>NC_083582.1:39182963-41641165 GCF_027579695.1 Neoarius graeffei | reverse complement strand
CTTCCCTAAAAGATGAGTCTACCTCCTTCGGTCTTGCTGGTGAAGCCAGCCACCTGCTTTATAGCTGCAGCTGTGAGCGCCAGGCCTCGACTCTTCCTCAGACCATGCTGAAGCACAGCCTCAAACTGCGCACACAGGCATATGACTCTGAAAACACACACAGCAGTCAGGAACAGATGAGTCACGTGAAAACAACAGAAGCCTTGGTCAAAAACGCAGCAGGGAAAAGCGCGCAATAATGGCCTGTCAGGCAAAATAATTGAGAATGCGATCATGCCAAAATTACAGAGGAGTTACAAATCAGGCAATTGTTTAAGATAAAGCAAACGATACAGGGGAAAACAGGAAAAGATGGAGGAAGCCAAAATGCATTATTTCTGATGCAAACAGAATGTGAATGTAATGAGAAAGTGATAGCATATCCATTAAATTTCATAAAAACCTGCTGTCAGAGTCTGAGGCAATCTCCTTCCTTCCACCAAAGCGAATTTGGCACTATAAAAAAAGAGAGAGAGAACATTAAATCATATATAATATACACCGATCAGCCATAACCTTATGACCACAGACAGTAAAGTGAATAAGATTGATTCCCTCATTACAATGACACCTGTCAAGGGGTGGGATATATTAGGCAGCAAGAGAACAGTCAGTTCTCGAAGTTCATGTGTTGGAAGCAAGAAAAAACGGGCAAGCGTAAGGATCTGAGCGGCTTTGACAAGGACCAGATTGTGATGGCTAGATGACTGGGTCTGAACATCTCCAAAATGGCACATATTGTGAGGTGTTCCCGGTATGCAGTGGTTAGTACCGACCAAAAAACGGTCCAAGGAAGGACAACCGGTGAACCAGCGACAGGATCATGGGTGTCGAAGGCTCACTGATTCGCATAGGGCATAAAGGCTGGCCCATATGGTCCAATCCCACAGAAGAGCTCCTGTAGCACAAACTGCTGATAAAGTTAATGCTGGCTGAAGCAGAAAGGTGCCCCGCGTGAATCAATGAGCCTTTGACTGCCAGGACCCTGTCCTTGGACCATATATATCAGTTTAAACTTGTATGGCTTGATGTCCTCTTCTGCTGCAAACAGGAAATTTCCCCATTGTGGGAAAATAAAGGTCTTCTCATCTTATCTTCCTTGGACCACTTTTGGTCGGTACTAACCAGTGCATACCAAGAACACCCCCACAAGATGTGCCATTCTGGAGATGCTCGGACCCAGTCATCTAACCATCACAACTTGCCCCTCGTCAGTCACTCGGATCCTTATGCTTGCCCATTTTTCCTGTTTCCAATCCATCAACTTTGAGCACCGACTGTTCTCTCACTGCCTAATATATCCCACCCCTTGACAGGCATCATTGTAACGAGATAATCAAAATGTTATTCACTTCACCCGTCAGTGATCATAATGTTATGGCTGATCAGTGTATATCAATATGCACAACTTTTAATGAGTATTTAAATAAGGTTTCAAAGTGTAGTGTCATTGTCACACAAGTTACACACACACACAAAAAAAAGCTACGAAAGACAAGTCAATAGAAAGTGACGGTTTAGACACACGTGTGCGCGCACACAACTCTGCAACAAAAATTAAGTGCTCACATCCTCTACCTTCCCTACATTCCACACTTAGTGCATACATTCTTCGTTATGTACAAATGCATCTGGTTATTGCACGAATTTCTTAGTTATGGCACAGATTATTAGTTATTGCATAAACAAAACAGCACTTCAAAACAGACTTCTTAAAACTAGCCTTGGTGGATTGAAGTAGCATAAAAGAATACACTCACTGGCCACTTTATGAGGTACACCCATCCACCTGCTGTTTTATGCAGTTCTCTAAATCAGACAATCCCTTGATGTATAAAATCATGCAGATACAAAATCAAGAGTTTCAGTTAATGTTCCCTTCAAACAACAGAACGGGGGAAAAAATCGTGATCTCAAAGTGTGACTTTCACTGTGGCATGGGTGTTGGTTTGAGCCAGATGGACTGGTTTGAGTTTTTCCAGAAACTGCTGATCTCCTGGGGTTTTCTCACACACAGTCTCTAGAGTTTACACAGAATGGTGCGCACAAAAAAAAAAAAAAAAAAAAACCACTGAACGAGCGACAGTTCTGTAGGTGGAAACACCTTGTTGATGAGGTCAGAGAAAAATGGCCAGATTAGTTCGAGCTGCCAGGAAAGATACAGCAACTCTTTACAACCATGGTGAGCAGAAAAGCATCTCAGCATGCAACAGCAGAACAGCACACTGGGTTCCACTCCTGCAGCCAAGAACAGGAATCTTAGAATCAAGAACAAGTTCCTATTAAAGTGGCCAGTGAGTGTAAATCACGTTGACTCAAATATTTACAGGTTAAGTGTACTCAAAGTAATCTATTTTTACACTTAAATGGTTTCCTGAACTAATTTCAGTAACCTTAACTCGTCATGGTTTCCAGAATAGTTACAGCACCAAGTTGTTAATATCCAATCATCTGATCATTCAAGTTCACCAACATTCCAGCAAAGGGGTTCTAGCACTTTCTAGAGCCCATTAGGTCGAAAAGTAAATTCCACAGACCTCCTCAAGACAGATTTTGTTCAAGAAAACTTCAAATATTAGACTCAAAATATAATTAACAGTTATTCCACAAAATCGAGTTGTACATGAGGTGATAGCCAATGAAGCACGGAGCACTGAGTTGGCTGTAAGCCATGTACGAAGAGACTGAGTGGAATAACTTTTATTCTATCCACATACACTGGATTTTGAGAAAAAGGAGCATTTTTATTTTTTGCAAATCCGATAAATAAAAAAAACTTTATACAAAACAGCTGACGAAATCATTTCCGCTTGGAATATAAAACATAAACCGGCGAAATTAGTAGCAATTTGTGAAAAAAATGCAATAATTATTATTGGGGGTGGGGGGGTGAGACACGTCCTTACCATTTTTCATTCCATATTTTGTTGCGCTTTTTTTTGGGGGGGGGGGGGGGGGGGGGGGTCCTTTCTTCTTCAAGTGTTTTCCGGCGGTTGGCAAACCAAATTAAAAAAGGTGCATAACTGCCATCAGCTGGGCTGGAGTGTGGAAGAGGAGATATCGGGGGGGGGGGGTCTATATTCTTTTTGCTATTTGTTTCTTAAATACTTGATAATTTTTTTTTTTGGGGGGGGGGTTGTTTTCGAGTAGAGTTTTTATTTCGTCCTCAGTTTGTTCAGCAACACGCTCCGCCATTTTGTTTTTTCTCTACTCGTGGCATACGAGCTGATTGGCTACTCTACTACTAAGCTATCAGAGCACACAATTGCTTATATCCAATGAATGCGGATAGTAAAATTTTCAACATACAAATCCCATTATAGCCATTTATTGGCGCCATAGAGATTTTTATTCATGAGCTTTTCACAAAAAGAATACCCATTATTAACATTACATTCATTAGTTGACATTATTTACAGGGCTTCTTTCTTACAGTGATGTTTACACGTCACAGCATGTATTCTGTCTGATGGTGACAATTACAACCCCGATTCCAAAAAAGTTGGGACAAAAGTACAAATTGTAAATAAAAACGGAATGCAATGATGTGGAAGTTTCAAAATTCCATATTTTATTCAGAATAGAACATAGATGACATATCAAATGTTTAAAAGTTGGGACAAGGCCATGTTTACCACTGTGAGACATCCCCTTTTCTCTTTACAACAGTCTGTAAACGTCTGGGGACTGAGGAGACAAGTTGCTCAAGTTTAGGGATAGGAATGTTAACCCATTCTTGTCTAATGTAGGATTCTAGTTGCTCAACTGTCTTAGGTCTTTTTCATCGTATCTTCTGTTTTATGATGCACCAAATGTTTTCTATGGGTGAAAGATCTGGACTGCAGGCTGGCCAGTTCAGTACCCGGACCCTTCTTCTACGCAGCCATGATGCTGTAATTGATGCAGTATGTGGTTTGGCATTGTCATGTTGGAAAATGCAAGGTCTTCCCTGAAAGAGATGTCGTCTGGATGGGAGCATACATTGCTCTAGAACCTGGATATACCTTTCAGCATTGATGGTGTCTTTCCAGATGTGTAAGCTGCCCATGCCACACGCGCTAATGCAACCCCATACCATCAGAGATGCAGGCTTCTGAACTGAGCGCTGATGATAACTCCGGTCGTCCTTCTCCTCTTTAGTCCCGAATGACAGGGCGTCCTGATTTCCATAAAGAACTTCAAATTTTGATTCGTCTGACCACAGAACAGTTTTCCACTTTGCCACAGTCCATTTTAAATGAGCCTTGCCCAGAGAAGACGTCTGCGCTTCTGAATCATGTTAGATACGGCTTCTTCTTTGAACTATAGAGTTTTAGCTGGCAACGGCGGATGGCACGGTGAATTGTGTTCACAGATAATGTTCTCTGGAAATATTCCTGAGCCCATTTTGTGACTTCCAATACAGAAGCATGCCTGTATGTGATGCAGTGCCGTCTAAGGGCCCAAAGATCACGGGCACCCGGTATGGTTTTCCAGCCTTGACCCTTACGCACAGAGATTCTTCCAGATTCTCTGAATCTTTTGATGATATTATGCACTGTAGATGTTCAAACTCTTTGCAATTTTACACTGTCGAACTCCTTTCTGATATTGCTCCACTATTTGTCGGCGCAGAATTAGGGGGATTGGTGATCCTCTTCCCATCTTTACTTCTGAGAGCTGCTGCCACTCCAAGATGCTCTTTTTATACCCAGTCATGTTAATGACCTATTGCCAATTGACCTAATGAGTTGCAATTTGGTCCTCCAGCTGTTCCTTTTTTGTACCTTTAACTTTTCCAGCCTCTTATTGCCCCTGTCCCAACTTTGAGATGTGTTGCTGTCATGAAATTTCAAATGAGCCAATATTTGGCATGAAATTTCAAAATGTCTCACTTTCGACATTCGATATGTTGTCTATGTTCTATTGTGAATACAGTATCAGTTTTTGAGATGTGTAAATTATTGCATTCCGTTTTTATTTACAATTTGTACTTTATCCCAGTAGAATCTGCTGCCATACCTCATGGTATTAGCCAATAATTCATAAGGATCATTTTATTTGTTGAAATAAATTATAATCCATAATATTGTAAATCGCTATGAATACTATTATGGGATGTCAGAATAGCCCTTCACATGCACCTGATTGGCTGATCAGCAATGCTTTAACTGAAAGTATGGCGCTTACTAGTTTTGAAATATACTAGACCTTTATGAGTAAACTTTATACTTTGGAAAAGCCTAGACACATGTACACACACTAAATGAAGGGGTTCCCCCCCGACACACACCTCGTGTCAGCTTGTTTATCCATCCGTCGTAAGGAAATGCATGTTAACTTGGTCTGATTTCAACTCCGATGATAACGTGCTAACATCATTGCTGGCTGTGGTGAGAACATACTTGAACGCATGCAGCTGGCTGAGACAAGTTACGGTTTTGCTATGGACGAATCATTTGTTTCACACTTTTGACGATACCTTGAATCATGAACCCTGTGTCCGAAATCACTCTCTATATAGGGCACTATATAGCGAGGACGCCATTTTGTAGTACTGTCAAACTTTAGTGAGGATTATTTACACCCTATATAGTGCACTCAAAAGTATCCCACGATGCATCACGAAAAGTAGTATACAACAATGGTCACTAACCAAGCAATATCATGCACTGCGGTCGCGCTGAAAGAAATCAAGTCTCGAATTTTATTGAATAAAAGGCAGCTGCGAAGAAGAAAGTAGTCAGCCTCGATTTAGAAGAACTGAAAGGTGCAGGTACTTTGCATTTATTAAATGTGGGAAATGCGCTCAATATAATATGGATTTATCACACAAAAAAAAATAATAATAATACATGCATGTATTTATTATTTTGAAAACCAACCAGCCAACTGATCTGGCACATTTTAATTGTGCGACAGTAATGATGTAAATACCAGCGCGACGGATGAGTGTCCGAAAGCGTGGGTTTTTTTGGGGGGGTTTGTTTTTTCCATTTTACCAATGAGCTCACTATGTAGTAATTCCCTAGATAAGGAGTAGTGAACGAGTGAGCGATTTCAGACACAGGGTAAGTGTTGTTTAAGACAGGGTTTTGCAAATAGGGACCTTTCCAGAGGAAAAGAATTTCCAAGGACCCCTTTAAGATCACAGCACAGATTTAATATTAAGAATTTCAAAACTCATCCAGATTTATTTCACAGCACTTAAAAAAAAAAAAAGATGAAATTTAACTTTATTTATCCTTGCCTTTAAGTTAATTAATTTTAGATTAAGCCCATAACTAAATAATACCCCCAGACAGATACAACACACCCCAGGGGTTCTCCATTTTGTCAGCTGTGGGTTTGAGATATTGTACCTGTTTAACTGCATCCAGCAATCTTTCCAGAAGGTTTTGTCTTTTCAGGTCATGCTGCTGTGTGCCTAAAAGTTGCAAAAATTCAAAACATTACTCTCACATCCACTTTTCTCACAAAGGCATATCAAATGCGCAAAGCGTGCACATCACTAGTACATTTTTAATTGTTTGTTATTGAGGATTAGAGAAGTTGTCAGCTTTTTATAAGCAGAAGTATCTGCTTAATCGAGGTTTCTGACTTCCACCTCTTCACGCTCATCACTTCCTACTAAGCTGTACAACTGTGTGCGTCTAGAAAATCACCGACACACTTTATCACAGACGTTAGCAAGACACTCGTAAGATCACCCATGTGCAATACTGAAACGCACAGAAATGTATGTTTAATTCAGACAGGATGCATGCAGTATGTTCATCTGCATCACGATTGTTTAAAGTTAATCCGTATATAATGCCCGATTTGTTCTGTTACTTATATGTGAAACTGTAGCACTACGCCATAAAATCCAATTTCAAAACCTGACTGCGCACCTTCTTTCGGTGTACCGTCTTTGCAATCGAGGCGTTTTCTGATTCAGAAGCCTGTGTCAGAAAGGACAGAGTTCAAGTTCAGCAACGATAAAGGGGATGTAGCGCTTCATGGTTTAAACGACACAAAACGACCCCTTTTTAAAGCGTCATACCCTTCGGATTAAACGTGCGTGAGCTGACTCAGAAGCTAGTCCTCTATCTGGCTTGTACGGTTTTTTTTTTTTTGTATTGGCATCCTGCGTGATCAGTTAAAGAGTTGCTTTTTCCTTCTGGGGAAATGAGCCTTAGAGTACTTCCAGACTACTGACATTAAGGACAGACCCTGAAGTTTTAAAGAAACTAAAAATAATACAAAAAAAAGGCAACGTCAGCTACATTTTGTGTGGTGTGTAGTTTTGTGTAATAACTACATAAATCAGCATTATCTCAGCTGATCAGAATGATATACGTTTATGTAAATGGGTGCAATCAGTCGAGCAGAAATCACACACAAGCGCAAAGCTCATTTTCAGTGGGATTCAACAGACTCGGTTTCATTTTCTGCTCAATGTGAAAGAACATCATGACACTGACAATCACTTTTTTTTTAAAATCATCATGGGACTTGGGTTGTAGTCAGGGGAACCATGATGCAGTCACCCATCATCGAGCTCTAGAGGCAGGCCCCATCATAAATCTGGAAATGACCCGATGTCAGAAAACTCCTTTGGTTGAATACACGCTCAAATAAATAAATAAATAAATAAAGACTGAATAAAAACTGTCCCGCAAAATAAAAATATCAGTTGCATTCAGCAAGAGTAGCAGTCGACAAGCTGCTCGCTGGGATGCATTTAACCTAGCATGAAACTGAATGGTCAGAACTGTGCCTTTGTTCCAGGAGGAACAGAGAAATGCCCAGAGCCGTGTGTATATATATTCGTCTGTGTGCACGCACGTGAGTGAGTGATGACACAGAGTCTAGCCTTCAAAACTGCATGAATTCAGTCCCATTGAAACTTGCGGGAATTTTTGAAACAGACTCAAGACACTTGTGAAATCTTTACCTGACTGGATTGGTACTGCTATTAACGCGAGGGGAGAAAAACTAACTTTGGGAGGGGGAAATGAAACGTGACTCATTTTTCTTTTGACAGGTTATGTTCAGAGGGCCGGAACTGGCAAATAACCAAATTGGGAGGAAATGGGGTGAAATAAAGATGAAACACACACCCATAGCATACAAGTCAAAACTAATGACTGTCTTGTTTCTATATAAGTATGGTTTAAATGTTTAATCATAAAACCTATTCAAAAATATTTCACAGTTCATGAAACAACCACGGGGGAGGCAGACTCGGAGCCCCTACCGTCCCCGAGCACATCAGACAGTGTCAGTAACACGGGTCGATTTAAAATAAATAATTTAAAAGAAAAGCCTAAATGAAAGTGCTGTCATCCGGCAAGCGACTGAAGGCCTCTATGTATCGGGCAGCGTGGCGTGTCGAGTCCCCATGGCGAACACTGTGGCGTCGTTGGTCAACTGACACATGCCTCAGTTTCCTGAGACATGATGGTTGTTGATAACTTCAAGTGTACCATGTACTGGTCATGCTTACAAGATTAATCGTGCTTCATGTATTACTTATAGACAAAAGACACACATTCAGTCCCAAAAAAAACTACTGTAAAAGCACTTGTGGACAATTTTATTCCATGAATTACCCGTGGAGGCAGAACCACAGGGAGCAGCCACTGCCAGCCAGAAGTGGCGTACAGTCAATGATTCCAGGTTATCAAGCCTAAGTAAACAAGCAGTGTTCTGTGGGTTGAGATTCCCAGTTAAGTAATTTCAGAACACATTGAATAAACATAGATCTAATACTTGTAATAGGTCTTTATGGCACATACAGTGGTGCTTGAAAGTTTGTCAACCCTTTAGAATTTATATTTCTACATAAAGATGACCTAAAACGCCATCAGATTTCCAAATCAATGATGGCAAGCAGTCCTGGCCCAGATGCAGCAAAACAGGCCCAAACCATGATACTACCACCACCATGTTTCACAGATGGGATAAGGTTCTTATGCTGGAATGCAGTCTTTTCCTTTCTCCAAACATAACGCTGCTCATTTAAATCAAAAAGTTCTATTTTGGTCTCATCCGTCTACACAACATTTTTCCAATAGCCTTCTGGCTTGTCCACGTGATCTTTAGCAAACTGCAGACGAGCAGCAATGTTCTTTTTGGAGAGCAGTGGCTTTCTCTTTGCAACCCTGCCATGCACACCACTGTTGTTCAGTGTTCTCCTGATGGTGGACTCATGAACATTAGCCAATGTGAGAGAGGCCTTCAGTTGCTTAGAAGTTACCCTGGGGTCCTTTGTGACCTTGCCGACCATTACACCCCTTGCTCTTGGAGTGATCTTTGTTGGTCGACCACTCCTGGGGAGGGTAACAATGGTCTTGAATTTCCTCCATTTGTACACAATCTGTCTGACTGTGGATTGGTGGAGTCCAAACTCTTTAGAGATGGTTTTGTAACCTTTTCCAGCCTGATGAGCATCAACAACGCTTTTTCTGAGGTCCTCAGAAATCTCCTTTGTTCGTGCCATGATACACTTCCACAAACGTGTTGTGAAGATCAGACTTTGATAGATCCCCGTTCTTTAAATAAAACAGGGTGCCTACTCACACCTAATTGTCATCCCATTAATTGAAAACACCTAACTCTAATTTCACCTTCAAATTAACTGCTAATCCTAGAGGTTCACATACTTTTGCCACTCACAGATATGTAATATTGGATCATTTTCCTCAATAAATAAATGACCAAGTATAATAGTGTCTCATTTGTTTAACTGCATTCTCTTTATCTACTTTTACGACTTGTGAAAACCTGATGTTTTAAGTCATATTTATGCAGAAATATAGAAAATTCAAAAGCGTTCACAAACTTTCAAGCACCACTGTATCTATTTCACGACATTATGTGCAAGTAGATTTGGTTGTACTTTGGGGTCAAGAGCTTCGCCGGCAAAGCTCGGCAGGTTTAGAATGAGGTGGTCATGTATTTTGATATCTTCGGGAGTTTTTTTTTTTAAATCATACAAGCATGATAAACATATTGACAGAAACTTTATACTTTCCTATGTGCCCACTGCCAAATAATATAACTTTTAAATTACCTAAATTAGATGAAACATAAAACTTATCACCTTATTCGGTCACACCGGAGTGCACACTTCCACATTCATAAAAGACTATTCACGTGCCTTGTGTCCGAAATTGCTCCCGACTCACTATATAGGGCGCTATATAATGAGGACACCATTTTGTACTGCTGTCCGAAATGATCATGAGGATTATTACACCATATATAGTGCACTCACAGGGAGTGGTGAACGAGTGAGCGATTTCAGACACAGGGATGGTAACGGCATGATAAATCACTTTCACTCTTTCGGTTTTGATCGGTTTCTCTTTCATAGTGAGAACGCCCACCGTAAACAGAATAAAATCTGTCTAACATGCCATTCGGGATTAGGGATATATTTGGAGGTAAAACTTGTTGCGAAATGGCTCGAGGATTTTATGCGCTTCGGATGATTCATCCCCTCCTTGAACTGCCACCTTATTGTGGTGGAGGGGTTTGTGTGCTTGAATGATCCTAGGAGCTATGTTGTCGGGGGCATTATGCCCCTGTCAGGGTTTCCCAAGGCAGACAGGTCCTAGGTGACAGGCCAGACTAAGAGCAGTTCACCAAAACCCCTATGGAGAGAAATCCGAGGACCGTGACGTCGCCCGGGATGACGCAGCCGGGGCCCCACCCTGGAGCCAGGCCCGGGGTTGGGGCTCGTATGCGAGCGCTTGGTGGCCGGGCCTTTGCCCATGGGGCCCGGCCGGGCTCAGCCCGAAGAGGTGACGTGGGCCCGACCTCCTGTGGGTTCACCACCCACAGAGGTAGCAGTAGGGGACTGGTGCAATGTGGATTGGGTGGCAGTCGAAGGCAGGGGCCTCGACGACCTGATCCCCGGACACAGCGGCTGGCTGTTGGGACATGGAATGTCACTTCGCTGGGGGGGAAAGAGCCTGAGCTTGTGCGGGAGGTTGAGAGGTACCGGCTAGAGATAGTCGGGCTCACCTCCACGCACAGCTTGGGCTCTGGAACCCAGCTCCTCGAGAGGGGCTGGACTCTCCACTTCTCTGGAGTTGCCGGTGGTGAGCGGCGGCGGGCTGGTGTGGGCTTGCTTATAGCTCCCCAGCTCAGCCGCCATGTGTTGGAGTTTACCCCAGTGAACGAGAGGGTCGCCTCGCTGCGCCTTCGGATTGGGGAGAGGGCTCTTGCTGTTGTTTGTGCCTATGGCCCAAATAGCAGTATAGAGTATCCGGCCTTCTTGGAGTCCCTGGGAGAGGTACTGAGGAGTGCTCAGACTGGGGACTCCATTGTGTTACTGGGGGACTTCAATGCTCACGTGGGAGATGACAGTGACACCTGGAGGGGCGTGGTTGGGAGGAACGGCCTCCCCGATCTGAACCCGAGTGGTGTTTTGTTATTGGACTTCTGTGCTAGTCACGGTTTGTCCATAACGAACACCATGTTCGAGCATAGGGGTGTCCATAAGTGCACGTGGCACCAGGACACCTTAGGTCGGAGGTCAATGATAGACTTTGTAGTCGTTTCATCTGATCTCCGGCCCTATGTCTTGGACACTCGGGTGAAGAGAGGGGCTGAGCTGTCAACTGATCACCACCTGGTGGTGAGTTGGATCCGCTGGCGGAGGAGGAAGCTGGACAGACCTGGCAGGCCCAAACGTATGGTGAGGGTCTGCTGGGAACGTCTGGCCGAGCACTCTGTCGGGGAGGTCTTTAACTCCCACCTCCGGGAGAGCTTTTCCCAGCTTCCGAGGGAGGCGGGGGACATTGAGTCTGAGTGGACCATGTTCTCTACCTCCATTGTGGATGCAGCTGTTCGGAGCTGTGGCCGCAAGGTCTCCGGTGCCTGTCGTGGCGGCAATCCCCGAACCCGGTGGTGGACACCAGAAGTAAGGGATGCCATCAAGCTGAAGAAGGAGTCCTATCGGGCCATGTTAACCTCCAGGACTCCCGAGGCAGCTGACGGGTATCGGCAGGCCAGGCGTGCTGCAGCTCGGGCAGTTGCGGAAGCAAAAACTCGGAACTGGGAGGAGTTCGGGGAGGCCATGGAGAAGGACTATCGGTCGGCCTCGAAGAAATTCTGGCAAACCGTCCGGCGCCTCAGGAGGGGGAAGCAGTACTCTGCCAACACTGTTTACAGTGCGGGTGGGGAGCTGTTGACCTCGACTGGGGACATTGTCGGGCGGTGGAAGGAATACTTTGAGGATCTCCTCAATCCCACCGTCATGTCTTCCACTGAGGAGACTGAGGCTGATGACTCAGAGGTGGACTCGTCCATTACCCAAGCCGAAGTCACTGAGGTGGTTTGCAAGCTCCTCGGTGGCAAGGCACCGGGGGTGGATGAGATCCGCCCTGAGTATCTCAAGTCTCTGGATGTTGTGGGGCTGTCTTGGTTGACACGCCTCTGCAACATCGCGTGGCGGTCAGGGACAGTGCCTCTGGAGTGGCAGACTGGGGTGGTGGTCCCTCTTTTTAAGAAAGGGGACCGGAGAGTGTGCCCCAATTATAGGGGAATCACACTTCTCAGCCTCCCAGGGAAGGTTTACTCCAGGGTACTGGAGAGGAGAATTCGACCAATAGTCGAACCTCGGATCCAGGAGGAACAATGCGGTTTTCGTCCTGGTCGCGGAACACTGGACCAGCTCTATACCCTTCATAGGGTGCTCGAGGGTTCATGGGAGTTTGCCCAACCAGTCCACATGTGCTTTGTGGATCTGGAGAAGGCATTCGACCGTGTCCCCCGTAGTATTCTGTGGGGGGTGCTTCGGGAGTATGGGGTTCGGGGCTCTTTGCTAAGGGCTGTCCGGTCCCTGTACGAACGGAGCAGGAGTCTGGTTCGCATTGCCGGCAGTAAGTCAGACCTGTTCCCAGTGCATGTTGGACTCCGGCAGGGCTGCCCTTTGTCACCGGTTCTGTTCATAATTTTTATGGACAGAATTTCTAGGCGCAGCCAGGGGCCAGAAGGAATCCTGTTTGGGAACCACAGGATTTCATCTCTGCTTTTTGCGGATGATGTTGTCCTGTTGGCTTCTTCAAACCAGGACCTTCAGCATGCACTGGGGCGGTTTGCAGTCGAGTGTGAAGCAGCTGGGATGAGAATCAGCACCTCCAAGTCCGAGGCCATGGTTCTCGACCGGAAAAGGGTGGCTTGCCCTCTCCAGGTTGGTGGAGAAGTTCTGCCTCAAGTGGAGGAGTTTAAGTATCTCGGGATCTTGTTCACGAGTGAGGGAAGGATGGAGCGTGAGATCGACAGGCGGATCGGTGCAGCCTCCGCAGTGATGCGGTCGCTTTACCGGTCCGTTGTGGTGAAGAAGGAGCTGAGCCAAAAGGCGAAGCTCTCAATTTACCGGTCGATCTACGTTCCGACTCTCACCTATGGTCATGAGCTTTGGGTAATGACCGAAAGGACAAGATCGCGGATACAAGCGGCCGAAATGAGTTTCCTTCGCAGGGTGGCTGGGCGCTCCCTTAGAGATAGGGTGAGAAGCACAGTCACTCGGGAGGAGCTCGGAGTAGAGCCGCTGCTGCTCCACATCGAGAGGAATCAGCTGAGGTGGCTCGGGCATCTTTTTCGGATGCCTCCTGGACGCCTCCCTGGGGAGGTGTTCCAGGCATGTCCCCCCGGGAGGAGGCCCCGGGGAAGACCCAGGACACGCTGGAGGGACTATGTCTCTCGGCTGGCCTGGGAACGCCTCGGTGTTCTTCCCGAGGAGCTGGCCGAGGTGTCTGGGGAAAGGGAAGTTTGGGCTTCCCTGCTTAGACTGCTGCCTCCGCGACCCGGTCCCGGATAAAGCGGAAGAAGACGAGACGAGACGAGACGAGACGGATGATTCATTTTATGAATCAGAACAGTGATTCGGGTGCTGGAACAACCCGTGAAGGAGGCAACATGTCGCTGACCATGCCTGACTGTCAGAGCAATGACTTAAAACTCATGTGTACTTGACAAGACCTTAATGACGACCGTTACATGACGGAACCATTGGTATCGTACATGATCTTTTGAAATAGCTAGTAATTAAAAAAAATAATAATAATTTTCACTACAGGTACACTTTAATAAGGAGCCAGAAACTGAAGTGACGTACATAAGGCGACTCATTTTAGATTTTTCGGATCATGGATCCGCTGACGGCAGTTAAATACTACCGCTAGGAAAAAAAGTCTGTGCGTATTTTTATTTTAACCGCTGAAACGTACAAAAAGAAATGTAAAAAAAAAATATATAGTCACATATTTTTCTTGTAACAGCACTGTATCCCTGGTACTAGGTCATATTTCTTTAAGTAAAAAGTATTAGAATTGCAAATACAAACGACAACGTGTGTTGTATATATCCACTTCAGCCGAGTCCGAAAACGAAACTATTTACAACGTTGAGTATTCATTTGAATGTTTTTATGGTATTTACGACCGCTTTACGACAGTGTCAACCTCGTGCTGACCATGGCTGACGCTGACAGCATGGATTCCGAGCTATCGCCTCAACTGTACGTAAGCATAAAGTGTGGTAAAGAAAAGTCTTTTCACTGTCTCACAAACCAAAACGTAGGCGATTTCATCTCTCAAGTGTTGAAAGTAAACAATGAAAAGATCAAAACGATCTTTGGTTCTCAGAAAGAAGGTGGTGATGCAACGAGCGCGATGCCGAATATGCCTGCCATAACGTTAGTTCGCGATTTTGGCTGCAAATATCTGACTGTGGAATTAGAAGAGGATGGTGCCGCAGAGAGTCCTATCGCATCAAGTAGCACGAACGGATCAGCCTTCGATGTGCTCATGAGAGCTCAACGGTCATATGACCAGATATACCTTCAGAGAAGTAAGTACTGGAATGCTAGTCCGTGTTCTAAACTTATACACAAGAAAACACACACACACACACACACACACAATGTTGTCCTTGCTAGTACTTTAATAGGATTTGTGCCTTACGAATTGTCATTTGGAATACTAGGCTAGCACTAAGATTTCAAATTCATTAACCACATCAGTAAATCAAAAGAAGAAATACATTTTGGCTAATTTATATTATATTTTTCATGATATTAAATATCACATGTAGGAAAGCAGATTGGACAATATGGTTAGGTTGGTTTAATTTTTCCTGTATTGGTGATGGGAACTTTTTTTTTTGGTGGTGGTAGCCTATAGAATTATGTGAACACATTTTAATCAAATACATCTGAGATATATATTATATATATAGTGTGGGTGTGTCTTGAATTTAAGTTATCATCTTAATCCGACATTGAAATTTTGCCATGCAAAAAAAAAAAAAATTGTACAAGGACATTATTTCGACCAACATCAAAAATATGTTGAAAAAAATCCGTGAACCTAAAGATTAAAAAATGGGTGGCCTAAATGTAAAAAGGAACAATGCAAAAATGACTAATAAAGAAGTCATAATCTTTGAATGTGTGTGGGTGATGAATATTATCTGGTAAAGTTAGATAAAACCTCCCCAACCTATCAACGCTAATCTCCCTTTAAAAAATAAAATAAAATTTATATGCGCGCCCCAGAAAAACTGGGCTGAGCTTCCGGGTCCTTTAGCTGCTGATGTAAAATACAGTGTCTGTGTTCGGTTTGTAATCAACAGGAAATTCAGATTCCTTCACTGCTGTTTTGTTCCCAGATTTTTCTTGACTCTGTTCAATTGTAAATCAAGTTTTGTGTTGAAGTAAAGACTAAACGGAGTCCTAAAGCCTCTTCTGAATAATTCCATGCTAAAATAACCTTCAGTCAGTTCAAATTAAAGAGGTTTATTTTAGTTTGATGGTGCACAGGGCACCCAGAACCAAGTCTCTCTTATTAGATGCTGGAATGGAGCCCAATTTATTTACTTTTTTGTGAAAAAGTTCAAGATCTTTCCATCAGTTATTTAAGAAAGTGAAAATGTTATATATTATAGACTCATTACACAAACTAAAATGTTTCAAGCATTTTTCTATTTTAATCAGTATGGCATACAGTACAAAAAAAAAAAAAAACATCTCAAAATATTAGAATTTTTCATTATGAGTTTGAGTAAAACAGTATGAACACCATGTATCTCTCGGTCTAGTTCAGTACACACAACCACAATCATGGGGGAAGACTGCTGACTTGACTGTTGTCCAAATGATGATCACTCACTACGTTTACATGCACATAGAGAGAATCGAATTTCTGCCGTTGCTCGACTGAAATCTAAGTTCAAAATGCCATGTATACACCTTAATTCGGCTGAAATTGAACCGAACTTGATTTCTCGGAATCGAGCTACACGACCTAGTTTATGCGATTTCTGCCGAGCTACTTTGTGCATGTATACCCTATCGAGCTAGTAGTCGAGCTACTTCCGGAAGTGACGAGTGACGAGACCACAAGCGGGAAACACAACAGCCTCGGTCGGCATGACAACAGTAGTAGCGAGCAGCAGAAGAGGTCAGGAGGAACAAACGAAGAAGAGAAAATGGCGATGTAGAGCTCTCTGAAGTGTGGGTGGAGCACAGAGGACGGCAGGACAAAGCTTCTGGTACTAATAGGCTTTTTATTGTCAGACTTTTCAGTTTAACAGCCTACTTTTATTCTTGAGAGAAAAACACACACACACGCACTGTGTTCTAGTCCCGGGATGAGCTCTCCTCTGCCTCCTTAAATAGGGCACGGTTACTGGGAAGACACACAAACACAGGTTAATTACCGTCAGGTGTACCATCGTTCTGCCACTCACCTTCCCTGGCTCCGCCCTCCTGTCACAGACCGGCGCTTGACCACGCCCCCACTGCCACAGGCAAGCAGAAACGTGCACTTCTGGAGCAATGAGGAGACAGAGTTCATGCTCATTCAGCTTAAGGAGTTGAATATATTAAAATTCATGGACGGGAGAAAAACGCGCAATGGAGAACACGGAATTGATAACTTTGTTTACACTCTTGAATAGCTCTTCTTCATGACGACAACCGGAAGTGTACCAACACGATGGGGCGTGTAGCGCCACCTGTGGCTCGGGTGCACAATGCACCTCACACAATAGCCCGATTTCATTGTGTGCATGTAGGATTGGATTTCTCTGGCACCCTGCTGGGACCTTCAGCTCGATTACCAACAGCAGCTCGATTTGGATGTGCATGTAAACGTAGTCACTGATGCCCTCCACAAGGAAGGTAAGCCACAAAAGGTCACTGCTGAAAAGGGTGGCTGGAAAAGGTGCACAAGTAACAGGGATGGCCGCAGTCTTGAAAGGATAGTCAAGAAAAGTTGATTCAAGAACTTGGGAGAGCTTCACAAGGAGTGGACTGAGGCTGGTGTCAGTGTATCAAGACCCATCACGAACAGACATCTTCAAGAAAGGGGATACAACTTTTGCATTCCTAATATCAAGCTACATTCACTACGTTTACATGCACAGAGAGAATCGAATTTCTGCCGTCGCTCGACTGAAATCGAAGTTCAAAATACCATGTATACACCTTAATTCGGCTGAAATTGAATCGAACTTGATTTCTCGGAATCGAGCTACACGACCTAGTTTATGCGATTTCTGCCGAGCTACTTTGTGCATGCATCATCGAGCTAGTTGTCGAGCTACTTCCGGAAGTGACGAGTGACGAGACCACAAGCGGGAAACACAACAGCCTCGGTCGGCATGACAACGAATCATGACAACGGCATGAATCTTTTCTTTTTGTGGCATTGTTTGCACTGTTAAAATTTAGCTCACTTACTGTATCACCAAATACATCTGTACAGCTGTTGCATAGCTGTGAATTGTGTACATAAGTCATTGTATTTGTGTGTGTGTGTGTGTGTGTGTGTGTGTATATATATATATATATATATATATATATCCAACATCTGAAGAATGTCAATAAAAACAAAACAATTGAACTTTGTGTTTATTAAGACAAGTTAAATTGTAAGCAAAAAATATATATTTTTTTGTAAGCAAAAAATGGACTTTAGAAAAATATTATTGTGCAAAATAAGTTGTCTTACAAAACAGTGGTCTGCGCCGGACAGTTTGTAGCCATACAGTCTGTTAGAGCAAGCCTAACAGCTTGAACACGGAACTGCTAGTGTTGCCAGATTGGGAGTTTAAAGTGCATTTTAGCGGATTTGAACATGTTTTGGACTGGAAAACGTCAGCAGTATCTGGCAACACTATAGCTCTTCTTCATGACGACAACCGGAAGTGTACCAACACGATGGGGCGTGTAGCACCACGTGTGGCTCGGGTGCACAATGCACCTCACACAACAGCCCGATTTCACTTGTGCATGTAGGATTGGATTTCTCTGGCACCCCTGCTGGGACCCTTTGCTCGATTACCAACAGCAGCTCGATTTGGACGTGCATGTAAACGTAGTCACTGTCATAAGTGTCTTATCTGGGCTAAGGAGAGAAAGAAATGGACTGTTGCTCAGTGGTCCAAAGTCCTCTTTTCAGATGAAAGTACATTTTGCATTTAATTTGGAAATCACGGTTCTAGAGTCTGGAGGAAGAGTGGAGAGGCACAGAATCCAAGGTGTTTATATATATATTTAAAAAAATGGAGAGATCTGAGCTGGATCTGTACAAATATTTGAATTGTGCCAGTTTGGTTGGTATAAATCTGTATTAAGTTCACTGTATTTTTCAAGGAGAAAAAAAAAAGTGGAGAATATTTTTCAGAACTCAGGCGGAAACGCTGATTCTTATGGACTAATTGAGAGTTTAGCATTGCATTTAACAAAACAGCATGGGATATTACCTTTAAAAAAAAAAGGTATATATATATATATATATATATATATATATATATATATATTGGACTGCTAACTGGCACCACGTAGCACGCTGCTAACTGGCACCACGTAGCACGCTGCTAACTGGCACCACGTAGCACGCTGCTAACTGGCACCACGTAGCACGCTGCTAACTGGCACCACGTAGCACGCTGCTAACTGGCACCACGTAGCACGCTGCTAACTGGCACCAAGTAGCACGCTGCTAACTGGCACCAAGTAGCACGCTGCTAACTGGCACCAAGTAGCACGCTGCTAACTGGCACCAAGTAGCACGCTGCTAACTGGCACCAAGTAGCACGCTGCTAACTGGCACCAAGTAGCACGCTGCTAACTGGCACCAAGTAGCACGCTGCTAATTGGCACCAAGTAGCACGCTGCTAATTGGCACTAAGTAGCACGCTGCTAACTGGCACCAAGTAGCACGCTGCTAATTGGCACTAAGTAGCACGCTGCTAATTGGCACTAAGTAGCACGCTGCTAATTGGCACCAAGTAGCACGCTGCTAACTGGCACCAAGTAGCACGCTGCTAATTGGCACCAAGTAGCACGCTGCTAACTGGCACCAAGTAGCACGCTGCTAACTGGCACCAAGTAGCACGCTGCTAACTGGAACCAAGTAGCACGCTGCTAACTGGCACCAAGTAGCACGCTGCTAATTGGCACTAAGTAGCACGCTGCTAATTGGCACTAAGTAGCACGCTGCTAATTGGCACCAAGTAGCACGCTGCTAACTGGCACCAAGTAGCACGCTGCTAATTGGCACCAAGTAGCACGCTGCTAACTGGCACCAAGTAGCACGCTGCTAACTGGCACCAAGTAGCACGCTGCTAACTGGCACCAAGTAGCACGCTGCTAACTGGCACCAAGTAGCACGCTGCTAACTGGCACCAAGTAGCACGCTGCTAACTGGAACCAAGTAGCACGCTGCTAACTGGCACCAAGTAGCACGCTGCTAACTGGCACCAAGTAGCACGCTGCTAACTGGAACCAAGTAGCACGCTGCTAACTGGCACCAAGTAGCACGCTGCTAATTGGCACTAAGTAGCACGCTGCTAACTGGCACCAAGTAGCACGCTGCTAATTGGCACTAAGTAGCACGCTGCTAATTGGCACTAAGTAGCACGCTGCTAATTGGCACAGGAATGACACCAAAGTAAATAGCAAGCTCGCGAGCGCTTTCTAAAAACTCAGGGCAATAAAATGTGTGTACTCGATAGTTTCTCGGTTTATTTTTGTTAAATTAACCGCCGTTTTTGAATACGAGGGTAAAATTCTTCAAGGGCCACCATTTTCCAGAAATGTCACCCGTGGTGATGGAGAGTTGGAGCTGGTGCAGAGAGGAGCGGATGTGGTGTTTGCACTAAAACACTTCACCTCTGATTTGCAACTCACCGTTCATTCTGTCAGCGTCCCACCGCAGGCTGATCTGCTTCCCGGGTCACACGGCATGAACACAGGTTTCCTTCCTCAAGGGCGACAGTCAGTCAGTCAGTCAGTCACTCCCGCCGCTGTCCACAGGCTCGCTTACTCAAACCCCCATTTACATTTTCAACCCGAGCTCAATTTGTTGTCACTGCCATCCATGAAGCCCGCAGGACAACAAGCTGGCGGAGTGATTCGCCAAAACAGGCCTGCTCACACACCGCGTTCACCTTTTCACAAATATCTCACATCAGCCACTTTTACTGAAACACCGTGCAGAAAAACACTCTTCGCTCGGTGGGCTGAAACAGTCCCCGGCGTCCACTTCCCGGCGAAGTGCTAATGCTAAGCTAAACACTAACACTGCACAGCTTTCGCTTTTATTAGTCACGTGACTCAGAATGCTGGTCATATGACCGACCGCGTTGTTGTTGTTGTTTTTTGTAATCCAACATGGCGTGGTTAAATTCCTAATGGCTGCTTGCTCCCTACAGAAATGCACTACAAACGGTGTGAAAGAACGCTTTCTGCACACTACTTAGTGGACTCCATGACCAACAGGAAGGCATTTAAAGTATCCCGCAGGCAATTCAAATTTCCCCAACAAAGATATTTTGTGTGTCCAGGCAGTTGCAGCAAACTTTAAACCTTGTTTTAAAAATTAAAGTTGCACTTTAAACCATAATCTAAATTCAATCCCTGAAACTTTTAAAGTTTTAATCCTGCATCTGATGTGATTAAAAATGTAAAACTTTATATTAGGAGGAAAAAAATCATATCCAAAAAAAAAAAGCATATACTCAGGTTGGTGAATTAATGAATTCATCAAAGCAGGTTTTTGTGTTTGTTTTCACTCAAAAAAATGGAAACAAGCTTTTCACACAAAGCAAATATGCATTATCATTCTTTGTAGTTGTGCACATAGACAAAGGTTTTATTGAGCAAATAATATTGTCATTACAAGCCCAGTATGGCTTTATCCAGATTAGATACAAAATACATGTTCTGTTCTGTAATATACAGCACTGTGCATGTGTCTTAGGCACCTTTTTTTTAGTCCAAACCTGTTTATAGATTTTTTTTTTCTATCCATATTCACTGGATATGAGCAATCGCACGCTATGATTGGCTACTACTAGGCTATCAGCTCATATACAGTGAGTAGAGAAAAACAAAATGGTAGAGTGAACCAATAGAGGACGAAATAAAAACGACTCAAAAACAAAACGTTGGCTATCAGCTCAAGTACGACTCAGTTTCGCGGAATAATTGTTAATTATTTTATGACTTACCAATTATCAAGTCGGTACAAAAACATTTTAGATTTCCAAACATTAGATTTCCAGCACAAAATGAAATGTTACAGAAAACGTTCGTACATCAGTAAAGAAAGCAGCGCATCATGTAAGGCTGGTGTCGTAGCTAAAAGTGTTCAGAAAACTGTGGCTCGTTCTGCAAGATACTCAGTAAAACTCATCAGCTAATTTCATTCGAACGCAAACTGTCCCTGAGACTACTATTTCTGAATAAATTAAATGTTTCTACATTTAAAAAAATGCTAGAAAGAGAACTAAACAGTAATAAATAAAGCAAAGTCAGTACAATATAAAAATAGTAGTCTCAGGAATGAGCCCCAGTTCTTCTGGAGACTTTGTCACACTTGTTTCTTATTTTTGCAGCAAAACCCAACAGCCTTCATGATGTATTTTCGTCAAAAGTGTTCTCGTGTATAATACGCTGCTTTCTTTACTGATATTCAAACATTTTTCTGTTTTCAAATCATTCACTTTGGTGCTAGGAAAGTAATGTTTGGAAATCTAAAATGTTTTTGAACTGACTCGATAATCTAAAAATCATAAAGTAAACGTCTATCACAAAGTTTGTACTCCAAAAAAATAATAATAATAATAAAGTGCCTAAGACTTTTGCACAGTACTCTCTATACATAATACTGTTGTGAATCTGATTTGGAAGCAATTAAACTAACAATATTCTCTGTAAATGGTCAAAGGATCCATTGTCGATCTGGGTTTAAATAAAAAAGATTATCGTGATCATCAAGATGTTCCATAATGCACAAGCAGCCTACATTCCTTTTACACAGGATGTGCTTAAATCCCAGGTAGAAGCCTATACTCAATCTGTAGCAGACTTCAGCAGTGCCCATTTGTGCTGCTGGAGATTTACTCTACTGCTTGGTTCAGGTAAACCCCAAACCCATTACACCTGATCCAGATATTCAGCCTCTTGAAAAACATATGTAAACATTTTGCTTTTTTTTTTGTGTTTGTTTGTGCAATTTACAGTGATGATGTGTTGCGGAGACTGTAACTAAAATGTAGTTCAGGTACTTCTTATACGATTTCAGTTGTCCAGACACCTAATGTTACATCCTCTGTATACTGAGTTCTGCAGTTATATGTCTGCACTGTCTTTGTGGTGACTAACATGGTGGTGCCCTCCTCTGTCGAGGGGAGTGGAAGGTTGGTGTTGCAGTCAGTTTTGCATGTGCCATATTCCATGTCAGGTGATCCATCATCTGACTTTTCAGTTGACACAGAACCTCCATCACTGTCTGATGATTCTTGCTGTTGAGCTGTTGGTAACATATAATCCATTTTATGTTGTTATTATCTGAGCGGTTTGGCAATCAGCCAATCATGTGGCAGCAGTGCAATGCATAAACTCGAGGACAAGACCTTCCTTTCAGGTTCTGTTCACTTCAAACATCAGAATGGGGGGGAAACTGTTAAAAATTGGAAAAAGACCAGGCGATGATTTTCCTGTCCAGGTTCGGTGAGGTTGTGCCCAGTGCAGCCTCAGATACCTGTTCTTGGCTGACAGGAGTGAAACTCCATGAGTGTTCTGCTCTGGTATCCCATCTGTCTCAAGGTTTGACATGTTGTGCTTTGTGGAATGCTTTTCTGCTCAGCACGGTTGTAAAGAGTGGTTATTCGAGTTACCATAGACTTCCTGTCAACTCAAACCAGTCATTCTTGCCCATTCCCCTCTGGCCACTCGTTAGATGGTTTAGTAATTTTTTTTTTTTTTTTACACAGGACTGTGTAACTTCTCGAGAATGCATTGTGTGAAAATCTCAAATCAGCAGTCTCTGAAATACTCACACCAGCCCATCTGGCATCAACAACCATGAGATCACGTTTTTCCGCATTCCCCATTGTGTTGTTTGATCAGAACATTCATAACTAAAGGTCTTGACCTTCTGTATCTGCATGATGATTGCACTGCTGCGACATGCACACACACACACACACACACACACACACAAACACTATTTTTACTAAATGAAAGCAACAAATGCATTTTGTTAATGATGAGCTGAAAAAAAGTAAACAAAAATGACAAAACGTCCTTTCAAAGACATACAGCAAATTCCAAATATATTTTAATAGTGTTCTGTGCCTCAGGTGTAAAATTATTTCATATGATGTAATTTGATATATGATAGTAGTCCTGTATAAAGCACTCTACCTTTGGCTTTGATGACTGGTCTGCAGGCCTTCCTGCGCACAACCTGAATTAAAGTCAGTGTAATGAAAGCGCCAAGGAACACGAGTAACACAATGAGGATTATACGAATATTTCGATTCCCTCCAGCTTCGTTAGCAGAGGCTGTGAAAGACATGAAGTAGTGAAGATCATGAGATGGGCATTTCTTCATTTCAGTCCTGTCATATGAATTTCTAAGCGTCTAGACTGAAAGTCTGATGAGTTGGAATTAATCGAGATTTCTGGCCTTTTTTATCTCCTTACAGGCAGAAAATTCTTTGTCTGTTTTCACATGAGTCATATATTCATCTACTTGACTGACACATCATCATCATCATCAAATGTTTGCAAAAGTATTGGTTAATACCATACTTACATGCTGGAGATTTACAATATGTCACACAGATAGAGGGGGGAGACTTGCATCTAATGGAGCACGGCTGGCAATCCTCGATTAGTCCATCGTAATAATAATTATTGGCACACTTTGCCACCGCTATAGGAGTCATGTAAAGTAAAAGCCATAAATGGAAAAACATCTTTCGCCAATGCGAAATGCGAATGCACTTTATTACACAGCAGGCAGCATTTATGTTGGTCATATGTAAATATTTTTTGAGGAAAGGGGAAGGCCCTTTAGATTTGAATAATCAGCAAAGTCCTATTTTCATCCTCAGAGGTGTGCTTGTAGTCTCATGATTACTTATAAAATCGTCACTCCATTACTTAATCACAGTCTCATGAGAATTCAACATGGGTCATAGATTGTTCCTTTACGTTACTTGACTACAGTTTTATTGTGAAGATTTGTTGTTTTAGCAGAAAAATATATGTCTTTGACCCATAACAAAATGCTGTGTATTGCAGAGCATGTCCCAAAAGCATCACGGTCAGTCAGAAATATTCACACTCATTGTTTTATGGCCATTTTTAACAAGTTGAATGCAATTCTTATGTTATATTACAGTACAGTAGAGTCTGCATCACTTTTTTTTTACATCATCACATTACCATATTATCTACAAGAAACAAAATTTTAAAATATTTAATTTAGAAAAAAAGACAACAGAAAATTTTGTTGGAAGAAATTCTGTCATGACCCTCTCAGCCTTCACATTTGATTTGAATAAGGCCATGTATGAATCAGAGTTATGAGAGTACAGATATGACAAGAAGGTGGAGCAAGCAGTCAGATGTGATAGTAAAAAGTGGGGTTACTAGTACAACTGAGACAATCCAGAAGCCAGATAAGAAAAAAAAAGGAAATGCGCACTTTTGAAAGAATATCATTTTGCGTTTTTCACTAATGATGTTTTAAACATGTATTATTTGTACAGTGCTGAGCGTAAATGAGTGCACCCCCTTTGAAAAGTAACATTTTAAACAATATCTCAATGAACACAAACAATTTCCAAAATGTTGACAAGACAAAGTTTAATATAACATCTGTTTAACTTATAATGTGAAAGTAAGGTTAATAATATAACTGAGATTACACATTTTTCAGTTTTACTCAAATTAGGGTGGTGCAAAAATGAGTACACCCCACAACAAAAACTACTACATCTAGTACTTTGTATGGCCTCCATGATTTTTAATGACAGCACCAAGTCTTCTAGGCATGGAATGAACAAGTTGGCGACATTTTGCAACATCAATCTTTTTCCATTCTTCAACAATGATCTCTTTTAGTGACTGGATGCTGGATGGAGAGTGATGCTCAACTTGTCTCTTCAGAATTCCCCAAAGAAAATTATTTCTTTACACCACAAAGGTGAAGGCTACAAGAAGATCAGCAAAGCTTTACTTATCAGTCAGAATACTGTAGCAAAAGTGGCACAAAAATTTAAGAAAGATGGAACTGCAACCATCTCACAGAGACGTCCAGGTCGTCCACAGAAATTAACACCTCGACAGGAGCATCTTCTGATGAGAAGGGTTGAAGAAAATCGGCATGCCAGTTCACTGCAGTTATCTAAAGAAGTAGAAAGCCAAACTGAGGTGACTATTTCCCGTGATACAATACGGCGTACACTGCAGAGGAATGGCATGCATGGATGCCGTCCACGAAAGAAGCCTCTCCTAAAGCCCAGGCACAAAAAAGCCCGCCTAGAGTTTGCCAGGGCCCATGCTGACAAAGATGAAGACTACTGGGACTCTATACTCTTGAGTGATGAGACCAAGATAAATGTTTTTGGAACTGATGGCTTCAAAACTGTATGGCGTCGCAAAGGTGAGGAATACAAAGGAAAATGCATGGTGCCTACAGTGAAACATGGTGGTGGCAGTGTCCTTATGTGGGGCTGCATGAGTGCTGCTGGTGTCGGGAAGCTGCATTTCATTGACGGCATCATGAATTCACAGATGTATTGCTCTATACTGAAAGAGAAGATGCTACCATCACTCCGTGCCCTTGGTCGTCGTGCACTTTTCCAACATGACTAAACGCACATCTAAGGCCACTGTTGGATTTCTGAAGAAGAACAGGGTGAAAGTGATTCAGTGGCCAAGTATGTCTCCTGATCTGAACCCAATCGAACACCTATGGGGAATTCTGAAGAGACAAGTTGAGCATCACTCTCCATCCAGCATCCAGTCACTAAAAGAGGTCATTGTTGAAGAATGGAAAAAGATTGACGTTGCAAAATGTGACCAACTTGTTCATTCCATGCCTAGAAGACTTGGTGCTGTCATTAAAAATCATGGAGGCCATACAAAGTACTAGATGTAGTAGTTTTTGTTGTGGGGTGTACTCATTTTTGCACCACCCTAATTTGAGTAAAACTGAAAAATGTGTAATCTCAGTTATATTATTAACCTTACTTTCCCGTTATAAGTTAAACAGATGTTATATTAAACTTTGTCTTGTCAACATTTTGGAAATTGTTTGTGTTCATTGAGATATTGTTTAAAATGTTACTTTTCAAAAGGGGGTGTACTCATTTACGCTCAGCACTGTAAATTTTTCTCATTTGTGTTAATGAGGAAAAAAAATCTGAGATGTCTCACTAATGTATGTTACAAAATGTTGAAGAATTCTTCAACTTTTATTGTGCTATGCAATTCATCATATAGCAAATATATTCCAGACAATATGAAGTTAAATAGAACATTTATACACTATCAACAGAGTAACAACACTGATTCCATTAGAAATAGATCTCCAACGTATCATTCCAATCATTTGCTTGCTTGCTTGCCAGAGCACAGCTGTCCAGAGGTTGCGTTCTTCACACTGCTGTGGAAAGAGATGGGTATTACAACTGATCAGTTCTATTCAGTGTAGTGCAAAGTCTGCGAAGAATGTTGTAAACATTTTGTTTGATTCCATCAACCAACCAATTGGAGCAGCAGTGCAGGTAATAATTAACAGACTGCCAAAGTGGCATGATGACTGAAATAAATGGGATCAATAACATGACTACGAATTTGTCCAAAAAAAAAAAAAAGGTGTTTGTATGTTGTATAATATCTAGTTTGTTTACCTGTAGATTATACAGATAACGGTTCCCTGTTCAGGTTATTGGATGGTCCCAGTGGCTGAGTGTTTGTATAGGAGATCATGCAGATATCTGTGCTGTTGGTGCCATTATGGTGCGAATTCCCCCTCGTGGCACTGCGTCTCCCACTTTTCCTGAACGAGTGAAGTCCATCGGAGAGCCGATCAGAGACTTTGCGCACCACTCCAGAAAGTCCCTTGGTCCTTTTATAAAAAGTGATGTCATCCTCCAGCTCTGCAGGAGGCACCTCGATGTTCCCAGTGTACCAAAACACCCACCAGATTAGGCTGAGGAAAATGATCACAGCTCCAGCGTAGATCAGAAAGTCATTGAAGAAGATATCCCAAAACACACCAGACAAGAGAATCAGGAATCCCAATATGTCATGAAATACAGCAAACCAAAATGCAAACTTGCACCGACCTATTCCCTGGACACTTTTCTCCATGGCTGTGAAGCTTTCTTCCTCCACTATTTTTTTTTTTTTGCTACATCAGGTAGAATGAGTGACACAGATGTTAGCGAGACACCATGTAGTCACTCTGAGGGAAACCGATCAAAGTACACTGTAAGGAATAAACCTTTGGCAAGGACCAGATGAGCAAATTACACCTTTATCTTGCCCTATGGAATCATCCCCATACATGCAAACATACCCATTTTTAACTGATAAAGTACAGCTGTGCATAGAAATGTTTTTAGAGATACTCACAGAAGGCTCCAAAAGTTTTTTTTTTTTAATGCTACAAATTGGTTCATTGAACCATTTACAAAAAAAAAAAGTCAAACAATAGGCATTAAATCAACAGCATAAAATGGGTTCTTTAGTCAGTCAATGGTTCTCTATGGGTTCCACAAGAAAGACAAACTGAAAAGAAAGAACCTTTTCCATTTCCTGGTGTATACCATTGCAAATTTTATCACATCGATTGAACACAAATGTGCTGCAATTAAGTGTAATAAGAATCAACTAAAAAAAATTAGTGTTTTTGATACATTATGAAATAAAATATACTTGCTAGCAGGCACATTTTTCATGCTTCAATGAAATAAATATACATGATAAATAACTATGTTTTACTACGACAGCCTGTACATTCATTTTCTGGTGTAATTGGAGGCCAACGGATCATCGTGGCCCGTCCCGGTTACACTTGCTCCATACGAAACGTGTGACGCGTCTTTGGCCCTCGCCGCCTCAATTTGTCCTTAATGATGGGCAACAACACGAGTGCAACTACAATGAACATGGTGCCAACAGACAGACAAACAAGTCCCATGCCATGTGGCACACCAGCCACATCAAATTCATTAAGTATGTACAATACAATGCCTGTGCATAATACCAGTCCTCCAATAACTGCAAGAATGATGGGTTTGCTGTAGTAAGTCCATAGCGGGGTCTCTGCAGGGACCGGCTCACACACTAAGCCACCTATCCTCACATTGGTCTGTGGACCTTCAGCTCCAGACGACATCTTGAACAAACCCTACAAACCTCTGGTGTGTTTGAAAAAGCATGAAGAAATGCATTAATTCCATTTCATGACCAAACACTGAACTACATTTCGCAGCAGAAATGTCCAGTGCCTTCAACTTACCTGTTTATCTACTGTTAGCGTTAAAATTTTCTCCAACACCAATCCTTAATCAGCTTTAATAAACGCCTCCAAAAGCAACTATGTCCTTCTGTCTTCTGATGGACAGCGCGTTTGTGTTTGGTGTTCCCCTCAGTGTCATGCCTCACTCATTGTCCTCACTGTAATTAAAGTGAGGGAGGGGCAGGACACTCAACAAATAATGTCTCCATCCTGTGATGCACAGCGATATCTTTGTAAAAAAAAACCCATACATATAAACACTCGGGTATTTTCCCCACCCTGTTGGGGAGAAGGGAAGGATTTTTGGTGTTATTAAAACAAAAATAAGCTTGTTTGCTTTGTGTAAACACAAACATTAATTTACATACACGCATACGGCGACTACATTGACAGCCCTTACAATGCTGTCAGGTAGATAAAGCAACTAGATAAACAGCAGCTGGTCCAACAGCCCTCAGGAGACACGTCACAAAAAGCCGGTAAACCAACACAAGTGTTGTATGTACGATGTAGCAAATAAATAAATGTAGACACACATCAAGTCAGCAATTATATTCTTTATATAATCATGTCAGCAACTAATCTCACACACACACACGGTAAACAAGTAAACAGTGTTTATTTCATGTAAATCTACAAAATAGCCATATGTAACTATGGCAGGTATGAAAAAAAACACCAGATATACTTTTATATAAGTCTTGTCCGGTATGAAAAAAAACACCAGATATACTTTTATATAAGTCTTGTCCGGTATGAAAAAAAACACCAGATATACTTTTATATAAGTCTTGTCCTTGCTCTGACAAATATGGACAATTTACAAGGAGGAAAAAAAAAAAAGGGTTTTACGTATACACATTTTCAGACGGACACTTTTTTCTGTTTCTTTTGTTGGACTTGTGGTGCTTTTTTGTTCAGTTTCCTCTGTCCTTGTCTGGGTTTCTGGGCTTTTTTCGTTGTAGCTGGCTTGGCCGCTTTCTTTGACCTCTTTCTGGTTGTGGCCTACAGAATCAAAATCAAAATGTTAATACCTGTGTATACAATACAGCACCAGGAAAACCTTAAAGGAACAGTCCACCGTACTTCCATAATGAAATATGCTCTTATCTGAATTGAGACGAGCTGCTCCGTACCTCTCCGAGCTTTGCGCGACCTCCCAGTCAGTCAGACGCGCCGTCACTCCTGTTAGCAATGTAGCTAGGCTCAGTATGGCCAATGGTATTTTTTGGGGCTGTAGTTAGATGCGACCAAACTCTTCCGCGTTTTTCCTGTTTACATAGGTTTATATGACCAGTGATATGAAACAAGTTCAGTTACACAAATTGAAACGTAGCGATTTTCTATGCTATGGAAAGTCCGCACTATAATGACAGGCGTACTAACACCTTCGGCAGCGCATTGATACGGAGCTCAGATATCAATGCGCTGTCGAAGCGCGCAGAAGGTGTTAGTACGCCTGTCATTATAGTGCGGACTTTCCATAGCATAGAAAATCGCTACGTTTCAATTTGTGTAACTGAACTTGTTTCATATCACTGGTCATATAAACCTATGTAAACAGGAAAAACGCGGAAGAGTTTGGTCGCATGAGGCAGCATGGTGGTGTAGTGGTTAGCGCTGTCGCCTCACAGCAAGAAGGTCCTGGGTTCGAGCCCCGTGGCCGGCGAGGGCCTTTCTGTGTGGAGTTTGCATGTTCTCCCCGTGTCCGCGTGGGTTTCCTCCGGGTGCTCCGGTTTCCCCCACAGTCCAAAGACATGCAGGTTAGGTTAACTGGTGACTCTAAATTGACCGTAGGTGTGAATGTGAGTGTGAATGGTTGTCTGTGTCTATGTGTCAGCCCTGTGATGACCTGGCGACTTGTCCAGGGTGTACCCCGCCTTTCGCCCGTAGTCAGCTGGGATAGGCTCCAGCTTGCCTGCGACCCTGTAGAAGGATAAAGCGGCTAGAGATAATGAGATGAGATGAGTTTGGTCGCATCTAACTACAGCCCCAAAAAATACCATTGGCCATACTGAGCCTAGCTACATTGCTAACAGGAGTGACAGCGCGTCTGACTGGGAGGTCGCGCAAAGCTCGAAGAGGTACGGAGCAGCTCGTCTCAATTCAGATAAGAGCATATTTCATTATGGAAGTACGGTGGACTGTTCCTTTAAACACTCGAAATCCAGCACAGCGTGATCATCTCTGTGGTCCTGTGCACATGTAGATAGATATTTCTTTTTCAACAGAATTCTCTCTGCAGTTTTGGGCTTAAAACAGTGCTTTTGTGTCGATGAAAAGATTTTCAAAGATGATGTCTACAAAAGGTGGAACAAAATTTACGACTCCTCTACCATTTACACACGGACAGAGGAAAAAATAAAATAAGTATATATAATTTTTTTTAAAAAAGCGCAGCGTACAATTTGGATACCAGCCTCTTTACCCTTTTGTGTATAATATATATACAGTCAAACCTCGGGTCACGAATGTCCCTATTCACAAACAAAATCGGGCTACGAACGCCATTCCCGAACAAATTTTGCTTCGATGCACGAACTGGCGGGCTTCTGCACCACGTGAGGTGTGCGGCAGCATCAGCTGCACTCAAGGTGGCGCACTGTGAACGTTGTTCGTCATTGTGTTGTGTTGATACGATTTCTTTTTTGCTTTTTGCATTAAATTAACCCTCATTATGGCTCCCAAGAAAGTGAAAAGTGTTAGTGATAGTGCTGTTAAGAAGCCTAAATGTATTATTGTTGAAACGAAGAAGGAAATAATAGTTAAACATGAAAGTGGTGTTCGTGTTTCTGATCTCGCCAAGCAACTATCAACCACAAACGTAAAGTGTACTGTACAATTATGTTTTATTTTATTTTAGTATTACTGTATTTTTCTGTAATTAAGGTTATCTTTAATTCCTTTCTGTATTTTTTCCCCACACACAAACCCATAAAAAGTTTTAAAAAAATGTTTCTGGGGCCGGTGAACGGATTAATTGGATTTACATTAATTTCAATGGGAAAAATTAATTCGGTTCGCGAATGGAGTCAAAGAACGAATTAAAGTTCGTAACCCAAGGTACCACTGTATATGCATGTGCTTCAGGTCAGGTTAGGGTTGTTTACGCTGCTACCGGTAACACTGTAACCCAGTACCACCTGCCGCATGGACGTCTAGTCGGCGTCTAAACCGGCTCCCCCACCAGTGTACGCTGATGAGGAGGGTGGCATGTCATCCAGCAAGATTAAAAACAAGACCTGTCAAAGGGTGGATGAGATCTTCACGAGCCATCGGCCAACATGCAATACTTGGGCAGGTGGGGCTCTCAAGCCTCGGAAGGCAGCCTACCTAGGGGAAGGACACTCCGAAATATAACCTGCATCCTTGTGCGTCGGTTGTCTCGTGGCAGCCTTTGCACCAGATGGCACGTATTGGACGAGAAAGTGGGACTGGGAGTGCACGTACCTTTCTCACTATAATCAACTCAGGTGCAGGACATCCTGCGACACTAGATGACTTTCCATCCGTCTGACCTTTATAATGTGCGCTAGGACGGCATTTATCATGACAGTTTGTAAGTTATTTGATAATGTGTTGCGACTCAAATTTCACTTTGTTCGATTATTACACCCTTACGAGGAAATACCAGAATATGATGTGTATTGGACGGAGTCTTGTGTTTGTCATTTTACATTTTAGAACTTTTGACCAGGTTGGTGTTTTCTGGCATTTTGCCTTTACACTTGCTCTCATACGGTATACTCAACATAATTCTTGCAGCTTTTGATATGACCTTTCATGACATACTGGGCTTGCGCCACCTACTGGGCTCACATGAGTGCTTCAATTCTTTTTCTTTTTTGGTATTGCATTTGTGTGGATGGAAATATTTTCCCAGACACTGTTCTAATGGGGCGGCACGGTGGTGTAGTGGTTAGCGCTGTCGCCTCACAGCAAGAAGGTCCGGGTTCGAGCCCCGTGGCTGGCGAGGGCCTTTCTGTGTGGAGTTTGCATGTTCTCCCCGTGTCCGCGTGGGTTTCCTCCGGGTGCTCCGGTTTCCCCCACAGTCCAAAGACATGCAGGTTAGGTTAACTGGTGACTCTAAATTGACCGTAGGTGTGAATGTGAGTGTGAATGGTTGTCTGTGTCTGTGTGTCAGCCCTGTGATGACCCGGCAACTTGTCCAGGGTGTACCCCGCCTTTCGCCCGTAGTCAGCTGGGATAGGCTCCAGCTTGCTTGCGACCCTGTAGGACAGGATAAAGCGGCTAGAGATAATGAGATGAGATGAGACTGTTCTTATGGATGGGTATTTTGTCTTAAACAGAGGGGATTACAATCTACATTTTCAAAACTATATGTGGTTTGTGTAAACAGTTTACAGCACTTGCCTCCAGCTTAGGCTTTTTGCTTGGGGACTCAATAGGCACCAATTGTGGAATCTCCTCCTCTTCCTCCTCATCTTCACCATCACCACCACACTCGATATCCTTTTCAGCGGTTGCTTCTTTAGCATCATGATGTTTCTCCTGTAAACCAGGTTTCGCTTTGCTCTTCTGCTTCTTTTTTGTCCCCTGTGAATCAAGTGAGATATAATTTCATTAATATGATGCAGTGCTCTTTGCACACATTCAAGCTCTAATTCTTTTGTATAAAGAAGACAAGGCAGTTTGAGGGCAAGGCTGGTGACTACATAACATCCACAAAGAAATTCCCAAGACAATGCTGTATCTAATCATGGGCTTGAGAAAAACTGAGAACATTTCCATGGCAACTGCAAAATCATTTGAATATTCTCCTGCAACTAAAGCAAGTAGACGCTTGCCTTTGCTAATCTGGATTTCTTCAGCTCCTCCTCCAGCAGCGTCAGATGACTCAGGTCAGAGGTGTAGATGGGAAGAGCCACAGAGGTGGGACTTTTCATGTGGATGATTTTGATGCTTTTTCCTTTCTGGACAAATAAGAAAGCAATGAGTACATGTCCAAGCTGAAACACAAGAATCAGTATCTGACGCACACCCTGTTTAAAACGACCAACTCACCTGATGTAATTTTCTTGAAATGGTGTTAACAGCTGTAACTATGTTCTCAACAATCTCCTCTGTAGTCATCCCCGAGTGTGCAACACGCACCATGCTAACAAAAAAAAAAAAAGGGGGGGGGGGGGGGGGGGGGGATATATTTAACAAGGACAATGGATAATAAAAGGAAAATACTATAACATTTAATTCAAAGGTTCTTGTATCAGAGGTTGTAGGGACGAGCTCCAATAGACAGAGACTCATCTGGATACACTCTGGATCGAGTTACTGTGGCACCGTGTTAACCCCAATCCAACACCAAAGCAGCTGGACGGAGTTTGCTGGAGTGCCATTTGTTGACAGTAAACAGGAAACCAACAGGAGCCTTTACCAACAGGAGCCTTTTTTGTTGATGGTGAGGGTAGTGCCCTGAACGAGCCTATCCAGACGTGTGGCCAGGCATTTCTGCGTCAGACCCACAGACAAAGGAATCCTGAAATGCACAATTCAAGTATTAATGTCAAAAACCAACATCACACCACTTCCATGATTATCTTTTAAAAACACTGACGAAAACGGAGTTAAGAATTTGCCAGAATGATGAGTCATGAACATTCTGCCTCCAGTCATAATGAGAAAGGAAAAAGACTGCAGTTTCAGGCCCACTTTACACGGGGACGGTCTGAAACAAAAACGCAAAAGTCCGTTTTCGTTCTCACTTTTTTCCGCGTCTACACGACCGTTTTCAAGGAGGAAATCTGCGTCTATACGGTGACGCATAAATGTCTCCGCTATGTCTGCACGCATGCGCAACGTCTTCCGTCTTGTCTGATCTGCACATCTGCACCGCTGTTCTGTAAAGTTATCCTACCTCTTGGATTTGTCCTACCAAGCCTACTGCGCATGCGCGAAATCCAGGAGGGTAGGAAAATTCAACAGTAGTTTTGTCCCACCGATCAGCTGGGCTGATAGAAAATCAGTGAGAATTTCACGCATTTGCCGATTTTTATGTTTTGTGCGTATTGGTCGAGTCTTTGGCCGAGTCAAATAATTTGTAATGACTTGTTTTGAATAATAAAACGGTCTGTATGCGAACTTGCTAGGATAACTTTACAGAACACCGGTCCGGCTGAGGTACTGTAGTGCTCGAGGGAGGAGCAGGAGCAAACCGAAACTCTTTTAATCTGCCTTTATTAAGTAACACTCACTCTTGTTTCGGTGAAGAAGAGAAAAGGCAGTGTCCATCTCAGGAAAATAAACCCGTTCGGCTGCTAGTTTTGTTTTCAGTCTCGGGTTTATGGTTTCACGAGCGGCTTGAATAGGCGGCGCGCGTGCATGTAACTTGGCGACACCAAACTGAGGAGCTCCAGCCGAGCGGGTGAGCAGGAAAACACATCTACTGCATTAAAACACAGGGCAGCTTGAAGGTCCGTTGGATCGATGTAATCAGACATGCTCTTACTTTTTTACTTACTTTCTTACTTCCCGGGCTAGCATGTACAGTATATGACATATGTATGACGTAAACGCGTACCCGACGTGAGCAGATCCGAGCAGAGTTTCGCGTATTGGGTAGTTTAGACGGATAAGCAACGGGGGCCGTTTTTAACTTATCCACTCTGGAATGCGTTTTCAATTTTATCCGTTTTTCAGCCTTGGAAACGCTGTCCCCGTGTAGACGAAAGGCACTTCCGATAAAATATTTAGTCGTTTTTACCCGACAGCGTCCTCGTGTAAACGGGCCCTCAGAAATCTTTTACTGGTTGAGTTTATCAAGTTTCAAAACGGGCTAAAAGTCCATAAGAACTTGCTCTTGTTTTGTAGGGCTGCATAAAAAAGCCATACCCAAGCCATGCCTGAAATGCACCAAACATCATTCTAACTATAACTCGACTCATGACCCGCGGTGAACTGAAACTCTTTGGCTGTGCACACCTTCAGCAGGTCTGCCAACGAAAGAGGGCTGTATACAGGGGAAAACAAACCCGCTGGAACATACGGTGATGGATAATTGAGGCTGTTTTGTGGCTCGTGATCCAGGAAATCTTGAAGACTGAGGGCATCAAGAATTCTACCGAGTTCCACTATCACGCGCAAACATTCAAAATAAACAAATCTTTGCCATCTGAGCTGTGTGTGTGTGGGGGGGACGCATTTTGTGTATGGAGATGTGGCTTATTGTGTCCAATAATTTTAGACAGGACAGGAAGAGACCATTTTGTCTCTTCAGAGGAAGAGTCGGCAAATATCAATCGTAGGAGTGTCATGAGTCTTCATGAAGGATGTTTATCATACACTACCGTTCAAAAGTTTGGGGTCACCCAGACAATTTTGTGTTTTCCATGAAAAGTCACACTTTTATTTACCACCATAAGTTGTAAAATGAATAGAAAATATAGTCAAGACATTTTTCTGGCCATTTTGAGCATTTAATCGACCCCACAAATGTGATGCTCCAGAAACTCAATCTGCTCAAAGGAAGGTCAGTTTTATAGCTTCTCTAAAGAGCTCAACTGTTTTCAGCTGCGCTAACATGATTGTACAAGGGTTTTCTAATCATCCATTAGCCTTCTGAGGCAATGAGCAAACACATTGTACCATTAGAACACTGGAGTGAGAGTTGCTGGAAATGGGCCTCTATACACCTATGGAGATATTGCACCAAAAACCACACATTTGCAGCTAGAATAGTCATTTACCACATTAGCAATGGATAGAGTGGATTTCTGATTAGTTTAAAGTGATCTTCATTGAAAAGAACAGTGCTTTTCTTTCAAAAATAAGGACACAGACTGGTACCAAAATTCAAAAAAGTGCTTATTTAAGGAGTTAAAGGCATTTTTGAGACAAAGTCGGCAAACAGTCTTATTTTGTCAATTTGGGTGTGCCGAACTCAAATCTGCAATATGCCGAGCTCTATCTGACCTCTGTTGACCTCTAGAGGTCATTGAACTTCGGGCCTGTAAACGTCTCAGCTGAACCCAGTTTCTCAGCTTTCTAAGGAATGAAATGTACTAAAATGATTAATGAAGTTAGCAAATGGCCTTGTTTGTTAAATGTTTGGGTGCTGAATTCATTTTTCATTTGTAAAACGACATATGACCTCTGATAACCTCAAGGTCATTAAACTTGGCCTATGCATTTAACGGCATTTTTAAACTGACTTTACTCCCCCAAAAAGAATATGAACAGACAAAAAACAAATAGAAAGGAACAAATACAACATTAAATGCCAGTCCATGTACATGTGACTTACTTTTCACAATGAGAATGCCTAGGCGATCACCTTACATAACATTGCATTACATTTAGCGGTTATTGTTTATACAAAGCTACTGAAAAAAGGACAGATTCAGCAGCATACAAAATGTGGGGGCATACAGGGTATACAGGTTAATCAGGGTTAGTATATATGAGAGTTTTTTTCTTTGTTTGTTTTTTGTAAAGGCTTTACCCCGTTTAAAACAAAACAAAAAACAAAGAAAAAAACTCTCATATATACTAACCCTGATTAACCTGTATACCCTGTATGCCCCCACATTTTGTATGCTGCTGAATCTGTCCTTTTTTCAGTAGCTTTGTATAAACAATAACCGCTAAATGTAATGCAATGTTATGTAAGGTGATCGCCGAGGCATTCTCATTGTGAAAAGTAAGTCACATGTACATGGACTGGCATTTAATGTTGTATTTGTTCCTTTCTATTTGTTTTTTGTCTGTTCATATTCTTTTCGGGGGAGTAAAGTCAGTTTAAAAATGCCGTTAAATGCATAGGCCTATAGGCCAAGTTTAATGACCTTGAGGTTATCAGAGGTCATATGTCGTTTTACAAATGAAAAATGAATTCAGCACCCAAACATTTAACAAACAAGGCCATTTGCTAACTTCATTAATCATTTTAGTACATTTCATTCCTTAGAAAGCTGAGAAACTGGGTTCAGCTGAGACGTTTACAGGCCCGAAGTTCAATGACCTCTAGAGGTCAACAGAGGTCAGATAGAGCTCGGCATATTGCAGATTTGAATTCGGCACACCCAAATTGACAAAATAAGACTGTTTGCCGACTTTGTCTCAAAAATGCCTTTGGGTGTCACAATTCTGGATTTTGGTACCAGTCTAACATTTCAAAGTGACCCCAAACTTTTGAACGGTAGTGTAAGTTTTTTTTTTTTTTTAAGTTAACTGCATTAAGTACAAAATATAATCAAACCACAGCGTCAGCAACACAGTAGCTCACACGGCCATACCATGAGAAACCAGACTCGTTTATAATTAGCTAAGCTGCTCTTCATGAGAACAATTAGATCTTCAAAATATAATCAGAATCAAAATCCATTGAAAACTCAGTGAGGAGTAGTGATTTTCCTGAAAGTTCATGAACCGGCCTGATTCATAACTTGTTAACGAGAAATCACAAAACCAGGGAGTACATTTTGTGCAGACTGATTAAATCTTCCAAACAAAATCAAAATCCATTGAAAACTCAGGGAGGAGTAGCGATTTTTGGGGGTGGGTGGATGGATGGATGTCACCGTGTGATGGCAATAACTCATGGGCCTATGGCCGTGTGAGCCAATTACAGCACAATGGACCAAACATTCTGAAAAAAGTTAAACACTTGAGCTAAGACACTCAATCTTCTTACTTCTTCCGCTGATAAAAATGTTTCCCGATGTGGGAAGGTAAACGGCGGCGAATGCGTGCATCTGCTAGGAAGACATCGAAGCTGTTGAGCAGTTTCAGCTTGGCTTCGAATGGCTTATATTCAGTCTTCAGTGCTGCGAAAGGAATCACCTACCAAAAATATGTGAAAATCAGGTCAAATATTTAAAAATAAAAATCACGGTCACCTTCAACCCAACCCATGAAAATATGTGGCGTTTTCAATCCCAGGTCTGGAAACCAGAAGCTCTGCACAGTTTTGTGTTTGCTCTACTCCAACACACTTGGATCAGCTTATTAAGGACTCGGTAATTAACTGATGACTTGAGTAAGGTGTGTTAGGGCAGGCTCGTCACAGAAATGTGCAGATCTTTAAGACTGGAAGTGAGAACCGTGGCCATGGACTGTTTCAGAGGTTGTAGGGACAAGCTCCAACGGTAGCAGAAGCTCATCTGGATACACACTGAGTTACTCTTGCACTACTTTCACCCAGATCCACCACTGAAAGACGACAGGGTTTGCTGGAGTGCCATTTTATCCCATATTTCATGCTACAAATGAAAAACGTCATACCTGAGGCATATACTTGACCCCACTCTGTGCGAGTAATTTCTTGTAAAACCTCTTTGTCTGATCTGCGGTCATTTTGGGTTCATCCCGTGTGAAGAGGCAAACCTCGACAGAGTCATCGCGGAACGTGTGAGCCAGAGGACTGGGGGATTAACGGGACATGGGTGAAAATATACAGCGTCATGAGATTCATGTTGGAGCAAAAAAACTGCAGAAATCTGTATGCTACAAGACTGCTAAGGAAATCATGATGGTATGTTTACTGATTCACACACACAGTTTGTACACAATATTAAATACATTTTGGGGGGAAGGCCAGGTAAAACCTACATGCGAATGGTCTGCTCTCGTTTAGGGATCTTCCAGAACGTAAGGAGAAGACAGATTTGTTGAGTTTCACTGAGAAGCTGCTTCTGGCATGATGTGCTCTTCAAATAGGCCTGCAACGCCTGCACGGCTTTCTTCACCTGCAATCCACAGAGCAGAGCCATTTTATAAAGCTGGTACGCTTAATAAAACATGTTCTTTATCGTGAAGCTAAATCCAACTGTTGTAGCAGCCGATCTGCTCAAGCATCATTCAGCCGTTACCCAGGGTTTATAAACACCAGCAGTTTAGGCTACATTTAAACAAACAGCTGGACATAAATAAACGGAAATAATGTTTCCCTTACCATAATGTAGTTGATCTGTACTAGAGCTCCATGACTATTGCCCCTTTTCCACCAAAGCAGTTCCAGGGCTGGTTCGGGGCCAGTGCTTAGTTTGGAACCGGGTTTTCTGTTTCCACTGACAAAGAACTGGCTCTGGGGCCAGAAAAACCGGTTCCAGGCTAGCACCAACTCTTTGCTGGGCCAGAGGAAAGAACCACTTACGTCAGCGGGGGCGGAGTTGTTAAGACCAACAACAATAACAAGACCGCGAAAGATCGCCATTTTTAAGCGACGAGAAGCAGCAGCTGTACAAACGCGAAGTCATCCATTATTATTATTATTGTTGTTGTTGCTGCTGCTTCTTCCATGTTGTTTTTGCTTCAATATTCGCGCCAAGGTTTATGCAAACGTAGCGACGTAACTGATGTATACAGTGACGTAATGACGTGGCTTCCCTTAGCACCGTGAGCTATGGAAAAGCAAACTGGTTCTCAGCTGGCTCGCAAGTTGAACGAGTTGTGAACCAGCACCGGCCCCGAACCAGCCCTGGAACTGATTTGGTGGAAAAGGGGTATATGTAGCTGACAAACAAACTGCATCACGAAACTGTCACACAATCACACAGTTCGAGCCTATTTCAGATTATTTAATTACTGCGTGTGTGTGGGTTGAAAGAAGTGCGTGTGGGGGGAAAAACCCCAATGAAGTTTGTACAACGATAAACTGGTAGCTATATGCTTATTTTACAAAGTAACATCAGCCTCACAGCTCCATTACGAAGCTCAAAAAATTTGTCAACCCATTCCTTTATAAAATCATTATTTTTTTTTTATTCTTCACTCAGTATCTTTACAGAACTATATTATCCAGGAACCACACTATCATCTACCAGCCATAAGCACGATAACTGCCTGACCGCAAAATGCACCACAAAGCATAACAATGACGAGATAAATTATCTTGATATCGTGTTTGGATACAACACTGTCAGAAACAGGGGTACAGAAGGAGTCTATTTCTGTCCCCGATGGTACAGTCGACACTAACGTACCATGTAGGGCTCTCATTGGACCTCAAAGTAACTGTGTGTAGCTTTTTAGGGCCAAAAATGTACATATATGTTCCAAATCAGTAATTTAGAGGGTCCTGCCCCAGTGACGAGCCATTGTACCTCTAAAAGTACAATAAATGTGTGTTATTTAACAGCTGGGAGGTCCGTATCGTGAAATACCCTGACCGAGGTCAGTATTTAAGGCCGAGATCACAGTATTTCACCATACAGACCGATCTTAAGCTGGCAAATAATATATTTATTTTTTCCTTTACCAAATTCTAACCGAAAACAAGAGCACCCGAAAGGGAAAACCAAGCCGAGCCGTCACTTTGAATCCTCATTCACGGCTGTAATGCAAATTGCTTCCTCCTCAGTATACAAGTGCACTTCCATGGCAGGAAAACAACTACATTTTGCCACCTATGTAGTCCCCTAATTATACAAAATTGAGTCATTCAGGATTCAGCCAATGTTTTTGCTCGGCGTTAGCAACAGTTACAGGTTTTCGGCTTCCTCCTGAAATGTTCTCTTTTACTACTTCTTCCTCAGGGTAGTAAAACTCGCTTTCGCTGTGAACACTGTCGTTATCGCTATCCATGCTGTAAAATTAACGCTATTCTCCTGAGAAATGAGAAAATAAATGTTGACAAAAATTGCTACTATGTTTGTTGTTGTCCCCTCCTAGAACTGCCACCTTATTGTGGTGGAGGGGTTTGTGTGCTTGAATGATCCTAGGAGCTATGTTGTCGGGGGCATTATGCCCCTGTTAGGGTTTCCCAAGGCAGACAGGTCCTAGGTGACAGGCCAGACCAAGAGCAGTTCACCAAAAAACCCCTATGGAGAAAAAATCCAGGACCGTGACGTCGCCCGGTAGGACGCAGCCGGGGCCCCACCCTGGAGCCAGGCCCGGGGTTGGGGCTCGTATGCGAGCGCTTGGTGGTCGGGCCTTTGCCCATGGGGCCCGGCCGGGCTCAGCCCGAAGAGGCGACGTGGGCCCGACCTCCTGTGGGTTCACCACCCACAGAGGTAGCAGTAGGGGTTTGGTGCAGTGTGGATTGGGTGGCAGTCGAAGGCAGGGGCCTCGACGACCTGACCCCCGGACACAGCGGCTGGCTGTTGGGACATGGAATGTCACTTCGCTGGGGGGGAAGGAGCCTGAGCTTGTGCGGGAGGTTGAGAGGTACCGGCTAGAGATAGTCGGGCTCACCTCCACGCACAGCTTGGGCTCTGGAACCCAGCTCCTCGAGAGGGGCTGGACTTTCCACTTCTCTGGAGTCGCCCATGGTGAGCGGCGGCGGGCTGGTGTGGGCTTCCTTATAGCTCCCCAGCTCAGCCGCCATGTGTTGGAGTTTACCCCAGTGAACGAGAGGGTCGCCTCTCTGCGCCTTCGGATTGGGGAGAGGGCTCTTGCTGTTGTTTGTGCCTACGGGCCAAATAGCAGTATAGAGTATCCGGCCTTCTTGGAGTCCCTGGGAGAGGTACTGAGGGGTGCTCAGACTGGGGACTCCATTGTGCTACTGGGGGACTTCAATGCTCACGTGGGCGATGACAGTGACACCTGGAGGGGCATGGTTGGGAGGAACGGCCTCCCCGATCTGAACCCGAGTGGTGTTTTGTTATTGGACTTCTGTGCTAGTCACAGTTTGTCCATAACGAACACCATGTTCGAGCATAGGGGTGTCCATAAGTGCACGTGGCACCAGGACACCTTAGGTCGGAGGTCGATGATCGACTTTGTAGTCGTGTCATCTGATCTCCGACCCTATGTCTTGGACACTCGGGTGAAGAGAGGGGCTGAGTTGTCAACTGATCACCACCTGGTGGTGAGTTGGATCCGCTGGCGGAGGAGGAAGCTGGACAGACCTGGCAGGCCCAAACGTATGGTGAGGGTCTGCTGGGAACGTCTGGCCGAGCACTCTGTTGGGGAGGTCTTTAACTCCCACCTCCGGGAGAGCTTTTCCCAGCTTCCGAGGGAGGCGGGGGACATTGAGTCTGAGTGGACCATGTTCTCTACCTCCATTGTGGACGCAGCTGTTCGGAGCTGTGGCCGCAAGGTCTCCGGTGCCTGTCGTGGCGGCAATCCCCGAACCCGGTGGTGGACACCGGAAGTAAGGGATGCCGTCAAGCTGAAGAAGGAGTCCTATCGGGCCATGTTGACCTCCGGGACTCCTGAGGCAGCCGACGGGTATCGGCAGGCCAGGCGTGCTGCAGCTCGGGCAGTTGCGGAGGCAAAAACTCGGAACTGGGAGGAGTTCGGGGAGGCCATGGAGAAGGACTATCGGTCGGCCTCGAAGAAATTCTGGCAAACCGTCCGGCGCCTCAGGAGGGGGAAGCAGTACTCTGCCAACACTGTTTACAGTGCGGGTGGGGAGCTGTTGACCTCGACTGGGGACATTGTCGGGCGGTGGAAGGAATACTTTGAGGATCTCCTCAATCCCACCGTCATGTCTTCCACTGAGGAGACTGAGGCTGATGACTCAGAGGTGGACTCGTCCATTACCCAAGCCGAAGTCACTGAGGTGGTTTGCAAGCTCCTCGGTGGCAAGGCACCGGGGGTGGATGAGATCCGCCCTGAGTATCTCAAGTCTCTGGATGTTGTGGGGCTGTCTTGGTTGACACGCCTCTGCAACATCGCGTGGCGGTCGGGGACAGTGCCTCTGGAGTGGCAGACTGGGGTGGTGGTCCCTCTTTTTAAGAAAGGGGACCGGAGAGTGTGCTCCAATTATAGGGGAATCACACTTCTCAGCCTCCCAGGGAAAGTTTACTCCAGGGTACTGGAGAGGAGAATTCGACCGATAGTCGAACCTCGGATCCAGGAGGAACAATGCGGTTTTCGTCCTGGTCGCGGAACACTGGACCAGCTCTATACCCTTCATAGGGTGCTCGAGGGTTCATGGGAGTTTGCCCAACCAGTCCACATGTGCTTTGTGGATCTGGAGAAGGAATTCGACCGTGTCCCCCGTGGTATTCTGTGGGGGGTGCTTCGGGAGTATGGGGTTCGGGGCTCTTTGCTAAGGGCTGTCCGGTCCCTGTACGAACGGAGCAGGAGTCTGGTTCGCATTGCCGGCAGTAAGTCAGACCTGTTCCCAGTGCATGTTGGACTCCGTCAGGGCTGCCCTTTGTCACCGGTTCTGTTCATAATTTTTATGGACAGAATTTCTAGGCGCAGCCAGGGGCCGGAAGGAATCCTGTTTGGGAACCACAGGATTTCATCTCTGCTTTTTGCGGATGATGTTGTCCTGTTGGCTTCTTCAAACCAGGACCTTCAGCATGCACTGGGGCGGTTTGCAGTCGAGTGTGAAGCGGCTGGGATGAGAATCAGCACCTCCAAGTCCGAGGCCATGGTTCTCGACCGGAAAAGGGTGGCTTGCCCTCTCCAGGTTGGTGGAGAAGTCCTGCCTCAAGTGGAGGAGTTTAAGTATCTCGGGATCTTGTTCACGAGTGAGGGAAGGATGGAGCGTGAGATCGACAGGCGGATCGGTGCAGCCTCCGCAGTGATGCGGTCGCTTTACCGGTCCGTCGTGGTGAAGAAGGAGCTGAGCCAAAAGGCAAAGCTCTCAATTTACCGGTCGATCTACGTTCCGACTCTCACCTATGGTCATGAGCTTTGGGTAATGACAGAAAACAAGATCGCGGATACAAGCGGCTGAAATGAGTTTCCTTCGCAGGGTGGCTGGGCGCTCCCTTAGAGATAGGGTGAGAAGCACAGTCACTCGGGAGGAGCTCGGAGTAGAGCCGCTGCTCCTCCACATCGAGAGGAACCAGCTGAGGTGGCTCGGGCATCTTTTTCGGATGCCTCCTGGACGCCTCCCTGGGGAGGTGTTCCAGGCATGTCCCCCCGGGAGGAGGCCCCGGGGAAGACCCAGGACACGCTGGAGGGACTATGTCTCTCGGCTGGCCTGGGAACGCCTCGGTGTTCTTCCCGAGGAGCTGGCCGAGGTGTCTGGGGAAAGGGAAGTTTGGGCTTCCATGCTTAGACTGCTGCCTCCGCGACCCGGTCCTGGATAAGCGGAAGAAGACGAGACGAGACGAGTTTGTTGTTGTTGTGAACAAGCGAGTTGCCAGAAGTCCGTAACCGGGGTCCATACTGTAGGATATTGACCCGTCTGCCAGCCAGCCAATCAGAGCGCAGGATTTGATGGAAACCGGACTGCGAAAAGCATAATGTACTTTATTTTCTGAGAGCATAGACAGATGTTCAGGTAACCTATATTTTACTGTTTTTTTAGTAAGATTACAGTTAGACTTATAGAATTATGAATATTCACAGCCAGGTGCTGTAGGCCAGTGTTGCTCAACCACGAGGCCGCAAAGCGCCATCTCATGGGCAGCGAGTTGTTTAAGCTGAAGCTAATTATTTTTATTTTTTATTTGTAGTAGGGTACAATTGCTGGTTTGCATCTGAGGTCACATCCGCCTCATTAAGCTACGGTCACCCTACAGCTCGCGATGCTTTGTGATGGGTTATCGATGAAAATGAGGCGTTTTGGTGGCAATATACACGTGAGCTAAAAGTTGTGATCACACAGCAGGTGAACACTTGAGTTTGGTGCAGCTCGAGCGGCTGTGCTCACTCATGGAGCGCGTTGTATGGTCTTGGGACCCGGTCATTATGGGAAACACCTGATACAGATCTGAGAGCAATCGACATGTGCAGATACGGACACTTTACACAGAGGCTTCACGAAGTATTACCATCACTGTCTGATTTGTTTCTTGCGCTGTTTAAATATGTTTTGCTTTTGTAAATAAACACTCTTCCTGCACATCAATTCGTCTACCGCGTAGTGTCCTGATTCCCAGATCTTTAACCCAGCCACATATAAAAAAGTTGCTCGCCTCCATGCTCTTCATCTGTGTGTTCGTGTAGAACGATGTCTGCAGCACCAGGTAGTTTGAGATGTCAGGGAACTCAACAGATGGATAATTTTCCATCTCATAGGAAAAATCCTTCTTTGTTAGCCTGTAAGGATCTAATCCCATTGAGTGGTTTCTATATCCACTTCTTGGTTTTAATAATTTGCTTGTTTGCTGTACACAAACATGGCAATAAGTCTCATCTCATCTCATTATCTCTACCCGCTTTATCCTGTTCTACAGGGTCTTGGGCAAGCTGGAGCCTATCCCAGCTGACTACGGGCGAAAGGCGGGGTACACCCTGGACAAGTCGCCAGGTCATCACAGGGCTGACACATAGACACAGACAACCATTCACACTCACATTCACACCTACGGTCAATTTAGAGCCACCAGTTAACCTAACCTGCATGTCTTTGGACTGTGGGGGAAACCGGAGCACCCGGAGGAAACCCATGCGGACACGGGGAGAACATGCAAACTCCGCACAGAAAGGCCCTCGCCGGCCCCGGGGCTCGAACCCGGACCTTCTTGCTGTGAAGCGACAGCACTAACCACTACACCACCGTGCCGCCCATGGCAATAAGTTCTTATGTTAATCGCCCAGACTCCACTTTTGGATCATTAATCCCTTTTGACTGAGAATGCCCTACATGCATGGTTTTATGTTGGCTTCTGGAACATCCATATAGTTTTAAATACAATACCTACAATTAAAACAGTTTGTTTTTATTGCATTTATTTAATTCCTGGGCTCCCATCTGTAACAGGGAGTGATGCTGCATATTGTAATACACTTTACAGTAGATTATTAGATTCTAATAGAATAGATGAGCCAAATAGGTGGGCCTTAAGTAGAAAGGGTTGAGAACCTCTGCTGTAGAGGATCTCGATGGTGCTCTTGCTGATGTGTGGATCAGATGCAGATCCAAGCAAACATTTATCACGGTTTGTTTTGTGTAAGGCATCTCTGGTAAAATGTCGGCCACATCATGAAGTTTGTAGTCAGGCCTTTCACCCTGACTCGAACCTTCTTCCTTCTCAGTCTCATCAGCCCAGATGATGCTTGATATCCATCCAAGAAAACTCCAAGATAGAAAAGATGACTGACCATAATTATTTTGATTATAATTTGACTTTACAAAGCACTTAATGAATATTTAGTCTTCGATAGTAAGCTAACTTTACATTCACCGAAAAACATTACCTGCTGGTGAGACACTTCAGCTCTTTCAGAAGAAAAATACGTGTGTGTTGGAAATTCGTCTAAAACTAAAAGAGCGCTATGCTAGTCACCGGCGACGCGTGCAATAAACAAGCTAGCTCCATGCTACATGCTATAACAATACTTCATTTCATTTAACTAGATTGCTCATATGTCTTTTAGATTAAAAATAACTATTAAAACGTACACGCGTCTAATCGATAACTAACATTTCTTTAAACACTTGAAAATTCAAGAAAAATACCTGAGAAAGGTCTAAGGGCAATTCCTCTCCACGCTTCATGGTACACGTGTGCGGTAAAACTACAATGCGCATGCGCGAGATAGATACTTCCGTATGCTTTAGGTGACGAAAACCGGGTCAGAATAATCGATCGGCCAAAAAACCACCATGTTTTATTTATTTTAAAAAGGAGATTAAACATGACATCCCCTACACAAAATAAAAAATGTATATATATATATATATATATATATTTAATTTCATTTCACACTCTCACACACGGGTGGTGTAGTGGTTAGCGCTGTCGCCTCACAGCAAGAAGGTCCGGGTTCGAGCCCCGGGGCCGGCGAGGGCCTTTCTGTGCGGAGTTTGCATGTTCTCCCCGTGTCCGCGTGGGTTTCCTCCGGGTGCTCCGGTTTCCCCCACAGTCCAAAGACATGCAGGTTAGGTTAACTGGTGACTCTAAATTGACCGTAGGTGTGAATGTGAGTGTGAATGGCTGTCTGTGTCTATGTGTCAGCCCTGTGATGAAAGGGCTGTACCCTGCCTTTCGCCCGTAGTCAGCTGGGATAGGCTCCAGCTTGCCTGCGACCCTGTAGAAGGATAAAGCGGCTAGAGATAATGAGATGATGACCTGTGATGACCTGGCAACTTGTCGGTTATCGCAGGGCTGACACATAGACACAGACAACCATTCACATTCACACCTACGGTCAATTTAGAGTCACTAGTTAACCTAACCTGCATGTCTTTGGACTGTGGGGGAAACCGGAGCACCCGGAGGAAACCCACGGGGAGAACATCCAAACTCCGCACAGAAAGGCCCTCGCTGGCCGCTGGGCTCGAACCCGGACCTTCTTGCTGTGAGGCGACAGCGCTAACCACTACACCACCATGCCGCCCCCAAATGTTGAACCTGTGTCAGAAAATTTTTTTGCTCCACTTTCTAAGTATTTTTGTAGATCACATTTTGTTAATCATTCGTTGTTGTTTGTATTAATTTCTAGTTGTGTAGTTTAGCAATAAATGTCAACAGGTAATTGACACTGTAACCACATGAAAATCCAGATCAAAGGTCGCATGTCATTCCTCAAACCAAAATATAAAATGTCTACTAACATTGTAATACGTGGTAGATATTTACAACAAACTGAAAAAAACCCTTTCTGAAGAGAATAAAAAAATCTGAACATTTCAAGCATGTAATTTTTTAATATGCGAGGAATTTAATTCTGGTCTAATTCTATTTATCACAGTAGGATTCCAAATACTCTATAATCATTCCATTCTGTTATGAATCAGAAAAAAAAAATTATTATAAAGCACAGCACTTTTATTTTTAAGTACTTCATCATAGAGTCCTGCACTGGGTCGGGTACCCACGGGTACGGCCAAATAGTTGCTGAAATGGGCGGGTTTTTAACGATCTGGAATTTTACGGGCGGGTATGCGGGCGGGTAGTGATTACACACGGGCGGGTATCAGATGCATCAAAACTGTAATAGGCAGGGCCGGACTGGGCCGTTTTCAGTCCGGGAGTTTAATTCACATTCACAGGGCTCCACTTAAAATTGGATGGTGTGTGGCCGCGTGTCTAATCCGCATATACATTTATCTGTGTCACCAACATGTCCCAAAGTTCCTTAGTGAAAATATTTGAAAACACATCCAAAGGACATGCATCTTCAGAAATCGGCATCTTCGGCCCGGGTGTGGGAATGATCTTTTACGTCGGGGGCGAAATCCAGCTGACTGCCACTCCAAATAGCAAAGCAGCGAGCATGGCTGATTGTTTCGCGTTATTTAAGACGAATTACACAACACATTTTTAGTCACATAGTCTTAAAATAACGAAAGCACCCATCTCGCGTGCATTTGAACCAATGCTTGTGCATTACATGCCGCATACGCCTCGAAAATAATGGCAAATCAACAATGCTGGGTACTCAGCAACCGCAGATAAAGCGTGAGGGCGCATTAGGCAACTCAAAAATGGTTAAATTAAATGTAGGCTAAAGCAAGTGTTCAATTCTGCTTAGAATATTGGCATACGCATACACCTCTTCTAAGTTATATATTTAACAACAATTATTTAACATCAAATATGACTTCTAGGCCTATGTGTTCATAACCACAATGTGCGCACGCCTGTGGAAATGCACGGTGTGACAGTGAGATGAAATAGGCTGGATGAGGAAATAACGCGCAACAGCACATTTGGGACCTGTTCATCTAAAATTGTTAATAACTGGGATGTAAAGCAATGTCTGGTTCTTCTTAGAATTAAGACATACACCACATCTATACCGTGTAAATTGCGAGATTTCACATGACATCATAAAGCTGAATTGACATCGCAAACTATCGACACATTATAGGCCTAGCATAGACTGATAAAATCGACAAACAGGGTTATCATACTCCATATCTTTCGTAACCTACCAGCTGGTCTTGAGAACATATCTGTCAATTTGGCACATTTTGCTGCCACCTCCTTCCTTTTTTTAAGCTTCACCCTTTCGGTTCCACCTGGCCTCTTTCTGCCCTCCATCACTGACGCGCGCTGTTTCGCGCCAATGTTGTTTAAGTTCCCCGCAATACAGAGGAGGAGTCTTGGACCAAACCAACTGCAATAGAGGGGAGGGGAGAATTTCCTTATTTGGTAGCGCCTATTTAATCTGCTGCGATGCTGTCGGCGTCTGGGCTGCCATGTGAAAATGCAGAGTGCAGTTGAATTGATGATTAATGCAAGAATAAGATCAGTGACCAAAATTAGTGAAAATTATTTTCCCCATGCTCCAAGCAGGCCACCATTGATGGTTTGGGCCGGGGATGGTCCCGGCTAAATATAGGGCCACCCCGGCATTGGTAATAGGCCTATATATTCACAGTATAAATTAGACTATAATATATATTTCATTATCATGTACAAATGGCCATAATCACAATGTGCTCAGTAGGCCGCTACAGTATTTAACGTGTAGCCTACCCTACGTCACTAAACCGCGACCGCTGCAAATTTCTAGCATCAGGCATCGGCATGTCGGATGAGATAAAACTGAAGTTGGCTAAGGGTACATATAAAATAGCTAACAATGATTCTTCCAGGGCGAAGTCTGAAATTTGGAATAAATTTGGCTTGATAGCTGACGACGACAACAACACGGTGACTGGATATGCAGCTTGTAAAGCATGTTACAAAACCCTCGCGTATGACAGTCAGAAACTGGGGACGTCTTCCCTGAGGAAACATGCCGAGATCTGCACAAGGACGACAACCACAGGTGCCACCAGCAGCTCAACAATCGAGCGTTTTTTTCCCCAAAGCTACAAACCTCCAAGGAGGGAGGACAAGGAGACCATAGCGCAGTTGGCTGTGAATTTTGTGAGTCGGGACATTAGGTCCTTTGAGACAGTGAGTGGCGTTGGATTTTTGGAATTGGCTCAGGGTTTAATCAATGTCGGAGCGCGGGCAGGTGCAGTGGATGCACAGCAACTTTTGCCCGATCCAACCACTGTCTCTCGTAGACTTAAGTGTGCCGATGACACCAGACAAAGCATTACTCCTGAGCTAAGGTCACAAATGACTGACTGAGGGGGCGTCGTGGCTCAGGCGGATAAGGCGCCATACCATAAATCCGGGGACCCGGGTTCGATTCCGACCCGAGGTCATTTCCTGATCCCTCCCCATCTCTCTCTCCCACTCATTTCCTGTCTCTACACTGTCCTATCCAATAAAGCTGAAAAAAGCCCAAAAAATATCTTTAAAAAAAAAACCAAATGACTGACTGTAACGGGGCTGTTACGCTTGATTTCTGGACTGATGATTTCCAAAAAGTAGGCTGTGTGACCATACATTACATTAACAGAGATTGGGTGCTGAAGGAGCGAGTGCTTTGCACCGCGGAATGGGACAGCACGTTACGCAAAACAGCCGACAACATTAGGCCAGCTTTAATCCATGCACTCCGTAAATTTGGACTTGAAGAGTTTTTTCCTAAACTGGTGTATGCAACTGACAAAGGCTCAAACATTGTCGCTGCTCTCCGTACAGTCACCAGGTTGAATTGCACAGCGCATACCCTGAACACAGTACTGCATACCACACTTGAAAAACACACAGACGAAGATGAGTTTGGTGAAGAGATTTCTGGATTCATTGAGTCTGCCAAATCGCTCGTGACTTATTTTAAGCAGTCACACCTCCAGAGTCGTCTGGAGAAAACGCTGAAAGCATCCGTGGAAACACGGTGGAACTTGCTTCACACAATGCTTGACTCCAGCAGCAGCCAGTACGAGGCCATCCATGTTTTCTTAGAGGAGTGAGGAGAAGACGACCGTTTGACCCCCATTAGCAGGGAGACTTTGCACAAAATTGTGGCTTTTTTGGCACGATTCAAAGATGCAACCAAAGCCTTAGAAGCTTCCAAAACTCCCACCCTTCACTTGACAGCTGTGTGGTTGGAGCGCCTAAGACGTCACCTACAGCAGTGTTCGACTGACAGCATGACATTGTCATCGCTGAAGGAAAAATGTCTCAAGGTCCTTGATGAGAAATTTCAACTACACCCCCTGCACAAACTGGCTATGTTTTTACACCCAAAATTGAAAAGCCTGAAGCTGCTGCCCAGTGGGTCTGACATAATCGGAGTTCACAATGAAGCTCGGCATCTTGTGGAAGATAAGATATTTAGTCTGTAGTTCATACATAGGCCTATTTGTTTTTTAGTATGAACAAGTAGATTTTAATTTTCATCACATTTATTATTGTTTCTATTTTAACAGAGCTCAGCGAGAAACGCGACACCACACCAGGCCACAGCACCACCGTTGTGAACCAAGCGGCGAAAAGACCCCGTCTGTCTCCATCTGATCATTTATCCGATGTGGAGGATTCCAGCGATGACACCGAGCCGAACGAAGATGTTTCAGCATACATTGAACTCAAGCCACCTAAGGGGGATTCCTTCGACGTCCTTTTGTGGTGGAAAGAACATGAAAAGGATTTCCCCAACTTGGCAATGATTGCGCGAGGTGTTCTCTCAGTCCCTGCATCCAGCGCTGCGAGTGAGAGAGACTTTTCCTCTGCTGGATTTGTGATCCAAGAACGCAGAACGCAGCTCAAACCTGGGACTGTGGACGATATACTGTTCCTTCACAGTAACCTTGGATCAAATTAAGGCAGGCCTTCATCTGCTATCTGATTTTCTCATCTCATCTCATTATCTCTAGCCGCTTTATCCTGTTCTACAGGGTCGCAGGCAAGCTGGAGCCTATCCCAGCTGACTACGGGCGAAAGGCGGGGTACACCCTGGACAAGTCGCCAGGTCATCACAGGGCTGACACATAGACACAGACAACCATTCACACTCACATTCACACCTACGGTCAATTTAGAGTCACCAGTTAACCTAACCTGCATGTCTTTGGACTGTGGGGGAAACCGGAGCACCCGGAGGAAACCCACGCGGACACGGGGAGAACATGCAAACTCCACACAGAAAGGCCCGCGCCGGCCACGGGGCTCGAACCCGGACCTTCTTGCTGTGAGGCGACAGCGCTAACCACTACGCCACCGTGCTGCCCCCTATCTGATTTTATTTTGCTTTAAACTGACTTTTTTTTTTCCATTTTCCGTTGTGTTATTTAGGGCTCCGGTACAGGAAATGCCCGTGTTTACCGTTACTTTTACTACGAAAATCTGAAAGAAAAGAGGAACAAATTGAGTGTATTTTTCCATACTGTCACGTTGTTTTTCGTTGAGAGGCACATCGAAAAAATAAAGTGCTCTATTAGAATGCTTTAAATTGTGTGTTTTTTTGCGGGCGGGTGGGATGTTAACGGGTCCGGGCGGGTGCGGATTTAACTTTGATATAATCACGGGTTAATGGGTGGGTCCGGTGCTGTACTGTGTGTATGTGGGTAGGTGCAGATCTCAAAAAATGGACCTGTGCAGGACTCTGCTTCATCGCCTTCAACAGTGTTATACAAAGATCGATACGTAACAGTTGTAAATGCCACTTAATTCCACAGGGTGTCGATAATGGTGGACACCAGTGAAAGTGATCACTATTATTGACACCTCACGTGACTTCTCAAACGCGCGTTTAGATACAAAATGGCAACTGTCAAATGAAAGAGTAAGAAACAAAGTAGGTTTTGGCAAGAATATAATGAAATATCAGTGAATTTGATCAGTAAAAACATGTCCATGATCTTTCCACCATGCTGACCTGCGATGATAACGTACGGGTTTTTCTCAAATTGCTGATCATGCTAAAAAAATTCCATCTCAGGTAATGAGCTGTGTCATCAGATGACAAGATCCGTGTGTGTCTTCCGGTTGATACAGTTAACCAATAATAACTGTTGTAACCGAAACTCACCTTTGTAAAATTGTTTTTTATTGGTAAATCTAAAAAGGTGTCGATAATTATGGACTGTCAATAATTGTAGCCGCTGCTCTATAATATAATATAATATAATATAATATAATATAATATAATATAATATAATATAATATAAGTAGGCCTTACTGATGGCTTTTCAATGTCAGTTCACCCCATTTTATTTTACATCTTTATAGGGGCCTTTCACTGATGTCACAGATTTTTGTTTTTCACACAGCGTCCACCATATTGCTGGGCAAACAAAGAAACATAGCCACGACAGTTAATAATGAAACTCGAGATGACTGCAGTCAGTACAGCTCTCTGAAACAATTAAAAATGTATTTTATATCTGCAGATCACATTACATCCAAAAGCTGAAACATATAAGCATCACAGATCCATATAATTTACCAAAAAATGTATGTATGTATGTATGTATGTATGTATGTATTTATCCACTGCTCTGGTTGTGTATGCGTTTTCACTGCTTCAGCTGGGTTAAATACAGAGGAGGAATTTTGCTGTGTTTGAATGTACATGTGACAAAAATAAAGGCTTCTTCTTCTTAATTTGCCCACAACTGTATTTACTCCACTTGAAAAGTGTACAGCAAACCATCTACTGGATTTGGGATATGAGAACATGCTGAACTATATAGTGTTTGGACTTCTAAATACACTGGAGATGCTAAAGTCTTACAAAAGTACAGATGCCTACCGATATTTCGAGGCAGGTTTTGTGCTGGAATGTTATGGGAAATTCCTGCCATAATATTTCACTGCTTTTTTTTTTTGGGGGGGGGGCTTTTTTAACCTCTATTGGATAGGACAGTGTAGAGACAGGAAATGAGCGGGAGAGAGAGACGGGCCGGAACTGAACCCAGGTCCCCGGATCCACGGTACGGCGCCCCATCCACCCGAGCCACGACGCCCCATTTCACTGCTTTTTTGAAGGAACTCTTTTTCCCTAGCAAGACTGATACAAGTTGTTGAATCAGATGCTTCGTGAATGTAAAAAATAAATCACAGATCCCGACATACTACATCATTTTATTTCACTTGTGATGTACGTTTGCATTTTTGTCACATTTACACATTATTATGTATTCTTCAGCATGGTACAATGGTACGGAAGGTAGCATTTGATCGTTAGTTTGGGTTATTGTCTATGTACGCTGTGTTTGCAAGGGTTTTCAGGTTTCTTCCCACTTCCCAAAAAAAACCATGCCACTTGGTGGATTGGCTACTCGAATTTGCCCCTGTGGTGCAAATGTGCATGTTGCCCTACAGTAGAACAGCATCACAATTACAGTGCCTTGCACCCAGTATTTCCCAGGATAGGTTGGATGGGCCTGTCTCACAGAGCAAGAATTGTTGCTTAGCTAACTATCTTTGAGCTTAATTTGACCTTTCCCTGGATTTTCTATCGTCCAGTGGTTTACTATTCACCAGGTTACATTGCCATGGTAACATTTGTTACATAGATAACTTACTTGAGAGCAGGTTAAAAGGTACTGACTGCGAAGTCATCTGAAATTTTCACTTTTTTTTTTTTTATTGTGCATGGCATTTTTCCTATGGTCCACAAGAGCAATATCATGTGGACAAGATGTGATCATTTTGATGTCCTGAGGGTCGCTTTTCTTCGTTTTGGGACTGCATATCCTCCCTCTTGAGGTAAACAGTATGGCCCTAAGGAAGCAGTCGAACGTGAGGAGCTTTAACTGATTAGCTTAACTATGAAATTGAGTCACACCAAGAAGGCGATGTGCGGAAAACATCGTGATTCTGCAACGACCTCGGAGAGTTTTGAGTCGCAAGGATGTAATTTGTGGTTGACATTCATGAATAGATCCATGAAACAGAAGACGAATATATCTTTTCTCTGTTACTGCTTTTGTGTTATCGTTTCTTTCTCTGTAAGATCAAACTATTAGGTGGATAACTCCATACTTGCTACCGTGGAGTCGAGCTCATGCATCCTAAGGCTAAGATAGCTAAGCACTAGTCAGAATGATTTAGTTATCTGTCCAGAAAAATGACTCACTCATCCCTTGACTGGTGTCGTCAGGGAGACACGGCAGCCGCTGAGGTCGAGATCCTCTTCCAATTCTTCTGGTCGCTTGTGGCTCAGATGTTCTCTGGGAGGCTCCTCTGGGTCCCCTCGGTGATATTGTTCATCCAGGCTTTCCTCTGCTTTCCTCTTTGGCGTGTGCCTTCAACCATTCCCTGCAGGATCGTTTTGCTGAGGGTGTTGTGGCGTGTTGTGTAGCCGAACCAAGCAAGCGTTCTCTTCTTTACTGTGATGAGGAGAGGTTCTTTTTGTCCTACTAGTCTCCTGACTTCACTCTTAACAAATTCGTTGGTTTTTCACTCCCTGTAGCTTATCCGTAGAAGTCGGCGAAAGCATTTGGTCTCAAATGCTTGGATTCTTCTTTCGCTCTCAGCCAACAGCGTCCAGGTCTCACAGCCGTACAGGAATATAGAGATGACAAGTGATTGAAACAACTTGAATTTGGTCTTAAAACTCGTGTTACTTTTCCATATCCTCTGGAGTCTTGCCATTGCTGCCCCGATTCTGATCCGGATTTCCTTGGAGCTCGTGCCATCTTGTGTGAGTGTAGCACCCAAGTACTTGAACTCTGACACAACTTCCAAGGGTTCATCATTCATGACGATGCTGGCTTGGCTGCCCGCAGTGGAGTTCACCATCACCTTCGATTTCTCACATGCCCTCTAACCTTGCAGTTGCACTCACTAAGCAGGCTTTCCTTTTCTTTTCCGCTGGCTTTTAGCTGGCAGGAGAGCAGAGTCCACCACGTTTGCTCATGCTTACTTGTTTTGGTTAAAAGTAGGTCAAACGCCCCACGTGATCTTCTTGCTCACTTGTTTTGGCCATCTCCGGAATCATAAAACGTGGGATGTTTTTTATCTCGGCAAAACATTTATACATAGGATACACGGTGTGTGCAGCAGCGAAACATCTCGAAACTCCAACAGCAATAGAGAGAGAACATTTTGCCCAGAATTCAACTTTGCATTCAGCACCTTTAAATTCAGGATCATAGCACATAAACAGCTTATTCAACGGTTTGAAAGGTGTTGATTAAGCTTTTGCCATGAAAATGATCTGACCATTCCTTGAGCATAAACTATGATCACCCAATTTCCTTGGCTTTCTTTGATGATCTTTTTATATCAAGCATTTAGTACTTGGAGAGTATATTGTATCTTTACAGTCGTTTAGAGTGTGATATTGCAAATTTCACTCATTCCCACTTTTCCACAGTTTGAAGAGATTTTACCTTATATATTCTATATTTATATTACATTGTTGAGGCCAAAAGTCTCAGCAAATATAGAGATTGCGAGCCATAAAAGAGATTTGTACAGAACAGCATTAGCAGTTGCTTATCAGAGGTATTATTTTGAAGGTGACTCCTGCTATCGACTGGACTCCCATTCCCACCACCCGTCAGACTGTTCAGTACTTGACTCCTCAGCGACTACACGCATCTATTTGATGGATCCAATGACTGACATGTAGGGAAATTACAGTTATGGAGTGATGTACAAAATCATTCTCTTTAAAGTTAACTTTTGTGACCTTCCAGCTGCAGAACAACAGAGAACACAAATGCAGAATTTGCACAGGGCAAAGAAATAAAAGGCTGTTGGAGGAGATAATAAAAGGACCGTGAAAGAGGAAAAATGTGTCAAGGACGTAGTTACATTTACAATAATCTCTGCGGACACAGAGAGCGATGATTGTGTTTGTTGTTCTTCCCCCTGTACTGGCTGTTTTTTTTTTAATAGTCTGTATGTCACAGTTCTTCCATACAATTTGTGGGTTGTCATCAGTGGTAGGATTGTGAGATGAAGCCAGCAACAATAAAATGAAACTCTTGAAACAAGCATTTCATCACCAATCACTGTTCCTAGATTTTAATCTTACAGATATGATTCCCTCAATAATATCAGAAGCCACCTCTGTCACATGGACATTACAGCATAATGAAATCCTTCATGTATAATATTATACACAGCATTATGTATGTGCTTCTAACAGCATTATAAAGTTCTAACAAGAAGACGACGACGACCAGGAAACCTTAAAAATTAATTTATCTGCCAATGTACACTACTGGTCAAAAGTTTTAGAACACCCCAAATTTTCCAGATTTTTATTGGAAACTATTCAGTTTAATGTCTCATTGTACTCTGAAATGAAAGCATAGTACAAATAAGCAATTGGAGTTAAAAAAAAGAAAAATCATGGAATCAATTTATAGACCAAAATATATTCTAAACTTTTGACTCATCAAAAGTAGCCACCTTTGGCAGATATAACAGCTGAACACACTCGTGGCATTCTTTCGACAATAGAAAATCAAATATTCTTCAGAAAGTTCTTCCCAAATCTGTTGCAGAAGTTCCCATAGATGTGTGGCACTTGTAGGTTGCTTTGCTTTCACTTTTCTGTCCAGTTCATCCCAAAGCAGCTCGATGGGGTTTAAGTCTGGAGACTGTGCTAGCCACTCCATGTTTTCAAGCTTACCATCTTTTTTCCTGAGGTACACTACCGTTCAAAAGTTTGGGGTCACCCAGACAATTTTGTGTTTTCCATGAAAAGTCACACTTTTATTTACCACCATAAGTTGTAAAATGAATAGAAAATATAGTCAAGACAGTTTTCTGGCCATTCTGAGCATTTAATCGACCTCACAAATGTGATGCTCCAGAAACTCAATCTGCTCAAAGGAAGGTCAGTTTTATAGCTTCTCTAAAGAGCTCAACTGTTTTCAGCTGTGCTAACATGATTGTACAAGGGTTTTCTAATCATCCATTAGCCTTCTGAGGCAATGAGCAAACACATTGTACCATTAGAACACTGGAGTGAGAGTTGCTGGAAATGGGCCTCTATACACCTATGGAGATATTGCACCAAAAACCAGACATTTGCAGCTAGAATAGTCATTTACCACATTAGCAATGTATAGAGTGGATTTCTGATTAGTTTAAAGTGATCTTCATTGAAAAGAACAGTGCTTTTCTTTCAAAAATAAGGACATTTCAAAGTGACCCAAACTTTTGAATGGTAGTGTAGTTCTGACATAGCTTGGACTTATGTTTTGGGTCAATATCTTGTTGTAGGATGAACCCCTGACCAACTAGGCACATACCAGAGGGTATTGCATGGCTCTGCAAAATGCTGTGGTCGCTGTTTTGGTTCAGGGTGCCTCTTACTCTGTACAAGTCACCGACCCTGGATCCAGCAAAACAGCCCCAGACCATCACACTTCCTCCTCCATGTTTGACAGTCAATGTCACTGTGGAACCATCCTTTCATCTACGCGACGGTGTACAAAGATCCTGCGTGATGAGCCGAAGATTTCAAATTTTGATTCATCAGTCCATAATACTTTCTTCCAGTCTTCAGTAGTCCAATGGTGGTGTTTCATGGCCCAGGCAAGCCTCTTTGTCTTGTTCTGACGTCTTAGCAATGGCTTTCTTGCTGCAGCTCGAAGTTCTCTCTTCACAGTTGAAACAGACTTGCTAACTACGACCACTATTAAGCTGCGCTTGAAGCTGTTGTCCTGTGAGCCGCCTATCACGCAAGCTGTTAACTCTCAGAAATTTGTCCTCCGATTCAGTTGTGGCTTTGGGTCTGGCAGACCTCTTCCGGTCAGAGTTTCCCCCAGTTTCTGAGTGCCTTTTGATGGTGAAGAAAACTGTACTCACTGACACCTTGACTTTCTTGGCAATTTCGCTGTAGGAAAGACCTACATTTTTAAGTGTTATGCTGGTCTGTCTCTCTTCCATTGTTAATTGCCTTTTTCCTCGCCATTTTTGTAGTAACACACTACTTTCTGCAGTACAATACTGTTCAACTGATGCTCACGAGGGTATGGTACCACAGTGTGTTCCAACACTGCTTTTATGCAGACAGAGAGGGTTCTAAGCAATCAAAAAAAGTTGGAACAACTGTAGGAATTAGTAGCACCAGCTTTCAAGGCTTGATCAACCTTCCTTGTTACAGAACAGCTTTAAATTGTTAACCCATTGCATGTTCCCTGAAAGAGGCCTTTTTGTATAATTCTGAAATGTACAGTGCTCGGCGTAAATGAGTACACCCCTTTTGAAAAGTAACATTTTAAACAATATCTCAATGAACACAATTTCCAAAATGTTGACAAGACAAAGTTTAATATAACATCTGTTTAACTTATAACGGGAAAGTAAGGTTAATAATATAACTTAGATTACACATTTTTCAGTTTTACACAAATTAGGGTGGTGCAAAAATGAGTACACCCCACAACAAAAACTACTACATCTAGTACTTTGTATAGCCTCCATGATTTTTAATGACAGCACCAAGTCTTCTAGGCATGGAATGAACAAGTTGGCAACATTTTGCAACATCAATCTTTTTCCATTCTTCAACAATGACCTCTTTTAGTGACTGGATGCTGGATGGAGAGTGATGCTCAACTTGTCTCTTCAGAATTCCCCATAGGTGTTCGACTGGGTTCAGATCAGGAGACATACTTGGCTACTGAATCACTTTCACCCTGTTCTTCTTCAGAAATCCAACAGTGGCCTTAGATGTGTGTTTAGGATCATTGTCATGTTGGAAAAGTGCACGATGACCAAGGGCACGGAGTGATGGTAGCATCTTCTCTTTCAGTATAGAGCAATACATCTGTGAATTCATGATGCCATCAATGAAATGCAGCTCCCCGACACCAGCAGCACTCATGCAGCCCCACATAAGGACACTGCCACCACCACCATGTTTCAATGTAGGCACCATGCATTTTTCTTTGTATTCCTCACCTTTGCGACACCATACAGTTTTGAAGCCATCAGTTCCAAAAACATTTACAGTATCTTGGTCTCATCACTCCAGAGTATAGAGTTCCAGTAGTCTTCATCTTTGTCAGTATGGGCCCTGGCAAACGCTAGGCAGGCTTTTTTGTGCCTGGGCTTTAGGAGAGGCTTCTTTCGTGGACGGCATCCATGCATGCCATTCCTCTGCAGTGTACGCTGTATTGTGTCATGGGAAATAGTCACCCCAGTTTGGCTTTCTACTTCTTTAGATAACTGCAGTGAACTTGCATGCCGATTTACTTCAACCCTTCTCATCAGAAGACGCTCCTGTCGAGGTGTTAACTTCCGTGGATGACCTGGATGTCTCTGTGAGATGGTTGCAGTTCCATCTTTCTAAAATTTTTGTACCACTTTTGCTACAGTATTGACTGATAAGTAAAGCTTTGCTGATCATCTTGTAGCCTTCACCTTTGTGGTGTAAAGAAATTATTTTCTTTGGGGAATTCTGAAGAGACAAGTTGAGCATCACTCTCCATCCAGTCACTAAAAGAGGTCATTGTTGAAGAACGGAAAAAGATTGATGTTGCAAAATGTCGCCAACTTGTCCATTCCATGCCTAGAAGACTTGGTGCTGTCATTAAAAATCATGGAGGCCATACAAAGTACTACAACCCCGATTCCAAAAAAAGTTGGGGCAAAGTACAAATTGTAAATAAAAACGGAATGCAATAATTTACAAATCTCAAAAACTGATATTGTATTCACAATAGAACATAGACAACATATCAAATGTCGAAAGTGAGACATTTTGAAATTTCATGCCAAATATTGGCTCATTTGAAATTTCATGACAGCAACACATCTCAAAAAAGTTGGGACAGGGGCAATAAGAGGCTGGAAAAGTTAAAGGTACAAAAAAGGAACAGCTGGAGGACCAAATTGCAACTCATTAGGTCAACTGGCAATAGGTCATTAACATGACTGGGTATAAAAAGAGCATCTTGGAGTGGCAGCGGCTCTCAGAAGTAAAGATGGGAAGAGGATCACCAATCCCCCTAATTCTGCGCCGACAAATAGTGGAGCAATATCAGAAAGGAGTTCGACAGTGTAAAATTGCAAAGAGTTTGAACATATCATCATCTACAGTGCATAATATCATCAAAAGATTCAGAAAATCTGGAAGAATCTCTGTGCGTAAGGGTCAAGGCGGGAAAACCATATCGGGTGCCCGTGATCTTCGGGCCCTTAGATGGCACTGCATCACATACAGGCATGCTTCTGTATTGGAAATCACAAAATGGGCTCAGGAATATTTCCAGAGAACATTATCTGTGAATGCAATTCACCGTGCCATCCGCCGTTGCCAGCTAAAACTCTATAGTTCAAAGAAGAAGCCGTATCTAAACATGATCCAGAAGCGCAGATGTCTTCTCTGGGCCAAGGCTCATTTAAAATGGACTCTGGCAAAGTGGAAAACTGTCCTGTGGTCAGACGAATCAAAATTTGAAGTTCTTTATGGAAATCAGGGACGCCGTGTCATTCGAACTAAAGAGGAGAAGGACGACCCAAGTTGTTATCAGCGCTCAGTTCAGAAGCCTGCATCTCTGATGGTATGGGGTTGCATTAGTGCGTGTGGCATGGGCAGCTTACACATCTGGAAGGACACCATCAATGCTGAAAGGTATATCCAGGTTCTAGAGCAACACATGCTCCCATCCAGACGACGTCTCTTTCAGGGAAGACCTTGCATTTTCCAACATGACAATGCCAAACCACATACTGCATCAATTACAGCATCATGGCTGCGTAGAAGAAGGGTCCGGGTACTGAACTGGCCAGCCTGCAGTCCAGATCTTTCACCCATAGAAAACATTTGGCGCATCATAAAACGGAAGATACGACAAAAAAGACCTAAGACAGTTGAGCAACTAGAATCCTACATTAGAGAAGAATGGGTTAACATTCCTATCCCTAAACTTGAGCAACTTGTCTCCTCAGTCCCCAGACGTTTACAGACTGTTGTAAAGAGAAAAGGGGATGTCTCACAGTGGTAAACATGGCCTTGTCCCAACTTTGAGATGTGTTGTTGTCATGAAATTTAAAATCACCTATTTTTTCTCTTTAAATGATACATTTTCTCCACATCATTGCATTCCATTTTTATTTACAATTTGTACTTTGTCCCAACTTTTTTGGAATCGGGGTTGTAGATGTAGTAGTTTTTGTTGTGGGGTGTACTCATTTTTGCACCACCCTAATTTGAGTAAAACTGAAAAATGTGTAACCTCAGTTATTCTATTAACCTTACTTTCACGTTATTAAACAGATGTTATATTAAACTTTGTCTTGTCAACATTTTGGAAATTGTTTGTGTTCATTGAGATATTGTTTAAAATGTTACTTTTCAAAGGGGTGCACTTATTTACGCTCAGCACTGTACATTATTTTTCAGTTTTGGATAACCTTACCTTTTTTTTTTTTTTTTACCTCTGACAGTTCAGCACCTACCTTTGTACCATTTCAAGCTATTCACTGGAGTTGAACGACTTGAATTGCAACAAATAACTGGAAACATTGGGGTGTTCTAAAACTTTTGACCGGCATTTATTTTTTACTGGCTTTTAGTAGTCAGTGCAATCTTATCAAACATTTTCACGTTACATAAGCAGCCTACATGATGTTGAGCACTAGGGGGCGCCAGAGAGCGCTACCATTTTACAACACAGAAATCTTTAACTCTACCGGAAGCTTCTTCACGTCGTCACTACAATTTGTTTTAATAATTAAGTAGATTAACTAAACGAGCTCTAAGTGAATTAAAAGTGACACACAGTCGGTTAGTAGGTAAGAAGTGTAAATTTTCAAAAAAAAAAAAAATCACCAGCAATGGGAAGCTAGCCTCAACAGCACAACTGAATTCCGGATCTGTTAAGCAAATTTCAAAATAAAAGTTCGAACAAGCGCACATTATTCACGCTCAGTAAAAGCTTCATTCGCAGTGGATCAGGCACCTCATGGGTTCCAAGTAAAAGTCCCTTAATCAATTAAATTAAAAAAACAAAACACAACAGTAGTTACCTTTTTCCTCGCACAGAGATGTGGATTCCCTTCAATTCACCTGATATCCCATCTAACAATTAGACTTCGACAACCTTTATTGTCATTCAGTATGCAACAAGCGGACGCCGAACGAAATCTCGTTGCAATTTGGCTCAGCACGGAAATAAATATGAAGTGTGTTACATTAAATTATGCAGCAGCAAAAATATTATAAAAGTGCAATAGTATAAAGTGACCTGTGGAATTAGGAATGTTCAAGTTAGAAACAGAAGTTTAGAGTTTGGGTTTGGAGTTCAGCAGTCTGGTGACCTGGGGGGGAAAGCTGTTACAGAACCTGGTGGTCCTGCACCGAATGCTGCGGAACCAGAGGCCAGAGGGGAGAACAGTCCATAGTGAGGGGTCACTGATGTTTCAACGCCTTGGTGCAATGTCCTGAATGGAGGGAGAAGTCCGAATGATTTTCTCTGCTGTCCTCACATTCTTCCAGTCAGATGCACTGCAGCCTCCAGACCACACAGAGATGCAGCTGGTTAGAACGCTTTCTATGGTGCTTCTGGCTTGTCTAATGTTTTGTTTTTGGTTCCTCAAGCATTTTAAAACATCTCTTTTCAGCTCATTGGGTTTTCCTGGAAAACTTTCTTTACATTAATCCAACGCTGACATTTCATTACACGTTATTGTTCAGAGACTGTTCCTCAAACCTTCTCATAACTTTTTAAATAGTTTGAACTTTACTGTAACCTAATGCATCTGAGAATCTTCTGGTAAGCGTTGAACCTCTCTGGAGTCTTGCACTGGGGCAGCATGGTGGTTTGCACCATCACCTCACAGCAAGAAGGTTCTGGGTTCAAACTTCATGATTTGACTGGGGTCTTTGTGTGGCGTTTGCATGTTCTCCTCATGCCTGTGTGGGTTTCCATCCAAAGGCATATGGATTAGATTAACTGGTTACTGTAAATTGTTCATCGGTGTGAATGTGAATGGTGGTTGTTGTGTTAGACCCGTGACAGACTGGTGACCTGCACAGGGTGAATCCCATCTCTCACCCGAAGTCGGCTGGGATTGGGTCCAGCTTCCCCCATGACTCTGATGAATAAGCGGTATAGATAATGAATGTAGTCTTACATTAATCCAGGGTGTTTCAGAAAACGTACCCCGACTGTTAGGGGATTGTTCTCTGAAACCCAGTTTGCAACTGGTTCCCAGACCGCTTTAATTAGGAATACCTGAACACCTGCTCATTCATGCAGTTATACAAATCAGCTGCTGTGGCAGCAGCGCAGCGGGATGAGTATCAATTAACGTCACATCATATGAAAAAGATTGCGTTCATGGTGGCGCGGCCCAGCGCCTTACGAAGACACTTCGATTTGTCATTCATCTGTATTTAAGCGAATCAGCATCTTGGCCCAAAGCCAAATGGATTTAACAGATGAACGCATCCGATTAGGGATATAAAATTAATTCAATATGCATAAAAATAGCCAACAAGAAAGATGAAAGGATCAAATCGGTGATTTTATTTTGTTGGATAGTTAATGCTGACATCGCCACAGAAGTATGTAAAACTGGATCAGATGCTGAGTAGTGTGAGAAGCTGTAACATTACACTTTTTTTTTTTTAAATTCAAGTACAGTTTTATAGGATAAGCAATGACTAGTTACTGTGTGCATAATCCTTATCCTGTTTAGTTTTGTTTACTTTTGGCTACAATGATCATTGATATTTGACTGAAATTGTGCATTTATTTAAAAAAAAAAAGCTAGTCATTTACTGAACTGCATGCGCATAGTCCATATCGCAACTGTACTGATTTCAAAAAGGCTGAACTAAAGATCTGATCTAGGAGAAGACCAGAAACATATCAGATATGCAAAGAGAAATCAGACATTACCAAAGCTTTAACATAACTTTGGAAGGCTCCGTGCTGTTCCTGTGCTCATGTCCTCAAGCAGTCTGAAACTGTATAAACACAGGCTCTGAAAAGAAAGCAATGATACAGACAGATTTCATACACGGATGCTGTATCAGTGCAGTGCTGGTCGGGATAGGCTTCAGAACCGGGGCTGAAAAGATCACTTTCTGATACAGTGACCCAATTACAAATCTATAATTGTCCATACAAGTTTGACCCCAATGAACATTTGAGATCGTGCTTTCAGATAACCTGCGTGTGCTGTCAGTTTCGGATTGCTTCAGGACAGTTAACAAAGGAATGGCTTAATCCTTCAAATAAGAGGGCAGTTAAAAAGCCAATAGTCTACAAGATTGCATCCATTTTGTCATTGAATATGGGCCTGTGGAAATGGGCTGGATTTAAAATTCGGCTACACGAGTGGCATAGCTGAGCTCTCAATATGAGAAAGCCGTCACACTGAGCTGTTTTTTTTTTTCTGCAATATTGTTCTTCTTAAAACATACTGTCGTTTTGATATTGTCCTTTTTCAAATATTTCTCTTAGTTTTATCCACTATAAGAGAACAGAGCAGACTGGAGGAATCCGGTTGGTAGGTCGCTGCATCCTTCCTCCTAATCCACAGGGCAGCAGAGATCAGTCCTTCGGTGTGGAATCAGTCCTTCTCTGGCACCAACTTCAACACCTTGCCAATAGCAATCGTTTTACCTGCAGAGAGAATTGACACATTCATGAACAACTACATTCACCACACGTTCAGTTTATCATCCCTTTTTACCTCCGCCAATGAGGTTATATTTTCGGAAGCATTGGTTTGTTTGTTTGTTTGTCTGTTAGCAACATTACGGAAAAAGTTATGAATGGATTGCTCTGAAATTTTTTCCAGAGGTGTGACTGGGCACAAGTAACAATCCATTAAATTTTGGCGATGATCCGGATCACCTTCTGGATCCCGGAATTTTTTTTAAAGGATTCTTGGCGGAGGTCTGCGCTCTCCGAGTGCTTTACTAGTTTTTTTTTTTTTTAATTATTTATAAACAGGAGGATCTCATCACCATAGTGTTTTTCAGAGAGTTTCTGCACATATATAAATCATATCTATTTAATAAACAAATAATATGAATATAAAATTAGACAAAAACTAAAGCGTGAAAGATTTGTAAATAATATAAAACTAGAAAAGCACTCGGAGAGCGCAGACCTCCGCCAAGAATCCTTTAAAAAAAATCCGGGATCCAGAAGGTGATCCGGATCACCGCCAACATTTAATGGATTGTTACTTGTGCCCAGTCACACCTCTGGAAAAAATTTCAGAGCAATCCATTCATTACTTTTTCTGTAATGTTGCTAACAGACAAACCAACGCTACCGAAAACATAACCTCCTTGGCGGAGGTAATAATAATAACTAGAATGCATTTCCAGAGAAAATGCGAAAAAAAGTGTGCTTGCTCAGGTGTGCCGCCATGGCGGCCCGGCAAGAGAGGCGACCGCACGCCCACACGACAAGTTGTGTGTCAACACGCGAAAGTTTGGCCAAGACACAAGGCGGATTCTCATACGGAGATGACAGGCTGGCAAGGTTCTTTACAGGGACATCCCAGAGCATCACTAACATGGAAATTTAGATGTAATTCTAAATCCGTAAAGAGATATGACCCAAAACACGTTTTTGCTCACTGTGGCGCCCCCTAGTGGCCAAATGACACCAAACTTGATGAGGGTACATGAACAGGTGCCGAAAGTCATCAACAAATATGGTCTTGATACGTCAAAGCGTTTCTGAGATATGAGCCAAAATATGTTTTTGCTAATTGTGACGCCCCCTAGTGGCCAAATGACACCATATTTGATGATGGTAGTTTGGATGGTGTCTGAAGTCATGCCACTAAATATGGTCTTGATACATCAAAGCGTTTCCGTGACATGAGCTCACTTCCTGTTTGGTGGCTTCGCCATCGATTTTGATTGGCTGCCACGGGCGAACGCTTCGACATACGAGAGCGAAACGAATACCATTCATTAGGCATGGACCGGAGATCATGTGTGCCAAGTTTCGTGATGATCGGACAAAACGTGCGGCCAGGGTCACTCTACCTTCACTTTGGACAAAATTAAAAATGGCGGAAAATCTAATGAGGCGGAGAATGACGTCATAGGGTGCGCTGGAATCGTCTAGCTCCAATGATTCCAACGGTACCAGACTTATGAAAAATCAGACACACGGATCAAAAGTTACGTGCATGAACGCATGCAAGACTGATCAGTTGGTGGCGCTAGAGCGTGAGACGTACCAACATGAAACTTGATGAAATCAATCAGGGTCCACTCCTCTATCAGTGTACCAAGCTTCACGACTTTACACCTTACGGTTTGGCCTACAGAAGGAAAAATCTGTTTTTTGCGTCGCGCGCCCATTCATTTCAATGGGGAAAAAATTAATCCTTTAAAAAAAATCCGGGATCCAGAAGGTGATCCGGATCACCGCCAAAATTTAATGGATCGTTACTTGTGCCCAGTCACACCTCTGGAAAAAATTTCAGAGCAATCCGTTCATTACTTTTTCCGTAATGTTGCTAACAGACAAACCAACAAACAAACAAAAACAAACCCTACCGAAAACATAACCTCCTTGGCGGAGGTAATAAATGTAATATAAAAATATACATGAGTAATATTAAGTTCATCTTAAAAATTGTTTGAAATCATTACAGCTAGATTCCCGTCTTACAGTAATATCAAAACTTCCAAAAGCAATTAAAGCTAGACGGCCTTTCGATTTCATAAAATCGGTGAAATTTAGTTCCGTCTGAAATTTGGTCATTGTGATCCATGTTTATTTCTGTAATATTTCACAAACTATCAGGTCATTCTGTGGCTGGGAAGTTATTTAATTTGAGGGGATTCCTGAGCAAATAATGTGCATAACATCGCTCGCTTCACGCAATCAAGCAGACAGAGGAAGTCCATGTGCGCATGTTTACCTTTTCCTTCTTCTTTTGGGTTTTACAACAGCTGGCATCCACAGTGTTGCATTGCTGCCGTCTACAGGTTTACCTTTGACCGTGCACTGACGGTTCCATCATTCTGTCGCTACACGAACAACTGATCGCACAGAGGTGCTCGCTGACTGCTATTTATTAGTTTGGTCCTGCGTTTCCTTTATTTCGCAACATAACGTCTTTTCTTCTCGCTTTCCGTTACTGTAGTCAGTCTTTCACGTTTCGTTCGCACACTCACGCCCTCCATTTTTCTCTCCTGTTTCAAATTTGTATCCCACAATGCCTTGCACGAACGAGGAAAGCCCACCACGTCATACATGATGTAGTATCTTGAACAGGGTCATGTTGAAGGAGGCAAAAATGGTGGAGAGTTTAGCGCCACGTGACCCTAAATTCATCTCATCTCATTATCTCTAGCCGCTTTATCCTGTTCTACAGGGTCGCAGGCAAGCTGGAGCCTATCCCAGCTGACTACGGGCGAAAGGCGGGGTACACCCTGGACAAGTCGCCAGGTCATCACAGGGCTGACACAGACAACCATTCAGACTCACATTCACGGTCAATTTATGCCGCTTTTCCACTACAAACGTGGCCGAGTCGGGCTGAGCCGTGCGGTGCTGAGTCGGGCTGAGCGGGGCTGTTGGAGTTGCATTTCGACTACAACCGCGCTGAACCGTGCTGGCTGGAAGTGGGTGGACACATTGGGTGGAGTTAGCAAAAGTGGGTGGACGTCAGGTGATGTCGTTAAGCAGCGCAAACAGTGACATCAGTGACCTTTTAAGCGGTAGTCTCACAACCCGAATAGTAAACAATAAACATGGAGGACATGGAGTCGTTAGTGTTGCTGGTCTTGGTTCTGTGGCTTGTTGTCACCGACAACGCGGACAGATACTGGCAAGAGCGTATAGATGAGGCGAGGCGCATAAGGCTTCAGAAATTCTCGTAATTCGTAATTCTTCTCCTTCCGGGTTTGCGGTGTTTACAGATCCCAGCGTGCTCGCGGGGCGTGTGTGGGCATGTGAGGACACTCCTCCTCACCAATCAGTGCACAGGGGAGTGTCTGCTCACGCCCCCAGCCCCACTCGGCTCGCTTTGGCTCACTTCAGCCCCACTCCAAAACGGTGCGAGTTTTAGGGGCTAAGCAGGGCTGAAGCGAGCTGAGTCGTGCTGGTTTTTGGTAGTCGAAACGCGAGCCGTGTCGGGCTGAAGTGAGCTGAAAAAAGGTAGTGGAAAAGGGCCATTAGAGTCACCAGTTAACCTAACCTGCATGTCTTTGGACTGTGGGGGAAACCGGAGCACCCGGAGGAAACCCACGCGGACACGGGGAGAACATGCAAACTCCACACAGAAAGGCCCTCGTCGGCCACGGGGCTCGAACCCGGACCTTCTTGCTGTGAGGCGACAGCGCTAACCACTACACCACCGCGCCGTCCCCCTAAATTCATTAATTGTTTTATTAATTTTTTTTTTTTTTTTAAATTGGAAGTCTGTGATCCAAATTCAGTAGCTTTCAGTCCACTAAACAAAAATAACGGTGTCGGGGAAAATTCTTTTTATGACCTATACTTGAAAAATCTGAAAGGCAGTCCACCTTTAAACATCAAAATTAGCGAAAAGATAGCATCAGTAGTATAAAAATATAATTTAAATATTATTCTCTACTTAACAAAGCAATATTTTTGGGCAATCTCATTCCAGTGTGTGCAGAACACAGACTCGAAGGATTTATTGATCCAAGTTCTTACCCTCGTCCCTCAAAGTGAAACGACCCATCTGCGGGAAGTCTTTGAACGTTTCTAAGCAGATCGTTCCTGCTGTTCTGAGACGGGCAATGCACACTTGGTCTTGTTTGACGAAGCGGGGACGCGTCTTGCTCTTCTCTCCTGTCTTCTTGTCCACCAGACAGATTAAGGCCTTTAAGCAGAAATATCTAGTTATCATATAACAAATACAGAAAAGCATATCATACATGCAACAAGGAGAAAGCCAACAGTTCCTTACTGTTATTTGCACTTCCTCTATACAGGTATGGATGTGGAGGACCGCATTATAACCTGGACATATAATGGATTTGTGTTCAATAATGACAATCTGTAAAACAACAACAAAAAAAAAATCCATTAACGACGAGGAATGAGGGAAAACCATCAGAAGCTGCTTGTACAGTAAACATCTACAATCGGCGCTCTACCTGGGCGTCAAATGTGCGCCCTGAGTGGCAGAGGTTCTCTGCATTGCATAAGATGAAGCCAGGGAGAATCTCCTCTTCTTCAATGCCTTTGAGACGTAGCTTCAGGTTCTCTCCAGGCCCTGCATCATCTGTCTCTACATCATCAGACAGTAGGCTCAGCACCTCTACAGTGTGCTGGAAAACACCACACACACACCACATTTCAGCCACACGCATTCTTCATTTAAAACAGAATTTCAGTGTTGTAGTGCTTCATATAGTCTTACCCTATTTGGCATCATGATAAGCTGTTGTGCTTTACTAATCGTCCCTGATTCCAGTTTGCCAAGAACCACAGTGCCCATGTCCTGCACAGAAAATGACAAAAGCCTGTGATTGTAATATCTGAAAGGCTGATTAATTACTATAAAATGTGAAATGCAGGTCACACAGAATCATCCTTATAATATCTGTAGCAGGAATCACCTCACTACCATAATACAAGCATAAAATCCACAGTAGAAGTGCAGTGATTTTATGTACTCACGGTGATGTACAAGTTACCGCCTTCTACTGAGGGAACATCCTAAATTCCCCACATAGGGTATAACATCCTACCTAGTGCCGTCAACCTTTAATGTATATGGTCTTTTGAGGTTGAGTCACAAAAAAAAAAAAAAAAGGCAGAACTCTTACTCAAACTACTTATTTTCACATTTGACAGTGCCTGAAAAGCCATTAAAGGTAGACTGCCTTTCAGATTTTTCCAGTATAGGTTGTAAAAAGAATTTTCCCCCCGACACCCAATTATTTCTGTTTAGTGGACCGAAAGCTACTGAATTCGAATCAAAGACTTCCAATTTTATTTATTTATTTATTTTTTAAATAGAACAATTAATGAATTTAGGGTCACGTGGGGCGGCACGGTGGTGTAGTGGTTAGCACTGTCGCCTCACAGCAAGAAGGTCCTGGGTTCGAGCCCCGGGGCCGGCGAGGGCCTTTCTGTGCGGAGTTTGCATGTTCTCCCTGTGTCCGCGTGGGTTTCCTCCGGGTGCTCCGGTTTCCCCCACAGTCCAAAGACATGCAGGTTAGGTTAACTGGTGACTCTAAATTGACCGTAGGTGTGAATGGTTGTCTGTGTCTATGTGTCAGCCCTGTGATGACCTGGCGACTTGTCCAGGGTGTACCCCGCCTTTCGCCCGTAGTCAGCTGGGATAGGCTCCAGCTTGCCTGCGACCCTGTAGAAGGATAAAGCGGCTAGAGATAATGTGATGTGTGATGTGAGGGTCACGTGGCCCTAAATTCTCTGCTATATTTTCCTGCTTCACCATGACCAAATTCAAGACACTATGTCATGCATCACGTGGTGGGCTTTCCCAGTTTGTGCAAGGCATTGTGGGATCCAAATTTGAAACAGGAGAGGAAAATGGAGGACGCGAAGGCAATGTGAAAGACCGACTACACTAACAAAGTGAGAAGAAAAGACAACGCAGGACCAAACTAATAAATATCGGCGGTCAGCGAGCACCTCGGGGTGCTCAGTTGTCCGTGCAGCGACAGAATGATGTAACTATCAGTGCACGGTCAAAAGGGGTGTTCACACGGCAACTTTTACTCCGGTGTAGCACCGGGGCTGTCCCGGTAGAGCGTTCACACGGTAGAAAGTTATACCGGTGTAGCCCCTGAAAGCTGCTTAAACTGGTGCAAATCTAACCCTGCTCGTGAGGTGGTTTAAGAAATTTACTCCGGAGTAAATGCTAGTTTGTGGGGCAGCACCGATATAAAAAAATGGGAAGTCTGAACGCTACAGGGGTAGACTCACTATGCGTGAGGAGAGTTGATTACATATGGGCATTGCATAATTTGCATCCTGGCATTTTGCGCTTCCAAAATGGCGAATATCAACAACAGAACTGCGTGTCTTCCAGTGTTGCCAGATTGGGTGGTTTTAAGTGCATTTTGGCGGATTTGAACATATTTTGGGCTGGAAAACGTCAGCAGTATCTAGCAACACTGGTGTCTTCATCCACATTGTTTTCCCGGCGCTTGGTGATGCCATGACAACCGGGAAAAGGAAGAACATTTTCACGCATGCGCATATTTCATTTCCGCATTACGCCAAAAAAAAAAAAAAAAAAGTGTTTCCGGTTACCCGACTGACCCTAAACTTTTTTTTCGTTTTTTTCCCAGTCGCGACTTTTACATATAACCCAACTGTGTGAACTGCAAGTTTTTTTCACTCACTGGGAAAATCAGGGCTTTCCACAAGCGCCGGCTGCCGGCCATACAGCCGACTACACAAGTCCAGCCGGCTACTTTAATGACTTATTTTTGTAGCCCACAGGCTCTAAATATTAATTTTCGATTTTAATAAAATTAAATGTTTATCTAACGGACTGACAATAATGTCAAACTGAACCGCACTCATTTAAGTTGTGATTCGCGCTGTTTGTACCGATAATAACCACAAATTCCCCGCAGACTCGTTGATCAGGGGAGAGTAACTCGTCCACGGCCCCGACATGCGGTATGCGCGCGCACTCGGCAGAGGCAGTAGTGTGTCGGGGCCGTCGGAGGGAACAGAAGCAGAGATAACGCTTATTTTGTCTTTCACCTAGAGACATGATTCAAACTTGAAAACGGAGACAAAATTCTCCTGTGTGGATCTGGCATTCAACTTTTTTGCTAGGTTCTATACTTTTTGATCAGTCACAGATCAAACACCATGAGCAAATCTGGAGAAATTCCGGCTTTATAATGGGTGTCTATGGCGTTACACACCAGCGGCGCTCAGGAGTTTAGAGTGTAGGCAGCCTGAAAAAAAAGCTCTAACTTTCTCATTTAAACTGTTTTCTCAGCCACAATTTTCACTCTACACACAATTTTCTCAAAAGTTGTAGTCACACATTGTGTGAATCAAGACAAGTGTCTCCCTGAGCGATAGGATTTACAGTTTTTGAATGAGAAGCCTGAAAGTAAGGAGAGGACAGCCGCGCTCTCCCATACACTCGCATTATAAACGTGGCAGCGCTTTTACTGCAAAATCAGAAAAGTCACTTGTTTTTAACTCGCTCTAGTGTCCACATTTTTTACACTAGGGACCAAAAAAAATACATTAATGTGTTCATGGGAGCCTTGTAGCACTCAGTGTGAAAGAATTTTGTGAATAGCTCCTTTCGTTTCCGTGTAAATCAGCGTTGTTCGAGGAGAGGGAACTCTGAGAAAAAGCGCTCTTTGCTTGTTATATTGTGTCTTTTCCCTGCACCGTTACCAAGGCGATGAGCTGCACTCAGGGAGCAGAGAGGGGCGGGGCTGCTCTCTCTCTCTCTCTCTCTCTCATGGTGTATTGAGCTGTTATGTTTACAGAAAAATTCATGTTAAAAGGTGTCTCATGCTGCATCAGATTCATCAGAAGGTGGTAACTCGGGTGACCTGCAAAGAAATTCATTATATTTTGTGAAATTATTTCTGTCTAAATATAGGTTATGGCAGCCATCTTGAAAAAAAAAATTCAAAAAAAAAAAAATGCCTGCCTACCAACCCTAGTTTTGAAATCTACGTAACCGGAAACACACTTTTTTTTTGGCCTTATTACTATTGTATAGCACGGCCGCAAAAACTGCCGTGTGAACGCAAGTGGGGCTGCACCGGTGCCAACACGCTTCTCTCTAGTAAGCAGGTTTGTGACGTGTGAATGCTCCACAAAATTTACACCGGTGTAAGATATATTGCAACAAAATACATCGGTGCAGCATCGATGCAAATATGTGCCGTGTGAATGGCAGTAATGCAATACTGTGCATGCCAGCTGCCATAAAACCCAAAAGAAGAAGGAATGCACACACACATTTCCTCTGTCTGCTTGACTGCATGAAGCGAGTGATTTCATGCACATTATTTGCTCAGGAATCCCCTTAAATTAAATAACTTCCCAGCCACAGAATGGCCGGATATTTTGAGAGATATTACAGAAATAAACATAGATCACAAAGACCAAATTTCAGAGAGAACTAAACTTCACCGATTTTATTAAATTGAAAGGCCGTCTCACTAAGTGATTTAAAAAAAAAAAAAAAAGTTGTCATGATTGTGTTTAATAATGATTATTTGCTGTTTTTACAACAAACTTACTGTGTCTCATGCTTACTACTTCACTCTCTGAGATTGCTTTCAAGTAGTAATATACTAAACTTGTATTTCATTATTTACCAACAGATAACCTCCAGAGAAATGCCTCTTACTTTCATAGATAGAGTGATATGATGGGAAAGTGACAAACTTGGCCAGGAAGCATTTTTAGATTTGCTGTTGGGCCACGCTGTTCACTGAAGCAGTACATCTATTCCAGCTATCAGAATCCAGTTCACTGTTTGAACACTATAAAATGTTTGATAATGTTTACATAACTGATCACATGTTCTACTTTCAGATATGCACTGTAGGGCTATTGAAACCTTTTGGTCGGAAAAAAAAAAAAAAGTGTGGTTAAACACGCGTCTTTACCAGAATGTTATTTTCAAACTTAAGGACAGTCTCAACACATACACACAAGATCAAGCCTATACAGTGGTGCTTGAAAGTTTGTGAACCCTTTTGAATTTTCTATATTTCTGCATAAATATGACCTAAAACATCATCAGATTTTCACACAAGTCCTAAAAGTAGATAAAGAGAACCAAGTTAAACAAATGAGACAAAAATATTATACTTGGTCATTTATTTATTGAGGAAAATGATCCAATATTACATATCTGTGAGTGGCAAAAGTATGTGAACCTTTGCTTATAGTATCTGGTGTGACCCCCTTGTGCAGCAATAACTGTAACTAAACGTTTCTGGTAACTGTTGATCAGTCCTGCACACCGGCTTGAAGGAATTTTAGCCCGTTCCTCCATACAGAACTGCTTCAACTCTGGGATGTTGGTGGGTTTCCTCACATGAACTGCTCGCTTCAGGTCCTTCCACAACATTTCGATTGGATTAAGGTCAGGACTTTGACTTGGCCATTCCAAAACATTAACTTTATTCTTCTTTAACCATTCTTTGCTAGAACGGCTTGTGTGCTTAGGGTCGTTGTTTTGCTGCATGACCCACCTTCTCTTGAGATTCAGTTCATGGACAGATGTCCTGACATTTGCCTTTAGAATTTGCTGGTATAATTCAGAATTCATTGTTCCATCAATGATGGCAAGCCGTCCTGGCCCAGATGCAGCTAAACAGGCCCAAACCATGATACTACCACCACCATGTTTCACAGATGGGATAAGGTTCTTATGCTGGAATGCGGTGTTTTCCTTTCTCCAAACATAACACTTCTCATTTAAACCAAAAAGTTCTATTTTGGTCTCATCCGTCCACAAAACATTTTTCCAATAGCCTACCGGCTTGTCCATGTGATCTTTCGCAAACTGCAGACGAGCAGCAATGTTCTTTTTGGAGAGCAGTGGCTTTCTCCTTGCAACCCTGCCATGCACACCATTGTTGTTCAGTGTTCTCCTGATGGTGGACTCATGAACATTAACATTAGCCAATGTGAGAGAGGCCTTCAGTTGCTTAGAAGTTACCCTGGGGTCCTTTGTGACCTCACCGACTATCACACACCTTGCTCTTGGAGTGATCTTTGTTGGTCGACCACTCCTGGGGAGGGTAACAATGGTCTTGAATTTCCTCCATTTGTACACAATCTGTCTGACTGTGGATTGGTAGAGTCCAAACTCTTTAGAGATGGTTTTGTAATCTTTTTCAGCCTTATGAGCATCAACAACACTTTTTCTGAGGTCCTCAGAAATCTCCTTTGTTTGTGCCATGATGCACTTCCACAAACGTGTTGTGAAGATCAGACTTTGATAGATCCCTGTTCTTTAAATAAAACAGGGTGCCCACTCACACCTGATTGTCATCCCATTGATTGAAAACACCTGACTCTAATTTCACCTTCAAATTAACTGCTAATCCGAGAGGTTCACATACTTTTGCCACTCATGACCAAGTATAATATTTTTGTCTCATTTGTTTAACTGGGTTCTCTTTATCTACTTTTAAGACTTGTGTGAAAATCTGATGATGTTTTAGGTCATATTTATGCAGAAATATAGAAAATTCAAAAGGGTTCACAAACTTTCAAGCACCACTGTATTTATGGTGTTTAAATTACAGTACACAAGTATTTCAATATAGAAATTTGCATTACCCTGTATTTGTCTACAATAGGCAATCTGATGGGACCATCACTTGATCGGTTGAAGTTTGGCAAGCTGTCCAGATGTGGAATAAATGGTAACCCCCTGAAATGGAAAGAGGGAGTTCATAAATTGGAAATTGTGTTATTTGATAAAAATTTAATATTCTGCTTATTACTATAATTACTGCATGAAACACTACATCTGTCAACACTGATTTGATGAGAGTTTACCGTACAGTACAGAGAAACTGAAACATGTTCTTATGAAATGAACAGGAGTGGCATCACTTCTGAATAGATGGTGCCTTAGTTGGGGTGTCCAAGATTTAAGTTTTATCTGAATCCACTTGTTTACTGTGCCACATTGAAAATTAAAAGTGTTACAAGCGTCACTTACGTGTACCACGGACACATCTCAGAAGATTCCTTTAAGTTGGCTCCAGTCAGTCCAGAACAGGGCATGAAGTGGATGTCTTTCTTTGGATTAAAGCCCACCTTCTTTAAAAATGGCACTAATTTCTCTTTACATTCCTCATATCTGCAGATAACGGCCGTTTTAGTAAAAGGCCGCTGAATGGCCATAAACACAGTAAAATATGTACAATAAAATGAACTCTACTATTCAGTTTATGCAGCTATGTCTCTAATTTCACTGTTGAAATGAAAACATGCTTTATTTACCTATCTAAGCTCCAGTTTACCGTGGGATCATCCATTTTGTTGATAAGGACTATCAAGTGTTTGACTCCAGCTGTTTTGGCCAGCATAGCATGTTCACGGGTCTGACCGCCCTTTTCAAAGCCTGTCTCAAACTCACCCTTTCTGGCAGAGATAACCTGGCAAGGTAGCATTTAAAATAAATAAACATCAATTTAAAAAAAGAAAAAAAAAAAAAAAAAAGAATAAACCCTATTCAGAATGAGACTGAAAAAAGTGGATGGAAAAACATAAAAAGATGTGATAACCTTTATCCATCAGCTTCAGTGTCTATAAATCAATAACCTGCTGCAACAAAAGTGAGCAAAGTGTCCATTCATGACATTTTACTGAAAGAAGATAAAGACCGAACATATTTAACAACCTATTCAGTCTTTTCACAACAACTTTGATATTTCTCCTCCCACACAGCAGCAGAAATACAGCACCAAGCTGTCAGCAGTAAAATATCGAGGGTGGTAAGAAACTAACCAGCACTGCCAAGTCAGCCTGTGAGGCTCCACCAATCATGTTGGGCACAAAGCTTTTATGGCCCGGGGCATCCAAGATGGTAAAGTGCTTTTTCTCAGTTTCAAAATATGCTCTTCCTACTTCTACCGTTTTCCCTTTGTCTCTCTCCTCCTGGTTTGTGTCCAAAGCCCAAGAGAGATACCTGTAAAGAAATATTATTCAAATATTAGTACAAAGATGTAACTGAGCAGCTATGATATATCTGAACAACAAATGCTATACATATTAGCATACATGTTAAATAAAATAAGCCAACACAAAAAATAAAGTCTGCCTAAATGACACGATAAAGCATTTTACCATGTCTCCCTGTTCTTTTCTTTTGCTTCCCTTTCGTATTTCTCCAGGGTCCTTTTGTCCACCATGCCAGTCAAATACCTGAAATAAAAAGCTTGGAATTAATACCTTACAGACTTACTAAATTAATTAACATGGTTTAAACAGAAAAAAAAGCAAAAGACTGTATAACTCACATAATTTGTCCACCAATTGTTGACTTTCCAGCATCTAAAACAAAAATGGAAGCAGAACACAATAAGATAAAATGGTCTTGAAACAAGAACTCTAATAACATTGGGGAAATTAAGTGGCTGCTATGAAGGCAATGTTACAGACGCACCCACATGGCCAATGAACACCACGTTAACATGCTCCTTCTTTGGGGCATCTGGAAGCGAAGGAGGCAATTTAGGAGCGGGCATTTCCTCATCCTCTTCCATCATCTCCTCTTGGGCTTCTTCCCTCACTGGTCCACTCTCCTCCATCGCCCCACCTTCTGCCTCCACCTCATCTGGTTCACCTTTCTCCTCCCATGACTCCACTGTGGCAGTATCTGTTTCTCCATTCGCCACAGCAGCTAAAGAGACAGGATGACGTCACTGACACCAACTTTAAAGATTATGCTGTAATATAAGTGTCTTGCAAAAGTATTCATCTCCCTTCGTGTTTGTCCTGTTTTGTTGCATTACAAGCTGGAATTAAAATGGATTTTTGGGAGGCTAGGACTATTTGATTTACACAACATGCCTACAACTTTAAAAGGTGAAAATTTGTGTTTTATTGTAACACAAACATTAAGATGAAAAAAAAAACAGAAATCTGGAGTGTGCATCGGTATTCACCCTCCCAAAGTCAATACTTTGTAGGGCCACCATTTGCTGCAATTACAGCTACAAGTCTCTTGGGGTATGTCTCTATTAGCTTAGCACATCTAGCCACTGGGATTTTTGCCCATTCCTCAAGGCAAAACTGCTCCAACCCCTTCAAGTTAGATGGGTTGCGTTGGTGTACAGCAATCTTCAAGTTACGCCACAGATTCTCAATTGGATTGAGGTCTGGGCTTTGACTAGGCCATTCCGAGACATAATGTTTCTCTTTAAACCACTCCAGTGTAGCTTTAGCAGTATGTTTAGAGTCATTGCCCTGCTGGAACGTGAACCTTCGTCCCAGTCTCAAACCTCTGGCTGACTCAAACAGGTTTTCCTCCAGAATTGCCCTGTATTTAGTACCATCTACCTTTCCTTCAGTCCTGACCAGCTTTCCTGTCCCTGCAGATGAAAAAAAGATATCCCCACAGCATGATGCTGCCACCACCATGCTTCACTGTAGGAATGGTGTTGGGTTTGCACCACACATGGCATTTCCCAAGATGGCCAAAAAGATCAATTTTAGTCTCATTTGACCAGAGAATCTTCTTCCACGTGTTTGGCGAGTCTGCCACATGCTGTTGGGCAAACTCCAAACACTTTTTTTTTTTTTTCTTTAAGCAATGGCTTTTTTCTGGCCACTCTTCCATAACGCCTCACTCTGTGGAGTGGTCCTATGGACAGATACTCCCATCTCTGCTGTGGATCTTTGCAGCTCCTTCAGTGTGATCTTTGGTGTCTTTGTTGCATCTCTGATTAACGTCCTCCTTGCCTGGTCTGTGAGTTTTGGTGGACAGCCTTCTCTTGTTAGGTTTGTGGTGGGGCCATATTCTTTCCATTTTGCTGTAATGGGTTTAATGGCGCTCCCTGGGACATTCAAAGCTTGGGATATTTTTTTATAACCCAACCCTGATCTATACTTCTCCACAACTTTGTCTCTGACCTGTTTGGAGTGCTGCTTGGTTCTCATGTTGCTTGCTTAGTTGTAGCAGAGTCAGGGTCCTTCCAGAACAGGTTGATACATACAGACATCATGCGACACATCATGTAACACTGAGTGCACACAGGTGGATCTTAACCAACTAATTACGTGATTTATGAAGTGAATTGGTTGGACCAGCTCTTATTTAGGGGTTTCATATGGAAGTGGATGAATACCTATACACACTCCAGATTTCTGTTTTTCATCTTAATTATTGTTTGTGTCGCAATAAAACAACAATTTTGACCTTTAAAAGTCGTACGCATGTTGTGTAAAATGGTGCTAACCCTCCAAAAATCCATTTTATTTCCATCTTGTAATGCAACAAAACAGGACAAACACCAAGGGGGATGAATACTTTTGCAAGACACTGTACATGTATGTTGGTACACAGATTTTGGAGGTTATTCTGCTACTTTGCCACAGTGGCATTCTTGTGCATCCTAAACATTTAGTAAATAGGTTCTGTTTACTGATTTGTTATTGTAGTTTTATAACCAAACTCCTATCCATTTGCATATACAGTCTTGTTACTGGGGTGAAGAAGGAAAAAAAAAAAAGAAGCTGACACCAGAGTAAAAGTGAATAAAAAGAAAAAGACCCATAAGCTGTAAAATAACAGAAAGGAGATACAAATTCATTCGAAATACGCTTCACGACTACAAGCTGACATTTGGCAGATTTGCTGTTTGAGGAGACAGCTGATCATAAAGCTTCATCTCTGTCTGCAGTAAACCAGAATAATTAAGCAGATAAATGACATGTGAGCTGAGAGATACAACAACCACTGTGTTTCAACCTGTAGAGCAGGTCTGTGTGAGTGTGGGTGTTGGGTAATGGCACCGTACAACAGAAATACAAGTTAAACTGTTAGCAACGTGGACCAGTCACTGCTCTGGCAAGAGTTGCTTAATGAATTAAATGACCTTTTTTTTTTTAATTTACAAATGCATGGTAGCAAATGTGACGTACTTGAGAAGAGTGAAGTCGGATCAGGGACAGAAGGTGTATTGTGGCATAGGTAATTGCACTTTTACAAACGTTAAATAAGCTTTATACTAAATAGATTTAATGACGGTGAAATCCATGGTCAGACAGACACATAGGACTAAACAGTTTAATTCCCTGTTAGCTAGATCTAGACGGATTTAACAGATATGATTTTTTTTCTTGAACTCCCCCCCCCATTTTCTCTCTAATTTAAAAAAAAAAAAAAGTCCCTCCAGCACCAGGCCTTCCCAGGCAGTCTCTTGTCCCACTACTAATCAGCTTTTGAGGCGCACGGGTGCAGCACCGATCTCCATTTCAGTAGCCCTCGGCCTCTCGCCTATGATATAGCTAGGGTTACAGTGGGGGGCAAATGCCTAAGACGCATATTGGGGATCTTTTGGCCAAACATTTCAAATAAGGACCTTCACAGAAGAACAGGATTGGCGCCCCTGGAGAAAACTATTGCAGCCCGCAGATGGACCTGGCTTGGCCACGTATGTCAAATGACTCCCAACTCAATAACAAGGAGTGCATTAAAGTGGACGCCAGTTGGAGAAAGAAACCGAGGCCGCCCCAAAGAGACCTGGCGAAGAACAATAGAACGAGACCTAAAAGAGAGAGGACTGACTCTGGATACAGCCCCAAGTATTGCCTCAGACAGGGCCAGATGGAGAGCACTCTTCCTAACGCCTCAAGGACCACCAAGCCCAGAAGAGGATTGAGTGAGTGAGTGAGTGAGTGAGTGAGTGAGTGAGTGAGTGAGTGAGTGAGTGACAGTGGGGGGCTAGTCCTCTGGTATCCACAAGAGTTTGACTCCCTACCCACATCTGTATTGCAGCGTGCCTTACCAGATGGCAGTAGGTACCATTTTTATGATGGTCTTTGGTATGACCCAACTGCAAGTAGAACCAGGCCAGCTCACGGTTTTCTCTAATTTAGTCATGACCAATTCCTACCCATCAGCCAGCTCTCTCCTATCATACTACAGCTACCAAACAGGGAGGGTGAAGGCCATCTTGCGCTTCCTCTAATGCAACATTAAGACAGTGACTGCATCTTAACGAACTCATCTTTTCCTCCAGGGGGCATGACAGCACTTTCCTCTGTGTTATCTGACAACTACTGCATACATGAGCACACAAACGCCCATAATATTATTATGGCTAGTGTTACTGTAATTGACAGGGGACAGGGAGTATGCAGTCACTCCCTCCTTGAGAGCATGGCCAATTTTGCTCTCTTGGCCTCCAAAAATAGATAGGAATTTTAAGATAAGAATCTATTTATGCTGGGCTCACGAGTGGTGCATCAGAAGCACCTTTGCCCCCATCATCTGGACAGTGCTAGTTCGAATCCCAATATTGCCATAACCATCCATGGGTAGGGGCTCAAGAGAGCAAAACTGGATTGTTGTCTCAGGAAGGGAGGAGAGGCAGCGACACTAGCCAACAGTGTGCGTTGAAGGTGTGCGGATAGCACTTTCCTCTTCAATTTGGAAAAAAAAAAAAGAAGAAGAATCAGGGGCCTCAGAGGAAGCACGCGATAGCCTTCACCCTCCCAAGTTGGTAGCTGTCGTGTGATACGGGAGAGCTTTTTATAGCGGCTACAGCTCCATAAAATAGGGAGAAAATCGGGGAAATCCAAAACCAAGGAAGTACATTTATACTCCTTAAATTCAAGGTCCTTCCCGCACCATTCATGGCACGTTTGGCTGCGCCGATCTCCGTTTTGTAGCCCTTGGCCTCTTGCCTAGTCCTCTGGTAACCGCGAGAGTTTGACGCCCCGCTCGCATCTGTATTGCAGCGTGCCCTGCCAGATGGCAGTGGGGCACCATTTTTTTATGATGGTCTTTGGTATGACCCGACCGTGAGTAGAACTCGCGATCGAGAGGCGGACACGCTAACCACCAGGCCACTTGCCGGTAAACTCCTTAGGTTAGCAGGATAAATTAGCAATTCAGGACTTACTGCACTGTGTACTGTTCGAAGAGATAATTATAACTACTGTACAGCATAATCATACTATTACTATGATAAAGTGACCATCTGCAAGTCAGCACTAAGCAAAGTGTTCATTAACTGATCAGTGGAAGTCCCCGTGTCAATAATCATGCACACAGCTGTTGGTCTTGGACAATAACGAACCTCGTTAGATATTAGTTTACAATTTCACGTTGACTACATTTCTGAAACAATATTAACTCTTAATAAATATGCTATTCTGCTTATAGACATGACACTGCCGTATGGGAATGCTTGAGCCCCTGGCTGTAGGTGCAGGAGTCGAGCAGAGAGAACGCATGAAACATGAGCGGGTACAGCCTGTTACATGAGCCAAGCTGTACGATCTCCAGCTGGCCTCCACATAGCTGAACCAACACTAATGACATTACTTCAACACCATAATTGGTACGCAAGTACTCTAATTTGCATTCGCTAATTTGGAAAAATACCAGTAGCCATGAATTCTGTTCACTTTAATTTGTGATAGAGCTAAAGTTAGAGCACACTTACCTACTGATTCTGAAATCTCCATGTTTGTAACCGTGTCTGGACCTAAAGAGAGAACACTATACATGTTAAACTATATGGTACTGCCTGGTGTTGTCAGACCACAAGATGCTTGCTGTTAAACAAGGATAACGTATAACATTCACATATAACGTGAATATATTCAATAAAATTCGATTCAGTTTTAACCATCCCTACAGGGCGATTTAAATAAACATCCAGCAGACAGTGCAATATAACTAAAACATAATTAAGCAACATCACATGAGGGGGCGTGCGGTTATAGTGAAAGGGCTGTTTCATAATCAGTGTATACCTTTCGGGTCCACAATAGTCCAAAAATCAAACCTCAGATTTTTGCCTCTCTCTGCCACCAAAAATGACTTTTTGAGATGGAAATTAACTGCGCAGAATTTCACAGCTGCAGGTCATAGACTGGGCGTGCATTTCTAAAATTGACCCACTTTCTTATAGCCCACAAGAGTGTATACAACAGTTTTTCACTTTGTAACGCATGTGATTTTGAGTACAATTTTTCCAAGTACTGTGCAGTGATGTTTGTACATGGTGGTAACTGAATATAACAACAACTGAAGTGGTGACGATCCTTGTGGTTTTCCGGAGAGGACACTTTTTGCTGAACTCGCATTTCAACCACATGTGAAGCTCTGCTGCAAATATGTCTTACATCTGTTTCAAGTCCTGTTTTTTTTTTTTCCTGGGCAACAACAGAGTATTCCGGTTCAAGAGAGACAAGATTTTTTTTTAAAAAGAAAATAGATTTTCAACCTCATCATACGGTGAGTGTTTTCCGTAAAGGAGATTTCTGATGGACAAAGGATAGTCAGAGACGCTTAGTTTACAAAAAATGTAACTTCCACTTAAATACCTTTCTATTGTGAATGAAAAGTATACGTCCTGAAGTAAAACCTAGTTAGTGCTAAAAATGCAATTCTGAACTTAACCAGTAAAATCTAAATGTAATAATTAAATGAAATGATCACAAGGTCAAAACTGAGCTTGCATTTTACTCTTCCAGACATATTTATCAGAACTTATAAAAGAGACATTACTGCTGTAGGTAGAGCTGGTGTGTCCCTGTAGGATAAGGCAGCCTCTCTCAACCGGGGTGCCGCGGCACCCTGGGGTGCCGTCTGGCTTCGTTAGGGGTGCCGTCAAAAAATTATATATTCTAACATTTAAATAAATTAAATGAATTAAAATTCCAAAAAACAATCGTTACGCTAATGCAGATCGCCGCCTCATGCATCATCAAAATTTGTCTCACGGCCCCCTTTCCCATATCACATCATCACTGCCGGGGTCAGCGTATGGTCAGCATGACTACGTATATTTTATATGGGGGTGCCTTGAGAATTTGCATACTTCTGAAGGGTGCCGTGACTGAAAAAAAGGTTGAGAAACGCTGGGATAAGGTATAAGAAACTCCAGCATATATACACTGGACCTAGGAGTTAGTTGGTGTTATTCAAAAAGAAAACCATGACTGTGAAACAGCCCCAACATCAACATGACTGTGTTTTGAGGCCTACGACCTCGTGCCATAGGTAATCTCAGCCGTGCTGATATTCAGTACAACAGCATGACCTTGAGTGCGATACTGATTTTATACAACAGTTATAAACACAAGAAATTCATATTAAATGATGTTTTGTACACAATATGGCCAAATATTCTCTATATTTTTGCTCTACTCACAGAAACCGATCCCAAAGAAGCCACATTTGCTTTACAGTATGTCGGTGAAGAAACTAACCAGATTGCATTAATTTGTACGTTCTTGTTAAAAAGTGCTTCCATATTTCAAATGTTCCTGAAATGTCTCATTTGCCATGCCCACTATTGAGGTCACTAACACTGAACGCTACTGTAGTAACTATTTAAAACTAAGAAGTGGAATTTTACATTCAGGACACAGACGAGTGGAGTTGCACACACAGTGAAACATCCCACTGTGGTTATGTGAAATATCAGCACTCTTGGCCTGACGCTTTTGAACAATCAAATGAGTGGACCGGACCTAACGGTTGTATAAATTATATACAAGCAAACAAACAAGAAAGATAGGACTGAAATCACAAATCATGATAATTATTTAGCATTCAGTCCCATCTGGAACAGAAAATCACTTCAAGTAGGGATGCACTGATCTTATGCTAAATACTGGTACTGGGGCATTACTCAGGGTTCCTGCAGGCGCTCGTCATTGACAAACATAATCCATCAGTGACCAAGAGAAAATAACTAGCAGTCGTCACAGTGACTAATGTATTTGTCACCATTATCCTAAGTCATCTTTTCTAGAAATCCCTCCGTTTGCTGAAATCCAACCCCAGTGAAGAAACGGCAGGAAGCCAGAGTGTAAACAATGAGCCCATGCTTGTGACCAATAAAAAAGAGACTACACAATGACCAAACGAGCGCAAAATTTTCGACCAATCACAGTGAGTCTTAGGCTACGTTTACATTAGACCGTATCTGTCTCGTTTTCTTCGCGGATGCACTGTCCGTTTACATTAAAACGCCTGGAAACGCCGGGAAACGGGAATCCGCCAGCGTCCACGTATTCAATCCAGATTGTGTCAGCTCCAGTGCTGTGTAAACATTGAGAATACGCGGATACGCTGTGCTGAGCTCTAGCTGGCGTCTCATTGGACAACGTCACGGTGACATCCACCTTCCTGATTCGCTGGCGTTGGTCATGTGACACGACTGCTGAAAAACGGCGCGGACTTCCGCCTTGTATCACCTTTCATTAAAGAGTATAAAAGTATGAAAATACTGCAAATACTGATGCAAATACTGCCCATTGTGTAGTTATGATTGTCTTTAGGCTTGCCATCCTTCCACTTGCAAGTGGTAAGTGATATGCGCTGGGATCACACACACAGCAGCTCAGTCCCGAATCACAGCTTGTTCACTTCACTCGCGTGCTCTGTGAGCTGCACAAGGCCGGAGTGCGCACCCTCCAGAGGGCACTCGCTGTTCAGGGCGGAGTGATTTGGAGCGCAGGATGCCTGCGGAGCCGAGCGTATCCGTGTATTGGTATTGCTGTGTGCACGCAAATCGTGTATTGGTGTTGCTGTGTGCACGCTAATCGTTTTAAAAACGTTAATCTGATGATCCGCTGATACGGTCTAATGTAAACATGGGCTTAATCGGTCTGGTGTGGTGGTGTAATTATCTCTGCGGGAACTGAACAATGGCATAGGCTAAACTGATTAAGTTTGAGCTTTTTCGAGCACTTAAGATGATTTAAAGGCTGAAACAGGCACGGGGGAGGCACACCGGACAGTATCAGTAATACAGGGGTCGGTTAAAAAAAAAAAAAACCCGCCAAAGTGAAAGTGCTGTCAGCCGGCAAGCCACTGAAGGGCTCTGTTTCGGGCGGCGTGGTGTGTCGAGTCCCTGTGACTAACACTGTGGCGTCAATAAGCCCCATCACTCAGGCTCTAGCCCCCGGGTATTTTCACTCTCAAAAAAGTAAGAGATTAATAGAAAACAACTGACTTGGATGTCATCTGGGACTGTAAATGTTGTAATATAATAATGTCGCTTAGAATTGGTGTCTTTGTGGTCGTAAAGGAGAGATATGTGAGTGAGAAATGATTTTTATTAAACTAATGATTAATTTGACTAGTGATATTAAATAAACTGACCCACGCCTCAGTTTCCAGAGACATTATGGGTGTTGATGATAAATAATGAGACAGAACCTGAAGTAAAGTACATAAATGTAAAAAGAGCAGTGCAAAAAACACTAAAAAAGATGTCATAACCTTTGAATGTGTGTGGGTGATTAATATCTGGTAAAGTTAAATAAAACTTCCCCAACCTATCGATGCTAATCTCCCTTTAAAAAAATATAAACCCCAGGAAAACTGGACTGAGCCCCGGGTCTTTTAGCTGCTTTAGATGTTAAACATGGTGTCATTCTGTGTTTGGTTCGTAAATTGACAGGAAAATCGGATTCCTTCAATGCTGTTTTGCTCCCAAACTCTTCTCAACTCTGTTCAATTGTAAATCAAGTTTTGTGTTGAAGTAAAGACTAAACAGAGTCCTAATACCTCTTCTGAATAATTCCCTGCTAAAACAACCTTCAGTCAGCTCAAACTAAAGAGGTTTATTTTAGTGTGATGGTGCACAGGGCACCCAAAACCAAGTCTCTCTTATTAGATGCTGGAATGGAGCCCAAATTTTTATATGTAATGGAGAGGCTGAGCTGGATCTGGACAAATATTTGAATTGTCTCAGTTTGGTTGGTATACAGAGGTGGCACTGTGGTGCAAGTGGTTAGCATGGTCGCCTCACAGCAAGAAGGTTCTGGGTTCGAGCCCAGCGGCCGGCGAGGGCCTTTCTGTGTGGAGTTTGCATGTTCTCCCCGTGTCTGCGTGGGTTTCCCCCACAGTCCAAAGACATGCGGTTAGGTTAATATGGGACGGCCTTGGGCTGAGGTGCCCTTGAGCGAGGCACCTAACTCCCAACTGCTCCCTGGGTGCTGTTAGCATGGCTGCCCACTGCTCTGGGTATGTATGTGCGCTCACTGCTTCAGATGGGTTAAATGCAGAGAGGAATTTCACAAGTGTGTGATGAATAAAGTTGTGCTTTCTTTCTTTCTTTCTTTTTAAACCTGTATTAAGTTCACTTTGATAAGTCAGTCACGAAGAAAAAATACAGACTAAGAAAAAGTGAAGAAAACTTATTTGACTTTACTTTTTCAGAACCCTGTTTGCTGGCCTGAAACCCTGGAGTGGTATCAGATCAGAGGTGAGAGACGAGGCTGTAAGTAAACAGGGGTCTTAAACAGGACTCTACAGAACATCCATCCATTATCTGTAGCCGCTTATCCTGTCCTACACGGTCGCAGGCAAGCTGGAGTCTATCCCAGCTGACTATGGGTGAGAAGCGGGGTACACCCTGGACAAGTCGCCAGGTCATCACAGGGCTGACACAGAGAGACAAACAACCATTCACACTCATGGTCAATTTAGAGCCACCGATTAGCCTAACCTGCATGCCGATTAGCAAGCTGCATGCAGCTGAAGGAAGAACATGCAAACTCCACGCAGAAAGGCCCTCGTCGGCCGCTGGGCTTGAACCCAGAGCCTTCTTGCTGTGAGGCGACAGTGCTGACCACAACACCGCTGTACCGCCCTTGACAGAATATAAATTTGGGAAATTTCTCTCACAGGGGGCCAAAAGTCCCTTCTGGCACCCCAGTGCTAGTCTGGCTAACGCGACTTCAAAGCTCTGCGAGCATTTGGTCTGGCAAAGATATTAAGCCCAACCGTTTCCCAAAGGCGTGGCTGACCCGCCTCTCTGAAATGCCTCAGTTTGCTACTGGTCGAAGCCAGAAAAGGCTGTGACGAAGCTTAAACCAATCACATCACTATTTCCTCTGACGTATGTGACGCGACGGAAACTGCTTGAGTAACAGGAAGATGATAAATACCTCCAGGGCTGCTCTTTGCTCCGTTTTCAATGAGAACTTCCCGTTGAATGCTTTCAATACAGCATCTACCGCTGTGTTAAAGGCTTGCCGCTGCTCCATGTTCGTAATGTTTCTAGTGAATGAAGCGCTTCCGGCATAGATTCTGTAAACAATCTATGGCTTCCGGTCGCAGTTCTACTAAGTCACTGCCTTGAACACGCCTCTACCCAGGGCCGTTGGAGATGCTCAAAGTTGATTGGCTCCCGATTTTTCGGGAGCTTGGAAGAGCTGGAGATAGCTTGCCTTGCCAGACTAAAGGCCTCTGCATGCTCTTGCGACAAGGCTTTCGCAGATAGCTTTTCGCAGACAGTTGTAATTTATTGTTGAGCGGGGGAATAGGCATGCGCGATGTTATTCACCGCCACAACGCAAGGGGGCGCGAAGTCGCTAGGAGTAGTTGGTGGGTGTGGTTAGTGGAGTGTTTATCCTCCGGTTACTTATAATGACTAGAACTTTTTTTTTATAATGACTAGAACTGGAGTCGTATAGATGTACGTACTTCCTCAATCAATCGCTCTTCATGCTGCTCCATCTTCGCTCGTGTTTTTAAAAATGCCGGTCGTGAAAACAAAAACTGGGAAAGCAGGGAAGCGGAAGTGCGTGTACAGCGGGTAGAGTGGACCAATCAGAGCCCTCTTGTCTGCGGCGCTGTCTGCGAGGCTTCTGCGGTGGTCACAGTTTTTGGGAGGTGCGCGCAGAGCGTCTGCAAAGGTGGGGGGGCTACGCAAACACTGTCTGCGAGGACTGGGTTGTCAGCATAAATTGGCCTTAAGCTCGCAACAGGCCCTTGTGTTGCGTCACACTTAGGATGGGGGGGCCCAGGCTACCCCAGTGCCGTGTTCTGTGTTGAACAAAATCTGGCATGTAGACATACAGAACAGTGTTCCTCTGTATGGAGCACTTGCATGTGACGTCACAGCCGATCCAGATTGTGACAGACACCATCTTGTCGGTCAAACGCCATATTTCCGCCTTCTACTTCTGGTTCTACTTCTGCTTTTACTTCTACCTTTTCTTCTGGAAAACCCTACTATATACAATTCTACTACAATGGCTGCGGCTACAAGCTCTCCCTACCTGTGCACGTTTTATGTTTTTTGTGTGTTGTTCGTCTGTACCGGACTTCAATATCCACTACAACCGTATGGACTAACTGGACATTGGTTTCCAGCAGAAAATGACGGTTTGTAGCGATTTCCATCGCATGCACAACATTCCGGACGAGATAGCGAGACCAGCGGGGTCTCCATGGATTGTTATCGGAAGCAAAACGAAGGAGGTGGCGCCGGGAGCGGAAGCAAAAGCGAGGCTGCAGAGCCGGCCTGTTGACTAAGCTCAGAAAACAGCCACTCAAATCTCCACTGCTAAGCCTCTATCTCTCCAACGCCAGATCCATGGTAAACAAGACGGACGATTTGGAATTACAGCTGGAATTACCTTATTCTATTCTATAATCGGCTGGTCAGTGCTATACTCAATACTTAAGTGACTTACCCGTCCAATGAGGATTATTTTCTTGTTTACAAGATGCCACATCTGAGTCGCTGACAAATCCTGAATTTCTGTAAAGATAACTGTCCAGAGATTTATAAGCACGCAGTGCTTCGCCACTGAACAGCGAGGGAAAGTTAATGAGGTAATTATGCATGTCCGGGTATTCCGCTGGCAGTTCAATATCCACTGACACGGTCGTGAAAACTCTGTCCGGTAAGCCATAAGGGTCACTAATCTGTAGGTCGTTTATTTTAGACATATATCTAGTTATCTGTTCATTAGAAAAATGAGCCGTGTAGTCCGTCGGTTGAAATCGATCCATTCTGTACACGAGTGCAGCAGTATTCAGCTGTGTTTTTTACCGACAAGATGGCGGCTGTGTACTTTCCGGTCACGTGACTGCAAGATCTCTATTGCTGCTAATTTTTGAGATCATACACTACTGCTCAAAAGTTTGGGGTCACTTTGAAGTGTCCTTATTTTTGAAAGAAAAGCACTGTTCTTTTCAATGAAGATCACTTTAAACTAATCAGAAATCCACTCTATACATTGCTAATGTGGTAAATGACTATTCTCGCTGCAAATGTCTGGTTTTTGGTGCAATATCTCCATAGGTGTATAGAGGCCCATTTCCAGCAACTCTCACTCCAGTGTTCTAATGGTACAATGTCATTGCCTCAGAAGGCTGATGGATGATTAGAAAACCCTTGTACAATCATGTTAGCACAGCTGAAAACAGTTGAGCTCTTTAGAGAAGCTATAAAACTGACCTTCCTTTGAGCAGATTGAGTTTCTGGAGCATCACATTTGTGGGGTCGATTAAATGCTCAGAATGGCCAGAAAAATGTCTTGACTATATTTTCTATTCATTTTACAACTTATGGTGGGAAATAAAAGGGCGACTTTTCATAGAAAACACAAAATTGTCTGGGTGACCCCAAACTTTTGAACGGTAGTGTAGGTCTGAAGTTTGTATCTTACAGTTGGGAATTATAAGATGTCTACAGAAGTCATGACTGTCACTCCACTGGCATGCACACAAGCTGACGTCGCCTCCCAGCCGCCTCACGAGCCAGTAGTGGCCATTTTCCCCAACACACAATAAACAAGAAACGTTCCAAGGCACCGGGTTCACTTCACACTTGAATAATTATACAGGACAGAAATGAAAACGTGCAGTAAATTTCGCAGTTTGTTGTCGTGTACCTCAACCGTTTGCAAAACACTTGACAGCTGTTCAGCGTGGCAGCTAAGCTAAGGTAAGCTAATCTGAGCTAAGCTAAGCTAAGCAGCCCACTCCGGTCCTCCTCTGCTCTAGCGTTAGCTGTCTCGCAGCTCTGAGATGTGTCCGTGTTGTGGGTTTACCGTGGGAGCCGGTGCTGTGTGGAGACCCTCTGGGTACAAAGGCTGGTACAAACTCTGGTGCGTTGACGTTGAGGCCAGTGAAAGCAGACTGGAGCTCGGTGTCGGTCTGGGCCTCCACATCGTCCTCCTCCCAGCTCTCAGGCGCCGAGTCTCTCTGGTCCATAACGAGCCCGAACTACAGCCACAGCCGCACAGAAAGCTCGTCCCCGACGCGCAGTTCCGCCCGAACACCTCCGCCTTTTCTTCACCTGCTCCAGAGAAGCGCGCGCGTGCACTGCTGCGAGCGGAGTTACGGCATGAGCTCACTGCGCTTCCGCTCCCACAGCGGCAACACTTCCTGCACGAGCGCTTCAGTGGAGTGAAGCCAGAAACTGTCGAGCACGAGCCACCGGAACCGACCACCAGACGAACAGTTCTCACAGTCAGCTCGGGACAGGCGATATCACCGACTTTCTTTTCGATCCGATACCAAGCAATACTAAGCCTAATCTCTCAATGACGGCCCCATGTGGACAGTTGAGGGTTACACCTGGAGGACGCTCTGGACCAGGGGTGGGCAATTATTTTTCACAAGGTGCCACATGAGAAACCAAAATTATGTCAGAGGGCCACGATAAATTTAGGTTGTCACCTTTTTAATATAGGGTGAATTCAGGTAAATTGGGCCACTTTTTTTTGCAAACTTGGAAAGCCCCCCCCCCGCCTTTTAGGGGTACACCAGCCCATCCCCTTACCCTCAGGGAGGCGTTTTAGAGTACCAAATGCCATTAAAAACCTATACAAGAAATCGTTTGTTCCCAATGCAGTTAATATGATAAACAAAGTGGGAATTGTATCCAACACATAGGCAACTTTTGCAAACCAAGATGAGTCTTGTTTTATTTATTTAATCATTTATTTATTGGAGTAGTATTCCTTACTATTTCATCTCATCTCATCTCATTATCTCATCTCATCTCATCATCTCTAGCCGCTTTATCCTGTTCTACAGGGTCGCAGGCAAGCTGGAGCCTATCCCAGCTGACTACGGGCGAAAGGCGGGGTACACCCTGGACAAGTCGCCAGGTCATCACAGGGCTGACACATAGACACAGACAACCATTTGCACTCACACCTACGGTCAATTTAGAGTCACCAGTTAACCTAACCTGCATGTCTTTGGACTGTGGGGGAAACCGGAGCACCCGGAGGAAACCCACGCGGACACGGGGAGAACATGCAAACTCCGCACAGAGAGGCCCTCGCCGGCCCCGGGGCTCGAACCCAGGACCTTCTTGCTGTGAGGCGACAGCGCTAACCACTACACCACCGTGACGCCCCTTACTATTTTTACATTTTAAAATTTTTACACTTAATTTAATCATCTATTTATTAGAGTAGTATTCCTTACTATTTTTACATGAAATATATGTGTTTTTATGTGGTGAAACTGAAGACAAGTTTCCACACTTGTGGACAATAAAGATTCATTCATTCATTCATTCATCAGAGAAATATTATGGCATCCAAATGACTTAAAGCAAGTAAAGTAGTAATGTTGCAACAATTTAAATACATTTGTGGTGATTGGTCAGTAAAATTGGGAGAGATGAAAAGCTCAGTGCGTAAGTGGCCCAGTTTACCTGATGGCCCAATTTACCTGAATCCACCCTACTTAATGTATATTCATGTCAATACATAATTAATATTAATATTATATTTATTCATAGGCTATGTGGAATTGTGGTGTAGGCTACATATAAAGAAGAAAACAAGACCAGTCATTGAATCAGTGGAATTTATTATTTACATTTATTTATTATATATACAATTTAGCTGACATGCCTGACTGACAACGACGTGCTGGCTATCCTCACTTGTTGCAGTTGACGTTCACGCACAGCTCGCACGTTCGAACGTAACCATGAAAGTAGCGCTTTCAAAATAAAAGTCGCACCATTATATTGCACTCGGAATATGGGGGTTTCCCCATTTATTTTATAATTTATAATTGGCCTCGCGGGCCGGACAGGGACACACAACGGGCCGGATGTGGCCCGCGGGCCGTAGAATGCCCAGGTCTACTCTGGACTCTTACAGTAATGCTTTTATGGCTGAGGACTGCAGTTGGCTTGCTAACTTTAGGACTGCAGTTGTCATGAACAGTTTTGCACTCGAGTTTCTGTAGCGTGTGTAACCCACTCCTTTTTTTTTCTCATCCCATTATCTCTAGCCACTTTATCCTGTTCTACAGGGTCGCAGGCAAGCTGGAGCCTATCCCAGCTGGCTACGGGTGAAAGGCGGGGTACACCCTGGACAAGTCGCCAGGTCATCACAGGGCTGACACATAGACACAGACAACCATTCACACTCACATTCACACCTACGGTCAATTTAGAGTCACCAGTTAACCTAACCTGCATGTCTTTGGACTGTGGGGGAAACCGGAGCGCCCGGAGGAAACCCACGCGGACACGGGGAGAACATGCAAACTCCACACAGAAAGGCCCTCTCCGGCCCCGGGGCTCGAACCCAGGACCTTCTTGCTGTGAGGCGACAGCGCTAACCACTACACCACCGTGCCGCCCCCTTTTTTTTTCTTTTATTGGAAAACCAAACATTATACAAAACATTGGAAGGGTGGGGTAGAGAAAGAAAAATACAGTCATTAATTAAGAGAAGAAAGAAAATTATAAGTTGCCATCAAAATAATTGTCCTTTCGGCTTTGCGGTTGTTCAGTCCTTCAAGAGAGTTCATATAGGATTTGACCTCATTTTTAAACGCAGCAAATGAGGGTTTCCTTCCCCCCCATTTACATCTATGGATATGATATTTACCCAAAATAATAAGATTCAATATAAAATTATATGGTTCACAAAATGTTTCTCTTTCAAAGAAAAACAAAACATCTTTTTTACTAAAGGATACACAAGACCATACCTCACAACACAGACGCTCAACCTCGACCCAAAAAAACCTTGAGAAAAAACATTCATAAAATCAAATCAAATCAAGTTTATTTGTATAGCGCTTTTAACAATAAACATTGTCGCAAAGCAGCTTTACAGAATTTGAGCCCTAATCTATCCCCAATGAGCAAGCCTGTGGCGACGGTGGCAAGGAAAAACTCCCTCAGACGACATGAGGAAGAAACCTCGAGAGGAACCAGATTCAAAAGGAAACCCATCCTCATTTGGGCAACAACAGACAGCCTGACTATAATATTAACAGTTTTAACAGGTATAACCCTCAACTGTCCTCATGGGGCCGTCCTTCACAGGAGCGGTGCGATAAAACTCCGACCAGACACAGGGCACCAGGATGGATCAAGCAGGTCCGAGGGGCAGAAGAGGCCAGCATCTCAATCCCAGGATCAACATGTAACTCAGAGGGACAGATGTGGGGGGGAAGAGAGAGAGAAAGAAAACACAGGTTGTTAGGTATGCCCTAAAAATGACAAGTATTAAATCTGTGTGGTAGGCTCGCAGAGACGAGAGTCTTTACATCAGGCATAACACACAACAATGGCATGTTAATATGGTAAAAAATATCATGACCTGCTCTGGCTGGATGCTTGATTGGGTGATGGGAGCACACTCCTCAGCAATGATAAGATGCAGATGGGACCCTTAGGGCTGGCCAAGACAATTCAGTTACATTTCACCGGGTCTGGGACATGCGACAGAATGTCTGACGGCCGATTCCCTGCAGGCTACGATAGCCAGTCGAGGTCTCCACCCTCTCCACCAAAAGATTTCCTGTTGACTCCATGTAACTCAGAGGGACAGATTTGGGGTGGGGGGGAGGGAAAGAAAACACAGGTTGTTAGGTATGCCCAATGTCACCTGAATAAGTAGGAGCAGTATACATATTGCACCGAGTACAAGCAGGGACTCCGGCAACTAACTATGACAGCATAACTAAAAGGAGAGAGCCAGAAGGTAACACAGGCATGAGGGGGCCCCGGGACATAAAGCAGCCAGCCACTACACCGTCAACAAACTCGAGTGAGCAAGCGAGTGGGGACTGACAGCATCCATACATCCCAGTTTACCAAAACACTCTATGTCTGAGGACCCTCCAGATCTACTCCTTTACCTCATAAACACCATTAACAAAAGGCTTGACTAAACAGATATGTTTTCAGCCTAGAGTTAAATGCTGAGACTGTGTCTGATTCCCGAACATTACTTGGAAGGCTGTTCCATAACTGTGGGGCTTTGTAAGAAAAGGCTCTGCCCCCTGATGTAGCCTTCACTATACGAGGTATCAGCAGATAGCCTGCACCTTTTGATCTAAGTAGGCGTGGCGGGTCATAGAGGAGCAGAAGTTCACTCAGGTACTGTCGTGCAAGACCATTTAGTGCTTTAAAGGTCAATAGTAGTATTTTATAATCAATACAAAATTTGATTGGGAGCCAATGCAGTGTGGATAAGACAGGCGTGATGTGGTCATATTTTCTAGTTCTAGTAAGGACTCTTGCTGCTGCATTTTGAACTAACTGGAGCTTGTTTATGCACTTATTGGAACATCCAGACAGTAAGGCATTACAATAATCCAACCTGGAGGTAACGAAAGCATGGACTAGTTTTTCTGCGTCATGCAATGACATTAAATTTCTTATCTTTGCAATATTTCTGAGATGAAAGAAAGCTATCTGGGTGATGTTATCATTGAGTTTCGAATGAAATGACAAATAAAATAATGAAAATAATAAAATAAATGACAAATAGATTCAGACGTAGCACCACAGAAAACACATAAATCTGAAAGGTCTGTTTTAAATCTTTGCAATAGTGTGTTTGTGGGGGTAAATTAAATGTAATATTTTAAAAGAAACTTCCTTGATTTTGTTATTAAGTATGTAATCACTTAAGCAAACCCAAAGCTTATCCCAATCAATGTCCACAAAAAGGCCATTCCAGTAACTTTTACACCTTGGAGTAACAGGTGTCTGTATTATCTGTCTTAGCCACTTATTATTACATTTCCTATCTCTAATGTTTACACCATTAAGAAATATATTATTGTAAAAGTGTGGAGTAGACTGTTCACAAGGAGCTTGAGATAATATTCTCATAAAACCATTAGGAAGTGCATCAAATACAATACTGTATTCTCTGGGTTGTATTGGGATAGTACATTTATTTAGAAACTCTGTATATGTAAGGAAAAAACCTTGGTTATTAATTAATTGAGAAATAAAATGTTATTACAAACCCAGTTTTCAAAGAATATAGATTTCTTTTTAAAAGTGACGAGGTTGTTATTCCATATTATCTGTTTGTGAGGTGAAAAGTTGTGTGTGTGTAAGTCAAAAGCCAACAGAGGAGGACTTGTTTATGAAAATTAGACAATTTGATGGGGAGCTTATTGACATGAAAGTTACAATGAAGAAGAAATTCTAGACCACCAACTTTTTGGAAGATTAAATTTGGAATAAGGTACCATATCTTGTTCTTGTTTTTTATATAATCTTTGATCCAATTTATTTTGAAAACTATATTGGAGGAGTGAAAATCTATTGTATTTAGTCCACCGCGATCATAAGGGTTACTTAGTATTTGTCTATTAAGATAATGGGGTTTATTTTTCCAGATAAAATTAAATAAAGATGAGTCTACTTCTTTAATAAATGATTTTGGAGTATCGAGAACTCTAGCAGGATAAACTAAACGAGACAAACCTTCTGTTTTAGAAAGTAGTATACGTCCTTTAATAGAAAGGTCTCTCATTAACCATAGATTAAACCTTTTTTTAATTTTAGGAATGAGAGGTTGAAAATTGCAATTAGCCCTTTCTGTCTGATCTTCGCAGATGTCAATACCCAAATAAGTGACCTTATCTGATACGGGAATAGCTTCAAGCTCAGTGACAGGGTAATTGTCCTTTAAAGGGAAGAGAACACATTTTTTAATATTTAAATGCAGACCAGATATATTTGAAAATTCCTTGATACAATTAATTACTTTTTTAACCTGCATTTCATCCTTGAGAAAAATAGCCGTGTCATCAGCCAGTTGACAACATTTTATTTCTTTTCCAGATATATTAATACCTTGAAAGGAATTGTTAAATGGAGGGTCATGGAACCCACTCCTGGTTTATCTCTCGTAGTCGGCGTGACGTCACGAACACATGACAACAGGCGCCATATTTGACTAGGTGAAAACATGTTTTACCCAACTTTGTTAGTGTTCAGTGTTTTAGTAAGATTTTGTTAGTTTTAGCTTAATATACTCGTAGAATGTCCTACCAGTATCAAGATAGTTTAGCTGCTGAGGATCTAGCTCGTTATAAATTGAAAATCAGTGTTGTTGGACTGGAGTTATGTCCGTACAAGCAAGGGTGGGACAGGTGTCAAAACAATGGTGACTTATGGGTTTTTGCAGACAGATTTATATTATGAAGCGTCAGCAAGTTTTCAGAATGTTTATTGTGGCAAATTCACCGATTACTGCTCATTTGTCGGCAATTAACTCATACAGATAGTAACAGAGCTGTTACTATCACTAAAAACTCATGTCTATTATAAATTCTTTTCTTCACTTACCATTGATGAAATGATGACCACATACATATGTATAGTTAGATTTGGGTTCCCATAACTTTCCATAGTTAACAGATCCATCAGCTCTCACTTCACACCTGTTTACAGCCCTCAACCATTTTTCTCTCCTTTTACCCGATAATGGTATCATATGAAACTTTAAACCTTCATTTTTTATTGAATTGGCTGTACAACACCCTTTAGGCATGCTAATAGCATAAAAAAACCTCTCAAATTTGAACTAAATTGCTACAATACACAAACAGGCTTCTCCCTCCCTTTCACCTAAACCAATATGGCGGCTGGGTTGTCATGGAAGTCACATGACCAGTGACCCGGCTGTCCGACTTCGAGAATACACTGATAATCTATAGGTTCGTAAGGAGTTAAGGGAAAGGACTGTAATAACCACACAGGAAAGCAGCACACGGACGACAAGGTAAGTTGTAACTGGTATGTTTTAGTACAGTGAACTAACAGGTGATAATTCACCCAACATGAAGATGAAGGATACAGATGAATGACAATAAAATAAAATGGGCCCTTCAAAGTAATTAGTCTGGTCTGTCAAAAAAAAAAAAGTCAATAGAGTCTGTGTGTACTGTGGTCACTGTCACAGTAAAGTGTCTTTCAAATCCATCCTCTGAAGATTCATTATTCAAGTGTCCAGTGTTCTCATGAATGTTCCTGGGAATGTATGTGAATGTATGACTGTCCTAAGGGAATCAGTTCTGAGTTCCAATCAGGATCACGCTGGGAGGCTCGCCATCAATTTGAATGGATCTCCTGCAGAAACTCTCACTCCATCCATAAGACCTGACCGAGATCGACCAAGGAAAAAACAAGACTTTCCCCCTCTGGACCCTCTTCAGGTAATTCACTAACTTTCCATACAGATTCACTGGTAACTATGAGTTTTAGCAACCATAAACATAACAATTTTCTTCTCTTCTCCTCGTTTCTTTCACACACACACATCTGATCATGTCGTGACCTGTCTATCACGCTCGGACAGAGGCGGAGCATAGAAATAGCACACCTAGATCTGCACAACACCACTACTAACCCATTTTCTCTTCACTGGGTTACATTTCCATCAATGAAGAGTTACAACATCAACGAAACTGTCTTCATGTTAAAACTGTTAATGTTATAGTCATGTTGTCTGTTGTTGCCCAAATGAGGATGGGTTCCCTTTTGAGTCTGGTTCCTCTCGAGGTTTCTTCCTCATGTCATCTGAGGGAGTTTTTCCTTGCCACCGTCGCCACAGACTTGCTCGTTGGGGATAGATTAGGGACAAAATTAGTTCATGTTTTAAGTCGTTCAAATTCTGTAAAGCTGCTTTGCGACAATGTTTATTGCTAAAAGCACTATACAAATAAACTTGACTTGACAATAGAGATACTGTAAAAAAAAATACACAAACATATTCATGATTTCGGGGCGGCGCGGTGGTGTAGTGGTTAGCACTGTCACCTCACAGCAAGAAGGTCAACCCAGACCTTCTTGCTGTGAGGCGACAGCGCTAACCACTACACCACTGTGCCGCCCATTAAATCAATATAAGTCTATAAAATATAGACTAAATATAAGTCTATGTAAAACAAATTTTAAATTAAAACTGTTTTGTTAACTTAATACCACATACTGATTTTTAAAAAAATAAATAATCATCTGGCTGTCGATAATTGTGGAACGGTGTCGATAACTGTGGACAAAGGTGTCGATACTTGTGGAACGGGGTCACGTGATCTGATACGCTAGGTCATCAGGAATCGACTCATTTTTTTCCAGTGGAAGTTTGAGTAACACTTCATGCACAATTTACGTATTGAAAGTCTTTTCTACTTTTGCAACGGCCAAAAGATCGTTAAGGTGTCGATAATTGTAGCCGCCTCTCTATAAAAAGTTTAGACTTCTCTATTTTTGTTTTAACTTTAATAACAGCAATTATCAAGTTCAAGAAGATCCAGCAAATGTTTATTTACATTAGTGTCATTTTCAGGAGTAATTCTTCCCATAAACAAGTTCAAGAATGGTCAACAAATGTTTATTTACATACTTTATCTTTTCCAGAGTTGTTCTTAAATAAACTGAACATTTGAGTAATCAGTGAGCTTGAAGTGAAATCAACAATACCTTCCCGACTTCTAACACGTCACACTTTGCTTTATTGTTGTTTAAGACTGAGCATGAAATACTGTAGCTCTAAATAAAGCTTCGTTTCCTTTTTGCGACTGAAAAACTGGTAGAATCCATTTCTCTGTGTGTCTTGTGATTAGTAAGGGGGTAATGAAGCTCTCTGAACCAATGAAGCCTCGAATCAAAGGAATCGAAAAAGGTTCATTACTCGAAGCTTCGTTTAACACAGTGCACACTAGTAACACTGCGGTCTGCGCGGCCATCTTGGAAGTCACTCGCTCCAGAGCGCTCATAGAGTACACATCTCATGCTGCGTTCATGTGCTATGGGAAGATGATATTTTCCAGTTGGGAAGTGGTATTTACCAGTGTGTTGTGTTCACATGCTTTTGTTGTTGTTGACAAATTTTAAAGATGGTGGACCAGATGCTATCATTAGCAATAGCGTCTGCTCTGGATAGGTAAAAACAAACCATAACACATTTTTAAAGGAAACGGATTTCTAACGTATTATATTACACTTGTTAATGACGCAACATTGCATAGACACCAAAAACTACCCACTAGTACTAGTTAAAAAAAAAACCCTTTAGTAGCGTACAATGCTTACCATTCAAGTGTCTTGTACCGCTCGCCGCCGTGTTGAAAAGGTTAAAGTTCATCTCATCTCGGCAACTCGTGTATCAAAGTTTTCTACGAGTTGCCCAGTGGAAAATACCACAAGAGGGGGCGTTCATGTGTGCTTTCCATGTCGGCGTTTGGTATTTACCATAATTCCCATAGCACATGAACGCAGCAATAGAGTACACATCATAGAGTACACATTCACCGATTCGTTTCCGTGTTAGAGGGCTTAGAAGCTTGGATTTTTTAAGAATTTAGACATCTGAAGTGATGGAGCACTACTGTGAAAGTTTGGATAAGCAGGCACTGGAGCGTTATGCTGAGAAGGTACGTTTCATTGGGAATGTAGATCCATACACTGTTAGTGAGAAGGAATGGAAAGCTGACCCCAGCTTGTTGCCGCATGTGACATACATCGATCTTGTGAACTATCTAGTGTTTCACCCAAGTCCATTTTGTGAACTAAAGCATGTGTACATAAACATTACTAGGCCTAGATCTTAAATGCCATTTGATGCAACAATGCACTGCAGTAGACATAAGCTACCTAATGTGACAAATATATCCATTAATCATTGCTGAAAGTACATAGAAAAGATAATAGTTTGTATCACATTTATTTTAGTAACTATGAAATTCAAGACAATATTAACCTACCTGTCACAAAGTGATCAGAACAAATCCGGATACAGTCAAGTTGTCCTAAATTTGATCGGTTAATGGCAGCCAGCCACTGTCATCTCCTCCGCTCGCTTTTCTCCTGTGCTGCAATTCCCTGGTTAGTCACGACTTTAGGGAGTCTGTGGAAGCTTTTGCCACCCTTTTCCCCCGGCTACTACAGCCAACAATGACGCACGTATTCGGCATTGTCACCCCTTTTTGCTTCGCTGAACAACAACAATGCACTGACACAGCGACCTTTGACTTCCGATATGGCCGCCGCTGGGTTCGCGCTGACCTCGAAGCACTCTATATGGTTTTGTTACTGTTCACCTAATATATGACTTATTTCCAGAGGTGGACAAAGTACCCAACGTCATTACTTAAGTCAAAGTACAGATCCCACTGGTTAAATGTTACTCCACCAAGTTGTACAGTCAAATTTTTACTTAAGTTAAAATACTAAAGTACTTGCTTTTAAAAATACCTAACAGTGTTGGGAGTAATGCGTTACAAAAGTAACGAATTACTGTAATGCATTGCTTTTTGCAGTAATGCGGTAATGCAAGGCATTACAGAAAAAATTTGGTAATATTTTACTCAGTACAAATGTCAGTAACGCGCGTTACAATGCATTTTTAACCTGGAATGAAGTGGTGGGCTTTTTTTTCCTTCATACAAATTCGCCAAAATCAGGCGACATCAGAAGGTGAAACGTCTGCGCAAAATGTTTCACTTCCTTTCCCTTTAGGCTAGTCAGACAGAAGAGAGAGAGATGAGTGAACCTGCAGCTGATCTAACGTCGGATAGCACATTCTCCAGATGGACACACGCCCATTACTTTAAGTTTGTGAAAAATAAGGATGTGAAGAACATCGTAGTCAAATGCACTTTGTGTGCTAAACCTAAAGAACTGTCCACTTCCCAAAATAGCACTAGTAATTTAACTAAGCATTTACAGAGGTGCCATAGTAACATGAAGTTAGCAAGGAAGCAAGCGGAGGATGAGAGTGGCGATAAAATCACAAAGCAGCCAAAATTAACATTCTGCCGCTCTGAGATGCTGCTTCAGCCTCAGGAGGTTAGGAGACTTGTGGCGGAGTATGTTGTTGAACATATGCTGACAGTTTGTTTACATTTTTGTCCTGTATAACTGAGTTTTTTTTTTTCTGGTCAGAAGTCAGACTAAAGTGGGCGGCACGGTGGTGTAGTGGTTAGCGCTGTCGCCTCACAGCAAGAAGGTCCTGGGTTCGAGCCCCGGGGCCGGCGAGGGCCTTTCTGTGTGGAGTTTGCATATTCTCCCCGTGTCCGCGTGGGTTTCCTCCGGGTGCTCCGGTTTCCCCCACAGTCCAAAGACATGCAGGTTAGGTTAACTGGTGACTCTAAATTGACCGTAGGTGTGAATGTGAGTGCGAATGGTTGTCTGTGTCTATGTGTCAGCCCTGTGATGACCTGGCGACTTGTCCAGGGTGTACCCCGCCTCTCGCCCGTAGTCAGCTGGGATAGGCTCCAGCTTGCCTGCGACCCTGTAGAACAGGATAAAGCAGCTACAGATAATGAGATGAGATGAGAAGTCAGACTAAAGTGACTGAGCTGCCTTTCCTTTGAGGGCTAATATGCCTAAGCACCTCAATATCATTAAAAGCACTTTGATTTTGTTATTTCTAATTCTGTTTTTCGAAATGTGACTGGGTAGCCTCATATAGCTAATAGTCATTGTCTAGCTGTGATTTAAAAGGCTTGTGGGGGTTTTTTTCAGGCAAGTTTTATTGTAGGCTACGATTTGCCATAATGTGTTCATTTTTGTTAAATTTCTGAAATGAAGTCATATCCCTTAGGGCTAATCTTTTTTTTTTATTTTTATGAAGCATAAACTATGCTTAATGCTGTAAACTTGAAAACAATAAAGGCATAGAAATGCTAATTTTGTATCCTGTCATATCTTTAGACATTACAATACAATACAGTTCAATTAATGTTAATATGAATAGGCCTAAAGTTACAGTATTTCTATCACAATTTGCCAGACTTTGACCTTTTGTCTGTTCTTGCAATGATTGTTCCTTGTATTGTGCCATGAGCCGTCACTGTGGCTATTATATTCTACTGTTTTTAACCATAAGCCTAGCTCAGTCAGATACCACATCACCTTCCACTGGATGTGTGATGAGCTAATTGAGCGTCTTGAGCTACATTTAGATTGCCAAATCCATACTTCCAGTTATTTTGGTGAGAGTAACTTAAAAGTAATGCAATAGTAGTGTAATGCCTTACATTACAACAAGTAATAAATAATGCAAAACAGTTTTGAAGTAACTTGCCCAACACTGCTTAAGTATTAAAAGTACAGTTTCTGTCAACGCATTTCTGTATTCACGCACATATGAATCTGCCTGTGGAATCATGGTGGTTTAACGTTAAGCTAGCTAGTCAGTGAAACTCCACCTGACATGCTAGCAAACTCTTTTCAAAATCATATTGGGTAGCTAATGTTACTAGAAAAGAAAGATTTCTACATTCTGTTTATTTGGCAAGATTATGCTAAAACATATTTCTGAAAGGACTTCAGATAAGTTAACGTTATTCATGTTAGCATAAGTCCGTTTTTACATGCTAACTAACAGTGTCCAAGTTAACTAGCTACGTGTTAACGTTAGCCGTGGACAAGGCGACGGCAACTTGGTGAGCAAATCCAAAGAAAGTCATTTGACTAACCAGAATGCATAGCTATTGTAATGTTATCGCTAGCTCTAAAAGCACATACAACTTCGTTGCAAGCTTTCTTTTGCAATAAAACGTTTATATACCTCAACATGCTTCTGCAGGTTGGACGGCAAGTTTTTGTAGGCTGTGATGTGCTCCGTTTTCAGCAAACATTTAAAACAAAACGGCTCTTTATTCCTTTCAGAAAACTGAAACATGAGTTCTAGGTAAAGCCATGGGTGTGTGTGTGTGTGTTCCCCAGAAGAACCACCTCCTTCCATTCTGCCATCAACTGATCGTGTTAAATAATGCTGCTGAGAAATCACTGAACTTGATTTTATACAGTCTATGGACATGACGTGACTCGAGTGATTACTGACCGGCTGTCTTAGTGTCACCTGCGAAAAATCCAATCACGTTTTAGAAAAGAAAAGGAAAAACATCCACTTTCAAAGCTGCTTAATAGTAACGAGTAACGAGGACATTGACAGAAATGTAGTGGAGTAAAAAGTACGATATTTGTCTTTTAAATGTAGTGAAGTTAAAGTCACAAGTTTCAAAAAAAATAATACTCAAGTAAAGTACAGATACTCAAAAAGTGTACTTAAGTACGGTACTCAAGTAAATGTACTTCGTTACTGTCCACCTCTGCTTATTTCTGTAGAAAGTGTGTAATGGTAATTATTAACTGTATATTTTAACGTTGTTGACGTCTTTATACATATATAATCACACACATGCACTGATTTGTCTTATATTGATTATATATTGATTCAAAGCCAAGCATGTTGATTTTCCGTAGAGTAAATGAAGTTGATTCTATTAAAAGTAATAATAAATTGATTTATGAATGATCATAATTACAGTAAACAAGTAAATGCAGTAAAGACATTGAGAATGCCTACACAGCAAAATCCCCAGTATTGAATTAACACCCAGAGTGTTGATTTAACACCCTACTGTGTTTATATAGGTCCAATTGGACACACATTAACTCTGAAAGTGTTAATTCAACACTGAGGAATTTGCTGTGTAGACTGAAAAGTTGTTTTCTGCTAAATCAGAGGCCTATTTAAAATGTGTATTATTCTAACTCCAGCACCTGTAGTGTTATCGTATGTTGTAATGAGCTTGCTAAGGCCATGTTGAATCAAGCAATTGTTCATTCTGAATCATGCGATTCACGTGCCGGATTGTCTTGCATGCAAATATAACACATTTTATCAAGTGTGGCAAATCATTCTGAATGGTGTACTGTCCTTATTGTGCTCGTTTGCACAAAGAAAAAAAACAACTTGTTTAGTGACAGTGTACCATATATTCCACTTTTTTTCATATTAGCACCTACACCTGAAGAACTCTCTGAAGTGAAAGTGTCATTAACCAAGACAAAAATATGGGTACATGTAGCTACTGCTTATAAATAAAATTGTTTTCTGATCCCATGTCCATACAGTAAATTATAGCATATATATGTGTTATCAGTGATACTTGCCTCATCTCTTACAAGCATCACCAGACTGTGAGCAGCATCAGGGTGTGTAGTATTTTGTTTACTGTGTTTTGTTCAAAATACAGTGCTGTGAACTGTATCTATTTTCAAAATAGTAAGAAAGCACTTGTTCATGAATTGTTTTAGAAGCATTATTTAGTACTAATGAGCACATTTTGTTTCACAAGTGTAATGTAAAGACTCTAAAATGAAATATTAAATTAAAAAATTAAAGACAACAGCAGAAGTTTGAGATCGGCTTTTCAATATATCTGCCAAAAAGCTCAAAAGAACTTACAAAACCTTTCATTTGACCTTTCAGAAGGACCAAACAAAAGCTGTGATAATCAAAAGGTACATTTACTTAAAATAAACACCACTTACTTGATATCGAATCAGTAGCCTTGGCAAACCACGAGGTGGATTTCGTTTATCTGCCGATTATCTTCCGATACTACAAAGTTATAACGAGGTTTCTCTTATTTCGTTTCTGGTTCTGATTGGTTCCGAAGTTTATCAAGAAGTAGAACGGGTAATTGAACTTGATCAAGAGAAGTGCTGATTGGTTACGAAGTTTCGCTATTGTTACACTCATTCTTACAACACAATGACATAGTGGCTTCGCCACTTGTTCTTGTGTACCTTTGATAACGCAAGATCATGATTCGCTGTTCTGGTGATTGTAATGCGTATGCGTAGTGCACTATTGTTACACTCATTCTAACAACATGATGACATAGTGGCTACTGCCTCGCTTCGCTTCTATGAGGCAAGTAGCCACGAAAATCGTCTATTTATTAAAGTGGAATTTGTCAGTGTTTCTTTCTGTGGTAATCACAGACTGAGCTAGAGATTGACAGAGATCAGGTTAAAGTGCATATCATGGGTAAATTCAGGAGCAAGATCAATGTCTCATCTCATCTCATTATCTCTAGCCACTTTATCCTTCTACAGGGTCGCAGGCAAGCTGGAGCCTATCCCAGCTGACTACGGGCGAAAGGCGGGGTACACCCTGGACAAGTCGCCAGGTCATCACAGGGCTGACACATAGACACAGACAACCATTCACACTCACATTCACACCTACGGTCAATTTAGAGTCACCAGTTAACCTAACCTGCATGTCTTTGGACTGTGGGGGAAACCGGAGCACCCGGAGGAAACCCACGCGGACACGGGGAGAGCATGCAAACTCCGCACAGAAAGGCCCTCGCCGGCCCCGGGGATCGAACCCAGGACCTTCTTGCTGTGAGGCGACAGCGCTAACCACTACACCACCGTGCCGCCCAAGATCAATGCAATTCTCCTATTTTATATTAAACTTTGGTCAAATATCTGTAACATTCTGCATTCTCTGCAATTTTTTTACCTTGCGCAATACCAGAAAAATTCAGTTGAAATCGAGCCATTTGAGGCGAATTGGTCCACCTCTGAGAAAACCTGGCGTTTGGATTTCCCGGCAAACATTGATTTTCGTGACATCATCTGCGGGACGCCTCCCTCTGAATCCTATGTCAGCACTGGTTTGTTTATGAGAAAACGACCTGGTGGTTTTCTGCAAATTTCTTCGTTATCGCGTAATTATTAAAATGGTTAACAGATGTATCATAGGAGGGTGCAGCAACACCAATCTTGATGGGACTAGTACTCATCGTTTCCCAAAAGACCGGACAATGAGAGAGAAATGGGAGCGCTTGGTCTACACAGGCTGTGCACTGAAACCGTGCAAAGCTCGCGCAGCCTGCTGGCGCTTCCGCAGGTGACGTCACGAATCTGGCTCCAGACTCCCTTGGGATTTTTCCAGATGCGTTTTGTTATTTTATTTTTTTCTGCTGTAGACAGATGGCCTTGTGCAAAATTACCCTTCTGGATAAGTGTGTAAAGGGAAATACTTTCATATGAAAAAAAAACAAAAAGAAATTGGTCCAGAATATGCCCTTTAAAAATGCAAGTGTGTTCCTTTGAATAAGTCAAGGGAAATCATATCAAGAAGTAAAAAGTAGAATATTTTCAGGCAATAAGCAAGTCCAGCATTTTATTGGAAAAAAAATCCCCATACATTGAAGTAGAGATCAAATAAATATACAAACAAACAAACAAACAGATGTATTTGATCTGAATATATATATGGTATCTACAAAGAAACCACGAGTTTTGTTTTCAGTGGAGAAATTCTTGCCTTACTCTTTTGCATCTGCCACTCCTCCAGCAGTAATGGCAAAGGTAGCTTCATTTTCTGGCATGTCAGGGCTTGAAAGGAGGAGATAATCCTTTTAATTTCCTTTTTTCACCTTCATTTTGCATTGACATCAACAACCATCCCACACACTTATTAAGAGTTATTATTTTATCTATTGTCTTTAGTGTATATTAGTTTAACCAGCACTTCCCAAAAATGAGTTACCTATCAAATATTTTGGCAATTCTCATTTCGCCACGTCCTTTCCTCAAACTTATGCGTGTGGTGGAGGCATGCGCCAGTATGTGGCCTCCAATGGGCTTTTTGGGATCTGCTTGAAATCTTTAACAGAGCGGTGACAAATGAGCTGCTGCACCTAACAACATCTCAAGTTCATTAGATACATTATAATATTTACATTCAATGTACATACTGTAGTTTGGTCATGCTTACACTCATGGGACCTGCAGAACCGACACGTCACTCCAATGATCTGTAGCGTAACCAATGTTTGAAAGAAACTTTTAATACTTACGTCATCCCAGCTCCTGGATCTGCTGTCATCTGATTCGTGACAAACACTGCAACATTGTACTCTGTCAAAATTGAAACAGAAATATTTTGATCAGACAAGGGTTGAGTTTATTCAGTGTTTTTAATTTGAGTCAATTAGTGGATTTCTCTCTCGTATCTTTAGCAATATTGAAGCAAGTAGAGATATCATGAATACAGTCTAATTTATCGAGTGTTTCCTATTATAATACTACATGATGATTGAACCTATTCCTAGACATTTTTTGCTCATGTCAAGCATGAAATAGTCTTGTTCTTTTGGCAGATGTTTCTTCATATTTTAAGCATTTATTTCTAGAAAGTAACAAAAATCTGCCAATAGACTTAGATCATTTAAAACTTTAAACATCAAAAACAGGTTGAATCTCATCTCATCTCATTATCTGTAGCCGCTTTATCCTGTCCTACAGGGTCGCAGGCAAGCTGGAGCCTATCCCAGCTGACTACGGGCGAAAGGCGGGGTACACCCTAAACAAGTTGCCAGGTCATCACAGGGCTGACACATAGACACAGACAACCATTCACACTCACATTCACACCTACGGTCAATTTAGAGTCACCAGCTAACCTAACCTGCATGTCTTTGGACTGTGGGGGAAACCGGAGCACCCGGAGGAAACCCACACGGACAGAACATGCAAACTCCGCACAGAAAGGCCCTCACCGGCCACGGGGCTCGAACCCAGGACCTTCTTGCTGTGAGGCGACAGCGCTAACCACTACACCACCGTGCCGCCCCGGCTGAATGTCATATTTTATAAAATTAATTTTTTTAAAAATCATAGAATAAGAATTGTTCAGGCCGTTTTGACTTACAGTGGCCATCTTTTTTGCAGTGTAGGTCAATTGTTAACCCAAAAATGCATATGAACTCTTTAGCTTAAATGTTATATAGACAATCTACTTTAAAGCTCTAACCAATAGACATATTACCATTTCATATATGAACATGTTTAGTATGTTAGGTAGCAAAACAATATGAAAGTTATGGGCCATGTGTGAAATAAAACTGACCTTCTGAAATCTTTTGCAGCCTGGAAAGCATCTGTGCCAGCTTCTGCTGTCTCTCTGCAAGTTCTCCTCTTCCTGAGAAATCCACTCGGAACAGAGCCATGATGGAGTCTACGATCTGAAGCAAAACAAAGGTCCAGGATAAAAACAGTAGAATGCCGTATCAATCAGAGGAGTACTAAACTAGTAATAAAGCAGTACTACATTGTACAGATATTATCAAAGTCTGTCTTCTTTTTTCTTTCTCTTCCTGCTACTTGCCAAGAGCTTGAAGATACCTCCCTCCTCATGAAATTTGGCTGCTACAAAGTCTAATAGCTCCATCTGATGTTCACCTAAAATAGCCAGAACAAACAACAATGCATAAAATATCTACCAAATCAAACATAAAAGAGAAGCTAAGCTCAATAATAATCATGTCTTACTGGTATAGGCACGGGCATACAGCACATTATCAAGGACTGCTTCATGATCCACACTGAACCTGTTTGCAATGTCCTTTAGCCTGTCTGGGCGACTGAGAATTACAAGTTAAGAACAAAAAGACTAGTAGCAACAGAACGCATCACTAATATCAGGATGGGGGGGAGAGATAACTCATTCTTACACCACCATGTGGCATGGTGGTGTAGTGGTTAACACTGTCACCTCACAGCAAGAAGGTTCTGGGTTCGAGCCCAGCAGCCAACAGCGGCCTTTCTGTGTGAAGTTTGCATGTTCTCTCCGTGTCCGCGTGGGTTTCCTCCGGGTGCTCCGGTTTCCCCCACAGTTCAAAGACATGCAGGTTAGGTTAACATGGGACAGCCTTAGGCTGAAGTGCCCTTGAGCGAGGCACCTACCCCCCAACTGCTCCCCGGGTGCTGTTAGCATGGCTGCCCACTGCTCTGGGTATGTGTGTGTGCTTGTTGCTCATGTGTGTGTGTGTGTGTGTGTGTGTGTGTGTGTGTGCGCGCGTATGTTCACTGCTTCAGATGGGTTAAATGCAGAGAGGAATTTCACAAGTGCACGTGATGAATAAAGTTGTTCTTCTCAATGATTATATTTTAAACTACCTGTACACAGGCTTATGGCTATTTCTAATTGCAAAATGTCAAGTTTTTCACAATAGATAAAAAAAAAAGATATGTATTAAAAACTGTGGTCATAATGGGGGAAAAATCAAGATGTAGCCTACAGAAATCAAAAACTTGATCGATACCGAATCAAACTGGGAGGTGTCGAAAGATTCCTACCCTTAATTCACAGAAAAAAGCCAACTCAAGAAGGATACAAGGTATTTTCCGAATCAATGAAGATGACCTTCCCTCCAGTATATCCATTCTCACCAGGCAACTGAGCTGTAACTTTAAAGAGATGAAGAGATAGTGTTTAAAGAGAACTGAGACTCAGGGTTCAGCTCATAAGCAAATATTTAAAGAAAGCTCCTTAACCTAATCACAGTTCCAGTTAATATTTCAGAACAACCACGCGGTGTCTACTGACATGGAAGTAGAATCACGGTGATGGATATCATGTCACCTACCACACAGTGTGTGAGAGAGTTGTGTCTTTCCGGTTCTGAACTCTGCATGAACAGGTAGTAATTTTAAAAAAAAAATTTAAAAATCAGACAAGAAGGGCCAAAATTACAGGTGACAACAGAATGTAACTGCAGCTTACCTCCAAAAGCCTCAGTGATTGCCATACTCTCTACTCCTCCTCCAAGAAGTTTACTAAATAGAATTGAAAAAAAAGAACCTGGATTATAAAATACAGTTGAGTTCAAAACATTTCCTTACACTGCAGTTACCCAGATCCCATCACACTTGAGTTGTCACAATATACGACAATAATGTTAAAATGAACATTACAGAGATATTAGGACAGCAATAACATATTACATAATAGTGACGCTCACCATAATATACACATATCATAGTATGGAAGTTATGTCAGTGTTGACAGACAACAGAGGAAGTGCTCAGAATAAACAGAAATTATATGGTTCAAAAGCAGCCTTGTGATGATGTAGCAACATAAGAATAACCAACACACGAGTGTTTTACTGGGAAATACGCCACTCGTATTTTTCATACAAACTACATCCGGGACATGGAGAACCAAAACCGAGACATAAATCTCTGTATGTCACTCGTGAGGAAATCAATGAATCGTTTTGATAAATTTGTGTACTTTTTTGTCCGTGAATGTATTGATATAATAAAAATCACATATTGGCTTGAAGATATGAAGTTTATCTTCTTGTGTTGAAAAATTCATATTTTTCAGATCTGAGTGACATATTTTTTTCTGATATCTTTACTCTGATGATGTCACTCTCAGTGTTTTCCCGCTGACTTGACACGCGTTGTCAAAATAGTGAACCAGTTCAAAATTAAAATTATTTTGATTAACTTGCGGGGTTTTTTTTGTTTGTTTGTTTTTGTGGAGGTGTCCATATAATATATAGAACATTGTACAGCGGCGTAAAGATATAAAGTTTATCTTCTCGTGTTGAAAATATTTTCACTCGTTCGTTTCGCTCACTCATGAATGTGTTCACCACTCGAAGATAAACTTCATATCTTTACGCCACCGCGTAATATCCTCTATATATTAGTATATCATATCATACTTTTTTGTAGTTTTTATTAGAGATTAAGTGCAACTGAACTGTGTGAAAGACCAAAATGTTATAGTTGAAATAAGCATTACCTCTGATAACACTAATCATTGAAATAGTTCATTTTCAGTGTGCTGGTTATAATTATAGAGCTCCACAAAGGAATGCTTAGACATATTATACAATAGGGGTGCAACAATACGCTCTGGTCTCAGTTCGATTCTCTTCACAATGCAGTGTTTGTGATTCCATTCAATTCGATTCTCAGAAAATCTAAATCAGGAAAACTTATGACTGAAAAGAACTCATTTTTATTTCTGAATAATAAACATTGTCAAACAATATGCATTTTGTCTGTATTAAACTAAATAAATGTAAAAATTGCTACAAACAAATGTTTAATATTGTAAACAAAATGTACTGCAGGTTCACTGTATCTTAAAAAATAAATACATTTATAAATTCTCCCAAATGTTCTGATGGAATAAACAAAGTATTTGACCTGGGAAAATGATCGACTGAAGCTCAGAAGCAGAAACAGAGCTACAAAGTCATCTAAAATGCCAGGTTTCTGCAGCCCCTTTCTCAGACAGCATACAGTGGTGCTTGAAAGTTTGTGAACCCTTTAGAATTTTCTATATTTCTGTATAAATATGACCTGAAACATCATCAGATTTTCACACAAGTTCTAAAAGTAGGTGAAGAGAACCCAGTTAAACAAATGAGACAAAAATATTACACTTGGTCATTTATTTATTGAGGAAAATGATCCAATATTACATATCTGTGAGTGGCAGAAGTATGTGAACCTCTAGGATTAGCAGTTAATTTGAAGGTGAAATTAGAGTCAGGTGTTTTCAATCAATGGGATGACAATCAGGCGTGAGTGGGCGCCCTGTTTTATTTAAAGAACAGGGATCTATCAAAGTCTGATCTTCACAACACATGTTTGAGGAAGTGCATCATGGCACAAACAAAGGAGATTTCTGAGGACCTCAGAAAAAGCGTTGTTGATGCTCATCAGGCTGGAAAAGGTTACAAAACCATCTCTAAAGAGTTTGGACTCCACCAATCCACAGTCAGACAGATTGTATACAAATGGAGGAAATTCAAGACCATTGTTACCAACTGCAGGAGTGGTTGACCAACAAACTCCAAGAGCAAGGCATGTAATAGTTGGCGAGGTCACAAGTGACCCCAGGGTAACTTCTAAGCAACTGAAGGCCTCTCTCACATTGGCTAATGTTAAGGTTCATGAGTCCACCATCAGGAGAACACTGAACAACAATGGTGTGCATGGCAGGGTTGCAAGGAGAAAGCCACTGCTCTCCAAAAAGAACATTGCTGCTTGTCTGCAGTTTGCTAAAGATCATGTGGACAAGCCAGAAGGCTATTGGAAAAATGTTTTGTGGACAGATGAGACCAAAATAGAACTTCTTGGTTTAAATGAGAAGCGTTATGTTTGGAGAAAGGAAAAGACTGCGTTCCAGCATAAGAACCTTATCCCATCTGTGAAACATGGTGGTGGTAGTATCATGGTTTGGGCCTATTTTGCTGCATCTGGGCCAGGACGGTTTGCCATCATTGATGGAACAATGAATTCTGAATTATACCAGCGAATTCTAAAGGAAAATGTCAGGACATCTGTCCATGAACTGGATCTCAAGAGAAGGTGGGTCATGCAGCAAGACAGCGACCCTAAGCACACAAGTCGTTCTAGCAAAGAATGGTTAAAGAAGAATAAAGTGAATGTTTTGGAATGGCCAAGTCAAAGTCCTGACCTTAATCCAATCGAAATGTTGTGGAAGGACCTGAAGCGAGCAGTTCATGTGAGGAAACCCACCAACATCCCAGAGTTGAAGCTGTTCTGTACGGAGGAATGGGCTAAAATTCCTCCAAGCCGGTGTGCAGGACCGATCAACAGTTACCGCAAACGTTTAGTTGCAGTTATTGCTGCACAAGGGGGTCACACCAGATACTTTTGCCACTCACACATATGTAATATTGGATCATTTTCCTCAATAAATAAATGACCAAGTATAATATTTTTGTCTCATTTGTTTAACTGGGTTCTCTTTATCTACTTTTAGGACTTGTGTGAAAATCTGATGATGTTTTAGGTCATATTTATGCAGAAATATAGAAAATTCTAAAGGGTTCACAAACTTTCAAGCACCACTGTAGATCACAGAGGCATGTAGAGAATGGACAGAAGAGCTCATTTTATCCATTATAATGTATATGTTGGTCACTGCACTTCGGAGCTATTTGGCTGTTGGTCACTATACAAGTGCAGATGATTGTCATCTCAGTAATGGCTCTCAGTAAAGACTCGCCATTATTTTAATTCTAAAATAAAATAACCTCTGATATCGCACATTTTCATGAAGTACATCATCACATTTTTGCATCACAATGTACCATGTCATAACGTATAGACCGCTACTGCTGATGTCACCACTACCTGAAGTAATGGCACTTTTCGCCATATTGGAAGACCAACAAACTCATGATTAGGGGGAAATAACGGCAGCAGTATGTGAACCCACGAGAATAAAGTGGAGTGGCAAACGACTTAAACAAACAAAACTGAGCTGTTTTATTTATGATTTATTGACCCAACAGTAGACTTGAAAGAAACCTGTGTGAGACTTGGCAAAAAACTGTGGATATAATGGATAAGTCTGTGCATGATCTGTGGACATGGCAGATTATTTCAAAACCCTGAAGCCTGCTGAAAGGAAGTGATATGTTGAGAAACTGACTCTGATTGATGGTTTTGTCCCTTACAGTGATGCTGGGGCTGAGTGGGAGCAAGATGTTGACATCTTGCCAGCTGTGACCTATCCAGACATAGTAAATTATCTGGTATTCTCACCAAGTGCCTACACCATGGACAGTCTAAAAGCCTACAAAAGCCTGGATGCTTATAATCAGTTTGGGTGTGGTTGGGTCCATCATGTGTTTGTCATGATGAAGAATGAAAATCATGTTGTGAAATGCAAGGTAATTTTCTAATGTTTTATTCAGATTAATATCAGTAAAAAGTAAAATTAATTTCCCATGGGAACTAGATTAAATTATTTTTATGCTTATCAGCAGCAGCATAAGAATGCGCAACAAAAATAACCTCCAGTAAAAATAACCAATTCACGATCATAATACAACCTCCAGTATTCAGTCAACACCAGAGGCCCTGTGAAGTGTTTGTGTGTGTCTCTCATGCTGGTCTTCCAATATGGTGGTGCAAACATAAATCATGTGACCTCTGACGTCACGCGGTAGCGGTCTATAGTTACACCCCTTTTATAGACTGCTTAATTATGCCAGTGAAATGCTGATAGACTATCTCGAACTGAATTCTTACTCAAACTCCAAACTGCCTGTTGTGACGTGGAACACTTGTTTCCTTTTCATACTGTATTCTGAAGCTGTCTGAAATCCAGTCATCTGCACCAAGCAAAAAGAATCAACAATAAATTTAAAAACATTAAAGGACTAGGCAACCGTCTACACTACATCCCTTAAAGGAGATACGCAGAATCATGACCTCACTTTCGTTTATAAACACCTTGAGACCTCAAGAATGGCATAGGAATAGTTTTAAGCGTTAACAATAAATCTAATATAGTAATTTTTACGATTAAACTGATTCATATAGGTAACAGTCTGAGTGAATGACCTTGACATCCGTAACGTCACTGCAGGAAGTCTATGGGTCTCATCGCCATTTCTGCTATACTAAAACACAGAGTTGACTGCAACTCTGATCCTCCATTTTGAGCTAATTTATCGCCATGCCATGTAGATGTGTTGCTGGCGGGTGCAGCAACATGACAGAAGGTGGATTTACGTTGTATTCATAGCCCAAGAATGTTCAAACTGCAAAGATTTGGACGTGTTTTGCGAGAAATTCACGGGCACATTGGGTGCCTACGAAGTGGTCTCTCCTCTGCTCTGCACATTTTACTGAAGACTCGTACGAGACATCTGATCTATTGAGCGTTGGCTATAAGCCCGTATTGAAAGAGACTGCAGTACCAACAATTAAAGAAAACTACAAGAAAGGGAAAGTTTTTTTTTTTTAAAGGAAAGTAAGTTCAGTTACACCAGTTCTGGAGTGTGAGCCGAGGGTTGTTGGTAAAACCTGGGACGGAACGGGACGTGACATATTATCACTCGGGCAGTGAGCTCCCTACAGTTGTTACTAAAACCGGTGATGTTCCGTTCTGTCCCAGGTTTTAGTAATTGCCTGAGCCGAGCAGTAATGGCGGAGTACTCAGTAATGGAGAAAATGGAGAATGAGTGGAGCAGCCGTCTGATTTCTCCACTGGATATTGCTGCCATCTCGCCCTTACGTGGAAGAAGCGAATGAACGGAGAACTGAATGGAGAACTGAAAGTCAGATTGTTTCAAAACAATCAGCCACAAGATCAGCCTTCAAGAAGCTAGAACACAGACGGGTAAGCTGCAACTCTCATTTGGATATCAAACACCATGCTGTTTACCTGCATTTAGATTAATACATGTAACTTGTGTGTTTAAGTTACCAGTATAAGATTATTTAATTTGCTTCAGAATGCGATTGTCTCAGTTCATCTGATTATTTAATTAGCCTTTTACGTTTTATCAGTGAAAATGCATGCATGTACATTGCATAAGTTATAACACCTATCCTGTTTTAATCAGAGTCAACCCACAATCAATGAAGTCAAATCAGTCTTAGTTGAGCAAGTCGGTAACAGTATTTCTTACTTTCACCATAAATTTTTATTGCTATGACTTTGGTCTATAGCTGTAAAAGGCCTCGGCCTTAAAACTGGTTACTGCTGTGACGTCATGCACTCAGGGCTGGATGGCTCAGCAGGGCAGCTCGAATCCCAACTCTGCAGTCGATTTTAACTCTCGAAAATATATATTTTTAATTTCCATTTATGCAGCATACAAGAGTCAAAGATGGAGATACTATCCACTCAGAAATTTATTTAAAAATAAAGGTTCTGCGTATATCCTTTAACCCCACAAACTAATCCTGTATGACTTTTCCAGAAGATGCCTGAAAGTGAACATTACCAGCAACTTCCCAGCAGCTTCCTTGATTTTCTCCACTTTGGCTTCAGATAAACCCTTAACATTGCTGAGGGCACGGCGTGTGGTCATCTGGATCCCTTTTATCGTACAAATTCCCACTGATTTCAATTTTTTGATATCTGCCATATTCTACGAAGTGTGCACCAATAATACAACAAGTCAAATAAGCTGTCATAATGTTAATTGATCTTATTATAACCTTAAGTATCATTTTACTCACAATGCCATATTTCTGAAGGAGTTCAATATCTTGGAAGAAAGATTCCTGAAAGTTAACAGAAATAATAAAATCTTCATTCTTCCAAAGTTAAAATACTTTCTATGCCATCCAAATGAAATAAACTAAAGTGATCCTTCCTGGTGAATCTGAGGAAACTGTATACAGTGGTGCTTGAAAGTTTGTGAACCCTATAGAATTTTCTATATTTCTGCATAAAGATGACCTAAAACATCATCAGATTTTCACACAAGTCCTAAATGTAGATAAAGAGAACCCAGTTAAACAACTGAGACAAAAATATTATACTTGGTCATTTATTTATTGAGGAAAATGATCCAATATTACATATGTGTGAGTGCCAAAAGTATGGGAACCTTTGCTTTCAGTATCTGGTGTGACCCCCTTGTGCAGCAATAACTGCAACTAAACGTTTCCGCTAACTGTTGGTCAGTCCTGCACACCAGCTTGGAGGAATTTTAGCCCATTCCTCCGTACAGAACAGCTTCAACTCTGGGATGTTGGTGGGTTTCCTCACATGAACTGCTCGCTTCAAGTCCTTCCACAACATTTCGATTGGATTAAGGTCAGGACTTTGACTCGGCCATTCCAAAACATTAACTTTATTCTTCTTTAACCATTCTTTGCTAGAACGACTTGTGTGCTTAGGGTGGTTGTCTTGCTGCATGACCCACCTTCTCTTGAGATTCAGTTCATGGGCAGACATCCTGACATTTTCCTTTAGAATTCGCTGGTATAATTCAGAATTCATTGTTCCATCAATGATGGCAAGCCGTCCTGGCCCAGATGCAGCAAAACAGGCCCAAACCATGGCTTCTCATTTAAACCAAAAGGTTCTATTTTGCTCTCATCCGTCCACAAAACATTTTTCCAATAGCCTTCTGGCTTGTCCACATGATCTTTAGCAAACTGCAGACAAGCAGCAATGTTCTTTTTGGAGAGCAGTGGCTTTCTCCTTGCAGCCTTGCCATGCACACCACTATTGTTCAGTGTTCTCCTGATGGTGGACTCATGAACATTAACGTTCAGCGGCATGGTGGTGTAGTGGTTTGCACTGTCGCCTCACAGCAAGAAGGTTCCGGGTTCGAACCCAGCGGCCGGCAAGGGCCTTTCTGTGTGGAGTTTGCATGGTCTCCCTGTGTCTGCGTGGGTTTCCTCCGGGTACTCCGGTTTCCCCTACAGTTCAAAGACATGCAGTTAGGTTAATGTGGTGCGGCCTTGGGCTGAAGTGCCCTTGAGCAAGGTACCTAACCCCTGACTGCTCCCCGGGCGCTCTAGTGTGGCTGCCCACTGCTCTGAGTGTGTGCGTGTGTTCACCGCTTCAGATGGGTTAAATGCAGAAGATGAATTTCACTGTGCTTGAAGTGTGTACATGACAAATAAAGGTTTCTTCTTCTTCTAATGTGAGAGAGACCTTCAGCTGCTTAGAAGTCACCCTGGGGTCCTTTGTGACCTTGCCGACTATTACACGCCTTGTTCTTGGAGTGATCTTTGTTGGTTGACCACTCCTGCAGATGGTAACAATGGTCTTGAATTTCCTCCATTTGTACACAATCTGTCTGATTGGTGGAGTCCAAACTCTTTAGAGATGGTTTTGTAACCTTTTCCAGCCTGATGAGCATCAACAATGCTTTTTCTGAGGTCCTCAGAAATCTCCTTTGTTTGTGCCATGATACCCTTCCACAAACATGTGTTGTGAAGATCAGACTTTGATAGATCCCTGTTCTTTAAATAAAACAGGGTGCCCACTCACACCTGATTGTCATCCCGTTGATTGAAAACACCTGACTCTAATTTCACCTTCAAATTAACTGCTAATCCTAGAGGTTCACATACTTTTGCCACTGACAGATATGTAACCTTGGATCATTTTCCTCAATAAATAAATGACCAAGTATAATATTTTTGTCTCTCTTTTTTTTAAACTGGGTTCTCTTTATCTACTTTTAGGACTTGTGTGAAAATCTGATGATGTTTCAGGTCATATTTATACAGAAATATAGAAAATTCTAAAGGGTTCACAAACTTCCAAGCACCACTGTAATTAGACTGAGGGTGCTGATCATAATCACGTCTATTGCACTGTATACGTGTTAGCTAACGAGCTCACCTCGTCATCCTGATACCCTGCCTCATCTTCCACAACTTGGTCCTCCACTGATTTCATTCTGGGAAAGACTACCACCAGGAGATATTTTTATTATTAAAAGTGAGCAACTGTACTGTTTTACTGTATGTTGAAAGATAATACTGTCTACTGTTGCTAGCTAAAGGCTCTAAGCTAGTTCGTTAAGCAGAAACTTTTTTGTTTTTCTGACTTTCTTACCAGATTTTTTCTGTAATGGTTATATGTACAGTGGGGGGAAAATGTTTACTTACACACACTACTTTACCTGTAAAGCACAAGTTGTCAAATTTCTAAATATTTCTAAACTAAATATCTGACGGATTTGAGTCTGAGACACAACAACTGCTAATCGCCTCAGAAGTAAAGAGTGCGCGCGCACGTGCGCGCGCGACTCAACTCTGGTGCCTTGTGCACAGTGCTCACCACTGCACTACTGTGCCGCCTGATTAAAGTCCTGTCAGTGCATTTCCCTATGGAGCTTCTCCCCCTCACACACTTGCCATTTTCTAGCAGTTCATGAGAAATCCAGAGTAGTAAAGCAGTAAATACTGTATAGGATACTATTGTTGTAATACAGTTAGGTCCATAAATATTTGGACAGAGACAACATTTTTCTAATTTTGGTGCTGTACATTACCACAATGAGTAGTGGTTAGCACTGTCGCCTCACAGCAAGAAGGTCCTGGGTTCGAGCCCCGTGGCCGGCGAGGGCCTTTCTGTGCGGAGTTTGCATGTTCTCCCCGTGTCCGCGTGGGTTTCCTCCGGGTGCTCCGATTTCCCCCACAGTCCAAAGACGTGCAGGTTAGGTTAACTGGTGACTCTAAATTGACCGTAGGTGTGAATGTGAATGGTTGTCTGTGTCTATGTGTCAGCCCTGTGACAACCTGGCGACTTGTCCAGGGTGTACCCCGCCTTTCGCCCGTAGTCAGCTGGGATAGGCTCCAGCTTGCCTGCGACCCTGTAGAACAGGATAAAGCGGCTAGAGATAATGAGATGAAAATGTTCATTTCTGGCGGCACGGTGGTGTAGTGGTTAGCGCTGTCGCCTCACAGCAAGAAGGTCCTGGGTTCGAGCCCCGTGGCCGGCGAGGGCCTTTCTGTGCGGAGTTTGCATGTTCTCCCCGTGTCCGCGTGGGTTTCCTCCGGGTGCTCCGATTTCCCCCACAGTCCAAAGACGTGCAGGTTAGGTTAACTGGTGACTCTAAATTGACCGTAGGTGTGAATGTGAATGGTTGTCTGTGTCTATGTGTCAGCCCTGTGATGACCTGGCGACTTGTCCAGGGTGTGCCCCACCTTTCGCCCATAGTCAGCTGGGATAGGCTCCAGCATGCCTGCGACCCTGTAGAACAGGATAAAGCAGCTAGAGATATTGAGATGAGATGTTCATTTCTAATACTTCGTTGAAAACCCTTTGTTGGCAATGACTGCCTGAAGTCTTGAACTCATGGACATCACCAGACGCTGGGTTTCCTCCTTTTTAATGCTCTGCCAGGCCTTTACTGCAGCGGTTTTCAGTTGTTGTTTGTTTGTGGGCCTTTCTGTCTGAAGTTTAGTCTTTAACAAGTGAAATGCATGCTCAATTGGGTTGAGATCAGGTGACTGACTTGGCCATTCAAGAATATTCCACTTCTTTGCTTTAATAAACTCCTGGGTTGCTTTGGCTTTATGTTTTGGGTCACTGTCCATCTGTATTATGAAACGCCGACCAATCAGTTTGGCTGCATTTGGCTGGATTTGAGCACACAGTATGTCTCTGAATACCTCAGAATTCATCCAGCTGCTTCTGTCCTGTGTCACATCATCAATAAACACTAGTGACCCAGTGCCACTGGCAGCCATGCATGCCCAAGCCATCACACTGCCTCCGCTGTGTTTTACAGATGATGTGGTATGCTTTGGATCATGAGCTGTACCACGCCTTCGCCATACTTTTTTCTTGCCATCGTTCTGGTAGAGGTTGATCTTGGTTTCATCTGTCCAAAGAATGTTCTTCCAGAACTGTGCTGGCTTTTTTAGATGCTTTTTATAGCAAAGTCCAATCTAGCCTTTTTATTCTTGAGGCTTATGAGTGGCTTGCACTGTGCAGTGAAGCCTCTGTATTTACTTTCATGCAGTCTTCTCTTTATGGTAGATTTGGATATTGATACGCCTACCTCCTGGAGAGTGTTGTTCACTTGGTTGGCTGTTGTGAAGGGGTTTCTCTTCACCATGGAAATTATTCTGCGATCATCCACCACTGTTGTCTTCTGTGGGCGTCCAGGTCTTTTTGTATTGGTGAGTTCACCAGTGCTTTCTTTCTTTCTCAGGATGTACCAAACTGTAGATTTTGCCACTCCTAATATTGTAGCAATTTCTCAGATGGGTTTTTTCTGTTTTCGCAGCTTAAGGATGGCTTGTTTCACCTGCATGGAGAGCTCCTTTGACTGCATGTTTTCTTCACAGCAAAATCTTCCAAATGCAAGCACCACACCTCAAATCAACTCCAGGCCTTTTATCTGCTTAATTGAGAATGGCATAACGAAGGAATTGCCCACACCTACTTATGAAATAGCCTTTGAGTCAATTGTCCAATTACTTTTGGTCCATTTAAAAACGGGGTGGCACAGGTTAAGGAGCTGAAACTCCTAAACCCTTCATCTAATTTTAATGTGGATACCCTCAAATGAAAGCTGAAAGTCTGGACTTTATGTCCATGTCCATTATATAACTATAACTTGAGTATGTTTCAGTAAACAGGTCTCGTCTCGTCTCGTCTCGTCTCGTCTTCTTCCGCTTTATCCGGGACCGGGTCGCGGAGGCAGCAGTCTAAGCAGGGAAGCCCAAACTTCCCTTTCCCCAGACACCTCGGCCAGCTCCTCGGGAAGAACACCGAGGCGTTCCCAGGCCAGCCGAGAGACATAGTCCCTCCAGCTTGTCCTGGGTCTTCCCCGGGGCCTCCTCCCGGGGGGACATGCCTGGAACACCTCCCGAGGGAGGTGTCCAGGAGGCATCCGAAAAAGATGCCCGAGCCACCTCAGCTGATTCCTCTCAATGTGGAGCAGCAGCGGCTCTACTCCGAGCTCCTCCCGAGTGACTGTGCTTCTCACCTTATCTCTAAGGGAGCGCCCAGCCACCCTGCGAAGGAAACTCATTTCAGCCGCTTGTATCCGCGATCTTGTCCTTTCGGTCATTACCCAAAGCTCATGACCATAGGTGAGAGTCGGAACGTAGATCGACCGGTAAATTGAGAGCTTCGCCTTTTGGCTCAGCTCCTTCTTCACCACGACGGACCGGTAAAGCGACCGCATCACTGCGGAGGCTGCACCGATCCGCCTGTCGACCTCACGCTCCATCCTTCCCTCACTCGTGAACAAGATCCCGAGATACTTAAACTCCTCCACTTGAGGCAGAACTTCTCCACCAACGTGGAGAGGGCAAGTCACCCTTTTCCGGTCGAGAACCATGGCCTCGGACTTGGAGGTGCTGATTCTCATCCCAGCTGCTTCACACTCGACTGCAAACCGCCCCACTGCATGCTGAAGGTCCTGGTTTGAAGAAGCCAACAGGACAACATCATCCGCAAAAAGCAGAGATGAAATCCTGTGGTTCCCAAACAGGATTCCTTCTGGCCCCTGGCTGCGCCTAGAAATAATGTCCATAAAAATTATGAACAGAACCGGTGACAAAGGGCAGCCCTGCCGGAGTCCAACATGCACTGGGAACAGATCTGACTTACTGCCAGCAATGCGAACCAGACTCCTGCTCCGTTCGTACAGAGACCGGACAGCCCTTAGCAAAGAGCCCCGAACCCCATACTCCCGAAGCACCCCCCACAGAATACTACGGGGGACACGGTCGAATGCCTTCTCCAGATCCACAAAGCACATGTGGACTGGTTGGGCAAACTCCCATGAACCCTCGAGCACCCTATGAAGGGTATAGAGCTGGTCCAGTGTTCCGCGATCCGACAACATGCCCCCGACAACATAGCTCCTAGGATCATTCAAGCACACAAACCCCTCCACCACAATAAGGTGGCAGTTCTAGGAGGGGCAGTAAACAGGTAAAAAACAAATTTTTTTTTTTTACCAGTAAACAGGTAAAAAACAAAATTTGTGTCAGTGTCCAAATATATATGGACCTAAGTGTATTTACATAATTATAGTATAGATGGGGTGGCATGGTGGTGTAGTGGTTAGCACTGTCGCCTCACAGCAAGAAGGTCCTGGGTTCGAACCCCGGGTCCGGCGAGGGCCTTTCTGTGTGGAGTTTGCATGTTCTCCCCGTGTCCGCGTGGGTTTCCTCCGGGTGCTCCGGTTTCCCCCACAGTCCAAAGACATGCAGGTTAGGTTAACTGGTGACTCTAAATTGACCGTAGGTGTGAATGTGAGTGTGAATGGTTGTCTGTGTCTATGTGTCAGCCCTGTGATGACCTGGCGACTTGTCCAGGGTGTACCCCGCCTTTCGCCCGTAGTCAGCTGGGATAGGCTCCAGCTTGCCTGCGACCCTGTAGAAGGATAAAGCGGCTAGAGATAATGTGATGTGATGTGATGTAGTATAGATGGGGTGGCATGGTGGTGTAGTGGTTAGCACTGTCGCCTCACAGCAAGAAGGTCCTGGGTTCAAGCCCAGCAGCCGGCGAGGGCCTTTCTGTATGGAGTTCGCATGCTGTCCCCGTGTCCGCATGGGTTTCCTCCGAGTGCTTCAGTTTCCCCCAGAGGCATGCAGGTTTGGCTAATTGGTGGCTCTAAATTGACCATAGGTGTGAATGTGAATGGTTGTCTGTGTCTATGTGTCAGCCCTGCAATGACCTGGCGACTTGTCCAGGGTGTACCCCGCCTCTCGCCCATAGTCAGCTTGCCTGCGACCCTGTAGAACAGGATAATGGATGGATGGATGGATGGATAGTATAGATGCTGTGAAGATTACTGTGTAACTGTACTGATGTTGTTCTCCTCCACCCCTTGGCTGCAGTGATTGATGTGTTGGTGCTGAGTGGCAACGCTCAGATGGCGGCAGCAGTGGAGGATTTGATGGAAGGTTTGGGGAAGGTTGAGGTCACGTATACTTCCCCAAACCTTCCACCAAATCCTCCACTGCCACCACCATCTGAGCAGTGCCTCTCAGCACCAACGCATCCATCAATGCAGCCGAGGGATGGAGGAAATGTATGTGACCTCCACTTTCCATCTCCATTCTAAACTGGGCGGCGTGCTGTTTGGAATCTACAGCAGAGACAATACCTGGAGATCACCATAATCGGCAAGATCTCTCAAGGTACTGAGAGTCTTCCTGAAAGTCTCTCACACACATGCTGAGATCATCCTGCTTGCTTTTATTTCATATCTACATACACTTGAATGAAACTGTCTGTCTCTGCCACCATCTGTCTCTCTGTGTCTCTCCCTTTGTCTGTCCTTCTCTCTATCTTGTATCCTGTGTTTCTCTCTCTCTCTCTCTCTCTCTCTGTCCTTCTGTCTCTGTTTCTCTGTCCCACTGTCTGTGTCTTTCTGTTCCTCTATCTGTCTCTCTGTGTGTCTCTCTTTTTGTCCATTTGTCTCTCTCTGTCCTTCTGTCTGGCTGTCTCTTTGCATGTTCCTCTTTCTGTGTCTGTCCCTATCTTCTTTCTGTCTGAATATCTGTCTGTCTTTGCCCCTCTAGTGTTAGTAAGATATTTGCACACTGATGGGAAGCTCTACTCAGCGAATCTACATAACCCTGCCCTCTCCAATTGCTGGGTTTCACGTGACATCACATCCGCTGCATTAGTTGTTCAAAACTTTAGCTGGTGGTCTACCAAAGCTCAGTTGACAAAGCATTTGTACGGAAAAGGTGCATTGCTCACATGAAAAATGCCTTACGCTTGCGTTATTTTAGGTTGTTTGAATTGATCAAACCGTGAAACTGAAAAGTTTCTTCAGAGTTCCCGGTGAACTAATAAAAAAGGGTGAATGAACACAGGATTTCACAAAAAGATGTCGAGAAAGGTGGCTTTTGAACGTCTCACTGAAATCGAAGTGAGCCAAGTTGAAGCATGCTCAAGTTTGCAGTGATCACTTCGTGAAAGGTTTGTATATCCCTCTCAGCTATAGTGTTTTCAAATTACTTTTCTTGCTATGTGTTGTTATTTTACAGTACTTTTTGTCATCACGAAGTGCTAAAGTCCCCAGCTGTTTCTTTGTTTACTCCTCACAAAGTCCATATGCATGAAGGTCGCGACAAAATTCTTACCCAGCCATACAGTTACAACGCGCCGTGATCACTTCTCTGTCTTGTTTAACTAAGATCCAGGTCTTTAACGGGGTTTCTGATTATCTTTGTGAATGATTTACCTGAGAGATAAGAGCCAACACAAGTGAGAATCAAGCGAACTGTTGTTTGTTTACACTTCAACTTGCAGCGCTTCGTTGTAAAGACGCGAACAAAAAGCTTAAAAAAGCATACTTACACGGGCAAAAACAATACAGGATTCATTTGGCAGAGACTTGATACCGAGGTCCTTTACCCAGCCACATACAAAAATGTTGTAAGCTTCCATACTCTTCCACGCTTTCATCTGTTTTGAGGTGTAGAAGGACGTCTGTAACACCAGATAGTTCGAGATGTTGGGGAACTCGACTGAAGGGTAGTTTTCGAGATCGTATGACAAATCCTTCTTTCCCAGACTGTAGAGGTCGATTCCATTACACATGGCAATCTTCTGAATATATCTAAAGCGAGCAGTGGGTTCTAGATTACGAGCATACTCTAATAAGTTATCGCTAGTTGTTTGCACTGCGGCAGCCTTTAGACCACCAGCTATTTCACTTCCGGTAAAACCGCTAAGAAAAGTCACGTGACTGAAACCCAGCAATATATGGAGCCCATCACTCATCCTCAGAGTAGGTGGACTCAGACAGAGCCACATGAGCTTTGAGCTCTACAAAGGTGGAGTCTGTTGAGGCACGTATCAGAGAAAGGAACCTCGCCAGAATGAAGGTGTGAGTATAAAACTGATAGGTTATCTTTGGATGAAACTGTTCTTTGTTTATGTGATCAAGGCACAGATCGGAACAGACTGTTCTGACTGAATAGTGCAATTTATACCACGGTGATGTTGAATTCTGGATTGTGATTGGTCAGATGATGTTGAATAATTTTCTATAAGAGCAGCTCTGACAGCAGTGGAGCTGCAGATCGCAGATTTATATGAATGAGCTTGTTCTAATATGTTATTGTTACACAGGGACTAATACAGTGGATGCTCCACATAAACCGCTTTAAAACTTGAGTAATCACTGATATGATGTTTTCTGTAAGGTGGCATTTATTTAGTGTTTATGCAAGGAGTCACCAGTGTCCAGTATAACAGTTAAAGGTAAAGCTGTAACATGAACAGAAGTTTACACTTTGTTTATTTTTTCCAATAACATGACAAGCTGTGGTTTTTGAGTTGTTTATTTTTCATTTTTTATTAACTAATTTAGAGGGAGAAAAAAAGTGCAGCTGGTGAGGGACAGACTGCTTTTAGCTGCTCAAGAGTTTGGGGTCTCCTTTGTCATATTTTGCGCTTCATAATGCACCAAATGTTTTTAATAGGAGACAGTTTTGGACTGCAGACAGGCCAGTTTAGCACCTGGACTCTTTTACTACAGAGCCATGCAGTTGTAATAAGTGCAGAATATGGTGTGGCATTGACTTGCTGATAAAAATATTTGTCTGGCATGCTTGAAATTGGTACAGGCTGGTCTGATTGCTATTTGTTCTTGAAACTGGGACAGGCTGGTCTGATTGCTATTTGTTCTTGAAACTGGTACAAGCTGGTCTGATTCCTAATTGTTAGTTAATGGTTAGTTAAATCCTCGAGATTTATCTTCGCTTCCACATTCTACTCTCTGCTTAATGAAGGTTATGTTGACCAGTAATACCTTTCTTCTTTTCATAAGATGATGATCCTGACAGGTGATGTAATGGTACATAATGTCTCTCTTCTTTCATACAGTAGTGTAGTCCAAACCAGTGATGTAATGTTTCATCACCCACTTACATTATACATAGAAAACTTAGCTTTGTCAATTAAATCATCTAATCACATAGCTACAACATACTTTTGAATGTGAATATATAATCATGTTTATAATCATGTGAGGCAGAATCACTTAGGTGGCAGAGGTCTACATTCCTAGATCATACTTTGTCAATTCAACCTCCTTTTAGTACACACAGATTAATACCTAACTCTTGCTGAAATAAGCAAGGCCTCATTCTCATTATCTCTAGCCGCTTTATCCTTCTACAGGGTCGCAGGCAAGCTGGAGCCTATCCCAGCTGACTACGGGAGAAAGGCGGGGTACACCCTGGACAAGTCGCCAGGTCATCACAGGGCTGACACATAGACACAGACAACCATTCACACTCACACCTACGGTCAATTTAGAGTCACCAGTTAACCTAACCTGCATGTCTTTGGACTGTGGGGGAAACCGGAGCACCCGGAGGAAACCCACGCGGACACGGGGAGAACATGCAAACTCCACACAGAAAGGCCCTCGCCGGCCCCGGGGCTCGAACCCAGGACCTTCTTGCTGTGAGGCGACAGCGCTAACCACTACACCACCGTGCCGCCCTAAGCAAGGCCTTCCCTGAAAAAAGTATATATGGATACTCATTCAGTATTAATGATGCCCCCAGTATGGATACTCATTCAGTATTAATGGTGTGAGCCCCAAATTCTTTGCAATTTTACATTGAGAAACATTAATTATTGTTGGTTATTAAGAAAATTAAAGAAAAGTTTTTTTTAATTGAACAAAAGGAATGTTTAGATAAAGGACAGAGAAATGTTGCATTTTTAAAAAAACATGACAAAGCTTTTCTTCACTGAATAATTTTTCAGAAATATCATGAATCAAATCAAATCGTGAATTAGGTGAATCATTATATGCCTTCTGTTTATACTGAGAATGAAAATTAAACAACAAAATCTCATCATCTGGGTTTAAAATACAGTGGTGCTTGAAAGTTTGTGAACCCTTTAGAATTTTCGATATTTCTGCGTAAATATAACCTAAAACATCATCAGATTTTCACACAAGTCCTAAAAGTAGATAAAGTGAACCCAGTTAAACAAATGAGACAAAAATATTATACTCGGCCATTTATTTATTGAGGAAAATGATCCAATATTACATATCTGTGAGTGGCAAAAGTATGTGAATCTCTAGGATGAGCAGTTAATTTGAAGGTGAAATTAGAGTCAGGTGTTTTCAATCAATGGGATGACAATCAGGTGTGAGTGGGCACCCTGTTTTATTTAAAGAACAGGGATCTATCAAAGTCTGATCTTCACAACACATGTTTGTGGAAGTGTATCATGGCACGAACAAAGGAGATTTCTGAGGACCTCAGAAAAAGCACTGTTGATGCTCATCAGGCTGGAAAAGGTTACAAAACCATCTCTAAAGAGTTTGGACTCCACCAATCTAGTCAGACAGACTGTGTACAAATGGAGGAAATTCAAGACCATTGTTACCCTCCCCAGGAGTGGTCAACCAACAAAGATCACTCCAAGAGCAAGGCATGTAATAGTCAGCGAGGTCACAAAGGACCCCAGGGTAACTTCTAAGCAACTGAAGGCCTCTCTCACATTGGCTAATGCTAATGTTCATGAGTCCACCATCAGGAGAAGGTTCAAGTTTTTTTTTTTTAATTTTCCATTTGTGCATAAACCAACAGTTCAGACACATTGGAATTTTTGTGCAGGGCTCTCTCAGTGAATAGATTAGAAAATAAAAACACTATAATAAAAATATAGAAACATGCTACAATACGTGTGTGTGTGTGGGGGAGTTATATGCTCAAAATTTTAAATACAAGTATTAAACATAAGGAGAGGGCAAATGTTAAATAACACTAATAAAATAAAAGGCTGGTCCTGAGTGCTATTCCTGGATTGTTAAAAGAGGGGAAAGTTATATGGAAATATTGCACATTTTGGGAGAGGAATGAAAGTTATGTGGGGATATTGCACAGTTAAAATATTGCACATTTATCAAAGGGTATATGACACATAATCCTGTTTCACAGATAATAGTATATCACATATTGCATATGACAAGTGAAGTAAGGTAGTAATGGTTATTGTTATGCTTATTCAATAGTTTTGTTTTGTCATCAGTCTGACTGTGGCAGGGAAGAAGCTGTTGAAGAACTGTGTTCTATGAGTGATGTTGCTGTCCGCTCTGCTGTGTCTCAGGTTGTACGTGCAGTGTTTGTGTCTGAGCAGTATGTGAGCTGGGTGGAGTGAGTCTCTGATGATTCCCTCTGCTCTTTTCCGACAGCACTGCACATACATAGAGTCCATGGAAGGAAGTTTTGTCCCTATGATCCTCTCCTCAGTCTTTATGACTCTTTGCAGAGCCTTCCTCTCTGCCTGTGTGGTGTTACCATACCAGACGGTGATGCCTGCGGTGAGGATGCTCTCTATCAGTCCTCTGTAGGCCAGGGTGAGAGGGCGGTGGTTCAGACCAGCTTTCCTGAGCAGCCTGATGAAATAAAGCATTTGCTGGGCTTTTTTCACTGTGGCTGTGGTGTTAAAAGTCCAGCTCAGGTCAGATGTAACCTGCAGTCCCAGGAATCTGTAGCTGTCGGCCCTCTCCACCTCAGTCCCTTTGATGATGAGAGGCTGTAGAGGGGGAGGATTCTTCCTAAAGTCCAGTATTATTTCTTTGGTCTTATCTGTGTTGAGGATGAAGTCGTTCTCCTCTCCACAGACAAGAATGTTGTTTACCAGGGTCCTGTACCCTGACTCGTCTCCCCCCTTGATGAGCCCCAGGATAGTGGTGTCATCAGCATATTTGATGATGAAGGTGTTGTCCTGGGTGGAGACACAGTCATGGGTGTACAGGGTAAAGAGCAGCCCTGTGGGGATCCTGTGCTGACTGTGAGCTCAGCAGACACCTGTCCTCCCATTCTCACCACCTGTGGTCTTTCTATCAGGAAGTCCAGAATCCAGTTGCAGGTGGGAGTTGGGACACCAAGATCTGTAAGCTTCTCGATCAGCTTGCCCAGGTGGATGGTATTGAAGGCAGAACTGTAGTCCAGGAAGAGCATCCTGGCATATGTTCTGCTGCTTTCCAGGTGTTGCAGAGTGTGGTGTAGGGTTATTGCTACCGCGTCGTCCACTGAACGACTGGGGCGGTAGGCAAACTGAAGGGGGTTGACAGTGTCCGGGACCGTGTGGTTGATGTGTGTGAGGACTAGTTTTTCTAGGCACTTCATGGCGACTGATGTGAGTGCCACTGGCCTGAAGTCATTTAGGGTGGACGTGTCTGATCTTTTGGGGACTAGTATGATAGTGGAAGATTTGAAAATATGGGGGACTACAGCCTGGGATAATGACAAGTTGAAGATGTCAGCATACACACCAGCTAGTTGTTCCCCATAGGCCTTCAGAACTTTGGGAGGGACTCCGTCAGGTCCCACAGCCTTGTGGGGGTTCACCTTCTTCAGAGCCTTCAGGACCTGTGTGTGTGTGTGTGTGTGTGTGTGTGTCACCTGAAAGACAGTGTCTGTAGGGTCACAGGGGGCTTTTGAGGGTGTCTCCCTATTCAGCCTGTCGAACCTGGCGTAGAAGGTGTTAAGGCTGTCTGGCAGGGTGGCATCTCGGGGGTCTGTGGTTGCTGTGGTTCTCCTATAGTTTGTGACAGACTGGATTCCCTGCCACATACTGTGTGTGTTGTGGTTGAGGTAGTAGCTTTCAAGTTTTTGGGAGTGAGCCCTTTTTGCTGCTCTGATGGATTTCTGCAGCTCGTACCGGGCTCTCTTATACTCCACTTGATCACCTTACTTGAAGGCCTCTCGCCGCTTCCTGATTTTCTGTTTTATGTCCCCATTAAACCAGGGTTTTTGGTTGGGGAACATACACACAGTCCTGGGAGGTGCACATATGGACAAGCACCAGCTGATGTAGTCACTCACAGTCTCTGTGTATTCGTGGACGTCATTAGTGGCCTCTTTGAAAGTGCTCCAGTCTGTGGCCTCTAAGCAGCTCTGCAGGCAAGCCTGTGCACCTTCAGTCCAGGTGTTAACAGTTCTGACTCTGACTGGTTTTGTTTTGAGCCTTTTGTTATAAACTGGTTTGAGCCGGATTGCTAGGTGGTCAGACTTTCCAAAATGGGGTTTTGGTTCAGCTGAGAAAGCGTTTCTGATGTTGCTGTAGCAATGATCCAGTGTTTTACAACCCCGATTCCAAAAAAGTTGGGACAAAGTACAAATTGTAAATAAAAACGGAATGCAATGATGTGGAAGTTTCAAAATTCCACATTTTATTCAGAATAGAACATAGATGACATATCAGATGTTTAAACTGAGAAAATGTATCATTTAAAGAGAGAAATTAGGTGATTTTAAATTTCATGACAACACATCTCAAAAAAGTTGGGACAAGGCCATGTTTACCACTGTGAGACATCCCCTTTTCTCTTTACAACAGTCTGTAAACGTCTGGGGACTGAGGAGACAAGTTGCTCAAATTCAGGGATAGGAATGTTAACCCATTCTTGTCTAATGTAGGATTCTAGTTGCTCAACTGTCTTAGGTCTTTTTTGTCGTATCTTCCGTTTTATGATGCGCCAAATGTTTTCTATGGGTGAAAGATCTGGACTGCAGGCTGGCCAGTTCAGTACCCGGACCCTTCTTCTACGCAGCCATGATGCTGTAATTGATGCAGTATGTGGTTTGGCATTGTCATGTTGGAAAATGCAAGGTCTTCCCTGAAAGAGATGTCATCTGGATGGGAGCATATGTTGCTCTAGAACCTGGATATACCTTTCAGCATTGATGGTGTCTTTCCAGATGTGTAAGCTGCCCATGCCACACGCACTAATGCAACCCCATACCATCAGAGATGCAGGCTTCTGAACTGAGCGCTGATAACAACTTGGGTCGTCCTTCTCCTCTTTAGTCGGAATGACATGGCGTCCCTGATTTCCATAAAGAACTTCAAATTTTGATTCATCTGACCACAGAACAGTTTTCCACTTTGCCACAGTCCATTTTAAATGAGCCTTGGCCCAGAGAAGACGTCTGCGGTTCTGGATCATGTTTAGATACGGCTTCTTCTTTGAACTATAGAGTTTTAGCTGGCAACAGCGGATGGCACGGTGAATTGTGTTCACAGATAATGTTCTCTGGAAATATTCCTGAGCCCATTTTGTGATTTCCCATAGAGAAGCACGCCTGTATGTGATGCAGTGCCGTCTAAGGGCCCGAAGATCATGGGCACCCCGTATGGTTTTCCGGCCTTGACCCTTATGCACAGAGATTCTTCCAGGTTCTCTGAATCTTTTGATGAGATTATGCACTGTAGATGATGATATGTTCAAACTCTTTGCAATTTTACACTGTCGAACTCCTTTCTGATATTGCTCCACTATTTGTCGGCGCAGAATTAAGGGGATTGGTGATCCTCTTCCCATCTTTACTTCTGAGAGGTGCTGCCGCTCCAAGATGCTCTTTTTATACCCAGTCATGTTAATGACCTATTGCCAATTGACCTAATGAGTTGCAATTTGGTCCTCCAGCTGTTCCTTTTTTGTACCTTTAACTTTTCCAGCCTCTTATTGCCCCTGTCCCAACTTTTTTGAGATGTGTTGCTGTCATGAAATTTCAAATGAGCCAATATTTGGCATGAAATTTCAAAATGTCTCACTTTTGACATGTTGTCTATGTTCTATTGTGAATACAATATCAGTTTTTGAGATTTGTAAATTATTGCATTCCGTTTTTATTTACAATTTGTACTTTGTCCCAACTTTTTTGGAATCGGGGTTGTATTTCCCCTGGTGGGGAAAGTCACAGACTGATGCAGTTTAGGCATGTTTTTCCAGAGATTGCAATGGTTAAAATCTCCCAGAATAATGATGGCAGCATCAGGATATGTGTTTTCATGCTCGGTGATCATGTCGTGTAGCTCCTTCAGTGTGGCCTCCTCCTTGGCGGCGGCGGGGGGGGGGGATATACACAACACTCACAATGATGTATTTTAGTTCTCTGGGCAGATAAAATGGTCTTAGCTTCAAAGTGAGATATTCCACATTTTCAGAACAAGATTTTGAGATTATCTTACAGTCGGTACACCAGGATTGTTTGACGAGGGTGGCCATTCCTCCTCCGCGAGTCTTGCCGCTTTCCACAGCGCATCGGTCCTCTCTGAAGCCATCTGGTGTTATTGCCTTGTCGGGTGTCCTCTCCCCCAGCCAGGTTTCACAGAAACACAATATGGAGCAATTTTGAACGTCCTTCTGCGTGGAAATCCGAGCGTGGAGTTCGTCCATTTTATTTTCCAGAGATTGAATGTTTGCAAACAATATTACTGGGAGGGTTAGCCTTCCACAGCTAAGCAAGCGCTGGAGCCTTCGGTCAGCTCCTCCCTGAGAACACTGAACAACAATGGTGTGCATGGCAGGGTTGCAAGGAGAAAGCCACCGCTCTCCAAAAAGAACACTGCTACTCGTCTGCAGTTTGCTAAAGATCATGTGGACAAGCCAGAAGGCTGTTGGAAAAATGTTTTGTGGACGGATGAGACCAAAATAGAACTTTTTGGTTTAAATGAGAAGCATTATGTTTGGGGAAAGGAAAACACTGCATTCCAGCATAAGAACCTTATCCCATCTGTGAAACATGGCGGTGGTGGTGGTATCATGGTTGGGCCTGTCTTGCTGCATCTGGGCCAGGACGGCTTGCCATCATTGATGGAACAATGAATTCTGAATTATACCAGCAAATTCTAAAGGAAAACGTCAGGATATCTGTCCATGAACTGAATCTCAAGAGAAGGTGGGTCATGCAGCAAGACAATGACCCTAAGCACACAAGTCGTTCTACCAAAGAATGGTTAAAGAAGAATAACAAGTTAATGTTTTGGAATGGCCAAGTCAAAGTCCTAACCTTAATCCAATCGAAATGTTGTGGAAGGACCTGAAGCGAGCAGTTCATGTGAGGAAACCCATCAACATCCCAGAGTTGAAGCTGTTCTGTAGAGAGGAATGGGCTAAAATTCCTCCAAGTCGGCGTGCAAGACTGATCAAAAGTTACCGGAAACGTTTAGTTGCAGTTATTGCTGCACAAGGGGGTCACACCAGATACTGAAAGCAAAGGCTCATATATTTTTGCCACTCACAGATATGTAATACTGGATAATTTCTCAATAAATAAATGACCAAGTATAATATTTCTCATTTGTTTAACTGGGTTCTCTTTATCTACTTTTAGGACTTGTGTGAAAATCTGATGTTGTTTTAGGTCATCTTTATGCAGAAATATAGAAAATTCTCAAGGGTTCACAAACTTTCAAGCACCACTGTATACTGTAATCTTTTTGCAAATCCCTCCCCTCTGCTTCCTGACCTCACCCACCTAAAACCGTTCCAAAAGTGAGATATTTCATCTAAACTAATGAGGATAATATGCAAAAGAATGATTGAGAAACAACAGAATTTCTGTCTATGCTACATTGATTACACTAAGGTGTTCAACCGAGTGCAACATTACAAGCTACTAGATGTCATGGAAATTGCTGGTGTGCCAGAGCATGAGAGAAAACTTATTGCAGAGTTATACTGGAATCAGACAACCCCAGTTAGAACTGTGACGGGATGCACAAGCAAAGTGAGCATTAGGAGAGGGGTCAGACGGGTGCATTTTGTCACCAGCACTCTTTAACCTACTATGTAGTGAGTTCCTCCTCAAAGAAGCCTTAGAAAGTTGTAAGGGTGTGAAACTGAATGGTGTAAACACTACCGAGATCCACGATGCAGATGATACAGTTCTGCTTGCTAGCAATGTTCAGTATCTTCAAGCAATGCTTGAATCACTCTGCAACACATGTAAGGAGTAGGGAATGGAACTGAATGCAAAAAAAAGACCAAAACAATGTGCATTTGTAAGACCATACATGATAGATTTGTAGTTCATGCAGAAGGAAAAGATCTGGAGCAAGTTCTGGAGTATCAGTATCTGGGAAGCATTATAACAGAAGATACAAAGTTAGAGGAAGAGGTGAAGAGAAGAATTGGAAAGGCAAAAATTCTGGCAATGCAAAAAGTTCCGAAGAAGAGATAATCAGCATGGAGTTGAAGATTAGATTACTGAGATGCTGCATTTTTTCTGTGGTTGCCTATGGATGTGAAGCATGGCAGTTCACCAATTCCATCAAGAACAGGCTAGAGTCTTTTGAGTTGTGGTGTCTCAGGAGAATGTTGAGGATAAGCTGGAAAGAGAACGTAACCAACAATGAAGTGCTGCAAAGAGCTGGGACCCAGAGGACTCTACTGTATGATCTTATGCAACAGATGAGTTATGCATGGCCTGTTCTTCACAACAGTGGAGGAAAACTTGCTAACCTGATTCTGGAAGGCACAATTGATGGTATCGGAGCAAGAGGTAAGCAGAGAACAAAATGGAGTGATGACATTAAGAAGCGGATTCAACAACATCTTACGAGGAAGCGAAAAGAACCGCAGAGAATAGAGGGCAATGGAGAGCTATGGTGGCCAACCTTCGCATCAAAGACAGCACTTGATGATTGAGGACAAACCCCAGTGCATTGTTCTAGTGGCAACAGGGACGCATATTGTATGCATATAACATGCATACTCAACAGCTAAAAACCATGCTGACTCCGTGTGTGTGTCGGGTTCAGGGAGTCTCTAAAACTGGCTCTTGGTGGTTCTCTCCCTAAAGCTGGGCTCCTCACTAACTGCTCACTGCAGGGAGACGCAACACAGGTACACCACAAGTTCAAGGTAATTAAATGCAGCTTGATAGAGTTATCAAAACAACTTACGAAGTTATATTTTGGTGTATGTCAGGGGTCTTCAATCCTATCCGCAAAGGGCCGGTGTAGCTGCAGGCTTTCATTACAGCCAAATTGGAGGCTCACTTGATTGTTGACTGGAGACGAGGGTGAAATGATTAAACAAGTGAAATCAGGTGTAGCTCCTGCTTGGTTGGAATGAAAGCCTGCAGCCACACTGGCCCTTTGTGGATAGGATTGAAGACCCCTGGTGTATGTAGTACGTGCTACTATATGATTCTCAATGTCTGCTTATCAGGGCGGCACGGTGGTGTAGTGGTTAGCGCTGTCGCCTCACAGCACGAAGGTCCAGGTTCGAGCCCTGTGGCCAGCGAGGGCCTTTCTGTGCGGAGTTTGCATGTTCTGCCCGTGTCTGCGTGGGTTTCCTCCGGGTACTCCGGTTTCCCCCAAAGACATGCAGGGTTAGGTTAACTGGTGGCTCTAAATTGACCGTAGGTGTGAATGTGAGTGTGAATGGTTGTCTGTGTCTATGTGTCAGCCCTGTGATGACCTGGCGACTTGTCCAGGGTGTACCCCGCCTTTCGCCCGTAGTCAGCTGGGATAGGCTCCAGCTTGCCTGCGACCCTGTAGAACAGGATAAAGCGGCTACAGATAATGAGAGGAGATGTCTGCTTATCATATTGCCATTACACATTAGAAACAAATGAACTTTTTCTGTTTTGTTTAATTTCTGAAGACATGTCAAATATACAGATGATTTCCTGAAGCCTTTCTGGAGGAGCAGAGAGAAAGGATTTCGATGAAAAAGTGTTACAGAAGATGTTTTGTAAAATGTTACAGCAACATATTAAAACGAATACAACATTCTTATCGAGTGAAGAGTTGTACAATACCTTTACATAATTTAAGTCTTTCTCCATTTCTGACCTATTTTTTTCTTATTGGAAGGCAAGTAGTCAAAACTTTGATGAAAGAACGTACAATATAAATCTACTATCATTTATAACGTTGTCACTGCTTCCAGTTGTTTTTTTCTTCATTGTTATGAATGAAAACTCTCGTGTAAAGTGTTCTGATGATAAACTTGTAATTTCACAAGGCTAAAACACTCATTTAAAAAAAGAAACAAAACAGACTCCTTTCTGAATAAGCAAAGCATTTTGTAGTCTGAACTTTTAACTGGTACTGTATGTAAAGACAAAAAAAAAAAGACACTGGATGACATTCTATGAATGAAGCCAGCTCATGTATTCTCTTTATCCATTCAGATGACTCAATTCCAGGTCCTTCTGTGGACTGCAGCTTAAGGATGGGGTACGAGACAATTCTTCAGACCTTTGCAGGAGCAATGGGTGCCATTCCAGGTATTACACCAGATATTCCAGCATTTGGCCCCAATAGGATCTGCGTACACAATATGCATAATCCACATTTTAACACACTATTGAAAAGTACAAAAGAAAGTAGATACAGAAGAGCAGGCGTGAACATTTTTTTTTTTTTACGTACAAGAAAAAACAAAAAAAAACAAAAAAAAACACCTTTTTCCTGTAGTTATGACAATGTGGATAAAACAGTTAAAAATAAGAAAGAACATTACCAACCACCACTAAATATGCTAACAAAATTTCAACTGATGTTGAACATTTAAGACTTGAAGACAAATGAAGCAAAAAAAAAAAAAAAAGCCAACCTATAGCCATTTCAGAATAAAATCCCTGTTTTTTTTTTTTTGCTAAACATTACCTGTCTCTGTTGCTGCAGCTGTTGTTGTTCCAGCTGTAATCTCTCTGTTTCAAACACGACAGGAAGAACCAGGATCATAAATGAAGTGGCGCCGATCCACAGTGCAGTGCGGGAAAAACTACAGGAGATCAGGGAAGTGGGGAGGAAAACCGTTAAAGCTAAAACACATTATGGCTCAATAACATGAGACCGATAAAGACAGGACAGTACCTGTAAACTTTTTTTGCTACGGACAGCGAGCACTGTGCCGATACTTCGGCTGCTGAACGCAGTGTGTCCGGGAACATCTCTGTTAATCCCCACAGCCTCTCTGCTAAGGTTTCATCCAGCTGATGGGAACAGAACACCAGCACATTGTCACTGAGAGGTTACAGAAACAGTTGAGACACCACCAGAACTGTTTACTGGAGTCATTTTCTGGGGTCTGTGAAGCATAGGCAGCAGGTCAGCGAGTTTTAATTTAGGTACACAAATAGAAAACCACAGCCCACTATTATCAAAGCTGTTGTGTTTGTTATTTGGCTTTTAGCCTGTTCGATAATTACTGTCCACGCAAAGGAAATGTCTCGTCAGTGGAAAGTTCAAGAAAAGAAAACTCCCTCTTTAATAAGCAGACAGAAACTTGGTTCTATGTATTTAAAGCATTCTCGTGAAGCTCATAAAGCATTCTCATGAAATAAATCTGTCCTGAGGGGGTCAGTATGATTTACTGTTACAGTTAAAGGGTATCCCTACAAAAATTGAATCTGAGCACTGATCATCACTGTGCAACTAGAGGCAAAGATGCAAATATTTTAGATGCACAGAAACAGATTCAGTGAGTGAAGACCAGACTGTATCAGGCTGAAATGTCTGATATAAAATTCAGATTGTCTACCCTTTTTTTTTTTTTTTGGCCACCTTACTTAAAAGTTGAATCTTCTCAGTTACTTGTTTTCAGCAGCTTTCATTACATTCCTCACATTTCTTGAAATAATTCATGGCTGATCAATTAAGTCAGTGTGCCTTTGCAGGGTTCCTGCTGGCGCTCCTCACTCATCATTGACGAACATAATCCATCAGTGACCAAGAGAAAATTACTAGCAGTCGTCACAGTGACTAATGTATTTGTCACTATTATCCCAAGTCATCTTTCCTAGAAATCCCTCCACAAATCCCTCCGTTTGCTGAAATCCAACCCCAGCGAAGAGACGGCAGGAAGCCAGAGTGTAAACAAAGAGCATGTGCTTGTGACCAATAAAAATTGCCTACACATAATGACCAAATGAGCACCAAACTTTTGACCAATCACAGTGCGTCTTAATCGGTCTGGTGTGGTGGTGTAATTATCTCTGCAGGAATCGAACAATGGCGCAGTCTAAGCTGATGAAGGATTTTTTGAGCGAGCTTCTTCAAGCACTGAAGATGATTTAAAGGCTGAAATAGACACGGGGAGGCACACTCAGAGCCTCAACCACACCGGACAGCGTCAGTAATACAGGGGTTTTTCACTCTCAAAAAAGTAAGAGATTAATAGAACACAACTGACTTGGATGTCACCTGGGATTGTGAATGCTGTAATATAATAAAGTTGCTTAGAATTGGTGTCTTTGTAGTCGTAAAGGAGAAATTATATTTTTATTAAACTGATGATTAATTTTACGAATGATATTAAGTCAATTGACCCACACCTCAGTTTCCTGAGACATTAAGGGTGTTGATGATAAATAATAATGAGACAGAACCTGAAGTGAAGTACATACAGTAAATGTAAAAAGAGCAATGCAAAAATCACTAATAAAGAGGTCATAACCTTTGAATGTGTGTGGGTGATTAAAGTTAGATATAACCTCCCCAACCTATCGATGCTAATCTCCCTTAAAAAATATATTTTTATATTTTATATATATATATATATATATATATATATATATATATATATATATATATATATATATATAAAACCCCAAGAAAACTGGACTGAGGCCCAGGTCTTTGAGCTGCTGATGTACAACATGGTGTCATTCTGTGTTCAGTTCCTAAATCAACAGGAAATTCGGATTCCTTCACTGCTGTTTTGTTCCCAGATTTTTCTCGACTCTGTTCAATTGTAAATCAAGTTGTGTGTTGAAGTAAAGACTAAACGGAGTCCTAAAGCCTCTTCTGAATAATTCCATGCTAAAACAACCTTCAGTCAGCTCAAACTAAAGAGGTTTATTCAGAGGCGCATCTTGTCACCAGTCAAGGCAGGCAGCTGCTTGGGGCCCCTGATCCACTAGGTGGCGAAAGAGTCGAGATTTGACACTTGCGTTTTGAAAAGTCATTGCGCGTATTAACCTGCAAATAGAAAATTGTGCCTGCCGTACATAAACCAGCTATTCTTCTAATTACGACGTCAAGAAGAAAATGAAGAGGAGCTATCCACCCGGGAATGTAAAAAGAAAAAAAGAAAAAAGAGGAAGAGGAGAGAAGAAAGCAAGACAGTGGTAACTGTGAAGATATCCCTTACACAAAGGCTAAAAGCCTTTAAAGTTTTTTGTTTTGTTTGTTTTAATATAATTGGCAATTACCTTGCACTGTCTGTTAAAATGAACAGAAACTTACAGTAACAAGAAATATAGAAAACACTGCTCACAAATTGTTGTTTTTATGAAACATTTATGAAAATGCTGACATCTATTTGTAACTTCACTTTTTGTAGCGTGTGAAATAAAAAAACATTACTGTTCACAATTTGTTGTTGATTTATTGAACTGCATGTGTTCGTAACTTCACAATTTGTAACTTGTGAAATAAAAAAAATATATATTGCTTAGAATTTGTTGATGTTTTATTAAAATAAAGAGTTTGTCCTAGTGAATTTCTGTTGTGTGGGGTGGGATTTCTGCTTGGGGCCCCACCAGACCCTAGAATCGCCTCTGGGTTTATTTTAGTTTGATGGTGCACAGGGCACCCAGAACCAAGTCTCTCTTATTAGATGCTGGAATGGAGAGGCCGAGCTGGATCTGTACAAATATTTGAATTGTCTCAGTTTGGTTGGTATAAATCTGTATTAAGTTCATTTAGATAAGTCGGTCACTAAGAAAAAATGAGTTATTTGACTTTACTTTTCAAGGAAAAGTGGAGAATATTTTTCAGAACTCAGAGGGAACCCTGTATCCTACTTGTAGTAGTAGTAATAATAATAATAATAATAATTATTATTATTATTATTAATCAGAGATTAAATTGGGCCAGAGCCCTCCGGAGCTCAGCTCCGCCTCCTCAGGACAGCCAGCAGGAGCTGAGCTCCCTCTGCTTCAGTGTTTATAATATAGTACTTTTATTCATTTTCATCTATTCTAAAAACACCATCTATGAGAGTTCATCAATAATGATTTAGACAACAAAAAAAATAAGCTAAAGTGAATTACACCCATCAATTAAAAAAAACAAAAACATTTTCATTTGAATTATCATTGAATGCTGCGAGAATGCGCGACATCACACAGCATCATCAGCTCGAGAAATTGGCGCCACTGTTTTCTATCAGTCTGTCATACTTTATATTTTATGAGGATTTATGTCGTACAAAGTTGTAACTATCTGCTAAACACGATGCCTTAGCAAAATAGACAGAGGTAAGTCATGGTTCTTTTGTCTTTAGTTGAGAAACTTTCTCAGGCAAAATATACTAGTGCAGCAGATGACATAAGTAACGTTGCCAACACTGACAGACAGGATGTTTGTCGAAAAATTCACACCTCCATTTGCTGAAGTTCAGATCTTTTTGTCTGTAGTTCTGTCATATTTTATCCTCACTTACTAAGTTATAGCTGTTTTCTGTGTTTTTAGCTTTTAGGTAAATATCAGAAAATTGAGTTAGCTAATTTAATGGATGCCTGCTAACCTGTCTTTACGCATGGAACGTTAGCAAACCTCCCTTGCGACAGTGAGAACTGACAGCCTGGACTTCTCCACTGGCTAGCGTGCTCGACTCCCAATCCAATGTTGCTTTGGTCGGCCAAAGTTATGAGGTTGCTGTGGGGTACTAAGACTAGACTAAATAAAATTAAACGATTCAGACACCCCTAGTCTCCCGGACGCTCTGGGAGTCTCCCCGGGAGCATATAGACAGAGACAGGAAAGGCAGAAGAAACTTTATCTAAGTCCTATTTGGAAAGTTGCAAATTAAACTGTAATGACTGGCTATTGCTGATATGTGGTTTGATGTGACATGTAAGTAAGTTTAGCAAACAATTGATTTGACTGATGTAGATTTATGGTGTGAGACGTAAAGAACTATTGTTAATATGTGAATTGATGGTGTGAGATGTAAACAAGTAATTCTTAGAGTTAAATTAAATTTTTAGTTCTTAAAAAAAAAAAAAAAGGAGGGGGCACGGTGGTGTAGTGGTTAGCGCTGTCGCCTCACAGCAAGAAGGTTCTGGGTTCGAACCCAGCGGCCAGCGAGGGCCTTTGTGTGTGGAGTTTGCATGTTCTCTGCGTAGGTTTCCTCCGGGTGCTCCGGTTTCCCCCACAGTCCAAAGACATGCAGTTAGGTTAACGTGGGGCGGCCTTGGGCTGAAGTGCCCTTGAGCAAGGCACTTAACCCCTGACTGCTCCCCGGGCGCTGTAGCGTGGCTGCCCACTGCTCCGGGTGTGTGCGCGCGCGCACACGTGCGTGTTCACTGCTTCAGATGGGTTAAATGCAGAGGATGAATTTCACTGTGCTTGAAGTGTGCATGTAACAAAGGTTTCTTCTTCTTAATGCAAATAGTGTAGATTGAGATGTAAATCACTACTGCTAATATGTGAATTGGTGGTGTATATTGTGAATAAGTTTTACAAATTACAGTGTGGGGCGGCACGGTGGTGTAGTGGTTAGCGCTGTCGCCTCACAGCAAGGAGGTCCGGGTTCGAGCCCCGTGGCCGGCGAGGACCTTTCTGTGTGGAGTTTGCATGTTCTCCCCGTGTCCGCGTGGGTTTCCTCCGGGTGCTCCGGTTTCCCCCACAGTCCAAAGACATGCAGGTTAGGTTAACTGGTGACTCTAAATTGACCGTAGGTGTGAATGGTTGTCTATGTGTCAGCCCTGTGATGACCTGGCGACTTGTCCAGGGTGTACCCCGCCTTTCGCCCGTAGTCAGCTGGGATAGGCTCCAGCTTGCCTGCGACCCTGTAGAACAGGATAAAGCGGCTAGAGATGATGAGATGAGAATGAAATTACAGTGTAGATTGATGCTGAAGCGTAGGCTTAATAAGTTACCAATATGTGCATTGATGTGAGAAATAAGTAGGTCATAAAGTTGATAAAATATGTATTAAACCGATAGTGCGATAAATAAAAATATGTTTTGAGAGATATTGACCACTGTGAGTGAAGGACTCCCCATCCTTACAAAAGCCAATTTAACCACTGATAATGATATTAATAATGATAATAATAATCTGGTTTACACAACACACCCAAGGAAGCTGGACAGCAGGTGAAATGGGCAGCTCGTACACACATCTCATTATCTCTAGCCGCTTTATCCTTCTACAGGGTCGCAGGCAAGCTGGAGCCTATCCCAGCTGACTACGGGCGAAAGGCGGGGTACACCCTGGACAAGTCGCCAGGTCATCACAGGGCTGACACATAGACACAGACAACCATTCACACTCACATTCACACCTACGGTCAATTTAGAGTCACCAGTTAACCTAACCTGCATGTCTTTGGACTGTGGGGGAAACCGGAGCACCCGGAGGAAACCCACGGGGACACGGGGAGAACATGCAGTTCCACACAGAAAGGCCCTCGCCGGCCACGGGGCTCGAACCCAGGACCTTCTTGCTGTGAGGCGACAGCGCTAACCACTACACCACCGTGCCGCCCCGCAGCTCGTACAGACTGAGTAAATACATTTAAACAACTGAAACCCTGTTAGCATTACTGTGTGTTCAGCTAAGCAGTAGCATGTAAAGTAAGTTCATTTACATCATCGTCGTCTCCTTCGATGTCGTCTTCAGGTGGCCGTGTATCCACAGGCCCAGCGCCTGGAGACAGAGCCGACACCGCAGCCATTTCCCCCAACACAGCGGAACGAGAGCTCACCTAATGCCGCAGCGGCTTCTCTACCGAACTGCTGTTTCCACACTGACGCGACTGTTAGTGCGTGAATATAAGAGCAGGACTGAAAATCAGGACATTAATTACACCGCAGCCGGAGGTCAAGTCGGTTACATGTGCTGTAACGAAGGAACTGTTCTTTGCCTGCTGCAGTGCGCATGAGCGGAAATAAAAACAGCGCCCCCTGTCGAACAGGAGGTCTGTTTACACGCTTCTTCTTACACGGTTTTGTAGCTGGTAAAGCGTTTAAGGCGCAATACTGCCACCTTCTGGATTGGAGTGCGACTCTGACTAGATCTACGCTGGTGCTTGAAAGTTTGTTAAAGTGCCATTCCACCATTGGATGTATTTTTTTGGCATAAAATACAATATATTTTATGACAACATGACTAGACAGAGAAATCTTTTAGCTTCAAAATGATATATCAAGCATAATTTTTTGACAACGACAAGTATATTAATTTTGCGACCCAAGTCACCTACCCTTTTAATTTCCACGCGGTAGTGAAATGTGATGTCATCGGCAGGTTGCCCTTCTTGTGTACCACGGCACAGATTATCAGCAATGGCGGATAGAACGCGATTGTCAGCTTCGGAAAAGAAGCGAAGGAAAATAGTAAGTGATGCGCAAAGGAGACGGTCGATGGTGAATATCGGCACAGCAATCGACAAGTGGAAATCGCGTTCTATCCGCCATTGCTGATAATCTGTGCCACGTCACACGTGACGTGGTACACAAGAAGGGGAACCTGCCGATGACATCACGTTTCACTACCGCGCGGAAATTAAAAGGGTAGGTGACTTTGGTCGCAAAATTAATATACTTGTCGTTGTCAAAAAATTATGTTTGATATATCATTTTGAAGCTAAAAGATTTCTCTGTCTAGTCGTGTTGTCATAAAATATATTGTATTTTATGCCAAAGGATACATCCAATGGTGGAATGGCACTTTAACCCTTTAGAATTTTCTATATTTCTGCATAAATATGACCTAAAACATCGTCCTAAAAGTAGATAAAGAGAACCCAGTTAAACAAATAAGACAAAAATCTTATACTTGGTCATTTATTTATTGAGGAAAATGATCCAATGTTACATATCTGTGCGTGGCAAAAGTATGTGAGCCTTTGCTTTCAGTATCTGGTGTAGGGTTGCCACCATTCAGAAATGAAAATAAAGGATGCCCACCACGGCTCCTTGGGGCCATGACTACCACGGGAGGAGAAAGGTGAACCAGATGAGGTGGAGGCAGAAGGTGATGACCATGGGGTGGGGTGCCCGCAGCAGTGGTATGTTTTATTTTGTAGGTGTTTTTAGTAAAGGGGTGATCAAGAAAGCAATTACTCATACTTAAAGCTTGAAATGCCAATGCTGTAAAAATGTATAATGTACAAGTGGGCAACAATGAACTTTTAAAATATAATCTAAATATATTGAGAACTTAATATCACTGTAAATGTAAGTGCATAACTGTTCTTGGTGTAGGGACTCTCTTTGTGAACCTTGGGGACATTTTTACTTAGAGAGGAAAAAAGAGAACAAAAACACAACAAACATGTATGTCTGCTTATTCAAGAAGGCAGAAACAAGAAAGTGCAAAACATTACAACTTCCCTCAACAGTCCTGAGTTCATCAGGAACTGTTGTGCTTCTCTTGTCTGTGGAGTAGACCAGATTTAAACAGTCAACAGATTTCCCTCACTTCTTTTTCCAAGTGTACTTCTTGTGACTCCTTGCTGCACTGAGTAACTCTTTGTCTTTCAAAGCGCTGTTGTAAAACTCGGGTTGTTTTAAAACGCCGGTGTGTGTTGTCTGTCTCGAGGCAACCGTGACAGTGCCACACGCAGTGAGTGACGCAGGCAGCCGGGCACAGACGCACAGAGCGGGACACAGAGTGGAGGGTTTGTGTCCTGGGGAGATCCCGCAACGGAGTATTTCCTGTTTTATTTTGTTCATTATTGTTAGATTTAGTGTTGATATGTGTGAGACAGACGTGTATTGGACATTTATGAAAATACGGAACAAATCGCGTCCCGTATCGGTTCAATACGGGACACAAGATTTAATTGCCAAATAAAGGACGATTCCGTATTTTACGGGACGGGTGGCAACCCTAATCTGGTGTGACCCCCTTGTGCAGCAATAACTGCAACTAAACGTTTGCGGTAACTGTTGATCAGTCCTGCACACCGGCTTGGAGGAATTTTAGCCCGTTCCTCCGTACAGAACAGCTTCAACTCTGGGATGTTGGTGGGTTTCCTCACATGAACTGCTCGCTTCAGGTCCTTCCACAACATTTCGATTGGATTAAGGTCAGGACTTTGACTTGGCCATTCCAAAACATTAACTTTATTCTTCTTTAACCATTCTTTGGTAGAACAACTTGTGTGCTTAGGGTCGTTGTCTTGCTGCATGACCCACCTTCTCTTGAGATTCAGTTCATGGACAGATGTCCTGACATTTTCCTTTAGAATTCGCTGGTATAATTCAGAATTCATTGTTCCGACAATGATGGCAAGCCGGCCTGGCCCAGATGCAGCAAAACAGGCCCAAACCATGACACTACCACCACCATGTTTCACAGATGGGATCAGGTTCTTATGCTGGAATGCAGTGTTTTCCTTTCTCCAAACATAACGCTTCTCATTTAAACCAAAAAGTTCTATTTTGGTCTCATCCGTCCACAAAACATTTTTCCAATAGCCTTCTGGCTTGTCCACGTGATCTTTAGCAAACTGCAGACGAGTAGCAATGTTCTTTTTGGAGAGCAGTGGCTTTCTCCTTGCAACCCTGCCATGCACACCATTGTTGTTCAGTGTTCGCGGGGAGGAGCTGACCGAAGGCTCTGGCGCTTGGTTAGCTGTGGAAAGCTAACCCTCCCGGTAATATTGTTTGCAAACGTTCAATCTCTGGAAAATAAAATGGACGAACTCCACACTCGGATTTCCACACAGAAGGATGTTCAAAATTGCTCCATATGGTTGACTCATGAACATTAACATTAGCTAATGTGAAAGAGGCCTTCAGTTGCTTAGAGGTTACCCTGGAGTCCTTTGTGAACTTGCCGACTATTACACGCCTTGCTCTTGGAGTGATCTTTGTTGATCGACCACTCCTGGGGAGGGTAACAATGGTCTTGAATTTCCTCCATTTGTATACAATCTGTCTGACTGTGGATTGGTGGAGTCCAAACTCTTTAGAGATGGTTTTGTAACCTTTTCCAGCCTGATGAGCATCAACAACACTTTTTCTGAGGTCCTCAGAAATCTCCTTTGTTGGTGCCATGATACACTTCCACAAACATGTGTTGTGAAGATCAGACTTTGATAGATCCCTGTTCTTTAAATAAAACAGGGTGCCCGCTCACACCTGATTGTCATCCCATTGATTGAAAACACTTGACTCTAATTTCACCTTCAAATTAACTGCTAATCCTAGAGGTTCACATACTTTTGCCACCAAATATATGTAATATTGGATCATTTTCCTCAATAAATAAGTGACCAAGTATAATATGTTTGTCTCATTTGTTTAACTGGGTTCTCTTTATCTACTTTTAGGACTTGTGTGAAAATCTGATGTTGTTTTAGGTCATATTTATGCAGAAAAATAAATTCTAAAGGGTTCACAAACTTTCAAGAACCACTATATATTCTTCTATTAAGTCTGGACTTTCCATAAAATGTAAATATAGCCATACAGCAAGTTTTTTTTTTTGTTCAAATTTTTATAGTCTTCTTCCGTTGTAAACAAACCGACCGTTGCCAGGATGCGTGCGCAGCCTGGACTCAGAAACAATGGCGCTGCCCATAGACCGCCATTATGAGCTGTCAGATTATGCAAAACAATTGTCGTTACAAGATCGAGAATGCTACATAAATAAGTTAACTCTAACAAGTGGACATCGCCTACCGGATCCGTATTTAATTAAAGAGTGAACGGACGATGTTAGTAAGTTCCCTGGTATACAATGGCCAGATATATACTCGTACCTTACTGACAAGACTTCAGTGTACACCCACGAAAAACTTCGTGCCTACAAGTCTTTAGACGCATATGATTGTTATGTGCGGGCATGTACAACTTGATTAATAATGGGACATTCATATTCATTTTGTTTTAATCAAATTATGCCAGTGATGTGATGGCAATGTGGCTTTAGCTACAACAGCAAATACCAACACTAAACAGCAATTTGCAGGAGGTAATGGCATGAAAGGAATGATAGTGTAAAGAGTGCAGCTAAGAGAAATCAGAGCTGCGTAAAAAGCGAGAGGCAGAGAGCAGAAATGAAACTGAATGGGGCGGGAGCTAGGTTAGAGCAGTCAACACAAGTTGGCATTTAGAGTGAGGGCACACAATTTTACCTTTCCATCCTTGCTTTAAAATTGTGATTTTCGGCATACACAAATAATGATGGCACAAAATCTGGACTGCTTGAGTCAAGCGAGACCTCTCCTACAAACAAAATTGCATGCAAAGCTAAGTTAACATGCTAACAATATTCATTACATTGTGTAACTATGACCCAGCTAATCAGACAAACGTTACCAAAGTATTTTGCTACATCAATAAACGAAGACTAGAAAGAATGAAAAATAAAGATTTAATAAATAGCCTGATCTTACCTGTGATGAAGTGGGCGCTGCAAACCCGCGCATTTTTGATAGTGCTTTCATCCCAGTCTACACGTTTGATGGCTTGTAGTCATAGCAGCCATTCCAAGGTGACTTCCGTGACGAAAGCTACTCAAATTTGGTTGAAGTCAATCTATGGCCCATAAATTCCAGAACAAATTTAAAATGTTATGCATTTATTTCATGGACATTATACAGCTCCTTAGCATAGCCAACATTTTTTTCATTTCTAACTACATTTTCATACAAAAAAAAAAAAACCAGGAGGAAAATGTGACTTCCGTGACAGCTACATCCTCAAAAATATTGACTGAAGAAATGTTTTATCCAGTTCGTAGCCTTCTGGGAGAGATGTACCATTTGTCTCACACAGTATACCAGGGGGAAGTCTAGAGATTCCTAAATTAAGCAAGCCATCATAAATTAGTAAATTGCTGACCTTGGAGAGCACTGGAAGTCTGTGACTTCCGTGACCGAAAAAAATGTGACTTCCGTGACGAGTACCTCCACCAGTATGAAACAAAGTGCAAAAGTTGTATCTATTTATTATTTATTTTTAAACTCCCACATAACAATGCACAGAATAAAGTGGTCCTTAGTTCAACTTGGTGAACAAAGTTTTCCAAAATGTTATCAGCTGCAGATCCTTCGGTTTGTATACAAGATAAAATGTCTTTATTCAAAGTGCACATAAGGTCACTTCTACAGGTTAAATATGCTTGTGACTACTTCAGATGAACAGTTTTGATTTCTGGCTATATGTCATCCACATTTCAAGCAGTCCATGAATGCTGAAATCAAACTTCAGATATATATCTTTGTAATAAGCTGCAGTTTTTAACACCTGGTGACATTTGAAAAAATGACTATGATGTGTAGGTTAGCTTGGAATGGCTCATAGACGTCGGCGATTTTTTTTGGAATGGGTGAGATCCTGCTGGAACTCAGAACATTTTAACCCCATCACTGCTACGATTCTGACACCCGAAAACACAACAACTAGGCATTTCTGAGTCTTTTTTGGGTCCAGGCTGCGCGCGCAATTTCCGCTTACGTATGAATGACGTTTACTGCGAAGGGGTCTGACGACAATAAACAATTACGTGTTCTGTTTCCACAAGAATAGAATCCTAAAATCATCCCCCAAATTTGTTTCTTTCTTGAACAAATTTAAATTATACTTAAGATCCTTAATATTTGTAAAAAGAGCAAAAGCACAAAGATTGTATGGTATTTTAAAACATTTTCCCACTGAATTAGAGAACTGAGATAAAACTGTGTTTCCCCTTGTATATATGTATTTTTTTAAATATTATTATTAGTTTTCTTGCTTGTTTACTTGTTTTCCTTTCTTACTTTCTATCCATGGATATCTTTAAAGCGAGATAGCCTTTCGAGTTCATAAAATCAGTGAAATTTAGTTCCCTCTGAAATTTGGCCATTGTGATATATTTTTTATTTCTGTAATATCTTACAAAATACCAGGCCATTCTGTGGCTGGGAAGTCATTTAATTTGAGGGGATTCCCGAGCAAATAATGTCTATGAAATCACTTGCTTCGCGCGGTCAAGCAGACAGAGGAAGTCCGTGTGCACTGACAGTTGCATCATTCTGCTGCTCGATGAACAGCTGATCACACCGAGGTGCTCGCTGACCGCCGATATTTATTAGTTTGGTCTTGTGTTTCCTTTCCTTCGCAACATAACGTCTTTTCTTCCCACTTTCCGTTACTGTAGTCGGTCTTTCACGTTTCATTTGCACATTCACGTCCACCATTTTCTCTCTTGTTTCAAATTTGTATCCCACAATGCCTTGCGCAAATGGGGAAAGCCCACCATGTGATGCATGACGAAGTATCTTGAATTGGGTCATGGTGAAGCAGGAAAAAATAGCAAAGAATTTAGGGCTACATGGCCCTAAATTCATTAATTGTTCTATTTAAAGAAAAAAACCCTCATAAAATTGGAAGTCTGTGATTTGAATTCAGTAGCTTTCAGTCCACTAAACAAAAATAATTGAGTGTTAGGGAAAATTCTTTTTATGACCTACACTTGAAAAATCTGAAAGGCAGTATACATTTAACTACAACATTTCCTACATAATTTATTTTCACTTTTGTATTATAAGTTGTTTATACGAGATTTTTATTAAATTGTTCCCTTTGATAATTTCTCTGTTCTTCCCTATATTTAATAGGATAATATGATGATATTGCCATATTGGTTTTGTACATTTGTACTTTTTCAATAAAGTGTTATTTAAAAAAAAGCTCTACTGTTTCCTCCACACAATACTCATACCTACTAGTTGCATGTTTACCAGTTAACTTAAGTGTACTGTTAAGACCAGAGTCATCATCCTTGAGATGATGACTTCCTCTTTTTATTTCCGTTTCTCTCATTTCTCTCATTACTTTCTTTGGATACTGTAGTATTGCCAACTTTTATTTTCCTTGTTCAATTACTCTTGCCATCTGTTTTTCATTTTTTATTTGATTATGCTTTTAAATTCAGCCTTGCTATAATTAACTCTCATACTTATTTTGAATTTTTAGTTGCACCTTTTGCATATTTGTCCACAAATTCCCTCCATCCCTGTACTAGTACATTTAAAAAAACTTTGAACATTTTGAAAAAGTTCATTTTTTTCACGATTTAATTCAAAAAGGTAAGCTTTCATATATTCTATATTCATTGCATGAAAAAATGAAATATTTCAAACATTTTTTGTTTTAATTTTGAATATTATGACTTATAGCTCATGAAAATCAGAAATCCAGTTTCTCAAATTATGAGAATATTTCCTATGCGCAATCAAAAAAGCATTTACATGACAGAAAAGTCCAGCTTCTGAAAAGTATGTTCATTTATACACTCAATACAGGTAGTCGTTGACTTACGACTGCGTTTGGTTACGACTGACCGGTCGTAAACCGATCTGGTCTTAAGTCGGCCTATGTTAAATGAACGTAAGTATATTGTGATGTGTAATGATATTGTAATCATCTTAAAGTCTTATTTTATCAACATTTTCTTATTTCATTACCTTGGCTCATTATTTGATTTAAGTCAAACACTGCATACTACACTGCGTACAGTACAATTCGTTTAATATGTGCAAAACAAAAAATACGAAATACAGGTGTGAAAAATAGAAAACATTTTAGTTTGAAACATACCAAAATACAAATGTAAAACATAGCAAAATACAAAACTTAGTGACCGCTGGTATCACTGGTGCTTGGCTGTGGGTCGTCTACGTCATCATCAGCTGTTGCAGCGCTCGGGCTGGCGGGAGCATTTGCTCATTTCATAAACCAGGAGCTGGGGCAGAAACTGTATGATGGAGTGTGCGAGGGAGCGCGAGAGAGACTGCGCATGTGCCTGGAGCTGGGGCGGAAACTGTTGTACGCGGCGAAAGGCGCTGTCGGGAGCTGGGGCGGAAACTGTCGTACACTCAGCTAGCTCAGCTGGGAAACACTTGCCAGTCATAACCAGACGGTCGTAAAGTCGATCAGTCGTAAGTTGCATAGGTCGTAAGTCGACGACTACCTGTACTTGGTTGGGGCTTCTTTACCACAAATTGCTGCATCAGTGCGGTGTGGCATGGAGGTGATCAGCCTGTGGCATTGCTGAGGTGTTATTGAAGCCCATGTTAGCGGCCTTCAGCTCATCTGTATTTTTGGGTTGGGTGTTTCTCATTTTCCTCTTGATAATACGCCATAGATTCTCTACAGGGTTCAGGTCAGGTGAGTTGGCTAGTCAGTCAAGCACAGTAATATCCTGGCCAGCAAACCATTTGGTAGTAGTTTTGGCACTGTGGGCAGGTGCTAAGTCCTGCTGGAAAAGGAAATCGACATCTCCATAAAGCTTGTCAGCAGACGGAAGCATGAAGTGCTCTAAAATCTCCTGGTGGATGGCTGTGTTGACTTTGGGCTTGATCAAACACAATGGACCAACACCAGCAGATGACATGGCACCCCAAGTCATCACAGACTGCAGAAACTTCACACTGGACTTCAAACACCTTGGATTCAATGCCTCTCCACTCTTCCTCCTGACTCTCGGACCTTGATTTCCAAATGAAATGCAAAATTTATTTTCATCTGAAAAGAGGACTTTGGACCACTGAGCAACAGTCCAGTTCTTTCTCTCCTTAGCCCAGGTAAGACACTTCTGATGTTGTCTCTGGTTCAGGAGTAGCTTGATATTAGGAATACGACAGTTGTAGCCCTTTTCCTGAAGACGTCTGTGCATGGTGGTTCTTGATGCACTGACACCAGCCTCAGTCCACTCCTTGTGAAGCTCTCCCAAGTTCTTGAATCAACTTTTCTTGACAATCCTCTCAAGGCTGCGTTCATCCCTGTTGCTTGTGCACCTTTTCCAGCCAGCCTTTTCAGCAATAACCTTCTGTAGCTTACCCTCCTTGTGGAGGGCGTCCATGATCGTCTTCTGGACAACTGTCAAGTCAGCAGTCTTCCCCATGATTGTGGCTGTGTGTAGTGAACTAGACCGAGAGATCCATGGTATTTATACTGTTTTACTCAAACTCAAAATGAAATATTCTAATATTTTGAGATTATTTTTTGCACTGTAGACCATAATTATCAAAATTAAAAGAGAAAAATACTTGAAACATTTTAGTTTACATGTAATTAACCTAGAATCTATTATATTTTCACTTTCTTAAATAACTGTTGGAAAATATTGAACTTTTTCACGATATTCAAATTTTTTGAGATACACAAGTATGTGCTGGAATCCCGGTGAATTTCACAATTATTCCTGTTTTAGTAATTCTGAATAAATACTAAAGTTTGTCTTGTTTCTTAGTTTAAAAAAGGAACACTTTTACACTGCAATGATTATAAAGAGAAGTTAAAATAACACCGGGGGTTTTCCCTGCAAAAAGGTAACAATTCAAACATTGTGATGAAAAACCAACAGAAATTTGTGTGAGAGGAACCAAAAGAACTGCTATATTCACCAAGAAACTCTCACTCTTCTGACACAACACATTTACATTTACGTTTACTTGTAGATATAACATCAGATATGCAGTGGTACCGTGGTTAACACTGTCACCTCATAGCAAGAAGGTTCTGAGTTCAAACTGGGTCCTTTCTCTGTGGAGTTTGCATGTGCTCCCTATACCTGTGTGGGTTTTCTCCTGGTGCGCTGGTTTCCTCCCACTGTCCAAAAACATGAGGATTTGGTCAACTGGCTACTCTAAATTGCCTACAGGTGTGAATATATCTTTCTTTGTGTTAGCCCTATACACGGTCAGAAACAGGGGTACAGTAGGAATCCATTTCTATACCCCAAGGTACAGTCGATACTAATGTACCCCCTAGGGCTCATTATTGGACCTCAAGGTAACTATGTGTACCTTTTTAGGGCCCAAAAGGTACATATATGTTCCCAAATAGTATATAAAAGGTAAAAATAAATACCTTAGAGGGTATTGCCCCAGTGACAAGCTGTTGTACTGCTAAAGGTAAAATAATGTATGACTGGTGACCTGCCCTGGGTGTACCCCACCTCTTCCCTGAAGTCAGATGGGATTGGTTCCAGCTTCCCCTATTGACCCTGGATAAGTGGTATCGATAATGGAATGGTGGATTACAACTGACAGAAACCACAATAGGAATTAGATAGAAAATATCTTTCTATCTATACCTTGTTTTTTATATTTTGTCCTTACACTCAGCTGTAGTGGATGTCCTAAGGACTGTAGAGTTTCAGGAACAGCTATGTTATCCATCCATTATCCGTAGCCGCTTATCCTGTTCTACAGGGTTGCAGGCAAGCTGGAGTCTATCCCAGCTGACTATGGGCGAGAGGCGGGGTACACCCTGGACAAGTTGTCAGGTCATCACAGGGCTGACACATAGAGACAAACAACCATTCACACTCACATTCACACCTACGGTCAATTTAGAGCCACCAATTAGCCTAACCTGCATGTCTTTGGACTGTGGGGGAAACTGGAGCACCCGGAGGAAACCCACGCAGACACGGGGAGAACATGCAAACTCCGCACAGAAAGGCCCCAGTCGGCCTCTCGACTCAAATCCAGAATCTTCTTGCTGTGAGGCGACAGCGCAAACCACTACACGACCGTGCCACCCAGCTATGCTATGCTATGTTATTTTATTTTACTTTATTACCTTGCCCAGGATGGAGTCCACCAAGGGGTGAGGTATTGTTTTCGGTCAGGTTTCTTTGCTTTTGCTTTTTTTTTTTTGTTAATGATATTACAGGAAAACGGCTGGATCGATCTTCATTAAACTTTCAGGATAGATGGGCATTGGTCTCAAATAGAACCTCCAACATTTTGAGGGTCATCCGGTCAAGGTCACCAAAAAGGTCAAAATCATTTTTGTTATGGCTACTGCCTCATATACAGGCGCTAGCTACTATGTCATCATGCTGTAATAATGTAAGCGTGTAACAATCGCATACTGCACATGCATATACACGTGTTCCGATTAAAATGGATGGTGAGTGTATACAATTCGGGTCACCATTCGAAATAAACGGACTAGACTAAAGAAATCACTTTCAGACATGTTTAGGCTTATTACAGAGGGAAAGTACGTTCCACTGAGCTCTAGCACCGGGCCTTTTCCGGGAAATAAGAGTTTCTGTCATGGTGACAGCGTGTGTTTATCAGCCTCGGTTCAGAGGTTTCAGTTTCAAAAACCGTAAGAGATAAGAGTAGAATAATATAAAGTACAGACACTTGGTATATTTTACTTCTGTGATTTTTAAATTGTTCATTTTTGTGGCTACTGCTTCAGAGTAAATATATATGCTATATTTACTGTATGGACATGGTATCAGAAAACAATTTTATTACTAAGCAGTAGCCACATGTACCTATAGGGTACCTATTTTTTTCATGATATCTTCTTTCATGTTCATCATAAGTGCTACCAGTGAGGTTTGTTTTGCCTGACAACACTTGTATTATGTTATATTATGTTTAAACAAATCCTGCAAAAGGCAGCTTGGTACACCAAGTGTCCAGATAAATTTAGGGACATTTGTACAAGAAAAGTAAAAACCTTTGCTTGCATTTGGTCTTTCACTTGCAGTGTGTGTGTGTGTGTGTACTATACAATTATGTTTTTCTTATTTATACAGTACTGTGTAAAAGTCTTAGGCATCCTACTTTTGCAACAAACTTTGTTATAGGTTTTTATTTGATGACTTCTACATTAGGGGCGGCGCGGTGGCGTAGTGGTTAGCGCTGTCGCCTCACAGCAAGAAGGTCCGGGTTTGAGCCCCGTGGCCGGCGAGGGCCTTTCTGTGCGGAGTTTGCATGTTCTCCCTGTGTCCGTGTGGGTTTCCTCCGGGTGCTCCGGTTTCCCCCACAGTCCAAAGACATGCAGGTTAGGTTAACTGGTGACTCTAAATTGACCGTAGGTGTGAATGTGAGTGTGAATGGTTGTCTGTGTCTATGTGTCGGCCCTGTGATGACCTGGTGACTTGTCCAGGGTGTACCCCGCCTTTCGCCCGTAGTCAGCTGGGATAGGCTCCAGCTTGCCTGCGACCCTGTAGAACAGGATAAAGCGGCTAGAGATAATGAGATAAGAATGAGACTTCTACATTATTAAGCCAGTACAAACTATTTTAGAGTTCCAAACATTAGTTTACCAGCAAAAAAAAAAGTAAATTTGTTAAACTCTGGCAGCCTTTCCTCCTGTATGTGGATTCCCTTGTCCTGTAGCCTCCAGATTTGCCATGAGCTGCCCTGACAGAATTTGCCATGAATGTCTAATATGTCTTGATGTGTTGATGGGCTACTATTTACCTTAGCTCCCTTTTTGTTTTTTGTTTTCTTTCTCTTCTGATTTTCATACAGCCTGGACAGGGTGGGTTAATGGGTGGTGGGTGGCAAGTGGGCAGGTAGAGTAGGGTGGATAGAATGGGGTGGGGGTGGATAGGTGGGAGTGGGGTTTGGTTTATTGTGTATTGTGCCATTCTTATTAGATTTTCTGTTGTATCGTTATGGAATGGATACAAGTGGAGGTGGCGGAGTTGAGGATATTAAGGTTCGCGATGGGAGGTTGGACAGGATAAGGAGCGAGCACATCAGAAAGACAGTACATGTGGAGAGCTTCTGAATTAAGCTAAGAGAGATGAGACTGAGATGGTACGGGCACATCCTGAGAAGAGATGCGGAGAAGGAGAACGTTGAGGATGGAGCTGCCAGGCAAACGAAAATGAGGAAGGCCAAAGAGGAGATACATGGATGTGGTGAGAGAGGACATGATTGTGGTAGAGAAGGATGCTGAAGACAGGGAGCAATAGAGACGAACGATCCGCTGTGGCAACCCCTAATTGGGAGCAGCCAAAAGAAAAAGGTCATTATGGAATGGATCTCTGTTTATTTATTTTATACCTTGAAATAAAACTAAATAAACCATGGAGAAAAAAAAAAAAAAGTTTGTACACTACCGTTCAAAAGTTTGGGGTCACTTTGAAATGTCCTTATTTTTGAAAGAAAAGCACTGTTCTTTTCAATGAAGATCACTTTAAACTAATCAGAAATCCACTCTATACATTGCTAATGTGGTAAATGACTATTCTAGCTGCAAATGTCTGGTTTTTGGTGCAATATCTCCATAGGTGTATAGAGGCCCATTTCCAGCAACTCTCACTCCAGTGTTCTAATGGTACAATGTGTTTGCTCATTGCCTCAGAAGGCTAATGGATGATTAGAAAACCCTTGTACAATCATGTTAGCACAGCTGAAAACAGTTGAGCTCTTTAGAGAAGCTATAAAACTGACCTTCCTTTGAGCAGATTGAGTTTCTGGAGCATCACATTTGTGGGGTCGATTAAATGCTCAAAATGGCCAGAAAACTGTCTTGACTATATTTTCTATTCATTTTACAACTTATGGTCGGAAATAAAAGTGTGACTTTTCATGGAAAACACAAAATTGCCTGGGTGACCCCAAACTTTTGAACGGTAGTGTATGTCAGCATATTACATAACAGACCCCTTTTCAAACGAACATTATGAAAGCTACTGGGTTTTGCTGAAAAAAAGATGCAAATGACAGTGAAAGTCTCCAGAAGGACTGGAGCTGGTTCTGTAAGATGTCCAGTCAAACTTGCCAGTTAATTTCCTTCTAAACCGCACACACTGTCCCTGAGAATTTATTAAAGCTAAGGCTCGTCGCACCAAACATTAGCTTTGTTTAATTTATTAATGTTTACTGATCTTTACAGCATTTTAATACAGTACTGCGCAATATTGTTTGTTTGTTTTGTGATTTGGCATTTTGTGCTGCCGTCATGTTGTTTACAAGCCTCGAGACTGTGGTGTCGAAGCTCCGCCCACATTCTTGGGGCTTTACGTCATCGCGTGTTTTTTTTTTTTTTTTTTTCAATGAATGAAAGAATCCCACGGACGGACGGTGAGTAATTCCGGGAAAAGGCGGACTGGCTGACTGTGTGTGGCGTTGGAGTGGAAAGTTGTTAGATTTGTTCATGTGTGATTTATTTAGGTCTGAATGTAAAGAATATCGACTTGTATTTGTCTTTTTGGCTACGGCGGAAGTTCAAGTCCATACCAGGCAAGTCTTTTTCCACACCGTTTGTTTACAATAATGCTAACCTACGGAGTAATCCGCCCAGTTATGCTATGTAGCTAGCTAGCTAGCTGGCTAAGCTAACTAGCTGACGCTCCGGCTCGGGCAGTGAGGCATTTTTCCGCTGCTTTTGTGTCTTAGTCATCATTAAATAAACTGATAATGGCGTCTGTGTGTGTATATATATATTTTTCTGAGTGAGTAGCAGTGTGTGTTTTATTATTAATCTGGTGAGTACTGAGGTGTTTTGTTCCGAGTGCGAGATGACAGCACTGTCGCTGACTAGCTAGCGTTTAGCTAAAAGTTAGTTCTTGAGAGAGGCATTTTACTGGGAAAAGTCTAGCTGTGTTTAACCTGTTCGTTTTTATTTCGCTTTAATGGCTGCTTTCAGACTCTCAGAGCTGGGAGGCTGTTAATTTGTGCTCCTTTGTTTACCAGTGATGATCAAAACTTGAACGAGTCATGTGTGTGTGTGTGTGTGTGGGGGGGGGAATGTAGCTTTAATAAACATATAAAGATGTTTCTTTAACTAGGTGTCATCTTATTTATTTTTAAAACCTGAACAAACACATTCGGCTATTTTATTTTATCTGATGAGCCGTTCCGTAGTGTGTGTGTGGTGTTTTTAGACAAACAGCATGTTGGTGAGGCATTATAAACTAGCCAAATAAATAATAAATGTACTTGATTTTAAAGCTCAATTCTAGTGTCAGTGAAGGCCATGGGGACAGTACTTGTGCTGAATCATGGCTGAACAGCAGTACAGGCTCTCAGTGCGGCCCACACTTCTCCTTTCAGCAGTGTGTTGGCCAACAGACAGATCTGTGTTTCCTCTGTGCTCTAACCACATTTCACCTGCTGTCAGTGAACCTACAGTACTTCTCTTTCCGGATCTTGCACACCTGATTTCTCTTTGTGTGTCGATATACAGTACTGTCCGTCCTGCACAGGGTTGGTCTGAGTGAGGAGTAATGCATATTTTTACATGTATAGAAATCAAACCTCTGAATTTAAGGTTTAAAATGCTTCTCGAGTCATCAAATTGCTGAAAGAAATCGAAACGGCTTAGTGAAAGTTTCATATCTCAGTCTTTGTTCAACACTTGGTGATTTTTTTTTTTTTTTTTAAACAGATAATCTAAAAACCAAGCGCGACCATGACCTCAGACAGCAGAGCCAGCAAAGCCCTACAGGTAATAGTGACTTGCATGGATATGTTTTTCAGTACTGTTATATAAACAGGAAATGTCATGTCATTATGTGAAGCAGTTTTAATTTCGCAAAGATGTCTTGTCTTTACTGAACATTGTTTATTCAGGAGCTGTAATGGCATGTCTTTACAGGTAAAAAGAGAGTGTGGAGAGAATGTTCCTGTGCTGTCGGACAGCGAGCTCATGTCTCTGTCGGTGCGTGAGCTGAACTTGCACCTGCGTGGTTTGTCCAGAGAAGAGATCCAGAAACTAAAGCAGAGGCGACGTACGCTGAAGAATCGTGGCTATGCAGCCAGCTGCAGAGTGAAGCGCGTGTCCCAGCGCGAGGCCTTGGAACAGCAGAAGAAGGAACTGCAGCGCGAGGTGGAACGGCTCGGGGCCGAGAACGCAGGCATGCGCAGGGAGCTGGAGGGGCTCGGGGCTCGACTTGCAGCACTGCAGCGCTTCGCCCGCAGCCTGGAGTCTGCAGGAGGCAGCATCCTAGCTACAACGCCTCGCCTCAACACTGCCTCTGTCATCACCATAGTGAAGAGCCCACAGCAAAGCCATGGCCCCAGAGAGCAAGAGGCATCCTAGGGTTGAGTCCTACAGGCACTAGGCAAACAAATACGCAAAAACACACACACTCAAACACACAGAAGTACAAGGTACACAACAACTGGACCATCTAAGCTGAAATGAACGGCTGCCAAGCATTTAGGAATGTTACACAACAAATAGTTGTGTAAGTGAAGTCATTGATGCAGGATTTTCAGAATCTTTTACCACACTCTTACCCCAATGTTGCATTTTATTCACATTTTGTGTATTGGTTAATTGGACCATTTAGACAACGAGAATGCAGGGCATATCTGCATCATTTTTAACATGTTTCTTGAGACAACAGATTTTGTGTTGTGAATTATTTGATTGTATTCACCTCTATTGCATTTGCTTTAACCAGTATAACTAACACACTACCCTATGTTGGTAAGTTTACATGTAATGGAGCTTGAAAACATTTTAATTATACCATTTTAATATTTATATGCCCAATTTTTCATGTGGAAAAACTAGTAATACCTATAGAAAGTGTCTGTACTGGATTTATGATTAAGCTTGACTTAATATTTGACTACCAACTCTAAGTTGGCAAACATTGCTGGAATATACTCAGTTATGACTTAAATATCATGATTAACAGAATGCCATGCCAATGCAAGCTTCTCAATACATTCCCACATATATTTTCAATATGTAATCTGCAACATGGAGATTTCTTTTTATCTATATTTAAGATGAAGTCCTACAAGCTAGAGTGCTGTGATTGTCTAAATACTGTTTATGTATGAATAGTTTGGGAATATTTTCCATGTCTGATTATTGTAATGGTGTGATTTTTGTATTTAGGATAAGTATATTTTAATGAGCATTTCAGCTATGCCCATGTTTCTACTCCTGCTCTTTAGAGAATATTTTAGTGTCTCCCCTTTAACACTCACTTAGCTCATAATTGGTGATGGGTAACAGGGAAATGCTGAAATCATTGTGACAGAGTGGGTCATGTTTGTGTGTGATGACTATTTGTGATACACTTTGTGGCTTTGCAGTGGTATTTTTGTACATAAGTAGATTTATTTATGATAAAATACTTTTGGAAGTCTAGAAAGTATCACGAGTGTATAAAGTATGAAAGATCAGGGAAGTGACATAAGGAAAAGAAACTAGTGTAAAAGACAGGAACAAAAAGGTGATTCTGAAAGTGCTAGAGGGAGGGAGGGAGGGACAGAGAAAGGGACAAGTTGTGGTTAGAAGTGCTCATTAACTCATGGTTGACAAGATTGCCAACTATCAGCTTTACTAACTCCAGCATTGAGGGTTATATAGTATGTTAATATTTATAGGTTAAAACAGTTATTGCAATGAAATGTTAAAGCTATTTCAATTTTAATTAAATTTGATTTCTGTAACATCTTGTTTTGGTTCCAAACATGCTGGATGTTTTGTGAAGTAGTAAAAAAAGTCCTATTTGTATTTATTACATATTTTTCTATGTTAAAATAGTCTATTTTATGCCATTAATTGAAATAAATGTATATATTGTGTATGATCATTGAAAGAAAGTGTGCTTAAAAATCAAGTCTCAGACAAAATCCTTTATTTTTGTAGGGACATCACAAGGAAAAATAGAAGCATCATCTTCGCAGGAAAATATACAATGGCACATTAAAAATGTAAAAAATCAAAGCATTTGCATGATCATGCACACTATTGCTCAGACTGTGCTTAAAATACCCTAGCGTACAAAAGGCCCTGATAGCGTCATACCTAGCAATAATGAGTTTCTCTCTAAATCATTCATGTTCATTCAATCAGAGATGAGGTGGACCCCACAGGCAGGGATACACCCTTAATGGAGATGAGATGTCTGTCCATCACAAGGCTGGATCCATCCCTGAATTCATTCACACTTTTTTTTTTTTAAATCATACTGAGGAGTAGAATACACCTACCAGTATGGTTTTTTTTTAACTTTGGAGGACATGTACACCACACGGACAGGAACCTTGGAGCTCTGATGCAACACAACCATACCACCCCTCTCCAAAGCATTTAAAAATTTGACATTAGCTACCTTACAGCAAAGAAAGCCTGTTTCAATCATTTGAACATAGAGAATGTTTAGGATGCCCCCTAAATAAATGACTGGGGTGAGTTACTTAAAAGCCTCACATCCCCTTTAGGAAACTGGGCTGGATTTAGTGCATTAAATGATAAATATTTCCAGAAATCCTCTATTAAAATGCAAAACAAAAAAAGGCAGGTACCATAAATACTCAACTGCTGTAGCTAGATAATTTATACTGGCCCCTATTGCACAAATAAGAGCAGGACCGACAAGCATTTAACTCAAATGCTAGATAAGCTAAAGAGATAACACAATATTCACAACAAGTAGAATCTAGGCCAGGAAGGCTGTCGTGCTACCAGAAGAGAGCTGGAAAGAAAAACAACTGGGGAACAGGAAGGAAATCAACGGGGCCCTTAGAAACACACCATAGCAGCTAATATGTCCTACTGAGATAAGGTGCTGATGCCCTCATACTGTACAAGATAGCTCCCTCTAGTGGCCCTCAAGAAATAATGGGCTTACTTACCAAGAGGAAGCCTACTCATAAAGCCAAGTCAACTACCATAATAAGCATACAAAAAAAAAAAAATTGTAGTTTCACTCTTCACTGCCTCATTGGGAAATATTTGGGATGTACACATTTAGATGATTTTGCAGTTTAAGCAGCATTTATCTGCATAACTATAGCAAGTTTTATTTTACCCCATAGAACAGATTTATTGCCAAGAGTACTGCTGGTTCCTCGGTGTCTAACACACTAAAGAAAACATGTTAATGCAAACAATGGCCCAGTTACCAACCTAACATTCCAGTCTGCTCAGCAGCCAAACTAAACCAAGAGCAGATTTCATTTAATTTGCAATTTCATCAAGCTCAATTAACTGGATCTTCCTTAACAGCAACTCCACTCTGTCCCTGATTTATCAGTCACAAAACAAGCTTCATACGACTGCCAGAACAGATGCTGTGACACATTAAAACCCTCTTCTGCTCACTCCCTCAAGCCCCTTTTACATCAACTGTAAACACTGACCATCTTATACAGAGCTGAAACAAAGACAAACCTCAAACTCTTTTTGATGACCATCACGCTAATACCTGACTTGGATTACAAATCCTCAAATTCAGTATGCCAAGTTTAAAATTCTGTCACTGCCTTCAGAAAAAAAAAAAAAAAAACCAAAAAACCAAACAACCCAAATGAATTCAAGTATAAATGTGTAAAAACGCTGATAAGCACGAATTAAGACAACTAAATATTTCCTAATCACCGAAAAAAAAAGTTATTCTTAAAATAAACCACATAGGAGGCTGAACATACCAAAAGGCTTCCTTGAAAAGTATTTGTTTCACCACGTCAAGAACAATGAAACAATAAGCAGCGATACTTATAATACTCCAACATGTAAATCGTTGGACTAGATGTCACATGGTCCTGTAATGATGTGTCCAAGATAAACGGCTCAACTACCAGTACGTCATTGCAGCATACAATCTACCCAAGAGACAGAAAAGTACCTACATATATATTTGGATGCTTGCGGGAGCCTACACTGTGGCTAAAACTCATCATCCGAGCTGAGCAGGAGGGTTTTCTCCGTGTCCCGCGCGCTCATACAGCTATGGCTACGGGACAGGGGTGGTGCTTTGACCCCTTGTTCCAGAGTGGACTGCTGAGTATACTGCTGATAAGCTGGAGAGAAGTTGTGAATGGCATCCTGGACCATGTCCCCAGGGTTTATGGTCTCCTTCAGACTGCTCGAGATGCTTTTCATCGGAGCGGAGCGACCTGAGAGAGAGAGAGAGAGAGAGAGAGAGAGAGAGAGAGAGAAGAGAAAAATTTTTAAAACGGCGGTTCAAAAACACATTTTGTTTAATAATTATATATTTATAAATTTGAAAGTAAACATTTTATAAATGCCTTAGGCGTTTAAGGAAAAAGAGCAAGTGTGTAGCCTACCGTACTGTCCATATGTTGGAAGAGGGCCTTTAGGCAGCATAAGGAAAGGGAGGAGAGATTGAAAAGAGAAACAAAGAGGAGGTGGGATGCAAAGAGCGTGAGTTTCGAAAGTAAGGATGAGGAAGGCAAGCAGGAAAACAATATTCGAGTGGTAACAAAAAGGCATGAAAAGCATTTTGACGAAGGCGGTATGAATGCATGGTAAGCATGTGGGTGGAATAAAAAAATAAAAAAAAAAAAATGGGAGGAAAAGAAAAGATAGAAGGAAATTTAAGAGCGAGTAAGCAAGCCAGGAAAAAGAAGTCATCATAATTCCTTAGAAAAAAGCCTGGATTAAAGCTATCTAATCCAGTAACAATGACAAAAAGAGCATGCTAATAAATGTAAATCAATCATCAGTTGCTTGTTCATGAATAGAAGATGCTGCGAGATGCCTCACCATGCGAGTCCAGCCTCTTGTCCATGTACACTTTGTATGTGAACGCATGGCGCAGGGCCACGGCAGCAAAGAACATCTCAATGCAGATGATGAAGTTCTGATAACCAGCTGCTACAGTGCCCTCACCAACAGACACCTCGGCAGAGCTGATCTTTGGAATCGCGCCGCATTTCTCAAGGATGGCCAGCAGCATACCTGAAAAGATAGGAATAACATCTGACGCGTCATATGAACACAGTTTCCATGAACACAGCTGGTCTTCGATGACAAACACATATGGGGGTGAAAAAGGTGACTCACCTTGCCAAAAGGAAAGAAAGATCACCGATTTAACCATGAAAAATTTGAGCACAGGGCTGTAGGGGCTGAGCAGGTCTCGGGTGGCAAAGTAGAAGAGGAAAAGAGCGTACAGGGACAGGCTGACGGAGACATTGTAGATGATGGTCACGTAGAGATACCCGCTGGCCACACTGTTACAAAACAAGGTGAGCCGGGACACCAAACCAAATCCTTTTTAGTCCAGATGTTAGTAATAACTGGTATGATTATTTATGAAAACTGATAGAAAAACTGACAGGCAATTTTTTTTTAATTACATCATTTTAAGGTTGAGAGAAAACAAGCACTTCTTTCATAGTACAAGTCTGTATTACTTTAAATGTATAAATAAAATCTTATCTATTAATATACCCAAATGGATTGAACCAACGAGACAATTAAAACTTGAGGAAAGAAACTGGGAGCTCGTGTTTGAACGCAAAAGGCGTCCAAAGAAAGTAAAACTAACGGGAGAGGAAAAAAACCCCCCACACTTTAGTTCACTTTAGGCTGGGCATACACTGTGCGATTTTTTCAATTGCGGTATTTAGCTGCTGCTCACACTGTACGAGTGAATCGCAGGGGTAAACAGCACGCAGCTTACGATTCCTGTTCTCACGCTACACAATCCGATGCTCGGATGCGATCCGACTGCTCACACTAGGGTTGGGCGGTATCCAAATTTTGATACCTTTAAACTGTCTCTGTGTTTTCCCGGGGTATACGGTATTACCGAGAAAAAAATAATATTTTGTTTCGGCCTACTGTGTAACGTGCGCCTATGCCTCAAATGTACTATTTAAAAGCAGCATAGCGAATTGTGTGCATTGTGGTATGGATTAAGCAGCAAAGCGAATTTTGTGCATTAAGAGAGATTTCAAAGCATCAAGCAACTCTTCCTTCATCTTGAAAATAGCATTCAACTGTCGTTTACACGTCTGCGTTGAAACGCATTTGCAGCACTATTTCACCTACTCCATCAAAAAAAAGTACACGATGAGCAGGATCATACCCTTTCAAGCATGGGAAATAAAAAAAAGAAAAAGAATCAACCAACACCCAAGTCCGTTTAGACTGCGCGATAAACCATATTCTTCAGCGCAAATGAGGCGAACCTAATTCAAATGCGCGATAGCTGCACAAGGCAAAATCATATGGGCCCACGTCATGCCATGGCAGGGAAATTAATAATCAAATGGCCTTACCTTGCTTAAAACGTTGTCTTGATCACATAACTCCTTACAATTATTCCACTTAAATCCATACGGTTTAACACACCCAACAAAGATAGCAAGCGCATTGCTAATTCCCACCAGAAACCTAACAGTTTACGCTACGATGTTTTCTTCCGTTTCTTCAGTAGATGACATTTCAAACGTTTATTACCCACATCCCAAATGTCATACGTTATATTATTTTACCTTGTTGTTACTCATGTAACCTACTCAAAACACAACTCATTGAAGAGATCTCGTGGAAGTGGAGTACCCCAGGCTATGGTGTGCCTTAGGGGACATATTAGATTTTTCGTTTGGTTTGAAACCAAAATACTGCCACACTGCCGATGTTGTATTTTTTTTTTTGCCACTAACTCGTTATCTTGACTTGCCATCTTTCAACCGCGGTCTCAGTCTCTTTTTTTTTTTAGATAGGACAGTATAGAGAGACAGGAAATGAGCGGGGGAGAGAGAGACGGGATTGGGAAATAACCTCGGGTCAGAATCGAACCCGGGTCCCCGGATTTATGGTACGGTGCCTTAGCCATCTAAGCCATGACACCCCCGGTCTCAGTCTCTTGCGAAGCTTTCTGTCAGACTCCAAAATGTCACGCAGGGTTGCCATGGTAACGACATAAACAACCCTGCACGCGATGAAAACTTCTTTAGGAAATTGATAGAATTAGTGAAAATACGATCACACAGTTATTCGGGATGATCTTCAATTTATTATTTTATATTATGACCTCATGTACTCCATATTTATTTAGACATTATATATTTTTTTAAATGACGGTAATGAGACCGATACCGTTGGTACTTTTGGATACCTCGGGATACCTTCTTACCGTAATACCGCCCAACCCTAGCTCACACTGTACTTCCATACTTCCAGATTCTTGTATCCGGAACTGCAACATGAATAGTGTTGTGACGTTCGCGAACGAACCGATTCTTTTGAACGGCTCCTAGGCATGAACGATGAGAACCGAGTCTCGAGCTGGGGGAGCCGTTCTTTCTGTCGTTCTTTTTATATACTGTGTTTCAGATAGTTTATAATGTTGTGTGATATTAATGATAATATTGTGGGAAAACTACTTTGCACGGACGTTCATTTAATTTATTCTATCGTCATTTTGTTTGTTCCATTTTTGTGTATTTTATTTATTTATCTGTTTTATATCTCAGACTTGAATATTTTTGTAAAACAAGTGTTTTTCTATAAAATATTCTTGCGTTCTTGATAACTATGTTCTTGAGTGGGTTCTTTTTCTTTTTTTTTTTTACAGAAAAGCCATTCTGCATGGACATTCATTGAAGCCCTCACTGTTTTTTAATGGTTATTTATGAGCGTTTAGGGGTTACAATAAAGTCTAGGTTGCATTATATAAAAGGTATGTCGAGAAATATTGATGTCACCAGGGGTGATAGCGTTCCGGCGCGCTGCGCCGGATTTCCGGCGCGCCGTGGCTGGGGGGGAAAAAAAAAAAAAAAAAAAAAAAATCTAGTTCGCCCATTGTCCTGTCATTCTGAGATGCGCAGATAGACAGTAAAGGGAATTCGGAATTCCCTTTACTGTCTATCTGCGCATCTCAGAATGACACAGGACAATGGGCGAACTAGATTTTTTTTTTTTTCCCCAGCCACGGCGCGCCGGAAATCCGGTGCGGCGCCGGAACGCTATCACCCCTGTGTCACTGTCTAAGCAGAGGGATCTGGCTTCTTTAGACGCTGTCTTCTTAAAACTGAATAAATATTTAAAAAAAGAGCCAAATGAGCCAGACTTTTGAACGGCTCTTTTCAAAGAACGGATCACAAAGATGCGGATCCCATCAAAGAGCCATAAATCCCATCTACGTGAAGAGGAGGAGACCGGAAGTGCTGCTCAGTGTTTGTTTTCTCTTCCGTATCTGTGTTCGCGCATGTGCAGTGTGACAGGTTGAGGTAAATCGGCTCGTGACACTGCATCAACAGTGCGATAGCCTCACGAGGGGCGACCAGGATTTCAAACAGGTTTGATTTTCATCCGATCGATCGGGAGGAGGTCGTGAGGTGTTAATCGCTTGTCGTTACCCCATGTATACTACACGATCCGAGACGCACGATTGAGCCAAAAATCGGCCCGATCTCCAAAATAGTCGCACGAGTGAAAACCGTGTCAAAATCGGGCCAAAAATCGCACAGTGTCTGCCCAGCCTTAGTCAACTGATAAAGCAGTGAACCGTGTTCAATTAATCAAAGAATCATGATTAAAACTGGATTTAATATTCAACCCTACTTTCTTGTTTAATATTACACTACGTGAAAAGGAACACATACTTGAAGTCTCCATCACGATATTTTCCAAAAGCCTGTAAGATGACAGTGACCACCGCCATCAGCGGCTTCACCACACAGAACTGGAGTGTTGCCTGTGGAGACAAAAATAAAAATCAAATCAAGGTATAGTGGACTGGAAATGCAGATTTACATTTGAACAAGACAACTTGGGAAAACATTTTTAGCAACAGTTCAAGGAATGCGTTCTTCATGCTCACCTGCTTACAGAATCTGAGAAAGCCAATAGAATAGGTTTTGCCCCAAAGGCAGCAAGTCCCATAAACACAGCTGGACCTTCACATAGCAGAACAACATAATTTACATATTAGAAAGACGAGAAAAAAAAACCCCGACCTGATGTTGCAGACATATAGCTCTCGATCATATTCCATAACACTAGCTGATGAGAAATAAAAATCAGAGAAAGAGAGTACAGGACTCACTCGATGGGCTTCCCTCTGATCTCAGACATGATGGCACTTTCACCTCCCAGGTACTCGTAACAAAGGCTCAGAAAGTTGTAGATCACAAATGCTGCATTTAAAAAAAAAAAAAAAAAAAAAAAAGTTGATATGTATACTAAATCAAGTATAGAGTTTGCAATATCAGAGACATAAGGGAGGCGACATCCCACTTTCTGAATCCTGAGTAAAAATCTGTGGGAGTTGTCAACATATATCCCGCCCATCTCCCCAAAAAGCCAATCATCTGCTGAACCGGGAAACATTTTAAGTCAATCATGGTGTACTGAAGCAAGTATGCGGGTGTGCATGCACAGAAGTATAGTGACTCTGTAGCAACCATGCACACATGTCGTAGAAGTATAACCTGTGAAGAAGCAGCTTTATAAACCTCATTTTGGGGCAAAGTCACCAAACTTTTCTGAAGCGATATTTATCACGTGACTGGCAATTCTATACATGCAGTATTTATGTCCTGGTGGCCATTGAAAGTGCAGTTACGGCTCTCTCGGTATCAAGCACGACTACAGCGTACAAGTTAGGTTTCAGCATGACGGTGATCTTTTTGATCTACGTAGGCTTAAAGGAACAGTCCACCGTACTTCCATAATGAAATATGCTCTTATCTGAGTTGAGACGAGCTGCTCCGTACCTCTCCGAGCTTTGCGCGACCTCCCAGTCAGTCAGACGCAGTCAGACGCGCTGTCACTCCTGTTAGCAATGTAGCTAGGCTCAGCATGGCCAATGGTATTTTTTGGGGCTGTAGTTAGATGCGACCAAACTCTTCCGCGTTTTTCCTGTTTACATAGGTTTATATGACCAGCGATATGAAAAGTTCAGTTACACAAATTGAAATGTAGCGATTTTCTATGCTATGGAAAGTCCGCACTATAATGACAGGCGTACTAACACCTTCTGCGCGCTTCGACAGCGCATTGATATCTGAGCTCCGTATCAATGCGCTGCCGAAGGTGTTAGTACGCCTGTCATAGTGTGGACTTTCCATAGCATAGAAAATCGCTACGTTTCAATTTGTGTAACTGAACTTGTTTCATATCACTGGTCATATAAACCTATGTAAACAGGAAAAACGCGGAAGAGTTTGGTCGCATCTAACTACAGCCCCAAAAAATACCATTGGCCATACTGAGCCTAGCTACATTGCTAACAGGAGTGACAGCGCGTCTGACTGCGTCTGACTGACTGGGAGGTCACGCAAAGCTCGGAGAGGTACGGAGCAGCTCGTCTCAATTCAGATAAGAGCATATTTCATTATGGCAGTATGGTGGACTGTTCCTTTAAAGCAAAGACTAAAGTCCTCACCGCGTTCTTTAGAGAGGCTCAGTATGCAGATGACATCGCAATCTTCAGTGATACCCCAGAAGGTTTGCAGTCACTGTTGTCCACATACAACGGTATCTCTAGTCGCGTGGGTCTCCAGATCAACAAAACAAAAAGAGACCATGTGTATAGGTGACCCTGCTGAGTTCTTCACAGATGGCACAAAGCTTGCCAACGTCAATCGTTTCAAGTATCTCAGGAGTTACGATACCAGCGACTGTTCTATGATGGAGGAACTTGCATGCCACATCCAAGAAACATCATGTGCATTTGGTCGCTTGCATAAAAGGGTCTTTGGCTCTCGCAGCTTAACGACCAAAGTAGCCGTGTTCAACCAATGCTTACTGCCACTTTTATTGTACGGTAGTGAAAATCAATATGAGATCAAGCAACTCTGCACAATTCAACAGTGCTATCTTGGTCTCATTTTAAACGTGAAATGGGATCATTGTCAGCAACAAAGGTCCTAAAGCGTGCGGAAGCCGAGGACATTGAAACCATTCTAGTCCACAGTCGCCTACGCTGGTTTGGCCATATCCGTCAGATGGACGACAACAGGTCTCAAAAACATGGTTAGTTTTTTTTTTTTTTTAATCAGACATCTAGTTTTTAGGTTTGTTTACCTGACATGTTTTGACGAACGCAACTGTTGTCTTCCTCAGAGTGTCACCGGATGTTGTTGGTGACGCATCTTATCAGCTGATGTTTCCGAAGGCGTGACCTTCCTGTCTGGTTTGACAGGTAGGTCACGTCTTCTATTGTCTGTTTGTCCCCTGCAAGATGGCACTCCAGGTATGGGAGAGCATGTATGCTCCCTCATCCCGGTTGATGGTCCTCGGGCTTCGCTTACGGATCTCCCTGATCCAGCGCTGATGTTTATCATCTTCTGTGCGGATGACTCTGGCATTCCCCCAGTCCATAATATGATTTTCTCTTTTGCAGTGATCTGTTATGGCTGACTTATAATTTTCTTGTTGTGCCTTTTCTTTTATTGTTCGGGTTTGTCTTGTAGCTGTCTCCTTTTCGCATTCTTTCTTATGTTCGTTTTTCCTTATGGTGAAGCTCCTCCCTGTCTCCCCGATGTAAGTTTTATTGCATGATTGGCATGGAATCTCATATATGGTGTTGCATGTTTTCCGGATGTATTCTGTCTTCGGGATGAACCAGGATCTGACGGAGTGTTGTGTGTGGTTTGACAGGTGTGTTAATGTTGTGTTTCCTCATTGCTCTTTGAATGCGTTCCGTTATTCCTCTGATGTATGGTAATGTCACTACTCCCCTGTGTTCTTGTTTGTTGGCTTGTTTTTTCTCTTTCTTCTGTGTTTTATTGTTCTTGACCTGTTCCGCCCCTTTGGATATTGCCCACTGTGGATATTGACATGCCTTCAACGCGTGTTGTATGTGTTGTTCCTCCTGTTCTTTGTCCTGTGGATCTTTAATTATTGCTGCGCGTTCATGTAATGTTTTAACTACTGATATTTTGTGCATTATGGGGTGTTCGGAAGTCCAGTTTAAATATTGGTTGGTGTGTGTGGGTTTTCTATGCACTTTTATTTTGATGTCCCCATCTTCTGTGTGTTGTATTTTTAAGTCCAAAAATGCTATTGACTGCTCTGTTTCCTCTTCATGTGTGAATTTTATATTGCTGGTATTGTCTATGGTGTTGACCAAACCAGACAGGAAGGTCAGGCCTTCGGAAACATCAGCTGATAAGATGCGTCACCAACAACATCCGGTGACACTCTGAGGAAGACGACAGTTACGTTCGTCGAAACATGTCAGGTAAACAAACCTAAAAACTAGATGTCTGATAAAAAAGAAAAAACTAACCCTATTTAATATAAGACATAATGAACGTAATTGAAAAAGGTCTCAAAAACAGCTCGTTTGGTGAACTTGCTCATGTCTGGTCGGTCGTCCGCTGCTTAGGTACAAGGACACATGTAAATCGGCATTGAAACGTGGGGGTGTCTTCAGCAATTGGCAGGCCTGTGTCAGCAACAGGGCAAAGTGGTGGAAACTAACCACGACAGTATGCGAAAAGTTTGCACAGAAAGAGGACGGCCGAATACGAGAGGAGGAGGTTAATTAGAAGAAAGAGAAGAGATCTGTGACCACCCATTTACAGGTTTTCGAGAGGCGTAGTATTTATGCCCTGGTGGCTATTGAAAGTGCAGTTACGGCTCTCTCTCCCCGTTCATTTAGATTGGCACTTAACCTTGTAGCCTGAAATAACTGCCCAGGTCTGTCACCAAGATGGCTACCAAGTAGCAAGATTTGCATATAAGGACTTTGGCAATACGTAATAAGTATTATTATAAATACAGGACACTTTTGCGATGGAATAAAAACATTTATTTTTTTCGCAGTCCAAATCCTGTGCTCTGATTGGCTGGGGAGCGGGTCCGTATCCTACGGTACGGACCCCAGGCGACTCGCTCGTTCACAACAACAGAAAACATGGTAGCAATTTTGTCAACATTATCTTTTTTTTAAAAATAAGATGCATTTAAAAGATTATCAAAAATCTTATAAATTTTTGCCAGCATTTCTCAGCATAATAGCATTAATTTTACAGCATGGATAGCGATAACGACAGTGTTCACAGCGAAAGCGAGTTTTACTACCCTGAGGAAGAAGAAATAAAAGAAAACATTTCAGGAGAAAGCTAAAAACCTGTAATTTGCTAATGAAGCAAAAACATGGCTGAATCCTGAATGACTCCTATTTGTATAAATAGGGGACTACGTAGGCGGCAAAATGTAGCCGTTTTCCTGCCATGGAAGTGCACTTGTATACTGAGGAGGAAGCCATTTGCATTACAGCCGTGAACGAGGATTCAAAATGGCGGCTCGCCTCGGGTTTTCCGTTTCAGGTGCTCTCGTTTTCTGTTAGAATTTGGTAAAGAAAAAGATTAAAATATATTAACCAGCTTAAGGTCGGTCTGTATGGTGAAATACCGTGACCTCGGCCTTGAATACTGACCTCGGCCCAGAGAGCCTCGCTCAGTACTTTCAAGACCTCAGTCACTGTATTTCACCATACGGACAGACCTTAAGCTGGTAAATAACATGTATTCTATTCCCTTCTAGCAGGTTTCATTAATTTGGTTTGACAGCATGTAATATTGTTAGCATATCACTCTACCCAAAGGAGAACGAGCATTGAATATGGTTTACGATACTGCATGGTTGCCAAGACGTTACACGTCAGACGTAAAACTTCCACGCTAACGAGTGACTGACAATTTGTAAACAAACATGGCCACGAGGTTTGCTTCATTAAATACGGAAGATTTTGAGAGAATTTTGAAAGCGAAAGATGCGTTGAACACCCGAAAGGATCGTGTATATTATTAATAACAGGCTTTTTTTGTGGTATATCAGATATACTCCATTCAGCTAGCATAATACTGAAGTCATCTTTGACTCGTTCAATATCACGCTAGCTGAATGGAATACATCTGATATATCATGAAAAAAAGCCAGCCAATATTATTGAATTATACAATTAGAAAAATTATTATACAATTACCATTTAAGCTTATAACGAAAGAGCATCACACAAGTAAGAGTGCAGTTATACTTAATACTGAGTAAGTGACCTTACAACAACATGTTCAAATTAGGGGTCGACCGATAATCGGCCTGGCCGATATATCGGGCCGATATTCTGCATTTTTACGGTTATCGGTATTGGCCATAATTTCCACCGATAACATGACTTTTTGCAGCCATTTCGTTCCTAACGCGACTGTCACTGCACATCCTTTCCTGCACTCGCCTCGGAGTTCAAGAACACGGTCCCGCCCACCACAACATCTGATTTGTTTGGCACAAGAGATACAGCCAATCAACACGCATAGCTAAACGCTGTGAACTGTTTCAAGGCGGGCGTACGGGCACTCGGGCAGAAGCAGATCCCACTTCAAGGTAAGGACACGCTGCTTTTGCTGCAATAAGTCACAAAACACACAAGTTGCAAAAGCACAACATGATTTTACATTCTTCATCTACTACTTGTTAAAAATGTCCATTTGCATCTGTGTAGCCAGGCAAACTTAGCTTACGGAAGGAAGCACTTGAATTAGCCTACAACCAACTAGTCTCGCTGAAACTACATGTAATGCTTCCTTCACTACAATATAATCCTCCTAAATTGGGAATATTAGGCTTGGGTATTAAAAGCATTAGAATGTAGATGGTTACTTGTTAAGTTGTTACATAATAGGGAGTGACAGCCTACTTTATGTTTGATTTTACTTTTTAAAAAATGCTGCAGGCAGCTCCCTACACTTGATTTGTTATTTACAAACTACTTGAAGTTGGTAAGTCTTACTTAGTTCTTAGTGTAAAAGAATCCAGAGTGTATTTTCATTTATTTTCCGCTGAAAATGGTGAGCTGTAATATAGTAGGGAGCGATTTTTTTTTATTGGTGAATATTTATTTTATTATTATTTTATTTCTCATTTTTATTCTAACTAATGTTTGACTTTATTGTACAAATGCTGCTGGCATCTCCCTGCACAAAATTTCATGTTCAGTTTTACAATTAAACATACATTTCATGGATATGAAGGTCTGTCTCAGTGTGTGCTATGTTTAATTTCATGTGAATTATAATGTTTACATTTATCGGTTGCACATATCGGTTAATGGCATCCCAATTCCATAATAAATTGGTATCGGCCCTGAAAAAAAAAAAAAAAAAAAAAACACATCGGTCGATCCCTAGTTCAAATGTTCTGTTTATTTTTGCTCCGCTAGTGGAAATAGAGCCTGAAGAGGGTCACTCCACTTTATAAACATGTCAGCTATCTACCTCGCATTGATTTGTACATTCCTGTTAAATGTGCTCCTCGTGAACTTCACTGATGAGCTTTCATATTTTAAGTAAAAAAAAAAAGTTATATTCCTGAAAAGTACCTTTTGCCTTATCAGAAACTCTTCTGTAGTAATAGTTTAGAACTAGGAAGTGGAAATTTATGTTACAAACACAGGTGAGTGTAGTGATAGAGTGAAAGGTCACATGTGTGTAAACACATCTATACACTCAGTCATAAGTTGGGAGAGTTTATAGAATGCTTTGTGTCGTAGTTACTTTTTATTAATTATTTCATCCATTTGCCTGCACGGGGGGGGGGGATAGAACTTCCTTAACTTACTGTATTTCTACTGACAACAGCAAAAATGAAAGCTTTTTTGGTATACAAGCTTTGTATTATAATATTTTTACAAACAAAAATATGGTCGTACTCTTCCTGAATTAATCTCGCATATGCTGCATACCAAGCAAACATTGTATTATCCATTGTGTTAATTCATTTGTGAACAGCAGTAAAGCTGTACAATCCATCCAAAGGTCTGTATCAAGTCCACTGCATGTTAGATATGTGAGGAGTTATTTTAAAGTCTTACTAGAAATAAAGTAAAAATACGAAATAGCTCTCTCAATCAACACCGACATCCTCACAGTCCACCTGGCACCCACTGCTAAGAATCTTAGCATGGTTTCGCATACGGTGTTCAGATCACATAACATGCCAGAGCCTGCAGATCCATCATTCCCAGCTTTAGGAAAACACGACCATTCCTGAACACAGAAACTGTTCGAACTCGTCCGCAAGCTCTAGTGATTTCCAGGCTTGAACATTACAACTCTCTACTTGCTTGTCTTTGTTCATATGTTGTATTTCCTTTGCACAGCATTCTGTTGCTTGCCTGCCTCATAACCTTATAAAACTCTCTCCTTCAGTTCCCCTGCTCTGAAAACATCAAGCATCAGGTTGCAGCAAGAATCAAATTCAAAGCACTTGCTCATAATTTCCAAGCTTTAGCTGCCTCTGCACTATACAGTAGAGGTACTCTGGCTCAGAACTGCACACCTTCACCTCAACTCGGGTCTTTAACCTCTGCCATGTCCTTCTCGGAGATCTGAGCATGCTTGTAAAGTGAGATCTCTCTGCTTAAGTGTCTTGGTGGCATGAACTTTACCCTCCAGTCCAAACCATGCCTCCTTTCCTTGCATAACAAGACTGCTCTGAGAGTACAATATCCCCCACTGGCAACTACGCCATAACTCTGGTAAAATGCGACTGAATTGAATGAAATTTCAATATTAGTGACACAAAGAATCCTGTCAAGTTTCATGAAATTCCTCCAAAAATTGAGAGAGGAGTTCATTTCAGAAGGCGAGTACCCTTCCCAGGATGGACATCGCCGCGACATAATCCCCCTTCGCGCCTTTCGGCCAACGGGGGATAAAAACTGTGAGGGAAGTTGATTTCAGAACGCAAGCACACCTTGATGAAATTGCCAAAGTACAAGTTTGTTAATAATCAAGGGCGTAACGCTGGTAAAATTGGCCCAAACTAAACGAAATTTCAATATGCGTATAACTGTCATATAACAAAGCCTTCTGACAAGTTTGGTGAAATTTCTCCACAAATTGTGAGAGGAGTTGATTTCAGAAGAACCTACACCCTCATAAAATTGTCAAAGTACAAGTTATTTAATCAAGGGTCAAAACTCTGGCAAAAATTTTCACAAACGAAATTAAATCGCAGCATGTGTATTACTGTCATAACAAGGCCTTTCGCCAAGCTTCGAGTAATTCGTCCAAAGATTGACAGGAGTTGATGTCAGAAGGCGAGCACACCTTCATGAAATTGTGAAAGTACAAGGTTGTTAATCAAAGGCCACACCTCTGGCAAAACGCGACCGAATTGAACAAAATAATACGCATACTAATGGCATAACAATGCCTTTTGCCAGGTTTGAGGAAATTCCTCCACAAATTGAGGGGGGAGTTGATTTCAGTAAGAAAACACTCATGAAAGTGTCAAATTATAAATTTTGTTAATTAAGGGCTGTAACTCTGGTAAAATATATGACTGAACTTAATGAAATTGCAATGTGTGCACTACCGAGACAGAACAAAGAATCCTGCCAAGTTTTGTGAAATTCCTCCAAAAACCGTGAGAGGAGTTGATTTCAGAAGGTGAGCACCCTTCCCTCGACGGACGGCCATCGCCACGACATAATCCCCCTTCGGCCAGCGGGGGTAAAAAATTAAAAACCTACTTCTTCGGACAATATCTAGAATAACGCTTGTTTAATTGTCCTTTTTCATATTAATCCACAGTTTCCCGAACAACTTATTTACACATGCATCCTGTCTGTTTCTTAGGAGACCAGTACAGAGCAAAGACCCTTGTACAAACCATCAATTTTTCAGGATATGAATCCTTACAGTTTATTTATAATGAGAATCATGAGCAATAAGTACTTCATAATACTTTTGACAAGTTACCAAAGCTTATTAGCTGAGATTACAGTGAAACAAGCACACCCTAGAACTGGTCACATTCAGCTTATTAAAAAGCACAAATTAGTTGTGAAAATTGCTTCAAAACATGGCTCCTGTCTCAAACTCTTGCCTCATCTAGTTCCGGCAAGCATTAGAACCTCTAGCTCGCTGCATCTGTATGAAACCTAATAACGTACATGTCAGAAAGCCATATGGGAAGTCCACGCAGCAACCCAACTGTGGCACCCATCACACCCTCCTCATGGGTTTAATTTGTCCGTATGTCATGGTCTGTCGAGCAGTTGGTGAGCATGCGTGGGTGGGGGTGAGTGTTGCTCTATATATAGCAGGAATGCTGCAGGAACAAAGCTGCTCAGTGCGGATGGCTGGTGCTGTGGAGTGAAGCTGCAGTACAGAACAGCTGAAGGGCTTGCTGATGCAGACATCACTTTTGCAGCTACACTTTGTACCCACCCACATGCAACAAGTGACACTGTTCAAGCCATTTTAACAGCATGGGCGCACGCGAAGGGGGGGAACCCACCCACTACATTCCTTACAATAATTCTCTTTACAGAGCAGGCTGATGCGACAGGCATTAGGGATGTCAGAACTAATTTCAAGCATTTATTATTCACTTTAACCGTCACACACGCACCATTACGAAACCAGTTCAAGAAAGAGTGAGTAATTCTGGACTTATTTCAATTCAATTTTAGCAAATCTCACACCTTCCTTCAACTCCAAAACACATGCCTGGACTCAAACACCTACAGTGGTGCTTGAAAGTTTGTGAACCCTTTAGAATTTTCGATATTTCTGCATAAATATGAACTAAAACATCATCAGATTTTCACACAAGTCCTAAAAGTAGATAAAGAGAACCCAGTTAAACAAATGAGACAAAAATATTATACTTGGTCATTTATTTATTGAGGAAAATGATCCAATATTACATATCTGTGAGTGGCAAAAGTATGTGAACCTCTAGGATTAGCAGTTAATTTGAAGGTGAAATTAGAGTCCGGTGTTTTCAATCAATGGGATGACAATCAGGTGTGAGTGGGCACCCTGTTTTATTTAAAGAACAGGGATCTATCAAAGTCTGATCTTCACAACACATGTTTGTGGAAGTGTATCATGGCACGAACAAAGGAGGTTTCTGAGGACCTCAGAAAAAGCGTTGTTGATGCTCATCAGGCTGGAAAAGGTTACAAAACCATCTCTAAAGAGTTTGGACTCCACCAATCCACAGTCAGACAGATTGTGTATAAATGGAAGAAATTCAAGACCATTGTTACCCTCCCCAGAAGTGGCCGACCAACAAAGATCACTCCAAGAGCAAGGCATGTAATAGTCAGCGAGGTGACAAAGGACCCCAGGGTAACTTCTAAGCAACTGAAGGCCTCTCTCACATTGGCTAATGTTAATATTTATGAGTCCACCATCAGGAGAACACTGAACAACAATGGTGTGCATGGCAGGGTTGCAAGGAGAAAGCCACTGCTCTCCAAAAAGAGCATTGCTGTTCGTCTGCAGTTTGCTAAAGATCACATGGACAAGCCAGAAGGCTATTGGAAAAATGTTGTGTGGATGGATGAGACCAAAATAGAACTTTTTGCTTTAAATGAGAAGTGTTATGTTTGGAGAAAGGAAAACACTGTATTCCAGCATAAGAACCTTATCCCACCTGTGAAACATGGTGGTGGTAGTATCATGGTTTGGGCCTGTTTGGCTGCATCTGGGCCAGGACGGCTTGCCATCATTGATGGAACAATGAATTCTGAATTATACCAGCGAATTCTAAAGGAAAATGTCAGGACATCTGTCCATGAACTGAATCTCAAGAGACATTGGGTCATGCAGCAACACACAAGTCGTTCTACCAAAGAATGGTTAAAGAAGAATAAAGTTAATGTTTTGGAATGGCCAAGTCAAAGTCCTGACCTTAATCCAATCGAAATGTTGTGGAAGGACCTGAAGCGAGCAGTTCATGTGAAGAAACCCACCAACATCCCAGAGTTGAAGCTGTTCTGTACGGAGGAATGGGCTAAAATTCCCCCAAGCTGGTGTGCAGGACTGATCAACAGTTACCGCAAACGTTTAGTTGCAGTTATTGCTGCACAAGGGGGTCACATCAGATACTGAAAGCAAAGGTTCACATACTTTTGCCACTCACAGATATGTAATATTGGATCATTTTCCTCAATAAATAAATGACCAAGTATCATATTTTTGTCTCATTTGTTTAACTGGGTTCTCTTTATCTACTTTTAGGACTTGTGTGAAAATCTGATGTTTTAGCTCATATTTATGCAGAAATATTGAAAATTCTAAAGGGATCACAAACTTTCAAGCACCACTGTAAATGCTAATCTTCGAGGGGAAAGCCTTCTGAATTAACAGGCAACAGAAACACTACCCTATCCTGACTGGAAGGAGACTAGAGATTTTCCTCCGAGCAGATAATTTATTGCCGACATGTCAGAATTACTTGGCCAAATATTTTTTCATCACCATCTCCAGTGATTTTAGTGATCATATGCAAGAAGATTTCCCCCCCCCCAAGTCAGCAAGAGGTGTATGTAATAATGTTTTGGGGCTTAGCCATATGCTCATCAGTGTTTCTCAGTTATGCTCCTACACTACTCCAGCCCTACATCATTTAGTGTTTTCCTTGCTCCGGCACACCTGGTCCAACACTGCAAGGGTTCGTTAATTAGCAGATGAGTCACCTTGTGATGCAAGCAAGGATCACACCAGAGGGCAGAGAGAAGTCCAGGAGAAAGACTCGAACACAGTTCTAAAAGTTTCACTCACTGGCCACTTTACTAACAACAAAGCAGATTGATGTTGATCAAAGGTCAGGTCCATTTGTTTATCCTCAAGCTGCTTTTTCCAGTACCTGCTCAATAAAAGCTAGTGCAACACTGTTGCTATGCAACAGGCAGCACTCCCAAAGTAATCCCAAGAGACGAGTGCATCGAGAACAAATACGCACGGCCTCAGAGACACGGCTGAGAGAACAGCAGCTGTGGAAATCTGCGCACGACGGAACTTGAAGATCGTCACAATTTACATTATGGTTTGCACAACACAAGGTCATTATTTGACACATTACCTTCATAGCAGTCTCGGACTGTGTCGAAATAGACGTAGTACTGATCGTTGGTGAAGAACAGAAGGCTGAGCCATGAATCAAAAGCATAGATGGGAACGATGAAGAGGATGCGTACTATATGTCTCTGCTCATTTGGAGAACTGTAATAACGCAAGTGCATGTAGATCTGAAAGAGGGAAAAAAAAGTACAGTAATCCAAATCAGACTGGTTTCAAACAAAGGGAGTTCCATCATTACTTTTAAAGCTACAGACACTATGAAACTTATCAGGAAGTGACCACTGCATATTTCTCAACAACTTAATTACAGACAGTTCATTTAGAAACAATGCTTAATTTCTCCCATCGCTGTCTGTATAATGCTTTAATATGATCCCACAGAACTAGGTTTGTGATTTGCTGACCTGAGCACTGGCCTAACTGGGTTTCTTTGGCAAGATCCAATGGTAGTGAGCTAACCGGCTAACACGAGATAGCTTCAAAGTCATAGCTTTGTTTAAGAGGGAAAGACTTCGGAGTTTACATGCGTGTTATTTGGGGGAAGGTCTCTCTGGCTGTACCTCTTTCAGGTGTGAAGTCGGACGTGTGCACTCAAAAACTGCTATCAAGTCAAACCCGACAGCTCTGACGGGATTTCCAAAGAAACGCGTAGCAGTTCAGCAATCATGTTTTAGAATATTTTTCTCCCCTACCGCAAAAATGGTCAATATATAAATTTATATAAATCCCCCCCCCACCCAACATGTAATGAAGTGTAAATTTAACTTTTCAGCTTTTATCAAAAACTACTTTGCCTGTCTTTTTAGCCTGAGCCCTGCAAACAAACTAGCTGATGAATGCTAACAAACAGCCTTCTGTAATAATATTTTGCCAAGTTCTTGTGAATAATTCATTTTCCTCAATTGTGCCAATGTGCCAAGCTCTGTTTGAGTTCATGACCGGGCTGGGGAGCAGAGACATTCAGCAGTCAATCAAACATCCACATTACAATATTAAGACCCAGACATTCAAAATTTTTTTTAATATTTAAATGCAACATCAAAGGTTTTTTTTTATATATTTTTACCAACATTTTGTTTAAGTGGCGATTCAGGTTTGTACCTGGTGGCAGGTAAACAACAATGCCGTCCACACAAAGAAGCCAGATACAGCCTGTGCTGTGACGGTCATGAGAAAGATTGGCTGATCAAGAGTGAGCAGTGGAGCCTCAGGGAGCCATGAGATGTTGGGTCCAGCAGGGGACACTGTAGCTGGAGATCCTGGAACCATTGTGGCTACTGAGGCCTCGCCAAACCTCTCTGATAAGGGTAAGTCACGTCTCCAGAGCCTGGGGATCTAAAAGGCATCAGGAAAAGAACTTGCCTATAGAGATCATCATGCTGTCAAAAACAATCAATGGAAAATTATTTTATACCAATTGCTCTTACATCAGTTTAGCGAAATACATGGTAAGATCTGGTGCTCACAACCTTACCTTAGAAGTCACTGGAAATTTACACCTTAGTGTCACTCTGATTAACAAGGCGAAAATAATGGCATCCCTAAGACCAGAGCCAGTTTTGCTTTCCTTGGACTCCGAGCCACAAATGGCAGCGGCACTGTTGGGATTCAAACTGGCGCATTTCTGACAATAGGGTGAACACTTTTGGTTGCACCACTGAGGGATGGGCAAAATTTTTAAATGTTAGTCAAAAAGTATTAGCGATTGCCTAAAATATTAATTTTATTCAACATGACCGTATGCTGTGGTTATCAGAATCAAGTTTATTGCCAAGTACGTTCTCACATACAAGTAGGCAGATCAGACACTCGCTGGCCATGCTGTGAAAATTGTGCATCCAGACACTCGTTTAAGTTTCCAAATCTGTCATTGCTTAACTCTTGAATATTTTCTATTGTGAACATCATCAAAAAGCTTATAATCGCCTGCTTTCCAAAGAAATTCATCTTGTTAAGATCTGTTCAGTACTTTGGGAGTAACAGCAGGTTGAAGCTGGTACAACAGAGTAAAAACTCTGCTTGCGTGACGTCGGGAAACTGCCGGTGCTTTGAGTTACAGGAAAGCAGTCAGGCTCTCGTCTCTTCTGATCGGTTTCCGACTGGATTACTCATGAATATCAAATCAGATAACTTTTATAGGGATGTTCTCTCACTCTCACCATTTCTGATGAAGTATTCAGCAAAATTTTCCGTCAGCTAGTTTTGATGTCATGATTCACGGGAGACTCTGAAGTGAGTTTTCATAGCTTTACCTACTTATTTTTTCAAATCAAACTGATTAATGTAAATTGCTATTTTAGTATATAACTTGTTTTGATGAAAAATATTGAGATCTTAGTGATCGGAATGATATTTAAAAAAAAAAAAAAAAAAAAAAAAAAAAAAAAGTCAGAAACGTGAGTGTCAATTTCAATTCAGTTAACCGGAATTGTTTATTGGATGGTGAGCATACAGTTTTTTGAGGTTAGCCTTGAAAGCTATGAATATTAATTGAAATAATCATTTATATTCTTTCATATAAAAACACTACTAGGCCCTACTTAGAGAAACAAAGGCCTACAGAGCACAAAGAGGGTATTAGAAAATCTTATTACTTTATTTTGATAATGTGAATGACATTCAATGATTATTTATGCATATTTTATAATTAACACTGATATCTCCTTTGTGGTGTATAAATGAGAGTTAAAATCAGTTATGTTGCACGAATAAAGCTATTTGATGAAATTTTGAAGCGAGTGTACCAATTTAACAGTTGTACCTAATTAGCATAATTAAATACAAATCAAATGTTAATTTGCAGAATTTTTCAAACTTTGTATTCAGTATACAACCACCTATATGCCTGCCAATTTCCATGTAAATATCTTGACCAAAAATTAAAAAAAAAAAAAAAAAGTTAAGAAAAAACATTTGATCTCATTGGTCAATGAGGCCCATTTTGGACCATGTGATCCTCATACAGAATATTATGGCAGTTTCCTATAAATTAAGCTGTTTTTTCCCCCCATTCTTTGATTTGTAATATAACAAGAACGGATATACATTTTTTAATTCTGTAAAAAAGTATGTTGTTCTGCATTCGACTCTGAATTCAATGAGCGCAGTTTCAAGCAATCTGGATTGAATTTTCACCCGATATGCCTAATACAAGGAATTTGCTTTGGTGATTGAACGGTTAAGACAGAGGAATTTAGCAAAGACAAGAAATAGAAGAATCTGAAATATACACATTTGAAAAGTGGACATATTTAAGGGGTATGTGCAGGAGTTGCTGACATCCAAGCTGTACGGTATGTCCAGAATGTGCAAAAATCTGGATATGAAGAGCATAATAAGGTCATGGAGCCCAGAGTTTAAGGCAAATTGTTTCAGAAAGTTGCACAAAGATTTAAGGATTGCAAAATATCTTGGTCACTCAGACTCATCTACTTTAACTATTGAACTCACGGAAATAGCGCTGTAAAAGTCCATTATCAATACTTTACAGTCAGTTTGATAAACTTGCCTCAGGTAAAGGACTCCGGATATAAAAGGTCCCATCAGATCATCTTCAAAAGCTCTGGAACACCTTTATATATAGTATATAAAAGACACTTTAACCTCTTACTCAGGTTTTATACGTGTCCATTGTAAACCTTTCATGTTTTTTTTGTTACAGCTTGAAACGTTTTATGGTTTTTAAGTGATTAGTGCATGTGATGTTTTACAATGAGGCTAAAGATGGATTTCCATAGTTATATAAAAAAGGTATAACTATTCAACTGGGGTGGTCAGAGTGACACTGGGAGTAGTGCTGGTTCTTCACAGCTTCAGGGTCTGTGGTATTATCTTGAGCTGTGAGAAGTTTCTGTGCATCATCTTCCTGTGTGTGGTTCCTCTAGGTTCTGTGAAGAAGCAAGTGTGCTTGGTGCCCTTCAGTGGATTGGCATCTCATCCTCCTTATACCCAGTATTCCTGGGCAGGGGCGCCATTGGGAGGATGGGGGTGTTTAGGACAATTCTAAGGGCCCCAAACATTGACAGAATGCCCTCCGAGGACAATATTAACATTACCATGTGTAAATTAATTTAGTTTAAAAAAAAAAAATTTTTTAAATAATTTTGTCTCGTAAAACAAGCAAATACAAAAACCTTCTGGTTTGGTTTTCCATTTCCTGCAAAATTATTAGAATGGATAGTCTTTATATTTCACCCCTTTCCCGATTCACTACATGGTACAGTCCTGGGTAGGCAGAGCCAGAGCGTGACACCGCGTTAGGTTTGTTGCTTTCTAATCCAGCACTAACGTCAGCTGCGTACGGTAGAAGCAGAATTGACAGTGAACCATCAGTAGACTGACACCATCATGAAGAAGTCGGGTTACCAGAAACGTAAGGGGGGAGAGGGGATATTATATTCTTTCACAGGGCCCAAATTTTCTAACCGCACCCCTGTTCCCAGGACTGGCTCTGAATCCACCATGACCCCAACAAGGTGGTTACTGAAGATGAATGAATGTATTGAATTCAGGTTTTTGCTTAAACTGTGTTAAAGGTGTGCTGAAGCATACTGGAAAAGTACTGAGTTATAAAAAGTCTCTGGAACACCATATACCAGAGATCTGTGTAGTCTGTGACGGTAACTGCAGTATCATGTAAGGAGTTTAAACAAACAAATCACAAGACAACGACTGTCTCGTGCTGACAAAACACTGGCTTAAAGGAGATACACAGAGCCATGGCCTCACTTTTATTTATAAATGCCTTAAGACCTCAAGAATGGCACAGGAATAGTTTTAAATGTTAACAATAAATCTAATATTGTAATTTTTACGATTCATATAGGTAGCGGTCTGAGTGAATGACCTTGACATCCGTAACATCACAGCAGGAACTCTGTCTCCTCACCATTTCCACTACACTAAAACACAGAGCTGACTGCAAGTCCGATCCTCCATTTTGAGCTAATTTATTGCCAGTTGCATTCATGGCCCAAGAATGCTCAAAATGCAAAGATTTGGACGCGTTTTGCGAGTTGTTCATGGGCACATTGGGCGCCTATAAAGTGGTCTCTCCTCTGCTCTGTATATTTTACTGAAGACTTGTACGAGACCTCTGATCTGTTGAGGTGTGTTGGCTATCAGCCCGCATTGAAAAAGGGTGCAGTATCAACAAGTAAATAAAACTACAAGGAAAATATATTTTATTTATTTTTTTTAAAGGAACATGAGTTCAGTTGCACCAGTCCTCCCGGAGCATGAGCCGAGGGCTGTTGGTAAAACCTGGGATGGAACGAGATGGGACATAATTGCTCTAGCAGTGACCTCCCTGCAGTTGTTGCTAAAACCGGTGACATCCCGTTACGTCCTGGGTTTTAGTAATTGCCTGAGCCAAGCAGTAATGGCGGAGTAGTTAATATGGAGAATGAGTGGACCAGCCATCTGATTTTCTCCACTGGATATTGCTGCCATCTCACCCTTATGTGGAAGAAGCGAATGAACGGAGAACTGAAAGTCAGATTGTTTTGAAACAATCAGCCACAAAATCGATGATATTAAAAAAAAAAAAAAAAAAAAAAAAAAAAAAAAAGTTGTTTACCTGCATTTAGATTAATACATGTAACTGGTATTGTGTGTTTAAGTTACCAGTATAAGATTATTTAAATTTGCTTCAGAATGTGATCGCCTCAGTTCATCTGATTATTTAATTAGCCTTTTATGTTTTATCAGTGAAAATGCATGCATGTACATGTATGTCATATGACATATCGCTCGGGCAGTGAGCTCCCCACAGTTGTTACTAAAACCGGTGATGTTCCGTTCCGTCCCAGGTTTTAGTAATTGCCTGAGCCGAGCAGTAACGGCGGAGTACTCAGTAATGGAGAATGAGTGGAGCAGCCGTCTGATTTCTCCACTGGATATTGCTGCCATCTCGCCCTTACGTGGATGAAGCAAATGAACGGAGAACTGAATGAAGAACTGAAAGTCAGATTGTTTCAAAACAATCAGCCACTAGATCAGCCTTCAAGAAGCGAGAACACAGCCGGGTAAGCTACGACTCTCATTTGGATACAAAACAACACGTTGTTTACCTACATTTAGATTAATACATGTAACTTGTATTGTGTGTTTAAGTTACCGGTGTAAGATTATTTAAATTTGCTTCAGAATGTGATTGCCTCAGTTCATCTGATTATTTAATTAGCCTTTTACATTTTATCAGTGAAAATGCATGCATGTACATGTAAGTTATAACACCTATCCTGTTTTAATGAGCGGCAACCCACAATCAATGAAGTCAAATCGGTCTGAGTTGAGCAAGTCGGTAACAGTATTTCTTTCACCGTATATTTTTTATTGATATGACTTTAGTCTATAGCTGTAAAAGGCCTCAGCCTTAAAATGCATATCACGGGTAAATTCAGGAGCGAGATCAATGTAATTCTCCTATTTTATATTAAACTTTGGTCAAATCTGTGTCACATTTTGTGCAATTTTTTTACCTTGTGCAATACCAGAAAAATTCAGTTGAAATTAAGCCATTTGAGGCGAACTGGTCCGCCTCTGAAAAAACTTGACGTTTGGATTTCCTGGCAAACATTGATTTTCGTGACGTCGTGTGCGGGACGCCTCCCTCTGAATCCTACGTCAGCGCTGGTTTGTTTATGAGAAAACGACCTGGTGGTTTCCTGCAAATTTCTTCAACGTTATCGCGTAATTATTAAAAATGGTTAACAGATGTATTGTAGGAGGGTGCAGCAACACCAATCTTGATGGGATTAGTACTCATCGTTTCCCAAAAGACCGGACAATGAGAGAGAAATGGGAGCGCTTGGTCTACACAGGCTGTGCACTGAAACTAGTGGTGTGTCGTTCACGAACGAACCGTTCTTTTTGAACGAGTCTTCGAAGTGAACGACTAGAACTAGTTCGCGCTGCCTCTCGTTCTCGGTCGTTCGCGAATCAGCAGTCTCTGCTCGCTGGCAGCAGGGCGGTCGCTGAATCTCGGTCGTTGGCGAATCAGCAGGATCTGTTCAGTAGCAGAAGGGCGTCCAACTTGCATTTTGATCTGTGCAGAGCAGCGCCACTTTACTTCTTTAAGGGCTATCTGAGCCCTATTATCAGAGCGTTGACACATGCCAGGTCTTTGGTTTACAATTTAGAGCTCTCACTCAGCAATACATTTCAGTTCACAGCGAACGAGCTCAGCAGTTCGCGAACGAACGAACGAACAGCCAGCAGCCAGCCTGCCTACTGTTCGCTGAATACGATGACTTGTAAAGTTGTTTATTCTCTGAAATGAGTGTTGCTGTTAAATAAGCAATTTTTTTTTTTTTGCTTAATGGGTTTGAGAGAACAACTGCATAGCCGGCAGACCATGGCTCTACTAAAATAAATATAATAAATATAAAAACAGCTTTATTCTTATCTACATTTAATTAACTTTCAGAGCTTTGTTTATGTAGTCTTTTTCAGATAATGCTAGGATAATGTTTTTCTTCCATCTTTTTCTCAAGCACATTGTAATGTATGAAAATCCATTGTGGATGGCACCTCTGCCGCCTCTCGTTCACTCAAGATGAACTAAACTTCGGATGACAGCCATTGTTGTGCCGCTTTGGTGTGACGTCATCAAAATGAACGAGTCTCATCTCATCTCATTATCTGTAGCCGCTTTATCCTTCTACAGGGTCGCAGGCAAGCTGGAGCCTATCCCAGCTGACTACGGGCGAAAGGCGGGGTACACCCTGGACAAGTCGCCAGGTCATCACAGGGCTGACACATAGACACAGACAACCATTCACACTCACATTCACACCTACGGTCAATTTAGAGTCACCAGTTAACCTAACCTGCATGTCTTTGGACTGTGGGGGAAACCGGAGCACCCGGAGGAAACCCATGCGGACACGGGGAGAACATGCAAACTCCACACAGAAAGGCCCTCGCCGGCCCCGGGGCTCGAACCCAGGACCTTCTTGCTGTGAGGCGACAGCGCTAACCACTACACCACCGTGCCGCCCAAAATGAACGAGTGAACGAACGAATTTCTTTGCTGAACTGACCGACATGAACGAACTGGCGGAAATGAATCGCCATGTCCCACCAATAACTGAAACCGTGCAAAGCTATCGCAGCCTGCTGGCGGTTTCGCAGGTGACGTCACGAACCTGGCTCCAGACTCCCTTGGGATTTTTCCAGATGCATTTTGCTATTCTATTTTTTTCTGCTGTAGACAGATGGCCTTGTGCAAAATTACCCTTCTGGATGAGTGTGTAAAGGGACATACTTTCATATAAAAAAAAAAAAAAAAAAAAAAAAAACACGAAATTGGTCCGGGATATACACTTTCAAACCGGTTAACGCAGTGACGTCATGCACTCAGCTGGCTGTGTCAGCTCGAATCCCAACCCTGCGGTCGATTTTATCTCTCAGAAATATATATACATTTTTAATTCTCATTTATGCAGCATACAAGAGTCAAAGATGGAGATACTATCCACTCAGAAATGTATTTAAAAATAAAAGGTTCCGCATATCTTCTTTAAATTGGACCGACTGGTCTGGTTACCGGAAGTGGGCGTCACGTAGATTTTAATACGTCATCACGCAAATCTGAACTCCTCTCTACAGAGCGTCACGTCCAAGTGACGCAAACACACGGGGGCAGAAAGAAAGGTCGCAAAACAATGAGGGCATCAAATCCACCAGGTTACTGAACACAGCTCTCAGGGGTTCACCGATACACCGAAGCAGCCAGTGAACCATTAACTAACAACTTGTGAAATGACTCTGAGCCAGTCGTGCGAGTTTATATAGAAACCGTTCCAAACCGAGCTCCTCTCCAGTGAACGGATCCGAACCTGACTCACTGGAGTTCTTTAGCACGAACCATGAATCCTCAAAGCAGATTCAACACATTCGCTCACTGTTTCAGCGCCATTCACGCAGAGACGGGGGTTTAAAAATGTAGAGTTACATTTTTATCTGTATATTGTTTAGTCGTCTTGTTCTTGGGATTTTTTTTAAATAAATATATGTTGGTTTTCCAGTATGTATCTTTTTCTTTTCGGATGTCTGATAATTTCCCAGCTTGGGATCAAGAAAGTAAATCTTGTGTTTTGTAAAACAAACGGAAATCAGTCAGTACGTGTCGTTGACCTTTTCCTGTACAACAAAACTATTTAGCATATACAAGCATAAGTTGTTGATGATTAATAATAACAGACAGACAGTTTTAGAACTCACTGGGTCACGAAGCTTAGCTTTATCTCGTCTGTAACAACACTGAAACGTGAAAAATAACACACACTTACCAAATGCATGAATGCTAACAAAGAGGCAGCAGGTCAGTCAGACAGACAGACAGACAGGGCCTTTAACTCCTCAGAGCATCACCGCGACCCGTCATCCATGTTTAAGCTCCCCTGAGCGCACTGGTGACACTGAGGGAAGCAAAATTCGGTTGCACTGGAAAACTAACTAACCTAACTCTTCACCCGGCGCCATGAAGAAACGACATACAACTTTTACACTAAATTCCACAACACTTACTCCTCCTTTGCCACTATAACGCGTCTGGAGTAGAATACCGTTTAAAGCACACTGATAACGGAGACGGGCGCTGCTGTGAGGAGGCGGATTATCACAGCTGAGTGAAGATAACGGAGTGGAAGTGAAGTAGCAGCAAGCTGAAGCCGGAGACAACCAGCGACGAAAGTTACCCGGGTTGCCAAATCGGGTTGATTTAAACATTATTGGCAATTCTACATCACCCGAAACCAGGGGTGCAGATCCGATGTCAGGATTGGGGGGGAGGACACAAAAGTGATTTTTTATCTCATCTCATCTCATCTCATTATCTCTAGCCGCTTTATCCTTCTACAGGGTCGCAGGCAAGCTGGAGCCTATCCCAGCTGACTACGGGCGAAAGGCGGGGTACACCCTGGACAAGTCGCCAGGTCATCACAGGGCTGACACAGAGACACAGACAACCATTCACACTCACATTCACACCTATGGTCAATTTAGAGTCACCAGTTAACCTAACCTGCATGTCTTTGGACTGTGGGGGAAACCGGAGCACCCGGAGGAAACCCATGCGGACACGGGGAGAACATGCAAACTCCGCACAGAAAGGCCCTCGCCGGCCACGGGGCTCGAACCCAGGACCTTCTTGCTGTGAGGCGACAGCGCTAACCACTACACCACCGTGCTGCCGGACACAAAAGTGATTTTTTATTTTAATTTTTTTTCCTGTATGCAACTCATACCATGCAACCATAAATCACAACTTCGTAGAGGCTCGCCACATCATTCAAAAAGTACTGCACAGGGAATCATTTGTGCTTACCTTACTTGTTAATTTGTCCAGAGTCAGAAATATATTTGTCAAACATTATTTGTTCCACCATTTCTATCTAAAATGTGAAGAATGTGAAGTCTCAAAATAGATTTGTTTGTACAATTTTGAATAATTTAGGGGATTTTTATTGGGGGGACAATTCATGTGGGCGGCACGGTGGTGTAGTGGTTAGCGCTGTCGCCTCACAGCAAGAAGGTCCGGGTTCGAGCCCCGTGGCCCGCGAGGGCCTTTCTATGCGGAGTTTGCATGTTGTCCCCGTGTCCACGTGGGTTTCCTCCGGGTGCTCCGGTTTCCCCCACAGTCCAAAGACATGCAGGTTAGGTTAACTGGTGACTCTAAATTGACCGTAGGTGTAAATGTGAGTGTGAATGGTTGTCTGTGTCTATGTGTCAGCCCTGTGATGACCTGGCAACTTGTCCAGGGTGTACCCCGCCTTTCGCCCGTAGTCAGCTGGGATAGGCTCCAGCTTGCCTGCGACCCTGTAGAACAGGATAAAGCGGCTACAGATAATGAGATGAGATGAGATGAGATGAGATGAGACAATTCATGTTTTTCAGAAATTGGGAGGGACATGTCCCCCCCCGTCCCCCGGGATCTGCACCCATGCCCGAAACAACCAAATATCTCATCTCATCTCATTATCTCTAGCCGCTTTATCCTTCTACAGGGTCGCAGGCAAGCTGGAGCCTATCCCAGCTGACTACGGGCGAAAGGCAGGGTACACCCTGGACAAGTCGCCAGGTCATCACAGGGCTGACACATAGACACAGACAACCATTCACACTCACATTCACACCTACGGTCAATTTAGAGTCACCAGTTAACCTAACCTGCATGTCTTTGGACTGTGGGGGAAACCGGAGCACCCGGAGGAAACCCACGCGGACACGGGGAGAAGATGCAAACTCCACACAGAAAGGCCCTCGCCGGCCCCGGGGCTCGAACCCAGGACCTTCTTGCTGTGAGGCGACAGCGCTAACCACTACACCACCGTGCCGCCCCACAACCAAATATTTCACATGAAATGTTCGATGGCAACAATTACTTCATAAATGAAATGAATAAAGAACTACTGGGTTTTTTGTTCCCTTAATTTTTTTTTTTTTTATATAAAAAGTTATTTCCGTGCACATAATTTGTATGGGCACTGTGTGAGACGGCTGCCTCTCCAGTAGCTCTGTAGTTTTTAGCTCTTTAAACCTCTTTTTTCCACCTTTTTTACTTTTTTGCTCTTCTTACTCTTAGGGAACCCTCCCAAAGGGATCAATAAAGTTTTATCTAATCTAATCTAATCTAATCTAATCTAAAAGCATTAACTGAGGAATTGAACTCAACCTGGCAACACTGGATGCCGTCGATACTTTTTCAAAATGGTTGAACCCTTCACCACTCTTCAACATAAAAGTCTTTATTGTGGCGCAACTCATCATCTTAATAAAATAAAAAATAAATCTAACACCTTTTTCTGAGCAACTCACGTTCACGTAGTCTGTGATATTATTGGACATATTTGTTTATTTATAAATCAGGGTACCATGGCTAAACATGCCAGTACAGAATTCTCTAGATTAAATCTTGTTATATATATATATATATATATATATATATATATATATATATATATATATATATATATATATGCGCCATGGGATTCTATGGATTTGACATATACATAGGCCAGCAGTGATGCTTGAGCTGTCATTAAGATTTTAGGTTGCCTGACAGGTTTGGATCACATCTTGTTCAATTTCAGTGTTGTCCATGCTATGGAAGTACAGAAAATTTCTTCAGTGTCTCATTTTGCAAATAGTCCAATTTTTGTCTAATTTAGCAAATATTAAAATTTGATATCAATGTTGATATGTTCAAACATAAAAAGATGTTTTCCACTATACCAACTACATCAGCATGTATGACAACATATAACACCTTTGTTTGCATTTAAAGTGAGTGTGCAAGCGATACATTTATTTGGACTCACACTTAATAAACAATCAATTTTAACATTACAATCTAAGAAGTTATTCCATGTTTCCCATTATCTGTAGGTCAGATCAACAGGAACAACTGTCAAGTTGTGGGCAAAAGTCCTTATTTCCATGAATTATGTCGGAAACATGTGATCCAAACGTCCATAGTTGAATCACACCTCTTCATCAATTGTGCCTCGTCGTCTAAATACCCAGGAAACTTCAGCACTTCAGAGGAGTTGTGTTGTGACCCCTTTGTCCTACGCAGCAGGGTGTTTACTGACATTCTCCCCAACTTCTGTTTCTCTGCACAACTGACTTATATAGAAAGACGAATACAAATGCCTTAGGGGAGTTGTTTGTTGAAATCCTATTGAATTAAAGACACAACAGTACGTTTTAAGTAAACTGAAAACTCTCCTTTAGTTTACAAAGCAATTGTGATATTAAAAAAAAGACTTACATCCTGAAAAGTAATAAATAACCGAAGTTGGCAAGCTCATTTTCCCATGTGCTCAAATGGCACACTGACCTGAGGAAGAAATAATACATGGCAAAATATGAGACAGTGAAAGAGAAGCAACTATAAAAAAAAATAAAGTTCAGATGAGCACAGCAGTGCAAATAGAGCATACAAATACAGTGTGCACCTGTGGCGGGGTGATGCGGATCTGATCGTGGCGCAGTGGGAGGTCAGGGGACGCGTTGGCAGGAGCCCCCCGATGGAGACGCAGACACACTCTCCTCTCTCGTTCAGCTCCTCGTCCTGCTCTGGGAGATGCATTCCCTGAGAAAGAACATATCACACATCTCTGTAACCAGAACATGGCTCTACAGGTGAGAGCCATACTATAAGATCACCTACTTTTTAAGGAAAAAGGAATGTTTTAACTAACTCTTGTGAATATCACAACTCACCAGTCTGTGGAACCCGTGGGACAGGTGCTGAGCCAGCTGGGTCTGGACCGTTGCGGACTCTGTTAGGCACCGGAAGGTTCGGGCCAGAGGGCAGTGCACGTGCAGCAGAGCCCTGAGGTCCTCCACCAGGCCTCTCATCTCTCTCCTCTCCCTCTCCTCCTCTTTGCTCCTTCTCTTTCTCTTCTGCTGTCCTACTGGATCCCTGTAGTAGCCACAGGCAAACATGGAGGAATCAACGACAATTCCCTAAGGTAAAAGTTACTTCCAAAGTATTGGGGCAAGGAGAATAACATACAAATTTCAACATGTTCCAGTCAAACACATAGTCGTAAGAGAAACCCTGTCTGTGGAACAGATTTCTGAACAGCTGTCTCAGATAGGAGTAATCAGGTTTGTCATCAAATCGCAGCGAGCGGCAGAAGTTCATGTATGTGGAGAATTCGGCTGCAGACAGAGGTAAAGGAAAAGAGTAATGATGATTAGAAGAAGGACAATGAAAGAAAGAGATGGTCTGATGTGAAGTCGTACAAGGAAAAAGGAAATACATCGCCACGAAAAAAGTAAAGAAAACGTCTAGCAGGAAATTATGTGTGATTCAAATGCTGTCCTTCTACTCACATGGATAGCCCTTGCAAAGCACTTCAATAGGGGTTGACATCTTCTTCTCACTAATCCGTTCATATTTCTGTCGTTTCGTGGCAGCTTTAAGACCCTGCCAAGGCAGTGAGCCCAAGTTAAAGTACATGAGCACATAGCCAAGAGACTCCAGGTCATCCCGCCGAGACTGCTCTATGGGAACAGATAAGACACGTAGTGAATGCAAGAGCCCCAAGCAACAACCCATGTCTGTAGCATTATATTCACCACAAACCCGATTCTCCTCTTACCAATGCCCAGATGTGTGTTAATGGAGGCATAGCGGGCAGTGCCAGTCAGGTTTTTATTCTCCCGGTAGGGAATGTGCTGATGTGTACGAGCATCACGGTACTTCTTGGCCAAGCCAAAGTCTATGATATACACAAGGTTGCCCTTCTTGCCAAGCCCCATCAAGAAGTTGTCAGGTTTGATATCTCTGTGAATGAAGTTCTTTGAGTGGATGTACTCAATGCGGCTGATCTGTAGAGAGGAGGTGAAGACCACTGACAATATATAAGCAAGGAATTAAAAAAAAAAAACAGGCTTGAAAAGTAAGTAGTTTATCATGATTGAAACCAAAGCAGAAAATGAAAGTTAAAATCATCCAAAACATGTCCTATGTTCTGAGCATTGAGGATATCCCATTACCATCTGGTCTGCAAGTAACAGCACAGTCTTAAGGCTGAATTTCCTTGAGCAGAAGTTAAACAGGTCTTCCAGACTTGGACCCAGGAGCTCCATCACCATCACGTTGTAGTCCCCCTCAGCACCGCACCACTTGATTGACGGAATTCCCACTACAGATACAGATAAAAAAAGATGAACTTAGATAAAATCAGTCATCGTTTATTTCTTTGGACATCCTTATAAAAAGAAATACAATCTCTGTATGCTTCCAGCTTCACCTCCTCCCTGCATCATCTTGTAGAATTTGCTCTCTATATGAAGCTGGGGATGCTTAGTCTTCACACTTTCTAGCTTGATGGCAACCTCCTCTCCTGATGTAATGTTTGCACCTGCAAATATTGATGGGGAATACTCAGTTGCATAGACCTATTCAGTGAACGAGAAGAGCAGGCATTTGTGTAGTCTGCCATCAAACACATTCAAACGAGCTACTTACCGAGATAGATGTCCCCAAAAGAGCCACTTCCGATCTTCCGCCCAAGGCGGTATTTATTTCCAACACGCAACTCCATGACTTTGTTCTAAAAGTTGCCTGGGAATGACCAAAACATTAGCGCCACATTGGGGAAATTGCCACATCCCTTATACAGATTTCTGAGCAAGCAACCACAAACTACAGCATGCGGAGCTGGATTACAAAACAGCTTTGATGTTGGTGCTGAGTACACCATTCTGTACACAAACCACTAGCTGTGCCAACTGACACAAACCTGTTCGTTATTCTTTCAGAGGAACACAATGTGCTAGCATGTACTGGGAGCTCTCCAGTACAATGAAGCATACCTGACTTGGATTGATGGTCAGGAATGATGACAGATCTTATAGCTAATACTGAACTCCTTGCGATGAGAATCATTTGATCTAGTGTAGCCAATACCAACATGGTTATCAAGCTAATTTTGGAAGATCGAGGCCGTGAAAACGAAGGTTCCGTTGGGAAAAACAAAAGCTACGTTCATCCATCACTGGCATGCTTTCATAAATCGAGAAAGAGCAGCAGGCCACGGTGGAGAGGAAAACGACGGCTCGCGTCGGATTTGGTTGCAGCCGCACCCTGTAGAGATCATGACTCCGGAGCAACCGCATAGCGCGCAGTGGACACGGTTTCCATCTGCCAGCACATGCATAAGAAACCATCATGCTACACACACACACGCACACACACACACATACACACGTCCCGCTTTGACCTTATATGAGTCCCACCCTACCTGATCCGAGGGCGAGGACAAAGCGGCGCAGGCGGACGGCTTCGCGAGTCAGGACCCTGGACAGCGAAGGCAGCACAAGCCGTTTCACGAGTCTCATTCCAGACGCAGAGGAAAAACTCGGCTCTTTCAGTAGGAATTCCCAAATCCTCGATTTCTAGCGATCGAGCTGACCTACTTGCGTTAGCAAAGCTACCACCCTCCCCTTGTTTGTATCGCAGCGCACTTGTGACAGAAAATGATGTCATTCATAAACTACCGGAAGGACCCGGATCACTTCAAGGGGCCGCACGATGAAAACAATCCGTGATGGAGAGGCCTATAAGATCAAACTGGGGGGGAAAAAAATGCATTCCCACCGTTCACTAAAACAACAACAACTGGATAACCGGTTGACTTGGCATAATAACAGATCCTCATCTCATCTCATTATCTCTAGCCGCTTTATCCTGTTCTACAGGGTCACAGGCAAGCTGGAGCCTATCCCAGCTGACTACGGGCGAAAGGCGGGGTACACCCTGGACAAGTCGCCAGGTCATCACAGGGCTGACACAGAGACACAGACAACCATTCACACTCACATTCACACCTACGGTCAATTTAGAGTCACCAGTTAACCTAACCTGCATGTCTTTGGACTGTGGGGGAAACCGGAGCACCCGGAGGAAACCCACGCGGACACCATGCAAACTCCACACAGAAAGGCCCTCGCTGGCCATGGGGCTCAAACCCGGACCTTCTTGCTGTGAGGCGACAGCGCTAACCACTACACCACCGTGCCGGCCCAAATATTTTATTCTACTTGGAAAATTGACCAGTAAACTTGGTGACGAAATATGACCATATTATATATAAGTCAAAAGTTTTGGACACACCTCCTAATTCAATGTTTTTTCTTGATTTATTTTTTTTATTTTTTATTCCAACTACAAATCAGAAATACTTGGGACGGTATGGAAAATGCGAATTTAAAAAAAGCAGTGATTTCTAAATTTACTCGGACTTATATTTCATTGAGCAGTGTACTGGTTAGCAAGAAGGTCCTGGGTTCGAGCCCAGTAGCTGGCAAGGCCTTTCTGTGTGGAGTTTGTACTGTATGTTCTCGCCGTATCTGCCCGGGTTTCCCCTACAGTCCAAAGACATGCAGGTTAGGCTAATTGGTGGCTCTGAATTGACCCTAGGTGTGAATGTGAGTGTGAATGGTTGTTTGTGTCTATGTGTCAGCCCTGCGATGATCTGGTGACTTGTCCAGGGTGTACCCCGCCTCTCACCCATAGTCAGCTGGGATAGGCTCCAGCTTGCCTGCGACCCTGTAGAACAGGATAAGCGGTTACGGATAATGGATGGATGGATGGATGGGCGGCATGGTGGTGTAGTGGTTCGCTAGAAGGTCCTGGGTTTGAGCCCAGTGGCAGGCAAGGGCCTTTCTGTGTGGAGTTTGCATGTTCTCCCTGTGTCTACCTGGGTTTCCTCTGAGTGCTCCGGTTTCCCCCACAGTCCAAAGACATGCAGGTTAGGTTAATTGGTGGCTCTAAATTGACCGTAGGTGTGAATGTGAGTGTGAATAGTTGTTTGTCTCTGTGTCAGCCCTGCGATGATCTGGTGACTTGTCCAGGGTGTACCCCGCCTTTCACCCATAGTCAGCTGGGATAGGCTCCAGCTTGCCTGCAACCCTGTAGAACAGGATAAGTGGCTACAGATAATGGATGGATGGATTATATTTCATTGCAGATATTTCATGTCATTTTTTTTCTGGTCAACTTCATTTCATTTGTTAATATACATCCGTTCCTGCATTTCAGCCCTGCAACACATTCCAAAAAAAGTTGGGATGGGGGCAATTTAGGGCTACTAATGAGGTAAAACAATTAAATAATGATGTGATTTGAAACAGGTGATGTCAACAGGTGATTGTAATCATGATTTGGTACAAAATCAGTATCCATGAAAGACAGTCTTTGAGGAGCAAAGATGGGCTGAGGGTCTCCAGTTTGTCAACAAATGTGTGAGAAAATTATTAAAATGTTTGTATATTCCTCAGAGAAAGCTATGAAAGGATTTGGACATATCACTCTCTATGGTGTAATGGAAATTTCTAATAAACACTTCAGAACGGTTAGCAGTTGTCTTTTCAGTTATTTATTATGGTAAATCATATAAAAGAAATATAAGATAGGAAAGAAAGAAAATTAAAGCAGAACACCACCTCTAGTGATGTGAGAGTACGCGCGCTCTCTGAGTTGTGTTTTAGTGGCTGTTATCTATATACTCTAAAGGCATTTGCTTTACTGCCCGTGTCTTCACGTGATTGGCTCAAGATTTTCTATGAAGCTTTGCTAATGAGTGCACCTGGCATGCTTTGGTACGTGCAGGCAGATGCAAGCAGGGAGAACTCAAGCTCCCTGCTTATCACCACCAAGGTCAGGAAAGGTGGGTACATCATGAGAAGATGTGTAGTTAGGATGAACTCAAGCACCCTGCTCATTACCACCAAGGCCACAGAAAGGCGATTAAAGCATGTGGAAAACATCTCTTCTCAGTACACTAAGACCCCGTCCACACGTAGCCGGGTATCTGCTAAATCAAAGATATTTTTCTACGTTTTGGCCTGTCATCCACATGAAAACACATCAAAAACGAATATTTAAAAAAACTCTGGGCAAAGTGAAGATTTTTGAAAACTCTGTGTATGCCTTTTCGTGTAGACAGAGATAACCGGAGGTTTGCGTTTTAGAACGTCACAATCTGCGCCAAAAAATGACAACAAATCTGCCCTGACGTCAAACATGCGACCTTTGTTTACTGCACAGCAAATTCCTCAGTGTTGAATTAACACTTTCAGAGTTAATCTGGGTCCAATTGGACCTATATAAACACAGTAGGGTGTTAAATCAACACTCTGGGTGTTAATTCAACACTGGGGATTTTGCTGTGTGCAGAAGCCAGATTAAGCATGGACAAAGAGTAATGGATCGGAGTAGTGCCTTGAAAGCGTTAATTATTGTGCAGGTGCTATTTACACGTTTAATTTTAGAAGCCCAACCACTGATAAGATTCCCAATCAACATTTTCTTGCGTCTTTTGAAGTTTATACTCCAAAATTGTGTTTAGAAGCAATTCTGTCTCCGAGTCTGTCCAGACGAACGAGCTTGGCGCCATGTTTTATGTTTAGGCGGAAGTGACGCCAACAGAGGGCTATTCTGATGTGATTAGGGGTAGGATTTGGGGAAATAATGCCATCTACAGGTTTGGAATGCTTATGAATGTGATTGAAAATGCAGATGTTCGGTTATGTGTGGAAGGGATTTTTTTCGAAGACGAGGTGGTGTGGATAAAACATTTTTATAAACGGAGGGGGGGAAAATGTTCGGTTTTAAAAATACCCGGCTACGTGTGTACATGGCCTAAGTCACTTGAGCTCAACATACAGAAACAGAGAATAATAATGTTCGTTCATTAAATTTCCCTCACATTTCCCCCCTTTTTATCCTACAGGATAATAATTGCTAAAAGAAAAGAACTGTACACAGTTTCAGTGATAAGAGTTCTCAGAGAGATTCGACTTAACACGTCATTGAGTGTACAGAGATAATGCTAAGGCTGTTTTTATAAGACATAGACATCTTAAGTAAATGCTAGCAAGCCATATACATAGATCAGGAATAATAGAACAGGAAACAATCATAATGAAAGTGTTTTAAGTCAGGACTAGTTTCATGTCAACTGTGCTGATGTCATCGAACGGTGGGTTATAGTCTTCGTGTGGGTTTGGAGGCCAGTCAGGCAAGTCGTCTAAGGCTATTTTCACCATCTGGTAACCAATATTTGTCAGCTGCCTCTGAAACACAGACATACTACATTGACAGAAAACAGGGAGCAAACATACAGTGGCGCTTGAAAGTTTGTGAACCCTTGAGAATTTTCTATATTTCTGCATAAATATGACCAAAAACATCATCAGATTTTCACACAAGTCCTAAAAGTAGATAAAGAGAACCCAGTTAAACAAATGAGACAAAAATATTATACTTGGTTATTTATTTATTGAGGAAAATGATCCAATATTACATATCTGTGAGTGGCAAAAGTATGTGAACCTTTGCTTTCAGTATCTGCTGTGACCCCCTTGTGCAGCAATAACTGCAATTAAACATTTCCGGTGACTGTTGATCAGTCCTGCACACCGGCTTGGAGAAATTTTAGCCCATTCCTCCATACAGAACAGCTTCAACTCTGGAATGTTGGTGGGTTTCCTCACATGAACTGCTCGCTTCAGGTCCTTCCACAACATTTCGATTGGATTAAGGTCAGGACTTTGACTTGGCCATTCCAAAACATTAACTTTATTCTTCTTTAACCATTCTTTGGTAGAACAACTTGTGTGCTTAGGGTCGTTGTCTTGCTGCATGACTCACCCTCTCTTGAGATTCAGTTCATGGACAGATGTTCTGACATTTTCCTTTAGAATTTGCTGGTATAATTCAGAATTCATTGTTCCATCAATGATGGCAAGCCGTCCTGGCCCAGATGCAACAAAACAGGCCCAAACCATGATACTACCACCACCATGTTTCACAGATGGGATAAGGTTCTTATGCTGGAATGCAGTGTTTTCCTTTCTCCAAACAAAACACTTCTCATTTAAAGCAAAAAGTTCTATTTTGGTCTCATCCGTCCACAAAACATTTTTCCAATAGCCTTCTAGCTTGTCCATGTGATCTTTAGCAAATTGTAGATGAGCAGCAATGTTCTTTTTGGAGAGCAATTGCTTTCTCCTTGCAACTCTGCCATGCACACCGTTGTTGTTCCGTGTTCTCCTGATGGTGGACTCATGAACATTAACATTAGCCAATGTGAGACAGGCCTTCAGTTACTTAGAAGTTATCCTGGGGTCCTTTGTTACCTCGCTGACTATTACAAGCCTTGCTCTTGGAGTGATCTTTGTTGGTCGACCACCCCTGGGGAGGGTAATAATGGTCTTGAATTTCCTCCATTTGTACACAATCTGTCTGACTGTAGATTGGTGGAGTCCAGACTCTTTAGAGATGGGTTTGTAACCTTTTCCAGCCTGATGAGCATCAGCAATGCTTTTTCTGAGGTCCTCAGAAATCTCCTTTGTTCGTGCCATGATACACTTCCACAAACATGTGTTGTGAAGATCAGACTTTGATAGATCCCTGTTCTTTAAATAAAACAGGGTGCCCACTCACACCTGATTGTCATCCCATTTATTGAAAACAACTGACTCTAATTTCACCTTCAAATTAACTGCTAATCCTAGAGGTTCACATACTTTTGCCACCCACAGATATGTAATATTGGATCATTTTCCTCAATAAATAAATGACCAATTATAATATTTTTGTCTCATTTGTTTAACGGGTTCTCTTTATCTACTTTTAGGACTTGTATGAAAATCTGATGATGTTTTAGGTCATATTTATGCAGAAATATAGAAAATTCTAAAGGGTTCACAAGCTTTCAAGCACCACTGTAGCATCACAATCACTAAGCCCAGGACCGGTATGGTGGATGGAATCAGAGTCTTCCATCCACTGAACCAACACCATCAGCTGTCTTCAACTCCTCCATGTTCATCTGCTCATAATTGTTCAGCAACCTTGCGCATCTTGTTCAGTGCCTCAGTGATGTTATCGAGTTAACCCTTGTCCTTCTTGACGTTTGTTGGTGCTCAGAGGGCGGGCACGCCCTATCAGCCCTCATCCCACCTCAGTGGGACTTGGAGGAAACTCGAAACCCTAAGACTTATCTATCGGCTAGACACTGAAACACTCTCCCTATTGAGAGTGCGTGCGTGATTGATGTGATACTCGCACTGTTCCATGTAGTGATGCCTTTCTTCCTCACGAGCTTTACCAGCGTCCGGGTCACTTAGGCCTTCCTTTTCCTCCTGCTCAGCCGGTTCAGGAACCCTCCTGCAGTGGCTAGCGTGGATCCACGTCACTCTGCCTGTGACCTTCACTGCCGTTGGGGTCGTGAGCAGGACCTGGAATGGGCTATTCCACCGTGGCTTGTTCCACTTGGTTCGTCGGAAGTCCTTCACTACTATCCAATCCCCTGGTTGTAGATCGTGCAGAGGTCCCTCAGCGGGTTTGGGAAGTGCTTCTTTTACCTGTTTGTGGATAGATTTCAAAGCAGAGGACAACGTTCAGAGCATTTTGGTCTCCTACTCAATGCCAAACCAGCTTCACTGGGAGACCAAATTTTAAACCAAGTTATGTCTTATCATTTGGTTCAATCAGTTGCAATTAATTAACCAAGTACCATGTAAGTATACATTTAACAAGGAAAACGATCTATGTTATAAGATATACACACAAGATCATGTTGGTGAAGAAAAACAAAACTAAAATTTGGTTACTGAGATGGCTGAGGTCAGAATCCGATGTCATTACTGTGTAACTTTGAGTGTCTTTGACATAACATTTGTGCCTGGTAATTGCTCTTGATAGCTGTGTAGTCACTGTAGTGTGTTTGTCTGTATGGTGATTGGTGAACCATTTTGCATCACAGAATATGCCACAGCGGTGCAACCGCATGGACTCTGGGGCCTGTGATTGTATTGCCCAGACCAGTTGGTCTCCTAGTGGAAAATCCTTAAAAAATGCTCTGACAATGTTGCACAGTAATTCAACATTGCATCATCACACAGTGTGGTGTCCGGCAGTGTTCCTTGAGCTGGCCCTATCCCCGTGTTGGGTACTCGTCCAAACAGAATTTCGAATGGGCTTAACCCATGTTTAGGCCGAGTTTGCATCCTCATTTGTGTGAGTACTACAGGGAGGACCTTTGTCCATCCTAGCCCTGTTTCTGCACAAGCTTTGCTTAGTTTATTTTTTAAGGGACCCATTTTCCCTCTCTAAGTGTCAGTTCAATGAAGTCCATTTGGAGATGATCAAATGGTTTGTCTGGTATTGGGTGTGCTGCTTGAGTTAGTTTGATACCTTGACCTGCATTATGTTGTGCACATATCAATCATTGCTTGCAAAATTTTGCAGCATAATTTGAAAACCCCTTTGTGAACCATCTCTTTGTTACTTCTGCGACCATCCCCCCTTTTGACACATGGGTGAGCCCATGTGCCAATTTTGCATAGAAAGGGAACATGCGTTTGGTAGACAGGGACGGCCCGAGGGACAAACCTAGACCAAGTTTGCAAAGATACAGCCGGCCCATTTCCAGACTTGTCTCTCGTCCTGAGTGGCAGTGCTCTGAAGGTCCGCTAGCTGTAAACAGGGGGTAGAAACCTGAGGAAAAGCAAGGTTAAAGGGTGAACTGGAAGCTGAGGCTGCACACTTAGCTGCCGTGTCCGCCCTGGCATTCCCTTGAGATATAAGATCAGTATTGTTAGTATGGGCAGCACACTTACACACAGCAATGGCTCTAGGGAGTAGAATAGCATCCAACAACTCAGAGACCAGTTTATTATGTGCAATGGGAGATCCTGTGCTGGTGAGAAAATTTCTGCGTTTCCAAATGGTGCCAAAATCATGCACAACGCCAAATGCATACCTACTGTCCGTAAAAATATTGACAGATTGCCCTGCAGCCAATTTGCATGCCTCGATAAGGGCACAGAGCTCTGCAGCCTGCACCGACAGGTTTGAGGGCAGACACGACGCCTTGAGGACCTTGTGATCTGAGACTATTGCAAAACCTACTTTGTTCTTTCCTGTCTCTGAGTCTCTGGAGGCTGAACCATCCACATAGAGGACCATGTCTGGATTTTCCAAAGGGTCACTCTTGAAGTCTGCCCTGGGGGAACAAAAATCATTAGTGAGAGCAACACAGTCATGTGGTTCTCCATCGTCCTCTGTAGGGAGAAGAGAGGCAGGATTCAGAACAGTACAACGTTTCACAATGATGTTAGGCATATCAAGTATGACAGTGTTATACTTCAACCATCTCTGTGCTGACAAATGTGACATCTTTTTCTCCAACAGAAGCAGGGAGACAGCATGTGGGACCAAAAGGGGTGAGGTTAGAGTACCCCACAATATTTCTGGAAGCAGTTACCGCCTTTTCAGCTGCAGCAACTGCACACAGGCAAACAGGAAGTCCAGCCGCCACTGGATCCAGCCTGCTGGAGAAGTAGGCTACAGGTCTCAATCTATCCCCGTGTTTCTGCAAAAGAACAGAGGTCATAAAAACCCTTCTTTTCATCTACACTTTGAACAAATGGTTTGTTGGGGTCAGGCAGTCCCAGAGTGGGTGTGGTCTGCAGAGTGCTCTTTAGGGATGTCAGGCGCGCGCGGGACAGCTGCAGCATTGACTGCTTGCAGAGCTTGGACAAACCTCCACTCATCGGGCTGGGATGGTTTTCTTGCCTTCTTAACTGGAAAAAATAGGAGTGCGCACTGGAGAGTCCTGGCAAGGGACAATTCCATCTGCCTTCAGCAACGAATCAAAGACCGGTCTTATACCTGCGATTGCTTCTGGTTTGAGGTGGGTACTGGGTCTGTCTAGGCCTGAAATCTGATTTGGGGGTGATCACCACTGGTTCAGCATTCTTTATTAGGCCTACATCATGTTTACCCTTCGCCCAAACGGAATTTGGAACTCCCGCCAATTTGGGGTGCACTTCTGCTGGAGTCATGCCTGTGGAAACAGAGACAAACAGGCCACTATGGCCGGGGTCCCCAGGATCCCGGTCATCAGTGGCTAATATTACGCTGCGCTTAACATGCACACACATAGCATTACTTTGTTTGTAGACCCCAAGCTTTTGGCAAAACAACACAATAGGGTCCTCTGTTCGGGACCATTCATTGTCATTGGCTGTGCACTTCCTGACCCACTTCTCCATGTCTTTCCAATGGGCGGCTCGTGGCTTTGCTAATGAGACATGGGGTATAGAATTAACGATGTCAAAGAAATCATGCTGGCAGCAGCCGACCTCAGAGTCCTCTGACACGAGGCCACGTATAACATGTTTGAGAACACTGCGACGAACATTGATGCAGTTGTTTGGACAACGAGTAAAATGGACCTGCACAGCGCAATAATGTTTAGACCAATATGTAGTTTTGAGGGTCAATCTTTCATGCGCGTGGGGGTCTGCAAACCAAGTCTTTTCAAACTCTACATCTTGCCCTTGGTGAACATGTGCTGTACAATGCAAATCTTCCTCTTTCATATAATCTATGTCAACTGATGGTGTTCAAGTGTGCGAGCTGTACAAGGTGTTTGGGAGTTTGTGCGAGTTGATCTGAGCAGAGCCGCCAGACATACACATACAGGGGGCTTCCAAACCCATACTGCACACCGCACATTTCACTTACTTCAATAGTTAGTCCATCTGGAGTGGACGTGAGATTTACTCCTAATTTGCACATTAAATTGCGTGCTAACAAATTTACTGGACATGTATGTGAGATGAGAAATGAGTGGGACGTAACTATTCCTCCCTCGCTTTTACACGGGAGGTTGACTGAGAAAGTTTCGGTTACAGGTCGTCCTGAGATGCCCATTGTCTGAATAGAATTTGAGCTGAGCGGTGGGTCTACTGGAAGTATCCCATGTTGTATGACTGAGTGTCCTGCTCCAGAATCTACTAAAAAGGTTAACACATGCCCACACACAGTGAGGGGCATACAGTACAAGGGAGTTTAGAGAAGGGAGTAGTTGTGTATTTTAACAAACTTAATGCAACTTCAAGTGTATCTATTTGGATTGGTGTATCGGGCATTTCTGTGTAGTCTTGCTGTTGCATGCAGGTGCTGCTACTAATGTGTTTAACATTATGTGAATGCTCCTGTCTATGTGTATGTGTATCATCAGGTGTGTGTGTGTTACCTCCCCTGTTCTCTATGTGGGGCCCATTCCCGGAGTCTGCCCATCAGTCTGCTTTGCTGTACTCCTCACAGGGCCTCTGGCTGCTACTGTGGAGACAATCTCGAGCAATGTGTCCTTTCTGATTGCAGTTGTAGCAGGTTGCGCCTTTCATCCAGGACGAGTCACCCCAGGTCGTCCTGCCTCAGCCCCTACCTCGACCTCTTCCTCTAGGTCCAGGCTGAGCAGTCTGGAGAAGAGTGAGAGTGACGGCGTGTAGATCTTGGTCTCTTTGTGTTCATTTTGTCTTCTCCTTTTCTTTCATCAGCCTTTCTGCATGCACAGCGTACTGCTCGATCTTGGTGAGGCTCAGGAGTGCTCTCCACTGCAGCCAGGGTCACGGGCCTGGTCAGGCCACTGTGTTTCTCGTGTGCAGCGGTGAGATGGGTGAGAAACGCTGACACCACTTCACCATCTTCTTGCTTACATATACTGATCTTAGTAATGTCTATGTTCAAGGGAAAAGCACTGTCCAGATGAGCACAGAGAGCAGTGATGGTATCTCTGTACTCACCACTGCCAGCCGCGCTCCAGTCTGGTGTAGTCATTCGCTGGTCAGCTTCCGGCCACTCTTTGGAAACTTTGTTCCAATCTATACCCATCTTGGTCATGAGTAGGCGGCGAAGTTCATGGGTGGTCAGTCGGAATTCTCTGCAAAACATCAACAGTTCGTTACCAAATCTCTTTCCTCCTACCTCTCTCACGTTGGGAAGAGAAGCCATGCTTTCCTTCATGTCAGCTGTCATCCAGGGTCTGTGGACTAGAAGCATGCTGTCAGCTCCAGCCACTTCCACCATTGGAAGATGAAGAACTTCAGACTTTAGGTTACAGCCTTGTGGACTCACTGGTGAGCATGTGGTCAGGTCCAGGAGGGTGTCTCTTCCGTCGCCATATGCAAGACCAGATCTCATATGTGATGGAGAAGCGCTGAGAGGCACTGATGCTGGAGGCGGCTGGTAGAGATTCCAGAGGCTCAGTTTTTTTCTTTGTCTCGACTTCTCCCCTTCTCTGTGGGTGAGGCGCTTGTGGGAATGATGCTCCGCCTTGCTGAGGAGGCAGTGTGTGTCGGGGTGGTGGGGCAGACTCCAGGTCAGGGTCCATCTGAAATTTCAAACACTGAGAAGAGGGTGACGGCCCTGCCTGTCGTTTCTCTCTTTTGTACTCTCTCTTAAGTGTTTCTTCTTTCCATGCAGAAAACGCCCTTTAGTCCCCTAAGAACTTAACATTATCTGCAGACTCTTCTTTTTCCTTCCGTTTCAACTTTTCTTCTAACTGTTCTATCTGCTTGGGACTAAAACTGCCCTTCTCAGTGAATCCTAAGTCCTTTACCCATATGTCAAACTGTGCCAAATAATCCTCGCCATACGAGGTTTTCATAAACTGGATGTTTGGGCTGTCATAGGAACACCCAACTCTTATTATAGCACATGTAGTCTCACACTTACTTGCTTTTTTCTTTTCTTTCCCTAACTTACCGTTTCTGTTGCTCATTGTACACTGTTATATCAATAGGTTATGACAACAATGGCTGAGTTTTTATCAGGATCACAAGAAGAACAAGTTGGACTATGTCCAAAAATGTGACACAATAATCCTTTAGGTATGTTCTTATTAATAAACAATTTATCTGACATTTGCCTTCAACTAAAGTAGGTATCATTTAGCACAACAACCTCAAAAACAACTCACGCATGTGTACAAAATCTATTTCTCTGTTTCAGAATTTGGAGGAGGACAGTACTCAGTTAATTCATCAATATTTTGCGTGCACACCGTGTGTGTCTTTGCGACTTCGTAATCGAACCTCTCTATCCCGTTCCTCCGACGGGCCAGTTGTTCACACAGAACAAAGGGAGCAAAACTCAATTCTCTCCCAGTTATGAATCGCTGAACGTGAGTCCGTCGAGACACGCACCCGTACTTCTCCCTCTCAAGTAGGTGAGCCATTACCCCGCCATCACTTAGGCGGATTTTCTCTTACACAACCCAATAAACTACTTGCGGTTTATTGTCTCAAAATTGTGTTTTATCCGTTTCTGCAAACATACTGATGGTATCACAGCTTAGCAGTCCTCCTGGGCTCGGACAAACTTCTGTCAGTCTCTTATATCAGTCTTCATTGACTGGGACAATCTTTGTCCATCTCTTATATCAGTCTTTAAATACTGTTTCCACTAATTTCTTTACACAAGAATGCAAAGTTATCACTTACTGGTTCGGTGAGGCCTGACGGTCTGGTCTCTCGTCCGAGTTCTCAGCTCCACACCGTAGCCTTGGGAGTGTCCCGTCGTCCGAGGATCAGACGCGTAGGGCCCACCCAGGGACGCCAAATTGTAATGGAAATTTCTAATAAACACGATTTGAGGAATCCAGAGGAATTATGGTGCATAATGGGCAAGGGCGCAAGCCTAAGCTGAACACCAGTGATCTCTGATCCCTCAAACGGCACTGCATCAAGAACCGTCAATCATCTACAGCTGATAAACCACATGGGCTCAGGATTACTTTGGCAAACCTTTGTCGAGCACAACAATATGGAGTTACATCGACAAATGCCAGTTGAAACTTTACTGTGCAAAAAGGAAGCCTTATGTTAACTGTGTCCAGACGCGCTGTCAACTTCTCTGGGCTTGGAGGCATCTGGGATGGACCATCACACAGTGGAAACATGTATCGTGGTCTGATGAATGAGTATTCCAGGTCTTTTTTTTTGTAAGAAATGGACATCATGTGCTCCAGACCAAAGAGATAAAGGACCATCCAGACTGTAACCAGTAACAAGCCCAAAAGCCAGGGTTTGTCATGGTATGGGGTTGTGTCAGTGCCCTTGGTAAAGGTAACTTACACTTCTGTAATGGCAGCATTAATGCAGAGAAGTACACTGACATTTTGGAGTAACATATGCTGCCTTCAAGACGACATCTTTTCCAGGGATATTTCACCAAGACAATACAAAACCACATTCTGCACACATTACAAAGGCATGGCTGTGGAAGAAGAGGGTGTCTGTCCCCTCTGTCCCCAACAGAGAATGTGTAGCAAATTTTGAAATGAAAAATATGACAATGACAAGCCCGTACTGTTGCACACCTTAAGACCTGTTTATAGGAAGAATGGGACAAAATAACACCTGAAACACTTCATCACTTGGTGTCTTCAGTCCCTAAACAATGTTTACATGTTGTGAAAAGGAATGGCAACATTACAAAGTGGTAAATTCAGCTTTCTTTGAAATGAGTGTCTATTTAAAAAAAATCATGAGGTAAAACATCAAATAATGTGCTGTTGTGTTATTTTGTGTGCAGTGCAGGTCAATGATGATTTACAAATCATTGTTTTCAGTTTTAATTTCAATTTCACCATCCCATCCCAACTTTTTCTGATTTGGGATTGTATTTTCCAACACTGTAGATTGATACTGAAGGCATCAAAACTATGAAATAACATATGGAATTATATAGTGTGCTTAATTTTTTTTTTTAAATTCAGATTTTTCAAAGTAGCCATCTTTTGCTTTGATGGCAGCTTTGCACACTATTGCATTCTCTCAACCAGCTCCATGAGGTAGTCACCTGGAATAGTTTTCTAATGGGCTTGAAAGAGTTCCCACATGTGTTGAGTAATTGTTGGCTGCTTTTCTTTCACTCTGTGGTCAAATTCATCCCAAATCATCTCAACTGGGTTTAAGTTGGGTGATTGTGGAGGCTAGCTCATCTGATGCATCACTCCTGCACTCTCCTTATTGGTTAAATATCCCTTAGATAGCCTGAAGGTGTGTTTTTGGTCATTGTCCTGTTGAAAAACAAACGATGGTCCCACTAAGCATAAAATAGATGGGACAGCATGTCACTGCAGAATGCTGTGGTAGTGATGCCAGTTAAGTGTCTTCAATTTTCAGTAACTTGCCAAAAATCCCACCAGCAAAGCACACCACACCATCACACCTCCTCTCTGCTTCATGAAGGGAACCACACATGCAGATACCATCCATTTACCTTTTCTGCATCTCACAAAGATACAGGTTGGAGCCAAAAATCTCAAGTTTGGACTCATCAGACCAAAGTACAGATTTCCATTGGTCTAATGTCCATTCCTTGTATTTCTTGGCCCAAGCAATTCTCTTCTTCTTATTCGTGTGGCTCAATAGCTGTTTCTTTGTCGCAATTCAACCCTGAAGGCCTAACTAACGCAGTCTCCTCCAAACAGTTGGTGTTGAGATGTGTCTGCTACTTGAACTCTGAATCATTCATGTAGGTTCTAATCTGAGGTGATGTGATATTAACTGGCAATTTCTAACTTATCCTCTGCAGCATAGGTAAGTCTTCATTTCTGGGATGGTCCTCATGTGAGCCAGTTTCATAGCGTTTGATGTTTTTTGCAACTGCACTTGAAGAGACATTCAAAGTTCTTGCAATATTCTGGACTGACTGCCCTGCATGTCTTAAAGTCATGATGGATGTTGTTTCGCTTTACGTACAGTGGTGCTTGAAAGTTGGTGAACCCTTTAAAATTTTCTATATTTCTGCATAAATATGACCTAAAACATCATCAGGTTTTCACACAAGTCCTAAAAGTAGATAAAGAGAACCCAGTTAAACAAATGAGACAAAAATATTATACTTGGTCATTTATTTATTGAGGAAAATGATCCAATATTACATATCTGTGAGTGGCAAAACTATGTGAACCTTTGCTTTCAGTATCTGCTGTGACCCCCTTGTGCAGCAATAACTGCAACTAAACATTTCCAGTAACTGTTGATCAGTCCTGCACACCGGCTTGGAGGAATTTTAGCCCATTCCTCTGTACAGAACAACTTCAACTCTGGGATGTTGGTGGGCTTCCTCACATGAACTGCTCGCTTCAGGTCCTTCCACAACATTTCGATTGGATTAAGGTTAGGACTTTGACTTGGCCATTCCAAAACATGAACTTTTTTATTCTTTAACCATTCTTTGGTAGAACGACTTGTGTGCTTAGGGTCGTTGTCGTGCTGCATGACCCACCTTCTCTTGAGATTCAGTTCATGGACAGATGTCCTGACATTTTCCTTTAGAATTCACTGGTATAATTCAGAATTCATTGTTCCATCAATGATGGCAAGCGGTCCTGTTCCAGATGCAGCAAAACAGGCCCAAATCATGATACTACCACCACCATGTTTCACAGATGGGATAAGGTTCTTATGCTGGAATACAGTGTTTTCCTTTCTCCAAACATAATGCTTCTCATTTAAACCAAAAAGTTCCATTTTGGTCTCATGCATCCACAAAACATTTTTCCAATAGCCTTCTGGCTTGTCCACGTGATCTTTAGTGAACTGCAGATGAGCAGCAATGTTCTTTTTGGAGAGCAGTGGCTTTCTCCTTGCAACCCTGCCATGCACACCATTGTTCAGTGTTCTCCTGATTGGTGGACTCATGAACATTAGACAATGTGGGAGAGGCCTTCAGTTGCTTAGACGTTGCCCTGTGGTCCTTTGTGACCTTGCCGACTATTACACGCCTTGCTCTTGGAGTGATCTTTGTTGGTCGACCACTCCTGGAGAGGGTAACAATGGTCTTGAATTTCCTCCATTTGTACACAGTCTGTCTGATTGTGGATTGGTGGAGTCCAAACTCTTTAGAGATGGTTTTGTAACCTTTTCCAGCCTGATGAGCATCAACAACGCTTTTTCTGAGGTCCTCAGAAATCTCCTTTATTCGTGCCATGATACACTTCCACAAACATGTGTTGTGAAGATCAGACTTTGATAGATCCCTGTTCTTTAAATAAAACAGGGTGCCCACTCACACCTGATTGTCATCCCATTGATTGAAAACACCTGACTCTAATTTCACCTTCAAATTAACTGCTAATCCTAGAGGTTCACATACTTTTACCACCCCCAGATATGTAATATTGGATCATTTTCTTCAATAAATAAATGACTGAGTATAATAGTTTTGTCTCATTTGTTTAACTGGGTTCTCTTTATCTACTTTTAGGACTTGTGTGAAAATCTGATGTTGTTTTAGGTCATATTTATGCAGAAATATAGAAAATTCTAAAGCGTTCACCAACTTTCAAGCACCACTGTAGCTGAGTGATTCTTGACATAATATGGATTACTACAGTTGAGGAACAGAACAATTTACTCTGTACCAATACTACCTCGACACAACATAACCGATGGTCTCAAATGCACGGAGAAGGCAATAAACTTCCCTTTTGACGAGACACAGCTGTTAATTGAAAAGCATTCCAGGTGACTACCTCATAAAGCTGGTTAAGATAACGTGCAAAGCATCATCAAGGTAAACAGTGTCTACTCTGAAGAATCTAATATATGAAACATTTTATCACAATGTATTTGACAGTATTGTTTTCTTCTTATTATTCTTTTGGCTGTTCCTATTAGGGGTCACCATAGCAACATAGCATAGTCCTTCCATCTTGTCCTGTCCTCCATATCTTTTTCGGTCACACCAACCATCCTCGTGTCCTCCTTCACCACATCCATAAGTCTCATCTTTGGCAGCATTTCTCAGAATTGTTTTACAATGTTAGTCAAAGTACAGAAAAACTTGAGTAGGTGTGCCCAAACTTTTGACTGGTACTGAATTTATAGTCCCACTCAAAAGTTTGGACACACCTTTGAACTCAAAGGTTTTTCTTTAGTCTTCTAGCTAGACTGCCTTTCTGATTTTTCCAAGTGTAGGTCATAAAAATAATTTTCCCTGACGCACTATTTTTGGTTAGTGGACCGAAAGCTACTGAATTTAAAATCACAGACTTCCAATTTTATTAGTTTTGTAAAAATAGAACAAATTAATGAATTTAGGGTCACGTGGCCCTAAATTCTCCGCTATTTTTTCTTGCTTCACCATGACCCAATTCAAGATACTACGTCATGCATCACAAGGTAGGCTTTCCCCGTTTGTGCAAGGCATTGTGGGGTAAAATTTGAAACAGGAGAGAAAAATGGAGCACGTGAGTGTGCGAATGAAACGTGAAAGACCGACTACAGGAACGGAAAGTGAGAAGAATGTTATGTTGTGAAGGAAAGGAAACGCAGGACCAAACTAATAAATATCGGCGGTCAGCAAGCACCTCGGTGTGATCAGCTGTTCGTTTAGCAACAGAATGATGTAACTGTTAGTGCACAGTTGAAGTAAACCTGTAGATGGCAGTAATGCAACACTGGCTGCTAGCTGCTGTAAAACCCAAAAGAAGAAGCAGCAGCAACAGAAGGTAAACCTGTCTGCTTGAAGCGAGCGATTTCATGCACGTTATTTGCTCAGTAATTCCCTCAAATTAAATAACTTCCCAGCCAAAGAATGGCCTTATGTTTTGTGAGATGTTACAGAAATAAACATCACAATGACCAAATTTCAGACGGAACTAAATTTCAGCGATTGTGAAATCGAAAGGCCGTCTAGCTTTAAAAGTTTATTTATATATATATAACAAAAACCCATTTCCATAAAAGTTGGGATAGAGTTTCCAAAATACCAATTGTTGCAGTTTTGCAATTGGAAATCACACGCTCTGATTGGCTACTCTACTACCAGGCTATCAGCTTATATACCAAGAGTAGAGGAAAACAAAATAGCAGCACTTGTTGCTAAACCAACAGAGAACAAAAAAACTCTACTTGAGAACAAAACCCCAAATAACACACACAAAATACCACAAGCAACACAACATGGAATAAAAGTATTTCATGGTAAGAACATTTTTATTTTTCAAGAATTACTGCATTTTTCACAAATTGCTACGGTCATTTCGCCGGTTTGTTTACCTTCTCAGTGAAAATGATTTTGTTGGACGTTTTGTATAAAGTTATCAAATTTGCAAAAAATAAAAATGCCCCATTTCTCAAAATCCAGTGAATGTGGATAGAAAAAAAACAGTTATTCCACTCACTCTCATACCTGGCTGACAGCCAACAGCACTACATGCCTCATCAGCCATCAGCTCATGTACGACTCCATTTCATGGAATAACAAATTAAAAACAAAAAACCAAAATAGGATATTACATGGTTGTGCAAAGATATGAAGTTGATCAAGTGGCGAACATACTCAGGACTGAGTGAAGTGAATGAGTGAAAATATTTTTCAACACAAGAAGTTTATCTTCACATCACCGTGTAAGGTTTTTTTTATATTATATGGACATTCACAAAAAAAAATTAAAAATGCTAGTCAGTCAAAAGAATTTTGAACCGGTTCGCTATTTCGACATGCGTCTAGTCAGTGGGAAAACACTGGGAGTGAAGTATTGGAAAATATTTCACTCAGATCTGTGATGTATTCCGTATGAAAAATGAGGTTTTCAACACGAGAAGATAAACTTCAGACCTTCAAGCCAATGTGTGATTTTCTTTTCATTATACAGACAAACAAAAGTACACAAATTTATCAAAACAAAAAAGAATTCATCGATTTCCTCACAAGTGACATTCAGAGATTTGTGTCACGGTTTTGGATCTCAAGGTCTCGGATATAGTTAGTATGAAAAATACAAGTGGTATATTTCCCAGTAAAACACACACTCATGTCCATATAAGGTGGCGTGAAGATATGAAGTTTATCTTCTCATGTTGAAATATTTCACTTGTGAAATATACATTCTCCTCTTGAAGATAAACCTCGTATTTTCACACAACCCTGTAATACATCTCATTTTGAAAGTAAATTAAATGCAATAAATAAAATGCATTATGCACAAAACCAGACATTTTCAGTTCAACCTTTATTAATTGACTTGTTCTTTTTAAATTAACTTCCTTTTCTTTGTAAAATCAGAAAACAAAAACAACCTGAACAGGAGTGATAAAGCCTGCCTTAATTTAAAATGGTACACAACACAAAAATAAACAATTGGTAACGTTTAAGTGTTCCTAAAACATCCATCCAGCTCAGCTTGGTACAATAGGTTTGGCATGTCTGTTTGAATGCCTTCAGTTGGTTGTTTCTTCTTAAAAAAAGAAAAAAAAAAAGAAAAAGAAAAAAAAGCTTCTCTCTTTAATATTATTGCAATTCAGACAATATATAAAACAAAAAGGCTGCTAAAACCACAACTTAAAAAATATTTCATTAGTGCCAATGTTTTTGAACTTGCTGTCTACACTCACGCATACAGACATATCTGCATACACTTATCCAGCACACAGACCTGAAATAAGCGGTCACACATACATTTATTCGCCTCCCTAACCAGCATATATATTAGCAAACACACACCAAGCTTCTTAAATCTCTCAATGACACACATTCAGTGATGCCATACTAATGCTCCATGTCACCACCTCCGTTAAGGACTTCTCTCATGCACACACAGGCCGAGAGGGCATGTTATACAGCTAATTCACATCAGAGTGATCATAGTCATCAGAACAACAAACTTGATTGAGTAGGAAAAAAACGAGGTCAGCATATTAAGGAAGAGAGACATCTCTGGATTCCATTTTTCCACATTTAAAACAAAGACAAGATACAGTCAGACATCAGAACTGCATGGCTGGGTGTGTTTGACATTGCCAGTAAATAGGAGCTGTAACATTTTCAATCGTCTTCTGTCAAGTGCTCAACATCACATAGAACATTGTATGATGCATATACATTTGTCCGTGTTTTTTTTTTATTTTTATTTTTTTTTATTATTACAGTGCATGCCTGAGTGATGCTGCCTCAGTATGCAAGTGTGATCTTATATAAACTCAAGATTTAGAACTCATCCAGTTGAGTTAAAGTCCATTTGTCCATCTTTTTGTTCAGTTCAAGTCTTGCTGTAAAAGTCTTCATTTAAGGATAAAAGGTGTATGAGGGATGTGTAGGCATGTGCGTCTGTGTAGGTCAGTCAGCAGTTTTGCACTGCAATACTTAAGGAAGAGGAACGAAAACAAAAAACAAGAGGCCGTGCCCCACACTCTGCATCTTCACGCTCCTGAGATTTTAGAATGGAGATTGGATTATGGAGAGCAGGGTACACAGCACGGTCTTTGTGAAGCTGATGTGTTTAACAGTGTGTGTACAACTGTAACCAGTGTTCTCTCTTATGCTATAATGCAAGTTGGTACGGGTAATAATCTGTGGTTCTCAGCACTGGAGTACATTTGAGTGTGTATCTGTACTATATGACTGAGTGCTTGTTTTTATGAAGTTTGTCTATATATTTCTGCTGGCAAACACATTTACTAATTATTTTACGTCTATAAACATGTAAATTCTCCAGATTCCTGCGTTTTTACACCTGCATTTACTTAATTGTGGATGTACAACTGGGTGCTTTTCAGTATACTTACGTCATAATGACATGTGTGCTGCCAGTGTGTGGGGGTGTGTGTAAAAATGTGTCAGTCAGAGGGAGTCAGAGCCTCCACCCAGCAAGTCTCCAGGTAACAGAGCTGCAGGGCTGCTCATCTGGTGTCGATCCTCCAGAGCTGGTGATCCCCACAGGCTGCTACTTGGATACCCAGCTGGCATTGCAGCCCATAGCCCTTGCCTGCTCGGTTCCACACCCACTGCATTGCTGCTTGCTCCACCTGCACCATTGCTCCACTGGGCAAAGATGTTCAGGCCCGGTGCCTGGACAGGGACTGGATCTGGGGAACCACCCGTACCATCCAAACTCTGCCAGCTCGAGCCTGTAGGCACGACTCCACCCCCATTGCCACCACCTCCTGTGTTAGAGCTTCCTCCTCCTGCCCGCTCCCTGTCTCCAGAGCTACCAGTACCCACTGTGCCAACTGCACCTACACTGGACGACCCTGCTGCAACTTGCGGCCCGCTTCCACTGGTGCTTCCACCCTGGGAATGTGCAAAATAGCGGGCAACCTCATCCTCGCTCACAAACTCTGCCAGGATTGTGGTGTTGCCCAGAACACACCTGGTAAAACAGAGTCAAAAGTTTTTTTTTTTTTTAAATAGAGGAATAAAAGAATGATTATACACAGAGTGAAAACACATTAAAAAAAATATAATCTACTAACATGTGCAATGCACTCTGAGCTTTGGCTGCTTCTTGGCGAGTATTGTAGCGAATCAGAGCACTGCCCTGGGTTAGACCAAGGTGAAAGGTCAACAGTGGACCATGCTGCATACAGATAGTGCGCAGGGTGGAACCATCAATCTAAACACGAGAAGAAAAACCACAGTCAAGATCATTACTTATAAGTTAATTAAAATGCATCTGCTGCTTTCTCCAATTCAGTATATTTAAGTCTGAAAAACTCTATGCAAAATCTCTTCTTATATTAACATACCTGAGGAGTAAGATTACTCAGCAACAGCCAGCAACTCCCCCTTGAGGCTCCACCGTCACTCCATGCTGACCCTGTTTAATAGACAAACACCCATCATTGTCAACCTCCATAAAACTAGAAAGCAAAATCCTTTTAACTTGCAACACAAAATCAGGCAATAATTCAGGGGAAAAAAAAAAGAAAAAAAAAAAAAAGACAAAACCCTAAATATAGCCTCATAGATATTAATAACTTTTTTTCTTCATATGCAGAGACTAAAATCATAATACCAGATCCATATCTGGTTTCGTGGCTTCCTCCAGATCCACCCCAACCCCTCCCCAATCGTGGCGCTCCTCCTGCCCATGGGGACACAGAGGGCTGTTTCTGATTGGTCAGTCCAGGAGGTGGGCGTGGTAGCTGAGATGCATTTCGATTGGTCTTCCAAGGCTTGTTGTGTCCAATGGGCTCAGGAGGCCAGCTTGGCTTATACTCTGCAAACTTAGCTGTTGGGGCAGAAATATTAATGAAATCAGACCGCTCTGTTCATATTTGGGGGGGAAAAAAAAAAATCCTTCTATGATTCTGAAAAATGTTTGTTACCTGAATTGTGTGCATTGTTGAGGGGGCTGTCTGAGGCACTATAGGGCCAGGCACCAGGTGAAGGCAGCAAGGTGTTTAGGGAAGGGTTTGATTCTGGATGGGGGAGGAGAGAAAAACAACTTATTTTACCTTAAATATTAAATTTTGCCTTTCGAGTTTCCTTTGCAAGAAGAGCCCTGAACTGCACTGGTGTGAGGGTAGCTACCTGTGTTATCTCTTAGCAACTGGTGCTCAGTATCACTGAGGCTTGACACTGCAGATGAACTCAGCATGCTCCCAGGGGTCATGTAGGGGTCAGATTCAGGATCAACACTCTGTATTCCTTTCCATGGCACCCCTGGCTGGAATTCTACACCAACATAATAAAATTAAATAGTAATCTTTGAACTAGGCATATGAGGGGGGAAAAACAAAAACCCTCACTTTCAGTGCTTGTGCACATATCTAATTGTATCTGGAATTCAGATTTGGCTCTCCTTTCTGTGTCACAAGAGGAGCTCATTAGAAATTATGCCACCCCCTCATCTGAGTATCTCCACTCATGGCTTGAGAACTGCCTTTGCTTATGAATAGTCATGAGGAATATGCGACATCACTGGCTGGTGGAAGAGGGTGTGTGTGGGGTGAGCAGTGGCTCATTATCATTTAAAGGAACAGGCACTCAAATCAGCTGTTTTGAACAGGGCTGTTTCGACCGGGTGAGAAGGGAGCTGTGGTGCTTTATCCTTGGGATATTTTGACCAAAGCACGTCAGACATTTCATTAGAACCTCAGGGAGTATATAAAATAAACCGATCTGATTTGAGCCATGATTTTGATACAGTACTGAAACCACAAGTTGGAGAATTATTGGCACCCTTACTAAAGATGCATTTAAAAAAGGTTATAGAAAAATGTATCTGCTCTTTATTAGGTTAATTTCACACTGAAAACATGAGATAAAAGACTTAAGCAAAACAAAACCCCAAACATGACTTATTAAAATGTACCCTCTAACCAAAATCTTCCATGTCAAACATTACTGGTGCCACTGAATTTAGTATTTTGTGCAAGGTCTTCTCCTAGAATGCTTGAGGAGACTGGAGAATACAGAATAAGGCATCTGGAACAACAGGATTTCAATGGGATTTAAAATTGAGATTGGGGGTGTCATGTCAAAAAACTGATTATGGATGTGTGGGTTTAGATGCATGTTTTGGATCACTCTTCTGCTAGAAGAGGCAACTATGACCCAGCTGTAGCCTCTTGGCAGAGACAGACAGATTTTCATTTCAATCTCCTGGAACATCAGGAAGTCCATGACGACATGCATCCTAACCAAGTTCCCAATACCTTTGGAAGAAAAACAGCCCCAAAACATCTATACTTAACCTAATTCACACTGTTTTCTCTGTACAGTATAACCCTCCTTTTTTTTTTTTTTAAATCCAGGTCCAAAGTCCAGGTGTTTACATTTGTGGATGGATAAAAACTAGTTCCAAATAGTGGGTATGGAACTGGCATCTAATTGGACACTTGGTGATGCCAAAATGCTACCATCAACACTGATCCCTGGATAAGTGTTTGCCTCTCCAACACACTTGTGTCCTCTTCCTGGCAGGTTAGCTATGAAGTTATTTAAATTTCTTAAGTGTTGCCCCAACAGTGGACATGGGCATTTTCAGACATGCAGATATTTTCAGAGACGTTGCCAAATTTATGAAACTCGGCACACCTCATTTCATTTGTCCATTTTCTAATCTTCCCCCATATTGATGAAAGACTCATGTGAACTTACTACTACTGTTTTCATAAGAATGTTGCGGAGCGAAGAGGTTTTGTTTATAAAAATTTTCATAGAACAAAGAAAAACGTAGTCGTCATATCCAATGACCTCATGTCTCATTCACATGTAAGAAAACATCTAACATGATCATAATTAACGTAAACAACAAACATGGCCCGTTAGTACTCACAGCTGAGGATTAGCTTGCTAGCTTTAGCAATATGTCTGCCTAGCCTTGTGGAAGATTCCGGTTATGTGCAAGGAGTGCAGGGGCAGTGTGCGCGCAGGTAGGTCGCCCATCCAATCGTTTCATTCAGAATGAATAGATTTTACACAACCCTATGACTGCCACAGATGGACTTTTTTCTTTCTATTGTCAAAGCATTTGATTTATTCATTGCTGCCAGGATGTAAAGAGAATTTCAAGAAATACAACAAAAATGCTTCTAAAATTTACCTACCCTGGCTTTAATGGCTAGACTTCTCTCATTTTAAATTTATGCCACCAAGACAATTTTATACCTTTTTTAACCAACTTTACCAAGTGAGCTAATAAATTGGGATCTGACTGTAGGCAATTAGGTAGCATTATACATTGTTCCTAAAGTAATAATTACCTGGAGGCCAGCTGGACGTTCCAGTCTTGGTTCCCATTTTGTTTCCAGGAGTTCTCTGCCAGCTGTCCGAGGACCCTTGGAGAGGGCCACCCAAACCTTCAGCGCCCAATATATCATACTGAGGATACGGGGAGCCTCCTCTCTTCAGAGGAGTTACAATAGGGCCTAGGAATAGCAGTATAAAGCAAAGTTGACACTTAAAAAAACCAAAACAAAACACCTCTGTCCACCCACCAGAAGCCCCCTGCGTTGGGCCTCTCACAGAATAAACTCACCATTTTTGTGCAGTGCATCATCAGGAGAGGAGGGAGCTGGTGAGTGACCCTCCATCATCCATTTAAAACGAGACTGCTGTCCCCCACCTTCTTTCAGACCACCTGGACCACTGGCCATGGACCCCAACTCAAGACCAGACAGATTCACACCAGAACCAAACCCTGGGATTAATAATATGGAAGGTTAGGAGAGATAAAAATGTCCAGAGAGAAAAAAAAAAAAAAAGCCTCACTAAAAGAGGTTACCATGAGTACGCACCTGAATATGCAGGTGATTTTTGATGCAGGTCTGCCACTGAGCCTCCCAGTCCAGGGTGAGGCAATGAGTCAGACATGGGCATTTTTTGGCTACCACTACCAAGGTGAGATGGAGAAAGTTTAGAGCTTCCCCCAACACTGCCCACCTGCTGTTGCCGCTGCTGCTGAAGTACAGCCATGATTCTCGCAAGCTATTAAGTGGAAAAGCACAAAATCAACTGTTTAGATATTTTAATAATGCCCAAAAAGTGTCCTTTGAGGATTTCAGAGTTACGCATTTGTCAATAATAGGATAATAAGCAAGACAGCATTGCATTCAATGGTCCACACCTGCTGGGGATCTGCTTGCTGACGCACATTCTGAGGGAACTTGCGCTGGTTCTGTAAGAGCTGTTGCTGCTGCTGCTGCTGAGGTTGCTGCTGCAGGAGCAGCTGACACGCCTGTGATGAAGCAAATCAGAGAGTGAAACAGCCATAAACCACAAAACCTAAGGGTTATATTTCTAGTCTATTCAAGCGGAAGAAAACACAACCACAAATGGATTAAATGGTACAATGTCAGCTTAATTTAGGCTAATGAGCCCTGATACACCAGCTCGGACACTCACCAGCTGGAACTGGATGTGAGGAGGGTAGATGCTGCTGAGCATGGCGATGTGTTGGGGGGATAGCTGAGGAGGGAAAACTCCTCCACTCACTGCTCCAACACCCCCACTTGGAGGAGGCATCTGTTTCAGCACAGAGCCTGGCACCTAGACAACAGCATCACACATTTACACCAACAACCTTTTTTAAAAAGCCACTGACAGGGTTGGGTTATTTTGATATCAATTAGAAATGTGTGATATTGGAATCGTATTGAAATTAGCAGGCAATTTGTTTAAAAAAAAAAAGTTAAAAAAATTGGTTTAACCAATAATTTAAATAGATATTTTATTACACTATTATTGTATTCAGAAAGGATAAAATATTTAGGTAACACAGACTACTGTAAAATGTCTACTAGAACGAACACACACACACACACACACACCCCACCTACCTACCTCTCCGTTGTGTTTATACATTAAAAAAAAAAGTTTGAGATTTGAAACATAGTACAGCACGGGGTGTTTAATTTGGGGGGGGGGGAAGGGGGATGCTCAGCAACAACCATGATGAAAACTGCTGAAAATCTGCTCAACTGGAAAAAAGGTCAAATTGTCCCGTCCCCCACTCCCCCTCCCATTTTGCAAAAGCAATTAGACAAGGTTCTAATTAAGATATGGTGCACACTTTGCTACATGTAGCAAGGCAAGTGGATGTCACTGTGGTCAAGCCAACTGCTACACAGACTCCAATATAACCAGCATACATATAAACACCCAGTCAATTTAATTTACTTGTATTTGTATCAGTATGTGCTACTGATGTTTGAGATTGTCATGAACACAATTTTGCAAATAAACATACACAGGATACCAAGTTTGACATGTACAGCCCACACACACGATCGACGACGGTGCTATCCCAGCACAATACCTTGGATACACAGTACCAGTCAATAGTTTGGACACACCTAATTCAATGTTTTTTTTTTTCTTTATTTTTATTCATTAAAAATAAAAGGTCATGTTATGTCTTAAAGTAATAATGGAGGTCATTTCTCTTTACTTAGTTGAGCGGTTTCTTGACATACGGTAATATGAATTACTACGGTTGTGAAATAGGGCCATTTACTGTATTTTTATCATTTACTGTTTGATCTCAAATGCATAAAGAAGGCAGGAAATTACACGAACTTTTGACGAGATACAGCTCTTAACTGAAAAAGCACTCCAGGTGACTACCTCATGAAGCTGGTTAAGATAACGCCAGTAGTGTGCAAAGCGTCATCAAGGTGGCCATTTCGAAGAATCTAAAATATGAAACATTTATCACTTTTTTGTTTACCACAGAACTCCATACATGTTCCAGATGTTGTTTCATAGTTTTGATGTCTTCAGTATTGTTCTACAACCCTGATTCCAAAAAAGTTGGGACAAAGTACAAATTGTAAATAAAAACGGAATGCAATGATGTGGAAGTTTCAAAATTCCATATTTTATTCAGAATAGAACATAGATGACATATCAAATGTTTAAACCGAGAATATGTATCATTTAAAGAGAAAAATTAGGTGATTTTAAATTTCATGACAACACATCTCAAAAAAGTTGGGACAAGGCCATGTTTACCACTGTGAGACATCCCCTTTTCTCTTTACAACAGTCTGTAAACGTCTGGGGACTGAGGAGACAAGTTGCTCAAGTTTAGGGATAGGAATGTTAACCCATTCTTGTCTAATGTAGGATTCTAGTTGCTCAATTGTCTTAGGTCTTTTTTGTCGCATCTTCCGTTTTATGATGCGCCAAATGTTTTCTATGGGTGAAAGATCTAGACTGCAGGCTGGCCAGTTCAGTACCCGGACCCTTCTTCTATGCAGCCATGATGCTGTAATTGATGCAGTATGTGGTTTGGCATTGTCATGTTGGAAAATGCAAGGTCTTCCCTGAAAGAGACGTCGTCTGGATGGGAGCATATGTTGCTCTAGAACCTGGATACACCTTTCAGCATTGATGGTGTCTTTCCAGATGTGCAAGCTGCCCATGCCACATGCACTAATGCAACCCCATACCATCAGAGATGCAGGCTTCTGAACTGAGCGCTGATAACTTGGGTCGTCCTTCTCCTCTTTAGTTCGAATGACATGGCGTCCCTGATTTCCATAAAGAACTTCAAATTTTGATTCATCTGACCACAGAACAGTTTTCCACTTTGCCACAGTCCATTTTAAATGAGCCTTGGCCCAGAGAAGACGTCTGCGCTTCTGGATCATGTTTAGATACGGCTTCTTCTTTGAACTATAGAGTTTTAGCTGGCAACGGCGGATGGCACGGTGAATTGTGTTCACAGATAATGTTCTCTGGAAATATTCCTGAGCCCATTTTGTGATTTCCAATACAGAAGCATGTCTGTATGTGATGCAGTGCCGTCTAAGGGCCCAAAGATCACGGGCACCCGGTATGGTTTTCCGGCCTTGACCCTTACGCACAGAGATTCTTCCAGATTCTCTGAATCTTTTGATGATATTATGCACTGTAGATGATGATATGTTCAAACTCTTTGCAATTTTACACTGTCGAACTCCTTTCTGATATTGCTCCACTATTTGTTGGCGCAGAATTAGGGGGATTGGTGATCCTCTTCCCATCTTTACTTCTGAGAGCCGCTGCCACTCCAAGATGCTCTTTTTATACCCAGTCATGTTAATGACCTATTGCCAATTGACCTAATGAGTTGCAATTTGGTCCTCCAGCTGTTCCTTTTTTGTACCTTTAACTTTTCCAGCCTCTTATTGCCCCTGTCCCAACTTTTTTGAGATGTGCTGCTGTCATGAAATTTCAAATGAGCCAATATTTGGCATGAAATTTCAAAATCTCATTTTCGACATTTGATATGTTGTCTAGGTTCTATTGTGAATACAATATCAGTTTGAGATTTGTAAATTATTGCATTCCGTTTTTATTTACAATTTGTACTTTGTCCCAACTTTTTTGGAATCGGGGTTGTACACAGGGTTTCTGCAGGCTTGAACAAGTTCAAGTTAAGACTTTTTAAGACCTTTTTAAGACCATAACAGGTCAAATTTAAGACTTATGCCGCACAAAAAAAATAAAGAAAATTGTATATGAAGAGTATATGAGACAGTCGTTGGGTGTACTCATTTTTGTAATTTAAACAAACTTAAACTATCACGTTTTACCTCAGACCTCTGCCCTGTTGTGATTGGCTCAAAACTCAAGACAAATCTGTGCTTGTCCGTTGACGGCTACAGAGGAAGTTGTGCCATTTTCTAATTTACACAGAGCAATTTAAGGTCTTTGCACTTTGCATGCTCCTTGGACAATATGTCTGCATTTTTCTGTTTTTAACAATGAGATAAAATCTCTTGCGATGGTGATCTCGTCAAGATGGCAGCAGTTACACTTTGGTTAAACAGCAAAAAGAAACATACAATACTAGTAACAAAACAGTGCTAACCGCATAGATTAAAAAAGTGGCTATGAACAGACAACAGCACATATCATGTATCATATTACGGCAGGAACAAACAGTAGTAACATCCATGACCTTACGCTTAAAGCTCGACAAAGGAAAAACTTGACAGCAAGCTAATTAGCATTTGTTACTGGATACAGTCGGTACTCGGCACGTTAAAAGTGGGTCAACGTTGTAACGACATAACGTTACTGTACAAGCAATGCTTATTTAACGGTAACAAACTTAAGCCCTATATGTTGAAATTCCTATCTTATTCGTTCGTTAATTTATCACACAGTCTTACCTCAGTCAACTTCTTCCCTCCTTCTGTGGAAATTCAATGTCTCAGACGCGGACACAAGTGGGCGGGGGATGCATTTGATTAAGTCTCCTGATTGGCTGGTGATAGATTGGCGTCATTATAGCATGTCGGAGCGGTTCATGCCAGGCTCGAGTCCGATCCACCACTGATGAGTTGCCCAATAAGAATCCAGAATGTCATCAAAAGATGTATTGTATTTTTTATTCTGTTCAAATTTACCGGATTGCTATGACAATTTAATTTCCCTTTGGGGATGAATAAAGTTATCCATCTATCTATCCATCCATCCATCCATCTACATCCCGCAGATCACTTGAGGATGAGGCATTCGATTCCATACGGTTTGTGTGTTATAACGTTACAGTTCGCACGGAGTTAGCGGATACACCGTCTCGAGATGTGCTTAGACCTGACAACGGTGAACAAAATTGAGTGACGGCATGCAATTGTTGCAGACTTTTATGGGCAGCCTGGTGCTTCTCCGCTTTCGCATGCAATTCCAGTGCCTTTACACCCAGGGTGCCGAGTTTGAGTGTTCTTTTGCACACAGTGTGCAGTACACCTCAAACGGATTATTTGGTACACGTTTTAACCAGTCTACGAAACCATTGTGTTCAAGCCAGCAGTCGTTAAACTTGCATTTGCCCATTTTGCTACAAACCGTGACAATCTCCCTCGCTTCTTTTAGGCTCTACTGTCTAAATGCGCGCGTACCATGCCCTGTGCATCACCATGCCAACCGGGCTAGACGCCGGATTCCACGGTGTCTCATTTGTAGTTTGCAGCGTAGCCTACTGACACTAAGTAGGCCTTGCCTATATGACCAATCATGAATATCGCCAACGCATTTAACAAAAAAAAAAAAGCGAATGGGGTAAATGGACGTAAGGATTTAAGACTTCACAAAATTACATTTAAGACCTACAATGCAAAATATGCTCGTATTTTAGACTTTTTAAGGCCTTAAATTAGGATTATCAAGTTTTAGACTTTAAGACTCCGCGGAAACCATGATACAATGTAGAAAATAGTCAAAATACCAAAACGACCTATAAATGAGTAGGTGCGCCCAAAGTTTTGACTGGTACTGTAATAGCAGTTGACAGAAGTCAGTCATTTCAAAACACTCACAATTATGCTGAGACCAAGGCGAAGTTGCAATTTTTAATTCCTTGTCTGCAACCAGTAAAAGCCACCAAAAACATCCCTCAACTTGTAATTTCAACTAGTCAACTTAATCAGTTTTTCCCGTTTATGAAGTGATGTCAAATCATTATGGCCACATACACTGTAAAAAGTGGAAAGTCCCCCTTCACCACCTTTAAGTTAGTTTATAGCAGTACTAGCTTTATATCAGGTAATAAACAGCCACAGTGGTTAATCTATAACCACTAGCTATAATAATCACTGTTTAATGTTGATCATAACACCTCAGATTGTAATCATGTACATTAGCTGGCTAGCTTGTTGGTAATAATACTTGCTATTGTGCCCTGGCTAGCTTGTTGCCGAGATACTCGCTCTTGTAGCTGCACTGTTTTGTTTCAGTCGATATTTGAAGTTCACTATAGTAGAACAGTACCAAGAGCCACTCAGGCCTAGAACTGTAAAAGTACAGTTAACATTGTGTTTAAGCTTCATGTGCTGACAAAGCAAACAAAAGATACATTTTCATGGAGACATCCAAGTTTTTTCCGCTTCGTGACATTCCGAGGTGGGAAATGACATTACGACTTGCAAATTGCCACTTCAGGCAAATCTACAGCATCGGGTATGGCTGACGTGCACCTCTGAGGAAATCTAAATACAAGTCACAAGGAAACAGACCGAAACAACCGATTGGTCAGTCCATTTAGTAGCATCGTATTTCTAGCTGCTCTTTCTCCTCCACGAAAAATCAGAAATCTATCACCATATTGTGTTAATATAAGTGTGAGGTTCTATAGTGGTTGTAGATCATTATGATGGCCAAGTTAATCCTGCATCTAATCCTGTGGATTTAAACACTCTGGAATTATTTTTGTGCCTCTTTCCGGAGTGCACAGCAGGACTTTGGCTTCAAGTTGCTCATACTGCTGAATACAGACGAGTTAAAACACTTCAGAAATGCTTGCAGTAATAAGAAAAAAAACAAACAAAACAAACAAAAAAACCACTTGGTTCACAAGTAATCACGTGAGGTTTCTTTTCCCTGCAGTAAATTTGTTTCAAAACATTTTGTCCTTATTTTCTCAATATTATTCTTACAGGGCGGCACGGTGGTGTAGTGGTTAGCGCTGTCGCCTCACATCAAGAAGGTCCTGGGTTCGAGCCCCGGGGCCAGCGAGGGCCTTTCTGTGTGGAGTTTGCATGTTCTCCCCGTATCCGCGTGGGTTTCCTCCGGGTGCTCCGGTTTCCCCCACAGTCCAAAGACATGCAGGTTAGGTTAACTGGTGACTCTAAATTGACCGTAGGTGTGAATGTGAGTGTGAATGGTTGTCTGTGTCTATGTGTCAGCCCTGTGATGACCTGGCGACTTGTCCGGGGTGTGCCCCGCCTTTCGCCCGTGGTCAGCTGGGATAGGCTCCAGCTTGCCTGCGACCCTGTAGAAGGATAAAGCGGCTAGAGATAATGAGATGAGATTATTCTTACAGTGAAATAGACCCCTTGCACTGACGTCACATTTAACTTAACAGTAGCTACTATGTCTGGGGGACAAGTGAACTATGTTTACATACTGGTCATATACTGAAGCCAAGCAAAGATGTCTGGCATCTGTTGCTGTTGTCCAAAGAAAACTACAGCTAAAAAGAGCTCTACTACCGGATTATGTAGATAATCTTAGTCAGAAAGGAGCAAAGGATAGATATGCATGGAAATTAGAGTTTATTAGCGGTTATGAGCAGTACAAAATTCCTCGAAATGACTGGAGTAACGGTGCAGATTTGTAGCCTAGCATTAGCTACATGTTCAAATTTACCTTCTTCCCCCCCCGAAGAGTCCCGACATGGAAGAACAGTTTAAAAAAAAAAAAGCCATTACAAAAGCAAGAAAATCATCTTCGTGTAAATTTTTTTTTTTACCGACATCAGCTTTTGGGAATGGGGCGGCACGGTGGTGTCGTGGTTAGCGCTGTCGCCTCACAGCAAGAAGGTCCGGGTTCGAGCCCCATGGCCGGCGAGGGCCTTTCTGTGTGGAGTTTTGCATGTTCTCCCTGTGTCTGCGTGGGTTTCCTCCGGGTGCTCCGGTTTCCCCCACAGTCCAAAGACATGCAGGTTAGGTTAACTGGTGACTCTAAATTGACCGTAGGTGTGAATGTGAGTGTGAATGGTTGTCTGTGTCTGTGTGTCAGCCCTGTGATGACCTGGCGACTTGTCCAGGGTGTACCCCGCCTTTCGCCCGTAGTCAGCTGGGATAGGCTCCAGCTTGCCTGCGACCCTGTAGAACAGGATAAAGCGACTAGAGATAATGAGATGAGCTTTTGGGAACAGAGTGCTGTGAAAGCCAAAGCATTTACTCTGAAAGGACTCCGACCTGAACTGTGGGCTGGACGGTATTCCGGCCCTCTGTGTCTCAGCAAATCCACGGACATCTAGTTACACAGCTATTTGCACCATTTATGCAGTGATTCTTATTATTGTTAAAACAATATCTGAAGTGTTATTTGCACAATAAAATATCTTGCTCTAGACTTTCAAACAATATTGTAAGGTTTTATTTTAATTTTATCTAATAGTGGATGAAACAATAATTACAAATGCGAACAGAACCAGCACATTCCAGTTGCAGCTCTAGTCATACAGTAACTATAAAATCACCCTTGTAATAATAATTATTTCAATAAACAGTTAAATGTTCAGTTCCTTCTTCATTTATTCTCTATTCAAAAGGCACAACTGAGTTACACAGGACTGGGTTCCTCTAATAACAGAAACAAAGCTTCAGTGCTCTCTGCTCTTAAGGTTTTCTGTTCTTACAGGACATATCGCGCATGTTGCTCCTTGTTGGGATATTTTACCAAGTTGTTTGAAACCAATCTGGGTTTTCCGTGTCGAATAAGGAAGATGCTTCCATGAAGCAGCTAACTTGAATGTGAGCAGAAAAAAAATAAACGAGATTCTTCAGCAAACTCTTCCATACTCAATTCCAACTTTCTATTTAAAAAACAACAAAAAAAAAACCCACCATTTTAAATACAATTGCAAATTTCCCTGGAGTTTTCAGGCTTAGCTCCTCTCATCCTATTCTCTTTAACAACTAATTTCGTCATTGTTCTTGAAGCATTTGCTTCTTGTTAATATTTTTATTGATAGCGGGGAGACAGTAACACCTTTTATCTTTTTCTTAATATGAACCACCAAAAAACAGCACAAAAATTAAACCATAGTGAAGACAGATTAAGCCTTGCTTACATGAAAGACAGTGTCTGTTTGACCCCCCAGGTGTAATTATCACGTGATGTCATGCGCAAGGGGTCTATACAGAGCTCACTTTCCACTCTTCTTTGTGTAAAAGCAGTAAATTCTGATGTATTTCACACAATAGCGCCTCATAGAGAAGACGTGCACGTATCAATACTTCATCCTGCGCAAGCGTTGACGCCGTACCTACAGTGTAGGCTTGACGCAGAAGTATAAATCGGCTTTTTACACGGCACCACAAACACGGACTTCTTTCATCTCAAAATCTTACAAAAAAAAAAAAAAAAAGGTTATGCAGCTAAAATGCTTCAAAACTTTGGTACAAGAATCTTCATAAAATGTTATTCAGGTACACGGTCAAATTTCTGCATTTTACTCATTTCTATGTATTTGCATCCGTAGATATAAGAGAAAGACGGGATATCAACATTGGCCCAAAACTCCCACGAGTGCATCTTCAATAACAACTGAATCTAACCTGAAAGGGCAATAAAAGGTTAATGTGTCTATCCAGTACAAAAGAAACAAACTATCATAATGGCAAAAGAGCCACTGGACTATAAAATAATCAACCAAAAGAAATAAATGGATGTGTTGCTGAACTCAGCATGCCAGTTAAGAGAAGCAAAATAAAACCATCAGAGTCAGATACCTGAGGTGACAGGAACTGATGAGGCACTTGCGCTCGCACAGTTGGGTTAATGGGTGGCATCCCTGGCTGGTGCCTGGGCTGTGCCATTCCACCAGCACTCCCAAATATATGACCACCCATCTGCAGACAGAGTGTCACAAGAAAGTGTAAATATAAACTCAAAATCGAAAAGACTGAAGGGAATAAAGCGCTTACCAAGATAGAGAACAAACATCAGAGGATAGGAGGGAGAACAAAGGGGTAGTTTTGGAGTGATACTTGGATTTGGGTAATGAAGGATTTATACACGCAACAATTAAAACTGGCCAGGGATGATGCAGTGAGACTGAGATGGGCTAAAAGAGATACAGTGGCACAGCCTTACTTGTCTAGGGGGATTGGGGTGGTTGTAGAGGGGAGAGGGCTTGAAGACAGTGGGCGGAGAATATGGAGAACAAGGCCCCTCCTCCCCAAGGCACCCATCCTGATTGGTGAAAGGCAAGGTCTGCTGATCACAGTGAGAGCAAAGCAGACAGGGCCAAATACAGGATTTGATAAAGAGGAAATAGGTGTAACAGAGAGGGATAGGTACGTGAAGTCAAGAAATTTGAAAGAGGAGAATACAAGGATACACAGGGCAATGAATTAACAAATCAGAAATGCTAAGCAAGAGACTTCTTTAAAAATAAATAAATAAATAAATAAATAATATTAAAATTAAATTGTGACAAGTTACCTTGTCGTAATAAGGCCCAGTCTCAGCAGGCCCCACCTCTTTGGAACTAGGTGAACGGAAGACGACTCCTCCTCCGCCTCCACGCCCTCCTTTGCGCATCTCTCCATTGTAGTCACTCAAACCCATCCCTCTTTTATCTCCATCCATCTTTTTATCCTGGGGAGGGCCAGGGGCCAGATCCAAAGAACGGCCACTGGGGTCCTCTCCCTATAAACCAACTTCATTAGTTTAACGAGGTCACGCTATTCTACAGAAGTACTACAAGTATTAATACATATGAACACATCTTCAGTTATTCATGCAATACTAACCATAAGCCCCATGTTTGAGAACTGTCTAGTCATGGGGTTCATCCAAGAGTCGCCACCTTTTACTGAACCCTGAAGGTGACAAAGCATGCATTCTTTAATTCTAAACACCAAGCGCAGCAACTTTCTCCACTCCCAAACAGACGCATCATGTCTTATTTAATACAATATCGAGTTAAGAATTGAATGTTATCTTCGTATACCTTGTTAGCCTTCTTGCCTCCCCAACCCCCAGAGTTGTATGAAGAGCTACTGCCTTGAGATCCAGCACTGTTCCACACACCACCGCCCTCATCCTCCTCCTCCCAGCTAGAGTGACGAGAGGCACTGACAGAACCTTCTCTCTCACCCCAGCCTTCTTGCATAGACTTTGAACCTATTGAAACAAACAACCACTAAGCTAATGGGCTGGAAAAATTAGTTATAAATTATGATCTATGAAACCTTTCCATTACTTCACACTAGCATGCCAGACTAATACTTGCATAGTATATTTCCTGTCAATACACGAGGCATATCCCGTATTTATAAATATTTTTGTATTGTTAGCTTTTTCACTGCAACTGCCTCAGCTCGATATTGCACAGCATCATACTGCACATATCTACACTTAATACCACAGTTACTTTTTCCCCTAAAATCTAAGTAAATAAATTCTGTTTTACGTCACCAGACATTCATAAAAGGCATTTCACTGCACGTCATACTGTGTATGGACCCTTTTCATGTGATGTCACGACAAACGCGGCCACCATTTTGGACATGTACTACCAGTAGTTTACCACAGCCAACATTGAGGAACGCCAGCAAAGAAAGTGTTTATTTTCAGCAAGACTTCCATCATGCCACTATATTGTTGTGCACCTGGATGTAGTAACCATCAACAAACAAGGCAAGGGTTATCATTTTATCGGATCCCGGTAGATGCTGACCGACGGAGAAGATGGATAGCGGCATACCAACGCTTGTGTAGTGACCACTTTGCTGGAGGTAAGACGAATAAAATTAGCCAGAAAAGGCATTACATTGCTGTTAACATTCCATTCTAGTTTACTGTAATTATGATCTGGCAGCTATTTACACCGGATCCAGTGTAAATAGCTGCCGGAGCCAACGTCCGAGGTTCTGGAGCGCGCTCCGGCAAGCTCGGACGTTGGCTCCGGCAGCTATTTACACTGGATCCGGTGTAAATAGCTGCCAGATCATAATTACAGTAAACTAGTAAATACAGTTTTCTGCATCTCGCTCCTTTTTCTTTTATGTTTGTCGCCTTCCTCGCATTCAAACCGATTCGAGCCGAAGTCCACTACATGTCCAAAGTGGCGGTCGCGTTTATGAAGGTCACGTGACTGAAAAGGGTCTATACAGTAGTTGTGTGCGAGATGAATAAAATGTGTTTGTTTGCTTATAACCAGTATGTCAAGTGCACTAAACTTCTAATGCAGGAGTACAGCTTCCTCACCAGACTTGATAGGGTTAGGTGCATTTCCCCAACCTGATGCATTCCCAGCATTATCTGGATCACCCCAGCCTGTCGATGTGTCAGCAGGTTTGCCCCAAGCTGCAGTGCCATTGTCCACACATGGACTAGAGGGAGAGCTGCTTCTGCCCCATCCGGACGGCGCTAGTAATCAGCCAAATACAGATACATGGAAAACTTTGATCTTACACAATTTGTTGAGTGACTGATTTTTTTTTTTTTAAAGCCATTTCATGGGAAGAGCATTTCTAAGAAGGTACTATGATTTCTTCATAAATTAATAATTAAAACAAAGCTACATAAATAAACATAACTAAATGAGATGCTTCAGATATGTGATAATTCTAAAACTCGTGGTGGCATCTTGTTAAAAACAGCATCCAAAGTACTTTGAGAATAAAATTGTTCTCTTGTGGCATTTAGACCAGGACAACAAAGTAAAATTATGCTTGATTGTCAGAGATATCCTACAGAAATGGCATGATGGTGGTTCTCCACCCTTTAATAAAAAACAAACAAACAAAAAAACAAAAAAAACATGGGTGAGCCTTGAATGACCATTATGACGCCTGGTATCTACACTACTTGATCATATCGGTTTTGACATGAGAATTAAAAAAAATAATTAAAGAGAGTCTTCTTGATGGCTGGGTTCATTTCATACAATTTGCTTTCAAGACATTCATCCCATTCAGTCTGCCACAATTTGTTGTTAACAGTTATTCACACATTTATTTTACAGGCTATTAACACACTACTTACTGCATTAATGAAGAGGACCCAGGTATGCAAATTAGGTAAGTAAAACAAAAATTGTGCGAGTTCCACACACGGTGCTTCCTTTCATCTGACTGGTTAATGGCTGTAGAAGTCTAGTAATCAACTGAGCAGCACAAATTAACTGTGGCTAACATTTCTAATATTAGATTTTAACAATTAAACACCATTCTTACCCATTGCTGGGCCCTTATTGGAAGAATGTGAGAGGTTCATGTCCCTGTTTCCAAGACTTGTAGGCACTCTTCCTGGCATAGGTGGAGGTCCCTGCTGCTGAGACTGCACTGGTTGTGCCTGTCCAGATGAGCCATTGTTCTTGTCCCAATAATTGACATAATTGTAGTTATTGGGATCACCCCAGGCAGATGTTCCATCATCTATTTCCTTTTTCCTGCTAATAGATTGTGGAGAAGGTTCCTCCCAGCCACTTGGCTCTGAACTGTTCCCAGAGCCACTGGATATTTGGGGTATGGGCCCTGAGGTCCACCCTGAACTTTGGCTCGGGGCTGAAGGACCTCCTTGTCTTCCCCAGCCCCCTTGCATGGCCCCTGTGTCCAGTGACTGTGACTGCTGGGGCTGTGATTGTTGCTGCTGTTGTGCCTGACCTTTCAGAGAGGTCGACTGGCTGTTTGGCATCTGTGAAGTGTGTACATTCCCACCCCAACCCGAGTGAGATTTGCTACCCAGGTCTCCTCCTCCCCCACCTCCAGCTGCGTCAGTACCTCCTGCTCCCCAAGCTTTCCTTGGTGTGCCTTCATCCCAGCTTCCCCATGTACCTACTTCTGCATCTGCACGTGTACCTCCATTATCCTTCCCATCACCCCAATTCCCACTACTTGCTTTGGTCTCCCGCTCCCCCCATTCACTACCACTTCTCTGACCCCAGTTCCCCCCATCCCCTCTACCCATTTCATTCCAACCTCCAGTCCCTTTCTCATCCTGATTATTACCCCACTCTTCACCACCTCCTACTTGAGTACCCTGTTGTCTAAAATCTCCCCATCCACTCGATCCACCCCCTGTTACCTGATCTCTCCACTCCGGTCCTTCAGTGGCCCAACCTTTCCCTTGGCTCTCAGATGGACTTAACTCTCCCCAGCCTCCTGAAGACTTGTTCTGCCCCCCTGCTAACTGACCCACTCCACTACCAGATTGTGAAACACCAGGGTTTTGGATACTGTTAACAGCTGGCTGTGGACCTCGATTAGGCAGAGAGGAACTACTGCTGCTGCTACTACTACTGTTATCCCAGCCTTCACGGGGTGAGACAGATTGGGGTGCAAGGACTGAATTAGAGTTCAAGTTGGTGTTCTGAGGTTGACCAGGATGCAAAGATGAGGATGACGGGGCAGTGGTTGATGTTACAGTAGAGTATGGTGGAACATGGCTTGGAGCAGAAGATCTGGCTCCACCTGCTGTTCCTCCTTCTCCTTCCAAGTCCCATGCCACATTCTGTCGGATCTGTGTCTGCCCCCATCCTGAGTTGGACAGCACTCTGGGGTCCAGGTCAGGCCGGCTGAGAAGATTCTGTAAGGCCACTTCAGCATTGGGAGGCTGATGAGAGCGGTGGTGGCCATGGTGCTGATTGCCATTTCTTGAGTTTCCCCCACCACTGGAGGATGAGGTACCCCCTCCACCCCTGGTTCCCTGTCCTCCCCACTCACTGGAGTCTCCTGTTCCTCCATCTCCAGAGCCTTTCTGATTGTCCCAAGCTCTTGTCATAGTTGAAGTTGTGGTGGAAGAAACTGAAGGGTTTCCAGCACTACCACCACTGGTGCTGCTGTTACTGCTTGAGCCATCTCCATTTCCCCCACCTGGATTGCCAACACTACTTGCATTACCCCATTCACCAACTCCCCCATTCCATGCTCCCTGAGATCCTGTGCCCCATGTACTCCCGCCCACAGGCCCTCCTCTGTCGTCTTGTCCACTGAACCCCCATGAGTTTCCCCCATCTGCAGATACAGAACTACCCCCAGTTCCACCCTCCCATGCATCAGTTCTTGAGGCACCCGTTTTGGAATTTGCAGGAAAAGGCTGAGCTCTCCAATTAGATGAAGAGGTGGAAGATGATGATGCAGAAAGATCCCCTCCCCCCGTACTTCCACAGTCTCCATCACCCCCGTCCATCACTGCTATGTTTTTTGGTCCTGCTCCTGGCTCCAGTGCTGTACCACCCCATTCTCTACAAGATGGCTCTATGTCTCTATATTGCATTTGGTGAAGTTGGTGCTGATGAGAGGCTTGATTCACAGAAATAGAGCTGTTGGCAGACAATGATGAGCTTTGGAGAGGAGTGGAGCCACCCTCTGTTGCAGCTGCCCCAGCTCCATCTGGTACCAGGGCTGGCCAGGCAGAGGGGTTGGCATTAGGGTTAAAGTTGGCACCTGGAAACCCACAGTTGACACCAATGGAGCACTCAGTCCCTGAAAGAGGGGAGGCTTTGGATACGGAGGGCAACGATCCTGCTGCTACTGAATTTCCACCTGTGGCTCCCTGGGACCCCCAAACACTACTAGGCTGCATACATTCAATGGTTGAACAGGAGGATGTAGGTGGGGAGGGGCTACCAGAACTGACACCTTTCCCGCCTTCATTTACTCCTCCCACAACTTTCGGTTGTTGCCTTTCACCCCATGAGGCACTACAATTTGGCATCCCATTGCCATCTGCACCTCCAGAAACGGCTTTATCTCCTGTTCTGGCTCCATCCCCAGCAGCAATACTAGGCCATTCCTCCAGGTCTGACCCATCCACTATCACCTTCTCCCTGCCCTGAGAGAGGGGCTGGCTACCAGAGCTCACCCCCCACATGGAATTTGCATAATTTGTAGTAGTAGAAGAAGCAGCGATTGATGAGGAGGATGATGTGTGGGGCAGAGAGGAAGCAGCTGGACCTGCAGAACCCAAGCCGGTTTCTGTAAAAATAAAACATCTCTTCAGAACACCACAGTCAGTACCCTTTAAATTTTCTAAAAAAAAAAAAAAAAAAAAAATTAAATTTCTGTTGTACAATACTTTTCTTCTGCACGCTACTTTTCATATGTGTAATGTCAGAAGCAGAGTAAATATAAACTTTAACAATAACAACCACTTTGGCACAAACACGTACAGTGAACACCACCTTCATCTTCCTATTCAACAAATAAGCACAGCCTAATAGTATTTATTTATTTATTTATTTTTGTGTCTCCCCCCCCGTCCAAAACAACCAGATCACATTTCAGTTAAAACCATGCAGGTTATTTTACATAAGACTTCAAATCAAAGACTGTTACCTGAGGCAGCGGCCACTGTTGCATTGGGGCTGTCTCCCCCACTGTTGCCTCCTCCCAGCAGCATGGAGGACAATGGTGGCTGGCCCCTCTTCAGTAGCACTTTGTGGTCCTGCTGGCAACGGAATCGAGGGGGCACTTCACGGGGCATGTAGCGCTGTGGGGCCTGGGTACTGGGGGAGGGCTGTCCGTTGGCCACCGCCGACCGCTTAGCATTGTTCCCACCCTGAGGGGGGGCACCAGCAGCCGGGGTGGCAGTGGAGGATGTTGTAGAAGAGATAGGGCCAGGGCTGGGAGAGACCGAGCTGGGGACGGCAGGAGATTGGGCAGATGGGGTCTTGGTCAGTTCTGGCACTGTCATGGGACATGAGCATTTAGGGGAATTAGAGAAAGCCACATTTAACTGAAATTTAGGACAACACACAAGACCTACAAATGATGTAGCAGTGAAGCAATATGGCCAGTGAGGTAAAGAAAGGAAACTACACAAAGTGAAGCTTCACAGACAGACACACCACTGAGACACAGAAACCAAACATAGACCATTATGGTATATAGAAAATTACCTTTGTTCTTTTGCTCGACCACCTGAAATGTAAAAAGGTATAACACTTTGTTAAAATTCAGAAAAATCACTAAATTCCACATTTATTTGAGAAGCCTGATTTCATACACACACGCGTGTTATACAGTGCTCAGCGTAAATGAGTACACCCCCTTCGAAAAGTAACATTTTAAACAATATCTCAATGAATACAATTTCCAAAATGTTGACAAGACAAAGTTTAATATCATATCTGTTTAACTTATAACGGGAAAGTAAGGTTAATAATATAACTTAGATTACACATTTTTCAGTTTTACTCAGATCAGGTTGGTGCAAAAATGAGTACACCTCACAACAAAAACTATTACATCTAGTACTTTGTATGGCCTCCATGATTTTTAATGACAGCAACAAGTCTTCTAGGCATGGAATGAACAAGTTGGCGACATTTTGCAACATCAATCTTTTTCCATTCTTCAACAATGACCTCTTTTAGTGACTGGATGCTGGATGGAGAGTGATGCTCAACTTGTCTCTTCAGAATTCCCCATAGGTGTTCGATTGGGTTCAGATCAGGACACATACTTGGCCACTGAATCACTTTCACCCTGTTCTTCTTCAGAAATCCAACAGTGGCCTTAGATGTGTGCTTAGTCATGTTGGAGAAGTGCACGATGACCAAGGGCATGGAGTGATGGTAGCATCTTCTCTTTCAGTATAGAGCAATACATCTGTGAATTCATGATGCCATCAATGAAATGCAGCTCTCCGACAACAGCAGCACTCATGCAGCCCCACATAAGGGCACTGCCACCACGTTTCACTGTAGGCACCAAGCATTTTCCTTTGTATTCCTCACCTTTGCGACGCCATATAGTTTTGAAGCCATCAGTTCCAAAAACATTTATCTTGGGCTCATCACTCCAGAGTATAGAGTCCCAGTAGTCTTCATCTTTGTCAGCATGGGCCCTGGCAAACTCTAGGCGGGCTTTTTTGTGCCTGGGCTTTAGGAGAGGCTTCTTTCGTGGACAGCATCCATGCATGCCATTCCTCTGCAGTGTACGCCGTATTGTGTCACGGGAAATAGTCACCCCAGTTTGGCTTTCTACTTCTTTAGATAACTGCAGTGAACTGGCATGCCGATTTTCTTCAACCCTTCTCATCAGAAGACGCTCCTGTCGAGGTGTTAACTTCCGTGGACGACCTGGACGTCTCTGTGAGATGGCTGCAGTTCCATCTTTCTTAAATTTTTGTGCCGCTTTTGCTACAGTATTCTGACTGAGAAGTAAAGCTTTGCTGATCATCTTGTAGCCTTCACATTTGTGGTGTAAAGAAATTTTCTTTCTCAGGTCTTGTGTCATTTCTCTTCCATGTGGTGCCATTGCTGACAGCATGAAATAAGAAGGGGTTTTCTTTAAGTAACACCCTTTTATAGTCAACTGTCTGCTGGACACCTGTGTAATGACTAATTAGACTCACCTGTGATTGTATTCTTGTTAAATTAGACATTTGTAGTCTACAATTTAGCTTTGCTCCAGAGACTTTCAGTGGGGTGTACTCATTTTTGCACCACCCTAATCTGAGTAAAACTGAAAAATGTGTAATCCAAGTTATATTATTAACCTTACTTTCACGTTATAATTTAAACAGAGGTTATATTAAACTTTGTCTTGTCAACATTTTGGAAATTGTTTGTGTTCATTGAGATATTGTTTAAAAGGTTACTTTTCAAAGGGGGTGCACTCATGTACGCTGAGCACTAATATTAATTTTATATAAAAAGACAGACAACAAATATGCCACTTGTATTTTTCATACAAACTACATCCTCCAGGACAGTTGTAGTTCTCAAAGTGTTATTCATGAGAATATCGATGAACCGTTTTGATAAACTTGTGTACTTTGTGAATATGCCTATTAAATAAAAAAAAAAAAACCCACACACATTGGCTTGAAAATATGAAGCTTATCTTCTTGTGCTGAAAAACCTGCATTTTTCATACAAAATACACTGCAGCTCTGAGCGACATATTTCCCGACATTTCACTCTGATGACTTCACTCCCAGTGTTTCCCAGCTGACTTTGACGCGTGTTGTCAAAATGGCGAACCTGTTCAAAATTAAAATTCTTCTGATTAACTCCCTTTTTTTTTGGGTGGATGTATCCATATAAAATAAAAAAAACATTACACAATGGCGTGAAGATATGAAGTTTATCTTCTTGTGTTGAAAAATATTTCACTCATGAAATACACTGTACATTCACCACTGGAAGATAAACTTCATATCTTCGTGCAAGTGTGTAATATCCCCTCCCCTCCCCTTCTGTATGCGTGTGCATGTATATTATATTATACATACAAACATTATATAAAAGGGAGAGAGAATAACTGATGTGGTGAAGCTTAACAGATGTTTATTTAACATTTATGGAAGTAGTCTCGAGTGTCCACGCTTTTTTTTGCCTTATTAACACCAGGAAAGACACGGTATAACATGCAGTAACAATTTCTCATAGAGGTTCTATAACTTCAAATGCAAACAGTTAAAAAAATCACAAGGTGTTCATGAAGTGGTATAACCAGAATTAGACAATGTGTAAAAAAAAAAAGTCTGCTCTGCATCAACTTGTAACACAAACTACCTGCTGCATATCTAAAAGGTAAAAAGGTATAGAACAGCATCTTTACCTTCTGTGAGGTTTCCCTTTTCCTTTTATCTTCCTTCTTCCTTTTCTTGTCTTCCATGAACTGCTGTTCCCTTTCCAGACGCTCCTTTCTAGGAAAATAAAAAGCAATGGTCAACTCCACGATACTGCTATGCAAATAAAAACAATGAATTTGAGTAACAGAAAGGTCAATAACCTTTGAAAACCTAAAACGTAAAAACGCCCAACACTTGAAGCAGAATTAACGCGAAACAAGTGTGTTGACTAATAATTTTTGACATTGCTGGCTCTCCATTCACCCGCCCATTTCCTTATGAGCATTTCTGTGCAACAGCTCGTGCGCAGCTTCAGCTAAAGAACACTGTCGCGTCCACAACGCCATATTTGGCAGAATTCTAAAATTTAATGTCAAAACGTTAAACGCGTTAATTAGCCAACACCTGAAATCTGCCCCAAACACAGAGCTGGAAACGAGCTGTATGAGCTTAGCAACTACAGGGCTGTTATCAAGTCCATTAGCTAATCCACTCGAGGCCTATTGAACAACGAATCTCAACTTAATTGACGACGGTAAGCAAGTAAAAGGCTCACCTACCCCGAGCAATCTGCACCGGGTGACAAGTCAGAAGAAGCAACTAAGCTAGCCAGCCACCTGCCTTATATAAATAAGCAAAACTCCCGCTAGCTTGCTAGTTAGCCGGCTAGCCAAATATTTACGGTCCGCTGTCAAACAAACGCGCCGCGTTCACACGTTTTATCATCCTGGCTTTTAAATAACCCCAAAACACCTTCCGAATACTGTAACCGGCTTTAAAGTCTGATCTGGAAAGCTTATTAAAATCACTGAATCTGGAAAACCCAGTAACTTGCGTTAGCTTAGCGAGCTAACTACGCTAACAGTAAACGAGCTAGCTCTTTCCTACAATCCGTCGAATCGGAGAGGCTTGTAAACATGTTTAATTATGCATCAGTCTTTGGTTATTTAAATGCACACAAATGTGGCTAGTCAAACAAACAATCTGACCGTTCATTCGCTAAAGAAGAAGAAGAATCACTACTTACCCCAGGAATTACATGAAATGTAGCTAGGAAGCTAGCTAAAGTGCTTCAGTGCGAAATTGTAAATTACGAGGCATTCGAGTCGACTTGAAAGCCAACACACTCCATTAAAAGTACCCAACGATGCAGCTAATTGTGGAAACGTGTCCTCCACGGTGCTGTTCGTAATTGCAATGCGATAATGTAAACGAGGAAAAGACTAAACTGGTTTTAAAGCGCTGAAAAGTCAGTTGGTTGACGGTCGGCCATTTTACTGCTCGGTATGAATTGTGTGTGTGAGCAGCGCTCTGTCGGAAGGGGGGGTTAGCAAAGGGAAAATTTTGACCTTCAGTATTAAAAGTCCACAGATCGCTATTGACCAAGAATGACCTGGACTCCTGTTTTTCTCTTTTATTCACCGATGATATTCATAAAGACTAAAGTGAGCAAATCCCTTCACACTGACATTGACAACAGGTTACATGGTCTCCTACCTTCTCTATTCAAACAATGACGTCATATTTCGATTCATTCCATTCACTACAATAAAAAGCTGGGGGGGGGGTGTTAAAATAAAATAACTTCTAGAGCCATCAAATCTATCTATCTATCTATCTATCTATCTATCTATCTATCTATCTATCTATCTATCTATCTATTTGTATCCATCTATCGCTATAGAATTTATCGAATTTTATTGTAACTATTCAGACGCCATCTGTAAGTATAAAGATGTATGGGTTGAATCTTTATAAGGCTGAATATGGTTTTTATTGCTTGTTATTTATTTTGCCTACAGTATATTTTCTATCAGGCAACGTGACCACGCCCCTCCCGTGCGTCATCAGACATGTCCCGCCCATATATAAATAGTGCAGAGGGAGGGGGTGGGGCTACACAGACAGACAGACAGATAGACGATTAGCATGTGTGCGATGATCAAACAAATGATGATCTATTAACGTAAGAATTTTTTTGAAGGAAACTTTTACAAGTTTGCTTTTCATATTTCATAATAGTTCAAATATTCTGAGTATTTCGGAAAAAAAGAGAACTAGGGACGATATGAATTTAACCCATTGCTAAGTGTTGCTGTAGCTGATACTTAATGATGGCACTTTATTTAAGATCTTGGTGATTATGGATACTGTAAAGAAGGATATGATAATAACTGGTCATGAAATAGTTAGATTTTTTTTTTAATAGTAGCCAAGTATGGTATTTTTTTTCTTGTTGTTTGTCAATCCTCGATGTTACAGGATGAAACTGACACCTACAAACTTGTTTGTACTACGGATTTCCACCATTGTGAATTTGCGTGCGAGGTTAACAACCGAATCCAAAATAAATGTAAAAATAATTTAATCTTAAAACATGCCTGATCATGCTTTTGATGCTCATAACCTGGCAACATATTCGTGCAGTGCTGAGTTGTTTCATGTAAGGATGTCAGTATTGTCGGTGGTTTGGTCGTATTGTAGGCTAAGATAGAAAAAGTGGGATCAATACAAAGAAACTTTGAATTTATGCAATTCACTCAATACTCACTGTATTCAGCTGTACAGAGTGATAAAGTAACAAAAGCTATGTTGCATAACTTGAAATGATGTAAGGAATCAGGCTGATGGTGCTGGTTGTCCTCATCAGGTAACTAACTCGAAAAAGGAATGGGTCCACGCAAAAGAGGCGAGAAGATGAGAAAAGGAAGAAATCCACAAAAAATGGAGGAAACTGAAGACTCAGCTGAATTAGGTGAACCATCAGAAGAACGCACTGAAAAAGTGGTGAGGGAGAAGAAAAGAAGGACGAGAGAACAAAAAAAGTACATTGGTGCTCATGTCTCCATAGCAGGTAAGACACACAGAGCACATTGCTAACATAATTGCAGTAAAATTAGTCGAATATAATAAATCCCTTATATTTTTGAAGGAGGCATATGGAAAGCAGTTGAAGCAAGTGTAGACATGGGGGCTCACAGTTTTGGATTATTTTTGGGTTCCCAACGCGCTTGGCAAAGACCTGCCCTTGATCAGACTGCTGCAGTGAAATTCCAGCAGGCCTGTGTTCAACACGATTTTGACCCAACACACATCCTGCCACATGGATCTTACCTGATGAACTGTGGCTCTCCCAAGGAAGGTCTGTCCACCACATGAACATGCTATACCTCCAGCTGATAGAAAATATACACATGTTAAAGTGACACTCTGGCCAAAACCAAGAATGTAAAGCACGGTACAATGGTTATATACATACAAACCTACTTGAATTTTACAGCAGTGACAAATTACTCTCTAGAGCAATATTTTCTGGTTTGAATACTGGGAAACCTCCCTCTTGATGATTTCACCAAAATTTGGCCTCCTGCTGTATGACTGGCCAGTAATTTTTACTCACCTGCACTATATGACTAATGATTGGCTGCTCATGGTGAGTATTCATATTTGCTGTATTAACTGTGTATTATACTGATCAGTAGCGTACAGGTTATTAATGTATGTTAAAGCAACAAAACAAAAGCGTAACTCCTGTCAAAAACTGAGACTGAGAAATGCAGTTGTGCACTCTGCAACGCATGTCAACATAATAATAGTTTTCTCTCACAGTGCCCCTTTAACAACTGACATACAGTACCAGTCAAAAGTTTGGACACACCTTCTAATTCAGTGGTTTTTCTTTATTTTTATTATAATTAAATGTTCTTATTTTATTATCATTAAGACACTTCATGGGCGGCACGGTGGTGTAGTGGTTAGCGCTGTCGCCTCACAGCAAGAAGGTCCGGGTTCGAGCCCCGTAGCCGGCGAGGGCCTTTCTGTGCGGAGTTTGCATGTTCTCCCCGTGTCCGCGTGGGTTTCCTCCGGGTGCTCCGGTTTCCCCCACAGTCCAAAGACATGCAGGTTAGGTTAACTGGTGACTCTAAATTGACCGTAGGTGTGAATGTGAGTGTGAATGGTTGTCTGTGTCTATGTGTCAGCCCTGTGATGACCTGGCCACTTGTCCAGGGTGTACCCCGCCTTTCGCCCGTAGTCAGCTGGGATAGGCTCCAGCTTGCCTGCGACCCTGTAGAAGGATAAAGCGGCTAGAGATAATGAGATGAGATGAGACTATATTTATATTATTTACTGTTTGCTCTCAAACGTATTAAGAAGGCAACAAATTGCACTAATTAACTTTTGATGAGGCACCTATTAATTGAAAATCATTCCAGGTGACTACCTCATGAAGCTGGTTAAGATAATGTCAGTAGTGTGCAAAGCGTCAAGGTAAATGCTGGCTACTTTGAAGAATCAACAGTATGAAACATATTGTTTTTTTTTTTTACTCTAATGAAATGAGTCTTTATTTCAAGGCAGGCACATAAGTTATAAACAGATTGAGGATATTTAGTAGATTTGAAGTCTTAAATTAAAAGCTTTTGATTCACATTACCAGATAAATACCGAATGTAACACTTCAGTCAGTCAAACCTTATATAAACTTATAAGGTCCATCAGTCCGGGGGGGGAGAGAGAGAGAGATACACTTTACAGTAGAACACAATATGGTAGGTCTGGGCAATATGACGATACACAGTCAATATTGTCAAATTACCGGAAAACAGTTTTCTTGGATAGTGCGCTAATATTTTTTAATACGGACCAGGTCACTCCATGGTTATGAACAGTAATCAGTAGCAAACAGGATGTTATTTCTGTTGTTAATTAATATTTAATTTGGTTTTCCTTTTCCATGTTAAATTTCTTTCTTGAATTTAGATTATAAATTGCTGAAATCCTTTTTTAACACTTTTTTTTGTTTACCATATACAACCCCGATTCCAAAAAAGTTGGGACAAAGTACAAATTGTAAATAAAAACGGAATGCAATAATTTACAAATCTCAAAAACTGATATTGTATTCACAATAGAACATAGACAACATATCACATGTCGAAAGTGAGACATTTTGAAATTTCATGCCAAATATTGGCTCATTTGAAATTTCATGACAGCAACACATCTCAAAAAAGTTGGGACAGGGGCAATAAGAGGCTGGAAAAGTTAAAGGTACAAAAAAGGAACAGCTGGAGGACCAAATTGCAACTCATTAGGTCAATTGGCAATAGGTCATTAACATGACTGGGTATAAAAAGAGCATCTTGGAGTGGCAGCGGCTCTCAGAAGTAAAGAGGGGAAGAGGATCACCAATCCCCCCCTAATTCTGCGCCGACAAATAGTGGAGCAATATCAGAAAGGAGTTCGACAGTGTAAAATTGCAAAGAGTTGGAACATATCATCATCTACAGTGCATAATATCATCAAAAGATTCAGAGAATCTGGAAGAATCTCTGTGCGTAAGGGTCAAGGCCGGAAAACCATACTGGGTGCCCGTGATCTTCGGGCCCTTAGACGGCACTGCACCACATACAGGCATGCTTCTGTATTGGAAATCACAAAATGGGCTCAGGAATATTTCCAGAGAACATTATCTGTGAACACAATTCACCGTGCCAGCCGCCGTTGCCAGCTAAAACTCTATAGTTCAAAGAAGAAGCCGTATCTAAACATGATCCAGAAGCGCAGATGTCTTCTCTGGGCCAAGGCTCATTTAAAATGGACTGTGGCAGAGTGGAAAACTGTTCTGTGGTCAGACGAATCAAAATTTGAAGTTCTTTATGGAAATCAGGGACGCCGTGTCATTCAGAATAAAGAGGAGAAGGACGACCCAAGTTGTTATCAGCGCCCAGTTCAGAAACCTGCATCTCTGATGGTATGGGGTTGCATTAGTGCGTGTGGCATGGGCAGCTTACACATCTGGAAAGACACCATCAATGCTGAAAGGTATATCCAGGTTCTAGAGCAACATATGCTCCCATCCAGACGATGTCTCTTTCAGGGAAGACCTTGCATTTTCCAAGATGACAATGCCAAACCACATACTGCATCAATTACAGCATAATGGCTGCGTAGAAGAAGGGTCCGGGTACTGAACTGGCCAGCCTGCAGTCCAGATCTTTCACCCATAGAAAACATTTGGCGCATCATAAAACGGAAGATGCGACAAAAAAGTTCTAAGACAGTTGAGCAACTAGAATCCTACATTAGACAAGAATGGGTTAACATTCCTATCCCTAAACTTGAGCAACTTGTCTCCTCAGTCCCCAGACATTTACAGACTGTTGTAAAGAGAAAAGGGGATGTCTCACAGTGGTAAACATGGCCTTGTCCCAACTTTTTTGAGATGTGTTGTTGTCGTGAAATTTAAAATCACCTAATTTTTCTCTTTAAATGATACATTTTCTCGGTTTAAACATTTGATATGTCATCTATGTTCTATTCTGAATAAAATATGAAATTTTGAAACTTCCACATCATTGCATTCCGTTTTTATTTACAATTTGTACTTTGTCCCAACTTTTTTGGAATCGGGGTTGTAATTCCGTATAGAACTGCCACCTTATTGTGGTGGAGGGGTTTGCGTGCTTGAATAATCCTAGGAGCTATGTTGTCAGGGGCATTACGCCCCTGTTAGGGTCTCCCAAGGCAGACAGGTCCTAGGTGACAGGCCAGACCAAGAGCAGTTCACCAAAACCCTTATGGATAAAAGACCAAGGACCATGATGTTGCCTGGTATGGCGCAGCCGGGGCCCCACCCTGGAGCCAGGCCCGGGGTTGGGGCTCGTATGTGAGCGCTTGGTGGCCGGGCCTTTGGCGACGGGGCCTGGCCGGGCTTAGCCCGAAACGGTGACGTGGGCCCGACCTCCTGTGGGTTCACCACCCACAGAGGTAGCTGTAGGGGGCCGGTGCAGTGTGGATTGGGTGGCAGTCGAAGGCAGGGGCCTCGATGATCTGATCCCCGAACACAGCGGCTAGCTGTTGGGACATGGAATGTCACTTCGCTGGGGGGGAAAGAGCCTGAGCTTGTGCGGGAGGTTGAGAAGTACCGGCTAGAGATAGTCGGGCTCACCTCCATGCACAGCTTGGGCTCCGGAACCCAGCTCCTCGAGAGGGGCTGAACTCTCCACTTTTCTGGAGTTGCCCATGGTGAGCGGCGGCGGGCTGGTGTGGGCTTGCTTATAGCTCCCCAGCTCAGCCGCCATGTGTTGGAGTTCACCCCAGTGAACGTGAGGGTCGCCTCTCTGCGCCTTCGGGTCAGGGAGAGGGCTCTTGCTGTTGTTTGTGCCTACGGGCCGAATAGCAGTATAGAGTATCCGGCCTTCTTAGAGTCCTTGGGAGAGGTACTGAGAGGTGCTCAGACTGGGGACTCCATTGTTCTACTGGGGGACTTCAATGCTCACGTGGGCGATGACAGTGATACCTGGAGGGGTGTGATTGGGAGGAACGGCCTCCCCGATCTGAACCCGAGTGATGTTTTGTTATTGGACTTCTGTGCTAGTCACGGTTTGTCCATAACGAACACCATGTTCGAGCATAGGGGTGTCCATAAGTGCACGTGGCACCAGGACACCTTAGGTCGGAGGTCGATGATTGACTTTGTTGTCGTTTCATCTGATCTCCGGCCCTATGTCTTGGACACTCGGGTGAAGAGAGGGGCTGAGCTGTCAACTGATCACCACCTGGTGGTGAGTTGGATCCGCTGGCGGTGGAGGAAGCCGGACAGACCTGGCAGGCCCAAACGTATGGTGAGGGTCTGCTGGGAATGTCTGGCTGAACACCCTGTTGGGGAGGTCTTTAACTCCCACCTCCGGGAGAGCTTCTCCCAGCTTCCGAGGGAGGCGGGGGACATTGAGTCTGAGTGGACCATGTTCTCTACCTCCATTGTAGACGCGGCTGTTCAGAGCTGTGGCCGCAAGGTCTCCAGTGCCTGTCGTGGCGGCAATCCCCGAACCCGGTGGTGGACACTGGAAGTAAGGGATGCCGTCAAGCTGAAGAAGGAGTCCTATTGGGCCATGTTGGCCTCCGGGACTCCTGAGGCAGCTGACGGGTATCGGCAGGCCAGGCGTGCCACAGCTCGGGCAGTTGCGGAGGCAAAAACTCGGAACTGGGAGGAGTTCGGTGAGGCCATGGAGGAGGACTATCGGTCGGCCTCGAAGAAATTCTGGCAAACCGTCTGGCGCCACAGGAGGGGGAAGCAGTACTCTGCCAACACTGTTTACAGTGCAGGTGGGGAGCTGTTGACCTCGACTGGGGACATTGTCAGGCGGTGGAAGGAATACTTCGAGGATCTCCTCAATCCCACTGTCACGTCTTCCATTGAGGAAGCGGAGGCTGATGACTCAGAGGTAGACTCATCCATTACCCAAGCCGAAGTCACTGAGGTGGTTTGCAAGCTCTTCAGTGGCAAGGCACCGGGGGTGGATGAGATCCGCCCTGAGTATCTCAAGTCTCTGGATGTTGTGGGGCTGTCTTGGCTGACACACCTCTGCAACATCGCGTGGCGGTCAGGGACAGTGCTTCTGGAGTGGCAGACTGGGGTGGTGGTCCCTCTTTTTAAGAAAGGGGACCGGAAAGTGTGCTCCAATTATAGGGGAATCACACTTCTCAGCCTCCCCGGGAAGGTTTACTCCAGGGTACTGGAGAGGAGAATTCGGCCAATAGTTGAACCTCAGATCCAGGAGGAACAATGCGGTTTTCGTCCTGGTCGTGGAACACTGGACCAGCTCTATACCCTTCATAGGGTGCTCGAGGGTTCATGGGAGTTTGCCCAACCAGTCCACATGTGCTTTGTGGATCTGGAGAAGGTATTCGATTGTGTCCCTCGTGGTATTCTGTGGGGGGTGCTTCGGGCGTATGGGGTTCGGGGCTCTTTGCTAAGGGCTGTCCGGTCCCTGTACGAATGGAGCAGGAGTCTGGTTCGCATTGCCGGCAGTAAGTCAGACCTGTTCCCAGTGCATGTTGGACTCTGGCAGGGCTGCCCTTTGTCACAGGTTCTGTTCATAATTTTTATGGACAGAATTTCTAGGCGCAGCCAGGGGCTGGAAGGAATCCTGTTTGGGAACCACAGGATTTCATCTCTGCTTTTTGCGGATGATGTTGTCCTGTTGGCTTCTTCAAACCAGGACCTTCAGCATGCACTGGGGCGGTTTGCAGTCGAGTGTGAAGCGGCTGGGATGAGAATCAGCACCTCCAAGTCCGAGGCCATGGTTCTCGACCAGAAAAGGGTGGCTTGCCCTCTCCAGGTTGGTGGAGAAGTCCTGCCTCAAGTGGAGGAGTTTAAGTATCTCGGGATCTTGTTCACGAGTGAGGGAAGGATGGAGCATGAGATCGACAGGCGGATCGGTGCAGCCTCTGCAGTGATGCGGTCGCTTTACCGGTCTATCGTGGTGAAGAAGGAGCTGAGCCAAAAGGCGAAGCTCTCGATTTACCGGTCGATCTACGTTCCGACTCTCACCTATGGTCATGAGCTTTGGGTAATGACCGAAAGAACAAAATCGCGGATACAAGCGGCCGAAATGAGTTTCCTTCGCAGGGTGGCTGGGCGCTCCCTTAGAGAGAAGGTGAGAAGCACAGTCACTCGGGAGGACCTCGGAGTAGAGCCGCTGCTCCTCCACATCGAGAGGAATCAGCTGAGGTGGCTTGGGCATCTCTTTCGGATGCCTCCTGGACGCCTCCCTGGGGAGGTGTTCCAGGCATGTCCCCCTGGGAGGAGGCCCCGGGGAAGACCCAGAACATGCTGGAGGGACTATGTCTCTCGGCTGGCCTGGGAACGCCTCGGTGTTCTTCCCAAGGAGCTGGCCGAGGTGTCTGGGGAGAGGGAGGTTTGGGCTTCCATGCTCAGACTGCTGCCTCCGCGACCCGGCCCCAGATAAGCGGAAGAAGACGAGACGAGATGTTCCAAATATTATTTCATAGTTTTGACGTCTTCAGTATCGTTTAGCAATGTAGAAAATAGTCCAAATACAGAAAAACCTATGAATTTGTCAAAACTTCTGACTGGTACTGTATTCATGATGCAGTATATAAAGTAATGATTGACCTTCTGACATGCTCTCGTACATAACTGTTAGATAGCGCTCGCTCATTTTCTGCATTTTTACCTATTTGATACTGAAAGTTAAATCTTATTCTCTATAAAATGGCAGGTTGTGCTATTTACTCATCTCATCTCATTATCTCTAGCCGCTTTATCCTGTTCTACAGGGTCGCAGGCAAGCTGGAGCCTATCCCAGCTGACTACGGGCGAAAGGCGGGGTACACCCTGGACAAGTCGCCAGGTCATCACAGGGCTGACACATAGACACAGACAACCATTCACACTCACATTCACACCTACGGTCAATTTAGAGTCACCAGTTAACCTAACCTGCATGTCTTTGGACTGTGGGGGAAACCGGAGCACCCGGAGGAAACCCACGCAGACACGGGGAGAACATGCAAACTCCGCACAGAAAGGCCCTCGCCGGCCACGGGGCTCGAACCCGGACCTTCTTGCTGTGAGGCGACAGCGCTAACCACTACACCACTGTGCCGCCCTGTGCTATTTACTATATGTTTCTTTTATATCACCAGTGTTTGTGTCAATTTTTGCCATCTTCATTCTAATGGCAAAGATCAACATGAAGTACTTTAACTTAAGCTGCTGATTATTTATGATTATCATAATTGTCTTAAATAAAGGGGACGTTATATTGAATTTAATGTAAGAAGTGTAAAAAATTGACATAATCTGAAAGGTAAACTAAATTTATGGCACAAATATCTGTGTAAAAGCTTAAAAAGAACTTAAGAAACTGTAGTTTGGTTGCTGTGCTCTTTCTTACAACTCAGATGTGTTTGGTAAGAGCCAAGCCATGCTGGTTGATGAACTCAGTCGCTGCAGTGTTTTGGGCCTCACTCAGTTCAACTTCCACCCTGGGGCCTCCATAGACTCCAGCAAAGAGCAGTGCATCGAGAGGATTGCCCAAGCTATAAACCATGCTCACCAGCAAATACCTACAGTCTGTACTGGTAAACTAATTGCTCATGAACCACAATAATTAGATATAATGTGTATTATTATTATTATTATTAATTGGGCCATACACACAGAGTTTATTAATTTGTACTATTTTTGGCTACGCGTTCCCTCACTCTGTTTTGCAACCTCTCCCTAGTGCTTGAAAATATGAGTGGACAGGGAAGCACTGTGGGTGGACAGTTTAATGAGCTGAAGAGCATAATTGACCGTGTTCGAGATAAGACACGTGTTGGAGTATGTCTAGACACATGCCATGCATTTGCAGCAGGTGAGTAGAGAAGTATGTTTTTCTCTAGGAAGATTAATTTTAGCTAAATATCTTTTGTACAATATAACAGAACAATACCTATGACGCATAGTTTTAATCGGTCTCATGGCTCACGTTAGCAATATACAGTATATAGTTCAAATGTTGTGGGGAAACTTCTTGTCCCTGCAGGTTATGACATTTCTTCAGCAGGAGGAGTGAAGTCTGTGCTTGACGAATTTGACCAAGTGGTTGGACTGCACTACCTGAGAGCAGTTCACCTCAATGACTCAAAAGGTGCCTTTCTGAAATAGCTGTACATTTTATCAATTTTTAGTGGTTAATTATGTTGTTGTCTAGTAATTCCTTTTAAACACACTTTCCATGCATGTAGCAAAACTACTTTCTACTGAATTTGTATTGCCATAATGTGTTACCTGAGCTTTACAGGTAAATTGGGCTGCCATTTGGACCGCCATGAGGACATTGGCCGTGGACAGATTGGCATCTCTGCTTTCCGAAACATTGTGAACGAGCCTCGACTCGACAACATCCCTTTCATTCTTGAGACACCTGGCCGGTAAGTATTAAAAACATCAATAGTCGAATATTGTCAGTGAGAAGAGTAGTCATTACTTTGGGTAATTTGTATTTGTACGCTGTGTCCACAGCCCAGGTTTTGAATATGCTGAGCAAATTGAGCTCCTGTATTCTCTCTGTGAGGACTAGAATCCACAGGGGGCCTCTTCATTCGACAACTATAAACATTTTGCCTTCTGTTTGATACTGCTCACATCCTGTACATTTTATCCAGACATACAATAAATGTAAATTATGTTGAAATCATTTTATTGTTAAGTGTGATTGTTTGCACATCTGGAATTTAGCAGTTTAGTCAGCAGAGGGAGCTGGAAACAAGGGAAAAGTGATACAGTAAGTTGAAACCCTAGCAGTAAATCCTAAAATAGGTCTGCAAATGCAATTCCGCTTGCATATTGGACTTTCATCTATTTTAAAGAATTTACTCAATCACTCCCTTTCTGTTTTCCCCTGCCCTGAGAATTGTGAGAGTGAGTAATTCAGAGTGATATTCTACTTCTTTTCCCTGTTCAGAGTAATGCTTGTCCTTTTCATTCACTGCTAGTGGGAAATGCTCTGTTTTTCATTTTCTTCTGCTGTCCCTGGCCAAGCTGCTGAATCTCCAGCTCATTTAAAGCTGTTCACATGGAGAAAGCAGCCCGCCAGACCACACGGACACCACTGGCCTGCAATAAACACCATTCCTGTCATTGCTCCAAGAGCTGGAACAATCAGGGCTCAGTCCATGCAAAGCTGGTATGTCTATAGCTTTGACAGCTAATTAAAAGACATTAGGTGATACTGGACAGTTTAGGTTACTGACTGAAGTTGCAGTTCTTCTTGAGTTCTTCTTCAGTTTCTTCTGTGCTGGAAGGGGGTTAGTGTGAATTTTGACAGGAAAGGAAAGGTGCCTTGGGTAGGAATTTTTCTCCAATTCAGTGCCAGCCTACAGGAAATGCCAGTCAGACACAAATCTGTTCTAACAGCCTCAGAGTCTGGTTTGGATCACTGGGCTAGACAAAGACTGTAGCGCGAGCTACAAAAGTCGCACTGCTTGGCTTTATTTAGCCCATGTCAGATATGTAATTTCTCTGAAAGGCAGACACAAATGTGAATGAACACTGATATTCTTTGGAAATACAAGTATAACACAGTATGAGTGCAAGTTTTTCTCTGACTGTGATAGATTCCAAAAGGGATTTCTTCACAAGGCCTTTGCTTAATTATAGGATACTAAAAATACTTTCTCGTGATTATTTTTAAATTGCTTTCTGTTTAACAGCAGTGATTAAAGCAAAACAATAATTAAAACCCATACATTGACAAACAATTTATATTGACGTTTCCCCAAGGCAAAGTCAAATGAGGCCAAACCGCTTGTATGTGACATAATTCCTGTTAAATAGAAGTGGAGCTTTGGCTTGCAGTGAAACCATATATTGCTTTATAAGTGGTGAATCTAAATGTCATACACAAACAGTTCTGGTAACCGCTGAAAGATTGTTTGTTTGAAAAATGCCCATTAGATGATAACTGTACTTTGGGTGACTGAAATTAACAGCTCAATTACGGGGTATCATTAAAAGCTCAGCTGGATAAGCGCGCTGGGTGGAGGATTAGGACAGCCTGTGTTTTGTTAGGCAGGAAGGAGAGTGCATGCATCAGTCAGAGGATTCAAATGGAAATACTAGACTTTCTGTCATGGTCCTGTCTCTGTTCAGTTTGCATTTCATACATATCCACAAGTGACCTAATATATGTACATTAGATTTACATATGACCAGAAGACCAAAGGCTCACTTGATTTTGGACGTTATTTTAGGAAAGCACAAAAGCAGTATCTGGGCACAAACCAACACTTTGTGTAGCAGATTTGTCTCAGAGAATGAGTTAGTCCACATGTAGCACAACAAAATCAGATGTGTAGATCTTACTGTGCCCAAAAATCAAGCAGCGAAGTAAACATTCAGTAAGCGTGGCTGTATAAGGCCTTCTATTCCTCTCCACTCCTGCCCTTGACCAAAGAATGTTCCAGAGTGTGGTGGCTGGGAACGAAGCCACGCAGCCTCAGACAGGCCATCACACGCAGCAGCCGCAGGCTCCAGTCCGGTCTTCTCTGAACCCTGCTGATTTGGTAAGCATTCAACAGTATGAGAGACAGCCTGTCTTTATAAATGCTCTATTCTTTGTATGGACAAAGAATATGAAGGAACATCACACAGCAGAGTGGTGCCTGTGTGAGAGGGTGATGGTGTGTAGTTTACAGTGTTTGAAATTTGTTTTGACTGTATATGCATAAAAGGGGATTTCTATTTGGCCACAAATAAAAATCAGTACTACACCTAAGTTTTGTATTTCGTCTCCGGTTTTCACCTGTTGAGTTGAGGCATCTCTAATTCTGATGCCTTCACTTCAGCGGAGAAACACAAATTAGTGAGTGTTCCAGTCTATTTCTACATTTACATCAGTGGTCACGTTAAGATTAAGATTCCACTGCCTACCACTGTTCAATGTTAATTATGCTAAGATGTGTAACTTCAAATACAGTATGTAATTGTAACTGTAGTTTGGATGATCTGAACAGTAATTTTCTCCACCCAGTGGCTTGTGTGGAGATGTAGAGGGAGATTGGATTAACTTTCTTCTTCTTTAACAAATGTATACTGAATGGCGGGCGGCACTGTGGTGTAGTGGTTAATATCACTGTCGCCTCACAGCAAGAAGGTTCTGGGTTCGAGCCCCAGTGACCGACGGGGGCCTTTCTGTGTGGAGTTTGCATGTTCTCCCTGTGTCTGCATGCGTTTCCTCTGGTTTCCCCCACAGTCCAAAGACATGCAGGTTAGGCTAACTGGTGACTCTAAATTGACCATAGGTGTGAATGTGAGCGTGAATGGTTGTTTGTCTCTATGTGTCAGCCCTGCGATGACCTGGCGACTTGTCCAGGGTGTACCCCGCCTTTCGCCCGTAGTCAGCTGGGATAGCTTGCCTGCGACCCTGTAGAACAGGATAAAGCGGCTAGAGATAATGGATGGATGGATGCTCAATGACCCCTTTAACAGGAACACCATACTAATACACTCACTGGCCACTTTAATAGGAATGTGTTCTTGATTCTTAGATTCCTGCTCTTGGCTGGCAGGAGTGGAACCCAACGTGGTGGTCTTCTGCTATTGCAGAAGATGCTTTTCTGCTCACCACAGTTATAAAGAGTTATATGATTTATGAGTTGCTATATCCTTCCTGCCAGCTCGAACCAATCTGGCCATTTTCCTCTGACCTCTCATCAACAAGACGTTTCCACCTACAGAACTGTCGCTCGCTCTGTGTTTTTTGTTTTTCATACCGTTCTGTTTAAACTCTAGACTGTTGTGTGTGAAAACCCCAGGAGATCAGCGGTTTCTGAAAAACTCAAACCAGTCCATCTGGCATCAACAGCCATGCCACAATGAAAGTCACAGAGATCATAATGTTTTCCCATTCTGATGTTTGAGGTGAACATTAACTGAAGCTCTTGATTTGTATCTGATTTTATGCATTGTGCTGCTGTCAAGGGATTGGCTGATTAGATAACTGCGTAAAACAGCAGGTGAATGTGTGTGCCTAATAAAGTGGCTGGTGAGTGTATAATTAATAGAATTAATCACATATTTGCTGCAGATTTGTCTGCTGCACATTCATGCTGTAAATCTTCTATTATAACCATAACCGTAAGGTGCCCTCTTGGTTTCAGATCTGCTGATTGGGAAGGCCACAGAAGTACAATGAGCTCATTGTTACGTTCATGTAACCAGTTGTGACAACTTGTGCCTTGTGACATGGCATGTTATTCTGTTGCATGTAGCCTTTATAAGATGGGTAAATTGTCATCATAAAGGGATGCACATGGTCAGCATCAATATGCAGGCTGTATCATTCAAACAATGATTGATTTGGTATTAAAGGGCCTAATGTGTGTCAAGAAAACATTTCCTGTACCGTTACACCACCATCACATCAGCCTGAACTCTTGACACAGTGTGGGTTGGGGTCCATGGATTTATAGTGTTCATGCCAAATTCTGACTTTACTACCTGCACGTCACAGCAGAAATCAAGAGGACATCCGACCAGGCAACATTTTCTAGTCTTCCAATGTCCAGTTTCGGTGAGCCTATGCCCACTGTGGACTCAAATTATTCTTCTTGGCAGACAGGAATGGAACCTGGTGTGGTCTTCTGCTGTTGTATTTCATCCACCTCAAGGTTTGATTTGTTCTGCATCTTGGGATGCTTTTCTGCTCACCATGGTTGCAAAGAATGTTTTTTTCTCTTTTTTTCCTAGTTACCACATCCTTCCTGCAGCTCGAACCAGTCAGACAATTCTCCTCTGACCTCTCTCATCAAAAAGGCATTTTTGCCTGCAGAGAAAGAGAAGAAAGGCCATTTTGTCTGTGTGAGGACAGGCATGGAACACAGTCATAAATAGGCCCCAAAGTCTTGCTAGAACAATCCTCACAGCTCTGGAAAGGCACAACCTTGACCATCTTTTGGTCTTTACTGTACCTTGAAAACTAAGTAGACAAGCGTATAATTACATAAGCGCGCCTGCTCAGTGTTATGACATTAACAGATTCAGGATCATAGAGAAGTCCAGCTTTGTCCATGGGATAAGTAGTTACTTCAAATCCCAACCTGCATGACTGCCACCTTCAGCCACGGCTTGGATAAGAGCAGGATAGCAAAGGCTACTGGAGTCCCATTGAGATCATCCGTCATGCAGCAGGAAAAGAAATATTCAGTCAACTTGTTATTTTTATCCACTTTGGAAGACGCCAGCCATGAGTCTGAACTGAATGTTTATGTGCTATGTGTGCATGTGCCACTTTTCCTGTTGGAGCCTCACACCAGCAAGGGCCTAGCCTGACTATTGTCTATTGTCCCCTGCCTGAGCCTTGCTTCCTGACAGGCCAGAATTCACGGAAATGGGAATGCAGTCCAAACACATTCCTTGAGTTACACCCCCACCCCTGTCTCACTGCACCCCTCCATCCAAGAAGCATAGTGCTCAGAGAGGGTCCACTCCCAACAGGATGTTAATTAGCGACACACTCTTCAGGAAGTCAGGGAGGGAGCAGGTGGAAATGGAGACAGATAGACTGAGGATTCGCTTCTCAAGCACACAAACCTTTATTGCCTTAACGACACATAAAATGGTTGCAAGAAAATATGGCTGCTCTTTATTTCTGGTTGAAATTAAGAACTTTCAGTGCTGACAAGTCTTAAAGTCTAACAGTCCCACCCTCCCCACATCTACCCGTTTTACCATTTTCCTTCTCAGATGGCAACATCTGGCTTTTATAATCGAAACATACACTGCTTTCCAGCTCCTAATGGAACTCAAATAGGATGCCTAGCATAACAATTAAATAAATATTTGCTTTTTAAGGGAACATTCATGCAGGGGAATATGAAACAAAGGTTTATGCTAGTTGATGTTAGTTGTGTCTCTTAAAGACAGATCGTGGTTGTTAATTACAATATGTTGAAAATAATAACCACAAGAACTGCTACCAACATTCTCAACAATTTCTAGTGGTCCATGATGAACACACACACACACACACACACACACACTGTACTCTGAACTAAAAAGGAAATGTGGATCAGGAAACAGCCTTTATAAACACGAGTCTGCTAAGATTTTCAGCAAGCTAATAATTCACAGCAGTGACCCGTAAATCATCTTTCATTTTACAACTTGCAAACAATGAACAATCCTGGACATATGTGCTGAATTTAGAGAACTGTTTATAGAATCTTTTGAATTCAGTTAAATCCTGAAAAATGATATTTAAATGTGTATTTGTAGCCATATGGCACAACATTTATACAGAGAGACTATTACTAAAGCACATATTACTGCTATGGTTATAGTATCATGTGGATTTCCACTTAAAAAAAATCTATACACAGACTCGGATCGGTTGAAATATTACATGGGTCTAATCAAAGGATTTCAAATTATATAACATCTTGACATTTGGTATGCCATCAGTTCTTCGTTTCTTTTGCTTCCTTGAAATTCCAAATGAAATGTGTCCATTTCCTGTGTAAATGCTAAAGTGGTTTAACATGTATAAAAGTAATTTACTGAACAGTCTGCTTTCTTCTCTGTGAAACATGTCTGTTAGCTGCCTGACCCAAGCCCCCCGTCCCTTTCCCTGTATTTTAACTTTATGACTTGATCAGAATGGGATATTTCCAAGGAGCAGCATCTAATTCCAAACAAATGCTGTCTACCAGTTTCAGGCTAGCTTTGAGACAAATACACAGTAGTAATCACATGGGCCATTCCAGGGCCAAGAGACAAGCAACCCTGCGCAACATGTGAGAACACAGACTCAGTGTTTCCACTAAAGCACAGCCTTCAGTGTCCTATAATATCAGGAAAGTTGTTTTCTCACTTGTTACAGTCATGGTTCTCTCATCATACTCAGGAAATGACACCATGATCCATATCTGTACAGAGAGATGCTGGTATAGTCTAAACACAGAGACAGCTCAGAGACACAATCTCGCCTGACTGTATGATCACCAGGCATGGATGCCAACCATATTCACACAAACATCAGAAATAGCCTTCTTATGGCCCCAGTTACTGATCATGAAGAAAAACAGCATGGAAGAGGGAAAGGCAAAAACACCTATGGTTTGGAAAAAAGCAAGCAAAGAATAAAGCAATCAAACAAATTTAGCATAAGGCGATAAAACATTTAATACATCAAGGTCCTGGCTTTTTAAAATATAAAGGTCACACCACTTAACCAACATTCAGAACCAAATGTAGGAATCTTACACATATCATTTTTTTTTTAAATTATTTTGTCAAAGACCATTTTCACAATATAGAAAAACAGCTGAAAGCATTCTTATATGGCTTTATACCGTACGTGTTTGCATGTTCCTCAAGTGAACTGTGGCATTATAAACTTCAGCATGCACTGTTTGTTGTCTCAATGCTCATTACAGAGTAATGCTGCACAGAGTCAGCCCCAGGACATCCATCAACCTTGAGCTTAATAAACATTTCCATGATAAGCTAAAAGTTCAACACTGGATTGGTTCCCTTTTGGCTCTCCTCACAGCACAGGAATCACAGCTGAGGGGCCTGAATACCAGCGGTTTCTGTATGAGGAGACGGCAAAAGGAGTGGCGAGAGAAACACTTTAAAAGAAAGATTGTGTCCAATGACCAATGGTCAAGAAAAATTCCTTGCTGTACTCTGATTATTTTAACGACTCAATAAATGGAAAAAAACCCCTTTAATTTTGGAGGAATTCGAGACAAGGTGTGGGTACAAATAAAATAAGATCTCTGAGGACCAAGAAAGACACATGGATGAATCCTTTGAACTTGTGAAAAAGGAAAGGAAGGAAGAAAGAAGAGAGGGTAAGATGGATGGTGGAAAAGTCAAATGTGTGGAACACAAAGGCTAAAATGTAATCTGGCCTCCCTTTGGGGACCAACATCTGAACCTTTTCCAAAAGCTACACGTTTTTATTAAGCAAATAGCTGGCATGCTTAAAGGGAAGCATTTTTACTCTGAGAAGCTCTAGTATAGTTCGCTTCAATGGACATAAATGAGGAAAGTATGAACACATTTGGGAAGAATGAGGTAGTCAAAGAAGAAACACATTGTGAAATAATGTTGATTGGTGCTTTGATTTTGACAAACTACTGCATTCTTCACATTCTCTTTGGAGACCAGAATGCACTATAAAGTACATCAGTTCAATAGTGACTACAGAATGGCAAACTATTGATTCTCGAGGTCTAGTTGGCCTGTTAATTTGCATAAATCAACAACAACAACAACAACTTTAGGTGATGGTATTGAACTAAACATTTATTTATTGAAGTAAACATGTTCACTTGATCTCATCTCATCTCATTATCTCTAGCCGCTTTATCCTTCTACAGGGTTGCAGGCAAGCTGGAGCCTATCCCAGCTGACTACGGGCGAAAGGCGGGGTACACCCTGGACAAGTCGCCAGGTCATCACAGGGCTGACACATAGACACAGACAACCATTCACACTCACATTCACACCTACGGTCAATTTAGAGTCACCAGTTAACCTAACCTGCATGTCTTTGGACTGTGGGGGAAACCGGAGCACCCGGAGGAAACCCACGTGGACACGGGGAGAACATGCAAACTCCACACAGAAAGGCCCCCGCCGGCCCCGGGGCTCGAACCCAGGACCTTCTTGCTGTGAGGCGACAGCGCTAACCACTACACCACCGTGCCGCCCATGTTCACTTGATATCAAAGAAAACATATTGGATATTGTATCCCTTAACAAATGAGAAAGATTGGAACTGGATTTGGAAAAGAAGTTTATTTTTGGAAATAAATAGACTTGACTGATATTTTCTATTGTAAATGATACTTTATTATATTTGCAATGTAAGTTATCTGTTTTACACCATGGCGTGCTGGGGAGAGGGGGGCAGCACATCCAAGAAGGACACATCCAGGCTGGACAAATTGATCAGGCGGGCCGGCTCTGTGGTCGGCATGAAACTGGACTCTATGGTGACGGTGGCAGAGAAGAGGACTATAGACAAACTATTGAACATCATGGACGATGCTAGTCACCATCTGCACACCGTCATCAGCAACCAGAGGAGTCTGTTCAGTGACGGAATGCTCCTTCCCAAGTGCAGCACTAACAGACTTAAAAACTCCTTTGTCCCTCACGCCATCAGACTGTACAACTCCTCTCTGGGGTGGAGGGAGGAGGGGTAACAGGAGGACAGAGGACGGGAAGGAGCAGCAGCCTAGCCTGACATAAAGCAATACTGGACAATGTGCAATATAATGTGCAATATCTCTCCTGTCTGACTTTTTTCATATTTTATTTTTTATATTTGTATATGTTAATACTTAATTTATCTAGAAGTGTTCTCTTTTTTCTATTCTCTGTTTATCCTGTAATGATGCTGCTGGAATTTTAATTTCCCTGAGGGAACCCTCCCAAAGGGATCAATAAAGTTCTATCTATCTATCTATCTATCTATCTATCTATCTATCTATCTATCTATCTATCTATCTATCTATCTATCTAAAAAAATAAAAGAGTTTAGTATTAGCTTGGTAGTTTTTTGGGAAAATAATATCGGATGGGTATTGATATTGGCTGATGCTCAAGGTTTCGGTATCGGTATTGGAAAAGAAAAAGGAATTGTGCCGTCTCTATTAAAAGCCCTTCAGGAAGGCTAAAAACAAGAGGGATTCCCATGAAAGGTTCGACACTGAACCATACAACTGAGGGATTTCTTTTCTTGTAGAACCCCTAGAAAGCAAAGCATTATCTATTCAGATTACACTTGACCATTTTTGCTCATTTCTTTGGGGAAACCATTCAAGGTTCTATGTAGAGCTGTAGAACAAAAAGGTTTCCATTTTTCGAAAAGAACCCAGTGAACAGTCGAACAAGACTAAAAGTCATATATCTACTCAGTTACACTGACTAGCCTGCATTGGCATTTGAACATCTTGTTAAGTTTATAAAAACATAATACTCCTTGTGTTAAATTAACTCTTGTAGGATACTCTGAACATGGCAAGGTTTTATTTTTTGCCCAACTGATACTAAGTTGCTGCACTGTTGCTAAAATAAGGGATTTTCCTCAGTCCCCAAGAAAATCCCGCCCCTTTTGTCTGTAGTCCAAATACACCCACTACTTGAGCAGACTGCTGCCTGTAATAGTGTGTGTGTGTGTGTGTGTGTGTGTGTGTGAAAATCAGATTGCTAGTGGTGTGTACTGCCCATGTTCACCAGTGCAGAGGCTGCCGCAGTGTGGAAAAGTTACAGACGTAAAGCTCATATAACTCCATCCTGGAATATATCATAAACATGGAATAAAATCTCATTTATCAACAAAAATCTGGTGAACCAGCCTTCATCAGGTAAGTTGACATAGATAATGAAGAAACCTTGTTTATAACCTTGTAACTAAATAATGCTGTGTTCATTTTCACAGTACTTGGCATGGTTTAGATGAAGTCAGTATTTTATATAATCCTGTAAATGTATCTCAAAACACATAAAAAAAAAAGATTCATCGATTTCTCAGTTGCATGCATGTGCTACAGCATGATCATCTTAATTCTGTATGCTTCCTAATCTCTTCTCTGTACCGTTCTATCATTTTCTCTCATACAGGCTACTGTCCTACTGTGCTCCTTTATGAAGAAGAATTAGTATGAGAATTAGTAAGCCTGGTCACAATTTTAGAGTTGCACAGTATATTGTTGGTTCGTCACTGTTGCTGAAATACAATGCTTTTGCAATACCAAAATTGCAAAAGGCCTCAATATGTAAAAGATCATGTATGAAATTTCCGATTGTGTCATGTTTGTATCCTGACCCATTTCTGTTTGAATTTATGTGAGTTTTAATCAGTGATTGCACTGTGCAGTTGTAGTCACATAGTCATGGCAGTATTTAAAATACGAGATTCGCTTTTAAGACTATTAAGTATTTCACCAGTGTGCTGGTCTGCATGTGCAGCCCACTTTGAAAAACCAGTCCTAGATCTCCATTTTTGTAAGGGTGGATATAACACAGGCCTAATGAATGTGACTGCAGACTTGTAGCAGTTTCCATGTGTGTGTGTGTGTGTGTGTGTGTGTGTGTGTGTGTGTTTTTTACATGAATAAAAAAGAATTAATGATCGAATTAATTAACATAAATAAAATCATGAATGTTACTATATTTATATATGAACTATTTTCAACTATGTGTACTAACAAATAATTTTTTCTCTGTGGTTGAGATTACAAAATGCTCAATTTTATGATCCCCAAATCTATACCATGTAATTGTATATCATATAATACAAATAGTGTTTTCATCGTGTATTGCATATATGCATATCATATAGAGTATCTATGTAGTAGCCTTTTCTTGTTAGTTATTCTGTTGAAGAAAGGTGGCAGAATATCTGAAAACAACTGAAAATTGCGAGCCCTTTTATCAGAATGGTCTGATTAGAAGGGAGAACCATACACGCATTCTCTGACAATAACAATTTTAATACAGTGTGATGCAAACTTGAGTTAGACTATTCTTGTGTCATTATAAAAGCATGCTTTGGTTTTTGGTACCTGTCTAGTCACTGAAATCAAAGTGACTAAGAGGGTAGGAGACATAGGTCATTGGGAGAAGATAAATGAGTCATTATCCTGCATGTTTGTCCACCTGGTCAAGTCAGTTACAAAGTAATATGGACTCCATGAGAGAGAGAGAGAGAGAGAGAGAGAGAGAGAGAGAGAGCATGTGTGATTTGCAGAGTTTACAAAGAAAGGAGCCAAAGGAAGATATAGTGTTGGAGAGAGTCTTGGAGAAAATAGAGATGAGTCTGAAATACCAGTAACATGAATCTTTTTAATTCCAGTATATAGGAATCTGTTAATCTGGTCAGAGGGTAGATTTGCATCAGTCTCATATCCATACACTGGCAGCCTGGTGGGGGTCCGTAGAAAGAACCAGCAGACAAATGAAAATGTGTTTCCAATCTTGAATGTAGACACTCTTCACTCTAGTGATATTCTTCTTAGGAATGTGTTCACACACACACGGGTCCCATTATTCTTAGGTTTCAGAGGTTTACGTGCACATTTCCCTCATGTATCCTCTCTCGTACTGGTTTCTCGAACTGTACGGTTTCAATTTTTTGAATGCATTGCATCATGAGGTTTATGGTGTGTCTGTGTTCTACATCCTATGTGGATTCCATGTGGAGTCATTTCATATGGCTTCAGGGACATGATTGAAAACTCCAAGTCATTTTATGTAACATCAATGCCCTATAAGACAGTGCTTATTGATAATAAATTCGATAGTAAAAAACAAAAACACAAAAAACAAAACCTTCACATGGTGTCCAGATTTACTTTTTTCATCCTAAAAACACATGATGAGAAATAACACCCATAATACTCATACATCACACACTACATGTAACTTGCATACACATCACTAATGAACAGCCATGATGTTGCTTAGGTGATGATAATCTTATTTCACAAGAATCTTCCTCCCTCTTCCCTTTTATTGCAGGACAGTAATTTTCAAGGCTCCCCTCCACACTGCCAAAAGCCAAATGGATTGAGGGAGGCAGAGGGCTTTGAAGAGAGGAGATGCCCAACAAAGAGCTGATATCCCCCTGACTGTTGTGCAGATTATTACTTTTACTTTATTGCATTTAAAAGCCTTTTTAAAAATCTTTCTGAAGCCCTTTCTGAAGAGCAGGCCAATGAATCTGTGAATCTGAGTATCAAGAAGACAAAGGGATATGGCAGAAGAAAGCCTCTGGTCACGGCTCAGAGAGGGATAAAGCAACAAGTCTGACTGGGGTGGTCTGGACTGAGGGTGTTGTGCCGGCCCATTCTCGAGAACACACACCGGCAGGAGATGGGGCAGAGGTTACTGAGTGGAGAAGGATTAAGGGAGTACACAGTCTGACTAATTAGGCATGAAAGTTATTTCTTTTAAAACAACATTAAAAATATTTATAATTTCATACAGATGTTATGAGGCTTTTTTTTAATTCTTCGCTGCTTTGTTAGGAATCATGTCTATGGCTGGATAAGAGGTTTTTTAGGCACACCAGCAAAGATTCTTTGTTAATCCAGACTGGAATTATACTTAGTGCACAGCAAACAGAAAGACTGTTGAAGTACTTCAGGCTAAATAGAACAACATACCTGTAACCGAGCTGAGCTGTTCTCCGTATGAAGGCCTGAAATCTACTGCTGAGCAGGAAAAGAAAACGTACTGCTCTTAAAAAAGTAGTCTGTTAAAATAAAACACCAACAACTGGTGCATGGGCAAGAACAAACTAAAGCCTGGTTGAGAGTTGACGTAATGCTGTTGGAGCGCTGTAATAACTCATTAATGGAGTCAAACTAACGTGTGTGGGAGGCCAGTCTCAGTGGAAATCTCATAAAATAGACAGGCCTGTAAATGTGTGCTACTTTATCAAAATATTTAAAAAGCAACGACCATTACAAAGTCCATCTCAAACTAACAACAAAAGAACATTAGGCAGGGCAGTGTATATTGATTTTCTGAGAATATTTTAAGATTGAGTTTAAGGGGTTTATTTAATGTGACTCAGATGCTTTATTTGGTTTTTGATGTTGAATATTCACAAATAAGGTCTGTCCTGTGCAAAGAGCTTTTGTTTTAGTGTGAGATTGAGAAACTGCTTAAAAAGGTTTTTGCAAGACATATTGCAAATGAATAGCCAAAACATTGTCCATTGTTACTTGCAGTACTAAAATAGTTTTCCCTTTGACTTAAGGTCCTTGAACGAGAAGTTGCTTGTTTAAAGGAAGTGAAGTGGACTTTAGCCTGGAGGATCTGGCACAGAACCTAACTTAGTTTTCAAAGCATAAAATAAGCAGAAACGTGCAATTATTTATGTAGCCAAGTGCTACCCACTCATACCACATGCACCACGTCACTTTCCTTTTTTGGCAAAAACGAAGTTTGCAGATATTTTCTTAACATTTGATCTTCTTCAACATCCAGCAGCAGATACTCTCAAACTCAATGGAGATGGAATACATGGATCCTGTTCTAAACCGCAAAGATCTCTGCAGCCAGAGTTGGATTTATTTCTGAACTTGTGTTTTCTAAACCCAAAACCCAAAACAACTGTGCAGCCCAGTTTTTCTGACCACATAGCCATCTGAGGTTTCCAGGAATTATGGACATGAGTATTTTCATCTCACATCTATCTCAGTTGGATCATTTGGATATGGACAGCAACCAGTGGCAAAAAAGCTTTGTGTTCATACTTATGGAAAATCCTTTCTGAGAAACATTTCACTCAACTGCACTTTTTTAGTTTTACCCAGAGACGCCTTGAGCCATGCATAATTTTGCATGAATGGTAATGTGTGGATAATTTCCTGTTGAGCTAGGCCAGATTCTTTCTACTGCATAGGACGCACAAAAAAACTCACTGGAACACCAAGAGTTTTAGTTGGAATACTAATACTTGGAGGCTTTGTTGTGCTTTCCTGTGGTTTTATTGTAAGCTCAGAAAACTCAGCAGTCATGAACTTGGGCAAACTGTCTGGGCTGAAGGGCCTGGTGTCTCACTCCTCAGGCAGGCGGCGCTTTAAGGGTGATCTGACTCCAGACATGATCAGCCCGCCGCTGGGAGATTTCCGTCATACCATGCATGTGGGCCGTGGGGGAGATGTATTCGGGGACACCTCCTTCCTCAGCAACCATGGTGGTGCAGGGAATAGTGGCGATGGAGACTCCATTACCGCTTCAGAGAAGAGCGAGAGCTTCTTCTCTCGCACCCTACGGCACGTCCGCAAGACTCCAGATCGGCCGCGGGAAGGTTCCAGAGACCTTTCTCCTCCACCTCCACCCATCTCCCCCATCATAAAGAACGCAATTTCCCTCCCTCGCTTGGATGTGGACTCACCCAATGGCTGTCCTGTGAAGGTGCTGTTTCCCAGCACACCCAAGACACCTGAAGACAGCACATACTCATATGGTAAGACCAATATAATACCAAACCAAGGCTCTGTTTCCCAAATACGTCATAAAGTTAACATGCTTTATGTGCTACAATGCTTTTGAGAAACTAAACCCAGTTCTTTTTTTTTTAATAGATATATTTATTGGAATTGTACAAAGTATCTCATCTCATCTCATTATCTCTAGCCGCTTTATCCTGTTCTACAGGGTCGCAGGCAAGCTGGAGCCTATCCCAGCTGACTACGGGCGAAAGGCGGGGTACACCCTGGACAAGTCGCCAGGTCATCACAGGGCTGACACATAGACACAGACAACCATTCACACTCACATTCACACCTACGGTCAATTTAGAGTCACCAGTTAACCTAACCTGCATGTCTTTGGACTGTGGGGGAAACCGGAGCACCCGGAGGAAACCCACGCGGACACGGGGAGAACATGCAAACTCCGCACAGAAAGGCCCTCGCCGGCCACGGGGCTCGAACCCGGACCTTCTTGCTGTGAGGCGATAGCGCTAACCACTACACCACCGTGCCACCCCTGTACAAAGTATAAAATGTACAAATGCACTAGAAGTAACAACACGTTACTTTTCTTCTTCTTCTTTTTTTGGTAAAGCGAATTTTACCTGCTCGCAATAACATCAGCACAAATGCTGACATTGATTTCCTATTTTAAAATAGTTTTAGTTTGATTAGTTCAATCCTTTTGGGAAACTCAGCCCAAAACATTGCTACCACGGTACATTTTTACCTTTTCAGTGTTTCACTCAGCAAAAATAATACTGATTGTTATCGACAGACTTGTTACAACATAGCAAAGGTCCCAACACTCAGTATCTGAATTCCTGTGTCTGTGATAATCATAAACACCTCAGCTACGCCTCCCTGTCTGACTTAACTAGTCTTTATCAGAAACAGACAACTTGGAAACACACACAGCATACAGCTTTATACACAGTTTGCTCTCTAACGTCCCAAAGGCCACTGTTTAGTTGCTACATTATTATCACTCTCTCACTTTCAAGAGATGTTCATCTCATGGGGATCCTGCACAGTGAGTCATCACTCAATTCTTTTAAAGAAATACCACCAGAAGTGGTGAAGGGATGGCAGTTTTACAAGACAGACGGAAGTAAAACCTATGTGTAGGAGCAAATTTACCACACAGACATAATGACTGTCATTGTCGACATGTTGTGTCGTGACAATTACTGAGCGCTCAGCTGTTTTTCAGATACATTTGAACCTATTTTAAGCAAACAATATACTATTCCCAATCTCAAATCTGAGGTAAGCCTGCCCTTTTGGTTTGTAGCCAGATATTCAAAAGTGACATACTTCAATGCACATGAATCTGAGTGTTTATGTGCTATAATCATAACATCATTACATTAAACATTAACAACTCAAAAGCATTGTGAAGTTATTTCCTCTTAACTGGTAGATAGAATGTTCAGTGTGATGTTTGTGCTACCATTTGACGATGATCTGTGTGCTGCAGGACTTTTGGGAAACTCAATCCAATGTGTTTTAACTTATATCGTATACATCTGACTGGCTTTTCCATTATTTTTTCCCCCTTTATTTGTATCAAGTGCACACATTGAACAAGTAAAGGACTCATTATTTTAACTAAATCAGATGTTTATTCTGCAGTTTTAGTATTTCTTTAGCTCTTTTGTTGAGTTTGAAGGGTGGTCTGCACTGTCACAGCATAAAATATTGTGTTTAATAAAATCACATCATAAAATAAAATATTAATATCATAAATAAAATAGGGCGGCACAGTGGTGTAGTGGTTAGCGCTGTCGCCTCACAGCAAGAAGGTCCGGGTTCGAGCCCCGTGGCCGGCGAGGGCCTTTCTGTGTGGAGTTTGCATGTTCTCCCCATGTCTGCGTGGGTTTCCTCTGGGTGCTCCGGTTTCCCCCACAGTCCAAAGACATGCAGGTTAGGTTAACTGGTGACTCTAAATTGACCGTAGGTGTGAATGTGAGTGTGAATGGTTGTCTGTATGTGTCAGCCCTGTGATGACCTGGCGACTTGTCCAGGGTGTACCCCGCCTTTCACCCGTAGTCAGCTGGGATAGGCTCCAGCTTGCCTGCGACCCTGTAGAACAGGATAAAGCGGCTAGAGATAATGAGATGAGATGAGATAAATAAAATATCAACATAATATAAAATCTAAATGTCATAAAATATCAAAAATATCGAGTAAAGTCTTCAGTGCCATCTTCTGGTAAAAGGAGAAATAAAATTCATATAGCCAGAAGTTTTTCTTTCACCTCCAGTCAATGATCGCTCATGTCAATTTCCACTTATCTCTGCTTTTTCCACCCGTCTATAGGTGTCGAGTCTGGTTTTGTAACACTTCCCAGGCTGTCACGCTCAGAGAGGCCTGTGCAGAGTACAGCTCCTTCATCCTGCTCTGCTGAGATACACCGCAGCTCTCTCACAGATTTGCCACACACACTCACCGTCCCCGACACACTCAGCCCCTCTGACTCCATGACCTCCTTCACCGTTGACCTCGGCCCCTCACTCATGTCAGAAGTATTTGCCATGATTGATCGGCCCAGTGTGCATGCAGAAGGCAATCATAACTCTGAAGTGGAGCACAAATCTGAGCCCTGGACCAATGGTGACACTGAAATGACCTCGGACACCAGGACCTCTTTGGTGGATTCACTTCTAAGAGAGGATTCAGAGGGCCGGAGTCGTCTTTATGGAGTCGAGTGGGGGTGTGGGGACGTGATGAATGGGAAATCCACGAAACCGGGTATGGTCGGTGATCTTGTGCGCTCCTACACTGCCAACGAGCATGGCATGGAGGCTAAAAGGTTCCAGGAGGCTGCAGATGTGCTGGCTCGACATTACGGCAGCGGAACAAACAGGAAAACTGACATGAGCATCACTCAAAGGAGACAACATTACGCTTACCCTGATGAGGAAGAAGAGATCAAGGTCTAGCCTGAAAGATGAATCACCTCAAGCTTTACATTTCTCTTGTGCCATATGTAATAGAAGTTTATCAAGAAACTGAAGTTTGTAAAAAGTAGTATTAACCGAGCTCCTCTCTTGTTCTACGATTGCAGTTTGTTGAAATAAGAGCAGGACAGGACATGAAGTTGAAAAAAAATTCAGATGAACGACACTTGGTTCTTAAAAGGAGTGGCTGTGGAAGGATGTTGAAGTATCTGGATGTTGGTGTATGTTTTTAGTTTCGATGTGGATATAAAATATGTACTGAGTGTTTGATTGTGACAATCAGTGAACAACTTGACCTCAGCACAATTATTTTTCTATATTTGAATATGAGCGATATGAACATTAAACCAGGAGCAGAGTCCAAACAGCACGAATCCAGGCAAGGCAGCTTTCTGCCACAGAGACTCGATGTGAATGACACTTCTCTTTGCCAGTGCATGAACAGCAAAAAGGTCAACAAGATGAACTACTCCTGACAGGTACAGTGTATATATATATATATATATATATATATATATATATATATAATATTTACACCAGCATTTTTATTTGTATGTTCCAGAGATTGACTACACATAATTCTCCAGATAGACTCTATGGCTCTAATTGCTATTGTTATGCATAAACCTTAATACAGACATATTTTATGTAGGGAAACAGCTGTCATATTATTATTATTATTATTATTATGAAATGCATAAAAGTACTCCTATGCATTTCACTTCAATACTTTTGGCTGTGAGATATGAAAATATTGACAAGCCAAAAATGCATTTTAATAGTACTGCAATATTTCGGTTTGTTATTTACTTTATTAAGCAATAAATATTTCTGCATCCACAAACAATCTTTGAATTAAATAAAACACTCTTGGCAAGTTTTGTGATGAAAATAACTTTATACAATATTTTGTGTCACACACTAAAGCTGTAGATTACAACAGCTAATATGACAATAATTTGTATGAATTATTATTTTTTTTTTACATTTTGACAGAGGAGTTAACTCCTCAAACATGTGATCTGTATTATATGCATACGATTGTGTTCCTTTGCACAGGAAATCTGCACATTACTAATGTACCGTTATAAACAATACAAATAATATATCTAATAAAAAACAAGGAGAACATGACACAAAGATTACAACATTATTTACATGTGTGATTATAATTTTCTTGCCGTTGTACTACAGATGAAATCCCAAGCTCGCTGAGGACACTGTAGTTGCATATGTCACTACTGTTAGCACACAAAGCTGAAACATAGGAAGTGAAATTTCTTTTTGTGTTATATTTGCACCAACAAAGCTACTGGGGAATGCTGATCTGAAGAGTAAGGTTTCACAAAGCTAAGTAAATATGTCAGTACAAATAATAAGAGGAGCAAATTTAAAGACAAGAAAGCATGATATGTACACCACATTATCAACTTCATTTTGCAAACTATAGATGGCAGTTAGGGTGCATCAGTTGCCCTCACTTTCATAAAATCTGATGCATTTTTGTTTGGGTGTTCCTTTTCACCAGGGCCGCTGACAGCTTTGGCTGGGCCCGGGACAAAATGCTCTGAATGGGCCCCCCCGGGCCAACCCCCACACACACACACACACCTCTCTTATCCCAGTCTCTACTCACGCGATTGGGGTGCTCTTGAAGGAGCAGCAATGGACGGGGGATTTCAGGCAGGGCTGGGGGCGAACATAGTATACTGTGCATGCGTACTGTCCAGTGTGAAAAGCAGAGAAGAACACACCGCTCGAGAAACGGCTGGATATGATTGCGGGCTAACGTGAATATTCTTAGCTTCAATCAGATATATGAAACACAATGTTATTAAGCCGTTGTGGTTATGAAATGATTCAATGCCCTGTGCGTTTGATATGGTGTTCAGTGTGACTTGCTCTCCCCTCGTTTGTAACATGAATTGCGTGCCGCGCGTGCCTTGGTTGGGGTTACTTTACGGGGCTGGAAAAAGTTGGCTGTGTCTTACCTGGCTCAGCTGCCCCACTGCCTTTGCTAGTACCTGCTGCATCATCCGAATCTTTTTTAAAATATTTATGCAGTGAGCCCCTGAGTCTCTTGGTTTCTTCCTCTCTTTTTCTCTTTTCTTTTCTGTGCTCCTGACTTGTGCATGTTGGCAAATGGCACGCACGCTGATTGTCGAAGCGCTATGATCGAACGATGTCGTTTTTTCCCCTTAAAGGTGGAGTACGGGATTTTGGAATAACGGTTCCCGCAAGCCATATTTTGAAAAGAAACACGCCCGCCCTCGCCATGCTCCACCCCCCTCCCCCTTATAAAGCCTGAGAAAATCAGCCTTTATAATGGGTGTCTATTGCGTTACACACCAGTGGAACTCGTTAAGTTAGAGTGTAGAGAGCTTGGAAAAATAGCTCAAACTTTCTCATTTAAACTGTGTTTTCAGCCCCAATTTTCACTCCACACACATAATTTTCTCAAAAGTAGTAGCCACATTTGTCCTGATTCACACAATGTGTCTACCTACACGATAGGACTTGCAGTTTTTGAATGAGAAGCCTGAAAGTAAGGAGAGGACAGGCGCGCAGCCCCATAGACTGCCATTATAAACTTGGCAGAAAAGTCACTCGTTTTTAACTCGCTCTAGTGACCTCATTTTTTACACTACAGACAAAGAAATTACATCAGTGTGTTCAGGAGAGCCTTGTGGCGCTCACTGTGAAAGAATTTTGTGAATATCTCCTTCCGTTTTCGTGTAAATCCCCGTTGTTTGGAGGGAGCGCACTGAGAAAATCCTGTGACACTCTGCTCGCAGCGCGCGGGTTGGGGGAGGGGCTGCTCGCTCTCTCACACACACACACAGAAGGGACGGGCTGAAAGAGTCAGACCAAACCATTTTTGCATTAGGGGTGGTAGGGTTTTTTTGACGCCTTTTTCAAAGACAATAAAGGCAAAAGATCTAGAAATCATTTATTGAATGCAAATATAGCACATTTCTCCCCCAAATCAACACATTTTGAAATGAAATAAAATAATTGCAACTTCATGAGAGCCCAGTTCTGGCCCCCCATTCCTGGGCCCGGGACAACATACCCGTTTGTCCCCCCCCCCCGTCGGCGGGCCTGCTTTTCACCAATAAAGACATCCTGTAAAATTTTTTGACCATATTCAAAAGTCTAATGGTGGCACCATGAGGTTCATTTTTTTGCCAAAAAACACTTATTTTATGTTTTTGCTTAAGGTTTGAATCACAATGTTGGACTCCATTTATTGATTTCTTGTGAGCCAGAGATCATGTTAAGAACCTTTGCAAGGGATTGAGAAGCATTAATGTGATTCATAATGCATTTGTATTGTTTAAAAGTAGTTGAACAATGATTCAATGAACAGCTAAAACTCAAACTGTGCTTGATAATATATTTAGAATATGTACTAAAAATGTGTATCTAAGATATTTGGTATACTCTATAAGGTGCCATAATGTTTCATGAAAAGTGATTGAAATTTTGTCATAAAAGTCATAAAATAGCAGCTTTTTCCATAACTTTGAGCTCCTGGTGCCACCATTAAACTTTTGAATTTTGTCAAAATATTTCACCCAGTGTGTTTTCTTACCAAAAGGAACATAAAAACAAAAATGCATCATGATCGGAGGAACTTTTCATTTTTAGGGGGCAACTGATGCACCCTAATGGCAGTAAATCAGTATGAAGGAGAATGCAGGTTGGGCTCACTGGGCTGACGATGAGAGTTGCTTGGGCAGGGACTGAGGTGGAAGTGGAGGGGGCACTTTGGGTCTCTTGCCCACAGCCCTTCTCTGATGACCTCCTTCAGGTGGAGGACCTGAAGGAAGAGGAGGAGCTGAAGGAGCAGGAGGAGCTGAAGGAGCAGGAGGAGCTTGGGGTTTGGCTGCAGGCTCCGTCTGTGCCTCAGAGATTGCGGGCATGGCCAGTGGAAAACTTCTTGGCAGAGGTCCGGCCTCGCTCATGGGAACAACTGGGGTTTTGGGTTTGCCATAGCTTACAACAGCGTCTTTATTAAATGACTTGAGCTGAACAAACGACCTTCTTGCTGCAAGACATAAAGTAACAGATTGATATAGGATGAGGACTTTGAAAAATGTGTGCATGCCATTGAGCCTTAATGCAGAGGGTTTATGTTAATGTAAAATGCCATACTGTACGTTTAAAGGGAGTGGTGATCTTCAGTGTGCCCTCAGAGTGCTCTGAGCTGTCCTCTAGAGAGTTGTTTGCCTTCGCCTGGGTTGTATCCTGAGTCTGAGATTGAGACTTTGCTTGAAGCTGAGAGCGCGGTTGTGGTTGAGGATAAGTCTTGGGCTGATTCTGACCAGGAGCTGCATTTGAACTCGAAGCCTGAGCAGACGGCTGACTGACTGGAGAAGGACTGTTGAGCTCCCACGTTGTTGTACCACGATCCATTGGACCAGTCTTAATATTTACTGCTGCACCATAGTTTTCAGATGAAGATGGACTTGGTGGGATAGAAAAAGAGAAGACATTTGGAAAAACTTATGCATCCATTGTATCTCAAACACTATAGCTGTAAATATATAAATCTAGATGAAAAATTTATATATGAATGAAAAGAAACCTCAGCGACTTGAAGCACGAGATATTGCTTTTAACAATGTACTGCATTATATTGAACAAGAGCAAGATTACCTGTCAGTTTTTGAGACAGAAGCAGTTGAAGGGGCAGGAAAGACAGTGCCTGATGGGGACTTCTGTGGTAAAGATGGAGACAGCGCTGGGAGTTCTGGAATCTCAAAATCAACATCTGGAAAACAATATAATGTGTAAGCTGACAAGGGACACTGATGCAGAAATCTTACATTGGTACATTATTTTTTTCATCCACGCGGGTCTGCAGTAACCTTCAAGGAACAGGCTCTTGCAGTATTGTATGAGTGGTTCTATCACTGTCACGACCTGGACTGAGGAGGCAGAAGCCATGTCTAGTAGAGAAGTCTCTCTGCAAAATAATACAGAAAATCGACAGAGATAAGGGGATTATTTGTGCATACGAAATAAAGAGCTAATTAAAGAATGAAATGTTGAGACAAAGCATTAAAGTGCGTCTGTGTCTCTGTGTTATACTAACCCCTCAATACGAGGCCACAGTAGGTTAGGTCCAAGCACTATGGCAATATTACTTGGAGTCATCCTGTTAACTGCCTGGTGTTCTGACAAACACGCTAGAAACTGGACAAGATATCTGAAGCAGGCAGAGGTTTTGAATGTTAGTCTTCAGAATTTGATGGCATTCAACAAATAAAGTATTCAACAAAACGTACCGAAGATTACTGTAGTTTTCTTTTGGGAGTTTTTTCAATACAGCTCGAAACCGCTCCAATTTGTCATCTAGTTCTTTTTCTCTTAAATGACAGAGTTGGAGACACAGTATTTTAATCTCATCTTATTTTAGATGTTGGCGTTAAATGTATGCATTAATAATCAAATTTAAATTTCCTTCTAAGATTTTACCCTGATGCCTCAAGCCATTCGTTATACAGTTCAAATGTCATCAGAGGTTCCGGCAGCTCTCTCAAGTAAGATTTCAGAGCACCTGTGAGAAAATGTGACCAAAATAAAAGTGTTTTCTAATAGCTTCCCCAAGTCATATCCACCCATCAGACATGTTCCACAAATATCTATGAACTCTAGGGATGTTTGATAGAGCTCATATTTGCATGGTTAAAATATTGCCAGATATATTGCACTGGTGGTCTCTTACCTGCGACAGCATGAGGGTCAGCACTGAACTCAGCATGATCCACCATCCCGGAGTTCAGACTGCTCTTCAGCTTTTTTACCACAGAAGCAGCTGCCGTCAGTCTGAACAAGCCCTAAGAGGAGCCATGCAGTGTTCAGAACAGATCATATGGAGATAGAGGAAGCATCCATTCATAACTGGATTACTTGACCAATGTTCAACCCTTCTTTTGTTAATTCAAACCAAGAGTCAACACTGTTTAACCCCTGGTCATGACAATTCAGATAAGACCTGGGTCACAACCCAGGAGAGATGCATAACAATTAACTCATGGAACGAGAAACTCAAGAGGTGGATCGCAAAGCCGAGTCAGACAATGCAGGTTAACCCTTTCAGACACAAATCAACGTGGGTATAACCCGGGTTGGTCACTCGGTATGAAAGGAGTATGGTATATTTGTGGGTGAGTGCAAGTGTGCATGTCATGTGGTCAGTCACGCTATGGGAAACACTTCACTGTGGCTAAAATTGGACGGTAGCACAGGCCAGACAAATTTACATCATCCTTAATTGGACTTTGCTTTCATTATATGCAGCTGTAACATTTGTGTTTGTAGGAGTTCATCCAGTTGCTCACCTCTTCTCTGAGTCCCGTCCTCAGCAGCATGTTAACACATTCCTGAATGGGTTTAGCAATCTCTTGGTCACAGTTCTTAAGGTGGGAGAGCAGAGACTCACCATACACTTTCTTTGTTGAGACACCCACGTGGGGTTCTGTTTTCACACACACACACACACACACACACACACACACACACACACACACACACACACACACTTTTAGTTCTGAGGTTTGTTACGTTTTCTTAGAACTGGATCATGATTCTTTTTCTATGTTCAGAAAATAGGTTTGTAGGTTTGAGCCGGGCGGCACGGTGGTGTAGTGGTTAACGCTGTCGCCTCACAGCAAGAAGGTCCGGGTTCGAGCCCCGTGGCCGGCGAGGGCCTTTCTGTGCGGAGTTTGCATGTTCTCCCCATGTCCGCGTGGGTTTCCTCCGGGTGCTCCGGTTTCCCCCACAGTCCAAAGACATGCAGGTTAGGTTAACTGGTGACTCTAAATTGACCGTAGGTGTGAATGTGAGTGTGAATGGTTGTCTGTGTCTATGTGTCAGCCCTGTGATGACCTGGCGACTTATCCAGGGTGTACCCCGCCTTTCGCCTGTAGTCAACTGGGATAGGCACCAGCTTGCCTGCGACCCTGTAGAAGGATAAAGTGGCTAGAGATAATGAGATGAGATGAGATGAGGTTTGAGCCGGAAAAAAAAAGACTGTGAGATGCTTTTGTACTGTGTATTTCATCACAGGCTGGAGAACCTCAGCGTAAGTTTGTTGCATCTGGCAGTGCTGTAATAATAATAATTGTGAAGCACTTAACAAAAACCAGAAAACACTCTTAGAAAAAAGATTCCGTCTATCACCCTGAAGGATTCTTTGGTTCGTCCCTCTGGGTAAACCATTAAAGGTTCCTTCCAGAAAAGGTTGTAAGACGAACTCTTTAACAAAGATATAACCCTCAATCACCTCAAGCACCGCTGAGGAACCCCATTTATGGAAGATTGTACCTCATGCCAAAATCTGCAATGATTCTAACCAGGACATACAAAGAATAAGGGATTTACAAGGACATATGTTATGTTTGTAACATTAATACATTAAATGAATGCATTGAAATACCAATCCAGAAGCACAGAGAAACCCTTTTTTTAGACATTGTATTTCATTCCTCCTCACCTGTTTGGTTGTGATTTTCCTTCAGCTCAGTGATATTTTTCTCCAAGAATTCATGGGAGAGTTTGTGGTATTCAGCCTGTAGCTCTAAGAGCTAAAGGGAGATCACAGTAAGAAATCCAACTCCAACAGAATATCTATGCATTTTTCATACCAGCCCTATTGGAGATATTAAGTACTTACACGTATGAAGTAATTGGCATATTCATCTTCTTTACTGGCAAAATGGTAAAGATCAGCTGAATACTCATCCTATGAAAGAAAAACTTTGGTCAGTCTACAAACGGCAATACCACTTTTTGGTGTATAAAATCGTGGCGGCTTCAAATTCACACCTTGATTGACTCTAGTTTTCTCCAGGCTTCCTCCACTTCCTCTCTCAGTCCATCTTGTTTAGCCTGGGGACCTGTACTCCCTTGAGCTCTGAGAACAAAAGAAAGACCAAAGTCAAAGTCCAAGGTCAATTACTCTTCTGAAACAACTTTGAGAACGTCAGCATCTACCTGGTTCGAGCGTTGTGCCAATCTGTTGTCAGTTTCGCAAACTGCTTTTTGTTCCTCAAAATCTCTGGAAGGTCTAACTAATTAGAGATAAAGTTTGTGCTCTTAGTGCTTCTGAATGCCGTGGATGAAATATGAGAAAAAGATGCTAGAGAAGCACAAGCAGTACCTCACTGAGTTTATTTAGAGGCTCCAGAACTTCTTTTTCCAGCTTCACTTCAAAGTCTGCTAATGTTTGTGCCAGAATGTTTTGCATGAAGCAGCACATTTCGAGAACTCTCCTGTAAAAAGACAACCAATTTTGGGTAAAGAAGCAGAATCTAGCCTTTTTGTCTCACAAACCTGTCAATTTTCATGACCACAGATTGCGACATTTTTCAGCCTGTTCCCGCTGCTCAGTTTAGCACTAAGTAGAAAGCAATTAGATGTAGTGCAAGATATTCTTGAAGTCACAGAAAGTTCAAAGATCAGTGTGTGAAATTCTGTTGTATGTGCATGTTTGGAAAATTGGTCCAAAACTCTCACCGAATAGATGACTCGCCATCAAAATCTTTAAAGCTCTCAGCCATACTGACAGAGAGCAACATAAGGGGCAGCTTTTTCTAAAAGATGACACAAAAAGAAAAATGCAAAGAAAAAGCATGTTAGAAGGCAGGATTACCAAATGCAATTAATGCCTTTTTGGAGTTTTGGGATGAGGAATCAAAGGTTTCTTCTCAGTTAGATGAATTGAGGTATGAGAAGACAGAAACAGAGAAAGAAATGATCACCATTCGTCTCTCTGAGTCCAACCCCTGCTGACTCTGCAAACAACCAGACAGCTTCTTATGGATGATCTGAGCTGCTTTCCTGGTTGGTTCCACACGCTGCTCCACCTTCACACAGCCACATCCAGACTTAGCAACTAAGCTGACACACACTGACCATATAAAAGAGTGTATACTGCTACTGGAATGTAGCTAATGCAGTCTAAAGAAAGCAACTCAAAGTAACTTATGAAGCTGTCAAAATGACTCACCAAAACCAGATCCTCTGAGAGAAGGTCAGTTGCATCTTGTGCCCTAAAATAGTAACAGTACTGGTATAAACATGTTTAGATCAACATTTTTACAAGACTTCAACTCTAAGACATGCAGCTTGTTTATAACTACAACCTATTTGCAGAAAAATATAATATTGAATGACAATTTGCAGAACATTACTTTATTCAGAGGTGGACAGGAATGAAGCACATTTACTTGAGTACTGTACTTAAGTACACGTTATTGAGTATCTGTTCTTTGAGTATTTTATTTTATTTTTTGCAACTTATGACTTTAACTTCATTACATTTGAAAGACAAATATCGTACTTTTTACTCCACTACATTTCGATCAAGGTCCTCATTACTCGTTACTATTAAGTGGCTTTGAAAGTGGATGTTTTTTCTTTTCTAAAACGTGAGTGGTTTTTCCGCAGGTGACACTGAGACAGCCTATCAGTAATCACTAGAGTCACGTCACTTCCATAGACTGGATAAAATCAACATCAGTGATTTCTCCGCAGCATTATTTAACATGATCAGTTGATGGCAGAATGGAAGGAGGCGGTTCTTCTGGGGAATGCATGCACTCATGGCTACAGCTAGAACCCATGTTTCAGTTTTCTGAAAGGAATAAAGAGTTGTTTTGTTTGAAATGTTTGCTTTGTTTGCCTAAAACGGAGCACATCACAGCCTACAAAAACCTTGCCGTCCAACCTGCGGAAGCATATTGAGGAATGTAAACGTTTTATTCCAAAGAGAAAGCTTGTAAAGATGGATTTGCCCGCCAACGTGCCATAGCCTTGTCCACGGCTAACGTTAACACACAGCTAGTTAACTTGGACACTTAGTTAGCATGTAAAAATGGAGTTACGCTAACATGAATAACGTTAACTTATCTGAAGTCTCATCTCATCTCATTATCTCTAGCCGCTTTATCCTTCTACAGGGTCGCAGGCAAGCTGGAGCCTATCCCAGCTGACTACGGGCGAAAGGCGGGGTACACCCTGGACAAGTCGCCAGGTCATCACAGGGCTGACACATAGACACAGACAACCATTCACACTCACATTCACACCTACGGCCAATTTAGAGTCACCAGTTAACCTAACCTGCATGTCTTTGGACTGTGGGGGAAACCGGAGCACCCGGAGGAAACCCACGCGGACACGGGGAGAACATGCAAACTCCACACAGAAAGGCCCTTGCCGGCCACGGGGCTCGAACCCGGACCTTCTTGCTGTGAGGCGACAGCGCTAACCACTACACCACTGTGCCGCCCCCTTATCTGAAGTCCTTTCAGAAATATTTAGGATAATCTTGCCAAATAAACAGAATGTAGAAATCTTTCTTTTCTAGTAATGTTAGCTACACAATATGATTTTGAGTTTGAAAAGATTTTGCTAGCATGTCAGGTGGAGCTTCACTGACTAGCTAGCTTAACGTTAAACCACCATGATTCCACAGGCAGATTCATATGTGCATGAATATATGCGCATGCACACACACACACACACACACACACACACGCATGCGCGCGCACCCACGTGAGACCTGTGAGATGGACAGTATTGTACTAACAAATTGCTGGAATTTTTTGTTTTGATGTCAGATCATGGTGTTGCACTTTTTTGGTCTTGCTTAAAGCAGTGTTGCTGTTGGGCAGTTATTAAGCTCGAGGTGTGGACCTGGGTTTTAATCAGGTTGGATTGTCATTTTTATTTTCTGAGCAAGCTGCATTTACAGCTATTCCACTGTCTTCCTGATTAACATACACATACAGTGGTGCTTGAAAGTTTGTGAACCCTTTAGAATTTTCTATATTCCTGCATAAATATGACCTAAAACATCATCAGATTTTCACACAAGTCCTAAAAGTAGATAAAGAGAACCCAGTTAAACAAATGAGACAAAAATATTATACTTGGTCATTTATTTACTGAGGAAAATGATCCAATATTACATATCTGTGAGTGGCAAAAGTATGTGAACCTTTGCTTTCAGTATCTGGTGTGACCCCCTTGTGCAGCAATAACTGCAACTAAACGTTTGCGGTAACTGTTGATCAGTCCTGCACACCGGCTTGGAGGAATTTTAGCCCGTTCCTCTGTACAGAACAGCTTCAACTCTGGGATGTTGGTGGGTTTCCTCACATGAACTGCTCGCTTCAGGTCCTTCCACAACATTTCCATTGGATTAAGATCAGGACTTTGACTTGGCCATTCCAAAACATTAACTTTATTCTTCTTTAACCATTCTTTGGTAGAATGACTTGTGTGCTTAGGGTCGTTGTCTTGCTGCATGACCCACATTCTCTTGAGATTCAGTTCATGGACCGATGTCCTGACATTTTCATTTAGAATTCGCTGGTATAATTCAGAATTCATTGTTCCATCGATGATGGCAAGCCGTCCTGGCCCAGATGCAGCAAAACAGGCCCAAACCATGATACTACCACCACCATGTTTCACAGATGGGATAAGGTTCTTATGCTGGAATGCAATGTTTTCCTTTCTCCAAACATAATGCTTCTCATTTAAAGCAAAAAGTTCTATTTTGGTCTCATCCATCCACAAAACATGTTTCCAATAGCCTTCTGGCTTGTCCACGTGATCTTTAGCAAACTGCAGACGAGCAGCAATGTTCTTTTTGGAGAGCAGTGGCTTTCTCCTTGCAACCCTGCCATGCACACCATTGTTGTTCAGTGTTCTCCTGATGGTGGACTCATGAACATTAACATTAGCCAATGTTAGAGAGGCCTTCTGTTGCTTAGAAGTTACCCTGGGGTCCTTTGTGACCTCACCGACTATCACACGCCTTGCTCTTGGAGTGATCTTTGTTGGTCGATCACTCCTGGGGAGGGTAACAATGGTCTTGAATTTCCTCCATTTGTACACAATCTGTCTGACTGTGGATTGGTGGAGTCCAAACTCTTTAGAGACGGTTTTGTAACCTTTTCCAGCCTGATGAGCATCAACAACGCTTCTTCTGAGGTCCTCAGAAATCTCCTTTGTTCGTGCCATGATACACTTCCACAAACATGTGTTGTGAAGATCAGACTTTGATAGATCCCTGTTCTTTAAATAAAACAGGGTGCCCACTCACACCTGATTGTCATCCCATTGATTGAAAACACCTGACTCTAATTTCACCTTCAAATTAACTGCTAATCCTAGAGGTTCACATACTTTTGCCACTCACAGATATGTAATATTGGATCATTTTCCTCAATAAATAAATGACCAAGTATAATATTTTTGTCTCATTTGTTTAACTGGGTTCTCTTTATCTACTTTTAGGACTTGTGTGAAAATCTGATGATGTTTTAGGTCATATTTATGCAGAAATATAGAAAATTCTAAAGGGTTCACAAACTTTCAAGCACCACTGTACGTGTGTGTACACACTGCCAGAGCTGTGTCCGAACACTACTATGCTGCTTTGTGGGGGTGGGGAGGAGTTTTACAATAAAAAAAAAAGATGACAATGGCTCTTTTTCAGTTCAGCTGTGTTTCATTTTGTAACATTCTACCAGGTGTTTATTCTACAGGTTCTACAAGCTAGTCAGTAAATCCACTTGGTTGCTTCAGAGGCATTAGGTTTTGTAAGTGCTGTAGCAATAATATAACAATGTGTTGACAGAAAATGTACTTTTAATACTTAAGCATTTTTAAAAGCAAGTACTTCAGTACTTTAACTTAAGTAAAAATTTGACTGTACGGTACAACTTTCACTTGTATTGGAGTAACATTTGACCAGTGGGATCTGTACTTTGACTTAAGTAATGAAGTTGGGTACTTTGTCCACCTCTGACTTTATTTTAGTCTCTCAGCTATGTCACACAAGTTCATAATCGGTCTTAACTAGCCACCCTGTGAAGCTTTCTGATAAGCTTTCTATCTAATGTGCCTGAGGAAGATAGCCATCATTCAAAACAATGATATCTTCCCCAAATCAAAGAACCGTTATTTGTAGTTGACAATATCAATCTCATCTCATCTCATTATCTCTAGCTTCTTTATCCTGTTCTACAGGGTCGCAGGCAAGCTGGAGCCTATCCCAGCTGACTACGGGCGAAAGGCGGGGTACACCCTGGACAAGTCGCCAGGTCATCACAGGGCTGACACATAGACACAGACAACCATTCACACCTACAGTCAATTTAGAGTCACCAGTTAACCTAACCTGCATGTCTTTGGACTGTGGGGGAAACCGGAGCACCCGGAGGAAACCCACGCGGACACGGGGAGAACATGCAAACTCCGCACAGAAAGGCCCTCGCCAACCATGGGGCTCAAACCCGGACCTTCTTGCTGTGAGGCGACAGCGCTAACCACTACACCACCGTGCCGCCACAATATCAATCAATCAATCAATCAATCAATATAAATAAAAAATAGAGACACGAGTGTTTTACTGGGAAATACACGACTTATATTGTTCATACGAGCTACATCTGGGATATGGGGAATCAAAACCATGACATAACTCTCTATATGTCACTTGTGAGGAAATCAATGAATTGTTTTGATAAAGTTGGATACTTTTTGTTTGTGAATGTATCTATATAATAAAAATAAAATCACACGTTGGCTTGAAGATATGAAGTTGATCTTCTCGTGTTGAAAAACTCGCATTTTTGATCCGAAATACATCTCGGCTCTGAGTGACATATTTAAATAATATTGGCTGGTGTTGAGCGGTATATCAGATATATTCCATTCAGCTAGCATGATCCTGAGTCAAAGATGAATTCAATATCATGCTAGCTGAATGGAATATATCTGATAGATCATGAAAAAAAGCCAGCCAATATTATTATTATTATACATACACACTCTTCAGCATTCTCAAAGGCCAACGCAAGCTTACCTGCGAGTCAATGCTGTTAGTGTGGCAGTCCAGTTGCCTTCTAGCTGGTGTAGCATTCAGCAGTAGCATTAGTGAAGGCCAACAAGAGCTTACCCACGACTCGTGCTGTTAGTGAGACAGTCCTTCTAGCCGGTATAGTGTTAGCGAAGGTCATTGCTAGCGCAGGCCAATGCTAGTGCAGTCAAGCCGAACATTATTATTTTCCCTGTGTAATTTACTTAGTTACTTTTAAAATCAACATCGACAACTACACACAACGGATGACCTGGCAGCCAAAATTCTCTCAAAATCTTTCAGTTTGAATGAAGCAAACCGCGTGGCCATGTTTGTTTACAAACTGTCACAGTCACTTGCTAGTGCAGAAGTCTTACATCTCCAATGAGTCTCTTTTCCAGTTTTTCGATGTCTATTAGTATGTTTTTCTCTTGTAAATATGCATGAAGAATATATAATGAAGTTTTGGTAGCCTTTTGGGTGTTCAGCGCATCTTTAGTTTCAGTTTATTTATTTATTTCATGCTTAAACCTAGCACTGGATTAGCTTCATCTTCTCTCTTTCTCAGCCAACAAAGAAATGGTTCTGCGCATGTGCAGCAGAAAAGTTTTGAGTGCCAATGTGTGACATCGTGTTGTCTTGAGAATGTGGAATATTATAACAATATTGCACACTCATTCTCCATTGAGTAGAGTGGCATCATAGATGGAGGATAAGCGATATGATAACAATATTGCATGCCATCAATAAACCCACTAGAAGGGAAGAGAATACATGTGTTTATTCCATGGAAAAAGTGACCGTTTGTATAATAATTCCCGATGTTTCACTCTGATGACATCACTCCCAGTGTTTTCCCGCTGACTGGATGCGCATTGTCAAAATGGCTAACCAGTTCAAAATTAAAATTCTTTTGAATAACTTGCGGGGGGTTTTTTTGTGGATGTGTGCTTTTTGTGGGTGTGTTCGCTATGCTCACTTATGAAATATATTCACCACTTGAAGATAAACTTTATATCTTCACACTACCATGTAATATCTCACACACACCCACACACCCACACACACCAATCAGCCGTAACATTATGACCATGGACAGTAAAGTGACTACGATTGAATATCTCATTACAACGGCACCTGTCAAGGAGTGGGATATATTAGGCAGCAAGAGAACAGTCAGTTCTCAAAGTTGATGTGTTGGAAGCAGGAAAAATGGGCACGTGTAAGGAACCAGCGGCAGGGTCACGGGTGTTGAAGGCTCACTGATTCACATGGGGCGCGAAGACTAGGCCATATGGTCCAATCCCACAAAAGAGCTACTGTAACACAAACTGCTGAAAAAGTTAATGCTGACACCTTTCTGTTTTAGCCTGCATTAATTTTTTCAGCAGTTTGTACTACAGTAGCTCCTGCAGTAGGGGCTTCCCCAAACCGTTGCTTCAAAGCTATAAGCACACAATCGCATTGTATATCTTTGTATGCTGTTGCATTAAGATTTAACTTCACTGCAAGTAAGAAGCACAAACCTGTTTCAGCAGGACAATGCCCCCTTGCACAAAGTGAGATCCATAAAGACATCATTGGCCAACTTTGATGTGGAGGAACTCAAGTGTTCTGCACAGAGTCCTGACCTCAACCCCACCTGAACTGAACACCTTTGGGATGAACTAGAACACTGACTGTGCACCAGGCTTCCTCTCCCAATGTCAGAACCTGACCTCATTATTGCTCTTGTAGCTGTATGAGCACAAATCCTCCACAGCTCTGCACCAAAATCTAGTGTAAACACCCCTCCGGAAATGTGGAGGTTATTATAACAGCAAAGGGGAAACTAACTAATGCCAATGGTTTTGGAACAGGCACATATGGGTGTGATGATCAAGTGCCACATGCTTTTGGCCATATAGTGTAAGTAAGGCAGGCGGCATGGTGGTGTAGTGGTTATCACTGTCACCTCACAGCAAGAAGGTCCTGGGTTCGAGCCCAGCGGCTGACGAGGGCCTTTCTGTGTGGAGTTTGCATGTTCTCCCCGTGTCTGTGTGGGTTTCCTCTGGGTGCTCCCGTTTCCCCCACAGTTCAACGACATGCAGTTAGGTTAACATGGGGCGGCCTAAGGCTGAAGTGCTCTTGAGCATGACACCTAAACTTCAACTGCTCCTCGGGTGCTGTAGCGCGGCTGCCCACTGCTCTGGATATGTGTGTGTGCGCTCATTGCTCACATCTGTGTGCACATGTGTGTTCATTGCTTCCGATGGGTTAAATGTAGAGAGGAATTTCACAAGTGTACATGTGATGAATGGAGTTGTTATTGTTCTTCTTCTTTAAGTCAGGCATAGAATCGGGTGCTTACTTATTCATCTCAGTCGGTTTATTTGCATATGTTTAGAACACATCACCTTTTTAATCTGAATGTATACAGATTCAGTTACATCCCAAAGAAGTAGAGATCATTTGTTTGTGCTTGCCTGTATACTCGAATAAATTTGGTTGGGTGTATTTCCCAAAATATAAACGTATAAGCATATAAATATAAACTCGTGGCTAAATCCTGATCAGGCAGATTAAGGATCTCTGTGCATTCATGTTACTTTGTTTTCTTCATGATCTTTATTTGTCCTATGAGCATTATGCTTGCACCCAGATCACGTGAAAGAAAAACCTCTTGCTATACTTGTATAGCATTGTTTTGTTGATTTCCACAACCCACACAGAATACTGAAGCGCCTATTCGTATCTGTATTTGTATCCATATGGAATCTGTCTGTTGAGTTCAATTAATGAACAGTATTTTATTTTGTTTACATCCCTAGCCCAAAACAGTTGCACTGTGTTAAAATGTTAATGGTAACATTCCTGGACATTATTATTATCATTTTAAGCTTTAAGTGACCCATTCAGTTCAAGACACGAATCAGCATACATATTACTAGAATGCCTAAATAAGGACGATATATCAATAACAACTTTATTCTCAGTTGGGACCTTTAACACTAATAAAAAATAAATTTAAAGCACAGACTCCCTTGTTATACATCCTGGGCCCAACATTTATAATCAGTTATGTTATATTGTATTACAAAATAACATTTTATCTACCGTATAAATGGCTTATTCGGTTCTCTATTACATAACCAGTATTGGGATTTCTATTAATGCATAAATTAATTTTATATATTACAAACCCGATTCCAAAAAATTTGGGACAAAGTACAAATTGTAAATAAAAACGGAATGCAATGATGTGGAAGTTTCAAAATTCCATATTTTATTCAGAATAGAACACAGATGACATATCAAACGTTTAAACTGAGAAAATGTATCATTTAAAGAGAAAAATAAGGTGATTTTAAATTTCATGACAACAGCACATCTCAAAAAAGTTGGGACAAGGCCATGTTTACCACTGTGAGACATCCCCTTTTCTCTTTCCAACAGTCTGTAAACATCTGGGGACTGAGGAGACAAGTTGCTCAAGTTTAGGGATAGGAATGTTAACCCATTCTTGTCTAATGTAGGATTCTAGTTGCTCAACTGTCTTAGGTCTTTTTTGTCGTATATTCCATTTTATGATGCGCCAAATGTTTTCTATGGGTGAAAGATCTGGACTGCAGGCTGGCCAGTTCAGTACCCGGACCCTTCTTCTACGCAGCCATGATGCTGTAATTGATGCAGTATGTGGTTTGGCATTGTCATGTTGGAAAATGCAAGGTCTTCCCTGAAAGAGACGTCGTCTGGATGGGAGCATATGTTGCTCTAGAACCTGGATATACCTTTCAGCATTGATGGTGTCTTTCCAGATGTGTAAGCTGCCCATGCCACATGCACTAATGCAACCCCATACCATCAGAGATGCAGGCTTCTGAACTGAGCGCTGATAACAACTTGGGTCGTCCTTCTCCTCTTTAGTCCGAATGACACGGCGTCCCTGATTTCCATAAAGAACTTCAAATTTTGATTCGTCTGACCACAGAACAGTTTTCCACTTTGCCACGGTCCATTTTAAATGAGCCTTGGCCCAGAGAAGACGTCTGCGCTTCTGGATCATGTTTAGATACGGCTTCTTCTTTGAACTATAGAGTTTTAGCTGGCAACGGCGGATGGCACGGTGAATTGTGTTCACAGATAATGTTCTCTGGAAATATTCCTGAGCCCATTTTGTGATTTCCAATACAGAAGCATGCCTGTATGTGATGCAGTGCCGTCTAAGGGCCCGAAGATCACGGGCACCCAGTATGGTTTTCCGGCCTTGACCCTTACGCACAGAGATTCTTCCAGATTCTCTGAATCTTTTGATGATATTATGCACTGTAGATGATGATATGTTCAAACTCTTTGCAATTTTACACTGTCGAACTCCTTTCTGATATTGCTCCACTATTTGTCGGCGCAGAATTAGGGGGATTGGTGATCCTCTTCCCATCTTTACTTCTGAGAGCCGCTGCCACTCCAAGATGCTCTTTTTATACCCAGTCATGTTAATGACCTATTGCCAATTGACCTAATGAGTTGTAATTTGGTCCTCCAGCTGTTCCTTTTTTGTACCTTTAACTTTTCCAGCCTCTTATTGCCCCTGTCCCAACTTTTTTGAGATGTGTTGCTGTCATGAAATTTCAAATGAGGCAATATTTGGCATGAAATTTCAAAATGTCTCACTTTCGACATTTGATATGTTGTCTATGTTCTATTGTGAATACAATATCAGTTTTTGAGATTTGTAAATTATTGCATTCCGTTTTTATTTACAATTTGTACTTTGTCCCAACTTTTTTGGAATCAGGGTTGTATTAATGCATGGTCATTAACACATGAATGCCATTAAAATATAAAGGTCTAATAATAGTGAAAAGTGTAACCGAAATGAGAGAATGTGACGCATACTTTTGCACGCATAGTTCGAAGCTGTTTCAGACTACTAAACAGTAAGTCCTAAAATTAGAGAGTGAAGTGTGCTGTGGTTAAAAAGCAGGCCAAAGAGAATGGTGCAAAGGAGGGAGGAGACTGCCATTACAAACTGCAACACACATAGGTTTTACATGACGTTTGAAATTTCCTCTCACTTCTTAATGTAACAGAACAGATTTATGGCTCAGACTACATCAGGAAGACATGAATCGAATGTGCATTTTGGTCAGCTAGCCGTTAGACGCAATGCGCAAGAACAGCATCTGAACCTCTGTTGCAGTAGGCCTGCTGCGTTTCAAGTCTTATACAACAAATGTAAACTGCGATGAACTGTGTCACTTCAGAGATAATTGAAATTAAACTGACATTGACAAGGCTACAAGCCACACATTATTTCCGAGTAAAGACGATACAAGCACAAGAGAAACCACAGACACACAGAGAACGCCACTCCCTTTTCATATGGAAATGCTGCTGTCACCACAGGTGCTCTCACCAACTGTTTGCACATCTTTCTGTTTAATCAGACAAGTGCAAATAGGAAAAGGGGCTAGTTTTAGGGTCTGTTATAGATTTCCCTTTTTGGCACCAAAGGCAAATACATCAACACACCTTCAATATTTGGATATCAAAATAAATAAATAAATGGACACATGCATATTTAGCCAAAATGGATGACTGGATCAGTTTTATGGTGCTTGTTCGGTTATATTTGTTTTACTTATGTGAAGGCTTTATGATAAACCCCCCCCCAAAACCCCCAGATGTGTTCATGTTATTATTAATGGTTGCAATGAGATTAGCAGCTATGCACAGACCTTAACACTGGTGGACTTTTTGTTCCTCTTTAAACCTGTAGACGTGTTGTTGAAGTGTTCAATAAATGTTAAAATCAGTTAGCAGGATGTAAAATGCACCATTGTCTCTGCACCTTGCACACACACTGCAGCCTACTGCAAGCAAGAGCTTTGCATTAACACCCACCATATTTCAGTCTGGCACAGAGGCCAAGTGCAGCTCTCTCGATGGAGCATCAAAACAACCTACATTTGTTAAAACATTTATCGGTATAATAAAATCTAAAAACGCATTAGACATTTTCCTCATTTTTCTCTCTGGAAAAATTGAGGACACCGTTAGTTCTGAGGAAAAAAACAACCCCCCCCCCCCCCCCCCCCCCAAAAAAAAAAGCCCAAATCAAGAATAACCAAAATGCTACCATGCTTTTTAAAATCAACCCTGAAAAGGAATATCAATGACTGCATTTATTTTCTGAATCAATGAATGAACTTCCTTTGATACAGTTTGATGTTGGCTTCATCAAAATACACTTTCTGACCAAAACATTTCATGCTGCTGATCATATTAATACATTCGGAGTATTAGGATAATCTAAACCTGCAATACACATCATAGTTAGATAGTTCAATAAAACAAACAACAGTAAACTAGACACGACATAACGCTAAATATTATAATTAGATGTCATATGAAAGTACTTACTTCCCCACATTTCCAAACGGCTTTAAGAGGCTAAATGGCTTTAGCATGGCTATGATTTATTTTTCTTCCCACCACCTTGTAGTCCTTTTTCTTTTGCTCAGGTCAGAATCACTCTCATTTGATGGTTGGTCTTTCCATATGATTTATGTAAAAGGGAAAACAATGTGATTCACTTGAGTTCCCCACTTGAAGCTTTCGACCAAACACTCACAAATGCATACGCCTCAAATGCAAAAAAGAGGAAGTCAAAGCATGCATACAGGGAAGAAGTTCTATGCATCACGCTGTGAAACTCTTTCAGTCATATATCGCGACAGTGAAAACAGAACTGTGATAAGCAGATTCACCACCTCTGGGTGCATACTTTTTACACAACAAGCTTTGTTACATGGGTTTTATGATTCTGACAGATATATTTGCCTTACTGACAGAAAAATAACATCAGTAGACAGTTACCATGAGCCGGAAATTTGCTACAGATTGGCTTACTTAAAATGTCATCATTTGAATTGCATTAACTGAACTGTCACAGTTCGTATGACCACAATCAAGGAGACTGTGCATTATTACTTCATAATGGTGCAGTGGACAAAGTACCCAACTTCATCATTACAGTCAAAGTACAGATCCCACTAGTCAAATGTTACTCCAATACAAGTGAAAGTCGTACAGTCAAATTTTTACTTAAGTACTGAAGTACTTGCTTTTAAAGATACTTAAGTATTAAAAGTATATTTTCTGTCAACACACTGTTGTATTATTGCCACAACGCTTACAAAACCTAATGCCTCTGAAGCAACCAACTTTACTGACTAGCTTATAGAACCTGTAGAATAAACGCCTGGTAGAATGTTACGAAATGAAACACAACTGAACTGAAAAAGAGCCATTGTCTTTTTTTTTTTTTTAATTGTAACATTCCTCCCCACCCCCACAAAGCAGCATAGTAGTGGTCGGACACAGCTCTGGCAGTGTGTGCACACATGCATGTGTATGTTAATCAGGAAGACAGTGGAATAGCTGTAAATTCAGCTTGCTCAGAAAATAAAAATGACAATCCAACCTGATTAAAACCCAGGTCCACACCTCGAGCTTAATAACTGCCCAACAGCAACACTGCTTTAAGCAAGACAAAAAATGCAAGACCGTCATCTGACATCAAAATAAAAAATTCCAACAATTTGTTGTGACTGACTAGTACAATACTGTCCATCTCACAGGTCTCGTGTGTGTGCATGTACGTGTACGTGTAAGTGTATGCGTTTATGCACGTATGAATCTGCCTGTGGAATCATGGTGGTTTAATGTTAAGCTAGCTAGTCAATGAGGCTCCATCTGACGCTAGCAAACTCTTTTCAAACTTGAAATCATATTGGGTAGCTAATGTTCCTAGAAAAGAAAGATGTTTTACATTTTGTTTATTTGGCAAGATTATCCTAAAACATTTCTGAAAGGACTTCAGATAAGTTAATTTTATTCATGTTAGCGTAACTCCGTTTTTACATGCTAACTAACAGTGTCCAAGTTAACTAGCTATGTGTTAATGGTAGCTGTGGACAAGGCTATGGCAACTTGGCGGGCAAATCCATAGAAAGCCATTAGACTAACCAGACTGCATAGCTATTGCAACATTATCGCTAGCTCTAAAAGCACAGACAACTTCTTTACAAGCTTTCTCTTGGAATAAAATGTTTACATGCCTCAATATGCTTCCGCAGGCAAGATGGCAAGTTTTTGTAGGCTGTGGTGTACTCTGTTTTAGGCAAACAAAGCAAACATTTAAAATGAAACAAATCTTTATTCCTTTCAGAAAACTGAAACATGGGTTCATGGGCCATGGGTGCCTCCTTCCATTCGGCCATCAACTGATCGTGCTTAAATAATGCTGTGGAGAAATCATTGATCTTGATTTTATACGGTCTATGGATGTGACATGACCCTAGTGATTACTGATAGACTGTCTCAGTGTCACCTGCGAAAAAACCACTCACGTTTTAGCAAAGAAAAAAACATCCACTTTCAAAGCTGCTTCATAGTAACGAGTAACAAGGACCTTGATAGAAATGTAGTGGAGTGAAAAGTACGATATTTGTCTTTCAAATGTAGTGAAGTTAAAGTCATAAGTTGCCTAAAAAAATAATACTCAAGTAAAGTACAGTACTCAAGTAAATGTACTTTGTTACTGTCCACCTCTGTGGTTAGCACTGCTGCTGCTTCACAGCAAGCAGGTGCCAGGTTTGAGCCTGCTGGTTGACCAGGGCCTTTCTGTGTGGAGTTTGTACAGTTGTGGTCAGATGTTTACATACAGTGACATGAATGTCATCTTGGATATGAATGTGATGGCAATATTTGGGCTTTCGGTAATTTCTCTGAACTCTTCTTTTTCTATGGCAGAATGTACAGCATACATCTTTAATTAAAAAAACACTAGAATTTGGTGCACAAGTTTTAATTTTTATACATACAGGGTCAAAAAATTACATACACTCACTTGGATTATTAATTCAGAGGTGCTGAAACTTCCAAAATGGCTTTTATCTTGCCAAGGCCAAGGTCTCTTAACTTCCTGTTAGTGATCATGATTGACTACAGCTGGTAGCTTCTCTGTGCCTCCATAAAAAGGGTTTGTTTACAGCATTCATTCGATTGACCAACACACAATACAATGGGAAAATCCAAGGAGCTCAGTGCAGATCTGAGAAAGAGGATTGCAGATATACACAACTCTGGAATGTCTCTTGGAGCCATTTCTAAACAACTGCAAATTCCAAGATCAGTTCAAACAATTGTATCCAAGTTATTGTGAGGTGTAGTCACTTTGCCAAGCCACTTTGCTTCAAGAAAACCCAAACCGTCACCCTCAGCTGAAAGTAAATTGGTTTGGATGGTCAGGAACAACCTGGGAACCACCATGGCACAACCCTGCCATGAACTGGAAGCTGATGGATCACTGTCTACAGTTCAGATCACCATGGACTAAGAGGCTGCTATCCAAGAAATAACCCCCTGCTCCAAAATTGACACCTTCAAGCTTAACTAAAGTTTGAAGCTGACCATATGGACAAAGAAAAAGCCTTCTGGAGGATAGCTGTATGGTCAGATGAGACAAAGATTGAGCTGTTTGGCCACAATGACCACCATGTACAGAGGAACACTGTATCAACTGGTGGTGGTGGTGGTAGGATCATCATGCTCTGGGGCTGTTTTGCTGCCAGTGGAACTGGTTCATTGCACAAAGTGAATGGAATAATGAAGAAGGAGGACTACCTCAGAATTCTTCAGCATAAACCATCAGAAACTTGAACACGACTTGGGACTTACAACAGGACAATGAACCCAATCACGCATCAGAATTGGTTAAGGAGGATAAAGCAGGCTAACATTAAGCTTAAAGCAAGTCCTGACTTCAACCCTATTGAAAATATATGGACTGTGCTTATCAGTTGAGTCCATGCCAAGAAAAAAAACCAAATTTAATTGAACTCTACCAATTCTACCATGAATAATCATGAAATATCCAACCAGAATTCTGCCAGAAGCTTGTTCATGGTAAACGAAAACGTTTGGTCAAGGTGAATCTTGCGAAGAGACATTTTACCCAAATATTAGCTAGGTGTGCTGTATGTATAATTTTGACCCTGTGTTGATTTCAGAAAACCCAAAGAAAATTAAAACTTGTGCACCAAATTCTAGTGTTTTTTTATTTTTATTAAAGATGTATGCTGTACAATCTACCACAGAAAAATAAAAGTTCAAAGACATTACTGAAAACCCAAATATTGCCATGACATTCATGTCCAAGATGACATTCACATCACTGTAAGTACACTTCTGACCACAACTGTATGTTCTCCTTGTGCCTGCTTGGGTTTCCTCTGGGTGCTCTGGATACATCCCACCATCCAGACATGAGGAGTAGGTCGACTGGCTACTCTAAATTGCCCATCGGTGTGAATGTGAGTGTGCATGGCTGTCTGTCTCAAGAAGAAGAAGAACAACAACAACAACTAGACTGCATTTCTGCAGAGAAAATGCAAAGTGTGCTTGCTGAGCTGTAGTAGAACAGCTATCATGCTAACATGCTAAAAGCTAGCATGCCAACATGCTAACAACTAGCATGCTAACAGTTAGCATACTAACATGCTAACAGCATACTAACATGCTAAAAGCTAGCATGTTAACATGTTAATGCTACATGCTAATAGATAACATGCTAACAGCTAGCATTCTAACATGCTAATGATTAACATGCTATTTGTTAAAATTCTAACACTTTAAGGCTAATATGCTGACAGCTATCATGCTAACAGCTAACAGGCTAACATGCTAATGGCTAGTATGTTAACTTTTAGCATGCTAACACGCTGAGGGTGACATGCTAACAGCTAACATGCTAAGAGTTAGCATGCAAACATGCTCAGGCGAACTCGCTAACAGCAAACATGCGAACTCTGCATGCTACCATGCTAATCCTAACATGTTAACAGCTCTCATGATAACATACTAATGGTGAACATGCTAACAACTCAGGAGCTAACAGCAGGCATGATATCATAATGGGTAACATGCTAACAGCTAGCATGGTAACACGTGAATGCTTATATGCTAATTGCTATTGTGTGTGCGTGTAAGTATTCCTAATAAAGTGGCCATTGAGTTGAAGTTGATTTGCTGTCAAAGTCTCAAATGAGCAGATCCTTGCCAAATGCATCATCACCTATGGGGAAAGGGAGGAATGACTCAGTCAAGCTTCCATTGATTAGCGGCAAAATGGAGAAAAAATGGACGGATGAAAGGCAAGACAAAGACGAGTGCGGGTCAGAACCGATATCATGTGTGTGATGGGTGATTTGGCCTGAGGTGCCGTATGAAGTTTGGTGGATGTGTGGTGAAGTGTTACTGAGCAAAACTACATTCATTTGAATGGGGCCAAAAATCAATGGAAGCCTATGGAGGTAAAAAGAGATGCGTGAAAACCAAGGAAAAGACGAGTGCAGGTCTCAGATGAGGGGATGGATCTGTGCGGGGACTTGGCCTGAGGCATCAAGCGAAGTTTCTTGAAGTTTGGTCACTTGGTTAAAAAAATTGATGGAGAGTGAAAGTTTTTCTCCTGAAACACCATTCATTTTCAGTGGGGCCAAAAATCAATGCAAGCCTATGAAGGAAAAAGGGATGAGCAAAAAGAAAGGAAAAATATGAGTGCGGGTCAGAACCGATTGCATGTATGTGTCGGGGGAGTTGGCCTGAAGTATCACATGAGGTTTGGTGCATCTGCGATGGAGCGTAGGATGATTCGATTCATGAGCCCTATTCATTCTCTATGGAAAAAAACCAAAAGAAAAATGACAAGAACAAGAGAACGGGTGCGTTGATCCAAAAGCTGTATACAAGCACACTACACCACTTCGGGCCAGACGTCTCAGAGTTGGAACGGTGTCTCTATCTCGAATGCCCTAGGAGGAGTAGTGGATCCAAAAAACGTGTCGGAATAAGGCAGAATAAGTAAACTTAAGAAGAACAATAGTGTGCTTGCCTTTGGCTTGAGCAAGCACACTAATAACAACTTTATTCATCACACACTTGTGAAATTCCTCTCTGCATTTAACCCATCTGAAGCAGTGAACACACACATGCACACACACATACCCAGAGCAGTGGGCAGGGAGCAGTTGGGAGTTAGGTGCCTCGCTCAAGGGCACCTCAGCCCAAAGCTGTCCCATATTAACCTAACTGCATGTCTTTGAACTGTGGGGGAAACCCACGCAGACACGGGGAGAACAGGCAAACTCCACACAGAAAGGCCCTCGCCGGCCGCCGGGCTTGAACCCATAACCTTTTTGCTGTGAGGCAACCGTGCTAACCACTTACACCACCATGCCACCCATTGATAGACTGGCTACCATGGTATATCCTGCCTTTTGCCCAATGTCAGCCGGGATTGGCTCCAACTCACCTGCGTCCCACAATGGATAAGCGGTATCGATAATGAATGAATGAATAATTGAGCGTGTAATGTTTATAAACATTATTTATATCATAATTACTTCTGAAGCACCTAATTACTTGGAACATTAACGTTCGACACAACTTTAATAGCCACAAAACAAAAATAATTGCAGTTTGCAATACTAATATTTTATGGGAAAGATACTGCATTAATCACAACATCTGTGGGTGTTAACAAGCTCGGAGCAGGATTTCTTATTAAGGCTGCCACTCACTGGCCAAAGGGGAGAAGCACTTTAGGCATTTAAAATAAACCATCCATAATTTAAATATATTAAAATTGGAACAGCAGAAGCTTCATCACTCAAAGCAGTTGGGCTTCATGGTTAAGGTTTGGTCATCAGTTCAAACATCATTAGAAAGCAATTCCTTGTTCATGAGTCGAGGCTGAAATAAGCAGGAGTTTTGGTTGACACTGAAATGGCTGAGGGTTTGAGTATGAGCGAGGAGGCGGTGAAGGTTGTTGGTTTGCTCTGTTTAGTTGTGGATCACGTGACTTCTGGAAGGCGGTGTTTATTCAGTCCCACAGGGCTCAAGGCGAAAGTGAAGTGCAGCAAAAAGCACCACAGTTCAGCAGTCACATGAAGCTTATGCATTCCACAGAACAGTCAGGAAGCAAGGTTTGCATTTTTTCAAAACAACTGGACGTTTCATCAGCTACATTTCCTGCCTGGACTCTGTGTTTAGGCTTTGTGTTCAGAAGGTTTTAGATAATACTGTACTATTAAACTGATACTAAAGTAATAAACTGTTTGTGTTTGAAGGTTTTAGCTCCCTCCAGAAAATGAATTCATGATTTTTCAAGCCTGACACAGTGACTGGTTGACTAGGAGAAAGAAGTAGTGCAGCCCCTAGTGGTTAGTTTTTAGAATACAGATTGATTACATTACTAAGAAAGAAAGAAAGAAAGAAAGCACAACTTTATTCATCACACGCTTGTGAAATTCCTCTCTGCATTTAACCCATCTGAAGCAGTGCACACACACGTGAGCAATGAGCACCACACACATACCCAGAGCAGTGGGCAGCCATGCTAACAGCGCCTGGGGAGCAGTTGGGAGTTAAGTGCCTCGCTCAAGGGCACCTCAGCCCAAGGCCGTCCCATATTAACCTAACCACGTCTTTGGACCGTGGGGGAAACCGGAGCACCCAGAGGAAACCCACACAGACATGGGGAGAACATGCAAACTCCACACAGAAAGGCCCCTGCCGGCCACCTTCTTGCTGTGAGGCGACTGTGCTGACCACTTACACCACCGTGCCGCCAGAACAGCATACAGTTTAAGTGCCCCTAGGTGTTTCAGAGATCTTTGTGTATGTTCCTTATTGTTATGGACGCTAATGCTCTAGAATATCTGGAGGGAAAAGACAAAAAATAAAGAGATATTTTGGAGATATTCCCATTTTAAATGTACCAATTCTCAGGAATATGCCCAACTTTTATGACTCATCCTGTACTAGTCTTGTGCTGATCCAATTAAATGCACTCTAGGACAGGCGTTCTCAACCTTTTCTACTTTGAGGCCTACCTAGTCATATTTGGAACGAGTCGGGGCCCATTAAAAAAGATCCCCAATTATTTTGGCTCACCTATTTTATTAGAATCTAATAATCTATTATCAAGTGTATTGACGGGATGCAACATCAGTCCCTGTTACAGATGAGAGCCCAGGAATTAAATAAATGCAATGAAAACAAACTGTTTTTAATTGTAGGTATTGTATTTAAAACTGTATGGATGTGCCAGAAGCCAACATAAAACCATGCATGCAGGGCATTCTCAGTCAAAAGGGATTAATGATCCAAAAGTGGAGTCTGGTCCATTAACACAACAACTTATTGCCATGTTTGTGTTCAGCAAACAAGCAAGTTATTAAAACCAAGAAGTACACTCAAAAGAAGTGGATATAGAAACCACTCAATGGGATTAGATCCTTACACGTTAACAAAGGATTTTTTCCTATGAAAGAAAAATTTACTCGCTAAATTTGACATTAGTAGAAGAAATTTTGATCCTATTGTAGCCGTAACTAAATACAAAGACAATAGTTATGCATACTATTAATTAACTTAATGTGAAGATAATCAACAGATTTTAAGGGTTTAAGATTTTTTTCTTTTCGTCTTTTGTATTTGCAATCATTTGTATCTGTACATGCACAACCCCACCAGCTCTGCTGATCAGCTTATCGTGTTTAAATAAAGTTATTCATTATGAGTCGGAAAATTATCCATCTGCCGAGTTCCCGACGTCTCAAACTACCTGGTGCTGCAGATATCATTCTACATGTACAAATGGATGAAAACCTGGAAGAGCATGGAGGAGTACAACTTTTTATATGTGGCTGGGTAAAGGTCTGGGGATCAGGACACAACAAGATAAATCCTGTATCGTTTTTGCCCAGGTAAATAGAAGTTTCTGGGCTTTTTGTACGCATCTTTGAGATAGTTGCTAGGATGCTACAAGTTTTAGTATCGGGTGTAAACAAACCACAGCTGCTCGATTCTCAATCCTCCCTGCTCTTCTCTTCCAGCAGGCATCACAGATCCATATTTTATACCCACAAACGTATTTATTCATTCAGCCCACTGCGCTCTCTCTCACTCTGTGTGCACGTGTATGGAATCAATTTTATGCCAAAATGTTCATACAATACTTTTGAAATATCAAATAAAAACGACAAATCCAAATACAAAAAAACAAAAAAAAATCAATTTTTTTTAGACTGGCAAACAAATTATTCGTGTAATCGTGCAAAATATCAGTCTATTACTCTTCAGAAACCTTTTGTTTTTGTTCCGCGTCTTTCTCAGTTTTGTTTGACGTAATTTATTTTGGTTGCGATTCCAGCTTTCTCGTTTGCGCTCCCTGACTTTTTGCTTGCAGTTTTGGCACAAACTTCACGTGTGGGTGGGCTGTCCAGGAATGCATTCCCATTGGCTAACTTGTGTTTGACTGACAGCTACGCTCAGCCATTCCCTACTCAGATTCTGGCGGACTGTTTGACCGATCCATTGACGGTAAACAAGGATCGAGTGGACTTCAGTGGCGACTATGATATGTCCGCCAGAATCCGAGTAGGGAATGGCTGAGCATAGCTGTCAGTCAAACACAAGTTAGCCAATGGGAATGCATTCCTGGACAGCCCACCCACACGTGAAGTTTGTGCCAAAACTGCAAGCAAAAAGTCAGGGAGCGCAAACGAGAAAGCTGGAATCGCAACCAAAATAAATTACATCAAACAAAACTGAGAAAGACGCGGAACAAAAATAAAAGGTTTCTGAAGCATAATAGACTGATATTTTGCACGATTACACGAATAATTTGTTTGCCAGTCTAAAAAAATTGACTTTTTTGGGGTTTTTTTTGTATTTGGATTTGTCTTTTTTGTTTGATATTTCAAAAGTATTGTATGAACATTTTGACACAAAATTGATTCCATACACGCGTGGGTTAAACGTAGAGGAGGAAAGTGACAAAATAAAGGCTTGTTATTCTTAATTTACCCACAAATGTATTTATTCCACTTGAAAAGTGTTCGGCGAACCAGCTACCGGATTTGGGACACTATGACATCCTGAACTATTTAGTATTTGGCTTCAAATTTGAAACTAGATGGTGCTTCGCAGCCCAGCCAGTGGTTGAGAAACGCTGCTCTAGGATGTACTGTATGTCCCACCCCCTGGGACAGGTATTGCCTGGAAACAGTAAACATTTTCATGTTAATTTTTTTTTGTTTTGTTGTACCATATAAAAGTTCATAATGTCATGATGTCTACCTTTAGTGTTGCTGGCTCTCCACCAACATCAGTGCTGCTGCCAGTGAACCTCGGCTCAAATACATACAACCTAACTGCAAAAACACACAGCATCTCATCATCTAGGATAACTTTCATTTATATTCAGGTGAAAGTGGAGGCAAGAAAAGTTCCACAGCAAATAATGAAACCGCAATGAAACCCTATCTTAATATCTTTTCATCTTTGAAAAATGAGGGGCTAAGCCTTTAACCACCCCAGGTTAAAGGAATAATCCAGTGTTTCAAATCTCCATCTACCACACCTGGATCCTCAGAGTGATTACCACTAACAACTTCAAGCCGTTTCCTTATACACCAAGAAAAGAACAGAAAACCAGGCTGATTCTAACTTTGACAAAAATCTAAGGTTGTTTGTTTGTTTAGGGCAGTCAGCACTTTCGCTTTTTCTCCCAATATAATAGCAGAAAGGCATTCTCTTCTAACTTAATCAGACATGCTGTACTGTTTAAATGCCCTGTTTGCCTTTCTGAGTTCTAAAGATAGGTGAGGATGGGTCTATTACACGACTCATAGGAGGTAAATATGATCAAAAAGTCCATTTCCATACAAAGTTCTCAGGTATGTTTTTGATGATGATTTTCTTCATGTTATTCAAGGTTTTCAATAATATAACAGTAAAATGTCACTTTTAGACAATCTCAGCTTTTGCCCAATTAAAGCCAAGGCCCTACTGCATAAGCACAGGTCATATGTAGGAGAATTGTTTTAAAAGGAGGAAATAAAGACAAACAAAAACAATTGTACTAATGTATTTATTTCTATACCATAAACCAAGTCAGAATAAACATCCAATTGCTTCCTATCAATAATACATGTAAGTATTTCAGTTATGGAGAACACTTTACAAATCTTTTAAACACTTGCAAATATACTCCTTTAAAAATTGAACTGAATGTTTGATCATTTGCATCACTGTAATATTGCTTCCCCTAATATTCAACATAGTTCAAGTCCCACCAACAAGCCAAAGGATACAAGACGCTGTTCGGACTCAGTATTAGCATCCGCCCTGGGTGATCTGATCACAAGTATAAAGCATGAAGAACAGGTGTAAAAATGTTCATATGCATCTTTAGGCATGAACTGAAATCAGATCCCTCAAATCACTTAAACACAGGGCATCAGTTGCCCTCACTTTCATAAAATCTGATGCATTTTTGTTTGGGTGTTCCTTTTCACCAATAAAGACATCCTGTAAAATTTTTTGACCATATTCAAAAGTCTAATGGTGGCACCATGAGGTTCATTTTTTGCCAAAAAACGCTTATTTTATGTTTTCGCGTAAGGTTTGAATCACAATGTTGGACTCCATTTATTGATTTCTTGTGACCCAGAGATCATGTTAAGAACCTTTGCAAGGGATTGAGAAGCATTAATGTGATTCATAATACATTTGTATTGTTTAAAAGTAGTTGAACAATGATTCAATGAACAGCTAAAACTCAAACTGTGCTTGATAATATATTTAGAATATGTACTAAAAATGTGGATCTAAGATATTTGGTATACTCTATAAGGTGCCATAATCTCATCTCATTATCTCTAGCCGCTTTATCCTTCTACAGGGTCGCAGGCAAGCTGGAGCCTATCCCAGCTGACTACGGGCGAAAGGCGGGGTACACCCTGGACAAGTCGCCAGGTCATCACAGGGCTGACACATAGACACAGACAACCATTCACACTCACATTCACACCTACGGTCAATTTAGAGTCACCAGTTAACCTAACCTGCATGTCTTTGGACTGTGGGGGAAACCGGAGCACCCGGAGGAAACCCACGCAGACACGGGGAGAACATGCAAACTCCGCACAGAAAGGCCCTCGCCGGCCCCGGGGCTTGAACCCGGACCTTCTTGCTGTGAGGCGACAGCGCTAACCACTACACCACCGTGCCGCCCATAGGTGCCATAATGTTTCATGAAAAGTGATCGAAATTTTGTCATAAAAGTCATAAAATAGCAGCTTTTTCCATAACTTTGAGCTCCTGGTGCCACCATTAAACTTTTGAATTTTGTCAAAATATTTCACCCAGTGTGTTTTCTTACCAAAAGGAACATAAAAACAAAAATGCATCATGATCGGAGGAACTTTTCATTTTCAGGGGGCAACTGATGCACCCTAACATACGGCCATATAACATCTGTAGTGTCGACGCAATACACAGCGCCACCTTATCCACTGCGTTATGGCCGTAAATCAAGTGGTTACTGAAGATGTATTCAAGAAGCTTGAAAGATCTGATCTATCTTTCCACTTCTGATCACATCACATCACTCCAGACAGATGTCAATATCAGGTGTAAACAAGGCCTCATATACAAAAGGTATGTTTAGAAGTTGATCATAAAGAAAAAAAAGGGCATTGACAGAGAAATGTATGCACAACAGAATAAAAGGGGAAGTAAAAACTTCTGATTATAACCAGACATACTGTTAACTTGATTACGTATGCATATTAATACTGCTGATGTTCCATTCGAAAGTAATAAAATTAGTTTTTACATTTTTAAATGGTGTAGCATTACTGGCATTTGTTAAAAGTTGGATACATCTTGCAACTAGCATGCAAAAAAAAAAAAAAAATTTTTAAAATCAAAAAGTGAGGGAAAAACATTTTGTTCAGTACAAAAGGTGCTTATTACATGTAGCTTATTCGCAGAGAATAAAAAAAACATAGCAATAAGGTCAGAACAAAAGCAGATGGTGTTGTACAAGTTTGCTAGTGTTTCTCCATTCGTTACTCTACCCTACTCTCTAGGAATGTGCCAGGTGACATCAGTAAGAACGGCACCCTGACCGACAACCAAATCAAAAGCTTTATTAAAACAAACCAAAAAAAGCAACTTTAAGAGTAAACTCTTGCAGCTGTAGGATCAGAACACATCAGTGATATGGGGGGAAAGGACATGAGGACATTGTGGTCTTGCTGATAGCTTCCCGTTTTAGGTACCAATAAGCAAAACCAGCGAGTTCATGTCTTTAACCCCCACCTTATGTGATGTGATTCTGAATGTCCAAATCGCTGCCTGTCCCTGCCAGTAAAGGATGAAAGGACAGCATCTGGACACCCCTGAGCTGTATCCCTAATTAATTTGGTCCCTACCCTCCCACCCCAATAGCACAGTCCTCAGGATGGGGATGAGACTTAACGTTTGGACTTGGCCTCCTGTGCCTCTTTTTCTGGAACAGAAAAAAAAAAGTTTTATTTAAAAGCGCCTTTCAAGACACTCAAGGTCACTTCACAAAAAAAGGAATGCAATTAAGTATTAATAAACAAAAATCTCAAATTTTACAAAAGTAGTAACACACAAAAGTCTTTTCAGCTTTTAGACAGAAAACCGTTATGCATAATGGAAGCTCTTCAATATTAGTAATAAAATACCTTAAGGCTCACTCACAACCTGCTGTACGCGCTACTACGGGCGGTCTACGGTAAAAAATTTGGCAAAACCGTGCTTGAGACTTGCGCGACACTTGCGTGTGTTCAGTGCCGTAGAAGGACGCAGACTGGCCGTGGAAACTTTTGGTCCTGCACATGCAAATTCTACAGGTCTTGCGAAAAACCAAAAACGCATACACTACGTATGGGACCCGTACTCCTTTTGTACGCCTGAACCAAATCAGCAGCGTGGCCAGTAGGGACTTTGCGATGACAGTAAGACGCACGAGTGACGCACGGTCATTGTACGAGTGACGTGCCTCAGAAGTACTACACAAGTACTCCACACTTGCTATTTGCGCGGCCCACAAGACAGAAGTGCATCTCACTTTCTACCCGTATGCGATACGATGGGCAAGACTCTAGGTAGATATATTGGGGAGGAACCAAGGAACCGATCATGTAACGTGTAGCATTGTAGAAGGGAAGAAGATGGCCATTGCAATACCGCCGCAACGACTGAGGGAGTTGGACCCTTCTAGGCAGATGATAGAAGCTGAGGAGCAGCACGACGCGATACTGTTCTTCAGTCGAAAGACAGATGCAGAATGCTGCAGACACGCTAGTTTTATACCCACTCCTGGCTTGCGTCACACGCAAGTCGTGAGTGAGTGTCACGTGCGTCACACATGCTTCACAAGAGCGGCCCGTACTCAGCGCAGGAAACTGGTAAAACGCAAGTCACATACACTCCACACTCACTGATCACATGCGTCAGACACGCGCTTTCCACGGGCTAACAGCGCAATTTTTCCCACGCCTCGAGGAAGTCAGGTGTGCAACCTGTACTTGACCCTCCAAACTTTCCCCCGGGTTCACCGCGACCCTGCAGCACGGCTGCGAGCTACCAAACCCTGCGACCCGTGCGTGTCCAAAACACTTACGGCGGGTTGTGACTGTGGCATTACACTTGGACATCGTATGAAGATTAGTCTAGTGTACATCACGTACATAAACAGGGTTTTTTCTAGAAAAATTTAGTATGAGGACGCTCACCATGGCGAGGGAGCGAAGCGGGGGGGGGGGGATGGTGCCGGTTGTCCCCCCCCGCCGTGCAAAGCCTTTGAAAAATGCTCCAATGGGACATTCTGAGGCTATCTGAGAGGGAAATTGTAACAAATTGTCTGTCAACATTGAAAAAGAAAGAAGTAATCTTCTTCTGCCCCGGACAGTCTTTGGCTTTCTTCCGCTTCGTGCCGCGGGATGACATCTTTAAATGCCCAAGTGTCAACAAAAACAACTCGCGAACTACTTCTGTCAAAAGCTCCCGCGCCGCTGGGTGAAAGGTCATTCAGTCTCGAGAAATCTCGCGCTACAAGTCAGCTGACCTTGTATGTAACCCATGTCAAATCTCGCGAGAGCAGCTGCGACAAGTAAACAACTAAACAACATGGCGCCTCAGTCTGGAAAACGCCAATTCGGATTGTTTTTGCACCGTCTGGCGGTGTATCTACTATGATTGGAATATTTTTGGAGCAATTATAACGTATTTGATGATCAGACACATTGTCACGTAGTGTTGCTGGGATGTTTTTACGGAGTCGGTAAGGGGGCGCACGCCGAGAGTAAGAGAGCGCAGCGCCCCTGTTCCCCCGTTTAGACGAAAGCCTGATAAACATCACACAGCGTGTTAAACTCACCTTTCCGCAGTTCCTCTCTCTTCCTTGCTGCCTCTTCTCTCTGTTTTTTAATAATAGCCAGTCTGGCGAGGTCTGCTCTGGCCTGATCCGTCTTTCCTTCGAGATGCAGTTTCATGTAGCGTTCCTTCGCTTTCTGCTTCTCGATCTCTTCCCTGCAACCAACACATTCATTGATAGTCCAGAGTTACACAAAAGCACCACAGAAAGAGCATTCTCAAGTTGAATCCCCAGGCGTTTAGAAATACCTCTCTCTGCGTGTGAGCTCTCTCGGTGCATCCACATCAACCTCTGAGGCTTTTTTGTTCTTCTGGGAGCTGCGGTTGGGATTCTCGATTTCAATCAACCCTTGTACTCCATTCCTTTTTTGATTCTTTCATCAGATAAACGAATACATTTCAGGGAAGCACCAGATCAAACTGATAAAATGTGCCAGCAGAAATCCATACTTACTGGTGGCTATACATTCAAAAAGAGTCATGTGTTGCTTACTTGTTCATCTTCACTACTGCTTTCCTCCTCAGATTCAGATGCACTCTCACGCTCTGCATCACTGTTTTCTTCCTGCCAAAACATGCCTTACATTTCAGGGACTGAGTGAATTCAAAACACCAGAGACACTTCGAGGCACTTGAGGGACGGTGAAAAATGTTACAGGTGACTTTTGAAAATCAGGTGAATCTGGATTCAACCAGGTGATTCGAGATTTACCCAACTGAATTAGGTTGACAGTCTTAAAAGGTATTTTTTGGGGGTGGGGGACTCATTTAAAAAGAAAAAAAAAAAAGGGGGCTTGGATTTTTTTTTAGAAGGTTCATACAAGAATGAGAACACCGACAGCCACTCTCTATTCACCCCAACCCCTTTACATCTTCTATCCTCTTATACCTTTCTACCCAGAATTACACTTATATGCACCCGCCTTTCTGTCTAATTTAGTTTGCTTCCTCAGTCACACCGGGTTTGGCACGCTGAGAGCCAACTTCCGCATTCATAAAAGACCGTTCCCATGGTAACAGCAGGATAATCACTTTCACTCTTTCGGTTTCTCTTTCACCAAGATTTACATTCTCTTAAATAGTACTTTCATAAACTACCAATATTATTGAATTTTTTTTGTATTGTTTACAGAATTTACATTTCAAGTAACTACAGGAAAATTTCCTTTCATCTGTAACTTAATTTAATTTATTTTTAACTCCTGTTTATTGCACTTAACAGAATCAAAAGGATTCCTAACATTGTGATGTAACATTTGCATGATGTATATTTTGTAAAAGCAAAACTTGTTAAAAGGTATCTATTATTTTCAGTTGTGTTTTTATTTCATAATATTAATCTTCAGAGTTGGCCGAATCTCATTTGTTATCTTTGTTGTATATAGTAAAGATGTATTCTGTAATACTAATATATATATATATATATATATATATATATATATATATATATATATATATATATATATATATATATGAGTGATTCCACACTTATGGGTACTGAAATGGGGACATGAACTTATTCACCTAAAACCATTTCTTTTTTTACCATCAGGTCACAAAACATGTAATCTTTAATGAATGATATGTTAAAAGATAACTTTAATTTTCTGAGATGTAATAAAAACATATTTATATGCCAAAGTCAAGCCTATCAGTTCCAAAATGATGTCTGTTACATTACTTCTGTTACGATTGTCCATCTCGCGTCTGTTACAAATTAATTACAATCTAGCTATATACCATGTTAATCTTATTGAAAGAATGTGTATGCTTATTCTACTACACATGTTTATTAATTATATTTGCTAAAACATCACCTTCCTATGTTTCAAAAAGTAATTCTACATTGTTAAAATTGAGAATCTATATGTCCACAACACTTCTGTTACGTTCTGACTTTGGCATATAAATATGTTTTTATTACATCTCAGAAAATTAAAGTTATCTTTTAACATATCATTCATTAAAGATTACATGTTTTGTGACCTGATGGTAAAAAAAGAAATGGTTTTAGGTGAATTTTTAAAAATAAGTTCATGTCCCCATTTCAGTACCCATAAGCGTGGAATCACTCTCTCTCTCTCTCTCTCTCATATATATATATATATATATATATATATATATATATATATATATATATATATATATATATATATATATATTTACGGATAATATTGTGACATGTGGTGAAAGTAGAAAGGAGGTTGAGTTGGGTTTGGAGAGATGGAGGTATGCATTGGAACGAAGAGGAATGAAAGTGAGAGTAGCAAGACAGAATACATGTGCATCAGTGAGAATGGGGATGAGAGTGTAGTGAAGATGTAAGGAGTAGACGGAAAGAAAGTTGGTGAATTCAAGTACCTGGGGTCAACTGTGCAGGAAAATGGGGGCTGCGATAGTGAGGTGAGAAAGAGAGTGCAGGCAGGGTGGAGCAGTTGGAGAAGGACTTCAGGATTCGTTTGTGATAGGAAAGTCCCAGCAAAAGTGAAAGGTAAGATGTATAAGAGTAGTGAGACCAGCTGGATTGGAGACCGTACCCTTAACAAAGAGACAGGAGGCAAAGTTGAGGATGTTAAAGTTTGCGATGGGAGGTTGGACAGGATAAGGAATGAGCACATCAGAGGGACAGCACATGTGGAGAGCTTGGGAATGAAGCTAAGAGAGATGAGACCGAGATGGTACGGGCACATCCTGAGAAGAGATGCAGAGCATGTTGGAAGGAGAACATTGAGGATGGAGCTGCCAGGCACACGAAAACAAGGAAGGCCAAAGAGGAGATACATGGATATGGTGACAGAGAACATGAAAGTGGCAGATGTGGTAGAGAAGGATGCGGAAGACAGGGAGCAATGGAGATGAAAGATCCGCTGTGGCGACCCCTAATCGGGAGCAGCCAGAAGAAGAAGAAGAAACCTTTATTTGTCACATGCACACTTCAAGCACAGTGAGATTCATTCTCTGCATTTAACCCATCTGAAGCAGTGAACACTACAGCCACACTACAGCGCCCGGGGAGCAGTCAGGGGTTAGGTACCTTGCTCAAGGGCACTTCAACCCAAGGCTGCCCCATGTTAACCTAACTGCATGTCTTTGGACTGTGGAGGAAGCCCATGCAGACATGGGGAGAACATGCAAACTCCACACAGAAAGGCCCCCGCCGGCTGCTGGGCTCAAACCTGGAACCTTCTTGCTGTGAGGTGACAGCGCTAACCACTTAAGGCCAATTTATGCTGACAACGCAGTCCTCGCAGACGGCGTCTGCGTAGCCCCCCCACCTTCGCAGACGCTCTGCGCGCACCTCCCAAAAATTGTGACCACCGCAGAAGCCTCGCAGACAAGAGGGCTCTGATTGGTCCACTCTACATCCGCTGTACACGCACTTCCGCTTCCCTACTTTCCCGGTTTGTTTTGTTTTCACGACCGCCATTTTTAAAAACACGAGCGAAGATGGAGCAGCACGAAGAGCGGTTGATCGAGGAAGTGAGGAAGTACGTACATCTATACGACTCCAGTTCTAGTCATTATAAGTAACCGGAGGATAAACACTCCACTAACCACACCCACCAACTACTCCTAGCGATTTCACGACTTCGTGCCCCCTTGCGTTGTGGCGGTGAATAACATCGCGCACGCCTATTACTCCCCGCTCAACGATAAATTACAACTGTCTGCGAAAAGCTATCTGCGAAAGCCTTGTCGCAAGAGCATGCAGAGGCCCTTACACAACTGTGCCGGCCATTCCTCTGCCAGACATCGTGCTGCTCTCTCTAAGTCAAGCAGCTCAGTAGAAGATATTGTAAAGATGTATTCTATTCTGTGTAATAAGACTTGATTGCAGCAATTTGTATTTTGTCTTAGAAATGATAATTTAAGGTTTCTGCTTTTATTGCAGGAATCTGTCGAAGATTTTATTGATAATTTAGAGTGATTTGTAAAGTTTTGGTTAATGAATAAAAAACTAAACTTAAACTTTTGTTATAACATTTTATTAAGTAAGATGTGTTAAATGCCTAATAAAATACAGCTCAGACTTAAAATTAAATGCTTTCTTTCATTTCTTTTTAAGGCTCAATTGCAGCTCCGGAAGAAGTCACCAGAAAAGATGACATTTTCAAAATGTCAAACCAAGTTACACTCAGAGAAAGAAAAAAAAAAAAACCCACTTCCAACCTTCCCAATCCTGGCTCAGCCTCTGATCCAGAGTCACCGGATTTCAAAACCACCTGTGACATATGGTGCGTTCATGTGCTATGGGAATTATGGTAAATACCAAACGCCGACATGGAAAGCACACATGAACGCCCCCTCTTGTGGTATTTTCCACTGAGCAACTCGTAGAAAATTTTGATACATGAGTTGCCGAGATGAGATGAACTGTAACCTTTTCAACATGACGGCGAGCGGTACAAGACTAGCTTATGAACCAAGAAAGAAGTGGTTTTCACCTACGCAAAGCTGACTCACACCTTTTAAACGAGTCATGTTATGTATATTATATTATTATAATATGTATATTATAGCCTAATACAAAATATTCTGTGGCTGTCCAAAGAACGCCAACAATGATCTAGATACTGGCTACTCTCATTGTGGCTACAGCCAAATTTCCAAAAACTGTGTGGGATTCAATGTGTTAAGAAAATCAGGATCAGGAAATGTTCAGCATTATTTACCTTTTGACAACTCATATTCCTGCTGCAGCTGATGAACAAGGCAATCTATACTAAGTAACTTTAAAAACGCACAATGGAATTCAACACGATATCACTTTAGATCCATGCATATATTTGAAATTTATGATATTGTATGTAATGCACACACATCTTGAAACATCGATAAAGGACATTTATTGTCAAACTCAAGAATTAATTCACAATAAAAAAATTCAAAGTGACAGTTGGTCCATGTTCGGACCGTCATGCTGGAGATTCTGGGTCTGTCGTCCAGGGGTCTCAGCAGCAGTGACTGAGGGTGTCAGGAATCTGTCACGGAGGTGAGCTAGCCTGATGTGCTGATCCTGAACTGGCGTCGTGACTCGAGGCTGACCAGGGCGTGGACGATCCCTGGTGCTCCCTGTCTGTCTGTAACGCTGACTCAAACGGGAAATGGTCGAATGATGAACACCGAAGTGCCAGGCGACCTCGCTCTGTGTACTTCCGGCACGCAACATCCCGATGGCCTGTTCATGTTGATTTTGGCTTAGGCGTGGCATCTTCAATAATGAAAATTTTCCCATCATTTCCCCCGGGTATTTATAGGCAAGATTGTGTGTGTACAGTGTATGCAAAATTTGTTTGAAAATTAAAGCCTGTCCATGTCATTGACTACCCGAATCATATTGTACGTTATTGAGTACAACTCCCTTAAATTCTGATTTGAGCACAGATTTGGAACTTATTCGGGCGGAACGAAGTTATTTTTCCATTGTGATATATTTCTTTTCAGGGCGGCACGGTGGTGTAGTGGTTAGCGCTGTCGCCTCACAGCAAGAAGGTCCTGGGTTCGAGCCCCGTGGCCGGCGAGGGCCTTTCTGTGTGGAGTTTGCATGTTCTCCCCGTGTCCGCGTGGGTTTCCTCCGGGTGCTCCGGTTTCCCCCACAGTCCAAAGACATGCAGGTTAGGTTAACTGGTGACTCTAAATTGAGCGTAGGTGTGAATGTGAGTGTGAATGGTTGTCTGTGTCTATGTGTCAGCCCTGTGATGACCTGGCGACTTGTCCAGGGTGTACCCCACCTTTCGCCCGTAGTCAGATAAAGCGGCTAGAGATAATGAGATGAGATGAATTTCTTTTCTTCTTGAGATAAACTCAGCACGAATTCAGCAAGTTTTATCAATGTGCGTTTTTAAAGTTACTTAGTGTATAATTGTTTTAGCCAAATAACAGGCCTGATTCTGAATCTGGTCCACCATCTTTAATTTGTCAACAACAACAACAAAAGCATGTGAACACAACACACTGGTAAATACCACTTCCCAACTGGAAAATATCATCTTCCCATAGCACATGAACGCAGCAATAAACACACTGGATATTTACCATCTCTCTCTGAGCTCGCATCTGTCGCTCGATCTCCTCAGGATTGCTGAACTGCTTGCCCCGACCTTTGTGTCCTTTTTTCCCTAAAAAATCCAATAAAAGAAAACCAGTGTGGATAAGGAAGGAGACACCCAACAAAAACATGAATGACTGACCAGAAAAGTATGAACTGCTCAAGTTGCTCATCTGACTGGCGGTCAGTCCAACTCTGGCTGCTTTAGTAAAACATCTTTAAGTTAAAGTAACCCTTCCAGATCGTCTGACATTTGGAAGCAGCCCGGGTTGATTTTCTGCTGAACTACACATTAGCATCTAGTTCAGATATCGCGGTGCGGCTACATCAGCTAGCAAACAGGCTAACATCCTGATGTCGGCACATGGACAGGTCCTCTCGGTCCTCTCACCTCCTCTCGGCATTGTGACAATACAGGAAAATCCTTCACGGAGAAACTGCCGATAAAAACCTGACTGCTACGCCGATAAAAAGTACACACAGGTTCTTTCGCCAAATTCTAATAAACAGAAAAACAAATCTTTGTGTCTGTTCTGAGGTCCTCGAGTGAGAGATCTTCTCAGCACCACTTCCTGAATGTGACGTTTGTGGTTCTTCTTCTTCGTCTTCTTTAAGGTTTTATGGCGGTTGGCAAACCGACTTAAAGGTGCATTACCGCCACCGCCTGGGCTGGAGTGCGGAACAGGCGATATTGGAGGAAAAAAATTATATTCTTTTCGATTTTTCTGTTTATTTTAGAAATTTGAGAACAAAATGAGGCGGCACGGTGGTGTAGTGGTTAGCACTGTCACCTCACAGCAATAAGGTTCTGGGTTCGAGCCCAGCGACCGGCGAGGGCCTTTCTGTGTGGAGTTTGCATGTTCTCCCTGTGTCCGCATGGGTTTCCTCTGGGTGCTCCGGTTTCCCCCACAGTCCAAAGACATGCAGGTTAGGTTAACTGGCGACTCTAAATTGACCGTAGGTGTGAATTTGAGTGTGAATGGTTGTTTTGGGTTCTGGGTTCGAGCCCAGCGGCTGGCGGGGGCCTTTCTGTGTGGAGTTTGCATGTTCTCCCCGTGTCTGCGTGGGTTTCCCCCACAGTTCAAAGACATGCGGTTAGGTTAATATGGGACGGCCTTGGGCTGAGGTGTCCTTGAGCGAGGCACCTAACTCCCAACTGCTCCCCGGGCGCTGTTATCATGGCTGCCCACTGCTCTGGGTATGTGTGTGTGCTCATTGCTCACGTGTGTGTGCATGTGTGTGTTCACTGCTTCAGATGGGTTAAATGCAGAGAGGAATTTCACAAGTGTGTGATGAATAAAGTTTTTCTTTCTTTGTCTCTATGTGTCAGCCCTGCAATGACCTGGTGACTTGTCCAGGGTGTACCCTGCCCCTCGCCCATACTCAGCTGGGATTGGCTCCAGCTTGCCTGCAACCCTGTAGAACAGGATAAGCGGCTACAGATGATGGATGGATGGATAACAAAATGAGGCGGCACGGTGGTGTAGTGGTTAGTCAAGTCAAGTTTATTTGTATAGTGCTTTTAACAATAAACATTGTCGCAAAGCAGCTTTACAGAATTTGAACGACTTAAAACATGAGCTAATTTTATCCCTAATCTATCCCCAATGAGCAAGCCTGTGGCGACGGTGGCAAGGAAAAACTCCCTCAGACGACATGAGGAAGAAACCTCGAGAGGAACCAGACTCAAAAGGGAACCCATCGCACTGTTTCCTCACAGCAAGAAGGTCCTAGGTTCGAACCCAGTGACCGGCGAGGGCCTTTTTGTGTGGAGTTTGCATGTTCTCCCCGTGTCTGCGTGGGTTTCTTCTGGGTGCTCCGGTTTCCCCCACAGTCCAAAGACATGGAGGTTAGGTTAATATGGGACAGCCTTGGGTTGAGGTGCCCTTGAGCAATGCACCTAATTCCCAACTGCTCCCCGGGCGCTGTTAGCATGGCTGCCCACTGCTCTGGGTATGTGTGTGTGCTCATTGCTCGTGTGTGTGTATGTGTGTGTTCACTGCTTCCGATGGGTTAAATGCAGAGAGGAATTTCACAAGTGTGTGATGAATAAAGTTGTGCTTTCTTTCTTTCTTTTTTTCCTCTATGTGTCAGTCCTGCAATGACCCGGCAACTTGCCCAGGGTGCACCCCGCCTCTCGCCCATAGTCAGCTGGGATAGGCTCCAGCTTGCCCGCGACCCTGTAGAACAGGATCAGCGGCTACAGATGATGGATGGATGGATAGATAGATGGATGGATAACAAAATGAGGCAGCACGGTGGTGTAGTGGTTAGCACTGTTTCCTCACAGCAAGAAGGTTCTGGGTTCGAGCCCAGTGGCCGGCGAGGGCCTTTCTGTGTGGAGTTTGCATGTTCTCCCCGTGTCTGTGTGGGTTTCCTCCGGGTGCTCCGGTTTCCCCCACAGTCCAAAGACATGCAGGTTAGGCTAATTGGTGGCTCTAAATTGACCGTAGGTGTGAACGTGAGTGTGAATGGTTGTTTGTCTCTGTGTCAGCCCTGTGATGACCTGGCGACTTGTCCAGGGTGTACCCCGCCTCTCGCCCATAGTCAGGGTGGGATAGACTCCAGCTTGCCTGCGACCCTGTACAACAGGATAAGCAGCTACAGCTAATGGATGGATAACAAAATGATATATCTGACTTGATCAACCAGGTAATGTGAAATTATCATGTTTTACCATTCTTAGTGATAGAAAAAGCTGATTTTTCTCATGTTTATATTTCTTGCAGTGAAGTAGTACATGTTCTACAGTTTCTGAATGACTACAATGTTCACCTTTTCCAGTAAGATGTTTGTCTATTATGTTTAAAGAAAAGTTAAGCCCTGTATATCCTATTCTTAAATGAGTGATAATGTTTTCTTCTTTCCCACTCCTGCTCCCTATCCTTCCAGTATTAACCTGTCTTTGAATGCTATATAGATGCAGGCTTGTAGTACTCAAGTCCAGGACTTGGACTCGAGTCCGACTCATGCCCTAATTTTAAGGACTTGTGAGTTGACTTGGACTTGAGCACTGATGATTCGGACTGGTGCATTAACTGCATTCGGACTCGTAAATTGGAGGCTTGTTCAAGAAAATATAAATAAATAATTGGAAATATAACTTGGAATTTTTTGGCTGAAAATAATCACAGCCATGGTCACACTCCAAAATCCAAAGAGAGACTTATGAATGCAAGAACCAACAGAAGCTGGTATACGACAGCTTCTCACACTGTTGTAGAGTAGTAATAACCTCACATGTATTCTAAAACAACAAGGAAAAATAGACTGATTCACGTGGCTGCAAAAGATCATTTATTGGTCAAATAAAGTGTGCTTAGTATAAGGACATTGATTTAAATTGCATTCACTAAAACCATTTATACACAAATATCACTTGTCACAGTTCTTAACTTTCAGGGAAGCTATGGCATAAAGGTTAGAGAAGCAGCTTTTGGACAAAAAGGTTGCCGGTTCGATTTCCTAGTCCAGTAGGAATGGCTGAAGCGCCCTTGAGCAAAGCAACGAATCCCCAAAAGCTCCCTGGGAGCTGCAGCACAGCTGCCCACTGCTTTGGGTATGTGTGCTCACATCCCCAGATGAGTTAAATGCAGAGAAAGAATTTCACTGTACTCTAATGTAAATGTGACAAAAAAAGGCTTAAAATTCTTTGAATTATTTCAGACTGTACATTAATTATTGTCCACAGCATGATTAGAGTCATGATTAATATGGTTACTGCTGCCCTCAATATCAGCATCCTGGACGGCAGATGTGTCCTTGTTCTTCTGGAGCTTAATGCAGCAGTAAGATGCAATGGTAAGAAATATGCCAGCAGTCATCAACTCTCCACCGGCCATGTAAAAAATCAGCTCGTAGTTTTTGTAAATATCCACTAATCGACCTGCATAAAAATACACAGGGGAGAAGGACACAAGACATATGCTTACTCTCCTTCAAAGCCAGGTTGTACTGTAATATGTAAAAATATAACTTTTAATTAAGATATCGATTACTTTCACTAGAGCATGACTTACCAGCTGAAGGAGGTCCAATGAGCACAGCTGCTGCCTCTATAAGGAGCACTAAACCAAGGGCACTGGAAAAGTTGTTAGTACCCACAATTCCCATCAGCACTTCAAATTGCAATGCACCCACCATTCCATAGGAAAGGCCAAAGAACACACAGAAGATCACTAATCCTGTGTAGTTTGTACTTCTGGCTGAGCAAACATCTGTAAGGCCATTTAGAAGTAAGGCCAAACTGAAGAAATAAGGCATTTTGGATCGTATGCACTTTAATCCTGCTACCAGGCCACATGTGGGTCGAGCAAAGATGTCAACAAATCCAATAATGGAGAGGAGGAAGGCAGCTTCCCGGTCAGGCACTCCTTGATCTTTAGCATAATTGACCAGGAGAATTGTAGGGACAAACAGACCAAGCACAACTATAAATTTAGCTACTATATAAATGATAAGTCCTCTGTCACAGAGAACACTGAAGTCAAGGAGCTTCTTTCTCTTCGGGATTTCCTTCTGAGCCTTCTCCAGATTATTCTCCACCTGACCAGACTTCGATGGGAGCATCTCTTTTAACTCATGAGCATTTGATTCATCCCCGGCTGCAGTCTTCTGAATTTTGTATCCCAGTGGTCTCATAACAGCACCACAGGTGCAACAGTTAAGCAACAGCCCTCCCATGATCAGGAAGCCACCCCTCCAGCCAAAGCAATCCAGCAGCACTTGTCCTAGTGGAGAAAGAGCTGAGAGAAAGACTGGGCTCCCTGCTGCTGCTAGTCCATTGGCCAGAGGTCTGCGTTTCTCAAAATAACACCCAAGCATAATAAGTGAGGGCTGGAAATTTAGAGCTAGACCAAGGCCTGTAGAGAATAAAATGCAGCAGTGCGTGAATGATTTTATATCAGTAAATCATCATATACTGGAAACAGTTTAATGTCTGGGCGGCACGGTGGTGTAGTGGTTAGCGCTGTCGCCTCACAGCAAGAAGGTCCAGGTTCGAGCCCCGTGGCCGACAAGGGCCTTTCTGTGCGGAGTTTGCATGTTCTCCCCGTGTCCGCGTGGGTTTCCTCCGGGTGCTCCGGTTTCCCCCACAGTCCAAAGACATGCAGGTTAGGTTAACTGGTGACTCTAAATTGACCATAGGTGTGAATGTGAGTGTGAATGGTTGTCTGTGTCTATGTGTCAGCCCTGTGATGACCTAGCGACTTGTCCAGGGTGTACCCCGCCTTTCGCCCGTAGTCAGCTGGGATAGGCTCCAGCTTGCCTGCGACCCTGTAGAACAGGATAAAGCGGCTAGAGATAATGAGATGAGTTTAATTATTAGCTTCCCAGTCAGCCTAATTTTGGACTAAATAACACCGGAATCACTAAACAAATGTAACTCTTTTTTTTTTTTAATGTTCTGAAAACCGACTTAAGACATTTTGTTCGTCAAGAAAAATGAAGGCGAACTCTCCTACCGGTAATTGCGAAGAATGAAAGTGCTCTATAATGCTCTCAGTATGGTACTTTGCCCTACAGTGGACAACAGTTGTGTGATACTGATGCTTTAAAAACACATGCAGCTATTTAATCACCTGTAATAACTCCAGCAGTGACGTAAACTTGGATGATATTGGTGGTAAAAGAGGCCCCGATCATCCCAGCCGAGGCTAATAATCCCCCAATCAGCATCACTGGCCGACATCCAAACCTGTTAACCATGATACTAGAAAGTGGACCTGTTCAGAAAAAAAATGTAAAGATAATATATGGATTCACAAAGCCTTGATCAGTCAGTGAAAATAAAACATGTAACGTGCCCAATTGATTTTGTCTTTGTTTCTCACCTGAGCCATAAAGCATGGCAAGCATGATAGAGGAAATCCATGCCGTGTCACTGTAGCCACAACCAAAGTCCCACATCAGTTCTTTATAGTACACACTAATGGCTTTAGGGAAAGCGTAGGAGAAACCAGTGATAATGAAGCCCCCAAACAGCACAACCCAGCCCCAGCCTCCATCTGGAGGATCCACTCTGTGTCTCTCTACCATGTTCTGTCAAGTAATTCCTGCAGACAATATATAAATCTTTAAAAGACCTTTTAACATAGTTTGTTGTGCATTTAAAACAGGAATGATTACGGATTATGAATGGACGGCTCATGTCCACATAACCAGAGATGTGTAGTGCTGTATATAGCAGTGTTTCTCGACCACTGGGCCACAGCCCATTAGTGGACCGTGAATTTTTTTTCAAGTTGAAGCTAATTTTTACTCATAGTAGGGTACAATTGCTGGGTTGCATTCGATGTCATATCCGCCTCATTAAGCTACAGTCACACTATAGCTCGCGATGCTTTGCGATGGGTTATCGATGAAAATGAGGCATTTTGGTGGCGACGCATGGCGATATACACGTGAGCTAAAAGTTGTGGTCACACAGCACGCGAACACTTGACTGTCACGCCTTTGTGCACTTGAGTCTGCCGCAGCTGGGGTGGCCACGCTCGCTCACGGAGCGCATGGTGCGTGTTCTTGAGACCCAGTCATTATGGGAAGCACCTGATACTGATTTGAGCGCAATCAGCAAATACGGACAGATACGGACACTGTTTTCACGGAGGCGTTGTGAAGTATTATCATTATCACTGTCACGTTTGTTTCTAGCTATGTTTATAACGCTGTTTAAATAATCTGCTTTATGATTCTGATTTCTGTTTGTGTTCTGTTTTTGTAAATATCATGCCTGCTAATAAACACTCTTCCTGCACTTAGATCTGTCTACCGCCGTCTATCTTGTAGTGTCCTGATCCCCAGATCTTTAACCCAGCCACATACAAAAAGTTGTATACCTCCATGCTCTTCCAGATTTTCATCTGTGTGTCCATGTAGAACGATGCCTGCAGCACCAGGTAGTTTGAGATGTCGGGGAACTCAATGGATGGATAATTTTCCAACTCGTAGGAAAAATCCTTCTTTGTTAGCGTCTTCCTTCTTTCGTGTTCCTTCGAAAAATCCTTCTTTATTAACCACTCGATCTATTCCTTTGAGTGGTTTCTATATCCACTTCTTTTGAGTGTACTTCTTAGTTTTAATAACTTGCTTGTTTGTTGTACACAAACATGGCAATAAGTTCTTGTGTTAATCGCCCAGACTCCACTTTTGGATCACTAATCCCTTTTGACTGAGAATGCCCTGCATGCAGGGTTTGGCTTCTGGTAGATCCATACAGTTTTAAATACAATACCTACAATTAAAAAAAAGTTTGTTTTTATTGCATTTATTTAATTCCTGGGCTTCCATCTGTAACAGGGAGTGATCCCATTAATACACTTGACAACAGATTATTAGATTCTAATAGAAGAGATGAGCCAAAATAATTGGGGATCTTTTTTAATGGGCCCTGACTTGTTACAAGTATGAATAAGTGGGCCTCGAAGCAGAAAAGGTTGCGAACCCCTGGTATATAGTATATGTGCTGTTGATTTTTATAAGAAATATAATTAATTAAAACTTTACCATTAAATTTGTATCAATCTAATCATGTTCTGGTTGTAATAGACAAAGAACAGGGTTTTAAATAAAACTTTAGTTCTCCGTAATCATTTATCAATCTCTCTCATGTGTGTTAATTTGTCTGCGTATTCAAGATAATTTATGATTCACAAGGCTTTATATACAAAGAAAATATTTCATGCTGACAAAAATTATTAAAATATGTCTTTTTGCATAAGGAAATGAAAAGCTTCTTACTTACTAGTCCTCTGAGGAGAAGGGGCCTTCCAGAAAAGTACTTGATGATATGGTGACTATTTCAGCTCCACATTTCCCACACATACAACATTTCCAGATTAAAGGACCTCACCTGTGTTCATTTTCCCGCTGTGTCTTCACTTAATGGTTAAAGTTGAATCCTAATAGTTTGCAAGTTTTCCAGTTTAGTCCAGTTAACTACATGATTTGTGTTCTCTCGTCTTATGATTCTGCTCTGAGAAAATCTGCCAGATAAACCCCATGCTCCCTTGGACCTCCCACTTAATCATTTCTAATTCCTGATAAAGCTCATATGTATTGGACATGTGCACAGAAATGAGCTGTATTATGAAAGACTTGTTTTAATCTGTGCAGTGTTTTCATAAAAAATATAGCCTTGTATTTTACTTGTACTGAATGTTTAGTCAAAGTACATTTAAAACAAACTTTGCTAAAATAACTGTCAGAGGGAATACAGGTCCACATGCATACAGATAACATTTTTTAAATCTGATAATACACAGTTACATATAATAATGAATCCATTTTAATTAACCAGAAACTTAAAATTAACATCCAACCTCATGTAAGATGAGTACAATTCGTGTTATTACAACGTACTTATCTTGTACATCACAAGAGACTCCATTGTGCTCATAAAATACTTCATTTTATTTGATCAAGTATTAAAATCCAATACAAATTTGACCTGATTCTTATTATCTCATCTCACCTCATTATCTCTAGCCGCTTTATCCTGTCCTACAGGGTCGCAGGCAAGCCGGAACCTATCCCAGCTGACTACGGGCGAAAGGCGGGGTACACCCTGGACAAGTCGCCAGGTCATCACAGGGCTGACACATAGACACAGACAACCATTCACACTCACATTCACACCTACAGTCAATTTAGAGCCACCAGTTAACCTAACCTGCATGTCTTTGGACTGTGGGGGAAACCGGAGCACCCGGAGGAAACCCACGCGGACACGGGGAGAACATGCAAACTCCGCACAGAAAGGCCCTCGCCGGCCCCGGGACTCGAACCCGGACCTTCTTGCTGTGAGGCGACAGCGCTAACCACTACACCACCGTGCCGCCCTCTGATTCTTATTATACATCATTTAATTGCCATGTATTTAATATTACTTCTCATTTGTTTTCAAACCTCTTATATGAGTCACTTCATTGACTTATGCTGCACTAAGTAACACATTTGAATCTCGTCATTGCTTTCGAAGCCTCTAAAGGCTTTGCACCATACTATAAACGTATCTTTGCTCTGAATTACACAACCAAATGTGTCCTGCCAAATGACTATCCATCCATCCATCCATCCATCCATTATCTGTAGCCGCTTATCCTGTACAGGGTCGCAGGCAAGCTGGAGCCTATGCCAGCTGACTATGGGCGAGAGGCGGGGTACACCCTGGACAAGTCGCCAGATCATCACAGGGCTGACACATAGAGACAACCACTCACATTCACACCTACGGTCAATTTAGAGTCACCAATTAGCCTAACCTGCATGTCTTTGGACTGTGGGGGAAACCGGAGCACCTGGAGGAAACCCATACAGAGACACGGAGAGAACATGCAAACTCCACACAGAAAGGCCCTCGTCGGCCGTTGGGCTCGAACCCAGAACCTTCTTGCTGTGAGGCGACACTGCTGCCCGCCAAATGACTAAATATGGAATAATATACAAATATGGCTACAGAAAATAATGATCAATTTTTTTTTAATTCTTGCATGAAATTGAACCAATCAGGTGGCAGCTCAGAGAGCAATGAGCCAAAAAAAAGAAGATAAAATGATGGTAGGATATTTTTCTTGTTAATGAACAAATGAAAGGTGTCCATGTTTAATTAAAAATGTCATTGCCAATAGTGACCAATGGAACTAAAGATAACAACTACAATACTGCACAAGCAGCTCCCCTTCTGTCGATTTCTCTGAAACAGCCTACTCATCACCATAGATAAACCAATCTTTGTTTAATCATTAGCATTGATAAAAATAAATTCAATCTGATAACAAACTAGTTAGCTATTACTTGTTGCAGCGTTATACATTTAGTGTGCATGTCATGTGAGTTGGTCCGGCCATAATTTTTTTAAGTTAAAAAAAAAAGAGAGAATGCACCCCAACACTGATATTTAAATTCATGAAAGTAGGACAGTCCTTTATAGTTATTATTTAAAGTTATTTATTTACTGTAAAAAACAAAAAAAACTTTTTAAAAAAAATATTATTGATGCAGTCTTACTTAAAAAAGTAGAACACGAGAATGTCATATTCATGAACTGCACAAACTGATGGAATAAATACCCCTTCGTATAAAAGGCACAGACTTTTGAAACCTATTGTATGTGCCTTGTACCACACACAACAATCCCCACAAATCTGTGTGCACATTTTAGAACACACACACACAACCCAAGTAATCTCCTTTTCTCAAGAGATGATCAAACAGTGCAGTTGTACATTCAGGAAAAAGTAGTGTTGACAGATTTGGCCTTCTAAGATCATTCTACCTGACTATAAATCTTCAGTATGTTCAGTACTACTGATACTTTAGCTTTGTAGTTGATAATAATAATAGCTGTTATTCTTGGCCTCCGAGTATAGCTCTTTCTGCAATCCTACTTTCATATTTTAACAAAGCCATAATCTATACTTCACTTAGTTCTCCAAATTTAGACTCTAATATTTTATTTACATACATCATACCAGTGAAAAACATCCACAGAGATCCATTAAAGGAAAGGGGACTCGCACTTGACTAAGAAAATATTTTATTATTCATACAAAGAGCAAAGGGAAAAATTATTACACAAACATCATAGCACCATCCATCCATCCATCCATCCATCCATCCATCCATCCATCCATTATCTGTAGCCGCTTATCCTGTACAGGGTCACGGGCAAGTTGGAGCCAATCCCAACTGATTATGGGTGAGAGGCGGGGTACACCCTGGACAAGTCACCAGATCATCACAGGGCTGACACATAGAGACAAACAACCATTCACACTCACATTCACACCTACGGTCAATTTAGAGTCACCAGTTAACCTAACCTGCATGTCTTTGGACTGTGGGGGAAACCCACGCGGACACGGGGAGAACATGCAAACTCCACACAGAAAGGCCCCAGTCCGCCACTGGGCTCGAACCCAGAACCTTCTTGCTGTAAGGCGTCAGTGCTAACCACTACACCACCGTGCCATTCATAAGAAGTGAAGTCTCATTTTTAAATAGCATAAATCATTCCTATGAAGAACAACACAAAAAACTGCATCCAGAACAGAATCATCTCAAATCCACGCTTCCCATCACTTCTTTTGTCTGGAGTGACTCTTCATGTCGTCCAGTTCTTTCTGCATTAGGTGTGACTCGGCTGTGGTTTCAGAGAGCTGACAGAGATGAGAAGTGATTTAATGTCAACATGTTATACAAGAACAAAAGAAAATAGATGCTTTCATATTAGATTAAAATTATAGCGCAAGTGATAAAAGCATACAGGTGCTGGTCATATAATTAGAATATCATGAAAAAGTTGATTTATTTCAGTAATTCCATTCAAAAAGTGAAACTTGTATATTATATTCATTCATTACACACAGACTGATATATTTCAAATGTTTATTTCTTTTAATTTTGATGATTATAACTGACAACTAATGAAAATCCCAAATTCAGTATCTCAGAAAATTAGAATATTACTTAAGACCAATACAAAAAAAGGATTTTTAGAAATGTTGGCACACTGAAAAGTATGAACATGAAAAGTATGAGCATGTACAGCACTCAATACTTAGTTGGGGCTCCTTTTGCCTGAATTACTGCAGCAATGAGGCGTGGCATGGAGTCGATCAGTCTGTGGCACTGCTCAGGTGTTGAGAGCCCAGGTTGCTCTGATCGTGGCCTTCAGCTCTTCTGCATTATTGGGTCTGGCGTATCGCATCTTCCTCTTCACAATACCCCATAGATTTTCTATGGGGTTAAGGTCAGGCGAGTTTGCTGGCCAATTAAGAACAGGGATACCATGGTCCTTAAACCAGGTACTGGTAGCTTTGGCACTGTGTGCAGGTGCCAAGTCCTGTTGGAAAATGAAATCTGCATCTCCATCAAGTTGGTCAGCAGCAGGAAGCATGAAGTGCTCTAAAACTTCCTGGTAGACGGCTGCGTTGACCTTGGACCTCAGAAAACACAGTGGACCAACACCAGCAGATGACATGGCACCCCAAACCATCACTGACTGTGGAAACTTTACACTGGACCTCAAGCAACATGGATTCTGTGCCTCTCCTCTCTTCCTCCAGACTCTGGGACCTTGATTTCCAAAGGAAATGCAAAATTTACTTTCATCAGAGAACATAACTTTAGACCACTCAGCAGCAGTCCAGTCCTTTTTGTCTTTAGCCCAGGCGAGACACTTCTGACGCTGTCTCTTGTTCAAGAGTGGCTTGACACAAGGAACGCGACAGCTGAAACCCATGTCTTGCATACGTCTGTGCGTGGTGGTTCTTGAAGCACTGACTCCAGCTACAGTCCACTCTTTGTGAATCTCCCCCACATTTTTGAATGGGTTTTGTTTCACAATCCTCTCCAGGGTGCGCTTATCCCTATTGCTTGTACACTTTTTTCTACCACATCTTTTCCTTCCCTTCGCCTCTCTATTAATGTGCTTGGACACAGAGCTCTGTGAACAGCCAGCCTCTTTAGCAATGACCTTTTGTGCCTTGCCCTCCTTGTGCGAGGTGTCAGTGGTTGTCTTTTGGAAAACTGTCAAGTCAGCAGTCTTCCCCATGATTGTGTCGCCTACAGAACGAGACTGAGAGACCATTTAAAGGCCTTTGCAGGTGTTTTGAGTTAATTAGCTGATTAGAGTGCGGCACCAGGTGTCTTCAATATTGAACCTTTTCACAATATTCTAATTTTCTGAGATACTGAATTTGGGGTTTTCATTAGTTGTCAGTTATAATCATCAAAATTAAAAGAAATAAACACTTGAAATATATCAGTCTGTGTGCAATGAATGAATATAATATACAAGTTTCACTTTTTGAATGGAATTACTGAAATAAATCAACTTTTTCATGATATTCTAATTATATGACCAGCACCTGTAGTCTGTCTCAAACAGTTCAAATTATTCAAGAATAAAATAGATAATGGCTGTAGATCAGGAGGCATCATTTGACATTTAATATGGGGCCCAAATTTCCACAGAGAAAATACTACAGTTAGGTCCATATATATTTGGACACCAACACAAATTTTGTTTTTTTACCTGGTTACTGAAACCTATTCAAGTTATAGTTATATAATGGACATGGACATAAAGTCCAGACTTTCAGCTTTCATTTGAGGGTATCCACATTAAAATTGGATGAAGGGTTTAGGAGTTTCAGCTCCTTAACATGTACCACCCTGTTTTTAAAGGGACCAAAAGTAATTGGACAATTGACTCAAAGGCTATTTCATGGGCAGGTGTGGGCAATTCCTTCGTTATGTCATTCTCAATTAAGCAGATAAAAGTCCTGGAGTTGATTTGAGGTGTGGTGCTTGCATTTGGAAGATTTTACTGTGAAGAAAACATGCGGTCAAAGGAGCTCTCCATGCAGGTGAAACAAGCCATCCTTAAGCTGCGAAAACAGAAAAAACCCAGCCGAGAAATTGCTACAATATTAGGAGTGGCAAAATCTACAGTTTGATACATCCTGAGAAAGAAAGAAAGAAAGAAAGAAAGAAAGAAAGAAAGAAAGAAAGAAAGAAAGAACGCACTGGTGAACTCATCAATGCAAAAAGACCTGGATGCCCACAGAAGACAACAGTGGTGGATGATCACAGAATAATTTCCATGGTGAAGAGAAACCCCTTCACAACAGCCAACCAAGTGAACAACACTCTCTAGGAGGTAGGCGTATCAATATCCAAATCTACCATAAAGAGAAGACTGCATGAAAGTAAATACAGAGGGTTCACTGCACGGTGCGAGCCACTCATAAGCCTCAAGAATAAAAAGGCTAGATTGGACTTTGCTAAAAAACATCTAAAAAAGCCAGCACAGTTCTGGAAGAACATTCTTTGGACAGATGAAACCAAGATCAACCTCTACCAGAATGATGGCAAGAAAAAAGTATGGCGAAAGCGTGGTACAGCTCATGATCCAAAGCATACCACATCATCTGTAAAACACGGCGGAGGCAGTGTGATGGCTTGGGCATGCATGGCTGCCAGTGGCACTGGGTCACTAGTGTTTATTGATGATGTGACACAGGACAGAAGCAGCCGGATGAATTCTGAGGTATTCAGAGACATACTGTGTGCTCAAATCCAGCCAAATGCAGCCAAACTGATTGGTCGGCGTTTCATAATACAGATGGACAATGACCCAAAACATAAAGTCAAAGCAACCCAGGAGTTTATTAAAGCAAAGAAGTGGAATATTCTTGAATGGCCAAGTCAGTCACCTGATCTCAACCCAATTGAGCATGCATTTCACTTGTTAAAGACTAAACTTCAGACAGAAAGGCCCACAAACAAACAGCAACTGAAAACCGCTGCAGTAAAGGCCTGGCAAAGCATTAAAAAGGAGGAAACCCAGCGTCTGGTGATGTCCATGAGTTCAAGACTTCAGGCAGTCATTGCCAACAAAGGGTTTTCAACCAAGTATTAGAAATGAACATTTTATTTACAATTATTTAATTTGTCCAATTACTTTTGAGCCCCTGAAATGAAGGGATTGTGTTTAAAAATGCTTTAGTTCCTCACTTTTTTATGCAATCATTTTGTTCAACCCACTGAATTAAAGCTGAAAGTCTGAACTTCAACTGCATCTGAATTGTTTTGTTCAAAATTCATTGTGGTAATGTACAGAACCAAAATTAGAAAAATGTTGTCTCTGTCCAAATATTTATGGACCTAACTGTATCTGGGACCTCCATAAAGTTGGCACAGCAGAAAACAAATGTCCATTTGTGCTGCATTTATGTTGGTTTGTGTCCTAAAAGTCACAATTTCTGCTTTTACCATTTTTGCAAAATTTAAATTTTATATTTTATGGCAAGTGATGTCAATAAGCACTCCAAACCATCCAAAATCGTCTCATTTGTTTGCAACCTCTTTGTCAGTTTCCGAGGCAATTCAAAACATTAACAGGCACACTGTGGGAAAGATATTAAGGCCATTGTTTAAGGTTACAACAGCACTTCAGGTGTGTCTTTGGAAGCCTTCAGACACAAGGTTTCTCTTCCTATGGAGATCAAAGAAGATAAAAACTTACAAGAAGCCAATTTCAGAAAGCATAACCACTGCGTATTCAATAGCATTAGGTTTTTTCCTTTAAACATGAAATTCTTAAGGAATTTACTTTATGCCTTACTTTAATAATGCCTATTATGGACTACGTGTACCTGTAAGCTGAAGCGTAAACTCACCATATCTAAAAGAAGTTCGATCTTAAGCTTTAGAAGGTTGTTTTCTTCTTCTAATTGCAGATTCCTCTTCTTCAGTTTCTGCACTTCCTTGCTGGACACATTACCTCCTGACTCTGTGACAAAGCGAGAGACTTTAAACACACCACTACTAAAAAAAGTGCCATCCAACAATTCACAATAATCAATAAACTAACAGGAACTGTTTGTTTACCAAGAGAACAGTCTTACCTGTAATCCACTGTCCATCTTCAAATTTCAAGCTCTGACCCCCAATATTCATAATAGGGGCCCCATATTCCAGCCCTAACTCAATCTCTCGAGTGGATCGATCCAACTGTTAGAGAACAAATACAGTGGTATACAAAAGTTTGGGCACCCCTAGTCAAAATTGCTGTTACTGTGAACAGTTAAGCAAGTTGAAGATGAAATGATCTCCAAAAGGCATAAAGTTAACGATGACTCATTGCCTTTATATTTTAAGCAAAAACAATTTTTTATTTTCATCTTTTACATTTTCAAAATGACAAAAAAAGGAAAAGGGCCTGAAGCAAAAGTTTGGCCACCCTACATGGTTAGTACCTAGTAACACCCCCTTTGGCAAGCATCACAGCTTGTAAACACTTTTTGTAGCCAGCTAATAATCTTTCAGTTCTTACCTGGGGGATTTTCACACATTCGTCCTTGCAAAAGGCTTCCAGTTCTACAAGTTTCTTGGGCTGTCTTGCATGCACTGCTCTTTTGAGATCTATCCACAGATTTTCAATGATGTTTAGGTCAGGGGACTGTGAGGGCCAGGGCAAAGCCTTCAGCTTGTGCCTCTTGAGGTATTCCATTGTAGATTTTGAGGTGTGTTTTGGATCATCGTCTTATTGTAGGACCCATCCTCTTTTCAATTTCAACTTTTTTTACAGATGGTGTGATGTTTGCTTCCAGAATTTGCTGGTATTTATTCGAATCCATGCTTCCCTCGACCAGTGAAATGTGCCCTGTGCCACCGGCTGCAACACAACCCCAAAGCATGATCGATCCACACCCATGCTTCAGAGTTGGAGAGGTGTTCTTTTCCTGGAATTTGGCACCCTTTTTTCTCCAAACATACCTTTGCACATTGTGGCCAAAAAGTTCTATTTTGATTTCATCAATCCACAGGACTTGTTTCCAAAATACATCAGGCTTATTTAGATGTTCATTTGCAAACTTCAGACGCTGAATTTTGTGGTTAGGATGCAGGAAAGGTTTTCTTCTGATGACTCTTCCATGAAGGTCATATTTGTTCAGGTGTCTCTGCATAGTAGAACAGTGCACCACCACTCCAGGGTCTGCTAAATCTTTTTGAAGGTCTTTTGCAGTCAAACAGGGTTTTTTATTTGCTTTTCTCGCAATCCAACGAGCAGTTCTTTCAGAAAGTTTTCTTCATCTTTCAGACCTCACCTTGATCTCCACTGTTTCTGTTAATTGCCATTTCTTAATAACATTACAATCTGAGGAAACAGCTACCTGAAAACACTTTGCTACGTTCTTGTAGCCTTCTCCTGCTTTGTGAGTATCAATTATTTGAAAATTAAACGAGACTTACCTGTAAGTTGAAGTTCGATGATAATTCTACCAAATCCGCAGTGGTACTGAGGGTTAACATGAGATGCACACGCGCGCCGCCGTGAGTCAGACTTCAAAGGTTGTGGACATAATAGTTAGGAATAAATAGGGTTGGGTGAATTAAGGGAGGGCATGTTAACCCTCAGTACCACTGCGGATTTGGTAGAATTATCATCGAACTTCAACTTACAGGTAAGTCTCGTTTAATTTTCAATTCTACCAAATCGCAGTGACATACTTCCGGTTAACATGAGATTTTAAAGCACAATTATGGACACAACCATTCTTGCAAGAAAACAATTTTTTATTCCAGGACAGCATTTTGGAAAGCACCATTCGTTACAACAGGTGTGTCATAGAATTTGCGGAACGTTGACTCTGCAGACCAGCCTACATGTTTCAAAATAGTATCTACTGGAACCGTTTGACTAGCTTTACTTACGCTAGCGGAACAAGTGCTGTGCGCCTTAAAGTTGGCAGTGTTTATGCCACTTAAGTCAAGAAGTGTTTTAATCCATCGACCTACTGTGTTGGTTCCAACTGGTGAAAAGGGCTTAACATACGAAAGCAACAGTTTTGTGTGTCCAGGCTGACGATGTAACAAAGTTCGCTGAAGATAATGTTCTAGTGTCGTATAAACACACAATTCCTGTTCCTGGTATTTTATTACGTAGAAGGAATCAAACGTATTTCCTGGTCTACTCTGCTTCATGTGCTCCGTTAGTTGGAATAAATAATAATTCTGTGTTTTCTTCATGAATTCAATATCCAAATGAACTAAAGTTTGATATCTCTGTCCTGAGGTAAGGGCAAGAAGGCCCACTAACTTTAACGTAAGTTCTTTTAATGAAAGCTTGTCCAAAGGGTATAATAACTTCATATAATCTAACACAACGTCAACATCCCATGTTTCAGAGTACCTGGGTAAAGGTTTTCGACAATTGAAAACACCCCTGAAATAACGAACAATAAATGGATGACTGGCCACAGTATAACGAGTTCCAGATAAGGGTGTGCCCATTAAATAATTAGATAAAGCTGAACGCGCTGTGTTCATAGTGGAATAGGCTAAGCCCTTCTTGTACAAATCGTGGAGAAACTCGAGCACATCATTCACAGTGGGCTGCATGGAATCCACTTTCCTTTGTAAGTAAAACTGGGTCCATTTGTGCAGGTAGACGTTATATTGCTTCTGTGTTCCGTCTCGCCAGGCACATAGGAGGACCTCGATAATTTCTGAAGGTATGTTGTGCTTAGAGAACTCCTTCCTGATATTCTGCATACCTGAAGATGGAGTTTGGGACTCAGTGGATGGACTTTGCCGTGCAGTGGATTTGAGAGGATTCCCTTGGTCACTCGGACAACTCGGGGATGATCGATCAACAGACTTAGTAAATTGGTGAACCATGCTTGCGTTTTCCACATTGGGACAACAATGATCAAGGTGGCTTGCTCTAGGGTGACCTTCTGTAGGCACCTGCCAATTAGACAAAAAGGGGGAAAAGCATAGGCATTAGCAAATTCTCCCCAATTTAACGAGAAAGCATCTATATATGTTGAGGGTGGGTCAGGCTTCCATGACACATAGGACTTAACTTTGTGGTTCACTCTACTTGCAAACAAGTCAATATCAGGAACACCAAAACAATGCGTAAGCTTCCTGAATATATTAGGACTCAGTTCCCATTCCACCTCAGGGTTCAACTGGTGTGATAAATGATCTGCAGTGGAATTTCGAATCCCAGCTACATGCGCTGCGGACAGCCAGTTCTCACGTTCTACCGCCCATGACCAAATATCTTTTGCAATGGTGTCACAAGCTGGAGCCCTACAACCTCCCATGGCATTAATGTAGGTCACTGTCGTGGTATTGTCTGAAGTTATACGGATGTGTTGATTTTGAGTTTGATCAAGAAGAGCTCTTAAGCCAAATTTGACAGCCAATAATTCTAAAACATTGATATGGTAAGAAGCCTCCTCAGGCGACCACAGACCCTGAGTAGAACAACTGCCCGAAGTAACACCCCATCCCCTTCCAGAGGCATCTGTGTTAAGGACAACCTCCGGTACCCCATGGCCAATGATTTGAGAACTGTGAGGGATGGAGCATATCCACCAGTTCAACTCTACTCGGCTTTCTTTCGATAAGGACATGCATTCATCAAAACTGCCCAAAGCTCTACGTAGAGCAATGTCTATATCTCGCTCTAAGGATCTATAATGTAGCGGTCCCAACTCAACTCCAGGGAATGTGGAGACAAGAGTTCCAATAAGCGAAGCTACCTCACGAATGGTGAAAAGTTTGTCCCGCAGAAAATTCTGGCACAAACTCACAATTTTGGATGCTTTTCTCTCTGGAATAGTGACTCTCATATGGGCAGAATCTAAAACGAATCCCAGAAACTCCAAAGACTGACAGGGATGAAAAACAGACTTGGTGGGATGTACAACAAAACCAAGCTGAGTGAATAACTGGGCCGCATGCAAGGTGGCTTCTTGACATAGAGCAAGTGTATCTGCAGTATAAAATGAATCATCGATATATCCCAGACACGAGTGTCCAAACTGGGATCGCAAGGTGGCAAATACCGGTTTCAAAATCTTGGTAAATATTCGAGGGCTGCTGGATAAACCCATGGGCAGTGCTGTATATTGGAACAATCTACCCCTCCAGACAAACTTGAGGTACTTCCTAAACTGGGGCTCGATGGGGACTGAATAATAGGCATCGCGTAAATCTATAGATGACATGTAGCATCCTTGTTTCATTAATTTGATAGCTGATTCAACAGTATTCATTTTAAACTTGTGGTAGGTAACCGCATCCTTCAGAGATTGAAGGTTGAATATAACCCTGAGGGGAACAAAAATGGGTGAAATAACTTCTTCTGGTTCTGGGACTGTAGGCTCAATAATATGCTTGTTCAAAAATGTCTCCATTTCATTGTCAATGGCCTCTTGTTGAGTTGGGGAGAATTTATGTTCATAGTTAGTGACATTTTGGACACAGGAGGGATCATAGTCAAATTCATTGGGACAGTTGCTTACATATTGCAAAATGTAAGGATCCGTAGTGATCTTTCTCCATTCCTTCAAATAATGGCTTATTTGCCCAGCTATAAAAGGCTGTTGTGACCCGAGTAGTATATTTATCAAGTTATCATAGCCGACCTGTTGTGCAGGAGTTAATTCTGAGTGCTCTTGTTGTAGGATGCGGACTTCGCCGACGTCCTCCTGCAGTCGGCGTATCTTTCCCCTAAAAAAGGCCTGTTGAATCCTCGGCCGCCATAACGACCCCTCGCTGAGCCAAAGCGATCTGAAGACCTTCCCTGGCCATAGGGCTGAAAGCGTGAACCACGACTCTTCCTAGGGGGTATAAGCTTTTTTCCCAACTTGTTTGCTTTGGTCACTGCATCAATTTCTTTCCCCACGTCATCACCAAACAACTCTGTTGTAATAGGAGTTGAGGCATTGCATAAAGCATTGTATTGGGCATTGAGATCTGGCCTTAGCAGCTCTCTTCTCTTCAGATTGATTTCTCTGTTGCCAGACAGGATAAGCACCAAAGCATGGACTGGTTTGGTTTTCATTTCTCCAGATACTGTTTTCGAGGCATCAAGGATAGCATAAGCTGCAGTCAAAACCATCCGTTGACATCTCTGCATTCCAGTATCTGCTTTCTTGGTGTTGTCTTTAAGCTGAATCCACACAGTCCTGTTCATCTTAGGAGCCAGTAAGAGCTTACAATTTTCCAGTCTGGCATATTTGTCAGTAAGCTCGTCGAGTTTTGCTTTGGGTAGTTTGTCATTGATGAGACCATCTATGATCTTCACCAGATCGTCATCGATTGGCGGGCTTGTTTTCTCACTTGTGGCAAACTCCTGGGCGAGGTCCTGGAACTCGCTTGAGGCAGCATTTTTCTCTTTCTGTTGATCTTTATCTTGAGAAAGAAATTTTTCTAAGTCACCAGCAAGATCTGCGTTAGAGATATTCCCGTCAGATTCCTCCTCTTCATCACTCCAGAAATCTTCATTATAAGCGTAGTTTTTGATGGCAGTCGCAACAAACTGTTCTACATGTTGTTTCAGATCAGTTTTCATCTCTGAAAACATGGCAGATATAGAAGTTTTCAAATCTTCTGAGGATGTGGTTTCAGTTGAGGTTCCTGGGTTATACATATTCATTGCTGCGAACAAGTAATAAATATATGTAGTGTGAATAGGAATTCACAAGTCTTATTCAGATTCAGAATCTGAACAAGTAATAAATATGTAGTGTGAATAGGAATTCACAAGTCTTATTCAGATTCCGATTCAGATTCTGAATATTTATTGTCATTGTCTCAAAAAAGAGCAACGAAATTTCGTTTAGAGCATCCATACAGCAGAGTTGTATGCCACTCATTGAATATTCTTCGAAGCAAAGCTAGATCGAAGATTATGAACGTAGTGTTTCCCAAAATCCATACGACTGTGGATCATTTGTAGGGAAACTATCACTTACTTCCCCCCCTTTTTTTTTTTTTGCTAGGGAACTAACACTTACTTCCCTTTTATGACATTGTTGACTGTTAAGTAGAATAACAGTATTACGAATGTAGACTGTAGGGAAACTATCACTTTCCCTTCTTAGTGAATCTTTTAAGGGAACTATCACTTACTTTCCTTAAATTTCTCATTAGGCTTTACACCAACTGAGGTATGAAAGTTCTTGTGAAGTTATACGAGTCCATGTGACTAACAGTAATAAAACAACTCCCAAAACATAAAGAAGTCGTAAATTTCTAAAAGAAAAAAAAATCATAGAAACTATAAGAAAAGGAATATAATATATCCATAAATATCAATTACCTGTATAAAACCGAATTTAATCCAAAAAACACAGCTCTAGAAGGAAGACCACAAGACAGCTCTGAACTCCACGGCGTCCAACGTTGTACTGACTCACGGCGGCGCGCGTGTGCATCTCATGTTAACCGGAAGTATGTCACTGCGATTTGGTAGAATTTATTATTCAGAATGTGAGGGAGTTGCTTCGAGGAGCCCATGGCTGTTGATTTTAGGGACAAGTTTGAGGAGTCAGGGAATTTATACAGCTTTGAAATCTGCATCATCTGACCTTTCCTAACGAAGAATTTGAACAAGCCACAGCTCAATAAGCTAATTAAGGTCTGGAACCTTGGTAAAAGTTACCTGAGAACTCAAATGTATTGGGGTGCCCAAACTTTCGCATGGTGTTCCTTTTCTTTTTTCACTCTCCAATTGTACAAAACAAAAATAATACGCAGATCTTGCAGAAAACGCTGAAAAGAAAATGTGTCGTCTTTACCTTTATGCCTTTTGGTGATCAGTTCATCTTCTGCTCACTTAACTATTCACAGTAACAGACATTTTCAGTAAGGGTGCCCAAACTTTTGCATGCCACTGTACAAAAGGTTGTCTACCAGACTGTGGATTTATTGAGTAATAATGGAATTATTGTGTGTGTAGTATTATTACTACAAACTGATATAATTATTAAAATATTATTACTATTAAACTATTATTACTAACAGGGTTCCCGCTGGTGCTCATCATTGATGAACATAATCCATCAGTGACAAAGAGAAAATTACTAGCAGTCATCACAGTGACTATTGCATGTCATCAGTATCATAAGTCATCTTTTCTAGAAATCCCTCCACAAATCCCTCCGTTTGCTGAAATCCAACCCCAGTGAAGAGACGGCAGGAAGCCAGGGTGTAAACAATGAGCACGTGCTTGTGACGAATAAAACTCGACTACACATAATGACCAAACGAGCACCAAACTTTTGACCAATCGCAGTGCGTCTTAATCGGTCTGGTGTGGTGGTGTAATTATCTCTGCGGGAATCGAACAATGGCGCAGTCTAAGCTGATGAAGTTTTTTTAGCTTCTTCAAGCACTGAAGATGATTTAAGGGCTGAAACAGCTACGGGGGAGGCACACTCAGAGCCCCGACCGTCCCCAAGCACATCGGACAGTGTCAGTAATACAGGGGTCAATTAAAAAAAAACAAAAAAACAACAACCCGCCAACGTGAAAGTGCTGTCAATCGGCAAGCCACTGAAGAGAGCTCTGTCTCGGGCGGTGTGGTGTGTCGAGTCCCCGTAACTAACGCTGTGACGTCGTTAGGCCCCATCACTCGGGCTCTAGCCCCCGGGTATTTTCACCTTCAAAAAAGTAAGAGATTAATAGAAAACATCCGACTTGGATGTCATCTGGGATTTTGAATGTTGTAATATAATAATGTCACTTAGAATTGATGTCTTTGTGGTCCTAAAGGAGAGGTATGAGAGTGAGAAACGATATTTTTATTAAACTGATGGTAAATTTGACGAGCGATATTAAGTTAATTGACCCACGCCTCAGTTTCCTGAGACATTATGGGTGTTGATGATAAATAATAAGGAAACAGAACCTGAAGTGAAGTACATACAGTAAATGTAAAAAGAGCAGTGCAAAAATCACTAATAAAGATGCCTTTGAATGTGTGTGGGTGATTAATATTATCTGGTAAAGTTAGATATAACCTCCCCAACCTATCGATGCTAATCTCCCTTAAAAAAAATATAAACCCCAGGAAAACTGGACTGAGGCCCGGGTCTTTGAGCTGCTGACGTAAAACACGGAGTCATTCTGTGTTCGGTTCGTAAATCGACAGGAAATTCGGATTCCTTCACTGCTGTTTACTTCCCAGATTTTTCTCGACTCTGTTCAATTGTAAATCAAGTTTTGTGTTGAAGTAAAGACTAAACAGAGTCCTAAAGCCTCTTCTGAATAATTCCATGCTAAAATAATCTTCAGTCAGCTCAAACTAAAGAGGTTTATTTTAGTTTGATGGTGCACAGGACACCCAAAACCAAGTCTCTTATTAGATGCTGGAATGGAGCCCAAATTTTATATGTAATGGAGAGGCTGAGCTGGATCTGGACAAATATTTGAATTGTGCCAATTTGGTTGGTATAAACCTGTATCAAGTTCACTTTGATAAGTCGGTCAAAACGAAAAAATACAGACTAAGGAAAAGTGAAGAATACTTTTTTTTACTTTATTTTTCAAGGAAAAAAGTGGAGAATGTTTTTCAGAACCCAGAAGGAACCCTGTTTACTGATAAATTATGGATACCTAAAGCACAGAAAGACAGTGTAGCATACTTGCCAACCCTCCCGATTTTGGCGGGAGGCTCCCGATTTTAGCTTCCGCCTCCCGATCGTATTTGTTAAAAACTGGATAATCTCCCGGTTTGGGGAAATCCCTACCGCCAAGTTAAAAATACTCCCGATTATGTCCAATCAGAATCGTATGAGAAACACTGCTTATGTCAACTGATTTTTAACCAATCAACAAACAGAGCAACAGTCACTTCTGTAATGTAGGATTCACCCAGGCTGGCCGACATTTTTTACAAGCAGTCATTCATCATGGCCACTAAACCCAATACCAAACGGCAAAAATATGAAAGCAAATACCAGGTTGCATGGGAGAATGAATTTTCATGGATAAGCAAACGTTCGACCAGCCAGTTACACATTTTAAGGTAAAGATACCTTAAATCAGAATATAATGGGCATTTGAGTGTGAAATTAAACTAGTCTTCCAAACCATTTCAGAAACAAACTGTACAACTTCTAAAGTGTTTAGTGAAATTTTGCATGACCGAGAATTTGTTTGGTGAGTGTATTTGAATAGTGTGGTCGTGTCTTAGTGCTATTTTGAATTTATGTTGGAAAGTTTTAAGTGAAAGTTTACAAGTGAATTATCTGGAAAGTGACTGATTTTGATAGAATTTTGAGGTTTTAAGTGAAAGATTACTAGTGAGTGTATTTTGGTCGTACTAAAATGTTGCATTCGAGTGAATTTCTTTGCGGAGTATATTTTGATCGTATGGTAGTATTTATCTCATCTCATTATCTGTAGCCGCTTTATCCTGTTCTACAGGGTCGCAGGCAAGCTGGAGCCTATCCCCGCTGACTACGGGCGAAAGGCGGGGTACACCCTGGACAAGTCGCCAGGTCATCACAGGGCCGACACATAGACACTAGGGTGCATCAGTTGCCCTCACTTTCATAAAATCTGATGCATTTTTGTTTGGGTGTTCCTTTTCACCAATAAAGACATCCTGTAAAATTTTTTGACCATATTCAAAAGTCTAATGGTGGCACCATGAGGTTCATTTTTTGCCAAAAAAACGCTTATTTTATGTTTTCGCGTAAGGTTTGAATCACAATGTTGGACTCCATTTATTGATTTCTTGTGAGCCAGAGATCATGTTAAGAACCTTTGCAAGGGATTGAGAAGCATTAATGTGATTCATAATACATTTGTATTCTTTAAAAGTAGTTGAACAATGATTCAATGAACAGCTAAAACTCAAACTGTGCTTGAGAATATATTTAGAATATGTACTAAAAATGTGTATCTAAGATATTTGGTATACTCTATAAGGTGCCATAATGTTTCATGAAAAGTGATTGAAATTTTGTCATAAAAGTCATAAAATAGCAGCTTTTTCCATAACTTTGAGCTCCTGGTGCCACCATTAAACTTTTGAATTTTGTCAAAATATTTCACCCAGTGTGTTTTCTTACCAAAAGGAACATAAAAACAAAAATGCATCATGATCGGAGGAACTTTTCATTTTCAGGGGGCAACTGATGCACCCTAATAGACACAGACAACCATTCATACTCCCATTCACACCTACGGTCAATTTAGAGTCACCAGTTAACCTAATCTGCATGTCTTTGGACTGTGGGGGAAACCGGAGCACCCGGAGGAAACCCACATGGACACGGGGAGAACATGCAAACTCCGTACAGAAAGGCCCTCGCCGGCCACGGGGCTCGAACCCGGACCTTCTTGCTGTGAGGCGACAGTGCTAACCACTACACCACCGTGCCGCCCCAGTAGTATTTATAGTGCCAGTTTTAAATTTTCTTTGAAAACTTTCAATCAAAGTTTGCAAATGAGCAAATTCCTTTGATGCATTCCGATAGGATTTTGATAGGATTTCTAGTGCTTTTTAAAAATTCTGTTGGAAAGTGTTTAGTGAGAGCAATGCATTTTAATAGTACTAAGACAGTGCAGTATTTATTTAATTGAGTTGTTACTATTTTGGTTAAATCTTAATAAAATTTTATTTAATTTATATATGATATAGTTCTCTGTATTTTTACATGAAGGAAAACACATTTGATGCAATCCAATCATTCTTTCATTCACTGTGACGATTTTAAGAAATGATAAACATCCTTCTAAGGCATCACTTGTGTTATTTTCTGCGGGTCTCTGTATGGATACAATATTCAGGCAGGAGATTTTTCAGCTAGAAATCTGATTTAAGACTTCCCTTTCATTGTTATTATATTAAAATTCAAGACAAGAGTATTATTTCAGATTTTTCACTCTGAGCTCTCGCATGCCTGATACATGAATCCCATAACCTAGAGTAACTGATAGAACAATATCAACAATTCAAAAACTCTTTCATTGTATAAATTTCAAACGGTTTGCAATTAATTGGGATCCACTGTTTTTATCATTTCAACCGCGCATCAGACCCTCGGCCAATTGAAAATGTCGTTCATGCACTTAAGATGAGGTATTCCGCACTACCTCATCTTAACAGCTGCTAGTTTGTTTATACTGCTTATTTCATGTTTACCTGCTATACCTCAAGTGCCCTTGACTGTTTGGTTATTTGAACCAATTTATGTGTGTGTGTGTATATATATATATATATATATATATATATATATATATATATATATATATATATATATGAGTGATTCCACGCTTATGGGTACTGAAATGGGGACATGAACTTATTTTTAAAAATTCACCTAATACCATTTCTTTTTTTACCATCAGGTCACAAAACATGTAATCTTTAATGAATGATATGTTAAAAGATAACTTTAATTTTCTGAGATGTAATAAAAACATATTTATATGCCAAAGTCAGAACGTAACAGAAGTGTTGTGGACATATAGATTCTCAATTTTAACAATGTAGAATTACTTTTTGAAACATAGGAAGGTGATGTTTTAGCAAATATAATTAATAAACGTGTAGTAGAATAAACATACACATTCTTTCAATAAGATTAACATGGTATATAGCTAGATTGTAATTAATTTGTAATAGACACGAGATGGACAATCGTAACAGAAGTAATGTGACAGACATCATTTTGGAACTCATAGGCTTGACTTTGGCATATAAATATGTTTTTATTACATCTCAGAAAATTAAAGTTATCTTTTAACATATCATTCATTAAAGATTACATGTTTTGTGACCTGATGGTAAAAAAAGAAATGGTTTTAGGTGAATTTTTAAAAATAAGTTCATGTCCCCATAAGCGTGGAATCACTCATATATATATATATATATATATATATATATATATATATATATATATATATATATGTGTTTAGTCTATGTCTAGTTCATATCTAGAGTGTTTATACTGTTTATATTGTGTTTGAGTGTTTAGTCTGTGTGTAGTTCTTATCTAGCGTTTACACTGTTTATATTGTCCGAGTGTTTAGTCTATGTCTTCTTATTTAGTGTTTATACTGTTTATTTATACTGTTTATATTGAGTGTTTAGTCTATGTCTAGTTCCTATCTAGAGTGTTTATACTGTTTATATTGTTAGTTTTTTTTTTCAATTATTCTATTTTTATTTATTGCATTGCCAGTTTGCACCGTGGGTCAGAGAGGACTGAAATTTCATCTGTGCTGTATGTCGAGCATGTATAGCATATTTGACAATAAAGTTGACTTGACTTTTCTCTCCCATGAGAATTTTGAAAAGTTGGCAAGTCTGGTGTAGTCACAGTAAATTATTTCTTACTGTATGAAGGTTAGAGAGAGATGCTGATTTCCGGGGTGGCGTCTTCTTGGGGCTGAATATGTTGCCAAAAAGGGGCATTTTAGTCAAACTGTGGTACCTGACAGAAAGATAAAAGGGGGGAAAGGAAAGCTGTGAGCAATAATTTCAACAAGACCTCTACAAAGTTTACAAGGACGTTTGCACAGACATGTCATTCTGTATTACACAGCGCCAGAAGCAGCTCTTTAATAGGACTGAACCGCTCAAAACTTTAACACAAACAACTCGTTTAAAACATTATCTTCAAAACTATTTACAGTTACAACGAGCCAGTGAGCCGAAAGCGAGATGCAAACCTGGTAATAATACACTGATAAATATATCTCATCCAACGTTAAAGACTTTCTCATGGAAATGTATTCGGTTCGTTTTAGTTTATTCGGACAGTTGGTTTCCCGTTTGTTTTTCGCTGGAACAAAAATGTCTAAGCATCGGGCTACTTCCGGTGGCGCTTAGCAACGGCGGCCACGCCTCTATATTCAATAAAAGTCCCATTTAACAAAAAGAACATAAGAGACCTTTTATCAGCCTCTTAGTCAAGAATAAATACAAGAAAATCCATTAATCTATCCAGAGTAACTGCTAGTCTGCTGATCTCTCTATTTAGGAAATTTGTATATTTGTATGTACAAACAACTGTGTAGACAAAGACTGTCTTCTTCTTCTTCGTCTTCTTTTGGCTGCTCCTGATTAGGGGTCGCCACAGCGGATCTTTCGTCTCCATTGCTCCCTGTCTTCCACATCCTTCTCTACCACAATCATGCCCTCTCTCACCACATCCATGCATCTCCTCTTTGGCCTTCCTTGTTTTCGTGTGCCTGGCAGCTCCATCCTCAACATTCTCCTTCCAACATGCTCTGCATCTCTTCTCAGGATGTGCCCATACCATCTCAGCCTCATCTCTCTTAGCTTCATTCCCAAGCTCTCCACATGTGCTGTCCCTCTGATGTGCTCGTTCCTTATCCTGTCCAACCTCCCATCGCAAACTTTAACATCCTCAACTTTGCCTCCTGTCTCTTCGTTAAGGGTACGGTCTCCGATCCATACATCACAGCTGGTCTCACTACTGTCTTATACATCTTACCTTTCACTTTTGCTGGGACTTTCCTATCACAAATGACTCCCGAAGTCCTTCTCCAACTGCTCCACCCTGCCTGCACTCTCTTTCTCAGCCCCCATTTTCCTGCGCAGTTGACCCCAGGTACTTGAATTCGCCAACTTTCTTTATGTCTCCTCCTTGCATCTTCACTACACTCTCATCCCCATTCTCATTGATGCACATGTATTGTCTTGCTACTCTCACCTTCATTCCTCTTCATTCCAATGCATACCTCCATCTCTCCAAACCCAACTTGACCTCCTTTCTACTTTCACTACATATCACAACATCATCCGCAAACATCATGTTCCATGGCGACTCTTGCCTCACTTCGTCCGTCAAGCTATCCATCACTATGACAAACAAGAAAGCACTCAAAGCAGATCCTTGATGGAGTCCCACCTTCACCTTGAACCATTCAGTTGTTCCAACTGCACACCTCACTGCAAAGACTGTATTTACACAAAAACAGATTCCACCGCCCTTTGTTTTACCGGAGAGATCCGGGTTACAGTCCACTCTTGTTATATTCTTTGTATATTTTAGATTCTTATTTTTTATTATACACACACTTGTTTTGTCTTTGCTAAATTCTTCAATCTTCACAATTCAAGCACCAGTCACCAAAACAAATTCCTTGTTTGTGAGAACATACTTGGCAATAAACTTGATTCTAATTCTGATTCTGATTTAACAGGAATCAACAATGAGTTTTGGTCATTCTATGCAGCTGAACCATACACTAAAGCGGCAGCAACAATTATTGACACCTTAACGATCTTTTGGCCGTTGCAAAAGTAGAAAAGACTTTCAGTACGTAAATTGTGCACGAATAATTACTCAAACTTACAATGGGGGAAAAAACAAACAAAAAAACCCTTGTTGATTCCTGATTACTTCGTGTATCAGATGACGTGACTCCGTTCCACAGTTATTGACGCCTTTGTCCACAGTTATCGACATCCAGATGATTATTTATTTTAAAAAATCATCGGTATGTGGTATTAAGTTAACAAAACATAATTTTTATTTAAAATTTGTTTTACATAGACTTATATTTAGTACAAAATATCTATATAAATATATCAATGTCGGTGTTTACGTAAATGAGGAAGTAATTCTAATGTTTGTAAACATATGAACTGATAATTTTGAACCTCATCTCATCTCATCTCATCTCATTATCTCTAGCCGCTTTATCCTGTTCTACAGGGTTGCAGGCAAGCTGGAGCCTATCCCAGCTGACTATGGGCGAAAGGCGGGGTACACCCTGGACAAGTCGCCAGGTCATCACAGGGCTGACACATAGACACAGACAACCATTCACACTCACATTCACACCTACGGTCAATTTAGAGTCACCAGTTAACCTAACCTGCATGTCTTTGGACTGTGGGGGAAGCCGGAGCACCCGGAGGAAACCCACGCGGACACGGGGAGAACATGCAAACTCCGCACAGAAAGGCCCTCGCCGGCCACGGGGCTCGAACCCAGGACCTTCTTGCTGTGAGGCGACAGTGCTAACCACTACACCACCGTGCCACCATAATTTTGAACCTGTGTCAGAAAATCTTTTTGTTCCACTTTCTAAGTATTTCACATTTCACGTAGATCACCTTTTGTTAATCATTCGTTGGTGTTTGCATTCATTTCTAGTTTTGTATTTTACCAATAAATCTCAACAGGCAATTGACACTGGAACCACATGAAAATCCAGGTCAAAGGTCGCATGTCATTCCTCAAACCAAAACTTTATATTTTTACATCTAAAAATATAAAATATCTTCTGATATTGTAATATGTGGTAGATATTTCCAACAAACTGCAAAAAAAAAAATTTCTGAATGGAACAGAAAAATCTGAATATTTCAAGCATGTAATTTTTTTAATATGCGAGGAATTTAATTCTGGTCTAATTCTATTTATTGCAATAGGATTCCAAATACTCTATAAACATTCCATTCTGTTATGAATCAGAAAAAAATTATTATAGGTCACAACACTTTTATTTATTTATAGTACTTCATCTACTTCAACAATGTTACACAAAGATCGATACATAACAGTTGTAAATGTCACTTAATTCCACAGGGTGTTGATAATGGTGGACACCGGTGAAAGTGATCACTATTATCGACACCTCACGTGACTTCACAACGCGCGTTTCGATACAAAATGGTGACTGTCAAATGAAAGAATAAGAAACAAAGTAGGTTTCAACAAGGAGATCATGAAATATTGGTGAATTTGATCAGTAAAAACATGTCCATGATCTTTCCACCATGCTTACCTGTGATGATAACTCCGAGTTTTCCTCAACTTGCTGATCGTGCTAAAAAAAAATTTCCATCTCAGGTAACAAGCTGTGTCATCAGAAAACAAGATCAAAGGGCGAGGGGGGTCTTCCGGTTGATTAATTAACCAATACTCACTGTTGTAACTGAAACTCACCTTTGTAAAATTGTTTTTTTATTGGTAAATATGAAAAAGTGTCGATAATTATGGCCTGTCAATAATTGTAGCCGCTGCTTTATATGGCCAAAGTTTTGTGGACGCCTGACCATCACACCCATACGTGGGCCTTCTGCAACTGATCCCACAAAGTTGTATGCGCACAAGTGCAGAGATATCACTATAGCATTAAGATTTTTCTTCACTGGATCTAAAGGGTCTATTTCATCATGACAATGTCGCTGTGCGCAAAGCAAGATCCATAAAGACATGCTTTGCCAAAGCTGATGTGGAGGAAATCGAGTAGCCCGAGCCCTGACCTCAACCCCACTGAACATCTTTGGGATGAACCTTTAGGAACACCCTCTCACTTGATATCAGTGCCTGAACTCATTAATGCTCTTTCAACTGAATGACCACAAATCCTCACAGCCGTGGTCCACAATCTAGTGGAAAGCCTTCCCAGGAGATTGGAGGTTATTATAGAAGCAAAGGGCGGATCAACTCTGTGTTAATGCCCATGGTTTTGGAATGGGCACATACCTGTATGGGTGTGATGATCAGATGTCCACATACATTTGGCTATATAGTATAAGTAAGGCAGAACAGCAGAGTGGGGACTAAATCTGGAATGGGATGTTCAACAAGCACATGTGCATGTGATTGTTCAGGTGTCCACATACTTTTGGCCAAATAATGTATTTCACACCAAACTCTGTAAACTATGGCATAAGATTCATGTCAAAAACCATCTGCAAGTATAAACGTTTGCATGAATATAGGCACTCTTAGGCTAAAAAGGCTAAATGTCCACTGCACATGGGGCAAATCCAGTATCTCCCTCCACTCCTTTCACCATTGTCTCACCAACTGAGGTCTACAATGTCTACAGTGGAGGACGATTACTTGCATACTCACTTACTAAGAGCACTCACCATCCCTCAATCCCTTACACATTTTTCATGACTCCCCTTTTAAATTTTGAATTGTGTGTACATACTGTACAAGTGGCTATGCTCACATGAAATGTTTGTGTTCACAGTTTTTTTATATTGACTTGACATTAAATAAAAGTAATAATTTTGATTAGTATTGCTGTTGTCATGTAAACCACAAACGTAACATTACATTAATGGCATTTAGCAGACGCTCTTATCCAGAGCAGTGTACAACATACCCAAAGGAGCCTGGGGAGCAGTTGGAGGTTAGGTGCCTTGCTCAAGGGCACTTCAGCCATTCCTGCTAGTCCAGGGACTTGAACCAGCAACATTTTGGCCCCATAGCTGCTTCTCTAACCATTATGCCATGGTTTCCCCATGAAACTACCCATTATGAAGATTGGGAACCACAGTGAGAAGAATTATCTCCAAACAGAAAAAATGGAGACGTGGTCGTCCAACCAAAATTCCTCCAAGACCATGTGGATGACTCATCCAGGAAGTCAAAAAAGAAGCCAAATGAATATCTAAGGTTTTTCAGGCCTCGCTTGCCTCATACAAGGCCAGTGTTCATGATTGCACCATTAGAAATAGACTGGCCAAAAACTTTTTCCCCCATGAGCAATAAAGGTTTTGCATAATCTATTTCCTTCAGTGAATGAAACGATCATTTACTGTGTTTAATAACTGTGTTTCCCCATATTCTTCTTGTTTTGTATGAGTATCTGAAACCAGTTTGTGTGACAAATATGCAAAAATAGAGGAACTCAGGAGTGGGAAAATATGTATACTTCTTATTTAGGCTGAAACATGCCATCAAATTATGACAATTACACTTTTCAACCATCAATAAATAAAGTAGATTGTATGTAGTATGTAAATCATGCACTGTAGAGACATAACCCACACATGCCTTAAAATAAATAGCAATGGTTTTCAATGGCCATACACAGACACTGCTTAAAAAAAAAGTCAGTGCAAAAACATAAATCAATATTCCACACTTCTACATCATACATGCAAGTGTTATTTGAGAAGAGACAAAGAGAAGTTCCTGCCTGCTGTCTGTCAACAACCCTTGCTCCAGCCCAAACCTGTAAACTACCTGTGAGAGTAGGAGATGATAACCGGCAGACTGTGGTCCACAAGTGATCCCAGTAAAATATTTCAATGACCAAACTGAGTCCTTGAAAAAAAATCGTATTGGAGCTGATAAACATATATTTAAAAAACTTGCCTTAATTCAGCGATTCCAGTTTTCTAGCTATGAACCAGCACAGCTTCTGTAGCAGATGCTTTATTTGGTTATCCAGTCACATGCATTTATGTAAATGACTGTAATAACTGAAGGTAGTACATTGGACCAGTGAATAGTTACTGGGTTATAAACATTAGTTCAGAAATAGGAGTTTTAATAGACTTTCATCAATTTTTAATTGTACGGTATACACCCTCTCTGGACTGAGTTACTGAACTGATAACATGACTTGTTCATCTCATCTCATCTCATTATCTCTGGCCGCTTTATCCTTCTACAGGGTCGCAGGCAAGCTGGAGCCTATCCCAGCTGACTATGGGCGAAAGGCGGGGTACACCCTGGACAAGTCGCCAGGTCATCACAGGGCATGACTTGTTCAAAGGAAAAAAAACGATGACAAAAACAAAATGTTTAAATATGAATGAATAGTATGTGTTTATTCTCTGTTTCAAGCTCAGAACTGATGTGTCTGTTACACCATAGTGCTGGTCAAAAGTGGCAATGTGATCGTTAAGCAGTAAAAAGGTCAATTTGTTACCATTCAATAATGTTATTTGCTTATCCAGACTTTCATACAGGCAGCACAGTGGTGTAGTGGTTAGCACTGTCACCTCACAGCAAGAAGGTCCTGGGTTCAAGCCCAGTGGCCGGCGAGGCCCTTTCTGTGTGGAGTTTGCATGTTCTCCCCGTGTCCGCGTGGGTTTCCTCTGGGTGTTCTGGTTTCCCCCACAGTCCAAAGACATGCAGGTTAGGTTAACTGGTGACTCTAAATTGACCGTAGAATGTGAATGGTTGTTTGTGTCTCTGTGTCAGCCCTGCGATAACCTGGCGACTTGTCCAGGGTGTACTCCGCCTCTCGCCCATAGTCAGCTGGGACAGGCTCCAGCTTGCCTGCGACCCTATAGAACAGGATAAGCAGCTACAGATAATGGATGGATGGACCTTCATACACAAGGAATTTCTGCAGTTGGGTCAATGACTGTATATCTGGGTGGACGTTGTAACCAGGATTCAAAAGCAAAGCCAAATTGTCTCTGAAGTCCTCTAGTGGCTGGTTGCCATTCATGCTAGTCAGTGGAAATGGTGGCAAAGTTGTATTTTAAGTTCTCATCTCATTTCATCTCATCTTATTATCTGTAGCCACTTTATCCTGTTCTACAGGGTTGCAGGCAAGCTGCAGCCTATGCCAGCTGACTACGGGCGAAAGGCGGGGTACACCCTGGACAAGTCGCCAGGTCATCACAGGGCTGACACATAGACACAGACAACCATTCACACTCACATTCACACCTACGCTCAATTTAGAGTCACCAGTTAACCTAACCTGCATGTCTTTGGACTGTGGGGGAAACCGGAGCACCCGGAGGAAACCCGCGCGGACACGGGGAGAACATGCAAACTCCGCACAGAAAGGCCCTCGCCGGCCACGGGGCTCGAACCCGGACCTTCTTGCTGTGAGGCGCTAACCACTACACCACTGTGCCGCTCTGTATTTTAAGTTATCCACAAATATATTATTTTAAATATCTCCAAAAATTATTTTGGGAATAGTGTTCTGTCAGTTAGTACAAGTTCAATTAGCTTTGATATCTCCCACCAAGATTTTTCCTTGCAATACATGTGTTTTATAGGAGTTATTTGGCTATGAACAAAAGGGCGTGGTTGATGAGGTAATTGACAAGTTTGGACATGACAGTGGAGCCTCATGAGTCTCACACTTTCCAACACACAGTTAAAGCTCTTGACAGTTCTGTATTAAAGCCGTGTCTTGTTCTTTGGTTAACTGTTCTAACAGACTCTCAGTGGGGAGTTCTTTGCAGTTTTTCTGGTATGCTGCTCATTTTTATTTCTAAGATAGCTCATTGTACTGGCAGCACGGTGGTGTAGTGGTTAGCACTGTCGCCTCACAGCAAGAAGGTCCTGGGTTCGAGCCCCAGGGCCGGCGAGGGCCTTTCTGTGTGGAGTTTGCATGTTCTCCCCGTGTCCGCGTGGGTTTCCTCCGGGTGCTCCGGTTTCCCCCACAGTCCAAAGACATGCAGGTTAGGTTAACTGGTGACTCTAAATTGACCGTAGGTGTGAATGAGAGTGTGAATGGTTGTCTGTGTCTATGTGTCAGCCCTGTGATGACCTGGCGACTTGTCCAGGGTGTACCCCGCCTTTCGCCCGTAGTCAGCTGGGATAGGCTCCAGCTTGCCTGCGACCCTGTAGAAGGATAAAGCGGCTAGAGATAATGAGATGAGATGAGATGAGCTCGTACTGATACAGCTAACAAACTACATGATTGAAGTAATACTCTATGATTGACTGTACTGACCTTCAAACATAATGGCGGCGCACACTGAAGCAGCTGCTCCGAACTCTCCTTATTCTGTTTCTCTTTTCTTTCTTGCATTGTTAAGGACAGTCATCCAATTTCGTTGTACCTTGTGCAATTAAAATAAAGGTACTCATTCATTCTTTCATTTTATATGTACTTAGCCATCACTCAAAGTACCTCGGTAAGGTTAGCCAGTCGTTACTTTTTCAACAAACCCCACCGACAGAAGGAGCAGAGCATAAAAACGCAGTTGTCCTTTCAGATGGGTAACTTGCTGCACGTGTCAGAGCTAGATGAAATTCATGGAGAGCCCTGATATTTTGTGCTCAGAAAAATAGATTGTGTTGAGTGTCACCAGGATATTTTAGTTGGTACCTTATATTAGCTACCTAATTCCTTAGATTAAAATTATGTATAAAGAAAGAAAGCACAACTTTATTCATCACACACTTGTGAAATTTCCTCTCTGCATTTAACCCATCTGAAGCAGTGAACACACACATGCACACACACGTGAGCAATGAGCACACACACACATACATACATACCCAGAGCAGCCATGCTAACAGCTCCCGGGGAGCAGTTGGGAGTTAGCTGCCTTGCTCAAGGGCACCTCAGCCCAAGGCCGTCTCATATTAACCTACCCTGCATGTCTCCGGGAAACCAGAGCATCCGGAGGAAACCCACGCAGACATGGGGAGAACATGCAAACTCCACAGAGAAAGGCCCTTGCCGGCCACTGGGTTCGAACCCAGGACCTTCTTGCTGTGAGGTGACCATGCTAACCACTACACCACCATGCCACCCATAATGTATAACGTATAATGTCAACTAACTACCAAATGGTAGCTCAATCAGTAATGAGAAGCTCTAGTATATTTTCCTGACAACAGTAAAATCGATATGCCTGTGAAAATTATATAACTATAACTCAGCATTTTACTGAGCATCTCATCTCATCTCATCTCATGTCATTATCTCTAGCCGCTTTATCCTTCTACAGGGTCGCAGGCAAGCTGGAACCTATCCCAGCTGACTACGGGCGAAAGCCGGGGTACACCCTGGACAAGTCGCCAGGTCATCACAGGGCTGACACATAGACACAGACAACCATTCACACTCACATTCACACCTACGCTCAATTTAGAGTCACCAGTTAACCTAACCTGCATGTCTTTGGGGGAAACCGGAGCACCCGGAGGAAACCCACGCGGACACGGGGAGAACATGCAAACTCCACACAGAAAGGCCCTCGCCGGCCCCGGGGCTCGAACCCAGGACCTTCTTGCTGTGAGGCGACAGCGCTAACCACTACACCACCGTGCCGCCCTTTACTGAGCATGTATATGTTAATTAATAATGCTGTATTTGCCACTAGTAGCTGTTTTCTATCAATGCAGTGCCAGTGCTGGTGCCCAATCTAGAACAGGTTCAACACATTTTGAATGAAACAAAACTGGTTCTGGTGCGAAAAAGCTGGCAAGACAAAATTGCTGGAACCACTGACATCAGTGGCAATAGGAGGGGCTAATGCAAGAAATTTGCTATTTTGATAAACTTGAACTCTGAACATTTTATTGATGTGATAAAATATGAGGCTTCTCAAAAGCAGTGAAAAGTTGAGACAGCAGTGGTCTGTGGAACAGATGAGATCACTTTCTTTCAGTAATTTTCATTCTTCCATAAACCGCTCTGTGCGTATCTGTGTGTTTATGTTTCTCCTCTCTCCGCCATGGGACAGTTTCAGCTCAGCGCCACAGACCGTGTCTTGAGGCGAGCTTGAAGTTCATAGCACAGCTTGTGCTTCGCCACAAATGGAAATGTGAAAGTCAGCAAGAAGCAGACTTTATTTTTTCCTCCTCTCTCCCTTTTCTGGCTGCCTCTTTGTTTTTCTTTCACACACACACACACATACACACTGTGATAAAGAGACACACATACACAGACTACTAAATTGAGATGTGAGACTTTTACCTCACAAATGTTACTCTGATAACATTTCAACTTCTGCTACGTTTGGTTCTTACACCTGTCAAAATGCAGACTAGTTCTCAGAAGGCACCAAGGCAGAACTGGCTTCGCACTCGCACCATCACCATCCTGGTGGAAAAGAGCTGTAGGAGTTAGCTAATACATCACCATCTTAAGTTGCACTTCAGGTAATATCAGCTTGTGCGTTCTCATATTGTGTCCATCATGAACATGAGCAGGTCAGAAGTGGACCCACTGCCCAACTGGCCATATCTATTGCTCATGCTCTGGCTCAAAAGTCTCTTTTGCAAAGACTGTAGTGATCAGGGTCTGACTGTAGAGTCACAGTTTCAGAGCAACACTTTCACAACAGTAGTTTCAGGCCAGTGGCATTGAATGTCGGACATCATGTGAACCTGCTAATTCTCACAATCGTATCATGCAGATAGCAACTGTTGTGCTGGTTGTATGTGTCGCCATGTATGTTACCATTCAGGAAGTGATATCATTGCCCTGACCCAACCCTTCCCCTAACCCTAACCATAACATGAAAATGACTGAAATGTTGATTAGCATAACAGTCTCTAATATAAACCAAAAAAAGTGTCAGTGTATATGCTGAACGCCACTGACCTGTATGAAACTGCGGCTCTGTGGCGAGATTAACTTTAACTGTAATAGTCACAAGATGGGGGTGGCATGGTGGTGTAGTGGTTAGCACTGTCGCCTCACAGCAAGAAGGTCCTGGGTTCAAGCCCAGTGTCCAATGGGGGCCTTTCTGTGTGGAGTTTGCATGTTCTCCCCATGTCTGTGTGGGTTTCCTCTGGGTGCTCCGGTTAGGTGTTGCAGGTTAGGCTAATTGGTGACTCTAAATTGACCATAGGTGTGAGTTTGAATGGCTGTTTGTCTCTATGTGATCTGATGACTTGTCCAGGGTGTACCCTGCCTCTCGCCCATAGTCAGCTGGGATAGGCTCCAGCTTGCCTGCGACCCTGTACAGGATAAGCGTCTACAGATGATGGATGGATTTGCAAGATGGCATCTTCCATTTTTTTTCACCCTGTCAGTTGCCAGCCTCTTACGAGGCTGTCTGCATCTATCAAGAGCACACACACACTTAATCTTCTGCCCACTTGCTAGGCCTGTCTCAGCTTTTCACAACCATTCACACCTATGGTCAATTTAGAGCCCCAATTAACCTAACCTGCATGTCTTTGGACTGGGAAACCGGAGCACCCAGAGGAAACCCACACAGACACAGGGAGAACATGGAAACTCCACACAGAAAGGCCCTCGTCAGCCACTGAGCTTGAACCCAGAACCTTCTTGCTGTGAGACCATAGTGCTAACGACTACACCACTGTGCCTCCCTGGCATCTCCCATTTCAACCCCAAAAAGGCTTCAAAAGTGCACAATGGAAGTAAATGGCATCATGTTGTTCCATCCATCCATCCATCCATCCACTATCTGTAGCTGCTTATCCTGTTCTACAGGGTCACGGGCAAGCTGGAGCCTATACCAGCTGACTATGGGCGAGAGGCAGGGTACACCCTGGACAAGTCGCCAGGTTATCACAGGGCTGACACAGACAACCATTCACACTCACACCTACGATCAATTTAGAGCCACCAATTAGCCTAACCTGCATGTCTTTGGACTGTGGGGGAAACTGGAGCACCTGGAAGAAACCCATGCAGACATGGGGAGAACATGCAAACTCCACACAGAAAGGCCCTCGCTGGCCACTGAGCTTGAACCCAGGACCTTCTTGCTGTGCAACCATAGTGCTAACCACTACACCACTGTGCCTTCCCAGCATCTCCCATTTCAACCCCAAAAAGGCTTCAAAAGTGCACAATGGACATAAATAGCCAGTGGCGTGCACAGACATTTTGGGGGGCAAGTGCTCTGGGGGGATAAAAGGGCACTTTTTTGCGCATGTGGAACACCTTATTATAAAAGTCTGAGATTTAACCCTCCTCTTGTGTTCATAATCATATCAAAGTTTTGGGTATTTTTCTGTAGTTCCATCTTTAAAAAGTCTGATAAAGTCTGAAAGTCTGATCTTCCCGTCACTGACTTGAGTCTCAAGACTGTGTTTATTCACAGATTTCCGTGAGATCATCTTAAAATTTGTAACGAAATATACACACTCAATGGGCTCAATGGAGCTCTCCTTTATTTGCATAACGGCGTGCATACTAGCATAACGTGATATTCTTAATCATGTTATAAAAACAGGTCGGAATTGATGGAGAGTGGGGTTGCCTCAATGGTTTAGGCTACATTTAAAATGTTGTTCAGTTTGTTTCTCCATATGGAAAGTGAGCAAATAAGCTGGCAAAGGCTGCCATGTGCAGTTGTTTCTGTATGCGACAGGCTACTTCATGACAAAATAATTACAGCTTGGGCTTAGAGGGCAAACAATACATTTTCACTCGATTCATGTGTTACCTGGCTGGTGGGGCAGGGGAAGAGCTGACTGACTGCCCGATGTGTTGTCTGCGTTACGACAAGGCCGTGGCTTCCAGGACGCTATGCTGCTGCAACCTCACATTGAATGCACTGCACGCTTGTTCACGTGACAGAGCAAGAGAGACAGAGGTCCAGTGTGTGTGCGGAGGGGGCACACATCGGGACATTATTTTCACACACGCTTTTAATGCCGCGGCTTTTCTAAAAGATCATGTTGACATTGGCCTCAGTAAACTGTAAAAAAAAAAATTCAAAAGGGCACTTTTTTGGACAGAGGGCAGAGGGGCAGGTGCTTGAGCACCACCTCATGTCTATCTGTGCACGCCACTGTAAATTGAGGTATTTCACCTGACGTCACAGGGTCACGTGACGCCCCGGTGTCCGCCATTTTGAAGGTCAAGCTAGCTAATGTCAACAACATAGTAGCTAGTATGTTACTGTAGCAACGTTTACGTTCAGTCATTTGGATGACTGTTAAAACCTTTCAGTCTCAAGTTTTTCCTTTACTGTATTTACTAGTTTACTGTAATTATGATCCGGCAGCTATTTACACCGGATCCAGTGTAAATAGCTGCCAGAGCGTGCTCCGGCTTGCTCCCCCTCAAATTAAGCAGCGCGCTCCAGCTTGCTCCCGGAGTGCTCCGGCCGAGGTTCCGGAGTGCGCTCCGGCTCGCTCCCCCTCAAATTAAGCAGCGCGCTCCGGCTTGCTCCCCCTCAAATTAAGCAGCGCGCTCCAGCTTGCTCCCGGAGTGCTCCGGCCGAGGTTCCGGAGTGCGTTCCGGCTTGCTCCCCCTCAAATTAAGCAGCGCGCTCCGGCTTGCTCCCGGAGTGCTCTGGGAGCAAGCCGGAGCGCGCTGCTTAATTTGAGGGGAAGCAAGCCGGAGCGCGCTCCGGCAGCTATTTACACTGGATCCGGTGTAAATAGCTGCCGGATCATAAGTAAATACAGTAAAGGAAAAACTTGAGACTGAAAGGTTTTAACAGTCATCCAAATGACTGAACGTAAACATTGCTACAGTAACATACTAGCTACTATGTTGTTGACATTAGCTAGTGCTAACAGCTAGCTGCTAGTGCACTGCTACAACACAGACACCGACCCTAATAATACAGTTCTTGGTCATTGCCTGGTAACAGCAATTATAACGGGCCATGTCTCAACAGACTAAGAAGTTATTTCAATGACATTTAATAACATTTTGTTTATCCTGAGGACCGAAAGTAAATGAAAATGTGAACAAACCTTAGCTGTAATAAGATGGCGACCACCGGCTCCAGGGACGACCCGCTGATGTAGGCATGTTACCCAGCCTGACACAAAATATTTGTAGGCATCCAAACTCTTATACGCTTTCAGATCAATACCTGTGTATGGCGATGGGTTTTTAACGACATGGGTATACAGATCATGTGGGCCGAAGTCAGGTAAAGACGAGGGCTTCGTGTACTTCCGTACGTCAGTGAACAATCCTGGTGGAAGCAGGTAAACGTCGTTCTCTAAGCCTGCTAACCTCAATTTTTGCAAATCCCTCTCCCTCTGCTCGCCCTGTAAATGCCCTACGTCGCTGGATAGTGAAGGTGTTTTCTGCATCTCGCTCCTTTTTCTTTTATGTTTTTCGTTTGTCGCCTTCCTCGCATTCAAACCGATTCGAGCCGTGACGTCCAAAATGGCAGCCTAACGATGCATCACATGACTTGGTCACGTGGGTGAAAAACCTCAATAGCGTCATGTTGTTCCTTCATAATAAAACCATCGCGCTGGTTCTGTAACAGCGTCCCCTACTGTGTACTTTCAGAATGCTCTGCAATCGTCTCTCTTTAGGACCCGTCGTCGGCACGAACCGGCCCAATTCAACTTGGGCACAACTTGGAGAAATCGCCAGGGAAGTCTCACATGTTCCGTCTGCATTCGGTTACAGGAGACTCGGAAAGGATGATTTCAGGAGAATAAATACAAAAGTTGCGCCATTTATTTCCAGATTAATTTTTTTTTACACGGGATTCACTGGTGTGTTAAAATAGACCGTGGACGTGAACACGATTTGCCCTCGGTGGGTGAGCTAATGTGCACAAAACACGTCGCTGTTTTCATTAACCCTGTCTGGTTGGTGGCTTAAATCATTTACTGCCTTAATAATAATAATAATACGTTTTCATTTGGTTTGATTGAGGGTAGCTAAGCTGGATAACGAAAACCAGCATTGTATATGATCCTGCCTGGTGGTGTTGAATGTGGAGTTTTGATGATTTCCTGTGCACAACTTCTAGCAGACGCTAACATGCTAATGCTACACCATATAACACACACTGTACAGTAATACTATGATTTATAGTCATATGTGCGTTCAGATGTGTATTTTAGTATGAGTTGACAGTAACGCAGTGTGTTTAATACCGCAGATCGCTAGTGAACGCATGAGATGGTTGTTCGAGTCCCTCCGTGTTTTTTCGAGGCCCACTCGGGGAATGTAGCCTGCTAGCTAGCTCCAGTTTATTACAAAAATAACGCAGTATTTCATTACAGCGAATACTTTAATTTCGGTAATTAAATGGCTTTTCACCTATATGGGTTTTAAACTACTTAGCTAATTTGTAATAATGAAATGTTTATCGCTCAGCGCTGAGTAAATACTTATAAAGTTAACAGGTAACTACAGCTAATTGCGCTAGCAGGCTAACTATACAGATAACTAGCTGCGGCCAGTCAGGTAGTGTATGGCTGTTTCAGAAGTAAGGGTTTTTATTTATTTATATATATTTATTTAGGTTAACTTGTTAGTGAGGGCAATTGGTACTTCCTTTCTGTTTTTATTTTATCTTTTAACGCATTAAAGTGAGTTGTACCGAGCGAGCAAAGCATTTGTGACGTTTTTTGGTTGGTTTTAAATGCTTTTCTGAAAAGCCATAGCTGGATAAGAATCTCGTGTATGTGCTGTAAAGACTGCTTGGCTTTAAAAGTTAAGGTCATGAGATTTTTTTTTTTTTTTTTTAAATTAAAACTTTTTAAGTAGTTACACTTCATTCCTTCAGTTTGAAACCAATATTTAGAAAGTTCCACATATCCAAACCGACAAACTTGTAACTACTAGCTGTTGTCTGTAGATGCAGATTGCAATAATCAATAAATGTGTTGATAATTAAGACAGTACATTTCTATTTGTGCATTTTTCTGTTACGTTTGGTAAATGATGCAATGTTCTAATAAAGGTTACGTTCTTCCTAATTTTTTTTTTTGTAGCAATGGATTCAGAAAGACAGAAGCGCAAGGAGGAAATAGAGAAAGCCCTGGGATTCATTCAGTATGTCATTTTGCCTCTTCCTTGCTACCTACCGCATGCCAGAGATTACAGATTTGTTTAAGGGTTGTTTTACAATCAGGGTACGCAAGCTAAAAATCACATTTAACACTTATTATCTTCAATATCAAAAGGCTTGACTAAATAAACTTGGTTGCTTATTGTAGCCCTGTGATCGCGCTATTTACCATGCAAAAAAAAATTTGGTGATAACGTTATTTTTGGTGACTGTATGGCAATATATGTCATATTTAGCAAAATTACTTGTCATTTAGAAAAAGTGCTTTTTTGACCACAGGTAGCTCCAAAAGGGATGCACTTAAATCATTCTCATCTCATCTCATTATCCGTAGCCGCTTTATCCTGTTCTACAGGGTCGCAGGCAAGCTGAAGCCTATCCCAGCTGACTACGGGCGAAAGGCGGGGTACACCCTGGACAAGTCGCCAGGTCATCACAGGGCTGACACATAGACACAGACAACCATTCACACTCACATTCACACCTACGGTCAATTTAGAGTCACCAGTTAACCTAACCTGCATGTCTTTGGACTGTGGGGGAAACCGGAGCACCCGGAGGAAACCCACGCGGACACGGGGAGAACATGCAAACTCCGCACAGAAAGGCCCTCGCTGGCCACGGGGCTCGAACCCGGACTTTATTGCTGTGAGGCGACAGCGCTAACCACTACGCCACCGTGCTAAATCATTCTTTATACCATAAAACAAATATTTGGTTCCATATCATTGGAAACCTAGTTAAGTTTTAATGTTGAATGCCAGTAAGTTTTCAGACTATTTTTGATCAAATTAGTATGTAATTGTGTCCAAAAAATGTCCTCTCCGAGACAGCTAATTTTTCAATACAAAATAACATATCTAAAATGATTATTTTCATCCTAAAATGTGGTCAAGATATTGGGACATAAATATTCGAGACAACTAACACAAAGCTTACAGCCTTATATTTAAAAGCACTATGGAAGTAGTGGATTCTGAATTGTCAAAAAAAATGTCCTCTCCGAGAATCACTTCATTTGTTTCTCCCAGCCCTGCTTAAAGCTACACTTAATCTTATAATACAAACTATTACACATGCCTATGTTCATATGTGTATTAATTTCCAAAAGTGCAGATTTATGTGCACTTAATGCACATATTTATGACCCTTAATGATCTTGTTTTATGGTTCTGCAGGTCATCTTTGCCTTTCCCTGATCCTGAAGCTTATGAGGTCAGTGTGCCGTCTTATTTTTCTGCGTATGAGCTAATAGGGCTGCACAATATATCGAAAAAGTATCGATATTGCGATATCATAGTTTGCGATACACATACCGCAAAAATTACTTAAATTTCGATAAAAGGCACATTTTTCTGTGCCGTCCAATCACATTTGAATGTCAACAAGCGCCGCGGGATAACTCCGCCCCCTATTGCAAAACAAGTAAAAGCCTCGTGGTGATGGCGGAAGCGGTAGCAAGTGTGTTGAGACAAACTTGTGTGAGGAGGAACTGGTTTCCAAAAAAAATGCACGTCTGCTATTTGGAAGTACTTTGGATTCAGGAGGGATGACGTACTGCAAACTCGGGTACTTTGCAAGACATGTAAAACAGTGGTGGGGCGGCTCACTGGGACAAACACTGATGTACAGCAGCATAAAAACATAAAACCGCGCTCTCTCACACACAACCTCTCTCTCTCTCACACACACACTACCGCTCGCTCACTCACACACACACCACTGCTCTCTCACCCGCATGTGTTATTAACAGATTGTGTTTGAGTTTATGGTGAATCTGTGTCGCTCACCTTCATCTCCCGGGAGCCGCTGAAACTGCCATTTTGAATGCTTTATGTTAATGTAATGTAGTTTTCAGTTTTTTGTTTACTTCAACTTAAGACATTTTCTGCTGCGCTCACAAAAATTAAGAGATTTAAAGATGATTGATGGACACCATTGCAGGTGTAGCCATGTTTTTCCAATAAAAAATAATGTTGGAATGGAAGCGATGCATTGGGTGTTTTTTTTAAATGCTAGATACAGGGCAGAACGGCGAGTAGAGGTAAGAAAAACATTATATATTTAATTATCGTGATACATATCGATATCGAGATATTCAGTCATGTTATTGAATATCGCATATTTTTCTGATATCGTGCAGCCCTATGAGCTAACATGTTTAGTCATTTTGAGTAATAATCCCATGTTTTCTACCTTGCAGGCATTTTTGACTCAGTTAGTGTGTAACCTGTTGGATGAAGGTAACGCAGTATTTCGTGATGGAGATTGGAGGCAGGCAGCTGCACACTACAGTGAAGGTGTGAACGTAGCTCGATATGCCCAGTCTGAAGCACTGGTCATTCCTCCAGAACTGCTTGAAAGTCTTTATGTGAACAGAGCATCTGCACACTATAGCCTTGTAAGTGGTGGTGTGTTCATGTTCTTTCTTCCAATCGTGTTCTTTCCACTGAAAGTTGATGACCAATTAAATCCACCCTTAACGTTGCTAGTGAAAAAAGTTGTGTATGTCTGCTTTTGAGTGGAGCTCATGCTCTGATTGAAATTGATTCTCTTTGGTTTCTGTTCTTGTATTTGTTCAGGAAGAGTATGAGCAAGGGGTGCAGGACTGTGATTACGCACTAGCTGTGTGTGAGGGCAACCGGAGAGCACTCTACAGGAAGGCACTGTGCCTGAGAGAGCTGGGTCGATTCAGAGAGGCCTATGAGTGTGGCACGGGGTGCTTGCTCACTGCCCCTCATGTAAGTCCACCCTGCCTTTGTTGGCATTTTTGTGAATCCAAATGAATTCATTCCAGTTGCAGATTGCAGATGAACTGTTTATATGCACCCGAAGCAGACACTGTTGAAAATTTCCATGTACAGGCATATAGTACATGTAAATCAGACAAAATGTATAGACATGCCAGCAACATTACCATAATGAGAAGCTAGCCATGTAGCATGCATGTCCCCTCACAGGACTGTTTTTGTAGGCCAGAGTGCATCATCTCATCTCATTATCTCTAGCCGCTTTATCCTTCTATAGGGTCGCAGGCAAACTGGAGCCTATCCCAGCTGACTATGGGCGAAAGGCGGGGTACACCCTGGACAAGTCGCCAGGTCATCACAGGGCTGACACATAGACACAAACAACCACTCACATTCACACCTACGCTCAATTTAGAGTCACCAGTTAACCTAACCTGCATGTCTTTGGACTGTGGGGGAAACCGGAGCACCCGGAGGAAACCCACGCGGACACGGGGAGAACATGCAAACTCCGCACAGAAAGGCCCTCGCCGGCCCTGGGGCTCGAACCCAGACCTTCTTGCTGTGAGGCAACAGCGCTAACCACTACACCACCGTGCCGCCAGAGTGCATCATCAAAGAAGCAAATAAGTGCGTTATTAAATGGATTATCCACTATGATCAGTTTCAAATTTCAGTTGGGTTGGCTTCAGTCAAATTTTTTTTTTTTAATCCCCCGCTGGCCAAAAGGTCCAAAGAGGGATTATGTTGTGGCGATGTCCGTCCGTCCGTCCATCCCGGGAAGGGTGCTCACCCTCTGAAATCAACTCCTCTCACAATTTTTGCAGGAATTTCAAAAAACTTGGCAGGATTCTTTGTTACATGTCGGTAGTACGCATACTGTAATTTCGTTAAATTTAGTCACATTTTACCGGAGTTACAACCCTTGATTAGCAAAATTATACTTTGACAATTTCATGAGTGTTTTTTCCTTTTGAAATCGACTCCTCTCACAATTTTTGGAGGAATTTGACCAACTTGGCAAAAGGCATTATGTCATTAGTATGCATATTATTTTGTTTAATTCGGTCGCATTTTACCAGAGTTGTGGCCATTGATTAACGACCTTGTACTTTCATGAAGGTGTGCTTGCCTTCTGACATCAACTCCTCTCACAATTTTTGGATGAATTTCACGAAACTTGGCAGGATTCTTTGTTATATGTCCGTAATACGCATATTGCAATTTTGTTCAGTTCAGTCGCATTTTATCAGAGTTCTGGCATAGTTGCCAGCGGGGGATATTGTGCTGTCGGAGCACTCATCAACTGTTTTATTCAGATTTAGTTGTATACGTGAACAGTTTAGTGTTCTAGTCATATTTTTAATACATTATCGGGCTGTATCTAAATATTGCTTCAGGTAAAGGCCTGGGGTGGGTTTCCCAAAAGCCTCTTAACACTAAGAGCATCTTAACTAGGAGAGTGTGTGTTCATAGTGATGATCGTTAAATGGTAGCGCGAGCATCATTGTGCTACGATGCTTTTGGGAAACCTACCTCTGGACAGTAGTGGCTGTCTGTGAACGTATGTGAAAAAAAATTAGCTCTTTCTTCCATGTATGGTATGCTTCCTTGTGATGAACAGATTTGAGAAAACGTGGTACTTGCCTTCTCATGTCTCCGTAGAAGCGCTTGGTTTCCCTCACCTTCCCTGGTTGGTATCTGTCGTGTGATGGGGGAGAGCATTAGCTCTCTAGCCAAGCCTTCACTGACCTAGTGCTTTGTAGCATTTTTGAATCCTGTGTTCACCACCACTGAGTAGTATCTTGTCTGTAGCTATGAACTTCCCAATTGCTGCTGTGATTTCTTTCGCCTTAATTGAATCAACGGTGAAAATGCTTTTCTTGAGCTACAATACGCCGTTTTATTACGTCCCTCTCAGAAGCCGTAATTTGCATCAGTGTACAAAAAAAACTGCAGAAAAAGTCATTGCCTTTGCGTTAATCAGTACAATATTTGATTGTATTAATTAAACATGACTTTGTGTTATGAGGGTCAAGTATTCCACTATTTATTCTTTCAATCTCAATACAGGACAGACAAGTCAGTGAGCTGGCTAAGGACCTGGCCAATAAACTTGGTCTAAAAATCCGCAAAGCTTATGTTAGTCCTCAGGTATGTAATGTACGCTCATTTCTGTATGGTATTTCTGGGAAAATGAATGAGAGGAAGCTTGTAACCAGTATGTATTGTTTTTATAACCTTTAGGTTGAATCCACAACATCTGGCCCAGCAAGTAATGGGGAAACTGCACCTTCTGCAGGGGAGGTAAGTATAGGCTTCTGTCTGCTTCATTGTAGACATTTTGTGTAACAACATTTTATCCAAAATTTTTTTTACTGACTCTTTCTTCAGACATCCTCAAATGGTCTTGAGTCGCTGACAGATATTGGGCCAGGTACAGCTGCATTTTACGATACTCTGTTGACTTGCTTTTAGATGTTCATTTTTGAATGATTGCATAGTTGAGTGAGTTTGACCCTGATTTTGGATTCTGTCCAGATTTGTCAAATGCCCAGTGCATCCCTGCACCTTTGGCCACCCCAATTCCTGTCAGTGATGACCCTGCAATACCCTCGTTGAGTCCCGTAGTTCCCCAGGACACACCTGAGAGCCCGAGTCAGGGGCCCACAGGGCAGGTGCAGTATTCTGTGCCAGTGTCTGAGGACGTGGGTGAATGTGTGATTAATACGAATCTGGACAGTCTACTGGAAAAAGGAGCCGAGGTCAGCGTGGTGAGTCCATGATCAGCACTTTAGAATCATAGAGCTGAACAATTTTTAACAAACCACTGTATTGACGACTACCAAATGCAAACGTTTTTGAGCCTTTCTGGTCACATACATATGTAGTTAGGTATGTTTCTGAGGTGTATTGCAGTTAGACCTGAGCTTCACAAAACAGAAATAAGCTGGTATGTAAAATTATGTTCTAGAAATAAATGTATTCTGTTCTACAACCCCAAATCAGAAAAAGTTGGAAGTATGGAAAATGCAAAAAAAAAAAAGAGCAGGGATTTCTAAATTTACTTGCATTTCATTGCAGACAGCATGAACCCAACACTACGTTCACACTGCAAGGCTTAATGCTCAGTTCCGATTTTTTTGTGAAATCCGTTTTTTTTTGTGAGGTCGTTCACATTAACAAATGTATGCGACTTGTATGTGATCCTCAGTATGAACGAAAAGCGACCTAAAAGTGTTCCGCATGCGCATTGCAGGATACAACGACGTCACACGCAGTGAGCATGGCCAGTGTTTACGGAAGTAACCTAAAGTTTCCTGTGTATGACAGTAGCCAGCATGGAGTACCTGGCGATGATGCGGTTGTTGTTGCGACGGAGCCAGAACATGCACAATAGCCTGATGTTAAGGAGGAGGTTGAGAAGGAAGAGGGCAAGGGTTTTGGCTCAGGCGTTCTGCGGGGTAGTGACTGCAACCTCCGTTCAAAGGAACGTGTGGGTGCGGAGTCGCATTGATGTCATGCGCCATGTTGTTGTAACTTTTTTTGAGAGACCCGCCGCCTACTTCAGCGCAGAATAGTGACGTTTGTGGCTTGTTGATGACGTGTAAGTCGGATGAATGCGACCTGGCGGTTCAGACTGAAGTCGCATATGAAAAGATCAAATAGGAATCGGAATTAGAATTAGGACCACATATCCAAACGGCCTGGGTCGGATTTGAAAAAATCGGATCTGTGTCGTTCATATTGTCAATAAAAGATTGGATACAGGTCACATATGGGCGAAAAAATCGGATTTGACTCACTTCAGCCTGCAGTGTGAACGTAGTGCAAGATATTTCATGTTTTGTCTGGTCAATTTCTTTATCTTCATTTCATTTGTTCATATACATCCATGCCTGCAGCACATTTAAAAAAAAAAAAGTTGGAATGGGAGCAATTTAGTGCTGGTAATGCAGTAAAACAGTTAAATAATGATGTGATTTGAAGCAGGTGATTGTAATCACGATTTGGTACAAAATTGATATCCAGGAAAAGCCGTATCTTTGAGGAACAAAGATGGACAGAGGATCTCCAGTTTGTCAACAAATGCATCAGAAAATGTATTGAAATGTTTAAAAACAATGTTCCTCAAAGATCAAATTCCTTTTGTATATTTCACCCTCTACGGTGCATATCATTAAACTAGGAGTCGCCAACTGGTGGACTCCAGTCCAAATCCGGACCGCGAGAGGCTTCCATCCAGATCGTGACGCTTCTTCACTCAAAAAAAAATCGGCAGCGGACTTTTAATCAGGCATAACGATGCCAGCCCAGTCAAGCGGTCTGAGTCCTATGTGTTGCTATCTTGTACTGTATATGTTGCTAGGTAGAGAGAAGCACGGAGGTGTAGGCAAAATATGGTATTATTTAAAAATTAGGAAAGTTGATACTGAAAACCGGGGCTTCTGTGCAGAGTGGACAGAGAAGTATGCATTTATTCTTCCTGCAATGAGATCAATGAGACCGGTGTGTCTCATTTGCTCGGAGTCTGTTGCGGTTGTCAAAAGTGGCAATTTGAAATGTAATTTACAAACTAAACACACACACTTTGAAGACTCTTACCTGCAGCAGTCTGACCTGAGGACATGGAAAATAAATTAGCTTAAAGCCCAGTAATGCCCCTTTTCCACCAAATCAGTTCCAGGGCTGGTTCGGGGCCAGTGCTTAGTTTGGAACCGGGTTTTCTGTTTCCACTGACAAAGAACTGGCTCTGGGGCCAGAAAAACCAGTTCCAGGCTAGCACCAACTCTCTGCTGGGCCAGAGGAAAGAACTGCTTACGTCAGTGGGGGGGCGGAGTTGTTAAGACCAATAACAAGACTGTGAAAGATCGCCATTTTTAAGCGACGAGAAGCAGCAGCTGTACAAACGCGAAGTCATCCATTATTATTGTTGTTGTTGCTGCTTCTTCCGTGTTGTTTTTGCTTCGATATTCGCGCCAAGGTTTATGCAAACGTAGCGACGTAACTGACGTATACAGCGACGTAATGACGTGGCTCCCCTTAGCACCGCGAGCTATGGAAAAGCAAACTGGTTCTCAGCTGGCTCGCAAGTTGAACGAGTTGTGAACCAGCACTGGCCCCGAACCAGCCCTGGAACTGATTTGGTGGAAAAGGGGTACAAGTGGCAGTACGCATCTTGACAATGTTTGGCTCCATTTACAGTTACGAATCAGCATTCTCAACACTTTATTAAGACCAAATACCGTTCAAGAGCCTGTTTGAGAATGGCACTGACCCCATTCCCAGAGATGCTTACATGCATGATTTGGGTGTAGCAGCTATGGATTTGAAGCACAATTACGGTGCGACGCGTAAACCTGAAAATGTCCGTATCTTTATTAGCTGCGCTGGTTGAGAGTTGACCTGATTCATGCTCTCGGCCAGTCACAAAGTCAAAGTCCCTTCCCACGCCATGTGGCGCATAGGGTCGTCCTGATCTCCGTTTCCGTAGCCCTCGGCCTCTCGCCTATTACATAGCTAGGGTTACAGTGGGGGGCTAGTCCTCTGGTAACCGCGAGAGTTTGATTCCCCACTCACATCTGTATTGCAGCGTGTCTTGCCAGATGGCAGTAGGTACCATTTTTATGATCGTCTTTGGTATGACCCGACCGGGAGGCGGACACGCTAACCACTAGGTCAACTCGCGGTCCTCGGCCAGTCACAGCGCGTGTTAAATGCAGTGCTCAGAAATGCGCAGTAGTGATGCGTCGTCGTCTTCCTGGAAGCGAACTGTCTTTGTCGGTCATGTTCCAGAACTGAAACTTTCAAGTTTTTCTCTCAAACTAGTGTCAGGTGTGAAGTGAAGCATCATACAACAGAAGTACACTGGAGAAAGCAAAGTCGGCTACATACGACAAATCATCTAAGTAACTTCAGCATGTTCAGTTTAATTAAATGTTGTATGGATGGGCATCTTTCAGTATCGACTTTATTCAGTCCAGTATTAGACTGGTGCATGGTTCAGGAAGTCAATACAATATTGATTTTGTTGTTATTGAAAGACCTATAGATAAATCATTTGTCTTTTGCTCTGGCTTTTGTTGTTTTTCATGGTGAAACTACTGAAACACTTGCAGTACAAGCTCCGTTATCTGAACCACTTTTATCTGAACATCCTTCTTAGTTAGCCAAACCTTTTCCCCAGAGAGTTTGGATATACTGTACAGTAAACCCTGCATTTATTTTCCTCAAAAAGTAGCTCAAAATGGCCTTGATTGCATCTCTGAGCTTCCCTGAAATTTGGTTGTTCAGCTCAGTTCAACCTAAAAGAGCACTTTATATGTTTTCCTTTGGGGACGTTGCATCTGTTTATTGCCTTTTGTTTCATTTTTGTGCAGCATAGGTGTTGTATTTTTGCCAGTTTGTGTTAGAATTTTTTTATTGAGGTTTTTCACCCACGTGACCAAGTCATGTGATGCATCGTTAAGCTGCCATTTTGGACGTCACGGCTCGAATCAGTTTGAATGCGAGGAAGGCGACAAACGAAAAACATAAAAGAAAAAGGAGCGAGATGCAGAAAACACCTTCACTATCCAGCGACGTAGGGCATTTACAGGGCGAGCAGAGGGAGAGGTATTTGCAAAAATTGAGGTTAGCAGGCTTAGAGAACGATGTTTACCTGCTTCCACCAGGATTGTTCACTGACGTACGGAAGTACACGAAGCCCTCGTCTTTACCTGACTTCGGCCCACATGATCTGTATACCTATGTCGTTAAGAACCCATCGCCATACACAGGTATTGATCTGAAAGCGTATAAGAGTTTGGATGCCTACAAATATTTTGTGTCAGGCTGGGTAACATGCCTACATCAGCGGGTCGTCCCTGGAGCCGGTGGTCGCCATCTTATTACAGCTAAGGTTTGTTCGCATTTTCATTTACTTTCGGTCCTCAGGATAAACAAAATGTTATTAAATGTCATTGAAATAACTTCTTAGTCTGTTGAGACATGGCCCGTTATAAATTTGCTGTTACCAGGCAATGACCGAGAACTGTATTATTAGGGTCGGTGTCTGTGTTGTAGCAGTGCAGTAGCAGCTAGCTGTTAGCACTAGCTAATGTCAACAACATAGTAGCTAGTATGTTACTGTAGCAATGTTTACGTTCAGTCATTTGGATGACTGTTAAAACCTTTCAGTCTCAAGTTTTTCCTTTACTGTATTTACTAGTTTACTGTAATTATGATCTGGCAGCTATTTACACCGGATCCAGTGTAAATAGCTGCTGGAGCGCACTCCGGCTTGCTCCCCCTCAAATTAAGCAGCGTGCTCCGGGAGCAAGCCGGAGCGCGCTGCTTAATTTGAGGGGGAGCAAGCCGGAGCGCGCTCCGGAACCTCGGCCGGAGCACTCCGGGAGCAAGCCGGAGCATGCTGCTTAATTTGAGGGGGAGCAAGCCGGAGCGTGCTCCGGAACCTCGGCCGGAGCACTCCGGGAGCAAGCAGGAGCGTGCTGCTTAATTTGAGGGGGAGCAAGCCGGAGCGCGCTCCGGAACCTCGGCCGGAGCACTCCGGGAGCAAGCAGGAGTGTGCTGCTTAATTTGAGGGTGAGCAAGCCGGAGCGTGCTCCGGAACCTTGGCCGGAGCACTCCGGGAGCAAGCCGGAGCGCGCTGCTTAATTTGAGGGGGAGCAAGCCGGAGCGCGCTCCGGAACCTCGGCCGGAGCACTCCGGGAGCAAGCCGGAGCATGCTGCTTAATTTGAGGGGGAGCAAGCCGGAGCGTGCTCCGGAACCTCGGCCGGAGCACTCCGGGAGCAAGCAGGAGTGTGCTGCTTAATTTGAGGGTGAGCAAGCCGGAGCGTGCTCCGGAACCTTGGCCGGAGCACTCCGGGAGCAAGCCGGAGCGCGCTGCTTAATTTGAGGGGGAGCAAGCCGGAGCGTGCTCCGGCAGCTATTTACACTGGATCCGGTGTAAATAGCTGCCGGATCATAATTACAGTAAACTAGTAAATACAGTAAAGGAAAAACTTGAGACTGAAAGGTTTTAACAGTCATCCAAATGACTGAACGTAAACATTGCTACAGTAACATACTAGCTACTATGTTGTTGACATTAGCTAGCTTGACCTTCAAAATGGCGGACACCGGGGCGTCACGTGACCCTGTGACGTCAGGTGAAATACCTCAATATTGTTACAAAAGCAACTTCATGCAATAAAAATGTTAAAAAAAAAAAAGAAGCATGAACCCGTATTTGTATGTATCTGACGATCCGGACCCCAGAAGGGGAGGAGGGCTGATATATATATATAATTTTTTTTTTTTCCTGGACTGCTTGCAATTTTAGTTGAAGACCCCTGCATTAAACAACTTATGGAATCTGGAGGAATTTTGGTGCGTAAAGGGTTAGGGCACAAGTCTAAGCTTGAACACTGATCTCTGATCCCTCAGACGGCCCTGCATCAAGAACCATCATTCATCTGTACCCTATATAACCACATGGACTCGAGATTACTTTGGCAAACCTTTGTCCAGCGCTACAGTATGGAATTAGATCTACAAATACCAAATTAAAACTTTAAGGATTCTGTTTTTTGCACCGTCTCTCAACTGTGTCCTGAAGCGCCGTCAACTTCTCTGTGCTCAGAAATGTCTGGGGTGGACCATCACATGGTGGAAACGTGTATTGTGGTCAGACAGATCAGTATTCCAGGTCTTTTCGTAAGAAATGGACGGCCCAAAGGCGAAAAGGACCATCAGCAGCAAGTCCAAAAGTTGGGGTCTGTCATAGTACGGGGTTGTGTCAGCGTCCTTGGTAAAGGTAACTTGCACTTCTGTGATGGCAGCATTAATGCAAAAAAGTACATTGAGATTATGAAACAACACATGCTGCCTTCAAGATGACACCTTTTTCAGGGATATTTCAACAAGACAACGCAAAACCACATTCTACACAAAGGCATGGCTGTGGAAGAAGAGGGTGTCTGTCCCCCAATAGAGAATGTGTAGCAGATTTTGAAATGAAAAATAGGACGACGACGACCCTGTACTGTTGTACACCTTAAGACCTGTTTGCAGGAAGAATGGGACAAAATAACACTTCATCACTTGGTGTCTTCAGTCCCTAAACATCTTTTAAGTGTTTGTATAAAGTTTGTATAACATTACCTAACTTTGTAATGTTGCCATTCCTTAAGTGAGAAGGAATGGCAACGTTACAAAGTGGTAAATGCTTTACCGTCCCAACTTTTTTTGAAACGTGTTGCAGGAATCAAAATTGAAATGTTTATTTTGAAAAAGCAATACAGTTCATGCGGCAAAACATCGAGTTTTGAGTGCAATACAAGTCAGATTATTTACAAATCATTGTTTTCAGTTTAATTCTGATTTCAGCATACGGTCCTCACCCTTTTTCTAATCTGGGATTGTAATTGGCATCAACCGTTTATTGTTTTAATTGACAAAATCGCTTGTTTTCTTTCTCCATCTCTTCATTAGACCCCTGTTCAAGGTGCCATTCCTACTAACCTTCCCAACACAGCTGTCGGGTTGCGTACGACCTACGCCTCTTCATCCCTACCTACTCCCCCTTATTTTGGCACCACCATCAGCCCCCTCACTCAGCTGGACACTTTTTCTGCACTTGGCCAGAGTGAGAGCTCACAAGCCATGGAGTCTGTCCTCCCTTTCACCGCTGGGGCTGGAGACGCTGTTGGGAGGGCCAGAGCTGAATCACTCAGCACGCAAGGACTTGACTCTCTTTCTGAATATACATATCCAGGTAATATTATAACTGTGTTAGCTGTAGGAATGCACAGAGTCCCCTTTTTGTTATACTGTTATCAGAGCTTTGCGTATTGGCTGATCCAGTACTGACTCTCGGTATCTGAGCCGAGTCCCTGCGCGCTTCTGTTACTGATGGTGATGATACACGGGGCAACTTTTTGGGCAATGTTGCCGAGCAATGTTGCTGGGCAATTGCGTTTTGAATCTTTTCTATTGAGATTGGGCAACATTGTTTCTTTCTGAATGGTTTTGATAATCTCTGGCAACGTTTTGAGATAAGCCAATCAGAACGCGAGTATCGAGTCATGTGACCTCCGGTGAGGTTCGGATCAGAAATTTCAAACAAATATGGCGGCCGCTCAGTGTCGGTGGAGTGAAGAGATGGAGAGACTCCTCATCTGTTTTTACGCCGGTAAGTTATTTTAATATTCTATATGGAGGAATTTACCTCACCAAAGCTCTAAAAAACAACAGACAGCTTGATTAAATGGTCACAGCAAAAATTAAGACATCGATTTTTATTTTTATTTTTTTTAGCTAACTGTAAACTGCCGTTGCTAACTGTTGTTGCCCATTGTTAGTTGCCCTGAAAAGTTGCCCTGTGTCTCACCTAGTTGCCCGTTGCCAGCAACATTGCTCGGCAACATTGCCCAAAAAGTTGCCCCGTGTATCATCACCATAAGACGTAGCGGTCATTATGATGGCACGTTTAAGACAAGTGTCCTGTGTTTGTGCATGATCTGCGTTACGTTTGCTGACATTGTACACACACGCAGCATAAAATGCATCAGTAGAACTGATGTCAAATCCAGCATTCTAGTTTAGTCTGCACTGATATTTAATATCAGATCCTTTCATTCCGTTTTTAGCTTGTTTAAATATTTGAATAATGCTTTCCTTTCATTTTGCTTATTTCCTCTTGATAAACTCAGGAGGAAGAGTCCCTAGTAGTGTCTTCTCTGGATTACGGAACCATAGTACCATTCACTCAGTAAGCCCACGTTGTCATTTCAGTCACTGTTTATCCTCCGAGACAGCTGCTCATCTGTGTTTAATTTTTTGATTGAGTATATTTTTTTGTCCAACAAACTGTTTTTGATTAATGATCCCTGTAGAATGGCTCAGCTGCTACCAACCTTTCCCTCTTGTCCCAGAATCCACTGGCTGCCACCCATGAGTTCAGACAGGCCTGTCATGCCTGCTATAGTCGCATAGGTACTGTGTGTGTGTGAGAAAAAGAGAGAGAGAGAGAGAGACACATGTCTGTTATTGCATTTATATTCAATGTACTAGATCTGCATTCCATTTAACAAGCAAAGTTTGATATTTGCTTCTAATATAGGTCCTAGAGTCATGGATTACAAGTATCAGCCCGAAGCAGCTCATCGTTGTAAAAGAGATGTGTTGCTCTGTCGCCTCAAATCATCTGAAGACACCACTTGGAAGAGGATAAGACCTCGCCCTGCCCGCAATAACTTCCTTGGAGCATTTGTTCTTTGCAAAGGTATTCCATTGTACTGCAGTTGTCTTAACAGGCCTGATTTACATTAACACGATCGTGAATGTCATTTACTTTTCCACAAAAAAAAAAGAGGAGTCCAGTTGATTTTTGTATCAGTTTGCTGATGCTTTTGCGCCTCTCTATGCAGAAGTGCAGGAGCGTCAGGAGTGCCAGTATGGAGAAAACTGCACGTTCGCTTATTGCCAGGAGGAGATAGATGTATGGACCCAGGAGAGGAAAGGAGCTTTAAGTCGAGAGCTCTTATTCGACCCGCTGGGCACAAATGAGAGACGAGCACTTAGTGTCACTCGCTTGTTGCAGATTCATATGGGCATGTTCATGTTCCTCTGTGAGGTAGTTTAACACCACGCCACAAAACTCATACATTTAAAAGCTAGTTTTGTATATAGAGGTTTACCTGAAACTGAGATCAGGTCCTCCTTCTGTCCCTGCTTTATTGTAGGAATGTTTTGACAGTAAGCCTCGTATTATCAGCAAGCGCAGCAAAGAGAATCTAGGTGTCTGCTCCAACCTGACTGCAAAGCATCCTTTTGATGATAACAAGTAAGCTGCGCCTCTGCTTGTTTTTTTTTTTTTTTTTTTTCTTTTTTCCCTGCACTCTCATAAGTCTAATTCTTAAATTAGATGATTTTGGTAAACTGCATTACTTTTTGACCCCACTAATCCATTTGTGTGTTGCATGTGGTGTGGCAGGTGCCTGGTGCATGTGGTACGCTCAGCCAATGTGCGCTACAGTAAGATTCGTCCGCTCCATCCACTATGCCAGTTTGATGTATGCCGCCATGAGGTGCGCTACGGCTGCCAGAGGGAAGACAGCTGTTCTTTTGCTCATTCAGTTATTGAGCTCAAATGCTGGGTGCTGCAACAGGACACAGGTACAAAATACACAAATACCAACTTGCTCATATTAGGCCTCGTTTATCAATAGTTGAATAAATATTTGCGTAAGCTGAACCAAACACACACATTTCTGCCACATTTTAGAAACGTTTTAGAAAGGCTGATCTCTTGTGCATATGTTGGTCACCGGTAACTTGCAAAGCATCGTCCCGAAACAACTCGTTTGCATGTAGTGACGCCCAAAAAGCTCTGTAGAAGTTCAATTGGGAGAGCGAAATAATCGGAGTAAAGCCTGAAAAACAGAAGTGGAGGGGGTGTGGTGGCTTGCTTGCTTATTTATTTATTTAGATAAATTTTTTTTTTAAAATTAAAGTCAGTGAATGATCAGAGTGTAAAGGCTGAAATGCAGAAGTGGAAATTTTGATTCACTTCTTTGCCAATAAACATTTTAATAATATTGCACTAAATCTTCTGTCAATTGGGCATTTAATTATGGCTATGCACAAACAGACCAGTCTGTCCTTCATGAAATATAGTGGCTTTTCCCCCCCTCCATCATAATTGAATGATTAGCTCCTCTGGCCTTAAGGCCGACGAGCTCCTGCCGTGGCGTCCGTCATCCACAATTCAATTGAATCGTAATTCCTCTATGTAGTGGAAGTTCATTATGTCTAACTATTAAAGCTATTTTAAGTTCGTTTCTTAAGACAAGGATTTTTTAAGATGTTACCTTGTTGACAGTTTCGGCGGGAATCTTCCGCCTTCTTCAAAACAGTCACCAGATGTCGAGTGGTGACGTGCCTTATCAGCTGATGTTACGCTACGGAGGCGTGAACGTCCCGCCCAATTTGACAGGTAGTTCACGCCTCCTGCTGTCAGGTCGCTCCCCCAGGACTGCGCTCCAGGTGTGTGACAGCGCGTACGCTCCCTCATCCCGGCTCATCGTCCTCTGCGCCCGCTTGCATATCTCCACTGCCTCTAAAATCCAACGAAGAAAATAGATACCAGCGTTGGATTTTAGAGGCAGTGGAGATACGCAAGCGGGCGCAGAGGACGATGAGCCGGGATGAGGGAGCGTACGCGCTGTCACACACCTGGAGCGCAGTCCTGGGGGAGCGACCTGACAGCAGGAGGCGTGAACTACCTGTCAAATTGGGCGGGACGTTCACGCCTCCGTAGCGTAACATCAGCTGATAAGGCACGTCACCACTCGACATCTGGTGACTGTTTTGAAGAAGGCGGAAGATTCCCGCCGAAACTGTCAACAAGGTAACATCTTAAAAAAAATCCTTGTCTTAAGAAACGAACTTAAAATATCGTAATTCCTCTGTCAGTTCTCCACGGATTTCCGTTCCGATTGTTTTGCTTGAAAGACCTCAATCACTCTGCATATAACTTGGTGGTTGTTTTGTCACATTTTTTGCGAATGAGTTAATTAGACCAAATTAATGAATTTTCCAGGCCTCTCATGAGAATCATATCTCCTCTTTCATTTCTCATCTGATTCCTGTTTTGGGTAGATCTTTTCTTGAGGAACAAAACTTGGTTGGTTGTTGTGATTTTTTTGTGTTTACACCTTTTGTCTATTTTCAGCTAAATTGTGTCTCCTCTGTCAGTTCTCAATGGATTTCAGTTCTGATTTTGTTTTGAAAGAACTAGTCCTTCTGCACAGCACTTGGTCATTGTCAAATTTTTGCTAACGAACTGCTAATTAGATCAACTTGACAAATTTTGGGACTTCTCATTAGAATTGTATTTCCTCTTGCAGTTCTCACCCGATTTGAGTTCTGATCGATGTTTTGGGTCGATCTTCCCTTGAGGAGCAAAACTTGGTTGTTTGATTTTCTTGTTATAAACAATCTGTTTACAACTTTGTTTTTCAATTAAATCATGTCTCGTCCCTCAGTTCTCAATGGATTTCAGTTCTGCTTGTTTTGTTTTGAAAGAACTAGTCGTTCGGCACAAAACTTGGTCATTGTCTGGGCTCACGCTAGCTGCTCGCGCGCCCGCAAATTGCGAAGTTTTATTCCAATTTGCGAAAAGAAAATCATCTGTATTCGCATTTTATGCGAAAGTCATTTAAAGTTTAAGCAAAATCCATCAAACAATTGCGATTTCTCAAGATAAACAGTACCTTTCGTGTCCATCTTCGATGTTTAGATTTATAACCAACGCCCCCGAGTTTCGAAGCTTCTTATTGGTTGACCACAAATTACGTCTTCCAATAGCATCGGACCTTACATATAAAATGATCAATTTCCGAGTTGCGCTGATAATGTCGGCAATTCTCGCTCATTAGTGAACAAGATTATAGCGAGGTTTGTTTAAAATAAATTATCCGACTTTACGTATGACAAAAACTTATCGAAAAATTGAGATAACATATTAGAATATTCTGTTAGCTTTCTCAGGGATAAAAACACGATATAACCATTCTAAAGACGTATTTTCTACATATCAACCCTGACAGAACTTTGGAAGAACTCACAGATGAACCAGGATATATCGACCAAGTGTACCTTGTTTTCAGAGCGTTTTGACGCACATGGTTCAAAGTTTTGACTGCAAGTGTTTCATTTGAGAAATTAATGGTGAATATCATTATATTTGGGTTATGAGATTAATTTATAAGAAACAACCATTGATTTTAACTCCCTGAGCTCCCTTCATCCTACCCATAAAGACACCCCCCTCCCCCTAAACACAAGCACACGGATCCCAATTACACTTACACACACACACACACACAATCCCAATCATACACACATCTCAATCATGAACACACACACACACAATCCCAATTATATACACACACACATGCATACACAATCCCAACCATACATACATCTCAATAATGAAAACACGCACACACACGAGGCAGTACCAGTGGTTGAGATGTTAAAATAGAATTTTGAAATAAAATTAATATATTAGCAAAGCCAGCCACTGATGTTGGCCAGGTACGACATTAATGTTGGCCAGGCCAACTTGGCCAGTTCAAATTTATACATGACCTTGGGTTACCATGGACCTCTAAATGGCCTCTAACTCCCAAACCATGACAGATGAAGCTTAAGTTTGTATGAGCAGTTAATATGAAATCAGCATTTTCCTGAACATAGCATACATGACCTCGGGGGACCTTGAAAGGTCAGACTCGAGGTCGCTCAACTTGAATTGGCTATAACTCCCAAACCATGGCAGATAGAGCTCAAATTTGTATAGGCCACTAATGCCGCTTTTCCACTACCAACGCGGCTGAGTTGGGCTGAGCCGTGCCGTGCTGAGTTGGGCTGAGTCGAGCTGAGTGGGGCTGTTGGAGTTGCATTTCAACTACAACCGCACTGAACCGTGCTGGCTGGAAGTGGGTGGACACATTGGGTGGAGTTAGCGAAAGTGGGTGGACGTCACGTGATGTCGTTAGGCGGCGCAAACAGTGACGACAATGCCCTTTTAAGCGGTAGTCTCATGACCCGGATAGTAAACAATAAACATGGAGGACATGGAGTTGTTAGTGTTGCTGGTCTTGGTGCTGTGGCTTGTTGTCACCGACAACGCCAACAGATACTGGCAAGAGCGTATAGATGAGGCGAGGCGCATAAGGCTTCAGAAATTCTCGTAATTCGTAATTCTTCTTCCGGGTTTACAGATCCCAGCGTGCTCGCGGGGCGTGTGTGGGCATGTGAGGACACTCCTCCTCACCAATCAGTGCACAGGGGAGTGTCTCCTCACGCCCCTCGCCCCACTCGGCTCGGTTTGGCTCGCTTCAGCCCCACTCCAAAACCGTGCGAGTTTTGGGAGCTGAGCAGGGCTGAAGCGAGCTGAGTCGTGCTGTTCTGAGGTAGTCGAAACGCGAGCCATGTCGGGCTGAAGTGAGCTGAAGCGAGCTGAAGTGAGCTGAAAAAGGGTAGTGGAAAAGGGCCATAATATAAAGTGATATCACCTTTCCATTGAACATAGTTTATATGACTCTGTAAGGTTGCTCAACCTTGAATATTGTATGCAGTTATATTACACAGCCAGACAGCGTACTACAGAGGGTGACTAATGGCTAAAAGGTGCATAGATAGCAAAGAATGCAAAGCATATCACACCAGATGTTGGATATAATTATAATGAAAAATATGGACTCTGTAAACCAGATTAAGCGGGTTAAATTAAACACACAATTTCATTACATATATACAGTTGATGAAATGATCAAAATAAGAGGATTCAAGAATAAATAAGCATGCTATGAACATAAATCAAGAACATGGAAAGACAAAGGCAGGAAACAAGCTTGCAAACACTATTGAAACACCAACAAACTACAATTATTCATTTTTCAGTATTATGTCAGTGCAAGAAACATTTAGAAGTATAACATCTCATCTCATCATCTGTAGCCGCGTTATCCTGTTCTACAGGGTCGCAGGCAAGCTGGAGCCTATCCCAGCTGACTACGGGCGAAAGGCGGGGTACACCCTGTACAAGTCGCCAGGTCATCACAGGGCTGACACATAGACACAGACAACCATTCACACTCACATTCACACCTACGGTCAATTTAGAGTCACCAGTTAACCTAACCTGCATGTCTTTGGACTGTGGGGGAAACCGGAGCACCCGGAGGAAACCCACGCGGACACGGGGAGAACATGCAAACTCCACACAGAAAGGCCCTCGCCGGCCACGGGGCTCGAACCCGGACCTTCTTGCTGTGAGGCGACAGCACTAACCACTACACCACCGTGCCGCCGAAGTATAACATATCTTGCTAAAAAAATTACTTTGCTAAAAAGAAAATTGTTCTTTTAGCATTTCTTGCTAAGCGAAATTGCACATTGCTAAAGAAAAATTTGAGTCTTTAGCACTTTTCGCTAAAACAATTTGGGTCCTAGAGTGAGCACAGATTGTATTGTCAATTCTTTGCTAACAAATTAGCAGTTAGGTCAACTTAACAAATTTTCTTCTGACTAGAATTGTATTTCCTCTCATTTTATCATGCGAATTCAGTTCTGATCGATGTTTTGGGTAGATCTTCCCTTAGGGAACAAAATTTAGTTAGTTGTTTTGATTTTCCAGTTGTAAACAATTTGTTGTGGAGGTTGGTCCTCTCTCACATTTGTCACATTTCAGTTTTGGGAGTCATTATTGTTTTTGATGGCAGGCCAGATGAGCTACTACTTGATGTTCTGGTTAGCTTTGTTATCCCCCGGCAAGTATTGTGAGAAGATAAATGTTTACATCCATCTGTCAACATTTTTAGTTTCTGGAGCATAACTCAAACTATTAGGAATTTTTCCATGAAACCTGACAGTTACCGTATGTTAAGTGACTCGAGGAGTTGTGCCTTTTGACATTTTGGGATTTCTATTTTTTTTTTCCGTATTTCCATGGCAACTAATTCAACTTAGGAAAATTTGGAGTGGGGTTTTCATGTGGGGGCTGGGGGGATGTGCCATCATCTGATTACTCTTGTTTTAATTTATGGGTTTGTGCTGGTGCTTTTTTTTTTTTTTTTTATATTTAATTAATGATAAACTTTTTTTTAATTGCACCTTTCATACATTTTAAATGCAGCTCAAATTGCTTTACAAAAAGAAAATACAAAAATGCATAACACAAAATGTAAACATCTGGAATTAAGGGAAAAAAGAATAAAAATACTTGTGTACTTAAAAGCTAAAGTAAAGTTGTGTTAAATTAAGAGAACATAAAAGGATAAGCTTGCATGTATGTAATCAGATAAGGATTAACTAAAAGCAAAGTTTAAAAAAGTGTTTTTAGCTGCTTTTTAATCAAAATGCGAAGAAAAGTAACCTGAAGAATGTCTAAAGGCAGGTTATTCCATATCTTTGGTACATAAAAACCAGAGGTGGACAGTAACAAAGTACATTTACTTAAGTACACTTTTTTTTAAGTATCTGTACTTGAGGAAATTTTTTTTTTTTGAAACTTCTGACTTTAAAGTGCATATCACGGGTAAATTCAGGAGCAAGATCAATGTAATTCTCCTATTTTATATTAAACTTTGGTCAAATATCTGTAACATTCTGCATTCTCTGCAATTTTTTTTACCTTGCACAATACCGGAAAAATTCAGTTGAAATCAAGCCATTTGAGGCGAATTGGTCTTGGCATTTGGATTTCCCGGCAAACACTTAGTGCGTTTACATGCACATAGAGAAAATCGAATTTCTGCCGTTGCTCGACTGAAATCGAAGTTCTAAATGCCATGGAAACACCTTAGCTCGGCTGAAATCGAACCGAACTTGATTTCTCGTAATCGAGTTACACGACCTAGATTATGCGATTTTAGCCAAGCTACTTGGTGCATGTATATCCTGTCGAGCTACTTACTTCAGCACTGCCCCTTCCGGAAGTGACGAAACACAACAGCCTCGGTCGGCATGACAACGAATCATGACAACGGCGTGAATCTTTTCTTTTTGTGGCATTGTTTGCACTGTTAAAATTTAGCTCACTTACTGTATCACCAAATACATCTGTACAGCTGTTGCATAGCTGTGAATTGTGTACATAGTCATTGTATTTGTGTGTGTGTATGTGTGTGTGTATGTATATATATATATATATATATATATATATATATATATATATATATATATATATATATAGTGTGTGTGTCCAACATCTGAAGAATGTCAATAAAAACAAAACAATTGAACTTTTTGTGTGTTTATTAAGACACAAGTTAAATTGTAAGCAAAAAATGGACTTTAGAAAAATATACAATTGTGCAAAATAAGTTGTCTTACAAAACAGTGGTCTGTGCAGGACAGTTTGTAGCCATACAGTCTGTTAGAGCAAGCCTAACAGCTTGAGCACGGAACTGCCAGTGTTGCCAGATTGGACGGTTTTAAGTGCATTTTGGCGGATTTGAACATGTTTTGGGCTGGAAAACGTCAGCAGTATCTGGCAACACTGCTGATAACTTTGTTTATACTCTTGAATAGCTCTTCATGACGACAACCGGAAGTGTACCAACACGATGGGGCGTGTAGCGCCACCTGTGGCTCGGGTGCACAATGTACCTCACACAATAGCTCGATTTCCTTGTGTGCATGTAGGATTGGATTTCTCTGGCACCCCTGCTGGGACCCTTAGCTCAATTACCGACAGTAGCTCGATTTGAATGTGCATGTAAACGCACTGACTGATTTTCGTGACGTCGTGTTCGGGACGCCTCCCTCTGAATCCTACGTCAGCGCTGGTTTGTTTATGAGAAAACGACTTGATGGTTTTCTGCAAATTTCTTCGTTATCGTGTAATTATTAAAATGGTTAACAGATGTATCGTAGGAGGGTGTAGCAACACCAATCTTGATGGGATTAGTACTCATCGTTTCCCAAAAGACCGGACAATGAGAGAGAAATGGGAGCGCTTGGTCTACACAGGCTGTGCACTGAAACCATGCAAAGCTCGCGCAGCCTGCTGGCGCTTCCGCAGGTGACGTCACGAATCTGGCTCCAGACTCCCTTGAGATTTTTCCAGACGCGTTTTATTTTTTTCTCCTGTAGACAGATGGCCTTGTGCAAAATTACCCTTCTGGATGAGTGTGTAAAGGGACATACTTTCATATTAAAAAAAAAACGAAATTGAAAGGCAAATAATACTTTTCCCTCCACTACATTTTTGTCAAGGTCCTCATTACTATGAAGCAGCTTTGAAAGTGGATGTTTTTTCTTTTCTAAAACGTGATTGGTTTTTTCACAGGTGATGCTGAGACAGCCCATCAGTAATCACTAGGGTCATGTCCATAGACTGTATAAAATCAAGTTCAATGATTTCTCAGCAGCATTATTTGAACACGATCAGTTGATGGCAGAATGGAAGGAAGCGGTTCTTCTGGGGAATGCACGCACCCATGAACCCAGGTTTCAGTTTTCTGAAAGGATTAAAGATTTGCTTCGTTTTAAATGTTTTCTTTGTTTGCCTAAAATGAATCACATCGCGGCCTACAAAAACTCGCCATCCGACCTGCAGAAGCATATTGAGGGATGTAAATGTTTTATTCCAAGAGAAAGCTTGCAACAAAGTTGTCTGTGCTTTTAGAGCTAGTGATAAGGTTGTAGTAGCTATGCAGTCTAGTTAGTCAAATGATTTTCTATGGATTTGCCCACCAAGTTGCCATCGCCTTGTCCATGGCTAATGTTAACACACAACTAGTTACCTTGGACATTGTTAGTTGGCATGTAAAAACGGAGTTACGCTAACATGAATCACGTTAACTTTATCTGAAGTCCTTTCAGAAATGTTTTAGCGTGATCTTGCCAAATAAACAAGATAGAAAATTTTCTTTTCTAGTAGTGTTAGCTACCCAATATGATTTCGAGTTTGAAAAGCCTTTGCTAGCATGTCAGGTGGAGTTTCACTGACTAGCTAGCTTAACGTTAAACCACCATAATGGCACAGCATGCATTCATTTTCTGAATTCACTTCTCTGTCTTTTTGGTAACGGCATTAGGTTTTGTAAGCGTTGTGGCAATAATACAATGATGCATTGACAGAAAATGTATTTTTAATGTTTTAAATATTTTTAAAAGCAAGTACTTTTAAGTAAAAAAAAAAATTGACTGGACAACTTTCACTTGTATTAGAGTAACATTTGACCAGTGGGATCTGTGCTTTGACTTAAGTAATGAAGTTGGGTACTTTTGTCCACTTCTGATAAAAACCAAAAGGCAGTTTCTCTATATTTCTTGTATTTTACTTTCGGAATGTTAAGCAGGGCGGCATGGTGGTGTAGTGGTTAGCGCTGTTGCCTCACAGCAAGAAGGTCCGGGTTTAAGCCCCGTGGCCGCCGAGGGCCTTTCTGTGCGGAGTTTGCATGTTCTCCCCGTGTCCGCGTGGGTTTCCTCCGGGTGCTCCGGTTTCCCCCACAGTCCAAAGACATGCAGGTTAGGTTAACTGGTGACTCTAAATTGACCGTAGGTGTGAATGTGAGTGTGAATGGTTGTCTGTGTCTATGTGTCAGCCCTGCGATGACCTGGCGACTTGTCCAGGGTGTACCCCGCCTTTCGCCCGTAGTCAGCTGGGATAGGCTCCAGCTTGCCTGAGACCCTGTAGAACACGATAAAGCGGCTACAGGTTATGAGATGAGATGAATGTTAAGCAGTCCAGCATTTGCTGATCTTAAGGACTTATTTGGAACATTTTATTTTATTGTTAATGCTAATAATATAAAATGACTAGATTTCACAATTTTTTTTGATGGTACTCTTGGTTCCTGACCTACTGAACTAGCATCGAGAAGTGTTTTTGAGAGACTCTAAAGCATTTCTATCAGTTGCTCTGGATAAGGGCATCTGCTAAAATCTGTAAATATAATACAAATAAGCAATTTAAATTTGACAGCATATTACGTGTATAAAAGTACAGTAATCAGTGCAATTTATGATTAAGTCAATTTGAAGTTTGTTAGTAGTCTACTGTTGTGTAAACTTGCACTCAGGAGCAGGAGTAGAATATGAAAATTTTTCTAAATTTATGGTCTTTTCATCCCTACCAAATTTGTGTAAACACTCATACAAATGATTTAAGCATAAATCCACATGGATCCAGCTTCATAAATGAGGCTCATTGTTTGTTCTAATGTTCCAAAATAAAATGCAAGTTAAACCACTCAACAAAAAGAATGTTGAGCTTGAGCGACACAGACATTATAGGTTATTTATAATCAGAATGCGACGAGAAGTTTTAAAATCGTCCCCACTTTGTCTGTACATGTATGATTAGGTATCACCCATGAAGAGATGGTGCAGGAGTCTAAGAGACACTGGCAAAGACTGGAGCAGAATGCACAAAGACAGAAGGTAAGGCTCTCTTATTTAGATTAAAATTGGCCTAGTTGCCTAATCTTCAGGCTAATATTAAAGACTGAGTAGTGTGCGGTCTTTTTTTAAAAAGATTTACCTGACCCACTTTGTTTTTCAGCCCATGCATATGCCTCATCAAACTAGCAGTAATTCTGTGAGCAATGCCGGTTTTGGGACTGGAGGAGGGGTTGGAGTGGGTGGTGACGGTATTGGAGGTGGAGGCTCAGGAGGAGGCACGTGTGGTCGAGGCCGTGGGCTCAACCTCAAGATGAAGTTTGTGTGTGGCCAATGCTGGAGGGAGGGCCAAGTTAATGAGCCAGACAAGGCACTGAAATATTGCACTGCAAAAGCCAAACACAGGTGAGGCCTTAAAGTGCATATCATGAGTAAATTCAGGAGCAAGATCAATGTAATTCTCCTATTTTATATTAAACTTTGGTCAAATATCTGTCACATTTTGTGCAATGGGCGGCACGGTGGTGTAGTGGTTAGCGCTGTCGCCTCACAGCAAGAAGGTCCGGGTTCGAGCCCCGTGGCCGGCGAGGGCCTTTCTGTGTGGAGTTTGCATGTTCTCCCCGTGTCCGCGTGGGTTTCCTCCGGGTGCTCCGGTTTCCCCCACAGTCCAAAGACATGCAGGTTAGGTTAACTGGTGACTCTAAATTGACCGTAGGTGTGAGTGTGAATGATTGTCTGTGTCTATGTGTCAGCCCTGTGATGACCTGGCGACTTGTCCAGGGTGTACCCCGCCTTTCGCCCGTAGTCAGCTGGGATAGGCTCCAGCTTGCCTGCGACCCTGTCGAACAGGATAAAGCGGCTACAGATAATGAGATGAGATTTTGTGCAATTTTTTTACTTTGCACAATACCAGAAAAATTCAGCTGAAATCAAGCCATTTGAGGCGAATTGGTCCGCCTCTGAAAAAACTTGCCATTTGGATTTCCTAGCAAACATTGATTTTCGTGACGTCGTGTGCGGGACGCCTCCCTCTGAATCCTACGTCAGCGCTGGTTTGTTTATGAGAAAACGACCTGGTGGTTTTCTGCAAATTTCTTCAACGTTATCGCGTAATTATTAAAATGGTTAACAGATGTATCGTAGGAGGGTGTAGCAACACCAATCTTGATGGGATTAGTACTCATCGTTTCCCAAAAGACCGGACAACGAGAGAGAAATGGGAGCGCTTGGTCTACACAGGCTGTGCACTGAAACCGTGCAAAGCTCGCGCAGCCTGCTGGTGCTTCCGCAGGTAACGTCACGAATCTGGCTCCAGACTCCCTTGGGATTTTTCCAGACGCGTTTTATTTTTTTCTCCTGTAGACAGATGGCCTTGTGCAAAATTACCCTTCTGGATGAGTGTGTAAAGGGACATACTATCATATATTAAAAAAAAAAACCCATGAAATTGGTCCAGAATATGCACTTGAAGCTGGTTTTTCACAACCTTTGTTGTTGGTTAAATTTTTGTTTATTTTCACAGCAATTAGAAATTGGTTGTCAGTTCAAAAACTAAGCCTGAACACTATTTCATGCTTTATTCTGAGAGAGACGATGCTTCACTCCAAGAAAAGGTTAGGTGCAGTACAGTGATGCTCATATATGACCTATCGATTACCTAATCCATTAAATTTTTTCGCAACATTAAAGATGACTAAATTATTGGCTCTTGTCTTGCTTTATATATGTTGGAAATTGCACTCAAGCGATGTTTACAAATTTAAAACACTTTCATTTGAGCCAGGCTCTTTTGAAAGTAAGGTTCATATGACCCAAGTGTGGTTAGGAATTAAAGATTAATAAGCTACAAGATGGGGCTTAGGGATTTACTGGAGCCAGTCAGTTGGATTTGTTGCAAACTATATAATTAGTTTGAATAAAAAAAAAAAAATTAGTTCTGATGTTGGTTGAAATTGAAATCTAACCCATGTACTCCCATAGGAAATGAATGGTTGCTTGTCACTTGTAGGTAGTGTGATGGCAACATGTCTCGGTCAGAAAATTACGTATGTAAAATATAATCCTTTCAAATCAAATGTGTGGAATCTGTATGACCTTGAAGGCAAGCATGTCTGTAAAATAACAGATTTCATTTTGTCGGTTTTACTGACACAAGTCATACCCTCTCCTTTGGTCATTTCTGCTTCCAGCTGGACAAAAGAGCGCCGAGTCCTGTTGGTAAAATCGTTTGAAAAGAAAAAGTGGGTAGTTGTGCGGCCACTGCCTTTCTCTCGAACTTATCCCCAGCAGTATGATGTAAGTTCTGAGGTCTTTCTTTGCACTTAGCCATGTAGGTGGTTACACACATTTGTCCTAATCTCGGATGAATATCAATCTTTTTGTCGTTCCAATTTTTAAACGATTTGTGAGCAAGTCCTCACACTTCAAACTCTTAACACGGTTGTATCTTTGTTTGTAGATGTGTGTTCATGTGATGAAACAGAAGAAGTGCCACTACATTGGGAACTGCTCTTTTGCACACAGTTCAGAAGAAAGAGATGTGTGGACTTACATGAAGAACAACAGTTGTGGGTGTCATGCATTCCTCCTTCATGAAGGACTCAAGTGAAACTGTTACTCTGCATTAATGCTTTGTGTTTTTTGTTTTTTTTTAAATTTGAATGTATTTTTCTATCTCTCTTAGTGAGAGACATGCAGCAGATGTATGATTTATGGCTATCGCTGACCAATCAGAACCGTCGATCAGATGGCCCTCTCATGACTCCACCTCCAGAAGAAAAACAGAACGCTATGCCTGCTGACTACACTGAGTCAGTGGTGGGTAACCGACCGGCTGATTTATTTTCAGCGTTTGAGTTATAATTTTGATGAACTGAGAAATTGTACCTTAAATGTAGATCAATTTCAGCAAAATCCTATGAAGGACTATGCTGATGTGACTAAAATCATGTACTGCATGGGATTTGTGCAGTCTGTGATGTCTTGGTCAAGGCCTTGGTTACAGTGTGATGACTGTGTGTGTGTGTGGCTTTGATTGACAGGCTGGGCAGCGCATGTCAGGAAGTGGGGAGCTGTGACCCCGACCAAAGCATTGAGTGATGGGCCTTGCAACTGCCTGGATGAGGCTTCTTGTCACGAGAACCAGTCAGTTTGTATTCTCCATTCCGTTCAGTGCAACTTTAGGAAGCACTGTAATCTCCTGCTAACGGCCTGACTGTAAGCCTAACATGGTGATAGTGAACACAAACGTACATGCTTTCTCATTCATGCCCAAAATACATTTGTTGACGTTACACTTGGCTGCGTATTTTGTATTCAAACCAGTAATGACAGCCTATGTAATTTAAGGTCATTTTAAATTCTTTAACAAAATTATGCCAGTTTAATATACGAGTGGTTCCTTACTCTGTATTCTTGCCATATTGGCAGAAGATGATTGAATAGCCAGTAAAGGTCCTCCAAAAGTGATGTGAAATTGATTGAACACACCTTGGCAGAGATCCTTTGCCTGTCTGGCTGTTTCTTTATAGAACTAGCATGTAGGTTTGCTGCCTGTCTATTTCCACCATCCAGCCCTGCGTGCCCAAACTTGCATTCAGTTTGCACTGAGTGTGCTGTGAAAAGGGGCAGCGTTTCGTAATGAGTTAAGGAAGGCACTTGAGAGCAGGGATTGGAAAAGTCTGCTCCTCCAGTACAGTATCATCTGACCAGTCAGATATAAGCGAACTTAGTTATCATAGTTTTGCGGAGCAACGTGATGGCTTTGACTGAGCAGTTTAAGAAGCATAAGTGATTGGAATTGGACTCGTTCGAGCTTATTTACCCTGTGCCATCATAAAACTTTGGATCTCGCTAGGCTATATTCTAAAACGAGTTCTTGAATTTATAGCAGTTTGACTTGAAACAGATCCACAATTCTCCATCAATCATATTTACTCATTTCAGGCAAGGAACCTGAATGAAATTGATCTTGGACGACTTTAGGCAGATAAACTTGATATTGTGTGCCTATGCGTAATTATATCTCCCCCCCCCAAAAAAAAATAAAATAAATAAAATATATATATATATGTACACCTATGATATACCTTGCTACTTTTAGTAAGCCCTGTCCATACGTATGGTGGACATACATATTTACTATACTACTAATGATTATTGATAACCTAGTAGTTAAAGCTTAATTAAATATAGCCTGACCTTGTATTGATTACATAGAACCTGTTGTTATTGAACTATGCTATATGACTTGTATTGCTGATTAGATGACTAGTGATTTTTCTTCTCGCTTCTGTGAGGGTCATTCCAGAAATCAGTTTCGTGAAGTTTCCCCCAGCCTTATACCATCAACTCAAAGAAAGGAATAACTGTAAATCTTACTGTTTGCACATTAATGCCTTAGAAATAATGAGAACTTTATGAATTTGAGGCAGGGAGTTGTCTGGATTTCAACACGTATGAATACAGTGAGGGGATTTCTGGAATGATCTTAATGTATGCTTCAGTGAGGGATTGTATTATTATTATTATTATTATTATTATTACTACTACTACTACTACTACTATGATTATGATGATGATTACTATTATGACTGTCTATCCTCCTATATTCTATTGATATGTATATGTTAATTGCAATGTATAACTCAAGTATATGTAACAATGTATGAACATAAAACATAACAGTGAATAGTCTATGTATGCTGAGAGACTCGGTTTAGGGAGGAGGTGCTGTGTAGATACATGTGCTTGAGGTTTTGAGATGGTCATTAGTTTATTCTTGAGCTAGAAAACAAGTACAGTTTGAGTTTACAAAGAAGTGTTAGACCATTGCTTTTGCTCTCATTTCTTTGGAATGTGTTTTGTTGCGATTTCTATTGGTAGGAACTACCATGTGCCTTTATTTTACCTTTTGATATGGCCGATGGATTAAGTAGAATGATAATATGGAGATTATATTTCAAAATGCATAGCTTCACCTGCCTGGTTCTGATGGTCCTCAAGCACATGTGTTTGTCAGCTGTATTGTGAGGAAATGCTAAGCATACACACAAGTTGGTGTTGTTTTTTTTCTCCTTTTTTTTGTGTGCATAGCACCTTTATACAATATAAACATATATACGATTATAAATATCCTGAACATATATAATCTTTCTCCTTCAATATATGATAAATATATACATACTTAGACAACTTCAATAATGAAATAGATGCAAGGTGGTGGACAGGTTTTGTGGTTTGTTTTATTGGCTGATGTGATTGGTTGTGGCATGCAGCTCCAGTTATCTTGAATGAACTCCTGTGGAACATCGACACTTTCCACAGACCTGTTTTTTTTTTTTCTGGTTTTGGTCGCAGTTTCCACTCTTGATGACAGGTAGACAATCAGAGGAAGTGTAAGTAAGCTGAGAAGGAGGTGCAGAGAGACTCGGTTTACAGACACGGTCTCAATCATGAGGATGTTTGCAAACCGTCATATCAAAGGGTCACTGAATCTCTGGCCACCGTTTTATTTAATGGGGTTAAGAGAGCATCATCCACGCAACTAAATCACATCCCTGTCATTTTCAACTTGAGTTTGCTTCATTTGAATGTGAACATATGGTATTTTGGATTTTCTTGGACTTTGACTCCTTCCCCAAGTAGTTGGAACAAATGGGGAGAGATTGCACATGGTTAGAACTTTGTGTTTAATACTCTCTAAAGCAGACAATTAAACATTGATCTTGACATGATGTTCCATATTTTATCCTGAAAAGATGTTATGTCTCAACAGAACACAGAATTATGGATAATGTTTTATCCTGAGATGATGTCTTTTCACCAGAACACAATTATGGATAATGTTTAAGATGCTGTTCTCCGTCAAGATTATTTTTCAACTCGCTGAGAAAAATTCAGGGTTTTTGGAAAGGAAAAAAATAACAATGCCTCTTTTTGTACTGTATTTTTACATTGTTTGTTTTGTTTCTCCTTTTTGCTCCCTTATTGGAATGAATATTGAATACAGTGGACCAAATCTCATGAGTGCTTAACAATAAACAGATTGTTTTAGAATATGTGTTTATTTCTTAAACTTAGTCTGCAAAAGTGTTATCAGAGTTTCCAGTATAGATGTGTTGCTAAATACATCTATGCTGGAAAAGTAATGTGTAGCAGGATCTTTTTCTTAAAGCTGCCCGATGTAAAACTTTTCACATTCTCAAGTAGAAAAAGTGCTCTTGCCAGCAACTTGCAGAACATTATATTTCATTACAAAATGCTTCACTTATTAATCAGGAGAGACGTTAAACTCCTGAATTATATCTGCCTGTCATAGTTGGATGTCTTTCATGCCTGAAGTCGGGGCATGTTGATGCAAGAGTTACCTGAGCTGACGCGTGTGGACATTTTCCATGACTTCTGACCTGATATCCCTGTCACAATGCTGTGATTTCTTATTATTACACGTTTGTGCTGAAAGAATGGAATATGTACTCGGTGAGATTTAAGAAAATCTTTTCCATATAGTTTACATAAAATATTGCTTCTCATCAAAACTTCATTTGAACAAGTTTCTAATTACTAGATTGAATTAAGTAGAGTGAGCATGATTATATATTAACAAACCAATTTCGTAATGAAATTTGACAGTGGTGTTGGACATGCTATGTCAAGACTCAGGGGTAACATCTTGCCGAACGCTTCAGTGAGATGATGACTGGACCCACACGCCGCAAGCACTTAAACTCCTCTTGCATAGGCATGAATGATTTCATTTTCCAATGCCTACATCATTCATAATTCTGATAAGTTACATTTGTCTGTCACGTTGTTTGCCAAGTTGTATTTCTCATTGCATTTGTTGACCACATTAAAGGTTACCCCATTTGCTAAACACTGCATGGTCTTCAAAAGAAAAGGCATCAAAATTGAATCGTTTGCGTCTAAAATGGCAGTGAATGAATTATATAACCAATAAATAATGTTAAGACACATGAGAATGAAGTGAAAAATGGCAAATAACATGAGAAAATAATCCTGTTCCAACAACTGTCCTAAATAGAAACGAAGTATTGTACAGCCTGTGTGTTGGTATAATTAATAAAAGTAAATAGAAAGGAAGAAGAAATATATGAAAGAGAAAGATGCACTGTATGAGAAAAACTGAAATAATCGCTGTAAAAGTAATTATAGTAATCAAAGAGCCATTAAAAAAATACTAATAGTGAAGGTGAGTGCTATAAAGATATGTAAGGAATGTGGGTAAAGTTGAAAATAAGAGGAGGTAATGAAGGGGGGGTGGGAGTCAGGAGATAATTTTCTTGGGGCAAGTTTGATCGGATACGATGGTTTTAACGCACAAGCCAAATACACACGATGTGGGTGGTAAGATGGTGGCCAGATGGCTTTGCTCTGATGAGCCTGTGAGCTACCAGATTTTATATAGAGCTCAGTGGTGGTAAAGCATTAGCTTACTAGCAATGATGAGTGACTGCTGTGCCCTGTAAATTTGCAGACAACAAAGTCCACAGACATTTCTTCTGACTTTAAGAAGAAAGTTAATTCAGGTGAGATGCAGCAGCAGAGGGACAGTGAGGAGGATTCACATTACCTGTCAGCACAGTTTTTCTGTGATCAAGTCTGGCTTGAGAAATACAGTGAGTGATGAGCGATTGAGCAATTTGGCAGCGTTAAGTGTAGCGTCAAGAAGGGCTAGGGACGGATCTTGATTTGTGGATGTGTTTGCCAAAAGACACAGCAATAGGCAAAAAGAATGTGGCCTGATAAAGCAAGGATAGGTTGTGAGTAGGCTATTGTAAAATGTACGTTGGCCATGATGATGCTTTTTTTATTTTATTTTTCATTGTTGGACATTTTTTGTTTACAAAAGTACACAGCAGCAACCAAATAAAGCTGTATTAATTAAAATAGTTGGAGGCCTCTGTGTGGTGATTTTAAACTTGAGAAGGCTTGGTTGCAGTAAATGTTTTCTTACAAACCCCTTCAAATTAAAGATGTATATTTGTCTTTTTAAGGAAAAGGACAACTAGCCTATTTGAAGAACAATTAATCGCCTAACGCATTAAAACAGGATTATTGTGGAACTCAAAATGTTAACTGTTCTGGTATCCATCTATACACATCACATAATTAGTAATATTAACTGTAAAATAAGAAACCAAAGTACATCAGTAGGCGATTCCCTAACTCTCATATTGCCATAGTTTTCAAATAACCTATACATGACAACAGCATAATAGAAATTCTGTTATGGTTTTGGGTTTTGGTGTGCCACCCCAAGGTTTTCAGTGGTCCCAATCTGGCCACCCCTTTGAAAAATTTCTGGAGGTGCCCTGTCCATGACAGAAGTCAGTCAAAGAATGAGAGCATTTCTGATTACATGGCTGAACTATGGCCATATAATTACATTTTTAGAGTATTGTGATTACAAAGAGGGACTTTCCGATGCATTAAGGGCCAGGCTGGTATGTGACATGCATTACTCAAGCACACAAAAGAGGCTACTGTCAGAAAAGGATTTGGACTTAGATAAAGCATTGGCTATCACTATTTCAAAGGAAACTGCAGCCAAGGATGCTTCAGAGCTACGAAAGAAGAGTGTAGAAAATGAAATGCATAAGATGTCCTTAAATAATGCAAAAAAGAAGAAAGGTTACAGATGTGGGAAATCCTTTTGTTAGGTTTTGATCTGTCCGTAGCGAAGGAGGTTGAATTGACAAAGTATGATCTAGGAATGTAGACCTTGGCTGCCTAAGAGATTCTGACTCGGATCGATCCGGGAGCAGTCACTGACACAGACACAGCTGCTCAGAGATGTTCCCCTGTTTATTTTAGGACAAACATGAGTATATATTCATATTCGAGAGTGTGTTGCAGCTGTGGGATTGGATGACATTGATGTGATTGATCAGGCTAAGTTATCTATACTAGTGCATCTCAAAAAATTAGAATATTGTGAAAAAGTTCAATATTTTCCATCAGTTATTTAAGAAAGTGAAAATGTTATATATTATAGACTCATTACACATAAACTAAAATGTTTCAAGCATTTTTCTATTTTAATTTTAATCAGTATGGCATACAGTACAAAAACAAAAAAAAACATCTCAAAATATTAGAATATTTCATTTTGAGTTTGAGTAAAACAGTATGAACACAGTGTATCTCTCGGTCTAGTTCAGTACACACAACCACAATCATGGGGAAGACTGCTGACTTGACTATTGTCCAGAAGATGATCACTGATGCCCTCCACAAGGAGGGTAAGCCATAAAAGGTCATTGCTGAAAAGGGTGGCTGGAAAAGGTGCACAAGCAACAGGGATGGCCGCAGTCTTGAGAGGATTGTCAAGAAAAGTTGATTCAAGAACTTGGGAGAGCTTCACAAGGAGTGGACTGAGGCTGGTGTCAGTGTATCAAGACCCATCACGAACAGACATCTTCAAGAAAGGGGATACAACTTTCGCATTCCTAATATCAAGCTACTCCTGAGCCAGAGACACTGTCAGAAGTGTCTTATCTGGGCTAAGGAGAGAAAGAAATGGACTGTTGCTCAGTGGTCCAAAGTCCTCTTTTCAGATGAAAGTACATTTTGCATTTAATTTGGAAATCACGGTTCTAGAGTCTGGAGGAAGAGTGGAGAGGCACAGAATCCAAGGTGTTTGAAGCCCAGTGTGAAGTTTCCACAGTCTGTGATGATTTGGGGTGCCATGTCATCTGCTGGTGCTGGTCCACTGTATTTTATCAAGTCCAAAGTCAACACAGCCATCTACCAGGAGATTTTAGAGCACTTCATGCTTCCGTCTGCTGACGAGCTTTTTGGAGATGCTGATTTCCTTTTCCAGCAGGACTTAGCACCTACCCACAGTGCCAAAACTACTACCAAATGGTTTGCTGACCATGATATTACTGTGTTTGATTGGCCAGCCAACTTGCCTGACCTGAACCCCATAGAGAATCTATGGGGTATTTTCAAGAGGAAGATGAGAAACACCCGACCCAAAAATACAGATACGCTGAAGGCCACTATCAAAGCAACCTGGGCTTCAATAACACCTCAGCAGTGCCACAGACTGATCACCTCCATGCCACACTGCATTGATACAGTAATTCATGGTAAAGGAGCCCCAACCAAGTATTGAGTGTATAAATGAATATACAGTGGGGAAAACAAGTATTTGATCCCTTGCTGATTTTGTTGGTTTGGCCACTAATAAAGACTCGATCAGTCTGTAATATTAATGGTAGGTGTAGTCTAACATGCCGAGACAGAATATCACAAAGAAAATCAAGAAATCGACTTTAAAGAATTTGTATTAATTTATTTGCATTTTATTGAGGAAAATAAGTATTTGAACCCTCTTGCCAAAAGGACTTAGTACTTTGTGGCAAACCCCTTATTAGCAAGCACAGAGGTCAGACGTTTTTTGTAGTTGATGACCAGGTTTCTGCACATATTGGGAGGAATTTTGGTCCACTCTTCTTTGCAAATGACCTCTAAATCCTCAAGATTCCGTGGCTGTCGCTTGGCAACTCTGAGCTTCAGCTCTCTCCATAGATTTTCTATAGGATTCAGGTCCGGAGACTGGCTGGGCCACTCCATGACCTTGATATGTTTCTTTTTCAGCCATTCCTTGGTTGCCTTGGCTGTATGCTTTGGGTCATTATCCTGCTGGAAGACCCATCCACGACCCATTTTAAACTTCCTGGCAGAGGAAAGGAGGTTTTCACTTAAGATTTTACGGTACATGGCTCCGTCCATCCTCCCATTGATACGGTGAAGTAGCCCTGTGCCCTGTGCAGAAAAACACCCCCAAAGCATAATGTTACCACCTCCATGCTTGACAGTGGGGATGGTGTTCTTGGGGTCATAAGCAGCATGTCTCTCCCTCCAGACACGACGGGTTGAATTGATGCCAAAGAGCTCAATTTTGGTCTCATCTGACCATAACACCTTCTCCCAGTCACTCTCCAAGTCATTCAGATGTTCATTGGCAAAGTTCAGGCGGGCCTGCACATGTGCTTTCTTCAGCAGGGGTACTTTGTGAGCACTGCAAGATGTTAGACCATTGCGGTGTAAAGTGTTACCAACTGTTTGCTTGGTGACTGTGATCCCAGCTGCTTTAAGATCATCCACTAACTCTGCCCGTGTTGTATTAGGTCTATTTCTCACCATTCTCATGATTCTGGAAACCCCACGAGGTGAGATCTTGTTTGGAGCCCCAGACCTAGGTCGATTGATGATCATGTTGTGAGTCTTGTACTTGTGCACAATTGCACCAACAGTTGTCACCTTAACGCCCAGCTTCTTGCTAATGGTTTTGTAGCCCATACCGGTCTTGTGCAGGTCTACAATCTTCTCCCTTAAATCCACAGAAAGCTCTTTAGTCTTTCCCATGTTGGAGAGTTTGGAGTCTGACAAACTGATTGATTCTGTGGCCAGGTGGCTTTTATACAAGTCTTTAGTGATATCAGGTGTCTTCAATTTAGGTGACAAGGTAATTTGGAGAGTCTAACTTGTCTGTATTAACAAGAACTCTTGATGGTTACTAGGGGATCAAATATTTCTTTTTCTCAATAAAATACAAATAAATTAATATAGATATTTAAAAGTTATTTTCTGGATTTTCTTTTTGATATTCTGTCTCCACATGTTAGAATACACCTACTATTAAAATTATAGACTGATCAAGTCTTTCTTAGTGGGTAAACCAACAAAATCAGCAAGGGATCAAATACTTGTTTTCCCCACTGTACTTTTCAGAAGTTGGACATTTCTGTATTGTAAATCCTTTTTTTGATTGATCTTAGGGAATATTCTAATAATTTGAGATACTGGATTTCTGATTTTCATGAGCTATAAGCCATAATCATCACAATTAAAACAAAAAAGGCTTTAAATATTTCACTTTACATGTAATGAATATAGAATATATGAAAGTTTACCTTTTTGAATTGAATTATGAAAAAAAAGGAACTTTTTCATGGTATTCTAATTTTTTGAGATGCACTAGTATATGACAGGGTAACGTAAATGGGTGATGAACATTATGTTACCCTGTCATAGATATGCTACACTACTTTATGAAAGAACAGAGACATTACGTACTCTACCATTACATCACCTGTCAGGATCATGATCTTATGAAAAGAAGAAAGACATTACTGCTCAAAAGAACCTCCATTAAGCAGAGAGCAGAAAGTGCAAGCGAAGATAAATCTCAAGGATTTAACTCACCAAAACAAATAGCAATCAAAACAGCCTGTTCTAGTTTCAAGCATGCCAAACATATATTTCGATGTCTTCATAAGATGAGAAAAAATCCAAAGTGCTCAGGAATTGATGAAAATAGAGATAAAAAATAAAAATTAAAAAATTGAAGGTGCTCTTTGGTATAGCGAATGCAAAAACCTTTGAAAAAAGAAGGAATCCAAGGCACTCTTCGTATCCAACTATATAAAAAAAGCCTTTATTTTACATGGATATTTCATACAGCAAACATGAGCTGAGCAGCAACCCACGCGTAGCGGCACAGACAGCCTTCTTCTTGCCCTGAAGAAGGCTGTCTGTGCCGCTACGCGTGGTTTGCTGCTCAGCTTATGTTTGCTGTATGAAATAGCCATGTAAAATAAAGGCTTTTTTTTATATAGTTGGATACGAAGAGTGCCTTGGATTCCTCATCTCATCTCATCTCATCTCATCTCATCTCATTATCTCTAGCCGCTTTATCCTGTTCTACAGGGTCGCAGGCAAGCTGGAGCCTATCCCAGCTGACTACGGGCGAAAGGCGGGGTACACCCTGGACAAGTCGCCAGGTCATCACAAGGCTGACACATAGACACAGACAACCATTCACACTCACATTCACACCTACGGTCAATTTAGAGTCACCAGTTAACCTAACCTGCATGTCTTTGGACTGTGGGGGAAACCGGAGCACCCGGAGGAAACCCACGCGGACACGGGGAGAACATGCAAACTCCGCACAGAAAGGCCCTCGCCGGCCACGGGGATCGAACCCGGACCTTCTTGCTGTGAGGCGACAGCGCTAACCACTACACCACCGTGCCGCCCGCCTTGGATTCCTTCTTTTTTCAAATATATTTCTATGTGTTTTCCTGAAGCAAATTCAAGTATTAACAATCTCAATAAGTGGGACTGAACCCATGGTATAAACACTTGTGCACACTTCTGCATGTCCCATGATTTCCAGGTTTTCCTATTAAATGGCACAAAACATTTCAAGGAAAAATCCATGTTAAACACTTGTACATTAAAGCTATACTTCCCTTCAGATTTTTCAAGTGTAGGTCATAAAAATAATTTTCCCTGACACCCAATTAGTTTTGTTTAGTGATTCGAAAGAATTCAAATCACAGACTTCCAATTTTATTAGTTTTTTTAAAATAGAATAAGGACGGGACGGTGGTGTAGTGGTTAGCGCTGTCGCCTCACAGCAAGAAGGTCCGGGTTCGAGCCCCGTGGCCAGCGAGGGCCTTTCTGTGCGGAGTTTGCATGTTCTCCCCGTGTCCGTGTGGGTTTCCTCCGGGTGCTCCGGTTTCCCCCACAGTCCAAAGACATGCAGGTTAGGTTAACCGGTGACTCTCTAAATTGACCGTAGGTGTGAATGTGAGTGTGAATGGTTGTCTGTGTCTATGTATCAGCCCTGTGATGACCTGGCGACTTGTCCAGGGTGTACCCCGCCTTTCGCCCGTAGTCAGCTGGGATAGGCTCCAGCTTGCCTGCGACCCTGTAGAACAGGATAAAGTGGCTAGAGATAATGAGATGAGATGAGAAAATAGAACAATTAATGAATTTAGAGTCATGTGGCCCTAAATTCTCTGCTATTTTTTCCTGCTTCCCCATGACCCAATTCAAGATACTACGTCATGCATCATGTGGTGGGCTTTCCCCATTCGCACAAGGCATTGTGGGATACAAATTTGAAGCAGGAGAGAAAAATGGAGGACGTGTGTGTGAGAATGAAATGTGAAAGACGGACAACAGAAATGGAAAGTGAGAAGAAAAGATGTTATGTTGCGAAGAAAAGACAACGCAGGACCAAACTAATAAATATTGGTGGTCAGTGAGCACCTTGGTGTGATCAGCTGGTCGTTTAGCGACAGAATGATGTAACTGTCAGTGCACGGTCGAAGGTAAACCTGTAGATGGCAGTAATGCAACACTGTGGATGCCAGCTGCTGTAAAACCCAAAAGAAGAAGAAGGTAAACCTGCGCACACAGGACTTCCTCTGTCTGCTTGACTGCACAAATTGAGCAATTTCATGCACATTATTTGCTAGGGGAATCCCCTCAAATTAAATAACTTCCCAGCCACAGATTGGCCTGATATTTTGTGACATATTACAGAAATAAACATATCACAATGACCAAATTTCAGAGGGAACTAATTCTCATTGATTTTTTTAAATCGAAAGACTGTCGAGCTTTAATCTTTAGAATTGCGATCGTCAACAGCGTTCAAGATTTACTTTTTTAATCAAATTCGTAGTCGACCTTTTTAGTTTAAACATCTTTTGATAAGCATTTCTATTTTCACTTTAGTTTCTTACATTTGCTAGAATGGCTTTCAACTACCTGCTGATTATTCTATTCCCAGTATGAAATTAGATTGGTCAATGCACAGATTACTTACTATCTGTGCAGATAACTCCAGCAGCAGATGCAGCTCCTGCTCTCTTCCAGCTGACAACACTATGGTGCTCACATTCAGTTATAGTCATCTCATGTCCACAACACTTCACCCCACTCATCACCATCTCAGTCACATTACTGCTGTCCCAGTACCAAGTTTCCTTAGAAACAAAGGATGATGCTAATAACACAGAGACCTTACACAGAGACCTGATCTATCATGACCATGAGGGTACACAAGCAGTCATACTAATGGAAGATTAAATCAGATAGACCAGAATATCCCACAGATTTTTTAAAATCTCCAAATATGATTCATTTTTACCTTGCCCGGGACGGAGTCCACCGGGGGTGAGGTATTGTTTTCAGTTGGGTTTCTTTGTTTTTTTGTTAATGATATTACGGGAAAATGGCTGGATCAATCTTCATGAAACTTTCAGGATAGATGGGCATTGGTCTCAAATAGAACCTCCACCATTTTGAGGGTCATCCGGTCAAGGTCACCAAAAAGGTCAAAATTATTTTTGTTGTGGCTACTGCCTCATATACAGGCACTAGCTACTATGTCATCGTGCTGTAAGAATGGCACACTGCGCATGTGCATACACGTTCCAATTAAAATGGCCGGTGAGTGTATACAATTCGGTTCACCATTTGAAATAAATGGACTAGACTAAAGAAATCACTTTCAGACATGTTTATGCTTATTACAGAGGGAGAGTGCGTTCCACTGAGCTCTAGCGCTGGGCCATTTCCAGGAAATAAAAGTTTTGGTCATGGCGACAGCGTGTGTATGTCAGCCTCGGTTCAGAGGTTTCAGTTTCGAAAACTGTAAGAGGTAAGAGTAGAATAATATAAAGTACAGACACTTGGTATATTTTACTTCTGTGATTTTTAAATTGTTCATTTTTGGATTATGCTTCATTTTTGTGGCTACTGTCTCATAGAATAAATATATATGCTATATTTACTGTATGGACATGGTATCAGAAAACAGTTTTATTTATAAGCAGTAGCCACATGGACCCATAGGGTACCTATTTTTTATTATGATATCTTCCTTCATATTCATCATAAGTGCTACTGGGCGAGGTTTGTTTTGCCTGGCAACACTTTTTTTTTTGCTTTTTTGCTCCCCCCCAAATTATTGAACCATACACTGTATATTGGATAAAGATTTAGCTCCAATACATCAAATGAAATCCTGGACAAATGAGACCATCTGTCTAGGTTTGATCTTGTTTTATCTATTGCTCTTTTCTCCATCTCCTGGCCACCGAGATCTGTGTTGTTTCAGCACAGATCACCAAAGCAGGTAAAGCTGAACACATCAAAAGACAGTTTCCCACACCACACACCTGGCTAAGTTGGGAGAAACTGGATAGAGTACTAAAACTGTATGATTTATTAACTGACATATTGTATGCTGACTAAAGATGGTACACTGGTTACTGATAAGCTTCAAGAGTCTGGAGTGTTGAAAAGACTTTTGCTAATGCATCATACAGTCAGTGGCAAAAACTTTTCATGATAAAACATACTATTTTTGCTTGTAGATTTGGAAGCCAAAGCTTGTACTGTGGCGCAGGGTTTTCTGGACTCGAGCTCTGGAGCAGAAGATCCTAGGATGCTGTGGTCGGCACATCAGTTGAAGGAAGTACTACCAGATATCCCTCTGATATGCCCCTTTCCACCAACATGAACCAGGCGCTATAGTTTTGGGCTGGTGCTAGTGCTGGAACTGGTTTAACTTGCAAACCTTCTAAGAACCAGTTTGCTTTTCCATGGGCTAGAGAGTCACCACAGACCAACGTTATTATGTCACTGTATACTGTATAAGTCTCTGCTTTCCCAGCAGCTAGCACCGCAATGGATTTTTATTAATCCTTTTGCATGGCAGTCATGCATATCTTTTTAATTATTTCTCTGCTACAGAAAAGTTTGTACTACACCCCGGTATCAGTAGATCATCTTATATTATTTTTATAAAGTTTAGACTTAGAAATCAGGAGCTGGACATTGTGTGGAATGAAACAAAATAACCCAGTTTGAGGGACTGTTGTAAGGAGATGTGTTGATTCAGTATCAGACATTAAAGATAATTTATAAATGAAAAATCTTACTTTATTTTGTGACGTGAATGTCTCTGAAATGTACATGTTAAACTGTCATTATTATGAATAGTGTAGAGATAAACTGACAAATTTCAGTTTGATTTAAATTATGTGTCCAGTTAACTCATTTCCTTTAGAAGTCTGTCATTTGCATCATTTGCCACATCTTTTCTTGATCAATGAACTTGTGGTCTTGGTCACAAAAACAATCCAACATTCAGGGCCTGTTTAGCACACGTGACCTAGTCTGCCAGGCAGATCAGTGACTAATATTTGCTAACAATTTATGAAGATCTTACACTGACCACTAACTAAAACTAGCTAAAAGTTTTCAAATCTTTTTCAAATATCAATATTTGATAATACATGTGCTAACGAGACAGACACTGAGTATTTGTTAAGCAGATTTCCTATGTAGTTTATACCCAGTGTTCTTGTACTTTTTGCTGCTAGGAACCCCTTTAACTGTAGAAATTCAATCGAATTCAATTGACCCCCTCAGTACAGATTTATTACATGAACATTATTATCCCCTGCCACAAAGTACACAGGGGGATATAAGAATGGAGTTCTTCCGTCCGTCCGTCCATTTCAATCCGGACAAGTTTTCTCAGAAACTACATAAGCTACATCAATGAAACTTTGCATGCTCATATTACTATTCATGATGTAAGTTGAATTCGAAATCTTTTACAATTAATTATTATTTTCAGAGTTATGGCCCTTGATTTTCGTTATTGGATTTTGTACAAGTGGACTCAATCTGGACAAGTTTTCTCTGAAACTACATAAGCTACATCAATAAAACTTTGCATGCTCATACTACTGAAAAAAGCTGGGTAGCATTTTATGAAGGTGTCATAGCACTTACGACATCATAAGTCAATATTAAAACTATGGGCTTATAAGGTTATAAGTGTTAAGAGGTCTTCATAAAATGCTCGTGCGGGGGATAGTGATGACCATGTCTTGTTTAAATGTATACAGTAACATTTTGTCTTTGGAGCCAGAGTCATCTATTCTTCAATTTTCTGTGACAGAGCACCAAGGTCCAAGCTGTTATTATTTATGGGCACCTTATTTTTGAGTTCGTGAACTTTGGATGAACCCCATTAAAGCCAATACATTACAACCCAACACAAGTGACCAGTCAAACAGAAGAGCTAGAAAAATGCAATAATAAATATAATAACTTTTATAATACAGTAATGGGTTGATACTTTAATAAAAATTTTAAAAATCAGGGACCCCTGGCTAAGTTTCTGGGACCCTTGGAGAACAGCTGGATTGCAGTGTTCTTCTGAATGTTGTTTTCACTACTCATGAGAACCGTTAGAAACTCAAGGCACAGGTAAGATAAAGACATGATTAAAGTCATTAAGGATTCCTCACACCCTGGTCATAACCTTTTCCAACTCCTCCCCTCCAGCAGGCGCTAGAGAACACTGCAAACCAGAACCACCAGATATAAGAGCAGCTTCTTTCCCCTTGCCATCAATGCCATAAATATCTGACCTGGACCATCCTTGCCATTGGACTATTGTCCCACTTGTACTTCCTGTAACATAGTCTTGTTTGCACTACCTCACTGCACTCTGTGTACACTGACTGTGTCGTGTATATTTTTTGTATATTGTATACAATATTGTCTGTAAATATCCTGCATATGTCTGTATATTGTATACTGGTTATACAGTGGTGCTTGAAAGTTTGTGAACCCTTTAGAATTTTCAATATTTCTGCAGAAGTATGACCTAAAACAACAGCAGATTTTCACACAAGTTCTAAAAGTAGGTGAAGAGAACCCAGTTAAACAAATGAGACAAAATATTATAATTGGTCATTTACTTATTGAGGAAAATGATCTAATATTACTTATCTGTGAGTGGCAAAAGTATGTGAACCTCTAGGATTAGCAGTTAATTTGAAGGTGAAATTAGAGTCAGGTGTTTTCAATCAATGGGATGACAATCAGGTGTGAGTGGGCACCCTGTTTTATTTAAAGAACAGGGATCTATCAAAGTCTGGTCGTCACAACACATGTTTGTGGAAGTGTATCATGGCATGAACAAAGGAGATTTCTGAGGACCTCAGAAAAAGCATTGTTGATGCTCATCCGGCTGGAAAAGGTTACAAAACCATCTCTAAAGAGTTTGGACTCCACCAATCCACAGTCAGTCAGATTGTGTACAAATGGAGGAAATTCAAGACCATTGTTACCCTCCCCAGGAGTGGTCGACCAACAAAGACCACTCCAAGAGCAAGGCGTGTAATAGTCGGCGAGGTTGCAAAGGACCCCAGGGTAACTTGTAAGCAACCGAAGGCCTCTCTCACATTGGCTAATGCTAATGTTCATGAGTCTACCATAAGGAGAACACTGAACAACAATGGTGTGCATGGCAGGGTTGCAAGGAGAAAGCCACTGCTGTCCAAAAAGAACATTGCTGCTCATCTGTAGTTTGCTAAAGATCACGTGGACAAGCCAGAAGGCTATTGGAAAAATGTTTTGTGGATGAATGAGACCAAAATAGAACTTTTTGGTTTAAATGAGAAGCGTTATGTTTGGAGAAGGGAACACACTGCATTCCAGCATAAGAACCTTATCCAATCTGTGAAACATGGTGGTGGTAGTATCATGGTTTGGGCCTGTTTTGCTGCGTCTGGGCCAGGACAGCTTGCCATCACTGATGGAACAATGAATTCTGAATTATACCAGCAAATTCTAAAAGAAAATGTCGGGACATCTGTCCATGAACTGAATCTCAAGAGAAGATGGGTCATGCAGCAAGACAACGACCCTAAGCACATAAGTTGTTCTACCAAAGAATGGTTAAAGAAGAATAAAGTTAATGTTTTGGAATGGCCAAGTCAAAGCCGTGACCTTAATCCAATTGAAATGTTGTGGAAGGACCTGAAGCGAGTAGTTCATGTGAGGAAACCCACCAACATCCCAGAGTTGAAGCTGTTCTGTATGGAGGAATGGGCTAAAATTCCTCCACACCGGTGTGCAGGACTGATCAACAGTTACTGGAAATGTTTAGTTGCAGTTATTGCTGCACAAGGGGGTCACACCAGATACTGAAAGCAAAGGTTCACATACTTTTGCCACTCACAGATATGTAATATTGGATCATTTTCCTCAATAAATAAATGACCAAGTATAATAGTTTTGTCTCATTTGTTTAACTGGGTTCTCTTTATCTACTTTTAGGACTTGTGTGAAAATCTGATGATGTTTTAGGTCATATTTATGCAGAAATATAGAAATTCTAAAGGGTTCACAAACTTTCAAGCACCACTGTATTGTTGATTGCATAATCAAATAATATTGGCTGGCGTTGAGTGGTATATCAGATATAGTCCATTCAGCTAGCACGATGGAATATATCTTGTCTCCAATTTGTCTTTGACGAGTTCAGTATCATGCTAGCTGAATGGAATATATCTGATATACAACGAAAAAAGACAGCCATTATTATTATTATTATTATTATTATGCATTCAATAGAACAATTATAGATTTTACAAAAAGTTAAGAACTGGGGGGTGACTTACCAATATTAAATGTTGATTCTGATCAAATGTAATTCAATGTTCTGTCAATCCAATGTACATGTACAAAGTCAAAGTTCTAACAATAAAAATGGTACAAGTCCAAAAAGCCTGAACAACAACCCAACTTATATAGGAGCTATGTACAGGTTGACAGTTCAAGTTCAAAGTTACTTTTGGTAGTAGTTCATTGTTACATTGCAGTTGTTCAAAACAAAAGGGCTTTGCTGAGTGAAGTCCACAAGTGAAGTCCTCTTGTAAAAGTCTCCGTCACTTTTCCTCACCTCCAAGTCGAACTTTGACAATATTTCCACTGTTGCTCTCTTTTCCAGTTTTTCAATGTCCGTTGGTATGTTTTTCTCCTGTAAATATGCATGAAGAATATCCAGTGAAGTTTTGTAGCCTTTCAGGTGTTCAGCATGTCTTTCTCTTACTCTTTTCTTATCTTCCGCTTTAAATCTTCTGCTTTTCATGAAGCAAACCTTGCAGCCATGTTTGTGTACAAACTGTCACAGTCACTCGCTAGCATGGAAGTTTTACATCTCCGATGTGTCTCTTTTCCAGCTTTTCCATATATTTAATGTGGAAGATTAAATACGTGAAGAATATCCAGTGAAGCTTTGGTAGCCTTTTGGGTGTTCAGTACATCTTTCTCTTTCAAAATTCTCTTTAAATCTTCCGCTTTTAATTAAGTAAACCTCATGGCCTTGTTTGTGTACAAACTGTCAGTCATTCGCTAGCATGTAAGTTTTACATCTCCAATGTGTCTCTTCCCATTTTTCGATGTCCGTTGGTATGTTTTTCTCTTGTAAATATGCGTGAAGAATATCTAATGAAGTTTTGGTAGCCTTTTGGATGCTCAGCGCATCTTTAGTTTCAGTTTTCAGTTTTTTTATTTAGTGTTTAAACCTAGCACTGGATCTTCGCTATTTCCTGGCCACCAAAGAAATGATTGTGCGCATGCGCAGCAGAAAAGTTTTGTCATTGGATTTTCGCATCAGCTCCGATGAGTGATGTTGTGTTGTCTTGACAATGTGCAATATTATAAAAATATTGCAAGCTCATTCTCCATTGGGGAGAGTGGCGTAATACATGCAGGATAAGTGATATGATAACAATATTGCATGCCATCAATAAACCCACAAGAAGGGAATAGAATGCATGTTTTTATTCCATGGAAAAAGTGGCCCATCTCATCTCATCTCATTATCTCTAGCCGCTTTATCCTTCTACAGGGTCGCAGGCAAGCTGGAGCCTATCCCAGCTGACTACGGGCGAAAGGCGGGGTACACCCTGGACAAGTCGCCAGGTCAAAGTGGCCCATATGTACAATAATTATTAATAATGTATACTGTATATTATAGATATTGTATATTATTTATATTATAGATTTTTATGTATAACATATTATAGATATTGTATATTATAGATAGATAGATCTATTTAGGGGGTGGCACGGTGGTGTACTGGTTAGCACTGTTGCCTCACAGCAAGAAGGTCCTGGGTTTGAGCCCCGTGGCCGATGAGGGCCTTTCTGTGCGGAGTTTGCATGTTCTCCCCATGTCTGCGTGGGTTTCCTCCGGGTGCTCCAGTTTCCCTCACAGTCCAAAGACATGCAGGTTAGGTTAATTGGAGGCTCTAAATTGACCGTAGGTATGAATGTGAGTGTGAATGGTTGTTTGTCTCTATGTGTCAGCCCTGTGATGATCTGGCGACTTGTCCAGGGTGTACCCCGCCTTTCGTCCATAGTCAGCTGGGATAGGCTCCAGCTTGCCTGCAACCCTGTAGAACAGGATAAAGCGGCTACAGATGATGGATGGATATATATTTAGATTATAAATACACATTGTATAATACAGATATTTTTGATAATATAGGTATTGTGTAATATGTATATTTCATATAAGTTATTGTAGATTGCATATTTATTTATATTGTGTAACGTCTATATTGTCCATATTGTACATTACATGTACATATATACATTTCTCTTATATTACAGATACATAACTTTTATATACACATATTCATCCCTCCTTCCTCTGTATGTGTCAATATACTTGGCTAATAAACTTGATTTTGAAGATTTTTTTTAAACGTTGTTGTAATCTTATCAGCCAATCACAAGTGAGTGTACGTAACTCCAACCAATAGTCATAAATATGGTCAGATGACGCACTAATCGCCACCAATTAAATCGTCGGGGAGGCGGGTGCATGACATATAGTGACCAAAGAAGTGATTCTGGGCGATAGTTTTCAGTTCATTGTCAGTTGGTTTGTTTGGTTTTATCGTGAAGGATGAGAGAAATTGTTCATTTGCAAGCAGGACAGTGCGGCAACCAAATTGGTGCCAAGGTAAGAAGTGAAAGACGGTCTTTTGAGAGATTTACAGGTTTTCCCGGCCTCTGTCTGAGGGCCTCAGTCTGTTTTAGCTCTTAGGGATTGTTGAATTGTCATTTGTTTTAAACGTTATTATTTTAAATGACCATTTTTGTATCGTAGGCCCATTAATATCTGTCTGTAAATAATACAACAAACATATGGTTAACTATCGGACTCAGTAATAAACCCAACATTTGGTAAACCGTTGATTGTAAAGCCCAAATGTCTTCTGACAGATTAAATTCATAGTTCATAATGTTTTAAACGATAAGCGGTTTGCTGTGAATGAGCTAATGCTGAAACAATGCAGCTGCTGAAGGGTGTTTACCAGCGCGCATGCGCACTACCGGCCGTTCACGTGTTGATAGAACATGGAGAGGTTACGGATTACAGAAATGTTAAAAAAAAAAAAAAAGTGGGGGGAATACAAGCAGGGCCGTAGCCAGTATTTTAAAATCACAGAGGTCCGGGATGTGAGGGGGTGAATTACACGTCACACAAGAGATCTCTTCCTGAAATTACTTTTAATGGTGTTTGAACTGAATATCATCATCATCTAATCTCATTATCTGTAGCCGCTTTATCCTGTTCTACAGGGTCGCAGGCAAGCTGGAGCCTATCCCAGCTGACTACGGGTGAAAGGCGGGGTACACCCTGGACAAGTCGCCAGGTCATCACAGGGCTGACACATATGCCGCTTTTCCACTACAAACGCGGCTGAGCCGTGCCGTGCCGAGTCGAGCTGAGCGGGGCTGTTGGAGTTGCATTTCGACTACAACCGCGCTGAACCGTGCTGGTTGGAAGTGGGTGGACACATTGGGTGGAGTTAGCGAAAGTGGGTGGACGTCACGTGATGTCGTTAAGCAGCGCAAACAGTGACATCAGTGACAGTGGCGGAACAAGTCAGAGCCGGGCCGGGGGCGGGGCAAATGACCGGGCCCTTTATTAAAGCTTATCATAACATCATTTTAGGCTACAAAATGTCCGCAACTGCGGTGTTTACCAATTTCAACACTACCGGGTGCAACTATGTTATTTAGTACATCAAGTCCTTCAAACGAACATGTAACTCAGAAACAAAAAACATTAGGATACTGTACATGGCTCATAATAAAACATCAATAGCCTATACTGCGCACATTATTTGAAGGGCATACGAATGAGCGCTCAGAGGTTGCAACGGTGACAGGAAGAGTTAGAAATAAAAGGAGGGCGGTGCAAACCTCACTGAATGCACTGTGTTTACCAATTTCAACACTACGGGGTGCAACTATGTTATTTTGTACATTAAGTCCTTCAAACGAACATGTAACTCAGAAACAAAAAAACATTCGGCGACATACTGTACATGACTCATAATAAAACATCAATAGCCTACTGCGCGCATTATTTGAAGGGCATACGACGAGCCTTGCGCTCCGCGAACTCGTGCACGATGCTCTGTATGTCACTGATTCAGTGAGCTTTTAAGCGGTAGTCTCACGACCCGGAGAGTAAACAATAAACATGGAGGACATGGAGTCGTTAGTGTTGCTGGTCTTGGTGCTGTGGCTTGTTGTCACCGACAACGCGGACAGATACTGGCAAGAGCGTATAGATGAGGCGAGGCGCATAAGGCTTCAGAAATTCTCGTAATTCGTAATTCTTCTTCTTCCGGGTTTGCGGTGTTTACAGATCCCAGCGCGCTCGTGGGGCGTGTGTGGGCGTGTGAGGACACTCCTCCTCACCAATCAGTGCACAGGGGAGTGTCTGCTCACGCCCCCAACCTCACTCGGCACGGCTTGGCTCGCTTCAGCCCCACTCCAAAACGGTGCGAGTTTTAGGGGCTAAGCAGGGCTGAAACGAGCTGAGTCGTGCTGGTTTTTGGTAGTCGAAACGCGAGCCGTGTCGGGCTGAAGTGAGCTGAAAAAGGGTAGTGGAAAAGGGCCAATAGACAACCGTTCACACTCACATTCACACCTACGGTCAATTTAGAGTCACCAGTTAACCTAACCTGCATGTCTTTGGACTGTGGGGGAAACCGGAGCACCCGGAGGAAACCCACGGGGAGAACATGCAAACTCCGCACAGAAAGGCCCTCGCCGGCCACGGGGCTCGAACCCGGGACCTTCTTGCTGTGAGGTGACAGTGCTAACCACTACTAGCCTGGGCCCGCCCATCCTAAGCGTGATGCAACACGAGGGCCTGTTCCGAGCTTAGTCTGGCCAGGCAAGCTATCTACAGCATTTCCAAGCTCCCGAAAAATCGGGAACCAATCAACTTTGAGCATCTCCAACGGCCCTGGGTAGAGGCGTGTTCAAGGCAGTGACGTAGTAGAACTGCGACCGGAAGCCATAGATTGTTTACAGATCTATGCCGGAAACGCTTAATTCACATCACGAACATGGAGCAGCGGCAAGCCTTTAACACAGCGGTAGATGCTGTATTGAAAGCATTCAATGGGAAGTTCTCATTGAAAACGGAGCAAAGAGCAGCCCTGGAGGTATTTATTGAAAGGAAGGACGTTTTCGCCTTGCTCCCGACCGGCTTCGGTAAGGGTTTAATCTACCAGTTAGCCCCGCTGGTAGCCAAATCAATGGGGCTCAGAGAGAATCCTATCGTCGCGTCACATACGTCAGAGGAAAGAGTGATGCGATTGGTTTAAGCTTCGTCACAGCCTTTTCTGGCTTCGACCAGTAGCAAACTGAGGCATTTCAGGGAGGCGGGTCAACCACGGGCTCTGGGAAACGGTTTGGCTTAATAGCTTGGCCAGACCAAATGCTCGGGGAGCTTTGAAGTCGCGTCGGCCAGGCTAAATCACTACACCACCGTGCCGCCCCAAGACATTTTAATGTTGTTCTTTTTTTTTTTTTTAATCCTGTTGAATATTTAGCATACAAATGTATTTTCAGCTCTTAAAAATGACTGAGGTCCGGACCTCGGTGGCCTCATAGCTGGCTACGGTCATGGATACAAGATACGGATGGCGAATTTTACGGATGTTGCTACAAGTTCGTACAAGAACAGTGACACGGATGTCACAAAGATTGTCTCCATGGTGACGTTACCTGCTGATGGTAGCTACATGATGGAGGTAGAAGTTCCAGATAAAGCCGAGCCAATACTCACTAATTAGCAGACGAGTCTTTCGATAAGAGATGTGGAACATCTAACAATATACAGAGAACACAACTCTGAAATGCCAATTTTATTTTTTGACAGAGTTTGAAGTTTCTGTATTTCACCCAAAGACTGATGTAGAAAGGAGGGCTGAGGTAGCACATACTTGCCAACTTTTCAAAATTCTCATGGGGGAGAAAAGTGCGTGAACGGCATTTTCAATTGGATGAGGATCTGATGTGCGGTTGAAACGATAAAAACATTGGATCCCAATTAATTGCAAACCATTTGAAATTTATACAATGAGAGTTTTTGAATTGTTGATATTGTTTTATCAGTTACTCTAGGTTATGGGATTCATGTATCAGGCATGAGAGCTCAGAGTGAAAAATCTGAAATAATACTCTTGTCTTGAATTTTAATATAATAATGAAAGGGAAGTCTTAAATCAGATTTTTAGTTGAAAAATCTACTGCCTGAATATTGTATCCATACAGAGACCCACAGAAAATAACAAGTGATGCTTTAGAAGAATGTTCATAATTTCACTTGTAAACTTTCAAACATAAATTCAAAATAGCACTAAGACACTACCACACACTTCAAATACACTCACCAAACAAATTCTGTCATGCAAAATTTCACTAAACAATTGAGAAGCTGTACGGTTTGTTTCTGAAATGGTATGGAAGACTAGTTTAATTTCACACTCAAATGTCCATTGTATTCTGATTTAGGCCACTCGTTTTATATTATCTGGTTGACGGATCCGCCGAAGTGCTGAGAAAACTGACGCTTGAAAAAAAAAATTCAACTTTTAGTTTTTATTTTTCCCCTGCCAATCTCTCAAAAGATGCCGATGTGAAAATTTTATTTAATCTAAATTAAACGTTAAGTCACATCTTTATCATGACCATTTGATACCTCGCGATACAACTTGCCATTTTTCAGTCACTGTATTGACCCCACTGTATTTGTGTCTCGTGCCTCGAGAGTTCCCAAAGTGCATTGCGAATAATGGTGGCGTCCAGGAAGCGTGTTCATGCCATGTGAGAAGAATCGAATAACAAATCACAATGACTACGTTTACATGCACGTCCAAATCGAGCTGCTGTTGGTAATCGAGCAAAGGGTCCCAGCAGAGGGCAGCACGGTGGTGTAGTGGTTAGCGCTGTCGCCTCACAGCAAAAAGGTCCTGGGTTCGAGCCCCGGGGCTGGCGAGGGCCTTTCTGTGTGGAGTTTGCATGTTCTCCCCGTGTCCGCGTGGGTTTCCTCCGGGTGCTCCGGTTTCCCCCACAGTCCAAAGCCATGCAGGTTAGGTTAACTGGTGACTCTAAATTGACCGTAGGTGTGAGTGTGAATGGTTGTCTGTGTCTATGTGTCAGCCCTGTGATGACCTGGCGACTTGTCCAGGGTGTACCCCGCTTTTCGCCCGTAGTCAGCTGGGATAGGCTCCAGCTTGCCTGCGACCCTGTAGAAGGATAAAGCGGCTAGAGATAATGAGAGAGAGGGTCCCAGCAGGGGTGCCAGAGAAATCCAATCCTACATGCACAAGTGAAATCGGGCTATTGTGCAAGGTGCATTGTGCACCCGAGCCACACGTGGCGCTACACTCCCCATCGTGTTGGTACACTTCTGGTTGTCGTCATGAAGAAGAGCTATAGTGTTGCCAGATACTGCTGACGTTTTCCAGCCCAAAACATGTTAAAATCCGCTAAAATGCACTTAAAACTCCCAATCTGGCAACACTAGCAGTTCTGTGTTCAAGCTGTTAGGCTTGCTCTAACAGACTATGGCTACAAACTGTCCGGCGCAGAACACTGTTTTGTAAGACAACTTATTTTGCACAATAATATTTTTCTAAAGTCCATTTTTTTTTTTATATATATATTATATATATATAATATACACACACAATGACTTGTTTATGTACACAATTCAGCTATGCAACAGATGTATTTGGTGATACAGTAAGTGAGCTAAATTTTAACAATGCAAACAATGCCACAAAAAGAAAAGATTCATGCCGTTGTCATGATTCGTTGTCATGCCGACCGAGGCTGTTGTGTTTCCTGCTTGTGGTCTCGTCACTCGTCACTTCCGGAAGTAGCTCGACAACTAGCTCGATAGGGTATACATGCACAAAGTAGCTTGGCAGAAATCGCATAAACTAGGTCATGTAGCTCGATTCCGAGAAATCAAGTTCGGTTCAATTTCAGCCGAATTAAGGTGTATACATGGCATTTTGAACTTCGATTTCAGTCGAGCAACGGCAGAAATTCGATTCTCTCTATGTGCATGTAAACGTAGTGATTGACTTTGTTCGTGCAGGTTCGTTTAAATGGGGGACAAGCTGCATTTAAGCAGTCTGCCAAAGGAGAAACTGTCGGTGAGTTTATAATGCGCGTGGCAGACTGTGCTCTGGCCGATATCCTAGGGTATGTTTACTCTTTCCCTGGAACATGTACCACTTCTCATGGAATTGTAAGGTCTCCATTTTTGTATTGTGTGGAGTCCTACAGCTACAGCATATATGGAAGTTGACCTCACAAGGAAATGTTTTCCTTCGTATAAATATATACCTAAATTGGTTTTGCATTTGTTTCATTAATATGAACACGTCAATATTTCAACTGGAAACTTCTTTTGGTAGACTAGTACATATATTTTGGGTTAATTAATTTCAACAATACAGCCAAAAATTAAGTGCATTATTATTTTTTTCCTCTGACGCTTTTTTCATTTAAAGAAAATATTTTTTTCAATCTTGTAGCCTTATTTTTTTCTTATTTCGCCCTATATCACACAATTTGACCTGAAAAATCTGTCAACCAGAAAAGTGGCCTTAACTGCAAAAAGAAATTCTCAAGAGTTAAAAACCATTTCAATATGATAAATATATTTTGTTTATACAGAGGTGCAGATCCTACTGTATATGCAATTTAATTATACTTCTTGCTACAAAAATACAAAACATAATATAAATCTTAATTTAATTTCAATGTCTAAGTACTTGTTACATACACATGTACAAATGATCAACTATTTTTAATTAAAAATAAGAACATTAAGAATTTACATAAAAGGGTGTGAATGACCTATTGTAGTTTTGAAGACTATGTAATTTACCTGCTTTTACCCCACCGTAAGATTGGGATAATTGGAATAAATGAATCGCTTTGTAGCCTTACTTTGCAAAATGTGTTGGGCTGGCTGGTTGAACATTTGCTTATCCATGAAAATTCATTCTCCCATGCAACCTGGTATTTGCTTTCATGTTTTTGCCGTTTGGTATTGGGTTTAGTGGCCATGATGAATGACTGCTTGTAAAAAATGTCGGCCAGCCTGGGTGAATCCTACATTACGGAAGTGACTGTCGTTCTGTTTGTTGATTGGTTAAAAATCAGTTGACGTCAGCAGTGTTTCTCATACGATTCTGATTGGACATAATTGGGAGTATTTTTAACTTGGTGGTAGGGATTTCCCAAAACCGGGAGATTATCCAGTTTTTAATAAATACGATCAGGAGACGGAGACTAAAATCGGGAGCCTCCCGCCAAAATCGGGAGGGTTGGCAAGTATGGTAGCAGATGGTCACAGGTAAATTCATTTCAGTGATGACATTTTGGATACATTTTGGATACATCATTGACTTTGTATGACTTTTTTTTTTTGGTTTATCTTTCTATCTGTGTTTCTTCTTGTCTTTATTTCTTTTTCTTGTGAAGGGGACCCTGTAAGTTAAAAGGTTACTCTGGACTTAGTACTAGCTACATATCAGAACAAATGGGAAGAGTAATGGATAAGCACTTTCGAAAAGAAGTTTACGTCCCTTTGTCGCCAAACTTTAAGAACATCGCAGTGTTGCATCATCGGTGATAAATCTGCATCTCAACTGAAGGCACACACATTGCATAAAGCAAATAAAACAAAAGGGTTGTGTCATTTAAAAAGATGTAGATGGTAAAAAGCAGCATGGAATGGCGTGCCTATAAATTTATACAAAGAGTCTGTAGCCACAGAAAAGAATGTGGAGATTATGGACATGCCATGGAATGTCCATCAAATCCATTACCTCAGAGAGAATTTATTAATTTACTACTGATTTTTCATGGAAAAATTCGATCAGTGAATAAAAGATCGGTACATTGTAATTATTTTTTTCCGTGAAGCCGTATTTTGTGAGTGGTGATGTTAAGATATGGTTGTATCTGGTTAGGCTTGTGGAAATCGCTCAGTGGCCACATTTATATAAAAAAAACCCTGCTCTATTTCACTTATTTACTGTCCAGATAAAATATTAAACTTGTGTGGTTTTTTTTTTGTAACTTTTTTTTTTTTTTTATAAACAACCCCAATTTTTTTTATTTATTTATTTTTTTTTTTTGTGCCCTCAGTTTTGGGAAGTCATTAGTGATGAGCATGGAATTGACCCTACAGGCAGTTACCATGGTGATAGTGATCTTCAGTTGGACAGAATTAATGTCTACTACAGTGAAGCTACAGGTGAGGATTTTTCAGTGTTTAATTTTTAAATGATTTTTTTCAACATTTAATGTATGTTTCCTTACTTTTTAAACTTCATTTTGATCCTTTCAGGAGGCAAGTATGTCCCCCGTGCTGTGCTAGTAGATTTGGAGCCGGGTACCATGGACTCTGTGAGGTCTGGACCTTTCGGGCAAATTTTCAGGCCTGACAACTTTGTTTTCGGTAACTATTGCACAACCTTTTTTTGCACTAGCATTCAGATGCAAAGCAGTAAATCTGGTTGTCATCTGTCTTGCAGTCAAATGTGCATGAATTTTGGCTGTGCACCTCATTTTGATTCACCTATTGTTTGTTGCTAGCTCTAATACTGTCAATGCTTCCTCTCCACAGGCCAGAGTGGTGCTGGTAATAACTGGGCCAAGGGCCACTACACAGAAGGTGCTGAGCTGGTGGACTCTGTCTTGGATGTGGTGCGTAAGGAGGCTGAGAGCTGCGACTGCCTGCAGGGCTTCCAACTCACTCACTCGCTGGGTGGTGGTACTGGGTCAGGCATGGGCACCCTGCTCATCAGCAAAATCCGTGAGGAGTACCCTGACCGCATTATGAACACTTTCAGCGTTGTCCCCTCACCCAAAGTCTCTGATACAGTGGTGGAGCCTTACAATGCCACACTGTCTGTCCACCAACTGGTAGAGAACACGGATGAGACGTACTGCATTGACAACGAAGCCCTGTACGATATCTGTTTCCGCACCCTCAAACTCACAACACCAACATACGGTGACCTCAACCACTTGGTCTCTTCCACCATGAGTGGAGTTACAACATGTCTGAGGTTTCCTGGGCAGCTCAATGCTGATTTGCGCAAATTGGCTGTCAACATGGTGCCCTTCCCCCGTCTGCATTTCTTCATGCCTGGTTTTGCCCCACTGACCAGCAGGGGTAGCCAACAATACCGTGCTCTCACTGTACCTGAATTAACCCAGCAGATGTTCGATGCCAAGAACATGATGGCTGCTTGCGATCCACGTCATGGGCGCTACCTCACGGTGGCTGCAGTTTTCCGTGGCCGCATGTCCATGAAGGAGGTGGATGAGCAGATGCTCAATGTGCAGAATAAGAATAGCAGCTACTTTGTTGAATGGATCCCCAACAATGTGAAGACGGCTGTATGCGACATCCCACCCCGTGGCCTGAAGATGGCTGCCACTTTCATTGGGAACAGCACAGCCATCCAGGAGCTGTTCAAGCGCATCTCCGAGCAGTTCACAGCCATGTTCAGACGCAAGGCTTTCCTGCACTGGTACACGGGTGAAGGTATGGATGAGATGGAGTTCACAGAGGCTGAGAGCAACATGAATGACCTGGTGTCTGAGTACCAGCAGTACCAGGATGCAACTGCTGAAGAAGGAGAGTTTGATGAGGAGGAAGAGGAGCTGGCTTAAATATATTTTGTCAGTAACTTTTTTTTTTTTCCATGTTTTTCTGTTCAACTTTCCTTCTCCCCCCCCCCCCCCCCCCCCTTCTGATTTGTCTGTCAAGTTATTTTTCAGATTTTGTGTTCCTCACTTCTGTGCCTTCAAAGTTCTTTGGTTAATACCAATAAAACATGGAGTTAATAATCATGGTATTGGGGTATTTGTTGCAGTGACTTAATCCATGAAATCTTAGGAAAATAATTTTATTATGAAGACCAGTAGGGCTCTATTGCAGTCTTCTGGCACAAGGATCAGTTTGGTGAATTGGCGTTCCTTAAATATTTTAAGAGGTGGTGGCACAGTGGTGTAGTGGTTAGCACTGTTGCCTCATAGCAAGAAGGTCCTGGGTTTGAGCCCAGTGGCTGATGGGGGGGGCCTTTCTGTGTGGAGTTTGCATGTTGTCTGCATGGGTTTCCTCTGGGTGCTCCGGTTACCCCCACAGTCCAAAGACATGCAGGTTAGGTTAATTTGGTGGCTCTAAATTGACACTAGGTATGAATGAGTGTGTGAATGGTTGTTTTTGTCTCTGTGTCAGCCCTGCAATGATTTGGCAACTTGTCCAGGGTGTACCCTGCCTCTCACTCATAGTCAGCTGGGATAGGCTCCAGCTTGTCCGCAACCCTGCACAGGATAAGCACTTACGAATAGTTGATGGCTGGGATTTAAGAGGTTAAGGTCTTTAACTCCTTTATTTCACCCAGCAAAGCGTGAAGGGCATTCGGTGTAACCATCTGTAGTAGTCACACACTGCACAATTTTCAGTCAAGCAACTGTTAATCATAGAATGGTTTAGCTGCTTTTGTCACAAAGTAGTTTCAAGTATGCCTTTCTGTCCATTTAAAAATGAACTATGGTCATTGTTTGCTCATGTTTGTGCCCCCCCCGATGCATGTAAACACTGGTAGTACATTCAGTGCTGGAAACCTACTAAGAACAAGACGGTCAGTTTTAAGAAAACTGCTTTCAGTTGTGCAGTCGTGGGTTAGGTGCCCAGAGTAGATTCTGGGTTTTTTGGCAAGTTGTCAGGCTTTGAGTAATACGCCTTGACTTGCACAAGTATTAATAAGGTTAGACTTGCTTTTCTCTCAGGATTTTAGACAGAGTTTAAACTCCTACCATGTGCAATGTAACAAACAGGGCTGGATTGTACATGCCCACCTGAAAATCAATATCCACTTTTAACAGTTATATAAACGCCACCCAATCACTAGGAAGGAACAAACAGTTGAAATATCTTGTTGAAAAAATGTGTTCAGCATTTTATAAATGCAATCATTATGAACATTTCTCTTTAAAATGCTTTAAGTTTTCTGAAAGCTGCTTTTTCTAGAACTAAAATAAGTTTGACCTGGATTACTTCATTAATGAAGTACTAAACTGGGATGCTCCCTTCAGCTATTTCCTTTTCTTTTTAGACAAAGGGCTAATTTTAAGCCTCCTTGTTTAACTAGTCCTGGGTTGGAATGGCTGCAACAATGCTAGCTCCCATGTCCCTTTGTTAGCTGGAGAGTTGTCCATGGTAATCCACAGATTTCCATAGACATTGGTAGAGATATCTCTGATAAGGACGTGGTGAACACTATTAAAACAGTATTCAAGTAAGAATAAATAAATGTTCTCATGGTGGCTTAAAGCAGTTCCAGGTGTTGATTAATGCTATAAGATCTGATTATTCAGCTGACCAGGATGAAGTTCAAACTTCTCTGCTTCTTCACTGTATGACTCTCTGAAGAACAGAATGTTATGTTATTGTATGGCTAAGAACCAACATAGTCATATGAAAATAAGTACATCCCATGGAAATTGTGGACTTCTCAACATATTTAAACAAGCAAACATTTCACTCTCTTTGATACAGTGCCTACAGATAAAGGTAATGTACTCCAATAAATGACACATTGACATTTTGGAGTCATTTTCATAATTTAAAAATATAAGTCAGAAAAGTAAGGACACCCTTATCACACTTTGAAATCCATAAAATAAGATGCTCTTGATTCGAACCTCCTGCAGGTGGAGCCTGTCTTATTTCAACCTGACATCGCAGGTCTGGTGTTCTCTTTGCTACTGAAGTGTGTGGTGTCGTCATGCCAAGATCTAAAAAGATTTCTAAGGAGCTCAGAAAAAAAGTAATGGATGCCTATGAATCTGACAAGGGATTTAAAAGTAAGATGGCGCCGCAAGAATGGCAGCTAGTTGCAGTAGCTCCGAGCGTGTTTGTGTTTTGGTATGTTTTTGTACTTTTTTCGTGTTTCTTTCTGCACTACTCTCAGTCGGAAGTGTGCACTTCGAGATGTACTACGCGTGAGACTGTGCATTTGTATTTTTCTCTTTTTCTTTCTGGGGCTAGTGAAATCGGCATTAGCAGACCCTTTCAGCCACGGCTCCATTGTTTACACTCGGGAGCAGCTGTTAGCACTGCACAACACCAAGGTACTCCCTGTGGAAAGACCGGTGATCCCCGCGGAATTAAGGAGAAGGGGATGCAGAGCTGGAATGAAGTGCCGGGAGAATAAAAGACGGTATAAACCATGTACGGTATACCGTGTGTCATCATGGGAAACGTAAGATCTCTCCCTAATAAGATGGATGAGCTAACGGCACTAACTAGGCTGCAGAGGGAGTACCGGGAGTGTAGCCTTATGTGCTTTACAGAGACTTGGCTGAATGAACTCTCACCGGACTCACACGTCACTCTGGACAGATTTCAACTCGTGAGAGCGGACAGGAAAGCCAAGGAGAGCGGTAAGAGGAAAGGAGGGGGTATAGCGATGTTTGTGAATGACAGATGGTGTAACCCGGGGCACATCAGGGTAAAGGAGCAGTATTGCAGTAAAAACATTGAACTGCTAGCGGTTAGCATTCGGCCATATTACCTCCCGAGGGAATTCTCGCACGTTATCGCAATAACTGTGTACATCCCCCCAGCAGCCGATGCTGCTGCAGCCTGTGAGCTCTTACACACTGTAGTGTCAAAGCTTCAGACATCGCACCCCCAGTCCCTACTACTAATCTCTGGTGACAGAGATTAATCTCTCCCAACCTTCACTCAGTATGCGAAATGCCACACCAGAGACAAGAGAACTTTGGATTTAACGTATGTGAACACCAAGGACGCATATAGTTCATCACCCCTCCCCCCGCTGGGCTGTTCTGACCACAATCTGGTTCACTTGTCCCCTACATACATACCTATGGTGAATAAACAACCACCCACCAAGAGGTATGTAAGGAGCTGGTCTGAGGAGACCAGTATGGCACTGAGGGACTGCTTTGACACCACGGACTGGGATGTGTTGTGTGAACCTCACGGGGATGACATTGATAGCCTGACAACCTGCATCACGGATTACATTAATTTCTGTGTTGAAAACACTGTGCCAGTCAGGAAGGTACGGTGTTTTCCCAACAATAAACCCTGGGTGACCTCTGAACTAAAAGCCCTATTAAACGAGAAGAAGGTTTTTAAATCTGGCAACAAGGAGGAGATGAGGAGAGTGCAGAGGGAGCTGAAGCGGGGGATAAGGAGAGGCAAGGACAGCTACAGGAGGAAGCTGGAGGAGCACCTCAAGGGGAGCAACACCGGAGAGGTATGGAGAGGCCTGAAAACCATCTCTGACCACACAAAGGACAGTGGGAGGGGCCCTGTATCTGGGGGCCAAGACTGGGCAAATGAGTTGAATCTCTTTTTCAACAGATTTGACTGTGCCACCCCACCCTCCCCCACTCACCATAGTCCTGACTGGTCTGTGATATCACTCCACCCCCCCCCCCCCCCCCGCCCCTCATAATACCTCTGACACCAACAGCTCCCTCCTCACACCACATCACCCCCCTCCGATCCCTGCCAGACCAATCCACACACTCCACCCCCGACCTCACTCTACAGGACTCGCACCTCGGCTACACCCCTCGCCTCTCCACAACAGCTGATCAGGTGTTGAAGGAGCTGAGGAGGATCAAGACAAGGAAAGCTGCTGGCCCTGATGGTATCAACTCCAGACTGCTTAAGGACTGTGCAGATCAGCTCTGTGGGATTCTTCTGTACATTTTCAACCTGAGCCTCAGTCTGGAGAAAGTTCCACTTCTGTGGAAAACATCATGTGTGGTTCCAGTTCCCAAGACTGCGCACCCCAGGGAGCTCAACCACTTTCGGCCAGTAGCTTTAACGTCTCACCTAATGAAGATCATAGAGAGGATTGTTCTCTCCCACCTCCGACACCTGGTGAACAGCGAGGTGGACCCCCTGCAGTTTGCATATCGACCAGGCATTGGTGTGGATGACGCTGTCATTTACCTGCTGCACCGGTCACTTTTGCACCTGGAGGGCACTGGGAGCACTGTGAGAATCATGTTCTTTGACTTCTCCAGTGCTTTCAACACAATCCAGCCATCACTGCTTAGGGGGAAGCTGGAGGGAGCTGGTGTCGACTGCCACCTGGCTGCATGGATCATTGACTACCTCATTAACAGACCGCAGTATGTGAGGCTCCGCGACTGTGTGTCTGATGTGGTAGTCTGCAGCACAGGGGCTCCACAGGGTACAGTGCTCTCTCCTTTCCTCTTTACACTTTACACATCTGACTTCAGCTACAACACGGACAGCTGCCACCTCCAGATGTTCTCAGATGATACAGCCATCATTGGACATGTGTCAGAGGGGGACAATCTGGAGTACAGAGAGGTCATCACCAACTTTGTCACCTGGTGCGAACTGAACCACCTGCGCATCAACGCCAGCAAGACAAAGGAGGTGGTGATCGATCTCAGAAGGACAGTTCCTCAAATTGCACCAGTGAACATCCAGGGTTTGGACATTGAGATCGTGGAGGAGTACAAATACCTGGGTGTTCACCTCAACAACAAACTGGACTGGACTAACAACACAGATGTCCTGTACAAGAAGGGCCAAAGTCGTCTTCACCTCTTGAGAAGACTGAGGTCTTTTGGTGTGTGCAGGACACTGCTTAGGACTTTTTATGACTCTGTGGTAGCATCAGCGATTTTCTACGCTGTGGTCTGCTGGGGCTGTGGAAGTTCAGAGAGGGACAGGAAGAAACTTAATAAACTGGTCAGAAGGGCTGGCTCAGTCTTGGACTGTCCTCTGGACTCCATTGAGGTGGTGGGAGAGAGGAGGATGTTAGCCAAGCTGACCTCAATCATGGATAATCCCTCTCACCCCCTACATGAGGCTGTGGGGGCTTTAAGCAGCTCTTTTAGTAGTAGACTGCTACACCCATGGTGTAAGAAGGAGAGATACCGCAGGTCATTCATACCTATTGCTGTCAGACTGTATAACACCCACAACTTGTAACGTAGCACCAATAACCTGTTTGTTGTTATATTTGCACTACTTCACCACTACTACCTCTGCCACCTCTCATCGATGCAATTATGTGCAATAATATAGGCCTTAAACTATTTTTATGCATACTTATATTTATATTTATGTATATATGTGTGTGTGTATACAGTATACAGAGTCTACCTGTGATGTGCAATTTTTCCGAGCCTCTCAATAAGGCAATTTTTCTATACTTTTTCACGGTAGATAATGCAAATAGCCCTCTGTATTTAATCCTTCATTTGTCTAATTTTTATTTCAGTTTTATTTGTTATCTGTTCGACATTTTCTTGCTACTGTAACACGTGAATTTCCCCAATGTGGGATGAATAAAGTGAATCTAATCTAAAAAGATCTCTAAATTATTAGAAATAAATAATTCCACTATAAGGAAAATAATTTGCAAGTGATGTAGATTTCAAACAACTGCTAATTTGTCCAGGACTGGCCATCCCGGCAAATTCAGCCCAAGAACAGACCATTTGATGCTATAAGAAATCTCTAAGAATCCCAAAATGTCATCACTGGATCTGCAGGTAACTCTTGCAACTGTTGGTGTGAAAGTGCATACATCTACAATCAGAAAGAGATTGGACAAATTTGACCTGCATAGAAGGCGTGCCAGGAAAAAACCTTTGCTGTCCAAAAGGAATGTTAAAGCAAGACTACAGTTTGCTAATGATCATATAGGCAAAGACCAGGCCTTTTTACAATAACGTGCTCTGGACAGATGGATCAAAGGTACGCTTGCCATCTCTACTGAGTCACATGGTAGTCTATTGCTTTTGACAAGTGAATACTGCCCATGGCTTTTAGTTATAAAAACTACTGCATTACAAAATAATCAGTGAACACTGTTGGATTTGCTCTTCTGTTCTTGCTTCTTTACAAGTATATAGCATCAAATAGTCATATTAAGTGAAGCCAAGAGCCAATGGAACAGCACAATAATGATGTTGAATCTAAATTGTATTGCTCTATCGCATCATTCCACTGGCTCTCGTTATGGTTCTAGCCATAATGAGATCAGCAATGATGTCACATACTAAAACAAATTGCACCAGTGTTTGTAAAAAAAAAAACCACACACACACGCTCTGGTGATCATGAATAATGAATGGATTCTCCAAAGAAAAAAAATTGCTATGACAACAAGTTCAAGGCGACTTCGTCTTCAGATCATCCATACATCCAAGCATCAAGGCAAGGTGAGAAGCATGCATTTTGTGAAGTATGTTGGTCCAATTTCCTGATCAGTTTTCTTCAAATATGGCATTCGGAATGCAGGAGAATGCACCATTTTACACAGTTTTTTTTTTTCAAAATCTTCTAGGGGACACTCCCCAACCCCCAAGGTCATGACTGCATGGGTGCAAGTTTTCCGGCATGTGCCGGAAGCTCCGTTTTTTTTGGTTCTGAAAAAGTCATTTTTCCAAATCGTGTAAATCCGTTGAGATTTTCGGGGGGGTGGCCCTCTCACTGTCTCACTCTCAGCGTATTACCGGGTTACTGCGGTACAGTCTCTGCACGAGACAAATCTTTTCATCTCGTCTTTGCCACAAACCTCATTCAATTTATACGCCGCTCACCGATGAGCGGTCCTGACTAGCCCGTTGTTTCACGGTGTTATACATGTGTGATATCATGTTTCACGCACGTAGCACGTTGTTCGACCAAATCAACACAGCTATTCCCATGAGTCGCCATTTCTTTTGGTGCAAGTTAGAACGGTGCTTTTTTTTTTTTTTTAAAGATATTTTTTTGGGCTTTTTGCACCTTTATTGGATAGGACAGTGTAGAGACAGGAAATGAGCGGGAGAGAGAGAGACGGGAAGGGATCGGGAAATGACCTCGGGCCGGAATCGAACGCGGGTCGCCCGCATTCATGGTATGGCGCCTTAACCACCTGAGCCACGATGCCCCCAAGAACGGTTCTTTTGATTGGCTCACTGTTAACTGCCGTCCAATGAAACTTCAGCTTTTATAATAAGCCTTATTTTGCTTCCCTCCCTTGCAACAGATCCATGTGCTTTGCCTCTGGCTGCTGATCAAAATATGTCAAAATGAAGTTTTTATCGGAAGGCTCCGATACAAAAGAATAAGAAAAGACGTCTAGAAATAAATGGAGATGGAAATGGTTAAGCGAGTGTGACAAATGGGGAATATGGCTGAGAAAACCGGACGTCCCAGGAGTTGCGTATTGTGACTGCGTATCAAGTACGGCTCCAGCGGGAAGAAGGGACTTAAAAAAGTCACGCCGATGAGACTAATCACTTGAAAAACAAGAAGACTGTCCAATCAAACCAGGTACAGTAACTTAAAGTTTATTTACTAATGTCAGACTGTATCGTTATTTAATTGATTTGTGAAATAAGGGACATTGTTAAACTTGTACCACATACATTCAACTTTGATAGGTAGTGTATATGATGCAAGTTTAATAATGATTGAGGGAAGGGGGGTATGAAGCTGGACACGTGCCCCCTAGACCGGCCAGGTTAGGCTGAGACGCTAATCATGAAAGGATGAGAGACAACCATTTTAACTTGTAATTTAAATTTTTTTTGAGCCCTAAGGGGGGCTCACCCCCCCCCCCCCCCCCGCATAGCTGTACCATGCATGTCTGACTTTGTCAGACTTTTCAGGTTTTTGAAAATTTTATACTTGCACCCATGTGACTGCATTGTGTAATCTGATCTACCACTTTTCATTCTCTGGGGGTTGGCAAGTATGCAAAGGTAGAGTTGTTTGACCACAGTAAGAGTACATGTGTATGGTGCAGATCAAAGCTGACTTTTCAGGAGAAGAACCTCATACCAACTGTGAAGCATGGTGGTGGAAATGTTATGGTTTGGGTTTCCTTCGCTGCCTTCGGGACTGGGAAGCTTGCATTCACTGATTCAGCTATGAATTCTGAATCATATCAAAGAGTGTTTGAAGATAATGTGAGGCCATCTGTTCAAAATTTGAAGTTGAACCAGAGATTTGACATTTCAACAAGATAATGCTCCTTAGCACACTTGCAAATCCACCATGGAATGGCTCAAAAAGAAGAAATGGAGGGTTATGGAGTGCCCTAGTCAAAGCCCAGATTTGAACACCACTGAAATGTTGTAGGGAGATTAGAAAAAGGCAGTACATGTAAGAAAACCTTCAAACATCTTGCAGCTGAAGGAGTTTGCATGGAAGAGTGGTCAAAAATTTCAGCAAGCCAATGAGACTGGTGGATAATTATGCAAAATGCCTATAAGAAGATATTTCTGTTAAAGGGGGCAATACTAGCTTCTGAAGCCAAAGGTGTACTTACTTTCTCCATGGAATATTATATCTATTAATCTTTTTTTTGTTGAAGAAGTGTCCTCTAGTAGGATTGCTGCTGATCTTAGAAGGGGGCAGTCTCACATTGTTTAATCCACCAACAAAATTAATAACAAATAACCATAAAAAGGTAACAACTTCATAAGCACGAATATAGCTACAAACCCAAGCAATGTCATACAGCTGTGTCCTACATTTCACTAGAAAACAAGCAAAGATAAACTCTCACATGCCCCCCGCTGCCTGCATTGAGTCATGACGAGTCATTTAAATAATCAGTTTAAACACGTTTTCATTGCCAGAATGTCTAGGTTTTTGCGACTTAAAAATTGTTTTCTACCCAATGCACTAAATGATAAGACTGGGTAGTTTAACTGATGACTGGGCCCAGGGCTTGGCTATACCTTGGAGGTTCATTACCGTGGCCCTACCCCCATGCATTGGGCCTGGGGCTTGACTATTACTGGGTTTCACATGACATCACATCCGCCTCATTAGTTATTCAAAACTTTAGCTGGTGGTCTACCAAAGCTCAGTTAACAAAGTATTTGTATGGAGAAGGTGCATTGCTTACATGAAAAATGCCTTACGCTTGTGTTGTTTTAGGTTGTTCGAATCGATCAAACCATAAAACTGATAAAAATTTTTTCAGGGTTCCCCTTGAACTAATAAAAAGGCTGAATGAACACAGGATTTCACTGCTCCTCCGTCTCGTTTAACTAAGATCCAGGTCTTTAAAGGGGTTTCTGATGATCTTTGTGAATGATTTACCTGAGAGATAAGAGAAACACAAGTTAGAATCAAACAAACTGTTGTTTATTTACACTTCAACTTGCAGTACTTTGTTGTAAAGACGCAAACGAAAAGCTTAAAAAAACATACAACCCCGATTCCAAAAAAGTTGGGACAAAGTACAAATTGTAAATAAAAACGGAATGCAATGATGTGGAAGTTTCAAAATTCCATATTTTATTCAGAATAGAACATAGATGACGTATCAAATGTTTAAACTGAGAAAATGTATCATTTAAAGAGAAAAATTAGGTGATTTTAAATTTCATGACAACAACACATCTCAAAAAAGTTGGGACAAGGCCATGTTTACCACTGTGAGACATCCCCTTTTCTCTTTAAAACAGTCTGTAAACGTCTGGGGATTGAGGAGACAAGTTGCTCAAGTTTAGGGATAGGAATGTGTGGCAGCGGGGTCGTGGGCAAGCGCCGGTCTGTGACAGGAGGGCGGAGCCAGGGAAGGTGAGTGGCAGAATCACTACACCTGACAGTAATTAACCTGTGTTTTGTGTGTTTTCCCAGTAAACGCGCCCTATTTAAGGAGGCAGAGGGAGAGCAGAGGAGACCTCATCCCGGGACAAGAACACAGTGTGTGTTACGCTAGCAGATTAAAAACTGGCTACTATACTGAAAAATCTGGGAATAAAAAGCCTTTTTGCATCTGAAGCATTGTCCTGCCGTCCTCTGTGCTCCACCCACACTTCAAAGAGCGCTACAGTGGTGCCGAAACCCGGGAAAGGTGGAGCACCAACCTTGCAGCCCCATGGAATCCTCCCCGTTCGCGGACCTGGTCCACGCCCTCTCCACGGCTCAGCAAAGCCAGCACCAGGCGCTCGTCACGCTCCGAAAGGAGCAAGAGCGGCGCTTCGAAGCCCTGGTGCTGGCCCAGCAGGAAGATCGCGAGGCGTTCCGGCATCTCCTCGCGTTGGCGGGGTCCACCAGCGCCCCGGCCGCGGGCCCGTCTCCCCTCACCGTGACCAAGATGGGCCCGCAGGATGACCCCGAGGCGTTTCTCACCTTGTTCGAGCAGGTCGCTGAAGCCTCGGGGTGGCTGATGGAGCAGCGCGCGGCGTGCCTCCTCCCCCTCCTGACGGGAGAGGCGCAGCTGGCCGCGCTACAGCTCCCCGCCGACCGCCGGCTGGCCTACGCAGACCTTCGCCGGGCCGTCCTCCAGCGCGTGGGGCGCACGCCAGAACAACAGCACCAGCGCTTCCACGCGCTGCGGTTGGAGGAAGTCGGCCGGCCGTTCGCGTTCGGCCAGCAGCTCCGGGATGCCTGCTGGCGGTGGCTGAGGGCCGACGATCGCGACGCCGAGGGAATCATCGATCAGGTGGTGCTGGAGCAGTTCATCGCCCGCTTACCAGCCGGAACCGCAGAGTGGGTCCAGTGCCACCGCCCGGCGTCGCTGGATCAGGCAGTAGGACTGGCGGAGGATCATTTGGCGGCTGTTCCGGCGGCAGGACGGCTGACGACGTCTTCTCTTCTCTCTCTCTTTCTCCCTTCCCTTCTGTGTCCCGTCCTGGCCCCATTCCCCCACCACGGAGGCGGGGGCCGGCTCCACCCCAGCCGGCCCGCCGCACCCGTGGTGCCCTCCCGTTTCTCCCTTCTGTGTCTGTCTCTCCCCCCCCCCTCAGGTGAGTGAGCCCCAGAGCACAGGTGCAGAGGGAAGGCCCGGGCCGGTTTGCTGGCGCTGCGGGGAGCCGGGCCACCTGCAACAACAGTGCGCAGCAATGGAGATGGGCGCGGTGGTATGGATCCCCGACGCGCCAGAAGCTGCCCTCGATCGGGCCGGAGCGTATCGCATACCGGTGAGTGTACAAGGGGCTACATATCAGGCGTTGGTGGATTCTGGTTGCAATCAGACCTCAATCCGCCAAAGCCTGGTGCAAGACGAGGCATTGGGGGGAGCACAGGGGGTGAAGGTGTTGTGTGTGCACGGGGATGTTCACAGCTACCCTTTGGTGTCGGTCCACATATATTTCAGAGGGGAAAAATCTATAGTGAAGGTGGCGGTTAATCCTCGCCTTACCCACTCGTTAATTTTGGGGACTGATTGGCCGGGATTTCGGGGTTTAATGACGCGCCTAGTAAAGAGTGGGTCCTGCCATTTGACAGGGGGAGGTCCCGGTGTCGCTTTGGCTGGAGCTGCTGTCGCAGAGCCGTCTACGTCATCTCCGCAACAGAGTGAGGAGCCGCTGGCTCCTCCTCTTTCTGTTGGGGAATCCCTCTCGGATTTCCCATTAGAACAATCGCGAGACGAGACTCTGCGACATGCGTTTGACCAAGTGAGAGTAATCGATGGTCAAACGCTCCAGCCGAACGCCACCCCATCCTTCCCCTATTTTTCTATTATGAAGGATAGATTATACCGAGTGACGCAGGACACTCAGACGAAAGAGCGAGTCACACAGCTGTTAATTCCAAAGAGCCGCCGGGAATTGGTATTTCAGGCGGCTCACTTTAATCCCATGGCTGGACACCTAGGGCAGGATAAGACACTAGCCCGGATAATGGCCTGATTCAATTGGCCGGGGATTCGCGGCGACGTCCATAAATGGTGTACGGCGTGCCGCGAATGCCAGTTAGTAAATCCAGCGGCCATTCCAAAAGCGCCTTTGCGCCCCCTACCATTAATCGAGACCCCGTTCGAAAGAATTGGGATGGATCTCGTCGGGCCATTAGATCGGTCAACACGAGGGTACCGCTTTATATTGGTTCTGGTGGACTATGCAACGCGATACCCGGAAGCGGTGCCTCTTCGCAATATCTCAGCATGCAGTATTGCAGAGGCCCTCTTCCACGTCATCTCCCGGGTTGGAATCCCGAAAGAGATTCTGACTGACCAAGGCACCTCGTTTATGTCACGAACACTGAGCGAACTGTATGGGCTATTGGGTATTAAGCCGATCTGCACCAGCGTTTATCACCCACAAACGGACGGTTTAGTTGAATGGTTCAATCGCACCCTCAAGAATATAATTAAAAAATTCGTAAGTGAGGACGCACGTAACTGGGATAAATGGCTCGAACCCTTGTTATTTGCAGTGCGAGAGGTCCCCCAAGCCTCCATGGTGTTCTCCCCATTTGAATTATTATACGGGCGTAAGCCGCGTGGCATCTTAGATGTGCTGCGGGAAAATTGGGAGGAGGGACCTTCACAGAGTAAAAACGAAATTCAGTACGTTATGGACCTGCGTGCAAAACTCCACACGCTCACACACCTAACTCAGGAGAATTTGCGGCAGGCCCAGGAACGGCAAGCCCGCCTATACAACAAGGGCACGCGCCTTAGAGAGTTCACTCCGGGAGATAAGTTACTCGTACTGTTGCCCACGTCGAGCTCCAAATTAATCGCCAAGTGGCAAGGACCCTTTGAGGTCACACGGCGAGTCGGGGATGTCGACTATGAGGTAAGGCGAACGGACAGGGAGGGGGCGCTACAGATCTACCACCTCAATCTGCTTAAACTCTGGAACGAGGAGGTCCCCGTGGCGTTGGTGTCGGTAGTTCCGGAGAAGGCGGCGCTGGGGCCGGAGGTTCAAAAAGGGGCATTGGCATCACGTACCTCTCCGGTCCCCTGTGGAGACCACCTCTCCCTGACCCAACTCACGGAGGTTGCCCAGTTGCAGGCCGAGTTTTCGGATGTGTTCTCGCCCCTGCCTGGTCGCACTAACCTCATAGAACACCACATAGAGATGCCCCTGGGGGTGGTAGTGTGTAGCCGCCCTTACAGGCTACCCGAACACAAAAAAAAGGTGGTTCGGGAAGAAGTTCAGACCATGCTCAAAATGGGCATTGTCGAGGAGTCCCACAGTGACTGGAGCAGCCCGGTGGTCTTGGTACCCAAGGCCGACGGGTCGGGCCGGTTCTGTGTGGACTATAGAAAAGTCAACGCGGTGTCTAAATTTGACGCGTACCCAATGCCTGGTATTGATGAGCTGCTCGATCGACTAGGCACGGCTCGCTTTTACTCGACACTGGATTTGACGAAGGGATATTGGCAGATCCCCTTGACTTCATTATCCCGGGAGAAAACGGCCTTTTCCACACCATTCAGCTTACACCAATTCGTCACACTTCCGTTTGGGCTGTTTGGGGCGCCCGCTACGTTTCAGCGGCTGATGGACAGGGTCCTCCGGCCCCACGCCACCTATGCGGCCGCATATCTGGACGACATTATCATTTATAGTAATGACTGGCAGCGGCACCTGCAAACTCGAAGAAGTGTGCGATTGGGCGGGTGGAAGTACGGTATCTGGGCTTCCACTTGGGCAACGGGCAGGTGCGTCCCCAAATTAATAAGACAGCAGCGATTGCGGCCTGCCCGAGGCCCAAGACCAAAAAGGGGGTGAGACAGTTCCTGGGGCTGGCTGGCTACTATCGTAGGTTTATACCTAATTATTCAGACGTCACCAGCCCGCTGACTGACCTCACTAAAAAGGGGGCGCCAGATCCGGTCCAGTGGACGGAGCAGTGCCAGCGGGCTTTCTCTGAGGTAAAGGCTGCACTGTGTGGGGGGCCACTTTTACACTCCCCTGACTTCTCTCTCCCTTTTATGTTGCAGACGGATGCGTCGGACAGAGGGCTGGGGGCCGTTTTGTCCCAGCAGGTGGAGGGGGAGGATCATCCCGTCCTGTACATTAGTAGGAAGCTGTCGGTGCGTGAGGGGCGCTACAGCACTATTGAGAAGGAATGCCTGGCAATCAAGTGGGCGGTCCTCACCCTCCGTTACTACCTGCTGGGGCGCCCTTTCACCCTCTGTTCGGACCATGCGCCCCTCCAGTGGCTCCACTGCATGAAAGATGCCAACGCACGGATCACCCGTTGGTATCTGGCACTCCAACCCTTCAATTTCAAGGTGGTCCACAGGCCGGGGGCGCAGATGGTCGTGGCGGACTTCCTCTCCTGTCAAGGGGGGGGGAGTCGGCTGCGGGCCGGACGGGCGCCCGGCCTGAGTCGGGCGGTGGGGGTATGTGGCAGCAGGGGCGTGGTCAAGCGCCGGTCTGTGACAGGAGGGCGGAGCCAGGGAAGGTGAGTGGCAGAATCACTACACCTGACGGTAATTAACCTGTGTTTTGTGTGTTTTCCCAGTGACCGCGCCCTATTTAAGGAGGCAGAGGGAGAGCAGAGGAGATCTCATCCCGGGACAAGAACACAGTGTGTGTGTGTGTGTGTGTGTTACGCTAGCAGATTAAAAACTGGCTATTATACTGAAAAGTCTGGGAATAAAAAGCCTTTTTGCATCTGAAGCGTTGTCCTGCCGTCCTCTGTGCTCCACCCACACTTCAAAGAGCGCTACAGAATGTTAACCCATTCTTGTCTAAAGTAGGATTCTAGTTGCTCAACTGTCTTAGGCCTTTTTTGTCGTATCTTCCGTTTTATGATGCGCCAAATGTTTTCTATGGGTGAAAGATCTGGACTGCAGGCTGGCCAGTTCAGTACCTGGACCCTTCTTTTACGCAGCCATGATGCTGTAATTGTTGCAGTATGTGGTTTGGCATTGTCATGTTGGAAAATGCAAGGTCTTCCCTGAAAGAGACGTCGTCTGGATGGGAGCATATGTTGCTCTAGAACCTGGATATACCTTTCAGCATTGATGTCTTTCCAGATGTGTAAGCTGTCCATGCCACACGCACTAATGCAACCCCATACTGTCAGAGATGCAGGCTTCTGAACTGAGCGCTGATAACAACTTGGGTCGTCCTTCTCCTCTTTAGTCCCAATGACATGGTGTCCCTGATTTCCATAAAGAACTTCAAATTTTGATTTGTCTGACCACAGAACAGTTTTCCACTTTGCCACAGTTCATTTTAAATGAGCCTTGGCCCAGAGAAGACGTCTGCGCTTATGGATCACACTCAAACTAAAGAAGAGACAACAATTCTTGGTTCTGCAGAGCCGTAGAAAACTTTTAATCCATGCAGCTCATCATAATCCTATGGCCAGGCATTTAGGTCAATACAAAACACTAAATCACCTCATGGCTCATTTCTACTGGCCAGGGATTTGCACTGATGTCCGCAGGTGGTGTGCGGCTTGTCTTAAATACCAGCTGTTAAGTCCAGCAGCCATGCCAAAAGTGCCATTGTGCCCATTACCATTAATTAAGATCCCCTTTGAAAGAATTAACATGGATCTCATCAGGCCATTAGATCGATCTGCATGCAGGTATCACTTTGTGTTAGTCATCATGGATTATGCAATGTGATACCCAAAAGTGGTGCTACTCCACAATATCTCTGCACAGCGTGTTGCAGAGGCACTCTTCTGCATTATCTCTTGAGTCAGGATTCCGAAAGAAATCCTGACTGATTAAGGCACTACTTTCATGTCATGCACACTACATGGATTGTACAAATTATTGGGGATTAAATCGATTCGTACTAGTGTTTTTCATCCACAAACGGATAGGCTGGTTGAATGATTTAACCAAACACTTAAAAACATGATTCATAAGTTTGTTCACAGGGATACTAGAAACTGGGACAGGTGGCTCTACCCTCTGTTGTTTGCAGTGTGTGAGGTCCCACAAGCCTCCACCGGGTTTTCCCTGTTTGAATTGTTGTATGGGTGCAAGCCCCATGGCATCTTAGATGTGATCAAAGAAAATTGGGAGGAGGGATCTTCTCAAAGCAAAATGAAATTCAGTACATTTTTGACCTGAGAGCAAAACTCCATGCACTGAGTTACATAACCCAGGAGAATTTGTTACAGGTGCAAGAATGTCAATCCCACCTGTACAACAGAGGGACATGGCTAAAGGAATTTGCACTGGCAGATAAAGTGCTCATTTTCCTGCCCACATCAAGCTCAACATTACGCGCTAAGTGGCAAGGACCCTTTGAGGTCACACGGTGAACTGGGGAAGGAAGTCGACTATGAGGTCAGACGTCCGGATAGAGGTGACACATGTTAAAGTTACCTATCTCAGTCTCCTAAAACTGTGGAAAGAGGAGGTTCCTGTGGCTCTGCTGATGGTAGTTGTGAAGAGGGCAGAGCTGGGACCGGAGGTAAGTCCAAAAAGTGTGGCCCGTTTCACCCCAGTCCCCTATGGAGACCATCTCTCATCGTTCCAGAGAGGACAGGTTATCAGCTTGCAGGAGGAATTCTGTGATGGGTTCTTGCCCCTGCATGGTCACACTGACCTCATAGAGCACCACATCAAGAATCCCCTAGGGGTGGTGGTGCATAGCCACCTGTATTGGCTCCCTGAGCACAAGAAAAATGTGATTTGGGATGAACTCAAGGCTATGCTTGAGATGGAAGTAATTGAGGAGTTGCACAGTGACTGGAGCAGTCTTAGTTCCCAAGATTGACAGGCCGGTCTGGTTCTGTGTAAACTATAGAAAAGTCAATGGGGTATCTAAATTTGATGCATATGCAATGTCTCTCATTGATGAACTGCTCGATCAGTTAGGCGCAGCTGGCTTTTATTCAACACTGGATTTAACATAGGAATATTGGCAGATCCCCTTGACTCTTGTATCCCACGAGAAAATGGCCTTTTCTACTCTGGTTTACACCAATTTGTCACCCTTCCTTTCATTTTGTTTGGGGCCCCAGTGACGTTTCAGCATCCCATGAACCGAATCCTCCGTCCACACAATGCGTATGCTGCTGCCTATTTAGATTACATTATTTTTTATAGTAACAATTGGCAGCGGCATTTACAACATCTAAGGACTGTCCTGAGGTTGCTGAGGTGTGCGGGGCTCACAGCAATCCCAAAAAAGTGTGCAGTTGGATGGGTGCAAGTGTGGTATCTGGGCTTCCACTTGGGTCATGGGCAGGTGTGTCCCCAATTTGATAAGACTGCAGCAATTGCGGCCTGCCCAAGACCTAAGACCAAAAAGGGGGTGAGGCAGTTCCTGGAGTTGGCTGGCTATTATAGGCGGTTCGTGTCTAACTTTCTGGAGGTCACCAGCCCACTGACTGACCTCACTAAAAAGGGGGCACAAGATCTGGTCCAGTGGTCAGAGCTGTACGAACAGGCTTTTGATCAGGCAAAAGCGATTTTGTGTGGGGGCCTGCTGTTGCATTCTCCTGACTTTTCTCTCCCTTTTGTTTGACAGACCGACACATCAGACAGAGGGGGGCTGTTTTGTTCCAGGTGGCGGAGGGGGAGGAGCACCTGGTGCTGTACATCAGCTGCAAGCTCTCCATGCGAGAGCCAAAGTACAGCACCATAGAGAAGGAATGTCTAGCCATCAAGTGGGCAGTCCTCACTCTCTGGTGCTACCTGCTAGGACATGTGTTCACCCTCTGTTCTGACCATGCTGTGCTCCAGTGGCTCCACCGCATCAAGGATGCCAATGCATGGATCACTCATTGGTATCTGGTCCTTCCGCCCTTTAAATTCAAGGTGGTCCACAGGCCGGGGGTGCAGATGGTGGTGGCGGATTACCTCTTCAGCCAGGGGGGAGTCAGCTGCCGGCCGGATGGTTCCCCAGCCTAAGTCAGGCAATGGGGGTATGTGGCAGTGAGGGTGTGGTCAAATGTAGACTGCGAACGGCGAGGAGTCAAGTAACATATGGGGAGTCACACCTGTGTCTGATTACTGGCTCTCTATTAACGTGTGTTTGTGTCTTTCAGATAGCACTCTCTCTCAGTATTGGCTGTGTTCCCCAATGTGTGTGGTGTCTGTGTGTGTATAGTAGTTACTGAAAAGTGAAAATAAAGATAAAACACACCTTGAATTGTAGCGCCTGTCTCCCATTTCTCATTTTCCACCCATCCAAAGTTGTTACAATGGTATAATAGCTTTTGACAGGAAGATGTTAATCCTCTGGGGTCGAGAGCTTTGCCAGCAAAGGTTGGCAGGTTTAGAATGAGTAGGTCATGCATTTAGATAAATATCTTAATGAGTTTTTATCATACAAGCACGATAAACATGTTGACAGAAACTTTATACTTTACACTTTCCTATGTGCCCACTGCCAAATAATATTATATTTTTTAAATTACCTAAGTTAGATGAAACCTAAAACTTGTCACCTTACTCAGTCACACCTGAGTCAGAGCACTGAGCGGCCACTTACGCATTCATAAAAGATTATTCACATGGTAACGCTATGATAATCACTTTCACTCTTTCAGTTTCAATTAGTTTCTCTTTCGTGGTGGGAACACCCACTGTAAACAGGATAAAATATATCGGCCATAGTTTAGGCTACCTATTTGGAGGGAAAACTTGTTGCGAGATGGTATGTGGATTTTATGCTCAGGAGGTGCTTCAGATGATTCAGGACAGCGATTCAATTCAATCTTGAGAACTGCGACACTGATGATAAGCGCTGTCATTTTGAACTTCGACTCAATCCAGCCGAAGATCAACTCTAGTAAGTGGTAATATTTCTTCTTGTCATGCTCCACCCCGGACATCCACTCCAGAGATTACAGATCTCTCACGCCAGCACCGATCCGGATCCGGGACAGGAATTCCTTCTCTCCTGAACTTACTCCCTGGTTTTCAATGCTGCTTATTTATAGACCATTCTCAGACTCTGTTTTTGCCAGAACGTCTCGTTTGCTTCTCTAGCCATTTCTGTGCCTCTCTTGCTCCTCATGATTTTTCTCTCTAGTTATTTTCTCTTGTCCATGGTTTTTGCACTAGCGTTTTTCTGGTTTTTAGTTTTTTGCACAAAGGATTATTTATGGTTCATGGTTTTTGCACTAAGAGTTTTCTGGTTCATGGTTTCTTGCACGAGGGGTCTTGTTTATGTATTTTCGCGCGAGCATTTTTGTCTTTGCCTGTCTCATGTTTTTGTCAAGTTGTTTGTTCTCATTTTGCCCTGACTATTTTTTCTATTTGTTTTTCATCCTGTTTGTTTATCTTTTGCCAGACCCTTTCTTCCCTGTATTAAATCATCTTATTTATTGGATTACTGTCTGTGTTCTGTTTTTGGATCCTAACTTCACCATATCTCCACCAGCCCTAACAGTACGTTCTGGCCAACATGGATCCAGCGGAACTCGCCCATCTGAGAACGGCCATCCAGCAGCAAGGGACTCTCCTCGGGACCCACCAACAAGACCTACAACAAATTACCCAGAACCTCGCCACCCTGTCCAACACACTCAACCTTCTCACCATGCAGATGCAGCGCTGTCAAGCCGTGCCTACCCCTGCTCAGCCATCTCCTACTTCAGCTCCTGCCACCACCTTTCTCCACAAACCGAGACTTCCAGCACCTCAGCCCTACAATGGAGAACCAGGTACTTGTAGATCATTTTTGTCTCAGTGTTCGTTGATTCTAGAACTGCAACCTCTGGCCTTCCCCACAGAACGCTCCCAGGTAGCATATACAATAACGCTTCTCACCGGCAAGGCCAGAGAGTGGGGAACTGTGGTCTGGGATGCCAATGTACCCTTCTGTTCCAGTTTCAAGGATTTCTCCGAGGAGATGAGGCGAACTTTCGACCGCTCTCTGTCCGGCTGGGAGGCGGCCAGAGAGCTCATGGAGCTGCGGCAGGGGTCCCGGTCTACCTCAGATTACGCCATTGAGTTCTGGATGTTGGCAGCTTTATGCGGTTGGAACGAGAACGCCCAGATCGACGCGTTCCTTCACGGCTTGTCCGACACCATCAAGGACGAGTTGGTATCGCGGGAACTGCTGTCAGACCTCTCCAGCCTCTTGGACCTCGCCAACCGCATCGACACTCGGATCCAGCAATGGAGGAGAGAGAAGAACCGCCCCAGATTCACCTCCTCTCCACTTCCCACCGCGTCCATCGAACCCATGCAGGCAGACCGGGTTCGGGTGTCAGCGGAGGAACAACATCGCTGGTGGAGCACGGGGGCCTGCTTCTACTGCGGTCAGCTGGGACACATCTGCCGAGCCTGCCCGCTAAAAGGACGAGCCCACCAGTGAATCAAGGGCCCCGGTGGGCAACACTCTGAACCAGTCCCCCGCTAATCGTCTGTTACTTCCTGTCATCATTATCCATGACAACCAGCATCACCACCTCCAGGCCCTCGTCGACTCAGGGGCAGACAGGAACCTGATCTGCTCCGCCACTGCCAAGCGTCTGGGAATCCCTCTACTTGCTCTTGATGTCCCTCTCACTGTCCTGACACTCAGTGGCACCAGCTTGACCAGCATCACCTGCCTTACTGCCCCGCTCACCCTAAGGATTTCCAGTAACCACTCAGAAACCATCCAACTTCACGTCATGAACAACCCCCATGTACCCATCATCCTAGGATTACCATGGTTAATGCAGCACAACCCCCACCTTAACTGGGCTGACAACACCATCCTAGGCTGGAACCAGTCCTGCCTAGCTTCCTGTCTGAACTCCGCTCTGCTTCCCGCCAAACCACCGCAGCCTTCAGCCAGCGAGTTCTCCAACCTCTCTCACGTGCCTTTGGAATATCTGGATCTCAAACTTGTTTTCAGCAAGACCCGAGCAGTGTCCCTCCCTCCTCACAGACCCTATGACTGTGATATCAACCTCCTACCCGGGACAACGCCACCCAAAAGACGACTCAACTCTCTCCCATTGAAAGGCAAGCCATGGAGAAGTACATCTCCAAATCTTTGGCAGTTGGGATCATCTGTCCTTCCTCTTCCCCAGCAGGGGCGGGATTCTTCTTCGTGGAAAAGAAGGACAAGTTGCTCCACCCCTGCATTGACTATCGGGGTCTCAACGCCATCACGGTCAAGAACCGCTACCCACTACCGCTCATGACCACGGCCTTTGAACTACTCCAGGGAGCCAAGGTATTCACCAAGCTAGAGCTACGCAATGCATACCATCTCGTCAGGATCAGGGAGGGGGACGAGTGGAAGACGGCCTTTAACACCACCACTGGTCACTACGAGTACCTCATGGTCCCTTTTGGCCTGACCAATGCGCCCGCAGTCTTCCAGGCACTCGTTAACGACGTCTTAAAGGACTTCCTAAAGATCTTTGTTTTCATGTACCTGGATGACATCTTGATCTTTTCCCGCTCCCTGGAGGAACATCGGGGTCACATCCGGCAGGTCCTCCAGTGCCTGCTAGAGAACAAGTTGTTCGTCAAGGTGGAAAAGAGCGAATTTCACCAGAGCTCTGTCTCGTTTCTGGGATTCATCATCTCCCCGCAAGGATCCAGATGGACCCCCTCAAGCTCGAGGCAGTTGCCGATTGGCCCACCCCATCTTCGAGACGAAAGCTCCAGCATTTCCTACGATTGGCCAACTTCTACAGGTGCTTCATTCACAACTTCAGCATGGTGGCTGGACCTCTTTCAGCCCTGATCTCGACCAAGACCCAATTCAAGTGGGGGGAGGAAGCAGAGAAAGCTTTTTCCATGCTCAAGCACAGATTTACCACAGCACCCATTCTCACCATACCTGATCCTATCAAGCAGTTTATTGTTGAGGTCGACACTTCCGAGTCAGGGGTCGGAGTAATACTATCCCAGAGGGCCAGTGACAAGGTCCACCCATGCTCCTTCTTCTCCCGCCGGCTATCCCCAGACGAACGGAATTACGACATCGGCGACTGAGAACTACTGGCTTTTAAACTAGCCTTGGAGGAGTGGAGGCACTGGCTTGAGGGGTCGGAGCTCCCCTTCCTAGTTTGGACCAACCATAAGAATCTGGAATGCCTCAAGTCCGCCAAACGCCTAAATTCCCGTCAAGCCTGTCGGTCTCTCTTCTTCTCCCGGTTCAACTTCATGCTGTCCTACCGCCCTGGCTCCAAGAATGGCAAACCTGATGCCCTGTCCAAGATGTTCTCTTCCCACCAAGAGGAGTCCAAGCTGCCCGAGAACATCCTTCCTCCACACTGCCTGGTGCGAGTTTGAGACGCTTGTGCAGAAAGCCCTGGAGCAGGACCCCAGTGAAGGTAACCCCAACAACACTCCTCCTAACCACTTGTTTGTTCCCTGTCCTGTGCAAACCCAGGTGCTGCAATGGGATCATGGCTCCAAGCTGGCCTGTCATCCAGGAGCCGCCCGAACACAGGCACTCATCCAGCAGCGCTTTTGGTGGTCATCCATCAAGGAGGATGTCCAGGAGTTCATGGCAGCCTGCGACACATGCTCCCAGAACAAGACAGCCAATCGACCCCCTGCCGGCTTGTTAAGACCCCTCCCGACTCCACATCGACCTTGGTCTCACATTGCCCTGGACTTCGTCACAGGACTCCCCAACTCAGGTGGCAACACATGCATCCTCACTGTCATTGACCATTTCTCCAAGACTGTCCATTTCATTCCTCTGCCCAAGCTCTCCTCAGCCAAAGAAACCGCAGAATTACTTGTCCACCACGTCTTCCACCTACATAGACTACCCACCAACATTGTTTCTGACTGGGGCTCTCAGTTCACTGCACAGTTCTGGAGGGCCTTCTGCAAACTCATCGGGGCCTTCTGTAGTCTCACCTCAGGTTTCCACCCACAGACCAACGGCCAGGCAGAACGGGCAAACCAGGCTTTGGAGGTTGCACTCAGGTGCATGGCATCCAGGGATGCCAGTTCTTGGAATAAGTACCTACCCTGGATTGAGTATGCTCATAACACTTTTCCTTCATCTGTCACAGGTCTCTCACCCTTCCAGTGCTCCCTAGGTTACCAACCACCACTCTTCCCCAACCAAGAGGAGGAGATCGTCTTACCCTCAGCCCAGACCTTCATACGCCACTGCAGGAGGATGTGGGCATTGGCCCGGAGAAAACTCATTCGCTCCGCCCTAGCATCCAAGAGGCAGGCAGACAAACGCCGCTCTAAGGAGCCCACTTACCGGGTGGGGCAACGAGTCATGCTCTCCACACGCCATCTGCCACTCAGAACCATCTCCCGCAAGCTGGCTCCCAGGTACCTAGGACCCTTCCTCATCAAAAAGGTAATCGACCCTTGTTCCGTCAGACTGGCACTACCACTCACCATGGGACGCATCCACCCCACGTTCCATGTGTCACAGCTTAAACCTCTGGTCTCTAGTTCTTTGCCACTTCTATCTTTTGCCACACCCTTTCTTCCCTGTATTAAATCATCTTATTTATTGGATTACTGTCTGTGTTCTGTTTTTGGATCCTAACTTCACCATACCTCCACCAGCCCTAACACTTCTATTTCTTATGAGCATATTGGTTGATATGCATGTGCTGTAGTGCATAATCTTTGCATGCTTCTTGAGTAAATAAAAATGTGTACTGCCACTTGTTTGCTCTCTTTACTTCTTTGTCTTTTTCTGGCACTCTAATGATTTTGGCATGCTCTGATGTTGTCAGTTTCAGCAAATCTAAGCAGTATTTTCAGTCATATTACTTTTTTTGTATTCAGCACAAGTTCAGCTACAATAATATCTATGTAGTGTATGTGTCATGATTGTACTTAAAAAAAAACATATAAATGAAAATGTTGTAAAAAGCAGTTTTAGAACTGTGTCAGAATGTGTGAAAAAACATTCCCTTACCCATTGTGGCAAACCATTTTGATCACTTGACCGGATGGGATTAAGAGTTGGCAGTGGGAGGGGTATTCATTCTTCTCACTGAATGGAATGAAATTTTTTTACTCTTCTTATTTAATACCCCTCCCACTGCCAACTCTTTATCCCAAAACAATAGGACATAAATTTTTTGATGACCAGTTAATTGTCCAAATCAATGGAGCAGATTTAATAGGAACTTGTTCTTTATTATTTATATATTGTTCTTTTATTACTCACTGATTGGTGTACAGTGGGAAGATTTCTGTATAGAGCACAGACAAAAGTGCTTTATAAATACATTTTACAGCATTTTTACAGCATTTAGCAGGTGTAGAATTGATGGCTATGGTCACAAAGCTCCACCCCCAGAATCTTAGATGGCCCATATAGTTTGTAGAAAATCACAGACAGGAGGCTGAACACAAACAAGCCTTTTGGACCAGAATCTAGTTTTCCAAACAGATTTATTTAAACTCATGTTCTATATATCTTCCAGGTTATGTGTACAAGTAAGGAATTAAAATAAATAAACCACTGCACCTTTAACTACTTTATCCTGGTTAGGGTCACAGTGGATCCAGATCCTGATTAGTCCTGGACACACTGGGCACAATGAATGAGTGTACATCCCGGATGCTCGACCAGTCCATTTCAGAGCAACACACACACACACACACACACACACCCCATCATCAGTAGGTCTGTAGTAACTATGTTTTAGCAGTGGATGGCACTAAAAGTGCACACTGCATTTTTATAAGCACTGATAAAGTGACACACAAAATGTACATCTGCTTTCATTTGCCTCATGATTTTATACCTCACCTGTTGTTTGTGTTCTGTGTTACTGCTTTTCAGCAAAACTTAGAATTCCATCAAGCTGATGTAAAACACATTTAATTTCAGTGAGCAACATTTATAACCCACTTGGCAGAAGAAAGCACATCATTTTTATTTTTGGAAATTTGCTTACAAATCAAATTATCAGTAGCCTAATGCAAAATGTCTCTTTTGTCCGAGCTCAGATAGCACCGTGACTCGTGAATAAGCATGAAAAGCTGCAATGAGAGCAAGAGTGAGAGCATGTAGGCAAAACCAGGAACTGAGAAGTCTTTGAAGATTAGCATGACAGAGCCAAAGCAGTCATTAAAGTGCATATCACAGGTAAATTCAGGAGCAAGATCAATGTAATTCTCCTTTTTATATTAAACTTTGGTCAAATATCTGTCACATTTTGCATTTTGTGCAATTTTTTTTTACCTTGCGCAATACCAGGAAAATTCAGTTGAAATCAAGCCATTTGAGGCGAATTCGTCTGCCTCCGAAAAAATTTGGCATTTGGATTTCCCGGCAAACATTGATTTTCGTGATGTCACGTGCGGGACGCCTCCTTCTGAATCTTACATCAGCGCTGGTTTGTTTATGAGAAAACGACCGTATTATTTACATCCCCGGTGCTCTCTCCGTCATCTTCACTACTTGAATCATCATCAAATCCAAAACAGATGAAGCCCCAATTCTGACATCTCATTATATTCTTCATCCAAAGATGTAGTAACATTGTGCTCAGGTGACAATTCCATATTTCAATGCAAAATTGCTAGCTGCTAAACTTGGTCTACACAGGCTGTGCACTGAAACCGTGCAAGCTCTCAGACTGCTGGCGGTTCCGCAGGTAACGTCACGAATCTGGCTCCAGACTCCCTTGGGATTTTTCCAGACGCGTTTTGTTATTTTATTTTTTTCTGCTGTAGACAGATGGCCTTGTGCAAAATTACCCTTCTGGATGAATGTGTAAAGGGACATACTTTCATATAATTAAAAAAAAAATGAAATTGGTCCAGGATATGCACTTTAAGGTGCCACTGCATTTCAGTCTGCAGGGTGAGAGATGTGTTTTTTCTCCCTCTAAATATGTAGGGCAATTTACACATAAAACATTATATGAATTTCCTATGACAACATTTCATTAGCAGATAAAAATATCAGTCTACCTCAGTCCTGAACTTCTATTCAATGAAACTGTCCTCATGTTAAAACTGTTAATATTATAGTCAGGCTGTCTGTTGTTGCCCAAATGAGGATGGGTTCCCTTTTGAGTCTGGTTCCTCTCGAGATTTCTTCCTCATGTCGTCTGAGGGAGTTTTTCCTTGCCACCGTCGCCACAGGCTTGCTCATTGGGGATAGATTAGGGATAAAATTAGCTCATGTTTTAAGTCGTTAAAATTCTGTAAAGCCGCTTTGCGACAATGTTTATTGTTAAAAGCGCTATACAAATAAACTTGACTTGACTTGACTATTTACACATTTTCACAGGCAGCTGTAGCCCTGAACCATAGCTCTCACTTCAAACATCTGCCCCTGAAATGACAAGAATTAGCATTTATTAGCATTTAAACTGGTGAAATTTTAAAGAAACGCACAACTCTTGGCAAGATGCTTGATACCTTCAAATCATCTCAGTGTGTGGTGTGATGTCCAGGTTTTTATTACTTTTTAGTGATCACATATTGCTGAGGTATTTTCATTGGTAATTTTTAAGGTACTGTTGTTTGTGATATACGTTTCTAAAATATTTTAAAAATAACACCATCATGGGGGCGGCACGGTGGTGTAGTGGTTAGCACTGTCGCCTCACAGCAAGAAGGTCCTGGGTTCGAGCCCCGGGGCCGGCGAGGGCCTTTCTGTGTGGAGTTTGCATGTTCTCCCCGTGTCCGCATGGGTTTCCTCCGGGTGCTCCGGTTTCCCCCACAGTCCAAAGACATGCAGGTTAGGTTAACTGGTGACTCTAAATTGACCGTAGGTGTGAATGTGTGAATGGTTGTCTGTGTCTATGTGTCAGCCCTGTGATGACCTGGCGACTTGTCCAGGGTGTACCCCGCCTTTCGCCCGTAGTCAGCTGGGATGGGCTCCAGCTTGCCTGCGACCCTGTAGAAGGATAAAGCGGCTAGAGATAATGAGATGAGATGAGACACCATCATGATTTTAGGATACTTCTAGTCTAATCTCAAAGCAGCGGTCTCTTATTGCAAAGATTCAGACTTTTCTCATTTCTTCAAATTTCTCATTTCTAAAAACTAATTTTTCATTCATTAATCTTCAGGAAGTGCTTTCACCTGGTCAAGGTTGTGGTGGATCTGGAACTTTTCCTGGGAATAGTGGGTGTAACCTGGGATGGGAGACACACACACACACATAATCTAGGAGCAATTTAGTGTAGCCAGTTTACCTGGGAGGTGAGGGAAACTGGTGGAGCTGTAAGAAGCCCAGACAGACAGTAGGAGAATACACAAAACTCACAGAAAGCACAGACCCAAGCTCAAGGTTGAACTGGGAGTCTTGGAATCTTGAGGAGACAACGCTGGGCAAAATAAAATTGTACTAAATTATCAGTTACTAAAGACATGAAGAATTAAAACACACCCATCAGTGTACACTACACATGTTGATACGTGTGTTTTCAGTTTGACATCATGAAATGTCAACATACATATTCATTTGCTGATGGAATTCAACCCATTTTTGTTGCATCAGTGGACAGTTTTAAGTAGTTTCAGCAGTCCCTGTGGTGTTATATGTCCTTCAAGCAGTTTTTGCAGATATCAAGCAGCTAAACATATAAACTGCATGTGAACAATCATAGGAATCTCAAGACAGTTCATACAGTTCCTGTGAAAGCTTTGAAGAATAAGGATTATTTTAAACTGCACTGCACTGCACTGCACGGCGGCACGGTGGTGTAGTGGTTAGCACAGTCGCCTCACAGCAAGAAGGTTCCGGGTTTGAACCCAGCGGCTGGTGAGGGCCTTTCTGTGTGGAGTTTGCATGTTGTCTGCGTGGGTTTCCTCTGGGTGCTCCGGTTTCCCCCACAATCCAAAGACATGCAGTTAGGTTAACATGGGGTGGCCTTGGGCTGAGGTGCCCTTGAGCAAGGTACCTAACCCTTGACTGCTCCCTGGGCGCTCTGATGTGGCTGCCCACTGCTCTGAGTGTGTCTGCGTGCACGTGTGTTCACTGTTTCAGATGGATTAAATGCAGAGGATGAATTTCACTGTGCTTGAAGTGTGTATGTGATGAATATAAAGGTTTCTTCTTTTCTTCAAACTGTGAAAAATACAGCAAACAGAAATAGGACCATTTACCAGCCATAACCAAAGGAGGGGGCTAAAGCAACATCTGTGTAATTAAATAGTCAAAGAATAACAGTTTCGGCTGTGCATGTATTCCGAAGGAAGTTATTTGGTCATTTGAATTTGAACTTTCATGATATCTCCGCTAAAGAAGAGGAGGTTTTTTGTTTTTTTTTAATCCTATAGTGGCCTCTTCAAGTGTGATTACTAACAACCTCAACTTATACCTCAACTCAGACTCTTTTAAATAAATTAATATAAATTTTTTTTAAAAGTTGACAATACACATTTTTACCAAATTATCAGTTACTATAGAGTGGAAAAATGTAACACCCTCTTGAATGACTTTTATACATTAGTAGCCAGTTTATATGTGATTGCATTTAACTTTTACCTTCACTCAGACATAAATGAAATGACACACACCTTTGTCCATGTATAATTAACTCAAGCCTACAAGTCAAATAATTGAATTGTATAGGGTATGTGTAATATTTAATAGTTCATGCTAAAATTGCCATATGTTATTACTATTACATTATTATTATTATTATTATTATTATTATTATTATTGAAACTGCAAACTCATTCTTAATTCTCCCTTATTTACTTTTATTGTTTGTGAAGTAATGTTTAAGTATTAGATATTTTATATTGTATATAAAAGATTGCTAGATAAGAGTATTAGGATTTAAATTTAACTCTAATACAATTTCAAACCTATTGTGTTTGATTTCTACTCACGATGAGCAGAAACATGGGAACTCTGGCCATTGTTTTTGTTGCGCTATTTGGTCTGATGTCAGAATATGTGGCTGGAAGTCTCTCTCAGCGGAGGACATCTTGGACTCTAACAGGCCCCTGCTGAGTGAGAGCTGCCGTCATGGCTTTTGTTTTCACGTCCGCACTGCTACATATCAGGGCTATTTTGGGTCTAGCCATCCCCCACAGGGGCTCGACACTTTTGGAATAAAAAAAGAAAAAAAGAAACGCCTGATAAAATGCCTGGAGGAAGTCACTGCTGTTTATCTGCACCCTGGCATGGCTGTTCGGCCCGTCCAAATATGTAGCATGGCAAATATTTGCTAGTGTTGTGGCGTGTTATCTTAACAGGCCTCTTTGAAACACATGTGCAGAGCCACAGAACATTGGTGGTTTTTGAACACTCCAGGCCATGACTGGACAATTTTCATACTTTCATGCTTTGGTGAATGGCCAAGACCAACAAGCGTGGAACGGGGGCTCACTCTCAAACAGGATATTGGGTTAGTAATGGCTGTCTAGGGACGCTCAATATAACATGAATAACAGATTTGCTTTACACATTTGCTGATCCAATGGAAGCCTTTGCAGATTTAACTCACACTAAAAACATTTCACTGATTATAATTCCCTTGATTCTTAAATAGACCTTGATATTTCTTTCACTGCATACCTTAAAGTAAATACTGCACTGTAGGAAATGAATTGTCATACACCATTTTGAAAAATACTCCAATAAATGTCCTGTGCACTGTTACTCAATATAAAACACAGAATTAATTATACCAGCAGGCCTTAAAATGAATATATATAAAAACTAATAGTCTAAAAGGATGAGGTCAGCACTCCACCTGCGCTAGTCATGTCTGAAACATAAGACTTGAAGTAACAGTTAGCGATAACACACACACACACACACACACACACACACACACACACAGCATGGAAATGGGGAGCGAGAGACATTAATGTCACAGCATGGAGGTCAAATTCAGAGACACTACAACCTTATAAATGAACATGTAAAAATATAACAATGAATTGAGCCATGTTTTAAATTCTCTCAGCGTTATGTCAATGCAGAAAGCGGTGTAGCAACTTTATTTGATTTTAAATGAGCATCAGTCCTGCATGAACGAATGCCCAGCCTGTGCCAACTGGCAGTAAGGAAATGTTTTACAAGATGTTGGCACTTACATCTTGGCAATCACCAACATTTTACTCAATTTCATTTCTTTTGATAAGTTGGAGGCCAATAATGCATCTGTGGTGTCTATATGGATGACCAGCATGCATTCAGCAGAGTGCCCTGCATAAACACTCAAACATTTAGCCTAGATATTTTCCTCAACCCCACATTCAGTCCATAAAACATGATGAAAATAAAAGTTACACAATGAAAAACAGTCACTCCTTTGAAATGAAAAAACACCCTTGAAAAAAGTGGAAATTCATAAATAAATGGCACCAAAAACAATACCTGAAGTGTCCTGAAATATATCAAAGTGAGAAAACTCTTGGTTTTGTCAAGGAGCAGTGGGAATGTTGAATTTCATTTATGAAAGACCTTTATGTGGACTCCAGTTTCAGTCCCATCGGGTTTCGACTTGCTGTGACACCTTACCTGTGATAAATGAGAGTAACTGATGTCAGTATTACCTAACCCATCAAGTGGAGTTGAAACAATGAGCCTGATGTTTTTACTTCCTGACCTTCCCCTTACTGCCATGTAATCAGCCTCAATTAGAGCTCAATTAAAGGAAGGAATTCACCCATGAGGTCAGCACAGAAAATGTTCCTGGATCCATCCCAGTTTAAGGTTTTCTAAATGAATACTGAACCTATAACAGCAATCTCAGCTTATACTGGGCAAGGCTCAGTATTTGACTCAGAAGTACTTATAACTGTACATATCCCAGGATGCACTGCATTTTCAAACAATTTATGGCAAACAATTTCAGTGCTACATATCCCACAATGCATAGTATAATAATTACTGTACAATGTAATTGGAAATCAGATAATTTTGTAAAATTTAATTTTACTTTTATTTATTATTATTATTATTATTATTATTATTATTATTATTACTACTGTGCTACACTTTACTGAAAACTGTGGACAAAATTCACATTAAAATTTACACTTAAGTTTCTCAAAGCTATTATATTTTTATTATATTGTGTGGTGGTATGTAACGGACTGGCATCCCATCCAGTGTGTATTCCCGCCTTGCACCCAGTATTCCCGGGATAGACTCCAGACCCACCATGACACTGATCCTGAAGCAGTTAATGAAGTATTTCAAAATTCTATTCACATACCTTTTGGTTTTAAATGACAAAATATGTATTAACATTTACCAATCTTTTTCATTTGTTTTATTTTCTACAGAACCCCCCCCAGCAGATTTAACTGTAATTCCAGGATGAACTGGCTTTTCAAACATTTTACAACACACACTCTCAGTGCTACATACAGTATGAAGAAGCCTTTATTTGTCACATTCAAGCACAATGAAATTCCTCCTCTGCATTTAACCCATCTGAAGCAGTGAACACACGCATGCACACAGAAGTGAGCAATGAGCACACATACATACCCAGAGCAGTGGGCAGCTATGCTACAGCGCCTAGGGGAACAGTTGGGGGTCAGGTGCCTTGCTCAAGGGCACTTCAGTCATGATACAGAGGGAGGGGTAAGTACTGTTTATTCACTCAACTCCCCTCACATTTTTCTTGCTGGTCCCAGGAATCGAACCAGCAACTCTTTGGGCACAAGTCTGCTTTACTAACCTTCAGGCCATGGCTGCCCACCCTATAGCTCACAATGTGGTGGTGGTGTTATTTAATTTTTTATTTTTAACTCACATTTATCTATATTTTACTCTGTACTTAAGCAGCTGCAACACCTGAATTTCCTCTCAAGGGACCCAATAAAGAAAGCTCTTATCTTATTGTCCCTATTGTTGTATTTATTGTCTTGTCCATTGGGCACCGCGACTTTGTCCTCCAATTTTGCACGATGAATATGTTCACTGCTCTCTCTGACTTCTGTAATGTCACACCGAGGCCATGGAGAATGTTATTTTTTTTCTACTGTATACTTGTATATGGATAAAATGAGAGTAAAGCTCTATAATCTAATCTAACTGTATTAAAAACTGTAAAACCACTGCATTTTTTCAGTTAAAATGAAGTAAATGTACAGTGTAATAGGAAAGCAATTGCAACAGCAGATGAATTGCATTCTTATTTTATATTTAAAAAATTCTAAATTATGCAGTATTATTTATTTCTTTATTTGTTTTTCTAATGTGAATTGCTCCTTTTGTATATCACATCAGGTGCCAGGAAGCAGTGTGACTCCCTGTGATGCAATGCCAGCTTAGTGTAGCCATGATGTTCAGAAAAAACTCTGACAAAATGAAACTCTGGAAAAGTATAGCCCAAACACAGCAGTGTTTGGAAATGATGACCACAGCTATAACCTGAATGAATATGAGTCACGCTCTCAAATGCTGCACTATTGCTGTCAAGTAATGTGTATTAAATGAAAATTTAAATAAATAGATTTTGGACAGAAACAATCCCACACCCAAGCATGCACCTGGTTTATTATGATATTTACTATGGATACGGATGTATTCTGATTTTGTTTTATTTTATTCTTTAATTTTCACAATGTGCCAGCAATGACCTGATCTCAAAAAGTGTTTCCATGTCATTCACCTCTGACTGAAAGGTGCTAATTCATTCCTACTGTATGTTGTGTGTAAGATCATCTGTCTCACCCCTACACGACACTACACAGCACTGCTGAAGGATTCCTCGATGCTGAGATACCAACTGTTCTACGTTGGTTCATGGCCTTTACCCTCCATTTTCTCAGTGACTCGGGTAAAGTAAATTCGGGCCGAGTGTATATGCCTGCAGAAGTATACTGTTTATTTAAAGTTCTCTGGCTCTGAGTTATGGCTCTTAATGATTACTTAGATGCCCTGTTACAGGGCTATTGTAGTGCTCCTGCCTCTAAACAGGCTTGCTCTTGTTTATTTGAATTTTCCATTTTATATTGCCACGTGTCATTTGCCTGTTTACAGCTTATGCCCAGTGATTGATCATTTCCTTCAGCGTTTCTCCTACCGAGGGCATGCTCCACACACACTCACCGCAGGCGTTGCTGTGAAAAGGAGACAGTGCCGAGAGACACTGTGTGTGAGAGTATCAGTGAGAAATTTCCTCACCTTATAGCGGAGCGATGATTGTCTGCCTTTTCACACTTGGACATTTTCACACCCATGTTAATGGAAAGGGTTGACTGTCTAAATAAAAGGAAGCTGAATGAAATTAATTGCTTTCCGTTACTGCTAGAGCTACATATAGATATTTATAGAACAGCTATAAGTATACAGGTGATGCCATGATTGAGACGCCATTTGCATCTCACTGATATTGCATTTACAAATATGTAAACATAGATTAAGTGTCCTTTGCAACAATTTTTGAGCATATTTCAGATGATCATTATTTATCTAGATAGGGTTTTATAAAAGATCAGTAATGAACCCTATCTAGCATTTTTGCCTGTGATAACCCACTATAACTACATTTTACTTTGAAATACATTATGAAAATGCTTTAAAAATTACTGCATTACTGTGTGAATCCATTGAACATCTCATGCTTGAAGCGCCCTTTTCCATGAACCATCCATTATAAAAGTTATAAAAATATACATTATAGTTAAAACATCATTCACTCAACCCTGTTACCTGAACATATTCTTCCCCATGAAATATCTGGAACACAAGTTCACAAGTCTCACATTCAACAGGAAGTTATTCAGCATTATTCAAAATTCCTGAAGATCATGGGAAGAAGAAAATTAAGTTCTCTCATCCTTGTAGCTCTTGTCATCAAAGACTGACCAAAATGACATCTTAGCAAGTGAAATTATATTTTATCTTAAATTATCTTGAATACAGCCAAATGTATCTTGTATTTTCTTATTATAAGATTAAAGTAAACCAAATGTAAGATGATTAAACCAATCTCTAGACATTGTATTAATTCCGATTTTTAATTAATCATTATCACAGGAGCAGGAATGCTGTTGTACTTGAATATCAGCACGACCGAGTGCCGGAGCTTATTACAGCTGTGCTGATATTCAGTACAACAACATGACCTTAAGTGTGATCCTGCTATACAACAGTTCTATAAACTAGAAATTAATATTGAGGAAGTGACATTTTGGACACAGTATTGACAAATGTTTTGTTTATTTTTGCCCAATGAGTGGAATTACATCCTGAAGAAGTCACATTCACTTTTTTTTTTTAGCATGTCAGCTAGTTGGCTAGCTAGCTCACATTGATTTGTACATTCTGGTTAATGGTGCTTCCAGTAACATTGGTATCTTTTCTTCCTTTTCATCGTCATCTGACAAGCTTTCATATTTTAAGTCAAAAGTTATATTTTTGAAACCTATTATTTTCCATGTCCGCTGATGTCAGTAACACTACTCTGGGAACCAGTTAAAACTAGTTAGTGGAGTTTTATGTGACAAGTGGAGGGATACACACAGTGAAAGGCCCCGGTGTTGTGATCACGAAATTTCAGCACTCTAGGAACACCGCTTGAATCAGTGAACCAGTATTAAAAAATAAATTAAGTAAGTAAGTAAAAAACAGCTGATATAAGATTAAAATAAACCAAATATAAAATGATTAAATCGTTCACTAGACATTTTACTAATTTCGACTTTTAAAATTTCTTATTCTATTGTCATAATTATTATTCTATTTTTTTAAAGAAATAAATGCTTAAAATTAGCAACTGTATCTCCCATTTTCATTTGCTGTCATTTTTGCAGTGAATAAACCTGATATTGTTGCATGAGATGGTTTAACACATTTATTGAGAGGTTAAATGTACACTTTGTGAGATTCATTGTTGGAAAATAAATGTTTAAAAACAATTTCTAAGAATTGCAAGGACTAAATGGTATCCCACTTGTGGAATCATCATACATAAATAATTATAACTATTTGATTAAATGTTGTGGGGATGATAAAACAATTCAACTTAGAATTTAAACATTTTAAATACAGATTAAAATGTAAAATTTTACAAAATTTTTAATTCATTGAAAGTGCAAATTAAAGCAAGTTTATAAAGATTGGGGCATGTGTTTAAACTTTTTTTTTGAAAGATTTTAGCTGAGACAGACTTCATTTAGTTGTTAGTTCCAGTGCAAAACTAAAGAAGCAAACATCAAACACAGAACATGTCTTAGATGATTTAGTAGCACCACTTCTTGTCTCATCTACGCCTCAGCCATTAAACCACTGACCTGAAACTGATTTTTACAATCTTTTCCTGTTTGGTGGTCTTCCAAAAAAAAAAAAGTAAGTATTTCACAGTCAGATGTTTCTGATAGAAAGTTTACTAAGTGCGATCCTATTTCCTCCTTATCATTCAGTCACCTTCAGATTCCTACGCAGGGCAACGTTCTGCTCTCCTGTCTTACGTCTTCATGATAATATCAGAGACAACTCACTAAATTTATTACAACACATTTCCCCAAATGGTGAGTTAAAAGACAAACCGAAGAATGTAAACAGCTCTTGTACTCCAGCCCACAAAAAAAAAAAGTTTCAAAAAACAAAGATTTGGCAAGATCACACGCCATCAAGCTGAGTGTTTTTGGAATGCTATTTATTATTGTTCTGTATTGTCTAGATTGAGTATGAAAGTACAGGAGTTAAGTCCTCAGAACAGTCCGAAGACAAATCACAAATAGTCTTTTGTAAGCAGCGCTGTGTAAAGATGTCCCTCGAGATTTAGCATTACAGCTCAGTGTTTGTATTGGCACAGCACGTATACACTTCATATTCCGTTGACATATTAAAGTCACAACTAGATGATGTTTAGACACCCGGGAGAAAGCTGAAAAGAAAAGTGTCTCTTTTATTCTCCATTTTCTGTCAGGAGTCTTTGAAAACACATGCGGCCATATGCTACATATCGCAAGAGCCGACAGACGCGTATTTAGTCATAACATTCAGTCATTTTTATTTCTTCCCCCAAGATACTTTTGAGATATGTTTTCAGATTTTTTTTTTGAACATTGACTTTTACAAAACAGTGCAATGAGTCCAGTTGGTCTGTGGAATATATCTATTTTCAACTCTGTTTTGCCTTCATCTATAATGTTAATTAGAGTTCATTTTGCTAGTAACTGTATAAATATACAGCAGAACAGTATCCTAACAGGTGGGTGTGCAAGACATCATGTTTGGCTCTGTGTAGTGCAACAAATTCAGCCAGAATGAGGCTTAAAAAGGAGCATTCAAGGAAAAATTGGATTAAAAAAAAGATCCCATCAGCCAATCATGTGGCTCCAGCACATACTTACATATGTAAAATCAGAAAGATAATACATAAAAAGAAAATACATAAAATCACACAGATACAGAGCAGAAGCATCAGCTAATATTTATGTCAAACATCAAAATGAGGGAAAATGTGATCTAAGTGGTTTTGACTGTGGAATGAATGTTGGTGCAGATTTGAGTATTTCTGAACCGTCTGGTTTCCTGGGATTTTCACAAACAACAGTCTCTAACATTTACACAGAATGGTGCAAAAACATAATAAAAAAATACATCCAGTGAGCAGCATTTCAGCAGGTGGAAGCACATCTTAATGAGAGAGGTCAGAGGAGAATGGTCAGACTGGTTCAAGCTGACAGGAAGTCTATGGTAACTCAAATAGCTACTCTTAACAGCAGTGGTGAATAGAAAAGCATCTCACAAACATAGATCCCAAGTTTCCAATTTCCAAATGCTGGTCCATTTTTGAAGTGATGCCAGAGGCTGAGGCTGCGCGGCAGCCGATTGATGGCAGCGAAGCCGCCAAGCGGGGAGGGTGCGGGAGAAGGTATCTCCCTCCTGCCAGGGGGTTTCAGGGTCTCCCCCAGAAATTTTTTTTAATAGCATTGAAATATGCAAGTTCCAAGCATTTCAGCTAATTTTTATGACATTTATATTGGAATCAAAACTTGTGGGTGGCACAGTGGTGCAGTAGTTAGCACTATCACCTCGCAGTGAGAAGGTTCTGGGTTTGAATCTCATGGCCGACAGACGCCTTTCTGTGTGGAGTTTGCATGTTTTCCCCATGTCTGTGTGGATTTCTTCTGGGTGCTCTGGTTTCCCCTACAGTCCAACAACATGCAGTTTGGTTAACTGGCTATCCTAAATTGTTCATAGGTGTGAAAGGTTAATGGCCGAGAGGAAAAAACCTCTGTAATAATGCATTAGAAGGCAACAGGAAGCCACTACTTTAATTCTCCCTAGAAACTTTGATGGCTGGCAGAAAAAGTAATCAGAACGGCTATGTCACTGTAGTGATATGCCAAATAGATAGATCAAAACTCGCAAGTGGATCATGTATCTGCTGACAGTTTACAATATATTATATTTTCAGGGGGCAACAACCCTGACATTTGATAAATCACACATTACTCTTAGATCATTACAGACATTAGGCTATTATAGGGCTAAACTAGAGTCTGTCAGATGCAGATCTACAGTAGCTTTCAGATACATTAAAACACTGGGATGTTTCCAACATATGTATCTCTTTACAAACCAGTAACATAAAGGGAAATTTAAGCATTAGGCTTCGATCTTGTAAATAAGTTATTCAAAATAATATATTCTCACTGCAGAAAGCTTTGCCTGGCTGATCTTTCACAAGCTGTATACACAGAAATGCAAAACATCACTCTTTATTGAACTTCATTTTAGAATGCACACACTTTCTTTTCTTTGGTAGACTTGTAACTGGTCCATCATCATCTGACATGTTTACATGAATCGTGCATGACAGACATAAATTACATAAGCCCCTCATTTCGCCGAGTACGATCTGGAAAAATCGTCCCCGACCACGCGTGACTATGATCGCAGCTATGTTTTCCCGTAGTCGCGGGCAAAATCCGTGCGACCTAAACCCATTATTTTCTGTGTACGCTCTATGTTTGATGTTCTCGTTCGACCTTCAACGTGTACGCTCTACCTGTGTCCTATACGCTCTGTAGACGCTTTACATACACTCTACTTGCGTCTATCCACTTGATCTGATGCAATCTTAACACGACCAAGGCTTGTTCTGTTCGACCAATCTGCGACATAGCGTTGATCTCTTGGCGATTTATCCTCACAAGTGCGCGACCTCGGCCGATCAAGGCTCAATCTTGGCCAATTTAGCTACATACGAGTTGCAACGTACCCTCGATCAATACGATTTAGCCTGCGATATAAACGTTCTAGCCTCGCTCTGTACGCTCAATTCTCGATCTTTTCTAGACAGATTCTCGCCTGAGCTACGCGCAAATTTGTCACGGTCGCCTGGATTTGCGTGCGACCCACTGTGACCATATAAAAAGGCCCGGTGATTGGTGGCTGACCATCAGTTTTTGACCAGCCTCCGAAGGGACATGGACCCAATCGCTCTGCATCATGCTATTGCTATGGACCCAATCGCTCTGCATCATGCTATTTATATGACGTTCAGTAGGCGTAGCTTAATCAGATTAGGCGAAAATAGGTCACAACTTAAGCGATGGTCGATCTTTATTGGTTGAAGTAGGTCGCACCTTAATCCTCTTTATGCGCCCTATTTATGCGCCCTATTTATATGACATTCAGTACGCGTAGCTTTAATAGGATTAGGTGAAGGTAGGTCGCAACTTAAGCGATGGTCGATCTTTATTGGTTGAAGTAGGTCGCACCTTAATTCTCCTTAGAATCCAATTGTGCCCATGGGAAGAATAGGGAGCGTACGGGTCTAGGGAAGGTCTGGGACAGGTTGCGCGGAGTGAGGCTTGATCACAAAAGAGTGAAGCTAGATCGCACGGATCGAGTGAGTGTCGAGGATGGGCCGAGCAGCACAACCATGCGTGCAATCAGTTCTCGATCGAGAAGACTGAGCATCGCTCATCCCCGTTCTAGCCTCAATTGTCTCTCGACCAATGCATCCTTTCCTCAACCTTGTTCACTCTTTCGACGCTCTCTGTGCGACTTTTAGGTTGAGGCTCAGTTTTTTGACATGTCAAAAAACCGAGCTACGAGCTCTTTGTTGGGGAGACAATTCCTCGACCATGTGCAACCATGGAAGACCAAGGCATGACCAACCCTCGGTCAACCGTTGACTGCGTACGACCTGCGGTGACCAAGCCACGCTCTGAGATCGCAGCTTGGTCTTCCGGGAAGATTTCTCGGTGAAATGACCACCTAAGGTAGAGGTAAATAATTATGGGCGGCACGGTGGTGTAGTGATTAGCACGGTCACCTCACAGCAAGAAGGTTCTGGGTTCAAACCCAGCAGCTGGCGAGGGCCTTTCTGTGTGGAGTTTGCATGTTCTCCCCGTGTCTACGTGGGTTTCCTCCGGGTGCTCCGGTTTCCCCCACAGTCCAAAGACATGCAGTTAGGTTAACGTGGGGCGGCCTTGGGCTGAAGTGCCCTTGAGCAAGGTACTTAACCCCTGACTGCTCCCTGGGCGCTCTAGTGTGGCTGCCCACTGCTCTGGGTGTGTACGTGCGTGTGTTCACTGCTTCAGATGGGTTAAATGCAGATGATGAATTTCACTGTGCTTGAAGTGTGCATGTGATAAATAAAGGTTTCTTCTTCTTTTTCTAAAGATTAATTTACATATGTACATTTATGCAATGACAGCAGCTGTCATATGTCTGTAGGCTTGTAAACTCATGGGTCCTATCAAAGCAATTGGAAAATCTTGGCATGTGAAATGCCAAAAAGCAGTTTCGGAAGTGGTCGAATTGTCAAATCGTTGTGAATAAAAAGTCAAGTCAAGTCAAGTTTATTTGTACAGCGCTTTTAACAATAAACATTGTCGCAAAGCAGCTTTACAGAATTTGAATGACTTAAAACACGAGCTAATTTTATCCCTAATCTATCCCCAATGAGCAAGCCTGTGGCAACGGTGGCAAGGAAAAACTCCCTCAGACGACATGAGGAAGAAATCTCGAGAGGAACCAGACTCAAAAGGGAACCCATCCTCATTTGGGCAACAACAGACAGCATGACTATAACATTAACAATTTTGACATGAAGACAGTTTCGTTGATGTTATAAACTCTTCATTGATGGAAACTTGAGTGCAAAACTGTTCATGATAACTGCAGTCCTAAAGTTAGCAAGTCAACTGTAGTCCTCAGCCATAAAAGCATTACTGTAAGAGTCCAGAGCATCCTCCAGGTATAACCCTCAACTGTCCTCATGGGGCCGTCCTTCACAGGAGCGATGCGATAGACCAGATTTCATTTGTCACTTGTCAGCATGACTGGCAGAGGTACCCAATCAACTATCTCCATACATACCAGAAGATGTACAGGCCCTATACATGAGTATATATACACTTAGTGGCCACCTTATTAGGTACACCCATCCACCTGCTGTTTGATGCAGTTCTCTAATCAGCCAATCCCTTGACAGCAGCACAATGCATAAAATCACGCAGATACAAATCAAGAGCTTCAGTTAATGTTCACTTCAAACATCAGAATGGGAAAAATTGTGATCTGTGTGACTTTCACTGTGGCATGGGTGTTGGTGCCAGATGGACTGGTTTGAGTATTTCAGAAACTGCTGATCTCTTGGGGTTTTCACACACAACAGTCTCTACAGTTTACACAGAATAGTGCGATAAATAAAAAAAACATTGAATGATTGACAGTTCTGTGAGTGGAAACATCTTATTGATAAAAGAGATCAGAGGAAAACAACCAGATTGGTTTGAGCTGCCAGAAAGGATACAGTAACTCATAGCAACTCTTTACAACTGTGGTGAGCAGAAAAGCATCTCAACATGCAACAGCAGAAGACCACATTGGGTTTCACTCCTGCCAGTCAAGAACAGGGATATCAGAGTCAAGAACAAGTTCCTGTTAAGTGGCCAGTGAGTGTACACGTGCTTGCTTAATAAGCTGTTAATTGGTCCAAAAACACTTATCAGCAAGTTTAACCTTAGAATATATTTTTAGGCACTGCCTAAAAGTAGAGCTCCTGATGAGTGCAAAATGTTAAAACATTTTGCACTCATCATGAGTTTAGTAAATATAGTCCCACATTATTTTTGAAAAAGTAAATTAAAAATAAGCGCTGGATAAAAACCCATTCATCCTATGTAAATAAAGATACAATTTTCATTGTCTGGTGGTCAAGTGTTTATGAGATATGTTGCCTTGCACTTATGATCGGGTCCCGTGTGGTTGCAAAAGCCATCAAAAATGCATTACCATATTCTCAGCTTCGCGTCACGCATCCACTATAAATTCTGACAGATCATTGACATAATTCTTTAGGTTTTTCTGATTTGGGATTTTTCATGTCTTGGCAGGTCATCTGGTTTGGATATCATTTTGCAGGTCTGACCCACCAGATGTGGGTCACTTGGGAAGTCTGACAAAGTGTCACACATCAAAGTTGAAGCAGATGGGCTAGAAAAGCATAAGGCCACATCAGGTTCCATTTCTGTCAGCCAAGAACAGGAATCTGAGGTTACAGTGGGCACAGACTCACTGAAACTGGACAGCTGAAGTTAAGGAAAATGTTGTCTTCTGCTGGATCATGATTTCTGCTGTGAAATGCAGATGGTAAGGTCAAATTTTGGCATGACCAACATGAATCCATAGAACCAACCTACCCTGTGTCACATTTAGTTCAGGCTGCTGGTGATGGTGTAATGGTGTGGGGAATATTTTCTTGGCAAACATTGGGCCGCTTAATCACAATTGAACATAGTTTGAATATCACCATCTGAGTATAGTTATTACTACATGCATTCTTTTATGGCCACAGTTTACCATTTCCTAATGGCTGCATCCAACATGATAATGCACCATGTCACAAAGCAAAAGCCCTCTCAAACTGGTTTCATGAACATGACAATGAGTTCAATGGACTTCAGTGGCCTCCCTGGTCACTAGATCTGAATTCCATCGAGCCCCTTTGGGATGTGGTGGAGCATGAACATGCAGCTGACAAATCTGCAGAAATCATGTGATGTAGTCCTGTAATCAGGGAAAAGATTCTCAAAAACATTTAAGCAGGTTCTACACATTAGTATAGGGTTCTAATAAAGTGAACGTTGAGTCTATATTTATACTACAGCGCTGATGACTGGTTGATCCTGATTGGTCTGAAGGTGTTGATTACTTTTCTATTACAGCAGCTCTGGCAGTAGTTCCAGCTGCAAAAAAATAACAGCTGTATATTAATTCACTTGTTCTAATATATCATTGTTTCATTATAGTAAAATCTTACACAAGGACTTGATTGTGGATGCGTCACATGAATGGATGGAGCAAACATGGGCAATTATTGATATTGTAAAGTTTTCTGTGAGGAGACATTATTCAACAATTAATCGGAGGGGAAAAGTTTTTTTCTTTCTTATTAACTTAAGAAAGAGAAAAAAGACAGGTGGATAAGGTAACAAGTGTTTATAGTTGTTTCACAAAATTAAATGTTACTATTACTGGATAAAACGAATTATGTTGTTCTTTAAGAAATAAAACAATTTAATCATTGACACTACTGTGGTATGAGAGAAATACAACCCCGATTCCAAAAAAGTTGGGACAAAGTACAAATTGTAAATAAAAATGGAATGCAATAATTGACAAATCTCAAAAACTGATATTGTGTTCACAATAGAACATAGACAACATATCAAATGTCGAAAGTGAGACATTTTGAAATTTCATGCCAAATATTGGCTCATTTGAAATTTCATGACAGCAACACATCTCAAAAAAGTTGGGACAGGGGCAATAAGAGGCTGGAAAAGTTAAAGGTACAAAAAAGGAACAGCTGGAGGACCAAATTGCAACTCATTAGGTCAATTGACAATAGGTCATTAACATGACTGGGTATAAAAAGAGCATCTTGGAGTGGCAGCGGCTCTCAGAAGTAAAGATGGGAAGAGGATCACCAATCCCCCTAATTCTGCGCCGACAAATAGTGGAGCAATATCAGAAAGGAGTTCGACAGTGTAAAATTGCAAAGAGTTTGAACATATCATCATCTACAGTGCATAATATCATCAAATGATTCAGAGAATCTGGAAGAATCTCTGTGCATAAGGGTCAAGGCCGGAAAACTATACTGGGTGCCCGTGATCTTCGGGCCCTTAGACGGCACTGCATCACATACAGGCATGCTTCTGTATTGGAAATCACAAAATGGGCTCAGGAATATTTCCAGAGAACATTATCTGTGAACACAATTCACCGTGCCATCTGCTGTTGCCAGCTAAAACTCTATAGTTCAAAGAAGAAGCCGTATCTAAACATGATCCAGAAGTGCAGATGTCTTCTCTGGGCCAAGGCTCATTTAAAATGGACTGTGGCAAAGTGGAAAACTGTTCTGTGGTCAGACGAATCAAAATTTGAAGTTCTTTATGGAAATCAGGGACGCTGTGTCATTCGGACTAAAGAGGAGAAGGACGACCCAAGTTGTTATCAGCGCTCAGTTCAGAAGCCTGCATCTCTGATGGTATGGGGTTGCATTAGTGCGTGTGGCATGGGCAGCTTACACATCTGGAAAGACACCATCAATGCTGAAAGGTATATCCAGGTTCTAGAGCAACATATGCTCCCATCCAGACGACGTCTCTTTCAGGGAAGACCTTGCATTTTCCAACATGACAATGCCAAACCACATACTGCATCAATTACAGCATCATGGCCGCGTAGAAGAAGGGTCCAGGTACTGAACTGGCCAGCCTGCAGTCCAGATCTTTCACCCATAGAAAACATTTGGTGCATCATAAAACGGAAGATACGACAAAAAAGACCTAAGACAGTTGAGCAACTAGAATCCTACTTTAGACAAGAATGGGTTAACATTCCTATCCCTAAACTTGAGCAACTTGTCTCCTCAGTCCCCAGACGTTTACAGACTATTGTAAAGAGAAATGGGGATGTCTCACAGTGGTAAACGTGGACTTGTCCCAACTTTTTTGAGATGTGTTGTTGTCATGAAATTTAAAATCACCTAATTTTCTCTTTAAATGATACATTTTCTCAGTTTAAACATTTGATATGTCATCTATGTTCTATTCTGAATAAAATATGGAATTTTGAAACTTCCACATCATTGCATTCTGTTTTTATTTACAATTTGTACTTTGTCCCAACTTTTTTGGAATCAGGGTTGTAAACACTTCAGGATGTACTGTTATTGGAAAATAACCAACTTCAGGTTTTTTTGGTGTGTTTTATTCCATAATTGGCTGAGGTGCCCTTGAGCGAGGCACCTACCCCCCAACTGCTCCCTGGGTGCTGTTAGCATGGCTGCCCACTGCTCTGGGTATGTGTGTGTGCTCATTGCTCACTGCTTCAGATGGGTTAAATGCAGAGAGGAATTTCACAAGTGTACGTGTGATGAATAACGTTGTTGTTGTTCTTCTTCCTCTTCTATAATTTTTACCCATGCAAATGTATTTGTGTTATTTTTGAGATACAGTACCAGACAAAAGTTTAGACACACTCATTCATAGGTTTTTCTGTATTGTGACTATTTTCTATATTGTCGAACAATACTGAAGAAATCAAAACTGAAATAACATATGCAACATATATGGAATTATGCGGTAAACAAAAAGGTGTTAAAAATAAAACGTTTCATATTTTAGATTCTTCAAATAGCCAGCATTTACCTTGATGATGCTTTGTACACTATTGGTATCATCTTAACCAGCTTCATGAGATAGTCACCAGGAATGCTTTTCAATTAACAGGTGTACCTCATCAAATGTTAATTAGTGCAATTTCTTGTCTTCTTAATCTGTTTGAGATCAAACAATAAATAATAATAATAATCATAAATTATTATTATACTATTCAAAAAAAGTAGGGGATATTGGATTTACAAGTAGAATGAAATGCAGATCATGAGGTCAGGAAGGAAACAAATGACAGAAAAACATTAAGGAAACATTTGTTAATTTATTCAAAACCCTGTGTACAGTCAGTAAAGAACAGATTCTCCAGAATAAGGGTCAACACAAACACAGGGTCACACAGCAAATTTACCACCATTTTGAAACCGAGTCAGTAGCGGGTAAAAACCCCCTCGGCGTGGCATACTCCTAACGAGACGTCCCAGGTCATTTTGGGGAATGTTATTCCATTCCTGTTGCAATGCTGCAGCATCTTGGACATTGGCAGGAGGTTGTTGACGTTGGCGTAGCCGCTGTCCAAGCATGTCCCAGACATGCTCGATGGGGGAAAGGTCCGGACTGAGTGCTGGCCATGGTAATCTGGTGATATTCTGCTGCTGGAGGTAATCTGTAACGATCCTGGCCCTATGACATCTGGCATTGTCATCTTGGAAAATGAAACGGCGGCCATAACGACGTGCAAACGGCACAACATGGGGTGCCAAGATGTTGTCCCGGTAGTACTGCCCTGTGACACGTCCAGCAACAACATGCAAGTCTGTTCTGCCGGCAGCAGTGATGCCTCCCCACACCATTACAGAGCCACCCCCATACGGATCATGTCTAATGACGTTAACGTCATAGAAACGTTCGTTACGTCGGCGCCAAACCCTCCTGCGTCTGTCCAGGAAGTCCACGGTGAACCTCGACTCATCTGAGAACATTACATGGCTCCATCGGCGATTATCCCAGCGTTGATGATGACACCATTGGAGTCTGGCCCTAATGTGACGATCCCTCAAACAGGGAATGACACGAGGAGGTCGGGCGTGTAAGTGAAATCTGTGCAGTCGATTCCTGATGGTCTGGCTACTCACTACCAAGCCAGTATCCCTTCGAAGTTGAGACCTTATCTGATTTGCTATTACCATACGATTTCTCAAGGCAATAGTGCGGATGAATCTGTCCTGAGCCTGAGTTGTTGCCCTTGGTCGACCGGATCGTGGTCTATCCTGAACAGACCCTGTAGCATGATGTCTGGACCATAATCTGCTGATGACAGACTGGGAAACATTCAATGCTCTTGCCACAACGACCTGTCTTGTGCCAACCTGTAGCATGCCAAGGGCACGTAACCTCTCATCCTGTGTTAGACGGCGCATGGTCTCTGTTTAATTAACGACTTCAACCACTGATAATCTGATGCTTTCTCTTCAAAATCTTCCTTTGGAGTGGTTCTAACCTTCCAATTCAGAGTCATGCAAATTTGTGGCACGACCCCCTTGATCATCAGTAGCATCCCGTGCTGATCATGAGAGTGTCGATGTGTTTGGGTGATGAATTTCTTTGGAAATGCTTCCTCAGTAAGGAACTATACAACATGCTTTCGTATCCCTTTGTATATGTGAAAATTTGGATCTCAAAATAAAATATCCCCTACTTTTTTTGAATAGTATATTATTATAGCTGGTGTGGAGAGACAACTCCCATCCAGTGGGTCCTTTGATTGCAGAAAGGGGAGTAGACCTCCAGACATGGAGGTTAGCTGCGAATAACCAATAAGCAGTCCTGGATAAAACATGGATTGCCCTTTGGCAAGGCATAGCACCCGGCAGCCACCCCACCAGGGTCATGGTGAAGGCACTGGCAGCAGGATGCTGGATGACATAGCAGCAATACCAAACAGACCTGATACTTGGTGCTATGGTCACTGATCAATGGCAGATGATGGACAACCAAACCACAATGGCAAGGATCAACAGCTCACCCAAGTCGAGCACTGTGAAATCATATAAGATGGTGTCTCAGCGAGAAAAAAACAAAGCACCAGGAAGACTCCCCTCTAACAGAAACAAAACAAACCTCAACGCACAGAAAAAAAACAAACTTCAACCAGCGAGTGAGAAATGGAAAATTATTTTGATTTAGACAACAGTGTGAATGGGGCTGGACAAGATGGTCTGCAAGGACCGGAGCAAGACGGTGCCTTGCCTGGCAGGGTGGATGTGGAAAAGCAGGCAGAAAAGATGATATTGACAGAGGAGGTATGGAAGAAGTTGTTTGACAACACAAGTGAGTTTGAAGGATGGGAGGGCTCATGGAGCTACTTGGAAGAAGAAGAAGAAGAAGAAGAAGAAGACACACCAACCAGTCAACTCAACAACAACTCATAAGAATAGAAACAAGTGGACAAAAGAGGAGAACATAACTGTCTGGGAATGTTACCTGAGAAGCAATCCATCCAAACATGGATACAGGAAAAGAATGCATAAGATCTGGCAATAAAAAGGCATGAAGGTGGTGACTGAATAGAGGTTATGTGACCAGAGAAAGCAGATACAAGGCAAACACTGGCTTGAGGAACTGGAAATGGAGATGATTAAAAGGAAAGTTGAGGGAAATGAGACAACTGATGAGAATGAGGAGGATGAAGAAGATAACAGTAGAGGAAGAAAGAAACATCAGAATAGCTGACATTCCACCTGAAACTAACTCAGGAACAGAAGCAGTAAACATCCTTGATGAAGGACAACAGCTGATACTAGCTCGGTTGGAGGAAATGCTTAGGAACAAAGAGAAGCCTTTCCACCACTCAAGACCTGTGACAGAAGGAAGATGACAGAAGAAACCAACAGAGTGATGAAGCTTGCAAATATACCAATGTATCTGATGATAACAACCTACTCTATGCCATTGCTTATGTTGTATGTGAATGATTAGGAAAGATGAACAACAAGGGGAAAAAAAAGAACCATTTTGGAAATGGATGGTCTTCATGTGTGGGTGGCACGGTGGTGTAAGTGGTTAGCATTATTGCTTCACACCAAAAGGTTCTGGGTTCGAGCCCAGTGGCCAACGGGGGCCTTTCTGTGTGGAGTTTGCATGTTCTTCCTGTGTCTGTGTGGGTTTCCTACAGGTACTCCATTTCCCCCCACAGTCCAAAGACATGCAGTTAGGTTAACATAGGATGACCTTGTGCTGAAGTGCCCAAGAGTGGTGGTGCGCATGTGCACAACAGCTTTGCTGTCCTGTGATGAACTGGATTTCGTGTACATTTGTGCAGTGACAATAAAAAGGCATTCTTCTGTTCTAAACATAAAGAACTGGTGGAAAGATCTGAGCAAGTTGATTGAGGTCAGATACAACAGAGCTAAACTTGTAGAAAGAGAATGGGAGAGGATGAATAGACATTATGATCTGAGAGGACAAGGCTTGATATATGTTGCGAATTTTCTGAAACAGGGGCAGAAAAGATTAAAAGGTACCACTGAAAGACTCTTCAATACCACCAAAACAACCTCTTCAGAAACAACCAGAGAGTTCTATAAAGAGTTAGATGGCAAGATGAATGAGGCAGAAGGAACACCTGACCCTAAAAGCTCAACTAAGGTCTGGAGCAAGTTATGGTCTGAACCTACTGTACACAATAAAAAGACTGAATGGTTAGGAAGAGTTAAGGAGAAACTAGGTAGGATCTGGAAGCAAGAGGACATAACTGTCTCAGAGAAAGATCTGAGAATGGCTGTGGCAAAAATGGCTAACTGGAAAGCAGCGGGACCAGATCACGTGCAGGGATTTTGGTTCAAGGCAGCAATATTTCTGCATGTAAGGTTACAAATGTGTGTAAATACTGGGCATGTGCCAGCATGGATGACATTGAGTCAAACAGTTTTGATTATGAAAGATAAGAACAAAGGGACAATGGTTGGAAACTATTGCCTAATTGTGTGTCTACCGTACCATTAATGTGGAAGCTGTTGACAAGCATTTTCATGGAAACTATATAGGCATACCTCAGTAACCAAAAAAAGTGTTGCCAAATGAGCAGAAAGGCTGCAGGAAAACCTCAAGAGGCACCAAAGACCAGCTCTTGATAGACAAAACGATTCTTAAGAACTATCAAAGAAAGTTGACTTCACGATCAATGGCTTGGATAGACTACAGTAAAGTGTATGACATGGTCCCCCATTTATGGATACTAGAATGTATCAGAATGGTGGGACTTGCAAACAACATTGTGACACTGATTGAAAATAGCATGGAAAACTGGCAAACTGTCCTAACTTCAAACCAAAAAGAACTGGGCACTGTTAACATCAGGAGAGGAATTTTTCAGGGAGATTCACTGTCACCCATACTGTTTGTCATCATAATGATTTCAGTGTCATTAATTCTTAGGGATACTAAAGCTGGATACCAACTGGTGAAAGGAGGTCTTTGTATCAATCATTTGTTATTCATGGATGACCTGAAACTGTATGGAAAGAATAATGGACAGCTTGAGTCATTGATACTAACAGTTTGGGGGTTCTCTACATTGGGATGACATTTGGGATAGATAAGTGTGCAGTTCTAGAATTGGTAAGGGGAAGGTTAGTAAAAAACGAAGGAATAAAATTACCTGATGTTGAGATGATGAAAGAGGTGGAAGATGAAGGCTATAAGTATCTTGGGATCTTACAGCTGGATACTGTACTCAGTAAGGAAATGAAAGATAAGATCGGAACAGAGTATTTAAGGAGGGTGAAAAAACTCTGTAAATCAAAACTTAATGCAGGGAATTTTGTGGCAGGATTGAACGCATGGGCAATCGGTGTTATATGCTACAGTGGCGGAATCATTGACTGGACAATCGAAGAGATGCAAGAACTGGACCGGAAGACCATGAACACGAATGGGTGCTTGCACTCAAGGAACAGTGTTGCTAGATTGTATTTGAAATGGAAGGAGGGAGGAAGAGGCTTGATCAGCGTAGAGGATTGCAAAACTGCTGAATGTAATGCCGCTTTTCTACTACAAACGCGGCTGAGTCGGGCTGAGCCGTGCCGTGCTGAGTCGAGCTGAGTGGGGCTGTTGGAGTTGCATTTCGACTACAACCGCGCTGAACCGTGCTGGCTGGAAGTGGGTGGACACATTGGGTGGAGTTAGCGAAAGTGGGTGGACGTCACGTGATGTCGTTAAGCAGCGCAAACAGTGACATCAGTGATCTTTTAAGCGGTAGTCTCACGACCCGGATAGTAAACAATAAACATGGAGGACATGGAGTCGTTAGTGTTGCTGGTCTTGGTGCTGTGGCTTGTTGTCACCGACAATGCCAACAGATACTGGCAAGAGCGTATAGATGAGGTGAGGCGCATAAGGCTTCATAATTCTCGTAATTCGTAATTCTTCTTCTTCCAGGTTTACGGTGTTTACAGATCCCAGCGTGCTCGCGGGGCGTGTGTGGGCATGTGAGGACACTCCTCCTCACCAATCAGTGCACAGGGAAGTGTCTGCTCACGCCCCCAGCCTCACTTGGCTCGCTTTGGCTCGCTTCAGCCCTACTCCAAAACGGTGCGAGTTTTAGGGGCTAAGCAGGGCTGAAGCGAGCTGAGTCGTGCTGTTTTTTGGTAGTCGAAACGCGAGCCGTGTCGGGCTGAAGTGAGCTGAAGCGAGCTGAAGTGAGCTGAAAAAGGGTAGTGGAAAAGGGCCATAAGGGACTACATCAAGGAAAGTGACAAGGAAATGCTGATGGGTGTCTTCAGGGAGAAAGTTCTCAAGAATGGGGAGTCAAAGATGGAGTACACAAGGAGAAGAAGAGAAGAAAGAAGGCACACTTGGAGGAATGGAGCATTGTAGGGAGAGTATGTGCAGCAGACAACAGATATAGCTGATGAGTTGTCCTGGAAATGGATTTCCACCGGGTTTTTGAAGAATTAAACTGAGGGGATGCTGTTTGCTGCGCAGGAGCACACCCCGAGGACAAATTCAATAAAAGCAAAGATTGACAAGCAGGCTGTATCACCCAAATGCAGATTATGTTTCCAAACATCAGAAACAATAATGCACATCACAAACAGCTGCACCAAACTTGCCCAGACACAATACAAGAAGAGGAATGATGAGGTTGTGAAGAGAGTTCACTGGGAGTTGTGCAGGAAGTATGGCCTAGAATGTGCAGACAAATGGTACAAACACTTACCAACAACAGTTCTTGAAAATGAACAAATAGAACTCTATTGGGATCACACCAACACTGCAGAGACAGTCGCCCACAACAGACTGGACTTAATACTTGTGGATAAGTCAAAAAGGAGATGGACTCTGACATTGCTGTTCCATGGGACTCCAGTGTGGAGACAACAGAGAATAGGAAAGTGGGAAGATACCAAGACCTGGCTTTTCATATAAGGAGAATGCACAATGTTGAGACAGACATGTTGTAGTGGGAGCACTAGGAACTGTATCAAAAAACCTCCAACAGTCAAGGCATTTGAAATCACTGACATCACCACAAGTATCCAGATGCTGGCATTGTTAGAAACAGCAGGGGAATGAATTTATGAACCAAGGGCCTTAGCTGAAATTCATATAAATCCTACCCAGATTTAAACTGGTGATCACAAGAAAGAGATAATAATAATAATAATAATAATAATAATAATAATAATAATAAAAGAAATAGCCTTATTCCAACTGTAGTAATCCATATTATGTCAAGAATCATTTGATTAAGTAAAGAGAAACAACATCCATCATTACTTTAAGACATGAAGTATCCTTTAATTAATAAAAATAAAGAAAAAACATTAAATTAGAAGGTGTGTCCAAACTTTTGACTGCTACTGTATGAAAAAACAAATATAATATACAATGTTATCACATGGATCTGCTTAGCCAGATCAAATCAATAAAATTAGGAAATGGTACAAGTCAAATATACCAACTGACTCATAACAGCTAATGGACTCGTGATTTTTTTCCTGGAAGATGTTTCAAGCCCCATATTAAGTCACATACCTGACCCATGTTATCAAGCCTTACTATATCCTGTGTTTTTGATATCCTGGTTATTGAACTGGTTTCTGGTTTTTATCCCCCGCCCAAACGAAGTTTGGCAGGGGATATAGAAATGGGTTCCATCCGTCCGTCCATCCGGCTGTCCGTCTGGTCTTGTTTTTGTTTCCGGGCCATATCTTTAAAACTACTGAAGATATCTTCATGAAACATTGTATACATATCAAGCAACGTGAACTGGTGCATTTTGCTATTGTGGCTTTTTGAAAAAAAAGTATTTTTCAAATTTTTACATAAATAGATTTTGACTTAGTTTCTAAGAGCAATGTTTGTTTCCAGAGCATATATCCAAACTATTCATGATACGGATTTGAAACTTGGTATACATGTTAACAAGGTGATGTAGGTGTACTTTTTTATCCTAAAAAAATTGAGAAATTCATTTTTCATGTTTCCATGGAAACAATTTCAGACTTAGTCTCTCAGGTTAGTCTTAGGGGCAGGTTTTGTTTCTGGAGCAGAACTTGGAAACTACAACCCCGATTCCAAAAAAGTTGGGACAAAGTACGAATTGTAAATAAAAACGGAATGCAATGATGTGGAAGTTTCAAAATTCCATATTTTATTCAGAATAGAACATAGATGACATATCAAATGTTTAAACTGAGAAAATGTATCATTTAAAGAGAAAAATTAGGTGATTTTAAATTTCATGACAACAACACATCTCAAAAAAGTTGGGACAAGGCCATGTTTACCACTGTGAGACATCCCCTTTTCTCTTTACAACAGTCTGTAAACGTCTGGGGACTGAGGAGACAAGTTGCTCAAGTTTAGGGATAGGAATGTTAACCCATTCTTGTCTAATGTAGGATTCTAGTTGCTCAACTGTCTTAGGTCTTTTTTGTCGTATCTTCCGTTTTATGATGCACCAAATGTTTTCTATGGGTGAAAGATCTGGACTGCAGCCTGGCCAGTTCAGTACATGGACCCTTCTTCTACGCAGCCATGATGCTGTAATTGATGCAGTATGTGGTTTGGCATTGTCATGTTGGAAAATGCAAGGTCTTCCCTGAAAGAGACGTCGTCTGGATGGGAGCATATGTTGCTCTAGAACCTGGATATACCTTTCAGCATTGATGGTGTCTTTCCAGATGTGTAAGCTGCCCATGCCACACGCACTAATGCAACCCCATACCATCAGAGATGCAGGCTTCTGAACTGAGCGCTGATAACAACTTGGGTCGTCCTTCTCCTCTTTAGTCTGAATGACACGGTGTCCCTGATTTCCATAAAGAACTTCAAATTTTGATTCGTCTGGCCACAGAAGAGTTTTCAACTTTGCCACAGTCCATTTTAAATGAGCCTTGGCCCAGAGAAGACGTCTGCGCTTCTGGATCATGTTTAGATACGGCTTCTTCTTTGAACTATAGAGTTTTAGCTGGCAACGGCAGATGGCACGGTGAATTGTGTTCACAGATAATGTTCTCTGGAAATATTCCTGAGCCCATTTTGTGATTTCCAATACAGAAGCATGCCTGTATGTGATGGAGTGCCGTCTAAGGGCCCAAAGATCACAGGCACCTGGTATGGTTTTCCGGCCTTGACCCTTACGCACAGAGATTCTTCCAGATTCTCTGAATCTTTTGATGATATTATGCACTGTAGATGATGATATGTTCAAACTCTTTGCAATTTTACACTGTCGAACTCCTTTCTGATATTGCTCCACTATTTGTCGACGCAGAATTAGGGGGGTGGTGATCCTCTTCCCATCTTTACTTCTGAGAGCCGCTGCCACTCCAAGATGCTCTTTTTATACCCAGTCATGTTAATGACCTATTGCCAATTGACCTAATGAGTTGCAATTTGGTCCTCCAGCTGTTCCTTTTTTGTATCTTTAACTTTTCCAGCCTCTTATTGCCCCTGTCCCAACTTTTTTGAGATGTGTTGCTGTCATGAAATTTCAAATGAGCCGATATTTGACATGAAATTTCAAAATGTCTCACTTTCGACATTTGATATGTTGTCTATGTTCTATTGTGAATACAATATCAGTTTTTGAAATTTGTAAATTATTGCATTCCGTTTTTATTTACAACTTGTACTTTGTCCCAACTTTTTTGGAATCGGGGTTGTATGAGTGGTATGGTCTTGAAAGCTGGTGTGTTGAATAAGTCATGTATATTTGCCTTTTGATACTAAGATATGTGAGAAATTTTAATTTTTAGCTCACCTGGACCAAAGGTCCGGTGGGCTTATGCCATGGGCTGCTGAGGTCAGTGTAAAGAGGTAGGGTTGGTTTCCTGCAGCAGAACTTGAAAAATGTGACAAATAATATCTTGAAATTTGGTATATAGTTGGTATGTAGGGTGGGGGATATAGATGACTGTATTCTTGACCCTTGCCTGTTTTGGATTTGCTCACCAGTTTTTAAATCAAACATTCAATGTGCAACTGCTCCTGTCTTTGCTGCCTGACATGTACAGTATGCACAGTGAGCCACGACATCACATTTTAACCTGAGCTACAGGCTTACCATGATCCTAATATCAAAATATCAAGTCATAACATCAAAAGCATATGAAAATAGTTAATCTGTCATTGATCATAGATCAATGATGTTGGATGATGGATGTTATAATCTAATGTCCTTATCTCTTGCATATGTAAAATCCATGATGCTAAAATATGCTATATATTTCCCCAAACAACATATTTGTTCCTTGGCCATGGAATTGATTTACCATCATAATACCACTGAAGGCATTATCACACGAGAGTGCTATTGTCCCTTCCTGCACAACAATTTATGCCGAACGGTGGTTATAAATAAATAGAGCCAATTGAAGCATTTGGAACTCATTGATTTTCCCTTTAGGAAGTAAACAACTCATACTGTGTTGGAAGAACCACATTGAAAACAGACATTACAAGCCTGCGAAGATAATACAAACCATCAAAGTTCCAGCATCTCAGCATTATTTCTAATAATCTTTGCTCAGGAAGATCTCAAATTTCAGAACTTGCCTGCAATGCAATGAGTATTCATTTGATTTTTGTGTTTGTGACAATAGCAGTTCTCCATCCCAGAAAGAGATGTGCATGTGGTGTCCTAAATAACAACCACAATGCTCTCTTCCAGCAGGGAAAGTTAATTTCTAAACCCAGGGTACATGCTGTTCATTTGCTCCAGATACTAAAGTTTAGTGATGGATTTATATGAGCCAAGCTAGGAATCAATCAGCAACTTCATGGCTGATGAGAAAATTTGCCAGAAAGTCTGTCAACAGAAATTTCCATTTAACACTTGATTCACAAAGAGCTCAGGGTTTGAGACTCTTTTAGAAGGCTGACTTATCTAGACCCAAGTTATGGATTCATTGGCACTTTTATCATCAAAGAAGATCTCTTACAAACAAACTTTATTTATTAAAAAAATACCCTATTTATACAATGGGCTGTGGATAGAAATGTTTTCTTTCTCCTTTTCAACGCTCACTGTAGTCATTTTAGTGGTATCTACTGTATGTATTAGAGATGCAACTGATTTGCTTGGAATGAACAAATGTTCTAAACAGATACTACAGTACCTTTACTCTACTGTGCAGCAGAACAACAAAGAGTCACGTGACCAGAAAATTTTTACTTTCAGAGAATGAATGCAGTCAGATATGAAGCTCGTAAAACAAACGAAGACCATGTTCATTAACATGAACATACATACAGTGTTAATTTATTCATCCTTAGTTACTGCCTGGTCAGGATCACTGTGGCTTAAATTAAATTACTTATTTGTTTATATTTTGGAGGAATGGACTAAATCTGTTGTGGGTTGGAAGAAACAAAAATAGCAACTGAGTAAGAATTTTTTAAAATGTAGATATATATGGGGTTTTTCCTGTAATTTTTTTTCTCACCAATTTAATCTTGATCAATTCCCACCCGCTAGTCAGCTCTCCGCTATCATATGATACCTACCAACCTGGGAGGGTTGACCGGAAAGACCTCTCCAATCTTCGAGACACATAAAGCCAACAAGCCACGTTTTCAAACTGCTGCTTGCGCTACCTCAAGGGGCAAAACACACTTGGAGGAAAGCGCTAACTGCTCACTTCCACATGCATAAACTCACAGATGCCTATGATTGGCTAATGTTGCTGTGATTAACAGGGGACACCTTGCAATCTCTGGACATTTGGGTGAATTTCTTTCTGTTGTGCCTAACAGTTCACATTTCTATTTTTGAGTGTTTTTTCCTCCCATTATTAAAAAAGCCCTCTATGTTTATGCCACACCCACTTTGGATTTCAATTTGAATGCAGATAGAGATACATGTGTATATAAGAAGATACAGATGTACGTACATAGGCCGCTGTGGAGTATGAGATATTTTGTTAAGGAAACATTACATTTCTCACTCCCCTTCTGTTGAGTCTTATATTAATGTGAGTATGCTTCCAACTGCACTGTAAACTGGAACAGAATAATCTCTCTTGTTTTTGTCAGACATTTTTCCTCAGACTCCCCGGCAGTCTCAGCTGGCATTAAATGATACAGAATTCAGCGCCGCACTCAGTCAAAAAGGCAAAAACTGACATCATGGCTGGTGCTGGGTCCAAATACAGCACAAAGCGTAAAGTTCTAGCTAAGTTTAGCCTGTGATGTCACCACTTTTGTCTTTTACAACGAACTACATTTTTTCTTTTTCAAAATGGATTACGGAGGAGTGCTTGAATAATGTAACTTCCCAAAAATGTCCAGTGAGTGAGAGTTTGTTTGAAGTATGGACAAAACATCCTGATTTTTCATTAACAAATAATTAAGTTGAAATAAATAAGAGTGAATATATAGTGATTAGTAGATATGTAAGTATATAATAGTCATCGTCATAGTCATTATATGCACTATATGTAAGTAAATGTATTACATGTTGGTGTCGGTTATTCATGCATCCTGAAAATTAAATCTCCTTGAATGTCAGGGCGCAGGCACTTACTGATGTAATTGCAGAGGAGATCAGGGAACAAATAGTAATGAAGCCAAATCGTGAAACAAGAATCATGGTCGTGGACAGATGAGGGTCGGTCGATTGGCGAACAGGACACTGTAGACTAGGCAGGAAGAATAGATGAGGAAGATCAGCGAGAGTGAGAATAATGGTAAGCAGTCAGGAAGATAAGGCTTGGTATGAACTGGAGAACTCAGGACGATACTTCGCAATGAGTGCTTGAGTGCGAGGTGTTTAAGTAACGTTATGCTGATTACTGAGGCACTTCAGCTGTGTTCAGTACTCCGGTGACTGGGGGTGCTGTGGTTGATGGGTGTTGTAGTCTTGAGTGGCCATGCTTGTAGTTTGTTCAGTGCTGCTATCAGGGCTGCTGACAGCTTTGGCTGGGCCCGGGACAAAATGCTCTGAATGGGCCCCCCTCCCCAAATGCCATTAAATGTATTCCGTTAAGCCCCAAGCCTGCATGCGACAGCCCCCGCAATGCCTTCCTAAACTCGTGGATAGTCTACTATAATCACACGATTGGGGTGCTCTTGAAGGAGCAGCGATGGACGGGGGATTTCGGGCAGGGCTGGGGGCGAACATAGTATACTGTGCGCGCGTACTGTCCAGTGTGAAAAGCAGAGAAGAACACACCGCTCGAGAAACGGCGGGATATGATTGCGGGCTAATGTGAATATTCTTAGCTTCAATCAGATATATGAAACACAATGTTATTAAGCCGTTGCGGTTATGAAATGATTCAATGCCCTGTGCGTTTGATATGGTGTTCAGTGTGACTTGCTCTCCCCTCGTTTGTAACATGAATTGCGTGCCGCGCGTGCCTTGGTTGGGGTTATTTTACGGGGCTGGAAAAAGTTGGCTGTGTCTTACCTGTAGGGTGACCACCGACATGAGTCTGTAAGTTAGGACACTTGTGTCCAAAAGTGAGGACAAAGGCCCTAAAGTTAGGACACCGTCGCGTTACGGGGGTGGGGGGTGGGGTAAGAAAAACTTATAAAAAAACGTATGAAGTCAATATATATTTATTAACTTGGAACACCTATCAAAAAGAGAAATGTGGAAAATGATGGTCAAGACCATGTCAACAAGAAACAAAACATCACTGTAAAGTCACTGTAAAGAGTTGTGTCCATCTATAGACACTGAAAAAACAGTCTTTGCCATGCCATAGGCCAACATATTTATTCACTTGAAAATGACCATCAAAAAGAAAAAAAAAAATGAAAAATCGAAAAATGAGTCAAGAAACATGTAGGCCTACTGTCATTTAGCCTACTATACTGGCCTTGGCTTATCCACAGGAACTAAACTAAAAACAAAACATTGTTGTGTTCATTTATGCTCATCCAAAAAAATATCAAAAAGAAAAACATGAAAAATGACAGTCAACCATGTCATTTACATTTGGCCTATAACCTTGGCAATACATTTGGCATTCTCTCTGTGGCGGTCTGTGTCCGCGTGTCTGTCTGTTGCACCTTTCCCTCTGCTCCCCACATCAATGTCAATGCGACAGAGCTTGCAGAAGGCGAAGTGTTCTCCTTTTTGGCTCTTGCCGACAAAACGATGCTCTAAGCACTAAGCATTTTTAAAGGATGTCTTTCGTTTCGGCACGAGTATTGTTCAACAGCATGCGCGCCAACATTCATAGGTTTTTCCGTACAAACATTCGCACTGCGCGCGCAGCTCGGAGGAGCAAAAATCAGCCAATCGCGTGAGCGCAGCTTTTGAGTGACAGCAGCTTCCAGACAATCAGAGGCTGCAGAGGCTCCATCAGCTGCGCGCGCAGCGCGAATGTTTGTATACGAGAAATCCCTGTAGGCTATCTTTGCCTGCATGTCATCGCAAAATAGCAAGTGTAAATAATGGGCGGGGATTTGTGACGATTGATGCAACGGTGGCGGCTGAGGGTCCGAAATGAGGACAAAATGTAAAAAGTGAGGACGCGTGACAGATATCTGGACAGACGGCTCTAAAACCGGACTGTCCAGACGAATGGTCACCCTACTTACCTGGCTCAGCTGCCCCACTGTGCCACCCTAGTACCTGCTGCATCATCCGAATCTTTTTTAAAATATTTATGTAGTGAGCCCCTGAGTCTCTTGGTTTCTTCCTCTCTTTTTCTCTTTTCTTTTCTGTGCTCCTGACTTGTGCATGTTGGCAAATGGCACGCACGCTGATTGTCGAAGCGCTATGATAGAACGATGTCGTTTTTTCCCCTTAATCAAAGAGTCAGACCAAACCATTTTTGCATTAGGGGTGGTAGGGGGTTCCTGACGCCTTTTTCAAAGACAATAAAGGCAAAAGATCTAGAAATCATTTATTGAATGCAAATATAGCACATTTCTCCCCCAAATCAATACATTTTGAAATGAAATAAAATAATCACAACTTCATGAGAGCCCAGTTCTGGCCCCCCCCCCCATTCCTGGGCCCGGGAAAACATACCCATTTGTCCCCCCCTGTTGGCGGGCCTGGCTGCTATTCTGAACACTCATACTGACAGAGCCCCCCTGAAGAGCTCCCTCTGGGAGCTACATTCTTCCTGGGGTGCCCTCTCCCCCTAGGTGCCGGCTTGTCTGGGTGTTGAGCATGGAATTCCTGCTTTAACAGGGGATCCAAGATGTCTTTGGCTGCCACCCATCTGTGTTCCTCTGTCACAGTCTGATCCAGTCCATCCATGCCGGAGTTTGTGGGACTTCCATGCCGGCTCCAGGCTGGATCTGGGACAGGAATTCAGTCCTGCCTTGCTGAAGGCCACTTTCCTGAAGCAGCACTCCCACACCTGCTATCACTCCTCTCCCATCAGCCAGGGCCTTTTTAAGAACTGTTTGGAGCTACTCCAGTTGCCAGACTGTCTCTAGTAGACTTTCCTCAGCTCGTACCCCTTTGGTATTGTGTCTTCTTGATTCCCCCTGCCTGAATTATTCTTTGTTTTTTGTCTAAGTTTTCTGTCTAGTTTTTTGCCCCTGTTTTACCTGCCTGTTCTTCTGGATTGTGTTTTTGCTTCTCCTGCCTGGATTTCCTTGGTCCCTGTGTTCTTTGGTTTTGTGAAGAGTTTTCTGTTCTGTTTTTGTCCCTGACCATGCCTGCCTGCTCCTCTATGTTTTTGACCTCCTGGCCCGTTCTTTGACCACGGATTTTTGCCTGAGCCCTACTGTACCTCTGCCCTGCACTTTATTAAAGAAGTTTTTCTCTGTACATTGCCTGTCTTGAGTCTGCTCTTGGGTCTAGGGTTGCCACAATTCAGAAATGAAAATAAGGGACGCCCACCACGGCTCCTTGGGGCCATGACCACCATGGGCACGACTCCCATGGGGTGTGGTGCCCGCAGCAGTGGTATGTTTTATTTTGTAGGTGTTTTTAGTAAAGGGGTGATCAAGAAAGCAATTACTCATACTTAAACCTTGAAATGCTTTATTGCCAATGCTGTAAAATGTATAATGTACAAGTGGGCAACAATGAACTTTTAAAATATAATCTAAATATATTGAGAACTGGGCGGCACGGTGGTGTAGTGGTTAGCGCTGTCGCCTCACAGCAAGAAGGTCCTGGGTTCGAGCCCCGGGGCCGGCGAGGGCCTTTCTGTGTGGAGTTTGCATGTTCTCCCCGTGTCCACGTGAGTTTCCTCCGGGTGCTCCGGTTTCCCCCACAGTCCAAAGACATGCAGGTTAGGTTAACTGGTGACTCTAAATTGACCGTAGGTGTGAATGTGAATGGTTGTCTGTGTCTATGTGTCAGCCCTGTGATGACCTGGCGACTTGTCCAGGGTGTACCCCGCCTTTCGCCCATAGTCAGCTGGGATAGGCTCCAGCTTGCCTGCGACCCTGTAGAAGGATAAAGCGGCTAGAGATAATGAGATGAGATATTGAGAACTTAATATCACTGTAAATGTAAGTGCATAACTGTTCTTGGTGTAGGGACTCTCTTTGTGAACCTTGGGGACATTTTTACTTAGAGAGGAAAAAAGAGAACAAAAAACAACAAAAATACAACAAACGTATGTCTGCTTATTCAAGAATGTAGAAAACAAGAAAGTGCAAAACATTACTCCTTCCCTCAACAGTCCTGAGTTCATCAGGAACTGTTGTGTTTCTCTTGTCTGTGGAGTAGACCAGATTTAAACAGTCAACAGATTTCCCTCACTTCTTTTTCCAAGTGTACTTCTTGTTACTCCTTGCTGCACTGAGTAACTCTTTGTCTTTCAAAGCACTCTTGTAAAACTCTGAACAGGACTGATCAAAGTTTAGAGTGATCAGGAGCTCACTCTTATGAGTGCAGCAGACATTTTTAAAAGACCCGGGTTTTTTGAGCAGCGCCGGTGTGTGTTGTCTGTCTCTAGGCAACCGTGACAGCGCCACATGCAGTGACGCAGGCAGCCAGGCACAGACGCACAGAGCGGGACACAGCGTGGAGGGGTTTGTGTCCTGGGTAGATCCCGCCAAGGAGTATTTCCTGTTTTATTTTGTTCATTATTGTTAGATTTAGTGTTGATATGTGTGAGACAGGGCGGCACGGTGGTGTAGTGGTTAGCGCTGTCGCCTCACAGCAAGAAGGTCCTGGGTTCGAGCCCCGGGGCCGGCGAGGGCCTTTCTGTGTGGAGTTTGCATATTCTCCCCGTGTCCGCGTGGGTTTCCTCCGGGTGCTCCGGTTTCCCCCACAGTCCAAAGACATGCAGGTTAGGTTAACTGGTGACTCTAAATTGACCGTAGGTGTGAATGTGAGTGTGAATGGTTGTCTGTGTCTATGTGTCAGCCCTGTGATGACCTGGCGACTTGTCCAGGGTGTACCCCGCCTTTCGCCCGTAGTCAGCTGGGATAGGCTCCAGCTTGCCTGCGACCCTGTAGAAGGATAAAGCGGCTAGAGATAATGAGATGAGATGTGTGAGACAGATATGTGTATTGGACATTTATGAAAATACAGAACAAATTGCATCCCGTATCGGTTCAATACGGGACACAAGATTTAATTGCCAAATAAAGGACGATTCCGTATTTTACGGGACAGATGGCAACCCTACTTGGGTCCTCACTTCACCTCAGCTCACCATTTTTGATATCCTCAGGTCTGTAGCCCTCCCAGTCTAACAAGTACTCGACCTGACCTCCTCTGCGTCTGGAGTCAAGTAACCTGTTGACCTGGTAGATGGGCTCACCCTCGAGGCTTAGTAACGGGTGGTCTTGGACAGGGGAGTTTTCAGCAAGTGGCCCTGGAATGGCAGGTTTTAAACAGGAGACATGGAATGTGGGGGAGATTCAGCTGTGAGGGGGAAGTTCTACCTGTAGGAAACTTCATTTATATGTCAAAGTACCTTGAAGGGACCAATATACCGTGCTTGCAGTTTATGGCACATGTTGGGTTCTCTGAGGTTCTTGGTTGATACCCACACTGTCACCTGGTGAGAACTCTGGGTTACTACCTCTATGCTTGTCAGTGTATTCTTTGTACTTGGTGTTGACAGTCTCAATACATTGATGGACCTCCTCCCAGATGGTCTGGCTGTGTGAGAACCAGTCCTCTACAGCTTGAACTTGGACTGGAGAGTTATCCCAGGGGAACAGCGGAGGTTGGTAGCCAAGTATGCACTGAAAGGGTGATAGCTGAGTTGCCGAGTGCTTAAGTGAGTCTTGTGCATACTCGGCCCATGGAATGAAGCTGGACCAGTTCCCCTGGTTTCTCATGCAAAAGATCAGTAAGAAGCATCTGATTTCCTGTTTGGCTCGTTCCACCTGGCCATTAGATTGGGGATGGTAGCCTCACGTGAGACTTACAGAAACACCAAGTCATTCCATGAAGCAAGTCCATAAGTGAGAGATAAACTGGGGATCTCTGTCGCTGACTACAGTATGTCCTTGGGGATACCATGTTGGAACAAAACCTGTTGGAACAAAATTTCCACTGTCTGGAGTGCTGTGGGAGTGCCTGGCAGTGGGAAGCATTTCAGTGACCTGAAGAACCTGTCCGCTAACACCATGATGGTGGTGTTGCCCTGTGATGGTGGTAGGTCAGTGGTGTAGTCAATAGCTAAATCTGACCAAGGTCTCTGAGGTACTGGGAGCGGGCAAAGTTTACCTGCTGGAGGAGTTTGTGGAACCTTTGCTTGCGCACACTCAGAACATGATGTGATGAACTGGTTGATCTCCATGAGCATGTTCTCCCACCAGTACTTGTTCTTAAGCATTTGATGAGTCCGATAGCTTCCAGGGTGTCCTGTGGTGGGAGATGTATGTGCTCAAGTGATAAGTCACCCACGGAGATGCTTGGGTATGTAAAGAAGGCCCAATGGAAGACTGACTGGAAGAATCTTAGGTTGTGCTCTTCTGATCTCCTGATCTAAGTCCCATGTAAGGGACTGCAGAAAGCACTTGGAGGGGAGAATTGGGTGGGTGATGGGACCCTGATAGTCTGAAGCAAAGTTGTGGGACAGGGCATCTGCCTTTGAGTTCTTGGAACCTGGACAAAATGAGATGGTGAAGTTGAACCGTGTGAAAAAGAGTGCCCATCTGGCCTGGCATGGATTAAGTCTTTTAGCCTTTTTAAGATACTCCAGATTCTTGTGGTCAGTGAGGATTATGAAGGGGTGAGTGGCCCCCTCTAGCTCCTCAACAGCAAGCTTGATGGCTAGTAGTTCATGGTTCCCGACATCATAGTTTCTCTCTGCAGCAGTGAGTTTCTTAGAAAAGAACGCCACAGGATGAAGGTTTTGTCTCTCACCACAACATTGGAATAAGACTCCTCCCACTCCTGTGTCAGATGCGTCAACCTCCACTGTGAAGGGCTTGGTTGGGTTGGGATGTTGTAGAACTGGAGCTGATGTGAATTTGTTCTTAAGATAATTGAAGGCCTCTTCTGCAGACGGGTTCCATTGAAGCTTCTTGGGTCCCTTCTTGAGCAGGGCTGTTAGGGGGGCCGTGATAGTGCTGAAGCCTCTGATGAAGTGACGATAGAAGTTAGCAAAGCCCAGAAACCTTTGAAGCTCCTTTATAGACATGGGAGCTGGCCAAGATGTGACTGCACTAACCTTGGAGGAGTCCATGCTAACTCCCTCAGAACTTATTGTATATCCCAGGAAGGAAATCTGTTTACAGTGAAATTCGCACTTCTCTGCCTTGACGTAAAGGTGGTTTCCTAGGAGGTGTTGGAGAACTGCTCTGATATGTTCCACATGGATCTTCATGTCAGGAGAGTAGATTGGGATATCATCGATGTATGCAATAATGTACTGTAACAGTTCTTATGAAGGGGTGGAGCACAGAGGACGGCAGGACAGAGATCAGGTTCAACAATCATTTTATTTTTACACTTTTCAGTGGTCTCTCAAACACACACACAGCCAGACACGCGCACACACATCAGGTGTCTGGTTCGGGAGCGATCCTCTGCTCTCTGCTCTCCCTCCCTAAATAGGGCGCGGTCACTGGGAAGACACACACAAACAGGTTAATTGCAGTCAGGTGTAGTGATTCTGCCACTTACCTTCCCTGACTCCGCCCTCCTGTCACAGACTGGCGCTTGACCATGCCCCCGCTGCCACATACCCCCACCGCTCGACTCAGGCCGGGTGGCTGTCCGGCCTGCAGCCAACTCCCCCTCCCCTTGACGGGAGAGGAAGTCCGCCACGACCATCTGCGCCCCCGGCCTGTGGACCACCTTAAAATTGAAGGGTTGGAGTGCCAGATACCAATGGGTGATCCGCGCGTTGGCATCTTTCATGAGGTGGAGCCACTGGAGGGGCGCGTGGTCCGAACAGAGGGTGAAAGGGCGCCCCAGCAGGTAGTAATGGAGGGCGAGGACCGCCCACTTGATCGCCAGACACTCCTTCTCAATGGTGCTGTAGCGCCCCTCACGCACTGACAGCTTTCTACTGATGTAGAGGACGGGGCGCTCCTCCCCCTCCATCTCCTGGGACAAAACTGCCCCCAGCCCTCTGTCTGATGCATCAGTCTACAACACAAAAGGGAGAGAAAAGTCAGGGGAGTGTAATAGTGGCCCCCCACACAGTGCAGCCTTTACCTCAGAAAAAGCCCGCTGGCATTGCTCCGTCCACTTGACCGGATCTGGTGACCCCTTTTTAGTGGGATCAGTCAGCGGGCTGGTGACGTCCGAATAATTAGGTATAAACCTATGATAATAGCCAGCCAGCCCCAGGAACTGTCTCACCCCCTTTTTGGTCTTGGGCCTCGGGCAGGCCGCAATTGCTGCGGTCTTGTTAATTTGGGGACGCACCTGCCCATTGCCCAAGTGGAAGCCCAGATACCGTACTTCCACCCGCCCAATCGCACACTTCTTTGGGTTGGCTGTGAGACCCACTTGCCTCAGCGACCTAAGGACGGCCCTTAGGTGTTCAAGGTGCCTCGGCCAGTCATTACTATATATGATGATGTCATCGAGATAGGCGGCCGCATAGGTGGCGTGGGGGTGGAAGACCCGGTCCATCAGCCACTGAAACGTAGCGGGCACCCCAAACAGCCCAAATGGAAGTGTGACGAATTGGTGTAAACCAAACGGTGTGGAAAAGGCCGTTTTTTCTCGTGATAGTGGAGTCAAGGGGATCTGCCAATATCCCTTCGTGAGCCGTGCCTAATCAATCGAGCAGCTCGTCAATACGAAGCATTGGGTACGCGTCGAATTTAGACACCGTGTTGACTTTTCTATAGTCCACACAGAACCGGACCGACCCGTCAGCCTTGGGTACCAAGACCACCAGGCTGCTCCAGTCACTGTGGGACTCCTCGACGATGCCCATTTCAAGCATGGTCTGAACTTCTTCCCGAGCCACCTTTTTTTTGTGTTCGGGTAGGCTGTAAGGGCGGCTACGCACTACCACCCCCGGGGGCGTCTCTATGTGGTGCTCTATGAGGTTAGTGCGACCAGGCAGGGGCGAGAACACATCCGAAAACTCGGTCTGTAACTGGGCGACCTCCGTGAGTTGGGTCGGGGAGAGGTGGTCTCCACAGGGGACCGGAGAGGTACGTGATGCCAATGCCCCTTTTTGAACCTCCGGCCCCAGCTCCGCCTTCTCCGGAACCACCGACACCAATGCCACGGGGACCTCCTCGTTCCAGAGTTTAAGCAGATTGAGGTGGTAAATCTGTAGCGCCCCACCCCTGTCCGTTTGCCTCACCTCATAGTCGACGTCCCTGACTCGCCGTGTGACCTCAAAGGGCCCTTGCCACTTGGCGATCAATTTGGAGCTCGACGTGGGCAACAGTACAAGTACCTTATCTCCCGGTGTGAACTCTCTAAGGTGCGTACCCTTGTTGTACAGGTGGGCTTGCCGTTCCTGGGCCTGCCGCAAATTCTCCTGAGTTAGGTGGGTGAGCGTGTGGAGTTTTGCGCGCAGGTCCATAACGTACTGAATTTCGTTCTTGCTTTGTGAAGGTCCCTCCTCCCAATTTTCCCGCAGCACGTCTAGGATGCCGCGCGGCTTACGCCCATATAATAATTCGAATGGGGAGAACCCCGTGGAGGCTTGGGGGACCTCTCGCACTGAGAACAACAAGGGCTTGAGCCACTTATCCCAATTACGTGCGTCCTCACTTACGAATTTTTTAATAATATTTTTGAGGGTGCGGTTGAACCGTTCTACTAAACCGTCCATTTGTGGGTGATACACACTGGTGCGGATCGGCTTAATCCCCAATAACCCATACAGTTCGCGCAGTGTCCGTGACATAAATGTAGTGCCTTGATCAGTCAGAATCTCTTTCGGGATTCCGACTCGGGAGATGACGCGGAAGAGTGCCTCTGCAATACTGTGTGCTGAGATATTGCACAGAGGCACTGCTTCCGGGTATCGCGTTGCATAGTCCACCAGAACTAATATAAAGCGGCACCCTCGTGCTGACCAATCTAATGGCCCAACGAGATCCATCCCAATTCTCTCAAACGGGGTCTCGATTAATGGAAGAGGGCGCAAAGGCGCTTTTGGAATGGCCGCTGGATTTACTAACTGGCATTCGCGGCATGCCGTACACCACCTATGAACATCGCCGCGAATCCCCGGCCAATAGAATCGGGCCATTATTCGGGCTAGTGTTTTATCCTGCCCTAAGTGTCCAGCCATGGGATTAAAGTGAGCTGCCTGGAATACTAGTTCCCGGCGGCTCTTTGGAATCAAAAGCTGCGTGACTCGCTCTTTAGTCTGAGTGTCCTGCTTCACTCGGTATAATCTATCCTTCATAATAGAGAAATAGGGAAAGGACGGGGTGGCGTTCGGCGGAAGCGTTTGACCATCGATTACTCTCACTTGGTCAAACGCATGTCGCAGAGTCTCGTCTCGCGATTGTTCTAACGGGAAATCCATGAGGGATTCCCCGAGAGAGGGAGGAGGAGCCTGGGGCTCCTCACTCTGATGCGGAGATGACGTAGACGGCTCTGTGACAGCTGCTCCCGCCAAAGCGACACGGGGACCTCCCCCTGCCAAATGGCAGGACCCACTCTTTACTAAGCGCGTCATCAAACCATGAAATCCCAGCCAATCAGTCCCCAAAATTAAAGAGTGGGTAAGGCGAGGATTAACCGCTGCCTTCACTATAAATTTTTCCCCTCGGAAAAAAATGTGGACTGACACCAGAGGGTAGCGGTGAATATCCCCGTGCACACACAACACCTTCACCCCCTGTGCTCCCCCCAATGCCTCGTTTTGGACCAGGCTTTGGTGAATTGAGGTCTGATTACAGCCAGAATCCACCAACGCCTGATATGTATCCCCTTGGATACTCACCGGTATGCGATATGCTCCGGCCCGATTGAGGGCGGCCTCTGGCGCGTCGGGGATCCAAACCACCGCGCCCACCTCCATCGCCATGCACTGCTGTTGAAAGTGACCCGGCTCCCCGTAGTGCCAGCAAACCGGCCCAGGCTTTCCCTCTGCACTGGTGATCTGGGGCTCACTCACCTGAGGTGGGGGAGAGACAGACACAGAAGGGAGAAATGGGAGGGCACCGCGGGTGCGGCGGGCCAGCTGGGGTGGTGCCAGCCCCCGCCTCCGCAGTGGGGGAATGGGGCAAGGATGGGAAACAGGAGGAGGGGGAGAGAGAGAGAGAGAAGAGGAGAGAAGAGAAGAGAAGATGCCGTCTGCTGTCCTGCCGCCGGGACAGCCGCCAAATGGTCCTCCGCCAGCTCGACTGCCCGATCCAGCGACGCTGGGCAGTAGCACTGGACCCACTCCGCAGTTCCTGTTGGCAAGCGCGCGATGAACTGTTCCAGCACCACCTGGTCGATGATCCCCTCAGCGTCGCAGTTGTCGGCCCTCAACCACCGCCAGCAGGCGTCCCGGAGCTGCTGGCCGAACGCGAACGGCCGGCCGACTTCCTCCAAGCGCTGCTGTTCTGGGGTGCGCCCCACGCGCTGGAGGACGGCCCGGCGGAGGTCCGCGTAGGCCAGCTGGCAGTCGGCGGGGAGCTGAAGCGCGGCCAGCTGTGCCTCTCCCATTAGCAGGGGGAGGACGCGCCATGCGCTGCTCCATCGGCCACCCCGAGGCTTCGGCGACCTGCTCGAAGAGCGTGATGAACGCCTCGGGGTCGTCCTGCGGGCCCATCTTGGTGACGGTGAGGGGAGACGGGCCCGCGGTAGGAGCGCTGGTGGACCCCACCGACACGAGGAGGTGCCGGAACGCCTCTCGATCTTCCTGTTGGGCCAACACCAGGGCCTCGAACCGCTGTTCTTGCTCCTTTCGGAGGGTGAGTAGCGCCTGGTGCTGGCTTTGCTGGGCCATGGCGAGGGCGTGGACCAGTTCAGCGAACGGGGAAGACTCCATGGGGCTGTTAGGCTGCGGTGCTCCAGATCCTGGGTTTCGGCACCACTGTAACAGTTCTTATGAAGGGGTGGAGCACAGAGGACGGCAGGACAGAGATCAGGTTCAACAATCGTTTTATTTTTACACTTTTCAGTGGTCTCTCAAACACACACAGCCAGACACGCGCACACACATCAGGTGTCTGGTTCGGGAGCGATCCTCTGCTCTCTGCTCTCCCTCCCTAAATAGGGCGTGGTCAGTGGGAAGACGCACACAAACAGGTTAATTGGAGTCAGGTGTAGTGATTCTGCCACTTACCTTCCCTGACTCTGCCCTCCTGTCACAGACCGGCACTTGACCACGCCCCCGCTGCCACATGTACCTTCCTTGCATATCCCTTAATACATTGTTGATCAGGCACTGGAATACACTGGGCACTGAAGCAAGGCCATACTCGAAAAGGCCGGTAGTTGTGCTGAATGCCGTCTTCCATTCATCGCCCTTCTTAATTCTGATTAGATTATAGACACTGTGTAGGTTGAGCTTGGAAAATATTCTGGTGGAACGAAGCTGTTCTAGGGCAGATGGGACAAGAAGAAGAGGATGAGGTACTTGACTGTGACTTGATTGAGACCCCTGTAATCTATGCAGGGTCGGAGCCCACCACCTTGTTTCTCCACAAAAAAGAAGCCTGCTGAAGCCGGAGACTTGGATGGACGAATATAACCCTGGTTAAGGGCCTCTTGGATGTATTCCTCCATGGTGGCTTGCTCATTCAGAGAGAGAGGGTAGATTCAGCCCTGTGGGGGTGACATACCTAGTAGGAGGTATATGGCACAATCATATGGTCAGTGGGGCAGTAGCCCACAATTCTTCCCCTTTTTGAAGACTTCCTGTAGGTCTTGGTAACATTCTGGGATTTGAACCATGGAACTTGGTTGAGGAATTTCTACTGATGTAGATGAAATGCACAGGCGTGGATGCAACATGACAGTTCTGAAAACATGTGGGAGACCATTGAAGAATTTCCTTATTATGCCATGAGATCAGTGGGTCATGCAGTTGCAGCCAGGGAAAGCCAAGAATGATGTCATGAAGTACGGTATTAGTGACAAAGAGGGATATGTGTTCAGAATGGAGCGCCCCCACCTGGATGTGAATGGGAACGGTTCAGATGGTAACAAAGCCTTCCCTTATGGGTCCTCCACTGACTGCTTGGATGCTGAGTGGACTCTGCAGAGGGATTGTAGGCAAGTAGTATTTCTTGATGATCGTGCTGCTGATGAAATTCCCCTCTACCCCAAGTCAATAAAGGCAGATATAACATGTGTGGCTGACTGCAACCATAACAACACTGGTACTTTAAACAAATGAGCATTAAACTTTCTTTCGGGACTCACCGCTTATGTTGGGACCTCTACTGGGTTGGAGCGAGGTGGGAGAAGAGGTCACTGGTGAATTTGATGTTCCGAACTCCCACAGTAAAAGCAGAGACCTTCCCTTCACTGCCTTTCACGTTCTGAGCTCTTTAAATGCGTGTTTGAAACCTCCATTGGTGTAGCTTCCTCGGATGGCTGAACAGGCATGGAGGTCTCCTTCAGAGAGGGTCAACTGGTCAACAGGTGGTCCAGTTGGATCGCTAGATCAATGAGAGTCTAAGGTTAGCTTTTCATCCTTACATGCCAACTCACTCAGTACCTCAGGACGGAAATCTTGGCGAAACACGGCCTTGAGCGCTGGTTTGTTCCACCCACTTGCCATTGCCACTGTTCTGAAGTTCAAAGCATACTCAGCAACACTCCATGAGCCCTACTTCATGTTAAGAAGGATCTCTCCTACCTTGATTCCTTCTGGTTCATGGTTGAAGACCTGCTTGAATAACTCGAGGAACTGTTCATAGGAAGTCATGTGATCTCCTCCACTGATCCATATGGCGCTTGCCCACTGTAGCACTTTACCAGTGAGAAAGGAGAGAAACTTTGCAATTTTATGCTCATCAGAGAGATTAGGTAAAGAGGAGAAATACAAAGAGCGTTGAAGCAGAAAACCTCTACAGGTGCAGGCATCACCGGCAAATCTTTCCGGGACGGGTAGCGGAGCTGTGGCTCTGGGAGATGCCTCAGGGCATGGTAGGAGGGCCTGCGACATAACAGCTGCAAGCTATGCCATCCGTGTGTTGAGGTCTGCAAGCATCTGTTGATATTCTCCCAACAAACATCCCTTAGCGTTAAGTGCAGTTTGTTTCGCTTCCTCAGCTACATCCATTTTAGGCGACGTATCCTGTCAGAGTGCAGGCACTTACTGATGTAATTGCAGAGGAGAATGGGGAACAAATAGTAACGAAGCCAAATCGTGAAACAAGAATTTTGGTCGTGAACAGGCGAGGGTCAGTTGATTGGCAAACAGGACAATGTAGACCAGGTAGGAAGAATAGATGAGGAAGAGTAGCAAGAGTCAGAATAACGGTCAGGAAGATAAGGCTCGGTATGAACTGGAGAACTCAGGACGATACTTAACAATGAGTGCTTGAGTGCAAGGTGTTTGAGTAGCGTTGTGCTGATTACAGATGCACATCAGCTGTGTTCAGTACTCCGGTGACTGGGGGCGCTGTGGTTGATAGGCATTGTAGTCTTGACTGGCCATGCTTGTAGTTTGTTCAGCGCTGCCATTCTGAACACTCATACTGACACTGAAACAGGAAAACAGTTAAAACTGTTACAACAGCCAGTGAATACCAGACTACACTGAAAATAGTTCTGTGAGGAAAAAACCCCCATTAAAATTGGCTTGAGAGTGTTTGATTCTTTTGCGACTAGTTATGCCAAACTATCTGTCAAAACTTTTCTATTTGATGTCTACGAATGACCTTTCAACAAAAGGTAGAACTAGAAATCCATCATTCTGAATTAAAACAGCTGTAATGGGTTGCCTTTGAATTCCTTGGCTGTAGCCAATTCAGGTTTGTTCATGTCGACATATAACCTATATGTTCACAGTAAATCATAATACACGTATTCACCAATAAGCGTCAGTGCTGGATTTGTCCTCATGAGAAAATGTTTTAAACGCAAACATTTTAGAATGCATTAACAAGAAAAAGTCAGGAATGTATTCTGAAGGGAAGAAAAATACAGACTGTTTTTGATTATACTGTATGTTTTAATATGTAAATGAGGAACACTTCTTGGATAACGTCTGCTCTGAAATAAACCCATAATAAATCAAAGTGAAATATCAGCATGAACATCTCACACTTTTCAAAGGAGCATTAATTGCGTGTACTTAATGTGGAATGCTTTCGTTTTGATTCACAATGACTTTGAATCATCTGAATTTATATAATGGATGGAAATCATTAAGAAGGAAAATATATGATGGCTGTACTTTAATGGAGATGACATTAGTAATCGGAGGCTCCCTGCAAAGCTGAGGTAATAGTCTCCCTGCACGTATTCCCCTGCTTAATGAAGTGATGGCAGTAAAGAGTAGTTGCAGCTCGGAGAATGGGGAGGAGAGAAGTCTGTGCTCCTTCACTCCTCAGTGAGTATGTGCTGCAGGAAGCGGGGTCTGACCAGGGCGAGCCTCCTCTTCACCTCCTCTCTGACACTCATGAAGTGAGTACTCTACCTCCTTACCTGTCCTTCATACCTTACCTGTCTTACAGCCTGGCCTATTGTGCTTCTGAAATTGACAAAGAAAACAGAGAAATGCTTTGCATTTAAGACTCCGTTCACTTTAAACATTGGACATTGTTTCTTTTAGCGTTTGTTGGGTCCTAAATTAAGAGGCCTTCCTGTGATACGTCCTTGAATTTTTTCCAGATCAGTTTGTGCAACAGGCACGATGGATTGATAGCAAAGGCAAATACAGAGAGAAGGATGTTTTACTGACAAATCTCTGAAAGAAGTGAAGCATTTTATTCCTTTTATTTATGGCCATGTTGAAAGAGGAAAGAATGTGTTTTGAGCTGCTTTTTCTCCAATCAGGTGGAATTTAGATGAACATTTTTATATTTTCTGTTTTTTGAAAGTTTTCCGAATAAGAACAGCGTGCAAATGTGTTCATTTGCCATGGTCATTTAACACTGAAAGAAGAAAGATAATTGAGTGATCATGGACACAACCATTATCAGGAAAGGATCTAAGATCTGAGTAAATCTTGCTGAGATCATATTGATGGAAATGTTTTCACACACTCTGCTCCAAAATGATGATTAAATGATATTCGAGTGTGGGGCTATGCTCTCACAGTGACACACTGTGCTTAGATGGATCTTGGCATAGTATGGCCTTGGGGGATTTTTGTTGGGTGATGTAAATGAATATTGGAAATAAGATTATTAGTCAAAAGCAGAACATAGGGGGAACGCACAGACCTCTTGGCAGAGGCGAGCAGGTCGGTGCCTGAAAGCCGTCAGCTTGAAAACAAGAAGATTGGTTGTTTATAGAAGTTGAAATGTTCAGAAGGAACATATCTTCAAGGCTGATCCCAGGAGCCAGGCCTAATTAGAACCAAATGGATAAAAATTACTATAGTGAAGCCCAACATCTCTATATGAAGCTTGGCAAATTGCTTGCTTATTTTTATCAACTGTAGTCGGTGGCGCATCCCCTTCAAAGCATATGTGTGTGTGTGTGTGTGTGTGTGTGTGTGTGTGTGTCTGTCTGTGAGAATATTGAGGAGTCACCCCAAGTTTGAGGCCTAACTGAGTAAACATGTTAAAAAATGCACTTATCGAGTCCCAGTCTGCTTTTGATTACAGTCTCAAATTTTTGGTGCTTGTCCTGCTGCCTTTGAGAAACATTACATCATAAATTGATGTGCTGCAATAGAAGGCACTCAAGGGGGTCTTTCCACTCCTTCTTTTGTCGAGTAGATTGGGCTGAAATTTATGAGCATGTGATGAAAAAATGTAGCACACAGGGTTGTATACATTGTTGACATGATATACTTTACACAGAAGAAATATGACATTTCACATTACCCTTATAATTAGTATTTGTCCTTCATTTATACTCTTCATAAAAAGACTTCATACAGATTTTATTTCTTATTCAGGTATCATTAGCATGAATACAGAGATTAATACAATAGACAAAGGCATCACATTTCCTCCAAAATAGATCATTAAAAAAATCTACTTGATTGACAGAGTTCACATTTTAAAGTTATTTTTTTAACTGTACCTTCAGTAATATTTTTGGCTCACTTTATGAGACTTCAAGTCAATATTTCTCATATGTGTTAGACTAAATAATCCAGAGAAAACTTCATTACTGTGCTCTTTTATTACAAAGGTGCAGCAGGTGAAATCAGCTCATGTTTCTGCCTAAATAATTGCCTTACACAAATGGAAAGACTACACAGCTGCTTAAGCACTACAGAAAAAACACCCACTTTATTAATCATCATTTATCAGTCCAAACAGTTTCCATACAGATATCTGAGATTGAAGTATATTGTTTCAACAATGTGAATAATATTTAAAGTAAAACTAAACGCATCCATCCACCATATTTTTTTTTAAAGACAGGTCAGTTTATTGAAAGTCAGTTGAGCCTTTGTTTTCTGTACACCAATAATTTCTTCACATGGATTTATCCAATATCTGTGAAATATCACAGAGACCAAGAAACGTGTATGGTGCTTTCACTTGGGATAACCAGATGGTTGTTAAATATGATCAGCATGTAAAAATCAAAAATATCAAAAATCACTCTTCTCTATATGACCGTTGTATCGTGGATGGATGCCATTTGTCACAGACATCTTGCTCAAGCCAGCGCATGCATAATGGACTGCAGAAGCACGATGTCATCCATCCTCTCCGCTCTCTAGATACATGACTCTAATTCACCATGGACAGTGTGTAAGCTCTGCTGTCACTGTGCCTGCAGATGAGGTCCGTTATGGGCAAGCAGCCAACGTTAGACACGGTGGTGTTTAACTGAGACATAGAGTTCTGGTGCTAAGCAAAATATACATTCTCCTTGAACACAATTTACTCATTCTTACTGATTCACTCACAACGCCAAGACCTTGGAAATATACAAATTATGGGGACTTTACTGAACTCTTGGTGACCTCTCTCTCTCTCTCTCTTTCTCTCATATGTAAGAAATAAGAAATATACCAGAACAGATATCAATAACAGGGTGGTGTGATACATTGATGAGCTGAATTTGTTAATCTATATAATAAGCAGCAAAGTTTGTTTGTTTGTTTGTCTTGAGCTAACGTTGCCATTTCTCGATGGATTTTCACCAAATTTGGCAAATAGGTCTGGGGATGACCCGGAATTTTGCAGAAATAAACAAAATTCATGTACGGGCCCCAGGTAGGTCCCTGGGGGGCACAACATCCACCCACCCCCTCCCTCAATGCCTTTCACATTACATTTATCAACACAAACTCTCGATAGATCTTCACTAAACTTGACATGTAGGGACAAGAGATAGCCACAATTTGGTAGAACTCAGAAATTCCATATTTGGGCCCCAGGGAGTCCCCAGTGGGCCCCTGGGTGGTGGATGTTTGGATTTTTGTTTGTCTTGGGTTAACATCACCATTTCTCGATGGATCTTCACCAAATTTGACATGGAAGTCTGGGGACAACCCAGAATTTTGCAAAACCCAGGCAACGCCCGGGTAACCTGCTAGTGTTATATAAATATCTATCCAACAACTATGCAGAATTATATTAAATTGTACTATGAGTCTATAACAGCATATTCCAAAGTGTTTTAGTCCTCTTATACCACAGCACTTTTACAATAGTTCCATTTTTTTCATGTATTAAGGAACAACATAAACATTATACATTTCTGTTTCTAGTTACAGGACATACTTGCAACAACTTAGATCCGATCAGCAATGATTTTAAACAGATGCTGTCTCATCAGCTTATTTTATCTTTCTTTTGAAATTAAAAACAACAACAACAACAACAACAAAACCTACAGTTTGCCATGTTACTGAGAAACCACAGGACCGTTTTAACTCTGACTAATGACAAAAGCACTGACATTGGAGACTCCTTCCAGAATTGTTTAATAAAATTTTGCTATAATAATGACTATACAGTTTTCTTTGTTACACAATACTTTATGATTATATTTAGAATATGTAGCTCACCCACTTCACAAGTCTCCATGAATATATTTGCTTGCAGCCATGCAGTCATATACTGCACAGTTTATATATAGTCTACGTATTGTATTTTATACTGAATAACATGATACAACATGGAATGATTGATAGGAATAACTTCAACATTAATAAAAAAGAGAAAAAAACCCCAATCTATGTTCCCCATACATTAGCCCCAGTTGGAGAGCTCATAACATCTGACTGTTCCATTATTTACCAGGACCATCTGTTTTAAATCCCACTGCAGCAGTAGGAGACATCCTGAAAGCAGTAACTTCTAACAAACCAACCATGGATATATTGTAATACTACTGGTGTAGAGGCTGAAACCCACATAGGCATGTTAGTGCAATACTAATGGCTAGCTACCATTTGCATAAAAAAATTAAATATGTAAAAAAAATATTTTTTTTGTATATACAATGCTCAGCGTAAATGAGTACACCCCCTTTGAAAAGTAAAATTTTAAACAATATCTCAATGAACACAAACAATTTCCAAAATGTTGACAAGACAAAGTTTATATAACCTCTGTTTAACTTATAACGTGAAAATAAGGTTAATAGTATAACTTAGATTACACATTTTTCAGTTTTACTCAAATTAGGGTGGTGCAAAAATGAGTACACCCCACAACAAAAACTACTACATCTAGTACTTTGTATGGCCTCCATGATTTTTAAATGACAGCACCAAGTCTTCTAGCCATGAAATGAACAAGTTGGTGACATTTTGCAACATTAATCTTTTTCCATTCTTCAACAATGACCTCTTTTAGTGACTGGATGCTGGATGGAGAGTGATGCTCAACTTGTCTCTTCAGAATTCCCCAAAGAAAATAATTTCTTTACACCACAAAGGTGAAGGCTACAAGAAGATCAGCAAAGCTTTACTTATCAATCAGAATACTGTAGCAAAAGTGGTACAAAAATTTAAGAAAGATGGAACTGCAACCATCTCACAGAGACATCCAGGTCATCCACAGAAGTTAACACCTCGACAGGAGCGTCTTCTGATGAGAAGGGTTGAAGAAAATCGGCATGCAAGTTCACTGCAGTTATCTAAAGAAGTAGAAAGCCAAACTGGGGTGACTATTTCCCATGACACAACACGGCGTACACTGCAGAGGAATGGCATGCATGGATGCCGTCCACGAAAGAAGCCTCTCCTAAAGCCCAAGCACAAAAAAGCCCGCCTCGAGTTTGCCAGGGCCCATGCTGACAAAGATGAAGACTACTGGGACTCTATACTCTGGAGTGATGAGACCAAGATAAATGTTTTTGGAACTGATGGCTTCAAAACTGTATGGCGTCGCAAAGGTGAGGAATACAAAGGAAAATGCATGGTGCCTACAGTGAAACATGGTGGTGGCAGTGTCCTTATGTGGGGCTGCATGAGTGCTGCTGATGTCGGGGAGCTGCATTTCATTGATGGTATCATGACTTCACAGATGTATTGCTCTATACTGAAAGAGAAGATGCTATCATCACTCCATGCCCTTGGTCATCGTGCACTTTTCCAACATGACTAAACACACATCTAAGGCCACTGTTGGATTTCTGAAGAAGAACAGGGTGAAAGTGATTCAGTGGCCAAGTATGTCTCCTGATCTGAACCCAATCGAACACCTATGGGAAATTCTGAAGAGACAAGTTGAGCATCACTCTCCATCCAGCATCCAGTCACTAAAAGAGGTCATTGTTGAAGAATGGAAAAAGATTGATGTTGCAAAATGTCGCCAACTTGTTCATTCCATGCCTAGAAGACTTGGTGCTGTCATTAAAAATCATGGAGGCCATACAAAGTACTAGATGTAGTAGTTTTTGTTGTGGGGTGTACTCATTTTTGCACCACCCTAATTTGAGTAAAACTGAAAAATGTGTAATCTAAGTTATACTATTAACCTTACTTTCACGTTATAAGTTAAACAGAGGTTGTATTAAACTTTGTCTTGTCAACATTTTGGAAATTGTTTGTGTTCATTGAGATATTGTTTAAAATGTTACTTTTCAAAGAGGGTGTACTCATTTACACTGAGCACTATATACACAATTTTTTTTTTGTGTATATATATATATATATATATATATATATATATATATATATACACACACACACACACACACACACACACACACACTAGCTAGTGCATCTCAAATAATAGGAATATCATGAAAAAGTTCAATATTTTCCATCAGTTATCGAAGAAAATTTAAATATTATATATTCTAAACTCATTACATGCAAACTAAAGACTTTCAAGCACTTTTCTATTTTAATTTTCATAATTATGGCCTCATCTCATTATCTCTAGCCGCTTTATCCTGTCCTACAGGGTCGCAGGCAAGCTGGAGCCTATCCCAGCTGACTACGGGTGAAAGGCGGGGTACACCCTGGACAAGTTGCCAGGTCATCACAGGGCTGACACATAGATACAGACAACCACTCACACTCACATTCACACCTACGGTCAATTTAGAGTCACCAGTTAACCTAACCTGCATGTCTTTGGACTGTGGGGGAAACCGGAGCACCCGGAGGAAACCCACACGGACATGGGGAGAACATGCAAACTCCACACAGAAAGGCCCTCGCCGGCCACAGGGCTCAAACCCGGACCTTCTTGCTGTGAGGCGACAGCGCTAACCACTACACCACCATGCCGCCCATAATTATGGCCTACAGTGCAAAAAATTAAAAATAAAAGCATCTCAAAATATGAGAGTATTTCATTTTGAGTTAGAGTAAAACAGTACAAATACCATGTATCTCTTGGTCTAGTTCAGTACATGCAACCACAATCATGGGGAAGATTGCTGACTTGACAGTTGCCCAGAAAACAATCAATCATCGACACCCTCCACAAGGAGGGTAATGCTACACTCACAACCCGCCATAAGTGTTTTGGACATGCACGGGTTGCAGGGTTTGGTAGCTTGCAGCTGTGCCGCAGGGTCATGGTGAACCCGAGGGAAAGTTTGGGGGAGGAGTATAGACAAAGTACTTGTCAAGTACAGGTTGCATGCCTGACTTCCTCAAGGCGTGGGAAAAATTGTGCCATTAGCCCGTGGAAAGCGCGTATCTGACGCACGTGATCAGTGTGTGTTCAGTGAGTGTGGAGTGCATGTGACTTGCATTTTACCAGTTTCCTGCGCTAGGAGTATGGGCTGCACTTGTGAAGCATGTGTGATGCATGTGATTAGCACGTGACAATAACTCATGACTTGCGTGTGACGTAAGCCAGGAGTGGGTATAAAACCAGCATGTCTGCAGCATTCTGCACCTGTCTTTCAGCTGAAGAACAATATTGCTTCGTGCTGCTCCTCAGCTTCTATCATCTGCTTATAAGGGTCCAACTCCCTCAGTCGTTGCGGCAGTATGGAGACAGCCATCTTCTTCCCTTCTACAATGCTATACGTTACATGATTGGTTCCTTGGTTCCTCCCCAATATATATTCCCAGAGTCTTGCACCTCGTGTCGCATGCGGGTCGCGTGCACGCCACACATGGAGTAGAAAGTGAGATGTACAACCCCGATTCCAAAAAAGTTGGGACAAAGTACAAATTGTAAATAAAAACGGAATGCAATGATGTGGAAGTTTCAAAATTCCATATTTTATTCAGAATAGAACATAGATGACATATCAAATGTTTAAACTGAGAAAATGTATCATTTAAAGAGAAAAATTAGGTGATTTTAAATTTCATGACAACAACACATCTCAAAAAAGTTGGGACAAGGCCATGTTTACCACTGTGAGACATCCCCTTTTCTCTTTACAACAGTCTGTAAACGTCTGGGGACTGAGGAGACAAGTTGCTCAAGTTTAGGGATAGGAATGTTAACCCATTCTTGTCTAATGTAGGACTCTAGTTGCTCAACAGTCTTAGGTCTTTTTTGTCGTATCTTCCGTTTTATGATGCGCCAAATGTTTTCTATGGGTGAAAGATCTGGACTGCAGGCTGGCCAGTTCAGTACCTGGACCCTTCTTCTATGCAGCCATGATGCTGTAATTGATGCAGTACGTGGTTTGGCATTGTCATGTTGGAAAATGCAAGGTCTTCCCTGAAAGAGACGTCGTCTGGATGGGAGCATATGTTGCTCTAGAACCTGGATATACCTTTCAGCATTGATGGTGTCTTTCCAGATGTGTAAGCTGCCCATGCCACACGCACTAATGCAACCCCATACCATCAGAGATGCAGGCTTCTGAACTGAGCGCTGATAACAATTTGGGTCGTCCTTCTCCTCTTTAGTCTGAATGACACGGCGTCCCTGATTTCCATAAAGAACTTCAAATTTTGATTCGTCTGACCACAGAACAGTTTTCCACTTTGCCACAGTCCATTTTAAATGAGCCTTGGCCCAGAGAAGACGTCTGCGCTTCTGGATCATGTTTAGATACGGCTTCTTCTTTGAACTATAGAGTTTTAGCTGGCAACGGCGGATGGCATGGTGAATTGTGTTCACAGATAATGTTCTCTGGAAATATTCCTGAGCCCATTTTGTGATTTCCAATTCAGAAACATGCCTGTATGTGATGCAATGCCATCTAAGGGCCCGAAGATCACAGGCACCCAGTATGGTTTTCCGGCCTTGACCCTTACGCACAGAGATTCTTCCAGATTCTCTGAATCTTTTGATGATATTATGCACTGTAGATGATGATATGTTCAAACTCTTTGCAATTTTACACTGTCGAACTCCTTTCTGATATTGCTCCGCTATTTGTCGGCGCTAAATTAGGGGGATTGGTGATCCTCTTCTCATCTTTACTTCTGAGAGCCGCTGCCACTCCAAGATGCTCTTTTTATACCCAGTCATGTTAATGACCTATTGCCAATTGACCTAATAAGTTGCAATTTGGTCCTCCAGCTGTTCCTTTTTTGTACCTTTAACTTTTCCAGCCTCTTATTGCCCCTGTCCCAACTTTTTTGAGATGTGTTGCTGTCATGAAATTTCAAATGAGCCAATATTTGGCATGACATTTCAAAATGTCTCACTTTCGACATTTGATATGTTGTCCATGTTCTATTGTGAATACAATATCTGTTTTTGAGATTTGTAAATTATTGCATTCCGTTTTTATTTACAATTTGTACTTTGTCCCAACTTTTTTGGAATCGGGGTTGTACTTCTGTCTTGCGGGTTGCACAAATAGCAAGTGTGGAGTACTTGTGTAGTACTTCTGAGGCACGTCACTTGTACCATACAATGACCGTGCGTCATTCGTGCGGCTTACTGTCATTGCAAATCCCCTACTAGCCATGCTGCTGACTTGGTTCAGGCATACAAAAGGAGTACGGGTCCTGTACATAGTGTATGCATTCTTGATTTTTCGCAAGACCCGTAGAATTTGCATGTGCAGGACCAAAAGTCTCCATGGCCAGTCTGTGACCTTCTATGACACTGAACACACGCAAGTGTCGTGCAAGTCTCAAGCACGGTTTTGCCAAATTTTTTACCGTAGACCGCCCATAGTAGCACGTACGACAGGTTGTGAGTGAGCCTTAAGCTACAGAATGTCACTGCTGAAGAAGCTAGCTGGGAAAGGTGCATAAGCAACAGGGATGAGCACAGCCTTGAAAGGATTGTCAAGAAGTCGATTCAAGAACTTGGGAAAGCTTCACAAGGAGTGGACCGAGGCTGGTGTCAGTGCATCAAGAGCTATCATGCACAGACGTCTTCAGGAAAGGGCTACAACTGTCGCATTCCTAATATCAAGCCACTCCTGAACCAGAGACAATGTCAGAAACATCTTACCTGGGCTAAGGAGAGAAAGAACTGGACTGTTCCTCAGTGGTCCAAAGTCCTCTTTTCAGATGAAAATAAATATTACATTTCATTTGGAAATCAAGGTCCTAGAGTCTGGACGAAGAGTGGAGAGACACTGAATCCAAGGTGTTTGAAGTCTAGTGTGATGTTTTGGCAGTCTGTGATGACTTGGGGTGCCATTGTCATCTGCTCGTGTTGGTCCACTGTGTTTTATCAAGTCCAAGGTCAACACAGCCATCTACCAGGAGATTTTAGTTCACTTCATTCTTCCATCTGCTGACAAGCTTTATGGAGATGCTGATTTCCTTTTCCAGCAGGACTTAGCACCTGCCCACATTGCCAAAACTATGACCAAATAGTTTGCTGACCAGGATATTACTGTGCTTGATTGGCCAACCAACTCACCTGACCTGAACCCCATAGAGGATCTGTGATGTACTGTCAAGAGGAAGATGAGAAACACCCAACACAAAAATACAGACAAGCTGGAGGCTGTAATCAAAGCAACCTGGGCTTCAAGAACACCTCAGCAGTGCCTCAGGCTCATCGCCTCCATGCCACACCGCATTGATGCAGCAATTCATGGTACAGTGCTAACCACTACACCACCGTGTATATAAGTGGCAAAGTCTGTTTGTCTGTTTGTTTGTCTTAAGCTCACGTCGCCATTTCTTGACGGATTTTCACCAAATTTGGCAAATAGGTCCGGGGATAACCTGGAATTTGCAGATATAAACAAAATTCAGGTACAGGCCCCAGGGGTTCCCTGGTGGGCCCCTGGGTGGTGGATGTTTGGATTTTTGTTTGTCTTGGCCCCTGAGTAACACCGGGTAACCTGTTAGTGTATATATATCAGTCAAAAGTTTGGTCACACCTAATTCAGTGTTTTTTCTTTATTTTAATTAATTAAAATAAACTTTATGTCTTAAAAGTAATGATGGATGTCGTTTCTCTTTACTTAGCTGAGCAGTTTTTTGACATAATATTGATTACTACAGTTGTGGAATAGGGCGAATTACTGTTTTTTATTATTTACTATTTACTGTTTGACTACAAACACATTAAGAAGGCAAGAAATTGCACAATTAACTTCTGACAAGGCACAGCTGCTAATTGAAAAGCATTCCAGGTGACTAGCACATGAAGCTGGTTAAGATAATGCCAATAGTGTGCAAAGTGTCAAGGTAAATGCTGGCTACTTTGAAGAATCTAAAATATGAAATGTATTTTGTCTTTTAATTAATAAAAATAAAGAAAAATCATTGAATTAGAAGCCATGTTCAAACTTTTGACTGATACTGTACATCACCTATATGTTCATCAAATGCTTAGCTATGTCTCAGATACTTGCAGGAATGTATAAATTATGAAATTATATCCAGGTACTTCTCTGAGATCATAGAATCCATTCTCATAAGATCAGAAGGTTTGCCAGAGCTAAAAGTGAGTCACAGGTTCAAGGAAGTTATCCCTATATTTTTGTCCTTAATATATGTACACTTATAGGAATCATATCTGTGAACTTAAGCATTCATCACTAGGTTGCGTTCTTCTATCAAGGGTTTAAGGTGTTATTTTTAGAACATGTTGCCTACACTGAGTAGTAAAACTTTCCTGTAGGCATTGCATTAATCTTCTGCATACTTCTAAACAATGATTACTTGACTACTTGGAAACAGTGATTTCTGTTCCCTACCAGATCACTGTGTTTGCATGTCACGTCTATTTTGCTAAAAATGCAAAAAATGTGGATTATATTTCTTCATGTGTTTATTCACCTTTTCATGAGGATGTCTGTTCAAGCTAAATTTAGCATGTGCACACGCAACCTGCTATTCTGGAAAATAATAACATGGCTGCACTATGTAGAAGTTTGTCAGACCTATACCGAGGTGATGAGTCATAACTGATTGAGTGGAGAACGAGCTCCTTTTCTCCCTGAAGAACAAAAAATCAAAACACATTCCTGTCTCACATGCACACATCATAGGGTACAAAACATTCGTCCAATAGAAACAACCAACTGAAATAGGTTTTGGTCTATTTTGGTCAGTTGCAGATCTTATTTTTAGAAAAAAAGAAGTGGTATTGAATTGCAAAGTGATCAGGTCACCCCATGTGCTTTCTCTCCAGTTTATGATTCATCGGAAGTATGTGATGACGTTACATGTGTTTGCTGTTTTGTTCAGGACAGAAACTGACATGTTGTTCCTTGTGAGTGCAATCAGTTTATATAATTTACTTTTAAATATTGAATATCATCAGGTTGTGAGGTAATTTCACAGCTATATCACTATTTCTCAAAAGTTTATTTTCAGAGAGGAAAGAGTAAACATAGCAAAAGTAAAATGAAAATCGAGCCCTCTTGAAAGAAAGTCCACAAAGCTGACTATCAGAAGAAATTTAAACTCATTTCAGAAACACAGCTACACTGGCTGTGTACCACAAAAGATTAATTTACCACAGTTTCCCATCATTATGTACTCTCTCTCTCTCTGTGTATATATATGTAACATGGTAACACTGAGTGGTGAATGTGTATATTAAGAGTGAGCGAAGTGAACGTGTGATATATTTTTCAAAACGAGAAGATAAACTTCATATCTTCATGTCACCATGTAGTGTTCACAAAAAAAATGCACAAGTTAATCAAAAGAATTTTAATTTTGAATTGGATTCACCATTTTGACAATGTGCATCTAGTCAGCGGGAAAACACTAGGAGTGACGTCATTGGAGTGATGTATTTCATATGAAAAATGCGAGTTTTTCAACACAAAAAAATAAACTTCATATCTTCAAGATATGAAGTTATGGATATGAAGATATGGAGATCCTTGGCCCATCTTTGCTCCTCAAACACTAGGCCTTTCCTGGATACTGATTTTGTATTAAAGCATGATTACAAATCACCTGTTGACATCACCTGTTTCAAATCACATCATTATTTAATTGTTTTACCTCATTACCAGCCCTAAATTGGCCCCGTCCCAACTTTTTTGGGGATGTGTTGCAGGCTTGAAATGCAGGAATGGATGTATATTAACAAATGAAATGACGTTGACCAGACAAAAACATGAAATATCTTGGGGTTATACTGTCTGCAATGAAATACAAGTCAAAGTAAATTTAGAAATCACTGCTTTCTTTTTTTATTTGCATTTTTCATACTGTCCCAACTTTTTCTGATTTGGAGTTGGACTACTATCTTTACTACTTCAAGAGAAGTACAAGTACAGAAGTGTTAAGTATACTTACAGTAAACATTAAATATACTTGCATGTATAAGTACACTTGAAGAGAAGTACACTAACTGATGATTAAAGTCTTAGTTTACCTTTAAATATACTTGTAAAAAAGTTATAAAACATCTTTTAATTGATTAAAATAATAATAATAATAATAATAATAATAATAATAATAATAATAAGCTTTTTATTCTCACGTTAATTTTGCTTTTCAGTTAATAGATCACTTTGTTTCTTCTAGAAACAACAGAATTTGTTTCTTCTACCATTTTCTTCTCTCCAAAAGGTGGTGTATCAGAAGTAGCCATCTGTTTCGGCCCACTCTGCTTTAAGCCCAACCAAAAAAACTAAAATTACTTCTTTCCTGCTCACTCGTCCCCTGTGTTACTGATCATGAGCAACACTGCATCTTGTTTTTTTTTATCTCAACTATTTTAGTGTCAGAAGTCAGTAGTAACATGTTCTGTTTGCTCTGTTACATGTACTTAAGTAGCCTTTTCCAATAGTTTTATTTAATACATAATACTTTTACTCAAGTACATTTACAATTTAAAAAATATACTTGTACTGCAGGGCGGTACGGTGGTGTAGTGGTTAGCGCTGTCGCCTCACAGCAAGAAGGTCCGGGTTCGAGCCCCGTGGCCGGCGAGGGCCTTTCTGTGCGGAGTTTGCATGTTCTCCCCGTGTCCACGTGGGTTTCCTCCGGGTGCTCCGGTTTCCCCCACAGTCCAAAGACATGCAGGTTAGGTTAACTGGTGACTCTAAATTGACCGTAGGTGTGAATGTGAGTGTGAATGGTTGTCTGTGTCTATGTGTCAGCCCTGTGATGACCTGGCGACTTGTCCAGGGTGTACCCCGCCTTTCGCCCGTAGTCAGCTGGGATAGGCTCCAGCTTGCCTGCGACCCTGTAGAAGGATAAAGCGGCTATAGATAATGAGATGAGATGAGACTTGTACTGCATTTCATTAAACTATACACTTCTTGCTACTTTTATTTATCAAAATATTTTTATTCATATCTACAACATCGGCATGGAAGTGTGTGAGATCAAATTCCCGAACCCATAGAGAAGGGCATGACTGCAGAACCACAGTTTTACAACAGCAGCAGTTTCAGGCCAGTGGCATTGAACACATGCACAGTATGACAAACACATGCACAGTATGACATCATGTGAACCTGCTAATTTGTGAGATTGTGCCAGATAGACAGCAACCGTTTGTGCTGGTTGTATGTGTCACCATTTGCACCTCTGCAGTCAGAAAAAAAGGAAGAGATGTTATTACCATTAAGCTAGTTTGGAGAATCCTGTGTGGAAGAGGAGGATCAAGTGGCCAAAGTCCAATGAAGCTGGGGAGTGGAGCAGGCTGGACGAATCCCTGAGTGAGCTGCTGCAGAAAGTTTTATGTGGCCCAGTCAAATCCAAGCTAAACTTGTTTGGATAAATCTTGTACAAGGAGTGCAGCAGTAGGTTTGGTGAGGTGATGGGCAGGAAAGCAGCAATGAGAACAATAGGAAGAAGGGAAAAGGAGATTTAGGACCTGGTGTCAAGCAGAAGGCAGCTCCGTAGGCACTGGAGGAAAGCAAAGAAAGAAGAAAAGGAGGGCCTAAAAACCCTTTGGGGAGAGATCAGAAGGAGGCTGGCTATCCTGTGGAGGGCAGAGCGCACCCAATGATGGAGGAAGAGAAAGGAGAAGGCAAACAGTTTCAAGAATGCCTTCTGTTTCGCATGAGGGCTCCTTGAAGAGAAGACTAGTGGGATGCTGCAGATCTCTGAAGAAGGTTTGGAGGAATATAGCCATGTTCATTATAGTGATCCCACAAGGAACAAGTCTCTGGATCCACCAGGTTATGTACCTAAGCCAGAGGAACCATCTGCACTCTTTGACACATCACCACCCAAACCCAGTGAGATCAGGCAAGTGGTCCAGTGAGCAAGATCATCATCAGCACCAGGGCCAAATGGAATACCATACAAGTTGTATCAGAACTGCCCAAGAATGCTGAAGCTTCTGTGACACCTGATGAGCACAGCATAGACCAAAGGGTCCATTCCATTAGAGTGGCAAAGGGTGGTGGCAGTCTTCATCCCCAAAGAGCAGAACGCCAAGACCATCAGTCAGTTCAGGAGCATAGCTCTGCTGAATGTTGAGGGGAAGATGTTCTTTGCAGTCATGGCCAGGAGGATGACCACCTACTTAATGGAGAATGGGTACATTGATACCAGTTGCCAGAAGGCTGGGATCCCAGATTTCCCAATCTGTGTGGAACATGCCACCATGCTTTGGGAACAGATCCAGAGTGCCAAGAGGGAGAAGAAAGACCTGTATGTCGTATGGCTCAACCTAGCTAATGCCTATAGGTCAGTTCCACACCAGGTCATTGCATTTGCCCTGGACTTTTTCTACATCCCAAAAATCATCAAGGCCACGGTAATGAGATACTTTGAGGATTTTCAGAAGTGTTTCACACTGCAAGATTCCACCACCATCTGACAGAAACTGGAAGTGGGAATTGTGATGGGGTGTTTCATCTCCCCTATCCTCTTCATTGCTGCCTTTGAAGTGATTTTGATTGGAGCAAGGCAGGTGGTTGGTGGAGTCCACTTGTCAACAGGCTGAAGGCACCCCCCTCTGAGGAGCTTCATGGATGACATCACATGCCTGCTTCAAACTGCACCTTGCACAGCTAGGCTCCTGAAGAGGCTAGATGAACTGATCACTTGGGCCAGGATGAAATTCAAGGCAGGAAAATCAAGGAGTCTCTCCCTGCAGAAAGGGAAGCTGAATGATAGGGCCACCTTCACCATTGGTGGAGAAGACATCCCCTACATAGTGGACCACCCCATCTGAAGTCTGGGAAGGCAGTATACATCCAGCCTTTCAGACAAGGAAATGGGGAAGTCCATTTTCCAGCAGCTGTCAGCAGGCCTGGTCAAGAGTGATTCAAGCCAGCTACCTGGAAAGTACAAGGTGTGGTGTTTTAGCTTCATCTTGTACCCAAGGGTAATGTGGCCACTGAAGCTGTGTGAAGTCACCTCTACAGCTGTAAGCAGGATGGAGGCAAAAGCCAACTCATTAATCCGCAAATGGCTGGGACTCCCAAAGTGCCTCTCAACAGCAAGCCTGTATGGGAGGAACAAGCTACAGCTACCCCTAAAATCCATTACCCTTGGGTACAGGCATGAGAAGGCAAGGCTGGCAATGGAGCTGAGGGACTCAGCTGATGAGTCTGTGAGGGACATGCATGCCTGTGTAGAGACAGGGAGGAAATGGAGGGCAGAGGAGGAAGTGGAAAAAGCAGTGGGCAGGCTGCAACACAAGGAGTTAGTGGGTACAGTCCAATCAGGATGAGCAGGCTGTGGATGCAGTGACCCACCCATCTTGTGGTCCAGAGGCAGCAAGAAGGAGAGGAAAGACCTCATTATTTCTGAGGTCACAAGGATGACTTAGGAGGAGTACAGGGTGAAGGCTGTGGCACAGGGGCAACAGGGGTGCCAGAAAATGTGGGAGGGAGGGGGTGGTTAGTCAGGCTTTGAGCTGGGCAGAGTTATAGCAGCTGCCACAAGCTTGACTCAGTTTCCTTATTTGGGTAACCTATGACACCCTCCCCTCCCCCTGCAATCTGCACCAGTACCTGGGTACAGAGCAAACCTGTGAGCTCTGTGGGATGACCAATGCCTCCCTCCAGCACATTTTGGCAAGCTGCAGGACCACTTTCACACAGGGCCAATTTAGGTGGAGACACGACCAGGTGCTCAGGAAGCTTGTATAGGTGGTGGAAAGAGGCAAGAGGTGACCCAAGGGAGTCAGACAATAAGCCATCAGTGGATCCATTTCCAGAGTCAAGGGGAGTCCACAGACATCACCACCAGGAGACCAGCATCCTCACTCCTCTCTTCTGGGATGGAGTAGAGATTGGAGGTCATCCTAGGTAGGCAGCTCCTTTTTCCAACAGAGATCTGCAGCACAACACTGCAACCAGACATGTTGCTCTGGTTAGTGGGCATAAAATCAGTGCTGCTGGTGGAGCTGACTGTGCCTTGGGAGGAGGGGTTGGAGGCAGCCCATGAAAGGAAGAGGGCAAAATACACAGACCTGGTTGCAGAGTGTAGGGAAGGTGGTTGGAGCACAAAACTCTGTCCAGTGGAGATTGGCACAAGGGGCTTTATTGGAAACTCAATAGTACATCTGCTCAGAGACATAGGGCTATGGGGCAAGGAGCTACACAAAACCACCAGGGAGAGTTCCAAAGAGGTAGAAAAGGTCAGCTTCTGGCTATGGCTAAGAAAGCAGGACAAGATTTCAGTAGCCAGCAACTCCTGAGGAAGGTTAGCTGTGGGGAGTGTCAGGGAGATGTCACCGTTCACTACCCTGCCACCAGGAGATGTTCTGGGATAAGAGGCGAAACATCTAGGAATGGTAATCCCCAGCTGATGACCCTGCAGCTAACCAGACAGGCACTGGTGGAGGTGCGGCAGGCCTAGAGTGTAGCAGGTTAACCTCTACCTGTACAAATCGATGGAAAATATATTTAACTAAACTGTGGCAAAATTGCCTAAAACAAGGCATTTCTGCCAAGAGAGTTCTCACTCACTGGAGATTTTTTTTCTTTTTTGCACATTTCTGTGAAAATTTTAGAGATTGTTATATGTGAAAAGCCCACGAAATCAGCAGTTTCTGAAATACTCAAACCAGCCCATCTAGCACCAACAACCTTACCACTATTACCATTCTGGTGTTTGATGTGAACCGAAGCTCAGGTCACAGTGCTGCCACCTAATTGGATAATTACATGAATGAACAAGTGTATAGGTATTCTTAGTCCAGTGAGTGTATGTGTACTCAATGCACTTATAGCACACTTTCAATATGTACTAATGTATACTAAATTTTGTAATGGATTGTCAGGGATCCTCCACATTGTCAGCACAATGAACTGGATAATGAACTCTTTACCAAATAAAGTATGTTCCTATTATAAAAAGGTAATATAAGATGGAAGTAGGTTTAATGTAGAACAAGATATGTTTTTAAATGGACAGTTATTACTATTCATGCTTAAAATTGCCAATCAACATAGAAGGAATTACATGACTAATGGTTTACTCTCAGTCAGTAAGCACTGCTTACTAAATAGAAAAATTGGAGGAAAATGGGAAGAAAGTGTGTGTAGCTCAAATGTAACTCTTAAAAGAGTGGATGAAAAAAACCCTTTGGAAGATAAAGGTTCTTTGGAGCTTCGAAGAGGTCTGTGCACTTCAAAGTGGTTCTGCAAACTCTAATACAGTACGTTTGGTGACTAGCAACAGTTTATGGAACGGATGACAGCTACAGTCCACATGTTGAGTAGCACCACTCTCAAAAAACGTTGCCTCTCAATTATTAAATCTTTAAGGGTTAACGATGAGGCACAAACTGGACAACTCTCAAGAATATTTTGTTGTATTTTTGAAACTGCCCTTTAAACTGACATAATTGTCCAGCTTTGACTAAAGTTCTTTGTTTAGCCTTTTGTGTCATCAGTGAGTTTAAAAGTGCAAAGTGTCCTAAGGGGAACATTTTGTGATATATTGTATGGTTTCTTTAAAGACTCCCCCAGAAGGGTAAACTGAAGAACACTATTTTGGCCATTTCAAATTCATAAACTTTGGGTATGAAGTGAAACGACAGGACTTGTGATTTTATTGGGTGGCACGGTGGTAGTGGTTAACACAGCCACCTCACGGCAAGAAGGTTCTGGGTTTGAGCCCAGTGGCCGGCGAGGGCCTTTCTGTGTGGAGTTTGCATGTTCTCTCCGTGCCTGCGTGGGTTTCCTCCAGGTGCTCCGGTTTCCCCCACAGTTCAAAGACATGTGGTTAGGTTAATATGGGATGGCCTTGGGCTGAGGTGCCCTTCAGCGAGGCACCCAACTCCCAACTGCTCCCCAGGCGCTGTTAGCATGGCTGCCCACTGCTCTGGGTATGTGTGTGTGCTCATTGCTCACATGTGTGTGCATGTGTGTGTTCACTGCTTCAGATGGGTTAAATGCAGAGAGGAATTTCACAAGCGTGTGATGAATAAAGTTGTTGTTCTTCTTATGAGTCGCCTTTTAGTGGCTTAAACAAAAATGGAATGTGTGTTGGACTGTGAAGGTAATTTGTAATTTCATCCAGTTATCTAAATTAACTAAATTAAATTAGAATTAAAGTTAAAAGGTTCATATGTATCTGATCAGGTACATGAAATAAATATTGAAACAAGCCTATACACCAAAGTTTGAAAATTAAAACATTAGGGTTAATGCAAAGCAGCTGCGTGTGTCTAACACAGAGACCTGATAGCAACACAGCAGTCAGATGCTCTCTCTCTCTCTCTCTCTCTCTCTCTCTGTGTGCGTATGAGCTATTGATCTAATCTCAGTCACACTACTATTTTGTATGGTCTTGTGAGTTTTACTTCATTGCATGTTATTAGATTTGTGTTAGAGCTTCATCCACAAATCCTAAGCAAATGTCAGAATCTATACTTTTCCTAATTTGTTGAAGAAAGCACAGTTAATGCTGGTATGCACCAAACCTTCATTTCTTCAATGTTTATTTACATACGCTGAGTGATCGCATTTGCTACACTGCTAATAGTATGTTTAACTGCATAAACAAGCTCTTTCAAGATGTTTGGTTTCAGTCAAGTCCGAACAAATGCTTTTCTTTTATTAATAAACATCATTAGTTCACATAATGCGAACAAGACCTGCGGCACAAAGCATGTCGTAAGACATTTTACAACAATGATTTAATTATTTTGTGACTAGGAGTGGATTATTTAAGTTCACAGTGATAAATCCTTGTCCCGTGTCACCCGTATAAATATTTGTATTTAAAAAAAAATTGAAAAAAATTTTTGAAAAAATAAAATGTCGCTGACTTTCAAATTACAACAGAAAAAAATAATTATATATATATATATATATATATATATATATATATATATATATATATATATATATATATATATATAGTACTAAGGGATCTGACCAGCAACAACCACAAGTTTAGTTTATTCATATCTGTATTCAGATTTAAACCTGAAGTGGGCGTGGCCTAAACCAGACAGATTTAACTCAATATGAGCTCTACCGCTATACCCCAGAAACTGTGGAAAAGAACAGAAAATTCAAGAAGTAAAAATGCCAACTCTGTCAGTATGATATGTGAATTGTAGCTCTGACAGTTCCTCAACCTCAGCTACATCACTTATCACACTTTTGCAGTTATTATTCTTTTTTGTCCTTGCCAGCAATGTTTTCTAATAAATTTAGTTGGATCCATTTCACAAAAAAATATAAACATATAAGCAGCCTAATGTAAACTACCATGACCCAGAACAGGCAAGAAAGCAATAAAACAAACAAACACCTATTCATACTCCTCCTCTTATTCATATCTGTATTTGTTTCTGTATTGGAAACATCTTTTGAGTGTGAATAATGTTTTCATATTTGTCCACATCCCTAATATGAATACAGTCATATATTTACCCAAGCTGATGACTGATAGTGCGTCTTTAATGAGAAAGAGAGTGAGAATGTTGCTCCAAACAGGACATGGGGACACTATGCAGGACCAAAGTTACATTCATAATACATTAGAAAAATAGAGGGCTACCCATATGAGTCATGTTTTAAAATCAGCCTCATTCCAGAGCTAAATATAAATGCATACAAGCTCTTTGAGTGGTCTTTGTGTGAAACAGCAGGCCTGAGGAATGCAAGTGTCACTTCAGCGCTGACTATAACAGCAGAAGAGCAGGATATGTCTGAGCTGCGTATAGCATGCGCAAGCTTGTTTGTTGGTCTATCTCTGTTTTGCAGAGTCTCCAGTGGCCTCATGGATCCTCCAGGGGTTGTGTGTCTTTGAGTTATTGCCCATAAATTCCTGTGAGTTGAAGTAACAATATTGTTTTGTATCCGATTTCACTGAAAATCAGAATAAGGCTGAGAAAGGTCTAGTCCAGGGTGAATATCAGTGAAAACTGTAGCCATTAGGCTATTTGAAGGAGCTATTTTGGGACAAAGACATCACTTAACTTGAATGACCTGCTTGGTTGCTCTGACAAACAAAATGAAACAAACAGCGATGGAGAGGATCTTTACGAGGCGACAAGTCATAGATACAAGAGCTCTAATGCCATCAGCACTGAGTTTGGAGGTTTGCAAACTGAGTTCTGCAAATGTCAACATGTCCAAGTCACACCTATAAAAACTGATGTCAATGCAAACCTGATAAAATAGCCATAAAAGCAGTGTAAAGTGGTTAAGACACAAATTTTGCACACTTTTCACACTACTGTTCTACTGCATCTTTTATACTGGCTATCTGCAGACTGAGCACATATAGCTTTTTAAAAATGTTTTATGCATTTTTTTTCAAATAATTTATCTTATGAAAGCCAAACCAGGTTTTTTTTTTTTTTAAATCATTATTAGATCTTAAAAGACCTTGTAATAATCTGACATTTGTTAGAATGGGTGAATGCGAGAAATGTTATTTATATGCCATGAAATATGTAAAAAATTTTACACCAAAGTACAGATTTTTCTTTGTCATTCTTTCTTGTTCATTAAAATTATTTTTGTATTGTTTTGACCTTCCTAAGGACAGTTTTAATTTAATAAAATTACAGAATTTTCAGATAAAACCTTATAAAGCTGATACATCTTCAGTACATCTCTCTCTTATATATGAACTATTTAAAAATCATGCTGATAAACAACAGGGTTGCTGAATTCTCCATTCTGATTGGTCAAAAGGTGTTTATTAATTTTCTAGAACAGCAAACCCTGACAGTAGCTCCAACTACTAGGTTTGTATTAATACGATTGTTCAGTACATTATAATTTCTATCGTAACAACTATTGCTGGGACTTGTTTTGCAGAAGCTCAATATAAAGAGATTTTAAAAATGTATAATTGTTGATATGGTGGCGTTTTCTATGGGGAGACTTTAGAAAGGAGTCTCAATTGTCAGGAAAACATTCACGTACTAGAAGAGCAGTTTGTAGAGCGCATACCTCCGCCAAGCCACATATCAACATCAAAATCAAAATCACTTGAACCTTGGATAATACTAAAGCTGTACACCAAATTTCATCCAAATCTGTTCACTACTTTTTGAGTTATGTTGAGAACAGACTCAATCAATCAATCCTGGATCCACACATGTATCTGGATTTGCATCAAAATCTAATCAACTGTTCATTGGCCCACCTTTTCCTCAAAATTTCATCAAAATCAGTTCACTTCTTTTTGAGTTATATTGGGAACAAACAAACAAACAAACAAATAAATAAACAGAGGTAAAAACATAACCTCCTCCACCAAAGTTGGTGGAAGTAACAAAGCTGTAACTTTTACATTTCTGATCACAGGAGCACTTTTGCAGTTTCTCAGTGTAATATGTCCCTGATGTAGGTGGAGTACAGAAGCACAGCAGGTGGGAGCTGATGTTCACACACACTTTATTTTGCTTATTTTCTTGCTTTTCAGCTTTACTCACTTGCTGCTCACACACAACACACACACGTGTTCAGGAGAGCTTCCCTCTCTCTGCTCTCTCCCTCCTTTTCTATCCTCTGTCACTGCAACAACACAGACACACAATAATTAACCACAGGTGCATTGACTTTGCCATGCACCTTCCCTGGCCCCGCCCTCCATTCACAAACGGATGCTAGGCCACGCCCCGCTGCCACACCCAGTAACATGACAAGCTTCATATTTTGTCTCATTAACTTCAACTGTAAGCAAAAAAAAAAAAAAAGGAGCTGGTATGGAGGGAATAAGTGTTTATAGCTGTTATGGTGTACTAAGTGATAACAGGAGCTTGGTGTGCAGGTGTATAAATGATATATCATTTGTAATCAATAAAATATGTTAGATTTGACAAATTGCTGTAGTATAAGAGGAATAAAACACTGCAATACATGCTATTATAGGAAAATAATCAACTTCAGGGTAGTAACAGTAAGTCTGCTTTGCTTCAGGACCCACCACATAAAAGCGCTATACAAATAAACTTGACTTGACTTGACCACATCACCTTATCCTTGATTATTTTCCTATAACAGCACATCACATTGTGTTTTATTTATTACAAATGCTTCAGACAGTTTCTTCATATGAAGAGGTTTTGTTTTAATAAAGTTAAAGTCTGGTCAGAAATGTCAAACTGCCATCTTTCCCTCTGAGCTGTGAAAAGTTATTTAGTGGAATTTCTTGCCTTCTTAATGTGTTTGAGATCAAACAGTAAATAGTCAATAATAAAAATACAGTAAATGGCCCTATTCCACAACTGTAGTCATCCATATTATGTCAAGAACCGCTCAACTAAGTAAAGGGAAACAACATCCATCATTACTTTAAGACAGGAAGTGACTTTTAATTAATGCAGATAAAGAAAAAACATTGTGTAGGTGTGTACAAAACTTGGATTAGTAATGTAAGCTTCAGTTGGATTCTGCATTATCTGTAAGTCACAACTGAAGAATAAATGCTGATGTAAAATAAATCAAATGTCATGTACAGTGTCTTGCAAAAGTATTCATCCCCCTTGGTGTTTTTCCTGTTTTGTTGCATTACAAGCTGGAATTAAAATGGATTTTTGGGGGATTAGCACTATTTAATTTACACAACATGCAAACCACTTTAAAGGTGAAAATTGTTGTTTTATTATGACACAAACAATAATTAAGATGAAAAAATTGAAATCTGAAGTGTGCATAGATATTCACCCCCCCCCCCAAAAAAAGTCAATACTTTGTAGAGCCACATTTTGCTGCAATTACAGCTGCAAGTCTCTTGGGGTACCGGTATATCTCTATTAGCTTAGCACATCTAGCCACTGGGATTTTTGCCCATTCCTCAAGGCAAAACTGCTCCAACTCCTTCAAGTTAGATGGGTTGCATTGGTGTACAGCAATCTTCAAGTTATGCCACAGATTCTCAATTGGACTGAGGTCTGGGCTTTGACTAGGCCATTCCAAGACATTTAAATGTTTCCCTTTAAACCACTCCAGTGGCGCCTCGTCCCAGTCTCAAACCTCTGGCTGACTCAAACAGGTTTTCCTCCAGAATTGCCCTGTATTTAGTGTCATCCATCTTTCCTTCAGTCCTGATTAGCTTTCCTGTCCCTGCAGATGAAAAATATCCCCACAGCATGATGCTGCCACCACCATGCTTCACTGTAGGAATGGTGTTCTCAGGGTGATGGGAAGTGTTGGGTTTGCACCACACATGGCATTTCCCATAATGGCCAAAAACTTCAATTTTAGTCTCGGGAGTTTCGGGAGTGTGCCACATGCTCTTGGGCAAACTCCAAACACGTTTTCTTAAGCAATGGCTTTTTTCTGGCCACTCTTCCATGAAGCCCTGCTCTGTGGATTGTATGGCTTAAAGTGGTTCTATGGACAGATACTCCCATCTCTGCTGTGGATCTTTGCAGTTCCTTCAGTGTTATCTTTGGTGTCTTTGTTGCATCTCTGATTAATGCCCCCCTTGCCTGGTCTGTGAGTTTTGGTGGGCAGCCTTCTCTTGTCAGGTTTGTAGTGGTGCCATATTCTTTCCATTTTGCTATAATGGATTTAATGGTGCTCTGTGGGATATTTAAAGTTTGGGATATTTTTTTATCACCCAACCTTGATCTATACTTCTCCATAACTTTGTCTTTGACCTGTTTGGAGGCTTCTTGGGTTTCATGTTGCTTGCTTAGTAGTGTTGCAGAGTCAGGGTCCTTCCAGAACAGGTTGATTTATACAGACATCATGTGACAGATCATGTGACATTTTGATTGCACACAGGTGGACCTTAATCAACTAATTATGTGACTTATGAAGTGAATTGGTTGGACCAGCTCTTATTTAGAGGTTTCATACGAAAGGGGGTGAATACCTATGCACACTCCAGATTTGTTTTTTTTCCATCTTAATTATTGTTTGTGTCACAATAAAAAACTATTTTCACCTTTAAAGTGGTAGGCATGTTGTGTAAATCAAATGGTGGTAACCCCCCCCCCAAAAAATACATTTTAATTCCATCTTGTAATGCGACAAAACAGGACAAACACCAAGGGGGATGAATACTTTTGCAAGACACTGTAACGTTTATTCATTCTTCAGCTAAAGAGTTTTGACAGCAATGAAATGACTGTCACTTTACCACTTCCCTTTACATAGTGTCAAACATTTCCTCTTTATCAGACATGCTAAATGTAACACACACACACACACACACACACTAACTGAATGTGACCTCATATACCAGTAGGGCAGCTGAGATAAGGAAGCACACAGTGGACCTTTCTTGCCTGCAAGATTCCACTTGTAAGTTGTACGCTATGGTTTATTTATCCATTTAGAGTTTCAGCTTTATCATGACTTGTTTTCTAATCCTATTTGAAATGCTCTAGTTGTTAGTAATAACATATGACTCTATTTCACACACCATGACAAATATGACATACTGATGAAACAATGCTCCACTCCACTGTCAAAACATCTGCATTTCCACTGTTGAGCTTTAATCTGCATTAAAACAGACTTTAGTATTTTACCTGATGCAAAGTGCACACCAGTGCTATAATCAATTAGCATGCACTCATAAAGCGCCTAAAACCAAATCCTGTTTTTTTTTTTAATTCTGTCTCTACAGAAATGTATCTATGTCCAACTGACTTTTTCTACCTGATGATGAAGGATTTGTGATGACATGGCTGTAGTCCTAAGACAGCTGTTGAAGAAATTCGGTGTGTCAGAGTGTTTGTGGAGAACTAGGAGTCTTAGGAACACTGAAAGACAGGCAGGAGAAGAAAAGCCTAATCACATCAACTCTAGACTACATTCTCGCCCTATGCTGAAGAGCAACACACGCCGAGCAGCTGTGTGAGCGTCCATTCCCAAAGCTATGACCTGCAGTGCAAGCAAATTTCGGTGATATTTCCCAGGTATGTCACTACATCACTTAATTTCATCTTGTTCTATTGCTAATTCAAAGAGTTTTTGCGATATAGAGTGGTGCTTGAAAGTTTGTGAACCCTTTAGAATTTTCTATATTTCTGCATAAATATGACCTAAAACATCATCAGATTTTCACACAAGTCCTAAAAGTAGATAAAGAGAACCCAGTTAAACAATCCATCCATCCATAATCTGTAGCTGCTTAATTTGAAGGTGAAATTCGAGTCAGGTGTTTTCAATCAATGGGATGACAATCAGGTGTGAGTGGGCACCCTGTTTTATATAAAGAACAGGAATCTATCAATGTCTGATCTTCACAACACATGTTTGTGGAAGTGTATCATGGCATGAACAAAGGAGATTTCTGAGGACCTCAGAAAAAGCGTTATTGATGCTCATCAGGCTGGAGAAGGTTACAAAACCATCTCTAAAGAGTTTGGACTCCACCAATCCACAGTCAGACAGATTGTGTACAAATGGAGGAAATTCAAGACCATTGTTACCCTCCCCAGGAGTGGTTGACCAACAAAGATCACTCCAAGAACAAGGTGTGTAATAGTCTGTGAGGTTACAAAGGACTCCAGGGTAACTTCTAAGCAACTGAAGGCCTCTCTCACATTGGCTAATGTTCATGAGTCCACCATCAGGAGAACACTGAACAACAATGGTGTGCATGGCAGTGTTGCAAGGAGAAAGCCACTGCTCTCCAAAAAGAACATTGCTGCTCGTCTGCAGTTTGCTAAAGGTCAAGTGGATAAGCCAGAAGGCTATTGGAAAAATGTTTTGTGGATGGATGAGACCAAAATAGAACTTTTTGGTTTAAATGAGAAGCGTTATGTTTGGAGAAAGGAAAACACTGCATTCCAGCATAAGAACCTTATCCCATCTGTGAAACATGTTGGTGGTAGTATCATTGTGGGCGGCACAGTGGTATAGTGGTTAGCACGGTTGCCTCACAGCAAGAAGGTTCCGGGTTTGAACCCAGCGGCCGGCAAGGGCCTTTCTATGTGGAGTTTGCATGTTCTCCCCGTGTCTGCGTGGGTTTCCTCCGGGTGCTCCGTTTTCCCCCACAATCCAAAGACATGCAGTTAGGTTGATGTGGGGCGGCCTTGGGCTGACATGCCCTTGAGCAAGGTACCTGACCCCTGACTACTCCCCGGGCGCTTTGGTGTGGCTGCCCACTGCTCTGAGTGTGTGCATGTGTTCACTGCTTCAGATGGGTTAAATGCAGAGGATGAATTTCACTGTGCTTGAAGTGTGCATGTGACGAATAATAAAGGTTTCTTCTTCTTGTTTTGCTGCATCTGAGCCAGGACGGCTTGCCATCATTGATGGAACAATGAATTCTGAATTATGCCAGCAAATTCTAAAGGAAAATGTCAGGACATCTGTCCATGAACTGAATCTCAAGAGAAGGTGGGTCATGCAGCAAGACAATGACCCTAAGCACACAAGTCATTCTAGCAAAGAATGGTTAAAGAAGAATAAAGTTAATGTTTTGGAATGGCCAAGTCAAAGTCCTGACCTTAAGCTAATCGAAAGGTTGTGGAAGGACCTGAAACGAGCTGTTCATGTGAGGAAACTCACTAACATCCCAGAGATGAAACTGTTGTGTATGGAGGAATGGGCTAAAATTCCTCCAAGCCGGTGTGCAGGACTGATCAACAGTTACCGGCAACGTTTAGTTGCAGTTATTGCTGCACAAGGGATACTGAAAGCAAAGGTTCACATACTTTTGCCACTCACAGATATGTAATATTGGATCATTTTCCTCAATAAATAAATGAACGAGTTTAATATTTTTGTCTCATGTGTTTAACTGGATTCTCTTTATCTACTTTTAGGACTTGTGTGAAAACCTGATGATGTTTTAGGTCATATTTATGCCAAAATATAGAAAATTCTAAAGGGTTCACAAACTTTCAAGCACCACTGTATGTCACTTGTACTGAGGTGTCAAATGAGGAATCAAACATGATTTGGCTTGCTGTTATAGGAAAATAATCAACGACAGGCTGGTGTGATGCCCACAAATAACCCTGAAGTTTATTTAAGATTATTGTCCTATTATAGCACATCCTGAAGCTTGCCCTTTGGCTATGGTCACACTACAGCTTGCGATGCTTTGTGGTTATCAATAAAAATGAGGCGTCTTGGTGGCGATGCTTCCTCGAGCTTCGGGAAATATTCCCAAACCCATCTGTGAGTATTCGCTGCTTAGTTTGCCAATGAAGACATCACCACCAAATTTCAGTGCCTGCACTGAAAATTTTCACAGTATTTTTGGCCACTCATGAGGCAGAGACACACCAAAAACAATTTGCAAAGTTCGGAGAACATTTGCCGTGCATTGCATGATTGGTGGCAGTGTAACCACTTTTTCATTGCCAAGTATTCGCAAACCCATCGCAAGCTGTCGTGTGACCAGGGCCTTACTAACCATTTTTATTTACTAAAGAATTACATCCTTTCTATTCAATTATACTTACATGCAATCAAGAAAAGTTCTTGAAACAAGGTAGTTCCTGTTGCAGCTATATGTTATACAGCTATAAATAGTCTTCCTCACATCCTTTTTTTTCTTTCTTGAATTTTATCATACAAAATAAAAAAAAAAAAGCAGACCTTACCAAGCAACCTTAAGGAGCAGCTTAACTGTGGCTTGACACTGTACTGGAGACTCCTTCCAAAAATGTGAATATCAACACTTATACACCAGTGGCGGCTGGTAGTCTTTCAAACAGGGGAGGCTGGTCGGTTACGATATTTCCAGATTTTAAAAGAAAAAACACATCAATTTTGCCCATACTCTTGCCTCTGATCTGTCTGATTGTTGGCAGGGTCACAAACTGTGAAATAACAGGTTCTTTTGGCCCATTAGCCTACTGTCCAATATACATGATGGTGGTGTTGGGGGGGGTATATTTTAACATTTTATATTTTAAAATTGTGGCATGTTGTTTAAAAATTGATCATTACTGAAAGCAGCTCTTTGTCAGGAACCTCAGCAGTAACAGCAGAGTGTTCTGGAATAGGCACAAGCACTGACCTTGGGGAGCCAAACATAGAGCTGGGTGCCACACATTTCATTCAATGACACTTTCCTTATATTTTACTTATTTTGACTGAGAAATGTTTTATTGACAATTTTGATAACCCTTCACTTTTAATCCAGGTCTGTAGTGTGAAATGTTCTCGGCTGTGTTTTTGTTTAAAAATGTTTTCCAAATTGTAGCTGTGTTTAATTCATATCCAGAAAATATATATTCCAATATAATATACTCAGCATAAACATTTTAAAGAGATTCTATATTTTTGGTCCATCCATGACATATTACTAAAGTAGCCTATTTACTGTTGTTGATGTGGGTCACTTGCTGTTAGCCAATTCACTTTCTCGTACCAGGAGAGCTGAAAGGAACGAGTATTATTCCCTACCTTTTTCACCAAGTCAATTTGAGGCGTTGGTCTACCCTGCTCTTAAATTTTAATTTTTTCCTCGAAAGGAAGACTGGCAAATGGCTTCGCCAAAATTAAATCAGCAATGCTTGGCATCCGTGCGCAGCTTTCTTGCTAGCTGACTAGCCCCCTCAAGTTCAAGTTCAGTCACTCAAATAAACGAAATTTCTGGAACTAAGATAGCAAACTTGACAACACTATATTTACACTTTATTTACAATGAAAATATATACAAACTAAAAAAGCTGGTAGAAACCGTATGTAATGAATGAAATCGAAATGTAAGCCAATCTCTTACAATACACCACAGCACTTGCGAATCCGCATGGGACTGAACTGAAACTCACCGCTGCCTGTCTATATTTAAAACGAGCTGTCAATCAAAAAAAATATCCGGCCGCTTTCACCAATCACCAGTCTCCTCGCGGAAAGCTTTGCCATGTCCCTCCCATGTAAGGCTGGGAGTCCGTAGGCGAGCATTTTCGCAGTATTTGTCCAATAACCGTCTTGCATTTTGATATTGAAAAGCGCATCGCTCCTAAATGCCATTGAAGTCCACTGAGGCTGGGAGTCCGTGAGAGTCCGTGGGCAGGTGTTTTCACAGTATTTGTCCAATAATCGTCTTGCATTTTGAGATTGAAAAGCGCAGAGCTCCCAAATGCCATTGAAGTCCACTGAGGCTGGGCTGCATCGTGCTGTCACGAGGGGGAAAAACTCACGCACACATTAAAGTTATAACGGAATGATTTCGCACTGTAGTTGGGTTGAGCACATATATTTCTATGATTCTGGATCTGAAATAGCAATGTTATAAGGTCAGCTATAACATAAGCCTAGCGCAATTCATCCTACACGATGTTCATCATTTTTAGAGGAGGCTGAGCCTCCCTCGTTGTCTTAGAGCAATTGCCTGTGTTATACACATCTGTTTAAGTGGCATGTGAACCATACAATATACTGTATATAGGCACTGCCTAAAAGTGGAGCTCCTGATGAGTGTATGAGCAAAGTATCTGCAAGGGCACAAAATCAACCTGAATATAATAATAATAATAATAATAATAATAATAATAATAATAATAATAGCATATCAATCATTGAATTGTGTAGTGTAGTGTATTTCACATCAATAAATTACTGCATTGTCTTGTGACAGTGATACAATAATGAGATATGAAAACATTCCTTTCTTTGACACTGCATGCCATGTGCCAGAAACAAAATCACCACATTTATTATGGTGTGACTCTGCTGGGTGCCTGGTGGACAGCAGTGAACCAGCGCTTTCACTTTACATCATTAGTATATACAAATAAATAGCAGTGATCAAATAAATAGCAGTGCATTTAAAAAAGTGAATAAAGTATGATATTTTTGAATAGGTTTTATTTCCAATCTTTCCAATGTAGTCAAGCTACACTTGATCAAATTTGTTAATGCTTTGATTTGGAATTGAATGTGTAATTCAATTCCAAATCAAAGCATTAACAAATTTGATCAAGTCTGTGTTATTCTTTTACAGGAAGCAAAGAAAAGGAATATTAATCTGTTAAAAAAATTAGAAGTATCGACATTTTTCTCTTCAAGCTCAAACTGAACTAATATTTAGCTACATAATGATTGCTTTTGATAACTGCTGCGCATCTGCGTTGCATGAAGTCAACTAACTTCTGGCACCTATAAACAGGTATTTCAGCCCAGGATGAACGAACTACATTCCACAGTTCCTGTGAATTCCTGTGAATTTTTTGGTTTTGCTCTAGAAACTGCATTTTTAATGTCATGCCACAAGATTTTAATGGGGTTGAGGTCAGGGGATTGAGCTGGCCACTCCATTAGCTGAATTCTTTTTGTCTGGAACCAAGGTGTTGCTCACTTACTCGTGTGTTTGGGGTCGTTGTCTTGTTGAAACACCCATTTCAGAGGCATTTCCTCTTCGGCATACAGCAATGTAATCTCTTCAAGTATTTTGATGTATTCAAACTGATCCATGATCCCTGGTATATGGTAAATAGGCTCAACACAGTAGGATGAAAAGTATCCCCATACCATGATTTTTGCGCCACCATGTTTCACTGTCTTCACAGTGTACTGTGGCTTGAATTCAATACCCGGGGGTCATCTGACGTATTGTCGATGACCACTAGACCTGAAAAGAACAATTTTGCTCTCATCAGTCCACAGAATATTATGCCATTGTGTTCCTTGACAAGTTTTAACCGATTCTGAACATACTGTTTTTTCAACAATGGTGCTTTACTGGGGTTTCTTGCTGATAGCTTAGCTTCAATCAAATGTTTTCTGACTGTAACAGTACTTACAGGTCATTGTAGATCTATTTGGAGGTGATTACTGGCTGAATCTTTGCCATTCTGACTATTCTTTGTTCTGTTTTAACAGTAGTTGCTCATTTTCTTCTGCATGTTTCTGGTTTTTGTTGCCATTTTAAAGGATCTGAACTCATTTTAGCTGAGCATCTTATAATTTGCTGCATTTCTTTATACATTTTCCCCTCTCCAATCAAGTTTTTAAACAAATTACATTGTTCCTCTGAACAATGTTTGAAACAGCCCATTTTGCTTAGCAATTCAGAAGGAAATTCCCTTTTTCCTTACTAAAGGACAAGTAATGGCACTTGTTTTTTCACAGAATGAATGAATTAAACTCTACACTGCTATTATTTTGAACATGCCCCTTTCAATGAATGAGTCAGTTACTCAGAACAAGCAGCGTGCATGTCATGACAGTTGGGTCTGTTGTTTTTCTGTTTCACTACTACATCTACAAGTAAATTATTTGCCATGCAGAAATATCATTACTACTAATAACAGTGGTTCATCAGGTTACTGATATTGTACTGCTATTTTTTGAACACAACTGTAGTTACAATCAAACATTTTCGGACATAAGAACAATACCAGTCCGCAGTAGTTATAGATTATCTAAAACTAAGGAAAGCTGCTCATAATTGCTATTGAACTATATAATAATTATGTTACACGAGTGTGTGGAGTAAGAAACCATTCAGGTAAAAAAGTATGCAATGCAAGATATGTTGCCCGCTATAAAAAAAAAAAAAAAACCAGTAGGATAAAAAACTTTGGGGAAAAAAACTACTGGAAAACATCGTCCTCGACTGAATGCAACGTATGAGCTCCAAGGGTTCAAGCTGCAATCTTGATATTTCAAACTTGATGTCAAACAGTTGTCTGGCAAAACTGTCAATTGTCCAACAAGCTAGTGGATTAATAAAACTGTTTTAACGAGTTTTATATGAAATTATCATGACTATTTTCTGCAAAACATGTTAGCAAATAATCCCATGTTATTTTTAAAAAATCAAATTAAAAATAAGCACTGGATAAAAACCCATCTATCTTATGTAAATAAAAATATAAAGTTAGTCGTCCGGTGGTCAAGTGTTTATATGTTGCCTTGCACTTATGGTCGGTTTCCCTATAAGTGATACGTGTTTGTTGTTCGGTCACAAAAAGCATCAAAAATCAGGTTGATACATTACCATATTCTATTAAGTATGGAGATTCTCTCTGAGTGCTTCACGTGCAGGGAGCTCCACTACTAGAATTATATAAATGCATTAATATAAATCTGTGATTTGCCTCCAGGAGCCACACAGTCATAGAAAATCATACCACAGTGCAGTTGAATTCCATCCATCCATCCATTATCTGTAACCGCTTATCCTGTGCAGAGTTGCAGGCAAGCTGGAGCCGATCCCAGCTGACTATGGGTGAGAGGCGGGGTACACCCTGGACAAGTCACCAGATCATCGCAGGGCTGACACACAGAGACACACAACCATTCACACTCACATTCTCATACTTACCGGATGGTCAATTTAGAGCCACCAATTAGCCTAACCTGCATGTCTTTGGACTGTGGGGGAAACCGGAGCACCCGGAGGAAACCCACACAGACACAGGGAGAACATGCAAACTCCACACAGAAAGGCCCTCGTCGGCCACTGGGCTCAAACCCAGAACCTTCTTGCTGTGAGGTGACAGTGCTAACCTCTACACCACTGTGCCGCCGCAGTTGAATTCTTGAATCTGATTAGTCAGAAGATGTGCATTACTTTTGTTAATATTAATTTAATAGCTCATACACAAGGACTGTGTATAGCTGATGCTCCACATAATATCAGATAATAAAACCTAAGTTACTAGGAGATATTTATTTGACATTTATGGAAGGCGTCTCGAATGTCAACACTTTGTAACAGTCATGCTGCTCTGCAAAGTCTCCCATCGAAGGAAATTCTTCAGGAGAGAGGAGTTTATGATTTTCAGTTTCCCGGTAAAATGAGAGAGCGAAAGAAAGAGATGCTGGTGAGCAATGACTGTTTATCACAGATATAACGTAAGTGATAACAGGAACTAAGCTGTCTCTTGGATATTTCACAACCTTTTTTTAAACACCTTTTTTTACATGTGATCTCACAACAGTTCATCCTAAAGCCAGAGAAATTTTGCTTTCAAGCAATGACGTCTAGTGTAAGAAAGCCGGCCACTGCTGCATGTGCGCGTATGCGTTTCCTGAAGTTTGTAGCACTTGACATGGTTGGTAATGTGACAAGTAAGTAGTTTTTGTTTGCGGCTTAAAATCATTCACAGGTATGTGGTGCACTCATTAAACATCTGCTTGTGCTCTGACAACAATTTAGCGTTCTCTAAATATACGGTAAATATTTTGGTTGAAGAATATAACAAAAACCACAAAGTATGCAAAGAGAAGCAACTTTTCCTGCAGGAGCAGTTTAAAAAAAACCATTAGGACATGAAAGCAACAATGTTTATTACATGATGTTGCTTCACATACGAGTAAAAGCCGAATGTACAGTGGTGCTTGAAAGTTTGTGAACCTTTTAGAATTTTCTATATTTCTGTGTAACTATAACCTAAAACATCATCAAATTTTCACACTAGTCCTAAAAGTAGATAAAGAGAACCCAGTTAAACAATCCATCCATCCATTATCTGTAGCTGCTTAATTTGAAGGTGAAATTAGAGTCAGGTGTTTTCAATCAATGGGATGACAATCAGGTGTGAGTGGGCACCCTGTTTTATTTAAAGAACAGGGATCTATCAAAGTCTGATCTTCACAGCACGTTTGTGGAAGTGTATCATGGCACAAACAAAGGAGATTTCTGAGGACCTCAGAAAAAGTGTTGTTGATGCTCATCAGGCTGGAAAAGGTTACAAAACCATCTCTAAAGAGTTTGGACTCCACCAATCCACAGTCAGACAGATTGTGTACAAATGGAGGAAATTCAAGACCATTGTTACCCTCCCCAGGAGTGGTCAACCAACAAAGATCACTCCAAGAGCAAGGCATGTAATAGTTGTCGAGGTTACAAAGGACCCCAGGGTAACTTCTAAGCAACTGAAGGCCTCTCTCACATTGGCTAATGTTAATGTTCATGAGTCCACCATCAGGAGAACACTGAACAACAATGGTGTGCATGGCAGGGTTGCAGGGAGAAATCCATCCATCCATTATCTGTAGCCGCTTATCCTGTCCTACAGGGTCGCAGGCAAGCTGGAGCCTATCCCAGCTGACTATGGGCGAGAGGCAGGGTACACCCTGGACAAGTCGCCAGATCATCGCAAGGCTAACACATAGACACAGACAACCATTCACGCTCACATTCACACCTATGGTCAATTTAGAGCCACCAATTAGCCTAACCTGCATGCCTTTGAACTGTGGGGGAAACCGGAGCACCCGGAGGAAACCCACGCGGACACAGGGAGAGCATGCAAACTCCACACAGAAAGGCCCTCACTGGCCACTGGGCTCGAACCCAGGACCTTCTTTCTGTGAGGCGACAGTGCTAACCACTATACCACTGAAGGTCTCTCTCATATTGGCTAATGTTAATGTTCATGGGTCCACCATCAGGAGAACACTGAACAACAGTGGTGTGCATGACAGGGTTGCAAGGAGAAAGCCACTGCTCTCCAAAAAGAACATTGCTGCTCGTCTGCAGTTTGCTAAAGATCACGTGGACAAGCCTGTTGGAAAAATGTTTTGTGGATGGATGAGACCAAATAGAACTTTTTGGTTTAAATGAGAAGCATTATGTTTGGAGAAAGGAAAACACTGCATTCCAGCATTAGAACCTTATCCCATCTGTGAAACATGGTGATGGTAGGATCATGGTTTGGGCCTGTTTTGCTGCATCTGGGCCAGGATGGCTTGCCATCATTGATGGAACAACGAATTCTGAATTATACCAGCGAATTCTAAAGGAAAATGTCAGGACATCTGTCCATGAACTGAATCTCAAGAGAAGGTGGGTCATGCAGCAAGACAACCACCCGAAGCACACAAGTCATTCTACCAAAGAATGGTTAAAGAAGAATAAAGTTAATGTTTTGGAATGGCCAAGTCAAAGTCCTGACCTTAATCCAATCTAAATATTGTGGAAGGACCTGAAGCGAGCAGTTCATGTGAGGAAACCCCCCAACATCCCAGAGTTGAAGCTGTTCTGTACAGAGGAATGGGCTAAAATTCCTCCAAGCTGGTGTGAAGGACTGATCAACAGTTACCGGAAACATTTAGCTGCAGTTATTGCTGCACAAGGGGGTCACACCAGATACTGAAAGCAAAGGTTCACATACTTTTGCCACTCACAGATATGTAATATTGGATCATTTTCCTCAATAAATAAATGACCAAGTATCATATTTTTTGTCTCATTTGTTTAACTGCATTCTCTTTATCTACTTTTAGGACTTGTGTGAAAACCTGATGATGTTTTAGGTCATATTTATGCAGAAATATAGAAAATTCTAAAGGGTTCACAAACTTTCAAGCACCACTGTATAACCATGCAATTTAGTTAGACTTTCTCAAACAATGCATTCTTCATTTGATTTGCATATAGCAGATGTTCTCTATCTTGTGCAGTTGCTGTGAGACACATTTGCCTGATAATTGCATTTGCATAACCCTCTCTTATATATACTTTTTATTTAACATGCATGCTTCTGTGGTCTTCTTAGTGAGTTTCAATTCAGTGGTTATGGAGTAAAAACATGTGCAGTGGTGTTGGCCCGCCTCCTCACATATTTACTAAATTAGCTGCCGTCTTTGCTGAGATGAAAACACACAAGCAATCATGTAGTATTCAGATGTTATGATAGCAACAGTAATTAAGTATTATCAGAAATCTTAACACTGATGAGAACTAACACAGTCAATACATAATACAGCACAGTGCTTCCATTAGATAGCACTGAACTAAAGCTATACAGATGTTAGTTGGCCAATAGCAATACTCCCTCCAACAATAATTAATTTTATCAAGCCAGTCAATGCTCCATATTTGACACACTGTCAAAATGTTTAGTAGTCCATTGACTTGCAGAGTAAAATCATCTGGTAAATGTGTATTTGATCAAATTACGATGGTCAAAAATGTAGGCGTATGCATCGTTTGCAACTCATCAGATAAGTTAATTTCCCCTATTTTATAAAATAGCTTGGTCTGCTCTGTTTTCATGGTAAGAGCTTGGGGCATTACAGACATTACAGACATTTCCTCATATGTAGAGGTTCTTTGGCCATTAGTTACTTTCATTCATGCAAGACTGTTAAGATGTTGCAAGAGTCAAGAGAAAAACAAAAGGAAAGAGAAAAAGAAGTCAACTCGAGATTGTATTACATAGCAATGTAATTAAAACCATTCTGAAATATCCCATTAGAATGCGTTATAATTCAATTACAGGTATTTACATTATGTGTACTTCTTTACTTGGGGGCCTTTAAAATTTTTTGACCCAAGTCTGGGTAATATATACAGCAGACCTGGCTGCAGGTCTATGGATTAGATATAAAAATGCTTTAAAAAAATATATTCCACTGTGATTAAATGGTCAGTGATTGGAGCATAAGAAACCACTATTAAACATTATACATAGGGTATACTGCCCTGCCAAAAAAAAGCCGCACATAGTAATATTTGGTTGGCCTGCCTTTAGAAGAAGAGGAAGCCTTTATTTGTCACATGCACACTTAAGCACAGCGAAATTCGTCCTCTGCATTTAACCCATCTGAAGCAGTGAACACACACATGCACACACACGAGTGAGCAATGAGCACACAAACATACCCAGAGCAGTGGGCAGTTGGGGGCTCAGTGCCTTGCTCAAGGGCACTTCAGCCCAAGGGTGCCCCATGTTAACCTAACCGCATGTCAGTGGACTGTGGGGGAAACCAGAGCACCCAGAGGAAACCCACACAGACATGGGGAGAACATGCAAACTCCACACAGAAAGGCCCCTGTTGGCCACTGGGCTTGAACCCAGAACCTTCTTGCTGTGAGGTGACAGTGCTAACCACTACACCATCATGCTGCCCCTTTAGTTTTGATTACAGCATGCATTCGCTGTGACATTGTTTCGATAAACTTATGCAATGTCACAACATTTAGTTTAGTCCAGGGTTGTATTAATTTTTCACTGAGATCTTATATTGATCAATGGGAGAGTCGAACCACTGCATGAAGTCTTCTCCAGCACATCCCAAAGATTCTCAGTGAGGTTAAGGTTGGGACTCTGTGGTGGCCAATTCTTATGTGAAAATAATTTCTCATGCTTCCTGAACCACTCTTTTACAATCTGAGCCCTAATTTTATGCCCACACCATCAGGGAAGAAAAAAAAATCCATTGATATGATGATAACCTGGTCATTCAGTACATTCAGGTCATCAGCTGGCTTCATTTTATTGCCACATAACTTTGCTGAGCTTTGATCTGACCAACTGAAGCAACCATAGATCATAACACTGCCACCAGCGGCTTGTACAGTGGACACTATGCAATTCGGATGCATCGCTTCATGAGCTTCCCTTCTTACCCTGACACACCCATCACTCAGAAATAGAGTAAATCTGGACTCATCAGACCACATGACCTTTTTCCATTGCTCCAGAGTCCAATCTTTATGCTCCCTAGCAAAATGAAGCCTTTTCTCCATAAGGAAACAACACAGCTGTTTCGTACCAATCCTGTGAGTCCTTGTCACATTGTGAGTGTGGAAATGCTCTTAATTTCACTATTAAACTTAGCTGTGAGTTCTACTGTTGACTTTTTTTTTTAAGATTCAACTTCAGCAAGAATTTAAGTGATCTCTAATCATGGTCAGTCAGGATTTTTTCCAACAACATTTTTCCATGAAGTTGATAGTTCACCACTATCCTTCCAGGTTTAAATAATGTGTTGAACAGGTCTTAACCCAATTTCAGTCATTTCAGTGATCTCCTTAGTTGTTTTCTTTGCTTCATTTGTGTGAGTACATGTGTGTGTTCACTGCTTCAGATGGATTAAATGCAGAGGACAAATTTCACTGTGCTTGAGTGTGCATGTGACAAAGTCTTCTTCTTTTTCTTCTTGATGCAAGCCAATAATTTGACCCTTCTGAAATACAATAACATCTTTTTCATGAGCATGGAATACATTTTCTGACATGTTTGTTTAAGAAATGAGAATATACTCACTGCATCAGTGAGGGTTAAAATAATTGTTGTCAACTGATACACATTAATCACTGCAGTAATTATCCAGTCAAAGGTATTTGCTTATTTAAATCCAAATGGCAACGTTTTTTGGCTGGGCAGTGTATAATATAATGGGATGCTATCCACATTTGTGAGGTCAAGACTGACGTTGAGTGAGGAGACCTGATATGTAATTGGCATTACAGTTCATCCCAAAGGTGTTCAGTGGGGTTGACGTCAGGGCTCTTTGCAGGCCATTCGATTTATTCCACACCAAACCTGGCACATCATGTCTTCATGGAGCTTGTTTTATGCACAGGGAGATTGTTATGCTGGAACAGGTTTGGGCCTCTTAGTCCCAGTGAAGGGAAATTGCAATGCTACGTCCTGTATCAGTGTCTGCTTCCAACTTTGTGGTAAAATTTTAGGGAAGAATCACATATGGGTGTGATGATCAGGTGTCCACATACATTTGGTCATAGAGTATACACTGTTAGGTACACTTAATATACCAATTTATTTGAACACACATGAAGTGTGGTACACTAGATACCAAGTAGCCATTTAGTTTATTTTCAATGTACTAGTAATACATTAGTTAAGAAACTTATTTCTGAATACACTATTCAGCTCTACTTAAAAGTTTTTATATAAACAAATTTGAATTCATTCATTCATTCATTCATTCATTCATTTGTCTATGGCAACCACCTTTTGTTCTGGTCAGGGTCATGGTAACTCCAGAGCTTATTCTGGGAACAATCCCAGGAGCAAGGTGCGAATGTGAGACTACAGTACATTACAGGGCACCACTCACATGCTCATTCACACCTAGGGCCAATCCAGCTTACCAGCATGTTTTTGGGAGGTAGAAGGAAACCAGAGAACCCTGAGGAAAACTCAAACTGACACACAGAGAACAAGTGAAACTCAGAACAAGCAGTATCCTGAGCCTAGGATCAAACAATGAACTTTGGGTCTGTAATGTTCCTTTTAATCCATTCAATCTAGAATAAGTGTTCATCAAGCATTTTAAATGGCATTCGGAAAAGAGATTTTAATTCTCCTTCACTCAAATTTATGCAAACTATTTTTACATGCAGCCCTTATTAACTCTAAACATGCATGTTAGCTCATTAAAATGGCCTGACATGACTGAAAACAAAAGTGAACATATATTATTTCATAGGTGGCACGGTGGTGTAGTGGTTAGTGCTGTCGCCTCACAGCAAGAAGGTCCTGGGTTCGAGCCCTGGGGCTGGCGCGGGCCTTTCTGTGTGGAGTTTGCATGTTGTCTGCGTGGGTTTCCTCCGGGTGCTCCGGTTTCCCCCACAGTCCAATGTTTTAACTGTGCAGCATGTAACTTTATGCTTACAGAAAAAGAATTCACGCACTCCAAAACAGGAAAAACGTACAAAGTCAAGGGAAGAATTACTTGTTTGTCTACCTTTGTCGTTTATCTTTTGACTTGTCCTTGTGGAATACTTTATGTGGGTAAAACGAAGAGACAGTTAAAAACGAGAATTTTTGAACATAAATGCTCAATAAGAAAAAATGATGAAAAATCATCTGTGGCAAGGCATTTCCAGTCTGCTGGCCATGATGCTAGTATGTTGAAATTTATGGGACTAGAGATGGTTTACAGGTCTCCACGAGGGGGAAATAGAGAGAACCATCTCTTACAGCGAGAGGCGTGGTATATTTTTAATTTGAATACGTGTATACCGAATGGGATGAATGAAGAGCTATCCCTGACTTGTTTTTTATGAAGGTAATAATGTACTGATGGCTATACTGCATTGCATAATTGTAAATATGCACATAATGTCTGTAATGTTTTGTGAATGTATTTTTCCAATCGAAGGATTATTTTGACACATGGTCTAAATACTTCATTGTCATTGGTTTGTTGTAATGGGGTGTGGTAATGGGTGTGGGTATTTAAAAGTGTTTTTGTGGTTATATTGTTGGACACTGAGGAAGGCACACGCCGAAACGCGTTTGTGCAATAAAAGGACATTATATGCAAGGTGCGGCCTTTTTCTTTGGAAATTGAGTTGCACATTTGGGTCAGCACCCTTACATTAGGAATTATTTAAGAGTGAAGCCTGCTCCAAGTAGAAAAAATACCCCACAGTCCAAGGACATGCAGGTTAGGTTAACTGGTGACTCTAAATTGACCGTAGGTGTGAATGTGAGTGTGAATGGTTGTCTGTGTCTATGTGTCAGCCCTGTGATGACCTGGCGACTTGTCCAGGGTGTACCCCGCCTTTCGCCCGTAGTCAGCTGGGATAGGCTCCAGCTTGCCTGCGACCCTGTAGAACAGGATAAAGCGGCTAGAGATAATGAGATGAGATGAGAAAATGGTTTAGTATTTGAGGAACCAAGTCTAATCTCGCTCAGTACAAGGCTAACGTAATCCAGTTGAGCAAATTTGCAAAAAACTGTCTGTACACTCATCTGGATAAGTTAAACAGTTAATTTATCCTCTTTAGTACTGTTTTACAAAGAAAGCTGCATTTGACATTTACATGAGTTATACAAAGAGATAAGAGCCTTAGTAAAATTAATATTCATCACAGGGATGTGAGTCACACATGAGTCATCGCTGCATGTTTTCTGTTTCAGATACTGCTTTAAAAATAGGTGAGAGGATTTTTGTAAAATGCAACTATAATTGCCCCAGAAATCCTGCTGTCTATGTCTCATTTAACTCTGATTGTTTTTTTTTCACCATCATTGTTCTGCTTAAGTGCAATGTCCATTCAGTGGTTCCTCGGATTAATAACTGTTGTGGCAACAAATGACCTCATGGTTCATTGCCCGTATTTCCTGTTAAATTCCACTTGGTTTTTCTATGGCTGTAATTTTAGTGAAGTAATTGTGGATAATAACTGAATAGCAAACTCATGATGCTGGTCATTGGCTACATCATGGGTCAAGGACAAAGGTTAGGATGTTCTTCTTATGGAGGTAGTAGCATAAAACCACCTGCCTGCTTGATTCAGAAATAGCGATTTCACTTCAATTACTTCGGGTCGAACTTGTGCAGCAATACTGCACATTCAGCTGCACATACAGTATCTGCACTTTATTCCTTATATAGTTCATACTTTCTCTGCCATCTGTTTTTACATATATACTTATATGGCCCATTCTATAACTGCGGGTACGTTTCAAGTATTGACTCTGTTAGTCACTGTCAACTCTGTTATCATTAAACTGGACAATCCATTCCCAGAATTGATGATAACAGAGTTGAAATTTTCCACCATTTTGTGTCTTAACTCCACATGCTAACCTCAAACTAGCTACCACATGGCATGTATAAAAACAGAATTTTATGGATTTTAATCATATTTTCATTTTTTAAAAATGAGAGATTCACTCCAATATCACAATAACAGATTTGACGACTGTACTGTTGGCGTATCCTCATCATTTTGTTCAAATTAATGAGAGAAGAAACATAACATAACATAACATAACATAACATAACATAACATAACATAACATAACATAACATAACATAACATAACATAACATAACACTGCCTTTCTGAAGTTTCCCACCAGAGGAAGTGACATCTCTCAGTGCAGGCGTCATGTGTATTATAAAAAAGTCTTTGTGGATTTTATGCGGTTTTATATCAAAGTTAACAGAGTTGACAAGAACATTGGGACGGATTAAAAAAAATTATTATAGAAATTTCGCATTAGACAGAAAATAGACTTTCTATGCAATTTATTTTATAACAATTAATAGACTAAGCCCCCAAAAAACAGATTGTTAGACTGAATCACTTCATGTTTATTCAAGTTGAATGTATGAATCAGCAGTCGAAGGCAGCCAATAACGTGGGGGAAGGGGTGGGAGTCATTTACTTAATGTTTTATGGATAAATCGGGTCTAAAATGTACATCAAGCATTGCTACTGGTGAAAGCTTGTCATAATTTGCATTATTGTTCAAAACTGATTCAATAAAGATATATTTTTTGGAAAATAACAAAAGGTTTATCTCGGAGATGCAAAATGTACCCTGAATTCTACAATGACCCATATATATGTGTGTGTGTGTGTGTGTGTGTGTGTGTGTGTGTGTGTGTGTGTGTGTGTGTGTGTGTGTGTGTGCAAAAGTCTTAGGCACATGTAAAGAAATGCTGTAGACCAAGAATGGCTTAAAAAGTAATGAAATGAAATGTTTTTGTATTGACTTGATAATATAGAAGTCATAAAATTGAAATCTATAATAAAGTTTGTACGAAAAAACAGGGTGCCTAAGACTTTTGCACAGTACACCCTGGACAAGTTGCCAGATCATCACAGGGCTGACACATATAGAGACAAACAACCATTCACACTCACATTTACGGTCAATTTAGAGCCACCAGTTAACCTAACCTGCATGTATTGGGGGGAAACTGGAGCACCCGGAGGAAACCCACACAGATACGGGGAGAACATGCAAACTCCACACAGAAAGGCCCTCGTCAGCCACAGGGCTTGAACCCACCCACAACCTTCTTGCTTTGAGGCAAAAGTGCTAACCACTACACCACCATATATATATATATATTTCCGTTCGTTTAGTCGCTTTCTTTGTCTCCTTCTTTCTCTTTCTTTTACAATCCAGAAAGATAAATCCTTTTCAACATGCTGAAACTGCTTTCACATTCCATAGAATAAAACAACAACAGATTGCAGGGGTTTAACACGATCATGATTCCCAACAGGAAGAAAAGCTGCACATTAACAAGACTTTCAGTTTGGTATTGAAACCTGTTATTGAATTTCCCACCTTAATTAGCAATACATATGTTGAAAGCTAAGTGTGTTATTATACTATTATTTCTGCTGTTTGCTTATGCTTATAGCTGACCCTGACTTTTATTTAAACCGTATGCTGATAGACTGATTAAAAAAAAAAATGTATATATCGCTATGATATATATTTCTATTGCTTTGAAACACTGTTGATTGGTGTCCTTTATGAAATGCCAATTTCTGTACAATACCCTGACACACAATGTAGGCACTTCAAAGCGTGTCAGACACCAGAACCTGCACCTGTGAGCTCTCTGTGTCTTCCAAATAGCTTTTCTTCCAAGCTGGAAAAAAAAGCAAAAGCCAGTCTGGTTTTCAAGCAAAAAAAAAAACAGCACTGGAAATTTGTCTGTACACAGTGGATCTGATATGAGACCGTGACAGATCCAATATGATGTTGTGATGACAAATGTCAGCTTTAATTCAAGTGTATTTTCATCTCTATTAAATGAACTATATATGAAATAAAGCTATTTATATGCATGGGTCTGTCATTTCATGAGACCAAACAGAATTGGACAGAACAACTGCTCAGTTCTTTCTTGGCTAGCATGTGTGCTTGTATCATTATGCAAACAGAACTTGCAAAAGGTCAGGATTTTTTTGCGACTACAAAAGCTAATCATCCGCCCTGCCCTCTTGTGAGCTGTATTTTATTTAATGAAGACAAGTATGAAAGCAAAAATGTTCCTGAAACATGCAATGAATTAAAAATGTCTGCATTGCAGGCTAGACAAAGCAGAGTGAGGATAAGTAGCCACTGCATGGTCACTTTTGGTGACCAGTGGTGGGGGGGAAAGTACAAAACACACAGACAAGTCGAAGTACTGCTACTGTAGGAATAAGCCACGTGAGTAGTGATAAAAAAAATTACTCGTGTTGGAAAAACTACTTGAATAATTACTTTTTATATCTACATTTATTTATATTACTAGTTTCTATTTATTTATATTAGCTTTCAAGATACAACCGATCTAAAAATGTTCTGTATGTATGGAATGCATTTTTAACAATTATGTTTTAACCTAGTGAGCTATACTGAAGTCGACTCTACCTCTATTATCAACAAGAAAGGTAACATTAGCAGGCTACTTAACTTAGCTAAATGCTTTTGGTGTTTCTGTAGCTTGCTATGTTAGGTCATGATAATTCATACGTTTCTCTCAAAATAAAAATGGCCCTTACACATTATCTTGAGGGTTACCAGTAAGCTGTAGTAGCACATAGATATATTTAACATACAGTACTGTGCAAAAGTCTTAGGCACCCTATTTTTTTCATACAACTTTGTTGTAGATTTCTATTTTATGACTTCTACATTATCGAGTCAGTAGAAAAACATTTTAGAGTCCAAACGTTCGTTTTCCAGCACAAAATTGAATGTTACAGAAAAAAAATGTTTGTATCTGAGCAGCATATTACAGTGCTCAGCGTAAATGAGTCCACCCCCTTTGAAAAGTAACATTTTAAACAATATCTCAGTGAACACAAACAATTTCCAAAATGTTGAAAAGACAAAGTTTAATATAACCTCTGTTTAACTTATAATGTGAAAGTAAGGTTAATAATATAACTTAGATTACACATTTTTCAGTTTTACTCAAATTAGGGTGGTGCAAAAATGAGTACACCCCACAATAAAAACTACTACATCTAGTACTTTGTATGGCCTCCATGTTTTTTAATGACAGCACCAAGTCTTCTAGGCATGGAATGAACAAGTTGGCGACATTTTGCAACATCAATCTTTTTACATTCTTCAACAATGACCTCTTTTAGTGACTGAATGCTGGATGGACAGTGATGCTCAACTTGTCTCTTCAGAATTCCCCAAAGAAAATAATTTCTTTACACCACAAAGGTGAAGGCTACAAGAAGATCAGCAAAGCTTTACTTATCAGTCAGAATACTGTAGCAAAAGCGGTACAAAAATTTAAGAAAGATGGAACTGCAACCATCTCACAGAGACATCCAGGTCGTCCACGGAAGTTAACACCTCGACAGGAGCGTCTTCTGATGAGAAGGGTTGAAGAAAATTGGCATGCAAGTTCACTGCAGTTATCTAAAGAAGTAGAAAGCCAAACTGGGGTGACTATTTCCCATGACACAATATGGCGTACACTGCAGAGGAATGGCATGCATGGATGCCGTCCACAAAAGAAGCCTCTCCTAAAGCCCAGGCACAAAAAAGCCCGCCTAGAGTTTGCCAGGGCCCATGCTGACAAAGATGAAGACTACTGGGACTCTACTGTATACTCTGGAGTGATGAGACCAAGATAAATATTTTTGGAACTGATGGCTTCAAAACTGTATGGCGTCGCAAAGGTGAGGAATACAAAGGAAAATGCATGGTGCCTACAGTGAAACATGGTGGTGGCAGTGTCCTTATTTGGGGCTGCATGAGTGCTGCTGGTGTCGGGGAGTTGCATTTCATTGATGGTATCATGAATTCACATGTATTGCTCTCTACTGAAAGAGAAGATGCTACCATCACTCCATGCCCTTGGTCGTCGTGCACTTTTCCAACATGACTAAACACACATCTAAGGCCACTGTTGGATTTCTGAAGAAGAACAGGGTGAAAGTGATTCAGTGGCCAAGTATGTCTCCTGATCTGAACCCAATCGAACACCTATGGGAAATTCTGAAGAGACAAGTTGAGCATCACTCTCCATCCAGCATCCAGTCACTAAAAGAGGTCATTGTTGAAGAATGTAAAATGATTGATGTTGCAAAATGTTGCCAACTTGTTCATTCCATGCCTAGAAGACTTGGTGCTGTCATTAAAAATCATGGAGGCCATACAAAGTACTAGATGTAGTAGTTTTTGTTGTGGGGTGTACTCATTTTTGCACCATGTGTAATCTGTTATATTATTAACCTTACTTTCACAATATAAGTTAAACAGATGTTATATTAAACTTTGTCTTATCAACATTTTGGAAATTGTTTGTGTTCATTGAGATATTGTTTAAAATGTTACTTTTCAAAGGGGGTGTACTCATTTACGCTGAGCACTGTACATAGGAGAGCACTTTTCAGATTAAAAAAGAAAACGTAATGAAGGCTACTGGGTTTTGGTGCAAAATGAAGAAGCAAGTGTAACAGCCAAAGTGTCCAGAAGAACTGTGGCTGGTTCTGTAAGATGTTCACTAAAACCTACAGCTCATTTCCTTATAAAACTGCACTCATTGTACCTGAGACTACTAATTTTTTTAAAAGCAAAGGGTCATCTCACACCAGATATTGACTTTGCTTCATTTACTATGGCTTAGTGCTGTTTATATACCGTAATTTTTTTTATGTTGAAATATTTCATTTCATTATTTTTAAGCCATTTTTAGTCTACAGCATTTCTTTACACATGCCTAAGACTTTTACACAGTACTGTAGCAGGCAACTGTTATTGAACATCAACATGACGTCTTAAATTTAATAAAGAGCTTTCATACTGTAAAACATCTAAAAGATCTGGCTAGCCAGTCTGGCTGACTTAGCTAGTTAATGGCTAACCTGTATATTTTATGCAGGTTGGATGTTGAGCTGTGAAATGCTGATATCACTGTGGATTTAGACTCACACAATTTGGATATCAATATCATGTTCTTTCCTGTGAAGCATTAAAATTTGGGCTGGGAATGCTCACATGTCTCTACTGTCTCAAATATTTGTGCCTGAAGCGTAGACTTTCAGCAAGGAACTGCTCTGTATTGATTTTGCCTTGAAATTGAATTATTTAAAATTCCCCACATATTGCCTTTTATTTTGAATACAGTTTAATGGGAGTAAATGCATTATTATTCTATTTATCTTTTTCTTATATTGTTATATATTTTATTTTGTTTAGTTTTTTAATGGCATTTTGAAATAAAGGTTGATTTATTTTAAAAAATGCATCATATATATATATATATATATATATAGTGTGTGTGTGTGTGTGTGTGTGTAGTAGTAGTAGTAACCAAAATGTACCAAATTTTAATCTTTTGTTTGTTTGTTTTTAAAACTAAAGTAAAAGTACTATGATTAATTTCTACTCAGAAAAGTATCATTACAGTGAACGACAGTGGGGCCCAAAAGTCTGAGACCAACACTTAAAATCAGGGATTTTATTTCCATATAAAATTGATAATAAACAGAAGGTTTTAGAATTTTGAAATATTTACACCAAAGAAAGTACATTTTAAATATCGTGAAAATTTAATATTCAAGATTCTGCACTATTTCTAGGTCCCTATTTGATTGAAACCACATTTGTGATATTGACCATGTTAACTGCTTTGTACAAAAGATCAGAGTTTCCGCATGTCTAATCTCTTATATTGAAGCATGTGTCTGGATGGTACTCAGATGGATTTGATTTTAAATAGAGCCTAAGTTTTTGCACAAAATTGAGGAGCCCATGCCAGCTCGAGTGCACACTATCATTAAAGCAAAAAGAGCATGTCAGAAATACAATAAAGTCAGAAATTCAGATAAATATTTTAAAGATTTGACTTTTCACTCAAGTTGATGTCAATAGTAGAATTTGTAATTAAAGTTTAAAAAATGCAAAAAAAAAAAGAAGCATTTTCACTCATGGTCTCAGATTTTGGACTGCACTGTTTGTATTCAAGTACTAAGAGTGAGAGTAGATGTCATCATGCATAGTTATTGTCTGCAATCAGCTGTGTACGTAGTCTAATCTCTACTCATGGTAATCTAGAGTATACTGTAACAAACCTTAGAAAAGCAAACATTAAGTTCCAGCTCTTCCACTTGTTGGAGAAATTCAACTTTATTGGAGGGGGTTATGTTTTTGCCTCCATTTGTTTGTTTGTTTGTTTATTTGTCTGTCTGTTCCCAACAAAACTCAAAACGTAGTGAATGGATTTTGATGAAGTTTTGAGTAAAGGTGGGCCATGGGCCAAGGAACAATTACATAGATTTTGATGCAAATCTGAATATACGGCTTGGCAGAGGTTTGAGCTCTGCCAAGTGCTCTTCTAGCATTTCAGTGTTTTTTAGAGTAATGTTCCATAGAGCATTTTTATCTGTTAGCTTGTTAGTTTTTATCTTCATACAGATACAACCAAAGAGCACTGAATACAAAATACAACATGTAAGAAGATAAGAGTGGAAGGACAGGCACCCATACACAAATACAGTATATGTTATTTTCTTGGGAAGAAAAGGTCAAATTTAAACACCATAATCATGCAAAATGTTAGCTTATAAGCCAAAGCTAAGGAAGAATAGCCCTCACATGAGTCAGTTCTACCAGTACTGTGTTTTCCAGAAGCAAATTATCATCACTTCGTCAACTGTAGTAAGACTAACATAGCTAGCACATAGCACAACATAGCACATAACATAAAATGGTTTGATACATTTCTAAACAAATATTGAAGTTACAATTGTGTAATTTCACCTCAATTATAACCATGAATTTTTTTTTATTTAGTATGATGTTACAGTAAGTATTATTCCCTCCGTCAGCTTTGTTGGAGGAGGTTATGTTTTTGCCTCTGCTTGTTTGTTTACCTGTTCCCAATGTAACTCAAAAAGTAGTGAACAGATTTTGATGCAATTTGGTGGACAGCTTTAGTATTATCCTAGGTTCAAGTGATTTGATTTGGATGTTGATAATATGTGGCTTATCCTAGGTTCAAGTGATTTGATTTGGATGTTGATAATATGTGGCTTGGCAGAGGTTTGCACTCTATCACGTGCCCTTTTAGTTAAGCGTGTTTTGGCTATTGTATGGCTAGTAAGTTATCAAATACAAGTAGCATAATTTGCTTATTATGATAAGTTAATAGTAAGCAGCATGGTGGTGCACTGTCACCTCACAGCAAGAAGGTTCCGGATTCAAACTTCATGGCTTTTCTTGGTGGAATTTGCATGTTCTTCCCATGTCTGCATGGGTTTCCTCCAGGTGCTCCAGTTTCCTCTCACAGTTAAAAGATGTACAGATTTGGTAAAATACCCAACCACTGGGATTGCACAACCCAGTGCATACTTAGTGCCGGTCCCAAGCTCGGATAGATTGGCGAGGGTTGCATCGGGGAGAGCGTCTGGTGTAAAACCTATGCCAAATCCAATATGAGGATTATGATGATCTGCTGTGGTGACCCCTAACGTGAGAAGGAGAAGATAAATTAATAGTAAGCATTGACGACATTCAGATTTTTGAATATAAAGTATTTCTTACTACAATCTCAACATCAGGTGGCTTTTATATTAATGTGTTATGCTGCATTGACCTAAAACTTGAAATGATGTCATTTTCAAACTTCTGTGTCCGTGCTACAAAGTGAGAGGGAAAAAAAACACTGACACCTCCATCTTCATCCATTTTTAGCAAAAAGCTAGCCAGCTAACTGTGATGAACAATGTAGCTCTTCCTCCTTAAAACAACAAACTGTACAGTCTGCACATATATATTACAGATTTTACAAACTAATATGCCTGTTGATTGATCTAGAGCAAATATGAAATTATATGCAATATAACTCATTTAAAAGTAATAAAGTGCTACTTTGTTTACTGACAGTGCTGTGAGCAGCCATGTTGATTTGACGTCACTTGCAGAACTCATGGTTGAGGACAATGTCCTGAGTTTTCATGTAGGAATTCAAAGATGAAGGGGGATTTTTCCAAGTCGGAGGTCATTTGGAAGAAATTCCAAGTTACGAGTTTTATTCGACTGCAGCATTGCTTTATATGGTTATACTTAAATCTGCAAGGATTCATATGAAAAGATTCATATGAAAAGAAACACAGATTAAGTTTAGGGTTATGGGCAGGGTTAGATGTCTTGGTTATGACTACGTTAGTATAGAATCTGTGTGAAGTAAAATTTATTATTGCATACTCCCCCATTACATTCTGCAGCTTTAGTAAACAAATGTGTAATCAGAGAAAAGTGTAGTTAAACAGTGCTTCTTTGCAGTAATTTCCCCTGAATTGTTTTAAGGAGCTCTTATCACATGGGAACAAGCATGCTTATCTGATGACATCAGCCTAAAAAGGCAGCACCATCACTTCCATGCTACAGACAAACACGTCAGTGTGATACTAATGTGGATTTCAGCAGCAATCAAAGGAAATGAAACTACATTGTCACTAGTTTTTGACTTGCCAGGAATTCTTTCCATCTTTCCTGTTATCACTTCACACTCAGGAGATTAATAAAACAAGATGGCCAATGACAGAATTTTATATCAGTCTCTTAACATAATAAAAGCTTGGAAACATGCTGTGTGGAACCACACCATTAGTTCAAGTGTTAAATACACAAACTTTAAAAAGTTGTTGAACTGAATTCGGATAATTATAGAAAGTGATGCATTCAAAGTTGTGCTTAATTTCCCACTCGCTATTCAAATGTTTCTCTTTCATAATGTCAAAATAAGAGGTTGTGTTGCATAACTTGCCAGTAGAATGGTAAAACAAGTGCAGCGCCATGAAGGGTCCTCCGGCTTACTGAAGAGTTGAATGTTTGTGTTGGCCTGTTGCGCTCATATTACTTGTGTGAACATTCTAATCACACTGGATTATCTGAATCACAATATTATTCTTAATTATACTGCAGCAATGTTGAATTCTCAATTCGGATTGGTCTGATAACGCTGATTAGTTTTCTATAGCAGCGACTCTGAAAGTAGTTCCGGCTGTAATTCAAATCAAAGGCTTATATTAAAGGAGAACTGAAGTCATTTTTAAACTTGCTTTATTTCTTAATTAACGTGTTATTCAATTATGTTTTCAGTTTTAGTTACCTTATATCGTGACTCATATCGGCAACTAATTGCAATTAAATATTATACTTATCGGCCTATTCGGTTTTTAGCCATGTTGAATTTAGTTCATTTGGTCCACGGCAGGCGTCACGTATCCTCGCGATCTTCACGAGACTTGTGCGAGACTTTGAAACATGAAGTGGCAGACAGGTGTCAGTGCTGTCATTTTGAAAACTGTTTTCCAAATGAAATATTGCACAAAAACGAGTTTAAAATAACGATTACTGCCTACTTTTTTCAAACTTTCCTGATTGCTATCAAAACAAACAAAACTTCCGGCTTGATTACGTCAGCATTTGAAAGAGTGTGCGCGCGTCTTTTGACAATGTTGGCAGATGTTGGTCACTTTGATTTCCACTGTACGTTTTACTTCCATCCTATGATGTCTCGCACAGGTCTCAACAAATCTTGTTTACGGCCATTGCTTTGACAAATGGACTGATATACAACCCCGATTCCAAAAAAGTTGGGACAAAGTACAAATTGTAAATAAAAACGGAATGCAATAATTTACAAATCTCAAAAACTGATATTGTATTCACAATAGAACATAGACAACATATCAAATGTTGAAAGTGAGACATTTTGAAATTTCATGCCAAATATTGGCTCATTTGAAATTTCATGACAGCAACACATCTCAAAAAAGTTGGGACAGGGGCAAGAAGAGGCTGGAAAAGTTAAAGGTACAAAAAAGGAACAGCTGGAGGACCAAATTGCAACTCATTAGGTCAATTGGCAATACAGTGCCTTGCAAAAGTATTCATACCCCTTGAACTTTTTCACATTTTTCCACCTTACAACCATGAACTTAAAATTTTTTTATTGAGATTTTATGTGATAGACCAACACAGAGTAGCACATAATTGTGAAGTGAAACGAAAATGGTAAATGGTCTTCAAAATTTTAAACAAATAAAAATCTGAAAAATGTGGTGTGCATTAGTATTCAGCCCCCTGTCCTCTGATACCTCTAAATACAATCCAGTGCAATCAATTGCCTTCAGAAGTCATCTAATTAGTTAATAGAGTCCTACTGTTTGTAATTTACTCTCAGCATAAATACGCTTGTTCTGTGAAGGCCTCAGTGGTTTGTTAGAGAACACTGAAAAACAAACAGCATCATGAAGACCAAAGAACTCACCAGACAGGTCAGGGATAAAGTTCTGGAGAAGTTTAAAGCAGGGTTAGGTTATAAAAAAATATCCCAAGCTCTGAACATCTCAAGAAGCACTGTTCAATCCATCATTCAAAAATGGAAAATGTATGGCACAACTGCAAACCTACCAAGACATGGCCGTCCACCTAAACTGACAGAGCGAGCAAGGAGAGCACTGGTCAGAGAAGCAGCCAAGAGGCCCATGATCACTCTGGAGGAGCTGCAGAAATCCACAGCTCAGGTGGGAGAATCTGTGCACAGGACAACTATAAAGTCGTACACTCCACAAATCTGGCCTTTTTGGAAGAGTGGCAAGAAGAAAGCCATTGTTGAAAGACAGGCATAAGAAGCGATGTAGGGGACACAGCAAACGTGGAAGAAGGTGCTTTGGTCAGATGAGGCCAAAGTTGAACTTTTTGGCCTAAATGCAAAGCGCTATATGTGGCGGAAAACTAACACTGCTCATCACCCTGCACACACCATCCCCACTGTGAAACATGGTGGTGGCAGCATCATGCTATGGGGATGCTTTTCTTCAGCAGGGACAGGGAAGCTGGTCAGAGTTGATGGGAAGATGGATGGAGCTAAATACAGGGCAATCCTGGAAGAAAACCTGTTGGAGGCTGCAAAAGACTTGAGACTGGGAAGGAGATTCACCTTCCAGCAAGACAATGACCCTAAACATACAGCCAGAGCTACAATGGAATGGTTTAGATCAAAGAATATTCATGTGTTAGAATGGCCCAGTCAAAGTCCAGACCTCAACCCCGTTGAGCATCTGTGGCAAGACTTGAAAATTGCTGTTCACAGACGCTCTCCATCCAATCTGGCTGAGCTTGAGCTATTTTGCAAAGAAGAATGGGCAAAAATTTCAGTGTCTAGATGTGCAAAGCTGGTAGAGACATACCACAAAAGACTTGCAGCTGTAACTGCAGCAAAAGGTGGCTCTACAAAGTATTGACGTAGGGGGTCTGAATACTAATGCACATCACATTTTTCAGATTTTTATTTGTTTAAAATTTTGAAGACCATTTATCATTTTTGTTTCACTTCACAATTATGTGCTACTCTGTGTTGGTCTATCACATAAAATCTCAATAAAAAACTTTTAAGTTCGTGGTTGTAAGGTGGAAAAATGTGAAAAAGTTCAAGGGGTATGAATACTTTTGCAAGGCACTGTAGATCATTAACATGACGGTATAAAAAGAGCATCTTGGAGTGGCAGCGGCTCTCAGAAGTAAAGATGGGAAGAAGATCACCAATCCCCCTAATTCTGCGCTGACAAATAGTGGAGAAATATCAGAAAGGAGTTCGACAGTGGGCGGCACGGTGGTGTAGTGGTTAGCGCTGTCGCCTCACAGCAAGAAGGTCCTGGGTTCGAGCCCCGGGGCCGGCGAGGGCCTTTCTGTGTGGAGTTTGCATGTTCTCCCCGTGTCCGCGTGGGTTTCCTCCGGGTGCTCCGGTTTCCCCCACAGTCCAAAGACATGCAGGTTAGGTTAACTGATGACTCTAAATTGACCGTAGGTGTGAATGTGAGTGTGAATGGTTGTCTGTGTCTATGTGTCAGCCCTGTGATGACCTGGCGACTTGTCCAGGGTGTACCCCGCCTTTCGCCCGTAGTCAGCTGGGATAGGCTCCAGCTTGCCTGCGACCCTGTAGAAGGATAAAGCGGCTAGAGATAATGAGATGAGATGAGATGAGTTCGACAGTGTAAAATTGCAAAGAGTTTGAACATATCATCATCTACAGTGCATAATATCATCAAAAGATTCAGAGAATCTGGAAGAATCTCTGTGCGTAAGGGTCAAGGCTGGAAAACCATACCGGGTGCCCGTGATCTTCGGGCCCTTAGACGGCACTGCATCGCATACAGGCATGCTTCTGTATTGGAAATCACAAAATGGGCTCAGGAATATTTCTAGAGAACATTATCTGTGAACACAATTCACCGTGCCATCCGCCGTTGCCAGCTAAAACTCTATAGTTCAAAGAAGAAGCCGTATCTAAACATGATCCAGAAGCGCAGACGTCTTCTCTGGGCCAAGGCTCATTTAAAATGGACTGTGGCAAAGTTGAAAACTCTTCTGTGGCCAGACGAATCAAAATTTGAAGTTCTTTATGGAAATCAGGGACGCAGTGTCATTCGGACTAAAGAGGAGAAGGACAACCCAAGTTGTTATCAGCGCTCAGTTCATAAGCCTGCATCTCTGATGGTATGGGGTTGCATTAGTGCGTGTGGCATGGGCAGCTTACACATCTGGAAGGACACCATCAATGCTGAAAGGTATATCCAGGTTCTAGAGCAACATATGCTCCCATCCAGACGACGTCTCTTTCAGGGAAGACCTTGCATTTTCCAACATGACAATGCCAAACCACATACTGCATCAATTACAGCATCATGGCTGCGTAGAAGAAGGGTCTGGGTACTGAACTGGCCAGCCTGCAGTCCAGATCTTTCACCCATAGAAAACATTTGGCGCATCATAAAATGGAAGATACGACAAAAAAGACCTAAGACAGTTGAGCAACTAGAATCCTACATTAGACAAGAATGGGTTAACATTCCTATCCCTAAACTTGAGCAACTTGTCTCCTCAGTCCCCAGACGTTTACAGACTGTTGTAAAGAGAAAAGGGGATGTCTCACAGTGGTAAACATGGCCTTGCCCCAACTTTTTTGAGATGTGTTGTTGTCATGAAATTTAAAATCACCTAATTTTTCTCTTTAAATGATACATTTTCTCAGTTTAAACATTTGATATGTCATCTATGTTCTATTCTGAATAAAATATGGAATTTTGAAACTTCCACATCATTGCATTCCGTTTTTATTTACAATTTGTACTTTGTCCCAACTTTTTTGGAATCGGGGTTGTATTACATAGCATATTTCAAACACTCATAACTTGCTATAGAAGTGACAAAATAGCTATCAAAAATGCATTCCTATATTTAATAAAATGAGATAAATAGAATTTTGATAAAAAAAATTTGCCTTCAATTCTCCTTTAATACGTTCATTATAATATTTATTGAGTTTATAGTAACAGCTCATTCACAGGGACTTGTATGGATCTATACGGTATGTAACATTAATAATAAACAGAGGAAAAATTAGTTGCTCTTTAACCATGAATACATGTAGCCTACTTATTGATATGGTGACGTTTTCTTTTATTTAATATGCATGGAAGGAGTCTCTAGTGTCAGTAAGTTTTCCACCATGAGAAAGTATTCAGGACAGAAGAGGTTGTGTAACTTGGCAAGCAGTGTTTTGTCTTCTTAACTTCAAGAGAGAAAAATAAAAGGCTCGTGAGTGAATGACTTTATAATGCTATAATATACAGGAAGTGATAACAGGAACTAACTTCTCTCAAGGTCGTTCCACAACATTAAATGTAACTATACTGGTTAAAAAACCCTGTGTCACTCGTTAATAAATAAAATAAAGGTTGGTATAAAGATGCTGTGGTATAAGAAGAATAAAGCGCTCCAGGATGTGCTGTTATAGGAACGAAATCAACTACAGGTGTGGTAACAGTAACTCTGCTTCTAGTCAGGCTGCATCCCACCAACTCCTCATGGATTATTTTTCATATAACAGCACGCATGTCATGTTTTATTCCTTACTTATTTGTTGTTCCATAAACTGTGTTGTATATCCTCATGCACATGGCAACCAGATTTAGACAAACAAAGTTGAACGCACTCAGCAGCCCATAATTTGTGTCTAACACATTCAAGTTAAATTAATATTTAGGTTTTCATGATCTTTTTAAATTGTGTTTCCATGTTTAAGCTTTTCGTGTCAAAACAGGAGATATGAAAAATGACATTTTACATTCCAGCTTTCCAGGCAGATTTCTCAGCTCTTATGTTCATCTCTCAACTCCTTGTCAGGGCGAGGTGGCTTTTACCATGTCTAAGCTCCAAAAGCTTTAAACTCCTCAGCATCAGCAGCCCCATATCACTGATCTAAATTCTCTGTTTGGTCCATGTCTGTTTTGGTTTTGCACTTTTAGATTCCTGGCACTGAAAATACCATTTGGTTCAAACATAGAACGCTGCAGTGTTATACTGCATGAAATGTTACCCAAAAGAGTTAATGACTGGTGTCAAGTCCAAACCACAGAGTAACATTTCACACACAATTGTAATACTGTATATTCCGCATGCCTTTTAAACAGAGACAAAAAGACTGTCTTCAAAGAACATGCTACGTACTTGTGAGTTTTTCTGCTTGTTTGGTGTCATGTTGAACCCAAAATATTAATACGAAGTATAAACACATACAGCACAGTACATACATTTGGCAAAAATCACAATAACCATCTTTGGTGCTAATAATAGATGTATATCCATATTTTATATGTAACTCGTCTGGACATAACTTTCCCATGGTTCTTCAATAAATGTGCAAATAACTGTGCATAGGCATTATTACATATTCATATTATTACTCTCTTGAATTCTGGATTCTGATTGGTCAGGAGGTATTAATTAATCTTCTATAAGCGCACAGCTCTGTCAGTAACTTGTTCCATGGACATATGACAACAATAAATTTAATTATAAATGGATAAAATGTGAATAAATGGTATGGTGTTCTTTAAGAAAATAGAAATGTGTTAGCATTGGCAAATTGCTGTGGTATAAGCAGAATTCAACATCTTAAGATGTGCTGTTACTGGAAAATATCAACTAAATGCAGAAAATAAATATGGAAATAACTTTGCATTTTTATTGCAATTGAATTCTCAAATCTGACTGGTCAGAAAGTGTTGGTTTATTTTTCTATAACAGGACAGCTCTTCTAAACAGTAATTTATCCAGCAGACATACCACAACGTTAAATATAACTATAAATGGATAAAAAAAAAAAACCTTATGACATGTTGCTCTTGTTTGTGGTGGCACATTGCTGTAGTATGAGCAGACTAAAACATTTCAGGATGTGATAGTGCTAGAAAATAATCAACTTCAGCTTGGTAAATGCATCACACCTTCCCCGCGCTGATTATTTTCCTATTACTGGACACCCTGAAGTGTTTTATTCTGTACATATTTAGTCTCAGGATATTATTCAGTTATTTGATATTAAGTAACTAAAGTTATAAGAGAGGTATGTAGGTACAACAGTGAGGCATATATGTCTGGGTGTTTAAGGGTTAAAATTAGTGTGTGACATAAAAAATGGGTAGATATCATTTTAATATTCTGAATTTAGCAGTTGTGCCGTGTCCACAGGAGGGCTGATCACACAGTTTATTTACCACTGGGTTATAAATCATTCCTAAACATTTATTCTTTTCTGGTTTCTTTTTCTTTTTTTCAATCTTTTTTGATTATCTATTAAGGACTTGAAAGTGTAGCCTCAGTGCCAACTCTGCATGCACTCCTTTAAAAAAGGTACAGAATTAATATGGTACAGTACTGTTATCATTGGAAGGATCTATATTAAATAAGTTACACATTTCTCATTTATTATTCATTAGAAAAGCAGACAATGTACAAAGATGAGACAGCATCAGAGAGAGAGAGAGAGAGAGAGAGAGAGAGAGAGAAAACAAGTTTAGATTCCTCAAACTTTTCCAGTAATCATAAAGAGCCTGACAGTAATCTAAACACACATACACAGTGTACAATATTCAGCTTTGTTGTCCAGAGAAGAAAACCATTCCTCTGCAGTGGTTTATAGTAAGAGAAACAGAGTAAGCTGGTGGAACATTCCTCTCTGCTTAACTGAAGACGGAGAGTGTCTTTGGACGTGTCAGGTAATGTCTGCACTGGATTTAACATGAGCATGATTTGTAGCTTTTGTGGTGCTTTGATGCACATTGCGCTTTTTGGAAGATTCATGGCTGAAAGTGTAGATTCCAGTCAGTTTTTTTTTACATGTCTTGTAAAGTCAAGTAAAGTGATGTCAAATCAGAGCAGTCCTATAGTACAGTAACTGACAGATCAAAGATAAAGAGGTAGTGGAGATGAACCAAGTCTGAACATTTTAAAGCGTAGAGGCCTGTCTCAGTAGTGCTTGGCCTGATAGTAGTATCATGGAACACCTTCAAAAACAAAGTTCAGGTGTTCAGTGGTAAGTGCTGAGGAAGAGTAATGTGCTTAAGGTGGTGCACGAGGTTAGAACTGGAGCTCAGATCCATGGGAAAGAGTCTGATAAGAAGGAATGAGAAACACCCTGTACTCCATTGTAGCATTAACAAAAATTGGATGAGCAAGCTGAAGATAAAAATACAAATCCTGGTCCCTAAAGCTTGAGAACAAAAGACCAAGGTAGAAAAATCACATATTTCTATGTCTTCCACCAAGTGCTGCTTTGGTTCAGCTCCTCTGCAATGCACATCATACCCCTTCTTTAGAGTACTGTTTGAAACTGTTTGTACAATAAAGCTTTTTCTTTGGTATTTATATTAATGTTTTATCATATCTTGCATTATCTCCATGTTTCAATTCTGACCTTCCATAAAAAATACATAAACACATGACCCAGCAGGGTTAAAAGCATGCCTGACCATTAAAGAGAAGATCTGGCATAAATTCTGTCAAAATTTTTCAATCTTATCAGACTTGTTTCTAGTAAGCCTCTATGGATATGGGCAAGATCTGCCCACCCAAGTTGCCTTACAAGCAGTGACAACCTGGGACTCTTGTCTCTCCACATATCTCAAGCGACCTCAAAGTAAATACACTCCCTTTCTGAGGAAGCATGGAAACTTATTATTACTCCAGATGCCTAGACTGTTCACGTCTTAACCCCACAAATGTAGACTTCACATGCAAGGCACAACAATGAATTATTGGGCGATTATGAATAACTAACTCTGCAGTGGAAAAAGGCTCTTGTGGCCAACTGATACAGCCCCATTCCCGCTGGACAGCTTCACTTCCAAATGCACAAGAAGGTGAACGGATGCCTAGTGTTTATCAAATTTGTTGCTGAGGGTCTGATGCCATATCACTCTGACATTAAAGTGCACATGTTCTCTAAAACAAGCCAAATGCATATTTTTCTTCATTTTTCACTGTTGGAGCATGTGGTGTAGGGTATTAATCAGGATCATGTTTTCCTTATCAGAACAGCGTTACATGAATATCATGCATAGTTTACATTTTCTGTAGAATATCTATACTTATTTAACAGTCTTAATCAGAATTTATTTATGAAAAAATATTTATCTTTCGGTACTGCTCATGTTTTGAACCTTTGAAGTTTGGATACCTAAAGCATATTTCATTTTATGTCATAAAACATTTTATTCCCACAAGGGACCTGTCGCTATAACAAGCACAGACAAAATAGATATTTACACGTGCTCGATTTCTTTCGAAAGTTCAAGCCATACTGACAGTTTGAAAAGGTTCCCATGACGGAGCCATTCCAGCAGTCTGGGCGTGTCCTGCCAGTCATTTATTTTAAACACTAAACTCATGGGAAAGCTATTTCTAGACTTGTTCCTCTGACACTGAAAATACTGCCAGTTGTTTATTAACAGGTGCAAAGGCACAATGAACTAAGAATAGCTTATTAAGTAAACATACATCAAAATAGATTCCCTACAAAGGGATAATGTGGTTAAGGGGTGCTAAAAATACATTTTGTTTTATGTTCTTCACTGGTAATTGAGACCTGATTAAATGTGAATTCTGCAGCTTTGTATTTTTCAGTTGAAGGAAATCAGTTGTACGAGCTTGCTTGGGCTGAAAATTTAAACAGAGTTATAATAGCACCATCAGTAGGATGTCTATGTTTTGTCTATGGTTTGTACCCAAAAGGATTAAGAACCATGTAAGGCCTCTTGAAAATAAACCATGTCATTGCATCCGTGTTCAGTTCTTGGAAAAGCTGGCCATGTTCTGCTAAATCTCATTCACTGCAAATAAATTATTTACCCACATTTACAGTACATAACTAATGAACAAAGAAATGCTTTCGTGTCATTGTGAGTATTTAACCGCCATGTATGTAGTATTACATATCAGCTATGATACCCCAGACAGATAGAAAGAGAGAGACAGAAGGACAGAAGGATTGGGTGAGTGAATAGAGCCTCTGGGAGCTGGACGACCCATGTGACAATTCCTGCCCCTTTTTGTTTTTCCCACACAAACTATCATGACGTGGGCTTATCTTCGTTGCCTCACTTTCAAAATGAGTGGGTTTTGTTTTCAGTTTAATACTCATCTAAGCTGACTTATAGCTCAGGGAAGGGCTGTATATTTGCTTATAAAGTTACTATTTACTCATAGAAATGGATTGAAAGGTTATGGTCACCTCTAAAATGCCTTCATCAGGCTGTTGAGGGAGATAGATATAAGAACCAAAACCTTTAATATGGACTTGTGTACTGTATCACTGATGTTCTCATGAAACTATATATATATATATATATATATATATATATATATATATATATATATATATATATATATATATATAATTTTAGTTTAGAAGGGACTAACCTAATTTCAATCCCAAACTCATACAAAATTTCCAATGATCACACATGTACACTAAACTGGAAACTTGGTTTGCCATTTCCCTGAGAATGTGGATGTGTGAAACTGGAGTTATCTTTCCCGCGAGACTGTAAATATCACTCTAATTCTGGGTTTCTCTAACACTGGCTACATCTGATGAAATGATAAAGTAGTAGAGTTCTCCTGGCCAGTACTGTCTCATGCAGTCTCTCAGGGCCGATCTGATGCACCAACCCTGGCATTCCGATACTCCCAGTTCTGAAGAGGCCCATCTGGGTCTAAACTCCCAGAGGATCATCAGTGAACAGTAACCCTGCTTGTTTCCCAGCTGCCATTTTACTCACAGACACTAGGGAGGTTCTTTGCTGTCTATCACCCTTTACCACCCCATGCTATTTGCAACCTAAAGGGGTTTCCCCTTGGTTGAATCCCCTAAAGGCTATCATGGCCCACTTCCTTGGCTCTTTTTTCAGCCAAGCTTTGATTCAAAAATAAGAGTAGTCACACAGTGTGATGGAACTATAAATGAACTACACTGGAGTTTATAATCGGATTTATTTCAAAACTGATATATATTAGCAGTAATTTGTCAACCCCTTGTCTAGTAATTCTCCTCCCCATTGAGAATAATGATGGGAATTCCCATACATTCAAAGAGACCTCTTGGAAGTCATTAAGACCTCCTGGAGAATTTCTATATTCCAGAAGTGTGTCCGCTGTCCCCGAATATGTCTCCAATGATGGATGCATCTGTATGCCATACTGAAAAATTATGTTTTGTAAGGCTCAAACAGATTTCACCCCAGATGGCTGATAGTCTATAGCCATAAATACAGTTCCAGCAGTACTTTCTACACCCAGAAAAGCTGGGAACGGCTGCAAGCAACTCTGAAATATGTTGTTACCGACGGAGATAGTGACATAAATCTCCACCAGTGGCTCATCAAGTCATAACTATCATGGCGCTCGAAAACAAGCCAGACTCCCAGAATTTGACCACAGAATTCTGCCTGGCCCCAGATACTTAGCAAGCATGTGGGTACAAAATGCTGCCTTGTTTGTCTCTGAGCCTTGTGGAAGAAAGTAGGAGAGCATGTTCCCACTCAGGATCAGGGGAAGGAAGCCTCCCCTGCATTTCTTGGCGGACCATGCAGCCTTGCGTCTTGTGTTGACCCCTGGGGTGCAGTAGAAATGGCTAGACTCTGACAGCAGGGACTAACCTGGATGCTGTTTTCACTCTGTTTGTCTAAAACAGCAATTACTATGAGCCAATTACTAGCACAAAGAGAATGCATCCATATAAAAGTTCCTACGCATTGATGATCATGAGGCTGGGATGTCATATAAAGTGGATTAATACTTATACCTAGAAAAGGAGGGTCTTATGTTTAACAAATAGAAGAATTGATGTAACATTTTAATCAGCATACGTAAGCTTAAATTAAAAGAAACATCAATGCACTTATGTTTGTTATAAGAAATTACAAGAAATATCAATGTACTTCAGATTGGTATGTAGCCAGAAGTATTAAAAATACTACAAGGCCCACCAACAAAGAGATAGCAAAGCTTTTGTTTCCAATGTTACTTTTTTGTTCCTAGAACTCTTCCTTAATGTAACAGATCCCTGATGTGGGTGGAGCACAGAAGCACGGCAGGCGGGAGTTGATTTCACACACTCTCTTTATTTTACTGATTTTTCTTTGCTTTTCAGCTTTAATCACTCGCTGCTCACACACAGTCACACAAGCCACACACACACACACACACACACACACACACACACACACGTTCTGGTTGGGAGAGACCTCTTCTCTGCTCTCCCCCTCCTTTTATGCTCCACCATCCCTGCCACAAACACACACACACACACACACACACACACACACATTAATTGACATCAGGTGCAATGACTTAGCCACTCACCTTCCCCAGCCCTGCCCTCTGACGCTTTGGCCATACCCCTGCTGCCACATAGCCCCACCGCCCGACTCAGACCAGGGAGCTGTCCGGCCTGCAGCGGACTCCCCCCTCCCCGACAGGACAGAAAGTTTGCCACGACCATCTGCACCCCCGGCCTGTGGACCACCTCGAACTTAAACAGCTGGAGGGCGAGATACCAATAGGTGATCCGTGCATTGGCATCCTTCATGCGGTGGAGCCACTGGAGGGGCGTGTGGTTCGAACAGATGGTGAAAGGGCGCCCCAGCAGGTAGTATTGGAGGGCGAGGACCACCCACTTGATGGCCAAGCACTCCTGGTGCTGTACTTGCTTTCACACATTGAGAGCTTGAGGCTGATGTACAGCATGGGACGCTCCTTGCCCTCCACCTTCTGGGACAGAACGGCCCCCAGCCCTCTGTCCGATGCGTCTGTCTGTAAAATAAAGGGGAGAGACAAGTCAGGGGAGTGTAAAAGTGTCCCCCCACACAGTGCAGCTTTTACCCTAGTGAAAGCCTGTTGGTACTGCCCTGTCCACTGGACCGGATCTGGTGCTCCCTTTTCAGTGAGATCAGTCAGCGGGCTGGTGACGTCCGAATAATTAGGTATGAATCTATGATAATAGCCAGCCAGCCCCAGGAACTGTCTCAACCCCTTTTTGGTCTTGGGCCTCGGGCAGACTGCAATTGCTGCAGTCTTGTTAATTTGGGGCCGCACCTGCGCATGACCAAGTGGAAACCCAGATACTGTACTTCCACCCGTCCAATTGCACACTTTTTTGGGTTAGCTGTGAGACCTGCATGCCTCAGCAACTCTAGGATGGCCCTAAGGTGTTCCAGATGCCGTGGCCAATCATTACTATAAATGATTATGTCATCAAGGTATGCAGCCGTGTAGGCAGCGTGAGGGTGGAGGATCTTGTCCATGATCCGCTGGAACGTAGCGGGCGCCCCAAATAACCCAAAAGGGAGCATGACAAATTGGTGTAATCCAAACGGTGTGGAAAAGGCCGTTTTCTCTCAGGATAGAGGAATCAAGGGGATCTGCCAATATCCCTTCGATAGATCCAGTGTTGAATAAAAGCGAGCAGCGCCTAACTGATTGAGCAACTCATCAATGCAAGGCATTGGGTATGTGTCAAATTTAGACACCGTGTTGACTTTTCTATCGTCCATACAGAACCGGACCGACCCATTGGTCTTGGGAACCAGGGCCCCAGGCTACTCCAGTCACTGTGGGACTCCTCGATTATGCCCATTTTGAGCATGGCCTTGAGTTTATCCCGAACCACCTTTTTTTTGTGTTTGGGCAAGTGGTAAGGGCGGCTATGCACCACCACCCCTGGGGGTGTCTCAATGTGGCGTTCTATGAGGTGGGTGTGGCCGGAAAGGGATGAGAACACGTCAGAAGTTTCCTTTTGCAACTTGGCCACCTCTGTGAGTTGTGCTGGTGAGAAGTGGTCTCCACAAGGGACTGAAGTGGTTTGAGATGTTACTTTTTTTACCTCTGGCCCCAGCTCTGCCTTCTCTGGGACTACCGTCCAAAATGCCACATGGCTTACGCCCATATAATAATTCAAATGGTGAGAAACCGGTGGAGGCTTGCGGGACCTCTCATACTGCAAATAACAGGGGCTCGACCCATTTATCCCAATTTTGTGCATCCTCACTTACGAATTTCCGAATTATGTTTTTGACTGTTTGATTAAAACACTCCACTAAGCCATCTGTTTGTGGGTGATAGACACTGGTGCGGATAGACTTAATCCCCAGTAACCCATACAGTTCATGCAGTGTGCGTGACATAAATTTAGTGCCTTGGTCTGTCAGGATTTCTTTTGGAATCCTGTCCCAGGAGATAATACGGAAGAGCATGAGACAAAGTGCTCGTATTATTGCCCACGTCGAGCTCCAAATTAATCACCAAGTGGCAAGAAATATTGCGGAGAGGCACTGCTTCCGGATATTGCATTGCATAATCCACCAAAACTAAAATAAAGCAATATCCCCATGCTGACCGATCTAATGGCCTGACGAGATCCATACCAATTCTCTCAAAAGGAATCTTGACTAGAGGGAGAGGGCACAAAGGCACTTTTGGAGTGGCCGTGGGATTTCACTAATTGGCATTCATGGCATGCCGCACACCACTGACAGACATCCCTGCGAATCCCTGGCCAATAGAATCGGGCCATTATTCGGGCTAGTGTTTTATCCTGCTCCAAGTGTCTGGCCATGGGATTAAAGTGAACCACATGGAATACGAGTTCCCTATGGCTCTTTGGAATCAACAACTGGGTTATCTGTTCATCGGTTTGAGTGTCCTGCATCACTCTGTACAACCTATCCTTAATAACAGTGAAATGGGGAAGGCTGGTGTCATGCTCGGCTGAAGAGTTTGACCATTGATTACTCTCACTTGATCAAACATATGCCGCAGAGTCTCATCTTGCAACTGCTCTAACGGGAAATCCTCAAGGGAATCTCCGAGAGAGGGAAGAGGGGCAAGTTGCTCCTCACTCCTTGTATCGCCCTGATGCGGTGCTGACGTAGATGGCTCTGTGACAGCTTCCCCAGTTAATGCCATATCGGGATCTTCCTGTGACGTATTTATGCAGGACCCACCTCTCATTATGTGTTCCATCAATTCTTTAAACCCTGGTCAGTCAGTCCCTAAAATTAGCGAGTGGGTGAGATGAGGATTAACCGCCACCTTAATTCTATGCGTTTGGCCCTGGAATAGAATATCGACGGACACTAGAGGGTAATTGTGAATGTCCCTGTGCACACACAACACCTTAACCGATTGTGTTCTCCCCAATGCCTCACCTTGCACCAGGCTTTGGTGAACTGAGGTCTGATTACAACCGGAATCCACCAACGCATGATATGTATCCCCTTGAACACTAACCGGTATGCGATATGTTCCAGCCAGATCAGGGGCAGTCTCTGGCGCATCGGGGATCCAGATCACAGCTCCCACCTCCCTTGCAGAACTCTGACTCTGGAGATGCTCTGACTCCCCGCCACGCCAGCACACCGGCCCAGACTTTCCCTCTGCATCAGCATTATGGGCGTCAGTCACTTGAGGAGAAGAAAACACAGACATGGAAGAGGGAGATGGGAGGACACCACGGGTGCGACGGGCCGGCTGGGGAGGAGACAGCCGCCACCTCCGTGGTGGGGGAACGGGGTGGGGAAGGGAAAGAGAGACAGAGGGGGAAAAGGAGAGAGGGAAAAAGTGAGGAGAGGCACCTCGTCTGCCTGTCATTGGAACTGCCTCCAGATGGTCCTCTGCCAACTTGATGGCTCATTCTAGCAACACTGGGCGATGACACTGGACCCATTCCACCGTTCCTTTCGGAAGTCAAGAGATGAACTGTTCCAGTGCCACCAGATCGATGATCCCATCGGCATCGCGGTCTTCCACCCTCAGCCACCACCGGCAACAACCAGCGTCCGGAAGCACTGGCAATGCTGTTCCGGGGCGTGGCTGACATGCCGCAGGAGGGCTTTCTTCAAGTCGGCGTACATCACTCAGCTGTCAGCAGGGAGCTGCTGTGCTGCGAGCTGCACCTTGCCAGTTAGAAGCGGGAGGAGGCGCACTGCATGCTGCTCGAGCGGCCATCCACACGTTTCGGCCGCTTGTTCAAAGAGGGTGAGGAACGCTTCCGGATCATCCAGTGGGCCCATCTTCATGAGGGTTCCTGCTGCGGTGACAGTCAAAGCCCCTGCCAATGCGAGTAGATGCCGGAACGCCTGGCGATCTTCCTGCTGGGCTAGCATCAAGACTTCAAAGCGTTGCTCTTGCTCCTTCCAGAGGGCAATCAGTGCTTGATGCTGATTCTGCTGGGCAGTAGCGAGGGCATAGTTGAGCTCTTTGAATGGGGAGGACTCCATGAGGGGGTTCCCTTCTGTACTCCCGGGTTTTGGCACCACTGTAACAGATCCCTGATGTGGGTGGAGCACAGAAGCACGGCAGGTGGGAGTTCATTTCACACACTCTCTTTATTTTACTAATTTTTCTTTGCTTTTCAGCTTTCATCACTCGCTGCTCACACACAGTCACACACACACACACACACACACACACACACACACACACACACACACACACACACACACACACGTGTTCTGGTCGGGAGAGACCTCTTCTCTGCTTTCCCTCTCCTTTTATGGTCCACCATCCCTGCAACAAACACACACACACACATTAATTGACATCAGGTGTAATGACTTAGCCACTCACCTTCCCCACCCTCCATTCGCAAACTGACACTTGGCCATGCCCCCGCTGCCACACTTAACTTTTGACTTCAAGCATATTTTAATGGGTGTGTGGGTGTACTTTGATAATAGTTGGTCAATGGGAACTTGAAGTAAAAAGATTTCTGACCTGTGTGGCGCTCACTCAATGAAGTTCAACAAACATGGCCAAATGATCTTGACTTGACCAGTAATCTTGGCCTTAATAGCAGTATTATTATATCATATCTTCTTTAAAATTTCACACTATTTTCAAGTTTCAACAAACTTTCACTTAACGTAAAGGTTACACTGATGTTTATGTTTAATTTTAACCTCAACAACACTTTAGCTTGCTAACTTGGCTAGCAAGCTAATTAACATGAACCGAAACATCAGTTTTAATTTGACACTTAAGTGATTAAACAATTTTTAAAATCATTAGTTTTCTTTTGTTTCAGACATGTAAAAGTTTTTTCCTTTACCTGACATGTTTTGACGGTGTAACTTCCGTCTTCATCAGAGGGTCACCCGGATGTTAGTGTGTGACGTGCCTTTATAATCAGCTGATGTTATGGAGGTGTGACCTCCCTGTCAATATTGACAGGTTGGCCACACCTCCCACTGTCAGTGTTGCCCCCTCAGGACGGCACTCCAGGTGTGGGAGAGCATGTATGCCCCCTCATCCCTGTTCATTGTTCTTGGGCTACGCTTTCTGATTTCTATAGACTCCTTAATCCAACGGTGGTATCTGTTGTTCTCTTGCTGTATGATTTGAGCATTGTCCCAGTCCATTATATGATTGAACGTAGCATATTTAATTTTTAAAAGTATAGTTCTGCATATGTTTCCATGTCCATGTTGTGCCTTAATTTTGTCAAAGGCAACACAGTGCTAATGCTATTGTAGATAGCAGTGTTACCAGAAATATCATTAGCTACTACCTTGTTTATAAACTTCATATCCAAAGAGATATCATTACCAAAACTCGTCAGCTATCCAGCTAGATTAACACCCAGCCGCATATCTGTGGACACGTTTCATTTTAATGTATTTTCTCAACCTACAAAATAGTCCTGACCCTTGATGATATAACCATTGTGCATTTGGTATTTAGGTCATGAAATGAAAATGAAAGTTTTTAGCCAGCTAACTAGCTAGCATGTGTGTGCTGAAAATGATACCATCTGGATTCAAATATATGTGTTGCTCTTAAAGCAGCAGTATATTTTTTACATTGAATTACTCATCTCATTATCTCTAGCCGCTTTATCCTGTCCTACAGGGTCGCAGGCAAGCTGGAGCCTATCCCAGCTGACTAAGGGCAAAAGGCAGGGTACACCCTGGACAAGTCGCCAGGTCATCACAGGGCTGACACATAGGCGACGTTTACATTAGACCGTATCTGTCTCGTTTTCTTCGTGGATGCACTGTCCGTTTACATTAAACCGCCTGGAAACGCCGGGAAACGGGAATCCGCCAGCGTCCACGTATTCAATCCAGATCGTGTCAGCTCCGGTGCTGTGTAAACATTCAGAATACACGGATACGCTGTGCTGAGCTCTAGCTGGCGTCTCATTGGACAACGTCACTGTAACATCCACCTTCCTGATTCGCTGGCGTTGGTCATGTGACGCGACTGCTGAAAAACGGCGCGGACTTCCGCCTTGTATCACCTTTCATTAAAGAGTATAAAAGTATGAAAATACTGCAAATACTGATGCAAATACTGCCCATTGTGTAGTTATGATTGTCTTTAGGCTTGCCATCCTTCCACTTGCAAGTGGTAAGTGATGTGCGCTGAGATCACACACACACAGCGGCTCAGTCCCGAAAACACTGCTACTGTGCTTCACTCGCGCGCTCTGTGAGCTGCGCAGGGCCGGAGTGCGCACCCTCCAGAGGACACTCGCTGTTCAGGGCGGAGTGATTTGGAGCGCAGGATGCCTGCGGAGCCGAGCGTATCCGTGTATTGGTATTGTGCACGCAAATCGTGTATTGGTGTTGCTGTGTGCACACTAATCGTTTTAAAAACGTTAATCTGATGATCCGCTGATACGGTCTAATGTAAACATGGGCATAGACACAGACAACCATTCACACTCACATTCACACCTACGGTCAATTTAGAGTCACCAATTAACCTAACCTGCATGTCTTTGGACTGTGGGGGAAACCGGAGCACCCGGAGGAAACCCACGCGGACACGGGGAGAACATGCAAACTCCACACAGAAAGGCCCTCGCCGGCCACGGGGCTCAAACCCAGACCTTCTTGCTGTGAGGCGACAGCGCTAACCACTACACCACCATGCCGCCCCACATTGAATTACTATTAAAAACAATTTGAAAACGTATAGAGAACACACATATAGAGAAATGTTCAAGTAATTAAGTAAATAATGCGATGTGACTATTGAAGCAAGTGTTTCATATGCCTGGAAAGAAAAAAAAACTGGAAAGAGCAAGATCAATGGACTTCTTGGTTGGTGTTACATGTCTCTCCTTGTTGCCATGCTCATTCAAGGCCCCTTTAGAGCCCACATGCTTAGTGCTTAGAAAAATAAACATCATGGAATGCAGTAGTGCCCAATGTGGGCAAAAGCTTTTTGCCACTGTAAACACAATCTTCTTCAATTTTTTTTAAACAAAACTAATGAAATAAGCTGAAATAAAACTGTTTAAAAAGCAAGCAAACAAACAATCAGAAACCCTGTTGGGCACAGACAGATCATCTAAGCTGTAAAAAAAAAATGCTAAACTGTTTGTCATTGGATCAAAATCAGTTGATAAACTTTTTAAACATATAGTGAGCTAATGAGATAAAACCCTGAATTTTGGATGAATGTCCCTCATAGGTGGCATGTCATGCTAAATAACTGTGCTAAATAACATGCTAAATAACATGTCATTTTTATAACAGTGTTTATAAGATGGCTAATGATATTGCTATCTATGAAATTAACAAAGACATTGTTGCTAACCAAGTGTACTCAAAGGTTGTTGAGTGAAATAAGCAAACTGATGGTTCTTGTATGATAACTAGTTATGTAAGTTAAAGTGAACAAAGTTCATATTGGTAAGTAAATAAGCTGTGGAAACCCAGTCTATAAAAATCAATGAGATGTTGTGCCTTGAATTTTGCAGTTTAAGACTGAATTATTTCTTTCTTTCTCTCTTTCTTTGCTGGTAAACATTGTGCAGATTTGTTTGATTGGTTGTTGAAATGTCGGTGGGGTGAAGAGTCAAACAATTCATTTGCAAATGTTATTGTAAATGCTAGAGCTGCGTTTATTCCGAATGCATATTTAAATCTTTCATTGTTGAATCTCAAATCTGGTCAGAAAGTTGTTGATTCATGATCTACAGAAGAAGCTCTGATGGTAGTGTCAGCTGCACTGCAGGTTTATATTATTAACGCTTAAAGGTCTGCTCTCCCCTCCGGGGGATATTGAGGACTGTTCCAAATACACACCTGAAGCTATACAAGTGTTTGTCCTGGAGACATATAAGTGACACCATTAGAAAACTTGAATCTTATAGTTTTCAAATATATATATGTGTGTGTTTAAAATATTTTTTATCGATGGCTCTTTGTAAAGACAATAAAAAGAAATCTTAGGATTTTCAGCTCTCTAGGCAGTAGCAGCCTCTTAATGACACCCCTCAGCTATTCAGATGCTAAGCACTCGGGCAATCAATAGCATCATTGGGTCATTGTCTAGCAGGACTGGGTCAGAACACGCCCCATTTCACCGGTATAAACAAGTCTCATCTCATCCCACGTGGACAACATGCAAACTCTGCACAGAAAGGCCCTCATCGGCCACGGGGCTCGAACCTGGACCTTCTTGCTGTGAGGCAACAGCGCTAACCACTACACCACCGTGCCGCCCTATAAACAAGTCCACATGTCATGTTTTATAAGCTCTTTTGGATTTGGACACACTTTTGGAACTGGTTTGCCTGTGACTTTACAAAGAGATGGAAATGGGAGCAGAGAGCCACAGTGACATTACAGGCACCATTACATATTGAACAATTTATTGAGTATGTACAGTTGAAGAGGATTTTTATAAGCTCTTTTGGATTTGGACACACTTGGAACGGGGTTGCCTGTGACAGACTGTACATGGGAGCAGAGAGCCACAGTGACACTTTCTTTGCAGTAGCTTGCAAAGCTTTGGGGGGAGGTAACAACAGTGCCCTGGCAGAGCCATTGACAGGACAAAGACAGCCATTGACAGATTGACAGCCAACACCACATGGACAGTGACAGGGGGCTGGGGGGCAGTTACAGGTGTGATACACTCATCTAATCAGTATTCATTTGAAATAGCCACTGGTTTCAGTTTGTCTGACTTTTTTGCAATTTGTATTGAAACTACATAACATTACTGAATGCTCTTCTTACTTTTATGTAGCCAATACTTATGTTTACAAGGTTCAAACTTCAAAAGTCTTGGCTAGATATATTTATAGTGTGTGTTTTTTTACAAGATTTGAAGACCTTTGAAATAGGTTTTTGTCTAGTTGTGTTTACACTGAATTTTAATAAAAACTAATTTCATTACATTTACTTTGCTCTCATATCGCTTTTGTTGAGGTTTTCTAGAATATCACCATATGTGCCACTTTTGCATAGATGTTTTTGGTTAGATGAAAAACTTAAAAATGTCAAGGTGTAGCAGACTGCCTCAACCTGTCTGAAAGGCCCCGGACCTCTGAGTGTACTTGTTCTAATAGATTATTGTTTCTGTAGTAACAAGTATGGGTGGTATGGTGGCGCAGTGGTTAGCACTGTTGCCTTACAGCAAGAAAGTTCTGGGTTCGAACGTCATGGCCAACGGGGGCCTTTCTGTGTGGAGTTTGCATGTTCTGCCCGTGTCTGGGTGGGTTTCCTCCGGGTCCTCTGGATTCCCCCATGGTCCAAAGACATTCAATTAGGTTAACTGGCTACTCCAGATTGTCTATACATAGTTTGCACATGACGTCACAGAGTCGGGGATTCCCTAGTGGCGGCCATCTTGTGGGTCAAGCTTACCGTACGGGTCACTGAGCACACATTGTAACGCGCGAGTACAAAGTCTTCAAAAGAACCCAAGCAGGCTATTTAAAGCTAGCAATGGTGCACACCTGTTGTATTCACGGCTGTCGTAATAGGTCAGATGATGACGTCAAGCGGAGCTTTTATGGAATTCCCACTGTACGGGAGCACGAAGGCGAGCAAACAAAGAAACTCAGCATACAAAGGAGAAATCTATGGCTTGCAAGACTCAACCGCAAGGATTATCAGCCTTCCAAACACAGCAAAGTCTGCTCCGATCATTTTATAAGTGGTAAGTTGTTTAAATAAACAATCGTGTTTAAGTTTGTTTTTGGAAACCAAAACATCGTGTAAACAATCTCTGGAGGATGCTTAACTGGAACCGCTGAGTGTACGTTTACATTGTACACTGACATGGTACTGTAATACCACTAATGGATGTAAAATTTGTCTTAAATCAACTCGATATTATACACACACATACATTTATATGCAGTGTTGAGAGCTCTAAAATTCCAATGTTTACATACCTTGGCTGTAATTAGGACACGACTGTCAAATCAAATCAAATCAAATCAAATCAAGTTTATTTGTACAGCGCTTTTAACAATAAACATTGTCGCAAAGCAGCTTTACAGAATTTGAACGACTTAAAACATGAGCTAATTTGACTGTCACTTGTTTTTATATGGTGGACTTCACGGACCCAGCCACAGACAAAATAATTGTATGACTCCAGTGACTTGTATGCTTTGAGGTCGTCAAGTGTGTAGGCACTTTTACTATTCACGAAATAGTTCACAATATCAGGGTACAATATGGATGGCAGCCCTGCATAGTCACTTGAAAATGCATCTTTGTCCACTTTGTAGGGGTCAATTCCCCCAATCAAGGCCAGTTTGGCTGCATACCGTTGTCGTGAGATGTCGTCTAATGTATCTATATACTTCTGTTTGCTTGATTTTGCCGACATTGATCTTTATTTTAGAAAACTGATTATGTAACTTCATAAATTCGTCCGAGATAACGTAGCCGGTAATGGCGATGGTCCGTTTTGTTTGACCCACAAGATGGCGGCTGGAGGGCTTTCCCCGGAATGCCGTGACGTCAGTGAAAACTATGTATTGATCAACCTTGGAGAGGGATGGGCTCTGCCAAGTTTAAATGCCCTAGACCAGCGGTTCCCAAAGTGTGGTGCGCGCACCCCCGGGGGTGCGCGAGCTGCCACTAGGGGGCGCGCAAGATAAAAAATGTAATGGCGATTTTTAACTCTTCTACGCTGTAACGGTTCTGCAGTAGTTTGTGGCTTCATTCATTCATTCGCGATGCTCAACTGGTTGAAATCCGCAAAACTAAATGCACCACCACAAATCAGGAATGAAGGAGGAGAAACCCCAACAGATAGGGAGGAATCCACCCACCGTCTGTCTCTCTCTCTCTCGCGCGCGCTGCAGACTGAGCCGCCAGCGCTGCACTTCACAATCAGATGGATCCTCTTCTTTATCTGTTCCTGATATGCTCCTTAATTGTTGTATCTCTTTAAAATGCATATGTTCATAATTATCATTGCTATTTTACTGTTATTATATGTTAACTTTTTTACAAATTAAATTCATTCTCAATTCATTTTCATAACCTTGTAATGACAGGGTTGTGTTGCTAGTGTTTTAAACACGGATGAAAATCATATATTTCCCCCATATCTGGCTGGTAGACTACATGCCTCGATGTGATCTCCCTTTGTAATGAATTTGCGCATTTACCGTGTTGCAACGTTTTAAAACTGTTACATTTCAATCAAATTCTATCTAATTCAAATACGAGCGCGCATAATATGTTAATGTGATTCGATGTTCTCATTCGAGCACGACGTGCTGCCTTAGAAAGCTTTGGTGTTTTTTTTTTCACTTTTGTGGTTTCCTGCAGGTGTGGCAAACGATGTTTGTTATCATTTTAGCACGATTAAAGATGCTGCCTTTATAAGAAAGCGTGTGTTTTTTGAAACTGGGGGAACTGGGGGTGCGTCAACCTGATTGGATATAGAAGGGGGTGCGCGGCCAAAAAAGTTTGGGAACCGCTGCCCTAGACACACCAATGATGGACCGTTAAAATGTCATCAGTGGTGCCCTTACAGGATATGGACCCTTTTCACGTGACGTCACGACAAACGTGGCCGCCATTTTGGACATGTACTACCAGTAGTTTACCACAGCCAACACTGAGGAACGGCAGCAAAGAAAGTGTTTATTTTCAGCAAGACTTCCATCATGCCACTATATTGTTGTGCACCTGGATGTAGTAACCATCAACAAACAAGGCAAGGGTTATCATTTTATCGGATTCCGGTAGATGCTGACCGACGGAGAAGATGGATAGCGGCATACCAACGCTTGTGTAGTGACCACTTTGTTGGAGGTAAGACGAATAAAATTAGCCAGAAAAGGCATTACATTGCTGTTAACATTCCATTCTAGTTTACTGTAATTATGATCTGGCAGCTATTTATACCGGATCCAGTGTAAATAGCTGCCGGAGCCAACGTCCGAGGTTCCGGAGCGCGCGCGCTAGCTCGCGGCCGGCCGGGGAGGGAGAGCGCGCGCTAGCTCGCGGCCGGCCGGGGAGGGAGAGCGCGCGCTAGCTCGCGGCCGGCGGCTCCGGCAGCTATTTACACTGGATCCGGTGTAAGTAGCTGCCAGATCATAATTACAGTAAACTAGTAAATACAGTTTTCTGTATCTCGCTCCTTTTTCTTTTATGTTTGTCGCCTTCCTCGCATTCAAACCAATTCGAGCCGAAGTCCACTACATGTCCAAAATGGCGGTCGCGTTTATGAAGGTCACGTGACTGAAAAGGGTCTATAGGGAAAAGAAGAAGTAACAAGTATCTCACAGGGATTTGTGTTGAATTGTTGAAGCTTTCAATCCGTCATGTTGAATGCAGTTTATTGAATGGGCGTGGCTAAGAGTTTTGAGGTCACTCCAAATTCTTATTGACTAACAAACATAAAGAGTACACCCCTTTCTTAGAACCATTCACTTGTTAAAATATGCTAGAAGTTATTAAAAAGAAGGAAAAAAGCCCAAAAGAAAAATACATTTTCAAACTTGGAAAAACAACCTGAATTTAAAAAAACAAAACGAGGTTTGACTTAATTAACATGCGTCTGATTTAATTCTTATTCTTTTATTATCTTATTTCATAAGCTGTTAACAGTGTAACCTCATTTTGACATTTAAGCTCTTGTTTTTCATTTCATTACCACCCCCTTCACATCATCATTGCATCATTAACCACTCAGTCCTGGGCAGATTCCCCAATGGACTTTCTTTGCTTTGAGTATATTGTTTTTTTAAAGGTCATTATCATATCAATGTATCATATCTCTTGTTAGAAAAAAACCTGGGGGTCCATCGTAAAGTCATTTTCACCTTTACAGAATTACTGTTCTTTTTTTATTAAGGTAGTGTGCTTTGCTCTTCTGCCACATAAAGACAAACATCTCATCCATTCCCTCTGAGGGAAATGCTCTGCCCATTGCCTGCCCTGGGCCTCTGATGGGGGTGGTGATGGTGGATTGAGGTGTGTGTTGGAAATCCTGCAGGCATGGAGAGGATTAACACAGGCAGCTTCTGGCCCAGCGTGTGCTGCATAATTGAATTTCATGCTTGGGCCTCCCCTCTGAAGTTGTGTACCAAAGCAGTCATTTGAAAAGAAAGCTATTAGTCAAGGCCTCAGCGAAGCTGCAGCATTTGGTGTAGGAAGCCAGAGATTGTGAGGCAGCAGCCATCAGTGGAGTCATCAATACACAAACGGTATGCTTTGCACAGAGGACTGTGCCAAAAAAAAAAGGATAATACATCAGAATAAGCCTTTTGAATATATGTTCTGCAGCACCCCAATTCTAAACTAAACCTTAATGTGGATATATTATAAATAGACTAAAGCTTTAGAGTAAAGTGTTCACCTTATGAATTTTGAAGTCTGAATGCTTTTCAGTGGGAGCGGTACTGATGCTGCAGGTTATGTTGGTTCACAACTTCACAGCTCTATGGTTTGGATCAAATTCCTAACATCGAGTTTCTAAGGATCTGAAGGAGTTTCTCATGTTCTTCCTGATTCACCTGACCTTCCATGGCCACTCAATGACTAAACAGAGCATGGCATTGGCTCTGAATCCGCATAGTAGAGCTAACCTGGTGTCTTTCCTGGGGTGCTAAAACAGTTTATAATGGTGCTGAAGTGGGGCAAACCCTATCTACCATCTGCCATATGGATATGACTAACTAGTTAAGTATTTTATTGATGGCCAAAGGTCATCCAGCCCAAATGTGCTGGCTGTCTGAGTGGTAACAAAATTGAACAACCTCCAGTTATATAGTAAAAGCATCTAAAATATTTCTAGTTTCAGTTTTAGACAGAGGTGGACAGTAAAGAAGTACATTTACTTGAGTACTGTACTTAAGTACACTTTTTGAGTATCTGTACTTTACTTGAGTATTTTTTTTTTTGAAACTTATGACTTTAACTTCACTACATTTGAAAGACAAATACCGTATCGTACTTTTCACTCCACTACGTTTCTATCAAGGTCCTCGTTACTCATTACTATGAAGCGGCTTTGAAAGTGGATGTTTTTTCTTTTCTTTTCTTTTCTTTTCTAAAACACAATTGATTTTTTTCGCAGGTGACACTGAGACAGCCTATCAGTTATCACTAGGGTCATTTCATGTCCATAGACTGTATAAAATCAAGTTCAGTGTTTTCTCAGCAGTGTTATTTGAACTCGATCAGTTGATGGCAGAATTGAAGGAGGTGGTTCTTCTGAGGAATGCACGCACCCATGGCCCATGAACCCATGCTTCAGTTTTCTGAAAGGATTAACGATTTGTTTAGTTTTAAATGTTTGCTTTGTTTACCTAAAACGAACCACGTCACGGCCTACAAAAACTCGCCATCCAACCTGCGGAAGCATATTGAGGTATGTAAACCTTTTATTCCAAGAGAAAGTTTGCAATGAAGTTGTCTGTGCTTTTTGACTACTGGTTAGTCAAATGAATTTCTATGGATTTGCCTGTCAAGTTGCCATCGCCTTGTCCACAACTAACATTAACACATACCTAATTAACTTGGACACTGTTAGTTAGCATGTAAAAACGGAGTTACGCTAACATGAATAATGTTAACTTATCTGAAGTCCTTTCAGAAATATGTTTTAGCATAATCTTGCCAAATAAACAATGTAGAAATCTTTCTTTTCTAATAACGTTAGCTACCCAATATGATTTTGAGTTTAAAAAGAGTTTGCTAGCATGTCAGGTGGAGTTTCACTGACTAGCTAGCTTAAATTTAAACCAACATGATGCACAGCATGCGTTCATTTTGTGAATTCACAAAATAATCCAGTAGGTTGCTTCAGAGGCATTAGGTTTTGTAATCATTGTGTTAATAATACAACAATGTGTTGACAGAAAATGTACTTTTAATACTTAAGTATTTTTAAAAACAAGTACTTCAGTACTTTAACTTAAGTGAAAATTTGACTGGACAACTTTCACTTGTATTGGAGTAACTTTTGACCAGTGGGATCTGTACTTTGACTTAAGTAATGAAGTTGGGTACTTTGTCCACCTCTGGTTTTAGAATTATGTAGCTTTTTTGGGGGGATGCATAGGTCATACAGGTGTCTGCACCTATCCACTTGGAGAGCAGTTTGAGTAAAGGTTTAATGTGTATTAGAAATAAGCGGAGCTGTATCACTTACAATAGCAAGTCCTGTTGGTGGATGGGCTGTGCTAAAGTAATTCTTGGTCTGAAAGTGTGTATGTGGTGCCCAGAATGTACTCTTTCCTTGCTTGTACCTAGTGTTTAGGGATAAGCTTCAGATCCACAGCATCCCTGAATTGGATAAGCTCTGTCAGTGAGAGAAAGGAATCCAATAAGGATTTAATGCTAACCACAAAGTTATGAAATAAATGTCTGCCAACTACTCTGCTGTAGAATTCAGGAAATAAAGTTCTCCTGACTTATGGAATTAGTACCAGAGTTATTGAAGTTCCATATATCATTTCAGGTTCCTAGTCCATGGCATCTGGTCCGAGCAGAGAGATGTCCCTGTATTAATGTCTAGTAATTCCACAATGAGTGATCGCACATCTGTCTTTAACCTGTGAGCAAGGCTTGTGTCAAAATCACATTCACATAAAGCCTCGGCAGTGTCTACTGTGGACACTCTTGAGCCGTCAGAGAAGCAGGATGAGTCATGCTTTTTTAAAGCTCTGACATCATGATGCATGACTTCACTGCTGCTGCTTTCTTCCCTGGGATTTGTTGGATTTTAGAAGGGAGTAAATGTGCACTGTCCTTATTTTTTGGCAGCGGTGCAATCCAGAAACATTTTCGACATTAGTGGGATGTGACAGCGTTCGCTGGCATAAGAGAATTAGGACAGGGTATTTAAATATGTTTATTAGACATTGTGTCCAGTATAGTGAATGATCATTTTATCAGGATTGCCTAAAATTGCCGCCACTATTAGTTGCTGTTGGTCAATCCAATGGAAACATTTCCATTGGATTGACCAACAGCATTTGGTCATTTCTTGATTTCCATTGAAACTTGAAAGTCTGGGGTTTTTTTTTATTTTTTGAAAAATCACATTACTATAATTGATCTTATCATAATTGTCTTATCAGTGTAATTTCGACGATTTAATTAGTAAAAGTAGTTTTTAAAGTTATTGTTTAGGTTTAGTAATGATGTCGTTGTTCAAAAGCTTCTGGAATATTCTGGAAAAGAACATTTTCATTATCAAATACAGATGTACCACATTATCGCATCTGCAACAGAGCCAGCACTGTGATTAATCATTATTTTGGACTTGCGTTTCTCTCGTGCCAAAAATATAGTAATTGTGTTAGTTTAGTTCTGCCGAATCTAAGAAAATGAATGACAAAGAATTTACCCAGGAAAAATAGCTATGTTCTGCAGTCATTGTCCCATATCCCTCAGCTTACAGACTTTCAGCAGATAATACAAGGCCCAAGGGGATTCATTAGACCACAGCACAAATAATTCTGTAACATAAAGGCGTTTGTTAAGCCATGCCGTCCTTTTCCTAGCATGAGAAATAACATAAATTAGGAGCGAACACAAAAGAGTAGGAACTTAGAAGAAACAAATATGGTTTACATTTAAAGAAAGCTTTCTACAGGTTCCAGCAAATCACAAGAACTCACACGATTTACTCAAAATTAAATGGAAAACATGACAAAAATAATATTTATAAAACAAGTCGTCTTGTCCAGAATTTCTGCTTTTTTCCCCCCTGTACATTACAAGGTGGGAAAAAAAATCATTTTAATGATTAGGCTAAACAGTAAAGTTCAGCTGTGAAAGTCGTAACACAAAATGGTGTATATAAATGTAATTTAATGAAAACAGACTTTGATAGGGGACTTCAGGAGGACATCGTAGGTCAGCTGTCACCTCCTCTGTTTGTTGAATATGGAATAACAAAATAAATCAGCGCGTGGAGTGGTCTCGAGCTGGCCTTTTAACTTGTGCTAAGGAAAGCCCGTAAAATCCACCACATCTTATTTTACAAGATTGCCAGGAGTGATCCAACTGAAAATAATGATCCTTCTGGGCCTTACATTTGTTTAAATTATATGCCCTATGTAAACCTCTGCAAGGCCACACAAAAGCATTGGCTGCTTTTGTACTGGATTTGATCAGATATGGTGGAGAACTGTATTGGTTACTGTGTTAATATAGAATTTGTGCATTAATTTTGGCCTTCATTCAAGACCACAGGGTATCCAAATCTATTTATTTCCTATTACCAAAAGACACAAGTGAACAAAAACCCAAGATATGCTTCTTATGCAATACAGCACTATGTCACACATGATACTTTTTCCTACTGTTTTCCGTTTTTCGTGGTGGCCCATAAGTGCAAAACAGATTAACAAACAAAACACAAATGCAACAAAAAATTAAGGAATGCAACAACAAACCCAAATCCATAGCAAGAAATTTAGAAACATAACAGCAAATCAGAAATCACAACAACAAAACCAAAAGCAAATTCAGAAACACAACAATAAGTGTAAATGGAAAGGGTAGGTCCTTATTAAACATTGCATACTGTAGGGTCCAAAAAGTCTTAGGCCACTCGTGAAAATACTTCTGTTTGGTATTCTTCTTGAACTGCTCAATTCAATATGTGCTTCATGTGGAAGGGATAAGACTCATGGAATATCTGACCTTTTGTACAAAGGAGTTAACATATCACAAATTTGCTTAAAGGTGACATATTATACCTCTTTTCCACAAGTTGACACAGTTCCCTGAGGTCTTAATGAAATGTATTTTTTTTCACGGTCCAAATCCTGCACTCTGATTGGCTGGCGAGCGGGTCCGTGTCCTACGGTACGGACCCCAGTTAGGGACCCCAGTTACGGACCTTTGGCGACTTGCTCGTTCACAACAACAACAAACATAGTAGCATTTTTTGTCAACATTTATCTTTTTTTATAAGATTTATTTATAAGATTATCAAAAATCTTATAAATTTGTGTGAGCATTTCTCAGAAGAATAGCATCATGGATAGTGATAACGACAGTGTTCACAGCGAAAGCGAGTTTTACTACCCTGAGGAAGAAGAAATTAAAGAAAACATTTCAGGAGAGGCGGCACGGTGGTGTAGTGGTTAGCGCTGTTGCCTCACAGCAAGAAGGTCCGGGTTCGAGCCCCGTGGCCGGCGAGGGCCTTTCTGTGTGGAGTTTGCATGTTCTCCCCGTGTCCGCGTGGGTTTCCTCTGGGTGCTCCGGTTTCCCCCACAGTCCAAAGACATGCAGGTTAGGTTAACTGGTGACTCTAAATTGAGCGTAGGTGTGAATGTGAGTGTGAATGGTTGTCTGTGTCTATGTGTCAGCCCTGTGATGACCTGGCGACTTGTCCAGGGTGTACCCCGCCTTTCGCCCGTAGTCAGCTGGGATAGGCTCCAGCTTGCCTGCGACCCTGTAGAACAGGATAAAGCGGCTAGAGATAATGAGATGAGATTTCAGGAGAAAGCTAAAAACCTGTAATTTGCTAACACCAAGCAAAAACATGGCTGAATCCTGAATGACTCTTATTTGTATAAATAGGGGACTACATAGGCGGCAAAATGTAGTTTTTTTCCTGCCATGGAAGTGTACTTGTATACCGAGGAGAAAGCAATTTGCATTACAGTGTTCACAGCGAAAGCGAGTTTTACTACCCTGAGGAAGAAGAGAGAAAAGAAAACATTTCAGGAGAAAGCTAAAAACCTGTAACTTGCTAACAGTTTGATCTCATTAGTTAATGAGGCCCATTTTGGACCATGTTATCCTAATACACAATATTACGTTAGGTAAAAACTTTAAACCAGTACAATCTCTTCTTCAAAGTTTCACCAAATGGCTTCATTTATGCAATATAAAGGTCATAACACTGTATAACTTTGGTCGAGCAAAAACACGGAGCAAAAAAATGGCTGAATCCTGAATGACTCAATTTTGTATAAATAGGGGACTACATAAGTGGCAAAATGTAGTTTTTTTTTCTTCCTGCCATGGAAGTGCACTTATATACTGAGGAGGAAGCAATTTGCATTACAGCCGTGAACGAGGATTCAAAATGGCGCCTCGGCTCGGTTTCCCCTTTCGGGCGCTCTCATTTTCTGTTAGAATTTGGTAAAGAAAAAAATAAATATATTATTTACCAGTTTAAGGTTGGTCCGTATGGTGAAATACTGTGACCTCGGCCTTGAATACTGACCTCGGCCCAGAGGGCCTCGGTCAGTACTTTCAAGACCTCGGTCACGGTATTTCACCATACGGACCTCCCAGCTGGTAAATAACATATATGTCTGTGACATGCTTTAGTCAAAATACCACAAGGATAAAACACCACAGCTCCTATCTCACCCTGTCTAAACAGCCCTGTTCAAAAGGGGTGATTTTTGTGCCTATTCCTTTAAATGATAATTAATCACTGATCACCCCGGCCCCTCTGCCACCAGCCAATCAGTTAGCAATTTTCCTCATGAAAATTCATTCACAAAGGCAGTTCTCAAGCCAGAAGTGGAGATGCTCAGATGAGGGGGCGGCATAATTCTAATGAACTCCTCTTGTGACATCGAAAGGGAAGCCAGATCTGAACAGCTTGTTGAAGCTCAGGTCTTCTGAAATCGGCAGCACAAAAGAAACTGACTGCATTGTCTTATTTCAGAGTTTGTGGGTTGGTAGGCTCAAGATCCCCAAATGTATGTGCACAAGCACTGAAAAAGTGAGTTTTTCATAATATGCCTCCTTTAAATTTCAAGAGTGACCTAGCAATTGTGAAACATCTTGAATACTGAATAGTCAAGTACTGTACTTGTTGCTGTTTAGCTACAGTGTAAGACTATCACAATGAAAACGAACAGGAATTTTGTACCCTGTTATCTATTTAGCCTAGCAAAAAAACAGTCAATGCAATAATTACTTATGTTAATTACACAGTATGTTTGTTATGAGCTTTCACCAGTTGCAAACTCATATTAATACCTTATAAAGTTTACAGCGTGAATAAAGTATCATCACATGAATGCCTTGGATTAAAAATAAGCACAAATAAAAAACTAATAAAGTAGATTCCTCTTCTGTCTTTCTTGTATTTTGTCAGACTGACACTCACTGCAGCCAATCAGCAACAAGCATGTAATGTTCAATAATTACCATTTTGAGTTTCCGTTTTGACTTTTGCATTTGTTTGTTTGTTTGTTTGTTTGTTTGTTTTTTAATTTGTTTTGCATTTACGGGCCACCATCGTCTTTGGTGTAATACAGCAATGCATCATATTGGCTCATCTCCTGTTTCTACGTTATGCTGTCCCTGGAGTTCTTCAGAAGAGGAGTCACTAATGAGATCACAACTTCTCTCAGAGATAAGAAGAATACAGAAATCTATAAGGCCGTATGCTTATAAGGAAGTGTTGTTTCACAAGTGGTGCTAAAACAGCCTGGTTACCATCAAACTACAGAATATCTCAACTTTGAAACCACATTAGAGAATAATAGCCTCAGAACCCAGAGTGTCTGGTATTTTTCGGCACTAAATATAGACAAGAACTGCCTACTTTCACAGTTACAGGCAGCATGACTGATATTTAAAAAAAAAAACCAACAACAACAAAAATAAAAACGGTGACCACTGTTCCTGTATCCAAGATTGGCTGATTTACTTGATACGACTTGCTTAATATAAAACTCAGTAGTAACTTTTAGGAAATGTATGGTATGCTGGAAGCGTTTTTGAAATCAGTGCTCAAATTTTTTCCTGAAGTGCATATACACTGAAAAGCAGAGCGCAAACTAATCAGATTGCAGCTTTCAAGATCCTGAAGCTTGTGGCCAGATATGAGACTCTGTGAGTCATGGGTAAAGCATTTGAAGCTGGTGAACTTGCTTTTACTTATTTATTATGTCTGGATTGCCAGCAATGTTGCCATTTACGAAAACCACTCTGATTTGTCATGGGTGCATTTGTTTTGTGTGGGAAAATGCTGTGTACAGCCATCTCATGTTTCTGTTCTGTGATGTATTGTGGATCACTGGCTCTGTACACACACACACACACACACACACACACACACACACACACACACCTGCTTATCATAATAATGTGCCTCAGGTATTATGTCTCATACCTTCAGTACAGTATATGTAATGCGAGTGGGAATTCCCTGACCTACCACTGCAAACCTGGCACAGTACTGCAGGACATTGTGTAAAGCAGTTAAAAGCCTTTTTATAAAGTGTTGGAATGTGCACCGGGATGGGTTATGTGACAAAGCCAGCAGCTATAGAGGAAATATCTAAAAAAAAAAAGAGGAGAAGAAGAGCTCATTAATTTATTATTCATTCTATAGACTATCATATTCACTATACTGTAGAAGACAATATAAAACACTTATTTGAGAGAAAAAAAGAAATGATTTGATATTTTATATTTTTAACAGTATTCCTGATGAAGATTTGCACACTCTTGGTATCTTCGAAACTAGTTTCCTGAGAGAGCCAATATATCTCCAAGTGCCCAAATCCTTAAACCGGTACCTAAGATAATTTAAGGCGATTTAAACACAAAGGCAATTTATGATTTTTTAATTCACTTTTTTTTTGGGTAGTTTTACTGAAATTAACACAGGGTTTATATACTGCAACTAGTTACAGTGGTGCTTGAAAGTTTGTGAACCCTTTAGAATTTTCTATATTTCTGGATAAATATGACCTAAAACATCATCAGATTTTCACACAAGTCCTAAAAGTAGATAAAGAGAACCCAGTTAAACAAATGAGACAAAAATGTTATACTTGGTCATTTATTTATTAAGGAAAATGATCCAATATTATATATCTGTGAGTGGCAAGAGTATGTGAACCTTTGCTTTCAGTATCTGGTGTGACCCCCTTGTGCAGAAATAACTGCAACTAAACATTTGCGGTAACTGTTGATCAGTCCTGCACACCAGCTTGGAGGAATTTTAGCCCATTCCTCCGTACAGAACAGCTTCAACTCTGGGATGTTGGGGGGTTTCCTCACATGAACTGCTCGCTTCAGGTCCTTCCACAACATTTCGATTGGATTAAGTTCAGGACTTTGACTTGGCCATTCCAAAACATTCACTTTACTCTTCTTTAACCATTCTTTGGTAGAACGACTTGTGTGCTTAGGGTCATTGTCTTGCTGCATGACCCACCTTCTCTTGAGATTCAATTCATGGACAGATGTCCTGACATTTACCTTTCAAATTCGCTGGTATAATTCAGAATTCATTGTTCCATCAATGATGGCAAGTCGTCCTGGCCCAGATGCAGCAAAACAGGCCCAAACCATAATACTACAGTACCACCACCATATTTCACAGATGGGATAAGGTTCTTATGCTGGAATGCAGTGTTTTCCTTTCTCCAAACATAACGCTTCTCATTTAAACCAAAAAGTTCTGTTTTGGTCTCATTCGTCCACAAAACATTTTTCCAATAGCCTTCTGGCTTGTCCACTTGATCTTTAGGAAACTGCAGATGAGCAGCAATGTTCTTTTTGGAGAGCAGTAGCTTTCTCCTTGCAGCCCTGCCATGCACACCATTGTTGTTCAGTGTTCTCCTGATGGTGGACTCATGAACATTAGCCAATGTGAGAGATGCCTTCAGTTGCTTAGAAGTTACCCTGGGGTCCTTTGTGACCTCACCAACTATTACACGCCTTGCTCTTGGAGTGATCTTTGTTGGTCGACCACTCCTGGGAAGGGTAACAATGGTCTTGAATTTCCCCCATTTGTACACAATCTGTCTGACTGTGGAATGGTGGAGTCCAAACTCTTTAGAGATGGTATTGTAACCTTTTCCAGCCTGATGAGCATCAACAACACTTTTTCTGAGGTCCTCAGAAATCTCCTTTGTTCATGCCATGATACAAACATGTGTTCCACAAACATGTGTTGTGAAGATCAGACTTTGATAGATCCCTGTTCTTTAAATAAAACAGGGTGCCCACTCACACCTGATTTTCATCCCATTGATTGAAAACACCTGACTCTAATTTCACCTTCAAATTAACTGCTAATCCTAGAGGTTCACATACTTTTGCCACTCACAGATATGTAATATTGGATCATTTTCCTCAATAAATAAATGACCAAGTATACTATTTTTGCCTCATTTGTTTAACTGGGTTCTCTTTATCTACTTTTAGGACCTGTGTGAAAATCTGATGATGTTTTAGGTCATATTTATGCAGAAATATTAAAAATTCTAAAGGGTTCACAAACTTTCAAGCACCACTGTATGTTTCAAGTCACACTTCCCGTTCAAACCTTCTTTTAGTGTTCCATATTAAAAATCACTCACCAGGTAAACAGCTTTGTGATTGAAGCTCCTGCCCCAAAAATGAATGCTCTTTCAAAATCTTTTAAATCTTGATCCAAAATTAGGTCAGCTGGATCTACTCAGTATTTTACTACATGCCACAGAGCATGGTAGAATGTTAATTGTGTCAAGACCGTACACCTTCCTGGAAGCATCTGCACTTGTGTTTTTCCACCCATTTATTCAGGTGTGACTATACACAGATTTTAAAAGTAACATTATACTACATTTTAGCAAACTAGTATTAAAAACACATGAACAGTTTCCATAAATAGTTCCTTCACTACAGTGTCTTGCAAAAGTATTCATCCCACTTTGTGTTTGTCCTGTTTTGTCACACTACAAGCTGGAATTAAAATGGATTTTTTTTTTTTTGGGGGGGGGGGGGGGGGGGCACCATTTGATTTACACAACATGCCTACCACTTTAAAGGTGCATATAGCACTTTTTTTTATTGTGACACAAACAATAAGATGAAAAAACAGAAATCTGGAGTGTGAATCGGTATTCACCCCCCAAAGTCAATACTTTGTAGAGCCACATTTTGCTGCAATTACAGCTGCAAGTCTCTTGGGGTATGTCTCTATTAGCTTAACACATCTAGCCACTCGGATTTTTGCCCATTCCTCAAGGCAAAACTGCTCCAACTCCTTCAAGTTAGATGGGTTGCATTGGTGTACAGCAATCTTCAAGTTATGCCACAGATTCTCAATTGGATTGAGGTCTGGGCTTTGACTAGGCCATTCCAAGACATTTAAATGTTTCCATTTAAACCACTCCAGTGGAGCTTCGTCCCAGTCTCAAACCTCTGGCTGACTCAAACAGGTTTTCCTCCAGAATTGCCCTGTATTTAGTGCCACCCATCTTTCCTTCAGTCTTGACCAGCTTTCCTGTCCCTACTGATGAAAAATATCCCCACAGCATGATGCTGCCACGACCATGCTTCACCGTAGGAATAGTGTTCTCAGGGTGTTGGGTTTGCACCACACATGGCATTTCCCATAATGGCCAGAAAGACCAATTTTAGTCTCATTTGACCAGAGAATCTTCTTCCATGTGTTTGGGGAGTCTGCCACATGCTGTTGGGCAAATCCAAACACATTTTCTGAAAAAAAAATTACTTTTTTTCTGGCCACTCTTCCATAAAGCCCTGCTCTGTGGAGTGTACTGCTTAAAGTGGTCCTATGGACAGATACTCCCATCTCTGCTGTGGATCTTTGCAGCTCCTTCAGTGTTATCTTTGGTGTCTTTGTTGCATCTCTGATTAATGCCCTCCTTGCCTGGTCTGTGAGTTTTGGTGGGCAGCCTTCTCTTGTCAGGTTTGCAGTGGTGCCATATTCTTTCCATTTTGCTATAATGGATTTAATGGTGCTCTGTGGGATATTCAAAGTTTGGGATATTTTTTTTATAACCCAACCCTGATCTATACTTCTCCACAGCTTTGTCTTTGACCTGTTTGGAGGCTCCTTGGGTTTCATGTTGCTTGCTTAGCAGTGTTGCAGAGTCAGGGTCCTTCCAGAACAGGTTGATTTATACAGACATCATGTGACAGATCATGTGACATTTTGATTGCACACAGGTGGACCTTAATCAACTAATTATGTGACTTATGAAGTGAATTGGTTGGACCAGCTCTTATTTAGGGGTTTCATACAAAAGGGGGTAAATACCTATGCACACTCCAGATTTCTGTTTTTTCATCTTAATTATTGTTTGTGTCACAATAAAAAACTATTTTCACCTTTACAGTGGTAGGCATGTTGTGTAAATCAAATGGTGCTAACCCTCCAAAAATTCATTTTAATTCTATCTTCTAACACAACAAAACAGGACAAACATCAAGGGGGATGAATACTTCTGCAAGACACTGTAGGCCTAGGTTCTGAATTGATCTGTGAGATCAATTCAGTGAAACATTTAGGAATATATGTGTAGGGCATTCCCCCTGATTTTCTCCCTAATTACCTCCAGCAACTTTGTTGAAGGAGGTTATGTTTTCATCTCTGTTTGTTTGTCTATTCCCAAAAAGTAGTGAAATGATTTTAATGAAAGCTTGAAGAAAGGTGAGCCATGGGCCAAGGAACAAATGCTTAGATTTTGATACAAATCTGGATATGTATGTGGACCCAGGATTTTTTTTTGTCTGTTCCCAACGTAATTCAAAAAGTAGTGAACAGATTTTGAAGAAATTTAGTGTACAGCTTTAATATTATCCTAGGTTCAAGTGATTTGATTTTGATGTTAGATAATATGTGGCTTGCCAGAGGTATGCACTCTACCTAGTGCCCTTCTAGTTTAGTCATGGCCAATTACAACTCACCAGACACCTCTCCTGTACCGTATCACACGACAGCTTCCAGCAAAACCTCTGAGGCACATGATGCCAGCATATTTTCGAACTGCTGCATAATGCACTTGGAAGAAAACACTATCCACCCACCTCTGCATGGATGAGCTCATAGATGCCCACGATTGGCTAGTATCACTGTAATTAACAGTGGAGAAAGAGTATACCACCCCAACCTCCTTCTCTGAGAGAACATGGATGGTTGTGGCGTCATCAGAATTCAAACTAGTAATCTTCGGATAATAGGGCTAACGCTTTTCTGTTGCACCACTCTGGAGCCCCTGGTGAAGTGAATTTCTATGTGTGTAATGATTTTTTTTGGGTCAGTTTTGTATAACATTTGGGCATGAGAAAATAATTTTGCTTAAATTTGTACATCTATAATAATCTAACATATGCAAAAAAACAAACAAACAAGCAAAAAAAAAACCATGTCAAACCTCAAACGCAGAGACAGAAAATATTAACGATAGCAACAGGAAAACCACACACCTGGCAACCCTGCCAATGTCCTCAAATAAATTGCAAGATGAAAGAAATCCCTATGCTTTATGGTACTTTTGTATTTTTACACTGGATTTGCACTATGGGTACTAAAATAGTGAACTGTCCAGGGAATATGATGATCAAATGGCAACATTGCAAAATGTCTTCACCACAAACAGTGTACTATATGGTAACTATGGAAAAAATTCAAGCATGGCTAAAGCTCTTAGCTTTACCATACTAGACCAGGCTAACTTGGAAAGTGCATGCTAGTCAGAGCACTCTGTTTGCCAAAAGCCTCGCTGTGTTAGTTGTTTTGCAGAGCACTTTGTCCTCAATCTGACATGCAGAACTCCAGCTTCTCAAAGCTGTGAAGGGTTCTAGGGTGCTAAATCCCCAGAGGCTCCAAGTCTGACCAAATTCCACTGGCGAGAGCTTTGCTTGTGTTGGAGGCTGAGCACAAATCAAGCAGAAGACCAGGACAGATAAGATGCCTCTACACACATCAGAATGTTCTTTTATTTCCACATTGAGAAGGTTAAATTTGTGCGACAGCCATTCTTTATTGGGCCTGTGTGTCTGTAATGCTACACATCCACAAAATACAATCTAACTTGTGTTCCTGGGTCACTCTTGGACTCTGTGTTCTCCATTTGTTTGACTCTGCTGAAATGATAAGCATAGAGGAATACGGAAATTTATAAGGCTTTATGCTTATAAGGAAGTGCACGTTCACAAGTGTTGGTGTGGAACTAGCCTGCTTGCTATCAAACTGCAGAACAATCTCAGTTTAAAGGCACTTTAAAAACAGTGTTCAGCAGCATAAGATGACGGTGACCTCGGACTTGCCAGTTCTTTATTGGAATGCCGCATTTTTTACTGTTTACTAATCACATAATTTTGCCAATTAAACAAAACAAAACCTGACCATATTAGTCCTGAGGTATTTCGGCTTTTCTAAATTTACATTTATAAATCCCTTGGAAAGAAGGACCGCTCTGTTCCGTTAGTATGATACACTTGAAACAACATGCTCGAATTATCATGACCCTTCAAAGTTCAGCAAAGTCTATCAGCGCACAAGCAAAACATTCCACCAACAATCAGTGAAAATGAGGAATATAATGAAAGAAGAATATTTAACAGTGAACACAAAGATTCCCTTTTAGAGATTGATGACAAATTGAGTAGTGAAACGTAGTGTGTCACTGAATTGGTTTCCTAATTTCATGTGTACAATGTTGAAGAATTCTAAACAAACTTAGACATGAGTGTCAGAGTTGAAAGTGTGTGTGGTGGGACATGCTTTTATGCTTTGGTGGGGACCAAAATTTCCCCACTATGATAGGAATTTCTGACCGTTTTAACCTTGTGGTGACCTTTTGGTGGTCAACCAGCCAAAAACTACAGCTTTTATTATAATGATTATGTCAATATGAAGTCCTCATGAGGAAAGTAAGTACGTGTGTGTGTCTACAGGAAAACGTAAACCAATAGACATAACCTACCTTTTCAGGACCTTGTCAAGCAAAGTGTGTTTTATAAAAGCTGTGTCCTTTTTTTTCCCCAAAACTTTAACACAATATCTTAAGGTTTTAAGGTTCCAGTTAGTAATCCATATTGCAGTGGTTAGCACTGTCACCTCACAGCAAGAAGCTTCTGGGTTCGAGCTTCATGGCTGACAGGGGCCTTTCTGTGTGGAGTTTGCACAGTGTCTGTGTGGGTTTCCTCCGGATGCTCCAGTTTCCCCCACAATTCAAAGACATGCAGATTCCCAGCCATTGGAGTTGCACAAGCCAGTGCATACTTAGTGCTGGTCCCAGGCCCAGATAGATTGGGGAGGGTTGCATCAGGAAGAGCATCTGGTGCCAAATCAAATATGCGGAACAGATCCACTGTGGTGACCCCAAACAGGAGCAACCGAAATAATAATAATAATAATAATAATAATAGTTACGGGCGGCACGGTGGTGTAGTGGTTAGCGCTGTCGCCTCACAGCAAGAAGGTCCTGGGTTCGAGCCCCGTGGCCGGCGAGGGCCTTTCTGTGCGGAGTTTGCATGTTCTCCCAGTGTCCGCGTGGGTTTCCTCCGGGTGCTCCGGTTTCCCCCACAGTCCAAAGACATGCAGGTTAGGTTAACTGGTGACTCTAAATTGACCGTAGGTGTGAATGTGAGTGTGAATGGTTGTCTGTGTCTATGTGTCAGCCCTGTGATGACCTGGCGACTTGTCCAGGGTGTACCCCGCCTTTCGCCCGTAGTCAGCTGGGATAGGCTCCAGCTTGCCTGCGACCCTGTGGAAGGATAAAGCGGCTACAGATAATGAGATGAGATGAGATAATAGTTACATACAATATGTGTGGTGGCCTGTAAAAATCCTTCAGATTCTGGAAATCAGCTAAAAATGATTGTAGCACTTCGTATGGGTGGGTGGAGCCCAGAAGGACGGTAGGCCAGAACTGAATTCACAAAACTTTTATTGTTGCTTTTCAGTTTTCTTTCACACTCTCCCAGTCACCCGTGCGTGCACACACACACACACACACACACACAAGTCGTCTGGTTGGAGAGAGCTCCCTTCCTCTACTCTCTCTCTCCTTATGTAGGACGCGGCCACTGGGGAAGACACACAAACCCACGTTATTTGACATCAGGTGCAGTGATTCTGCCACTTACCTTCCCTGACTTCGCCCTCTGGTCACAGACCGACGCTTGACCACGCCCCCACTGTCACAATGATGAAAAGTAGAATTTCAACCAAAATGTTTTTCTGCCAGCAACTTGTATGTTGACATCTCTACTTCACAAAAGCATAAATATTTTCATCAAAACAACTTAAAAATGTTTTGATTCAATGGCGCCTTTTGGTTGAAACATCTGCCTACAAAAATCATGTTGTCTGTGGAGCCATTTTAACAAACGTAGAGGTAAATGCAGTCAGTCTGCCTAAAGGTGTCTAAAACCTTGCTAGCTACACTGCAAAAAATTCTCATTCTCATCTCATTATCTCTAGCCGCTTTATCCTTCTACAGGGTCGCAGGCAAGCTGGAGCCTATCCCAGCTGACTACGGGCGAAAGGCGGGGTACACCCTGGACAAGTCGCCAGGTCATCACAGGGCTGACACATAGACACAGACAACCATTCACACCTATGGTCAATTTAGAGTCACCAGTTAACCTAACCTGCATGTCTTTGGACTGTGGGGGAAACCGGAGCACCCGGAGGAAACCCACGCGGACACGGGGAGAACATGCAAACTCCGCACAGAAAGGCCCTCGCCGGCCCCGGGGCTCGAACCCAGGACCTTCTTGCTGTGAGGCGACAGCGCTAACCACTACACCACCGTGCCGCCCTGCAAAAAATTGAAAACTGAATTTGAGGAGAAAATTGCTTAATACTAGTGAAATTATCTTGCTGCATCGACGGATAGTTTTACTTGACAAGACATCTTAGAATAAGTTGGTTGCAATCTAGAACTAGGTTTAATAATCTCAGAATTGGTGTCTTGTATTCTTCTAATAGGAAATGCTAGATCGTTTCAACTATTTTCAAGATATTTTCACTTGCTAAGATATCATTTTTTGCAGTGTAACTGCGATTTCCTCATGGAGTGAATGTCACGATTTGTTCTAGTCATTGAATAGCAACTGTATCTGCCATAGGGACCAGACACTGTCTATCAAATTGTCTGTGATGCTTCTGTACCATCACATTATCAAAACAGAGAAGAGCGCTTACACATTCAGTACAAACACCCTAATAAAAACTCAAGAATGAAAAGAAATTTAGCACAAAATGGACTGGGTTATTCAGTTATTATGGAAGCACTGACATACAAGTGGGCAAAAAGGTTCTGGGTTCTAATCTGCCGGTCGACTGGAGCCTTTCTGTGTAGGGTTTGTATGTTCTCCTCATGCCTGCTTGGGTTTCCTCTCAGTTCAAAGACATGCAGATTAGGTCAACTGGCTACTCTAAATTGCCCATAGGTATGAATATGAGTGTGAATGTCTTGCCTAAGATGTATTGGTGACCTGTCCAGGGTGTCCCCTACCTCTCACCCAATATCAGCTGGGAAGCAGTATTGAGGTATTTCACTCACGTGACCAAGTCATGTGATGCTGCCATTTTGGACGGCACGGCTCGAATCAGTTTGAATGCGAGGAAGGCGACAAATGAAAAACATAAAAGAAAAAGGAGCGAGATGCAGAAAACACCTTCACTATCCAGCGACGTAGGGCATTTACAGGGCAAGCAGAGGGAGAGGTATTTGCAAAAATTGAGGTTAGCAGGCTTAGAGAACGACGTTTACCTGCTTCCACCAGGATTGTTCACTGACGTACGGAAGTACACGAAGCCCTCGTCTTTACCTGACTTCAGCCCACATGATCTGTATACCTATGTCGTTAAGAACCCATCGCCATACACAGGTATTGATCTGAAAGCGTATAAGAGTTTGGATGCCTACAGATATTTTGTGTCAGGCTGGGTAACATGCCTACATCAGCGGGTCGTCCCTGGAGCCGGTGGTCGCCATCTTATTACAGCTAAGGTTTGTTCACATTTTCATTTACTTTCAGTCCTCAGGATAAACAAAAGGTTATTAAATGTCATTGAAATAACTTCTTAGTCTGTTGAGACATGGCCCGTTATAAATTTGCTGTTACCAGGCAATGACCAAGAACTGTATTATTAGGGTCGGTGTAGTTGTAGCAGTGTATTAGCAACTAGCTGTTAGCACTAGCTAATGTCAACAACATCATAGCTAGTATGTTACTGTAGCAATGTTTACGTTCAGTCATTTGGATGACTGTTAAAACCTTTCAGTCTCAAGTTTTTCCTTTACTGGATTTACTAGTTTACTGAGCTAGCGCGCTCGGGCAAGCTGGGAGCTAGCGTGCGCGCGCGCTAGCTCAGTAAACTAGTAAATCCAGTAAAGGAAAAACTTGAGACTGAAAGGTTTTAACAGTCATCCAAATGACTGAATGTAAACATTGCTACAGTAACATACCAGCTACTGTTGTTGACATTAGCTAGCTTGACGTTCAAAATGGCGGACACCGGGGCGTCACGTGACCCTGTGACGTCAGGTGAAATACCTCAATAGAGAATGAATGAATGAATGACATGGCCTAAGGGTTAGAGAAGCAGCTTTGGGACCAAAAGGTTGCCGGTTTGATTCCTTGTACCAGCAAGAATGGCTGAAATGCCTTGAGCAAGGCGCCTAACCCACAACTGCTGCTGTGGGTATGTTGTACGTCGCTCTGAAAAAGAGTGTCTGCTAAATGCCTGTAATGTAATGTAATGTAATGTAATGTAACACAGAACAAACAGAAATCAATGAAGTGAAGAGACAATGATGTACTTGTTTAGATCAGGTAGCATGGTGATGTAGTGGTTAGTATTATCGCCTCATAGCAAGAAGGTTCTGGGTTCAAGCCGACCCAGTGGCCGACCCAAGACCCAGTAGCCAACAGGGGCCTTTCTGTGTGGAGTTTGCATGTTCTCCCCGTGTCTACATGGGTTTCCTTCGGGTGCTCCGGTTTCTCCTACAGTTCAAAGATATGTGGTTAGGTTAACATGGGGCAGCCATGGCCTGAGGTTGGGCTGAAGTGCCTTTGAGCAAGGCGCCTAACCCCCAACTGCTCCCTGGGTGCTGTAGCATAACTGCCTACTGCTCTGGGTATGTATGTGTGCTCATTGCCTACTTGTGTGTTCATGGCTTTAGATGAGTTAAATGCAGAGGAGACATTTCTCTGTGCTTGAGTGTACATGTGATAAATAAAGGCTTCTTAAAATATATTTGAAGTGTTGGGGTTTTTTGTTTGTTTTTTACCTGAGGTGATAAGATGGGACTGATGTGAATGATACTGATAATCAAAGTAAGATTTCATTTTCCACTGAAAACTTATATATTTATAAATTACATACAGTACCAGTCAAAAGTTTGGGGACACCTCCTAAGTCAAGGGTTTTTCTTTATTTGTATTAATTAAAAGACGCTTCATGAATTAAAGTAATGATGGATGTCGTTTCTCTTTACTTAGTTGAGCAGTTTCTTGACATAATATGGATTACTACACTACTTGTGTAGCAGGGCTATTTACTGTATTTTTATTATTTACTATTTGATCTCAAACACATTAAGAAGGCAAGAAATTGCACTAATTAACTTTTGACGAGGCACCTGTTAATTGAAAAGCATTTCAGGTCACTACCTCATAGAGCTGGTTAAAATAATAATACTGATACTGATAGTGTACAAAGCAGCATCAAGGTAAACGCTGGCTCCTTTGAAGAATCTAAAATCTCATCTCATCTCATTATCTCTAGCCGCTTTATCCTTCTACAGGGTCGCAGGCAAGCTGGAGCCTATCCCAGCTGACTACGGGCGAAAGGCGGGGTACACCCTGGACAAGTCGCCAGGTCATCACAGGGCTGACACATAGACACAGACAACCATTCACACTCACATTCACACCTACGGTCAATTTAGAGTCACCAGTTAACCTAACCTGCATGTCTTTGGACTGTGGGGGAAACCGGAGCAGAATCTAAAATATTAAACATATTTTGTTTAACACTTTTATTTACCACATAATTCCATATATGTTCCATATGTTATTTCATGGGCGGCACGGTGGTGTAGTGGTGAGCACTGTCGCCTCACAGCAAGAAGGTCCGGGTTCGAGCCCCGTGGCCGGGGAGGGCCTTTCTGTGCGGAGTTTGCATGTTCTCCCCGTGTCCGCGTGGGTTTCCTCCGGGTGCTCCGGTTTCCCCCACAGTCCAAAGACATGCAGGTTAGGTTAACTGGTGACTCTAAATTGAGCGTAGGTGTGAATGTGAGTGTGAATGGTTGTCTGTGTCTATGTGTCAGCCCTGTGATGACCTGGCGACTTGTCCAGGGTGTACCCCGCCTTTCGCCCGTAGTCAGCTGGGATAGGCTCCAGCTTGCCTGCGACCCTGTAGAACAGGATAAAGCGGCTACAGATAATGAGATGAGATGAGATGTTATTTCATAGACATCAGAGATACTGATGTCTTCAGTATTGTTCAACAATGTAGAAAATATTCACAAGACAGAAAAACCTATGAATGAGTATGTGTGTCCAAATTTTTGACAGGTACTGTATAGTTTAGGTATAAATGTAGAGGTAAGCAGACCATCTTTCAGTGGAAATGAAATAAAATCTTTCAATATAATTTTTTCCCTTTGGTGGAACCAGATTTTAAAATGCTAGAATTTCTCTTGTGGTTAAGATTCATGCAAAAGAGAATTACACTTCAGCTCAGGAACGTCAGTAATTTTCAGAAATCTATATATAGTACAAAATGTCAAAACCTGACTATGTGAAGAGTTTTCCCAGGCAGCCACATACATACAGTATTACGCCATATGTGTGTGTGTGTGTGTTTGTGTGTGTGTGTGTATAGGAGCGGGGTGTTATAAGCGCAAACAACTTCCAGTGAATCCTATCCTTAGATAAGCCTGTACAAGACACATTTTGCAGCAGAGTCCAGAACTGACAAGGACGACAGAATTCAAGACTCTTCAAATGTCAGCGGCGACTTTGTTCTCCAGTCCACGATTATTCACCACAGCTATTGATATTTACATGGGGAAGCTGATAGTGAAATTTCGCTGATGTTTCCAGTCATGGTCCTCGTCAGAGGCCTAGCTAAAGTCTTCAGAAATGCACTCCTGTATTGTGTCATATAAATGTTTGTCTGTTGGAATGCACTGCTATGCATCACCGCATTGCCTGTGCTTTTCCATTTTCACTGGTTGTGAAAGGTCACCTGAAGCGTGCTGTTTCTCACTGATGCTTCATCTGGTTAATTACCTTGCTCATGGAAAGCGTTTGTGTATACAACTTAATCTTACACACACGCGCGCGCGCACACACACACACACACACACACAATGCAGCCAAGTACTATTCTTTAATAGAAAGTTTTAATAAACTGCTTTAATGTCTCTCAAACTTAGTTTCTCAATGCTTTCAGTTAAAGACAATCTGAAAAGTAGATTACGACTGAATGAGTGTTTTTCTTCCTTTTTCCTCTTTATTTTTCTAGCTTTAAGAGCAACTGTTCATTTTGTCTGATGGTAAATTGCCATTTGAGATCATTAATGCTCAGGCAGCAATTTCTTTTCATGCAGAAAAGCTTGAAATATTTCAAACGTTTCTTCCTACTTGCCTAGTAAAGACATATGCCAAATGAATGAACAGCATATGCCAAAGACATATGCCAAATGATTGACAGCAGGGATTTTTTGTACTTAGGTTGTTTAAACTCAGACCTTGTTCCGATCACTTTACTAGAACGACACTGAGGGTAGTAATCGGTTTAGAGCTGAGGTCATGCTGGAAGGGTTGGAGGCAAATGCACAGATGAAGTGAGCCTTTAAAAGACAGGAATAATCTGGGAATGTTCTTGGTGCCACTTGTCATTACAATCACACTGCTGCTGTTTCCTAAAGCCATTCCACTCTGCTTATTCGAGTACATTAGAATTGAAGGTAGATTACTTCATCAGTCAGAGACGGAGTCTGAGGGTTCGGTGACTCAGACAGTGGACGTCCATGAGTCACACACTTCCAGCACTTTGTAGTGTAATATTTATAATTGTCTTACAAAGAGGATAAAATATTATCTTAAATAAAGGTCAGTTCAATAGGCTAACAGTCACGATGAGGCTGTCCAAATTTACTGAGTAACACTCTACTTGAGCTCCTATTGCAAATAAGCCAAAGCTAATACAGGCAAGTAAACATAGGGATATCGGGTCCCTCCACAACCTTTCAGCTATGGTAGCGTTTAAAAAGAGTTATTTAACTCCTTTTTTTAATAAAGGCTATGAAACTACAGTGTAGGACTAAACCCATTATGCACTACTGCATTTCCATCTCCATTATACACAGTTCAGTCAAGAACAAATAACTTGCCCTTGTTTTTGGTTTACATTCAACTGTAATACAGCGATCTTTGTGTTCATGTGGGTTTCCTTCCTCCCACTTCCCAATGAATAAGCTATGTACCTACATGTGAATGTGTGTGTGTGTGCATTAGGGTTGTGTATCTCTGGTTCGTGGCAGATATGATACACATCTCAATACACTGCCAACGATAAGCAACAACTATCGATGCGATGCGATACGATACAATACGATTCACCCCCACCCCACCCCACCCCACTTGTGATGCAGTCCAAAAATATTAAATTACTGGGTGGGTCATGTTCCTAAATAAAGGCATAGAACATCTAATGATTAAATGGATCGGATTTTATCGACACAAAGGCATAAAAACTGATGCATCTCGATTTGATCCCAAAATTGCATCTATTCACAGCTGCTTTACCGATGCACTCGCATTTCCCCGTACATGTCAAGTCAACTTTATTTGTATAGCGCTTTTAACAATCAACATTGTCACAAAGCAGCTTTACAGAATTTGAAAAGCTTAAAATATGAGCTAATTTTATCCCTAATCTATCCCCAATAAGCACGCCTGTGGCGATGGTGGCAAGGAAAAACTCCCTCAGACGACATGAGGAAGAAACCTTGAGAGGAACCAGACTCAAAAGGGAACCCATCCTCATTTGGGCAACAACAGACAACATGACTATAACATTAACAGTCCTAACATAAAGTCAGCCTCGTTGATGCTATAAACCCCCCACCGACGGAAACCCGAGCGCAAAACCGTTCACGACAACCGCAGTCCCAAAGTCAGCAAGTCAACTGCAGTCCCCAGCCACAAAAGCACCACTACAAGAGTCCAGAGCATCCTTCAGGCGCGACCCCCAACTGTCCACATGGGGCCGCCCTCCACAGGAGCGATGCGATGAGACTCCAACCAGACACAGGGCACCTGTCCGTGTATCGATACAAATCAGTTAATCTTCTCATCCCTAGTGTGCATGATGCCCTGTGATGGACTGGTATATTAGACAGAGTGTATTCCTGCTTCACGCCCACTGTTCCTGGGATAGGCTTTGGATTCACCACCATCCTGACCAGGATAAAGCAGTTACTGAAGATGAATGAAACTAGAAAACACTAACGCATCTCTAAAGAATCTCTCAGTCACGCAAAACAGTGTTTGTATTTTACTTTGGCTGAGCCAGTGACTACATTTTTACCATCAGACCTTCAGTGTTAAAAAAAAAAAAAGGCTTGAATGGCCTAAATGTTTTAGGCAGGTGTTTAGATTTGTCCAAGCCTCCAAGACAGGTGTGCTCTGTCAAATCCTGCTCTAACTCATACCGACTCTGAGATAGAGGCAGACTGCGCTCTTCCTGTGATAAGACAAGACACTTCGCCATGAGAGAACATTAGTGCAAATTTTACTCATTTACACTGACTGTTTAATTACATGTTGATTACTCTGCTCCAAATACTAGCAATAGAGAGTACTTGAGTATGTTTTAAAAAGTAGATGGAATTTGTTTTTATCTAATGTACTACTCTCTAAAGTATACTCATGTAAGATTAAAACATTTTGCACTTGTGACTGAAAACCAATCGATAAAAGGAAACTGAGCAACATGTAGAAACGCATGAATGGAAATTCGTGCGAAAGATTCCAGGGAGGTCCCCTGTGTTTTGCTTGTGACGGGTATGGTGCGTTAAAGGTTGTCACACAAACCTGAGGAGAAGTACACCCACTATAAACTTTCCGGGAGCTTTTTAAACACTGCCTGTGCCAGCCCTGAGAGCGAGAGTCGAACCAGGGAGCTTCAGCAAAAATGTCACGCACATACGCACACTCACTCACATGCTGCTTGCCAGCCTCGCTGGAGATTATATGGTTTCTTTGTATTTATATTACCTTATGTATTTAGATTACACAGCTTCTCTTTATTTTTCAAGTTAAACACACACAGTATTATTCATGGCAATGGAGAGGGACCTGTAGTGTACCAGGATGATGAACGCTCAGAGGCAGCTTGTGACGAAGGCTGTGCCACCCGAGGTTAAAACAGGACAAAGCACTGGAGGATCAGTGCACCAGAGTGTGACATCTTCATTCCTTATGGAACAAATCAAAACAAATCGAGACATGCTGCATTGACGCTACACAGTACTTCATTAAAAGTAAGCCCTGGAAATGGCATCCTGCACGCAAAACATGAGTTCAGAAATGCGCCGCTAAATAGTTAATATCCTTATTGCTTGAAGTCTGCAAAGATGAATTTGAAAGCTTTCAATACACTGTGTGCTGTACAAGGTTGCAGAGGCCATGGTCAGAGAAACTAACACATGTAGATCTCGCCACACAGTGAGAAGAACAGAACACACCTCCCAGTGTTATTTTTTAAAAAGAAAGAAAGGGGGAAAAAACCCATAACAGATTGGACCGACTCATACTGAGGACTAACATACCAGGCTTGATGTGCTTGCTGGCATGGCCTTTACAACTTGTTGAAGTGAGTGCTCAGACTAACTGACACTCAGCACTTGCATTATTCCCACTACTTGAGAGAGTCGGAAGGCATTTCCTCAGGATTGAAATGGAAACTAGAAATACTAAAGAACAAATGTATACATTTGCAACACACTTGGTCATGCATCTCAGTTATGTGGAATTGATTTCACTGCTAAAGTTTACAAAACCGCATTATAAACCAAAGCTTCCAGTAAGTGGAAGTACTGGTAGTAACATTGCTCTCACAGACTTCCTGCATTCCTTGAGTTAGCTAATGAGCAGTTTATGAATTCACTGAATTCTTTTAAATGGCTGCAGACTACGACAAAACAATTTCATTTTCTTTCTTTCTTTCTTTTTGTTCCCCATATAAATAAATTCAATAAGATATGAATAGTGTTGTAACCAGGAGAAAAGGTCATGTCACAGAAATGTCATGGTTAATATCTCACAATCCTGAATGATACAACGGAGTATTAGGGCCATTGTAGGTAATCAATCAATCAATCAATCCATCCATCCATCCATCCATCCATCCATCCATCCATCCATCCATCCATCCATCCATCCAGCACTGAGGGAGGGGGGAAAAACAATCATGTGCACATGTTTTGGGGTTGTCCATCTCTGGCTGGTTTCTGGGAAGATATTTTTTAATACACTTTCAGAAATAAGCGACACACAGATTGAACCAGAGCCCATAACAGCATTATCCGGTGTTCCTCCAACTGCACGACATCTGACCAAAATTAAAAAGGATGTGATTGCCTTTGTTACTTTGTTGGCGAGATGACAAATTTTGCACAGCTGGAAATCTCCTGCACCTCCATCCCATGCCATTTGGATTAAAGACATTTCAAATTGCATCAAAATGGAAAAAATCAAACACACATTGAAGGGGTCTGTGAATAAATTCTGGGCAATGTGAGCCCCTTTTTTCTCTTATATTAAGCGACTGGATTTCCCTGCAATTTCAAGTTAATTATGTTTTTTTTTTTTAATTGTCATTCCCTTATCTCTATTCTTGGTGTATGGGGGTGAGGACACGCTGTACTTTGTCAGTGTAAAAGACCTTAGAGTGTGGACGACACTGTTCATTTGATCTGGTTGACTTGTGAAATAACGCTGGTTACGAATGTAACCGTGGTTCTATGACTAAGTGGAAGACCGCCAGGGCGGTGCTGAAAGCACTAGTGGAAGGATCTTTGCATCCGTGCGTTTCGAGAATCACATACAAAAGTTGTCATCTCATGACGTATGACGTGCCTGCCTATATAAGGCAACATCCCACGTCATTTGGCCTCAAGATCATTCTCGCGCAATCCGAGTGACCAAAGACCCTGGCGGTCTTCCACTTAGTCATAGAACCATGGTTACATTCGTAACCAGCGTTCTATTTCCTTCACTCCAGACCGCCAGGGCGGTGCTGAAAGCACTAGTGGAAGACGAATACCAACCCAGTCATGAGGAATTCAGAAGAGCATTACCACCTTCTGGAAGAACAGCTGCACACAGCAATGGCATGGACGCAACATTTAGCCTGTAGTACCGGGCAAATGTACTGGACCAAGTTGCAGCAGCACAAATGTCAGAGAGTGGTACACCCCGGAAAGCTGCCCATGATGTTGCCTGAGCATGCGTCGAATGGCAGTGGACAGGAGAGGGCACAGTATGTCCCATAGATTCATAGGCATGGGTGATTGCCTCCACAACCTAATGGGAGAGCCGCTGCTTGGACAGAGGCCTTCCTCTCGGAGCACCACCAAAACAAACAAACAATTGGTCTATCGTACGAAAGGCTGCCGTCCTATCAAAATAAAACCTCAGAGCCCTGACAGGGCACAACTCTGCACGCAAGTCCGTCCTGTCCACCGGTATAGCAGTCAGCAAAATCGGCTGGTTGCTAAACTGGGGAGATAAGACTTTCGGGAGGAAAGCTGGGTTAGGCCACAATGAAACACTGTCAAACATAGGGCCCCAACGAAGACAAACAGTATTCACTGAGAGGGCATGTAGCTCACTCACACGCTGGGCTGTTGTGATGGCAAGGAGAAAAGCCGTTTTAACAGAAAGCCACTTAATGTCAGCTGCTGACAGGGGCTTATAAGGAGGCAAGCAAAGGGATTCGAGCACAGTGTTCAGATCCCATGACGGACTCCGCACAAAATGCGGAGGATTAAGACGAAATGCCCCTCTCAAAAAGGCTACCACCAGCCGGTGGGACCCAAGTGAAACACCTCCAACCTCTGAACGGTGGGCTGTTAGTGCTGCAACATACACCTTAAGTGTAGATGCAGCCCTGCCAAGCTCTAAAAGGTGCTGCAGGAAATCTAAAGTCTGTGGAACAGAGCAGCTTAGGGGGTCGATGTTGCGTTCGGCACACCAATCACAGAACACCTTCCACTTGCCTGCATACAAGCGTCGGGTAGATTCTGCACGTGCGTTCACCATAGTGTTCCTGGTCCCTTCTGAACACTCCAGTAGTAGCCCCGGGGCCCCAAGGGCCACACCCAGAGCTTCAGGCGTTCGGGACATGGGTGTTGAATCCTGCCCTCCATCTGCGTCAGCAAGTTGGGCCTGCTGGGCAGCTGACAAGGGGGTCCCACTAGTGACAGCAGGAGCTGGAACCATGGCCTGGATGGCCAATGAGGAGCTATCAATAGCACATGGTGACTGTGATCGTGCACACGGCAGAGAGTCCTCCACAACAGTGGTAGAGGGGGAAAGGCATAAAGGATGGCCCTCGGCCAGTTGTGGGCCAGAGCATCCTGGCCCAACGCTAGAGTTTCTTCTCCCAGGGAAAACCATGTCGGACAATGAGTTGTCCGACTGCTCGCAAACAGGTCCACAGTTGCTCTCCCATAGGTTTTCCAGATCTGTTCCACCGTGCCTGGATGCAGTTTCCAATCCTCTTGAGACACCTTGCCGCGTGACAGAGCATCTGCCACAGTGTTTAGGCATCCAGGTAGATAAGATGCTCTTATGGAAAAGAGGTTGTCCTGAGCCCATACTAGGAGACTGTGAGCCACCTGAAGCGCAGCTACAGACCTTGTGCCCCCCTGATGATTGATATAGAAAACAGTTGCCACGTTGTCTATATGTACCAATACATGTTTGCCCCGTAGCACTTCCTGAAAGTGGCACAACGTCAGAAACACCGCCATCAACTCCAGTGTGTTGATGTGGGACGTGCGCCACGGAGCAGGCCAGGTGCCGTTCACACCTTGCCGACGCCAGACTCCACCCCAACCCATGAGGGAAGCATCTGTCCGGATAACCTCCCACCGTCCTGGTGGGGGACCAAGTGGAACTCCACGAGTGAGAAAGTGTGCCTGGGACCAAGGTCCTAGCATGAGCATGCAACGGCATGTTATTCTCACCCTCATGTGACTGTCTCGCACTGGACACAGACACAGTTGAAGAAGCCATCTCTGAAAAGCCCTTAGCCACAGAAGACCCAGAGGAATGACTACTGAGGCTGCTGTAAGTTTCCCCAACAGCTGAAGGGGAGAAACATAATGCTGAGTTCCCCCGACACGAAGGTGGTTCACTCCAGTGAGAATTGAACTTATGCTGTCTGGCGTGGGACTGGTCAGCATAGTGTTCGAATCCAGGGCAAGGCCGATGAAATGTGTTGCCTGGATTGGGACCAGTTTGCACTTCCTCTCGTTCAACCTTCTTAAATCTAAAATCAGCCTGAACCTGCCATCTTTCTTTGGAACGAGAAAATAAACTGAAAAGAAACCCCCTGGGTGAACAATGGGGTCGACCATCTCTATGGCTCCTTTTGTTAGTAACAACTGAACTTCTCTCGACAAGGCTTCTGCCTGTCTTGGATTGGTTATAACTGTCTGCCTCACACCCAAATGCATTGGTGGCCGGCGGCAGAATTGCAGGCGGTACCCTTCTGAAAGGATGGTGAGTAGCCATTGGTTGGTTGCTATTTCACACCAACACACTAGCTGGCTGCCTGTAAAAACTCCTGCCACTGGCCCTGACCTGTCAGTGGTCCTATCTACATTTTTCGGAAGGGATGGGGGGGGCGACGGCGGCGGGGAGGACCTGTCTTTCGAAAAGGGCGAAAACTCATGTGTGGCTGAGCGCCACCCTGCCTGGCCGAGGGAGATGAGGGAGGTGGGGGATTGGGGGCCTGCTGCTGGGGTCGATGGGGAGACCTTTGTGCAGCTCTAGGGGCCACATGCCTAAAGCGTGAGGCAGAAGGGTTTGGTGGAGCTCTGAAAGTGGGTGCTACGCCCACATGATGGGAGCGAGACTCTGTAAGAGACACACGTCTGTCAAGGGCCTCTTGTGCTGCTGGCCCAAAGACCTGTCCAGGTGCCAGTGGGAGGTGCCTCAGGTTGTTCCTGCATACTTCTGGCAGAGGCGATTGAGCCAGCCACACTTGTCGACGGGCCTGCAGCAAGGTGCCCAAGGTAGTGCCACACTGGTTGGCAATGACACCCATAGCCTGCAGTGCAAGTTCCAGTAACTCAGCCGCCAGTGGGTCTGCCGATGATGTGTTGAGTGTTGAGTGCAGCATAACAAGCATGTGTGCCAGTGAGTTAGACACCCTGCCAAGAAAGGCAGTAGAGTTGTAAGCACGAGAAAGTAGCTCGTCTGTGCAGCGGCACTCAGCGTTAGGGCAACGCACCTGCTCCCGAAGTGCTTCATCGGGAGACACAATGAGCGAAGCAATGCTTGATTTGACTACTGGCATGCTACCCAAGCCAACAGCACCGGGGTCCTGCATCGCCGCAAGCATGCGAGACATCTGGTCTGGACGGGCAGGTTTCGTAGCAGCCTCCAGGACAGAGGCCACCACAGAAGTAAAGTCACGACACTGTGGAATTACCAGAGAGGCACGCTGAACACGGCACAGGAACATGTTCTCAGATCCGGTAGGAGGTGCCAGGGTGTCCAACTGCAAACGTGCAAGCAAAGCCTTCAGTGTGGCCTCCACCGAACCCACCACTGAGGCAGACTCCCCAGATTGCCCAGAGGTAACATCACTGCCTGAATCACGGGGCTCAACACCTGGCAGGACTTCGCTTGGTGGCTGCGCTGAGGAAGAAGGCTGACTGAAAAAGGTGTCTGAGGCAGCCACAGACATCACTTCCTCTTGGTCAGGTGGCTGAGAACATGAGCCAAAGGGTGACAAGGAGGCAGGTGGTGCAGGCTGTTCCTCTACAGTACCTACCTGTGTCCCTGCTGTGGGGGGGGGGGGGGGGGGCTTGCAAGCAGAGGCAGCAGACGCTCCACTGTAGATGACAGCAGTTTCACTTTATGCTCTAACTCGGAAGACTTCGATTTTTTGCGCTGTTTTGCATGCACTGGTGGTGAAAGCTTACGCTTACGCTGTGCCTGAGAATCCGAGAGCAGAAAACTTCTAGACGCACGTTCCACACCAGCCAACCGCGCCTGTCTAACAGTAAGCGGCATTAATGCACAGGAAGGGCATGGATCAGACATTGCATCCCTTAGATGTTGCATGCCAAGGCACTCCGCGCAGCAATCATGTGCATCCAGCACCTCCATTAGATTGGGGCAAGTGGAACACCTCACTGAATCCATCTCATATAATAAATAAATATATTACGTTCATTATGTCTTCTTCTTAAATCAAAATAATTAGTTTTTCTTTTGTTTCAGACATGTAAAAGCTTTTTACCTTTACCTGAATCCATCTCAGTGTCTACTCACCCACGATTTTTTTTTTTAAGAAAAGAAGCAAGGTGTAGCACTGCTTGCTAGCCTGGCAACCAAGGCTAGCGAGTTCGCAAGTGCAACTTTACCGCTATAGACAACAATTTATTAGCAACCAGAGACCCGATGCTCACATAAAGTTGTAAGTACATGTTAACGTTATTGGCAACCAATTCGCTAACTCGCTCAACACTGACAAACCTGCCGGCAACCGAACAGTTTGTGACAAGACCGATATAATAGCCGTCCCTGAAAACTTGGCAGCCAAGATTCAGTGACTATCGATGCATAAAACTAGTTACCTTAGCGACCAAACAGCTCGCGTAGAGTCGAGTCCCACTGAAGTCCTCTTCAGTCACGAGCTGCACTGTAGATTGTCGCAGGTATTCCCACAGTTAACACAATTCCAATAGAAGAGATGCGATTCCAACGCGAGAAAAAAGAAGAGGCCAAATGATGTGGGATGTTGCCTTATATAGGCAGGCACGTCATACGTCATGAGATGACAACTTTTGTATGCGATTCTCGAAACGCGCGGATGCAAAGATCCTTCCACTAGTGCTTTCAGCACCGCCCTGGCGGTCTGGAGTGAAGGAAATAGAACTTGGTCATACTATGCTAGTTTTTTTGTTTTGTTGTTTTTTTCTGTGTTCTGTCTTATGTTTATTTTACACTCTGTTGTTTTATTGTTCTTAATGTTATTTCATACACCTAATGTAAAATTACAAGTGCAATTATTTTGTAATGCAGATAATACTAAAACTCAATAAAAATAAGTTGAAAAAACCCTCAGACTTTCCGAGATTAAAGTCATAAATTATGAGAAAAAATTGGATATTCTCTGAGATTGCAAAGTCATAAATTTGCAAGAAATAATAATAGAAATTACAAAATTAAAAAGTCAAAAATTTACGAGAAAAAATCTCAAATATTCTCCGAGACAACAATCACGTTTCCCAGGTGCAGTGCATTCTGGGGAATGTAGATGATAATCTCTTTTATTCTTTTACATTGTGTGATCAAGAAGGGAAGCCTGAAGTTCCTATGACTTTCAGCTCAGCTGTGGCATCTGTAGTGTGATGGCGTTGATCCAACCTTGCAAAGTGAAGCAATCTGGTTCCTTGGAGAAAAAAAAAAAGACACTCTTTTCCCGAGTTTTTATTTTTCTCATAAATTTGTAACTTTTTAATCTCTGAATTTCTGACACCTTTTTTTCTTGCACATTTTAGACTTTATAATCTCAGAGAATATAGAGTTATTTCTCATAAATTTTGTAAATCTTGTAAAGTTTTCTCATACTACAGTGGTGCTTGAAAGTTAGTGAACCCTTAGAATTTTTTATATTTCTGCATAAGTATGACCTAAAACATAATCAGATTTTCACACAAGTCCTAAAAGTAGATAAAGAGAACCCAGTTAAACAAACAAGACAAAAATATTATATGTGGTCATTTATTTATTGAGGAAAATGATCCAATATTACATATCTGTGAGTGGCAAAAGTATGTGAACCTCTAGGATTAGCAGTTAATTTGAAGGTGAAATTACCCTTACAGAAAAAAACACATGAATTTCCCATGTATTTCACATGTGATCACATAAAATTGGGCCAAAACCACGTTTCCCATGTGCAAAACACATTTTCCACATATTTCACATGTGAGAAATCACATATGAAGTTCATGTGTTTTTTTTTCTGTAAGGGTAGAGTCAGGTGTTTTCAATCAATGGAATGACAATCAGGTGTGAGTGGGCACCCTGTTTTATTTAAAGAACAGGGATCTATCAAAGTCTGATCTTCACAACACATGTTTGTGGAAGTGTATCATGGCACGAACAAAGGAGATTTCTGAGGACCTCAGAAAAAGCGTTGTTGATGCTCATCAGGCTGGAAAAGCTTACAAAAGCATCTCTCAAGAGTTTGGACTCCACCAATCCACAGTCAGACAGATTGTGTACAAATGGAGGAAATTCAAGACCATTGTTACCCTCTCCAGGAGTGGTCGACCAACAAAGATCACTCCAAGAGCAAGGTGTGTGATAGTCGGTGAGGTCACAAAGGACTCCAGGGTAACTTCTAAGCAGCTGAAGGCCTCTCTCACATTGGCTAATGTTAATGTTCATGAGTCCACCATCAGGAGAACACTGAACAACAATGGTGTGCATGGCAGCATTGCAAGGAGAAAACCACTGCTCTCCAAAAAGAACATTGCTGCTCATCTGCAGTTTGCTAAAGATCACATGGATCTTGCATGTGATGTCACAGCCGATCCAAATTGTGACAGACGCCATCTTGTCGGTCAAACGCCATATTTCCGCCTTCTACTTCTGGTTCTACTTCTGGTTCTACTTCTACCTTTTCTTCTGGAAAACCCTACTATATACAATTCTACTACAACGGCTGCAGCTACAAGCTCTCCCTATCTGTGCACGTTTTTTATGTTTTTTGTGTGTATTTTTGCGTGTTGTTAGTCTGTACTGGACTTCAATATCCACTACAACCGTATGGACTTACTGGACATTGGTTTCCAGCAGAAAATGACGGTTTGTAGCGATTTCCATCGCATGCACAACATTCCGGACGAGATAACAAGACCAGTGGGGTCTCCTTGGATTGTTATCGGAAGCAAAGCGAAGGAGGCGGCGTCGGGAGTGGAAGCAAAAGCGAGGCTGCAGGCAGAGCCGGCCTGTTGACTAAGCTCAGAAAACAGCCACTCAAATCTCCACTGCTAAGCCTCTATCTCTCCAACGCCAGATCCATGGTAAACAAGACGGACGATTTGGAATTACAGCTGGAATTACCTTATTCTATTCTATTCTATAATCGGCTGGTCAGTGCTATACTCAATACTTAAGTGACTTACCCGTCCAATGAGGATTGTTATTTTCTTGTTTACAAGATGCCACATCTGAGTCGCTGACAAATCCTGAATTTCTGTAAAGATAACTGTCCAGAGATTTATAAGTACGCAGTGCTTCACCACTGAACAGCGAGGGAAAGTTAATGAGGTAATTATACACGTCTGGGTATTCCACCTCTGGCAGTTCCATATCCACTGACATGGTCGTGAAAACTACATCCGGTAAGCCATAAGGGTCACTAATCTGTAGATTGTTTATTTTAGACATATATCTAGTTATCTGTTCATTAGAAAAATGAGCCGTGTAGTCCGTCGGTTGAAATTGATCCATTCTGTACACAAGTGCAGCAGTATTCAGCTGTGTTTTTTACCGACAAGATGGCGGCTGTTAACTTTCCGGTCACGTGACTGCAAGATCTCTATAGGAAAAATGTTTTGTGGATGGATGAGACCAAAATAGAACTTTTTGGTTTAAATGAGAAGTGTTATGTTTGGAGAAAGGAAAACACTGCATTCCAACATAAGAACCTTATCCCATCTGTGAAACATGGTGGTGGTAGTATCATGGTTTGGGCCTGTTTTGCAGCATCTGGGCCAGGACGGCTTTCCGTCACTGATGGAACAATGAATTCTGAATTATACCAGCGAATTCTAAAGGAAAATGTCAGGACATCTGTCCATGAACTGAATCTCAAGAGAAGGTGGGTCATGCAGCAAGGCAACGACCCTAAGCACACAAGTCGTTCTACCAAAGAATGGTTAAAGAAGAATAAAGTTAATGTTTTGGAATGGCCAAGTCAAAGTCCTGACCTTAATCCAATTGAAATGTTGTGGAAGGACCTGAAGCGAGCAGTTCATGTGAGGAAACCCACCAACATCCCAGAGTTGAAGCTGTTCTGTATGGAGGAATGGACTAAAATTCCTCCAAGCCAGTGTGCAGGACTGATCAACAGTTACCAGAAATGTTTAGTTGCAGTTATTGCTGCACAAGGGGGTCACACCAGATACTGAAAGCAAAGGTTCACATACTTTTGCCACTCACACATATGTAATTTTGGATCATTTTCCTTAATAAATAAATGGCCAAGTATAACATTTTTGTCTCATTTGTTTAACTGGGTTCTCTTTATCTACTTTTAGGACTTGTGTGAAAGTCTGGTGATGTTTTAGGTCATATTTATACAGAAATATAGAAAATTCTAAAGAGTTCACAAACTTTCAAGCACCACTGTACAGTGGTCCTAATATTCCATTGTATGAATGTGCACATCCGTTGCTAATATTCAATTCCCAGTATGTTTTCTTTGCATTTTTCCATAGCGTCCCAGTTGACAATTTAATTTCATAGAGTAAAATAGTAGGAAATTAGTAAAATGGGGAAGTTCATAATATCTTCGTGTTTTCTGAAGTTTGCTTTTATATTTCTAAAAAAAATGAACTGATTTCACATTTGAGGAGCGCACAGAATGAATATCTACCATTTATTTTGTCTATTTATTTTAAACTTAGCTTATCATCAGCCATGGAATTGAAGACCACTAGTTCCTACAGCGTGTGTTCTTGATTTTACCTTGTATTTTTTTCCCCAGAAATGTTACAGTGAACCAATTTCATAGTAAACAACAGTACAGTAAAGCTCTCACCATTAAGTCATCTATCTGTTTCATCCAGTTATTAAATTTAGTTAAAAATAATTGAACTGAGTTAGTGTTTTTGTTGAGCAAACTTATGCAAAATCAACCATTCTATTCCAGGAAAGTAGTGTTACAGTACATACAGTAATTATTAAGAATGTGTGCATATACACTTTTCTAGTGTCTACACCTTAAGTAAACCAGATAAGCGACAGCTTATTTCCTGAAGATGGTTATGCTGAATAAAGTATATGTGCCAAAAAAACCAAAACAAACAAACAAACAAAAAACCCCATAATCTTCTAAAACTACTGAGGTCCAGCCCTCTGTGTCCTCATAACTATTTATACAAACAGCTGATAGTTTGATCGGTTGATCTGGAAGTCTTCATTGCTTAATGAGTCACTCTTTTACATACCATTGCATCCTCCAGTGATGAGTGGTGGTGATATTGGATAGATAGGCTAAAATCTCTAAATAGTTTGGTAATGAAACCGTTTGAGTTGAACAGCATATCATATTACAAGGTCTCACTGATGATGTCAGGCTTGTAATACTCCAGGACTCGGACTCAAGTCCGACTCATGTCCTAATTTTATGGACTTGACTTGGACTTGAGCACTGATGACTCGGACTCATGCATTAACTGCATTTGGACTCGTGGTAAATTGGAGATGAGGACTTGGATTTTTTCTTTATTTTTTGTAACATGCCATAATAATTTGGCATAAGACATTTATATCTACATTAATTTTTATACTAATTTCGTGCAAGAAAAGGCACATTCACCTGCTCATACTTCATGTTCAGGAACAAACTGACGTTAATGGCGCTAAAATGCCTGGAGAGAAGCCCCTAGGATTGTCTGCTTTGCTTATACAGACTTCTCATGCAGTGGGAAAAAATGCACTGCTGTGTGTTCCATATGTAGAAGAACTATTGAGGAGATGACGGGGACAACCTCAAACTTCAATTGTCATTTGGTAAGACTCCACCCAGAGAAGGAAGTGACACGCTATGTTCATTGCTCTGTTGATAGAGGGACTTGCTTACTGACCAATGAACTAGCTAGTGTTAACCCTCTCTCATGTTATTTGCCCTGTTGATAGCAGGGCTTGCTGAGTGATGAACAAATCAAATCAAATCAAGTTTATTTGTATAGCGCTTTTAACAATAAACATTGTCGCAAAGCAGCTTTACAGAATTTGAACGACTTAAAACATGAGCTAATTTTATCCCTAATCTATCCCCAATGAGCAAGCCTGTGGCGACGGTGGCAAGGAAAAACTCCCTCAGACGACATGAGGAAGAAACCTCGAGAGGAACCAGACTCAAAAGGGAACCCATCCTCATTTGGGCAACAACAGACAGCCTGACTATAATATTAACAGTTTTAACAGATATAACCCTCAACTGTCCTCATGGGGCCGTCCTTCACAGGAGCGGTGCGATAAAACTCCGACCAGACACAGGGCACCAGGATGGATCAAGCAGGTCCGAGGGGCAGATGAGGCCAGCATCTCAATCCCAGGATCAACATGTAACTCAGAGGAACAGATTTGGGGGGGGGGGGGAGAAAGAAAACACGTTGTTAGGTATGCCCTAAAACAAGCTTTTTATCTGTAGCCTATTAACTAAAATGGGGGTGGTCAAGCAGTAACATGAGTCCAACATAATAGCAGAAATGGTTTCACATAAAGGCAGAAACAGACACCGTCAAATGGTGTGGTTGGAGTCTTGTTCTTGGGCTTGATTCGAAATTTTCTTTAATGACTTGGAATTGACTCGGACTTGAACACTGGGGCCTCGAGACTGGACTCGGACTCGAAGTTTAGTGACTCGATTACAACACTGGATGATGTAATAACGATGTGGGGCAAACTACAACACACACAAGACAGATAGGCAGCTGTATTCATCATGTCTAACTGATTTTGTGCCATGCTTCCTTTAAATACTGAAAAGGGTAAACAGAAAAGTTGTAATTCATTCAAACAAACAAAACCACTAGTTATACTTTTAAATTCCTCCACAAAGGCATTATAGAGTGAATAATCCACCTTATTCAAGCTCATTACACCTTCTCAATCACTGTATGAATATGTCAGCCAAGTGGTCTGAAAAATACCTGCAAATCTAGGGAGCATTTCACTCTGTGTAATCACCCGAGATCATCACTGCATGAATCTACAGTCTGGGCTAGAGAGAAATCAGCCCCAGCCTCACTTCTTCATACCTTTCTGTGTATTTGTCTGATGACCATTGGAGGCACTGAACCACCTGGTTCCACAAAAATCCAAAAATAACCTTCCTTAATCCATTTGTTAACAGTAAATAATCTGATGCCAAAAAATGAAACCTTATATTGATGTCCTTTTGTCTTTGAAAGACAGCCCTGCTAGCTCATTTACAGTGCCTGCCCCTAATTGCATCACAAACTTAATATCTATGCACTGACTGTGGTACTGAGCATTCAGACTTGATGTCTTTTTAATGATTTTGTTTTTGGACTGATGGGTTTATACTCCTGTTCTTTGGCATCACTGTTAGGTTACATCTGGTGAGCTGCGAGAAACTCACTGATTCTCCTTTCAGCTAATATCCTAATCTTTCTTGGCATCTCTGCTCAGACAAGTGTCATGTTTTTACTCTTGGGAATTTAAACTATTTTGCTGTTGAACATAAGCACAAGGAGACTTGGAATTTCTTTCTTTCTTCCCTCCCAACTGTTGAGTAAGTGTCCGAGTTCAGTGACTCTTTCTAAAGGATGTGGGTGCTGATTATTAAATAGTGTTAAATATTTTCATCCTGCACAAGTAGTTCAGCTGAGCTGTGTTTTTAAATGTGTGTTGGCTAAAGAATACTATAATGTCCATATGACGTCAATGACAGAAGAAAACTCGAACGCTAAGTAATTTATAATACAGTTGGATCAGTTCACTTGGAAAAGAAATATGGATGGTTTGAATTGGTGTAGTTACTGATTAGAGTAGAGACATCAGGGTTCACAAAATATTCCAACTCAGTGCAACTTGTTATATCATTAGTTCTGATATAAACTGTATTGTTTGGTACAACGACCTAAATTCTGGGAAATGGTTGCTTGCACTGCTGACTGATTATTTTCCTGAGCATCAGGAGGGTTTGGTTTGGAATGCCAAGAAATAAAGCTTGCCTTATGCTTTTTCAATCTGCACCCAAACTTTGAATCAGATGATAGCCAAAAGCTGTTGAACAAATTCATGAACATGAACTCCACCCCTCCCCCCACCTTCTGTATTTATTTGGATGTTTAACCAACCAAAGATTAGACATCAGTTGACATACTAATCTTCCCCAAGTCATAGCTTTAACCTGTTTGCATTCATTATACGAGGCTGCTAGAAGCTTCACAGACAAAATCATCCATCCACCTGGGTCGTGGGGGAAACTGGAGCCAATCCCAGCTGACTTCGGGTGAGAGGCAGGGTACACCCCAGGCAGGTTGCCAATCTATCACATCACAGGGCTACCACAGAGACAAACAACCATTCATACTCACACCTACTGGCAATTTAGAGGAGCTAGTTGAAATAATCTGCATGTCTTTGAACTGTGGGAGGAAACCAGAGCACACGGAAGAAACCCATGCAGGTACGGGGAGAACAGCCCCAGTCAGAGAGAGAAAGGCCCCATGCTACAGGGTTCAAACACAGAACCTTCTTGCTGTGGGGCAACAGCACTAACCACTGCACCACTGTACCACCCCAAATATACAGTAGGGCAAAAAAGTATTTAGTCAGCCACCAATTGTGGAAGTTCTCCCACTTAAAAAGATGAGAGAGGCCTGTAATTTTCATCATAGGTACACTTCAACTATGAGAGACAGAATGGGGGAAAAGAATCCAGGAAATCACATTGTAGGATTTTTAATGAATTAATCGGTAAATTCCTCGGTAAAATAAGTATTTGGTCACCTACAAACAAGCAAGATTTCTGGCTCTCACAGACCTGTAACAACTTCTTTAAGAGGCTCCTCTGTCCTCCACTCATTACCTGTATTAATGGCACCTGTTTGAACTCGTTATCAGTATAAAAGACACCTGTCCACAACCTCAAACAGTCACACTCCAAACTCCACTATGGCCAAGACCAAAGAGCTGTCAAAGGACACCAGAAACAAAATTGTAGACCTGCACCAGGCTGGGAAGACTGAATCTGCAATAGGTAAGCAGCTTGGTGTGAAGAAATCAACTGTGGGAGCAATTATTAGAAAATGGAAGACATACAAGACCACTGATAATCTCCCTCGATCTGGGGCTCCACGCAAGATCTCACCCCATGGGGTCAAAATGATCACAAGAATGGTGAGCAAAAATCCCAGAACCACACGGGGGGACCTAGTGAATGACCTGCAGAGAGCTGGGACCAAAGTAACAAAGGCTACCATCAGTAACACACTACACCGCCAGGGACTCAAATCCTGCAGTGCCAGACGTGTCCCCCTGCTTAAGCCAGTACATGTCCAGGCCCGTCTGAAGTTTGCTAGAGAGCATTTGGATGATCCAGAAGAGGATTGGGAGAATGTCATATGGTCAGATGAAACCAAAATAGAACTTTTTGGTAAAAACTCAACTTGTCGTGTTTGGAGGAGAAAGAATGCTGAGTTGCATCCAAAGAACACCATACCTACTGTGAAGCACGGGGGTGGAAACATCATGCTTTGGGGCTGTTTTTCTGCAAAGGGACCAGGACGACTGATCCGTGTAAAGGAAAGAATGAATGGGGCCATGTATCGTGAGATTTTGAGTGAAAACCTCCTTGCATCAGCAAGGGCATTGAAGATGAAACGTGGCTGGGTCTTTCAGCATGACAATGATCCCAAACACACCACCCGGGCAACGAAGGAGTGGCTTCGTAAGAAGCATTTCAAGGTCCTGGAGTGGCCTAGCCAGTCTCCAGATCTCAACCCCATAGAAAATCTTTGGAGGGAGTTGAAAGTCCGTGTTGTCCAGCGACAGCCCCAAAACATCACTGCTCTAGAGGAGATCTGCATGGAGGAATGGGCCAAAATACCAGCAACAGTGTGTGAAAACCTTGTGAAGACTTACAGAAAACGTTTGACCTCTGTCATTGCCAACAAAGGGTATATAACAAAGTATTGAGATTAACTTTTGTTATTGACCAAATACTTATTTTCCACCATATTTTGCAAATAAATTCTTTAAAAATCAGACAATGTGATTTTCTGGATTTTTTTTTTCTCGTTTTGTCTCTCATAGTTGAAGTGTACCTATGATGAAAATTACAGGCCTCTCTCATCTTTTTAAGTGGGAGAACTTGCACAATTGGTGACTAAATACTTTTTTGCCCCACTGTAATCATGTTAGTGGTAAATAAAGTAAACAGAACAAAAAGCGTAATTTAAACATAACCACAGTAATGGCATTTCTGCATTACTTCATTAAGTGTAGACATGGTGAATGTGTGTGGTTCGGCAGGTGGCTTGGCATCTGCAGGCAGAATCTAATTATAATAAATCTGTCAGTGAAGTGGGAGATTCCATGATTGGGGTGCCATTTGTGTCCAACTTATATGACATTTACAAATATGTATGTAGAATAAAGGTGAAAGAGATTTTACGCATCGGCAAAGTGTCCTTCAAAAACAACACGTGCATGTTGTGTGCAAAATAATAATTCTGATTAAAATTATCCATATTGTTGTTTGTGTTATTTTATAGGTGCATAATAATTAATCTAGCATTTTGCTTACTCTACTTTCTCTTTACTTTGAAAAAAAATTATTAAAGTACTTATTTTACAGTAACATTAAATCCACTAAATATAACAAGCTTGAAAACTCCTCCATGAGTCATCCATTATAAGTGATGGAAAATTCAAAGTCATATTCACTCAAACCTCTTAGCTGAACATATTCACCTCGATGAAATATTTGTGAGGCTCCACAACTTACTTGTTGAAGTTAGGACATCCAAATTTCCTGAAGATTATGGGAAGAAGAAAAGTGCATTATCTCTTTTTCCCCCTTCATCCCCAGTGATAACTGTGACCTTGACTGACAAGTCCACTTTGAAAGTACTTTGGCATAGCTGTTACTTATCCAGGCGGCACAGTGGTGCACTGTCGTTTCACAGCAAGAAGGTTCTGGGTTCAAGCCCAGTGGCTGACGGGGGCTTTTCTCTGTGGAGTTTGTGTGTCGTCCCTATGTCTCTGTGGGTTTCCACCAGGTGTTCCGGTTTCCCCCACAGGCCAAAGACATGCAGGTTAGGTTAATTGGTGGCTCTAAATTGACCGTGAGTGTGAATGGTTGTTTGTCTCTATGTGTCAGCCTTGTGATGGTTTGGTGACTTGTCCAGGGTGTACCCCACCTCTCGCCCATAGTCAGCTGGGATAGGCTCCAGCTTGCCCGCGACCCTACACAGGATCAACAGTTACGGAAAATAGATGGATGTTACTTATCCACAATTTTTGTATTTGGGTAAAAAACAAAATAACCCTCAATCCTGTAACTTAATTAAGCCCAAAATGCAGCCTGTTAGCAGTAAAATGACTTATTGGTATCCAAAATGGGTTTTGTAAGTTTACTTATATGTTTTCTTTCTAAGAAATAAAGTTTTTAAGAGTTACAAGGCTAAATAGCACCCCGACCATGGATTCAGCCATGGAAATCAGGTAATGTCCAGCTTAGCCATGGAGACAATAATAGTTAAAAAGAAGCAGTAAACAAAAAGCTGCAGGTATTTTTTTTATTTTTGACAGATGTTATTGTGTTATTTACTCAGAATGAAAAAAAAAAACCTTCTGACCTTTGAATCTGGAGCCTGTAGTCTTTTACAATGTTGTCTCGTCTGTCACTTGACAGTTGACTGCTGTAGTTCTCTCAACTTAGCCTCAGCTTAGCAAACACTTGTGTTATATTTTCCATTAGAAAAACCTGGGGTCACCGGTATGTCTGCCTCTGCTAGCCAAAACCAGATGGGGTTTTCCTATAAACAAGTGTACAGGGAATATTTATACAGTCTATGGCACCTGACGCCATAACACTCATGACATTCTGTTTAGTAGCCAATGTTGCCATAAGTCACTTTAGAGAATTAAGTAAATATTTTCAATATAGCCATGCTATTGTTTATTATAGAATGGCAAAAGCTTTAAATCTTGCCAAATCCTATTTTTAAAAAAATGTCAGTTAATAACAGCTTGTCCTGTGATGTGTGCTGTTTTTTAGTGCCGGCACCTTTTTGTCATGCAGGGGTCTATTTACTGTGAGGTAGATGCTAAAACATAGTCACTTCTAATGCATGACGTTTGGAACTTATCACACAAACCATCACAGCCGTGCTTTCACATTTCACCTCTGCTGCTCATAAAACCTCTGATTAGTGCATTTGCACCTCATTTGTTAAAGACGTCACCCAGCAAAATTTTATGTTTACATTCCACTTGATTATCACCTGTCTTCAAGCTCAGTTCAACCTGTTGCTTTTGTTTCCTGGGACATTTGTTCTTTAACTACAAAACGTGTTATTTGGAACAATGCTTGCTTTAACTTCAGGTGAAGTGTTCTTTCTGTTTAAGACATGGCATGAGGAATTTTTTAGATTAACTATAACCATTGAAAATGTTGTTGCTGTATGGAAGTTCAGGATTGTTGTAATATAACAATTGGTGCAAAGTTCCTGGTGTTAATTCCTTGTTAAATTCAGCCTGGAAGTCCTGGAATAACCCCAACACAAATAAGGAAAGCAGTGAAAACCTCCCATAAATTTGGCCATGGTTCAACTCAATTGGTGGTCAGCAAGAAGGAAAAAATGTACAAAGTGAGAGAAAGGGAAGATGATTAAAACTGACAGGAGGAAAGAAAACACGGCACATGAGGCTGCCCCAAAATAATTCATCGATGAAAGCGGCCTCCTGCTGACAACGGCCGTTTGGAGCAGCTTTGTTGTAATTACTTTTTACTATTCTGTTCTAGAGTAGACCACCCTGGAAAGTTGAAGCGTGATTAAATCAGTTGCCCTTTTTAGAATCCTGACTCGTAGAACCTACAAGTTAGATGCTAAGATCTGTGCTTTCTTGAATGATGGTATGCCGAATTTACAGTGATGACATTATGGATACTGTAATAAGCTTAACCGATACTCATGAATTCCACTGAGCCATTCCGTCCTAACTCTCAAATTATGAGCCTGAGTGCATATCACAAGATGTTATCTCAGACTTTGAAGATACTTCTCTCGCTGCAGTAATCTGAATGGCATCGTCTCTTGGATGCAGATCCTCCTACATATTCTATGCTTTGGCATACATCTGGCATGCTTAATCAACAAATCCGGAGTCCTAACCTGTCACTAGAATATAAATGGCCAGGGTTTCATCTGAGAAAGGTTTTTTTTTTTAAAGTCTTGCCCATCAGTTAAGACCTCGTTAAAAGCTCATTCCAGAAACAAAAAGATGAGGTTCGTCATTCGATCTGAATCTGTTTGTCTCTATCGAGGCAGTGACTTTCTGTAGTGAGAAATTAGTTCACTGCATTCTTACTGCATGTTTTATTAATTGTCTGTGACCTGTGGGTAATTCAGCAATGGTAAATTTGTCAGCAACTTGAATTAGGAATCGTTCACATTTTGAGACTTTGAATTTATAATGTTCTGTGTGGCTTTTTTGTATTAAAAATGTGATCATTTTTACGCCCAAGTATTGCTGAAAAAACGTTTAAAAGTATTTGCTTTGACCTTATGGAGATTCTTAGCGATCACGCTATTGTCAGATAGAACATAACTTCAAGGCCTAGAATTGTGGCATAGTAAAAGTGTAGGGGAGAGCGGGGAGACTTGGGACATGTTTTCAGCTTTTGTAGATTGTGTGAAATTCTTCGCAGGTAGCGTCACATTCATGTTGCATTAGAGAGTATTTACTCTATCCTCTTACCACAACATTAGTTTCTCAGCTTGTCACATTTACTGGCCTTCAGGCCAGGGGCGATTCTAGCATCTGATCTTTGGGGGTGCTTAGCCCCCAGAGCTGACAGAGGCACCTGGCTTGAACGACAGTGTTTCCACGTTTATTCCGCATTTAGACTAGACTTAACTAGACAAGAAGACTAGACTAGACAAGACTAGACTTATGCAATGTTTTAACAGAAGCTGACCCAATAAACTATGATATCTACACATTTACAATCACTGACACAAATATTTACATTATATTTTTAACTAAAGACCTACTACTGCATTTGTAATGTTGGAGCTATTCATTTTGAACAGTGGTAATTGTTAATTAATGTGTTATTGTGTATTGTGTAATAATAGTGTGTATTATTATGATTTTACATTAGTTTACATTAGTTTATATTTTTTGTTGATAAGCATGATAAGAATGATAAGCAAACGTAAACACTATGTTACATTAAATAAAATTGACTAACACACGGTGGTCTAGCACCGTAGCACTTGTACAGCTGTGCACAAAAGTATCTCGATATGGATGATAAATGTTGTTTTTATCATTCTGTTCATAGACCAGGGAACATCAATATTGCATTATGCATATTATTGTGTTGTGTTTAACAATTGTAACTCCAGTCCGTACCTTCACATCTCGCTATGCCAGTAATACTCAGGTGCTACTTCGAGTTCCTCATCGGCGTGGAATCCAGTTAAAAAAAACACCATGTCGTAGCAAGCACTCGCGCGGACAGGCAACCCAATCAGAGGGGACGCAAGGAGGAGAGGGATTTTACTGCTCATAGAGCTATCACGTAACAGGTGAATTCAAGAACACACACACGCCCGCGCACACATTCATTGCGCAGTGCGCAAGGGCACTTATTTCTGAAAATTACGTCCAAAAGCAGTGTTTTTGAGGGTGCTGAGCTAGGGGGTGCTGAGCTCGTTTTTGGGGGTGCTTGAGCACCCCCAAAAATAGGCTAAACACGCCCCTGCTTCAGGCTTCACTTTTTCTGTCATTATTTTTTGCGGGGAGACATGGGATATTTAGGGGAGACATGGGACAAAAATAAAATACCTCAGCCTACAGGTTTAATTTTTATTTACTATCAAAACCTGTAACATATGAACTGTATGAACACACAGTGCTGGTACAGTGATAGAAAAATGTCAGTTTACCCAAAACCTGGCTCGACAAAACAGTTCCATTCTCAAGAAGGAATGAAATGAGTTTAATCCTCATGCAGAGACATGCCCACATTTTTTACAAACATTTTTTTTAAATTATATTTATAAACCACAGGAAAACACCTGTAACATGACGAACTGTCCCAACTCTCCCCACCTGGCGATTTTGAAAAAAAAAATCATTCAATGTTTGTTCCCCCTAGAATTTAAGTTTAATAAATAATACTAGATATGGTAACTGTACGCTACATGCTTTAATTCTTAACAAATCCTGAATTCATTACTCCACAGAATGGAGGTGGAAGGGAAGTAGAAAATACACATTTTGGTTGACAAAAATATTGAACTGCACAAACCTTACTGCAGTGTCCACCTTCATGGCTCCAAAGAAAGTAGGTTACTCTAAGGGGCAACATCTAACTTCTGATGCAATCCAAAACCTGATTGGTTGGAATTAATTTATGGGAATACAAACTGTCCCAGACCTGGCGACTTGTCCAGGGTGTACCCCGCCTTTCGCCCGTAGTCAGCTGGGATAGGCTCCAGCTTGCCTGCGACCCTGTAGAAGGATAAAGCGGCTAGAGATAATGAGATGAGATGAGACAAACTGTCCCAAGTCTCCCCCATCCCAAGTCTCCCCACTCTTCCCTATTTATTAATCTCATCTCATTATCTGTAGCCGCTTTATCCTTCTACAGGGTCACAGGCAAGCTGGAGCCTATCCCAGCTGACTACGGGCGAAAGACGGGGTACACCCTGGACAAGTCGCCAGGTCATCACAGGGCCGACACATAGACACAGACAACCATTCACACTCACATTCACACCTACGGTCAATTTAGAGTCACCAGTTAGCCTAACCTGCATGTCTTTGGACTGTGGGGGAAACCGGAGCACCCGGAGGAAACCCACGCGGACACGGGGAGAACATGCAAACTCTGCACAGAAAGGCCCTCGCCGGCCACAGGGCTCGAACCCGGACCTTCTTGCTGTGAGGCGACAGCACTAATCACTACACCATCGTGCCGCCCCCTATTTACCCAGATGTGATATTCATAGTTGCTGTTCATTTTAAAGTGTCGTAATATCCACAGGAAAAAAAAAAAGGAATGTATTGTACTTGTAGTAATGCAAAACATACTGGAAGGAGGAAGACTTTTGTAATTGTACACTTTTTAAAAAAAATTACATACTCTTTAGAGTCTAAAACTTCCATTATTCATCAGAATCTTCATCTACTATATTAGCGAGGTTATTTAGCTTCCCAAATGTGCCATAAATTCATAGCAAGGCTTTGATAACGTGAATATTTTTACAAGCCATAACATTTTGGGGTGAAGTAATGTTTTTCAGTCATATAAGTAGCTTCCAAAACATAGCTTATTAAAGAAAACAGAGATGTATGTTTGCAGTGCCCCATGTGGTTTGTTTCTAGAGATGATGTACTATACATGCAGAAGTGTTGGTTTATAGAAGAGTGAGCGAAGGCCTCATTTTTCACTGGGACACATTGAGGGGGCTCTCAAAGCTACTGAATTCTGAGCATGTGTGTGCATAGTGCTATCCAGAAGAGGAGGCCTTAGTAAGGTCTGTACTCTGTAAATTCTGTAAATTAATAAGTTGGCTGGTGCACTAGCAGGGAGATACGTTTGTGGACTTTAAGTGAGCTTATGCTTCATAAATAAACAGAGCCACTCGAGTTGCTGCTCAATGTCTTCTGGCTTAAGTGTATTTTAATAAAAAATCAACAGAGAGCTGAGCCATATTCTCCAATGTAGTTGGAAATGAATGTCAATATACAGCTTCAAGAGCAAGAACTGGTTTTAGCTGTAATCTGACATCTATTGAATGTTTGGTCAATGGAAATATATTAGGCTTGGTTTACTGTCATGCTGTCATCAAGCAAATGTAAAATGACATACTGCCATTGCAACTATGCTAAACATGGCTGGTGTATCCTGACAAGTGTGTTTTGGCAGGGGGACAAACTGTGGGTGATCTGAAGGAACAAGGAGCACGACCGAGACAATGAATGCCATGAAGAGCACTGAGCAGAGGCCTGGACAGAGCCGCACCAGAACTGAGCTGGGCTCCAGGAACATGGGAAACCCCACTACCAATACTGCGAGTGGCTCCAGGAACATTGCCAACTGCAACATCAGTGTGGAACAGGACTCCAGGAACATGCGCAACCCCAATAACAGCACCAATCAGAGCTCTAAGACCATGGGCAAGTCAAACTGTAATGCTCAAAGGGGTTCCAGGTACATGGGCAACTGTAACACTCATGCTGAGAGGGGCTTGAGGAACACAGTAAACCAAAACTCTAGTGCTGAACGAGGGTCCAAGAACATGGTGAATCCCAACACTAATGCTGAGAAGGGCTCAAGAAACATGGGCAACACCAACAGACAGGTCTCGTCAAAAGCATCATCCCAACCACAAAGCAACAATGGTGAGTAGAGGTGCTACTACGGTATCTTCCAACAGATCGAAAAAAGCTAATCCTATTAGCATTTAACAGTAAGAAATAAATATGGTAGGTGCTGGAAATAACCTACAATCACACATAAGCTATGTAGTTTTTTGTAGAGTCAGAGAAATTTTAATCTGATAAAAGCAGTTTCTTTAAGAACTTGTTCCTCTTTTCAGTTCTAACAAGATCAACCGTGAGCTACTGCTCACTTGCGTATACCCCCACTCCCGTTTATATCAGAATGCAAGCAATCGAAGGAATAGGACACTTATTATGAACGTTGACTTCAACAAATAATTAACCCTGAAACAAGTAAGTAAAGAGCAGTGTCTCTCCCCAGGGATTTCAAATAGCATCCTGGTAAACTGTCATTTTGAAACAGCATTTCGCTTCTTGAAATAGTGTCAAAATCCACTGTATATGTTTCGTAAATACATTCAATTGGTAAACAGGAAGTTGACATGCGACAGACCTGAAAATGGTATACATGGTATAGAACCCCAAGCTGCAGCTCGGTACTAAATATCAAGCAGTTGTGATTTGTAGTTGCTGAGAAAAGTGTTGTGAAAATTTTGTAAATCCACCCTGTGTGTTTCGTAAATACATTCAGTCAGTAAACAGGAAGTTGATGTGCAACAGACCTGAAAACGGTACACACGGTATAGAACCCCAAGCTGAAGTTTGGTACCAAGTGGCTATGATTTGTGGTTGCTGAGAAAAAGAGTGTTTCGGACAGACGGAGATACGGATGGACGGACAGAGGTAAAAATAATAATAATAATAATAATAAAACAGTATTACACACACACCCTCCCCCCAAGGTACCAAATTGTACCTTTCCTTGTTGCTAGGATGGTACGATCAAGGGTACATGTTTTGTACCTTTAGTAAGGTATATTGTACCTGGGAAGGTGAATTAAGAGCTAAACTCTAAAGGCATATTAGTGGTCCTTAAGATCCAATTATGTACCTTAAAGCATTTTAAAAGGTATAGATATATACTAAATGTACTAAAGCTGTACCCTTGACATCCCAGCAACAAGGAAAAGTTTTGTTTTGTACCTTTATTTCTGAGAGTGTACGTATTAAATATTTTAATGTGCATGATGTAGTTGTGCTGTTGTACTTTAGCAAGGCCTAATGTAGTTGTAGTTATGTTAGCTGGATAAGTATCTAAACAACACTTAAAACTGGTCTGCTTGGATGTGGCCTGCAAATGCACCTTATAATTACAGACTGTTCCAACCTCAGACCAGTTGCACACTGAACTAATTCTACAATCAGTGTAGAGGATTGCTAAGGTTCTTGATCTGGAATCATGTGTCTAACTACTTGCAAGAACAAACATACTGCTGCTGTTTTTCATCGTTTCTGACCAGTTCATTGTGTGCGAGTGTGTCTTTAGGGATAAGATTTAGAGAAATGTTTTGGAGTGAGGTTTGGATGAATGGCTTTGAAAAGAAGGAAGGGATTTTATTTTATTTATTTAATTTTTTTTGGAAGTCTGGTGGGAATTAGTAAGAACTACTACTATCACTTAAAGTTGCTTTAATGTTTTGCTTCACAATACCGGTAGCTTATAAAAGCTGTATTTACACACGTGTAAGAGTGAATACAGGAGATACTTGTATTCCTTCACGAGTACAACTGTGGGCTTTACTTTTTTGTTCAGTTGATTAAAATTCAGTGAATCATTTTCAAAAGCATCCTTAACTATACATCATCTTCTCCTTGTTAAAAAAAAAAGCACTTACTTTTGCAAACATACATACCAGGTAAATAGGTGAGTATGCAACATGCTGTTTGCCAAGTTACTCCCTTGGCCAGATTTATTTATTTTTTAAAAATCAACATTTTATTAGAACCATCTGATGCGTAAATCCATGCTAAAGTCTCAGCCTGTGTCGTTTGTAGACTTTAGAGTTTAATCACACCTGCCTAAATGCCACTCAAATCACAAGGTTTTGGAGGGTTGAAAGTATTTGTGGAATCCAGCGATGCAAACTGTATTTTTAGAATGATGGATCTCTTGACTCTCAACCTAACGGTGAGAAAAATACAGTGTTTCCCACTTCACTTTAAGAGCCGCCTCAGTTTTCCATGATGTCATGTGTGGTGCTTGGGTGAAAGGAACTTGGGAGAAGAATGAATACGAGCTTCAATGTTCTTTTCATTCAGGTTTTTTTTTTTTAGTATTATTTTATCTCTGTAAATGAGCCTAATAGCTCAGGACTTTGACCATGTGGTTTTGTGTTGTTGCCAAAACTCTAAAGCCTCAACGTAAATTGAAGATAAGGTCCTTGCAGTCACAGTCTCGCTGGTTAATGTTATGTAAACTGTCTGGTAATTGAAGGAACTTCTTTTCCTGTATTGTGGAGTAAAGTGGCTTGGCCCTCATCATTCTGGCCTAAGAGTACAAGTTCACGCTGGAATGGTATTATACGGTGGAAAAGAATGAGAGTATGTAAGTATAAGACATTATAACTGGTCCCTCAAAAGAATATCTGCCTTTGAAACTATTTTGGTAGAATGAAAGTTATTTCATGGAGGCAATATCTTACTGATCAAAACAAGGACAGCATTTGGATTTGAAGGTCTTCATTTCTGCATCTCTTTTGCCTTGTTTGTGGGCCAAGGACTCATGACCATCCTTATGAGCCTGTAATGTGAACATCTGTGAAAAAATGAGCTCATGTTACTTACATTATAACAGTGAATGAACAGTCATCCTCCCACCAGCTGCTAACAAAACAAAAAAGTATAGCTTGTCATGCTACAGAGAAACCACAATGCCCCTGCCGTCCTGAAGATGTTCTTGTTTTGGAAAACTTGAACAACTTCACCTCTGACTGTTAGAAAATGCTGACACTGGAGACTCCATCCCGAAATTCAAAAAAAGTAGCTTTTTCATTTTTTCATGGGAAGCCATGGCCTAATGGTTAGAGAAGCAGCTTTGGGTCCAAAAGGTCACCATTCAATTCCCTAGACCAGCAGGAATGGCTGAAGTGTCCTTGAGCAAGGCACCTAACCCCAACTGTTCCCCAGGCTGCTCTGGGTATGTTGTACATCGCTCTGGATAAGAGCGTCTGCTAAATGCCATTAATGTAATGTATTAAATTTTTCTTCACAGAAAACTTCACCACATCGATGGTGAATTACACATGGTTTAAATCTGTTTCTGTCGATCATCTGCCATACAAGTTGTTACAATATAAGCGATAATGTATTCGAATGAGTGCATTAATACAAATCTGTGGTTTGCTTACAGACAGAAATACTGTCAGAACTGTTGATCTGGAAAGTCTCATCAACACCTTCTGACCAATCAGAATCAAGAATTCAACAGCACTGTGCTATAAGTGATCCAAACAGGTTTATCCTGTGACAATCCATACATACCACAACCTACTGAATCTCAGTAAGTTACTATTTGCTGTGCTGTAGAAGTTATACATTAAATGTGGCATGAACTGTGTTGGTGGCCTGATGTGTTTAAAGAGTCCACATGATGGCATCATTCACACAACCGAGACCTCGGATGCTTTCATTCATTCATGCCGGTGTTTGTATGGTATTCTCAGCAGACCACAGAAGAACAGGCTTATTTTGCTGCAACATAGGCACCTAGCATTGACAAATTTTAGATATATTTTAATTGCCTATGTCTTCAGACCTTTCATCTGATTTAAATTCTGTTTAGATTCTGATTCAGTTCATTGCTAAGCGAACATGTGTTTCAGCTCAGAACTAAATGCCCCTGTCTTCAAACGTGCTACAGTTTTTCAAAATGGATTTCCGTCCAGCAGATCTCACTTTTGTTAGCTCCATCATCAGTGGGATAACATGGTGTCAAGCCACTGTAAACCAAAGTAGGGAAAAGATTCTTGGCTTCTCGAGAGCGCCTGCTTCATTCTGTACATTTCCAATTTAATAATCAGCACAGAGAGTATAATGAGGGTACGTTTGTTGCTCTGGATAAGAACATCAATCTAATATATAGTTTCCGTCTGATGTAGAAACTTTGCTGCCCATCACCTACACTAAAAAAGTGGAAAAATGATTGTGGACGCATGATCATCACACCCATATGTGTGTCTTCCCTAAACTATTACCACAAAGCTGGAAACACACAACTGTATAGAATGTTTTTGGATGCTGTCGCATTAAGATTTCCCTTCACTGGAACCAAGAGGCGCAAACCTGTTCCAACATGACAATGCCCCTGTGCACAAAGCGAGCTCCATGAAGACATGGTTTGCCAAGTTGCCAATACCACTGAAATGAACTGAAACTCCACCTATGCACCATGCCTCCTTGCCCAGCATCAGAACCTTCCTTCTGTAATGCTCTTGTAGCTGAATGGGCACAACCACATTACCACGAAGAGCCACATTACAAAATTTAGCGTAAAGCCTTCCCAGAAGAGTGGAGGTTATTATAACAGCAAAGGGGGAACCAACTCTATATCAATGCCCATGGTTTTGGAACAGGATGGTCAAGAATAGATGTAGGTGTGATGGTCAGATGTGCACAAACCTTGGCCATTTAGTCCATGTATTTTTAAGTTTTTAAGGTTGGAGGCAGTAGTTGGAGGCGATTGCAAAAACTGCTTTGGAAAACGACTGGATTTGATTCATTCCATTATGCAGCAATGTTCAACAATGAACATGCAGTCAATACAGCTGGGCAGACCTCAAAGATCTTGAATATTTATGTTTTAACAGTGATAAGGCTTCCACATGGAACTAATATATTTAGTGTTTCCCTTTGTTTTATAGCCATTTCATGCAAACGAAATTGTTACCTGATCCTATCGTGAAAGTGAAATAGTGCTAAGAGGGAGGCTCTGACAAAACAATTTTTGGCTCTGACATTCAGACCAACACCTGCCATAAGAACCCTTTACAGCCTGGCAAAGCCAGATTCTGCTCTGGGCTTCTTTCGTGTGAAGTCCATGCTGGTTTTTTTGGTCACTGTGGGTGAGAGATTACACCCATGTGTTTGAAATTGTTCAGTGAAGCAGGCGAAGGAAAGAATCACTTGATCTCCTGGGTTATGGAAAAACAAAACTACATAAAGAGACCGAATGGAGCAACTGTGATACAAGCTGTTGAAATTGTATAGAAGGATAAAGTCATTGGTGTAAATTTAAATGAAGTGTGAGGAAGATAGAATCTTTTTACATTTGCATTTGAGTCAGCAAATGACGTTGTTTAACCATGGCTGAAAATCCTAGTTTGGTTCTTTTGATCTTATTTATGATAACATTTTATAAATATTTAGAGTTGATACCTGATATATGCACAGGCTCTTACACTGAATTCAGTTTATGGTCCAAAACTGCCTTATTTACTCCAAAAAGTCTCGCATCATTTATCAACTATGGAGAAAAAAAAAACCCGAAAGAAAAGGTACTGATACTTTGCCAAAGCACACTGTTGATACAATCAGTAGAACAAAATCAAAACAAAATCTCAGGTCCAGGGTCTTCTCATTAAGGAACAGGTGGAATGTGCGGTAATGTATTATGCTTACTGTTGTTCTGCAGTTCCAGTTCATCCATGAAATTACTTACATGTACATCCAACATTTGATTTGAGGTTTGAAGGGAGCTAGTAATGAGGATTAGTTGATGGATTGTGTATTCAGGCAATTGGTACCTAACCCTCATGTCCGTAAATATAAATAGGTACTGATGGCCCAGAACACTGGGGAATGAAATGAGATGAAGAGGAGAAAAACAAACTCTGAATTTTAAAAGTGAGTGAAAAATGTTGAAGGCCACATTTCTGCTGCCTCCTGGGAACATCATAATTGGTCTCATATTGGGCTGGATTACAGTAGATTGTTATTTAAAATTACAAAGTTATGAGCTCAAAAGCAGAAATAAGACATCATTCCTTTTGTTGCTGCACATATGGCATATGCTCAGTTGACTGAACATCGATAGGTGATTTCATGGCAAGTTTCAAAATATTCATTTCCACGGCCAAGGAGCTGTTCACCTATCAGGAATTTACAGTTGAAATGGGTTCATAGCTAATAGAAACAAAATCAATTGCTTTTACACTGTAAGGTTGTGCAGTCCTTTTCTATACGCCTATGACTTTAACTCTTAACTAATGTGAACTCTTAATTAACTTAGGCTTGGAATTAGGTCATACTGCTGAAATGTCTTTAATCAGAGTTTATCGTTAGGTCGGGTTGTTGTTGCTTATTATTTCCACAGTGCTGTTGAATTCTCAATTCTGAACAGTCTGAAGTTGTTGATTAATTTTCTATAACAGAAGCTCTGGCAATAGTACTGGAAAGAAAACAAATCAGGTTTTTTTTTTTTTAAACTACATTCCACATAATTGAAAACTAATAATGCATTTTAACAAACATATAATTTTTTGATATGGTGATGTTTTCTATAAGTATTTATATATGACAGAGAGAGAGAGAGAGAGAGAGGGGGCGGCACGGTGGTGTAGTGGTTAGCACTGTCGCCTCACAGCAAGAAGGTCCGGGTTTGAGCCCCATGGCCGGCGAGGGCCCTTCTGTGTGGAGTTTGCATGTTCTCCCCGTGTTCGCGTGGGTTTCCTCCGGGTGCTCCGGTTTCCCCCACAGTCCAAAGACATGCAGGTTAGGTTAACTGGTGACTCTAAATTGACCGTAGGTGTGAATGTGAGTGTGAATGGTTGTCTGTGTCTATGTGTCAGCCCTGTGATGACCTGGCGACTTGTCCAGGGTGTACCCCGCCTCTCGCCCGTAGTCAGCTGGGATAGGCTCCAGCTTGCCTGCGACCCTGTAGAAGGATAAAGCGGCTAGAGATAATGAGATGAGAGAGAGAGAGCGAGTGAGTCTGGTAATGGCTGTTCATAGCTGTTATAAGTGAAAATAATAACATTCCACAAAATTAAATGTATCTATAAGCAGATTTAAAAAAATATGTAAAAATGTAATTGTTGGCAAATTTCTTTAGAATAAAAGCAATAAAAGTTTTATAGAGCGGCGGCTACAGTTATCGACACCTTAACAATCTTTTGGTCATTGCAAAAGTAGAAAAGATTTTCAATACGTAAATTGTGCATGAATAATTACTCAAACTTCCACTGGAAAAAAATGAGTTGATTCCCGATTATTTAGTGTATCAGATCATGTGACCCTGTTTCACAATTATCGACACATTTGTCCACAGTTCTTGATATCCAGATGATTATTTATAAAAAAAAAATAATAATAATAAATCGGTATATGGTATTAGGTTAACAAAACATAGTTTTTATTTAAAATTTGTTTTACATAGATTTATATTTATTCCAAAATATATTTTATATAAATATATCGAAGTCGGGCGGCACGGTGGTGTAGTGGTTAGCGCTGTCGCCTCACAGCAAGAAGGTCCTGGGTTCGAGCCCAGCGGCCGGTGAGGGCCTTTCTGTGTTGAGTTTGCATGTTCTCCCCGTGTCTGCGTGGGTTTCCTCCGGGTGCTCCGGTTTCCCCCACAGTCCAAAGACATGCAGGTTAGGTTAACTGGTGACTCTAAGCCCATGTTTACATTAGACCGTATCAGCGGATCATCAGATTAACGTTTTTAAAACGATTAGTGTGCACACAGCAACACCAATACATGATTCGCGTGCACACAGCAATACCAATACACGGATACGCTCGGCTCCGCAGGCATCCTGCGCTCCAAATCACTCCGCCCTGAACAGCGAGTGCCCTCTGGAGGGTGCGCACTCCGGCCTTGCGCAGCTCACAGAGCACGCGAGTGAAGTGAACAAGCTGTGATTCGGGACTGAGCCGCTGTGTGTGTGATCCCAGCGCATATCACTTACCACTTGCAAGTGGAAGGATGGCAAGCCTAAAGACAATCATAACTACACAATGGGCAGTATTTGCATCAGTATTTGCAGTATTTTCATACTTTTATACTCTTTAATGAAAGGTGATACAAGGTGGAAGTCCGCGCCGTTTTTCAGCAGTCGCGTCACATGACCAACGCCAGCAAATCAGGAAGGTGGATGTCACAGTGACGTTGTCCAATGAGACGCCAGCTAGAGCTCAGCACAGCGTATCCGCGTATTCTGAATGTTTACACAGCACCGGAGCTGACACGATCTGGATTGAATACGTGGACGCTGGCGGATTCCCGTTTCCCGGCGTTTCCAGGCGGTTTAATGTAAACGGACAGTGCATCCGCGAAGAAAACAAGATAGATACGGTCTAATGTAAACGTAGCCTAAATTGAGCGTAGGTGTGAATGTGAGTGTGAATGGTTGTCTGTGTCTATGTGTCAGCCCTGTGATGACCTGGCGACTTGTCCAGGGTGTACCCCGCCTTTCGCCCGTAGTCAGCTGGGATAGGCTCCAGCTTGCCTGCGACCCTGTAGAAGGATAAAGTGGCTAGAGATAATGAAATGAGATGAGATATCGAAGTCGGTGCTTACGTAAATGAGGAAGTAATTCTAATGTTTGTAAACAAATGAACTGATAATGTTAAACCTGTCAGAAAATCTTTTTGTTCCACTTTCTACCCGCTTTCTAAGTATTTACGTAGATCACATTCTGCTAATCATTGCTTGTTGTTTGTATTAATTTCTAGTTTTGTATTTTACCAATAAATCTCAACAGGCAATTGACACTGGAACCACATGAAAATCCAGGTCAAAGGTCGCATGTCATTCCTCAAACCAAAACTTTATATTTTTACATCTAAAAATATAAAATGTCTACTGATATTGTAATATGTGGTAGACATTTACAACAAACTGCAAAAAAAAAATTCTGAATGGAACAGAAAAATCTGAATATTTCAAGCATGTAATTTTTTATATGCTATGAATTTAATTCTGGTCTATTTCTATTTATTGCAATAGGATTCCAAATACTCTATAAACATTCCATTCTGTTATGAATCAGAAAAAAATTATTATAAATCACAGCATTTACATTTTTTTTAAGTACTTCATCTACTTCAACAATGTTACACAAAGATCGATCCATAACAATTGTAAATGTCACTTAATTCCACAGGGTGTCGATAATGGTGCACACCGGTGAAAGTGATCACTATTATCGACACCTCACGTGACTTCTCAAACGTGTGTTTAGATGCAAAATGGCAACTGCCAAATGAAAGAATAAGAAACAAAGCAGGTTTTGACAAGGAGATCATGATCTATCAGTGAATTTGATAAGTAAAAACATGTCCATGATCTTTCCACCATGCTTACCTGCGATGATAACGTATGGGTTTTTCTCAACTTGTTGATCGTGCTAAAAAAAATTCCATCTCCGGTAACGAGCTGCGTCATCAGAAGACAACATCAAAGGGTGAGGTCTTCCGGTTGATTAATTAACCAATAATAACTGTTGTAACTGAAATTCTCATCTCATCTCATTATCTCTAGCCGCTTTATCCTTCTACAGGGTCGCAGGCAAGCTGGAGCCTATCCCAGCTGACTACGGGCGAAAGGCGGGGTACACCCTGGACAAGTCGCCAGGTCATCACAGGGCTGACACATAGACACAGACAACCATTCACACTCACATTCACACCTACGCTCAATTTAGAGCCACCAGTTAACCTAACCTGCATGTCTTTGGACTGTGGGGGAAACCGGAGCACCTGGAGGAAACCCACGCGGACACGGGGAGAACATGCAAACTCCACACAGAAAGGCCCTCGCCGGCCCCGGGGCTCGAACTCAGGACCTTCTTGCTGTGAGGCGACAGCGCTAACCACTACACCACCGTGCCGCCCTAACTGAAATTCACCTTTGTAAAATTATTAAATCTGAAAAGGTCTTGATAATTATGGACTATCGATAATTGTAGCCGCCGCCCTAGTTTCCAAATAGGCTGAGCTGTTTTGGTTCCATCTGCTAAGTTAGAAATGAAATCTACTTGGCAAAACAATTTAATTTTAATGAATGAATACAGAAAAATGTATGGACATGAGCATTAACGTCACGATATATATTTTTCTTCGAACCAATTTCAACCATCAGACAATGAAACCTATACTGTATATTTAACGATGTTGTGTTAACATAGGTGTCCAAAACTTTGACAGGTCGTGTATATTAGTATAAAACAGGGTAATGACACACGCTATACTCATTGCACATTTGGATGAGCACCAAGCTTACTTCACTTCACATACTTTGAACTATCCTTGTCCCACTGTGACTCTAAGCATCTAAGGAACAATATTTACTTTATATTGGTGACATTCACACTAAACTGTAAAGACGTAGCCTATCTTAATCCATTCATCACTCACAAGCGCAGATGATAAGGAGTGTCGGCTATAAAACATCCCACAGACTCTCAGGAGTGAAAACATGAGCTCATTACATGCAGTGCTCTATTTATAGCGGTCTATTTAACGGCTGCATATTAAACAAAGTGTTCAGAGAGTCAATTAAGAAAGCACTCGGCCACAGTGACCTGAAAACAGCCCACACAGTTCTTCTGAAACACAGAGTCATGTTATGGAGCAGAGCTTGGATGCATGTGCTCGAGGAGTAAAGCACTCAAAGCTGTGGATTTCAGAACGGCAAAGATTAATGACTGCTTTCTTTTTCCAGGTGTTGTATTGTGGATACAAGAGATTTGGTCCTTGAATTTTACCAAGCGAGAAATCCTTCCTTTGGAAATGAAAACAGTCACACAATATAAAGGCCTTATCCAGCACAGCTGAGGGGGAAAAAAAATAAACTGTTCAACAGTCCTACTTTTAAAAAGTAATTTTGAAATTTTCAACCTTTAACCGTAACTTCAGCATCCAGCCACTGTGTTTACCATATTTTTCATTAAAACCACTGACATCTTATTACAATGGCAGGTAGGATATATTAGGCAGCAAGTGAACAATCAGTTCTCAAAGTTGCTGTGTTGGAAGCAGGAAAAAAGACTAAGGATCTAAGAGAGTTTGTCAAGAGTCAAATTGTGATGGCTAGACGACTAGGTCAGAGCATCTCCAGAATGGCTGGTCTTGTGGGGTCTTTACAGTATGTTATGGTTAGTCTCATCTCATTATCTCATCTCATTATCTCTAGCCGCTTTATCCTGTTCTACAGGGTCGCAGGCAAGCTGGAGCCTATCCCAGCTGACTACGGGCGAAAGGCGGGGTACACCCTGGACAAGTCGCCAGGTCATCACAGGGCTGACACATAGACACAGACAACCATTCACACTCACATTCACACCTACGGCCAATTTAGAGTCACCAGTTAACCTAACCTGCATGTCTTTGGACTGTGGGGGAAACCGGAGCACCCGGAGGAAACCCACGCGGACACGGGGAGAACATGCAAACTCCACACAGAAAGGCCCTCGCCGGCCACGGGGCTCGAACCCAGAACCTTCTTGCTGTGAGGCGACAGTGCTAACCACTACACCACCATGCCGCCCTGTTATGGTTAGTACCTACCAAATTTGTCCAAGGAAGGAAAATTGGTGAACCAGTGACAGGGTCATGGGCATCCAAGACTCATTGATGTGCATGAGGAGTGAAGGCATGTGAGCAAAGGACCATATTACGTGAGCATCAGAACTGCATCGCTTACCTGAGAAACAGATGGCACCAGGATGCACTATGGGAAGAAGGCAAGCTGATGGAGGCAGTATGATGCTCTGGGCAATGTTCTGTTGGGAAACCTTGGGTCTTTGCATTCATGTGGATATTACTTTGACATATACCACCTACCTAACCATTGCTGCAAATTAAGTATACCCCTTCATGGCAATGGTATTCCCTAATGGTAGTGGTCTTGTTCAGCAGGATAATGCACCCTACCAAACTGCAAAAATTGTTCAGGAATGGTTTGAGGAACATGACAAAGAGTTCAAGATGTTGATTTGGCCTTCAAATTCCCCAGATCTCAATCTGATCAAGCATCTACGGGATGTGCTGGACAAACAAGTCTGATCAATGGAGGCCCATCTCACAACTTACAGAACATAAAGGATCTGCTGCTAACGTCTCGGTGCCAGATACCACAGCACACCTTCAGAGGTCTTGTGGAGTCCAGGCCTTGATGGGTTAGAGGTGTTTTGGTGACACAAGGGGAATCTACACAATATTAAGCAGGTGGTTTTAATGTTATGGTTGCTTGGTGTATATATAGAATGAAACCAAACACAATCTCATTTATAATTTTTACTAATCTCATCTCATTATCTCTAGCCACTTTATCCTGTTCTACAGGGTCACAGGCAAGCTGGAGCCTATCCCAGCTGACTATGGGCGAAAGGCGGGGTACACCCTGGACAAGTCACCAGGTCATCACAGGGCTGACACATAGACACAGACAACCATTCACACCTACGGTCAATTTAGAGCCACCAGTTAACCTAACCTGCATGTCTTTGGGGGAAACCGGAGCACCCGGAGGAAACCCACGCGGAGAACATGCAAACTCCGCACAGAAAGGCCCTCGCTGGCCACAGGGCTCGAACCCGGACCTTCTTGCTGTGAGGCGACAGCGCTAACCACTACACCACCGTGCCACCCCAATAATTTTTACTGAATAATATTATTTTGTTTTTTTGTACATGAATGTAGAAAAAAATAGTTAATGGCTAAGGCTTCTGCTTACACCTTTCTCTAGATCAAAATGCATTCGTTTGTCATTTATTGAATACAGATATGGGCCTAATGTTTGGTAATAAAGCAGGGTTTCCCAAACAAGTGGTCGTGACCCCATAACAGATCATTTGATTTACAAATATGGTCATGACAGAAACCCACAATTTTGTTGTATTCATTTATTTTAAAAATTACTTTGAAGACTGGCGGCATGGTGGTGTAGTGGTTAGCACTGTCGCCTCACAGCAAGAAGGTCCGGGTTCGAGCCCCGTGGCTGGCGAGAGCCTTTCTGTGCGGAGTTTGCATGTTCTCCCCGTGTCCACGTGGGTTTCCTCCGGGTGCTCCGGTTTCCCCCACAGTCCAAAGACATGCAGGTTAGGTTAACTGGTGACTCTAAATTGACCGTAGGTGTGAATGTGAGTGCGAATGGTTGTCTGTGTCTATGTGTCAGCCCTGTGATGACCTGGCGACTTGTCCAGGGTGTACCCCGCCTTTCGCCCGTAGTCAGCTGGGATAGGCTCCAGCTTGCCTGCGACCCTGTAGAACAGGATAAAGCGGCTAGAGATAATGAGATGAGATGAGACTTTGAAGACTATAATTAACTCTGAAGACGGATTTTGTGAGCTAATATACTGAAATGTTATTGAGAGTCTCATTCAAACAAGCCACATTAGTGTTAATAGTATACGTGTTATTTTGATCGTTTTCGCTATGCTGACACGCCGCATTAGCGTAGGAGTTCAGGAATAAAAAAACGATGACGTTTTCCATCCATCTAATTCTCAAGCTCGTCAAAACATTGAAAACATTGAGTGACTGACTCAGTGGAACAACAGACGTCAAGAAAACAAACACAAAAATATACGCTCAAACATTTACTAAATATGGACTTAGAAGAGTGATGGTATAAGGAGGAGAAACCAAAATGCCAAAGATTGAAGTCACAGAAAATTCATTATACCCATTTGGAGTTGTTTGCCCAAAGATTTTTTAGTAACCCCGGTCTTAAAGTCTCAGCTTATTATTCAGTTAATCTCAAAACGCATTATTTATTAAGTACTGAATTATTCAGTGACTACAGAGAAACTATTAGGAAATGGATGTAGTTACTGAGAGACAGGGGGAGTCTGGATCTGCAGACTGGAATGTGGAAGTTTAAAGGGTTAAGGAGGGGTCAAAATGTTAATTTTTCATCAAGCAAGAGCAATTACACTGCCATTTCAGTCTAGTTTAGCTTGGTAGAAAGGAAAAAGTGCCTTAAGAACAAAAAAAAAAAGATGGTATAAGTGATGGCGTTAGAACCAGTGGGAACAACTGTTTTCACTTTTCTCACCTCAGCTGAAGGATTGCATTTCAAGTGATATCACTTAACATTTGCATTCTGACCTTTTCCAACCTTTTGCATGTTCTGAGTAACAGAAAAAAAGGCAAATTAATTTGAAGCTATTCTCACTAGCAGCTCAGGTATGTGTCATTGTGTAGAGGAGGTAAGTTAGAACCACATGTTAATTTCAGTAGAAAGCACCTGGCTATGATTAGAGGCTCGCTGTTGACGACAGGAATGTGCCGAACACAGTCGGCAGTGCGAGCCAGGTAGGAAAACATACTCGTTTAAAGCAAACAAAAAGAACATTAATGCATAACAGGTCCACATCAAGAGGCATCCCAGATAATACCACATGTTTTTGGTGCAACACTTGCAGAGTTTAATACTCAGAATCCTAATTCATCTCCCTGCCAGCTCACATTCTCCAAACAATAAGGGACTTTATTATTCAATAAAAGAACAATATAACCCTTTTTTACAATTTCCTCCCCAAAGAGTGAGCAAATGTCATCTTTATTGTACCTGCCTGGCTGTTTTTTTTTTTTTTATGCATCAAAGCCATGTTTATGATTAATTAAGTCCAGTAGTAACAGCCAATGAAGTTTTTCACCAGTTTGAGCCAAAATGTTGAGATTTAATGAAAGAAAAATGGCCCGATGCTTCATTTGAAGCTCTCTTTTACATGAGCTCTGAAACCCTATCACAGAACACTCCTGATAAACAGAACACTTAAATCAGTGCTATAAATACCCGCAGCGTGTAATGCATTTGGTATGACATGACATAGTTTAGACTGGCTAATGGACGGTATGTCTAGTGAACCAGTTTGATGATGTAAGTATTTATGAATTCTTATGATGCAAAGGTGATGTGCGTCTTGTCACTGAAATTAACTGTGATGGGAAGTACTTAAAGTGTCATTCTTCTTCATTTGATCTTTCTTAAATAGACAGCTTTCAGGGTTTCTTTTCTGAGGTCAGGTGAGACATCTAGTAATGCATTGCCAAACTAATGCCTTGTGAGAGCTGTAGGTTTGATGTTTTAAAGCTCTATTGTGCATTTCTGGCAGACGTTAGCAAGATAAGCGCTAAAAACAAACTGAACAATTCCACCACTCCCTTCAGACTTCCCTAAACACATATACAGTACTATACATACAACTACACACTGCCTTAGAAAATGTGGAAGAACTATAAAAAGCACTGCCCTAGTAAAATATTGTAGTTACAAATTGTATTTCTACGATTATACAGTATTCCTACTATAGTATACCATATATTACATTTAAGGATTTAGCTGAAATACAGTAAATAATAGTACAAAATCTCAAATGCATTCATCATATAAATTGTCTCATCTCTCATCTCATTATCTCTAGCCGCTTTATCCTGTTCTACAGGGTCGCGGGCAAGCTGGAGCCTATCCCAGCTGACTACGGGCGAAAGGCGGGGTACACCCTGGACAAGTCGCCAGGTCATCACAGGGCTGACACATAGACACAGACAACCATTCACACTCACATTCACACCTACGCTCAATTTAGAGTCACCAGTTAACCTAACCTGCATGTCTTTGGACTGTGGGGGAAACCGGAGCACCCGGAGGAAACCCACGCGGACACGGGGAGAACATGCAAACTCCACACAGAAAGGCCCTTGCCGGCCACGGGGCTCGAACCCGGACCTTCTTGCTGTGAGGCGACAGCGCTAACCACTACACCACCGTGCCGCCCCCATATAAATTGTGTTATAGTAATTTTAAATAAACATATTACTATAACTAGGGGCGTCACGGTGGTGTAGTGGTTAGCGCTGTCGCCTCACAGCAAGAAGGTCCTGGGTTCGAGCCCCGTGGCCGGCGAGGGCCTTTCTGTGTGGAGTTTGCATGTTCTCCCCGTGTCCGCGTGGGTTTCCTCCGGGTGCTCCGGTTTCCCCCACAGTCCAAAGACATGCAGGTTAGGTTAACTGGTGGCTCTAAATTGAGCGTAGGTGTGAATGTGAGTGTGAATGGTTGTCTGTGTCTATGTGTCAGCCCTGTGATGACCTGGCGACTTGTCCAGGGTGTACCCCGCCTTTCGCCCGTAGTCAGCTGGGATAGGCTCCAGCTTGCCTGCGACCCTGTAGAACAGGATAAAGCGGCTAGAGATGATGAGATGAGATTACTATAACTATATATTTATTTAAAATTTAGCTTCATGCCATTAAATACACTTGTTTGATACGTGCTTTTAATTACATGTGTTGTATATTTTTTAAAAAGTGTGTTAAGTAAAGAATAAAACACAATGGGGCATGCTGTTCAAGGAAAATAATCAACAGTGGGGTTGTGTGACGTGGAAGTGGAATTTGATTCTTTTCCGATTATAACATCCCATGTTGTGGAAAGTCTGCAAAACAATCATCATGACCAACACATTGGAGTGTTTCATCGTATGACAACACTGGTCAAGAGAAGAAACGTGCAAGAAAATCAAGATGGTCACATTATAATTTTTCATTAATAATAATTTTTTTTTTGGCTGTTATCTCTACTTCTGGTGCATGAGCATCGTTCACTCTTGCCAGACATATTTATATTCCTGGTTAACTTATTTAAATAGGGTTAACCCTATTTTAACCTTAATGAAATGACTGATTTGGAAAGATGTATGGTTTTAATACTGTTTTATTAATACTTTCATTTGAATATTCAACTGTCCAGTTTGGGTGAGCCTGTGCCCACTGTAGCCTTGGATTCCTGTTCATGGCTGACACGATTGGAACCCAGTGTGGTCTTCTGCTGTTGTACCCATCCACCTCAAGATTCAATTTGTTGTGCATTCTGAGATGCTTTTCTGCTCACCACGCTTGCAAAGAGTAGTTATTTGAGTTACCATAACCGTCCTGTCAGCTCAAACACGTTTAATGTGAACATTAACTGAAGTTCTTGACCTGTATCCACATAATTATGTGCATTGTGCTTCTGTAACATTTTTGGCTGATTGGATAATTGCATGAATGTGAAAGTGTATGGGTTTTCTTATAAAGTGGATGGTGAGTGTATAATCACAGTGTATTTGGAAATGGTTGTCATGATATTTGGGTTAATATAGTGTTTGCTAGAATTTTGGGCTAAGTTTTGTACTATACTGAGATGGTCATTGAACTGGTTTTGTCATACTTATCTAGCAGTCAGGACGCAAACCACAGCTTAAATAATTATTATAATGGCTATCATATAGCTACCATATAAAGATGTTATAAAGAACAGTCTGGCAGTTGTGAAAGAGACAATACCTAGATGAGGTTTTTGGCTACCAGCCTTCAATCAACTCAAACTATGTACAAAGAATTAAATCTGATATTTCTGTTAGTGTGTGTTGGATGGATGCTATGAGGTGAGAGGTATGACAACTCATCAGCTAAAGCTACTCTGTGGATGCACTTAGTGATGTTTTATGACTTAACTTATGGTGGTTTCTAAAATTGTTTGTCTTAGTTCTTTCATAAAAATGCACAAACGGTACAAAAACGAAACAAACCACAGGCAGGTCATGACTGACATCACACAATTCAGGAAGCTCTTACCCCCCCCCATGCCTTCATACTACATAAATATTGAAACGTATCTACAGCATGCATGTTGCCAATCTTTAACACAACCCATGATGCACATAAATCCCATGTGGATGTTAGTCTGGTTAATTCAACAACCCAGCTATTAAAGGCCGAACTTATCAAAGAGCGGTCTCTATCAACTTAAATAGAGCATAAAGCCATTAGATGAGCAGGAAGCTGTACACTCTGTACTGGATGTGGTATTCATTAAACTGTAATGCTGGGGAATCAATCAAATGGTGCTCAAAATTTCTTTTGAAAGCTGTCGTTCCCAAAGGCCAAGTAAAACACTGAAGTATGGGGTCATATTTTTTAAAGGTTTCAGCTGACATACCAGCAGCTCTGGGAATCGGCTCAAATACAAACAGCGTAATACCTCTTAATATTGAAATTTCACCACAGTGACCACCTTCGCAAGACTATCTGAGAACGTGCGTCGCTCTCAAGAGGTTTAATACTTACATAGACTGTGTCTTCATTTCCTTAACTCGTGCACTGTGCAGTGATCTAAAAAGACAAAAGAATGAAGATCACAGACTTGTTCTTAGATCTTTATGAGCACGGTATGTGGAATTGCTCAGAAATTTACCAAGCGTATCTTGAGTACCTTGCAAAACAGGTGTGCCCCAGCAATGTTTTCAGTACTTTGTAATTGATAGTCCTCTGGCTACCTGATTAACACAAGACCACATGAGGCCAAGCACCAAGTTGCACAGCCTGCCAAAAACATCTCCTTCCACAGCATTCCACTCAGGATGCCTTGAATGTGATTTGTGCTCTCGTGTGGAAGTTACGATAAGTATGACTGCATTGTGGTAACTGACCCTAATGCCGAGCCAAAGCTTGTATCGCTCGCAAACCACAAAGCAAACTAGTCTTTTTCCATCACTGCCCAAGATTTTGTGTCTTTATAACAATGCCAAGATTACATTTGATACTAAGTATTTTGGTTTGTGAGGTTATGATTGGCATTATTACATGTTGTTTAAAAATATATCTTGCTACTGAAGAACAGAACATCATTGTAGTGTTTCTGAAGATGCCAGAGTGAAACTTGTTTATCATATCATTAATAATACAGGACACAGCTTGATCAAGTCCTGCTTTTTTGGACAGCAACAATACAATTGTTCTGTGCACAAGCATCCACAAGCATCTTCTCATCTGTAATGTAAGATAATTAACGCAACCTTGTATTGATACTAGATGATCTTGGACATTTATACAATGTACCACATTAAAGTGGTACTGATGTTAGAGAATTCTTTCTGAGCAAAAGACTTTCATGGCTCAAAGTACAAAAGTAGAATGCTCTGAGGTAGGAAAGGGTGACCATGAGGAGTACCCAAGAGACAGGACAGGGCAAGATGAGATAAGGACGAGAACATCTCTGTAAGGTATGCAACTAAAGAAAGCTCAGCTTGTCATCATCTGCAAGGAAGTGTTCCTGACTTGATGAAAACAAAAACCATAATCAGTCAAGTCAAGTCAAAGTCCCTTCCATGCCAGGATCTGGTCTTCCCAGGTAGCCCCCTATCCCAGCACTAACCAGTACCATAATCAGTACTGTACATTAATTTGTGAATCATGTGAATGGTATATCGCCAGTCTTGTATCATCTCACTGTATGCTGCTGGTCATACCAAATAAGCTGTAGAAGATAGGTCAGTCTATTTAAAATCACAATTCCATATTGATTAAGACTTTCTAAATGTGATGTTTACAACAAGAGCAAAGTTCAGTTTCAACTCCTAACATTACTGTGCCAGGTAGTAAGCTCTATTGGTCAGTTAAGGGTTCCATTAGAACTGGAGTTGAAAATCAATACCAAGCCTGAGACTTGGGTATTTTATAACTGACTGTGGCTCAGTATATAATCTAATCTGTCAGCCAGAACTCAGATTTTCTAGAGCTGGAATAACCAATCTTGTCCACAAAAATCCAGGATGGCGTGTGCAACTCTACTTGTTTAACCCTTTCATGTATGGTGTCCACAGCCATTGGATATAAATAATCTAAAAACACTCCAATGTTTGTTTGTTATTTATTTATTTATTTATTATGGGTGGCACGGTGGTGTAGTGGTTAGTACTATCACCTCACAGCAAGAAGGTCCCTGGCGAGGGCCTTTCTGTGTGGAGTTTGCATGTTCTCCCCGTGTCTGTGTGGGTTTCCTCCAGGTGCTCCGGTTTCCCCCACAGTCCAAAGACATGCAGGTTAGGTTAACTGGTGACTTGAAATTGACTGTAGGTGTGAATGGTTGTTTGTCTCTGTGTCAGCCCTGTGATGACCTGGCGACTTGTCCAGGGTGTACCCCGCCTCTCACCCATAGTCAGCTGGGATAGGCTCCAGCTTGCCTGTGACCCTGTAGAACAGGATAAGCAGCTACAGATATATATATATATATATATATATATATATATATATATATATATATATATATATATATAAAACTTCAATTGTTGTGTCTTCCAGTCCAATGTGGTTGACAGACATCTTGGGCATTTCTGTCTATACTTCCTACACAAAAAGTCTAATCAAGTAAAGAAATGTTAGCCTATAACAAACTTTCTCAGCTTTTCAAAATAAGACTTCATATACATTTTCATGTAGCCCGCATAATTACAACCCCATTTCCAAAAAAATTGGGGCACTGTGTAAAATATAAATACAAAACACAACACGATAATTTTCAAATCATGGAAATACTATATTTCATTGAAAATAATATGAAGACAACATATCAATCATTGAAACTGAGAAATTTTATTTAGGATTTCAGCTGCTCAACAGTTCATGGTCTACTTTGTCATATTTTCATTTCATAATGCACCAAAAGTTTTCAATAGGCAGACCAGTTTAGCACCTGGACTCTTTTACGACAGAGTCATGCAGTTGTAATATTTGCAGAATGAGGTTTGGCATTGTCTTGGGGAAATAAGTGAGGACTTCCCTGAAAAAGATGTAATCTGGATGGCAGCATTTGTCGCTCCAAAAACTGTACATATCATTCAGCATTAATGATGCCTGCCCGGATGTGCAAGCTACCCATGTAATGTGCACTAATGCACCCTGATACCATCACAGATGCTGGCTTTTGAACTGTGTGCTGATAACAAGCTGGATGATCTCTTCTCCTCTTTCGCCCCGAGGACGCGGTATCCATGATTTCTGAAAATAATTTAAAATTTCGATTAGTCAGTACAGGACAGTTTTTCACTTTGGTCCATTTCAATGTTAATGAGCTCAGGCCCAGTTAAGGCAGTGGTGTTTCTGGATATTGGTTATATGTGATTTCTTCAGAAGTGGACAAAGTACCCAACTTCATTACTTAAGTCAAAGTACAGATCCCACTGGTCAAATGTTACTCCAATACAAGTGAAAGTTGTCCAGTCAAATTTTTACTTAAGTTAAAGTACTGAAGTATTTGCTTTTAAAAATACTGAAGTATTAAAAGTACATTTTCTGTCAACGCATTGTTATATTATTGCTACAGCGCTTACAAAACCTAATGCCTCTGAAGCAACTGACTAGATTTACTGACTAACTTGTAGAACCTGTAGAATAAACACCTGGTAGAATGTTACAAAATGAAACACAACTGAACTGAAAAAGAGCCATTGTCATTTAAATTTTTTTTTAATTGTAAAACTCCTCCCCACCCCCACAAAGCAGCATAGTAGTGTTCTGACCCAGCTCTGTCAGTGTGTACACACATCTTGTGTGTACACATATCTTATCTCATTATCTCTAGCCGCTTTATCCTGTTCTACAGGGTCGCAGGCAAGCTGGAGCCTATCCCAGCTGACTACGGGCGAAAGGCGGGGTACACCCTGGACAAGTCGCCAGGTCATCACAGGGCTGACACATAGACACAGACAACCATTCACACTCACATTCACACCTACGGTCAATTTAGAGTCACCAGTTAACCTAACCTGCATGTCTCTGGACTGTGGGGGAAACCGGAGCACCCAGAGGAAACCCACGCGGACACGGGGAGAACATGCAAACTCCGCACAGAAAGGCCCTCGCCAGCCACGGGGCTCGAACCCGGACCTTCCTGCTGTGAGGCGACAGCGCTAACCACTACACCATCGTGCCGCCACACACATGTATGTGTATGTTAATCAGGAAGACAGTGGAATAGCTGTAAATGCAGCTTGCTCAGAAAATAAAAATGACAATCCAACCTGATTAAAACCCAGGTCCACACCTCGAGCTTAATAACTGCCCAACAGCAACACTGCTTTAAGCAAGACAAAAAAAAAAAATTAAAAAAGTGAAAGACCATCATCTGACATCAAAACAAAAAAATTCCAGCAGTTTGTTGTGACTGACTAGTACAATACTGTCCATCTCACAGGCCTCACATGCACGCGTGTGCAAGTGTATGTATTCATGCACATATGAATCTGCCTGTGGAATCATGGTGATTTAACAAGCTAGCTAGTCAGTGAGGCTCCACCTGACATGCTAGCAAAATCTTTTCAAACTCGAAATCATAAAGGGTGGCGAACATTACTAGAAAGATTTATACATTTTATTTGGCAAGATTATCCTAAAACATTTCTGAAAGCACTTCAGATAAGTTAATGTTATTCATGTTAGCGTAACTCCATTTTTACATGCTAACTAACAGTGTTCAAGTTAACTAGCTAGGTGTTATCGTTAGCCGTGGACAAGGCTATGGTAACTTGGCGGGCAAATCCATATTTGACTAACCAGACTGCATAGGTATTGGAACATTATCGCAAACTCTAAAAGCACGTAAAACTTCATTACAAGCTTTCTCTTGGAATAAAACATTTATATACACCTCAATATGCTTCCACAGGTCAGACGGCAAGTTTTTGTAGGCTGTGATGTGCTCCATTTTAGGCAAACAAAGCAAACATTTAAAATGAAACAACTCTATTTCTTTCAGAAAACTGAAACATGGGTTCTAGCTATAGCCATGGGTGCGTGATTTACCAAAAGAACTGTCTCCTTCCATTCTGCCATCAACTGTCTTTGATGGCAGAATGTCTTTATTCTTTATTGTTCAGAATAAAGTAATCAATCAATCAATCAATCAATCAATCAATCAAACTGATCATGTTAAATAATGTTGCTGAGAAATCACTGAACTTGATTTTATACAGTCTATGGACGTGATGTGACCCTAGTGATTACTCACAGGCTGTCTCAGTGTCACCTGTGAAAAAAAACAATCATGTTTTAGAAAAGAAAAGAAAAAAACATCCACTTTCAAAGCCACTTCATAGTAATGAGTAACAAAGACCTTGATAGAAATGTAGTGGAGTGAAAAATACGATATTTGCCTTTCAAATGTAGTGAAGTTAAAGTCATAAGTTGCCAAAAAAATTCATACTCAAGTACAGATACTCAAAAAATTTACTTAAGTACAGTACTCAAGTAAATGTACTTCGTTACTGTCTACCTCTGGATTTCTTCTTTGCATGGTGGAATTTTAACTTGCATTTGTGGATGCAGTAATGAACTGAGTTTACAGATAATGGTTTTCTGAAGTGTTCCTGAGCCCATACAGTGATTTCCACTACAGAATCATGTCTGGTTTTAATGCAGTGCCACCTGAGAGCCTAAAGATCACAGGCATCCAGTTTTGTTTTTCAGCCTTTTCCCTTGCATACAGAGATTCCCCCAGATTCTCTGAATCTTGTAATCATATTATGTACCAGAGATGATGTGATCCCCAAATTCTTTGCAATTTTAGGAATGTTATTCTTAAATTGTTGCACTGTTTGCTCACGCAGTCTTTCACAGAGCAGTGAATCCCTCCCCATCCCTCTCTGGGATGCTCTTTTTGTACCCAGTCATGTTACTGACCTGTTGCCAATTAACTTAATTAGTTGTGAGATGTGGGGTTTTTTTCAGAAACTATTCTAGTCTTTTCAAAGACTTGTCTCCAACTTTTTTTTTACGTGTTGCTGGCATTAAATTCAAAATGAGCATAGATTTTTTCAAACAACAATAAAATTTTTCAGTTTCAGCATTTTATCTGTTGTCTTTGTAGCATTTTCAATAAAATATAGGGGTTCCATGATTTGCAAATTATCACATTCTGTTTTTATTTAAATTTGACATAGTGTGACAACTTTTTTGAAAATGACATTGTACTATATAGAGTACACTACACTACTACTACTACACTATATGGCCAAATGTTTGTGCACACCTGACCATCACCACCATGTATGATTTTTCCCCAAACTGTTGCCACAAAGTTGAAAGCACAAAACATTCTGAGCACTTGTGTTTGCTGTAGCATTACAATTTCCCTTCCCTGGAACCCTAACATGTTTCAGCATGACAATGCCCCTGTACACAAAGTGAAGTCCATGAAGACATGTTTGCCAGAACCCTGACCTCAACCCCACTGAACACCTTTGGCATGAGCTGCAACACTGATACCCCTTTTCCACCAAATCAGTTCCAGGGCTGGTTCGGGGCCAGTGCTTAGTTTGGAACCGGGTTTTCTGTTTCCACTGACAAAGAACTGGCTCTGGGGCCAGAAAAAACGGTTCCAGGGTAGCACCAGCTCTTTGCTGGGCTAGAGGAAAGAACTGCTTACGTCAGCGGGGGGCGGAGTTGTTAAGACCAACAACAATAGCAAGACCGTGAGAGGGCGCCATTTTTAAATAAGCGACGAGATATCATGGATGCAGTAAAGCAGCAGTCATCCATTATTGTTGTTGTTGTTGCTGCTTCTTCTTCTTCTCCGTGTTGTTGTTGCTTCGATGTTCGCGCCAAGGTTTATGCCAATGCAGCGACGTAACTGACGTATACAGTGACGTAATGACGTGGCTCCCCTTAGCACCCCGAGCTATGGAAAAGCAAACTGGTTCTCAGCTGGTTCGCAAGTTGAATGAGTTGTGAACCAGCACCAGCACTGGCCCCGAACCAGCCCTGGAACTGATTTGGTGGAAAAGGGGTATGACTGAACTTCAGGCCTTCTTGCCCAACATGTGCCCAACCTCACTATGCTTTTTTTTGGCTGAACGGGCAAATTCCCACAGCCAAAATCTAGTGGAAATCCTTCCCAGAAGAATGGTGGTTACTACAATGGCAAAGAAAGGGCAAAATTTGGAATGTGGTGTTCAACAAGGACATATGGGTGTGACGTTGAGGTATCCATAAACCTTTGGCCATATAGTGTATATTAATTTTACTGTAATTAAATTGTATATACTGTAGTTGTCCTATATATAAGGGTGGCATGGTGGTGTAGTGGTTAGCACTGTCGCCTCACAGCAAGAAGGTTCTGGGTTTGAGCCCAGTGGCTGACCGGGGCCTTTTTGTGTGGAATTTGCATGTTCTCCCCATGTCTACTTGGGTTTCCCCCACAGTCCAAAGACATGCGGTTAGGATAACATGGGGCGGCCTTAGGCTGAGGTGCCCTTGAATGAGGCACCTAACCCCCAACTGCTTCCCGGGTGCTGTTAGCATGGCTGCCCACTGCTCTGGGTATGTGTGTGCGCACGCATGTGTGTATTCACTGCTTCAGATGGGTTAAGTGCAGAGAGGAATTTCACAAGTGTACATGTGATGAATAAAAATTGTTCATCACACGTACACTTTGATGTATTAAATTGATGAATAAAGTTGTTCTTCTTCTGTAAATGTACAGTTTTTGTGTAATTGTACACAACAAAGTTTAAAAATGTTGTGTAATATTTTAGACCTAGATTTTTAGACCGCTTCCTTCGTTTTACTTTGACATGATGGCTGCTAACTTAAGTTAATATTTTAATATGCGATTTTTTTTCTTTAGAAAATTCAAATAAGTAAAGCAGTACATCTTGGATGTGCCTCATCTGTATTTTCTCATATGTGTTAAAAATCAAGTATTTGCCTCTAAGTGTTTTTCCAGCTTTTCAGTCAGTAAAGAAAGCACATCTTTCCTGAACAAATCACCAGTCACTACAGAAATACTGCAAATGCAGTGTAGCAGAGCCATCCTGCAGAGTGATGAGGGCATGATTTCACACTGTACGAGTCAATTCTATTCAACAACCTTTCTATGTGGATGACTTGGATGTTTAGGTTGAACACAGAATAGCAGTATCTTCCATTTCTAATGGACACGTCCAATAAACGCTCTTTGAGGTCAAGTGGGAAAGAGTCCTCCAGATAAATTCCTGTTATCCAGCAAAGACCCTGATAAGATGCACTTTATCTTCATTAAGCAAACATGAGGCATATTATGATGTGTGGTCCCACACCAACTGACTTACACCAACAAAAACACGGACTTGGTCTTTCCCCATCTGGAGGGAAAACGTGCTCCTTGACAGCACTTTTCAGCCAAGCACCATGAAAGTATTTGGTTCTGTGTTCAACACATCAAGACAAATATTAGTACACGTCATGAGATACACTTTTTTGATGCATGGGTAGCATGCCGGGGGGGGTGTCCATTTCTGCTTGGTAGGCTGAGACAAAGATGTGGCAGGAGACTGATATATCCAAAGGCCAAAAGGTTACACGAGCAGGTCCAGGTTAATATAGCAGGTCATCTTTCAGTGAGAGAACAGGGCTGTATATCAGAGTGTGGGATTATATAGTAGTCATGAGAACAACTTCTAAAACCTGGACTTTACTCAGGAATGATGGAAAAGTGGATTGCATACAAGGTGCATCAGTAAAACATCAGAGTACTGTACTTGCATCCAAATTTCTGCCGTACTGTATCCTGCTTCTGTACAAAAACAAGATAAAAAAAAAAAAACCACACAGTAATATTTCTTATGTGTTCCTAATAGGGATGTCCCGATCAGGTTTTTTTGCCCTCCGATCCGATACCGATCATTTGATTTTGAGTATCTGCCGATACCGAGTCCCGATCCGATACTTCTTATAATCCATAAAAAATAATAAAGACGAGGAAAGAAACGGATCCAGGATGTTCCTCATTTTTTTTATTTAACACCTTATTTTAACATCCAACAACTCCGTTAGCAAACAGAGCACTTACGTGAGGTAGTTTGAACAATAAATAACATAAATTAAAAACATAACCTTAAAATACCTGGCAGGAATGTAAACAAATTAAAAAAAAAACTGCCACAGTGCCAGTAATTTGCTTTTAAGAACGCATCTCACAGTGGTATACAGTAATTTCAATTAAGGAAATGAACGTTTTTCTTGATGAAAACAAGCATTTCTACCCTTTCAGGTTTGAGCCTGTTTTTGTCATCCAACACGTTTGCAACAGCACTAAAAACTCGCTGTATTGTGTCGGGTGTTTGTTTTTCAGGTGCCGTATCAGGTTTGTTGTATTAAATGCGGCCCTTTCCTGTCCACCCCTTGAAATTCCAGCTTTACATATTTCACAGTTTGCTATGGCAATGTTGTCATCAACTTTGAAATACTGCCACACCACAGACATACTTTGCTTTCCGCTTCGAACTGCTTCCGTGTTCAACTTTGCCAGCAACGGGCAGCCAATAACCAATAGCGTCTCTGCTACAAAGTGATGTCATGCCGCACGTGTTTTTGTTGCTGTGTTGAGACAAGACGTCTGGTCTCACTCTGTGCCAACGCATAGCTATTGATGTGTTAAAAATGAGAATATATTATATAGATATATATCCGATCCCTGATCGGGAGGTAATGCCCGATTCCGATCGAGTCTGAAACCACGTGATCGGGCCCGATTTCCGATCACGTGATCGGATCGGGACATCCCTAGTTCCTAATTCCTAATCCAATCATAATCTAAAGTCACAGACACACACAGCAATGTGCATCCTTCAGCTGATTCTTAAACCCCACCTATACTTCGGGGTGGCATGGTGGTGTAGTGGTTAGCACTGTCGCCTCACAGCAAGAAGGTTCTGGGTTTGAGCCCAGAAGGGCCTTTCTGTGTGGAGTTTGCATGTTCTCGTGTCTGCGTGGGTTTCCTCCCACAGTCCAAAGACATGTGGATTAGGTCAATTGGCTACTCTAAATTGCCCATAGGTGTGTATGTGTACCCGCCGCCAGATGAGGGTTTGGGTCGCAAGAGAATTCAGGGAAGCTAGTTGATAGCTTCCTGGATCGCTGACCCTTAACTATGAGGACGACAACAGACAGACAGACCTATACTTAGGTAGTTTATCTCTGAGCAGCTGGAAAAACTAATGTGACCACTGTTTCACTGTTCAGCGTCTTTTCTGACATTTTCACAATACACGAACTTGTGAATCCGGCGCAGGCTACACTGTAAAACTGAGCCAAAATACTTTACTTTCAGCTCACAAGACTACAATGACAATGACTTATACACCAAACATGCTCCTCAACATATGCGGTAGTCTTAGACTAAACAGTGATGAGTGTTACGTGTAGTTCAGAGACATTCGATCAAAACATATGCAAACATTCCATTCCATACATAAATCAAACTAAGAAAACAGATCCTGGTTTACCTGACAGAAACCAATCAATTTTGTTCCTCCAGAGCAAAGAAAGCAAGCTTGTACTCGAATCCTTCGATTGTTATTTGACACATGCTCTTATTTAAGTATTAGTCATGGCTTCAGATTAAGCAAAATCAAGCTTGGAGAAAATTAGACTGAATTTGGTGTGCTCGGGTTTTATGCATGCGTAGTGCTCACTCTCAATTTAACTAAAAACAGGGAGTTAGCATTAATCCGTAGTGATGCGAGAGATCCACGTGCCCTCGCACTGCAATCATTCATGCACATTTCTCTTTTCTTACAACAGCCAGAGTCCAGTGAATTACTCTGAAAGAGCTCTACCCAGGGCGGCACGGTGGTGTAGTGGTTAGCGCTGTCGCCTCACAGCAAGAAGGTCCGGGTTCGAGCCCCGTGGCCGGCGAGGGCCTTTCTGTGTGGAGTTTGCATGTTCTCCCCGTGTCCGCGTGGGTTTCCTCCGGGTGCTCCGGTTTCCCCCACAGTCCAAAGACATGCAGGTTAGGTTAACTGGTGACTCTAAATTGACCATAGGTGTGAATGTGAGTGTGAATGGTTGTCTGTGTCTATGTGTCAGCCCTGACTTGTCCAGGGTGTACCCCGCCTTTCGCCCGTAGTCAGCTGGGATAGGCTCCAGCTTGCCTGCAACCCTGTAGAACAGGATAAAGCGGCTAGAGATAATGAGATGAGATCTACCCAATTGAACAAAGCACAATCCAGATTAAGTATGGATGCTCAGAGCTTGGGTCCAGCATAATCTTTGTGCGTTTCGGATTCCGGGTACATTGCCTCTTGCCAACACAACTGAAGAAAATACTTCTCACATCATCTCATGTTCAATAGACTTTGGCCCTAGCTCTTCTTGTTTCTCTTATAATTTGACTTTCCTCCATAACTCTATCAAATATGATCCCAGTGTGGGTTTAACGTGACTTCTCTTGCTAGGCTTTTCTTCACCCTATTTAACCCCCAAAACCCAGGCTCTGTGAAGAAAATGGGGGCGGGGGGGAGTGGTTTGTTCACACCTGGATACTCGGTTCTATGAACATTTCATTGTGATACACGTTTAAAACTGGATCAGAGGAAAACTGGCTGCACTCTTTGAAAAATAAAAGGCCTCAGAGGAACTTGAAAAACCACAACCCAGAAGAAGGATGTCGAGGGATCTAAACAAACGACTCACAGAAAAAAGGTCTCTTGCACATTCCCGAAAGTGGACAAATCTTCCAATCTTTTGGCTTTTTTCTCAGGAGACAGACTCCCTGGGTGCTCCATTTGGGAGTGTTTACCTGTGGCCGTAGTCATCGCTCTAAGCGAAAGGCAGCAGCGACAGTAAGCAGAGAATGGTCATTAAAGCAGTGTTGTAAAGGAGACCAGTGGGTTTTAGACAGATAAGAGCCAGCTGTTTCTGTGGCTCCAGGTTTTCAGCCTGCTCATAGCCTTGGCTTTCCTTCATTACTCTTTCTTTCATTCATCTCTGCTTCTATCTTAGCACCTTAGCACTAACTCTCTAATTCTAACTCACTAATTCTGTCCCATCTATGTCTGTCATTCTGTGCATTTCTTCTCTCTCGCATTGTCTTTCTCTCAGTCTCTCCGTCTCTCAGTCTTCAGTCCTGCTGGCTCCACTCAGGACTCGGCAGGCTGCAGCTCCTCCCCTGACCGTCTGCGTGTGAGACGCTGTCTGTCTGATGTGTCCTGAGATATAGCCAAGAGCATGACAAGCTCCACTCCTCCGCTCCCCAATTCTTTCAGCTCTGCCTTCAGACCGTCTAAATCAGTAGTGACAGAGATGGTTACATTACAATCGACCGACCAGCGTACGTTCCTGCACAGTGTACAACAACAAAAAAAAAAAAAAGTCATTGATCACAGAACATAAAACAGGTGGGTGTCTGTTTGCAGTCCCGAACAAATCCATGTCCTCGGACTTTCTGAAACAATGCGAACGTTATAGAAACGTTGCTGATTTCTACAGATCCAACAGGCAATGTGTGTGTCAGTCCTTATATTACACTGAGCCATTAGGAAATCATTTGTTGTGGTTACAAAGAAGAATATTGTAACCACAACATTCGTTTCGATTTTAAGAACTTTTTCAGTGAAAACTGATGAATGACTTGTGATTCCTTAACACATTGAATTATACAGTGTGCGCAATATTGGTTATAATAAAACTCAAACGCAAATGTTAACAATACTCTCAAAGCAAAGGTTTTTAATAAAACCTCCTTTTGGGGTGCCAATAAACACATCTCGGAGGATGGTAATATTACTGATGAATTCAATATGGTGTTAACCGCAGGTTTCCAAGAAGCACTTAAAACTCTCGAGGTCATAAAGCTATATTACACTTTAGCCATAACATAGCCTGTAGCTGAATTCTATGCTATAGAACACGTGTGTCTGCTCAGGCAGATACTATATGATTGTAAATACTCATTTATCATAAACACAGAGCTGTGATTCATGTCCCGAGGTGTCACACTGAGCCGCTCTTGAGGAGCCTGCTCAGATGAAACATGTCTCCTCAAGAGGCGCGAGGCCCAATTAAAGGGAGGGATTAGGACAGGACTCAGTGACCCTCTGAGGAATTTCACAAGGATGCTCAGGCTCGGCCGCTGCCACAACCTCCCTTTAAGCACTTTCACCTGCTAATTAAGCCTTCCAAGCTCCAGTCAAGGGGAACTGTGTGCGGCCAGGCGCTCTTTTCTCCAAAAATCAGGCTGCTTACAACTCAAGATGTACTAATGTAAATATTTGACTGCGCTTGTATATTGGACTGTGGAGCGTTACGCGTGGCGGAGGGAGTGGACAGATTGTTTGGGTGCCATTAGCGAGTTTAAGCCCTTGGATTCATTTAAAATCTAAAGTGCTTTAAAACAACGAGCCAGCGCTGAGTTTGGGAAAAAAAAAACAACAAAGCTTTGAACAAAAGATGTGAGGAACACGGACATGTGAGCGGAGCTCAGAAATGACATCACTATGGTATTTCTCCTACATTCACATCCTTTATGAGGAAACCTGTAAAGTCGTAAACAGTTAGAAAAGGGACGGATGCATTGGTTTGCAAGAGTTTACACAGTTTTCAGCACTCTCTCAGAATTGCAAAAAAAAAAAAATAATAATAATGGTGGCACGGTGGTGTAGTGGTTAGCGCTGTCGCTTCACAGCAAGAAGGTTCTGGGTTCGAGCCCCGTGGCCGGCGAGGGCCTTTCTGTACGGAGTTTGCATGTTCTCCCCGTGTCCGTGTGGGTTTCCTCCGGGTGCTCCGGTTTCCCCCACAGTCCAAAGACATGCAGGTTAGGTTAACTGGTGACTCTAAATTGACCGTAGGTGTGAATGTGAGTGTGAATGGTTGTCTGTGTCTATGTGTCAGCCCTGTGATGACCTGGCGACTTGTCCAGGGTGTACCCCGCCTTTCGCCCTTAGTCAGCTGGGATAGGCTCCAGCTTGCCTGTGACCCTGTAGAACAGGATAAAGCAGCTAGAGATAATGAGATAATAATAATAATAGTCTTTACCGGGGCGGCACGGTGGTGTAGTGGTTAGCACTGTCGCCTCACAGCAAGAAGGTCCGGATTCGAGCCCCGTGGCCGGCGAGGGCCTTTCTGTGCGGAGTTTGCATGTTCTCCCCGTGTCCGCGTGGGTTTCCTCCGGGTGCTCCGGTTTCCCCCACAGTCCAAAGACATGCAGGTTAGGTTAACTGGTGACTCTAAATTGACCGTAGGTGTGAATGTGAGTGTGAATGGTTGTCTGTGTCTATGTGTCAGCCCTGTGATGACCTGGCGACTTGTCCAGGGTGTACCCCGCCTTTCGCCCTTAGTCAGCTGGGATAGGCTCCAGCTTGCCTGTGACCCTGTAGAACAGGATAAAGCAGCTAGAGATAATGAGATAATAATAATAATAATAGTCTTTACCGGGGCGGCACGGTGGTGTAGTGGTTAGCACTGTCGCCTCACAGCAAGAAGGTCCGGATTCGAGCCCCGTGGCCGGCGAGGGCCTTTCTGTGCGGAGTTTGCATGTTCTCCCCGTGTCCGCGTGGGTTTCCTCCGGGTGCTCCGGTTTCCCCCACAGTCCAAAGACATGCAGGTTAGGTTAACTGGTGACTCTAAATTGAGCGTAGGTGTGAATGTGAGTGTGAATGGTTGTCTGTGTCTATGTGTCAGCCCTGTGATGACCTGGCGACTTGTCCAGGGTGTACCCCGCCTTTCGCCCGTAGTCAGCTGGGATAGGCTCCAGCTTGCCTGCGACCCTGTAGGACAGGATAAAGCGGCTAGAGATAATGAGATGAGATGAGATAGTCTTTACCTTGTTATATTCTCCCCTCACTTTGTTATACATTGCTTGGAGTAAAGCTACAGGTCTATAAGGACAGTTAAAATGTTCCTACTACCGAAGGAGATCAAACTAACCACCCTGACATTTGTTGTGGATTGTGGGAGCTGGAGGAAAGGCGGTCAGAATACTAAGTGGAGAGTTCTTCTCCTTAGATAAGATAAAATACACATCCTCAATTTAAGCACCGTACACCAGGCTATATTTGTGTCTTGGTGTTGCTCTCCTGAGGAACACGAGAAGCACGAAATACTACAGCCACACTTTAAATATAAAAATGTATCCCAGATGGTAGGATGGCGTGCACCTCGTGCATTTAAGAGCAGATGAGAATATGAAGGAGAATGTTTTGTCGAGGAAGTAGAACATCTTCATTCTCAGCATTGACACCTGCCGATCCCTGTGGGTGCATGTGTTTTGATGTGTGTGTGGTGGGCTCACATGCTGCTGAACAGTAGGGGCAGCCCTGTCCCGTGCTGAGGAAGAACTCACTAGTGAGCTGGAGGAGGGCTCAGCACACTCTCCTCTGGTTTAAGACCCTCCCAGCGGCACAGTCCTATTAGTTTCTCTCTCATGGAGTGGAGCCCCCACTGCTCCATGGAACCGTAGCCACTCTGAAGAGTAGAGCAGGCTGTCGGACACACTGCGTGCTTAGCATTTACATGTGCACAAGTTTGACGTTTCTTTGCTCACTTCTACGGGGCCATCCTGTTGATGACACTCTCCCCAACTGGACCGAAGTTAGCAAATTGCTCTGTTAATGCGCTGACACTGGAATCTTACTGTGACCAGAATGACCCTGCTGGGCTCTGAACACTCCGTACTGATTCGCAGCAAATTTAGATCAGGTAAGATATTTCACACTGAACCTTTATCATCTACTTTGTTTGGAATTGAGGGGGAAAAAAAAAAAAAAACAGTCCAAAAATACAGGATATTGTTTATTCCATTTAATGACTTAAAATCACATGAAATATTTATATTGATCATGTGCGAGAATGAAATTGTAAAGAAAGAACCATGATTCTGTGATAATGATGATATCACTCTATAAAATGAAACCGCACTCATAATGTGCTTTTATGATGTTTGAACTTGTTGTAGTAGCATTTTTAGTGTACAGGACATGTGTGGTTATAGTTGACAGTTTGCTTCCAGTAGCTTGAACTGACGTGAGACAGAGGTCAAAGGTTATCAAATGACAAAGATGGTAGTTTGACATGAGCTTACCAATTTTAAGAGCTAGCTGAAGTGATGCTTTAAACTCCCCCTAACCGTTCAAAGCTTGTCCGGCTGTTTTCTATCATTATTCGCTCGTCTTTCTCTGCCTTGCCATCCTTCTCAGGAACCGAGAAACCTCACTTCTGTGCTCATGTTTGTATACGAGTCGGCTCAGGGCACTTCTCTCAGATGAATACTGGAATCTTGTCTAGAAATTCATCTGTTGTGAACAATACTGCCACCTCTCTGACATAAATGTTATGACACAAGCAAAGATTTGTCTGTGACAAATATTTAAACATGCCACAGAAACGACTTGCTGACGAGCAGCTGAAAGGTCAATTGCACTTTGCTTTCAAAGACTTTTTGATTTCAGTCTGATTTTTTTTAAAATATATTCTTCCTTACATTTTTTTAATGGCTCTGCCAAAATTGCAGACAAAATTGAGCGTTTCCCTCCTGTTGCGTATTGCAGTGACACAAAGGAAATGACCCGAGTCCAGAGGAAGGGTAGATGTAATGTCTCAGGTCCACAAAGTGGCATGGTAGGGGAAAAAAAAGAAAAGAAAAAAGTCGCTTATTTTGACCAGTACATATTAGTGCCATAATAATGCTCCACAGATGTTGGACTGTTTACACAGAGATATAGGTTTTGCTTCATAATGCACATTGGCTGCCACTATTTTCCCTTTTGTGTGTGTGTGCGTGAGAGAACGCAGGGTAGATAGAGATCTACCAGTGTGTCCCATGTGGATGTGTTCAGATCTTTGAGGAACTTCATTAGCGGCTGTAAGGGATGGGCGGAATTATGTAATTACATAACTGTGGACATGCTGTACCAAAAGCTCAGACGTTTAAAGGTGTGGAGCGCAGAATTGGTGCCCTGCACAGCTGAGAACTATCCAGTCGCAGTCATGTGATGCCTACAGCCACAAAGCAGACTAGTTTGGAGGTACACAAGATGTTCAGTTGTCCATATCAACAGAAAATAAACATGCCTTCCTTTATCATCCTGACATCTTTGCTTTCACTTTGATTTTCCTTCCAAGAACTTCCAAAATTCCAAGGCGCTATTATAATTATTAATATTTATATTCTTGCATCCGCTAACTAATGGAATGGTCATTTGATTTGAGAGCTACGGTAACTTATCAGTTAGACCCTAGATAATCCCCAGTACGGTTCAGTTTTAGCTCCAAGCCAGCTGGGCCTAGTAAACAAGTGCTACCAATGCTAATAACTTCGCTCACTTGGATTAGGAAAAACTTGGCGTTTGGGGGTAGTAGAGAAGACATACAGTACACTAGACTGCAAAAAGAAGACTTCACTGAGTTAGACTGTATTCAACTGCGTCTGCTTATTGTGTACTTGGCTTTGTGTGTGGTATTCTCAAATTACTGACAGCTTAATAAGTCTGTGAGCCTTCTGGTGAGTCAAAGCGAGTTTATCATGTCGTCCTCCTACAACGATCCTTTCCCCCAACTTGCATAAATAACATGATTATTGCGAGCTACTACATTACTTTCATCATCTCCTTTGAGGTCGGGTCTTGATTTGACCTTGACTGTTCTGTAAAGAAACGTTCTTGAGTTGGTATACAGAGAGCAGAGAGATGCCAGTGGTACACTAAACAATGGTTATCCTGCTTACACGCGAAAGCCGAACGAACAGCTGGGCCTGCCCATAGCCAAACGTGCAGTTGCTGGTGTCATGAACTATATGGCTGGGATAAGTCATCCACCACAGAAGCATGCTGATCATATGGATACAAATATCTCTGAGCCATCTGCATCACGTCAAGATTACTGCCTTATTGCTATTCACAGAACGACCAGTTCACTTCAAAGGCCTCAGGATTTGTTTGTTCTCATTCTGATGAAGTTCACGATGTTCCTGCAATGGAAAAATGGATTTCTTGTTGTACCACAACATGTAAGGGATTATTCAAAGTAACATACCAGTGAAAGTTCTCGGGGCATGATTCGACAACAGGCACAAATGCAAAACTGCTCGGGTAGGAATCAGCCGTTTTTTCTTTTCTTTTTTAAATTTCAGATATATGCCCCAAAGACAACCAGTGCAGCTATTTTAGGCCATTAAGTCAGCTCATATGGTTCTTATTGCTAAGGTTATTCGATCCAGAGTATCTGTGAAGCTGTGATGGTTCTTATAGAGGGTAATTATTTAGGGCAATCAAGGGGTTTGGCATTCTCCATCAAGCCCCCCCCTCCCCCAACTGCAAACATCGCCAAATAGTGCTGATGCTGCCAGGAAACAATCTCAGACCCATACTCAAAGCCATTTTTTCTCGCTTTGCCTTTTTTTTTTTTAAATAATAATTCACCTGTTACTCTCACTGCAATGCTGTCTTGATTTATTCGTACCTGAGAAAGAGAAACGTGTTGTATGTTGGAGCATAAATACTTGCACGTGGGCCAGATTTCTTCAAACAACTTCATTTTTTTCCAGTCTAAAACAAGCCTGTAAGCAAGTCAGTCAGTCAAAAATAAATAAATAAGCAAGCAACTCTCCAAACCTGCTTCCAGGTAAAGTCCATGATGGGATTTTTGAGAACTGCCAGTGCTGCTTTGGGTGAGAGAGGTTCCTTCCTGGTGCCAAAAGTCAGCCAGGCTCCCCTGCACTGTCCACCTATTTGCCTATTAACAGTCCACTGTTCTGTGCTTGGCAGTGGTTCTCCGCTTCATCTTGCCCAAAATGTGTTCAGAAGAGAAGCAGATGTGCTGCACAGAAACTGTTTTTGCTCGAAAGCACAAGAGTACGTGATTTCTGCATGTCTTCCGCAATCACCATCGAAAAGTTTCCTAACATTTAATCCATTCGATTTTACAGCTCTACTAATATTTGTCAATAGACAATCTCTTAACGACTTCTCATGTAGTGACCCACAGTTGACACACTGACAGTCCGCTATCCTGATATGAGACACGCCACCCAAAACAAAGAAAGCAACAGACCCACAAATATTTCGTAAAACAGGATGTAGGTCTACGATAAACATAGCTCCTGGCTTTTAAACAACTCTCCCTACAGTGTGTGGTCTTCGTGGGCGTGAAGGCCAGCGAAGAGGAGGGTCATAAATGCAAGAGTTGCTCATTTAGCCCATTGCTGGTTTGTGTGTGTGTGTGCAGTTCTGTTCTTTGGGTAGGACAGAGGAAAGACACTCCGCTGTCTCTGCATGCCTGCAGGGGATGATGTGTTCCCTGGCCAGATGCAGATTTATAGTTCATTCACTAGTTTTGCTTCATGGTCACTCTCTCTCTCTGTTTCTACTCTCCTCTTTCCCTCCCTTCCTCTACTCACAGTCCTGCAGTTGAGGCTCCAGCAGAGGAGGACGCGAGAGCAGTTAGCAGACCAGGGCATCATGCCTCGTGAGTAACACCCCTCTTTTTCACACTCATCACTAGCCAACCCCCCTCTCTGCCTGCTCCACTCTACCAAGCGGCGTTTCTGAAATGTGTCAGTCTGAAACGAACCGGCTGATTGATTACAAGAGGCGGAGGTTATGGCAAAAAACGTGGAGAATCATACAGATCAGATGTTAGAGTGCACCTGGCCAGAAGCATCAGGCTTTTCAGAGGAAGTACAGCAATGTTTGGCATAGGTCTTCCACAGAAGAATGAAAAAGGAATGGCCTGTGCACGAGATAAACATCACAGTGCTTTAAATCATATTCCTTCATGCACATTCTGCGGTACAGGCTGACTTCAGTGGAATGCTCTTTACTCAAGAAGTGCTCTGGGGCCAGGAGCAAGCCAAGTGCACCACCAACACTACAGTCACCTCTGTTTTACCACCAATGCTTTCCAAGACTTGTCTTTTACATGTCACAGCAAAGCATCAGTAGGCCCCAGATGTCCTTCACTCATTGGGTTCGAAAATCAAACCCACCACGAGTTCGACAGAGTATTTTGTGTTCAGATATAATTCATGTGAGAATATTGACAGTCAAATGATGAAGTAAGACTCCCAAACTGTGGGTGGTAGAAATGGGCAACTGGACTTGCTTGAAAATTCTTGGTGACCCACACCAACATGATGCCTCAATGACACCTTAGATGAGCTGGTCATCAGAATTCTGATTCTGATCCAGGAGAAGATAAATATCTGATACTTCCTATTAGTCAGACAGAACTGAGGAAGCCTTTTGGACGAGAGGTGAAACGTTTTCAAGAATTTTCAAGCAAGTCCAGTTGCCCATTTCTACCACCCACAGTTTACTATGACCTGGATGATTGAGAATCTTCACAGACATAAGACTCCCAAAGGAATGAAAGAAAATGCATGTCTCACCAGTGAACTAGATCATATCCCCTTTCTATAGTTATGCTCAGCGTCACACTCTTCTAACCTACAAACACACCTCCGATCAGTGCTGCTCTGGGTCTCAGCTTGCTCACAGTGTATTTTGCTCTTGAACTGGACATCGTATAGCAGGCAGAAAGGCTCCAGCGCTGAGATAACTAGTGTAAGTGCACACAGGAAAGGAATCCAGAGGCCTGCCCAGTCCTATCAATCTCTGGGAGACTGCCAAAGATAAATGCCCCCAAAATCATGATTGGCCAGCCTGCAGCCCTTTAAAAAGAATTTTCAGCGGCTGTTTATCAATTGATTACATGCCAGAAGTGAATGACGCTGGACGTTTGCCACAGCTGCCATCCACAAAGGTTTACCAGGTGAAATGTACACATTATTACAATGAATAAGAGCTATACAGACTGGAACTACTGGATAGTCTTCTGTAGCATATTACAGCTTCACTAAAGATCTCACTGCAGAATGCTAGTGTTCTTCCAGGTTGGTTCCTCTTCAAAATCTCACCATCTTACAGTTTTCCGCACACATTCCAACCTGCCAAAGCGCACCTTATGTTTTAAAGACAGCATGTGAGGCTGAAATAAGTAAATCTGTTACATTCTTTTATAGATGGAATATTTCAGCTGTTCTTCTGGTGTCTGGAAAGATGATGGTCAGTGTGTGTGTGTGCCCCATATATACATCTCCCAAGGAACATCTGGTGTTTATTAGGCACTTGAAAGCAGCAGTCAGGCCTCTCAAGGCTGTTTGGCGTGTGGCCGGGAGGAGCTTGAGGCCTTTGCATGAGTCTTATTTTACCCTATCTTGACTAACTGTCCAGAAATATGACTTTACGTTCAGTTAAACTTCCGCAGTCTAATTTAAAGCCCTCATATTTCTTCTTTTCCCATTAGATTGACAGAAGAATGCCATTCCAAACCTGAGCTTACAAGACAAAGTAATTGTACGTTCTGGTCATGTATTTAACCGTTTAAGTTTCAATTAAAGGGCAACATTGCGGCTTTGAAACTGTATTTTACTGTAAGCTACTGGTAGCGGGAGGCAGTTTATGATGAGTATGACTGACAGCTCCAGTGCAAAACTAACACAATTTAGAACACAGTGTATTAGATGACTGAGCACTGGTTGCTCTACCAGATTTCACATTATTATAGAAATTTTTTTTTTTTTTTACAGATTCCTTGGGTGTACTTTACTGGTCTAAATAAATCTAAACCCGTCACACTGCAGACAGTTTAAATCCACTTTCTATAACTGCTGTTTCAAAAGATCAATACACAGCTTCCTTCTTTATAAGCCAAAGACGACGATGAGACTGGATAATGTCTTGACCAAGGCTTAGCAGAAATCTAATATTTCTAATCTAATCAGCATCATTAGTGTTACTTAATAAGGCAGGACTCCAGGAATAGGTTTGGACACTTTTACCACATTGCAGTTATCACATCCATTAGATAACATGGGTGGGAAACAATATGTTTACATTGGGAGTATACCCATGATGCACCTTCATCTATATGTGATAGGAAATCATTCTGACGACATACTGCTTTGCCTGAGGATCTTGGCAAGAATGCAACAGTTGATTTAAACATGTATAATTAACATCTACAAGAAAAAGTTGTCAACAACCTAAATATGAGGTTAAAGAACTTCTGTGTGTTTAATAGAAGTGATCAGACTAGCCCTTGTATTATATTAGCATTGTAACTGAGGACAGTGCAGTTGGCCCAGGACTGGGTAGACGGAGCAGAGGAAGCTTGTAGGATGCATTGACAACGAGCACACAGACAATGTCTCTGATAGATACAGTTAGGTCTTTCCCATTTATTTAGTTCTTTCTCATTTATGTTTCCAGCCCTGAAGAGTCCAGCTGCATTCCATGAACAGAGGAAAAGCCTTGAACGCTCCAAGGTCAGAGCTAAATGCCACTATCTTTTTGAGGCAAAAGTAAACATGACTCCTTGGCACGTGCCATATCTGCCAGGAGGAACTTATGTGTTATTTGGAAAATAAATACAGATAATAAAAGAAATTGTCTAGTACCCTGGACAAATAAAATGAAAAAGAAATTTAGTTAAAAACCAATTCTGCTGTCCTTCAGGCACTGTGTGTTAAATATTTTGCAGACTGGAGATTATTTAAAGCATAAAATCCGAAGTAGACCAGAGAAGTCAGAGCTGGTCAACAGGCACATTCTAAAAGGTAAGACCTTCTGTGCTTACCACATTATCATATGAAATTAAAATAAATAAATAAATAAATAAATAAAAACAACCCCAATATTAAAATGGTTTGTATAGGCAGTAATTCGTACAACATAGCCATTTCCAGTAGATGCATAGTTGGCTCCTTGATCCACATTGAGTGATAAGCATCACGGGTGAGGCCCAACTTGGATAGTCAGACAATAAAATGAGACGCCTCACCAAATCCAGGGACACATGGCTGGCGAAACGAATCCAAGATAATCGCAAAAGAAGCTTTTTTTTTCTAAATTTGTGATTTTTGTTTTTTTCCATAATGTGCAAGTTGAGATCTTGAAGAATGCAATCAGTATTTCAGATAATAGATTGTTTTGTTGGAAAAGCATACATTTTTTGTTGCAAATTGTCTCGTTTTTGTCAGGACTGTAGCCTGCTGGGGTGTGTGGCTAAATTACCATATGGGCCATTCACATGATGATTTAAGTCTTTTTTTTTTCCGCCAATCAGCTGTATGATACGAGCTGAGCACATGGCTACTTAAGCTGCATACAGGCATGTAATTTCACTATGGAATGAGCAAGCTAGACGTGGTGACCTTTGTTTACATGAAAGTAGCATCGTGCTTGCTGGTAGGGGGTAGGGCTTTCCTTAATGTCATGCAAATGGGCACCATTATGTGCCCGCCCTGCACCCAGAGTAGCCGAGATGGAAAACTTTGAGGGTGATTTTCTCCCTTTTCTGTTTTAAGAAGTATGCACTTTCAAAAGGCCACACGTTCTTCAAATATTGTCAGATCTCCACATGGAAGGCATCATTGGAAAGCTTAGAAACTGTACTTTCTGAATCTGTCAATAACTCAAAATGCCCCCGGGCAGACATGCGTCCCTGGATTCTGTGATCTGACACAAATGTTTACGCTCGAAACCCTACCATTTCTGCATGGCATATGCATGTAAGTGGACTGTTTGGGATCTGAATTAGTCCTGCTTATGATTGGTGTCTTACTACACAGACTCTGCCAGCGAGGGCCCTACACAAGACTGTCAGAGTAAACTCAAGCGTGCCCGACTTGCTGATGACCTTAACGAGAAAATTGCCCTGAGACCAGGTCCACTGGAACTGGTTGAGAAGAACATCATACCTGTTGATTCGACTGTTAAAGAGGCTGCGTTAAAAGGTACCTGAAAGTATTATGTTGATGCTGGCGGATATTATACACTAACCCCTGCTTACAATTCACAATTTCTATATCAAATCCAAAGCAAATGTGGAGGAGATATTTTCAAGCCATTTTCATGGTCTGACAATAACTCATAACACCCCCCCCCCCCCCCCCCCCCCAAAAAAAAAAACCCCACCACACTCCCACCAAGTGATATTTAGCAAGATTCCCAACAATCCTTCTAAACTTTTCCTCACCAAACACAGCTTGATTTAGGAGGCCATTGGCTCTAGCGCACGAGTGTTAACTCAATGTTGTGTTTACTATGATGCATAACCACACTTTGTCCCTTCAGATTCTGCTAAAGCCAGTGTTTTTAGACATACTCGAAAGTAAACATTCTGTTTTCTCCTTGGACTTGTCTGCAAATGTATTGCATAAGCCAACCATAAGGCAGAGGATTTCAGTTTACATTACCTCTGCGGGAAGACGAGCATGTTTTATTGAGACAAACAGCAGCTGTATTTGGACCCACCCTTTTCTCTTGAGATCAAATGAATTTGGCCTCTCACTGCTCTGTTTTGACTTGTCATGATTTATGTGGCTCCACCGAGCCACCTACAAAGGTGGCTGAGGGGGGACTGTACCGCTCTGCAGCTGTCCACAGTGTTGAGACCCCCATTCCTATGGGGGTCCCATGATCCTATGACCTACTCTCTGGATTTGATTATTAGACCTGCAGGCTTTTAAATAAGCAAAGGAGCTCTGAGATTTTACAATGTTCCCTGAAGGGTAATTGCAAGCTCTTTGTAATCTGAAAAGTCTTCAGTATATATAGACATACACACACAAAATGGAATTTGTCTACTCTTTGAACAATATTCAGTACATTTATCCCCTTGTATATTTTTATCAAATGGGTCAGTATGGGATGAACCCAGTTGGTAAAAGTGGACAGGTAGAGGTCGGCTGTCTCTAGTTACAGTGTCCAGTCCAGTCCAGTCCAACACCAACAGGTGGAAGGGAAAAAAAAAAAAAAAAAAACACTCACACTTTCCTTGGCTGTTGCTGAACAGCAGTTAGGCTTGGACGAGGGTACATATGGTTTGTGCCCAGCACACTGCAGGCAGAGTGTCTGTCATGATTGAAACCAGGGCCCACACTCTTGGCAGGTCACATGCTTAGATACTGAACAAGTCACACAAGCGTCAACGCGCGCGCGCACACCGTTTCCCATCTCAACACGCACCGGCACTACACACCGTCCCTCTCGTAGCCCCTGCGCTGACCTTTGCTGATAGGACAGAGCTGCTCAGTACTATCAAGGTCCCCCTTTAGAATAAAGTGCTCCAGTCAGCCTGCTCCTTCTACCCGTACATCATGGCACCGCTGAGCCAAGTGTCTTGACTAGGCGCAAGTGAAAAAACAAACACCACCATTCAGCAATGGTCAGAATGGAGTCTGCAGCACAAACACAAGGCACAGTAGGATTTTGGGTCCAAGCATGCATTCAGTTCAGCCCCTGCCTACACATGTACAAGAGTAGTATGCACAATACAAAAAGACAGTTTTCCAAATATTTACACATACTTCAGAGTCATCTTACCTCTTAGTACAGACGTTAATCAGTCTGCTTGTTTTCTATAAGTCAGAACCTTCAGTCTAAGAATTAAATCAGTTAGTTTCCCTTCTTTAATTTGTGGGTTTGAATCCATAGTTTTCTCTCAGTTCCTAGGAGTTGCAGTGTTTTGGTACAGCTTTGCCCATTTGTTATGTTTTTAGTGAATCATGGGAAGTTTCCAAAGCAGGAGGACTCTTATGCATTTGAGGAGGACAGCAGCAGCGAGAGCCTGTCTCCTGAACAGCCCCTGAGTGATGAATCCCAGAGTTCAGCTGGGCCTTTGGCAGAGAGCAAGACCAGCGGTGGCATTCCATCCCCCTCCCTGACCACAGGCCCGACACAGGTGATAAGTTATCAACATACTATAATGGACACTACTCAAGCTACACTGATTAAACTATTAGGTTATTAGAAGACTGCAAATCAACAGGATTCCACAAAATACAGCAAGTCCCTTAGGTTTTACTGAAGTGTCAGAAATAGCCTTGAGAAGTCTGCCCTCTGTGGCAACAAATTAAATTGCAGTGTCCTGCGTAATTTATCATCAGTGTATAAAAGGTATTAGGCTTGTACTGCTGACATGCCCCTACAACCTGGAAGCAATGTAATGACCTTTACATTTTTCCTGGTATGACTCAACAGACCCAAATATTCCTCAAGATGTATTTGAATTAGATTCTGTCAGTTCTCTTGCTAAGTTGTCAAACTTGATTGTTAAGGGGTCACAAACCAGAGAATCACCTATTCAAAACCAAGAAGAAGGTCCAGCTGTGACAAACAGCCAGACAACTCCACCCATTCCAGTCCCTGCAATAATAAAGGTAGGACAAGCATTTTCTCTAAATATTGAGTGCAAATATTAGCAATAAAGATGTCTGGAAACAATTTATTGTCAAGTACGTGCATTATGGCCTACATCCAAGAGAATGCAAAGACATGTACAATCACGTAATATAGACATTATCTGATTTGCCATTTCTGTGCATCTACCACTAAGTAATCCAATGATAAATTCAAACGATAAAATGCCTCACCATTTTTTATTTGCCCTCGGTGACCATGAAATAGTCAAAAACATCAGACAAGAATCGTCATAAGAAGCCCAAAGATGTTAAGCCGAAGGTGAAAAAGCTGAAGTACCACCAGTACATTCCGCCAGACCAGAAAGCAGAAAAGTCTCCTCCTCCAATGGACTCGGCCTACGCCCGGCTACTGCAGCAGCAGCAGCTCTTCCTGCAACTACAGATTCTCAGCCAGCAGAAGCACCAGCAGCAGAATCATTCGCACCAGTCCCAGTGTCCACAAAGCCAGAGCTTTAGCTACCAGCCCATAAACCAGCATCTGTCAACCAAGTGAGTCTTATATAGATGCACTCTATATATTTCAGATTTGGTCAGGAGATTCCAAATGCAGTCCTAATATGTATGAAACTTTTGTCTGAGCTGACTGTGAATATCCTTCAGGCAGACCAGTGAACAGCAAACGCTGTGCAGTTCCAGCACTGCCACCAGTACAGAAAGCAGCAGCTCCTCATCTCCTGTAAAGACCACATACTGCAGCGCATCCAACATGACTCCAGTCAGGCCAGGACCTCTGCCTGCTAACCTTGATGACCTAAAGGTACTAAATGCACTTATCTGGAGACATCTTGCACAAGTTTTTTTGCACATCTACATAGAGTATCTTCATTTAGTAAAGTTATACAGGTGTAATCTTTATAGATGTAGCAAGAGAGGTGAAGAACTTGGATCTTCACTTGTATTAAGCACAGTTTTCCTGTTTTTCCTGACAACAGGTGTCTGAGCTTCGGCAACAGCTGAGAATACGAGGTCTTCCAGTGTCCGGCACAAAGACTTCCCTCATAGAAAGGCTGAGGCCCTATAAAGATTCTAGCACTCCTTCTCCATCCAGCTCTGGCGACATCACGACTGTGACCTTCCCGGTGACCCCCACTGGCTCGCTCTCCTCCTACCAATCGCCAAGTTCTTCTGGTACTATGTCCCATGTAGGGGGGTACTACCCATTCTGCAGTACTACATCCACCCCACCCATCTCTCCTGCCTCCTCCGAGTTGTCGGTCAATGGTTCTCTTCCTGACAGTTTTAGCGATGTCACCATGTCCTCTCCGCAGTTTGGCCTGCAGCCGTCACCGGCTCATCTGAGCGCAGAGGATAACCAGAACTTGGGGAACTGCCTGCACAGTGAACCAGGTTTGGACACTGAGAAGGACAAGATGTTGGTGGAGAAACAGAAGGTGATTGAGGAGCTGACTTGGAAATTACACCAGGAGCAACGGCAGGTGGAGGAGCTGCGGATGCAATTGCATAAACGGAAGCACAGTCACGGTCTGCAGGAGCAAGTGCACTTGCAGCCCCCGAACCAGATGCAACACTTCTTTAGCGTGTCCATCAAACAGGAACATGTGACCTCCAGCTGTCCAATGGCTTCCAAGCAGCAAAAGAATGGGCCCCCAAACAGCTGCATGGAGTCAATGGGACATTGCAGCCTAGGTGGTGGACTTCGGAGTCTTGACATTCCCTCCTCTAGAAGTCCTTCCGGTATCCCACCCTATCTAAGCCCTCAGTGCTCTCCTCAAGACTCACCAGTGACCAAGAACTCAAGCAGCCCACAGCCCCACAGCATGCCCTCCTCTCCTAGTCATCCATTTCTGCTCACACCTCCCCTGGGTAGGGACAGCTGCCCTCACAATGGAGCCAGACCACATCCCATGCAGGTACACAGACTCATACAAAAGGGCTATAGTGGCTTTCTGATGGGGCTTCAGTCCTTTTCATCAAGGAACATGGAATATAACTGGTAGAACTTATAATGTTCTGAAACAAATCTAACAAAATATTGCTCCTTATCACAGCTCCAGCAGAAGAATGTTGCTCAGTCTGTGACCTGCAACTATTCGCCTGACCAGAGAAATATGCAGCCAGTGTACCCAAGCAGTGAGAATAACCTAAACCACAGAGGGTCTTCTAAGACCAAAAGTCCAAACATGCAGCAAAAGGTTTGTAAGGAGATGAGATTAGTCCACATCACCCCACTTTCTTAACTGTATTCATGCACAAACTCTATCTGGAAAAGCCTTCACACACAAACTGACTGTTCTTCTCATTTTCCTTCTATCTGTGGCCACAAAACCATTCCTCCCACAGTGATCCTACATGTATTACATGGTTACACACAAATCGATTATCTGTAATGCCTTCTAAAATCATCAACAATGAATACAATAGTCATATTTTCATCAGCCCATTCATTATTCACTGAACTGAATAAACATTACTAGTCACAAGTTTCTCAAATGTGCATGAATCTGATCATGTGGTCAGATCACATGCCAAACTCACACAAGATGCTACGACAAATCAAAGCTACCTGCTATTATTCAATGTTGACAGATGATTCCAGGACAGATAGTGAGGAAAGAAATGAACAGTTGATCCTTTTGCCCCTTCTCATGGCCAAACACATATAATGCCTGCTACACATGAGCGTGATCTGTGAAAACTTCAGCCTTTATCTGGTCCCTCTTCCACATCTGAGGTATAACGTTTCCCCCTATCTCCTCATATAGATGGCAATATTACACTCTCCCAGGCACATTGGCCAAAAGTGCGCCACCTCCGCCACTACGTTCTGTAGCTCAGACTCTACTGCATCTGCCATTAAACAGCCCCCATGCTATGAGGATGCAGTGAAGCAGGTAAAGGAGTCCCAAGACCAGCTGAGCCTCATGCCTTCTACCATCACTCCAGCTTCTGGCATTGTTCATACATACAGAAATCACAAACACTTTTTTTCTCTTCTATGCCACCCTCATAATGCACACTTCTCTGCTTTCACGTTGCATGATCAGCACCCTAATACATGAACAGTTGTGCTGATTAGCGAGCTTCCTGGCTGATATTTGCCTAAAAAGTAACACTCGAGTGAAATTACACCCAAAAAGTGTCAGTTATATATATACACACACACACAGATAGCCTATTGGGGTTTTAAAAAACTGAATATGATTTAAACTTTTATGCTTACAAATATAGATATAGTGTGCACTTCTGGAATTTAAATGAAGTCATTGATTCAGTCTGTTGACATGTTCAGTCAAAACCAGAAAGTAAGCAAGCTGACTTGATAAAGCATACTGGTTCAACAAGTTTAGTTTCTATCAGCAGGTTAGTGGTGTAGAAGAGAAAAATGTGATTTTTGGGTGGAATTCCCATTTAAGATCATAAAACGGCAGTATCAGTACTGCACAATAAGCCGATATGTAAAAGAAATTGTTTCTCTTGCTGCAATCATTATGCAATATTCTTGTCATGAGAAGTAAACAAGATGTATGACAGTTTCAGTGGCTTAGCATAATTGCGTCCAACTGTGGCAATGACATTTTGTAAGTTTATAATAATAAACTACAACCCAAATGCTAGAATACGAGACCAAATGTTTGTATGATTAATGAGTTACATGAGGGCACTCTTTCATTCGCAGCAGATCACCAGGAGTCAACAAATGGATGAACTCCTTGATGTCCTGATTGAAAGTGGAGGTGAGTATACAAGTAGAAATGTATAAAAGTAGCATGCCCCTTCTAGTCCCCTACCCCGTTCCTTAATCTAACCTGTTCTGATAAATGCTGTAATGTCCTTACCCTCTTCCTGCACTGCCCATCTCCCCCATCAAGAAATGCCAGCTAACGCCAAAGAAGAGAGGTCCCCTGTAACCAAAGTTGTACCTCACCTTACAGTTTCTCCCGGCAACACTACCACCAGTGCCACGTCCATGCCAAAGTTCCACCGCCACTACAGCCACATTTCGCCCTCTGAGGTGCCATACGAGCATGCTGCAGGGCACACCGAGTGCCAGCTGGAGGTGCTTCTGAGCCCCGTGAGCCGCCATGGTGACATCATCCCTGTCAAGTTGGCCTCTGACGAGGGCCAGCTGGAGGAAATAGGAGACTCCTTCCCAGGTCATCACCATGACGATAAGTTGCTCAGCAACAGGGATATGATGGACACACCTCTATCTCCGATGGCCACCAAAGTCTCGCCAGTGCCCACGGATGGCCAAGGGCTTGGCATGACCTTCTCAGAGTCACCATGGGAAAGCATGGAGTGGTTGGACTTAACTCCTCCCAGCTCAGCCACGGCATTCAGCAGCAGCATGGCTCCATCAGCACCCAGTATCTTCAACACAGAGTTCTTGGACGTGAGTGACATTGGACTGAACTCAGCCATGGACCTGCATATTGAACACTGGTGAAGTCGACCAGGGATCTCCATTAGTTAAAACATACAGCTAAGTAGTGGGTTTGAGCAGTAACACGAAGCACTTCCAATCCAAAATTTATAATGATGTGGTTTTCCAGATGATGCACAGCCAGCAAGATAAAATAAAGCTACAGGGTCAACTGTTAAAATATATCAGTTAGTATATTCTTCCTATAGTTTAACTCTGTTTAAAAAAAAAAAAAAAAAAAGACAAAAAAACAAACTTGTTCTGGTCTGAAACTTGAAAATCCTTTGGTCTTTATATTGTGGGAAAAAATGTGGGAAAGAATTACTGGAAATAATAGAAACCAAATGAACCAAATCCATTCAAACTAAACATCTAAAATAAATTCAACAACATTCACAATCCATTTGTAAATATTACACTACTGCTTCAAACGTCTTTCCTGCACACGGTGTGTGGCGAAACGCTCCTGAAGTGCTCACAAAAACAAAAAAATCACCACCACATGTATTCTAAATGTGCTATTGTAAATATACATTAATGCTCACTCTGCACTTTGAGTAGTATAGTACTTTGTCACATTTGGCTTGACATACATTTTTGGACAGCATGTAATTGCCTCTATTCTATTATTTAGATATTTTCTGTTTCCATCCCCATTTTATTTTTTAAAATCATTTTAATTTATTTAGATAGTTGAGATACAATGTACTTGTATCAGAATATCTATAACGCGAGTATGTCTTAGTTGCAAGTCCATGGATTAAATACAAAACCAACAACGTGCTAATTTTATCGTCAAAGCGTTTCGATCAGGACTCATCGATGACATCATGTCGCCCTTGATTTTTTTTTTTATTCCCTTAATGAATGCCTACATCTAAAACTTTATAGCTATACGGTACAGTACGCATCAACAACATGGTTTTCCTTTGTAAAAACATTTCACTCACTGCTTGCCCCTATAAGCAAGAGTCCATCTTTATGGCTATTTGTAATATGAATAATAATATTGACGTGTGACCCATTTGCTATCTTAGAAGACGTCACATCTCAGATGTATTTATTTGGACATTTGCATAGATATTTATACAGACGATATTTATGAGACATTCCTTCGTTTAGGAACAGGATACACGAGATGCATATTCCTCACACAAGAGATGCATGAAAACCATGGTTGACCTCGAAAAATCTGACTTCCAAGTTTTATTTTTATACAGAATTGCAATACTTAACTGTCGCATCCTCAGATGCACTGTGTGTCTTAAAAATGATCCAAACATAAATATATATATTTTATACAAGGACATATTCTGAAAAAAAACCCGAACAAAACAAAACAAAAAAACCAACAAACCACTATTATGGAAAGTTTCAAACGTCGCACTGGCGTGCATTCATTAAAAAGTCATAGAACTGTTATAAAATATTAAAATATGATGCAGTTTGAGCTCAAGTGATAGATCAGCTTCAGCTGTGTGGAAACAAGCACACACAATTATACAAAACGCCCTCATGCCTATGGGTGTGACTGCTAATAAAATGGAAGTTGGAACGGCACAAAATCTTTTCTAATTGAATTTTATATTATACTTACAGTATATATTACTATCATCATCATCATCAATGATACAGCTGACAATTCAACTGCAAATCACGGTTAAATATTACAATTCAGTTTTAGATATTCCCTTCACTTCTCCACGCTTGATTCAGTGATGTAGCAAGTTAGGATCAATGCTCCGATTGCGCGCACACAGTTTCAGTCTCGCTTGGTTAAAATGTTTTTGTACTTTTTTTTGTTTGTTTGTTTTTGCAATGTAACTGAAAGGTGAAAGTCAATTTAAAAGCTGAGCAACTCCTTGACAAATGGAAATATTTTTACAAGGACAGTGTTAATAGAAGTGGCCTGTTCTTCCCAGCAGTTATGCAGAAGGAAATGTAATATACTGTGTATTGTTTTACTGTGAACATTTGCACCCACAGTGGGGCTGGCAGATATGAGACCTGTGGACATTTTTCTCTTTATTAATTCAACAGTATTTTGTGTGCACGCAAAAAAAAAAAAAAATGTATTTTTGTGTATTGGTAAAAGTTGCTGTCTGATTAGTGGGAGGAAATTTGAGTTCACTGATGATTTAAACTGTGAACAGAGCAGATCTGTGCGCTACAAGACATTTGAATGGATTGTCAGATTTTGATTGGTGGAGGACTTAAAGCCTGCAGTGATCACCATGATTCTTAGGTGGGGTTTACATTAGACCGTATCAGCAGATCATCAGATTAACGTTTTTAAAACGATTCGCGTGCACACAGCAACGCCAATACACGGATACGCTCGGCTCCGCAGGCATCCTGTGCTCCAAATCACTCCGCCCTGAATAGCGAGTGCCCTCTGGAGGGTGCGCACTCCGGCCCTGCGCAGCTCACAGAGCGCGCGAGTGAAGCGCACGAGCAGTGATTCGGGACTGAGCCGCTGTGCGTGTGATCCCAGTGCATATCGGGCATGCGCGTCACTTACCACTTGCAAGTGGAAGGATGGCAGGCCTAAAGACAATCATAACTACACAATGGGCAGTATTTGCATCAGTATTTTCATACTTTTATACTCTTTAATGAAAGGTGATACAAGGCGGAAGTCCGCGCCGTTTTTCAGCAGTCGTGTCACATGACCAACGCCAGCGAATCAGGAAGGTGGATGTCACAGTGACGTTGTCCAATGACGACGCCAGCTAGAGCTCAGCACAGCGTATCCGCGTATTCTCAATGTTTACACAGCACCGGACCAGACACGATCTGGATTGAATACGTGGACCCTGGCGGATTCCCGTTTCCCGGCGGTTTAATGTAAACGGACAGTGCATCCGCGAAGAAAACGAGACAGATACGGTCTAACGTAAACTTGGCCTTAATTTCCACGCCAGTGAACAATTGTTAACTTTGCACACGATCCTCAGATTTGCCCTCTTTTGATGATATAAACCATTGAAATGTTTGAATGTAAATGAAGACCACAGTGATAACAGCATTCACATTGTAGCCTTAAAGTGCCATTCCACCATTGGATGTATTCTCTGGCATAAAATACAATATATTTTATGACAACATGACTAGACAGAGAAATCTTTTAGCTTCAAAAGCAAAGGGGAGTCCCATATACGATTCGTACATTGGGGGAGTGCCTGTTAGAGAGCGCACTTGTCCTGGGCCATCGGCATAGTGAGGTAGGGTGGCCAGTTCCTTTCCTCGCCGCCTTTAACTTCCCCAGTGTTTCCACCAGGTCCCCATTCACTGCTGGGTGGACAGGGAGCGAGCCCCAGATCCCCGTCGAGCCGAGGCTCGAACCAGGGGCCGTTCGCTTAGCGGTCAAGCGCTCTAACCACTTGGCCACCTGCGCTCCTTAGCTTCAAAATGATATATCAAACATAATTTTTTGACAACGACAAGTATATTAATTTTGCGACCAAAGTCACCTACCCTTTTAATTTCCGCGCGGTAGTGAAACGTGATGTCATCGGCAGGTTCCCCTTCTTGTGTACCACGTGTCGGTCTATTTTTAGACCAGGAAACCCCCAAAGTGAGAGAGTCATTTCTCCTCGTATATGGGGGCCAAAAAAATTGTGAAAAATTTTGAGTTAATCTTTCAGTTAGCTAGATTTATTGGTATTAGCTAGATTTATTGGTATTATTTTTATCGCGTTCTATCCGCCATTGCTGATAATATGTGCCACGTCACGTGGTACACAAGAAGGGGAGCCTGCCGATGACATCACGCGCGGAAATTAAAAGGGTAGGTGACTTTGGTCGCAAAATTAATATACTTGTCGTTGTCAAAAAATTATGTTTGATATATCATTTTGAAGCTAAAAGATTTCTCTATCTAGTGATACCATTTATATATGTTGTCAAAATATATTGAATTTTATGCCAAAGAATACATCCAATGGTGGAATGGCACTTTAAGTCAGTGCAGTTAACCTGCATTCAGGGCTTCACTTTTTTTAATTATCAGAGACAAAAAGCAACAGAACCGGTTCATCTTTGACTTTATGGTCTGTAATGGCTTTACTTTGGCACAAATCCTCCTACACAGGACAGGTTTACAGAGACTGAGCTTTGGCATAGGAGAATGTAACAAATCTGGAATGGATTTATTATTATAAATACAAAAATTTATATAAATTATAAATACAAGTCCATCCAATGTGGTCTGGAGGATTGTATCACTAAGTATACATTCTTTTTTTTACCTCCAGTATACCAATGAACAAATTCTTAACCAGACCAAGTGCTCACTCAGTCATGTTTTCCTTTTTTTTTTCTGTAGTGCTGGATGATGAAATTTTAATGCCACATTATGCATCAGGTCCAGTCTTACGTACCACACTGCTCCCAGCCAAGCAGACGAGTGAGAGAGAACTCAATCATTCCATAACATCTGTCCAGTACACATGATTGCTCTGTCTTGCTGAAGAAAACAAATTTGTGTTGTCTTTGTCTTCATTTTTTTTTTCTCCTGGGGAAGAAAATATATACAATAGATGTGACAAAAAGCTTTTGTACTGCTTGGCCACTGAACAGCTTTACAATGTAAACCGTCTCAGTATGTCTCCACCACTGTACTATTAAAACTTCAATAAACACCAACAGATTAAAAATTTCCAAAAGATTGCGCTTCCTGAGTAATAGATTTCTATTCTTATTACGTTGCCGTTGTACAAAATCTAAATCGTCATCTCAATTCAATTTTATTTATAAAAGCACTTATAAAACAACAACAATGGGCATTGTTACAAAGCAGCTTCAGAGAAATATATTAATTCGAGATATAACCTTTTAAAATTTGCCCCTAATGAACAGGCCAGGAGCGACAGTGGTAAGGAAAAACTCCTTGAGACAACATGAGGAAGAAACCTTGAGACAAACCAGACTCAAAGGGGAAGATTAGAAAAATACATCACCTGGTCTTTTTCCAGTTTTCAGCTGTCCGGTTTCAGTGAGCCTGTGCCCATGATCGCCTCAGATTCCTGTTCTTGGCTGACAGAACTGGAAACTGATGTGATCTGCTGTTGTAGCCCATCCACCTCAAGGTTTGATGTAGAAATCATGGCCTAATGGTTAGAGAAGTAACTTTGGGACCAAAAGGTTGCTGGTTCAAGTCCCTGGATAAGCAGGAATGGCTGAAGTGCCCTTAAGCAAGGCACCTGCTCCGGGTACATCGCTGTGGATAACAGCATCTGCTAGATGTGTGTTCTGAGATACTTTTCTGCTCACCACGATTGTAAAGAGTGATTATTTATAGACTCAACTGCAAACTTCTTAGCAATTGCAGTCCTAAGGCTATCCAAGAAACAACATCCTTATGGTTTCAATATGGTACCATCCATAGTAATCTCATGGTGATCTTTAGGCTGTCCATGCAGGGCCATACTTTGCATCTCTTCTGGATTATTAGAACTCTTGTTCAAATGTATATCGCAGCACTGTTTATTTCTCATTTCTGATTGATCAGAAGGTGTTGATTACTTTTCTATAACCGCAGCAAGACGAACCAAATCACAGGGTTAGATTATTGCACTCCTAATACTTCATTGTTTCTATAGTAACAGTTAGGATGTAGTTATTTCTCTCCACAACATGACGATCTGCATTGATTTTGCCGGATGAACTTAAAAATAGCTGCGGTAGCCCAAGTTATAAGCGGGACTAACTTCCTTCATGGATATTTCACAGCATTAAACGAAACTAGAAATGGATAAAAAGTATTGTAGTTGGAAAACTGCTGTGGTATAAAAGGAATAAAAAACACTGGACATGCTGTTAAAGGAAAATAATCATCTTTGGACTGGTAATGGTCCGCTGGTTCACGTCAGAGGGCCACATCATTGATTTTTTTTTTTTTTCCTAGAACAGCACATCCCATTGTGTTTTATTCCTACATAGGCTTAAGTTTTCTTTATTCATTCATCATCAGTAACTGTTTTTATCCAGGACAGGGTCAAGTTGGATCCATGGCCTATCCCAGGAACAACGGTCCTGAGAGAAACACCCTGGATGGATGGATAGACAGATGAACACCCTTCCCCCCACAATATCATCATCATCATCAAAATTTTGGGGAAGGTGGGGGGTGAAGGAAAAAAAAAAACTATACAGAGAATAACCGGAGCTCAACCCCACACCCAGGACCCTGCGGCACAAACATGCGTTTTTATTCTCCCACACAAACAGTCATTAAACCATCAGAGGCTATTTCATAGGATTTATTCTAGCATTCAGTCCATTTGTTTCCAGACCTTACAGGAAAAAAAGAAGAAAAAAAAATAGCTCGATAAGGTCACAATCACATCCTAGCCTTATCACAACTGACCTGCAGGCAGATACTTAGCTCTCATCATTACTACAAGAACACTAAGATTTCATCAATATCCTTTAAATATGTGAAGTGAAGAAGACAAATAGCTCAGACCATCAGAGGTTAATATCTCCAAAGCAGACATAAGGCAATATCCCTGCATATCCTCTAATTACACTTTTTTTTTTTTTTAAACAGATTGCTGTTCACAATGTATACACTTAAAATCTTTTCACAGTGTGAACAATCCTTGAAGATATTTCCCACTCTTTATACGATACAATATAACATTACATAAAAATCCATAATTTCCCTTCTAATATTAAATATTCTATTACGGTGCCATTTTGTACAGTTGAAAGATTGTTTTCAAAATTGGGATTTTTCTTTTCTTTAAGATAAGCCCATATAAGGGATGTATAGTTACGCATTCTTAGGTCAGTGATGCATCTTAAGTGTGTCAGATGATCTCTATTTTACACACGCGCACACAAATGAATCCTATCCACAAGTCTTTCAATGCTACCTAGTGTCATATTTCAGTTCTCCTATTATGTCAGTTAGTAAAAGACTGCTTTGGCAAAACCGTTGTACGTTTCGTTTAAAGTGAGAAACCTAAACGGTGATATTGGGACATCTTTCAGAATGCATACGCAAGTCAAGATGTCAGAGCCGATTTTGGGAAAAGTGGCAAAGTATAAAGTAGCGTTCGGTATTTTGGGATGTGTACTATAAGTGACATTTACAGTAAGATAGTGATGTCTGCAAGTATGTACACTATACCAGCAAGAGTTTTTTTTTTGTTTTTAAGTCATTAAATACAATTTGGTGAGTTAAAGTTGCATATTTATACAAAACTACTGTAAAGATGACGTTTTGCTTAGTTGTTTTTTTTTTTAATCATTCAACCTGCCAGCTGATCTGTCAAATGGTACCAGACTGCATCAAAGTGCCATCTGTGTCTTTTCCACAAAAAGTTAACGCCACAGAAATCATTCAGTTGAAATTTCACAAAGACCCCCATGTGTGGAGTGAAACATCTAGAAGAAATGAGCCAACCATTTTTAACGGATTCTTTGACGAACAATACTTTCACGTGCTCTTTCGGAAAGTGAGACCACGATTGCTTTACACCTACAGATGTTTCTCTAAATGATGCATCCTAGCATAGAAACGTTATACGGTAGACAACATGGTAGGCGTTTTCATTCTACTCGAATATCAATGTGACTTCTTGTTTCAGCAATTTCTTGTTCTTGTATCACTTTCAAGTAGATATTTACGTTCCTGTGAACATGAAGTGTGTCTTGAATGAAGGAGTTCAAGTCTCGTTCTACTTTTCTAGAATGCGCTCAGCTAGACATTTACATGTGGCATTAAAAATAAATATCACACCTCGAATAAAAAGTATTATTGTTCTTATTCTTCTTATTGTTCTAACTTGTTTTAGAGACTGATACACTAATGGCTTTGAAGATGATAAGCAGATCCTTATTGCACACAATGTTTTGGGAGTGTCGATCCTTAAAAGCAGTGTGGGACCGTGAAATGGGACAATGCGGCGCGTCAGACGGCTGCCGTGTTACATTGCATTCGGGGAACGTACACGCTATCAGTCGACGTACATGGGAGAGCTGGGGGAGGCGGGGATTTCATCCAGAATTTTACACACGTAACCAGCGACGTCCACCACTCTCTCTTCGTACATCAGAATGAACGGATGCTTCTACAGGATGGGGAAAGGAAAAGAAATTCAAAAATAACAAGATCCAACTTTTTCCTAAGTAGTGTTAAAGTACATGTAAATATGATGACGGTAGGTACTGTATAGTCAAACAGATACAATTAACAGGTATTCCATGAAATCGAGTCGTACATGAGCTGATAGCCGATGAGGCACGGAGCACCGAATTGGCTGTAAGCCATGTACGATGAGATTGAGTGGAAAAACTGTTTTATTCTATCCACATTCACTGGATTTTGAGAAACGGAGCTTTTTTTTTTTTTGAAACAATTTTGATAAATAAAAACTTTCTACAAAATGTCCAAGAAAATCCTTTCCACTTAAGAATGTACACAAACCAGCGAAATAACAGGAGCAATTTGTGAAAAATGCTATAATAATAATTCTTGGGGGGCAGAAAAAAAAAAAAAAAAAAGACACGTCCTTACCTAGCCTGGGCCCGCCCATCCTAAGCGTGACGTAACATGAGGGCCTGTTGCGAGCTTAGTCTGGCCAGGCAAGCTATCTCCAGCTCTTCCAAGCTCCCGAAAAATCGGGAACCAATCAACTTTGAGCATCTCCAACGGCCCTGGGTAGAGGCGTGTTCAAGGCACTGACGTAGTAGAACTGCAACCGGAAGCCATAGATTGTTTACAGAATCTATGCCGGAAGCGCTTCATTCACGCTTCCGCATCTATTACGCATAGATGCTGTATTGAAAGCATTCAACAGGAAGTTCTCATTGAAAACGGAGCAAAGAGCAGCCCTGGAGGTATTTATTGAAAGGAAGGACGTTTTCGCCTTGCTCCCGACCGGCTTCGGTAAGAGTTTAATCTACCAGTTAGCCCCGTCGCGTCACATACGTCAGAGGAAAGAGTGATGTGATTGATTTAAGCTTCGTCACAGCCTTTTCTGGCTTCAACCAGTAGCAAACTGAGGCATTTCAGGGAGGCGGGTCAACCACGGGCTCTGGGAAACAGTTAGGCTTAATAGCTTGGCCAGACCAATAGCTCGTAGAGCTTTGCAGTCGCGTTAGCCAGACTAGTCCTTAGCATCAAATACTTTCATTCCATATTTTGCTGCTTTCTTCGGGGTTTTGTTTTCGAGAAGTTTTTATTTCGTCCTCGGTTGGTTCAGCAACACGCTCTGCCATTTTGTTTTTCTCTACTCACGGTATACAAGCGGATATCCTTGTAGTAGAGTAGCCAAGCAGAGCGCACGATTGCTCATATCCAGTGAATGTAAAAAATTCAAAAATAACAAGATCCAACTTTTTCCTAAGTAGCGTTAATTAAAGCACATGTAAATATGATGACGGTAGGTAGAGTCAAACATACAGTTATTCCATGAAATCGAGTCGTACATGAGCTGATAGCCGATGAGGCACGGAGCACCGAATTGGCTGTAAACCATGTACGATGAGATTGAGTGGAATAACTGTTTTATTCTATCCACATTCACTGGATTTTGAGAAACGGAGCATTTTTTTTTTAAACAATTTCAATAAATAACTTTATACAAAATGTCCAACAAAATTATGTCCACTTAGAATGTAAACAAACCGGCAAAATGATAGTAGCAATTTGTGAAAAAAAAAATGCTATAATAATTATTCTTGAAAAAAAAAAAAAAAAGGGATACATTCTTACCATGAAGTACTTTTATTCCATATTTTGTTGCTTTTTTGGCGTTTTGTTTTCGAGTTTTTATTTCGTCCTCGGTTGGTTCAGCAACATGCTCTGCCGTTTTGTTTTCCTCTACTCAAGGTATATGAGCTGATAGCCTAGTAGCAGAGTAGCCAATCAGAGTGCGTGATTGCTCATATCCAGTGAATGTAGATAGAATATATACACACGTAAATATCTGGTTAAATGCCAGAAATATTTAGCCATTATTTTCTGCAAATCAGCGAACAGTTATGCCCAGAAGACATATTTACCAGAAGCTCCCTGTACTTTGGCCTTTTCGACTCGTCCTTTGTAAGGCTGGGAAAACAAAGTGTCTTTTATAAATCTGTGCTTTTTATAAATCACGGTATTATATTTCTGTAACCTGAAAACAACATGGAAATCTGTGAAACTCACCAGAGATTGACAAAGTTGATGAATTTGGGAGAAAACTGCCTCTCCTCAGAGTTGCTTAGTTGAGGAGGGTCTCCCTTCACCACCTGGGTCAGCTGATCAAACACACTGTTCCACTTGGGGTATGGGAAGCGGCCGGTGGCCAGCTCGTACTGAAGGAGGAGGAGAAAAAAAAAATCATGCAGCAGTTAAAATGACAATACTAGATTTATTTTGCGCATTAAACTCAATCCTTTAACATGAAAGTACAGGTCTGCGTGAGACAGAATTTTCAGTCCCGCTCCCGCATTGTGCAGTCCCGCTCCCGCCAAGAATTATGATTTTCAGTCCCGCTCCCGCCTGCCATATTTTGTCCCGCTCCCGCCCGCAAATCCCGCATGATGCAGATGTTCGCGTTATTTCTCACGAAAGTTCTTGTCATTGGCTTGGGGAATTAAACATGCTGAGCTTAGCTGAGCTCTCCACTGACCGATCCTTCACCTAGCACACGTAGCGAGGGTGTGCGTTGCCAGGCGGCATGCGCAGCTGAGGCTTTACAGAGATACCCAACACACCTACCAAAATCTACAGTGGATATTAAGAATATTGTACATTGCACATAGCTTATATGTCACTGCTCACATTTACATTCTAGGAAATACAAGTAGGCCTATAAGAAATTAATATAATTTAAAGACACAGCGTGATGGTGCCCCGCCCCCTACTTTGAGTGGATTTGAGCATAAATATCTACAGCTCACGTTCAGGGGTGCGTTTCAAGCAATGTACCTCTTTTTAAAGCAGCACTTACTTCTGAAGCACTGTGAGCTTCACTAGAGGAGCTCTGCTCTTCTGCCATGATCGGAGATCTCAAACACGGAAGAGCGGAAAGGAATCGGAAACGTACGCGAGATTAGACCACATCCGCAAATTTAGGCATCTTAAAATGTTTTTATTAATGCCAAATAAAATATCCAGCACAAATTATATATGATAGACATAAATTAATCATTTATAAATTTTATTTTAAAAACGTTTTTAGTTAGCGGGACTGCAGCTTATCACTTCTCCCGCCCGCTCCTGCATTGTGCACTCCCCCTCCTGCCCGCGCCCGCAATGAGCTTTTTGTCCCGTGCCACACTGCTTTGCGTCGGGTCCCACGGGTGCAGGGCTCTACATGAAACACAGTCAGTAGGTTCGTCATCACGTACCAGCGTAATTCCCAAACTCCAAACATCCGAGCGAACGTCGTAGCCTTGCCTAGAAGCACTGGGGTCTATCCTTTCAGGCTGTAGGAGAAAAATAACAAGAAAAGCAGATGCTGCAATGTTGTCCTCGGCAAGAAAATGACATTTTATCGACCTCAACTGAATGTCCGAGCACTTTTATAGGCAAGCTCTGAAATAATGCAACAGATTCCACTCATCCAGCTATTTACATCACAGCACTACTGAACTCTCAAATCTGGGGGTGGGTTTCCCAAAAACATCGTAACACAAAAATCATCATTAAATGGTAGAGTGAGCATCACAATGAACACTGTCTCTCCTAGTTAAGCTGCTCTTAGCGTTAAGAGGCTCTTGGGAAACCCAACCCGATTGGTCAGATTAATTGTCTTTAGTATAAATACAGAAGTGATTACAGAAAATCATGCGCGCCGATTGGTCGAGAGATTCGGATTATTTCTTGATAATCCCCTCGAGCAACTCGACAAAATGGCGGCTAAATCACTGCGTCACTGTAAGTGAAGAAGGATTACAAATTATGAAAGAAAATGCTGCTTCTAAAAGCACTAAAGATGCTACGAAGTTTGGTCTAAAGCTACTCAAAGGTAAGGCGGAACTGTGATTTATTTCATCTATTTCAAAAAGTAATTTTATGTGACTTGGCATCGATGAAGCACGCATTACATTTTGCATGCTGCTTTTGAAGATCGAAATAAATTAATTTTTTTAAACAATCACCTGTGTATTGATACTAAAATGATTATCTGCCTCAGGCTCGGTGAATAATAACCTCGACTTCATCTCAGTTATTATTCACAGATATTCACCTCGCCTTCGGTGAATAACTGTTCAATAACAGCAGCTCTGACTGTAGTTCTGGCTACAAGGCAAAACACACGTTTATATTAACGTGGTCACTAAAATTTTATCGTTTTTATAGAAATAATCTATTAATAAGGACTAGTACATGCTGGACCTTGAAATTTTCCACTACAAGATTTTTTTTTGGGGGTGGGGGGGTGGGTGGAGGGGGGTGGAGAAAGTGAGGCAATAGCCGTTCACTGGTGCTACATGCAAGTAATAACGAAACTAACTTGCTTTGCTGACATGACATTAAATACAACAATAAGGCCACACCAATTTAATTAGTTGGTTCTCGGAATCACCGCTTGAAGAAAATGCAAAATGGGGAAGAAAAAAAAATCTAACAAACTCCCGCCAACAGAAAAGGTCACGTGACGTCGAAAACCAATCAAATCGCCCCTTTCACTTTCGATAAAGACTTGTGGAAGAAACATGCCTGTGGAGGGGAGTCCTGCAAGGCCTGTGTTTGTGATTGTTAGGATATTCAGCGAACAGAAGTGTAAAATCTTTGACAGGTGTGTTGAAATTCTGTTTACTGGTTTGCCTGTATTGTTTGGTCCATTTCCACCGCTAATTTTACCATCGGAGCATTTTTTTTTATTTTATTTTTATTTCGCCAGCTCGCTTCATATTTTTCCTGAAAAAAAACCGAGAACCAACTAATTAAATTGGTGTGGCCTAAATAAGCAAAAAGTACGGCGTCATTCGATAATTAGAAAAATGTAATTGTCATCCAAAAGGAATGAAACCCCTCAGGAAGCTCATAAAACCACCCCAATGTTGTTTATTTTCCTAGAACAGCACAGCTCATTGTGTTTTCCTCTTTAACCTCCTAGGGCTTAGCGGTCACATGCGTGCACAGCACTTTTTAGAAATTTGGAACAAGAATCCACGTATGTGGACATACTTTTTCTCTAAAAGTACATCTTATCAAAAGATGATGCTTAGTTTTTATTCTAATCAGGTTCTAATAAGCCCAAATAGCAAAGAGAAATAAAAAAAAATGCATGTAAAAAAACAGCTTGGGCCTTAGGAGGTTAAATAAGCCATAATCAAGTTTTACGTGACACTTTTATAAAAATGCAGTAAACGTTAATGACATTATTTACACCCAATCAATCATTTGTAAATGACATCATTTTACACCAGTCATGAAAACGATGATGTTACAATCACAGAAAGCTTTATTAAAATGACAAGCATGATGTGCTGACTCACAGCCATGTAAGGTCTGCACCCTGCATCTCTAGTCTTGGCTATAGAGTCAACCAGCTGTCCACTGATCCCAAAGTCGCACAGCTTTATGTTGCCATTTCTATCCAGGAGAATGTTGGAGGGTTTGATGTCTACAAATTGTAAATAGAAAGCATGCTTAAAGAAATCTAAAAATCAGCTCACTCCGTAATAACAGGGAATAATAAAGAAACAAGGCTGCAATGTTTTACAGATTACAAAGTCACTCCAGTACAAAAGACGACTCGCTACCTTCAGTCAACTCAGAAATCTATATGTTCATTACTAGATCAGATTACTGTTGATCTATCTGTGGCTTCATAGTACACGCCATAATAATCGGGTATTCTTATTTCACAGCAGGTCCGTTAACTAATAGTACAGCTCCACCTAGTGGATCACATGGCACATGAACATCACTCGGTCTCAGGGCTGGATATCAGAGCGGTGCTACTGATGCGGCTCGGCCCAGAGGGCCCCAAAGACTGCTAGGGGGGTCTGGGGGGCATGCTCCCGCAGAAAATTTTGAAATCAGAGACTTCAAAATGGTGCATTCTGGTGGCATCTCGGGCTGTTCTAGGAACAATTCAACATTATTAAATTTGCTGTTTTTTTTTTTTTTTTAAATCTTGTCAAATATCTAAGGGGCAAAACTAGATTTGAAATGAAAACACTTCATAGCACACCTTCATTTTTCAATTCCAGGATGCCAGAAACAGAATTGAGGTTAAATCATGCAACAGCGCCATCTAGTGATCAGCGCCTAGAATGTGGTTTTATGTATGTTGCAAATAGCAGTCAGTGCACGCAGCAAAATCCTTTATTTTCACTTCTGGGTTGAGTATCAGGATACTCTAAACCTCATCTCATCTCATTATCTGTAGCCACTTTATCCTGTTCTAAAGGGTCGCAGGCAAGCTGGAGCCTATCCCAGCTGACTACGGGCGAAAGGCGGGGTACACCCTGGACAAGTCGCCAGGTCATCACAGGGCTGACACATAGACACAGACAACCATTCACACTCACATTCACACCTACGCTCAATTTAGAGTCACCAGTTAACCTAACCTGCATGTCTTTGGACTGTGGGGGAAACCGGAGCACCCGGAGGAAACCCACGCGGACACGGGGAGAACATGCAAACTCTGCACAGCAAGGCCCTCGCCGGCCACAGGGCTCAAACCCAGACCTTCTTGCTGTGAGGCGACAGCGCTAACCACTACACCACCGTGCCGCCCTACTGTAAACCTATATATTACAATATCTTCCTATTTCTATAGTTATTACTCATTTTCAGAGGGGAATAGGAGATATTTAAGTGCGGAAAGTACTCTGCATTGTTCAATTTATGGTATTGATTTTTTTTTTTCTTTGGTGTGCAAGCAACAGCGTGGAGCTGACGTTGCGCAGTGCGGCGAAGCGCCACATATCTCTCCTAGCTGTGCACAGGTCATAGATTTCCATTTGTTATTATTTGGTGATTTGAGCACTTATTTAAAAAAAAAAAGGCAAAAATTTGGAAGCCTAGATTTGAGGGTTTACCTAGTCTGGCTAACGCAACTTCAAAGCTCTACGAGCTATTGGTCTGGCCAAGCTATTAAGCCAAACCGTTTCCCAGAGCCCGTGGTTGACCCACCTCCCTCCCTCAGTTTGCTACTGGTCGAAGCCAGAAAAGGCTGTGACGAAGCTTAAACCAATCACATCACTCTTTCCTCTGACGTATGTGACGCGATGATAGGATTCTCACTGAGCCCCATTGATTTGGCTACTAGTGGGGCTAACTGGTAGATTAAACTCTCACCGAAGCCGGTCGGGAGCAAGGCGAAAACGTCCTTCCTTTCAATAAATACTTCCAGGGCTGCTCTATGCTCCGTTTTCAATGAGAACTTCCCGTTGAATGCTTTCAATACAGCATGATTCTGTAAACAATCTATGGCTTCCGGTCGCAGTTCTACTACGTCACTGCCTTGAACACGCCTCTACCCAGGGCCGTTGGAGATGCTCAAAGTTGATTGGCTCCCGATTTTTCCGGAGCTTGGAAGAGCTGGAGATAGATTGCCTGGCCAGACTAAGCTCGCAACAGGCCCTCGTGTTGCGTCACGCTTAGGATGGGCGGGCCCAGGCTAGGGTTTACCCATTTCCTTCTACAGTAACTGCAATGCACATTAACCTTACAAGGACTTGTTGCACGCCTGTCTCGTTTATTGCTATTCTTTAAATTTAAAATGATCAAACCAGTGAATTTATGCATCATATTAACAAGATAACCCCTATTTAAAGCAAAAAGATACATGTACATTGAGAGTTTGGTTTCATTTACTAACATGTATTAGAAGTTCACTGTAATACTACATACTTCACACTCACCTCTGTGGATTATTTTCAAGTTTTCTTTCAAGTGATTCAGTGCTTTCACAGTCTGTAATCAATACGAGGGAGAAAAAATAAAAATGTAAGAACCCGAAAACACTGGCAGCAACAGAGCACTTAAAACACACACAGAAGACACACACTCACCGCTAATGTAATTTTGCCTAATATTTCCTCTGGAATGACATCATCTAATGAGCAATATACATATTTGTAGAATTTGTCGAACGAGGTAGACATAAGTTCCATACATATCCAGCAGTCACCCTGTAAAAGAGACGAGGAAATTGAGAGTTTGTACTGTAGTTTCTATAGAGCCATAAATCACAACAATCAGCTGACCCAAGCAGATTAGCAACGGTGTGTCAAACAGATGAACGTATTCAGCTTTTTAAGTTTTAGAACAATAATAATAAATAATAATATTTTTAGTGTTAACTGAAATTATTTTTGTACATTTATAAATAAATGAAGAAAGTAAAGTATCCTGAAGTATTTCATAAATTATATTAAAACTGGATACATCATATACACTGCCTGGCCAAAAAAAAGTTGCCATTTGGATTTAAATAAGCAAATACTTAAGAGCGTTTGATTGGATAATTACTGCAGTGATTAATGTGTTTCAGCTGGCAACAATTCTTTTAACCCCCACTGATGCAGTGAGTAGCTTCACATTTCTTTAACAACCATGTCGGAAAACGTATCCTGTGGTTGCGGAAAAGATGCAACCGTGTTTCAGAAGGGTCAAATTACTGTCCTGCATCAAGCAAAAAAAAGACTAAGGAGATCGCTGAAATGACTGGAATTGGGTTAATACCTGTTCAACGCATTATTAAAACTTGGAAGGATAGTAGAGAACCATCAAATTCATGGAAGAAATTTGGACAGAAAAATCTTGACAGGCTATGATCGGAGAACACTTAAACACTTGAAGTTGGACCGTAAAAAAATAATAAGAAAAATCAACAGTAGAGCTCACGGCTATGTTTAATAGTGAAAGTAAGAGCATTTCCACATGCACCTTAAGACAGGAACTCTCAGGATTGGGACTAAACAGCTGTGTCCATCAGAAACCCGCTCGTTAGTAAGGATAATCTGAAGAAAAGGCTTCAATTTGCTAGGGAGCATAAAGATTAGACTCTGGAGCAATGGAAAATGGTCATGTGGTTTGAGGAGTCCAGATTGACCCTATTCCTGAGTGATGGGTGTGTCAGGGGAAGAAGGGAAGCTCATGAAGCGATGCACCCATCATGCAGTGTCCACTGTACAAGCCTCTGGAGGCAGCGCTATGATCTGGGGTTGCTTCAGTTGGTCAGGTCGAGACTCAGCAACGTTATGGGGCAATAAAATGAAGCCAGCTGACGATCTGAACGTACTGAATGACCAGGTTATCATCACATCAATGGATTTTTTTTCTTCCCTGATAGCGCAGAAATAAAAATCACTACTCAAATAGTGAAAGAGTGGTTCAGGGAGCATGAGGAATCATTTTCACACATGAATTAGCAATCAAAAGAGTCCTGACCTTAAAGTGCATATTCTGGACCAATTTCGTTTTTTTTTTTTAATATGAAAGCATGTCCCTTTACACACTCATCCAGAAGGGTAATACTGCACAAGGCCATCTGTCTATAGCAGAAAAAAAAAAAAAAACGCGTCTGGAAAAATCCCAAGGGAGTCTGGAGCCAGATTGGTGACGTCACCTGCGGAAGCACCAGCAGGCTGCGAGAGCTTTGCACGGTTTCAGTGCACAGCCTGTGTAGACCAAGCGCTCCCATTTCTCTCTGTGTCCGGTCTTTTGGGAAACGATGAGTACTAATCCCATCAAGATTGGTGTTCCTACACCCTCCTACAATACATCTGTTAACCATTTTAATAATTACACGATAACGTTGAAGAAATTTGCAGAAAACCACCAGGTCGTTTTCTCATAAACAAACCAGCGCTGTTATAGCCATTTCTTATTTTTCTTTGAATTATTACTTTTTGTTTTGAAGTATGGTCGTTTTTGTATGATTTATGGTTTTAAATAGTGCTGTCAAAAATGTTGCGTTATTAACGCGTTAACTTGACTCAATTTTAACAGCGATAATTTTTTTTATCGCAAGATTAACGCTCTGTGACATGATGTAGGTTTTTCATAAGCTTTTGAAACTGCCAGGAACTTGGAACAGAGACAAACGATAGCAGCTAGATTGTAATGCCCCGCACAGCCAGAGCCCTCTGTCCTCCTCCCAAAGAACCAGCGCGGGCAGGGCGTGCTAGTAGAGATGGGATTTATGGCTCTTTGATGGGATCCGCATCTTTGTGATCCGTTCTTTGAAAAGAGCCGTTCAAAAGACTGGCTCATTTGGCTCTTTTTAAATATTTATTCAGTTTTAAGAAGACAGCGTCTAAAGAAGCCAGATCCCTCTGAACTGTAAACTCAATGCTATCCCAGAAATCCTTCCTGTAATATGCAAATTTGGCCGCCTCTGATTGGACAGCGTGACGCATCAACAGGCAGAAAGTGTAAAAGTACAAAATGTGTTAAGTGAGCTGAAACAGTAAAGATCAGATTCAATGCAATATTTATCAACGAACAACTTAAAGTTAATATAATAGTGTACTTTATATTATAATCAAGCATGTCAAGCCTACTGTCACTGTGTAACCTGTCTCTCCGAGTTGTAGACTAACTCAAACAGTAGATCACTTCACTCATGGTTCTTTTGCCAGCTCCGGTGTTCGGCTTAGGTTTCACTTTGCAGTGGCTGTGTCAAGATGTGTTATGCTTTGCAATACAAAGCAAGCCCATTCACGTTTTTATGCTGATAAGAGAATTACAATGGTTTTTCATGTGACAAAAATGTGCGATTAAATTGTGATTAATCGCGAGTTAACTATGACAGTCGTGACATTAATCGCGATTAAATATTTTAATCGCTTGACAGCACTAGTTTTAAACTACATTTCCCTGCCTGTCGTGGTGGCCAGCCATCTTTGATGTGACGTTGAGGGGGCAAAGGGCATATGGTGTTGGGCACAGGTGTTAGCTGGTGGCCGATGAATAATGGGAGGGCTGGCAATCACACTGTTTTTGACTTTGTGATGTCCATTTTTAAAGTCCAAGTTTCCATGAACAACGGAGAGCCAGGCGGGATTAACGTGCACTCTAGTTTACATTCATTTCAAAACAGCTTTTTTGTTGGCATTACATCTATGGACTAATTTTACCACCATTTTTCTTTCAAGTTTGTGTTTTGTTAACGGACAATAAATTCAATTTTCAACGTAAACAAAGAGGTGCGTTAATCCCGCCTGGCTCTCCGTTGTTCATGGCTCATGGAAACTTGGACTTTAAAAATGGACATCACAAGCGCGGACATAGGATTCGGAGGGAGGCGTCCCGCACGTGACGTCACGAGAATCAATGTTGGCCGGGAAATCCAAATGCCAAGTTTCTTCAGAGGCGGACCAATTCGCCTCAAATGGCTTGATTTCAACTGAATTTTTCTGGTATTGCGCAAGGTAAAAAAGTTGCACAAAATGTGACAGATATTTGACCAAAGTTTAATATAAAATTAGCCTGGCAAGCCAGACTAAATGTGAATATTTAGTCTGGCCTCGATCCGTAGACATTTCCGAAGCGGGTAGGAGGAACAAACCGCTGTCTTTCAAACTGTCTCTGTGCGTATAGGCCAACGCTCTGACCAATCAGCGCAACAGTGACTGTGACGTAGTCAGAGCGACAGAAAGCAGTGGGGGAGGCCTTGAAATAAATTATTTTTCAAAATGCGTATTAATTAATAAACAGGTTCTAGATATTAAGAAGTTTGGAGATAATGACCACAAGTTTGGAGTCTGTACCACATACACTCATTTTTTTAAAGTGTTTTTCAAGGGTTTGCTTAAACTGTTTTTGAGAGTTTTTATTTAGTGGTGTTTGGTGAAATAATTTCCCTTAAATTTAAAATAACGGGAAAATAAGAAACAATCAAAAAGTAATGTTTCAAAGCTGTTTATTAATTCTTCGTACTGCACAAACTAGCCCCATCCTTTTGGCTACGAGCGGAGCCAGCTGGTAGATCAGACTTTTGCCATAGCCGGTCGGCAAAACAGCGAAAACGTCCTTCTTGAAAAGGAATGAGCGGAGAGCCTCTTCCTGCTCATGTTTCAACGAAAACTCCAAGTCTAATTCTTCTAAAACTGATTCCAAAGCGGAGTCAAACGCGTGCTGTTCACTAGCCCGTAGCCATCTTTCCTGTTGCGCTTTCTCCAGCGTCGCGCAGCTTTGTCGTCACTCCTGCAAAAGCCCGCCCAAAGAATCCAAACAAAAACCTTGCGTTGTGATTGGCGGGCACGATTTGATGCCCGGGGTGTTTTTGTTTATACGGTGCGAGGCTAGACCCATTCGCTAGGCAAAAAATATTTTTGGCCGCTAGGCGGTTGGGTCTAGTTTACTAGGCTAATATAAAATAGGAGAATTGCATTGATCTTGCTCCTGAATTTACCTGTGATATGCACTTTAACCCTACTGAAAGTCTTTGGGATGTGCTGGAGAAGATTTTACAGACTCTCCTGTTATCAAGACAAGATCTCAGGGAAAAATTAACGTACATCTGTATTTGAGGGGGGGGGGGGGTGTTGGGATTTTGCATAAGGTTGTTGAAACAATGCCATGGTGAATGCACGCCGTAATAAAAGCTACAGGTGGGCCAATGAAATATTAGTGGGTGTGTGTGTGAGAGACTTTTTTTTTTTGGCTGGGCGATGTATATTTGAGTGATGGATTAAACTTTTTTTTTTTTAAATTATGAGCAGTATCAGGGCCAAACTCACTTATCAGTCAGGTCCTAATGCAGAGAGTGTATTTGTGGGTCTGTGTGGCACACCGCGATACACGTGCATGCTTTTCTTTGAGGAAATTCACATCATGTCGTGTAATCAACCAGGCTTCAGGTTACCAGGGAAACGTGTTCAGCTGCCACCCAGAAACGTTTTGAAGTGATGTGAAATTTCTTCGCTGGGTTTCATTAGGAGTTTCAGAGTACCACTGCTCCAAATTATTAATGAATAAACAAATAATAGATAGCATTTCATGTGTCAACAGTACAACTTATAAAATCAATTAAAATCCCTTAACACATCCAGTACTTTCCATTTCCTACAGGCTGGAGACGTGCTCATGCTCCCCAATCTCTTTCTGGGAGCGTAACCCGTTAAAAAGCTTGTGCATAACAGCTCACAACAGAAACTGATGAAAAATACTTTCTAAAATGTTAGTTTAAACCAAGTCAGGCTATTAGTTTCCTGGGCCGGTGTTTTGAATAAAATCTCCCCTCTATTATGATAAAACTCTTACACTGGACAGCTTTAAATAAACAAATCACAAGCAATCAGTTTTGTCTCCATGCTGTGTTTCATGTTTTGCGTCACACACGGTGACGTGACCACATTTCTGGGAAATTTTTTTTTTTTTTAAAGAAAACTGCAATTATAAAGTGCAAGGATTTATTACGACCGGAGCTGTAAATATATTGGTCAATTTAATACTCTGCATTCTTCCTTCTAAAATACTCCCAGCACACAGCGAAGCAACTCATTATACAGGATGTTTCAAAAAAATGGATCTCATTTCACAATCTAATAACTTTGCCAATTCTCCTTCAATTGACCTCAAATTTTAACAGCATGTGTGGAAATGGGTCAAAATTTTATGCTGAATGTTTAATATTTTTGTCGTTTTAGGTATAGAAATGCCATTCACTGGAAAAGAAAAGGCGTTTTGCGTGTTAGAGTACGCCCGAACACAGTCGAACAAGACTGTGCAGCGTGCATTTATGAGAGAATTCTCTAAAAATGCACTGTTACCAGAAAAGACTGTTACCAAAGACACGCTGCAGCGTGTTTGGCAGGAGCTGGACTACCGACTTGATGTGTGCCGTGTCTCCGGTGGCGCGCATATTGAAAATTTGTGAAATCATTCATTCATGGAACACACACATCTTTGAATTTCTCATTCAAATTTTGAGGAATAAATCTTACATTACTCAACATTAAGCCTGTTCAGTTTTATTTGCCTCGACTATGTAGTTCCTGGGATATTTACATCTCAAATATCAAATTTTTTGAAACACCCTGTATGTACAGTGGGGCAAAAAAGTATTTAGTCAGCCACCAATTGTGCAAGTTCTCCCACTTAAAAAGATGAGAGAGGCCTGTAATTTTCATCATAGGTACACTTCAACTATGAGAGACAAAATGGGGGGAAAAGAATCCAGGAAATCACATTGTAGGATTTTTAATGAATTAATTGGTAAATTCCTCAGTAAAATAAGTATTTGGTCACCTACAAACAAGCAAGATTTCTGGCTCTCACAGACCTGTAACAACTTCTTTAAGGGCGTATTCACACCTACGTTGTTTGGTCCGGACCAAACGACCCAAATTTCCCTTGGTCCGGACCTTTTGGGTTGGTCTGAATACAAACCACCGAACTCTGGTCCGGACCAAACAAGCGGACCGAGCTGCAAGGTCGGACTCGGTCCGGACCAAAGGAACCCTGGTGCGGACCTTTTGGAGGTGTGAAAGCAGACCGGACCTAATCTGACAGTTTTGCTTTTTTGTACCTCAGGAGCTTCCGTCGTTTGTCGAGCATTATGGGAAACAGAGTCTTGACACTCCACCGCAAAGTGCAAACACTGTTTCGGTTGTCAAGGGAACCGTACAACAGTCGTTCAGTCATTCAGACCAGTGGTAGGCTAGACTACAGAGTACAAAAAATGAGTAGGGGGCAAACGTGGGCCGAGGAAGAAACGCGTACCCTTGTGGATATATGGACAGATGTCCACATATCTGAGCTTTTGGAGAGAACACACAAAAATGCCGACGTGTTTGCTGTATTCAGTGAGAAAATGAAGGAGAAGGGGTTCACGCGCTCCCCAGAACAATGTCGGCTAAAAGTGAAGAAACTCCGTCAGAGCTACATTAAAATCAGGGACATTCTTTCAAAAAGTGGCGGTACTAGCGACTTGCGTGAAGAGCCAGAACTGTCACAACATGATGTGCGCTCATCAGCGCTATCCTCCATGACTACTTTTGAACTTAACGCTTTATGCGCATGTCGTCTCTGACCAATAGCTGAACGACCTCAGGGCACGTGGCTTTGTTGACAGATTTTGGTCCGCTTACTAAAATGTACAGTGTGAAAGCGAACCGCACCAAAATGAAAAAATAAAAAAAAACATTTGGTTCGGACCAAAGCAAGTGAACTATCGAACTATCCTGGTCTGAATACACCCTAAGAGGCTCCTCTGTCCTCCACTCGTTACCTGTATTAATGGCACCTGTTTGAACTCGTTATCAGTATAAAAGACACCTGTCCACAACCTCAAACAGTCACACTCCAAACTCCACTATGGCCAAGACCAAAGAGCTGTCAAAGGACACCAGAAACAAAATTGTAGACCTGCACCAGGCTGGGAAGACTGAATCTGCAATAGGTAAGCAGCTTGGTGTGAAGAAAATCAACTGTGGGAGCAATTATTAGAAAATGGAAGACATACAAGACCACTGATAATCTCCCTCGATCTGGGGCTCCACGCAAGATCTCACACCGTGGGGTCAAAATGATCACAAGAACGGTGAGCAAAAATCCCAGAACCACACGGGGGGACCTAGTGAATGACCTGCAGAGAGCTGGGACCAAAGTAACAAAGGCTGCCATCAGTAACACACTACACCGCCAGGGACTCAAATCCTGCAGTGCCAGACGTGTCCCCCTGCTTAAGCCAGTACATGTCCAGGCCCGTCTGAAGTTTGCTAGAGAGCATTTGGATGATCCAGAAGAGGATTGGGAGAATGTCATATGGTCAGATGAAACCAAAATAGAACTCTTTGGTAAAAACTCAACTTGTCGTGTTTGGAGGAGAAAGAATGCCGAGTTGCATCCAAAGAACACCATACCTACTGTGAAGCATGGGGGTGGAAACATCATGCTTTGGGGCTGTTTTTCTGCAAAGGGACCAGGACGACTGATCCGTGTAAAGGAAAGAATGAATGGGGCCATGTATCGTGAGATTTTGAGTGAAAACCTCCCTCCATCAGCAAGGGCATTGAAGATGAAACATGGCTGGGTCTTTCAGCATGACAATGATCCCAAACACACCGCCCGAGCAATGAAGGAGTGGCTTCGTAAGAAGCATTTCAAGGTCCTGGAGTGGCCTAGCCAGTCTCCAGATCTCAACCCCATAGAAAATCTTTGGAGGGAGTTGAAAGTCCGTGTTGCCCAGCGACAGCCCCAAAACATCACTGCTCTAGAGGAGATCTGGATGGAGGAATGAGCCAAAATACCAGCAACAGTGTGTGAAAACCTTGTGAAGACTTACAGAAAACGTTTGACCTCTGTCATTGCCAACAAAGGGTATATAACAAAGTATTGAGATGAACTTTTGTTATTGACCAAATACTTATTTTCCACCATAATTTGCAAATAAATTCTTTAAAAATCAGACAACGTGATTTTCTGGATTTTTTTTTCCTCATTCTGTCTCTCATAGTTGAGGTATACCTATGATGAAAATTACAGGCCTCTCTCATCTTTTTAAGTGGGAGAACTTGCACAATTGGTGACTGAATAAATACTTTTTTGCCCCACTGTATGTATACACACACACACACACACACACACACACACACACACGTCAGCTCAGCAATATTGGTAAAGCATGGAATCAGCCCAATTACAGCGGGGTCACTTCAGAGAAATCCTGGTTTGAATTTTAAGAAATGAAAGCTGCGTCAGAAAAAACTGAATTCCGTTACTCATTTTCTTTCCTCATAAAAGATTTTGCACTCAGAGTTAAACGCAGACAATTCTATGCTTTTTTCCTAGGGTTGAAAGATACCCCGTACAGTGTGAAATTTTTATTCAATACCATTATCTTGAGTACTGCAACTAAAAAAAAAAAAAAAAGGTTACCACATTTAGTTGTGAACGTAATTCCGTTACCGAAGAACTACCCACGTATGTATCTTTTATGTATAATTTAAATCTTTCAGTGAACGCTAGAATTGAGGGTTTAAATACAAAAATAAATGCTCCAACATGAGCCACGTAACATTCCACAATAGAGAGGAGCAAAAATGCTTTCAGGAGGAACTGACTTGGTTTATATTTGATTACACAAGGGTTCTTTTTTGCCTTCAGCTCTTTACAAAACAAACTTGCACCTGTGTTGCTTTACAGTTATTATTCCTACTGTGAAAAACACAGAACCCTCCTTTGGTTTCAGTTCAGAGATTTCAATGTTCCCTTTCAGTATATTGTGGTTTGGTTCATGCGACACTCCTCCCTGGAACACACGAACAACGCCGAGACGTGCTCACAGAGGTTTAAAGGAGAACTGAAGTCATTTTTTTTTTTTTTTAAAGATATTTTTTTGGGCTTTTTGCACCTTTATTGGATAGGACAGTGTAGAGACAGGAAATGAGCGGGAGAGAGAGACGGGAAGGGATCGGGAAATGACCTCGGGCCGGAATCGAACCCGGGTCGCCCGCATTCATGGTATAGCGCCTTAACCACCTGAGCCACGACGCCCCATGAAGTCATTTTTAAACTTGCTTTATTTCTTAATTAACGTGTTATTCAATTACGCTTTCGGTTTTAGTAACCTTATATTGTGACTCGTATTGGCAACTAATTGCAATTAAATATTATACTTATCAGCCTATTCGGTTTTTAGCCGTGTTGAATTTAGTTCGTTTGGTCCACGGCAGGCGTCACGTATCCTCGCGATCTTCACGAGACTTGTGCGAGACTTGGAAACGTGAAGTGTCAGTGCCGCCATTTTGAAAACGGTTTTCCAAACGAAATGTTGCACAAAAACGAGTTTAAATGCCGATTACCTCCTACTTTTTTCAAACTTTCCTGATCACTATCAAAACAAACAAAACTTCCAGCTTGATTACGTCAGCATTCAAAAGAGGGCGCGCACGTCTTTTGACAACGTTGGTCACTTTGATTTCCGCTGTACGCTTTACTTCCGTCCTACGATGTCTCGCACAGGTCTCAACGCATGGTTGTAAACAAGATTGCTTTGACATATGGACTGATATTTTACATAGCATATTTCAAACACTCATAACTTTCTACAACAGTGACAAAATAGCTATCAAAAATGCATTCCTATATTTCGTAAAATGAGATAAACAGAATTTTGATTAAAAAAAAAAAGTACCTTCAGTTCTCCTTTAAATCGGCCCTTACAAAATATCACGAGGGTTTTGATCAAAATAGGTTAATTACATTATACTGTATATCAGATTATTCTATCCACATTCACTGGATATGAGCAACTGCATGCTCTGATTGGCTAGTCTACTACTAGGATATCAGTTCATATACTGTGAGTAGAGAAAAACAAAATGGCAGCTGAACCAACCGAGGACGAAATAACTCTACTGGAAAACAAAACGCCAAAAAATATCAAGTATTTAAAGGGGTACCAAATATAATATATACAGTTGCTGATGTGACAAAGTAACGTATTAAGTATTCTATCAAATTTATATACTAGAAAACAACGAAATATCTTGTTAATTGTAAATATAATAGTCGGTACGCTAAACGACACAAGAGTCGCCATTTTTAAAAGACCGTGACGTCAGCCCTACCCACTGCACTAGGAGAGAAGCGTGTAATCATGGCGTCGGGCGCATCAAGTGAAAGTGACAGCTCTGTCGAATCATACGAAGAGATCCCGCAAGACACACTGCAAGCAGGCTATGGCTTAGAAGGGTACCAGTTTGAACCTAGGAGAGGTACTCTCGACTCCGGTGATGACGAAAGAAGAGAAGAAAGCTCGGATGACGGCGAGGATGAGACTGATGCTGACCATGGGCATGGCGAGAGTGGGGCAGAGCGTCTCCGTGCAGGTGACACGGTGTGGTGCTCGTGCGGAAAATGTAACGTGGAGTTGCTCACGAGTCCAGCAGAATTTATTTGCTGCAATGAGATAGGCGCCACCCGTGGACTTGCGAAATCGTCGCAAGAGGCAGAAACAGGTATTTCCATTGAAATAACACACACACACACACACACACACACAGTGGCATAATAGACTATACTACTAGTACTAGATCTATAGATCTGAAAATACATGTAGGGCTATATGCGTTTTTCAGCGGAAACGAGTGAAAAGACACGTCTGGAGGATCGTTATGCTTTCCATCGGTCCTGTTATTACACCCGAAAGCAACACACTGTGGCACTGTGTAGCCGATCACTTACAATTCATCCTACTTTCCGATTCACACGTGCTATTCCCAACCTCAATGAGCCAACACAACTGGGCACAGACATACGTCATGAGTGTTACGCAGAGAAAATGAACGTGCATTCTGATTGGATAAAATTAATATCATGGCGGGCTGTTCAAACTGCGGAAATAGTTTGCTCGAGCTACTTTCAAAACACTATAACTTTCCAACCTTAGAACAAAAAACTTTTGTAAGTCTTGAATAAGGTTCGTTAATGTGTTTTGTTATAGTTACTCTATATATTGCCCTCTGTTCCCCTTTAAATAAACAGAAATAGAAGAAAGAATATAAAGTCCTCCCCCCCAATATCTCCTGTTCCACACTCCAATTCAGCTGGTGGCAGTAATGCACCTTTAAGTTGGTTTACCAACCACCAAAAAACCGTAAAGAAGAAGAAAACCCTCCCCCCACAAAAGCTACAAAATATGGAAAAAAAGTATTTGATAAGAACATAGCTTTTTTTATTTTTTCACAAATTTCTATCATTTCACTGGTTTGTTTGCATTCTAAGCAGAAATGATTTTGTCAGATGTTTTGTATAAAGTTTTTATTTATCGACTTCGCAAAAAATAAAAATGCTCCATTTCTCAAAATCCAGTGAATGTGGATAGAATAAAATAGTTATTCCACTCAATCTTCATCGTACATGACTCGGTGCTCCGCGCCTCAACGGCTATCAGCTCACGTACGACTTGATTTTGTGGACTAACTGCTAATTGTCTTTGCTTACTAGGCATGTAATGATGTATTGTGTGACAATAAATTGCAATACCAATTTATGATTATTCGACTCAGTGAAATAAAAATAAACCTAGATTATCATCAGGCTGCATAACCTCTTAATTATTTCTAGCTGTAATTGCGTTGTTTTGACAGAAGAGGGCGAAATAACATACAATAGCAGATATACACGTGACTTCACGCTAAGTGGAAGTAACACAGCTCTAACGCCGTAAAAGCCACAAAAAAAAAAAAAAAAAAAAGGCAGCCCCTCCGAGAGCACAATATCCCCCACTGGCAACTATGCCACAACTCTGGTAAAATGTGACTGAATTGCATGAAATTACAATATGCGTACTAATGGCATATAACAATGCCTCATCAAGTTTGGTGAAATTCCTCCACAAACTGTGAGAGGAGTTGATTTCAGAAGGAAAACACACTCATGAAATTGTCAAAAGTATAATTTTGTTAATCAAGGGCTGTAACTCTGGTAAAATGTGACTGAATTTAACGAAATTACAATATGCGCATTACCGACATATAACAAAGCTTGCCAAGTTCCGTGAAATTCCTCCAAAAAATTGCGAGAGGAGCTGATTTCAGATGGTCAGCACCCTTCCCGGGACGGAAGGACGACGGAAATCGCCATGACATAATCCTCCTTTGGGCATTTCGGCCAGTGAGGGGATAAATTATTTTTTATATACGTATACGGGTCTGTCTCAGAACCTGGGTACTGTGGGGGTGCCCCACTAAATATACTCACAGTCAATAAACTATATGGTTTTGAATGGTGATGTTGGTTTTAATTTGAAATAAAATGATGAAAGAAATAATACAGATAAAACTAAATCTTTGATGTGAATACTCTATTCAGAATTTGGCAAAAATTCTGCAACTTTGTGGAAAAATGGCGGCTTGATCTGGGACATGATAAATGGTTGACTGCATCGCATTCCCTTAAGAAGGTTGTCGTCCACTGAAAAGTCTACAGTTATCACTTATTGTATTTTAAGTTGTAACTTTATACACCTAAGGATTGGTGCGCTCACAGAATAATCATAACCGGAATAAAACATCATGCAAAATATTTGATCACCGTTGTAACTCCATTTTCCGCAGACCCAAAACCAATACGATCGTGTGTTTTGATCTAAACGGAAAGCCTCAGGGTCAAGGTCACTACCTCACCGAAAGTAGTAACTTAAAATCACTACGCCACAAACATTGTTATAAATCTGCGATTTTGTTTTTTAAAACGAAAGCTGAAAGTTGGGTATAGAATATGTTTCTTACAGAATATGTTCCGATGGTAGCTGGTCTTGTATGAATTTCTGAGCTATAAAATGAGCTGTGGTCTATTTTTTACCGTAGCGTGTTATTTGTGTGCGGGGAAGGACACACATTAACAATTTGCATGTGTAGAATGGAATTTTCCACTCCAGCAGTTGGAAGTTGATCGCGCTTCCATTTGCGGTCTCTCTGTTACACGGGTGACCTGTTCGGACGTTATCACTGAAAAGGGGAGTTTTGACAGCTTTATTTTGTTTTAGTCTTGCAGTATAAGGCAATAGAATGTTTCTTTCTTTTTCACCTTACTTTCATATTTCGTAGTTTGCGCGTATTTTTGGCCAATATTTTGTAACCATGGTCAATTTAGATCGAACTTTTGATAGAATCTACGGCCAGTCATTTTGCCCCGCCCCCGCCTCGCGCTCCGTCCGGTGCGGTAGTGATGTCCCGTTGCTCACACGCCGCAGCAGAGACCCGCGCGACCTTCAGCCGGTACAGTCGCTGTTCTTTTACCAGCGCCGTTATTCTCAGCTTTCCGGTGCGTTCTTGATTTTTCCATTGTGTCCTATTTCGCCATATCAAATACCCAAAATGTATCATATTATTCATATTTACTGTAAGTGAATAATCAATTCAGTCATCATAACTTGGCATTTTTAACCCAAGCAATCAAAAAGAGGAAATTTATTCAATATTTTCACTCATCTGTGAAGGAGGGGCTTTAATTCTTCATGATGGAGTTATTTTATATGGAAATCAATTTTACAAAAACATTTGAATTGCAATCAAAAAAAATTTCCACAGTGGAGGCCAGATAAAGCAAGATACTATCTTTATTCTTATTAAACATGACAAAAGAAACATTGAGTGTTAGGCAAATGCAAAAAAAAAAAAAAAAATAGTAAAATTTGAAAATTTATTTTTTAACCATAATGCCCCAAATGAGAGAGCAGTTTCTGAGACGGACCTGTATATAAAATGGTTAAGCGCTGTTGTGTGATTGAACGTACAAATAGATTTAATGAGAAATCAGCGCTCTCTTTTTACAGATTGCTGAAAGCTAAAGAGAAGAAAAATTGAGGTAGTGAAAAAGTTTATTAAGGCCTATTTGTCATCAAGGCTTTTCCATTTTTAATAAAAGGAATATTTTAAACTAATAGGCTATTATATTTTACTCCAACCTTTACAAATGTGGGTAAATAATTACTGTTGGTTTTTAAGAAAATGAAACATTTTTAATTTAACTAAAGGAATATTTAAGTTGATAAAGAGCAAGAAAATAAATGTTGCGTTTTTTGGTAATAAATTTTTTCTTATTTAATATTTTTTCAAAAATACAGGCAGAAAATTGAATCATGAACCCGATATCGTGAATAGAATGGAATCGTGAACTGGGTGAATTGATGCATGCGTATTGCTCACATTTACACCTCACAGTCCGAGAGTCCAAAAGGTATAGGCTACGATTTATAAAGTTGATCTCACCTCTCGGAACAAAGCCCCATAAAACTGGACAATATAGGGACAGTCGCTACTCCTCATAACCACGTCTAAATCCATGAGCAGCTGCTTCTGTTCTTTTTCATCAACAGTGGAACGAATCCTCTGCAACACAGAGACAACTACAGATGTAACCTTTTCCTTAAAGCTCATAGGCAACGGTTTTAATTTTATGCACATTTGAAACTTTATAATGTTAAAAAAAAAAAAAAAAAAAAACCTCTAATTTTCTTCTGGTCCCAAGAAGTATTGTTTATAAGTAATAATTAAAATAAGTTAGCGCGGATCATGGCGAATTTCTGTTCGGCTATTTTCGTGACCACTCGGCGCGTGACGTCATTTAAGACAAACAAACCGCTTGAGTTAAGTCCACTTCCGTTTACTTACATTGCCATTCGGCTTGAGTGCAGACGTGCATTCGGGAAGTTCCAAAGAAAAACCATGCCTTATTGTTGTGCAGTGAACTGTAACAACAGGACCGGTTCAGGAAGAAGTTTTTACCTTTTTCCGAGAGAGGAGAAGAGGCAGAGAGAGTGGATTGGCTTTTTCTGGAAGAGGAGAACAGGCGGAGCAAGAGGGTTGGCTTTTTTCGAAAAAGGAGACGAGGCGGATCGAGAGGGTTGGCTTTTTCCGAAAAAGGAGACGAGGCGGATCGAGAGGGTTGGCTTTTTCCGAAAAAGGAGACGAGGCAGAGAGAGTGGATTGTGCGCGTGAAGCCAGAGGGTTGTTTTTTCCGGAAGAGGAGACGAGGCGGAGAGAGTGGATTGTGCGCGTGAAACAAAATCAAGCAGTCAAAGAAGAAACGGAGCAGCAATGCTCAAGCAAAAAGGAGAAGATTGGAGGTAAACATTTTTACTTTTGCTTGCAATTGACAAGTCAAGAATCCTGAGGGCTCCTGTACAATCATTGTGGAAATGAGACAAAGGGATATTTCCTCGCTCAGAGTAGGCTATAAATAGCATAATGCCGCGGATGGCAGGCTAATGTGGCCTACCGGCGCACTGTCAAGTAATCGTTCCTTATATCCACTAGGGAGGGCGGTTTAATTATTCTTCAAAAGGGCTCTTATTTAGTATTATGACGAAAGTAGGAATTTATCATAATTACCAGGATAAATCGTTTGGGCGCGAGTCTTGTTGAGGTCCGGGATCACCGCGATCAGAGTCGGCCGAGTCGCTGTCCGATTCCGAGGCTGCACGGTCAAACCAGTGAGCCACGTTCACCGATCGCTTCGCAACGGCCATAGGTTCATACGTATATGGTTTCACCTCAATATTCAATTTGGAGAGTTCCTGCTTCAAAATCGTTATCGCTTTCAGACATTTGACACAACCTCTCACAACCAAAGTCCGTACACGTGTGCTCGGTTCGCAGATAAACACACAACTGCTCCCAGTCTGTTTAGCTTAAATGACGTCATGACGACGGTCCCCTGGCGGTGAAAGTGTGCATAAGTGAGATGTAAACAAACCTTCGGAAATTGGGCAAGAGAGTATATTTTAATCGTTTTATTCAATTTTAGGGTGCAAATTAGACACTAGGAAAATTTAATTCGCTTTTTGGGTCGTTCTTCTAGACAATAAAGTTGATATTCTACGTTTCACTTCCGACCGTTGCCTAGGACCTTTAAATGTCACAATTGGAGTTCTGTCAGAAAATTGGTTTTCAAGACTTCAGTTTCTATACGTTTCCTAATATGGTGAATTAAAAAACAGTGTATTGTTTCTTACCTTAACAGCCATGATCTGACCACTGGGCTTATGAACCATTTTGTTGACCGAGCCGTAGGCTCCTCGGCCGATCTCGCCCAGGTCCTTCAGGTCTTCAGCAGTGAAGTCCCAGTGCTGCTCGGGAGAAATCTTCAGCTTCCCACACGACTCGATACTGTGATTGCGCAGTCTCTCTCTGTGTTAGTGCAAGTGTATACACATCACAAAAAACAACAACAAAAAACCCTTAACACAGTTGAAAACGCCAAGCTCTCAGACTGAAAATGAATTCTGCCTCACTTACATGTGTGGGTTATGGAAGGAAGGGTTGGCTGATGCAATGGGGAGTCTTGCATTTGGTTTAATCGGAGGATTAGCAAAATTTAACTTCAGTGCTTTGCGTTTATCTGGGAACAAGAACCAAATATACTTTGCGTTAATACACAATCAATAACATCTTGATAGAAATGAGGTTTGATCCTAGACTCCTAAAGCTAATCCATGACAATCAGTCGAACCTCTAGGTCAGTAACATGTTTGGGGAAAAAAAAGCCATGAAATGTATGACACACAATTAAACATGACGGTCCTTTCTGCCCCTCAAATACTGCACACAAGGTCTGCTTTAACTGACCTAAACTGCCCTTTTTTCCAGGTTGGCTTCAGAACATAAATTGTCAGGGTACTTGATATGGATTTCATCTAATCCTTGTAAGTGGAATAGAAAAATCCTGATTTTGTTCATCCCAAGGGTGGCACGATGGTGCAGTGGTTGGCACTGCAGGGTTCCCCTGGGTTCTGAAAAATGTTCACTTTTTTCCTTGAAAAGTAGTCAAATAAGTATTCTTCACATTTTCTTAGCCTGTATTTTTTCTTAGTGACCGACTTATCAAAGTGAACTTAATACAGGTTTATACCAACCAAACTGGCACAATTCAAATATTTGTCCAGATCCAGCTCAGCCTCTCCATTACATATACAATTTGGGCTCCACTCCAGTCTCTAATAAGAGAGACTTGGTTTTGGGCGCCCTGTGCACCATCACACTAAAATAAACCTCTTTAGTTTGAGCTGACTGAAGGTTATTTTAGCAGAGAATTATTCAGAAGAGGCTTTAAGACTCCGTTTAGTCTTTACTTCAACACAAAGCTTGATTTACAATTGAACAGAGTCGAGAAAAATCTGGGAACAAAACAGCAGTGAAGGAATCCGATTTTCCCGTCGATTTACAAACCGAACACAGAATGACTCCGTGTTTTACATCAGCAGCTCAAAGACCCGGGCCTCAGTCCAGTTTTCCTGGGGTTTATATTTTTTTAAGGGAGATTAGCATCGATAGGTTGGGGAAGTTTTATCTAACTTTACCAGATAATATTAATCACCCACACACATTCAAAGGTTATGACCTCTTTATTAGTGATTTCTGCACTGCTCTTTTTACATTTATGTACTTCACTTCTGGGTCTGTCTCATTATTATTTATCATCAACACCCATAATATCTCAGGAAACTGAGGCGTGGGTCAATTAACTTAATAACTGCTAGCAAAATTAATCATCAGTTTAATAAAAATATAATTTCTCACTCACATCTCTCTCCTTTAGGACCACAAAGGCATCAATTCTAAAGAACATTATTATATTACAACATTCACAATCCCAGATGACATCCAAGTCGGTTGTTTTCTATTAAATCTCTTACTTTTTTTGAGGACAAAAATACCCAGGGGGTAGAGCCCTGAAACGAAAAACGTGATTTTATGTCCACACGGTGCAGAAAGAAGACATTCCAGTGTTATTTACGGCAATTAGTCTCTCCAGACACTTTAAAAAAAAAATCCACACCTTTTTGCTGTTTCATTTTCAATACCTCGCCCAAGTCAGTGTTTCACTTCCACACCACCATGTTTCTACTTTTAAGCCCTGAGGTTGCTTGCCAGCTGACAGCGCTTTCACTTTGGCGGCTTTTTTTTTTTTAAACCAACCCCTGTATCACTGACACTGTCAGATGTGCTCGGGGAAGGTTGTGGCTGTTTTGGCCCTTAAAGGAACAGTCCACCGTACTTCCATAATGAAATATGCTCTTATCTGAATTGAGACGAGCTGCTCCGTACCTCTCCGAGCTTTGCGCGACCTCCCAGTCAGTCAGACGCGCTGTCACTCCTGTTAGCAATGTAGCTAGGCTCAGTATGGCCAATGGTATTTTTTGGGGCTGTAGTTAGATGCGACCAAACTCTTCCGCGTTTTTCCTGTTTACATAGGTTTATATGACCAGTGATATGAAACAAGTTCAGTTACACAAATTGAAACGTAGCGATTTTCTATGCTATGGAAAGTCCGCACTATAATGACAGGCGTACTAACACCTTCTGCGCGCTTCGGCAGCGCATTGATATCTGAGCTCCGTATCCTTGCGCTGCCGAAGGTGTTAGTACGCCTGTCATTATAGTGCGGACTTTCCATAGCATAGAAAATCGCTACGTTTCAATTTGTGTAACTGAACTTGTTTCATATCACTGGTCATATAAACCTATGTAAACAGGAAAAACGCGGAAGAGTTTGGTCGCATCTAACTACAGCCCCAAAAAATACCATTGGCCATACTGAGCCTAGCTACATTGCTAACAGGAGTGACAGCGCGTCTGACTGCGTCTGACTGACTGGGAGGTCGCGCAAAGCTCGGAGAGGTACGGAGCAGCTCGTCTCAATTCAGATAAGAGCATATTTCATTATGGAAGTACGGTGGACTGTTCCTTTAAATCATCTTCAGTGCTTGAAGAAGCTCGCTCAAAAAATAAATAAATAAATATAATGTATGTATGTATATATATATATATATATATATATATATATATATATATATATATATATAAAAAAACACACACACACAAGCTTAGCCTGTACCATCGTTTGGTTCACCCAGAGATAATTACACCACCACACCAGGCCGATTAAGACCCACTGTGATCGGTTAAAAGTTTGTCGCTTATTTGGCTATTACACATAGTCGATTTTTATTAGTCACGAGCACATGCTCATTGTTTACACTCTGGCTTCCCGCAGTCTCTTCACTGGGGTTAGAGTTTAGCAAACTGAGGGATTTCTATAAAAGATGACTTATGATAATGATGAAAAATACATTCGTCAGTGTGACGACTGCTAGTAATTTTCTCTTCGTCACTGATGGATTACGTTCGTCAGTGATGAGTGTGACGAGCGCCAACAGCACTGTCACCTCACAGCAAGCAGGTTCTGGGTTCAAACTTGCTGGTTGCTTGGAGCCTTTCTGTGTGGAGTTTGCATGTTGTCCTAATGTCGTGCCAAAGACATGTGGATTAGGCCAAACAGCGACTCCAAATTACCCATAGGTGTGAACATAAATGGCTGTCGGTCTCTCCGTGTTACACCCACGAGAGATTGATGACCTGAACAGGGTGTATCCCGCCTCTTGCCCACTGTCAGCTGGGATTGGCTCCAGCTCACCTGTGACCCTGAATGGATAAGCGGTGTAGATAATGACTGAATGTTCATCCCAAATTAACTCACAAATCCTGCTTTCTGAAGAAAAAAAAATAAATAAATAAACAGATTTTGCCCCAAACTTGCACCTGGTATTTATATCCGCTCTCCTTTTCAGCACACAGCATAGTTTCTCCAGCACTATATGCAAATTAGTTAGTTAGCAAGTCAATTAGGTACCTTTTTACCCAAATGACATCATTACATGTTTAGTGCCACTCAACACAACAGAGTATGAAGACATTTTTGTCTTTATTTTGCATTATATATGTGACCTACACTGTTTATAAAGGTGTAATAACAGAATAATAACTAAAAATCAAACAGGGGGCAAAAATTACACTTACTTTGGGGAGCACCAGACAGGTTTATCTGAAACCCTGCAACAGAAAATGACAAAATGAGTTTTTGAAGGGGAAAAAAAAAATTGGAACAAGACATATTTAATAAACCACATGTGAATAGCTTCTTTTTCCTCTCAAACATTTTCACGTCAAATTAAGTCTTCAGAAAGTCTCGGACTGCTTCACCTCATTTTAGTAAATGGCCAGACATCCATTTCACATACAGCAAGAATATTTTGTTTGATGTATGGTTGGATGTGGGGCAGCACGGTGGTGTAGGGGTTAGCGCTGTCGCCTCACAGCAAGAAGGTCCGGGTTCGAGCCCCGTAGCCGGCGAGGGCCTTTCTGTGTGGAGTCTGCATGTTCTCCCCGTGTCCGCGTGGGTTTCCTCCGGGTGCTCCGGTTTCCCCCACAGTCCAAAGACAGGCAGGTTAGGTTAACTGGTGGCTCTAAATTGACCGTAGGTGTGAATGTGAGTGTGAATGGTTGTCTGTGTCTATGTGTCAGCCCTGTGATGACCTGGCAACTTGTCCAGGGTGTACCCCGCCTTTCGCCCGTAGTCAGCTGGGATAGGCTCCAGCTTGCCTGCGACCCTGTAGAACAGGATAAAGCGGCTACAGATAATGAGATGAGATGGTTGGATGTGTTTGCAACATTTTAAAATCCTTGCTCTTACTGTGGATGCTTGTGAAAACACGGACACCCTGATGACCAGTCAAGACTCCTGGAGTCTAAAATGGGCTTTAAGATTTACACTAGATGGAGTAAATGTGTCCAATATCTTCGTATGTTAATCAGCGTGGCCTTTGCATTGGACGTAAATGGCTTCTTTAACTCTAGTTATATTTCTGACATGGGTCTACAGGCGTTTCTGAAAACATTTTTTAAATTAGAAACGCTTTTCACAAAGCGTTGGTATAACTCAAATTGGTTAAAAATTAAAATACTAAAGCAAAATAAGCGTTTAAAAAAAAAAAAGTAAAATACCTGTTTCATTCTGACACCTCCAGCAAGTGTTGGACTCTGTAAAAACAAAGTGTACATATTTTAAATGCTTATAAAAGTGTAATAAACACTTAAAAACATGGCTCCAATATACTGAAAACACTAGCAAAGCCATTCATCCTCATGTGGTTTATAAGATCTTGCTGACATAAAAGAAATAAAAATGAAAGGGTGATCTAATCCGTCAACGTTGAAATCACTTCATGAAAAATCTTATATTAGGATTAATCCGATGGCGTTAACGTTCAAACAGATAAGAAAAATTCTGTACCCAATATCTAGGCAGCATATTTATCAAACTAATCAAGCAGCATTAAGTTACCTGCTGAGGTGGACAAAGTGCAGATCCCACTGGTCAAATGTTACTCTGATACAAGTGAAAGTTGCCCAGTCAAATTTTTACTTAAGTATTTTTAAAAGTACTTAAGTATTAAAAGTACATTTTCTCTCAACGCACTGTTGTATTATTGCCACAACGCTTACAAAACCTCATGCCGTTACCAAAGACAGAAATGTGAATTCACAAAATGAACGCATGCTGTGCCATCATGGTGGTTTAACGTTAAGCTAGTCAGTGAAGCTCCACCTGACATGCTAGCAAACGCTTTTCAAACTCGAAATCATATTGGGTAGCTACACTACTCTTTATTTGGCAAGATTATGCTAAAACATTTCTGAAAAGACTTCAGATAAGTTAACGTTATTCATGTTCGCAGTCCTCTCAATAACTGCCGGCAACCAGCGATTTTGCCGCCTACAAACGCTCCACTGCCGGCTACTCACAGTGGTTTTTCAAAGAATTGAAATTCATAAGTTTTTACTTCATAATTTACACTTCATAAAAATAAAATTTTGCATTCAGGATCACTCAGAATTCACCATTTAACATAGCCTAGTAAACTAGACCCAACCGCCTAGCAGCCAAAAATATTTTTGCCTAGTGAATGGGTCTAGCCTCGCACCATATACACAAAAACACCCCAGGCATCAAATCGTGCCCGCCAATCACAACGCAAGGTTTTTGTTTGGATTCTTTGGGCGGGCTTTTGCAGGAGTGACGACAAAGCTGTGCGACGCTGGAGAAAGCACAACAGGAAAGATGGCTACGGGCTAGTGAACAGCGCGCGTTTGACTCCGCTTTGGAATCAGTTTTAGAAGAATTAGACTTGGAGTTTTCGTTGAAACATGAGCAGGAAGAGGCTCTCCGCTCATTCCTTTTCAAGAAGGACGTTTTCGCTGTTTTGCCGACCGGCTATGGCAAAAGTCTGATCTACCAGCTGGCTCCGCTCGTAGCCAAAAGGATGGGGCTAGTTTGTGCAGTACGAAGAATTAATAAACAGCTTTGAAACATTACTTTTTGATTGTTTCTTATTTTCCCCTTATTTTAAATTTAAGGGAAATTATTTCACCAAACACCACTAAATAAAAACTCTCAAAAACAGTTTAAGCAAACCCTTGAAAAACACTTGGGGGGGGGGGGGGGGGGGGGGGGGAGTGTATGTGGTACAGACTCCAAACTTGTGGTCATTATCTCCAAACTTAATATCTAGAACCTGTTTATTAATTAATACGCATTTTGAAAAATTATTTAATTTCAAGGCCTCCCCCACTGCTTTCTGTCGCTCTGACTACATCAAAGTCACTGTTGCGCTGATTGGTCAGAGCGTTGGCCTATACGCACAGAGACAGTTTGAAAGACAGCAGTTTGTTCCTCCTACCCGCTTCGGAAATGTCTACGGATCGAGGCCAGACTAAATATTCACATTTAGTCTGGCTTGCCAGGCTACATTTAACATCTACATTTTCAACATTTTCCGGGGGAGGACCCCTTGACCTTCCTCTTTTTTATACATCGCGGTGGCGGCTAACACAGCCTCCGCTCAGCTTACGCTTAACATGGATCCCAGACGTCCGCTATTTAGCGGAATTCCGCTATTTTTCTAGCCAAAGTGTTGGGGTTTTTTTTAAATCTCTTGTATATCCGTTAAAAATATGTTTAAGTAAAATGACCAGCAGAATACGTTCGGATTTGGTTTGCTTGTTTAGCGATGCTTTCATCGGCTTCGTTTGTTCTCGTTGACATTCGGGAACACTCGGAAGTTAAATTGATGTAAATACCGCGAGACTGTACGCGATAGAACGAGAAAACAATATGGCTGCGCCCATTTGCTAGAAAACGTGTTTTAACTCCGTTCGTGCTTTTGTTTCTAATGCGTTGAACTTAATTCAATATGTCGTGGAAAGTGTAGTTGCGCTTAGCCAGAGAGGAAGTCGAACCCAAGAAGAGATTAATGAATGTGGTGAATACAGAACTTGAAACAAAAGCTCATGTGAACAGAGTAGCCAAGAAACGATCCAAAAGAGCACTGCGGGAAGATCAGAAAAAGCAGAAGGAAAGATCAGAGAAACAAAAAGCAGAGAAAACTGGAGGAAAGATCACAGAATGCACCCCAGAAAAGAGCATTAAATTCCTCTGCAGTGAAACCAATCAAAAAGAGAGAGGTTTAAATCAAATATCTCCAGTATTTGCTGTACATATGTATATATCCAATATTACTGAATCATTGATTTCTGCTCATATTAATGATTTTTGAAAAATGAATGTGGCTTATGGCCCACTTTACACGGGGACGGTCTGAAACAAAAACGCAAAAGTCCGTTTTCGTTCTCACTTTTTTCCGCGTCTACACGACCGTTTTCAAGGAGGAAATCTGCGTGTATACGGTGACGCATAAATGTGTGGAATTCAATTGGATGTGCATGCCAGGCGGCTAGGTGGTGCTGTGAAAGACCTCCGCTATGTCTGCACGCATGCGCAACATCTTCCGTCTTGTCTGATCTGCACATCTGCACCGCGAAAACTTTGACTACTCTGGCTATGGTAAGTAAGAAAGTAAAAAAGTAAGAGCGTACTATACCCGCCTCTGTTCATTAACGGTATATGTGCAGATTCGGTATAGATGTTCGAAGGACTCCTGGACATTTATTAAAGCTGCCAGAGCAGCTTGAAGGTCCGTTGGATCGATGTAATCAGACATGCTCTTACTTTTTTACTTACTTTCTTACTTCCCGGGCTGGCATGTACAGTATATGACGTATGTATGACGTAAACGCGTACCCGACGTGAGCAGATCCGAGCAGAGTTTCGCGTATTGGGTAGTTTAGACGGATATGCAACGGGGGCTGTTTTTAACTTATCCACTCTGGAAGGCGTTTTCAATTTTTTCCATTTTTCAGCCTCGGAAATGCCGTCCCCGTGTAGACGAAAGGCACTTCCGATAAAATATTTAGTCATTTTTACCCGACAGCGTCCTCGTGTAAACGGGCCCTATATTAGACTAGTATTGACATTAACTCGAAACAAAAAAATAAACAAATGAGATGAACTATGGATACTATTGTTATATTATAACAAAATCAGTGGAATATTTAGGCAAGTATATTCTTCAAAGCTACATTTTCATCTAATTTTTATAAATAATTTTTTTTTGCCACTTATGTCATAGATTACAAAATATGGCATCAAATAGATACACATTATTGTTAAATTCTGTTGCTTTTCTATGTTAAATCTATGTAAAAAATGTGTTCTATAGCATCTTGAAATGTTAAAATCTCAACAGCTTCAGGGGGCTTTGCCCCCTGTACTCCCAGCAAGGGCCCCTGCACCCCACAAAGGGCTTGCAGTCCCCTTGACCCATGCAGATAGTTTCTTACATTCCTCTATTTTTTTCAATTACTGCTGGGATCCCTGGCTTAACCTCTGCCTACTACTCTTTCTTACTTGTCCCTTTCTCAGAAATATATTGAGAGGGCTGTGTTCGTGTAACTCCGTTTTTACATGCTAACTAACAGTGTCCAAGTTAACTACTGTAGTTGTGTGTTATCGTTAGCCATGGACAAGGCTAATGCACCTTGGCAGGCAAATCCATAGAAAGTCGTTTGACTTAAGGACAATTTATGCTGACAACCCAGTCCTCGCAGATGGCGTCGCATATGGCATCTGCGAAGCCCCCCCCCCCTTCGCAGACACTCTGCGTGCACCTCCCAAAAATTGTGACCACTGCAGACAGCCTCGCAGACAAGAGGGCTCTGATTGGTCCACTCTACATCCGCTGTACACGCACTTCCGCTTCCCTACTTTCCCGGTTTGGTTTGTTTTCACGACCGCCATTTTTAAAAACACGGGCGAAGATGGAGCAGCACGAAGAGCGATTGATCGAGGAAGTGAGGAAGTACGTACATCTATACGACTCCAGTTCTAGTCATTATAAGTAACCGGAGGATAAACACTCCACTAACCACACCCACCAACTACTCCTAGCGATTTCGCGACTTCGTGCCCCCTTGCGTTGTGGTGGTGAATAACATCATGCACGCCTATTACTCCCCGCTCAACGATAAATTACAACTGTCTGCGAAAAGCTATCTGCGAAAGCCTTGTCGCAAGAGCATGCAGAGACCTTAACCAGACTGCATAGCTATTACAACGTTATCGCTAGCTCGAAAAGCACAGACAACTTTGTTGCAAGCTTTCTCTTGGAATAAAACGTTTATCTACCTCAATATGCTCCCACAGGTTGGACGGCGAGTTTTTGTAGGCTGTGATGTGGTTTGTTTTCGGCAAATAAAGCAAACATTTAAAATAAAAAGAATTTTTAATCCTTTCAGAAAACTGAAACATGGATTCTAGGTAAAGCCAAGTGCGCGCATTTCCCAGAAAAATCGCCTCCTTCCGTTCTGCTATCAACTGATCATGTTAAATAATGCTGCGGAGAAATCACTGAACTTGATTTTATACAGTCTACGGACATGAAGTGACCCTAGTGATTACTGATAGGCTGTCTCAGTGTCACCTGCGAAAAAAAAAAAATCACGTTTTAGAAAAGACAAGAAAAAAAAACCCATCCACTTTCAAAGCCACTTCATAGTAATGAGGACCTTGAAATGTAGCGGAGTGAAAAATACGATATTTGCCTTTCAAATGTAGTGAAGTTAAAGTCATACGTTTCCAAAAAAATAATACTCAAGTAAAGTACAGATACTCAAAAAGTGTACTTAAGAAAAGTACTCAAGTAAATATACTTCGTTACTGTCCACCTCTACAACCTGAAGCTCAAGTGAAAGAGCCTCAAGTTCACCTTTACAATCATTAAGTTGAATCATAATTACCACGACACAAACTAAGCCAAGTGCTTGATTTACTGTTTTTCTGAAGTAAGGAACAAAACATGACAGGACATGTTATAGGAAAAGAATCCACGACAGAGTGGTGCGATATGGTTCGACATGAAGCACAGTTATTACCACTCCAAAGCTGATTAGTTGCCAGCATACCTGTCAACTTTGAGGTTTGAAAAAAAGGGATATTTCCCAGATTTTTAACTCAAAATAACGGAAAATTTCGGAAAGTCATACCCTTCACCAAAAGTGGGTGTGTAGATGAATGGGGGGCAATTTTCTATCGAGTATTTGTGATTTCCTGTACTCTAGTGCATGTTGGTGATAGCCAAGACCCAAACTCAATATGCTTATTATGGTTTATAGAGTGCATTTGTGAATAAACTATACATTTATTTTTATTTGCTTTCAGTGGTACCAGTTATTTCCCAAATTAAGGGCTAAAATACGTATCTTATGTTAAAATAAGAAAGGTCATTATATAACCAGTCAAATTCAATTCCATTGCAATTAATTATGGTTTTACCATAATCATGGCCTCGGAACGATAGATAGATAGATAGATAGATAGATAGATAGATAGATAGATAGATAGATAGATAGATAGATAGATAGATAGATAGATAGATAGATAGATAGATAGATAGATAGATAGATAGATAGATAGATAGATAGATAGATAGATAGATAGATAGATAGATAGATAGATATAAAATATTAAACCAAGAGTGATTTAAAATGGGTAAGTTTCAGATAGAAAATAAAATAGACAATTATTTGGGAGGCTTTCGTTTTCCCCATGGAAAATTTCTTTGCAATGGAAGAGTCTGGGAACATTCCAGCCACGCACTTGTTGAAATCATCAAAGAAAGAGAGGCTAATGTTTTTCTTAGCTATTAGCATCGCCATCTTCACCTCAGACCTAATCAGTGCTGCCAGATACTGCTGACGTTTTCCAGCCCAAAATATGTTCAAAACCCGCCAAAATGCACTTGAAACCGCCCAACTTGGGCGGGAAACCTCCCAATCTGGCAACACTGGACCTAATCACTTGCTCAGCCTCGCCTCCGGACGTAGTTCTGTAATTACTGATGCCTGAGAGGGCGGGGACGTGAATTCATGGCCCGACTTCCTGCTGTAAACTCCTGTCAGAGGCGCGTCATGAATTCCGGACCTACCGACTTTTTTATATTGTGAAAATACAGGATATTTTCGGGAAAATAAAAAAAACAGGAAGACAGCGGGAAATAAGTCAAAATAAGGGATCTCCCAGGAAAAACGGGAAGGTTGACAGGTATGGTTGCCAGTGATTTCTGAAAAATTTATGAATGAAGCATTGTGCATTTTAAAACCATTTACAGTTAATTTTGACGTGCAACATCCAAGAGACAAGCTAGTTTCTGTGATCGCATACATCAAAAGAGCTACAAACACTGATTTCCTCAACAGCCTTTCCCCCGTCTCCTGAAGAATTTGTTTTGAACGCAGGCAAGAAACCAGAACGCAAGAAAGTCTCAAGTCCTGAAGATTTTCCCCATGTTGGAAAAATTGACTGTTACAAAGTGCTGACATAATTATTAATAAACCTCTGCATACAGAAAGCTTTACCATATCAACCATTTTCTTTATTAATTTTTTTTAAATAAAGAAACCTGTTTATTATTAGTCTTCGATTTAAGTAGAGTGTGGATATGGAGTGTCTGCCATACAAGTCTCTGGGAGCAAGTTCTTACTTAGAAACAATAACGTATTAGAAAAAGCTAATTAAAATAAACCTCTGGTTTGTATTACAGCCGTCAGAGCCACTGCTACAGAAAATTAATCAACACTTTCCAGATTTGAGAATTCATACAACTTTTAACGGTGTAACTTTTAATTAACTCACTTACCCAGCAGTTATATTTATCATTACACATATTGTCAGAGATGTCAGTGATTCTTAAATGTAAAATGCTGCACAGTGGGTCAGTTGATGCTAAAAATTCATAAACAAGGAGTTTCATAACAGTACCTTTGTAGTTTAAAAAAAAAAAGCAACCTTGAAAAGCAAATATACAGTGGTGCTTGAAAGTTTGTGAACCCTTTAGAATTTTCTATATTTCTGCATAAATACGACCTAAAACATCATCAGATTTTCACACAAGTCCTAAAAGTAGATAAAGAGAACCCAGTTAAACAAATGAGACAAAAATATTATACTTGCTCATTTATTTATTGAGGAAAATGATCCAATATTACATAGCTGTCAGTGGCAAAAGTATGTGAACCTCTAGGATTAGCAGTTAATTTGAAGGTGAAATTAGAGTCAGGTGTTTTCAATCAATGGGATGACAATCAGGTGTGAGTGGGCACCCTGTTTTATTTAAGAACAGGGATCTATCAAAGTCTGATCTTCACAACACGTTTGTGGAAGTGTATCATGGCATGAACAAAGGAGATTTCTGAGGACCTCAGAAAAAGCATTGTTGATGCTCATCAGGCTGGAAAAGGTTACAAAACCATCTCTAAAGAGTTTGGACTCCACCAATCCACAGTCAGACAGATTGTGTACAAATGGAGGAAATTCAAGACCATTGTTACCCTCCCCAGGAGTGGTCGACCAACAAAGATCACTCCAAGAACAAGGCATGTAAAAGTTGGTGAGGTCACAAAGGACCCCAGGGTAACTTCTGAGCAACTGAAGGCCTCTCTCACATTGGCTAATGTTAATGTTCATGAGTCCACCATCAGGAGAACACTGAACAACAAATGGTGTGCATGACAGGGTTTCAGGGAGAAAGCCACTGCTCTCCAAAACGAACATTGCTGTTCATCTGCAGTTTGCTAAAGATCACGTGGACAAGCCAGAAGGCTATTGGAAAAATGTTTTGTGGACAGATGAGACCAAAATAGAAATTTTTGTTTTAAATGAGAAGCGTTATGTTTGGAGAAAGGAAAAGACTGCATTCCAGCATAAGAACCTGATCCCATCTGTGAAACATGGTGGTGGTAGTATCATGGTTTGGGCCTGTTTTGCTGCATCTGGGCCAGGACAGCTTGCCATCATTGATGGAACAATGAATTCTGAATTATACCAGCGAATTCTAAAGGAAAATGTCAGGGCATCTGTCCATGAACTGAATCTCAAGAGAAGGTGGGTCATGCAACAAGGCAACGACCCTAAGCACACAAGTCGTTCTACCAAAGAATGGTTCAAGAAGAATAAAGTTAATGTTTTGGAATGACCAAGTCAAAGTCCTGACCTTAATCCAATCAAAATATTGTAGAAGGACCTGAAGCGAGCAGTTCATGTGAGGAAGCCCACCAACATCCCAGAGTTGAAGCTGTTCTGTACGGAGGAATGGGCTAAAATTCCTCCAAGCCGGTGTGCAGGACTGATCAACAGTTACCGGAAACGTTTAGTTGCAGTTACTGCTGCACAAGGGGGTCACACCAGATACTGAAAGCAAAGGTTCACATACTTTTGCCACTCACAGATATGTAATATTGGATCATTTTCCTCAATAAATAAATGAACGAGTTTAATATTTTTGTCTCATGTGTTTAACTGGATTCTCTTTATCTACTTTTAGGACTTGTGTGAAAATCTGATGATGTTTTAGGTCATATTTATGCAGAAATATAGAAAATTCTAAAGGGTTCACAAACTTTCAAGCACCACTGTATGTTGAATTATGAGCCCTGCTAATTAATCTGAGTCTCTACCGGCGAGTGGCCTAGTGGTTAGCGTGTCCGCCTCTCGATTGGGAGATCACGAGCTCTACTCACGGTCAGGTCATACCAAAGACCATCATAAAAATGGTGCCTACTGCCATCTGGCAAGGCACGCTGCAATACAGATGCGAGTGTGGGCAGCGCTCGAAACTAACGGTGTCCCGACGTCCCGGGGACCATAAAAAATGTCATCGGGACACAAAATTATCATATCTGGGACAATCCCGGGACAATGGAAAAAAAATAGATCTAGAAAAAAAGTTCTACATTAATATTATTTACAAAGCCGTAACACATACGTAGACATTCACCTAATTTGTCAATTTTAATTTTAAAACGTTAACAGCGAAAAATACATAGTAGCTACACTTTCGATGCACCTGCATCCGTAGGCTACAGAGCAGCGCATTCTGTTCTAGAATCTTCGGCCGGAGTCCGCATTATATGGACTTGGAATGGAACTGCTACCGCACACGCTGCGCCGACTCTTGCCAGAACAAAAATGCTGAAGTGGTTGAAGCGGACCGACGGCGGGGAAGAAACTGAAAGCCCAGACATAACGTCTCCGGGACCTTCAGGATCCAAAGTGTCATCGCCTGGTCTGCAGGCAACGCTAGCAACTGAATGAACTTAATGAACACTGTTAGACACGTTATAAAATACAACAGGAATGATGTGGATGATATTGACAGAAGATACTGTTCAACAGAATAAGTGAGTTTTCTTGGTGTCTTTCTAGTTCAGAAAGTTTAGTCAGTCAGCAGCACAACTAGGCTCGGACCTGCCACTATGCTGATGTTGCTAACATTTGCACCCACGCTTCGGCAGCGAAAGTTCATAAAATGGATAATGGAAAGTTAATAAAAATGGATAACGGTAATGGATAACGGAAAGTTCATAAAAATGGATAACGGTCTCATCTCATTATCTCTAGCCGCTTTATCCTTCTACAGGGTCGCGGGCAAGCTGGAGCCTATCCCAGCTGACTACGGGCGAAAGGCGGGGTACACCCTGGCAGGGCTCGAAATTAACTTTTTTTCTTTGTGTCCCCCAGTGGTCCCGAATTCTGTGTTGTATTGTCCCGAATGGAAGCAATAGTGTCCCCATTTTTTTCCTCTCTGAAATAACCAGTGGTTAATATTATCATATGAAGTTTCTATTATATTTGTAACTATACGATTTTGAACCCTCTATATCATTTTTACAATAAGTCACAAAACACAAGTGACACATGTCCAATACATCATCTACTTCAAAATTAGTTATTGCATTTTCAGTTTATTAAACTTTGGCGATCTCACTGTATGAATAGATACCCGTTTATTTAAAAGGGGCCAACTAGCTCATTCAGAAAATGTTTCAACTCACTACATCTGCAGTACACTTTAGCTGAAAATAAGACCCCTTTTATGTTTGTTTCATCTACTTATACCTTGAATACCTGTTGGCATATATAAGGCCAACTTATCATTTTCACCATTACCGTTATCCATTTTTATGTAATATACCTGTTGCCCCATTCAGAGATGTTTTGAAAGCCATCAGCCATAACCATCAATGGATGAAATGCACACCCATGTTGCAAGCAGTACAATAGAAGGTTTGACCCAAAAAACGAAATATTTTAATCCAGTCTACAGTGTAAAATAAAGGAAAAACGCCATCCAATCATATCGAGGTACCACCTCAAAATGATTGGATACTGACACGTCAATCAGACTGAAGCCCGCGAGCAGCCCGGCCCTTCTGTGTGTGTGAGAGCGAGCAGAGTGTCACACAGAGCGCAGGATTCTCTCAGTGTGCTCCTTCCAAACAACGGGGATTTACACGAAAACGGAAGGAGATATTCACAAAATTCTTTCACAGTGAGCGCCACAAGGCTCTCCTGAACACACGGATGTAATTTTTTTTTGTCTGTAGTGTAAAAAATGAGGTCACTAGAGCGAGTTAAAAACGAGTGACTTTTCTGCCACGTTTATAATGGGAGTCTATGGGGCTGCGCGGCTGTGCTCTCGTTACTTTAAGGCTTCTCATTCAAAAACAGTAAATCCTATCGCTCAGGTAGACACATTGTGTGAATCAGGACAAGTGTGGCTACTAGTTTTGAGAAAACTTTGTGTGTGGAGTGAAAATTGGGGCTGAAAACACAGTTTAAATGAGAAAGTTTGAGCTATTTTTCCAAGCTCTCTACACTCTAACTTAACGAGCTCCACTGGTGTGTAACGCAAGACACCCATTATAAAGCCGGATTTTCTCAGGCTTTATAAGGGGGAGGGGGGGTGGAGACGCGGGGGGTGGGAGTGTTTCTTTTCAAAATATGGCTTGCGGGAACCGTTATTCCAAAATCTTGTACTGCACCTTTAATGTAGAACTTTTTTTCTAGATCTATTTTTTTTCCATTGTCCCGGAATTGTCCCAGATATGATAATTTTGTGTCCCGATGACATTTTTTATGGTCCCCGGGACACCGTTAGTTTCGAGCGCTGCACCCTGGACAAGTCGCCAGGTCATCACAGGCCTATGGATAACGGTAATGGTGAAAATTATAAGTTGGCCTTATAAGTGCCAACAGATATTCAAGGTATAAGTAGGTGAAATGAACATAAAAGGGGTGTTATTTTCAACTAAAGTGTACTGCAGATGTAGGGAGTTGAAACATTTTCTGAATGAGCTAGTTGGCCCCTTTAAATAAACGGGTATCTATTCATACAGTGAGATCGCCAAAGTTTAATAAACTGAAAATGCAATAACTGTAATTTTGAAGTAGATGATGTATAGGACATGTGTCACTTGTGTCTTGTGACTTATTGTAAAAATGATATAAAGGGTTCAAAATCGCATAGTTACAAATATAATAGTAACTTCATATGATAATATTAACCACTGGTTATTTCAGAGAGGAAAAAAATGGGGACACTATTGCTTCCATTCGGGACAATACAACACAGAATTCGGGACCACTGGGGGACACAAAGAAAAAAAGTTAATTTCGAGCCCTGAGTGTGGGTAGTCAAACTCTTGCGGTTACCAGAGGACTAGCCCCCCACTGTAACCCTAGCTAGGTAAAAACCCAAAAGGCAGCATAGCAAGTGGCCGAGGGCGACGAAATGGAGATTGGTGTTGCCAAATGCGCCATGAATGGTGCAGGAAGGACTTTGACTCTACCAGCAGCTGAAACACAGGCTGAGCTGGTCAAACTGGTGCAACATCTTTGCCAACTGGTAATATTTTCCAGCGTCTTTATTACTCGAATAAATGTTTGAGATTCTGTCATGGGCCTACTGTTGTATTATTTTCTGAAAAATAGGCAACTTGTCGATAATGCATCAGCAGCCTGACCAGCTTGGCCCGTGTTTTGGTAGCTGGGTCATTTAGACCAACTCCAGTTTTCAGCAAGGAGGGCGAAAATATTTAGCAATTAATTTGTCAAACTAACCCTTTAACTTGTTTTAATTTAGTTTTACTGTGTAAACACACACACACACACACACACACACACACACACACACACACACCTCAAGCTTGTGAAGTATTTGAGAACTATACAACACTTGCAGTTCTTTTAAAGCTATACTGCCTTTCAGATTTTTCAAGTGTAGGTCATAAAAAGAATTTTCCCTGACACCCAATTATTTTTGTTCAGTGAACTGAAAGCTACTGAATTTGAACCACAGACTTCCCATTTTATTAAGTTTTTTTTTTTTTTAAACAGAACAATTAATGAATTTAAGGCCACGTGGCCCTAAATTCTCCACTATTCTTTCCTGCTTCACCATGACCCAATTCAAGATATGTCGTCATGCATGACGTGGTGGGCTTTCCCTGTTCGCACAAGGCACTGTGGAATACAAATTTGAAACAGGAGAGAACAACGGAGGACACAAATGAAACGTGAATGACCGACTACAGTAACAGAAAGCAAGAAGACGACGTTATGTTGCGATGGAAAGGAAATGCAGGACCAAACTAATAAATATTGGCGGTCAGCGAGCACCTCGGTGTGATCAGCTGTTCATTTAGCGACAGAATGATGTCACTGTCAGTGCACGGTCAAAGGTAAACCTGTAGATGGCAGTAATGCAACACTGTGCATGCCAGCTGCTGTAAAACCCAAAAGAAGAAAGTAAACCTGCTCATGCACACACGGACTTCCTCTGTCTGGTTGACTGCGCAAAGCGAGTGATTTCATGCACGTTATTTGCTCGGGAATCTCCTCAAATTAAATAACTTCCCAGCCACAGAATGGCCTGGGGTTTTTTTTTCTTTCCCCCTTTTTGAGATATTACAGAAATAAACATATCACAATGACCAACTTTCAGAGAGAACTAAATTTCACCGAATTTATAAAATCGAAAGGCAGTCTAGCTTTAAGCATCATATACGTCAATAATATATTTTTATATAATGTGTCAAAAAAATTATATATGAGTGATTCCACGCTTATGGGTACTGAAATGGGGACATGAACTTATTCACCTAAAACCATTTCTTTTTTTTACCATCGGGTCACAAAACATGTAATCTTTAATGAATGATATGTTAAAAGATGACTTTAATTTTCTGAGATGTAATAAAAACATATTTATATGCCAAAGTCAAGCCTATGAGTTCCAAAATGATGTCTGTTACATTACTTCTGTTACGATTGTCCATCTCGCGTCTGTTACAAATTAATTACAATCTAGCTATATACCATGTTAATCTTATTGAAAGAATGTGTATGTTTATTCTACTACACATGTTTATTAATTATATTTGCTAAAACATCACCTTCCTATGTTTCAAAAAGTAATTCTACATTGTTAAAATTGAGAATCTATATGTCCACAACACTTCTGTTACGTTCTGACTTTGGCATATAAATATGTTTTTATTACATCTCAGAAAATTCAAGTTATCTTTTAACATATCATTCATTAAAGATTACATGTTTTGTGACCTGATGGTAAAAAAAAAAAGAAATGGTTTTAGGTGAATTTTTAAAAATAAGTTCATGTCCCCATTTCAGTACCCATAAGCGTGGAATCACTCATTCATTCATTTATTATATATATATATATATATATATATATATATACACACACACACACACACACACACACACGTGTCAAAAAGTTCTAAGACAGATGCTATAATTTCAAAAGGTGTGAAAGACGTCCCCCAGAATTCTACAAAGAAGGAATTGTCTGATGGAAACATCGCTTGCAGAAGTGTTTAGACTTAAATGGAGGATATGTAGAGAAATAGCTGTTATTTTCATAAATAAAGATTTTTTTCAATTTGTCTTCGAACTTTTTGACTTACCCTTGTGCGCGCGTGTATATAACGGAGTACTGTGCAAAAGTCTCAAGCCAGTATCTCACTGGGCTGCGACAAATTGCGAACGTCATTCGCGAGAGAGTTTCAAAAGTGTCTTGAAACATTTGCGGGGCTTCTCAATTTCTTCGCATGAGTCGCAAAGTGTCGCTCCTTCGTCGCTGAAATTTTGTACAGGTCCAAAAAATTTGTGCGACAAAATTTCTCTTAAAATAGTCGCAAATGCGTCGCTAGTGTCGCACAGCCGTCACAAACCCTTCTCAAGTCAGTTTCCGTGAGACAGGAAGTGCGAGTGTATGGGTAGTATCTCACTGGGCTGCGACAGCCTGCGACTAGTTGGAGACACAACAATTGCGATAAAATATGCTAATAGGCGCCAATTTTCACTTGGAATCACACTGAATTGATCTTCGCATATTTTATCGCAATAATTGTGTCTCCAACTAGTCGCAGGCTGTCGAGCCCAGTGAGATACTATCCTTAGGTCCCCTACGTTTTCCATACAAACATTGTTATAGATTTCTACATTATCGAGTCGGTACAAAAACATTTGAGAGTCCAAACGTTCGTTTTCCAGCACAAAATTAAATATGCTGAAAAAAAATGTTTGAATCTGAGCAGCATATTCCACAAGACAGCAGTTTTCAGATTAAAAAAGAAAACGTAATGAAGGCTGCTGGGTTTTGGTGCAAAATGAAGAAGCGAGTGTGACAGTCAAAGTGTCCAGAAGAACTGGGGCTGGTTCTGGAAGATGCTCAGTAAAACTTAGGGCCTCTGCATGCTCTTGCGACAAGGCTGTTGCAGATAGCTTTTCGCAGACAGTTGTAATTTATCGTTGAGCGGGGAGTAATAGGCGTGCGCGATGTTATTCACCGCCACAACGCAAGGGGGCGCGAAGTCGCGAAATCGCTAGGAGTAGTTGGTGGGTGTGGTTAGTGGAGTGTTTATCCTCCGGTTACTTATAATGACTAGAACTGGAGTCGTATAGATGTACGTACTTCCTCGATCAACCGCTCTTCGTGCTGCTCCATCTTCGCTCGTGTTTTTAAAAATGGCGGTCGTGAAAACAAACCAAACCGGGAAAGTAGGGAAGCGGAAGTGCGTGTACAGTGGATGTAGAGTGGACCAATCAGAGCCCTCTTGTCTGCGAGGCTTCTGCGGTTGTCACAATTTTTGGGAGGTGCACGCAGAGCTTCTGCGAAGGGGGGGCTACGCAGACGCCATCTGCGAGGACTGCGTTGTCAGCATAAATTGGCCTTAAGAAGCGATGAAACTGCACTCACTGCACCTGAGACTAGCTACCTTTTTTCTTTTTAACCAAATACTGATTTTGTTTCATTTATTATGTCTTACTGCTGTTTAATTTCATTATTTTAAAGCCATTTTTTGGTCTACAGCATTTTTTTTTTTACATGTGCCTAAGACTTTTGCACAGTATTGTGTGTGTGTGTGTGTACCAGTGGCGGCTGCTGGTTTTTAAAACAGGGGAAGCCCATTTTACGCATTCATCGTAAAACCTATAGGGCCGGATATCAAAGCATAGAAAAGTGTGCCTCATTAGCATAGTGAACTAGACAACCCTACCTAGTGGCAGAAAGTATTTTTGCTTGTACATTTCATGTTATAGTCTGGCTTGCCAGGCTAGTGCCTCATATCCTTAATCAAAAATATCAAACATCCAAAAATCACTGGCTATTCAACGAAGAGCCTTGAACATCATACCCTGATATGCAACACAGAGTCTTTAACACAACACCCAGCTGTGCAACACATCCTTGAACATCTTCTGCAACACAGTCTGGAAATTCATAACCAGGTAGGCTATGCAACACACAGAACCTTGATTATTATACCCAGGTATAACCTATAACACAGAGCCCACCATTCTCTTAACACTACTGAACAATATACACACTTCAGATTCATGAACATGAACACTATTTATACACACATTCTGCCCTCCGCTCCTTTTCCAGAAAATGGTCTGTGACCCTGTCATACCAGCTGGTTGTGCTTTCCAGAGACTTCACCAATTTCTGTTAGCAGCTAGCACTGCAGATCCCAATAAGGCTCAAGCTAGCCTACAACCAGATTGAACTACAAATGAAATAAACGAGTGAATTCACGAATGATCAAACTGACAGAATGGATGAAAGTTAACAGAGCACAACGAGTAATATTTACATTTATTTACACAGTAATGTACAGAGACATCAATGAGAAGAACCGTTTATATGAAAAGAAATTCGGACAGCACTTTGGCACACGACTGCACTTTCTCGACATCCGCTAGGGACTGACTGATCATACTTCCGTGTTCCTCGCCAAAGTACCGCCCTCCTCATGTCTTTCAAACACTACCTCCAATAATCCTTCATCAGCCCGGCTTCTTGTCCCTCCCACTGTCTCGTTTAGTCCCAGAGAAGCCCGGCTTCCCTGGAAGTGACGATTTTGTTGATTTTAACCAATAACAACTAGCCGAAATTGGCTGTTCAGAGCCGTGACTGCAACGGACACCCGGCTGCCAGTCAGTGTTGCCAGATACTGCTGACGTTTTCCATCCCAAAATATATTCAAAACCCACCAAAATGCACTTAAAACCGCCCAATCTGGCAACACTGCTGCCAGTCCATTGAAATAAGAAAGGTTACAGCCTGGCAGCAAAGGTGATTCTCGTAGCGAACTGCAAGTTCGTCAGACATCACTCAAATAAGTTACAGGATAGTTATGAACATAAATACAATCTTGGGCATATATTATGTTCTGCAAGTTATTGTTTTAATGAGAATTCAACGTCGTAGACGCCGCAGTCTGGGGAGAGAATTTTAGGGGAAGCTCGGCTTCCCTTGTTGTCTCTGAGAAATCGCCCCTGAATTGTGTACAGAGCAATTCCAGCGTTATGGACGTGACACTTGAACTCAAAATGGCAACAAATGACCCAGTGCATGTTTTATTGTCTCCCAGTATTTAAACAGGTGTTGCATATTTTAAGGCTGTACCATACTGGAGAAGTGATAGAACAAGAACAATTCCCATAGTACATCTAGGGCATGCCAGAAAATGCCAATAAAAGATGCGTTATGGATGTGACAGAAAAAGTATCACTTTTCTTGGGTGACTGTACATTTTTATCAAACTCTGAAATCGTAAACCTAATGTCGAAATAGAGATATCCGTTTGATACAGGGGTCCAAGGTGAATATTAAAAAATCTTTGTTTAAAATATTTTGTATTTCATGCAGAGTTTCGGAAGGAAAAGTCAGCGTTATGGATGTGACGAAATTCCGTTATGGATGTGACGCGTCTGAAATAGACATGGCATATGTTTAGAAAATCAGCAATTTAACCACCATAACCCTTTGAAAAACTCTCTAAATATCAGCTAAAACTATCAAAGCTCTTAAATAATATTTAGGATGGCTATTGTTTTGCTGTTTTGTGGATTTTAGCATACATTTCTGTGGCTTGTGGCAATAATACAGAATTGTACATGATCAAAGTTGATTTTAACTTGGGTTTTACATTAAAAGAAAGAAAGACTGACTGTGACATATTAGGTTGGTTACAAATTGGTTCAACTTATTCACGTCTGTAAAATACAGGCCTAGGTGATATCTCTGGGAGTGGGTTTGATGTATTACATGTTGCTTTATTTTTGCATGGTGAGGTTGACATTTACATGGAATTGCCCTACACACACTTTCTTTAATTTTATGAGAATGCAACCCAACAACCCACAGAAAATCAAAAGAACCCTTTTCTTTCTAGAACATTCCTCAACATCCACACAGACCTGTGGGACACATTTCTGTTAGCTTTCTATCAGGAAGCAAATTAGAACCTAAATATCCGACCAAACCTCAGAAATAATAAATCAATCAATCAATAATGTGAAAGCAGTCAGGGTTCTTCCTTGTCTCACTGTATTTCTGAAATTTCTCTAAATAAATAAGCAAAAATAAACCGTGTGTTTGACCACACCGGATATTTCCACGGCACTCACTGCTAATTGTTCGTGTCTGACAGAAACAGTGATGTGAATGTGACCGGATCACGGTGCAGTCAGTCAGTCAGTCAGTGTTTACGCAGTTAGCCAGCTAGCTTCCTCAGCGACAGGCAAAAAAAATAACAAAAATAAATAAAACTACTGACTTTTTTCCCCCCTTCACAACCACTATGACAAACGTTTCAGTGTTTCACTTCTGCAAACATGTACCACGGCGACATTTATGAAGCTAATAAACTAGCTAGCTAGCTAGCTATAGCGTAAAGCTCTACGGCTAAGGCCTAATCATTAGCCAGCTAGCTAACCGAGGTGCGATAAAGCTAACGGCTAACGTTAGCGCTGTTTGGACTGTGGACGCAATGACAGTAAGAAGCTAACCGTGATTATGCAAGCGATAGGCAAAGTGTTATACTATGCTAGCTAGGCAGGTTATTAAACAAACAAACAAACCGCGTCCTTCCTTACCCTGCACACTGCTCATGGTGGTGAGGTGTTGAGTCTGCATTTGGTGATGCTGCAGCGGGGATCCTGCCGCGCTCATGCTAGTGCATGAAGTTGGAGAGCTAGTGCTAGGACTGGGAGTCGCCATTGCTCACTGTGTGTGTGTGTGTACGCGTGTGTGTGTTTCAGCAGAATCGCAAAAAACAGAGGCGTGGACGCCAGCGATATTCCAGACAGGTGTACTGGGACAAGATCCCGCATAAATCAGCACATCCTGCCGCTGAAGGGAAGAGAGCAGAAGATCAAACCAGCTCCATCTGAGCTGCTCGGTGTTGTTAATGATCAGATGAGTGAGTGGAGTGGGCAGAGAGAGCCACACAGCACGACATTTCCGACACACAGAAATGCCACTTCATAATAAAGGTCTGAACTGCCCTTCTGTTTCACACTGCAGCAGTGTGTGTGTGTGGGGGGGGGGGGGGACCTGAGAAAACCCATCCATCCATGATCTGTAGCCGCTTATCCTGTCCTACAGGGTCGCAGGCAAGCTGGAGATAGTGTATCCTATTTTTTTGACCTCACAAAATAAATTAGTAAGGACCATTTTGGATCTGCCCCCAAGAACTCACCTTGATCCTCATCATTTTAAGAGGCTGGGATGGTTGAGGGTAGAGGATAGAGTCTCTCAAATTGAATTGAGCATGGTATATACGGTAAGATTGTAAATGGAGATGTCCCAAAATATTTAAATTATTTTTTTAGTAGAGCGAGGGGGCGGCGCGGTAGCCTGGGCCCGCCCATCCTAAGTGTGACGTAACACGGGGGCCTGTTGCGAACTGAAGGCCAATTTATGCTGACAACCCAGTCCTCGCACATGGTGTCGCAGACAGAGTCTGCATAGCCCCCCCACCTTCGCAGACACTCTGCGCGCACCTCCCAAAAATTGTGACCACCGCAGAAGCCTCGCAGACAAGAGGGCTCTGATTGGTCCACTCTACATCCGCTGTACACGCACTTCCGCTTCCCTACTTTCCCGGTTTGGTTTGTTTTCACGACCGCCATTTTTAAAAACACGAGCGGAGATGGAGCAGCACGAAGAGCGGTTGATTGAGGAAGTACGTACATCTATATGACTCCAGTTCTAGTCATTATAAGTAACCGGAGGATAAACACTCCACTAACCACACCCACCAACTACTCCTAGTGACTTCGCGCCCCCTTGCGTTGTGGCGGTGAATAACATCGCACACGCCTATTACTCCCCGCTCAACGATAAATTACAACTGTCTGCGAAAAGGTATCTGCAAAAGCCTTGTCGCAAGAGCATGCAGAGGCCCTTAGTCTGGCAAGGCAAGCTATCTCCAGCTCTTCCAAGCTCCCGAAAAATCGGGAGCCAATCAACTTTGAGTATCTCCAACGGCCCTGGGTAAAGGCGTGTTCAAGGCAGTGACGTAGTAGAACTGCGACCGGACTGGGCGCTCCGGTTTCCCCCACAGTCCAAAGACATGCAGGTTAGGTTAACTGGTGACTCTAAATTGACCGTAGGTGTGAATGTGAGTGTGAATGGTTGTCTGTGTCAGTCAGTGCGTTTACATGCACATCCAAATCGAGCTACTGTCGGTAATCGAGCTAATGGTCCCAGCAGGGGTGCCAGAGAAATCCAATCCTACATGCACATAAGGAAATCGAGCTATTGTGTGAGGTACATTGTGCACCCGAGCCACAGGTGGCGCTACACGCCCCATCGTGTTGGTACACTTCTGGTTGTCGTCATGAAGAAGAGCTATTCAAGAGTATAAACAAAGTTATTAGTTCCGTGTTCACAAGAAGAACGACGACGTTCGTTCTCCTTGTTCCTCCTGACCCCTTCTGCTACTCGCTACTACTACTGTTGTCATGCCGACCGAGGCTGTTGTGTTTCCCGCTTGTGGTCTCGTCACTCGTCACTTCCAGAAGGGGCAGTGCTGAAGTAAGTAGCTCGACAGGGTTTACATGCACTAAGTAGCTCGGCTACAATCGCATAATCTAGGTCGCGTAGCTCGATTAAGAGAAATCCAGTTCGGTTCGACTTCAGCCGAGCTAAGGTGTTTCCATGGCATTTAGAACTTCGATTTCAGTCGAGCTATGGCAGAAATTCGATTTTCTCTATGTGCATGTAAACGCACTGAATGTGTCAGCCCTGTGATGACCTGGCGACTTGTCCAGGGTGTACCCCGCCTTTCGCCCGTAGTCAGCTGGGATAGGCTCCAGCTTGCCTGCGACCCTGTAGAACAGGATAAAGCGGCTACAGATAATGAGATGAGATGAGATGAGATGAGATGAGATGAGATGAGATGAGATGAGATGAGATGAGATGAGATGAGATGAGATGAGATGAGATGAGATGAGATGAGATGAGATGAGATGAGATGAGATGAGATGAGATGAGTAGAGTGAGGGACATTCATATTTACTTCACTAGGGGGTGTTCCACAGATTTTGTTCCTCCAAGAGTGCAAACTAAAATAAGGAAGGACTCCTTTTTATATGTTGCAACTAGTCTGTGGAATAAGTTACCAGGTAATATTAAGGTAATCATTAGTTTGGATGGGTTTAAACATGCTGTGAAAACATAGCTTAGAGATCAGATAGTGTAGGGCTTGCACTTATATAGTATGTATACAATGTTAATCTGATGTGTATACTGTCTATGTAATTTTGTTTTACAATTTTAGTAATGTCACAGCGCCACTCTTGTGATTTTTACATCTGCTGCCATCCAACATCAAAGGACCACAATGGAAATAAGCTTTCGAGCTTTATTGTGTTATCCTAACTCTCTGTTTTTAGTTTAAGTATGTGGTGTGGTTTATTTGAAACTAAATCATGTATTTATTTTTTATAAAAGAACTGAGAATGTCAAATAAAAAACAATCAATCAATCAATCCCAGCTGACTGTGGGTGAGAGGTGGGGTACACCCTGGACAGGTCATCACAGGGCCATTCGCACCTACAGTCAATTTAGAGCCACCTGCATGTCTTCGGACTGTGAGGGAAACCTGAGGAAACCCACGCGGACACCATACGAACTCCGCACAGAAAGGCCCTCGTCGGCCGCTGGGCTGGAACCCAGGACCTTCTTGCTGTGAGGCGACGGTGCTAACCACTACACCACCGTCCCGCCCCTCCTGTCCTGAGAAAACCCTTCAGTCAAATTTGGACCTTCACTCACTCACATTTAGTGAGGAACACTTCAGGAATTAATTTGTAGACACCTGATCATCACATTCATATGTGCTTGTTGAACATCCTTTTCCAGATTTAATCCCCCATTTGCTGTCATAACAACCTCCACTATTCTGGGTCACTCATCTGCTCAAGAGAATTAAGCCCCTTTCAGAAGAAAGAGTGTCACATGCACACAAGCACAGTGAGATTCATCCTCTGCCTTTAACCCAGCTGAAGCAGTGAACGCGCACACACACACCCAGAGTGGTAGGCAGCCATACAACAGCGCCAGGGGAGCAGTTCAGGATTAGGTGCCTTGCTCAAGGGTACTTCAGCCCAAGGCCACCCCATGTTAACCTAACTGCATGTCTTTGGACTGTGGGAGAAACCGGAGCACACGGAGGAATCGTGAACATGCAAACTCCACACAGAAAGGCCCCCCATCAGCTACTGGGCTTGAACCCAGAACCTTCGTGCTGTGAAGCGACAGTGCTAACCACTACACCACCGTGCCGCCTTTATTTGTCACATGTACACTTAATTTAACCCATTTTTTTGTTCCCTTTCTTCCCCCCTTCCTCTCTTCCCCATATCTTATTCTTTTTATAGTTGTATATGTAAATACTTAATTTAATTTATCTAGAAGTTTTTTCTCTATTTTCTATTCTCTGTTTATCCTGTAATGATGCTGCTGGAATCTTAATTTCCCTGAGGGAACCCTCCCAAAGGGATCAATAAAGTTCTATCTAATCTAATTTGAAGTATGTACAACCCCGATTCCAAAAAAGTTGGGACAAAGTACAAATTGTAAATAAAAACGGAATGTAATAATTTACAAATCTCAAAAACTGATGTTGTATTCACAATAGAACATAGACAACATATCAAATGTCGAAAGTGAGACATTTTGAAATTTCATGCCAAATATTGGCTCATTTGAAATTTCATGACAGCAACACATCTCAAAAAAGTTGGGACAGGGGCAATAAGAGGCTGGAAAAGTTAAAGGTACAAAAAAGGAACAGCTGGAGGACCAAATTGCAACTCAGTAGGTCAATTGGCAATAGGTCATTAACATGACTGGGTATAAAAAGAGCATCTTGGAGTGGCAGCGGCTCTCAGAAGTAAAGATGGGAAGAGGATCACCAATCCCCCTAATTCTGCGCCGACAAATAGTGGAGCAATATCAGAAAGGAGTTCGACAGTGTAAAATTGCAAAGAGTTTGAACATATCATCATCTACAGTGCATAATATCATCAAAAGATTCAGAGAATCTGGAAGAATCTCTGTGCGTAAGGGTCAAGGCCGGAAAACCATACTGGGTGCCCGTGATCTTCGGGCCCTTAGACAGCACTGCATCACATACAGGCATGCTTCTGTATTGGAAATCACAAAATGGGCTCAGGAATATTTCCAGAGAACATTATCTGTGAACACAATTCACCGGGCCATCCGCTGTTGCCAGCTAAAACTCTATAGTTCAAAGAAGAAGCCGTATCTAAACATGATCCAGAAGCGCAGACGTCTTCTCTGGGCCAAGGCTCATTTAAAATGGACTGTGGCAAAGTGGAAAACTGTTCTGTGGTCAGACGAATCAAAATTTGAAGTTCTTTATGGAAATCAGGGACGCCGTGTCATTCGGACTAAAGAGGAGAAGGACGACCCAAGTTGTTATCAGCACTCAGTTCAGAAGCCTGCATCTCTGATGGTATGGGGTTGCATTACTGCGTGTGGCATGGGCAGCTTACACATCTGGAAAGACACCATCAATGCTGAAAGGTATATCCAGGTTCTAGAGCAGCATATGCTCCCATCCAGATGATGTCTCTTTCAGGGAAGACCTTGCGTTTTCCAACATGACAATGCCAAACCACATACTGCATCAATTACAGCATCATGGCTGCGTAGAAGAAGGGTCCGGGTACTGAACTGGCCAGCCTGCAGTCCAGATCTTTCACCCATAGAAAACATTTGGCGCATCATAAAATGGAAGATACGACAAAAAAGACCTAAGACAGTTGAGCAACTAGAATCCTACATTAGACAAGAATGGGTTAACATTCCTATCCCTAAACTTGAGCAACTTGTCTCATCAGTCCCCAGATGTTTACAGACTGTTGGAAAGAGAAAAGGGGATGTCTCACAGTGGGAAACATGGCCTTGTCCCAACTTTTTTGAGATGTGTTGTCATGAAATTTAAAATCACCTAATTTTTCTCTTTAAATGATATACATTTTCTCAGTTTAAACATTTGATGTCATCTATGTTCTATTCTGAACAAAATATGGAATTCTGAAACTTTCACATCATTGCATTCCGTTTTTATTTACAATTTGTACTTTGTCCCAACTTTTTTGGAATCGGGGTTGTACACAAAAGTGAGCAATGAGCACATACACCTACCCAGAGCAGTGGGCAGCGAGGCCCACCCTACACACACAGCAGTGGGCAGCCATACTACAGCGCCAGGGGAGCAGTTTGGGATTAGGTGCCTTGCTCAAGGGTACTTCAGCCCAAGGCCACCCCATGTTAATCTAACTGCATGTCTTTGGACTGTGGGAGAAACCGGAGCACACGGAGGAATCGTGAACATGCAAACTCCACACAGAAAGGCCCCCATCAGTTGCTGGGCTCGAACCCAGAACCTTTGTGCTATGAAGCGACAGTCCTAAACACTACACCACCGTGCCACCTTTATTTGTCACATGTACACTTAATTTAACCCATCTGAATATGTACACAAAAGTGAGCAGTGCGCACATACACCTACCCAGAGCCGTGGGAAGCTAGGCCTACTAATATTTGTCCCTCCAATATTGTTTTCACATTTATTTCTAAGTTTTTGTAGTTAACACTTTTAGTTTGGAATTTTTTGATGAGGGATATAAATCAAATATACCATGCACTGAGAGGTGTAATTATAGATTCTCTTCAGTGACTGGCATAGTACTATTTTCTTTGAGGCTGTGCCCCTCAGTCACCTCAGAGAATCCATAATTTCAACCAGAGCCTCTCACTGCATGGTATATTTGATTATTCTACTGCATAGTCATATGGCTTCTTGTCAGTTGTTTTCAGTTATGGACACAATTCCCTGAAAACGGTTTCAGTTTTACACAGAATGTCTTCACAGTTATTCTGACTCACACTGTTCTGACGTTAAAACCCAGAAGTGATGCAGTAACGTACTTTACATCAGTAAGTTTGCATACAACTACGGTAGCAGGAATAGAGCAACAGCACAGTGTGTGATGAAAACATGTCCAGTGACATCAGTGGAACACGTGGGGTGAGGGACAGAGTTGGGCCATCTGTAATTACAACATTACACTTAAAAACCAGCTTATTCATGAGTATTATTTCCTTACAAAAACACTTGGCATATAAAAAAAAAAAAAAAAAGTGTGCGCAGTTTTAAGTAATTTTAGTGAGTTTATACTACAGCTACGAGCATAAAAAGGCAACGATATTGGGTGGCATTTTGACAGAAACAAACACTTCATTTACTACATAAATGGTGTGGATGGAAAGTTGGTTAAAATAAATTTACTGTACACAGTACCTGTCAAGGGTGGCATGGTGGTGTAGTGGTTAGCGCTGTCACCTCACAGCAAGAAGGTCCGGGTTCAAGCCCCGTGGCCGGCGAGGGCCTTTCTGTGTGGAGTTTGCATGTTCTCCCCGTGGGTTTCCTCCGGGTGCTCCGGTTTCCCCCACAGTCCAAAGACATGCAGGTTAGGTTAACTGGTGACTCTAAATTGACCGTAGGTGTGAATGTGAATGTGAATGGTTGTCTGTGTCTATGTGTCAGCCCTGTGATGACCTGGCGACTTGTCCAGGGTGTACCCCGCCTTTCGCCCGTAGTCAGCTGGGATAGGCTCCAGCTTGCCTGCGACCCTGTAGAAGGATAAAGCGGCTAGAGATAATGAGATGAGATGAGATGAGTACCTGTCAAAAGTTTGTAATCTCCTAGTCATTCATAGGATTTTCTGTATATGGCCTGTTGCAGAACAATACTGAACGCATCAAAACTATGAAATACCATGGAGCATATGGATTCTTCAAAACAGCCACCAGTGTTGTAGTCGAGTCACTAAACCTCGAGCCTGAGTCCAGTCTCCAAGTCAAGTCATTAAAGAAAATTTCAAGTCGAGTCCGTGAACAAGACTCCACCCACACCATTCGACGGTGGCTGTTGCTGCCTTTATATGAAACCGTCTCTGCTGCTGTGTTGGACTGACGTCGCTGCTCAACTGCCCCATTTTAGTTAATAGGCTACAGATAAAAAGCTTGTTCATCGCTCAGCAAGCCCCGCCCACTATCAACAGGGCAACTAACATGAGAGAGGGTTAACACTAGCTAGTTCATCAGTCAGCAAGCCCCGCTATCAACAGAGCAATGAACATAGCGTGTCACTTCCTTCTCTGGGTGGAGTCTTACCAAATGACGATTGAAGTTCAAGGTCGTCCCCGTCGTCTCCTCAGTAGTTCTTCTACATATGAAAACACATACTGTAGCAGTGCATTTTTTCCACTGCATGAGAAGTCTGTATAAGCAAAGAGGACAATCCTAGGAGCTTCTTTCCAGGCATTTTAGTGCCATTAACATTAGTTTGTTCCTGAACATGATGTATGAACAGGTGAATGTGTGTTCTCTTGCACAAAATTAGTATAAAAATTAGTGCTGTCAAAAATGTCGCGTTATTAACGCGTTAACTTGACTCAATTTTAACGGCGATAATTTTTTTATCGCGAGATTAACGCTCTGTGGCATGATGTAGGTTTTTCATAAGCTTTTGAAACTTCCAGGAACTTGGAACAGAGACTTTGGTTAGAAAACCGATAGCAGCTAGACTATAATGCCATGCCCCGCACAACCAGAGTCCTCTGCGCCCCCCCAAGAACCAGCGCGGGCAGGGCGCGCTAGTAGAGATGGGATTTATGGCTCTTTGATGGGATCCGCATCTTTGTGATCCGTTCTTTGAAAAGAGCCGTTCAAAAGACTGGCTAATTTGGCTCTTTTTAAATATTTATTCAGTTTTAAGAAGACAGCGTCTAAAGAAGCCAGATCCCTCTGAACTGTAAACTCAATGCTATCCCAGAAATCCTTCCTGTAATATGCAAATTTGGCCGCCTCTGATTGGACAGCGCGACGCATCAACAGGCAGAAAGTGTAAAAGTACAAAATGTGTTAAGTGAGCTGAAACAGTAAAGATCAGATTCAATGCAATATTTATCAACGAACAACTTAAACTTAATATAATAGTGTACTTTATATTATAATCAAGCATGTCAAGCCTACCGGCACTGTGTAACCTATCTCTCTTTAGTTGTAGACTAACTCAAACAGTAGATCACTTCACTCATGGTTCTCTTGCTAGCCCCGCGCCGGTGCTCGGCTTAGGTTTCACTTTGCAGTGGCTGTATCAAGACGTGTTATGCTTTGCAATAAAAAAAAAAAAAAAAACATTGGTACAAAGCAAGCCCATTCACTTTTTTATGCTGATAAGAGAATTACAATGGTTTTTTATGTGACAAAAATGTGCAATTAAATTGCGATTAATCGCGAGTTAACTATGACTGTCGCGACATTAATCGCGATTAAATATTTTAATCGCTTGACAGCACTAATAAAAATTAATGTAGATATAATAGTAGAGCTGTTAAGGCCCTATAAACATAAGAATTGTGCACAACATGATAAAAGCATGAAACTTTCCGGGTTTGTTCTCCAGGGCATAACAATTAATTTAAGATCTGGAGGCACTCTCAGTTTGACCTTGGAGGTCATTTAGAGGTCATCGACCCTTGTTATGTGCAATTTCAATGGACAGGATTAAAAATTGGGGCATTTTATCATATAAGTGTGACGAAAAATTGTAATTACATGTGGATTTCCATTTTTCTAGGTCATGAGGGTCCATTTATAGTGATATTACACTTAGAAGTCAAGGTTAAGATGAAGGACACTCTAAAATATATGATGTCAATTTCAACAACTTTTATGATTTTGTAGCATATTGCCAAGCAGTATATACTTTGTAATTGTAAAATGACTTCCAAATGAGTGATACAAGTGAGACAGGCCTAATGTGAGTATTCTAATCGTTGCATTCTCCAGAACATGCACAAAGGGCAGTACACTTCAATTCTGCCTTTTTGCATTTGCAGTGACCACAACAGCCCTTTTTGCAACCACAATGCAAAAGCTCATAGCACGACTGTGAGGCCTCAGGTAGTGTTGTCCAAAGTGGCTGCCATCCATCGTCACTGTTAACCCATCCCCAGTCTGAAGGACTTGGCAACTGGGGCCTAATAACCAAGGCAAGGTTCCATACATGAGCCTGATACATGGCTCGTTTGATGTGTTGTCTCAAAGCAGCTTGTGTAGGGGGGATGTTTTCCAACGATCTTGACTTTCGTGTGAAAAGATGTTTCCGTGCCTCATTGACACCTACACATGCACTTGTTCTGTCATAAATGAGAACAACAAAGCGTTCCAGCTGTGACAAAGACAGGTCACTCAGTTCTTGTGCATTTGCAACATTTCGTGAAAAGCCTCCGTGACTTTGCTTTCTATTGCTCCTGCTCTGTTGTCAGACAGTCGAGAGAGAATATGTGAGAGTGAGAGAAGCACACACACTTTAGGACCTCAAGTGTGGGAACATGCCAGGCCACACCCCTTTTTGCTCACTATGCCCAACAGAAGTGCGGGAAAATAACAGCTTGCACATGGAACATGGATATGAGTGGGAGGATTCGAGGGAATAAAGCATTGCCATGATATGGCAATAAAAGTTTAAGTCATGATTTGAAAAAAAAAAAAAAAATATATATATATATATATATATATATATATATATATATATATATATATATAATAAAAATAATGATTAAATTTATGTAGTTTACCTGGGTATCTATCAGTTACAGTTCATCTGCCATTTCCCAATTTTACGTTATCATCATTACGTTTTTTGTTTATTTCATTCATTTACCTCTATGGGTGTATATCTATTTATGTTTATTTACTTGATTATGCCTTAATACATGCATATTTATACTTACTGTACATATTTAGCAAAATTGCTCCCACAAACACACCCATTTCAGCTCTCATGCATAGAAATGTCCTATTGATGACCTCAACGACCTCTAATTGACCTCCAAGGTCAATTAGACCTTGAGAGCGCCTGAGACCCTGAGAGCGCCTCCAGATCTTAAATTAATTGTTATGCCCTCAAGAACAAACCCTGAAAGTTTCATGCTTTTATCATCTTGTGCACGATTCATCTGCTTATCTGCTCTACTATAAATATCTTATGCCAAATTATTATGGCATGTTACAAAACATAAAGAAAAAAAATCTGAGTCCTCGTCTTCAATTTACGAGTCCGAATGCAATTAATGCATGAGTCTGAGTCCAAGTCAAGTCACAAGTCGGACTCGAATCAGAGTCCTGGACTTGAGTACTACAAGCCTGGTAGCCTGTGTTTACCTTGATGACGCTTTGCACACTATTGGCATTATCTTAACCAGCTCCATGAGATCGTCACCTGGAATGGTTTTCAATTAACAGGTGTGCCTCGTCAAAAGTTAATTAGTGCAATTTCTTGCCTTCTTAATGAGTTTGAGATCAAACAGTAAATACTAAATAATGAATATACAGTAAATAGCCCTATTGAAACAACTGTAGTAATCCATATTATGTCAAGAAACCGCTCAACTAAGTAAAGAGAAACGACATCCATCATTACTTTAAGACACGAAGAGTCTTAATTCATAAAAATAAAGAACAGCCATTCAGTTCGAAGGTGTGTCCAAACATTTGCCTGGTACTGTATTTATTCTGCAAGATGCCCAAGACAAATGTCTCATCTCATCTCATTATCTCTAGCCGCTTTATCCTGTTCTACAGGGTCGCAGGTGAGCTGGAGCCTATCCCAGCTGACTACGGGCGAAAGGCGGGGTACACCCTGGACAAGTCGCCAGGTCATCACAGGGCTGACACAGAGACACAGACAACCATTCACACTCACATTCACACCTACGGTCAATTTAGAGTCACCAGTTAACCTAACCTGCATGTCTTTGGACTGTGGGGGAAACCGGAGCACCCGGAGGAAACCCACGCGGACACGGGGAGAACATGCAAACTCCGCACAGAAAGGCCCTCGCCGGCCACGGGGCTCGAACCCGGACCTTCTTGCTGTGAGGCGACAGCGCTAACCACTACACCACCGTGCCACCCAAGACAAATGTGTAAAAAATAAAAAATGCTTCAGAAACCTTAACGTGTGAACAGGCTTTATTAGGATGGCAAGCAATCCATTCCCTGGTTATTTGTATGGGCTGTACTAAATCAAATGGTGTTCATTTTAAATATTTTAAGTACTTCATTGCAATTTTCGTGAACATGTTTTCTGTTTTGAAAAGGAAATTGCAACATGTTGCAATGCTTATTGGGCGGGTTTTTTTCTCCTACAGTTACTGTACGTTTTCTTGATACCAGGGTCATTTAATAAAAAAAAAAAAAATCCACTTGGAATGATTAAGTATTGGAACAACAATGATGATAACGCTGCAAGGTAAACTATGGTGCACTTGATGAAGGCATGTTAAAACAGAAATGGAACTTGCGCTGGCTCCAACCTGTGATCTTGGAGATAAGCAGTAAACCTGCATTGGCTGATGAAAGCGGTTGTAATTGGGCTCTAATGTTTCCAAGAGATCAGCATGATATTTTGGAGCTGGGGCTTTGGCAAAAGATACACTTTATAGCCAATAACAGAAAGCCAGTGTAAACAAAATCACACCAGAGTACAGTAACATGATCTGATGTTCTTTAGTTTGGCAGGAACTCTTGATTGCTCCGTTCTGGATTATTTCTAGCTTCCATAAAGACACGGAGATATTGCATGAGGTGAGCTAGAAGTTATGAATTCACAGGGATTCCTAAGCTCAACATAATCTAAACCTAATGGTGCAGCGTTCTGTCAAGAGACAGTTATTTAACATTTATGGAAGGAGTCTCAGGTATCAGTGTTTTTATAAAAGTCAGTAATGTTTTCCACCATGAAAGTTTTATTCAGAGATATAAAAGACAGGTTGGTGAGCGAATGAGGCTCCACAACATTAAATATACAGCCCCGATTCCAAAAAAGTTAGGACAAAGTACAAATTGTAAATAAAAACGGAATGCAACGATGTGGAAGTTTCAAAATTCCGTATTTTATTCAGAATAGAACATAGATGACATATCAAATGTTTAAACTGAGAAAATGTATCATTTAAAGAGAAAAATTAGGTGATTTTAAATTTCATGACAACAACACATCTCAAAAAAGTTGGGACAAGGCCATGTTTACCACTGTGAGACATCCCCTTTTCTCTTTACAACAGTCTGTAAACGTCTGGGGACTGAGGAGACAAGTTGCTCAAGTTTAGGGATAGGAATGTTAACCCATTCTTGTCTAATGTAGGATTCTAGTTGCTCAACTGTCTTAGGTCTTTTTTGTCGTATCTTCCGTTTTATGATGCGCCAAATGTTTTCTATGGGTGAAAGATCTGGACTGCAGGCTGGCCAGTTCAGTACCCGGACCCTTCTTCTACGCAGCCATGATGCTGTAATTGATGCAGTATGTGGTTTGGCATTGTCATGTTGGAAAACGCAAGGTCTTCCCTGAAAGAGACGTCGTCTGGATGGGAGCATATGTTGCTCTAGAACCTGGATATACCTTTCAGCATTGATGGTGTCTTTCCAGATGTGTAAGCTGCCCATGCCACACACACTAATGCAACCCCGTACCATCAGAGATGCAGGCTTCTGAACTGAGCGCTGATAACAACTTGGGTCGTCCTTCTCCTCTGCAGTGCCGTCTAAGGGCCCGAAGACCACGGGCACCCAGTATGGTTTTCCGGCCTTGACCCTTACGCAGAGATTCTTCCAGATTCTCTGAATCTTTTGATGATATTATGCACTGTAGATAATGATATGTTCAAACTCTTTGCAATTTTACACTGTCGAACTCCTTTCTGATATTGCTCCACTATTTGTCGGCGCAGAATTAGGGGGATTGGTGATCCTCTTCCCATCTTTACTTCTGAGAGCCGCTGCCACTCCAAGATGCTCTTTTTATACCCAGTCATGTTAATGACCTATTGCCAATTGACCTACTGAGTTGCAATTTGGTCCTCCAGCTGTTCCTTTTTTGTACCTTTAACTTTTCCAGCCTCTTATTGCCCCGTCCCAACTTTGAGATATGTTGCTGTCATGAAATTTCAAATGAGCCAATATTTGGCATGAAATTTCAAAATGTCTCACTTTCGACATTTGATATGTTGTCTATGTTCTATTGTGAATACAATATCAGTTTTTGAGATTTGTAAATTATTGCATTGCGTTTTTATTTACAATTTGTCCCAACTTTTTTGGAATCGGGGTTGTACCTATAATCTGATAACCAGTATGTCATTCTTTTATTAGTTTAAAAAAAATTACATGGGTAAATTACTGTAGTATAAAAGGAATAAACCCTTTGGGACGTGTTGGTTCAGGAAAATAAAGCTCCAAGCTTTGCACTGGGCCACACAATCCCATCATGGATTCTTTTGCTATAATACCAGACCCCAAACTGTTTTATTTCTTAAAAGGTACGGACTGCAAAGTCATCTGAAATTTTCAAAATTTTTATTGCGCATGGTATTTTCCTATATCCTGCAAGAACGATATCATGTGGACGAGATGTGATCATTTTGATGTCCTGAGGGTCGCTTTTCTCCGTTTTGGGACTGAATATCCTCCCTCTTGTGGTAAACCGTACAGCCCTACGGAAACAGCCGAATGCGAGGAGCTTTAACTAATTAGCATAACTGTGGAACTGGGTCATACCAAGAAGGTGACACGTGAAAAACATTGTGACTCTGCATCGACCTCGGAGAGTTTTGAGTCGCAGGGATGTAATTTGTGGTTGACATTCGCAAATAGATCCGTGAAACAAAAGACATATATATCTTTTCCATATCACTGCTTTTGTGTTCTTGTTTCTTTCTCTGTAAGATCAAAACATTAGGTGTAAAACTCCATACTGGCTCCTGTGGACTCGAGCCCATGCATTCTAAGGCTAAGATAGCTAAGGGCTAGCTAGAATGATTTAGTTATCTGTCCAGAAATATGACAAGCCATCTAACCTTGCTCTATCTTGCAGTTGCACTCACTAGGCAGGCTTTCAGCTGGAGAGAGAACAGAGTCTGCCGTGTTTACCGACTTGTTAAAAGTAGGTCAAACATGCCCCATGGTGGTCACGTGATGTTGCTCACTTGCTTCGGCAAGCTCCGGAATCGTAAAATACAGGACGCTTTTCATCTCGGCAAAATATTTACACACAGGATACACAGTGTGTGCAACAGCAATGGAGATAGAACGTTTTGCCCAGAATTCAACTGTGCAGTCAGCACCTTTAAAGCTAGACGGCCTTTCGAGGTCATAAAATCAGTGAAATTTAGTTTCCTCTGAAATTTGGTCATTTTGATATGTTAATTTCTGGAATATTTCCAAAAAAGGCCATTCTGTGGCTGGGAAATTATTTAATTTGAGGAAATTCGGGAGCAAATAATGTGCATGAAATCACTCGCTTTGCGCAGTCAAGCAGACAGAGGAAGTCCATGTGCACATGCGCAGGTTTACCTTCTTCTTCTTCTTCTTTTGGGTTTTACAGCAGCTGGTATCCAGTGTTGCATTGCTGCTATCTACAGGTTTACCTTGACCATGCACTGACAGTGACGTCATTCTGTCGCGAAATGAACAGCTGATCACACCGAGGTGCTCGCTGACCGCCGATATTTATTAGTTTGGTCCTGCGTTTCCTTTCCTTCGTATATAACATGACGTCTTTTCTTCTCACTTTCCATTACTTTAGTCAGTCTTTCACGTTTCATTCGCACACTCACATCCTCCATTTTTCTCTCCTGTTTCAAATTTGTACCCCACAATGCCTTGCACAAACGGGGAAAGCCCACCATGTGATGCATGACGTAGTATCTTGAATTGGGTCATGGTGAAGCAGGAAAAAATAGTGGAGAATTTATGGCCACATGGCCCTAAATTCATTAACTGTTCTATTAAAAAAAAAAAAAACTAATAAAACTGGAAGTCTGTGATTCAAATTCAGTAGCTTTCAGTCCACTAAACAAAAATAACTGGGTGTCTGGGAAAATTCTTTTTATGACCTTGAAAAATCTGAAAGGAAGTGTAGCTTTAAGTAAAGAAAAAACAAAACAAGTGAAGTTAAAGTAAAGCAAGAAGAAAAGTGAAGCTGCTTGAGCAAGATGTGAACTGGTGACTTTGGGTCATGTAGTGAAGGCTTCACTTAACGATACCATTAATACCAAAGGTTCCTACACAAAATAACAAAATACATTATCGTAAAAATACACCAGATATTTTAATTAAATAATTATTTTATTTCTCTCTTATTCATCACTCAATATTCACACTTATAAAAATAAATTAGTAAAATATTTTTCTGCACATTAAATGGAGCGACTGCAGAATAGTGTACCCAAGTAAGATCTCGTTTTTGCAGTCGCCATTTTGAATGAGACCGTCTGAGATCTCGCAAACATCTCGCGTCACATGACCGGAAAAACCCAGATGTTTTGGGTCCGCTATTCTGCATGCTATTAATCCCATTTGTGTGTGGAGGGGAATCCCTCCCCGTCCCCATCAACCCCCTTGCTCAAACAAAGAGGTACAGGACAAAATGGGGCTTCATAAGGCTTGTTCACTTTGGGGGAGGACTTACCAACCCACCAAAATTGAAAGGTAAAAAAGAAAAAAGGAGGAGAACTTGGTATATTCATGTACTTGACCCATTTCTTATTCGGCCTTAGCAACGGAGCCTGTCTGAGATCTCGCCTGACATCTCGTGTCACATGACTGGAAATGTGGTCCGCTATTCTGCATTCTAGCCCATTAAATATTTTAAAAGGATAGTTCGGGATTTTTGACATGAATCTGTATGGCATCCCCATCAATAGTGTCGTGCAAACACACTGACTTACCCCTGACAGCATCCTGTGAGTCCAGTTCTTGTCCAGTTTTGGTCCAGACGAAAGTAGTCCGGCAAGTTTGTTGGGGTCATGAAAGTAAAACGTTTTTCGTCTCAAAACAGTATGTGTTCAAAAGGGTGATATATTTGCATCACAAAACCGTTGCCAAATAAAAAGTCAGACCTCGAAATCGCTTGGCACTATTTTCTCTCCCTTCTTATCACTGCGCGCTGCCGCCAGGTGACAGCCACGGCTGTTTCATTCATTGTTTACTAGTGATGGGAATTTCGGCTCTTTTGGCTCTTCTTACTATAAGGAGCCGGCTCTTTCGGCTCCCAAACAGCTCCTGAGATTTTATTTTTGATTTAAAGGAGTACGCCACCCCCAGATGAAATTGAGTCAGTCCCTGCAGTCCCTAGAGTTGGATGAGTGAGCCAAAGCGTTTTGTAGCCGACCCAGCTATTGTCCTGATCTATAAACGCCCAGGTTAGCTTTAGCTTAGCGTAGTCGCTGTAATCTGGCGTGTCCAGCTAGCATTGTTGTTGCAAAAGTGAATTAAATAACTCAAGATTTTTTATAATTATTTCTCATGACTTGTACATTCACATCGAGTACACATATCAATGCAAATTAACACGAAGGGATTTACTAGACCAATTTATATCTGGAACTATTTTCAGCCACAGCACAGGCAAAGCACCGCTGCAGGCGCAAAGACACCGCGCAGCGCCTGAAAACTGGTGCGCAGCGCCTGAAAACCCGTTTTCAGGCGCTGCGCGGTGTCTTTGCGCCTTCCTTTTCCTACCTATTCCTTTAATTGCTGCAATTAACTAGTTAATTCTGATTCTATTTCTCCTCTCAGTTATAATCTGTCCTGCTTTTGAAAAGATCCTCTCTGGGGGGACAGATGCTGCCACTATACACATCCTCCGTGCCATCACGCGTGTAAGCCGTGGATAGAGTGCAGCCTTGGTCTCCCACCAGCTTAGCGGGTCTGCGTTTCGCTGTCACCTGGCGGCAGCGCACAGTGATAAGAAGGGAGAGAAAATAGTGCCAAGCGATTTCGAGGTCTGACTTTTTATTTGGCAACGGTTTTGTGATGCAAATATATCACCCTTTTGAACACATACTGTTTTGAGACGAAAAACGTTTTACTTTCATGACCCCAACAAACTTGCCGGACTACTTTCGTCTGGACCAAAACTGGACAAGAACTGGACTCACAGGATGCTGTCAGGGGTAAGTCAGTGTGTTTGCACGACACTATTGATGGGGATGCCATACAGATTCATGTCAAAAATCCCGAACTATCCCTTTAAGTTACAATATTCTGTAAGTGTATTTTTTTTTTTTTTAAAGTTTGCATTAAAACCCTTTGGTGACTGACCCCTTGAAAATGGTTCCTCCAGGAACGATGACGTTTCAGTTGTCAAGACAACGGAAAAACTAAAATACAAAAACAGAAAGATACGTCACAATGCTCTTGTGCACAAAACAAAATGCTCTTGTATTTTAGTTTTTCCGTTGTCTTGACAACTGAAACGTCATCGTTCCTGGAGGAACCATTTTCAAGGGGTCAGTCACCAAAGGGTTAAAAGATAATTCGATGTCAGTTAAATAATATTGTATAGCAGAAATATATTTCTGCTATATCATCCCCTGCCTCATCGATACATAAGCACTCTGTCCTTTATCCTCCCTTTACCTCTGAGGATCATCTTGTCCTCGTATACATACACAGTGGCAAAAGCATCGCAGGATGGAGGTGTCTCAATAACCCCCTCCACTGTGAGGTGATGAACACCAGTGGAATCTACAAAATAACCTCCGTCATGGTCGTGTCCAGCCATGAAACACACCATGCTCTTGTGAGAGTGTAGAAGAGGAAGGATCTCATCAAAGTTCCATGCGAGACATACAGAGCCAGTGGAGAATGGATGAACAGGAAGGTGACCTGCAAGAAGAAGGTAGAAAATAAAGGTCTCTCTACAAGCTCGGGGTAACTGGTAGAGTCATGTACCTTTTATGGACAGCACAAAGCATGTAGGATATACTGTGTGTGTGTGTGTGTGTGTGTGTGTGTGTGTGTGTGTGTGTGTGTTTTATATATTATATACACTACCGTTCAAAAGTTTGGGGTCACCCAGACAATTTTGTGTTTTCCATGAAAAGTCACACTTTTATTTCCCACCATAAGTTGTAAAATGAATAGAAAATATAGTCAAGACATTTTTCTGGCCATTTTGAGCATTTAATCGACCCCACAAATGTGATGCTCCAGAAACTCGATCTGCTCAAAGGAAGGTCAGTTTTATAGCTTCTCTAAAGAGCTCAACTGTTTTCAGCTGTGCTAACATGATTGTACAAGGGTTTTCTAATCATCCATTAGCCTTCTGAGGCAATGAGCAAACACATTGTACCATTAGAACACTGGAGTGATAGTTGCTGGAAATGGGCCTCTATACACCTATGGAGATATTGCACCAAAAACCAGACATTTGCAGCTAGAATAGTCATTTACCACATTAGCAATGTATAGAGTGGATTTCTGATTAGTTTAAAGCAGGGCTTTGAACCAGAACTTTTTTCCTATTGGTTCGTTCTGAACAGAAACGGAATTTTAACGTTTCCGGTTTTGGGTTCCACCATTAAATAGACGTTCCCGAACCGGTTAGAACAAAAAAATTTCGTTCCCGGAACGGTTAATTACGTTCCCTGTCAGCTGTTTAACAAATGGCTATAAAATTATGTCTCTGTCTCATCCAGCTTAAGCCAAATGTAGGCTAATTCTATTACAACCTTCATTAAATAAGACAAGAAATAATTCAAAACAATTATTATTTCAAATGTTGGTGATTTGGATTCTCAGTATGTCTTCCCATCTACACAAACAGAAAAAGTGCCAAAAATGAAAGATAATTCGTTTAGTGTGTTACCAAAGGCTAGTCAGGCCCTATGCATTGATAGGCTAACAGAGGTTAACGTCATTTAATGTTCGCGAGCCTCTCATTAACGTGGACAAATATATTGATATCGTGTTTGAAATTGACGTTTTTGAATAACGATAGACTGCAATATTTACCTCTTATTTAAGATGTGGAGACGTGATAGTCGTCCACCCTCCCGCTCTCTCCATTCAGTCAGCGAATGTCACACAGGAAGTGAACCCCAGCGGGTCATAGAAACTTGCGCAGGAGAAGAATGACTTTTTTATTTGTAGGCTACGGAAACTTTGAGGAACGAAATAAAAACCGGTATTAACCAGTTACCATTATTTTTAATAAGCGTTTCTGTTCCGGAACATAAAAAATAATAAAGTTTCTGGTTTCGTTTCTGTTCCATGTGAAATAGAAAAAGTTTTCGTTTTTGTTCCTTGAACCGGTTCAAAGCCCTGGTTTAAAGTGATCTTCATTGAAAAGAACAGTGCTTTTCTTTAGGAAATTTCAAAGTGACCCCAAACTTTTGAACGGTAGTGTATAAGTAAAATGTTTATACGGCACTGTGTAAAAGTCTTAGGCACATGTAAAAAAATGCTGTTGACCAAAAATGGCTTAAAAATAATGAAATGTTTCAACATTAAAAAAAATAAATAAACAGCAGTAAGGCATAATAAATAAATGAAACAAAGTCAGTATTTAAATGTGAGACGACCCTTTGCTTCAAAAAAAATAAAAATAAAATAGTAGTCTCAGGTACGAGTGCAGTTTTATAAGGAAATGAGCTGTAGGTTTTACTGAACATCTTACAGAGCCCGCCACAGTTCTTCTGGACACTTTGACTATCACACTTGCTTCTCAATTTTGCACCAAAACCCAGCAGCCTTCATTATGTTTTCTTTTTTAATTTGAAAAGTGCTCCCTTATGTACGTAATATGCTGCTCAGATACAAACTTTTTTTCCGGGTACCATTTAATTTTGTGCTGGAAAACGAACATTTGAACTCTAAAATGTTTTTGTACCGATTCGATAATGTAGAAGCCATCAAATAGAAATCTATAACAAAGTTTGTATGAAAAAATATAGAGCGCCTAAGACTTTTTGCACAGGACTGTATGTATATATATATATATATATATATATATATATATATATATATATATATATCTCAGTTGTGCTTCATATCTGAAATCCCCCCCCGCCGGCTACACCTCTTCCTTTGAATGTTACATAGCCAGCGACAAGGCTACATGGTCATATGTTTATAATCCTTGTAACTCATGTAAATCTCCAGTTGACCTGCGTGCTGATTTCCCCATGTCGAATATAAGATCGAGCATATTTCTGCGACACCATGATCTACATAATTTCCGGTTTAGATCATTCTCTGCGGAAGGGAAGGGAATTCCAGGCATCGCTTCATGAGAGGAGGTTTAAATGTTTTATTTTGTTGAGTTTTCATCTCTACACCTTGTGATTACATCGAAAATTTGTGTTAAGAGCTATAAAAATGACACCGAGGACACTGGTTCGTGTCAGTATCACTTTAATAGCAACATCCGAGCTAAAAGTTACTTATTACTTCAAGTAAGGCTACGGTCACATTACGGCTCGTGAAGCTTTGCGATGGGTTATCAATGAAAATGAGCTGTGTTGGTGGCGATGCTTCATTGAGCTTCGGGAAGTATTCCCAAACCCATCTGCAAGTATTCGCTGCTTAGTTTGACTACAAGTACATCGCCACCAACTTTCAGTGCATGCAATGAAATTTTTCGTGACATTTTTGGCCACTCAGGAGGCGGAGACGCCAAAAAAAAAATCAACAAAAAACAACCAACTTAAAGTTCAGAGAACGTTTGCCGTGCATCGCACGATTGGTGGCGATGTTACCAATTTTTCCATCGCCAAGTATTCGCAAACCTATCGCAAACTGTAGCGTGACTGTAGCCTAAACAAGAATTCAGAGTAAAATTAATCACAGACCTGAGGAGAGGAAAAAAAAAAAAATAAGGGTCTGAACAGACTCTGCTTTGCTTCGTCAGAGTCCAGTCTTTACAATTTAAAAAAGTTAGTGATCCACAGCTCTTGCCTTTTCTTTGAAATTTCGCATGTACAGTACGGTCCCCTTGATGATAAATAAAAATTGCTAGAAAGCTATAAAATGACTAATTGCAGTTAGAGCGATTTGAGCATCCAAAAACTGACCATCTTCGCATCAAAATGCGGTTGCTCCACGGAGTTAAGCCTACAACTTGACCATAAACATGCGTAACCATGGGAGATGTGACGTTATGTGAAATCCTTCTATAGTGTGCACTAAGGTAAACGCTGGCTACTTTGAAGAATCTACAAATCTCATCTCATTATCTCTAGCCGCTTTATCCTTCTACAGGGTCGCAGGCAAGCTGGAGCCTATCCCAGCTGACTACGGGCGAAAGGCGGGGTACACCCTGGACAAGTCGCCAGGTCATCACAGGGCTGACACATAGACACAGACAACCATTCACACTCACATTCACACCTACGGTCAATTTAGAGTCACCAGTTAACCTAACCTGCATGTCTTTGGACTGTGGGGGAAACCGGAGCACCCGGAGGAAACCCATGCGGACACGGGGAGAACATGCAAACTCCACACAGAAAGGCCCTCGCTGGCCACGGGGCTCGAACCCGGACCTTCTTGCTGTGAGGCGACAGCGCTAACCACTACACCACCGTGCCGCCCTGAATCTACAAATATGAAATGCATTTTGTAACACATTTTCATTTACCACACAATTCCAGATGTTATTTCACAGTTTTGATGTCTTTAGTATCGTTCTACGATGTAGAAAATAGTCAAAATACAGAAACACCTATGAATGAGTAGGGGTGTCCAAACTTTTGACTGATTCTGTATATGACCGTATGTTGCTTACTAAAGTGTTGCAAACAAAACTGTTTAATAATTTTGGTATGTCAGACAGACACCATCTTTCATGTAAGCAGCTTAATCTGTCTTCAATATCGTTAATTTTTGTGCTGTTTTTGCTTGTTCAAACAGAGAAATAGATAAAAGGCGTTACCGTCTCCCCACTATCAAGAAAAATGTTAACAAATAGAAGCAAATGCTTTAAGAACAACAAGAAAATGAGTGGTTAAAGAATACGAGGAGAGGAGCTCAGCCTGAAAACTCCACAGAAATTCACGATTGTATTTAAAATGTATTTTACAAAAACAGAAAGTCGGAAGTGCGGATGGAAGAGTTTGCTTAAGAAACTCGTTTTATTTTTTTCTGCTCGCATTCGAGTTAGCTCCTTCATGAAAGTGTTTGATTTTCTTACAGGTGAAGCCACTTCCTTATTCGACACAGAAAACCCAGATTGGTTTCAAACAACTCGGGCATAAAAAACTCAACAAGGAGCGACATGCGCGATAAATCCTGAAAGAACAGAACAGATTAAGAGCAGAGAGCGCTGGAGCTTTGTTTCTGTTATCAGAGGAACGCAGTCCTGTGCAAAATGTGTGTGTGTGGGTGGTTGGTTTTTTTTTTTTGTTTTTTTTTAAAATATCATCCACCTCTAGGTTTATTTTAAAAAAAAAACCCCGCTGCATCATGACAGACCGGCTGCACTGATTCAGTTACAGGTTGCCAGGTCTGTATAAAAGACCCACAACCTACACACTAAACAATTTTAAACTCAAACATTATCCTGTCTGTCATGACGCAACTCAGGTTTTTTTTTTTTTTTAAACCTCGAGGTGGATGATAAAATTAATTAAATAAATAAAATTCTCAAAAGTCTTGGCACCCTATTGTTTTCTTCGTACACACTTTGTTACAGATTTCTATTTTATGATTTCTACATTATCGAGTAATGAACCTACAGTCTGAGAGTTCTACACAAAACACACAACTTTACAACAGCTGCACGCATGTGAAATGGAAATAAATCGACTAAGGCAGGAAAAGCTATTTTGGATAAATGTGTTATTGTCTATTACAAGTAAAAAGTAATCAATAACCAAACTTGATAATAAACTTAATCAATAGCCAAACTTCAACTCAATGTGTGAGCTTCATTTTATGTTGCAATTCACAACTATTCTATGGTGTTCCAAAGAAGAAGAAGAAGAAGAAGAAGTAGTAGTACTCACAAAATAGGGGGCAAGTGATGATATTGGGGAGCAAGTGGAAATTAACCCCCACTTACCCCCCCAGGGCAAGTGGGTTTAAAAGTTAATGTTGAGCCCTGCATGCGTTATCAACACTGAGCTCCATATAAAATGTGCAGAGCTCAGAACCTATTCCCCGCTGTAGAGACGAGTGAAGCCATTTGGCCGCCATCTTACCACTCACATCACGTGTATTTGGTTTGTGTTAAACCGTCATATCTGATCAAATTTGCCCCAAGAAAAGTATCTCCTGACTTTTTCCCCCTTTCATTACCTCCTCTTATTTTCTCACCTTTGCCCACATTCCTTACATATCTTTATAGTGCTCACCTTCACTGTTTTTTTTCCCCTTTTCCACTCCAGTCTCTGATTTTATTTTGAACAGCTCTTTTACTACTATAATCATTTCAATGGAGATTATTTCAGATTTTGTTTTTTTAACACAATGTATGGGGGCTGCACGGTGGTGTAGTGGTTAGCGCTGTCGCCTCACAGCAAGAAGGTCCGGGTTCGAGCCCCGTGGCCGGCGAGGGCCTTTCTGTGCGGTGTTTACATGTTCTCCCCGTGTCCGCGTGGGTTTCCTCCGGGTGCTCCGGTTTCCCCCACAGTCCAAAGACATGCAGGTTAGGTTAACTGGTGGCTCTAAATTGACCGTAGGTGTGAATGTGAGTGTGAATGGTTGTCTGTGTCTATGTGTCAGCCCTGTGATGACCTGGCGACTTGTCCAGGGTGTACCCCGCCTTTCGCCCTTAGTCAGCTGGGATAGGCTCCAGCTTGCCTGCGACCCTGTAGAACAGGATAAAGCAGCTACAGATAATGAGATGAGATGAGAACACAATGCATGTGTTTATTTATTATACCAAAACAAAGGCTGTACAGTACTTCCTTTCGGTTAAGGACAGTTGTCGAAACAGAATTACTTACTTCTGTTATTTGCCGTTTTCACTTCATTCTCACAGTCATGTCTTAACAGTATTTATTGATCACATAATTCACTGTCACAATATTCATGCAGCTTGCAACCAATAAATACTGTTAAGACATGACTGTGAGAATGAAGTGAAAATGGTAAATAACATGAGAAAATAATCCTGTTTCGACAACTGTCCTAAACAGAAAGGAAGTACTGTATAGCCTTTGTTATGGTATAAGAAATAAATGACAGACAGACAAGGAAGAAGAGATGTACAAAAGAGAAAGATACACTGGATAAGAGAAAAACTGAAATAATCTCCGTTGAAATGATTATAGTAGTAAAAGAGCTGTTAAGGGTGGCACGGTGGTGTAGTGGTTAGCACTGTCGCCTCACAGCAAGAAGGTTCTGGGTTCGAACCCAGCGGCTGGCGAGGGCCTTTCTGTGTGGAGTTTGCATGTTCTCCCCGTGTCTGCGTGGGTTTCCCCCACACTCCAAAGACATGCAGTTAGGTTAATATGGGACGGCCTTGGGCTGAGGTGCCCTTGAGCAAGGCACCTAACTCCTAACTGCTCCCCAGGTGCTGTTAGCATGGCTGCCCACTGCTCTGGGTATGTGTGTGTGCTCATTGCTCACGTGTGTGTTCACTGCTTCAGACGGGTTAAATGCAGAGAGGAAATTTCACAAGTGTGTGATGAATAAAAGCTGTAAAAAAAAAAAAATCAGAGACTGGACTGGAAAAGAAAAAAAAACTAACAGTTAAGGTGCGTGCTCTAAAGATATGTAAGGAATGGGGATAAAGTGGAGAAAATAAGAGGAGGTAAATGGGGGGGGGGGGGGGAGTCAGGAGCTACTTTTCTTGGAGAAAGTTTGATCGGATACGACGGTTTAACACATAAGCCAAACACATGTGATGGGAGTGGTAAGATTGCGGTCAGATGGCTTCACTCTGACGAGCCAATGAGCTACAAGAGTTTATATCGAGCTCAGTGGTTATCAATTTATGACGGGACTCTGTGTTGCATGGCTGCTGTCCAGGTCATTACTTTGGGTTTGTTATTTGACAACGTGTTTGCAAATTCATTCGACTTTGTTTTATTATTACACACAGTCCTGCTCCTGAATTGCGTTTTTTTTTTGTGTGTGTGTGTGTGTGTGTGTGTGTGTGTGTTGTTTTTAAGTGCTTTTGGCCAAGTGCAACTCCGACTACAATAAAATGCTTACCGAGTGTTAATTAATGACCTTTCAACCATGTTGGCATTCCGCATTTTCAGAAATATCTGTACATGTATGTGTGTGGACTAAACTACTGCCTCTGGTGATCACTTTCAGATCGTTGTGAAAACTCTGAGCAATCATTTCAACAGAAATTCCTTTAAGGAAAACATTTGGGGTGTTACTTTCAAATTTTGGCCAACTTGGAAGGCTATACTTACTCACAACTGTGACTTTTTCTCCTTTCTCATCCGCACTGGTCAACACTCTGTCCAGCCAGTCGAGCTGATTTTGGCTGAATCCTCCGTTGAACTTCACGAACCTTCCATCCAACGGAAAGAAGCCTGAAGAAATATGCTTATTAGGTCACAAAGCTCTTTCAGACACCATCAGATAGCAAGTTTAGCTTAAGTGCAGAACAATTGTTGGGATTGGAAAAAAGACACCATTACCCCCCAAAAAATAAATAAGAAATAAAGATCTGGGTAGCACCTTAAAATACTTTAAACATCCACTTTACTTGCAACTTTGGAGTTAATGATCAAATAACTTGTAAAGTACTGAGGCCAAGTTTACATTAGACCGTATCTGTCTCGTTTTCTTCGCGGATGCACTGTCCGTTTACATTAAAACGCCTGGAAACGCCGGGAAACGGGAATCCGCCAGGGTCCATGTATTCAATCTAGATCGTGTCAGCTCCGGGGCTGTGTAAACATTGAGAATACGCGGATACGCTGTGCTGAGCTCTAGCTGGCGTCGTCATTGGACAACGTCACTGTGACATCCACCTTCCTGATTCGCTGGTGTTGGTCATGTGACACAACTGCTGAAAAACGGCGCGGACTTGTATCACTTGTATCACCTTTCATTAAAGAGTATAAAAGTATGAAAATACTGCAAATACTGATGCAAATACTGCCCATTGTGTAGTTATGATTGTCTTTAGGCTTGCCATCCTTCCACTTGCAAGTGGTAAGTGATATGCGCTGGGATCACACACACACAGGCTCAGTCCCGAATCACAGCTTGTTCACTTCACTCGCGTGCTCTGTGAGCTGCGCAGGGCCGGAGTGCGCACCCTCCAGAGGGCACTCGCTGTTCAGGGCGGAGTGATTTGGAGCGCAGGATGCCTGCGGAGCCGAGCGTATCCGTGTATTGGCGTTGCTGTGTGCACGCGAATCGTGTATTGGTGTTGCTGTGTGCACACTAATCGTTTTAAAAACGTTAATCTGATGATCCGCTGATACGGTCTAATGTAAACTTGGCCTGAGACCGTTGTGCTTAAGACCTGCTGGATCACATTTCAGTTTAGTTTTCTTGCTCAACAGCTTCGCCACAATCATCTTCTGTTAATCTGTAGGTTTCAGCTGCTGCCAGTGTCTTTGCTTCTTCTTCTGGGTGTTTGTCAGATTTACATTAAATGTAATGGTTGAACTTGTATTCCTATAATAGCGTGACCTGGCCACCTAGCGTTTAGTCTTTCTCTTTACTCTCTTGTTAAATTGAGATGAGGGAAAACAAGACCAAGTATACAACCCTGATGGGAGACTTTAATGCCAAAGTAAGAAGACGTAGCAATGAAGAATCCGATATAGTAGGCCCGCACACATATGGAGATAGAAATGAAAGAGGAGATAGGCTCATCACTTATGCAAATAAAGAAGATTTGATCATTTGTAACACCTTTTTCAAGAAGAACAAAGCAAGATATTGGACATGGGAAAGCCCAAATGGGCAAACAAGAAATCAGATCGATTACATCCCAGCTAGCCAGAAAGGAATCCTGAAGAACTGTGAAGTAATTATGAGAGTAGATATAGGAAGCGACCATAGATTAGAGAAAAAATTCACCTGAATAGAAAATTACGACGGGCGGCACGGTGGTGTAGTGGTTAACGCTGTCGCCTCACAGCAAGAAGGTCCGGGTTCGAGCCCCGTGGCCGGCGAGGGCCTTTCTGTGCGGAGTTTGCATGTTCTCCCCGTGTCCGCGTGGGTTTCCTCCGGGTGCTCCGGTTTCCCCCACAGTCCAAAGACATGCAGGTTAGGTTAACTGGTGACTCTAAATTGACCGTAGGTGTGAATGTGAGTGTGAATGGTTGTCTGTGTCTATGTGTCAGCCCTGTGATGACCTGGCGACTTGTCCAGGGTGTACCCCGCCTTTCGCCCGTAGTCAGCTGGGATAGGCTCCAGCTTGCCTGCGACCCTGTAGAACAGGATAAAGCGGCTAGAGATAATGAGATGAGAAAATTATGACCCCTTAGAGGAAAGAAGAAACCGATGATAGACATCCGATTGCTAGAAGAAAAGAAAGAACAATACGGTACCAGCTTGAGCTAACTAACGGGTCTGAAGCCTTATCAACTAACTTGGATATCGATGAAATGTATGATGCCACGGTAGGAACAGTTATGGAAACAGCATCTCGTGACCAAGATGGCGCTGGCGAGGCAGGCAACCGTTGTACCTGCTCCGGTTGTTTTTGCGTATTTAGCGTTAAATATTGTTATTTTCAGCTTTTTTGTACAGCCTGCACTCTAACTACGTACACCAGACAGACTCTGATAGACATTGGAGAGAAGTGCAATGTTTTTTTATTTTTAAGGGAATTCAGCTCCACACTGCTGGACAAGATACTGCGGGGGTCCTACAACAATGGAGGGCACGCCAAGTTCAGGCCGAGGAAAAGATCCAGAGGCAAACGAGCGGGAACCAGGAACCGACTATCGCCCCATAGCCCTAACATCTGTGGTGATGAAGGTGTTTCGAAAGGCTAGTCAAACCCCTCATCACCTCCTCCCTGCCTGCTACCCTGGATCCGCTACAGTTTGCCTATCGTTCTAGCAGATCCACGGACGACGCCATTTCTCACCTACTTCACACCACCTTGGCTCATCTGGACACCAAGAGGGGATCCTACGCTAGACTGCTGTTCATTGACTACAGCTCAGCGTTTAACACCATAATCCCCTCCAGGCTGGTCCAAAAACTGTGTGATCTCAGCCTGCACCCCTCATTGTGCCAGTGGATCCACAGCTTCCTTACAAGCAGACCACAGGTGGTACGTGTAGGCCGCCACACTTCATCTCCCCTCACCCTCAACACTGGTTCCCCCCAAGGATGCGTTCTGAGCCCTTTGCTGTACTCCCTGGACACTCATGACTGTATGGCCACTTCAAACTCCAACACCATCATTAAGTTTGCTGATGATACAGTTGTGGTGGGCTTCATCTCCAATAACGATGAGTCTGCCTACCGGACCGAGATTAAATATCTCGCGAACTGGAGTGAGGAGAACAACCTCACACCCAACACCAGCAAAACGAAGGAGCTGATAGTGGACTTCAGCAGGAAGCAGCAGAGGGACCTCCAACCCATCTGCATCAACGGGGCCCAGGTAGAGAGAGTGGACAATTTCAAATACCTGGGAGTCCACATCTCACAGGACCTCTCTTGGTCTTGTCATACCAACACTCTGGTTAAGAAAGGCCACCAGCGCCTCTACTTCTTCAGGAGACTGAAGGACTTCAAACTCCCACTTAAGGTACTAAGGAACTTTTACTCCTGCATTATTGAGAGAGTGTCCTGAGTGGGAGCATCACTAACTGGATGGGAAGCACCACCAGGAGAGATCAGCTGGCTCTTAGGAGGGTGGTTCGCTCTGCTGAGAGAACCATCAGGACCACCCTCCCTAACCTACAGGACATTTATTCCAACCACTGCAGGGACAGAGCCAGGAAGATCGCCAGCGACCCCAGCCACCGAAATAATAGACTGTTCTCCCTGCTGCTTTCAGGGAGACGTTACTGACAGCTGAAGGCCAACACTGAGAGAATGAGGAGGAGCTTCTTCCCTCAGGCCATCAGACTATTGAACTATTCATAATGATAACAAGGTACACTATTATGCACTACTGCACTTTGGACTTTAAGGACTCGTAACCGCACAATCACCACATCTCTGACATGCTTCCACTCAGTAATATAGCTTGAGGTTTTCCCCTCCTTCCCCTTTATTTCTATTGTTTTTGATTTATCTTATCTATATACTTTTATACTCGCAACAACCTAAGGTACATAAGAATCACTGTAATTACTTGTAATTATATGTGACAAATAAAACTTGAACAAATCTGGCAATGAAGAAGCATAATGTCCGTAGTAAGAATAGTTCGTCGGGTAAATAAATCAGAGATCTCAACGAGAAAAGAAAAATTCTCAAGCAAAAGGCAGTGAAGACGGACACGGAAAAGATAAGAGTTAATCGAAACGACCAAAAATTTTGTGCAAGCTCAGAAGACAGAATTCTAAGAAGAAATCTGATGCAGTGCCTTGAAAAAGTATTCATACCCCTTGAACTTTTTCACATTTTTCCACCTTACAACCACGAACTTAAAAGTTTTTTATTGAGATTTTATGTGATAGACCAACACAGAGTAGCACATAATTGTGAAGTGAAACGAAAATGATAAATGGTCTTCAAAATTTTAAACAAATAAAAATCTGAAAAATGTGGTGTGCATTAGTATTCAGCCCCCTGTACTCTGATACCTCTAAATACAATCCAGTGCAATCAATTGCCTTCAGAAGTCATCTAATTAGTTAATAGAGTCCTACTGTGTGTAATTTACTCTCAGCATAAATACACTTGTTCTGTGAAGGCCTCAGTGGTTTGTTAGAGAACACTGAAGAACAAACAGCATCATGAAGACCAAAGAACTCACCAGACAGGTCAGGGATAAAGTTCTGGAGAAGTTTAAAGCAGGGTTAGGTTATAAAAAAATATCCCAAGCTCTGAACATCTCAAGAAGCACTGTTCAATCCATCATTCAAAAATGGAAAAAGTATGGCACAACTGCAAACCTACCAAGACATGGCCGTCCACCTAAACTGACAGAGCGAGCAAGGAGAGCACTGGTCAGAGAAGCAGCCAAGAGGCCCATGATCACTCTGGAGGAGCTGCAGAAATCCACAGCTCAGGTGGGAGAATCTGTGCACAGGACAACTATAAGTCGTACACTCCACAAATCTGGCCTTTTTGGAAGAGTGGCAAGAAGAAAGCCATTGTTGAAAGACAGGCATAAGAAGCCCCGTTTGCAGTTTGCCAGAAGCCATGTAGGGGACACAGCAAACATGTGGAAGAAGGTGCTTTGGTCAGATGAGACCAAAGTTGAACTTTTTGGCCTAAATGCAAAGCGCTATGTGTGGCAGAAAACGAACACTGCTCATCACCCTGCACACACCATCCCCACTGTGAAACGTAGTAGAGCAGATAAGCAGATGAATCGTGCACAAGATGATAAAAGCATGAAACTTTCAGGGTTTGTTCTTGAGGGCATAACAATTAATTTAAGATCTGGAGGCGCTCTCAGTTTGACCTTGGAGGTCAATTAGAGGTCATTGAGGTCATCAATAGGACATTTCTATGCATGAGAGCTGAAATGGGTGTGTTTTGGGGAGCAATTTTGCTAAAAATGTACAGTAAGTATAAATATGCATGTATTAAGGCATAATCAAGTAAATAAACATATAGATATACACCCATTGAGGTAAATGAATGAAATAAACAAAAAACGTAATGATAATAACGTAAAATTGGGAAATGGCAGATGAACTGTAACTGATAGATACCCAGGTAAACTACATCATAAATTTAATCATTATATATATATATATATATTCAAATCATGACTTAAACCAAACAAACAGCTTGAAAGCTATAGTCCGACAGATGAGGGGGAAAGGGACAAGAAGGAGAGTGGAACCATGTACACACGTACCAAGAAACTGGAAGGATTTCTTATCTGTTAGTGAAAACAAAACAGAATTGTTCCACTTTTTTTCTGTTCAAATTGCTGCCATGGCATTAGCTCCTGGCAAAGAAGTATATGCCACAAACGAAAAAAAAAATGTCCTCAGCTCTCCGGTTGACTGTGATGTAAGTAATTTGGTTCCATGCACTCAAGAGGAGGCAGACACAAGGCTATTCCTTCATGTGGCAGATGCTGCTAAAAAGGGACTTAAAGGAACAGTCCACCGTACTTCCATAATGAAATATGTTCTTCTCTGAATTGAGACGAGCTGATCCGTACCTCTCTGAGCTTTGCGCGACCTCCCAGTCAGTCAGACGCGCTGTTACTCCTGTTAGCAATGTAGCTAGGCTCAGCATGGCCAATGGTATTTTTTGGGGCTGTAGTTAGACGCGACCAAACTCTTCCGCGTTTTTCCTGTTTACATAGGTTTATATGACCAGTGACATGAAACAAAATTCAGTTACACAAATTGAAACGTGGCGATTTTCTATGCTATGGAAAGTCCGCACTATAATGACAGGCATACTAACACCTTCTGCGCGCTTCGACAGCGCATGGATACCTTCACTCCTGTTTTCCCCCCTCTCCCCCGCCCCCCTGACTAGACTGTGTTCCAAGGAGTGCAGGCGACTTGTCTTGGTGGTCACGTTGGTTGTATTAACGGAAGTTAGGGGGGGCGAGGGAGAGAAAAAAAAAAAACAGGAGTGAAGGTATCAATGCGCTGTCAAAGCGCGCAGAAGGTGTTAGTACGCCTGTCATTATAGTGCGGACTTTCCATAGCATAGAAAATCGCCACATTTCAATTTGTGTAACTGAACTTTGTTTCATGTCACTGGTCATATAAACCTATGTAAACAGGAAAAACGTGGAAGAGTTTGGTCGCATCTAACTACAGCCCCAAAAAATACCATTGGCCATGCTGAGCCTAGCTACATTGCTAACAGGAGTAACAGCGCGTCTGACTGACTGGGAGGTCGTACAAAGCTCGGAGAGGTACGGATCAGCCCGTCTCAATTCAGAGAAGAACATATTTCATTATGGAAGTACGGTGGACTGTTCCTTTAAGAATGTGTTAGTTAGAACAGTGGATTCAGATGTGGTTGTCTTGGCAGTGGCTGTATTTCAGAAAGTTGACCTTGAAGAAATGTGGATAGCCTTTGGAACTGGTGGCACTTTCTGCTATATTGGCATCCACAAGATGGTTGCTGCTCTTGGTCCTTCCACTAGCGATGCTTTGCTCGCATTTCATTCTTTCACTGGCTGTGATACAACATCAGCATTCTGTGGCCGTGGTAAAAAGACTGCTTGGGACACGTGGCTTGTGTACCCAGAAGTCACGGAGGCTTTTCACGAAATGTTGCAAATGCCACAAGAACTGAGTGACCTGTCTTTGTCACAGCTGGAACGCTTTGTTGTTCTCATTTATGACAGAACAAGTGCATGTGTAGGTGTCAATGAGGCACGGAAACATCTTTTCACACGAAAGTCAAGATCGTTGGAAAACATCCCCCCTACACAAGCTGCTTTGAGACAACACATCAAACGAGCCATGTATCAGGCTCATGTATGGAACCTTGCCTTGGTTATTAGGCCCCAGTTGCCAAGTCCTTCAGACTGGGGATGGGTTAACAGTGACGATGGATGGCAGCCACTTTGGACAACACTACCTGAGGCCTCACACTCGTGCTATGAGCTTTTGCATTGTGGTTGCAAAAAGGGCTGTTGTGGTCACTGCAAATGCAAAAAGGCAGAATTGAAGTGTACTGCCCTTTGTGCATGTTCTGGAGACTGCAATGATTAGAATACTCACATTAGGCCTGTATCACTTGTATCACTCATTTGGAAGTCGTTTTACAATTACAAAGTATATACTGCTTGGCAATATGCTACAAAATCATAAAAGTTGTTGAAATTGACATAACACATCATATATTTTAGAGTGACCTTCATCTTAACCTTGACTTAAGTGTAATATCACTATAAATGGACCCTCATGACCTAGAAAAATGGAAATCCACATGTAATTACAATTTTTCGTCACACTTGTATAATAAAATGCCCCAATTTTTAATCCTGTCCATTGAAATTGCACATAAGGGTCGATGACCTCTAAATGACCTCCAAGGTCAAACTGAGAGCGCCTCCAGATCTTAAATTAATTGTTATGCCCTGGAGAACAAACCCTGAAAGTTTCATGCTTTTATCATGTTGTGCACGATTCTTATGTTTATAGGGCTTTAACAGCTCTACTAATGGTGGTGGCAGCATCATGCTATGGGGATGCTTTTCTTCAGCAGGGACAGGGAAGCTGGTCAGAGTTGATGGGAAGATGGATGGAGCGAAATACAGGGCAATCCTGGAAGAAAACCTGTTGGAGGCTGCAAAAGACTTGAGACTGGGAAGGAGATTCACCTTCCAGCAAGACAATGACCCTAAACATACAGCCAGAGCTACAATGGAATGGTTTAGATCAAAGAATATTCATGTGTTAGAATGGCCCAGTCAAAGTCCAGACCTCAACCCCGTTGAGCATCTGTGGCAAGACTTGAAAATTGCTGTTCACAGACGCTCTCCATCCAATCTGGCTGAGCTTGAGCTATTTTGCAAAGAAGAATGGGCAAAAATTTCAGTGTCTAGATGTGCAAAGCTGGTAGAGACATACCACAAAAGACTCGCAGCTGTAATTGCAGCAAAAGGTGGCTCTACAAAGTATTGACGCAGGGGGGCTGAATACTAATGCACACCACGTTTTTCAGATTTTTATTTGTTTAAAATTTTGAAGACCATTTATCATTTTCGTTTCACTTCACAATTATGCGCTACTCTGTGTTGGTCTATCACATAAAATCTCAATAAAAAAAACTTTTAAGTTCGTGGTTGTAAGGTGGAAAAATGTGAAAAAGTTCAAGGGGTATGAATACTTTTTCAAGGCACTGTATGATACGGCGTATTCTTGAAGTTGGAAAGGGCCCAAAAGAATTTGAGAAAACCAGCAAGTGCAAGTCCATTATGAGCAGGGTGAAAGACAAAGGCGGAATTTTAAGAACGAAGAGATCTGATATACTCACGATTCCTATGAAGAACTGGACACTTCGCAAGTTAATTTTCAAGAAACGTACAGGTTTTTCAAGTGACACTTCCGAGATTCCACCTATTATAAGAGATAGCATATGCCCTGAAGACCTGTAAGCAATTACAGGCTCCAGGAAATGACCAGATTACAGCTGACATCTTGAAATTAGGAGGCGAGGAAATTTTAGCACAAATCACTAAACTCTCCAACAGAATTATCATGGACTAGAAAAAGCACTCGGAGAGTACAGACCTCCGCCAAGAATCCTTTAAAAAATTCTGGGATCAGAAGGTGATCCGGATCACTGCCAAAATTTAATGGATTGTTACTTGTGCCCAGTCACACCTCTGGAAAAAATTTCAGAGCTATCCATTCATAACTTTTTCCGTAATGTTGCTAACAGAGGGACGGCACGGTGGTGTAGTGGTTAGCGCTGTCGCCTCACAGCAAGAAGGTCCGGGTTCGAGCCCCGTGGCCGGCGAGGGCCTTTCTGTGCGGAGTTTGCATGTTCTCCCCGTGTCCGCGTGGGTTTCCTCCGGGTGCTCCGGTTTCCCCCACAGTCCAAAGACATGCAGGTTAGGTTAACTGGTGACTCTAAATTGACCGTAGGTGTGAATGTGAGTGTGAATGGTTGTCTGTGTCTTTGTGTCAGTCCTGTGATGACCTGGCGACTTGTCCAGGGTGTACCCCGCCTTTCGCCCGTAGTCAGCTGGGATAGGCTCCAGCTTGCCTGCGACCCTGTAGAACAGGATAAAGCAGCTAGAGATAATGAGATGAGATGAATGAGATGAGAGTTGCTAACAGACAAACCAACGCTACCGAAAACATAACCTCCTTGGCGGTGGTAAAAAGAAAATACCAAAACAGTGGAACAATGCAAACATGATACTCTGATACAAGAAGGGCAATGAAGCAGATATAAAGAACTACAGACCTATCAGTTTACTTTCCCATTTATACAAACTCTTCACCAGAGCAGGCCTAGAAATTCATATAGTTTTTCACCAGCCAGCTGGACTAGTTACCTTCCAAAGTAACTCGCCAAACAGAAAATCAACTCGCCAAAATTTGTTCATGTATGAATTTTACTTCTGTCAAAAATAACACGAGAGAGTAGTTACCATTGTTCATGACTAATGTGCATTTATTTCAAGACCCAAGTATTTTGATACTGTTTTTAAATACATAAATGAGAACAACACAGAGCACCATAATATAATATCAACAACTTGGTGTATGAGTATTGAAAGCAAATATACTTACTATCATGACTATAGCACCCAAAATATGTCCAACATACTTTCTGTATTTAACCATTTATGAGAGAGAAAGCATTAGGAGCTTCACGTTGACTAGGAATCAACTTGAAAAAAATTAATTATTCCATAAAAATCGTATCGCAGCCAAGGCCTACCCTGCTCCCATGTTTGCTTATAAGTCCTTTGTCGTTTCTCCTTCTGGTACGCTTTACCGGCGGCCTTTTTCTCCTCTTCAGACCGAGGTCGCTTTGTCCCCGTGTCTGGTGGTTTCTGTACACCTTTCAGAAAATTCCACATCGCAACGTAGCTTTGGCAGATGTAGATGTGAACAACAACAAAAACACGCGTTTAAATGGGCGATAATGTGGCCACATCTATTGAATTTGATAATGTGATTACCGCGATATTCAACGAGATGCATTATATGCATGTGCAGTAGTGAAAAAACCGACAGCCTGACTCATGCACGATATGATTCGGAATTCTTCGGTATTTTCCGTCCTGCCGATAAACACATCGATTAATACGGACACGGCACACGCTTAATATGTGGCGGCTTTAGTTGACGGTGTGTCTGAATCTTCGCTTCATATATATTTTTTATTTTCAACTAGCCAGCTGGGCTGCCTAGTGACAGGAATTACCCGCCAAATGACAAATTAAGTCGCCTCGGGCGACCGGACCACCGCGAATTTCGAGCCGTGCCAGAGTCATCATGAATAGGAGTGAAAGAATAACGGACGGAAACCAACCTAGAGAACAAGCAGGTTTCTGTAAAGATTTTGACAGTAGACCACCTGCAATCCATCAACTGACTGAGAAAAATCTGCCGAATACCAGAAAAATATTTGCATAGGATTTATCGACTACGAAAAAACATTTGATACAATAGATCATAAGCAATTATAAAAGTACTACGAAAATTGGAGAGTCAATGAAAATTACGTAGTGCTTATTAGAGAAATTTATAAAAACGCAACGGCAAGAGTCCACACTGACGATGAGCAATTGGAGGAAATCAAGATTGATAGACGAATATGACAAGGAGACCCCAACAGTACGAAGCTGTTCACAACCGGTTTAGAAGAAGTTTTCAAAGAAATAGAATTAGAACGGAAAAAAATTAGGACCGACGGTGAAACACTGGCTGGACTCCGATTTGCAGAAGACGTGCTGGTGGTCACAGAAAAAACAGAGCGTCAATTCCAAATTATCAGTTCTCAAAGTAAGAAAGTTGGCCTCAAGATTCAAAAAGGTAAAACCGAATATATGACAAATTTTGAGGAAGACGGAGTTATTAAGATCGAACAAGATCCAATCAAGAAGGTCAACCAATACAAATACCTTGGCCAGACTATAAGTCTAGAAGACAGAAACGGAATTTAAAATGAGGATAAATGGTGGATGGAAGGCCTTTGGGAGGTACAAAAACATCTTTTGCGATAAAAGCCTGCCAATATCTCTTAAAAGGAAGGTTTTCAACCAGGTTATCGTCCCAACGGTCGCATATGGCTCAGAAACATGGTCTTTGACTAAGGCGATGGAAAATAAAATTCGAACAATGGAAAGATGGATGCGTCTTAAGAATAAAACTCAAGGTTAAGTCAAGTCAAGTTTGTTTGTATAGCGCTTTTAACAATAAATATTGTCTCAAAGCAGCTTTACAGAATTTGAACGACTTAAAATGAGCTAATTTTATCCCTAATCTATCCCCAATGAGCAAGCCTGTGGCGACGGTAGCAAGGAAAAACTCCCTCAGACAACATGAGGAAGAAACCTCGAGAGGGACCAGACTCAAAAGGGAACCCATCCTCATTTGGGCAACAACAGACAACATGACTATAACATTAGCAGTCCTAACATAAAGTCAGTTTCGTTGATGCTATAAACCCCCCACCGACAGAAACCTGAGCGCAAAACTGTGCACGACAACTGCAGTCCCAAAGTCAGCAAGTCAACCGCAGTCCCCAGCCACAAAAGCACCACTGCAAGCGTCCTCCAGGCACGACCCCCAACTGTCCACATGGGGCCGCCCTCCACAGGAGCGATGCGATGAGACTCCAACCAGACACAGGGTATCAGGATGGATCAGGCAGGTCCGAGGAGCAGAAGAGGTCAGCATCTCGATCCCAGGACCAACATGTAACTCAGAGGGACAGATGGGGGGGGGCTTAGAGTATCAGCTGGACAAATACGTGAAAGAACTGGTTTTGCTAACGTTCTAATAGAAACTAAGAAAAGGAAATGGAGAGGCCACTTAATGCAGAGAACTGATAACAGATGGACCATGAAAACAACAGTATGGCAACCGCGGACTGGTGAAAGTAAACGAGGTCGGCAGAAGAAACGATGGCGGGACGAGCTGGAAGCGTTTGGAGGTCGGCAGTGGGAGAGAACTGCAGTCAACTGGAAGGAGTGGAAGAATTTAGAGGAGGGCTTCATCCAGCAGTGGACAGATACAGCTACAAACTAAACTAGACTTTACTCTTGTTAAATTGCATCAGTTGGGAAAATACAAGGTTTTACGATCAGGTTGAGAAATGAAAGCAAGAAACAGCAAGCAGGCACTTCTGCTGTACAAACCACAACAGAGAACCATCCAAGGAGCGCTACAGAAGAGTGATGTGACGGTGCGTCTTTATACAATCACGTTTCTGCTGTAATGGATTGGGAAGATGATCTTGAATGATTAAGAGGACTAAACAGGGGCCCTGGAGCACGTCAGGCAATGGACTCCTGAAGGGCATAACAGAAAAGCATTCACTTACACTCTCAGGGGGGAAGAAAGGGCGCTACTCCTTATTGTTAGGGTGGCGTTGTCAAGCGTTTGAGAATCACAGATACATATTCATGGTGTAAAAGTTAAAAGAATGACCCTAGTGACAATGAAAGGTAAATATTAGCACACTAATTTCTGAGAGAGTGTATTAACATCATTAAGAAATCGAGTCCTGAGGAATGGCATGACTGTTATATTCTCTTCCCTGGCAACACTCGGCACTTATGAGAATCTGGGCGCACACGTATGAGGAAGAGGGCAGACAGCACGTTCTTCTGAGTGATGTAACGTGGCAGCAGTTCAAAAAAGAAGCCTTCACTCTGCCCTGTTGTTAGTCTGGTTAACACCAGACCATATCACAAGTGAAATATGGTCTGGAATCCGCCTATTGAATTTCTCGTAGGGGAGGTGTGGTTTACGATTGTCAACGGCCGTTTATTGGACGTTGCGAATGTCTATCATTAGGCGTATACGTAGCCCATGGCAAATCATGGCAGTTGTACCCGGTGACGTAGTTAGAGCGACGAAGAAGACGAAGAGGCAACTCTTGATAGCATTTTCCTACTCTGGACCAAGCTGTGCCGCAGAAATCCCGAGATCGCCTGCCTCCTTTACCTGGTCTTCCACCAAGGCAGTCAGTGGCGAGACTACCGCAACGACCGGGGTTTGGCTAAACCCCATCTGCTTAGCCACTAAGGGGGCTAGTTGGTAAATGAGACTTTTACCAAACCCTGTCAGGAGCAAGGCAAAGGCATCTGTCTTCGTGTCAACGAAAGACTGTAACGCCAAACACTGTTCTTTTTTTTAAAACAAACTTTCGCTCTAAACTATTCAGAACAGTGTCTAAAGCGTGGTCGAAAGTTTGGTTCGTATCGCTCGCCGCCATGTTAAATGTGATCCGTAAACAGTCCCAAATAAACTACAAGCTTCCGTTTGTCGAGTAGTACGCGTCACCGTCTTTCCACCCCTCCCCACTCTCTGATTGGCTCCCTAACTCAGGCGAGCCTTTAGACCATAGTTTCCATGCTGTCTTTTCAGATCGGAATGATTGTGCAAAGCAGCATGGGATTTCCCAGGCTACCCTGTTGTATGGTCAGGTAGAAGAAGTGTCATCGGATAGGATCGAATGATCAAAAAAAAAAAGAAGCAGGAACTGGACTGGGCGGCACGGTGGTGTAGTGGTTAGCGCAGTCGCCTCACAGCAAGAAGGTCCTGGGTTCGAGCCCCGGGGCCGGCGAGGGCCTTTCTGTGCGGAGTTTGCATGTTCTCCCCGTGTCCGCGTGGGTTTCCTCCGGGTGCTCCGGTTTCCCCCACAGTCCAAAGACATGCAGGTTAGGTTAACTGGTGACTCTAAATTGACCGTAGGTGTGAATGTGAGTGTGAATGGTTGTCTGTGTCTATGTGTCAGCCCTGTGATGACCTGGCGACTTGTCCAGGGTGTACCCCGCCTTTCGCCCGTAGTCAGCTGGGATAGGCTCCAGCTTGCCTGCGACCCTGTAGAACAGGATAAAGCGGCTAGAGATAATGAGATGAGATGAGGAACTGGACTGTAGGACTAGGGTAAGGTTTTCTCACAAAGCCCCAGCATCACCTCCGGAGCAGATTCAGGTACCTGGAGGTTGATTAAGTTCCTCGTTAGGATTGTGCTCCTTGATGATCTCAAATGACTGACTGTACTTCTCAGACGATTCCTCCCGGCCGATGATGCTCAGATCATAGGCGTCCAGGACTACAAATCTGAACTTGGGAACAGGGCTGAAATGGTAAGCGTAGACGTCATCCATCTGGTCATCTCTCTCCTCTTCTCCTTTGACCGTACTGTTAAGAGCAGAGGAGAACAGGGCGCTCCTGGTGAAGTTGTAGAACTCGTGGTTGCCCCACACATGATGAACCTGAGCCGAGCAGCTCCTGAATTCATCCATCACCTTCTGCAGAGCTTCATCTGATGCGCCGTGCTGCCTGTTGAAGCCGTCGATGATGTCTCCGAGCTGCAGGATGAAGCTGGGCTTCACCTCTTCTTCATTCCAGTGCCTGATGGCATTCCTCAGCAGGTGCAGGCTGTTCCTGTAATAACGCTTCCGGGTACCGTGGAAATTATAACCGTCCTTTAAATCGGCGTACTGAATATCAGCGATCAAGCCGAAGGTGAACACCGGAGCCGTGCTGACTTCCATCTGAGCTCTTCTCAGAGGTTTTGCGTTCAGAAAATAAAAGTGGACAAATGTGTGAAAACAACAAGCCGGCTGTACAACAGGATTATCAACAAACCTCACCTGCTAATGTCTTCGCATCGACATGTACATTACCACTATATTAATAACAAATAATACTAATACAGTCACGCTAGACAACATTAATACAGATAAGGACTAAATCTCTCATTCATTCCATGATGTCATTACTGACTTACTCATAACAACAACTTCAGTTCCTGCTTCTTCTTCTTCCTCTTCTTCTTCAAGTGACCTGCATTTAGCAATCAGCTCAACACTGCCACCTACTGGACCTGGAGGAAATATTACAGGCGACAACTTGAGTCTGTGCAATGCTATTAAAGTGGCATTCCACCATTGGATGTATTCTACAATATATTTTATGACAACATGACTAGACAGAGAAATCTTTTAGCTTCAAAATGATATATCAAACATAATTTTTTGACAACGACAAGTATATTAATTTTGCGACCAAAGTCTCATCTCATTATCTCTAGCTGCTTTATCCTGTTCTACAGGGTCGCAGGCAAGCTGGAGCCTATCCCAGCTGACTACAGGCAAAAGGCGGGGTACACCCTGGACAAGTTGCCAGGTCATCACAGGGCTGACACATAGACACAGACAACCATTCACATTCACACCTACGGTCAATTTAGAGTCACCAGTTAACCTAACCTGCATGTGGGGGAAACCGGAGCACCCGGAGGAAACCCACGCGGACACGGGGAGAACATGCAAACTCCGCACAGAAAGGTCCTCGCCGGCCACGGGGCTCGAACCCAGGACCTTCTTGCTGTGAGGCGACAGCGCTAACCACTACACCACCGTGCCACCCGCGACCAAAGTCACCTACCCTTTTAATTTCCGCGCGGTAGTGAAACGTGATGTCATCGGCAGGTTCCCCTTCTTGTGTACCACGTGTCGGTCTATTTTTAGACCAGGAAACCCCCAAAGTGAGAGAGTCATTTCTCCTCGTATATGGGGGCCAAAAAAATTGCGAAAACTTTTGAGTTAATCTTTCAGTTAGCTAGATTTATTGGTATTATTTTTATCGCGTTCTATCCGCCATTGCTGATAATATGTGCCACGTCACGTGGTACACAAGAAGGGGAACCTGCCGATGACATCACGCGCGGAAATTGAAAGGGTAGGTGACTTTGGTCGCAAAATTAATATACTTGTCGTTGTCAAAAAATTATGTTTGATATATCATTTTGAAGCTAAAAGATTTCTCTGTCTAGTGATACCATTTATATATGTTGTCAAAATATATTGTATTTTATGACAAAGAATACATCCAATGGTGGAATGGCACTTTAAGACAATAATTAATTAATCTCATCTCGTTATCTCTAGCCGCTTTATCCTGTTCTACAGGGTCGCAGGCAAGCTGGAGCCTATCCCAGCTGACTACGGGTGAAAGGCGGGGTACACCCTGGACAAGTCGCCAGGTCATCACAGGCTGACACACAGACACAGACAACTATTCACACTCACATTCACACCTACGGTCAATTTAGAGTCACCAGTTAACCTAACCTGCATGTCTTTGGACTGTGGGGGAAACCGGAGCACCCGGAGGAAACCCACGTGGACACGGGGAGAACATGCAAACTCCACACAGAAAGGCCCTCGCCGGCCACGGGGCTTGAACCCAGACCTTCTTGCTGTGAGGCGACAGCGCTAACCACTACACCACCGTGCCGCCTGTTTATTTAATAATGACGTATTTTATTTTATAAATTATCCCCATCTCCCTTAATGAAGAGACAGGAGGCAAAGTTGAGGATGTTAAGGTTTGCGATGGGAGGTTGGGCAGGATAAGGAACGAGCACATCAGAGGGACAGCACATGTGGAGAGCTTGGGAATGAAGCTAAGAGAGATGAGACTGAGATGGTACGGGCACATCCTGAGAAGAGATGCAGAGCATGTTGGAAGGAGAATGTTGAGGATGGAGTTGCCAGGCACACGAAAACAAGGAAGGCCAAAGAGGAGATACATGGATGTGGTGAGAGAGGACATGAAAGTGGCAGGTGTGGTAGAGAAGGATGCGGAAGACAGGGAGCAATGGAGATGAAAGATCCACTGTGGCGACCCCTAATCGGGAGCAGCCAGAAGAAGAAGAAGAAGATCCATCCATCCACTATCTGTAGCCACTTATCCTGTTCTACAGGGTCGCAGCCAAGCTGGAGCCTATCCCAGCTGACTATGGGCAAGAAGCGGGGTACACCCTGGACAAGTCGCCAGGTCATCACAGGGCTGACACATAGACACAGACAACCATTCACACTCACATTCACACCTACGGTCAATTTAGAGTCACCAGTTAACCTAACCTGCATGTCTTTGGACTGTGGGGGAAACTGGAGGAAACCCATGCAGACATGGGGAGAACATGCGAACTCTACACAAAAAGGCCCAAGCCAGCCACTGGGCTCGAACCCAGGACCTTCTTGCTGTGAGGTGACAGTGCTAACTGCTACACTTATAAATTATATTTATATTATATTATTTTAATGCGCGGCATGGTGGTGTAGTGGTGAGCACTGTCACCTCACAGCAAGAAGGTCCGGGTTCGAGCCCCATGGCTGGCGAGGGCCTTTCTGTGTGGAGTTTGCATGTTCTCCCCGTGTCCGTGTGGGTTTCCTCCGGGTGCTCCGGTTTCCCCCACAGTCCAAAGACATGCAGGTTAGGTTAACTGGTGACTCTAAATTGACCGTAGGTGTGAATGTGAATGGTTGTCTGTGTCTATGTGTCAGCCCTGTGATGACCTGGCGACTTGTCCAGGGTGTACCCCGCCTTTCGCCCGTAGTCAGCTGGGATAGGCTCCAGCTTGCCTGCGACCCTGTAGAACAGGATAAAGCGGCTAGAGATAATGAGATGAGATGAGATGAGATGAGATGAGATGAGATTATTTTAATAATGACTTATTTTATCCCTGGACTACCAAAGCACCTTTGGGGTTGTATATTTCTTCGGATAACAGTGTCTGCTAAACGCCTGTAATATATTAATATTTTTATTCATTTCTACTGTAAAGGACTACTTTTATTTCTTTCAGAAAACTTTTCTTTTCTAATGTCATATTCATTTCCCAGCTCTTTTTATTTCCATCTGTTATTTTCAAATGAATGGGGAATAGTTATCTCACAAATTCAGACCAAAGCAACATCACCAGCACTGAATCAGTGCTGCCAATTTAGCAACTTTTAGTGGCCTTTCAGAGCCAACAGCCCAAATGAACAATGAACACATGACCACTTCCATTTGCCAGAAATTTCATGGCCTTCTTGTATATTCCATGCTGCTGTATGTTCACTGATTCACTACTGTCCAGAGAAGTGTGGACAGGAACAACACCACAGAAGTTGAAATGTATCTGGAGAGACGAGACTTAGATGAATCGCAAAGAGAAAAATAAGATCGTTCATGAAATCTTGACTTAATATACAATAATTGTTATATCCTGGTCGGGGTGACCGGGGGGGTCCCCCCACCTCTTTTCATTGGCATGTTTCTTCATTGATCTTTGTAGTTCATGATCCCCTATGTCACAGTGCTAAGATTGCTTAATAAAAAAAAACCCCAAAATGTACGAACTTGTGTAGGAATTGCTCAGAAAAAGCCAGCATCTGCTGTAACTTAATGTTATTTTTAACCCAAGCAATTTCCCCAAATTACTCAACCACAAGTGTACTGTTAGATACTTGTCTTTTTGGATGCCATATGCACTTTTACCACAGAACCAACTTTCATAAAGATAGTTCAACCTTTGATTTCTTCCCACACTGAATATTTTTTCCATCCTGAACTCCTTTTGAGACAAATTACTCTACATGTTTCTATAAAGAACATATAGCTTCTATGAAGAACACACTGTTGCATAAGTTTACACTGATTCTTTGGGTTTGCGCTTGAAATCAAAATAATTTATGAGTCAGGCAAAGACTTTGAGCAGTTTGGAAGTCAGACATATAGCCGTGCAGTGTGAGGATTACAACTCACAACCTTCTGTTCACTGAACTACAATCAGACAGGGGTGGGTTTCCCAAAAGCCTCTTAACACTAAGAGCATCTTAACTAAGAGAGAGAGAGCGTGTGTTCATTGTGCTGCTCGCTCTACCATTTAACGATTATCTTTGTGCTGCGATGCTTTTGGGAAACTCAGACCTGTTCAGTGACATTTAGATAAACTATGGATTGACAACCCAGGTCAACACCAGAAAAATCCCATGTTCTGTACATTTCAGAATGTGCCCTCCTATAACACCCACTTCAACTGTTATGGTTGTTAATTAGCTGATTAGTTAAATGGAAACTGGTGTTGAAGCAAATTAGAATTTTTTTTCGATGCCCGAACATGCTCGGGTGCCATCTCATAGTTAACTTGATATTATTATTATTATTATTATTATTATTATAGTTAACTTTATTATATTAGTTATACAATCAACAATAAATCAATATACAACAACAGCAATAATAAAAATAGTTGCTGTTGTTGTTGTTGTTGTTGTAGCCTATTTTTTCAAGTATAGTAAGTGATGAAAAAGATTTGTTTTCATGATACAGTAATATAGTAATCACATTTAAAATACCAACTTACAACATGAAAGAAAGTAATCGAACATCTCATCTCATCTCATCTCATTATCTCTAGCCGCTTTATCCTTCTACAGGGTCGCAGGCAAGCTAGAGCCTATCCCAGCTGACTACGGGCGAAAGGCGGGGTACACCCTGGACAAGTCGCCAGGTCATCACAGGGCTGACACATAGACACAGACAACCATTCACACTCACATTCACACCTACGGTCAATTTAGAGTCACCAGTTAACCTAACCTGCATGTCTTTGGACTGTGGGGGAAACCGGAGCACCCGGAGGAAACCCACGTGGACACGGGGAGAACATGCAAACTCCACACAGAAAGGCCCTCGCCGGCCCCGGGGCTCGAACCCAGGACCTTCTTGCTGTGAGGCGACAGCGCTAACCACTACACCACCGTGCCGCCCGTAATCGAACATAAGAGAAAATAATAAGTATGTAGTATAAGATAGGTATGCTTTTGCTTTTATCTTCTAAAGGAACCTAATTATAATATAATTCTGCAGTTATACATACATACACAGTCCTGTGCAAAAGTTTTAGGCGCCCTATATTTTTTCATACAAACTTTGACTTTAACAGATAGGATAAAGCGGCTAGAGATAATGAGATGAGATGAAATCAATATGATTCTTCCATGTAAGTTTTTCGTCTATCAATATACCTAAAAAGCGAGTGTGACTTACCTGATTGATAGGTTTGTCATTTATATAGATTCTCGCTTTTTCTTTATCGTATTTCTTATTCCTGCCTGCAAAGATAATGAAATTTGGGTTTTTTTTATGTTAAGGGACAATTTATTCACCTTGAACCATTGATTTACTTTGTACAATTCTTTATTTATAGATATCACTAAGATGTCAAAATTTTTGTGGGACATAAATAAATTTGTATCGTCTGCAAATAACAAAGTAAATAATTTCTTTGATACCGATGCCAAGTCATTTACATAAATCAGAAACAAAAGGGGACCGAGAATGGATCCTTGAGGTACACCACATGTTATGACATTTTGGGAAGAATTGTTATTTCAATGAGAGACGAATTGTTTTCTGTCAGTCAAATAGTCTTTTAGCCAATGTAGGGCAGAACCATTAAATCCATAGGTGATAAGTTTGTCATGTAGTATGTTGTGATCTACTGTATCGAAAGCTTTGGAAAGGTCAAGAAATATTCCTATAGTGTATTCATTATTTTCTAAAGATGTGGTGATTTTATCAACAAATTGTAAAAGTGCCATGTATGTCGAATATTTTTTTCGAAATCCATATTGATGTGTATATAAGATATTATTAATTTCTAGGTGATTTATGATCCGCTTATAAACTACTTTTACCAGGATTTTTGAGAAGGCCGGTAAGATAGATATTGGGCAATAATTGGTAAATATGCAGGGATCTCCAGCTTTGTATAGTGGTATAACTTTTGCTATCTTTAAGTCTGTTGGCACTATTCCACTTTTCAGAGAAGTCTTAAAAACATGTGTAATTGGCTCTAAAATTTCGAGAACAATCTGTTTTAAGAGCAGGGCACTTAGTCCATCTTGACCAGGGGCTGCATTTTTTAAATTGATAATAATATCGTGAATTTCTGTTGTGGTAGGTTCTTCGAAAGAGCTTATAGATGGGTAAGAATTTTGAAGGTATGATGAGGGAGAGCGATCAGTCACATCTATTTCTTTCGCCAGAGAGGGGCCAATGTTCACAAAAAAACCAGTGAATTTGTCAACTATGGCTTTTGGATCAGATACCTCTAATTCTCCTTCATAAAATTTAGTAAGAAGAACATTAGTTACTTTTTTTCTGTTAAGAATTTAATTGATTAGTTTCCAGGTGTTTCTTATGTTAGTGGATGCAGAGGTCTTGGTAATATTTTCTTTTGGATTTATGAATCAGACTGTTACATTTATTTCTGTACGATTTATATCTATGTAATGTTGTTGGTGTAGGATTCTTTATATATTTCTTGTAGAGTCTATTTTTCAGCGGCACGGTGGTGTAGTGGTTAGCGCTGTCGCCTCACAGCAAGAAGGTCCGGGTTCGAGCCCCGTGGCCGGCGAGGGCCTTTCTGTGTGGAGTTTGCATGTTCTCCCTGTGTCCACGTGGGTTTCCTCCGGGTGCTCCGGTTTCCCCCACAGTCCAAAGACATGCAGGTTAGGTTAACTGGCGACTCTAAATTGACCGTAGGTGTGAATGTGAGTGTGAATGGTTGTCTACGTGTCAGCCCTGTGATGACCTGGCGACTTGTCCAGGGTGTACCCCGCCTTTCGCCCGTAGTCAGCTGGGATAGGCTCCAGCTTGCCTGTGACCCTGCAGAACAGGATAAAGCGGCTACAGATAATGAGATGAGATGAGTCTATTTTTCATATTGGAGGACTTGCGCAGGCCTGTCGTGAGCCAAGGCTTGCCAATACCCAGGTTGCACTTTGCTGTAGTTGTTGTAAGTGGGAAACATGTATCAAAATGCGAATTGAAAATTTGTTGGAAATTGCAATAAGCAGTATTTGCATTTGTGTTTTCATATACGCCTTCCCAGATTTTGTCTGATAAAACATGTTTAAATCTGTCAATATTCTCATCTCATCTCATTATCTCTAGCCGCTTTATCCTGTTCTACAGGGTCACAGGCAAGCTGGAGCCTATCCCAGCTGACTACGGGCGAGAGGCGGGGTACACCCTGGACAAGTCGCCAGGTCATCACAGGGCTGACACATAGACAACCATTCACACTCACATTCACACCTACGGTCAATTTAGAGTCACCAGTTAACCTAACCTGCATGTCTTTGGACTGTGGGGGAAACCGGAGCACCCGGAGGAAACCCACGCGGACACGGAGAGAACATGCAAAGTCCGCACAGAAAGGCCCTCACCGGCCACGGGGCTCGAACCCGGACCTTCTTGCTGTGAGGCGACAGTGCTAACCACTACACCACCGTGCCGCCCCTTTCTTATCTCTATTACATGCATATTTTGTAATGTAGAATATTAGAAAGTGATCGGATATATCTGCAACAAGGAGACCTGATGTGTTGGAGCTTGATAAAGAGTTCATCATAATATTATCTATTAATGTTGCTGATTTGTTTGTTAATCTTGACGGTTTGTTGATGGTTGGGTAATAGCTACACGAATACAATGTATTTAGGAAGTCTGCAGTTAATGAGTGATTTTCATTTTTTAGAAGATCAAGATTGAAATCACCGACTAAGTAACAGTTTTTGCCTTCCTTATCAATAGCACCTAAGGTTGGGGTAAGGTGACTTATAAATGTTTTTATATCTGAATTTGGGGGTCGATATATGCAGCCTATTATAAGACCTTTTTCCATTGGAGAGGAAGATGGAGGGATTTCTATAAAGATTGATTCAAATTTTTCTTCTTCTACTTGTATGGCAAGGTCCTTTCGTTCTATGAATTGAAGGCTCTCGTGTATTAGGATAGACACTCCCACACCCAGTCTCGTCAATCTACAACTATGTACAGAAGCATAATTAGTTATATCATACAGATGTAAAGTAGAATATTGTAGCCATGTCTCAGTTACCCCTTTTCCACCAAATCAGTTCCAGGGCTGGTTCGGGGTCAGTGCTGGTGCTGGTTCACAACTCATTCAACTTGTGAGCCAGCTGAGAACCAGTTTGCTTTTCCATAGCTCAGGGTGCTAAGGGGAGCCACGTCATTACGTCGCTGTATACGTCAGTTACGTCACTGTGTTTGCGTAAACCTTGGCGAGAACATCGAAGCAACAACAACACGGAGAAGAAGAAGCAGCAACAACAATAATGGATGACTTTGCGTTTGTACAGCTGCTGCTTCTCGTTGCTTAAAAATGGCGACCTTTCATGGTCTTGCTATTGTTGTTGGTCTTAACAACTCCGCCCCCCCGCTGACGTAAGCGGTTCTTTCCTCTGGCCCAGCAAAGAGCTGGTGCTAGCCTGGAACCGGTTTTTCTGGCCCCAGAGCCAGTTCTTTGTCAGTGGAAACAGAAAACCCAGTTCCAAACTAAGCACTGACCCCGAACCAGCCCTGGAACTGCTTTGGTGGAAAAGGGGCAAGTGAGACCAATGATTGAAAACTCATGGAGGAGAGTGGACAGGTAATGTACAAAGTGGTTGTGGTTATGTGGGAGACCTCTAGTATTGAGATGTAAAATTGAAAATGTATTCTGGGATAGTGTATTGCACAAAGTGTTAAACAAGTTCTTTGAGTAATACTAGCATGAATTGCTTTTGGAGTTTCTTAAGAAATTTACATCAGGGTCCCAGTTATCTGTATATTTAGAATCATTTTCATATTCACTATTCAAGAAAAAAGGATCAAAAATCAAACTGTCATTTTCAAATATGTTTGGACATATACCTATAGTTTGAATTCCTTGTTTTCCTGTACCAATAGTAGTAGTGGACATACCGTAGTCATAAATAACATACATGTACAACAATAATGTCAATACTATCAAGAGGATCATCGTCTTTAATGTATATCAGGGTTGTGTTTCTTTCGGATGACTAGTCTATCATAGTTCAGTACAGCATACTCTCCACGATTTCTTGCGGCTCTCAGTTCCGGGAGAAGTTCTGCTCATTTTTTTCGAACTGCCTCGGAGAAGTCTTCATTGATGTAGATTGGCGTGTTCTTTAGGTGAGATCTTGCCCGGTTTAAAATGAGTTGCTTGTCTTTGTACCGTAGGAGTTTAACGACAACTTGTCTCGGTTGTGGTTTTCCTTGTTGATAGCGCCGTTCCAATGTGCCCTTTCAATCTCGATATCCTTTGCTTCCAACTTTAGGTTCTTTGTGAATATGTCTCTTACCTTGACCTCAGTGTTTGCCCAAGTTTCCCTGATATCGTCTCCTTCAATCCCGTCAATGATAATATTTTTGTGTCGGCTTTGATTCTCCAAGTATTCACCTTTTTGGCCATCTCTGATTCATCTTTCAGTTTAGAATTCTTACTTGAATCTTTCATTGAAGCTTTAAGCGAGTCTATTTCGGCTTGCGAGTATTGGAGGGACGTTTTTAGGTCCTGGACTTCCCTAGCCAGCGAATCAATCCTCTTATTCGATGAGTCCATTAACATTTGGGTAAAGTTTTGGAAGATAGATTCCTGCCTTTTCAGGAGGTCTTCATAGTACGGTTTGTTTTGATCGAGCATTTCTTTCATTTCTTTCACGGTTACCATGTCGTCATCGGCTGGCACCTTTTGTCCCCGTGTGTTAGGCATGATTGCGGAATGATAAGAGGAATGTCTCATCTCATCTCATTATCTCTAGCCGCTTTATCCTTCTACAGGGTCGCAGGCAAGCTGGAGCCTATCCCAGCTGACTACGGGCGAAAGGCGGGGTACACCCTGGACAAGTCGCCAGGTCATCACAGGGCTGACACATAGACACAGACAACCATTCACACTCACATTCACACCTACGGTCAATTTAGAGTCACCAGTTAACCTAACCTGCATGTCTTTGGACTGTGGGGGAAACCGGAGCACCCGGAGGAAACCCACGCGGACACGGGGAGAACATGCAAACTCCGCACAGAAAGGCCCTCGCCGGCCCCGGGGCTCGAACCCAGGACCTTCTTGCTGTGAGGCGACAGCGCTAACCACTACACCACCGTGCCGCCCCTAAGAGGAATGTTCCCACCTGAATAATGATGAGAATAATCTTGTTTGGAAAAGGAAAAGGTTACAAAACGCTTCTCATTTAAACCAAAAAGTTCTATTTTGGTCTCATCCGTCCACAAAACATTTTTCCAATAGCCTTCTGGCTTGTCCACGTGGTCTTTAGCAAACTGCAGACGAGCAGCAATGTTCTTTTTGGAGAACAGTGGCTTTCTCCTTGCAACGCTGCCATGCACACCATTGTTGTTCAGTGTTCTCCCAGACATCCCAACCTGCAGAAACTCATTTCAGGGAGGTGTCGTGACCCCCCAACCCGCTGATGGGGAAAAAAAATCATGCAACCCAATAAATAAATAAATAAATAAAGATGCACATAACAGGGGGGCGGTGTAACTTCAAAAAATTTTAATTAACTGCTAGCATGTTACAGAGCAAGCTATATAAAACAACACTTATGATATTTCCTTTCATTTTTGCTTTTACATGAATAGAACACAACTTTTTCAGTAACTATTTACATAGGTTGGACATAGCCGGAATGTAGGCCTACTTCTGTTTTAAACTGTTTTAAATGATTTTTTCTTTTTTCTTTAGACTTCTGTAAATTGTAATTTTAATTTTGTAACTTGTGCTGCCTCTTGGCCAGGACGCCCTTGTAAAAGAGATTATTAATCTCAATGGGTCTTCTTTCCTGGTAAAATAAAGGTTTAATAAAAAAAAAAAAAAAAAACTTCCATGTCTTTTCCATGTTAGGATCCAATTTCCTTTCATATCTTCACATGAATAGAACACTGTTTTTTAGCCTAAATGTAGGCCTATTCCTTTTCATGTGACTTTTGCAGGGTTTCATTGTATTTTGATGCTGCTTGCTTTGCAGACTTGAGCAATTTCCCTGAAACTTCAAGCTCATAGTACTCTGTGTCAATGAATTTGTTGATTTTACAGGACATCAGGTTCACAAGAGTTTGGTGAGACATCTGACACCTGAATTCGGTTTTGATGTGATGCACCAAACTGAATGCTCTCTCCACATCACAATTGGAATTAGGCAGAACCAACAACACCTTCATTAACTGGCAGAGCTCCTTGAATCTGACCTGCCCTGAGCTTACTGATTTTACCTTGGACAGCTTCCCCCAGAACTCATCGATTGACAAATTCTTGTAATTTGGGACCAGTGCTTCCAAATTGGTACTGTAGAGGTATAATCCAGGACTTCCAAGTGGAGTTGTTCTCTGGCATCTGCCTTCATCACATTAGGGAATCTCTCAGCCAAAGTCAAATTCTGCTCTGGTTTCATATCATCTTGGCTCTCTGGATTAACCACTGACAGATTTGTCAAGATTTGGTCTCTCATTGGGAACTTTTCCTTTACTTTTTGGAAGCTCCTGGCATAGAATGCTCTGGCATCTTTGAAGAATTGCTTTGTCTTGTAAGGGGGGGAAGGCTTCCTCACTTAGCAAGTGCCTCCTTGTCAAGAACCCAACAAAAAGCTCTTCATCTTCACAGTGGATTTCAGGGTTACTCACGTCTATCTCCTGCACTTTCTGTTCTCTCAACGCCTTTGGCACAATAAATCTGCTTGCTATGTCATGCAGGAGCTCTTCAACACTGTCGTTTAATTTGAAAAGAATGGGTGCCTTGTTTTGAAAAATCAAATTAAATTTGTCAAAAGACTGTGTGACATTGTGGAGAAAGCAAGTGTACATTTTCATAATTGGGTCTGTCAGCCTCTTCTGAATATCACAGGACTTCTGATTCTCAGTATGTGATTCAAAATAAGAAGTAAAGGCAGGCCATTGGTTAAGTAGATGGTCCAAACATTTTCCCAAAGAAAGCCATCGTGTAGGGCAGTGCTTTTGTACTCTCTGCTGGGCTACATTACAACAGTCCTGAAACTGTTTAAGTTCCTCTCTTCTTTTTGAACTTTTCTCAAAGTAGTAGTAGATGTCAATTAGCAATTCTTCAGGTGACATTGAGGGCTCTTTAGCAGCAGTTTTGGCACATATGTTAACCAAGTGATTAGGACAGCCAACACTGTATATACTGGTATGGGTATGTGGGGCCTGTGCTTTCACTCTTGATAAGACAGAGTTGTTTTTGCCAATCATAACATTGCAGTTGTCACTGCTGAAACCTATGCAATTAGACCATTCAAGACCTTTTACATGCATGGATGATGCAATGCAGTTGAATATATTTTCAGCTTTGGCATCATTGCACACTGGCATATCCACAAATCCAACTGTCACCTTATCCTGTGCTTCACTGTAGTACCTGACTAAAATAGCACATTCTCTCTCACACATGATGTCATTGCTTTCATTAACCAAAATACTGTATGGCCTTTTTTCTGTCTGAATTAATTTGTACACATCCTCTGAACATTCAGGTTCCAGTGCCAGGTTCATCATTGCTGCTGTCTTAGTGGAGCAGGGGCGTCACTAGGAATTAAGCTTTACTGGGGCACTGCCCCCCTGCCACACACACAAAATGCCCCCCCCCCCCCCCCCCCCCCCCCGCACAATGCACCTTAACATTCCTGTCCCCAACCTATGCAAAGTGGATAATTCTCACGCTCTCGTGGATGAAGTTATGCGAAGAATAGGTCAACGAGACAGAAAACACATCCCAGTCCCCAAAAAATTTATTGTTGGCATTTGGGCTTTTAATGCATGCTGATGCTAAACGTGTCACCTCAACTCTCACGATGCATGAACTTAGCTGGTTAGTTATGACTGACTAGCGCATAGCCTACAACCTTATACCTCTCTCACCCTCCTCCTCATCTGTCACTGTTTCCCTGGCCCGTCTCTGCTTCGTGAGAAGAATTGTCTGATATCCATCTGGAAAAGTAATTTAATATTGTTTAATTCGATGTAGTTTAAAGGGTTTGTTAGAATATGGTTTGCTTAGTTTTGTTGCAAAAACTTTGCGCTACCTTAACTCATCCAGAGCCCGTTCTCTGACTCATCCAAAGAGTAGACTCATCTCTCCAGTAGGCTAAATGGACTCATGGCACGCCACATGCACGCACGCTATGTTTACAGTGAGAATCTCCCAGACCAATCAGAAAATTAGTTAGAAAGAAGAGGCGATAGAAGTTTGAAACACACTCTGTCCTACAACTTACAGTAGATAAATGATCTGCCAAAGAAACTAGTTTGTTACAAAAATCTTTCAACATTTTCTTACTGGGGCACAGCTGATTTTTACTGGGGCACGTGCCCCAGTAAAAAAGGCCTAGTGACACCCCTGTAGTGGAGGAGCAAGCATAATTTCTTGCTATTTCCGAGTCTGGAAACATTTTCCTAAATAACTTGCCAGTGTGCCTACACACATGGAATGGCACATTATGTTCAACAACAAAAGATGTGAAATACACCTCAACTGTAGTAACCTTCTCAATGAGACTCTGCTTTTCTGATGAAAAGAACTGAGATATATTGGAGCAGCCTTCCCTGCGCTTAGCCTCCCTAATATGCTGTGCTCCCTAAAATATATGAAAGCACATTATATTATATTATATTATATTATATTATATTATATTATATTATATTATATTATATTATATTATATTATATTATATTATATTATCTCATCTCATCTCATCTCATTATCTCTAGCCGCTTTATCCTGTTCTACAGGGTCGCAGGCAAGCTGGAGCCTATCCCAGCTGACTATGGGCGAAAGGCGGGGGACACCCTGGACAAGTTGCCAGGTCATCACAGGGCTGACACATAGACACAGACAACCATTCACACTCACATTCACACCTACGGTCAATTTAGAGTCACCAGTTAACCTAACCTGCATGTCTTTGGACTGTGGGGGAAACCGGAGCACCCAGAGGAAACCCACGCGGACACGGGGAGAACATGCAAACTCCACACAGAAAGGCCCTCGCCGGCCACGGGGCTCGAACCCGGACCTTCTTGCTGTGAGGTGACAGCGCTAACCACTACACCACCGTGCCGCGCCCCCCCCTCACCTCAACATGTCTTTTACAATCATTTAAGCCACCATGGGCAATGCTGAAGTCACTGTTGCAAACAGTACATCGTGCGAAACTGTCATTATTTTTGACCCTTATTAGACAGGGATATTCTTTTGTGTAATCTGAGGTGAAGTGGGTTTTGTACTTTTGTTTTTTTGGGTCTCTCTCTCTCTCTCTCTCTCTCTCTCTGCCATGATGATCCTGTAGGCCGCACTGACTGAACTGAAAACTTCGGTCCTCGAGAAAAGGGATAATTAAAAGCCCACCCACACTGAAAGCTGATTGGCTTATTTTGCTGAGTAAACCAATCAGGATGCTCTTTGTCTAGCATGCGCTACATGAACAGGCACACACGCAGTCTCTCTCGCTCACTCCGTCATATGCGCACATTCTAAGATGCGCGATGCAGACATTAATGTTTCGTGTGCATGCTCTTGCTCTAGATTCCAGGAGATATTATCCAATTTGTGGATAATATCAACATATGGGAGACTCCTGGAACTTCCAGGAGACTTGGGATGTCTGTTCTCCTGATGGTGGACTCATGAACATTAACATTATCCAATGTGAGAGAGGCCTTCAGTTGCTTAGAAGTTACCCTGGGGTCCTTTGTGACCTCGCTGACTATTACAGTACACGCCTTGCTCTTGGAGTGATCTTTGTTGGTCGACCACTCCTGCAGAGCGTAACAATGGTCTTGAATTTCCTCCATTTGTACACAATCTGTCTGACTGTGGATTGGTGGAGTCCAAACTCTTTAGAGATGGTTTTGTAACCTTTTCCAGCCTGATGAGCATCAACAACGCTTTTTCTGAGGTCCTCAGAAATCTCCTTTGTTCGTGCCATGATACGCTTCCACAAACATGTGTTGTGAAGATCAGACTTTGATAGATCCCTGTTCTTTAAATAAAACAGGGTGCCCACCAGGCCCGGCGCCAGGAACAGTTTACTAAGGGGGCAATTAGAAATCGCAAGGGGGCAAATATTTTTCATATAGTGTGTAGTAGTGATGGCGGTCTGACAACGTGTTTCAAACAGTTAACTGCGCCAACCACAAAACCACCAGGCCCCGAAGGTTGCTTTAGTACGGGAAAATCATGACATATTACCAGAGCAGTTGCGCTTTATCAACCCCCGTGCCCACCTGTTACCCCTCCCCTCCAATTTTCTCACAGACAAATTTTAGAACTCACAAAACAACAACAGATACTCAGGATTAAGTACATATACATTTTCTTTAAAAAATCAAAATTTAAAGCAAATGCCAAAGTATAAAAACATGCCAATGACAACTTAAATTGACATCCAAGCGCTAAAGAAAGCGCCTAATCCCAGTTTAGGCGTGTAGGGGACTAAACACTCTGAAGTGATGAATTTTCACCCCCGCTGCATGGGGGGTGACGTCAACGACACATATTCTTACGCTATTTGCGCACAAAGCGGACCATATATGAACACATACACCAACATAAACGGAGATAAACTTAGCCTACAAAGAAAGAAAATGGATTCACAATATTGTGATTGAATTCGTTTAATTCGGAGGGGGAAAGACTACTCCCGTAAACTGACTGCATATTACAGGATATTGCAGAGACAGTGCACTTGTGTCATAACAACTAATCAGATTTGTTCTACCGTGCCAGTTTTAGTAGTGATTTATGTGAAATGTATTTTTGTGCAATGCGCAACCACTTAATATTTCGTATTTGAAAATGCAAATTATTAATACGTCTAGGCGGCACGGTGGTGTAGTGGTTAGCGCTGTCGCCTCACAGCAAGAAGGTCCTGGGTTCGAGCCCCGTGGCCGGCGAGGGCCTTTCTGTGTGGAGTTTGCATGTTCTCCCCGTGTCCGCGTGGGTTTCCTCCGGGTGCTCCGGTTTCCCCCACAGTCCAAAGACATGCAGCTTAGGTTAACTGGTGACTCTAAATTGACCGTAGGTGTGAATGTGAGTGTGAATGGTTGTCTGTGTCTATGTGTCAGCCCTGTGATGACCTGGCGACTTGTCCAGGGTGTACCCCGCCTTTCGCCCGTAGTCAGCTGGGATAGGCTCCAGCTTGCCTGCGACCCTGTAGAAGGATAAAGCGGCTACAGATAATGAGATGAGATTAATACGTCTATAATACATTATATTTTCATAAGAAAACAATTAAGTGATCTGAGTCTCCGTTGAGGGGGCGGGGCTGTAGCCACGAGGGGGCGACGCCCCCTTTCGCCCCCCACGGCGCCGGGTCCGGTGCCCACTCACACCTGATTGTCATCCCATTGATTGAAAACACCTGACTCGAATTTCACCTTCAAATTAGCGGCTAATCCTAGAGGTTCACATACTTTTGCCACTCACAGATATGTAATATTGGATCCTCATTCATCTCATCTCATTATCTCTAGCCGCTTTATCCTTCTACAGGGTCGCAGGCAAGCTGGAGCCTATCCCAGCTGACTACGGGCGAAAGGCGGGGTACACCCTGGACAAGTCGCCAGGTCATCACAGGGCTGACACATAGACACAGACAACCATTCACACTCACATTCACACCTACGGTCAATTTAGAGTCACCAGTTAACCTAACCTGCATGTCTTTGGACTGTGGGGGAAACCGGAGCACCCGGAGGAAACCCACGCGGACACGGGGAGAACATGCAAACTCCGCACAGAAAGGCCCTCGCCGGCCCCGGGGCTCGAACCCGGACCTTCTTGCTGTGAGGCGACAGCGCTAACCACTACACCACCGTGCCGCCCTAATATTGGATCCTTTTCCTGAATAAATAAATGACCAAGTATAATATTTTTTGTCTCATTTGTTTCACTGGGTTCTCTTTATCTACTTTGGGGACTTGGGTGAAGATCTGATGATGTTTTAGGTCGTATTTATGCAGAAATATAGAAGGGTTCACAAACTTTCAAGCACCACTGTAGGTGGCGTACTACGTTGTTCTTTTGATACAGTAGTGTGTGGTTTGGGACATAGCCAGTGGCTTCCCCACCCTACGTAGTGCACTATCTGTCCAATAGGGATCGAGTGTTCGGTTTATCGCGCGCGTGCTGGCAGAGGAGCACATCTGCACATCTGGAGGAGGAACCGCTGTGGACTGGAAGGTGGTGTAAGAGAGAAGCGAAAAGGAGCAACACTCGGAGAGACCGAACAGAGAGAGGCTGAGTGAGTGAGTGAGTTTGCACTGATGTCGGGATCACTGTGTCGGAGTCTGTACGCGTTCAGCGGCGAGCAGCACGAGCGCGGTTTGCGTTTCCAGCCCGGGGAGCTGATCCGCATCACGCGCGCGCTGCCCGGTGGCTGGTGGGAAGGAGAGAAGGATGGAGTCACGGGATGGTTCCCTTCCAGTTACGTCCAAGTCGTGGAGGTAGGACTGCCTGCGAACTCACAAGCATGTGTCAGCTATTTATAATAAACATGCATCTGTCTGTCTGTCTGTCTGTCTGTCTGTCTGTCTGCCTGCCCCTGGAACAACTCACTGGGTCTGTCTGGAGAGTCTGGAGGAGGAGATATATAACAATTCCTTTCAGTCAGAATCTCCAAAGGTTTCGAAACGCTTAAATTCTGCCTCACTTGTATCAGATGTCAAAGTGAAGTCTCTATCAAAGTTGGCTCAGGGGACACCAGGGGCCCTTTTCTAATATAGTGGTGGAAATCATAATCCACCATCGTCAGAGGTTTTATTTGTGTTTTGACTTGTTGTTTGGGCGGCACGGTGGTGTAGTGGTTAGCGCTGTCGCCTCACAGCAAGAAGGTCCGGGTTCGAGCCCCGGCCTTTCTGTGTGGAGTTTGCATGTTCTCCCCGTGTCCGCATGGGTTTCCTCCGGGTGCTCCGGTTTCCCCCACAGTCCAAAGACATGCAGGTTAGGTTAACTGGTGACTCTAAATTGACCGTAGGTGTGAATGTGAGTGTGAATGGTTGTCTGTGTCTATGTGTCAGCCCTGTGATGACCTGGCGACTTGTCCAGGGTGTACCCCGCCTCTCGCCCGTAGTCAGCTGGGATAGCCTCCAGCTCGCCTGCGACCCTGTAGAACAGGATAAAGCGGCTAGAGATAATGAGATGAGATGAGACTTGTTGTTTGAATTGAATAGGTTTAACTGAATGGCCTGAAGGTTAGAGAAGCAACCTTGGGTCCAAAGGTTCAATTCCCAGGACTGGTAGGAAAAATGCAAGGGGAGTTGAGTGAATGAATACCACTTTGCCCTCCCTCTGTATCATGGCTGAAGTGCCCTTGAGCAAGGCAGCTTAACCCCTAACTGCTCCCTGGGCGCTGTAGTATTGCTGCCCACTGCTCTGGATACATGTGTGTGTGTGTGTGTGTGTGTGTGTGTGTGTTCATTGCTCACTTGTGAGTGCAGGTGTGTGTTCACTGCTTCAGATGGGTTAAATGCAGAGGAGGAATTGCACTGTGCTTGAGTGTACGTGTGATAAATAAAGGCCTCTTCTTCTTCTTCTACTCCACACTGACTCCAAAACAGGGACTGGATGTGTAACAACCTATAATGTGTTAAAAGAGAACCGAAGGCAAATTTTTTCATCTCATCTCATCATCTCATCATCTCTAGCCGCTTTATCCTTCTACAGGGTCGCAGGCAAGCTGGAGCCTATCCCAGCTGACTACGGGCGAAAGGCGGGGTACACCCTGGACAAGTCGCCAGGTCATCACAGGGCTGACACATAGACACAGACAACCATTCACACTCACACTCACACCTACGCTCAATTTAGAGTCACCAGTTAACCTAACCTGCATGTCTTTGGACTGTGGGGGAAACCGGAGCACCCGGAGGAAACCCACGCGGACACGGGGAGAACATGCAAACTCCGCACAGAAAGGCCCTCGCCGGCCACGGGGCTCGAACCCAGAACCTTCTTGCTGTGAGGCGACAGCGCTAACCACTACACCACCGTGCCGCGCTCTATTTATCTCATTTTATTAAATATAGGAATGCATTTCTGATCGCTATTTTGTCACTGCTATAGCAAGTTATGAGTGTTTGAAATATGCTGTGTAATATATCAGCCCATATGTCAAAGCAATGGCCGTAAACGAGATTCGCTGAGACCTGTGCGAGACATCGTAGGACGGAAGTAAAACGTACAGCGGAAATCAAAGCAACCAACATCTGCCAACGTTGTCAAAAGACGCGCGCACCCTCTTTCGAATGCTGATGTAATCAAGCTGGAAGTTTTGTTTGTTTTGATAGCAATCAGGAAGGTTTGAAAAAAGTAGGCAGTAATCGGCATTTAAACTCATTTTTGTGCAATATTTCGTTTGGAAAACAGTTTTCAAAATGGCGGCACTGACACCTGGCTGACACTTCACGTTTCGAAGTCTCGCACAAGTCTTGTGAAGATCACGCGGATAAGCGACGCCTGCCGTGGACCAAACGAACTAAATTCAACATGGCTAAAAACCGAATAGGCTGATAAGTATAATATTTAATTGCAATTAGTTGCCAATACGAGTCACGATATAAGGTTGCTAAAACCGAAAACGTAATTGAATGACACGTTAATTAAGAAATAAAGCAAGTTTAAAAATGACTTCAGTTCTCCTTTAAGCAGAAGGAATTAAAAGCTCAATTCCAAGTAATTAAATGAATACCATTGCATAAATAATGAGTCTAATACCGGTACATGAATAGTTGGATTGTGTTCATGTCAGACATCTGTACTTATTTCTTGAAGAGTCAAAGGGGTTCCTGACTATCAGTTATTTAAACAGAGGCGCAGGTTATGACATTTCAGCTGAAATGTTTGTTTCACTGAAAAAAGGGAATATGTGGTCAGTCATATTTAAGAGCATTCACTCATCGGCCATGTTAACAGGAACTTGTTCTTGATTCGAAGATCCCTGTTCTTGACTGGCAGGAGTGGAACCCAATATGGTCTTCTCCTGTTGCATGCTGACATGCTTTTCTGATCACCATGGTTGTAAAGAGTTACTATGAGTTACTACACTACTGTTCAAAAGTTTGGGGTCACTTTGAAATTTCCTTATTTTTGAAAGAAAAGCACTGTTCTTTTCAATGAAGATCACTTTAAACTAATCAGAAATCCACTCTATACATTGCTAATGTGGTAAATGACTATTCTAGCTGCAAATGTCTGGTTTTTGGTGCAATATCTCCATAGGTGTATAGAGGCCCATTTCCAGCAACTCTCACTCCAGTGTTCTAATGGTACAATGTGTTTGCTCATTGCCTCAGAAGGCTAATGGATGATTAGAAAACCCTTGTACAATCATGTTAGCACAGCTGAAAACAGTTTAGCTCTTTAGAGAAGCTATAAAACTGACCTTCCTTTGAGCAGATTGAGTTTCTGGAGCATCACATTTGTGGGGTCGATTAAATGCTCAAAATGGCCAGAAAAATGTCTTGACTATATTTTCTATTCATTTTACAACTTATGGTGGGAAATAAAAGTGTGACTTTTCATGGAAAACACAAAATTGTCTGGGTGACCCCAAACTTTTGAACGGTAGTGTATATCCTTCCTGGCAGCTCGAACCAGTCTGGCCATTTTCCTCTGACCTCTCTTATTAACAACCCACAGAACTGTCGCTGGCGGCACAGTGGTGTAGTGGTTAGCACTGTCGCCTCACAGCAAGAAGGTTCTGGGTTCGAGCCCCGTGGCCGGCGAGGGCCTTTCTGTGTGGAGTTTGCATGTTCTCCCCGTGTCCGCGTGGGTTTCCTCTGGGTGCTCCGGTTTCCCCCACAGTCCAAAGACATGCAGGTTAGGTTAACTGGTGACTCTAAATTGACCGTAGGTGTGAATGTGAGTGTGAATGGTTGTCTGTGTCTATGTGTCGGCCCTGTGATGACCTGGCGACTTGTCCAGGGTGTACCCCGCCTTTTGCCCATCGTCAGCTGGGATAGGCTCCAGCTTGCCTGCGACCCTGTAGAAGGATAAAGCGGCTAGAGATAATGAGATGAGATGAGAACTGTCGCTCATGCAATGTTTTTTTTGTTTTTCACACCATTCTGTGTAAACTCTAGAGACTGTCGTGTGTTAAAACCCCAGGAGATCAGCAGTTTCTGAAATACTCAAACCGATCCATCTGGCTCAAACCGACACCCACAGTGCCCCAGTGAAAGTCACACTTTGAGATCACAATTTTTCCCATTCTGATGTTTGAAGTGAAGATTAACTGAAGCTCTTGATTTGTATCGGCATGATTTTATCCATCGTGCTGCTGTCAAGAGATTGGCTGATTAGAGAACTGCATCAAACAGCAGGTGGATGAGTGTACCTAATAAAGTGGCCTGTGTGTGTATTACATATAGTTTCCATAAAAATATTGGTACACTCATTTGTCCTCAGAACATGATTTCTTTGCTTATACGAAATTTAATTTAAACAAGTTTCCAATTACTAGACTGAATTTGTAAAGTGAGCATGATCAATTCATGTTGTATTAATGTAAACCAATTAAATTATGGAGTCTCGTGAGGACATTGCAGAACTCGAGTGACCTGCGTCCGAGCTTCTGTTCAGGTGAGCAGAGTTCAGAGTTTATTCAGGGCTTTGAAAATGCATAATCAAATCTTGTTGGATGTACAAAATCAGAACTGTATTCATGTAACTCAGTTCAGTCATGTGGAACCAATGCAGACATTTGAATTAAGTAAATTCAGTGAGGTTGTTTTTTTTTTTTTTTAATCTAATCTATACCTAGATTATAAAAACCACAACTTTTTTCTGGACAAGTCCATGATATAATAGTTACATCTTGGCTGATACTTCTCTTTTTTGTCTTTCTAAAAATGTAGTACTCAAGAACATGAGTCAAAAAGTGCAGATGTGTTGCGTCTGATTAAACAGTGTTCGTATAAATACGCAGGTGATTATAGGAAATCGCACACACTGATTGGTCGAGAGATTCGGACTGTTTCTCGATAATCACCTCGAGCGACTCGGCAAAATGGCGGCCAATCACTTTGTCAGTGTAAGCGAGAGAGAATTGCAAATTATGAAAGAAAATGCTGTTTCTAAAAGCACTAAAGATGCTACGAAGTTTGGTCTAAAACTATTGAAAGATAAGGTGGGATTTATTTTATCTATTTCAAAACAAAGTATTTTATGTGACTCAGCATAGATAAGTCATACAAGTCTGTGTGTGCCTTTATTATATTATATTTGCATGCCCCTTTTGAAGTTTGAAATAAATGATTTTTTAAAATACAATTTTTCATACGATTTTTTAAAATAGTCACCTGGGTATTTATACTAAAACAGTTATCCGCCTCAGGCTCAGTGAATATCGGTGAATAATAATCTTGACTTCGTTTCAGTTATTATTTAAATTATATTGGCTGGCTTTGAGTGGTATATCAGATATATTCCATTCAGCTAGCCTGATATAGTCTGGCTAACGCGACTGCAAAGCTCTACGAGCAATTGGTCTGGCCAAGATATTAAGCCCAACCGTTTCCCAGAGCCCGTGGTTGACCCGCCTCCCTGAAATGCCTCAGTTTGATCCTGGCCGAAGCCAGAAAAGGCTGTGACGAAGCTTAAACCAATCACATCACTCTTTCCTCTGACGTATGTGACGCGACGGGGCTAACTGGTAGATTAAACTCTTACCGAAGCCGGTCGGGAGCAAGGCGAAAACGTCCTTCCTTTCAATAAATACCTCCAGGGCTGCTCTTTGCTCCGTTTTCAATGAGAACTTGCTCCATGTTCATAATGTTTCTAGTGAATGAAGCGCTTCCGGCATAGATTCTGTAAACAATCTATGGCTTCCGGTCGCAGTTCTACTACGTCACTGCCTTGAACACGCCTCTACCCAGGGCCATTGGAGATGCTCAAAGTTGATTGGTTCCCGATTTTTCGGGAGCTTGGAAATGCTGTAGATAGCCTGCCTGGCCAGACTAAGCTCGCAACAGGCCCTCATGTTGCGTCACGCTTAGGATGGGTGGGCCCAGGCTAAGCCTGATATTGAATGAGTCGAAAATGAGTTCACTATCATGCTAGCTGAATGGAATGTATCTGATAGACCACAAAAAAGCCAGACAATATTATTATTATTATAAATACACACTCTGTTCATATCAGCATTCTCAAAGGCCAATGCTAGCTTACCCGTAACTCAGTGCTGTTAGCGTGGCAGTCCAGTTACCTTCCAGCTGGCATAGCAGTAGCGTTAGCGAAGACCAACGCTAGCTTACCCGTGATTTGGTGCTGTTAGTGCTGCAGTCCAGTTACCTTCCAGCTGGCATAGCAGTAGCGTTAGCGAAGACCAACGCTAGCTTACCTGTGATTCAGTGCTATTAGTGAGGCAGTCTGGTTGCCTTCCAGTTGGTCTAGTGTTAGCGAAGGCCAACACTAGCACAGTCAAGCGAAATATTATTGTTATTTTCCCTGTGTAATTTACTTAGTTACTTTTAAAATCAACATTGACAGCTACATACAACGGAGCGACCTGGTAGCCAAAATTCTTTCAAAATCTTCCATTTTTAATGAAGTAAATCTGGCCGCCATGTTTGTTTACAAATTGTCACTGTCGCTCGCTAGCACGGAAGTTTTACGTCTCCAACGTGTGACGACGTGTTGTCTTGACAACAATTGCACGCTCATTCTCCATTGGGTAGAGTGACGTAATACATGAAGGATAAGTGATATGATAACAATATTGCATGCTATCGATAAACCCACTAGAAGGGAATAGAATATATGTTTTTATTCCATGGAAAAAAGTGACCCGTATGTATAATAATCACTGATATTCATTTTGCCGAAGGGGAATGATTGTTAAATATTGAGCAGAATTAGCATATTGACACACATCAGCACCTGTCTAAAGTTATACTGAGTAATACTGGTAGACTAAAGCAAGAAACAAAACCATGATTACACAGGGAAAGTAAATTTAAAATATCGCTCTCGAATGCAAGGGGATTCAAACTAAAACTTTTGAAGCGCCAGGTACATAGAATTCCTGGATAAAAGTTTGTGGAGACGAGGCCTTGGATTCAGTTGGCATTTCACTTAATGCTGAAGATGTTCAGTGGGTTGAAGTCAGGGCTCTGTGTAGGACACTCACATTCTTCCAATTCAGCTTTGGCAAACCATGTCTTCATGGAGTATGCTTTGTGCACAGGGGCATTGTCATGCTTGAACAGGTTTGGGCCTCTTAGTTCCAGTAAAGATAAATCTTAAAACTACAGCAGACAAAGGCATCATATACAATGTCTGTGTTTCCAACTTTAAGCTTTTTTTTTTTAAACAAACCATGTAAACAACAAGAGAGAGTAAACTGATTGAAAATTGAAAATATTCCCTTTATCAATGAACTGCTTTCTGCTAAATAATTTACAAAATGTTGCAATGTGGGCGGCATGGTGGTGTAGTGGTTAGCGCTGTCGCCTCACAGCAAGTAGGTCTGGGTTTGAGCCCCGTGGCCGGCGAGGGCCTTTCTGTGTGGAGTTTGCATGTTCTCCCCGTGTCCGCGTGGGTTTCCTCCAGGTGCTCCGGTTTCCCCCACAGTCCAAAGACATGCAGGTTAGGTTAACTGGTGACTCTAAATTGACCGTAGGTGTGAATGTGAGTGTGAATGGTTGTCTGTGTCTATGTGTCGGCCCTGTGATGACCTGGCGACTTGTCCAGGGTGTACCCCGCCTTTCGCCCGTAGTCAGCTGGGATAGGCTCCAGCTTGCCTGCGACCCTGTAGAACAGGATAAAGCGGCTAGAAATAATGAGATGAGATGAGATGAGATGTTGCAATGTTGCAGTTATTTGGAAAACTGGACTCCCTAAACTACTGCCATTTTCATTCAGTTCTGCTGCAATAGTTTTTCTACTGCTCACTTCGATCCGCACTTTGCTGCGTCCACACCCATTGACTGCTGACTACCGCTGCTCTAATAGGACCACAGACTCCTAGACAGAACGCTGATCACTGCAACTTTCTTTTTGTATAGTTTTATGTAGTCATTTCATGCAATGCTAAGCCTAAGTTGTAAGGTACTAACTGGCTCAAGACATAGTCTACCTCCCATGTCGGATCCCATTTGCTGCATCTCCTATTGTTAAAAAGTTGTGGCAGAAAATGCTTACTGCACACAAAGAGATGTTTTGAGGCATTTTGATCAGCATTCACTTCTGGAAAAGGACACGGCTTGAAACCAATTGTGGCTTCTGGCTTCAACTCATCCATCCAGGAAGATTCTCCAGATGTAATCAGAGCTCAGATGTTTGGGATGATTTAAATTGTCTTATCTGATAACCAGATTCTACAGGTTTTCTGTCTTGGCCAGTGCAGGTTCCTTGTTGAGAAAATGTATGGCAAAATGTACTAGGCTACTAAAAACAATGAGTTTGTTTGAGTTTATCTTATGAATAGTTACGGTAAAATGACTGTAGCCAGAAAATGCATACCTTTATCAAAAAGAAGTAGACTTCAAGTTCATCTTATTAAGTATACTTAAGTAAAGTTAAAGTATATTTCCTTAAGTATACTTTTGTGTACCAAGTATACTGATACCAATGTACTTACAGTATACTTGTAAGTAAACTCATCTAATACTTCTTGGGACTAAATTGGCCCACTTTTAGTTTATAAAAAGTATACTTTAAGTCTAAGAGAAGTAAACTCTGAGTATACAACTAGTATTTTTTTATTTTGTACCGCAAGTATACCACAAGTAAACTTATATACTAATAGTTTACTAGTTCTATACTTGTAGTCCACGCTTTAGTTTACAAAAGCATACTTCATAGTATACTGGAAATATATTATGAGTTTACTTGTTTTATACTTCTAGTCCACTTTTTAGTTTACTAAAGTATACTTTGTAGTATACTGAAAATATACTATTGGTTTACTCGTTACACACTTCTAGTCCACTTTTTAGTTTATAAAAGTATACTTTATAGCATACTGGAAATATATTCTTAGTTACTGGTTATATACATCTAGTCCACTTTGTAGTTTTGAAGTATACTGCAATTACCCTTCTAGGTATACTATTAGTTTTCTAGCCCTAACCCTTATCTCATGCACACTACCAGTAGACAACTTAAGTGTTTTGCACCTTAAGTTACAATGAAGTTATAAAGGTAAGAATTCACAAAATAGCAACAGATACTCAGGATTAAGAACATATTCATTTTCTTTAAAAATCAAAATTTACTACAGGGCAAGGACACTTAAACATAAGGCACAAATATTTTAATACTTTATTACACTTTTGTTAAGTATATCTTGATCAAAAGTTTAATATCTTGATCAAAAGTTTAAGTATAAGCTTAATATCCTTAGACTTTTCTATATACTTTTCAGTATAAGCCAAGTATACTTATCCATCCATCCATTATCTGTAGCCACTTATCCTGTGCAGGGTCGCAGGCAAGCTGATGCCTATCCCAGCTGACTATGGGCGAAAGGCGGGGTACATCCTGGACAAGTCGCCAGGTCATCACAGGGCTGACACATAGACACAGACAACCATTCACACTCACATTCACACCTACGGTCAATTTAGAGTCACCAGTTAACCTAACCTGCATGTCTGGACTGTGGGGGAAACCAGAGCACCCGGAGGAAACCCACGCAGACACGGGGAGAACATGCAAACTCCACACAGAAAGGCCCTCGCCGGCCACTGGGCTCGAACCCGGACCTTCTTGCTGTGAGGCGACAGCGCTAACCACTACACCACCATGCCGCCCTCAAGTATACTTATGTATAACTTTATTAAGTGTATCTCTGATAAGTAAATAAAAAGTAAACTGAAAGTATACTCTCTTATTTTTAGTTTAAAAGAAGTATACTAGAAGCACACTTGAATAAACTTCTTTTTTGTAAAGTTATCTTTACAGGAAATTAGGATGCACCTTTATCTATCATGGTAATCACACTGATAGTTGTTACATTTAGAACCAACAGTTTATAATAAGTTAGATTCAGCTTTAGTGTTGGTTGTAAAGAAAAAAAAACAGGTTTCTCCAATCTTTCTCCATAGGATTTAGTCTTAACACACATGGCTTTAATACTCAGACACCACTGAAGGCCTTGATTAACTGGATCAGTTCTGTGACCTTCAAGAGCACCATGATGTAAAGTACACAGCTAAAAGAAGACTTAATTCACAGCACAACTGGTCTGTTGGCATTCAGGGAATCCGCAGTGCTGTGTAATTAAGAGTTTGGAAGCATCAGCTCTGTTGGCTCTGTTTTGAACTAAGTACTGATAGATACAGTACAGTGGTGCTTGAAAGTTTGTGAACCGTTTAGAATTTTCTATTTTTCTGCATAAATATGACCTAAAACATCATTAGGTTTTCACACAAGTCCTAAAAGTAGATAAAGAGAACCCAGTTAAACAAATGAGACAAAAATATTAGACTTGGTAATTTATTTATTGAGGAAAATGATCCAATATTAAATATCTGTGAGTGGCAAAAGTATGTGAACCTTCACTTTCAGTATCTGGTGTGACCCCCTTGTGCAGCAATAACTGCAACTAAACGTTTGCGGTAACTGTTGATTAGTCCTGCACACCGGCTTGGAGGAATTTTAGTCCATTCCTCCGTACAGAACAGCTTCAACTCTGGGATGTTGGTGGGTTTCCTCACATGAGCTGCTCGCTTCAGGTCCTTCCACAACAGTTCGATTGGATTAAGGTCAGAACTTTGACTTGGCCATTCCAAAACATTAACTTTATTCTTCTTTAACCATTCTTTGGTAGAACGACTTGTGTGCTTAGGGTCGTTGCCTTGTTGCATGACCCAGCTTCTCTTGAGATTCAGTTCATGGACAGATGTCCTGACATTTTCCTTTAGAATTCGCTGGTATAATTCAGAATTCATTGTTCCATCAATGATGGCAAGCCATCCTGGCCCAGATGCAGCAAAACAGGCCCAAACCATGATACTACCACCACCCTGTTTCACAGATGGGATAAGGTTCTTATGCTGGAATGCAGTCTTTTCCTTTCTTCAAACATAACGCTTCTCCTTTAAACCAAAAAGTTCTATTTTGGTCTCATCCGTCCACAAAAATTTTTCCAATAGCCTTCTGGCTTGTCCATGTGATCTTTAGCAAACTGCAGATGAGCAGCAATGTTCTTTTTGGAGAGCAGTGGCTTTCTCCTTGCAACCCTGCCATGCACACCATTGTTGTTCAGTGTTCTCCTGATGATGGACTCATGAACATTAACATTAGCCAATGTGAGAGAGGTCTTCAGTTGCTTAGAAGTTACCATGGGGTCCTTTGTGACCTCGCCGACTATTACACGACTTGCTCTTGGATAATGGATGGATCTCGGATAATGGATGGATCTTTGTTGGTCGACCACTCCTGGGGAGGGTAACAATGGTCTTGAATTTCCTCCATTTGTACACAATCTGTCTGACTGTGGATTGGTGGAGTCCAAACTCTTTAGAGATGGTTTTGTAACCTTTTCCAGCCTGATGAGCATCAACAACGCTTTTTCTGAGGTCCTCAGAAATCTCCTTTGTTCGTGTCATGATACACTTCCACAAACATGTGTTGTGAAGATCAGACTTTGATAGATCCCTGTTCTTTAAAGAAAACAGGGTGCCCACTCACACCTGATTGTCATCCCATTGATTGAAAACACCTGACTCTAATTTCACCTTCAAATTACTGTAACTGCTAATCCTAGAGGTTCACATACTTTTGCCACTCACAGATATGTAATATTGGATCATTTTCCTCAATAAATAAATGACCAAGTATAATATTTTTGTCTCATTTGTTTAACTGGGTTCTCTTTATCTACTTTTAGGACTTGTGTGAAAATCTGATGATGTTTTAGGTCATATTTATGCAGAAATATAGAAAATTCTAAAGGGTTCACAAACTTTCAAGCACTACTGTAGCTACATGAACAAAAATGAAAACCGAAACGGTAAACCATACACTGGAAGCTAGTGATGATTCCGTACAACTATACCCAGTTAAAGGCCGTCTTTAACAAGGATTTCAAATTAGTAAAACACAACAAAAAGCCCCACCAATGCTATGTTGTTATGTTTATGGTAAAACCACATGGCATACAGTATCAGACTGACTCTGCAGCTATACAGACATCATCAATTTAGATTATTTAAGGTTTCTTTAGTTAACTGTACAACATAGTGTTTCTTTATCGACTTCAGAACCCTTTTAGGAAGGCAACAACCCGTACCTATACCTGAAAAAAAAGTTTAATTTGTATAGCACCTTTCTCACAACTATGCCACCCGTGTAGTGGTTAGCACTGTCGCCTCACAGCAAGAAGGTTCTGGGTTTGAACCCAGCGGCCGACGGGGGCCTTTCTGTGTGGAGTTTGCATGTTCTCCCCGTGTCTGCGTGGGTTTCCTCCGGGTGCTCCGGTTTCCCCCACAGTCCAAAAACATGCAGGTTAGGATAACTGGTGACTCTAAATTGACCGTAGATGTGAATGTGAATGGTTGTTTGTCTCTACGTGTCAGTCCTGCGATGATCTGGCACCTTGTCCAGGGTGTACCCCGCCTCTCACCCATAGTCAGCTGGGACAGGCTCCAGCTTGCCCGCAGCCCTGTATAGGATAAAGGATAAGCGGTTACGGATAATGGATGGATGTATAGCACCTTTCTCACACCCATGCCACCTGTGCAATGGTTAGCACTGTCACCTCACAGCAAGAAGGTTCTGGGTTCAAACCTCATGGCCAACGGGGACCTTTCTGTGTGGAGTTTGCATGTTCTCCCCATTTTTATGTGGGTTTCCTCCAGGTGCTCTGGTTTCCCCCACAGTCCAAAGACATGCAGATTTGGTAAAATACCCAACCACTGGGTTTGCACAAGCCAGTGTATACTTAGTGCTGTTCTCAAGCCTGGATAGTTTGGGGAGGGTTGCATCAGGAAGTGGATCCAGTGTATGCCAACTCAAATATGCCGCTCATGATGATCCGCTGTGGTGACCCCTAATGGGATTAGCCGAAAGAAGAAGAAGAACTTTCTCACACCCATGGTCGCTTTACAGTTACAAAAACAAACAGGAAAAAAAGAACAGTCCACCAAAAGTTGCCAGGATATAACTCCAGTGGTGTAGCTGCTCACAGTCCCACCAAAAGGTGCACACGTCCTACACAGCCTGCACAGCCATCACAGTGTCTCTGGGCAACAGTGCTTGGAACACCGCACCATGGATCCACAAAGTATGCACAGAAACATCACTGCACAGAGTGCTGGGTGACCTCGATGTTAATGAAAGCAACAAGCTCACTGTAGTCCATAGCAAGCAGAGCATGCATCACTCATGGCGGACCAAGTCCTGGGGAAACCGACGCTCAAGTCAGGGTCTGAAGCTACACCATAACCAGCGGATAAAAATACAAAATCAGCAAAACATTCAAACAAAGAACAAAAATAAAAACACGCACACAAAACAACAACACAGAAATAAAACGAAAGGAAAGAAAAAAATCTCTGGTGAGAAGTGGCAGCCAAAATGTGCACAGCGTATTCTCAGCCAAAGGGAGATATCCATGAAGCGGAATAAACAGAAAAACACTTTCTGTAACCCTTTTTCTTTGTGGTGTTTATGGTTTACATGTAATGAATAAAACATGATGGGGAAACAGTCGACGTAAGGGAGACAGCCATGAAGCAGAGTTACTTTTGCCACTCTAAGGCTGATTATTTTTCAGTAACAGCATGCTCCGGGAGCAATTTGTCAACTATTAAAACCTTATTTTCACAAGTTCTTGTCTCTGTCTCTTGAAGTTAATCTCCTTCCAGAAAACTTTAAACACAATCCCTGTGTCTGAAATCGCTCACTTGTTCACTACTCCCTACTCCCTATATAGGGAATTACTATATAGAGGACTATACAGTGAGCTCATTGGTAAAATGAAAAAACGCTTTCGGACACCAGTCTGTCGCGCTGGTATTGTACGTCATTACTGTCACACAATTAAAACGTGCCAGATCAGTCGGCTGGTGGGTTTTCAAAATAATAAATACATGCATGTATTTTTGTGATGAATCCATATTACAGTGGTGCTTGAAAGTTTGTGAACCCTTTAGAATTTTCTATATTTCTGCATAAATATGACCTAAAACATCATCAGATTTTCACGCAAGTCCTAAAAGTAGATAAAGAGAACCCAGTTAAACAAATGAGACAAAAATATTATACTTGGTCATTTATTTATTGAGGAAAATGATCCAATATTACATATCTGTGTGTGGCAAAAGTATGTGAACCTTTGCTTTCAGTATCTGGTGTGACCCCCTTGTGCAGCAATAACTGCAACTAAATGTTTGCGGTAACTGTTGATCAGTCCTGCACACCGGCTTGGAGGAATTTTAGCCCATTCCTCCATACAGAACAGCTTCAACTCTGGGATGTTGGTGGGTTTCCTCACATGAACTGCTCGCTTTAGGTCCTTCCACAACATTTCCATTGGATTAAGGTCAGGACTTTGACTTGGCCATTCCAAAACATTTTTATTCTTCTTTAACCATTCTTTGGTAGAACGACTTGTGTGCTTAGGGTCGTCGTCTTGCTGCATGACCCACCTTCTCTTGAGATTCAATTCATGGACAGATGTCCTGACATTTTCCTTTAGAATTCACTGGTATAATTCAGAATTCATTGTTCCATCAATGATGGCAAGCCGTCCTGGCCCAGATGCAGCAAAACAGACCCAAACCATGATACTACCACCACCATGTTTCACAGATGGGATAAGGTTCTTATGCTGGAATGCAGTGTTTTCCTTTCTCCAAACATAACGCTTCTCATTTAAATCAAAAATTTCTATTTTGGTCTCATCCGTCCACAAAACATTTTTCCAATAGCCTTCTGGCTTGTCCACGTGATCTTTAGCAAACTGCAGACGAGCAGCAATGTTCTTTTTTGAGAGCAGTGGCTTTCTCCTTGCAAACCTGCCATGCACACCATTGTTGTTCAGTGTTCTCCTGATGGTGGACTCATGAACATTAACATTAGCCAATGTGAGAGAGGCCTTCAGTTGCTTAGAAGTTACCCTAGGGTCCTTCGTGACCTCGCAGACTATTACACGCCTTGCTCATGGAGTGATCTTTGTTGGTCGACCACTCCTGGGGAGGGTAACAATGGTCTTGAATTTCCTGCATTTGTACACAATCTGTCTGACTGTGGATTGGTGGAGTCCAAACTCTTTAGAGATGGTTTTGTAACCTTTTCCAGCCTGATGAGCATCAACAACGCTTTTTCTGAGGTCCTCAGAAATCTCCGTTGTTCGTGCCATGATACACTTCCACAAACATGTGTTGTGAAGATCAGACTTTGATAGATCCCTGTTCTTTAAAGAAAACAGGGTGCCCACTCACACCTGATTGTCATCCCATTGATTGAAAACACCTGACTCTAATTTCACCTTCAAATTAACTGCTAATCCTAGAGGTTCACATACTTTTGCCACTCACAGATATGTAATATTGGATCATTTTCCTCAATAAATAAATGACCAAGTATAATATTTTTGTCTCATTTGTTTAACTGGGTTCTCTTTATCTACTTTTAGGACTTGTGTGAAAATCTGATGATGTTTTAGGTCATATTTATGCAGAAATATAGAAAATTCTAAAGGGTTAACAAACTTTCAAGCACCACTGTATACTGAGCGCATTTCCCACATTAATAAATACAAAGTACCTGCAGCTTTCAGTTTTTTAAAAACAAAGCTGAATACTTTCTTCTTTGCTGCTGCCTTTTATTAACTCAAATTTGAGACTTTTAATTTGATTTCTTTCAGTGCGACTGCAATGCATGATGGGATATATTACTTTGGTTAGTGACCATCGGTTGTACACTACTTTTCATGATGCATTCATTGTGGGATACTTTGAGTGCACTATATAGGGTGTAAATAATCCTCACTTAGGTTTTGGACAGCACTACGAAATGGCGTCCCCGCTATATAGTGAGTAGGGAGCGATTTCGGACACAGGGAATGTTTTGTTCATCGACACTTTCCGACCAATCAGATGTGAAGATTAAGTAGCGCTGTAGTGTAATGTACTTGTATGTTAGAACGAAGACCTCATGTGTGTCTCTGATTTGAAATGGCACTGTGCAATGATTGTGGCACACCATCAGCTCGGCACAGCTGAGTTCACTGCAGCTTTAATTAATCTGACAGAACCGAGGAAATGTTCTGAAGGCCATGGAAAGGAAAATGACAAACTTGATGCAGTCATGATGCCAAGTGACTAATTATCTCTATTAGCGAACAAAGCGGAGCAGATTGCATAGCAACTACAGCTGTGAAAGCACCGACAAGTTGAATTTAAAGAGGCAACCTCGAATTCAACCTCTCCAAAAAGACCTTCATGGTATATGAAATAATGAAATCAGTATTTTCTGCTTTGCATTTAACTACGCTGTGAGCTGCCGTAGGCGTACGATGAGGAATTTGGATGAAATGAAATGAAGCGTGTCAAAAGAATACCCGTGGGGGTGCCTGGGAATATCTTCTCTTATCTGTTTGGCTTCCATGCAGGATAAATTCTAACGTATAATAACATCTGGAAGTGAGTCCCACAGCATCTGTCCAAACCAAAACAGTGTCCACCAAAGCTAGGCTGTGAGTGCGGCATCTTTTTCTCGGTTGTTGATTTGACTTTGTGTGTGTTGTGGGCTTGGAAACTCATACCTCTCACTCTCTCCATTACCCTACACATGAGTCATAATGGATCCTGTGCTAATTAATTCTCAGATGTGACAAATTTGCTCCATGCTAAAACCACACAGGACTTTTTAAATAGACACATTACGAGAGTCTGGTCATTGATTCCTCACCACCGTGAGTCGATATTTAGCTTTGTTTGTAAATTATCTGAGCGCTAAGCCACTTTTGTTGCTTTCTGAAAACCAGGCTTAGTATGACAACTCTTTGTGTTAGAAGGGGAACTTGGTGAGGTTGACACAGGTAGGAAATCCGTAACCACATTGTGGAAATATCGAGAGCGTAGGCCACAGGCTGTCAGAGAGGACCCACCTCATAGAAGCAAAAGTGATGAAACGTGAAAACGAATAATAGGAAACAGGCGCTTCCCTGGTCAACACACACTGACCTGAATTGAATCTTCTGCCTGGAGGTGTCAAATAAAATATTGTCAGCCAGTAATCTGCTCCTGGGACTGAGCTTTCCCGAATATCTGATTCGAGCTCCTGGCTGACTGGAATGAACCGTTGACCATAAGCGATAGTCCAGCAGGAGCAATGTTCACACAGACATTCTTTATGATGCAGAACCTATCTTCTTTATTTATCTGTATTCCTCCTTTATTACTTCATTTTCCTCCTGACCTTCAAGGATGGTCAGCTATGGCGTTGCAGAAGCTCCTGGATGAAGCGCACTAATAGATGCAAAAATGCTGTCTCTATTATGTTAAGGTTTAAATCCTGATTGAAATAATTAATGTACAAGGTTCTTATACAAGAATGAACTTCACTGCAGAGCTATAGCTGAGAACCTAGGTCATATCTACACCATCTTTCGTCTCTTATGCCGCTTTTCCACTACCAACGCGGCTGAGTCGGGCTGAGCCGTGCCGTGCTGAGTTGGGCTGAGTCGAGCTGAGCGGGGCTGTTGGAGTTGCATTTCGACTACAACCGCGCTGAACCGTGCTGGCTGGAAGTGGGTGGACACATTGGGTGGAGTTAGCGAAAGTGGGTGGACGTCACGTGATGTCGTTAGGTGGAGCAAACAGTGACATCAGTGCCCTTTTAAGCGGTAGTCTCACAACCCGGATAGTAAACAATAAACATGGAGGACATGGAGTCGTTAGTGTTGCTGGTCTTGGTTCTGTGGCTTGTTGTCACCGACAACGCCAACAGATACTGGCAAGAGTGTATAGATGAGGCGAGGCGCATAAGGCTTCATAATTCTCGTAATTCGTAATTCTTCTTCTTCCGGGTTTACGGTGTTTACAGATCCCAGCGTGCTCGCGGGACGTGTGTGGGCATGTGAGGACACTCCTCCTCACCAATCAGTGCACAGGGGAGTGTCTCCTCACGCCCCTAGCCCCACTCGGCTCGGTTTGGCTCGCTTCAGCCCCACTCCAAAACCGTGCGAGTTTTGGGAGCTGAGTAGGGCTGAAGCGAGCTGAGTCGTGCTGTTCTGAGGTAGTCAAAACGCGAGCCGTGTCGGGCTGAAGTGAGCTGAAGTGAGCTGAAAAAGGGTAGTGGAAAAGGGCCATTATGGCCCTTTTCCACTACCCTTTTTCAGCTCACTTCAGCTCACTTCAGCCTGACACGGCTTGCGTTAATGGCCCTTTTCCACTACCCTTTCCACTATGGCCCTTTTCCACTACCCTTTTTCAGCTCACTTCAGCTCACTTCAGCCCGACACGGCTCGCGTTTCGACTACCTCAGAACAGCACGACTCAGCTCGCTTCAGCCCTACTCAGCTCCCAAAACTCGCACGGTATACACATCGAAGCAATGTGTCCAGCTTTATGATAATGGAAAGCTTGTATAAATAAAAGAGACTGGAGGCTCTTATGAGGTTGGATCAGTGTGGTGGTAGCGTGCTCATATACTTCTCATGTATTTCTTGTTACTGACATTTATAATACGGTCATTGCGTAATTTAGCACAGTGTTCATGTTTGTCATTACTTTGTGAGCACTCAGCTTAGATAGTTTTTGGTCTTTAGCAATCTTTAGGATTAATAAATCTAAATATATTTCTGCAAATGTTAAGTTTATGTCCATTTAAATCTAATAAATATAAATATATTAATCAAACAGAAACCTCAGAGAATCCATAATTTCAACTGGTGCCTCTCAGTGCATGGTATATTTGGTTTATATCCCTCATCAAAAAATTCCAAACTAAAAGTGTTAAGATTGAATCTCGGCATAAATTCACTGGAGGCATCCATGTTGTTTACATTGGCGCGACCTTCGACCTGTGCATGTGCAATGTAATAATAATATAATAATAATAATAAGTTCAATTTATATAGCGCGTTTCTCACATCTAAGGTCGCTTTAGAATTGGGAGGAAGAGTCCACCAAAAGAAGGTCAGGATGTAATTCCAATGGCATAGCTACCACAGTCCCACCAGACGCACAAAGATAAATCCCACACCGCCTGCACAGCCGCCACACCGCCGCCAGGCAACATCAGTCAGAACACTGTGCCATGGATCCACAAAGGGAGCACAGAAGCACCGCCACACAGAGCACTGGCATGTCCCAAACCACCTGCATAGGCAATGTGATGTCACCGGGCAACATCGCTCAGAGCACCGTATCAAGCACAAAAGCACCGCCACACAGAGTGCTGGACAACCACGATGCTAAAAAGAACAACGAGCTCACTGCAGTCCATAGCGAGGTGCACAGGCATCAACCACCAAGGCCTGGAGGGAACCGACGCCCAAAACTGGGTCCGGAGCTACACCACAACCGGCGGACAAAACACTCAAACAAAAAACAAACATCAAACTACACAAACACACAAAAAATGAAAAACAAAAGGATAAAAATGAAAAGCTCCGATGAGAGGTGGCAGCCAAAACGCACACGGCATACTCTCAACTGGAAACGGAAGAAAAAAAAGAAAAAAAAACGTACCATGATATCGAGTGCCTTGCTAGGCATAATCATGGTATGTACGTCTAAACACACAAAAATGCTCGCTGAGACAGCTGTGACTCGAGTCGATTTACTAAACCGTTATTTTTGGTATTTGAAAAAGAGACCAAGCAGTACATAAAAACAATTACTGACTCACAAAATCATTAAGCTGTTAAAACTATTGATTTAATGTGTTCAGCTGAAAATCCCCCTGAATGAAATGTTAATGTTTTTATTTCGACTGTATTAATGACTCCTATTTTTGTCTGTCTTTATTGTTAAAAAATAAAAAGACTCGAGTCAGCCGTATAGCTTGAAATTGTGACGTCAGTTCATGGTATATCCAGGATATACCATGACTGACTCACAACATATCCTTTTTTTTTTTTTTTGACGTCACGAGATACATTGCTTAATCAATGGTGAAACTATTTTATATCACGTGAGCCATCCTTGGCCAATCCCTGCACAGGAATTTTTTGATGAGGGATATAAAAACTAATATTGGCATTTTATTTGTTATCTGTCTCGTGGCTGTATAAATGTAAGCATTCAGACTCTTTAAAAAAAAACATAGCACACTAGGGGCGGCACGGTGGTGTAGTGGTTAGCGCTGTCGCCTCACAGCAAGAAGGTCCTGGGTTCGAGCCCCGGGGCCGGCGAGGGCCTTTCTGTGTGGAGTTTGCATGTTCTCCCCGTGTCCGCGTGGGTTTCCTCCGGGTGCTCCGGTTTCCCCCACAGTCCAAAGACATGCAGGTTAGGTTAACTGGTGACTCTAAATTGACCGTAGGTGTGAATGTGAGTGTGAATGGTTGTCTGTGTCTATGTGTCAGCCCTGTGATGACCTGGCGACTTGTCCAGGGTGTACCCCGCCTTTCGCCCATAGTTAGCTGGGATAGGCTCCAGCTTGCCTGCGACCCTGTAGAAGGATAAAGCGGCTAGAGATAATGAGATGAGATGAGATAGCACACTAGTCATTTTGACCTGACATGAACAAGGTTGCAAAAATAAAAAGATGATTGGTTATGAAACCAGTTTATGTGACATAGGTCCTGTAACTTTCTCCTCCATCAAATATTTATACTCCGACAGCATCAGCAATTACTGTATGTCAAGTCAGCTCAAGTCAATTTTATTTCTAGATTTGCACATTTAACAAGCAACAGGAGTCGCCCCAACATGCTGTTGAGTGAAAAAATAATAAAAGAACATAAAACAGTTAAGAACAAATAACATATAAAAATAAAACAGACATATACCAATGAGATAAAATAAGAACAAAAAAAATAGCTTCCCAAAGATTAATGATTTCTGACACGGTCTTTTCGGTTGGTGGACAGTGAACCAAGATGATTGCTGATTGTGAGAGAGGACGCAAGGCCAAAGATAATGACTTCTGTTTTAGTTTTATTCAATTGAAGGAGGTTGATTGCGATCCAGTGTTGAACGTCATTTAGGCAGTTGAACAGGCTACTTACGGCACAGAGTTTGTCAGGTTTAATATGGAGGTTGAACTGTGTGTCATCAGCACAGCAGTGATAAAGAATACAATATTTCTGAAAGATAGAAACCGCATGGAGCATGAGAAGGGCATTCATCTGTTTTCATAAATATTGTTTAAAATGTGAATATTTGAGATTAACGTAAGATATATTAAGCTACGGTCACACTATAGCTTGCGATGCTTTGTGATGGGTTATCGATGAAAGTGAGGCATTTTGGTGACGATGCATGGCGATATACAGGCGAGCTAAAAGTTGTGGTCACACAGCAGGTGAACACTTGAGCGAGCGTGGTCCTTCATGCTTGAGTGGCCACGCTCGCTCACAGGACCCAGTCATTATGGTAAACACCTGACGCTGATTTGAGCTCAATCAGCACGCGCATATAAGGACAGAGGCTTTGTGAAGTACACTACCGTTCAAAAGTTTGGGGTCACTTTGAAATGTCCTTATTTTTGAAAGAAAAGCACTGTTCTTTTCAATGAAGATCACTTTAAACTAATCAGAAATCCACTCTATACATTGCTAATGTGGTAAATGACTATTCTAGCTGCAAATGTCTGGTTTTTGGTGCAATATCTCCATAGGTGTATAGAGGCCCATTTCCAGCAACTCTCACTCCAGTGTTCTAATGGTACAATGTGTTTGCTCATTGCCTCAGAAGGCTAATGGATGATTAGAAAACCCTTGTACAATCATGTTAGCACAGCTGAAAACAGTTGAGCTCTTTAGAGAAGCTATAAAACTGACCTTCCTTTGAGCAGATTGAGTTTCTGGAGCATCACATTTGTGGGGTCGATTAAATGCTCAAAATGGCCAGAAAAATGTCTTGACTATATTTTCTATTCATTTTACAACTTATGGTGGTAAATAAAAGTGTGACTTTTCATGGAAAACACAAAATTGTCTGGGTGACCCCAAACTTTTGAACGGTAGTGTATTATCGTTATCACTGTCATGTTTGTTTCTTGCCATGTTTATGACTCTGCTTTCAGTTTTGTTTGTGTTTTGTTTTTGTAAATATCATGCCTGCTAATAAACACACTTCCTGCTCTTAGATCTGTCTACCGCCGCATGCTTGACAGAATATTTGCAAAGTCTCCATAAAAACGGTGTCCTTGTATACGTGTGCTGATTGTACTCAAATCAGCATCAGGTGTTTCCCATAACGACTGGGTCCCAAGCGTGCGCACAACACGCTCTGAAGGATCCCCGAATGGGAATACACTTTTTAAGTCTCGGCGAAGGTTGGGCTATGCCAAGCTGCTGTGTTGATGAGGCTCCTGCGAGCATATAGGGACATGGATTTGAGACAAATACATTTCAGGAGGATCAACGAAGGTTCCCTGATCTTATGGAGATATTCCCAAACCCATTTGCGAGTATTCACTGCTTAGTTTGCCGATGAAAACATCGGCACCAAATTTCAATGCATGCATTGAAATTTTTCAGACGTTTTTGGCCACTTAAGAGGCAGAGACACAACAACAACAACAAAAAAACAACTTGTGAAGCTCAGAGAACACTCGCCGTGTATTGCACAATTGGTGGTGATGCTACAGTACCATTGCCAAGTATTCACAAACCCATCACAAGCTGTCGTGTGACCAGGGACTTAGGTATTACATTAAATTGCTAAAAATCTGTCAGTGAGTTTTCTGCTATGGACTGGCAGCACATTTTGACCATAATAAAGCACTTACTGAAGAACGAATAGGTCTAATGATGACATACTTACCAACCCTCCCGATTTCGGCGGGAGGCTCCCGATTTTAGCCTCCGTCTCCTGCCTCCCGATCGTATTTGTTAAAAACTGGATAATCTCTCAGTTTTGGGAAATCCCTACCGCCAAGTTAAAAATACTCCTGATTATGTCCAATCAGAATCGTATGAGAAACACTGCTGACATCAACTGATTTTTAACCAATCAACGAACAGAACAACAGTCACTTCTGTAATGTAGGATTCACCCAGGCTGTCCGACATTTTTTACAAGCAGTCATTCATCATGGCCACTAAACCCAATACCAAACGGCAAAAACATGAATGCAAATACCAGGTTGCATGGGAGAATTTCCATGGATAAGCAAATGTTCGACCAGCCAGTTACACATTTTAAGGTAAAGATACCTTAAATCAGAATATAATGGGCATTTGAGTGTGAAATTAAACTAGTCTTCCATACCATTTCAGAAACAAACTGTACAACTTCTAAAGTGTTTAGTGAAATTTTGCATGACCGAGAATTTGTTTGGTGAGTGTATTTGAATAGTGTGGTCGTGTCTTAGTGCTATTTTGAATTTATCTTTGAAAGTTTTAAAGGAACAGTCCACCGTATTTCCATAATGAAATATGCTCTTATCTGAATTGAGACGAGCTGCTCCGTACCTATCCGAGCTTTGCGCGACCTCCCAGTCAGTCAGACGCAGTCAGACGCGCTGTCACTCCTGTTAGCAATGTAGCTAGGCTCAGTATGGCCAATGGTATTTTTTGGGGCTGTAGTTAGATGCAACCAAACTCTTCCGCGTTTTTCCTGTTTACATAGGTTTATATGACCAGTGATATGAAACAAGTTCAGTTACACAAATTGAAACGTAGCGATTTTCTATGCTATGGAAAGTCCGCACTATAATGACAGGCGTACTAACACCTTCTGCGCGCTTCGGCAGCGCATTGATACGGAGCTCAGATATCAATGCGCTGCCGAAGCGCGCAGAAGGTGTTAGTACGCCTGTCATTATAGTGCGGACTTTCCATAGCATAGAAAATCGCTACGTTTCAATTTGTGTAACTGAACTTGTTTCATATCACTGGTCATATAAACCTATGTAAACAGGAAAAACGCGAAGAGTTTGGTCGCATCTAACTACAGCCCCAAAAAATACCGTTGGCCATACTGAGCCTAGCTACATTGCTAACAGGAGTGACAGCGCGTCTGACTGCGTCTGACTGACTGGGAGGTCGCGCAAAGCTCGGATAGGTACGGAGCAGCTCGTCTCAATTCAGATAAGAGCATATTTCATTATGGAAATACGGTGGACTGTTCCTTTAAGTGAAAGTTTACAAGTGAATTATCTGGAAAGTGATTGATTTTGATCGAGTTTTGAGGTTTTAAGTGAAAGATTACTAGTGAGTGTATTTTGGTTGTACTAAAATTTTGCATTCGAGTGAATTTCTTTGCGGAGTATATTTTGATAGTATGGTAGTATTTATAGTGCCGTTTTAAAATTTTGTTTGAAAACTTTCAGTCAAAGTTTGCAAATGAGCAAATTCCTTTGATGCATTCCGATAGGATTTTGATAGGATTTCTAGTGCTTTTTAAACATTCTGTTAGTGAGAGAGATGCATTTTAGTAGTACTAAGACACTGCAGTATTTATTTAATTGAGTTGTTACTATTTTGGTTAAATCTTAATAAAATTTTATTTAATTTATATACGATATTATAGGGCGGCACGGTGGTGTAGTGGTTAGCGCTGTCGCCTCACAGCAAGAAGGTCTGGGTTCGAGCCCCGTGGCCGGCGAGGGCCTTTCTGTGCGGAGTTTGCATGTTCTCCCCGTGTCCGCGTGGGTTTCCTCCGGGTGCTCCGGTTTCCCCCACAGTCCAAAGACATGCAGGTTAGGTTAACTGGTGACTCTAAATTGACCGTAGGTGTGAATGTGAGTGTGAATGGTTGTCTGTGTCTATGTGTCAGCCCTGTGATGACCTGGCGACTTGTCCAGGGTGTACCCCGCCTTTCGCCCGTAGTCAGCTGGGATAGGCTCCAGCTTGCCTGCAACCCTGTAGAACAGGATAAAGCGGCTACAGATAATGAGATGAGATGATATTATAGTTCTCTGTATTTTTACATGAGCTTACAGAAGGAAAACACATTTGATGCAATCCAATAATACTTTCATTCACTGCGACTATTTTAAGGAATTATAAACATTCTTCTAAAGCATCACTTGTGTTATTTTCTGCGGGTCTCTGTATGGATACAATATTCAGGCAGGAGATTTTTCAGCTAGAAATCTGATTTAAGCAGACTTCCCTTTCATTGTTATTATATTAAAATTCAAGACAAGAGTATTATTTCAGATTTTTCACTCTGAGCTCTCGCATGCCTGATACATGAATCCCATAACCTAGAGTAACTGATAGAACAATATCAACAATTCAAAAACTCTTTCATTGTATAAATTTCAAACGGTTTGCAATTAATTGGGATCCACTGTTTTTATCGTTTCAACCGCGCATCAGACCCTCGGCCAACTGAAAATGTCGTTCATGCACTTTTCTCCCCCATGAGAATTTTGAAAAGTTGGCAAGTATGCGATGAATGAATATAAAATCAAAACAACTTTGTTGGGATAACGACAGAACATCAGGGTTAAATTTCATTTTTCACACCGAGCAGAAAAACTTATTTGTCTTATATTAAATTTTAATTGGACAAGCAGCGTTTAAAGACTGCTGGATGCGATTAAGCCATAGCGTTTATTCCACTTGTCTGTGTTTGCTCAATAAAATTCTAATTTTAGGAATAGTTTGTTATATTGAAACTGTTTTTTTTTTCACTTACAATGGGCTGTCATTGTGTGTGTGTGTGTGTGTGTGTGTGTGTGTGTGTGTGTGTGTGTGTGTGTGTGTGTGTGTGTTGCATGACAACTCGCAATGCTCTATCGGGTTATGGCTTCTTTGCGAAGTGTTTTCATTGATGGAGCAAAAAAATTGTCTGAAATGTCAGTTGCTTGATCTTAATTTGTTGTATAAAAGCAATATCGGTCTGTGACTTCATGCTTACTCGGTTTTCTGATGTTCAGTATTGTGATATTCAGTAAAACAGTACTCTTGTTTGTGCGATATTGCTGACATAGAACATGTTGCGGATCTCCTCGTTCTGGTTGACCCACACATGATCTTTTTTTGTGCAGATGTTGGAATCATGGTCATGGAACATCATGTGCTGTGTACATGGGTCATGTTAACAGATCTGTGTTTGGCTCAGGAAAGACTGACTCACTCAGGCATGAGGAACCAGCATGCTACATCAGGACTTTTTCTGGAAATTTCTGTCGAATCTTTTAGCTTGGTTTAATGCCACTCTGGATTAGAGAGATAGCAGTGACATGTAATCATGTACAGCAAAACAGCTGAAAAGGCTAAAATTAAATTTCTGCAAAATTTATACCCACAGCATACTTAGAGTCATGCATGTAATGATTTTTATCTTGTCAGTCTTAGTGACAAACACTTCTCTGTCCTTGTCTCCAAGGAAATGCTGTAAATAATAACTGTTTACTGTAGCTACGTCTCTAAGAATAGAAAGATCAAAGGTAAAGATTATTTTTGCCTCATCTGTGTCTTTAGTTAGTTGAAGCATTCTTTCCTCGACAGGATTTTGCTGACTTTCCCAGCAGGATAGCAGTGGAATGCAAGGAAAGCTTTGAAATATATTTTTTCCAGCCTTAGTTGTGGGAACCATGTGTCCTTTTCAGTAGATAAATAGTATTTATCAGTATTAGCATGTCCATTCTGTATGCTTGCAGGAAACGGGCTCAGAGAGGACGAGACGTTATGTGTCAGAAAGAAAGTTATTTGTGTCTCTGTCTCTCCTTCCCTTAACAAATGTCTGACATGTTAAAACTATCCAGGAAGGTCTGAAAAGATTTAGATTTGAATCGCAATCAGTTGTTGGAAGATAAGCTTGCAATGATAAATGCCTAAATGACTAGCCCTGTTCATGCATGTCAGGACTTTAATGTTCAATGGTTGTTTTCATAACACTCTGTGGTGCACAACATCTGTGCAGAGGCAAATCGGAAATCTATGGCATGGGCAATCAAAAGGCAGTAGAGCTGTAAGTTAGCCGTCTGGCGTTCTGCATTATTTAATATTGTTGAATGGAGTTTAGGCTGTGCATGTGATTATTATTGTTGATTATGAGTGTGTGTTTGTGTCTTCTTTTATTGTCTTCCTTTTATTTATGTAGTAGATGCTTTTATCCAATGCGAGGCAGAATCAGTGCTGGCAACTTAGTGACATTTATCACTAGATTTGGCAAATTTTAGACTATTTTAGTGACTTTTTTTTTATCAAAAATGAGTCTGGCATAGGCGGCACAGTGGTGTAGTGGTTAGCGCTGTCGCCTCACAGCAAGAAGGTCCTGGATTCGAGCCCTGGGGCCGGCGAGGGCCTTTCTGTGTGGAGTTTGCATGTTCTCCCCGTGTCCGCGTGGGTTTCCTCCGGGTGCTCCGGTTTCCCCCACAGTCCAAAGACATGCAGGTTAGGTTAACTGGTGACTCTAAATTGACCGTAGGTGTGAATGTGAGTGTGAATGGTTGTCTGTGTCTATGTGTCAGCCCTGTGATGACCTGGCAACTTGTCCAGGGTGTACCCCGCCTTTCGCCCGTAGTCAGCTGGGATAGGCTCCAGCTTGTCTGCGACCCTGTAGAAGGATAAAGCGGCTAGAGATAATGAGATGAGATGAGTCTGGCATAGAAGTTTTTGGCAGATGTTGGCAACTCTCCTGCCTTTGATATGGCTCTCCAGGTCAAGTCACAGCTGTTGGTTATACGGGCTCGGTCGACTCACTACCAATGTGTAAAGCCTGACTCAGTTGCTCTTGCGTGAACTTATAGTCCCAGTGACCAGTCACTGATCACCATTGTCCACAAAACTAATCCCTGATCACCAGTGGTTAACACAATGAATCCCTGACTATTACTGCTCACAACAACTAATCCCCAGTAACAACTGCTCATGACAACCAGTCCCCGATCAACACAGTTCACAACAACTAATCCCTGATCAACATGCTTCACAACAACAAATCCCTGATCACAACTGTTCACGACAACCAATCCATGGTCAACACAATTCACAACAACTAATCCCTGATCAACACGGTTCACAACAAGTAATCCATGATCAAAATATTTATAATGACTAATCACTAACCAACATTATTCGCAACAACGAATCCCTGATGAACATGGCTCATAACGACTAATTCTTGATCAAAGCTGTTCACAACAAATTGTCCCTGACAACTGTTCACAGCAACTAATCCCTTGTAAACAAGATTCACAACAACTAATCCCTGACGAACACGACTCATAACAATGAATCCCTGATAACAGCTCTTCACAACAACTAATCCACGACCAGCATGGTCAATAACAACTAATCCCCGATCAGCATTGCATCATTGTGCCAAATCCATGATCACAATTGTCCACAATGACTAATACCTAATCAACACATGTAATAACAACTAACCCCTGGGCACAACTGTTCATCACAACTGATCACCGATCAACATGGTCCACGACAACTAATCCCCGAACAACATGGCTCATAACAACTGATCCTTGATCACAGTTGTTTACGAAAAATAATCCCTGATAACAACTCTTCGCAACAACTAACGCCTGATCTGCATGGATCATAAAAACTAATCCCCAGTCAGCACAACTCATGGTACATGTACCTAATCCCTGATCACAACTGATCATAAGAATTACTCCCTGATCAATGTGATTCACAACAACTAATCCCTGATCACCACTGTTCACAACAAATAATCCCTGATCATCACTGGTCATAGCAACTAATCACCGGTCACCATTATTCACAACAAATAATCCCTGATCACTTTTGTTTGCAAAGCATACCATTTTTAAACATTTTAAACTCTATTTTTGGTAATATTTACAAATACTAAAAGTGAAATATTCCATCCAAAACTGTTTTCAAAATACAGTATAGTATTTTGTAAATACAGTACATAAATAGTCGATTTGTAGTTTCATGACCATTATTAGTTTCAATATTACTAAAAATGTATTATTATTTATTGTACAGACATGAGTGTTTTACTGGGAAATACTCCAATCGTATTTTTCATACGAGCTACACCTGGGACATGGAGAACCAAAACCGTGACATAAATCTCTGTATAACACTCATGAGGAAATTGATGAATAGGTTTTGATAAATTAGCGTACTTTTTGTTTGTGAATGTGTATGTACAATAAAAAGAAAATCACACATTGGCTTGAAAATATGAAGTTTACCTTCTCGTGTTGAAAAACTCGCATTTTTCATACGAAATACATCGCGGATTGGAGTGACATATTTCCTGATGTTTCACTTGATATTTCACTCTTATGATGTCACTCCCAGTGTTTTCCCGCTGACTAGACGCGTGTTGTCAAAATGGCGAACTGGTCCAAAATTAAAATTCTTTTGATTAATTTTATTTATTTATTTATTTATTTATTTTGTGGATGTGTCCATATAATATAAAGAACATTACACGGTGGTGCGAAGATCTGAAGTTTATCTTCTCGTGTTGAAAAATATTTCACTTGTTCGCTTCAGTCACTCGTGATATCCATTCACCACTCGAAGATAAACTTCATATCTTTGTGCACCTGTGTAATATCCTCTATCTATTCTGCTAAAACTCTGTTGTATTTTAGGTGACTTCAGAATATCCTCCTTCTTCATGTAACACCTTTTGATATGTAAATGATCATGGTGATTCAGTAAATATGGAAATTGGTCTCTGATGTAATCTGGTGACTTCCAGCAGCGTTTTGAGCCTGCTTTAGCTACTTGTCCTTTTTAACGTTTTCAGGTAACACATTTTCATACACACCCATCACACGCGCATAAAATTAATATGGGGAATAAATGGGGAAGTTCCCACATTACGTGGACAAGACTATCAGAGAAATTCTAAGCCAGTAACTTTTACTAATGATTTATCAGAAGGAGATGGAGGCTTAGATCACAGCCAACAGTTTTGAGTCATTAGTTTTGTTACGAAATCATTCTTTTTGCTTGGACTGCTGAACTTTCTTACTTGTGTGCAGTTTTTCTGAAGAAGGAAGAGGAAACTGGCTTGGTTTTAAAACATAAAGGATTTTGCAATTTGGGTTTGAGATCACTGGAGATATTCCAATTTAGTAATAAGGTAAAATAATATTTCAAAATCGGTTCTATGGCTCAGCTTACACTGCATCACCCAGGTCTTGTGCAGCCCGACATTTCTCCATATAGATATTCTATATGTAATTTAGTGTAATGTTTTGCATTGGACAGCATTCCTCCTACATTCCTCCTCCAGCATTTCTGACTGAGGAAAATTATGGATGGGAAAACCTCGATGAGCTAAGCTTTAGAAAAACACTGGTACCGTAAATGCCACAGCTGAAATCCAGTGAGGTTTCACAGAGGCCAAATCCAGACAGCAGATAACTACAGTGAGGAAATACCACACTGTGCTGCACTTCATGAACTATTTTCTGTGCTGAGTCCATTACTGAAAAAATTCTATCACATCATCTATTTAAAGGTCATACACAAGTTAGTTCAACTGGTATTTTTGGGTCAAGAAAACTTTATTATGAACTGGTTTTATTAGGGGTGGTGTAGTGGTTAGCACTGTCGCTTCACAGTAAGAATGTTCTGGGTTCGAGCCCAGCGGCCGACGAGGGCCTTTCTGTGTGGAGTTTGCATGTTCTCCCCGTGTCTGCATGGGTTTCCTCCGGGTGCTCCGGTTTCCCCTACAGTCCAAAGACATGCAGGTTAGGCTAATTGGTGGCTCTAAATTAACCGTGAGTGTGAATGGTTGTTTGTCTCTATGTGTCAGCCTTGCCATGACCTGGTGACTTGTCCAGGGTGTACCCCGCCTCTCGCCCATAGTCAGCAGGGATAGGCTCCAGCTCGGCCGTGACCCTGCACAGGATAAACGGTTACGGATAATGGATGGAGAGTTTTATTAGTTTTATTATAGCTGTTTGAGAACGTCTAATGAAATTAAAAATACATCATAATACAGTTTGCACATCATTTGCTTAATCCAGCTGTTGTGACGCTGTTTGAAGAACGATAATGAAGATGAGTGTTTGTTCATGTAATATTTGAAGTAATAAAAGTGGACTCTTAGAACCTGCTGTATTATCAGGCGATGGAGTGAGTAAATGTTTTCTGCCTAACATAACTCTATAATATGCTTCTCTAACTTGTTCCTCCAGAAATCTGCCTCCTTGAGCATGTTATCTGGCGAGGAGGCTTGCCAAAGCCCATTGCCTAAAGACTGGAAGTGTTACGTGTCACCACAAGGACGGAAGTACTACGTCAACACTGTAAGCAACGGTGAGGCCATCTGAATGTATTTACCTACAATACACTCACCAATCCTACAATTCAGATTGAAATCCACCACAATGGGAAACATTTTTGGGAGAGTGAGCGAATATCATATCATATCATATCATATCATATCATATCATCTCATCTCATCTCATTATCTCTAGCCGCTTTATCCTTCTACAGGGTCGCAGGCAAGCTGGAGCCTATCCCAACTGACTATGGGCGAAAGGCGGGGTACACCCTGGACAAGTCGCCAGGTCATCACAGGGCTGACACATAGACACAGACAACCATTCACACTCACATTCACACCTACGGTCAATTTAGAGTCACCAGTTAACCTAACCTGCATGTCTTTGGACTGTGGGGGAAACCGGAGCACCCGGAGGAAACCCACGCGGACACGGGGAGAACATGCAAACTCCACACAGAAAGGCCCTCGCCGGCCCCGGGGCTCGAACCCAGGACCTTCTTGCTGTGAGGTGACAGCGCTAACCACTACACCACCGTGCCGCCATATCATATCATATCATATCATATCATATCATATCATATCATATCATATCATATCATATCATATTATATCATCCAGGGACCCTGGTGGTGTGAGTCAAAAATGCTACCCATGCCGCCTTTTACAGCACATTCATTTTTTAAAATCAGATTTCTTAGTTTAAGGTCAATTACCAACAGGCGTTCTTATATTCTCAGTGCCTGAGCATGGCTGTGCAGTATGAATGTGCGAGGCTGGTACAGGGCGGTGTCATTAGACCAGAGGATTGTTCAAGATAGCTCCTATTGTCTCCACGTTTTGCTTTGAAACAATCAGCATTGTCTTTGTTGCTCAGTGGACTGTCCTACGTCCTCTTTCTCCACCCACAAGACATCCATCTGTGCATTCTCAAGAGGACGAAATGAGGATCTGGGCTGAGAACAGAATTAGTCAGGCTATAATTCTCACTATTGACTGGTCCTGTTGACATTTGTACTGTTTCTAGCCTCTATCAAAGCAAAATCTGGAGATTTCAAAATGACTGAATACGTGGAGCTGAAACTGACTAATACTGTATTAGTCTATGAATTACTTTCTCGCATTTCGGTCGCGGGATTGTTTTTATAACATCACCATGTTTGGCACCAAAATTCTGGCTTTTACTATACAACGTGAATGTAACTGCAGTGTTTCCCCTACCATTATATCGGGGAGTGTTACTGGAAAGAAAAAAAAAATAGGAGTGTAGCGCTATTGTAAAAATTGCTCTAATTATTGTTTAAAATAAATGCGAAGACTTAAATATGACTCCTTTAACTGTTTGTTCAGGTCTAAATGCTCTGTAATAGGAGCCGCGGGGAGGGGTCCTGCATCATGCATGAGATGACCATCCTCATCCAGCACCCCCTCTTCCCAAACCAGTAAACTTAGCCCATGTTTACATTAGACCGTATCAGCGGATCATCAGATTAACGTTTTTAAAACGATTAGCGTGCACACAGCAACACCAATACACGATTTGCGTGCACGCAGCAATACCAATACACGGATACGCTCGGCTCCGCAGGCATCCTGCGCTCCAAATCACTCCGCCCTGAACAGCGAGTGCCCTCTGGAGGGTGCGCACTCCGGCCTTGTGCAGCTCACAGAGCACGCGAGTGAAGTGAACAAGCTGTGATTCGGGACTGAGCCGCTGTGTGTGTGATCCCAGCGCATATCACTTACCACTTGCAAGTGGAAGGATGGCAAGCCTAAAGACAATCATAACTACACAATGGGCAGTATTTGCATCAGTATTTGCAGTATTTTCATACTTTTATACTCTTTAATGAAAGGTGATACAAGGCGGAAGTCCGCGCCGTTTTTCAGCAGTCGCGTCACATGACCAACGCCAGCGAATCAGGAAGGTGGATGTCACAGTGACGTTGTCCAATGAGACGCCAGCTAGAGCTCAGCACAGCGCATCCGCGTATTCTGAATGTTTACACAGCACCGGAGCTGACACGATCTGGATTGAATACGTGGATGCTGGCGGATTCCCGTTTCCCGGTGTTTCCAGGCGGTTTAATGTAAACGGACAGTGCATCCGCGAAGAAAACGAGACAGATACGGTCTAATGTAAACATAGCCTTAGGGGAAACACTGAACTGGATGTGAAACGTAGCAAAAATGACACATCTTACTTTCAATGACAACAAACAGTACTTCAGCCAGTACAACAGACTGTGATCCTTATGTACTTCTCCCTAAACTGCTAACCCACTTATATGTATCATAGCACATATATACTGTAAATGATACACATGCCTTATAAAAACAGTACATGCCACAAAGCATCTAAAAGCACAGAAAGCTCCTGGCTCATCATGTCTGGGTCCACAGGATCCTCAGGACAGCAGGATTTTTTTTTTAATCAGGAGGAGAAAAAAACCCTTTTCATGTTATAGAAAGTTTAAATCAATATTAGTGAACTAATTAGCTATGGGTAGTATTTCACTGGGCTGCGACAGCTTGCGACAAATTGCGAACGTCATTTGCGAGGGAGTTTCAGAAGTGTCTTGAAACATTCGCGGGGCTTCTCAGTTTCCTCGCATGAGTCACAAAGTGTCGCTCCTTCGTCACTGAAATTTTGAACATGTTCAAAAAATTCGTGCGACAAAATTTCTCTCAAAATAGCCGCAAACGCGTCGCTGGTGTCACAAAGCCGTCGCGAACCCTTCTCAAGTCAGTTTCCGTGAGGCTTCCTCTACTTCCCTGCCTGCCGAGGGAAAGCCGGGCTGCGACAGCCTGTGACTAGTTGGAGATGCAACAATTGCGGTAAAATATGCGAATATCAATTCAGTGTGATTCCAAGTGAAAATTGTCACTAATTCGCATATTTTATCGCAATTGTTGTGTCTCCAACTAGTCGCAGGCTGTCGCAGCCCAGTGAGATACTGGCTTAACTAACTCACCTTTGTTAAAAAAAAACAAAAACAAAACTTTTCATGTTATGGGAAGTTTAAATCAATATTAGCGAACTAACTAGCTAACTAACCTTTGCTAATGTTAGCAATACTTGCTGCTGTGAGAAACTTCCCAGTTGGCCCATAACATAGCTAGCTAGCTAACATAACTACGAGGAAGCATGACAGGGAGCATCTGCTTCTAGCTAGATTATAGAATAGAATAGAATAGAATAGAATTGAATAGAATATAAACTATTGCACAGAGAGAGTCACATTATAAAGTATTGCACATTATAAATTATTGCACGAGAGTCACATTATAAAATAAAATATTACACATTATGAAGTATTGCAAGGTAAGGTAAGGTGCACAGACTTGAGGTGTATGTGCTGTGTGTAAGGTGCACAGTCCTGAGGTGAATGTGTTGTGTGTAAGGTGCACAGTCCTGAGGTGTATGTGTTGTATGTAAGGTGCACAGTCCTGAGGTGAATGTGTTGCGTTTCACATTATGGAGTGAGGTATTGCACATTATAAAAGTATTGCACAGAGAGAGTCGCCTTATAAAGTACTGCACATTATAAATTATTGCACGAAGAGAGTCACATAGTAAAATAAATAGACTATAAAGTCAGAGCATATCTGAGTTCAGGGCAGTTATAACTTTTGGAAAGAAGCTGTTTTTGAATCGATTTGTCTTTGTCCTGATGCACCTGTAGCGCCTCCCTGAGGGCAACAGGTCGAACAGATCAAAGCCAGGGTAGGAGCTGTCCTTGATAATGTTCTTAGCTCTGCTAAGGCAGCAGGAGGTGTAAATGTCCATCAGGGAGGGGAGAGGGCAGCCAATGATCTTCTGTGCTGCCTTAACTACCCTCTGGAGCCTCTCCCTGTCTACAGCAGTGCAGCTGCCGTACCATACTGTAATACAGTACGTCAGCAGGCTCTCGATGGATGAGCGGTAGAAGGCCAGCAGCAGGTTGGAGTTTAGGTTGTACTTCCTGAGGACTCTCAGGAAGTGTAGCTGCTGCTGAGCCTTCTTAATGACTGCTGTAATGTTTACTGACCAGGAGATGTCGGCGGAGATGAGGACGCTGAGAAACCGGAAGGTGTGGACCCTCTCCACATACTCGTTGTTGATGTAGAGGGGGGCTAGGTCGGTGCTGTGCTTCCTGATGACTGAGAAGTTTATCACAAAATGGCAGCAATTATAGAATGTCACTGAAACCGCGAGGATATATTGTTGTTAGGGGATGGTGTGTTATAAACTAAAACAATCTTTGAAAAAGAAAAATAATGCATTACAACTGCTAACTATGCACAAGTTAAAGGGACTTGTAAACTTATGCAGCTATGATCATTGTTGCTATAATAACAGCTTATGAGGAATTAGTGACTGGATGTTATGAGTCAAAACACTCAATAATGAACACCTCATACATCATACATTTCGATTCCTGTTGCTTTGACCTGGCATCATTTTCAGTGACCCTGACAGCTAAAAACAGCCTGTACACCACCTTCAGTTTCAAGGCAACTGAGGCAGCTGGTCCCTATAAAGCTAATTCCACAGTGCTCATTAAATTTGTTAATGTGTAAACAAAAATTCATACGAACGCCAACCAGTCACTCATATAAATCCCCCCAGTGACTAATGTACTGGAACGCACCTACTACAAATCGCCTACATTTCTAATCTGTTTAGTCTGCGCTCCATCACCGCCTGAAGACTTTACTGTTACGAGGACTGCAGTGGAGGAAACACATTCAGTGAACAGGGAAGAAAACCATTACACAACAAACTAAGCTTGAGTTTGGAGGCTTTTATTTGGTTCCTGAGAGTTTCATGTCAGCTTGCCTCACATTATGTTGTGGATTGTTGTGTGGTTGCCCAGGTGACATGACGAGTGTCGTGTGTGTGTGTGTGTGTGTGGGGGGGGGGTGTTGTGTGGTGTGGTTTCCTTCCTGTTCTGTAAAGCAGCTTTCTGGTTCAGTGGCTCTCTGCCCTGCTGGTTATACCAATCATGCCATTAACAGACCCAGAGAGAGAGAGAGAAAAACCCATAGTCCACTGATCAAAAAAGCATGAGAGTTCAAAATCAATGAAACTGAAGTGGATGGGGAGACCATGAATATTATATAGTGTTGGTCCATTGTTGTTACAGTACTGTGCAAAAGTCTTAGGCACCCTAATTTATTTATTTTTTGTTTCATACAAACTTTGTGATAGATTTCTATTTGATGACTTCTACATTATCGAGTCGGTACAAAAACATTTTAGAGTCCAAACGTTGGTTTTCCAGCACAAAATTAAATGTTACAGAAAAAAAATGTTTGTATCCGAGCAGCATATTACGCAAGAGAGTGCTTTTCAGATTAAAAAAGAAAACATAATGAAGGCTACTGGGTTTTAAGAAGCGAGTGTGACAGTCAAATGGCCCTTTTCCACTACCCTTTTTCAGCTCACTTCAGCTCGCTTCAGCTCACTTCAGCCCGACACGGCTCGCGTTTCGACTACCAAAGAACAGCACGACTCAGCTCGCTTCAGCCCTGCTCAGCCCCCAAAACTCGCACGGTTTTGGAGTAGGGCTGAAGCGAGCCAAACCGAGCTGAGTGAGGCTAGGGGCGTGAGGAAACACTCCCCTGTGCACTGATTGGTGAGGAGGAGTGTCCTTACACGCCCACACACGCCCCGCGAGCACGCTGGGATCTGTAAACACCGTAAACCCGGAAGAAGGAGAATTACGAGAATTATGAAGCCTTATGCGCCTCGCCTCATCTATACGCTCTTGCCAGTATCTGTTGGCGTTGTCGGCGACAACAAGCCACAGCACCAAGACCAGCAACACTAACGACTCCATGTCCTCCATGTTTATTGTTTACTCTCCGGGTTGTGAGACTACCGCTTAAAAGCTCACTGATGTCACTGTTTGCGCCGCCTAACGACATCACGTGACGTCCACCCACTTTCGCTAACTCCACCCAATGTGTCCACCCACTTCCAGCCAGCACGGTTCAGCACGGTTCAGCACGGTTGTAGTCGAAATGCAACTCCAACAGCCCCGCTCAGCTCGACTCAGCCCGACTCAGCACGGCACGGCTCAGCCGCGTTGGTAGTGGAAAAGCGGCAATAGTGTCCAGAAGAACTTTGGCTGGTTCTGTAAGATGCTCAGTAAATTCTACAGCTCATTTCCGCATAAAACTGCACTCATTTTACCTGAGACTACTATTTTTTTTTTAAGCAAAGGATTGTCTCCCACCACATATTGACTTCGTTTCATTTATTATGGCTTACTGCTGTTTGTAGCATTTTTTAAAATGTTGAAACGTTTCATTTGGTCTCTCTCTCTCTCTCCCTATATATATATATATATATATATATATATATATATATATATATATATATATATATGTATATACTACCGTTCAAAAGTTTGGGGTCACCCAGACAATTTTGTGTTTTCCATGAAAAGTCACACTTTTATTTACCACCATAAGTTGTAAAATGAATAGAAAATATAGTCAAGACATTTTTCTGGCCATTTTGAGCATTTAATCGACCCCACAAATGTGATGCTCCAGAAACTCAATCTGCTCAAAAGAAGGTCAGTTTTATAGCTTCTCTAAAGAGCTAAACTGTTTTCAGCTGTGCTAACATGATTGTACAAGGGTTTTCTAATCATCCATTAGCCTTCTGAGGCAATGAGCAAACACATTGTACCATTAGAACACTGGAGTGAGAGTTGCTGGAAATGGGCCTCTATACACCTATGGAGATATTGCACCAAAAACCACACATTTGCAGCTAGAATAGTCATTTACCACATTAGCAATGTATAGAGTGGATTTCTGATTAGTTTAAAGTGATCTTCATTGAAAAGAACAGTGCTTTTCTTTCAAAAATAAGGACATTTCAAAGTGACCCCAAACTTTTGAACGGTAGTGTAAATAGAATTTTGATAATAAAAAAAAAATTGCCTTCAGTTCTCCTTTCATATCTTCTGGTTATTGTATGTGACAAAGGCGAGGGCCTTTCTGTGTGGAGTTTGCATGTTCTCCCCGTGTCCGCGTGGGTTTCCTCCGGGTGCTCCGGTTTCCCCCACAGTCCAAAGACATGCAGGTTAGGTTAACTGGTGACTCTAAATTGACCGTAGGTGTGAATGTGAGTGTGAATGGTTGTCTGTGTCTATGTGTCAGCCCTGTGATGACCTGGCGACTTGTCCAGGGTGTACCCCGCCTTTCGCCCGTACTCAGCTGGGATAGGCTCCAGCTTGCCTGCGACCCTGTAGAACAGGATAAAGCGGCTACAGATAATGAGATGAGATGAGATGGATGCTGGTGTAGGAAGATTTTTTTATGAACCCGAGCATGAGTAAATGAGCAAGGTATTGATCGGATACACAATACCAGCTTTGGGGAGTTTGTCCTTGTCTTTATACAGGGTCTAAATCTGAAGGGCTGTTGATTAAAAATGGTTTTAAAGTCCATTTGAGAAAAGTTTGTGATTTTGAGCCTTAATAATAAAACTCGACTTGGAATTACAGTACCAGGCAAAAGTTTGGACAGACCTTCTAATTTAATGGTTGATCTTTATTTTTATGAATTAAAAGACACTTCATGTCTTAAAGTAATGATGGATGTCGTTTCTCTTTATTTAGTTGAGTGGTTCATGATGTAATGTGGATTACTACAGTTGTGTAACAGGGCTATTTACTGTAGTTTTATTATTTACTATTTGGTCTCAAACGCATTAAGAAGGCAAGAAATTGCACTAATCACCTTTTCACAAGGCACGCCTGTTAACTGAAAAGCATTCTAGGTGACTACCTCATGAAGCTGGTTAAGATAATGCCAATAGTATACAAAGCGGCATCAAGGTAAACAGTATCTACTTTGAAGGATCTAAAATATGAAGCATATTTTGTTTTTTAACACTTTTTTATTTACCACATAATTCCATACATATTCCAGATGTTATTTCATAGTTTTGATGTCTTCTGTATTGTTCCACAATGTAGAAAATAGTCCAAATCCAGAAAAACCTATGAATGAGTAGGGGTGTCCAGACCTTTGACTGCTACTTTACATATCTGAATTTAAATGTTTCTTCTAGTGCATAAATACGCATGAATAAGTAGGCTGCTATTTGAATCCCATAGATATTAACAAATGACACACGAAATGACACACATTTTTGGAAATGTCAGATGGTGAAATTGCTTATGATCAACAAAAAAAATGAAGGCTATGCCTTTGGGTAAATTGTCAGCAGGAGCAGCAGGCACCGCAGCCAGTGTTGTTACAGATGGCGATAAATAAAAGATGGACTTCATAACTCGACATAACTAGGGCAATATTTACAGCATATTCCAATTCTTTGTTAGAGACCCGAAGTACGTAATATTCTTCCTCCTTCTTGTTGTAGAAAATCAATCAAATAAGAAAAGAGGTTGGAGGACATCGATGTGGAATCTTGGCCCTGCTGTCTTGTTGTAGGACGAGAACAAGATTGAACAAGATCATTTGATTTATGTTTAGCGCAGATGCTTGTTGCTTGGTAACCAGTTCCGAGTCACAGATTATTAAATGATCTGCATGCATTTAAAAAAAAAATCTTTCATTACATTTCCAAAGACACTGACTGATTCTGCATAGACTTTTGTCTTTTCTATGCTTCGATTTTACGATGATGAATACTCACAGTATCTAAAGTGGCCCATTGACTTTCAAGCCAGACGGAGGAAAGTGACAGGAGGAACGATTTAGGATCGGTTGTGCATTATCAAACAGAATAAACCTAATCAGAACGGCATCGTTGACATGCTAATTAGAGTTACATAACGTTATTGACGTTTATGAGAAGGAAAACATGTCTTCTCTATATTAGCATTCTGCAGGCAATTACATTATCATAACCAGTTTCACTGATGCCTTTTATAGTATCAATTGCCTCATTATGAACGAACTGAAAGAAGCGGAGAGGAAAAGTCATATGATGAATGCCCTCTGATGACATAGTAAATCATTTCTGAAAGATCTTGAGCTCACAGTGCCAAATCTCTTCTCCATGCATGACAGTCGTGCTAAACCCATGGCTTGGGCTTTGCTTTCTCTATTGGAGAGCGCTGAAAGAGACGTGCATCAGAGCTTTGCACAAAGCCGTGTAGATAATGTTATCAGTCTTGCTTCACTCTGGCTTTTATTTTATTCTCGTGTTCACTCTCCTGGATCAGTTTGTGTACTGGAGATATCTGAACCAGTGTGAACCAGAACAACCAAGGTCAGATTTATGTCGCAAACCAGTCCTTAATACACGCTACTCAATTCAGGATTCATCACAACTCAGTCAGTACAAGCTGTGCAAACCATTTTAAAAGGGTGTTTAGATTATCTAGATTGCTTTTGCTCCAATGCATGAGTGTAACATTCACGTCCATCACAGCACTCTGTTTAATTGATGTAATTTGCTGGAAACATTCTCCCATTCTTCCACTCTATTGCAGAGACTACATGGGAAAGGCCTTCTAGTGTCCCTGGGACACCCAGAACATTATTTCGACACAAGAACTCTTTACCAGCGGGTGAGTCTGCTTTCGTTACAAAACGCCTCTTTTCATGTTTAAGGTTAAGGTTCTTACATTTGCTAGCAGGACAGTTACTTTAATTTATGACTCAGAAGAAGCTCTATTTTGGTCAGCTTTAAATTCATAAAGCCTGACTCTGACACTGAAGGCAAATCTGCAGCGCATGGAAACGCTAGAACGTTCTGAGCCGGAGTATTTCTATCTTTACTTTGCACTGACGTACACAGGGACACCTGATAATACGAGGTTTGAACCTTAGTGACTTGTTCAGTAGCAGGTTGTTCCTTTACAGTCAATAACATGATGCTTAAGTCATAGATTATGCTCTAATTGACTGAAAACCATCTTTAAGAGAACAGCAAGTATAAAAAACAAACATTACATACACTTACCGGCCACTTTATTACTGTTTTATACAGTTCTCTAATCAGCCAATCCCTTGACAGCAGTACGATGCATAAAATCATGCCGATACAAATCAAGAGCTTCAGTTAATCTTCACTTCAAACATCAGAATGAGGAAAAATTGTGATCTCAGAGTGTGACTTTCACTCTGGCACTGTGGGTGTCGGTTTGAGCCAGATGGACTGGTTTGAGTATTTCAGAAACTGCTGATCTCCTGGGGTTTTCACACACGACAGTCTCTAGAGTGGTGTGAAAAACAAAAAACATTGCATGAGTGACAGTTCTGTGGGTGGAAACGCCTTGTTGATAAGAGAGGTCAGAGGAAAATGGCCAGATTGGTTCGAGCTGCCAGGAAAGATATAATAACTCATAGCAACTCTTTACAACCGTGGTGAACAGAAAAGCATCTCAGCATGCAACAGCAGAAGAACACATTGGGTTCCACTCCTGCAGCCAAGAACAGGAATCTTAGAATCAAGAACAAGTTCCTATTAAAGTTATTATTAAACATTTCCAAACTAAGAGGACTTATGTCAAAAAATGATCTGGAAAAACTGATACATGCCTTCATCTCTAGTAGGGTTGATTACTGCAATGGCCTTTTCACAGGCCTGCCAAAAAAGACCATCAAACGACTTCAGCTGGTGCAAAATGCAGCGGCTAGGGTTCTCACACGAACAAAAAGAACAGAGCACATTACTCCAATTCTAAGGTCCCTTCACTGGCTTCCAGTAAGCTACAGAATTGACTTTAAAGCATTGCTGCTGGTGTACAAATCTCTAAATGGTACAGGGCCCAATTACCTCTCTGATATGTTGCAGCGGCCTAACCAAATCAGATCTACCAGATCGCAACAGAAAAATTTACTATTAAAACCTGTTGTTAAAACAAAGTATGGTGAAGCAGCTTTTAGCTACTATGCAGTGCAGCTATGGAACCAACTGCCAGAGGACATCAAAAATGCTCCTGCTGTTGGCAGCTTCAAATCTAGGTTAAAGACCAAGCTGTTTTCAGATGCTTTCTGTTAAATAATTAATATTGTCTTCTTTACATGTTTTATAATCTTTACTTTTACAGTCTCTGCATGTTTCAAATTTTACTTAACTTTTATTCTATTTTATTCTGCTGTTTTTTTTCTTTCCCCTATTTGAACTTCTACTTCATTTTATTATTTTATTTCTACTATTGTTTAATTCTTATTATATTTCTTCCCATTTATTTTATGTAATTTTATTCTCTACTGTTTACTGTTTTGCTTTTACTTCTGTAAAGCACATTGAACTGCCACTGTGTATGAAATGTGCTATATAAATAAACTTGCCTTGCCTTAAAGTGGCCAGTGAGTGTACACTGACTAAAGGGTTCCATTCAAATACTAATACTGTTCAAACAAATAATAATTGATGTAATGATTTTATGTCTATTTTCCATTAAATACATTACATGAAACAGACAGGTGGCAAAATTAGTGATACTAAAATGTAGTTTAAATGCGTTCTGTAAAATCCATCTCCATTGAGGAATTTCAAGATATTTGCTGACCTGTGAAATTAAGTTATTGGATACAATTAAGCAATTTCCGGGCCATTGAAAGGTTTTAAAAGTCTAGAACAGTTGAAAATCTGCCAGGAAGAGGACAAATTCCTAGCCGAATCCCCCTCCGTAACCACACACGGTGGACTGTATACAAGAAAAAGCACCTTATATACAAAAATATGGTGTAAAATATGGTGGTGGATCATTGGCTGTTCATTGATGTTGTTCTTTTAGTGGTTAGCTTTTCAGATTATTCATAGTATCTGAAGAACCAGGAAATGGGTGGCACAGTGATGTAGTGGTTAGAATTGTTGCCTCACACGTCGCAAAAAATTGAAAACTGAATTTGAGGAGAAAATGACTTAATACTCGTGAAATTATCTTGCTGCATGGACAGATATTTTTACTTGACAAGACATCTTGGAATAAATTGGTTGCAGTCTAGAACTAGGTTTAATAATCTCAGAATTGGTGTCTTGTATTCTTCTAATAGGAAATGCTAGATGGTTTCAACTATTTTCAAGATGTTTTTACTTGCTAAGATATCATTTTTTGCAGTGCAGCAAGAAAGTTCTGGGTTCTAGCCCAGGGGTCAACGGGGGCCTTTCTGTGTGGAGTTTGCATGTTCTCCCCGTGTCCGTGTGGGTTTCCTCCGGGTGCTCTGGTTTCCCCCACAGTCCAAAGACATGCAGGTTAGGTTAATTGGTGGCTCTAAATTGACCGTAGGTGTGAACGTGAGTGTGAACGGTTGTTTGTCTCTATGTGTCAGCCTTGCGATGACCTGGCGACTTGTCCAGGGTGTACCCCGCCTCTTGCCCATAGTCAGCTGGGATAGGCTCCAGCTTGCCTGCGACCCTGCACAGGATACGTGGTTATGGATGATGGATGTATGGATGGAAATGTCCCCAAGTGTTTCTTTTTTTCTGTAAGGCTCAGGGATATTATACACTACAGAGAAAGTTTGAAACTAATGTTTTGCAGAAGGATTGGACCACTTCAGAAAACATTTGTGTGAAATGTTTGAAACATACAGTGTGGTGTTAAAATAGTGCCACGGTATATTTCAGCATACAGTATCATTGCATGTTTTATTCATTGTATATATTCAGTTTTGTTCATTTGAGTCGATTGTATTTGTACTTTTTCATGAATAAATGCATGATTTCTATGATAGTAGTAGTGTAATACGTGGTATAAAGTTAGTGCATTGTAATAACCTTCTTTCCCTTTCATTCTTATTATTCACCAACGTCCCACACTCACACACAGTGAATCCGTAAAGATGGCTGGGGTTTGCTTAACACTCCTTATTTTAAACTTCTGCATTGCTGATTTTATCGCAGCCTTCTGTGGTCTACCAAACAATGCCATAAATAGAGTCAGCACAATGATGCGATCTTTGTCACTCGGAGGTTTGTGATTGCGTTGAAATGATAAACGCAGTAGTTAAAGATTCCACTGCCATTTTAACAGCCTACATACACTGGAAACTCATTTTGCATTAAGCGTTGCCATTTTAGCCACATGTACAGTAGGCTTGCGGTGTACTCAAATTTACACCAGTTTACTTAATAAGGAACACCATATTAATACTTTGGAGGACACCCTGACCCCTCCCCTGACCCCTTCCCTGACCCCCTAGCTCCCAGAGCAGCCTTAAGTCTTGAAGTAATTCTTCCCACCATCACCCTGTGTTGGAAACATTCCTTTGAGATTCTGGTCTGTGTTAACATGATTGCTTCACATAAATGTTGCATATTTATCAGCTGTTTATTTGTGCTCAGATTTTCCCATTCCACCACATCCCAAAGGTGCTCTGGATTCAGATCTGGTGACTGGGGAGGCCATTGGACTACATAGTCATGTTTATGAACCCAGTTTGAGACAACTTGTGCTTTGTGACATGGTGCATTATCATGCTAAGAGTAGCTATTATAAGATGAGTAAATTGTGGCCATAAAGGGACAGTCGGCAACAATAGTCTACATTTAAATGAGGATTGATTAGTAGTAAGGGGCCCAGTGTATGCCAAGAAAACATTCCCAACATTGTTGCCTGAACTGTTGACACAAGGCAGATTGGACCCAAAGATTCATGCTGTTGATGACCAATTCTGACCCTAACATCTGCATGGTCATCATTTATCCACTCTGACTGTCCAGTTTGGGTGAACCTATAGGTTGTATTCAGTCACATGACTTTTACTGAATGAAGTGAACCAGTCTGGCCACCATTATGCAAATCCATCCATCCATCCATTATCCATAACCACTTATCCTGTGCAGGGTCGCGGGCAAGCTGGAGCCTGTCCCAGCTGACTATGGGCGAGAGGTGGGGTACATCCTGGACAAGTCACCAGGTCATCGCATAGAGACAAACAGCCATTCACACTCACATTCACACCTATGGTCAATTTATAGCCACCAATTAACCTAACCTGCATGTCTTTGGACTGTGGGGTAAACTGGAGCACCCAGAGGAAACCCACGCAGACACGGAGAGAACATGCAAACTCCACACAGAAAGGCCCCCGTTGGCCGCTGGGCTCGAACCCAGGACCTTCTTGCTGTGAGGCGACAGTGCTAATCACTGCACGGGTGGCATGGTTGTGAGAAAGATGCAATACATTTGCGAATCCAAATGAAATAAATCAGAGGAATTTACAAACCTTTCACGAAGTGATCACTGCAAACTCAAGCATTCTTTGACTCCGCAGCGAAAGGTTCAAGAGCCACTCTTCTTGTTGTCTTTTGGTAAAATCCTTTGCTCTTTCACCCCTTTTTATCAATTCATGGGAAACTCAGAAGAAATTTTTCATCAGTTTCATGGTTTGTTTGATTCAAACAGCCCAAAACAACACAAGCGCAGGTCATTTTAACGACTAGCAAGGCGCCCCAGCGACAGTAACGCTTTGTGAACTTAGCTAACCACCACTTCAGGTCTTGCATATCTAATGAGGCACATGTGATGTTGCAAACAATCAAGTAATACCCAGCACAGCCTGTTCTTGGCTTACAGGAGTGAAACATGATGTGTTTTCTCTGGTTGTATCCCATCTACCTCAAGGTGCAATGTGTTGTGAATTTTGAGATGCTTTTCTGCTCACCACAATTGAAAAGAGTGGTTATCTGAGTTACTGTAGCCTTCCTATGAACTCTAACAAGTCTTGCCGTTTTCCTCTGACGTCACTCACCATCAAGGCATTTCCACCTGTAGATCAGCCGCTCACTGGATTTTTTGTTTGTTTGTTTGTTTGTTTTTCACACCATTCTGTGTAAACTCTAGAGACTGTTGTGAGTGAAATTCCCAGGAGGTCAGCAGTTTCTGAAATACTCAAACCAGCTCACCTGACACCAAAAAAACCCACGCCACAGTCAAAGTCAAAGATATCACATTTTTTCCCTCATTCTGATGTTCGTTGTTAATATTAACTGAAGCTCTTGACCTGTATCTAGATGATGATGATGGATGAATGAGCTGGTCTGTGGGTGTTCCTACTAAAGTGGCCAGTGAGTCTATATTTAGTAGAGAAGCCCAGGCAAGAGGAACCTTCCTTTCCTTTACGTAATGGGTAGATAATAGAATTTACGAGCAATTAAAAACGTTGCTACCGCTATGCAGAAACTAATGCAATTGAGACACAGCCCTGAGAGATCAGTGTCACTGGATATAAATGGAGGAAGGAAACTGTAAATGTCTTCAGGATGAGGACATCTCAACATAAGGATGTGTCTTATTAGAAACTCTACCGCTCGTAAGGATGTATTATTGAATTTATTGACTCGTGATAGAGCATGAAGAGCACCACACCCTTGCAAGGGAGTGCTTGTAATGCACTTAGATTCCTGTGCTGAAATTTGATCAAAAGACTAAAGTCCCTCTCATGCCTGGTTGAGCATTGATTGCTGAATTGCCGTGTGTATACCATGTCCTCTGTGGTGTTTTTAAAGATTAAATAAGGCCCCTGAGAGCGTGACATTTGCACCTAATCGCTTTGTGTTATAATAGAATGGAGCAACGTGTTTTCAAGCACAATCACCACATGTGGTTCAGTCCTAAAAATACTGGCAAGGAAGTTGAAATTGAATGCAGAACAGGAAAATGCCATGAAAATGTTGAGGGGATAAAAATACCACACACAAAAAAAAAAAAGCTTCTCAAAACACTTTTGGGATGTCTGTTTTGGAGTTGTCGTGCCTTCAGTAATGAATGTACACATACATTTGATGCATTTCCTTAGCAACTCCTTAGCATCCAGAAATCTCAGTCACCCAGGACCTGACCTTTTTCTGAAGTCAAGAGCAACCAGATGATATGAATAACTCATTTCGTCTTATTTCTAAGCTCGTCCAGCTCACTTTCCTCCACTGTGTCTATTTCCAGTGAATGGATTTCATGGCAGCAGTGGTCCATTGCATCAGACAGAGCAGTCACACGTATCAAAACAGAAGGCCAACACAGATCAACAGGTAGGACTGATCTGCAAGATATCTGCTTCTTTATTTAACTTCATAAGCACCATCCGTCTCTGCTTAAGCTGAAACTTACAAAAGTGGTCTTTCGTCAGGCCTCAGAAATATTATGAAATTGTTTCCACACACAGTAAAAAAAGAAAAAAAAAGCCCCTACCTATGAGGCAGACACTGAGAGCACTAAAGAAATGAGTACTTAAACCTCTGGTTTATATGCAGATTATTATAAAACAGGATGACATGCCTAGCCTTTCCACCCACTCGGTCTTTGTTTAGCATTAGCATAACATCCATGGGAAACCTGGTAATAATGTTGAGTTTCTTGCATTATAATTACACACTTATTACAGTGTAGATCATGAGTATTGAGAAACAGGAATGCTTTTGTATCATAGTCTATTCTGGGCGACATGAACACACTATAGGAATGTAAAGGCGTTTAAATTTTCACCATTAAGAAGTGTCCAAGATCCTCTACAAATGTACGTATTAACCTAGACAGGAAGAGACTCAAGGGAGGCTTTACCCAAAAAAAAAAAAAAAAAGTGACATGGTCTGGAAAAACCTATCAGATTACTTAACAGACACTCTCATTCAGAGAGACATACAACATACCCAGAGCAGCCTGTGGAGCAGTTGGGGTCTTGCCTTGCTCTAGGGCACTTCAGCTATTCCTGCTGGTCCAGGGAATCAAACCAGCAACCTTTTGGTTCCAAAGCTGCTTCTCTAACATTAGACCATTGCTTCCCAGTGGCTGAATTCTGCCCCCCCCCCAAAAAAAAAAACAAACAAAAAAAAACCTTTGACCAAGATTGTTTTTTCCCCCCCTAACTGTTATGTAATTAAAAAAAAAAAAAACGATGAATATATTTGAATATGGGCGGCACGGTGGTGTAGTGGTTAGCGCTGTCGCCTCACAGCAAGAAGGTCCTGGGTTCGAGCCCCGGGGCCGGCGAGGGCCTTTCTGTGCGGAGTTTGCATGTTCTCCCCGTGTCCGCGTGGGTTTCCTCCGGGTGCTCCGGTTTCCCCCACAGTCCAAAGACATGCAGGTTAGGTTAACTGGTGACTCTAAATTGACCGTAGGTGTGAATGTGAGTGTGAATGGTTGTCTGTGTCTATGTGTCAGCCCTGTGATGACCTGGCGACTTGTCCAGGGTGTACCCCGCCTTTCGCCCGTAGTCAGCTGGGATAGGCTCCAGCTTGCCTGCGACCCTGTAGAAGGATAAAGCGGCTAGAGATAATGTGATGTGTGTGTGATATTTGAATATAATGATGTGGAGATTTGTATTTACTTTTTAAGCTTGTTTAGAGTGTGGCTTCCTGCAAAGATCACATTGTGTAAGAAGGCAGTTTAAATCATGTGGCGGTCTCACACAGCGAATGTCACACTTTGATCAAGTTGCTGATTATCTATGTGCCACAGGGAAATGGAAATAAGCCTAATCAATTCAGTTTGTACTCAGATACCAGTGGTCTGTAATGCTCCTGTATATACCATAGTTGCAATGAAATGTAATTTTGTCCTTTTCCACTTTTTTTTTTGGGGGGGGGGGGGGGGGGGGGTAACCGGACTGTCAAATGCTATAACTTTATTTCTGGTTGAAATAAATGCAAAAGGGACTCATCTTTCACTCTAGGAAAGTCTAACTTTCATACCGGCTTATATACAGTTGTGGTCAGAAGTTTACATACAGTGACATGAATGTCATCTTGGATATGAATGTCATGGCAATATTTAGGCTTTCAGTAATTTCTTTGAACTGTTCTTTTTCTGTGGCAGAATGTACAGCATACATCTTTAATAAAAAAAACGCTACAATTTGATGCACAAGTTTTAATTTTCTTTAGGTTTTCTGAACTCAACACAGGGTCAAAATTATACATACAGGGTCAACAATTTACATACGCTCACTTAGATTATTAATTCAGAGGTGCTGAAACTTCCAAAATGTCTTTTATCTTGCCAAGGCCGAGGTCTCTTAACTTCCTGTTAGTGATCATGACTCAGTGCGTTTACATGCACATAGAGAAAATCGAATTTCTGCAGTTGCTCGACTGACATCGAAGTTCTAAATGCCATGGAAACACCTTAGCTAGGCTGAAATCGAACCGAACTTGATTTCTCGTAATCGAGCTACACGACTTAGATTATGCGATTTTAGCCAAGCTACTTAGTGCATGTATACCCTATCGAGCTATGTAGTCCAGCTACTTACTTCAGCACTGCCCCTTCCGGAAGTGACGAGTGACGAGACCACAAGCGAGAAACACAACAGCCTCGGTCGGCATGACAACGAATCATGACAACGGCATGAATCTTTTCTTTTTGTGGCATTGTTTGCACTGTTAAAATTTAGCTCACTTACTGTATCACCAAATACATCTGTACAGCTGTTGCATAGCTGTGAATTGTGTACATAAACAAGTCACTGTATTTGTGTGTGTGTGTATATATGTCCAACATCTGAAGAATGTCAATAAAAACAAAACAATTGAACTTTTTGTGTGTTTATTAAGACATAAGTTAAATTGTAAGCAAAAAAAAAATTTTTTGTAAGCAAAAAATGGACTTTAGAAAAATATACAATTGTGCAAAATAAGTTGTCTTACAAAACAGTGGTCTGCGCAGGACAGTTTGTAGCCATACAGTCTGTTAGAGCAAGCCGAACAGCTTGAGCACGGAACTTGTGAACACGGAACTGCCAGTGTTGCCAGATTGGGCGGTTTTAAGTGCATTTTGGCGGATTTGAACATGTTTTGGGCTGGAAAACGTCAGCAGTATCTGGCAACACTGCTGATAACTTTGTTTATACTCTTGAATAGCTCTTCTTCATGACGACAACCGGAAGTGTACCAACACGATGGGGCGTGTAGTGCCACCTGTGGCTTGGGTGCACAATGTACCTCACACAATAGCTCGATTTCCTTGTGTGCATGTAGGATTGGATTTCTCTGGGACCCCTGCTGGGACCCTTAGCTCGATTACCGACAGTAGCTCGATTTGGATGTGCATGTAAACGCAGTCATTGACTACAGCTGGTAGCTTCTCTGTGCCTTCTTAAAAAGGGTTTGTTTACAGCACTTGTTGAATTGACCAATACACAATACAATGGGAAAGTCCAAGGAGCTCAGTGCAGATCTGAGAAAGAGGATCACAGGTACAGTATACACAACTCCAGAATGTCTCTTAGAGCCATTTCTAAACAACTGCAAATTCCAAGATCAGTTCAAACAATTGTATCCAAGTTATTGTGAGGTGTAGTCACTTTGCCAAGCCACTTTGCTTCAAGAAAACCCAAACTGTCACCCTCAGCTGAAAGGAAATTGGTTTGGATGGTCAGAAACAACCTGGGAACCACCATGGCAGAGCCCTGCCATGAACTGGAAGCTGGTGGATCATTGTCTACATTTCAGATCACCATGGACTAAGAGGCTGCTATCCAAGAAATAAACCCCTGCTCCAAAATTGACACCTTCAAGCTTAACTAAAGTTTGAAGCTGAGCACACGGACAAAGAAAAAGCCTTCTGGAGGAAAGCTGTATAGTCACATAAGACAAAGATTGAGTTGTTTGGCCACAATGACCACCATGTACAGAGGAACACTGTATCAACTGGTGGTGGTGGTAGGATCATCATGCTCTGGGGCTGTTTTGCTGCCAGTGGAACTGGTTCATTGCACAAAGTGGATGGAATAATGAAGAAGGAGGACAACCTCAGAATTCTTCAGCATAAACCATCAGAAACTTGAACACAACTTAAGACTTGGGACTTACAACAGGACAATGAACTCAAACACACATCAGAGTTGGTTGTGGAGGATAAAGCAGGCTAACATTAAGCTTAAAACAAGTCCTGACTTCAACCATATTGAAAATATATGGACCGTGCCTATAAGTCAAGTCCATGCCAAGAAAAAAAAAATTAATTGAACTCTACCGATTCTTCCATGAAGAGTTGTGAAATATCCAACCAGAATTCTGCCAGAAGCTTGTTCATGGTAAACTAAAATGTTTGGTCAAGGTGAATCTTGGAAAGAGACATTTTACTCAAATATTAGATGTTCTGTATGTATATTTTTGACCCTGTGTTGATTTCAGAAAACCCAAAGAAAATTAAAACTTATGCACCAAATTCGTGTTTTTTTAATTAAAGATGTATGCTGTACAGTCTGCCACAGAAAAAGAACAGTTCAAAGAAATTACTGAAAGCCCAAATATTGCCATGACATTCATATCCAAGATGACATTCATGTCACTGTATGCAAACTTCTGACCACAACTGTATAGTAGAAAATATGAAAATTTCACCATGTGACCCTGCTCCTTGTTTGCTGAATGATGATTACATCTAAATCTTATCTTAAATCAACATAAGCTACTTTAAGCATTGATAAAAGACTGGTTTGAGGCAACATACCCAGCTGAAATAATATGACATTGAATTGAAAAACATAGCATTGTTAGAATGGTTAATAGCAACTGAGCCAAACCCAGAACAATTATCATTTGAATGAGTATTATTGAAATAGTTAATATAACAATAAGTTCATAGAATTGCATACTGTGGGTGGTAGAAAAGGGCAACTGGACTTGCTTGAAGATTCTTGAAAACGTTTCACCTCTTGTCCGAAAGGCTTCCTCAGTTCTGTCTGACTAATAATGCCTCTCGTATACGGACTCCCCAAGATTCACAAAGAAGGAGCGCCTCTCAGACCTATTATCAGCAGTATAAACTCGGTCACATATAACATTGCCAAACACCTAGCCACCATCTTGGCTCCTCTGGTTGGGAATACACCATATCATGTCAAAAATTCCCAAGATTTTGCTACTAAAGTTGCAGACCTCAAACTAGATTCAGATGAAACCATGGTTTCCTACGATGTCACTTCTCTGTTCACCTGCATTCCCACCACAGAAGCAGTCGAATCTGTAAGAAAACGACTCCTTCAGGATAGCTCCTTACTGGATAGAACGAACCTCACCACGGATCAGATTTGCACCCTGCTTGACCTCTGCCTGACTACCACTTATTTCCAGTTTAATGAAAGTTTCTACAGACAGAAGCATGGATGCGCCATGGGATCACCGGTGTCCCCTATTATGGCCAATTTATACATGGAGGAAGTGGAACATATAGCTTTGACCACTTTTGCAGGAGTTGCTCCCAGCCATTGGTTTAGATATGTGGATGATACCTGGGTTAAAATCAAAATCCATGAGGTGGAAGCTTTCTCGAAACACATCAGTGCAGTGGATAGCAACATCAACTTCACTCAGGAGGATGTCAGTGGGAATAATCTAGCCTTCTTGGATTGTGATGTACACATTAGACAAGCCTTAGTATTGAGGTCTACCGGAAACCCCCACACACAGACCAGTACCTACTTTTCGACTCTCACCACCCACTGGAACATAAATTGGGGGTCATTAGGACCTTGCAACACAGGGCTCAGAACATTCCTACAACGATAGAGGGAAAAGAGAAGGAGCAGAATCATATCAAGAAAGCACTTCAGAATTGCGGTTATCCCAACTGGGCTTTCCTAAAGAGCATAAAAAGGAACATAACGGACAAGGATGATAACAGGAACAAACACAAGAACATTGTCATTCCCTACATTTCTGGTCTATCTGAGAAACTCAGGAGGATCTTCTACAAACACAACATTCACGGTACATTTCAGACCCAGTAACACCCTGAAGCAGAAACTGGTCCACCCTAAGGACAGAATACCCAGACACAAACAGGACAACGTAGTGTATGCCATTCAGTGCAGTGAGGAATGCACAGACTCGTATATTGGGGAACAAAACAACCGCTATACAGGTGCTTGGCTCAACACAGGAGAGCCAGCTCCTCAGGCCAGGACTCGGCTGTCTACATTCATCTTAACAACAAAGGACACTCATTTCAGGATTGTAACATACGCATTTTAGCCAGAGAGGATCGTTGGTATGAGCGAGGAGTTAAAGAAGCCATTTTTGTCAACCTGGAGCGGCCATCACTGAACAGAGGTGGGGGTCTGAGACATCATTTATCAGCCATCTACAATACAGTCTTGGACACTCTTCCCAGACGGCTGGGTGTACGCCAGGACCCAGCTGTTTTCGGTGACTCACAGGAGGACAGAGAGAGTCAGCTTTCCATTGATCACCCTAATGGGCAATCCTTTGATCACCCTAATGACTCGCCGTTCACACCCAGCCTCCAGTGACCCACACCAACATGATGCCTCAACGACACCTTAGATAAACTTGTCATCAGAATTCTGATTCTGAGGCTACGTTTACATTACGTCGAATCAGCGGATCATCAGATTAATGTTCTTAAAACGATTCGCGTTTACACTAAAACCGTTAGCCGTGCACATAGCAACGCCAATACGCGGATACGCTCGGCTCCGCAGGCATCCTGCGCTCCAAATCACTCCGCCCTGAACAGCGAGTGCCCTCTGGAGGGTGCGCACTCCGGCCCTGCGCAGCTCACACAGCGCGCGAGTGAAGTGCACAAGCCACGATTCGGGACTGAGCCGCTGTGTGTGTGATCCCAGCGCAGATCACTTACTACTTGCAAGTGGAAGGATGGCAAGCCTAAAGACAATCATAACTACACAATGGGCAGTATTTGCATAAGTATTTGCAGTATTTTCATACTTTTATACTCTTTAATGAAAGGTGATACAAGGCGGAAGTCCGCGCCGTTTTTCAGCAGTCGCGTCACATGACCAACGCCAGCGAATCAGGAAGGTGGATGTCACAGTGATGTTGTCCAATGAGACGCCAGCTAGAGCTCAGCACAGCGTATCCGCGTATTTTGAATGTTTACACAGCACCGGAGCTGACACGATCTGGATTGAATACGTGGACGCTGGCGGATTCCTGTTTCCCGGCGTTTCCAGGCGGTTTAATGTAAACGGACAGTGTATCCGCGAAGAAAACGAGACAGATACGGTCTAGTTTAAACGTAGCCTGATTCTGATCCAGGAGAGGATAAATATCTGATACTCCCTATTATTCAGATAGAACTGAGGAAGCCTTTCAGACGAGAGGTGAAACGTTTTCAAGAATCTTCAAGCAAGTCCAGTTGCCCTTTTCTACCACCCACAGTTTACTATGACCTGGATGATTGAGAATCTTCACAGACAAATAGAATTGCATACAATTTATTTGCTTTGATGTATGGCTGTACTATGAATGTTTGATGCTAATTATATTTGTGGGCCAGTATGAGCTTTGGATGTGATCTGGATTTGTGAGGATAACTGCTTTCCCATGCGATACTTATAGTAATCATGAACAAATTCACCTTGCGAAGGGCTTTCCCGGGCCACCAAATATATTCACTGAAGGAGTGCCAATAGATGAGAAACCAGTGTTCTCTCTAAACTTTGCACCACTTGGGAATTTTAATGTTCGAATGAAAATGACAGCTTTATGACAGTTAATCACAGAAAACCCTCATAACAGCCCTTCCTGATCGCCATCAGGGAAGTAATAACAACAACAAAACACATGTGGCAAGACTTTAAAGCACGAGTTGAATTCCTGTTATGGAGGGAAGTTGAAGATGTATGCTGTTTCCTCCCCCAGAGCCCTGTGTCCACATCTCCAAGGAAGACGGAGCACAAGACCTCAGTCATGGTGAGTACTGTGTACAAAAGCAGCAGCTGGATATCTACAGCACACTCCCACAACATGCTGTACAGTACAGAGATAAGCAGCAGCTGACACACCAGGACAGAAATCATGCTGAGCAAGTCCATCTGGTGGTTTAGATGCAATTTCCCTTGTTTCTTTGTAGATGTCAATTTTTATGGTCCTCTGATAGTTGTATCAGATTCTGGCATACGATGTTAGTGCAGAAACAAATATCTGTTCTTGTCCTGTAGATCTGTGATATGGTTGAAACAAATGAACGTATGAATAGATTGTGCATGAAGGGAGCTTGGAACGAGCTCTGTGAGAAATAATCAGTGATGATTTTCAACCCAAACTTGAGGCAAGCCACAGAGTGTCATGGGTACAGGGATCACACTGTTGATTAAAGCATTTACAATTCCAATAAGGTTGGGACGCTATGTAAACTGTAAATAAAAACAGAATGTGATAATTTGCAAATCATGGAAACACTGTATTTCATTGAAAATAGTACAAAGACAACATATCACATGTTGAAACTGAGAAATTGTATTGTTTTTTTGAAAAATATACAGCTTGGACATCTGGGAAGGCATCATTAATGCTGAATGATATATACAGATTTCAGAGCAATATGCTGCCATCCAGACAAAATCTTTCTCAGGGAAGGCCTTCCTTCTTTCAGCAAGACAATGCCAAACCGCTTTCTGCACATATTAAAACTGCATGGCTCTGTAGTAAAAGAGTCCAGGTGCTAAACTGGCCTGCCTGCAATCCAGACCTGTCTCCCATTTCAAACATTTGGTGCATTATGAAGCACAAAATATGACCAAGGAGACCCCGAACTGTTGAGCAACTGAAATTGTATATCAGGCAAGAATGGGACAGCATTTCTCTTTCAAAACTACAGCGTGTTGTTAAAAGTAAAGGTGATGTAAAACAGTGGTAAACATGCCCCTGTCCCAACTTTTCTGAAACATGTAGCTGACATCAAATTCAAAATGAGCATCTCATCTCATCTCATCTCATCTCATCTCATCTCATCTCATCTCATCTCATCTCATCTCATTATCTCTAGCCCAGGGGTGTCCAAACTGATCCATAAAGGGCCGTGTGGCTGCAGGTTTTCATTCCAGCCATGCAGCAGCACACCTGACTTGGCTCATTCAATCAACTGAACTGTCTTCACACAGTCAAATACTTGCAGCCACACCCACCCTTGATTAAAGGGTGGGTGTGTCAGTTGATTGAATAAGCCAAATGAGGTGTGCTGCTGCATGGCTGGAATGAAAACCTGCAGCCACACGGCCCTTTATGGATCAGTTTGGACACCCCTGCTCTAGCCGCTTTATCCTGTTCTACAGGGTCGCAGGCAAGCTGGAGCCTATCCCAGCTGACTACGGGCGAAAGGCGGGGTACACCCTGGACAAGTCGCCAGGTCATCACAGGGCTGACACATAGACACAGACAACCACTCACACTCACGGTCAATTTAGAGTCACCAGTTAACCTAACCTGCATGTCTTTGGACTGTGGGGGAAACCGGAGCACCCAGAGGAAACCCACGCGTACATGGGGAGAACATGCAAACTCCGCACAGAAAGGCCCTTGTCGGCCACGGGCTCAAACCTGGAACTTCTTGCTGTGAGGCGACAGCGCTAACCACTACACCACCGTGCTGCCCAAAATGAGCATATATTAAAAAAAAATAAAATTGTTCAGTTTCAACATTTGACATGTTGTCTTTGTACTATTTTCAATGAAATATAGGGTTTCCATGATTTGCAAATTATCGCATTCTGTTTTTATTTACAGTTTACACAGTGTCCCAACTTTTTGGGACTTGGGGTTGTATATGAAATGGGCGGACTGGGCGTGCTTTCACTGCTAATTTTACAGGGACATTCAGATTAGTGGAGCTGGTTAATTAAACAGGGTAACATGGGGTTTAAAGGCATTTCATAGATTAGTTACAGTATGTATCTGTATCTGTGTTTTTCATCCATCCATCCATCCATCCATCCATCCATCCATCCATCCATCCATCCATCCATTTTCCTTAAGCTTTTCAAAGTGGCAACAAGCTGATAAGGTCAGTCTATTCCCAACCCCAGATTCCAGCTCTTCCTGGGGGATCCCCAGACATTCCCAATCTCTCCAGCTGTTATTGGGTCTACCCTGGGGTCTCTGTTCAATAAGACATGCCTTGATACAACCCTGCCAAGTATCATCCTTGTAAGGTGCCCAAACCACCTCACCTCTTAGTGCAGAGGTTCTAATATGAGGTTGACCCAATCGACGACACCACCAACAATAACAACAAATTTAACTTATATAGCGCCTTTCACCAGCCCAAGGATGCTTTACAAAGTAAAGGCACTACAAAAAGAGACGCAAATCAACCAGAAGAAAACATAGCAGATAGAGACAGAAAACGAAAACAATTTACACGAGCATAAAGATAACAGACTTGCTCCAGGCATTGAAAAAGACAGAATAGTCCGTGATGAGGAAAGGAAATATCAGGAGGAGGGATAGCAGAGAGAGAAGAGATAAGAGTTTAGATGATTTTTAAATTTGGGAAGATAGATATATGGACAGACAGACAGACAGACTATCATGCATAGTAAACCCATCATCACAGTAGGGGAATCTGATTTCCACCACCTGTACTCATGACCTTATTCTTTCAGTTACTGTTCATAGCCAGTAACCACAGGTGATAACAGGGATGCAGACTGACTCATAAACAGAGAGCTTTGTTCTATTATTAGTGAAGATTAATTAGCATACACATAATTGCCAAAGTCATATGATCCATCCAGCATTGTTTTATTTGCCTGTCTAGTTAAGCCAGTATCTCACTGGGCTGTGACAGCCTGCGACTAGTTGGCAACACAACAATTGCGATAAAATATGTATGTGAATTAGCGACAATTTTCACTTGGAATCACACTGAATTGATATTCGCATATTTTACCGCAATTGTTGTGTCTCCAACTAGTCGCAGGCTGTCGCAGCCCAGTGAGATACTGGCTTGCACCTCCTGTCTCAACTCGCACTTCCTGTCTCATGGAAATTGACTTGAGAAGGGTTTGTGACGGTTTTGCGATACCAGCGACGCATTTGCGGCTATTTTGAGAGAAATTTTGTCGCACTAATTTTTTGAACATGTTCAAAATTTCAGCGACAAAGGAGCGACACTTTGCGACTCATGCAAGGAAATTGAGAAGCCCCGCGAATGTTTCAAGACACTTTCGAAACTCTCTCGCGAATGACGTTCGCAAGTTGTCACAAGCTGCAGCAGAAACAGTTACAGCAGTAACTGTTATGATTCAGTATGCCACGTGACATTGCACTGTCAACATCGGGACCTGTGTTACACGCATTTTTGGGACCATGTAAACATGCACAGTTGTGATTTTACGCAGACAGCAAACATCAAATTCTGTGTTGAACTCAGGAAATTGGTGACGCAGACCCTTGAAATGCTTCAGCAAGCCTGCGCTAATGAAGCAATGAGCCGGGTGAGGTGTTCTGAGTGGTATTCGTGATACAAGAGAGGCAGAAGTCAGAGTGAGCCCAAGATCCTGATGCACAATTTCTTGGACATTTTTGAAGTTTGTGCTTGTGAAGCATTTCAAGGGTGTCCGTTGCCGATTTCCAGAGCTTGACACAGAATTTGATGTTTGCTCTCTGCTCAAGATTGAGGTACATAGTAAAATCGCAAATAGGCACATGCATGTTGTCACAAAAACGATCATGTCAGGCTGCATACTGACTCACGAAAGTTACTGCTCGCTCCTGCTGCATGTGCATGATCATGTTGCACTTCGTTCGTTTGTAACAGGAACAGTCTCAGAACTTTTTGATTGCACCACTTAATGATGAAATAATTATTCTGGTCTTTGCTGTTTATTTTACAACACATTAATAGTGTAATAATGCACATGTATCTTACAAACAGCTGCCACAAACAATAACAATATCAAGCTAAACAGTATCTTCATCTTCTTCAATGGTCCCTGTCAGTTCAATGATGGGGAACCCGTGTAGCCCTTTGGTGGCACTTCTTGCGTCTCTCTTCTGCCATAGACGTCGGCCTGGCTTTGCAGAGTTGCATTCCTTCATAGATCTGCGATCTTCAGGCCTGGCAGTCCAAGGAGGTTCTAAACCAGGACTGGCTGTCAAATCCAAAGATTTTGAGATCTTCCTTAGCGCAGTCTTTCCATCTCTTCCTTGGTCTTCCCTTAGAACATATGCTGTGTCTCAATTCTCCAAACAGCAAATGGTTGGGAATTCTATTCTCATCCATTTGGGATACATGGCCGAGCCATCAGATTCTGTTGCCTCTGAGAATGGTCTCTATCCTTGTTGTTTTTGCCCGTTGCAGCACTTCAGTGTTGGTCACATGCTGCCACCATTTCACATTTAGGATCTGATGGAAAGATCTTTGATGAAACATCTCAAGACGGTGTATGTTGTTGGTATTGCTATTGATATCTTTCTGGGTCCACAGCAGGTAAGAATTTTGCAGCGAGGGGACACTAGCCCCATGCTGCTAGCAAGCAGAATGCCAACTTCCATGCTTGCATACCTCAATGGTTAGATTGTGGAGTGGAATCACTTGGAAACACAAATCACCACAACTGAGCAAGAGAGGCCATGAATTGAAGAGTCAATGGGCTAACCCAAGCAAGGACTGCCTCTGATTTTATATCAGGGTATACTCCCTTAGATCCACCGTGTTCAGCAAAACCAGGGGCGCCACGGGGAGGCACACAGTGGTCTTCACACATGTGAGAGGCTAGGAGGTGGTGCGGCCACTTGCTGGAATACAGGCCGTATTTTGCGTGTCACATGGTGCTGGATATGGGGAGGCCAGTCTGGGACACGAGATGTTGTGGCCAGCCAGAAAGGCACTACTCCTCCAGTGATCCTTGCTCCCATCCTTGCTAAACAGGATAGTATTGAATATAATATCTATCTGGGGTGGCACGGTGGTTAGCACTGTTGCCTCACAGCAAGAAGGTCCTGGGTTCGAGCTCAGTGGCCAACGAGGGCCTTTCTGTGTGGAGTTTGCATGTTCTCCCTGTGTCTGCGTGGGTTTCCTCCGCGTACTCCGGTTTCCCCCACGGTCCAAAGACATGCAGGTTAGGTTAATTGGTGGCTCTAAATTGACTGTAGGTGTGAATGGTTCTCTGTGTCTATGTGTCAGCCCTGTGATGACCTGGTGACTTGTCCAGGGTGTACTCCACCTCTTGCCCACAGTCAGCTGGGATAGGCTCCAGCTTGCCTGCGACCCTGTACAGGATAAGCGGCTACAGATGATGGATGGATGGATATCTACGTATCTGTATAATTATCTAAACTAAAATATATATTATACAGCTGTGTTACTAAAAAAATGCAGTTTAAAAATTCATCGATTCATACAATCAAAGCCTTTGATTGAAGTGCATTGATGAACTCACACAGATGAGACACTGTGTTTGCGGATGCATTTCGCCTGACTAACAGTTCAGATTGTCAGCTAAGAGTTCAATGTTTTATTCATGTTTCCATGTAAATCAATCAGAAACAACTGAAATAAATGCAATCCTCTCAAATTCATTGATTATGTAATAATTGTGACAGGCCTCAACAGGGAGGTCATTTCATTGGAACATTAGCTCATTCTCTCTAAAGTACACTTTATCAATAAACTAATATGAACGGCATCTGCTTGTTTAATAGCATGTTTCCCTGAGCAGTTGAGTTTTTTGTAAAGCACAATAATAAAAAAGGAACTGATTCCATCTGAGGAGTTGGCAAAAGCTTTTCAGATGTCACATGCTAGAGAGCTCAGAAACCACAGGGAAATGAGACATCGAATTCCTTTAAAAAACCCCCAACATGATTCTGTGCATGAAACCTGCAGAGTTGAGAATGAACCAACCTGGACTGATGACATTGTCATTTATAAGTGTTAAGGCCGCAGTAGGAGCTGATGAGGGAGATTTGAAACCATGTGGAACGTGTTTAAGCAAGCTTCTTACTGTATCTGATGCCCTTCTTATCTGATCCATCCTGATGCCCTACTTCTGGCTGGACTTCTCATCACACCGCTACTGTGGAGGATGGCCCCATATGGATAGTCTAAAGATACACTTAAAAGATGGCTCTGGACACTAAATACAGGCAGTTTTGCTACGATGGCTTAGGACTACAGTTGCCATGAACAATCTTGCACTCAAGTCTCCATCAATGAAGAGTTGATAACTTCAGCAAAATAGACTTCATGTCAAAACTGTAATGAATTTCCTGGTTACACAGTTGCACTTTTGAACACATAGGACATGTTTATTGAAGCAAGTTATTTATAATCATGCTTTCTGTTCTCACTTAGATAAGGATGGGTTCCTTTTTGAGTCTGGTTTCTCTCAAGGTTTCACATTTATTTGAGTACTGTACTTAAGTACACTTTTTGAGTATCTGTATTTTACTTGAGTATTGTGGTGTAGTGGTTAGCACTGTCGCCTCACAGCAAGAAGGTCCGGGTTTGAGCCCAGCGGCCGGCGAGGGCCTTTCTGTGCAGAGTTTGCATGTTCTCCCCGTGTCCGCGTGGGTTTCCTCCGGGTGCTCCGGTTTCCCCACAGTCCAAAGACATGCAGGTTAGGTTAACTGGTGACTCTAAATTGACCGTAGGTGTGAATGTGAGTGTGAATGGTTGTCTGTGTCTATGTGTCGGCCCTGCGATAACCTGACGACTTGTCCAGGGTGTACCCTGCCTCTCACCAAAGCGGCTACAGATAACTGACGGATGACTTTAACTTCACTACATTCGAAAGATAAATATTGTACTTTTTACTCCACTACATTTCTATCAAGCTCCTTGTTACTCGTTACTGTGAGGTGTCTTTGAAGGTTGATGTTTTTTTCTTTTCTAAAACGTGATTGGTTTTTTCACAGGTGACACTGAGACAGCCTATCAGTAATCATTAGGATCACGTCACGTCCATAGACTGTATAAAATCAAGTTCAATGATTTCTCAGCAGCATTATTTAACACGATCAGTTGATGGCAGAATGGAAGGAAGCAGTTCTTCTGGGGAATGCACGCACCCATGGCTATAGCTAGAACCCATGTTTCAGTTTTCTGAAAGGAATAAAGAGTCGTTTCATTTTAAATGTTTGCTTTGTTTGCCTAAAACGGAGCACATCACAGCCTACAAAAACTTGCCGTCCAACCTGCAGAAGCATATTGAGGTCTGTAAACGTTTTATTCCAAGAGAAAGCTTGCAGTGAAGTTTTATGTGCATATTTATTTAAATATTTATATTTTAGAGCTAGCAATAATGCTGCAATAGCTATGCAGTCTGGTTAGTCAAATGACTTTCGATGGATTTGCCTTCCAAGTTGCCATCGCCTTGTTCACGGCTAACGTTAACACCTAGCTAGTTAACTTGGACACTGTTAGTTAGCATGTAAAAATGGAGTTACGCTAACATGAATAATGTTAACTTATCTGAAGTCCTTTAAGAAATATGTTTTAGCATAATCTTGCCAAATAAACAGAATGCAGAAATGTTTCTTTTCTACTAACATTAGCTACCCAATATGAGTTTGAGTTTGAAAAGAGTTTGCTAGTGTCAGGTGGAGCCTCACTGACTAGCTAGCTTAACGTTAAACCACCATGATGGCACAGCATGCGTTCATTTCATAAATCCAGTAGGTTGCTTCAGAAACATTAGGTTTTGCAAGCGTTGTGGCAATAATACAACAATGTGTTGACAGAAAATGTACTTTTAATCCTTACGGTAAGTATTTTTAAAAGCAAGTACTTAAGTATTTTAACTTAAGGGTTGTTTTACAATCAGGGTACAAAGTTTGTGTCACAGGGGTCCAAAATTCAAATTGATTCAAACTGGTTTTTAAAAAAAACTATCAAATCTACACTTTTGGAAATTAATACACACATGAACATAGGCATGTGTAATAGTTTGTATTATAAGATTAAGTGTAGCTTTAAGCAGGGCTGGGAGAAACAAATGAAGTGATTCTCGGAGAGGACATTTTTTTTGACAATTCAGAATCCACTACTTCCATAGTGCTTTTAAATATAAGGCTGTAAGCTTTGTGTTAGTTGTCTCGAATATTTATGTCCCAATATCTTGACCACATTTTAGGATGAAAATAATCATTTTAGATATGTTATTTTATATTGAAAAATTAGCTGTCTCGGAGAGGACTTTTTTTTGACACAATTACATACTAATTTGATCAAAATAGTCTGAAAACTTACTGGCATTCAACATTAAAACTTAACTAGGTTTCCAATGATATGGAACCAAATATGTGTTTTATGGTATAAAGAATGATTTAAGTGCATCCCTTTTGGAGCTACCTGTGGTCAAAAAAGCACTTTTTCTAAATGACACGAGTAATTTTGCTAAATATGACATATATTGCCATACATTCACCAAAAATAACGTTATCACCAATTTTTTTTTGCATGGTAAATAGAGCTATCACAGGGCTACAATAAGCAACCAAGTTTATTTAGTCAAGCCTTTTGATATTGAAGATAATAAGTGTTAAATGTGATTTTTAGCTTGCGTACCCTGATTGCAAAACAACCCTTAAGTAAAAAATTGACTGTACAGCTTTCACTTGTATTGCAGTAACATTTGACCAGTGGGATCTGTACTTTGACTTAAGTAATGAAGTTGGGTACTTTGTCCACCTCTGTCAGGTTGGAATAAAATACTGTGTTAAAGTGCAAAAGCTGCCTAAACCTGCTGCATGGACTCAGTGACTTTTACACTTCAGTGTTTGTTTTGCAACTGATTTGGTCTCATACGTCAGTCTGAGTCAGCGCCACAGTATTGTGTGGCTCAGCATCATGAATTTAATGCGGAGACTTTATTTATTTATTTATTTTACATTGAGTCTGTTTTATAGCCTGGCAAGCCAGACTAAATGTGAATATTTAGTCTGGCCTCGATCTGTAGACATTTCCGAAGCGGGTAGGAGGAACAAACCGCTGTCTTTCAAATGGTCTCTGTGCGTATAGGCCAACGCTCTGACCAATCAGCGCAACAGTGACTGTGACGTAGTCAGAGCGACAGAAAGCAGTGGGGGAGGCCTTGAAATTACATAATTTTTCAAAATGCGTATTAATTAATAAACAGGTTCTAGATATTAAGAAGTTTGGAGATAATGACCACAAGTTTGGAGTCTGTACCACATACACATTTTTTTCCAAGTGTTTTTCAAGGGTTTGCTTAAACTGTTTTTGAGAGTTTTTATTTAGTGGTGTTTGGTGAAATAATTTCCCTTAAATTTAAAATAACGGGAAAATAAGAAACAATCAAAAAGTCATGTTTCAAAGCTGTTTATTAATTCTTCGTACTGCACAAACTAGCCCCATCCTTTTGGCTACGAGCGGAGCCAGCTGGTAGATCAGACTTTTGCCATAGCCGGTCGGCAAAACAGCGAAAACGTCCTTCTTGAAAAGGAATGAGCGGAGAGCCTCTTCCTGCTCATGTTTCAACGAAAACTCCAAGTCTAATTCTTCTAAAACTGATTCCAAAGCGGAGTCAAACGCGCGCTGTTCACTAGCCCATAGCCATCTTTCCTGTTGTGCTTTCTCCAGCGTCGCGCAGCTTTGTCGTCACTCCTGCAAAAGCCCGCCCAAAGAATCCAAACAAAAACCTTGCGTTGTGATTGGCGGGCATGATTTGATGCCCGGGGTGTTTTTGTTTATATGGTGCGAGGCTAGACCCATTCGCTAGGCAAAAAATATTTTTGGCCGCTAGGCGGTTGGGTCTAGTTTACTAGGCTATCTGTTTTAGGCTGTCTTTCTGTGATTAATTCCTTCTTGAAATCACTCACATTAGATAACAGGTGTATGTTTGTCAGTCCTGCGCTCTGTGGCGCGTGCACCTGAAGGTGCGCCTCAGGCTGCGTGCGCGCCGAGTGGACTCCAGCACGCGCGCCGTGAACAAGGCGCACCTGAACTCAATTAGAGAACTACGTGTTTACGTGCGCTGATGCTAGTGCATCGCGAAGTATTACGCTACGTTAAGTACGCATTACCGAGCCTTTCTATCCGTGCTCTTGTTTTCCTGGTTTCTTGATTCTTTGACCTGTTTCTTGTTATTGTTCTCACTTAGCCTTCTATGTTCTGTTTGCACCTCAACCGACCCTTTGCCTGTTTTCACGTCTTTGATCTAGCCTGCCGATTTCGACTGTTTGCCTTTGTGTGTATTTGTATACTGTATATATGCACTTTATAAAACCGAACACTTCTGCACATACATCCGCCTCCCTCGCGTACATGACTGAGACTAAAATTCAACTGAGACTAAAATTAGCCGTTGTCACTACCGTTGAGGTAGCCTAAACAGAGAACACATCATTAAAGATTCAAAAATTCAAAAAGTGACTATGTTCTCACATTGTGTATCTGCCAGCATCGGAAACACTTTGTATGCTGTGAAATGTAACACGTTTTGGTGGCATGACTTCTAGTGCAGTTGTTACGATTTTTTTTTTTCTCGTCTATAAAGTGGCACTGAAAAAGCAGCCAGTTTCTCTTGAGGATACCTGCACACGCCATGCTTTCAGTCATTTATTTTTGTATGTACTGACTTGCAAATATAAAGGGGTGTGACAGGCCTGGGATTGAGTGTGTGAGCCACTTGTTCGAGGTTGAGCAGACTGACGACTTTGATAAGCAGCTTGTCATGTTGATTTGGAGAGCTCTGGGAGCCCATCGTTGCTAGCTTATTCACTTTCTTCTCAGCAAAGCTGCTTTGGAGTTAATATGAAGACAGATAAAGCTCCTATTGTGAGGCCGCAGATCCCTGGGCCTAAGTCATCAGGGTGCCTAGTGTGGAATGTTGGGAGGATTAGACAGACATTACCGAATGTCTCTGTGCTCCTGGGGTTGTTCATGTTGCCTTTCAAGATTGTTTATTTCTTTTTATGGCTTAAACAAAGATCAGATCACATTTTAGGAGCCACCCATACATTCGAGTTATTCTACAGGGCTCAGTGACTTTTTTTTTTTCCTCAAAAGTTTTTGAACGAGTTAACAGGAGTTTTATAAGAATTTTTATGAGACACACTGCTAGTGTTGTGATATATTCAACATGACACACACAAACCAAGGTTTTAATGATGTATGGATTTTCCCAGACATAAAATCGTTGCACAATTCTTATTTATTATTCATTGTCACAGTGGAAGATGTTAACAGTTACGGTCGAATTTCACTCAAAGAATTCACACACGTGATAAGTGTTCTCAAAGAGCCAACCCAAGGAAGCAAAACTATAGTGCGGATTTAATGTAATATTCCAAAGAGTTTCCAAAAAGCGTATTGCTTCAAGTAGGCATATCAGGTGAAAATTCAAATTCAATCCAAATTGCTTGAAACTGCTCTCATTGAATTCAGAATACAATTATTAATGTGGGAAATACGCTCAGTATAATATGTATTTTTCACAAAAATACATGCATGTATTTACCAGCCGACTGATCTGGCATGTTTTAATTGTGCAACAGTAATGACGTAAATAATGGCGCGACGGAGTAGTGTCCGAAAGTGTTTTTTCATGAGCTCACTATATAGTCCTCTATATAGTAATTCCCTATATAGTGAGTACGGAGTAGTGAATGGGGGCGGCACGGTGGTGTAGTGGTAGCACTGTTGCCTCATGGCAAGAAGGTCCTAGGTTTGAGCCCAGCAGCCGACGAGGGCCTTTCTGTGCGGAGTTTGCATGTTCTCCCCGTGTCCGCGTGGGTTTCCTCCGGGTGCTCCGGTTTCCCCCACAGTCCAAAGACATGCAGGTTAGGCTAACTGGTGACTCTAAATTGAGCGTAGGTGTGAATGTGAGTGTGAATGGTTGTCTGTGTCTATGTGTCAGCCCTGTGATGACCTGGCGACTTGTCCAGGGTGTACCCTGCCTTTCGCCCGTAGTCTAGTCTGGCTAACGTGACTTCAAAGCTCTGCGAGCATTTGGTCTGGCAAAGACATTAAGCCCAACCGTTTCCCAAAGCGCGTGGTTGACCCGCCTCCCTGAAATGCCTCAGTTTGCTACTGGTCGAAGCCAGAAAAGGCTGTGACGAAGCTTAAACCAATCACATCACTCTTTCCTCTGACGTATGTGACGCGATGGAAACTGCTTGAGTAACAGGAAGAAGATAAATACCTCCAGGGCTGCTCTTTGCTCCGTTTTCAATGAGAACTTCCCGTTGAATGCTTTCAATACAGCATCTACCGCTGTGTCAAAGGCTTGCCGCTGCTCCATATTCGTGATGTGAATGAAGCGCTTCCGGCATAGATTCTGTAAACAATCTATGGTTTCCGGTCGCAGTTCTACTACGTCACTGCCTTGAACATGCTTCTACCCAGGGCCGTTGGAGATGCTCAAAGTTGATTGGCTCCCGATTTTTCGGGAGCTTGGAAGAGCTGTAGACAGGCCCTCGTGTTGCGTCACGCTTAGGATGGGCGGGCCCAGGCTACCCGTAGTCAGCTGAGATAGGCTCCAGCTTGCCTGCGACCCTGTAGAACAGGATAAGCAGCTACAGATAATGGATGGATTAGTGAACAAGTGAACGATTTCAGACGCTGGGTAGTCCGTGACGGCCATGTTTGGAGGCTGCCACGAACTCTGATTGCTGGCGCTATCAGTGACAGCTACATTAACCAATTAACATATAAACGTAACATATTAGGTAGCAACAACCCGAACTGAATATTCAACACATGGCTGATGTGAAAGGCGAATAATCTTACACATTATTTATTATTAATATTTTTTAACGTGGGTGTTTTTACACACGCAAACCTTTTAGTAAATCAGGACCTTAGACTAAAGGGGTATAACTTAATCTCTGGGGGGGAAAAAAGTGCAGATTGTAAATATGTAAGCAGTCTAGACATGGCCAGGTGCCTTGCAAATGTTTTTGCTCAGTTTAGAACGCTGCTGAGACAAGGAGCTGCGAGCTGCTGTTAGACAGACAGTGAGAAACACATCTGTTATTAGTCTTGCTGTCACAACTCTGTGCTGTATTCAACCCAAGAACAAATCTCGCTTATTGTCATAGGATACGGAATAAACAAAACAAATTCCACCTCAGAGGCGGACCACGGGCACTGCAAAGCCTGTATGAGGAAGGTGCTGATTAATGACACTCATTCACTGTGCGCTGCTGATTTATAGAGAACTTATGAAGATCATTAGATAACATTTCACATATAGAAGGACATGGACCTGGAGCTCTGCTCGTAGCAGTAAATGTTCATCGCACAAACCAAGCAGCGACTGCGTGGAGCTGCGGTGATCACTAGCTGCGTTTACACACTGTATGTTTTCACATTTTGTTTTTGAAAGGAACGACAGATTTAAAGAAGGACCGCTCTTTGTGTATCTCTTGTGGCATAGTACAGGGTGGCCTGTGACTGTAGCGTGGGTGCGGCTCAATATACAATACCCACGTAGAGACAGATGGTGCACATGAATGTAAGCAAATCTCACAGGATGAAAGCTCATATACATGTTAAACGATTCTAAATCACTCATGAGGTGCTGAAAAATAGTGCTACAGATGGTGTTAACATGGCCATATGGGTCGACGTTCATGAGATTTCTAGCTTTCTCTGCTTTCTAGTCTCCGAGCAGCCTTCTAAAAGGCAAACAGCTGGCTCACGTTCACTCTTCGCTCGAGCCATTACTACTCACTTATATTTACACGACAGCTAACAGTCAGGAGAAAAACAGAGATTGGACATGCAGTTGGTTGAGAATATGGACGCAGAAAATGAATGAATGCTAGCACACGGAACAACAACATGTTTTCAACCACAGCTGGAAAATCAAACATTGTGGGCAGTGTCATTGTTTGCAGTGGTGAGAATGGAATAAAACGCTGTAGTCCTGTTATATGGCAGTACCTCGGGTCTGATGGTTAACCTGATAAAACATGATGGGGCATGCTGTTATCGGAAACAATCCACTCCGCGGTGTGGGATATCACTTGGGTTATTTTCCTCTAACAGCGCTTCCTCAAGTGTTGCATATTCCTCTTATGCTACAGTGATTTGTCAATGATTATTAATTGTATTAAATCAGTTAGGTTTTTTTTTAACTATTTCTAGTTAGATTTAATGGTGTGGAACACCTGTAAGGCAAGTTAGTTCCTTAAAGTGCTGATGACACGTTTTTGACATCTTTGGCGATGTTTTATAACATAAAAAGTAATTCCCGATGATCCATATATTAATTCACGAAGGCGCCTATTTTACAAGTTATGATAAAAAACGCGGCTATTTGGGCAAATTTGACAGGGCTGCAGCAAAAAGGGGAGTCCCATATACGATTCGTACATTGGGGGAGTGCCTGTTAGAGAGCGCACTTGTCCTGGGCCATCGGCATAGTGAGGTAGGGTGGCCAGTTCCTTTCCTCGCCGCCTTTAACTTCCCCAGTGTTTCCACCAGGTCCCCATTCATTGCTGGGTGGACAGGGAGCGAGCCCCAGATCCCCGTCGAGCCGAGGCTCGAACCAGGGACCGTTCACTTAGCGGTCAAGCGCTCTAACCACTTGGCCACCTGCGCTCCAGGGCTGCAGCACCCAGGAGACGAAAGAGGAGGAGGAGCTATATGACGTCAGCGAAAGAACCTTCCTCCTAACTTACCAGTTTGTTGTTGATGCGACAGGTGTTCAGTTTGTCATTATTAGTATTATTATTATACATTATTATATATAAAAGTTATTATGCCTTCGCGTTGTGTTGCCGGCTTTTGCTCCAAAACCTACAAGGATGGGGTAAGTTTATTCAAGTTTCCCAGAGATCCCGAGCTACATGCGAAGTGGGTGAAGCAAGTCAGGCGCACTCGTGACAAGTGGGAGCCCTCACCAACATCCATCCTGTGCTCTGAACACTTCGATTTGGATTGTTTTGACACCCTTCCCAGCTTAAAAGAATCTCTTGGGTGTTCAGTTCAGCACAAACGTGTGTTACTACCATCAGCAGTGCCTACACAGTGTTGCCAGATTGGGACGTTTCCCGCCCAGTTGAGCGGTTTCAAGTGCATTTTGGTGGGTTTTGAACATATTTTGGGCTGGAAAACGTCAGCAGTATCTGTTGCCAGATACTGCTGACGTTTTCCAGCCCAAAATATGTTCAAAACCCACCAAAATGCACTTGAAACCGCCCAACTGGGCGGGATTCCTCCCAATCTGGCAACACTGCCAGTATTCCGGAGGGGGTCCACTAGTAGCTATGCCGGATCCAAAGACAGTCCTCCTGTCAGAACATGTGTTGTGAAACGACATAAGATAAAGGTACGTAGAGCTATAGATTCTACATGATAATCATAAATGTAATCATAAAGTCGGCGTGATATCAGTCATGTATTTGCTTGTGAAAGCTTGCGGCTTTCATGTAACTGCTGCCTAGCAACGAGAGGCAAAGGGTAAAGAGGGTAGGCTATCATAGATTCTATTCGGAAGAGATCAACACAATTCTAGACTCCCAGAAGAGGAAGAGCTAGCACTAGAGAGTTCACCGGCATTTTCATGCGCCATTTCCATTGAGTAGAACCAGAGTAGAACAGCCAGTGAACCGCAGCGTGTTCTTCCGCTGACGTCACAACATGGCCGCGAGCCATGGACCCAGTTTTCTTGCACTGTGCAATTAAAAGTTGGATATTTGCGTAACAACAGCTTCTTTTCACGTAATTATAACAGAAATCTAACATGTTTGCCATGTTGTATAGTTTATTTAAGAAATTGCATAGAGTCATGTTCGTGTCATCAGCCCTTTAAGTTATCAGTTGCACAGTTGTTAAGCAGTTATAAACAGCGGGTCCCTCAACTACCTCTCTTTTCTTCTCTATGTTGGTGTTAATAAGACAAAATAGTCCTGGGGATGACTTTAAACTGCAACCGGTGATGAGTCTCAGGTCCAGGCCTTTACTTGACTGTTCTAACATGATGTTTCTATTTGATTCTATTTCTCAGCAAATCAACTGCGTGACGTTCCCCCTCCCGTTACACACCACCGAACAGCAACTGCTCAAACCAGAGGAGTGGAGCTACTGCGATTATTTTTGGGTAAGGGAACAGCAAAGACAAGAATTCAGAGTTGTATTATCTTGATATTTTTCTGCACGTAAAAAGATTATGTAAAGAAAACAATCATACATGTTTGTTCATAGGTACAGTATGATAGAAGATGCGTGAGCCATGCCATAGTGCATTAAGTTGTCCATGGCTCATCATGTGTCCATCCATCCATCCATTATCTGTAGCCGCTTATCCTGTCCTACAGGGTCGCAGGCAAGCTGGAGCCTATCCCAGCTGACTACGGGCGAAAGGCGGGGTACACCCTGGACAAGTCGCCAGGTCATCACAGGGCTGACACATAGACACAGACAACCATTCACACTCACATTCACACCTACGGTCAATTTAGAGTCACCAGTTAACCTAACCTGCATGTCTTTGGACTGTGGGGGAAACCGGAGCACCCGGAGGAAACCCACGCGGACACGGGGAGAACATGCAAACTCCACACAGAAAGGCCCTCGCCGGCTGCTGGGCTCGAACCCAGGACCTTCTTGCTGTGAGGCAACAGCGCTAACCACTACACCACTGTGCCGCCCCCTCATCATGTGTCGTTTTTTATTTAATTTTATTTTTTGTGTCAACCTGGGCAATACCAAAAGGAAAGGATTTTGTGAAAGACTGGAAACATACATATAATTCCCTTATTTCTACTTCTAGTTCTTCTGATTTCTAACTTCAGAAATTCAACTTGCGTTACAGCATAAACTACTGCAACTGTTGAAATAAAGACTGTACAGACTGAGTAAAGAATAACACACAGCAGACCGTGTGGTTAATATGATAATAATCCACACGGGGATGGAGTGACGCGGCACGACACAAAGCGGATTATTTTCATAAATCAAAAGTTTGGACCCACCTTCTAATTCAATGTTTTTTCTTTATTTTTATGAATTAAAAGGTCACTTCATGTCTTAAAGTAATGATGGATGTCATTTCTCTTTAATTAGTTGAGCGGTTGTGTAACAGGACTATTTACTGTATGTTTATTATTTACTATTTTATCTCAGACACATTAAGAAGGCAAGAAATTGCACTAATTACCTTTTGACGAGACACACCTGTTAATTGAAAAGCATTCCAGGTGACTAGCTCATGAAGCTGGTTAAGATAATGCCAATAGTGTACAAAGCGTCATCAAGGTAAATGCTGGCTACTCTGAAGAATCTAAAATATCAAACATATTTTGTTTTTTAACAAATTTTAGTTTACCATATAATTCCATATATGTTCCAAATGTCGTTTCATAGTTTTGATGTCTTCAGTATTGTTCTACAGTGTCGAAAATAGTCAAAATATAGAAAAACCTATGAATGAGTAGGGGTGTACAAACTTTTGACTGGTACTGTAAAACTGCACTTTCTGGAATGTTCTATTCCATGCTAACATTAACAGTGTTTAATGTATTAATGAATGGCACGTCGCACATTTTAACAGTTTCTAGTTAAGATTTAATGTCTTGAAACATCTGAGAGAGAGACAAGTTCCTGTTATCACTCGTTATATCCACCATCAGCAGACTCCGCTTCTCTCTCTTTTAGCTTAATTAAATCTCTCTCTCTCTGACACTCTTTCTGTTTCTCTCGCTCTCTCTTTCTGTTTCTCTCTCTCTCTTTCTGTTTCTCTCTTTCTGTTTCTCTATCTCACTCTTTGTTTCTCTCTCTCACTCTCTGACACTGCCTTTTCTCTGTCTCTTTCTGCTTCTCTCTCTGTTTCTCTCATTCTCTCTCTCTCTCACTCTCTGACACTCTTTCTGCTTCTCTCTGTTTCTCTCTCTTTCTGTTTCTCTCTCTCACTCTTTGTTTCTCTCTCTCACTCTCTGACACTGTCTTTTCTCTGTCTCTTTCTGCTTCTCTCTCTGTTTCTCTCATTCTCTCTCTGTTTCTCTCATTCTCTCTCTGTTTCTCTCTCACTCTCTAACACTCTCTTTCTGCTTCTGTCTCTCTCTCTCTGTTTCTCTCATTCTCTCTCTCTCTTTCTGTTTCTCTCTCACTCTCTGACACTCTCTTTCTGCTTCTGTCTCTCTCTCTCTCTGTTTCTCTCACTCTTTCTGTTTCTCTCTCACGCTCTCTTTTTGTTTCTCTCTCACTCTGTTTCTCTCTCTTTCTGTTTCTCTCACTCTCTGTTTCTCTCTCTCTGTTTCTCATTCTCTGACTCTCTGTTTCTCTCTCACTCTCTGTTTCTCTCTTTCTGACTCTCTCACTCTCTGACTCTGTTTCTCTCTCACACTCTTTCTGACTCTCTCTCACTCTCTGACTCTCTGTTTCTCTCTCTTTCTGTTTCTCTCTCACTCTGACACTCTCTGCTTCTCTCTCTTTCTGTTTCTCTCTCTCACTCTCTGTTTCTCACTCTCTGACTCTGTTTCTCTCTCTCACTCTGTTTCTCTCTTTCTGACTCTCTCACTCTCTTTCTGACTCTCTTTCTGTTTCTCTCTCACACTCTTTCTGACTCTCTCTCACTCTCTGACTCTCTCTCTTTGTTTCTCTCCGTCTCTCACTCTCTTTCTGACTCTCTCTGTTTCTCGCTCTTTCTATTTGTCTCTCTATTTCTCTCTCACTCTCTGACTCTCTGTTTCTCTCTCTCTCACTCTCTTTCTGACTCTCTCACTCTCTGTTTCTCTCTCTCTCTCTCTCACTCTCTTTCTGACTCTCTCACTCTCTGTTTCTCTCTCTCTCTCACTCAGTCTGACTCTGTCTCTCTTTCTGTTTCTCTCTCTCTCACTCTTTCTGACTCCCTCTCTCACTCTCTCTCTCGCTCTCTCACACTCTGTCTGCCTCTCACTCTCTGTCTCTCTCTCTGTCCATCTGTCTCTTTCACTCTCTGTCCATCTGTCTCTGTCCATCTGTCTCTCTGTGTGTCTCTCTCTCTGTCCATCTGTCTTTCTCAGTCTCTCTCCCTGTCCATCTCTCTCTTTCATTCTCTGTCTCGCTGTCTGTCGTAAAGCCTTCCCTGTGCTGAAAAGTGCTTACAACTTAGACTCTTCCCATAAATAAATGTCTCCTAACAAAAACTGTCACCACATCAATGATGTTTTATGGTTTAATTTGTTAAACAGCAACACAATTTAAAATCCATTTATTATTCCTCTTAGATTATATGGAGCATTTACCGTCCAAGTCTCTGTATATGAGCCGTTTCTATCGAAACCAAAATGTAATAGAATGAGTGTATTAATATTAACCTGTCGTTAATGTTACAGCTAGAACTCCTGTCCTATCCATGGAAAAAAAAATAATAATCATGCACACCTTCTGACCAATCAGATTTGGTATAAATATTAAGATTCCACACGTGGTTTACATGCATAATGTTTGAATACTTGCACCACTGCACCATATCTTCATCATGGTTTCACTGTGATCTTTCGACTCCTTTGAGATGCCACTGTTTTAATTGTAAAGACTCATGAGATAAAAGTGTGTTAATACAGTATTTAGGTCACTGCACACGGAGTCTCTGCAGATCCCTGCCTCATGAATCTGGACAGAAAGTTCCAAGCAGGAGAAAACCTTGTTTTCCTCACAGCGCTCCTGCTGATTTTGTTTGACAGCGTGATTCTCGGCATGTTTACCAGCACTCGTGTTTTGTCTTCTGTTGCAGGCAGACAAAAAGGACCCTCAGGGGAATGCCAGCATCACAGGCTTTGAGGTCTTACTGCAGAAGCAGTCGAAGGGGAAACAGATGCAGAAAGAGATGGCTGACTTTATGAGAGAGAGGTGGATCAAATCTCACAGCACCGCTATATTCATGTATCCAGACTTACTACTATTTCATAAACAGGCTGTTTTTTAGGAATACACTACCGTTCAAAAGTTTGGGGTCACTTTGAAATGTCCTTATTTTTGAAAGAAACGCACTGTTCTTTTCAATGAAGATCACTTTAAACTAATCAGAAATCCACTCTATACATTGCTAATGTGCTAAATGACTATTCTAGCTGCAAATGTGTGGTTTTTGGTGCAATATCTCCATAGGTGTATAGAGGCCCATTTCCAGCAACTCTCACTCCAGTGTTCTAATGGTACAATGTGTTTGCTCATTGCCTCAGAAGGCTAATGGATGATTAGAAAACCCTTGTACAATCATGTTAGCACAGCTGAAAACAGTTGAGCTCTTTAGAGAAGCTATAAAACTGACCTTCCTTTGAGCAGATTGAGGCCCTGTTTACATTATTTCGAATCAGCGGATCATCAGATTAACGTTTTTAAAACGATTCGCGTGCACACAGCAACGCCAATACACGATTCGCGTGCACACAGCAACGCCAGTACACGGATACGCTAATCACATGACTAATTAGACGGCACGTCACATGATCCCAGTGCATATCGAGCATGCGCAAGTCACTCACCACTTGCAAGTGGAAGGATGGCAAGCGAACACCTCCAGCAGATAAACACACCTGGCTGTGATGTTCATGTTCTCACTGAGTTTAAGCGCCTGAAGGAGGTTGAAATGTGTAAATAAGCCTCAGTGCAGCTCAGCGCTTCCTCCTGCGCTCCAAATCACTCCGCCCTGAACAGCGAGTGCCCTCTGGAGGGTGCGCACTCCGGCCCTGCGCAGCTCACAGAGCGCGCGAGTGAAGCGCATGAGCAGTGATTCGGGACTGAGCCGCTGTGTGTGTGATCCCAACGCCAGCGAATCAGGAAGGTGGATGTCACAGTGACGTTGTCCAATGACGACGTCAGCTAGAGCTCAGCACAGCGTATCCGCGTATCCTCAATGTTTACACAGCACCGGACCAGACACGAACTGGATTGAATACGTGGGCTCTGGCGGATTCCCGTTTCCCGGCGTTTTAATGTGAACGGACAGTGCATCCGCGAAGAAAACGAGACAGATACAGTCTAATGTAAACTTGGCCTGAGTTTCTGGAGCATCACATTTGTGGGGTCGATTAAATGCTCAAAATGGCCAGAAAAAGGTCTTGACTATATTTTCTATTCATTTTACAACTTATGGTGGTAAATAAAAGTGTGACTTTTCATGGAAAACACAAAAATGTCTGGGTGACTCCAAACTTTTGAACGGTAGTGTAAGTGAACACCTCATAATAAATTATGATCGAAGTCCATGTTGTTTTGTCACGTAACTATGTAATACCTTAAAAACGTCTCAGCTGGCTAGTGTAACTCAGCAGGAGTCCGTGTAAAACCAGGGTTGTGTAACACTTTTATAGTTCTGCTCTTTTGTTGCCATGAAAACCACAATGCTAACAAGTGGCACATCAAGTTTCCTCTATTTTATTAGTGACTGACATTCAAGTTCTGTAAATTCTCTATGGAAAGCAAGTCGTGTTGTTTTTTTTTCTTTTCGAAAATGGGAACTCTTCATGCTGAGTAGACATAATCATGCAATTCAGTTTAATGACAACTCATATTACCTGTCTTTTTGTTCGAGAAATTCTTTCATGTTGTCAGTAGTGTGTTTTGTTTCAGTAATGCTTTCAGTAATGTATTTATTCACAAAATAATAAAACATTTTACACGGTAGAGTCCGCAATACTCAGTACATTAACAGCCAGGCGAAATGAATTTAATCCTTTCATTCCCATCAAAATTTTCTGTTCTCAGCAGCTGACAGAAATGATCTGGGAAAGATCTGCTCTTAGCAGGAATGTGATGTAAGGGGTCAACTATAGTACCACTTTCCCATTTTCCTCAAAGGGGGAATGGGGGGGGGGGTTAGCTACAGGACAAGCAGAGCAGGAAATGACCTCGTGATGAGAATTTCTACACAGATGTTCTTCAACCTAGCTAAAATCAGACCTGTGGTGACTGTATTACAAACAAAGAAAATGCTTCTCTTTTGCTCCTTAAGGATCAAGATTGAAGAAGAGTATGCCAAGAATCTCTTGAAACTCTCTCAGATCCCTCTAGCAGCTCAGGAGGAAGGGTAAGTGTTCAACTGTAGGAGCTTTAGTAAGTAAAGTGGTAAAGGGTTTTCTTCATGGTGCTTAAAGACAGACTGCCTTTCAGGTTTTTCACGTTTAGGTCATGAAAAGAATTTTCCCCGACACCCAATTATTTTTGTTTAGTGGACTGAAAGCTACTGAATTCGAATCACATACGTCCAATTTTATTGCTTTTTTTCCTAAAAAAACAATTAATGACTTTAGAGCCTCATGGCCCTAAATTCTTGCCTATTTTTTCTTGCTTCACCGTGACCTCATTCAAGATATTATGTCACACATGACATGGTGGGCTTTCCCCGTTCGCGCAAGGCATTGTGGGATACAAATTTGAAACAGGAGATAAAAATGGCAGACGTGAGTGTGCGAATGAAATGTGGAAGACCGACTACAGTAATGGAAAGCGAGAAGAAAAGACATGTTATATACGAAGGAAAGGAAACGCAGGACCAAACTAATAAACATCGGTGGTCAGCGAGCACCTCGGTGTGATCAGCTGTTCATTTAGCAACAGCATGATGGAACTGTCAGTGCATGGTCAAAGGTAAACCTGTAGATGGCAGTAATGCAACACTGGATGCCAGCTGCTGTAAAACCCAAAAGATGAAGAAGACGACGATGACGACTCAGGTAAATCTGCGCATGCGCACACGGACTTCTTCCGTCTGCTTGACTGTGCAAAGCAAGCGATTTCATGCACATTATTTGCTAGAGAATCCCCTCAAATTAAATAACTTCCCAGCGACAGAATGGCCTTTTTTTTCAAGATATTACAAAAATAAACATATATCACAATGACCAAATTTCAGAGGGAACTAAATTTCACCGATTTTATTAAATAAAAAGGCCATCTAGCTTTAAAACTCACAAGGTGAACCAGAGTAATCTCAACTGGGTGTGATGTAATGTCTTCATTCAGTGTGGAACTCTTAGGGACCAGTATGCGTTGATGTAGTACGCCTTTGTAGCACCAGTCATATAGAAACTGCGTTCAACACCAAAAATAACTCTTAGAAATTCCAAATCATGATATTTTCTTGCACACATCCTGGATACATAATCTGAGCGTGTGATTATAGTTTTCATTTTGTCCACACATTACAAATGATATCCTCCGCTGCTTAGAAATACATCTGAGCTGTACACTGTTTGAGTGGAGCAATGCGGCGTCCATTGTTGCCCTTGAGAATCCATTCACTTGCAGGATGAACAATGAAAAAAAGGGAAACCTATGACTTATTGGTACCTGTAGAAGTGCCAACATTTGCAGTTTATGAATAAAACTCACACAGCGGAAAAGCCAGTTCACTAAAAGGGAAAGGGCATAGGAAAGGACGAGGAAGAGCCTCTGTCTTGTGAGACAAGAGAAACCAAGAAGGTAAAACTGTGACGGTTTGTCAGTTAAAAAAAATGGAGGCTCCTAGTGAAGTTGTGGTTTCACTGTCATTTTGCCTCACGGGTTTCTTATTGTTATTTGGTGCACATTTAGGAAATACAAACATTAGCTTCCTCGTCTATTGATATAATCTAGGAGTTTTTGTGGTAAAATTCTGTTTTTTATCCTCTCGGCTGATTTTCTTGTTAGCTACGTCAGTACTTCTGTACCTGTGAGCACTTAAAGTGCATATAGCGGGTAAAGTCAGGAGCAAGATCAATGTAATTCTCCTATTTTATATTAAACTTTGGTCAAATATCTGTCACATTTTGCATTTTGTGCAATTTTTTTACCTTGCGCAATACCAGAAAAACTCAGTTGAAATTAAGCCATTTGAGGCGAATTGGTCCGCCTCTGAAAAAACTTGGCATTTGGATTTCCCGGCAAACATTGATTTTCATGACGTCACGTGCGGGACGCCTCCCTCTGAATCCTACGTCAGCGCTGGTTTGTTTATGAGAAAACGACCTGGTGGTTTTCTGCAAATTTCTTCAACGTTATCGTGTAATTATTAAAATGGTTAACAGATGTGTCGTAGGAGGGTGTAGCAACACCAATCTTGATAGGATTAGTACTCATCGTTTCCCAAAAGACCGGACAATGAGAGAGAAATGGGAGCGCTTGGTCTATACAGGCTGTGCACTGAAACCGTGCTAAGCTCTCGCAGCCTGCTGGAGCTTCCGCAGGTGACGTCACCAATCTGGCCCCAGACTCCCTTGAGATTTTTCTAGATGCGTTTTGTTATTTTATTTTTTTCTGCTGTAGACAGATGGCCTTGTGCAAAATTACCCTTCTGGATGAGTGTGTAAAGGGACATACTTTCATATCAAAAAACGAAATTGGTCCAGAATATGCACTTTAAACCAGGTGCTTGTACAAAGCACTTCCTGTAATACATTTTCACAAGCACTCAACCAGTATCTAAAGCATTCAATATAAGATGACTTCGTTGACATATCAAGATAGAGTTGATGCTGAAAGTTTACATAAGTTAGGCTTAGGCTTAAGACAGTTAAACTCAATTTTTCACAACTACACACATTTCATATTACCATACCATATTTCATGTGATAGGTCAGTTAGAGTATCTATTTTCCATAAGAGGCCATTTTAAACCACTTCCGGTAGCCTTCCACAGGCTTGTCACAATACTTTGCTGGAATTTTTGCTCATTCTTCCTGACAGATCTGGTGTAACTCAGTCAGGTTTTTGGGACTTCTTACTCAGACACACTTCAGTTCAGTCCACCGCAGATGTCCACAAGCACGGCGACTGGTGGTTTTCTCCGCCTACACAGACGGTCTGCGCCGGCTACTCGATCCCAGAAAATTTTTTTTAAATTGCCTTTCAGTGTTCAAGCGATTTATATTGTCTCCTCTGCCCATAATTTGCTGCAAATCCAATTATTTCACCATGAACTTGTCTTTGATTCGGATCTAACATGACTGGAAGCGACACCATATTTGTTGATCGATTCTTGCGCTCTGATTGGCTGAGCTGGACCACGTGACCACGCCATAGCAGACGACGGTAAAGACACAGTTGGTGGTTGTTGCAGATGATTTCTCTCGGTTTTCACAAAATGCCACCGAATAAGAAACTAAAATGTTCCGTTAGCCAAATAAATATAAAGTCTACGCAGGTTTGTACATATAAATCAGAATTCATATTTTCATATCCAAGAATTGGGTGGCACGGTGGTGTAGTGGTTAGCACTGTCGCCTCACAGCAAGAAGGTCCGGGTTCGATCCCCGTTGCCGGTGAGGGCCTTTCTGTGTGGAGTTTGCATGTTCTCCCCGTGTCCGCGTGGGTTTCCTCCGGGTGCTCCAGTTTCCCCCACAGTCCAAAGACATGCAGGTTAGGTTAACTGGTGGCTCTAAATTGACCGTAGGTGTGAATGTGAGTGTGAATGGTTGTCTGTGTCTATGTGTCAGCCCTGTGATGACCTGGCGACTTGTCCAGGGTGTACCCCGCCTTTCGCCCGTAGTCAGCTGGGATAGGCTCCAGCTTGCCTGCGACCCTGTAGAACAGGATAAAGCGGCTAGAGATAATGAGATGAGATGAGATATCCAAGAATTGTTATTTTCATATCCAAAGCTACCCGGAGTGCCCGTTCCCATAGAGATGTCCGGTCCCTTGGCTAAGGCTTCATACTTATAAAGTGAAAATGCAAATAACTAACTGTGTTCAAATATTTCTCCTGAAATTAAAACTGTATATTACACAATACCACAATAGAAGTACATCAACTACATTACACATGCACCAAATAAGCTCACCATGTAGTTATGTTACAGAGCCAGGCAGTGTACTACAGAGGGGAACTTAGGAAGCCAAGCACACACACATCTGGAGGGAAATTTCATACATATTTTGCAAGTATTTTACAGGGAAACGTTTAGTAATTTATTAGCTGAGAATGCACTAGAAGGCATGTAAATGGAATTTTTTTTGGGGGGATGCCCCCAAACTCCCCTAGCATTAGCGCACCTTTGGCTGCCTGCTACTTTTTTTTAGCCGGCTACTTCAGATTTTCTGGAGAACCCTGGTCCACAAATTTCCTCTCAGACTGAGGATTTGTGATGGCCACTCCAGTACTTCCATTTTGTCATCTTAAGCCATTTTGTTACAGCCTTTAAAGTGCATATCACGGGTAAAGTCAGGAGCAAGATCAATGTAATTCTCCTATTTTATATTAAACTTTGGTCAAATATCTGTAACATTCTGCATTCTCTGCAATTTTTTTACCTTGCGCAATACCAGAAAAATTCAGTTGAAATCAAGCCATTTGAGGCGAATTGGTCCGCCTCTGAAAAATCTTGGCATTTGGATTTCCCGGCAAACACTGATTTTCGTGACATCATCTGCGGGACGCTTCCCTCTGAATCCTACATCAGCGCTGGTTGGTTTATGAGAAAATGACCTGGTGGTTTCCTGCAAATTTCTTCAACGTTATCGCGTAATTATTAAAATGGTTAACAGATGTATTGTAGGAGGGTGTAGCAACACCAATCTTGATGGGATTAGTACTCATCGTTTCCCAAAAGACCGGACAATGAGAGAGAAATGGGAGCGCTTGGTCTACACAGGCTGTGCACTGAAACCGTGCAAAGCTCGCGCAGCCTGCTGGCGCTTCCGCAGGTGACGTCACCAATCTGGCTCCAGACTCCCTTGGGATTTTTCTAGATGCGTTTTGTTATTTTATTTTTTTCTGCTGTAGACAGGTGGCCTTGTGCAAAATTACCCTTCTGGATGAGTGTGTAAAGGGACATACTTTCATATAAAAAAAACAGGAAATTGGTCCAGAATATGCCCTTTAAGGCATGATTAGGGATCATTGTCCTGCCTTAAGACCCACTGGCCCTTAAATACAGCCACAGGTGCACTCCCAGTTCACTCCTAATTATGACAGTTGGCCAATCAGAAGCTTTGAAAAGTCATCACACTGATTTCTGGAATCTTCCAGCCTGTTCAACGAGAGAGTTAACTTGGTATATGTCAAGTTTTGACCCACTGAAATTTTAATATAGTGAATCAAATCAGAAACAAATCTTTCTCTACCTAATTGAATTCTTTGATGTCTTGTCAAAAGACACGTATGGTAACATGAAATATGTAGCGCTGTGAAAAACCGAGATCGAATATCATTAGCTTACTGTAGGTGTATGTAAACCCTTGTCCTCAACTGTATCTTATCTGATTGTGTCCATCTGTGCGCCGTTCGAAATCAGTGTGCTCCTGCAGTACTGACAAGCATACGATTTTCCTCCCGCTCTTCTGTCATTACCACAAAGCTGTCACTCTGCCCAACTGCAGATTTCTCCGAGTCGCCATGCCAGTTCTGATAAAGAGGGATAATTGTTTCATACAGAGAGAGCACAGATCATGCAGTAGAGGTCCACCCACCCTCTCCCGCAGACAGGCGCCACAATGCTCGCATTATTCTGCCTCTCAGGCCAGATTTTTTTGTGACTTGTGATGACCATTGTTTCGCCGCCTGGCTCTTGTAGTCACGTTTGCGAAACTCGTTTTTCCTGAATTTACCATTTGTGCAGTTTCCATTGTAGATGGCATTGTTGCAGAAGTGCAGGTCGTGACCTCGATCAAAAAGTTCTTGCTGACCAATCATGTGCTGCCTTTGAAATGCAGGACATGAACATGTAAATGCATGGCTAAGATGTGCATTCAAGAATTTAATCTTTTTTTTTTTCTGTTATGTTTTGCCTTAATCATATCTGACTGTAAATACGTGAAGGGAGCTGATGGGTAATCTGCCAATTTTTATCTTGGCTGTTCTCTCTCTTTTTTTGTGCCAGGGTGAATAGGAAAGGGCTGTGCTGAAAAAGTAAAATCCACACATCTCCTATTTAAAGCCTTTAAAATAAGCACACTGGCCACACTGCTTTAATGCATGACTTGGGATCCCGATTGACTCAGGCTAACGGGTTATTGAGGAAAAAAAATCTAATAAAATGTCTGAAATGAGGCAATCAGAACTTCCCCATGCACATTCGCCTTCTGGTACATCTTAACCCTTTACCTGATGAACGAAGGAAAATATTCCACTTGAAATGACATTTTATTGCGTATGTTTTAAATGCAGTTTGCTGCTGTGCTAGTTCTGCAGTGTTCTTTTCTTCAGTTTCTGCTTAGTTATTATCAAACACACTATTCTTCATAGACATTAAAGACAGTGTATGTTATTGGAAAAAAAAGGAAGCTATGTCACACCTCCAATTATGTATCACTTACACCAGTTCCTCTGATATCTCCAGCACACTGGGAGAGGCCTGGGCCCAGCTGAAGAAAAGTCTGGCAGATGAGGCCGAAGTACATCTCAAGTTCTCCTCTAAGGTAATACAAAAGACATGATTGTAAATTCTGCATCTTTAATTCAAAGTAACGAATCCTCAGATGTTAAATCAAATGTCAAAAACAACCCAAGCCAACCCACACCATTCACACCAATATGCTTAATTTCATACGTTGCATAAACTCATTCTGTTTATCTCCAGAAATTACATGTTTACTGACAGTAAACCATTTGGGTTTTTTCTGCTCTCACTATGACACACTGTTTGAAAGTTTATATTAAATGAGGATGGGATCTGGTGTACAGCTGCTTGGAGAAGAATTATGTTATATACATTGCGTGATAAGGGAGTGTGTGTGTTCGTCAACTGGCTGCCGAGGTCTACACTAGAGGTGTGTGTGTGTGTGGGACTCTTTTTATAATTTCACTCCCATGCCTTTCCCAAAGGAATTCTGACCGGTCCCACCCACTCCCTCAAACACTTTTGACCTCCTGCTTCTGCATAAAGTTTGCCCAATCCATCTTGGAGAAAGTTTGACCAATCCCAGTCCGTCTTGGAGAAAGTTTGACCAATCCTAATCATCCATCCATCCATTATCTGTAGCCACTTATCCTGTAGAGGGTCACAGGCAAGCTGGAGTCTATCCCAGTTGACTATGGGCGAGAGGTTGGGTACACCCTAAACAAGTCAACAGGTCACTGCAGGGCTGACACATAGAGACAAACAACCATTCACACTCACATTCACACCTACAGTCAATTTAGAGCAACCAATTAGCCTAACCTGCATGTCTTTGGACTGTGGGGGAAGCTGGAGCACCCGGAGAAAACCTATGCAGACACGGGGAGAATGTGCAAACTGCGCAAAGAAAGGCCTTCGTTGGCTGCTGGGCTCAAACCCAGGACCTTCTTGCTGTGAGGCGACAGTGCTAACCACTACACCACTATGCCAGCCGACCAATCCCAAGCCGTCTTGTCGAAAGTTTGACCAATCCCAATCAGTCCTGCAGAACATTAAATTAATCTGACTCACTTCTGTAGAAATGTTTACCAATCCCACCCATTCTTGCAGAAAATTGAATCAGTCCCACCTGCTCCTGCACAAAGTTTAACCAATCCTGCTCCCACGGAAAGGTTCTACAAATCCCACCATCTCCTGCAGAAAGTTTAATCAAACCCACCCTTTTCTGCAGTATGCTTAACCAATCCCATTCATTCCTCCAGAAAGTTTAACCAATCCCACAACACTCCTGCAGAGCATTTGCCTTATTCCTCCCATTACTGGAGAAAATTTAACCAGTCCCACCCGCCCCCACAGAAAGGTTAACCAATCCCTCCTGCAGAAATGTCAACCGAACCCACCAGATCCCAAAACTTTGACCTTCAAGTGGTATGGCTCAATTTGAAATCAGATTTGTTTGTACTTGGTTCTATTTTGCAAAATATAAACAATTAATAATTTAAACCCTCCTGACCCTGACTAGGATAAAGCAGTTAGTGAATATGAATGAATGAATGCTGTAAATGTGGCATGTGACCAACCAGTATGCTCCCATGTTTATGGTTCCTTTGTGCCATGAGTGATATCTGACAAGTCAATCCCATCCATATGAATATAAAATCCATCTACTCCAGCCAGGAACCTTTTGGCTGGGATTCGTGGGTACCCAGTCTCCAAGTCCCCACTGGGAATTCCTAGTGCTTCGGGAATTTTAGTCCCTACTACATTTACACACTAATCCCATGCACTAGTTTTGCACAATAGCCATATTAATATAGCTGTAGTCATATTGCATTGTTTACAGTGTCTTGTTGTTATGGCTATTTCATGGCCTAAAAATGGCAGCCATGGCCTAAAGGTTAGAGAAGCAGCCTTGGGCCCAAAGGGTCACTGGTTTGATTTCCAGGACCAACAGGAAAATCCATGGCTGAAGTGTCCTTGAGCAAGGCACCTAACCCCCAACTGCTCCCCAGGCACTCTGTGTGTATTTGTATTTTTGGGGAGTTTTGTTTTCAAGTAGAGTTTTTATTTCATCCTCGATTGGTTTAGCAACACGGTCCGCCATTTTGTTCTTGTTCTTATTCTTCTTTAGGGTTTTTTTTGGCAGTTGGCAAACCAACTTAAAGGTGCATTACTGCCACCAACTGGACTGGAGTGTGGAACAGGCGCTATTGGGGAAAAAAACAAAACAAAAACCCCAAACTGTATTCTTTTAGCTATTTCTGTTTCTTTTAAATACTTGATAACAAAGCCAGGCGACACGGTGGTGTAGTGGTTAGCGCTGTCACCTCACAGCAAGAAGGTCCAGGTTCGAGCCCCGTGGCCGGCGAGGGCCTTTCTGTGTGGAGTTTGCATGTTCTCCCCGTGTCCGCGTGGGTTTCCTCCGGGTGCTCCGGTTTCCCCCACAGTCCAAAGACATGCAGGTTAGGTTAACTGGTGACTCTAAATTGACCGTAGGTGTGAATGTGAGTGTGAATGGTTGTCTGTGTCTATGTGTCAGCCCTGTGATGACCTGGCGACTTGTCCAGGGTGTACCCCGCCTTTCGCCCGTAGTCAGCTGGGATAGGCTCCAGCTTGCCTGCGACCCTGTAGAAGGATAAAGCGGCTAGAGATAATGAGATGAGAATGAGAGATGAGATAACAAAGCCACCATTTTGTTTTTCTCTACTCACGGTATATGAGCTGATATCCTAGTAGTAGAGTAGCCAATCAGAGTGCGCGATTGCCTCATATGCAGTGAATGTGGATGGAATAATTCCTATTACATCTATTACTTGCCTCATGTCATATACAACTATCATTTTCTTGCTTGTGTGATTACCATCAAGTGTCTGTTGTTTTTATACTTTCCAGCTACAGAGTGACGTAGAAAAGCCCCTCCTTTCATATCGAGACAACTTTAAAAAGGACATGAAGAAGTATGACCACCAAATTACTGATCTTAGGAAGCAGCTGGCCAGTCGATACGCTGCTGTTGAGAAGGTACAGTACATCGTGTTGTTAAATCAGTACTCTGTATGCACACAGGACTGGTTCATAAATCAAATGTTTCCAAAATATTAGTGATGCAGTAGCATTCTCATGACGCACATAAAGGATGAATATGAATTGTCCAACTCTACTACAGACAAGACCTTTGAGTTAGGCCTTTTGTTTAACTTTTCTAGAATTTCAGGAATCCTTCTCATGCTTTATTAAAGCTCCACACTAGTTCCCAGATCAGTAGACCATTTCCTGGCCCTGGAGGCTTTCCGAGCTCTATAATAATCACATGGCCTTGCCCTTCATGCATGACCTTGAGACAGAGCGCACAGTTGTCTGCGGTAGAAGTGTGAGAGCTGTAAACAAACCAGCCCTGACAAAATGATCTAATTCCAGTGAGGTCATTACACGAGCCAAAATGGAAGAAAACCAATCATATAAATTTAGGGTTGCATAGTCAAGTGAGTCAATAGGGAGGCACATCTGTAATTCAATTGAATTGTGAGTGGAAATTGGACAAGAGATATACAGTGCGCAGGAAAGAGCATAAACTAAACTCATCTTTTATCTGCCTGTTGTGCTCGCAGGCACGTAAAGCGCTTGCAGAGAGGCAGAAGGATCTGGATGTAAAGACTCAACAGCTGGAGATCAAACTGAGCACAAAGATTGAAGAGGACATCAAAAAGGCCCGCAGGAAATCCACACAGGCAGGTCAGTTTCGCTCAAGTCAAGTCACATTCATTTTTCATTCACGTATATCACCAGCGTGTACAATCTGAGGGTTTTTTTAAATTATCTTTTTATTTAAAGGCTTCTCCTTGAAATTTGTTTCTAAATCTAAACTGAATAGCAATGAGTGAATGTATTTTGAAAACATGAATTAAAACCTGAAAAATATTTTTAAAATCCGCAGCTCAGCAAGTTTTTCCTAGTCTGGTTAACACCAGACCATATCACAAGTGAAATATGGTCTGGAATCTGCCTATTGAATTTCTCGTAGGGGAGGTGTGGTTTACGATTGTCAACGGCCGTTTATTGGACGTTGCGAATGTCTATCATTTGGCGTATACGTAGCCCATGGCCAATCATGGCAGTTGTACCCGGTGACGTAGTTAGAGCGACGAAGAAGACGAAGAGGCGAAGAAAGACTGTAACGCCAAACGCTGTTCTTTTTTTTTAAAACAAACTTTCGCTCTAAACTATTCAGAACAGTGTCTAAAGCTTGATCGAAAGTTTGGTTCGTATCGCTCGCCGCCATGTTAAATGTGATCCGTAAACAGTCCCAAATAAACTACAAGCTTCCGTTTGTCGAGTAGTACGCGTCACCGTCTTTCCACCCCTCCCCACTCTCTGATTGGCTCCCTAACTCAGGCGAGCCTTTAGACCATAGTTTCCATGCTGTCTTTTCAGATCGGAACGATTGTGCAAAGCAGCATGGGATTTCCCAGGCTAAGTTTTTCCTTTAGAACTTAGTCAAAGTAGCTAAAATAGTGGAACATTGTTGAGTACGTTTTTGGTCAAATCATTTTCCCATTTGTGTGGTCGTATGGGAATATCCGTGTCACTGTGGCTGAATTCTGGCAAACAGTGAAAAATGATGGAGAGAAAAAAAATGTTGGCCAAATTTTGAGTGTTTTGTTTCATGTTGAGTAAGAAGGCAATTTAACGACAGTCAACAGCTTAATAGTTTAACACTGTGATTAAAAACAGTCTGTGTGGCTAAAGATGTTTAAAACCTTGCCAGTGTGATGTGTGATTTCCTCACATATTGTCAGGCTTGTAATATAATCCTAAATGCGACTTTATCCCTTTTCATTTGTAGCGGTAACCAGAACTTAAAATGTTTTACCTTCACTTCTGATTAGGGTTCATGCAAAAAATAAATGTATATATAGTTTATATGGGAAAAGTGCTATCATGTGAATGGTTTTCCCAAACTGCCATATATATTCTATCCATATTCCCTGGATGTGAGCAATCGCACACTCTGATTGGCAACTCTACTACTAGGATATCAGCTCATATACCATGAGTAGAGAAAAACAAAATGGTGGAGCGTGTTGCTGAACCAACCGAGGACGAAATAAAACCTCTACTCGAAAACACCTCCCCCCCAAAAAAAACCCAAAAAACAAAAAAGCAACAAAATATGGAATGAAAGTATTTGATGGTAAGAACGTATCTTTTTTATTTTTCAAGAATTATTATTATTATAGCAGTTCTCACAAATTGCTACTGTCATTTCGCCGGTTTGTTTACATTCTTCATCTTTAAGCATTAAAATTTGTTGAATTCTTTTAGACTGGTTCAAAAGCTCAAAGAAGTTTGAAAAGTACATAAGTGAAATGTCCAAGGAAGATTTAAATAAATGTCTAAAGCTATTCTGTACCTCGGCACGACAGCAAGACAGCACGTTCTACAAAAAAACAACATTAAGGTCAATTTGTGCAGCCATTGATAGGTTTTTAAAGGAGATACGCAGAATCATGGCCTCACTTTTTGTTTATAAATGCCTTGAGACCTCAAGAATGGCACAGGAATAGTTTGAAGCATTAACAATAAATCTAATATATTAATTTTTACGATTAAAGTGATTCATATAGGTAGCGGTCTGAGTGAATGACCTTGACATCTGTGACGTCACTGCAGGAAGTCTATCAGTCTCATCGCCATTTCTGCTACACTAAAACACAGAGCTGACTGCAACTCCGATCCTCCATTTTGAGCTAATTTATCGCCATGCCATGTAGATGTGTTGCTGGCGGATGCAGCAACACGACAGAAGGTGGATTTACGTACATCGCATTCATGGTCCAAGAATGTTCAAACTGCAAAGATTTGGACACGTTTTGCAAGAAGTTCACGGGCACATTGGGCACCTATGAAGTGGTCTCTCCTCTGCGCTGCACATTTTACTGAAGACTCGTACGAGACCTCGGACCTGTTGAGGAGTGTTGGCTATAAGCCCGTATTGAAAGAGGCTGCAGTACCAACAATTAAAGGAAAAGAAAACTAGAAGAAAAGGAAAGTAAGTTCACTTGCACCAGTTCTCCTGGAGTGTGAGCCGAGCAGTAATAGCAGAGTACTCAGTATGGAGAAAATGGGGAATGAGCGGGCCAGTCGTTAGATTTCTTCGCTGGATATGTCCCCCACCGCTGGATATGTTTGCCTCAGCAGCAATATCTCACCCTTATGTAGAAGAAGCGAATGAATGAAGAACTGAAAGTCAGATCGTTTCAAAACAAACGGCCACAAGCTCGGCCTCCAAGAACCGAGAACACACCCGGGTATGCTCCGACTCTCATTTGGATAAAAAAAAAACAACAACACGCTGTTTACCTGCATTTAGATTAATACATGTAACTTGTATTGTGTGTTTAAGTTACAGGTATAAGATTATTTAATTTGCTTCAGAATGTGATTGTCTTAGTTCATCTGATTATTTAATTAGCCTTTTACGTTTTATCAGTGAAAATGCATGCATGTATATGTATGTTGCATAAGTTATAACACCTATCCTGTTTTAATGAGAGTCACATGAGACTGTCAGTTCAATTCCATCCAATTCTCTAGACGACTTTGTTTTCTGGCTTTATTTCGTAAAGTGGGGGCCTCCATGGCCGACATGCTACTATCGGATTCACTTTCTGATGGTTCAAACTGATATGGTTTTACGTGTATGGCAGTAGCATGTACACACACTCCAATTTCAGAACTATCACATTCGGCTGTATTACTGTCTGAGGAATCCGAAGAATCTCCAATAAATCCGAACAAAGAGGCCATTGCAACCACTCTCGCCTGCTGAGTCTGGCTTTGGTCTATAGATGTAAAAGGCCTCGGCCTTAAAACCGGTTCCTGCAGTGACGTCATGCACCCAGGGCTGGCTGGCTCAGTGGGGCAGCTCGAATGCCAACTTTGCGATCGATTTTAACTCTCAAAAATATATAGTTTTTATTCCCAATTATACAGCATACAAGAGTCAAGGATGGAGATACTATCCACTCAGAAATCTCATCTCATTATCTGTAGCCGCTTTATCCTGTCCTACAGGGTCGCAGGCAAGCTGGAGCCTATCCCAGCTGACTACGGGTGAAAGGCGGGGGACACCCTGGACAAGTCGCCAGGTCATCACAGGGCCGACACATAGACACAGACAACCATTCACACTCACATTCACACCTACGGTCAATTTAGAGCCACCAATTAACCTAACCTGCATGTCTGGACTGTGGGGGAAACTGGAGCACCCGGAGGAAACCCACGCAGACACGGGGAGAACATGCAAACTCTGCACAGAAAGGCCCTCGCCGGCCACGGGGCTCGAACCCGGACCTTCTTGCTGTGAGGCGATAGCGCTAACCACTACACCACCGTGCCGCCCCCACTCAGAAATGTATTTAAAAATAAAGGTTCTGCGTATCTCCTTTAAGAAGTCCACCTAAGCAGAAATGATGTTGTCAGATGTTTTGTATAAAGTTTTTATTTATCGAATTTGCAAAAAATAAAAATAAAAATGCTCTGTTTCTCAAAATCCAGTGAATGTGGATAGAATAAAACAGTTATTCCACTCAATCTCATCATACATGGCTTATAGCCGACTTGGTGCTACGCGCCTCGTTGGCTGTCAGCTCATGTATGACTTGATTTCGTGGAATAATTGTCAAAAAAAACAAACAAACAAACACACACACACACACACACACACACACACACACACACACACACACACACACACACACACACACACATGCACACAATTAAGAGTAGCTGTGTCCAGACATTTGACTGCGAATTGAATGTACACAGTGAGATGTCATATTCTGCTCGTAGAACCATGTTGCAATTTACAAAACAAAAACAAAGACGATATGAAATGCAAATAAAGTAAGATGAGCAACGTACAAAACTATGGTTGCAACACAATACAACAAATAAACAGGTCGGCAGAGTGTTTTTTTCCACTGGGCTGCACTGTACGGCACAATAAATGAAGTATAATCCAAGTGTGAGATGAGCCACATCATGTTCAAGTACCCATGATGAATTTAGTGACCCTTCCTGCCCAGGTACCCTGTGAGATGAGTCGGGACATACGGTACAGGTGGTGTTCAAAACTGTCGAATGAGACACATATATACCGTGTATGATAATGGGTCTAGCTTCAATTACTTTCCTTCCAGAAAGTTCAAAGCGGCAATCATCGATTAAAGTATTGGCCCACTTAGCTGGAGAAGGAGTGCACGCTGCCATTAAAATCTCTCTCGCCTTCTTCACCATGAGAGGAAGACAGACAGCAGAGCTATGCACATTTTTATATAACATGAGTTCCTGAAAAACTCCTACATTCATGGGTAGCATTTCGCAGGAAACCAATCCACAATCATTCAGGATATAATAATCCTTGGGTCTTAGCGTGACTAAAGCTATTGGAAAACTCAGAAAAAAAAGTTATCATTGGAGGATATGACTAGGGAGAATGAAGCTGAAAGAAAGAAGAGAAGGACACAGATGAAGAATCGTGATCTAGATGGAAGACATCGCTGAAAGGTTAGAACAAGCTCACCGATTATTAGTTGTAAAACAGCAAGCATTTTTGGTGCTTGGGGGCAGCCATGGCCTGGAGGTTAGAGAAGGACCCAAAGGGTCACTGGTTTGAGTCCTGGGACTGGGAAGAAAAATGTGAGGGGAGTTGAGTGAATGAACAGCGCTTCCCCGTCCCTTTGTATCATGCCTGAAGTGCCCTTGAGCAAGGCACCTGACCCCAACTGCTCCCTGGGCGCTGTAGCATAGCTGCCCACTGCTCTGGGTATGTGTGTGTGCTCATTGCTCACTTGTGTGTGCGCATGTGTGTGTTCACTGCTTCAGATGGGTTAAATGCAATGGATTTGCATTTAATTTATTTGTGCATGTGACAAATAAAGGCGGCGGCACGGTGGTGTAGTGGTTAGCGCTGTCGCCTCACAGCAAGAAGGTCCTGGGTTCGAGCCCCGGGGCCGGCGAGGGCCTTTCTGTGCGGAGTTTGCATGTTCTCCCCGTGTCCGCGTGGGTTTCCTCCGGGTGCTCCGGTTTCCCCCACAGTCCAAAGACATGCAGGTTAGGTTAACTGGTGACTCTAAATTGAGCGTAGGTGTGAATGTGAGTGTGAATGGTTGTCTGTGTCTATGTGTCAGCCCTGTGATGACCTGGCGACTTGTCCAGGGTGTACCCCGCCTTTCGCCCGTAGTCAGCTGGGATAGGCTCCAGCTCGCCTGCGACCCTGTAGAACAGGATAAAGCGGCTAGAGATAATGAGATGAGATGAGACAAATAAAGGCTTCTTCTTGGTTGTTTTTAAGTGCTGTGTAAATAAATTTGAATTACTCACACAAGTCTAACACGGCCTACAGACAAAGGAGATTTGGAGGAATGTGGAAAAGAGAAAAAAAAACTTCTCTCAGGACTATTCGTGAACACTTGAAAATATAATTTAACAAATCCAAAACCAAACACGTTTCCTTCGTGTCCGCCAGTGGCTTGGGTTAAATTGGTGTATTTTGGCGCCATTTAGTGGTAAATTATACTCATTACTCAAGCAATAAAAAGGAGGGCTGAAAAGAAAACTCCGGGATTTTTTTAAACTCCTGCTTTATTTTCCCATCTCTTTCGGAAATGAACTATACAGTGTAATCCTACCAGCAAACATCTGCTATAGAAAACAACCCCAGTGCGATAATCGACTACAGGCACTCTGCTGCATCAGAGACCAGAAGAAGAGTAAAAGTAAAGCAATGACTGTAGAAACAATCATTTTCTACAGTTTCTTGCCAGTTATTGAAGTAAACAGACAGAGGTGTATCACTATAGGGATCTTTTCTATGTTGTCAGACTCTTATAATAACATTAAGAGCTTGTCAGTAGCAAAAACAAGATGATGTTTGCCCCATAAGATTACATTGTTCAGTCATTTTACAATTGCTGGTTATAGCGTTCTAATTTAGTAGTCACGGGCGATTGCTCTAAGACAACGAGGGAGGCTCAGCCTCCTCTAAAAATTCTGGATCTGAAATAGCAATGTTATAAGTTATAACATTGCTATTTCAGATCCAGAATCATAGAAATATATGTGCTCAACCCAACTACAGTGCGAAATCATTCCGTTATAACTTTCCCCAGTTCGCCTAATGTGCGCGTGAGTTTTTCCCCCTCGTGACAGCGCGATGCAGCGCAGCCTCAGTGGACTTCAATGGCATTTGGGAGCTATGCGGTTTTCAATCTCAAAATGCAAGACGGTTATTGGACAAATACTGCGAAAACGCCCGCCCACGGACTCCCAGCCTCACAGTGGGAGGGACATGGCAGTTTCCGCGAGGAGACTGGCGATTGGTGAAAGCGGCTGGATATTTTCTTTGATTGACAGCTCGTTTCAAATATAGACAGGCAGCGGTGAATTTCAGTTCAGTCCCATGCGGATTCGCAAGTGCTGTGGTGTATTGTAAGAGATCAGCTTACATTTCGATTTCATTCATTACATACGGTTTCTACCAGCTTTTTTAGTTTGTATATATTTTCATTGTAAATAAAGTGTAAATATAGTGTTGTCAAGTTTGCTATCTGAGTTCCAGAAATTTCATTTATTTGAGTGACTGAACTTGAACTCAAGGGGGCTAGTCAGCTAGCAAGAAAGCTGCGCACGGATGCCAAGCATTGCTGATTTAATTTTGGCGAAGCCATTTGCCAGTCTTCCTTTCGAGGAAAAAATTAAAATTAAAGAGCAGGGTAGACCAACGCCTCAAACTGACTTGGTGAAAAAGGTAGGGAATAATACTCGTTCCTTTCAGCTCTCCTGGTACGAGAAAGTGAATTGGCTAACAGCAAGTGACCCACATCAACAACAGTAAATAGGCTACTTTAGTAATATGTCATGGATGGACCAAAAATATAGAATCTATTTAAAATGTTTATGCTGAGTATATTATATTGGAATATATATTTTTCTGGATATGAATTAAACACAGCTACAATTTGGAAAACATTTTTAAACAAAAACACAGCCGAGAACATTTCACACTACAGACCTGGATTAAAAGTGAGGGGTTATCAAAATTGTCAATAAAACATTTCTCAGTCAAAATAAGTAAAATATAGGGAAAGTGTCATTGAATGAAATGTGTGGCACCCAGCTCTATGTTTGGCTCCCCAAGGTCAGTGCTTGTGCCTATTCCAGAACACTCTGCTGTTACTGCTGAGGTTCCTGACAAAGAGCTGCTTTCAATAATGATCAATTTTTAAACAACCTGCCACAATTTTAAAATATAAAATGTTAAAATATACCCCCCCAACACCACCATCATGTACATTGGACAGTAGGCTAATGGGCCAAAAGAACCTGTTATTTCACAGTTTGTGACCCTGCCAACAATCAGCCAGATCAGAGGCAAGAGTATGGGCAAAATTGATGTGTTTTTTCTTTTAACATCTGGAAATATCGTAACCGACCAGCCTCCCCTGTTTGAAAGACTACCAGCCGCCACCGTTAGTAGTGGACCGATTTCAATCATTTTTGTCCCTAGTAAATATTTGGACCTAATGAGAAAACAGGGTCCAAGTTAAAAAAAAAAAAAATCCTCGAGTTTCCTTTAAAGTTGGAAGAAGTGGGGGCGTCGTGGCTCAGGTGGTTAAGGCGCCATACCATGAATGCGGGCGACCCGGGTTCGATTCCGGCCCGAGGTTATTTCCCGATCCCTTCCCGTCTCTCTCTCCCGCTCATTTCCTGTCTCTACACTGTCCTATCCAATAAAGGTGCAAAAAGCCCAAAAAAATATTAAAAAAAAAAAAAAAGTTGGAAGAAGTCAGAGCAATTTTTTTGAATTGCTGGGTTTCACGTGACGTCACATCTGCCTCATTAGTTATTCAAAACTTTAGCTGGTGGTCGACCAAAGCTCAGTTGACAAAGTGTTTGTAGGGAGAAGGTGCGTTGCTCGCATGAAAAATGCCTTACGCTTGCGTTGCTTTAGGTTGTTCGAATCGATCAAACCGTGACACTGCTAAAAGTTTCTTCAGGGTTCCCCATGAACTAATAAAAAAAAGGGTGAACGAACACAGGATTTCACAAAAAGACATCGAGAAAGGTGGCTTTCGAACCTCTCACTGAAATCGAAGGGAGCTGCGTCGAAGCGTGCTTGAGTTTGCAGTGATCACTTGGTGAAAGGTTTGTTTCCCTCTCAGCTATGTCCTTAGTGTTTTCCAAGTACTTTTCTTGCTATGTGTCGTTATTTTATGATACTTTTTTAAGTCACGAAGCGCTGAAGTCCCCAGCTGTTTCTTTGTTTACTCCTCACAAAGTCCATATGCGTGAAGGTCACGACAAAATTCTTACCCAGCCATACAGTTACAACACGCCGTGATCACTTCTCCGTCTTGTTTAACTAAGATCCAGGTCTTTAAAGGGGTTTCTGATGATCTTTGTGAATGATTTAGCTGAGAGATAAGAGCCAACACAAGTGAGAATCAAGCCAACTGTTGTTTGTTTACACTTCAACTTGCAGCGCTTCTTTGTAAAAGCATGAATGAAAAGCTTTAAAAAAACATACTTACACAGGTAAAAACAACACCGGGTTCATTCGGCAGCGACTTGATAGCGAGGTCCTTTACCCAGCCACATACAAAAAAGTTGTAAGCCTCCATACTCTTCCACGCTTTCATCTGTTTTGCGGTGTAGAAGGACGTCTGCAACACCAGATAGTTCGAGATGTCGGGGAACTCGACTGAAGGGTAGTTTTCGAGATCGCATGACAAATCCTTCTTTCCCAGACTGTCGGGGTTGATTCCATTGCACATGGCAATTTTCTGAATAGATCTAAAGCGAGCAGTGGCTTCTAGATTACGAGCGTACTCACTCTGATAAGTTATCGCTAGTTGTTTGCACTACGGCAGCCGTTTAGACCACCAGCTATTTCACTTCCGGTAAAACCGCTAAGAAAATTCACGTGACTGAAACCCAGCAATTGATGGGTTGCATGCGACGTCGCATCCGCCTCATCAGATATGCATGACATGAAGTGGTGATCAGCTAAGTTCACTGTTCACAAAGCGTTACTATCACTGGGGCACCTTGCTAGTTGTTAAAATGCCCTACACTTGCACAGTTTTGTGCTGTTCAAATCGATCAAACCGTGAAACTGATAAAAGTTTCTTCTGGGTTTCCTGTGAAGTGATAGATAGAAAGGGTGAAAGAGCAAAAGGTTTTACCAAAAGACGCTGAGAAATGTGGCTCTTGAACCTTTTGCTGCAATGGAAGGGCGCAAAGTCGAAGAATGTTCGAATTTGCCCTGATCACATCGTGAAAGGTTTATAAATTCCTCTGATTTATTTCATTTGGATTCGCAAATCACTTTTCTTCCTACGTTCTGTTATTTTGTGACGTTTTGAAGTTCAGGAGATGCTTGATTCCTCAGGTGTTTTTGTTTACTGTTTGATCGTGGTCGCCATATTGTAAACTAACATGTATATTTTCACTTTATTTATCAGGAAGTCCTAGCAGTGTTTTGCAAGGACGATGATGTAGATTGGACTCCTACACTGAACTAGAGAGATAAAATAATTGAGATGATCCACATAAACACAAAAGCAGAGCTCACGAGTTAACAACACGAAACTGCTTCCCCGGCCGTGCAGTTACAGTGAGCTGTGATAACTTCTCCGTCCTGTTTCACCAATAAAGGGGTTTCTGTGGGTCTTTGTGAATGATTTACCTGGAAGAGAAGAGCACGGAGGATTGGGAATCGAGTGACTGTGGTTTGTTTACACCTGATACTAAAACTTGTCGCGTCCTAGCAATCATCGCAAAGACGCGTACAAAAAGCGCAGAAATTCCTTCTTACCCGGGCAAAAACAATTCAGGATTTATCTTGTAGTGTCCTGATTCCCAGATCTTTAACCCAGCCACATAGAAAAAGTTGTTTGCCTCCATGCTCTTCCAGGTTTTCATCTGTGTGTCCGTGTAGAACGATGTCTGCAGCACCAGGTAGTTTGAGATGTCGGGGAACTCAACAGATGGATCATTTTCCAACTCATAGGAAAAATCCTGGGGTGGCACGGTGGTGTAGTGGTTAGCGCTGTCGCCTCACAGCAAGAAGGTCCGGGTTCGAGCCCCGTGGCCGGCGAGGGCCTTTCTGTGCGGAGTTTGCATGTTCTCCCCGTGTCCGCGTGGGTTTCCTCCGGGTGCTCCGGTTTCCCCCACAGTCCAAAGACATGCAGGTTAAGTTAACTGGTGGCTCTAAATTGACCGTAGGTGTGAATGTGAGTGTGAATGGTTGTCTGTGTCTATGTGTCAGCCCTGTGATGACCTGGCGACTTGTCCAGGGTGTACCCCGCCTTTCGCCCGTAGTCAGCTGGGATAGGCTTCAGCTTGCCTGCGACCCTGTAGAACAGGATAAAGCGGCTACAGATAATGAGATGAGACGAGGAAAAATCCTTTTTTGTTAGCACGTAAGGATCTATCCCATTGCAAAGAGCAACTTTCTGAAGGTATCTTGATTGTGCATTGGCCTCTAAACTACAAAAGTAGTCGGAGACGGTTTCACGAGCTCTTCAGTTAACGGCAGACAAATCGGTTTGCCTGACCACCACTTCACTGACCAGAAGTAAACTGGCAAGCAAAAGTCACGTGACTGAATCCAACCTATATTAATATAAATCCTACCTTCATTCACCTGAGAAATATTTCTGGAGTTCGACTGCATGTTAGTTTGCTTGAAGAACTTACTTTAGCTCACTGTTCAAAAGAAAAAAAAAAAAAGATTATTGATAAGATGTCCAAAGTGGTGGAGCCTGGAACAAGAAAGAACATCGCACACCTGGCGTCACTTCATCATTATATTATTCTATAATCATTTTAGGATGTGTTTTAAACATTTTTACATACTGCTGTTATTTTCTCAAACGTTAAAACTGATTAGCACCATCATGCATGATGAACCGTCTGTGTCCACGCGTCACTCTCTAAGATGGTGACTTCATTCTCAAACGCACTGAATCAGTTACTAAGATGGCTGCTCATGTCCTTGGTGTGTAATGGATATGTTTGCTCACCACAGGTGATGATCTGATGCGATGTGTTGACCTGTACAACCAGGCTCAGTCGAAATGGTTTGAGGAGATGGTCACTACAAGTCTGGTGAGATGATATGCCTGCTCTGTAACAGGAAAATATTGATCACTGAATGTTGCAATGACCTTGTCTATGCATTTCTTGTATTTGTAGGAGCTGGAGAGACTTGAAGTAGAGCGAATAGAAATAATTAGAAAACACCTCGGCCAATACACGACACTGCGGCATGAGACGGACATGTTCAACCAAAGCGTAAGTCTTAATCTTGGAACATATTTGTGTGGTAGTTTGGGAAAACCCATTGTATGTTGCTACAGCTAAATTCTGTGAAACAATGGGGTTTTGACCAAAATATAGTTTTCCTGTTCATAACATACAGCGAGAGCGATACGGTGGTGTAGTCGTTAGCGCTGTCGCCTCACAGCAAGAAAGTCCGGGTTTGAGCCCCGTGGCCGACGAGGGCCTTTCTGTGTGGAGTTTGCATGTTCTCCCCGTGTCCGCGTGGGTTTCCTCCGGGTGCTCCGGTTTCCCCCACAGTCCAAAGACATGCAGGTTAGGTTAACTGGTGACTCTAAATTGACCGTAGGTGTGAATGTGAGTGTGAATGGTTGTCTGCGTCTATGTATCAGCCCTGTGATGACCTGGCGACTTGTCCAGGGTGTACCCCGCCTTTCGCCCGTAGTCAGCTGGGATAGGCTCCAGCTTGCCTGCGACCCTGTCAAAAAGTCAAAGTCCTTCCCACGCCTTACAGTACCTGGTATTCCTAGGCAGTCTCCCACTCAAGTACTAACCAGGCCCAACCTGTATATGGCGCATTGGGTGGCGCCGATCTCCGTTTCCATAGCCCTTGGCCTCTCGCCTATTACATAGCTAGGGTTACAGTGGGGGGCTAGTCCTCTGGTAACCACGAGAGTTTAACTACCCATGCACATCTGTATTGCAGCGTGCCTTGCCAGATGGCGGTAGGTACCATTTTTATGATGGTCTTTGGTATGACCCGACCGTGAATAGAACTCATGATCTCCCGATCGAGAGGCGGACACACTATCACTAGGCCACTAGTCGGTCTGCGACCCTGTACAACAGGATAAAGCGGCTAGAGATAATGAGATGAGACATCATGCGTCATATGGTGGGCTTTCCCCATTTGCGTAAGGCATTGTGGGATACAAATTTGAAACAGGAGAGAAAAATGGAGGACGTGAGTGTGTGAATGAAACGTGAAAGGCCGACTACAGTAACGGAAAGCGAGAAGAAAAGACATTATGTTGCGAAGGAAAGGAAACGCAGGACCAAACTAATAAATATCGGTGGTCAGCGAGCACCTCGGTGTGATCAGCTGTTCGTTTAGAGACAGAATGATGGAACTGTCAGTGCACGGTCAGAGGTAAACCTGCTAGGCTTGGCACGGTTATGGGAAAAAAACCGAACCGTACGATACGCCTGTTGCGGTGCAATACGCGTATAAACCGCGGTACCCCTATTTAAGACGTTCGCCCAAAAAAAAGCCGAATGCCCGTATGAAACCACGTGGTTCTCTTTCGCGCGAACAGGGGTGATAGCGTTCCGGCACTGCGCCGGATTTCCGGCGTACCGCGGCGCCCGGAAAAAAAAAAATCTAGTTCGCCCATTATTCTGTGTCATTCTGAGATGCGCAGATAGACAGTAAAGGGAATTCCGAATTCCCTTTACTGTCTATCTGCGCATCTCAGAATGACACAGGATAATGGGCGAACTAGATTTTTTTTTTTTCCGGCGAGGGGAGGGGAGGTTTGTTTTAAACAGTGCAGTGATTGGTTTTATTGCAATATTTTATATTGGCTGTGTGTGTATTTTGTTATAAATCGTTCTAAGAATACAGTGGCACTTTAAGATTAGATAAGAAATCCAGCCATACGTTTCAAAACACTGCACTTTAATTTCAAGTGAAAAAATACATCCTCACTCTCAGGGATTAGAAGAGTTTTTGATTCGGTTTTTGTATATAGGTGGTTGGTTGGTCGCCACATAAAAGTTTAAGTTTTAACACACACATCTGTTCAAAAGTAAGCTTTAAGAACTCATTTTTATTTCTTCCAATTATGAAAACTCTGTATGTGACAAAAGACACCTGGTTCCTCTAGATGCCACAACATGGCAGCAAACACTCCTGACACTTTGTATAAATACTGTAGTAAATAAAAAAGCTGTTGAAATCATCCATGTCTTCCCTCTTGCTGTTTCAAAATACTACCTGGCTTTTCATCAGAGATTGTTCATAAAATGTGCTTATGTCAACTCAAACTCAGTTTGTGCATGATTATTTCATTGTAACTATAATTTTAACCTCTCTTAAATGCTGTATCCTAAACTATGTTTACTTAAGGTAAATAGTAGGCTATATGCCCAAATACAGAGTACTTAAGATTAAAAAAAAAAAAAAAACCGCAATACGTACCGAACCGCAGACCTCAAACCGCAATACGTACCGAACCGCGACTTTTGTGAACCGTGCCACCCCTAAAACCTGCGCATGCGCACACGGACTTCCTCTGTCTGCTTGACTGTGCAAAGCGAGCGATTTCATACACATTATTTGCTAGAGAATCCCCTCAAATTAAATAACTTCCCAGCCACTGAATGGCCTGATATTTTGTGAAATATTACAGAAATAAACATACATCACAATGACCAAATTTCAGAAGGAACTAAATTTCACCGATTTTATGAACTCGAAAGGCCGTCTAGCTTTAATCTTACCTTGTGCCTGCAAGCATCTTGTCGTGTAATGAGGCAGTTTAAGAAACGCGGTGATAAAAAACATTCAGTCTGCCGAAAGATCAAACGTAAGGCTTTGAATAAGTCATTGGATAGTTACAGTATTGTGCGGAGTTGGTACAAAAACATTTTAGAGCCCAAACATTCGTTTTCCAGCACAAAATTAAATGTTACAGGGAAAAAAAAAAGTTTGTATCTGATGAGCATATGACATAAGATTAAAAAAAGAAAACATAATGGGTTTTGGTGCAAAATAATGAAGCGAGTGTGACAGTCAAAGTGTCCAGAAGAACTGGGGCTGGTTCTGTAAGATGCTCAGTAAAACCTACAGCTCATTTCCTTATAAAACTGCACTCATTGGACCTGAGACTATTTTTTTTAAAGCAAAGGGTCGTCGCACATCAAATATTGACTTTGTTTCATCTATTATGGCTTACTCCGGTTTATAGGGTTTTTTTAATGTTGAAACATTCATTTCATTATTTTAAGTTTTTTTTTCTCCAGCATTTCTTTACATGTGCCCAAAACTTTCATCAGTGCATGTTTAGAAAAACATGAACTATAATATATGACGATGTGTTCCATGTACAGACGATGGAGCCGGTGGACAAACTACTCCAGATTGTAGATCCAGCCAAAGACAGAGAGATATGGGTAAAGGAGCACAAGACGGGCGAGGTGAGACCAGTGGACATGGACCTCTAACTCCGAGAGGATGTGTTGGTGATAGAAGAGATGGATTCTTCATTCTTTGCTCCAAAGATGTGTGGAGAAACAACATACTGGAGTACAAACAGTGTCAAAGGAACAAGAGCTTGTGAATGAAACTGCTGTTTGAGAACATAGAGCCTAAAGCAGTGCGTTATATCGCACAGAGACGGAACCCAGATGTTCCTCTGAACTTTGACCCAATGATGGATGCTATTTCAGTACAAACATGTATAAATCTCTCTCACACACACACACACACACACACACACACACACACAGAGAGCTGCACAAATGTTTGTAAAAGTGTTCAATTGTCCGTAACAGGAAATCAATGTTTTATTTTCAGCCTCATCAAAAGAAGAAATTTTTTCCAGTAAACTGCTAATTATGGAAGCCGAGAGAGGCCCTTCGTATAATCTTTTTTTATTCACCTTGTTATCTCGAGATAACGACATAATTAATTCAGGATGTCGAGAAAACAACACAACTAATTCGAGATCTCGAGAAAACAAAACAATTATTCCGTGATCTCGAGAAAACAAGACAATTATTCCATGATCTCAAAAAAACAAAACAATTATTTCATGATCTCGAGAAAACAGCTGAGATTTCTAGCAGAGCTGCGCCCCCTGTGGGCCAGACAACGAAGACTTAGAAATTGGCGGACATGTAACAGAGCAGAAATGGCTTTTTACGTTGCCTTGAGAGAGAGGGGGGGTCCCAGAGGAGATTATTCCAGACATTCTAATGACCAAAGTTGCCTCTATACAGAATGAGAAATAGCCCCAAAGTCAGCATATCACAAGTCTCTTGGCGCACCTGAATGAACCATTTCTCAGCTGTTTACTCGAGATCATGAAATAATTGTTTTGTTTTCTCAAGATCACGGAATAACGGTTTTGTTTTCTCGAGATCTCGAATTAGTTGTGTTGTTTTCTCGAGATCCTGAATTAATTATGTCGTTATCTCAGAATAACAGTTTTGTTTTCTCGAGATCTCGAATTAGTTGTGTTGTTTTCTCGAGATCCTGAATTAATTATGTCGTTATCTCGGAATAACGGTTTTGTTTTCTTGAGATCTTGAATTAGTTGTGTTGTTTTCTCGAGATCCTGAATTAATTATGTCGTTATCTCGGATCTCAAGATCACGGAATAACGGTTTTGTTTTCTCGAGATCTCGAATTAGTTGTGTTGTTTTCTCGAGATCCTGAATTAATTATGTCGTTATCTCGGAATAACGGTTTTGTTTTCTTGAGATCTCGAATTAGTTGTGTTGTTTTCTCGAGATCCTGAATTAATTATGTCGTTATCTCGGATCTCAAGATCACGGAATAACGGTTTTGTTTTCTCGAGATCTCGAATTAGTTGTGTTGTTTTCTCGAGATCCTGAACTGATTCACAAGGTGAATAAAAAAAGGATTATATGAAGGGCCTCTCTTGGCTTCCGTAGCTAATATCCCTCGGATAGAGTGAGTTTTAAAGATATCATAATCTAGTCACCTTAACTTCAGATGCATGTATCTGTATAATTCTCACTCTTGAGAAAAGACCAACCGAACCTTATAGTGAAGCGACATTTCTTGACCGAACTGGATTAATGAATTGAAACGTTAAGCCTGTGCTCAGATCTGAAGAGAAAATTTACACAAAGTAATCTGCTATAGTTTTAAAGTGTCCAAATTGGGTGGAAACCGTCTCAAGCGTTCATCTGATCTTCTAGAGATCGAGTTCAGATCCCGGTGATATGACAGTCGTCTGTAGCTAGAAGTGTAAGAGAGAATATTGGACCTCATGCTCTATCAGAGTGACATTTGCCTACAGATTAGCTCAGTTAAGCTGGTTTTAGGCCATGTTTTAAGAGTCACGTTGTTTAAGATGAGTCCAGTAAAATGTTGGCTGAATTCTCTAACCGACTATGCGATAACGTGTTCTTCGTGTCAGATGATATGATGAAGATCCTCTCATATCCTTCTTCAAAGTGAGCTTGAAGTAATACGGATAAATTAGATTAGTCTATCTACATTCACTGGATATGAGCAATCGCACGCTCTGATTGGCTACTCTAAAACTAGGATATCAGCTCATATACCGTGAGTAGAGAAAAACAAAATGGCGGTGCGTGTTGCTGAACCAACCGAGGGTGAAATAAAAATTATTCGAAAACAAAACCCCAAAAAATAAGCAACAAAATATGGAATAAAAGTATTTGGTGGTAAGAACGTATATTTTTAAAAAAAATTTCAAGAATTATTATTAATATAGCAGTTTTCACAAATTGCTACTGTCATTGCGCCGGTTTGTTTACATTCTAAGCGGAAATGATTTTGTCGGACATTTTGTATAAAGTTTTTATTTATCGACTTTGCAAAAAATAAAAATTTCTCAAAATCCAGTGAATGTGGATATAATAAAACAGTTATTCCACTCAATCTCGTCGTACACGGCTTATAGCCAACTCGGTGCTACACGTCTCATCTGTTATCAGCTCATGTACGACTCGATTTTGTGGAATAACCGTTAAATGTTGTGTTTACCTTGCGTGATTATCATGTCCTGTGAGTTTTGTGTCATCCTTCACCATCCCCTTGTTCGTACGGTAGATTGTCATGGAGCATCGTACCAACTGTCAGACTCGACTAACAAATTTCTGACGCTGCCAGAGTTCAGTCAAGTATTTTTAGTCATAATGGCACTAAATCAACCACCACACCAATGAGCACATCATGTTATGTGTTCTAAGAGCACTGAGCTCAACTCATGACCAAAGAATTCTTTTTTCCTGTGACAGCAAAATTGGGCTGAAAAACACACAGTGCCATGCTGCCTTTCGTCGTGTTCTCCTCCAAGTGTGTCGAGCTGCCCAGTCGAATGTTGCTGCTACAGATTTACTGATACAGTCGAGTTTGCAAATCCTTAAGACAAACTTTATATTATAAAAACAAGACATTTATTGACCAGTGATATTAATTAATTAATGGTATCCATGCAAAGGTTTGCATCTGCCTTCATGAATGTAATGTAAATATAGTATTGTATTCCCAACATTTGGCTTCATAGCAGCCTTCAGTATCTTTCATAACCTCTTTTATATCCTCAGAACAGCTCTTCGATCCTCTAATTATAAACACAGTACTGTGCAAAAGTCTTTGGCAACCTATTTTTTTCAAACAAACTTTGTTATAGATTTCCATTTTATGATTTCTACATTAGCCAGTCGGTGCAAAAACATTTTAGAGTCCAGACGTTCGTTTTCCAGCACAAAATTAAATGTTACAGGAAGAAAAAGTTTGTACTTGAGCAGCATATTCCAATAGAGAGCAGTTTTCAGATTAAAAAAGAAAACGTAATGAAGGCTGCTGGGTTTTGGTGCCAAATGAAGATGCGAGTGTGACAGTCAAAGTGTCCAGAAGAACTGGGGCTGGTTCTGTAAGATGCTCAGTAAAACCTACAGCTCATTTCCTTATAAAACTGCACTCATTGTACCTGAGAGTACTGTTTTTTTTTTTTTAAAGCAAAGGGTCGTCTCATACCAAATATTGACTTTGTTTCATGTATTATGGCTCACTGCGGTTTATATTATTTTTTAATGTTGAAACATTTAATTTCATTATTTTTAAGCCAGGGCGGTACGGTGGTGTAGTGGTTAGCGCTGTCGCCTCACAGCAAGAAGGTCCTGGGTTCGAGCCCCGTTGCTGGTGAGGGCCTTTCTGTGTGGAGTTTGCATGTTCTCCCCGTGTCCGCGTGGGTTTCCTCCGGGTGCTCCGGTTTCCCCCACAGTCCAAAGACATGCAGGTTAGGTTAACTGGTGACTCTAAATTGACTGTAGGTGTGAATGTGAGTGTGAATGGTTGTCTGTGTCTATGTGTCAGCCCTGTGATGACCTGGCGACTTGTCCAGGGTGTCCCCCGCCTTTCGCCCGTAGTCAGCTGGGATAGGCTCCAGCTTGCCTGCGACCCTGTAGAACAGGATAAAGCGGCTACAGATAATGAGAAGATTTTTAAGCCATTTTTGTTCTCCAGCATTTCTTTACATGTGCCTAAGACTTTTGCACAGTACTGGGCTTTGATTCGATCGATTTGTCTGTTGATCTTTTCGTATGTTTTCTGTATGATTGTTGTCTTGTTGCTGGATATTTCCACATTCTCTGAATTACATTTATTTGTATTTTTATTTTCCATACAGCATGTACAGTTTCGCACTGTAATTGCATATCTCAAGCTATATGTAATACGACAAAATGGCTCGAGAGCTTGTCAATCTTCATAATACAGCTAATGTAATGACTTCGTACATCACACAGTGACTTACAAAAAATAAAACAGTGGCTCTCTTGCAGTCCAGGGATTTGACCTTATAACCTCTGAGCTCCCACTGCCACCATATTTTTGTCCTTAATGACTAACAAGGAACAGTTCCACTAAACAGCTCCATAAACTGATTAAAAACACTTGGCTTGTTCTGATCTTTAGAGAAATTTTTTTTTTTTTTTGGTAACTTCCAATGTTGAGGACCGGCTCCAAACATCCAGACATGTAAGAAATATGTAAAAATAAAAGAGGTACAGATAATATATTGAAATTATTTTGCACTATGCTAGTTTTTATACCAAATGTTGTATTGAAAATAACACAGTTTTCATGTTTATTGTCTGAAAGACATCTTGATTCTTTAGTTTCTCAATTTCTAGAAGCTTGAGGATGGTTTCTTTGATTGCCGCCGATGTACATTTCTGTTTAGGTGTTGACTACAAAATGGATGTGGGAGATTGTAAATGAAGAATAAAATATCCTTGATTGATTTTTTTCTTCTTTTAATACAGGATGTGAAATAAAGTGTATTAATGTTTAAAAAAATCCTATCTTGCCTGTTGGTCATAAAAATAATGCAGCAATATATTTTTTTATTGTTAAAAAATTGTTTTACATGTATAAGGGATTAAAATACAGTATTATGAATATAGTGATACTTAAAAAAAAAAAAGACTTAGTAATCCATTTACTTCCTGACATTAGAAATTGCTCATAAACTTGCATACTTGAAAAACTGGAATGTGAGTAAACCTACCAAAAGCACTTTGCTGGAATAAGTGATATGTCTTTAAATACTCAATTGGCTTATATAACTTTAAAAAAATAATAAAAATAATTAGAGACTAATCAAATATTTACTCTTGTTTGTTCATATCAATTGTGGTAGTTTTAAAAGAACATTACTGGCATTTCAGAATAAATTTTGGCGACAAGAAAAATAGTCAAATAACTGGACAGTCATGCAGTATTGTTGCTTTGGCTTTGTCTCTGATATTTTTTTTCTGATGTCTATTCAGATCCATGATGTCCTGTTTCTTTGGTCGACATGTTCAGAAAAACAGCAAATGATACTAAAAAAAGAAAAAAACCCAACTATGTCTGCAATTAAACAAAAAGCATGCTTAACTCTTCGGTATATGAACGAGTAGTGCAACGACACACAGCTAGTTAAAGGATTCCTCCTATATTGTACGATTCGGGCAATAGAGATGGAGTTCGGTTTATTTCAGGCTCACATTGGTGATTCATTTCAGATCCAGTGTGCAAGAGTTCGCAGCCAAAGCAACTAACTTGTCACTGCCCAATTATTTACATCCCACACTGTATTTAAGTACAAAAAAAGGATAATACTGAGAATATAAATGTGTGACCAGCAGATGTCAAAAAGGATTTTAGTCAATCATCAATTTTTTCAGGGAATTGAGATAAGTGGGGATGAGAGAACTGACAGATTCATCGTCGTCCGTGAGAATCTTCTCGCCTCTGCCTTCTGAGCCCACGGAGCTGGGCGATCTTACCACCCCTGCATACGGAGTGCTGTAACCCTACAACGAATTACACAGCAGGATGTCAGGACAGGACAAACAGATCAAATATACAGTGGGGCAAAAAAGTATTTAGTCAGCCACCAATTGTGCAAGTTCTCCCACTTAAAAAGATGAGAGAGGCCTGTAATTTTCATCATAGGTATACCTCAACTATGAGAGACAGAATGGGGGGAAAGAATCCAGGAAATCACATTGTAGGATTTTTAATGAATTAATTGGTAAATTCCTCGGTAAAATAAGTATTTGGTCACCTACAAACAAGCAAGATTTCTGGCTCTCACAGACCTGTAACAACTTCTTTAAGAGGCTCCTCTGTCCTCCACTCGTTACCTGTATTAATGGCACCTGTTTGAACTCATTATCAGTATAAAAGACACCTGTCCACAACCTCAAACAGTCACACTCCAAACTCCACTATGGCCAAGACCAAAGAGCTGTCAAAGGACACCAGAAACAAAATTGTAGACCTGCACCAGGCTGGGAAGACTGAATCTGCAATAGGTAAGCAGCTTGGTGTGAAGAAATCAACTGTGGGAGCAATTATTAGAAAATGGAAGACAAACAAGACCACTGATGATCTCCCTCGATCTGGGGCTCCACGCAAGATCTCACCCCGTGGGGTCAAAATGATCACAAGAACGGTGAGCAAAAATCCCAGAACCACACGGGGGGACCTAGTGAATGACCTGCAGAGAGCTGGGACCAAAGTAACAAAGGCTACCATCAGTAACACACTACACCACCAGGGACTCAAATCCTGCAGTGCCAGACGTGTCCCCCTGCTTAAGCCAGTACATGTCCAGGCCCGTCTGAAGTTTGCTAGAGAGCATTTGGATGATCCAGAAGAGGATTGGGAGAATGTCATATGGTCAGGTGAAACCAAAATAGAACTTTTTGGTAAAAACTCAACTTGTCGTGTTTGGAGGAGAAAGAATGCTGAGTTGCATCCAAAGAACACCATACCTACTGTGAAGCATGGGGGTGGAAACATCATGCTTTGGGGCTGTTTTTCTGCAAAGGGACCAGGACGACTGATCCGTGTAAAGGAAAGAATGAATGGGGCCATGTATTGTGAGATTCTGAGTGAAAACCTCCTTCCATCAGCAAGGGCATTGAAGAGGAAACGTGGCTGGGTCTTTCAGCATGACAATGATCCCAAACACACCACCCGGGCAACGAAGGAGTGGCTTCGTAAGAAGCATTTCAAGGTCCTGGAGTGGCCTAGCCAGTCTCCAGATCTCAACCCCATAGAAAATCTTTGGAGGGAGTTGAAAGTCTGTGTTGCCCAGCGACAGCCCCAAAACATCACTGCTCTAGAGGAGATCTGCATGGAGGAATGGGCCAAAATACCAGCAACAGTGTGTGAAAACCTTGTGAAGACTTACTGTACAGAAAATGTTTGACCTCTGTCATTGCCAACAAAGGGTATATAACAAAGTATTGAGATGAACTTTTGTTATTGACCAAATACTTATTTTCCACCATAATTTGCAAATAAATTCTTTAAAAATCAGACAATGTGATTTTCTGGATTTTTTTTTCTCATTCTGTCTCTCATAGTTGAGGTATACCTATGATGAACATTACAGGCCTCTCTCATCTTTTTAAGTGGGAGAACTTGCACAATTGGTGACTGACTAAATACTTTTTTGCCCCAGTGTACAGTACGCTTTTTGGTTGTTGTTGTTTTTTTTGCAGGCAAACTGCTGTCATGGTCAGACTTACTGATGAGTAGCCTTTGCCAAAGCTGCCTCTATTCTTGGTCCTGATCTTAGTGAGAGCAGATTCGGCTATATCAGCTCGCTCCTCTGCGTCATCCAGCTCATGTACTGTCTTTCTGTACTTGGCCAGGTTTACGTTGGCCTGCTCCTCCTGCAATGCAAGAACACATTAATCCACTGCTGAATATTTTAGCTGGTGTCATGACAGTATACGGACATGAAGATACACAGAGTCTCATTTATCAAGGCTGCAGGTGAACAAATCTGAGCATCAAGTAAGAGCATGTTAGGGACATATTATGAAAAAAAAAAAACACCTTTTCAGTGCTTGTGCACATACATTTGGGTATCTGGCACCTACCAAACCCACAAACTCTGAAATAAAACACCCAGTCAGTTTCTTTTGTGCTGCCGATTTCAGAAAACATGAGCTTCAACGAGCCTTTCAGATTTGGCGCCACTTTCCGTGTCACAAGAGGAGCTCATTAGAATCTGTCATCTGAGTATCTCCACTCACTGCTTGAGAACTGGCTTTGTGAATAAATATTCATGAGGAAAAGTGCTACCTGATTGGCTGGTGGAAGAGGGGGTGGGGTGATCAGTGGTTCATTATCATTTGAAGGAACAGGTACTCAAATCAGTTTTGAAGAGGCTTGTTTCAACAGGCTGAGAAGGGAGCTGGGGTGCTTTATCCTTGTGATATTTTGACTTACACATGTCACAGAGGTTTCATCAAAGGAGAACTGAAGTCATTTTTAAACTTCCTTTATTTCTTAATTAACGTGTTATTCAATTACATTTTCGGTTTTAGTAACCTTATATCGTGACTCGTATTGGCAGCTAATTGCAATTAAATATTATACTTATCAGCCTGCCCTGTGATGACCTGGCGACTTGTCCAGGGTGTACCCCGCCTTTCGCCCGTAGTCAGCTGGGATAGGCTCCAGCTTGCCTGCGGCCCTGTAGAAGGATAAAGCGGCTACAGATAATGAGATGAGAATGAGACTTATCAGCCTATTTGGTTTTTAGCCATGTTGAATTTAGTTCGTTTGGTCCACGGCAGGCGTCGCTTATCCACGCGATCTTCATGAGACTTGTGCGAGACTTCGAAACGTGAAGTGTCAGCCAGGTGTCAGTGCCGCCATTTTGAAAACTGTTTTCCAAACGAAATGTTGCACAAAAACGAGTTTAAATGACAATTACTGCCTACTTTTTTCAAACTTTCCTGATTGCTATCAAAACAAACAAAACTTCCGGCTTGATTCCATCAGTGTTCGAAAGAGGACGTGCGCGTCTTTTGACAACGTTGGCAGATGTTGGTCGCTTTGATTTCCGCTGTACGTTTTGCTTCCGTCCTACGATGTCTTGCACAGGTCTCAGCGAATCTCGTTTACGGCCGTTGCTTTGACATATGGACTGATATATTACATAGTGTATTTCAAACACATTCCTACAGTTAATAAAATGAGATAAATAGAGGGCAGCACGGTGGTGTAGTGGTTAGCGCTGTCGCCTCACAGCAAGAAGGTCCGGGTTTGAGCCCCGTGGCTGGCAAGGGCCTTTCTGTGTGGAGTTTGCATGTTCTCCCCGTGTCCGTGTGGGTTTCCTCCGGGTGCTCCGGTTTCCCCCACAGTCCAAAGACGTGCAGGTTAGGTTAACTGGTGACTCTAAATTGACCGTAGGTGTGAATGTGAGTGTGAATGGTTGTCTGTGTCTGTGTGTCAGCCCTGTGATGACCTGGCGACTTGTCCAGGGTGTACCCCGCCTTTCGCCCGTAGTCAGCTGGGATAGGCTCCAGCTTGCCTGCGACCCTGTAGGACAGGATAAAACGGATAGAGATAATGAGATGAGATGAGATGGTCTTAAAGCATGTCTCTATCACACCTCTTTTAATTTAACAGCAGAGCCAGCTCACTGATTAAAAGGATGACGTTGCTGGTTTGGTATTAGGTTTTAGTCAATGCCCAGAGGGCCCCCCCTCTGAGCAAAGGTGAGTCCTTGGTTGCACTCATACCGTTGCACTTATAATAACTGCATTAATTTGACACAAAATATTTTGGATGTAATCCCATTTCTAACAACTTTATCCCTCTGAGGTCTGAGGGTATTTTCTGGCACACTAATGATTTTGGCATGCTCTGAATTTGTCGTCAATTTCAACAAATCCAAGCAGTATTTTCAAAATCCTATGACTTTTTTGTATTCAGCACAAGTTCAGCTACAATAATATCTATGTAGTATGTATATTATGATTGTACTTAAAAAAAACAGATAAATGAAGATATTGTAAAAAGCAGTTTTAGGCAGATCAGACGCTCGCTGGCCGTGCTGTGAAAATTGTGCATGCAGACGCTCATTTAAGTTTCCAAATCTGTCATTGCTTAACTCTTGAATGTTTTCTATCATGAATACCATCCTTAAAAAGCTTATAATCTCTGCTTTCCAAAGACATTTATCTCATTAAGATCTGTTCAGTACTTTGGCAGGTTGAAGTTGGTACAACAGAGTAAAACTCTGCTCGTGTGACGTCGGGAAACTGCTGGTGCTTTCTGAGTCACGGGAAAGTGGTCAGGCTCTCTCTCTCTCTCTCTCTCTCTCCTGATCGGTTTCTGACTGGATTACTCATGAATATCAATCAGATAACTTTTATAGGGCTGTTCTCTGGCTCTCATTGTTTCTGATGAAGTATTCAGCAAAATTTTCCGTCAGCTAGTTTTGATGTTCTGATTCACAGGAGACTTTGAAGTGAGTTTTCGTAGCTTTACCTACTTATTTTTTCAAGTCAAACTGATTCATGTAAATAAATAACTATTTTAGAATATAACTGTAGTTGTTTTGATGAAAAATATTGAGATCTTAGTGGTCGGAATGATATTTAAAAAAAAATGGAAGCCAGAAACACAAGTGTCAATTTCAGTTCAGTTAACGTGAATTGTTTATTGGATGTGGATCACACAGTTTTTTCGAAGCTTGCCTTGAAAGCTGTGAATATTAATCGAAATAATCATTTATATTCTTTTAGATGGGGCGTCACGGTGGTGTAGTGGTTAGCGCTGTCGCCTCACAGCAAGAAGGTCCGGGTTCGAGCCCCGTGGCCGGCGAGGGCCTTTCTGTGCGGAGTTTGCATGCTCTCCCCATGTCCGCGTGGGTTTCCTCCGGGTGCTCCGGTTTCCCCCACAGTCCAAAGACATGCAGGTTAGGTTAACTGGTGACTCTAAATTGACCGTAGGTGTGAATGTGAGTGTGAATGGTTGTCTGTGTCTATGTGTTCGCCCTGTGATGACCTGGCGACTTGTCCAGGGTGTACCCCGCCTTTCGCCCGTAGTCAGCTGGGATAGGCTCCAGCTTGCCTGCGACCCTGTAGAACAGGATAAAGCGGCTACAGATAATGAGATGAGATTCTTTTAGATTAGATTAGATAGAATTTTAGATTAGATAGAACTTTATTGATCCCTTTGCACGGGTTCCCTCAGGGAAATTAAAAAACACTAGTAAGCCCTGCTTAGTTATATAAACACTAGCAAGCCCTACTTAGAAATACAAAGCCCTACAGAGCACAAGGAGGGTATTAGAAGTAATCTTTTATTACTTTTTTATTTTGATAGAGAACGGTAGGTGTGAATAACATTCAATGCTTATTTATGCACATTTTATAATTAACATTGATTTCTCCTTCTTTGTGATGTATAAATGAGAGTTAAGATCAGCTTTATATTGCACAAATTAAGCCATTTGGTGAAACTTTGAAGACGCAAGTATACTGATTTAACCGTTTTACCTAATTAGCATAATTAACACTAATTAAATACTAATTTGCATAATTTGCTTTTACTAATTTTTCAAACTTTGTATTCAGTATACAACCATCTATGTGCCTGCCAATTTCCATGTAAACATCTTGAAAAATAAAAAAAGTTAGGAAGAAAAAACATTTGATCTCATTGGTTAATGAGGCCCATTTTGGACCATGTGATCCTCAGACAGAATATTACGGCAGTTTTCTAAAAAATTAAGCCGTTTTTTCAATCTTTGATTTGTAATATCTCAAGAACGGATAAACATATTTTAATTCTGTAAAAAGTATGCTGTTCTGGGTTCAGTTCTGAATTCAGTGAGATCAGTTTAAAGCAATTTGGATTGAATTTGAATTTCCAACGACTAGAAGTGATCATCTTAAGTTATATTGCTGCTATAATATGAATTTTTCTACCGCTGCACTCTTTGTTTCAGGATGACCCATATGTTTGAATGTAACCTTTCAGTTTTGATTTGTTTAATTAGTTCAGAGTGATTTTTGTCATACCGCCTCCTCGACTTGTCTCTTATAGGTTTTCATTTTAATCTGCAGGCGTTCCAACAGCTCCTGCATTCTCTGCTGGTTCTTCTGGTCCTCCTCAGACTGGAAGAGGAGCTCCTTGAGGCGCCGTTCATTCTTCCGTAGCGTCTTCACCGTCTCCGCATACTTCTTCTGCTCTGTTTCCAAATCCAGCTCCAACTCCTTCACCTGTAGGATAAAAGACAATGCGGACAGCGAAAGAGTTTAGTCAGATATGTATAATAAATAGGGCGGCACGGTGGTGTAGTGGTTAGCGCTGTCGCCTCACAGCAAGAAGGTCCGGGTTCGAGCCCCGTGGCCAGCGAGGACCTTTCTGTGTGGAGTTTGCATGTTCTCCCCGTGTCCGCGTGGGTTTCCTCCGGGTGCTCCGGTTTCCCCCACAGTCCAAAGACATGCAGGTTAGGTTAACTGGTGACTCTAAATTGACCGTAGGTGTGAATGTGAGTGTGAATGGTTGTCTGTGTCTATGTGTCAGCCCTGTGATGACCTGGCGACTTGTCCAGGGTGTACCCCGCCTTTCGCCCGTAGTCAGCTGGGATAGGCTCCAGCTTGCCTGCGACCCTGTAGAAGGATAAAGCGGCTAGAGATAATGAGATGAGATGAGATGTATAATAAATATTATTGGATTGTCTGAAACCCAGTAGCAAAGGAACACATCCTGAGACGTGAGGTCATGGAGTGGTGAATGAAACCTGTATGTGTGTTTGCACGCCAGTGAAGTGGAGTTAATACAGAAGCAGTGTACATTTCTGGGCTTTACCCTGCTTTCCAGCTTCTGAATAATCTTTTTTCCTCCTTTCATAGCCAGCTGCTCAGCCTCATCCAGTCTGACAGTCATGTCTTTGAGCTGAGCTTCCAAGCCCTTCTTGACACGCTCCATATGCATACTGTGTTCCTGCTCCACCCGCAGCTCCTCTGCCACTCGCGCAGTCTGCACAGAAAAAAGAAACGATAGCAGAATCTGGAGAGTTTAAGATGATTCAAGTCGACAGCACACCTACACGTTTTACGTGAAGCATGAAGGAGGCGTACGGTACGCAATCTGATACAAACAACCGAGCCATTTTATTCCCAATATTAATTACAAGTGCTCTGTATCATGTATTACCAAATACTGCATCCTACCTCACATACAGCTTTCTTGATCTTATCATTAGCTGCTCTCAGTTCATTCTGCATCTCCTCGTGCTCCTGAGTGACCTGCTGAAGATCCACCTCCAGTTTCCGCTTCCCGCTGCAGGCTGACTGTAACTGTATCAACATGTCACGAAGGAAACGGTTACACTAAGTTCGTAATAACAAGGTTGAATGCATGACGAATTCATTCACTCTTCACATGAATAGCTCAAGAGTTCAAATCTTTCTTTTGTTTGGGGTTTTACTTCTCTTTGTCACCAGATTTTTAGACTGCTTGGTTCAAGGCTGCACCTGGCTGTTGATGTCGTTGTATTTCTCCGTGGCCTCTTGAAGCTCAGTCTCTAGGATTTTGCGAGCTCTCTCTGCTGTCTCGAGTCCGGTGCGGCTCTCCTCTCCCTCAGTGACCAGCAGAGTGCAGCGTCGCTCCAGCAGAGCCTGTTCCTCTCTCAGCTCCTCCTGCACCCGTGCTTCCTCTTCCAGCTGAACCTGCAGGTCCTGAAGGAAACCGTACAGAGTGTCAGGTCATGTCACTGTGCAGGGTTCATTCGTTTCATTCACTGGACATTTAATCAGGTACAACTAATATCTAGGTTCACAGGTGTGTCACTGTGGGATGCAATAGTGGAACTGCTACCAAGGGTCCTTGGTTGAGGGAGCTTTCAAGGGGTGTTGAATTTTAAAAGATTGGAATCCCATCCAGAATGATTGCACCCTTGAGAAAATCTCATCTCATCTCATTATCTCTAGCCGCTTTATCCTGTTCTACAGGGTCGCAGGCAAGCTGGAGCCTATCCCAGCTGACTACGGGCGAAAGGCGGGGTACACCCTGGACAAGTCGCCAGGTCATCACAGGGCTGACACATAGACACAGACAACCATTCACACTCACATTCACACCTACGTTCAATTTAGAGTCACCAGTTAACCTAACCTGCATGTCTTTGGACTGTGGGGGAAACTGGAGCACCCGGAGGAAACCCACGCGGACACGGGAAGAACATGCAAACTCCGCACAGAAAGGCCCTCGTCGGTCACGGGGCTCAAACCCGGACCTTCTTGCTGTGAGGCGGCAGCGCTAACCACTACACCACCGTGCCGCTTCTTGAGAAAATCTAGCACCTGAAATTGTTAAGAAGCAACCTTTATTTGTCACAGAGCACAGGGTCAGCCATGATGGCAGCCCTGGAGCAGTTAGGATTAAGGGCTTTGCTCAAGGGCCCAGCATGCCCCTTTTCTACCAAGACAGTTGAAGACAGGTGTTGTAGTTGAGTCACTAAACCTTGAGCCCAAGTCCAGTCTCGAGTCCCCAGTGTTCAAGTCTGAGTCAAGTCCAAGTCATTAAAAAAAATTTCAAGTCAAGTCCACTACTGATCCGATTCAAGTCTGAGTCGAGTCCACCACTCCAACCGCACCATTTGACGGTGTCTGTTTCAGTGCCATTAACATTAGATTGTTCCTGAACATGACATATGAACAGCTGACTGTCAGGGGGTGCAAAGTATTCTGTCAGAGATGGTTGGGAGACGGATGTAAGTGCAGAAGGTGTGTTTATTCATACAAATGAAGAGGGTAAACAATCCAGAATGCCAGGCAAAATCATAAAATGGTGAAACAGGCAATAGGTCGAGCGAGGCACAAACAGGCTATCGTAGACTCAGCAGACTCAAAGACGAGAAACAGGAAATCAGGGATCAGGAAACCAAACAAGGAAATAAGGCTTGGTAATGTGTCAGCAATACCACTCAATACTTCGCAAAGTAAGTGTGTTTTCACGGTTTTTATATAGACGTGCTGAATGCGCCTTAATCCTGTGCTTGGCGCATGCGCTGTCCTGAGCGCACCCAAGAGTCTATCTGATGCACGCGCCAAGGCATGCAGGTGTGACACTCTTGCATGAAATTAGTACAAAATTAATGTAGATATAAATATCTTATGCCAAATTATTATGGCACGTTACGAAAAATAAAGAAAAAATCCGAGTCCTCGTCTCCAATTTACAAGTCCGAATGCAGTTAATGCACGAGTCCGAGTCCAAGTCTGAGTCATCAGTGCTCAAGTCCAAGTCAAGAGTTCTTAAAATTAGGGCACGAGTTGGACTCGAGTCCGAGTCCTGGACTTGAGTACTACAAGCCTGGTTCAAGGGCCGGTTCACAGCCGGGGCCTAATATCAAACAAGTTCTTCATGTTTCAAAAGCCAAAGAACCAGATCTTGGCCAGGAAAACTGGTCCAACACATTACTAGTCTAGAGCCAAGTACTGCTTTCCTCAGGGGCCAGTGGTGGAATTATAGTGACCAACAAGACCAACTAACAATGTGTCTGGATGCCAATGTAGGCTTGCACACACTTGTAAAGAGACGATGTAATCCACCATTGTTGTTGTTGTGCTTGGCATTAGCGCTGCTGTGAAAGCGAAGGTGTATACAGTGATGTAATGACATGGCTCTGTGGTGGCTCTCTAGACGGTGGAAAAGCAAACAGGTTCTTAGAAGGTTTGCAAGTTCAATCAACTCTGAACCAGCACCAGCACCTAGTTCATGTTGGTAGAAAGGGCTAGACTGGGTTTGCACACTCAAAGTTTGATCATATGCACCAGGCAGGTAGTGTGGCTGAGGTGTTGGCTGAAGGTTCTAGTCTCTTTGCAGGTGTGGGATTGACTCCCACTGCTGCCAAGACGCATCTTGGAATTCAAAGAACAGCCTCACTCATGTACATTAAACCGACTGGACTTCTGTTAAAGTCAATGTTATCGACATTATTAAAGGTCTCTAAGTACCTGTTATTAAGATCTGTTTCGGGTGAAAGCATTAATACCGGTTAATTACGCTAACATTACATTTATTTTTTGTCCGGCTTACATAACAGTGACAGGGTAACAGCAGCAGCTTGGTGGTGCTGGAGCTTGAACCTGACATTCTGTTTGGTAGGTGAGCGTAAGAACTAATTAACTGAGCCACACACACAAAATACCCCATTCATAAACGCTCAACGTGATCCAAAACTACACTACCGTTCAAAAGTTTGGGGTCACTTTGAAATTTCCTTATTTTTGAAAGAAAAGCACTATTCTTTTCAATGAAGATCACTTTAAACTAATCAGAAATACACTCTATACATTGCTAATGTGGTAAATGACTATTCTAGCTGCAAATGTCTGGTTTTTGGTGCAATATCTCCATAGGTGTATAGAGGCCCATTTCCAGCAACTCTCACTCCAGTGTTCTAATGGTACAATGTGTTTGCTCATTGCCTCAGAAGGCTAATGGATGATTAGAAAACCCTTGTACAATCATGTTAGCACAGCTGAAAACAGTTGAGCTCTTTAGAGAAGCTATAAAACTGACCTTCCTTTGAGCAGATTGAGTTTCTGGAGCATCACATTTGTGGGGTCGATTAAATGCTCAAAATGGCCAGAAAAATGTCTTGACTATATTTTCTATTCATTTTACAACTTATGGTGGGAAATAAAAGTGTGACTTTTCATGGAAAACACAAAATTGTCTGGGTGACCCCAAACTTTTGAACGGTAGTGTATGTAATCAAAAGGTGGGCACAGTTGCAGAGAAATGCAGAACCCCCCCCCCCCCCCCCCCCCCAAACAGCGGATGTGTTGAACCTTGATCTGTTGTTGCATCTTTTTGACAGTCTTCATCAGGTCTGCATTGTTCTTGTTGAGCAGGTCCACCTGTAACTCCAGCTCACTGATATCACTCTCCATCTTCTTCTTCAGACGCGCTCCCTCTGTCCGTCCCTTCACCTCAACATCCAAACTGGCCTGGAGAGACTCTAGCGCCCTCTGGTGGACTTTCCTTAACATAGGATTCATACCATAGGTTTGTTTACCCTTTATCATTCATCACTTTTGTAAGCAGTGCAGCACAAGCAAGAGAAAGCTCAAAAGTCAAAGAAGAGAGAGCTCCTTACTCGAGACAATATTTTTGTGAAAAAGAGGGAAGATGAAATGAAGACGATCACAATCAGACACACTATGTTATGAAATATTTTGTGTGCAAGTAAACCCATCGTTATTCTATAACAATTAAATGTGCACCTGGCAGCTTCCAGCTCCTCCTCCTTCTCCTGCAGTCTGCGCTCAGTGTCTCCTTTTGCTTGAGAAAGCTCCAGCTGCAACCGGAGTACTTTAGTCTCCTCAGCCTGCAAAGTCAAATCGAGGATTAGACATGTGTTTCTAGTTTGCATTGTCACATGGCTGTTGTGCTCATTCAGTTCTGTAAAGGATTTAGTTATAACAAGTTGGACAGACATGTGTTAGACTCGGTTTGCAGACTCAAAGTTCAGTATAACGTTGCCAGCAGGTAGTGTGGCTGAGTGGTTCAAGACCCTGGATTAAGGCTCCAGTTTCTTTGGGAACGTGGGTTTGAATCCCGACACAGGTTTTGGAATTCAGGACTTTCAAAAGGATGATCACAGACATACAATAAACTGACTGAATTTCCATCCATAACCACTTATCCTGTGCAGGGTTACAGGCAAGCTGGAGCCTATCCCAGCTGAGGCGGGGTACACCCTGGACAAGTCGCCAGATCATCACAGGGCTGACACATAGAGACAAACAACCATTCACACTCACCTACGGTCAACTTAGAGTCGCCAATTAGCCTAACCTGCATGTCTTTGGACTGTGGGAGAAGCCGAAGCAAACCCACGCAAACACAGGGAGAACATTCAAACTCCACACAGAAAGGCCCCCGTTGGCCACTGGGCTCAAACCCAGAACCTTTTTGCTGTGGGGCGACAGTGCTAACCACTACACCACTGTGCCGCCTTTGACTGAATTTCCATCATAGAAAATGTTATTGACATTATTCAGAATCTCTAAGCACCTGATAATAACATCTGTTTGGGGTGAAAGCGTTAATACTGGTGTGATAATGGGGTCAAATGCATTTTAAATATCAGCTGCTCACTCAGATTCGTCAGAGATCTAAATGAATTTGCAATGTGAAAGGCCAAGTCAAGTCAAGTTTATTTTTATAGCGCTTTTAACAATAGACATTGTAGAGAAGCAGCTTTACAGAATTTTAATGACTTTAAACATGAGCTAGTTTTATCCCTAATCTATCCCCAATGAGCAAGCCTGTGGCAACAGTCAAACCCAAAAACCAAAGTCCTTCCCACGCCATGTGGCACACTGTGGCAACAGTGGCAAGGAAAAACTCCCTCAGACGACATGAGGAAGAAACCTCGAGAGGAACCAGACTCAAAAGGGAACCCATCCTCATTTGGGTGATAACAGACAACATGGTAACATTTTTAACAGTTTTAACATGAAGTCTGTTTCGTTGATGTTATAACGCTTCATTGATGGAAACTTGAGTGCAAAACTGGTCATGACAACTGCAGTCCTAAAGTTAGCAAGTCAACTGTAGTCCTCAGCCATAAAAGCATTACTGTAAGTGTCCAGAGTGTCTTCCAAGTGTGACTTTCAACTGTCCATATGGGGCCGTCCTCCATAGGAGTGATGTGATGAGACTTCAGCCAGACACAGGGCATCAGGATGGATCAGGCAGGTCCGAGGAGCAGAAGAGGTCAGCATCAGGCTTTGACTCGTGATGAGTTCTCAACACTCACAGGTGTTGTTAAGTTCATTGTTTTTTGCACAGTGTTACAAAAGTGTGTTTGAGTGGCCTACAGTGGTGCTTGAAAGTTTGTGAACGCTTTAGAATTTTCAAAATTTCTGCATAAATATGACCTAAAACATCATCAGATTTTCACACAAGTCCTAAAAGTAGATAAAGAGAACCCAGTTAAACAAATGAGACAAAAATATTATACTTGGTCATTTATTTATTGAGGAAAATGATCCAATATTACATATCTGTGAGTGGCAAAAGTATGTGAACCTCTAGGATTAGCAGTTAATTTGAAGGTGAAATTAGAGTCAGGTGTTTTCAATCAATGGGATGACAATCAGGTGTGAGTGGGCACCCTGTTTTATTTAAAGAACAGGGATCTATCAAAGTCTGATCTTCACAACACATGTTTGTGGAAGTGTATCATGGCACGAACAAAGGAGATTTCTGAGGACCTCAGAAAAAGTGTTGTTGATGCTCATCAGGCTGGAAAAGGTTACAAAACCATCTCTAAAGAGTTTGGACTCCACCAATCCACAGTCAGACAGATTGTGTACAAATGGAGGAAATTCAAAACCATTGTTACCCTCCCCAGGAGTGGTCGACCAACAAAGATCACTCCAAGAGCAAGTTGTGTAATAGTCGGCGAGGTCACAAAGGACACCAGGGTAACTTCTAAGCAACTGAAGGCCTCTCTCACATTGGCTAATGTTAATGTTAATGTTCATGAGTCCATCATCAGGAGAACACTGAACAACAATGGTATGCATGGCAGGGTTGCAAGGAGAAAGCCACTGCTCACCTAAAAGAACATTGCTGCTCGTCTGCAGTTTGCTAAAGATCACATGGACAAGCCAGAAGGCTATTGGAAAAATGTTTTGAGGACAGATGAGAACAAAATAGAACTTTTTGGTTTAAATGTGAAGCGTTATGTTTGGAGAAAGGAAAAGACTGCATTCCAGCATAAGAACCTTATCCCATCTGTGAAACATGGTGGTGGTAGTATCATGGTTTGGGCCTGTTTTGCTGCATCTGGGCCAGGACGGCTTGTCATCATTGATGGAACAATGAATTCTGAATTATACTAGTGAATTGTAAAGGAAAATGTCAGGACATCTGTCCATGAACTGAATCTCAAGAGAAGGTGGGTCATGCAGCAAGACAACGGCCCTAAGCACACAAGTCGTTCTACCAAAGAATGGTTAAAGAAGAATAAAGTTAATGTTTTGGAATGGCCAAGTCAAAGTCCTGACCTTAATCCAATCGAAATGTTGTGGAAGGACCTGAAGCGAGCAGTTCATGTGAGGAAACCTACCAACATCCCAGAGTTGAAGCTGTTCTGTACGGAGGAATGGGCTAAAATTCCCCCAAGCCGGTGTGCAGGACTGATCAACAGTTACCGGAAACGTTTAGTTGCAGTTATTGCTGCACAAGGGGGTCACACCAGATACTGAAAGCAAAGGTTCACATACTTTTGCCACTCACAGATATGTAATATTGGATCATTTTCCTCAATAAATAAATGGCCAAGCATAATATTTTTGTCTCATTTGTTTAACTGGGTTCTCTTTATCTACTTTTAGGACTTGTGTGAAAATCTGATGATGTTTTAGGTCATATTTATGTAGAAATATAGAAAATTCTAATGGTTTCACAAACTTCCAAGCACCACTGTAAACTAGTGAATGTAGGCTCCTGTCTCTTTGGAGACATGGGTTCGAATCTCAGGTTTTGAGACGGATGAGACATGAATTGAACTTAATGATCCCGAACAGATGTAATTTGTTATTTGGGAAAGACAGTGAAAAAAAGCCCATATTTACTGTAGGTGTATAATACAGCTTCCAGACAAATTGGAGAAACACAGATGGATCAGTATCATTATAACTTGCATTGATTTGTCCGCAGCATTATGGTTTAAATTTCATACAAACATGGTGAAACAATGAAAGTTGTACTCTGAATGGAATCATTATTGTGAATATACAAGAGTATTAAAATTCACTTTCAAATGCATCCTTGACGACAAACATACTTCAGCAACAGATTCAATCAGCGCCAATAATCCGATCCACTAAGTTGATTAGTCTGGGCTGTTTCACTGTGTGTATTACTGCGCTTATCCATGTATAATTCTACGTCCTACTTCAAAACGGTTTGATGTGAACATATCCGTAGTGAGGGATGGGGTAGAACATGCCTTTTCTTCTTCTTGTCTCTTTTGTGAATAAAATAACAGTGACTAGTTATTCTTAAAGTATTGATATTGTTAAAAAAGGCAAATCCTTCTTCTCAGTGTAACTATACAAGATCTCAAAGTAAGGAAATGTTGCCTCCGGGCGGACATGACACTGCAACAAAGGCACTTAAAGAGTAACAGTGTTTTTCCCCACTGTCAGTTGGCCTAGTGGTTAGTGCGTCTGCCTCTTGACCAGGAGCTTGTAGGTTCTACTCATGGTTGGGTCACACCAAAGACCATCATAAAAATGGTATCGACTGGCAAGGCACACTGCAATACAGATGTGAGTGGGGAGTCAAACTCTCACTTTTCCCAGAGGACCAGCCCTCCAATGTAACCCTATGTGAGAGGCTGAGGGCTACTGAAACGGAGATCGGTGCTGCCTGATGTGCCTTAAGGGCCTGGTTTGTACTTGGATGGTTGACTGCCTGGGAAGCCCTGGCACAGGAGGGACTTTGACTTTTTTGAATGTTTTTCCCACAGTGCTGTTGGTGAACTTGTGTTCATTGTGTTCATCATGAACTCCGAAGCTTACAGAGGCATTTTGGATGCAAATCTAAAAATTTGTAATGCAATTATGACAAATATTGAATGAAATCAAAAGTATTATAATGTCTTTAAAAGGAAAGACATTTCTTTTTCAATTATGAGCACAATATTCTTATAATGACTCAGATCTGATCTTGGAGGAACAGCTTTATTTCGCCAACGATCTCATCTCATCTCATCTCATTATCTCTAGCCGCTTTATCCTGTTCTACAGGATCGCACGCAAGCTGGAGCCTATCCCAGCTGACTACGGGCGAGAGGCGGGGTACACCCTGGACAAGTCGCCAGGTCATCACAGGGCCGACACATAGACACAGACAACCATTCACACCTACGGTCAATTTAGAGTCACCAGTTAACCTAACCTGCATGTCTTTGGACTGTGGGGGAAACCGGAGCACCCAGAGGAAACCCACGCGGACACGGGGAGAACATGCAAACTCCGCACAGAAAGGCCCTCGCCGGCCACGGGGCTCGAACCCGGACCTTCTTGCTGTGAGGCGACAGCGCTAACCACTACACCACCGTGCCGCCGCCAACGATCTTTGATTTATTATTTACTGACCTTTGTGTACTATCTACCTGACTCAGTTGGATCTAGCCTTATGCATCTACAGTGCCTTGAAAAAGTATTCATACCCCTTGAACTTTTTCACATTTTTCCACCTTACGACCACGAACTTAAAAGTTTTTTTTATTGAGATTTTATGTGATTGACCAACACAGAGTAGCACATAATTGTGAAGTGAAACAAAAATGATAAATGGTCTTCAAAATTTTAAACAAATAAAAATCTGAAAAATGTGGTGTGCATTAGTATTCAGCCCCCTGTACTCTGATACCTCTAAATACAATCCAGTGCAATCAATTGCCTTCAGAAGTCATCTAATTAGTTAATAGAGTCCTACTGTGTGTAATTTACTCTCAGCATAAATACACTTGTTCTGTGAAGGCCTCAGTGGTTTGTTAGAGAACACTGAAGAACAAACAGCATCATGAAGACCAAAGAACTCACCAGACAGGTCAGGGATAAAGTTCTGGAGAAGTTTAAAGCAGGGTTAGGTTATAAAAAAATATCCCAAGCTCTGAACATCTCAAGAAGCACTGTTCAATCCATCATTCAAAAATGGAAAAAGTATGGCACAACTGCAAACCTACCAAGACATGGCCGTCCACCTAAACTGACAGAGCGAGCAAGGAGAGCACTGGTCAGAGAAGCAGCCAAGAGGCCCATGATCACTCTGGAGGAGCTGCAGAAAATCCACAGCTCAGGTGGGAGAATCTGTGCACAGGACAACTATAAGTCATACACCCCACAAATCTGGCCTTTTTGGAAGAGTGGCAAGAAGAAAGCCATTGTTGAAAGACAGGCATAAGAAGCCATGTAGGGGACACAGCAAACATGTGGAAGAAGGTGCTTTGGTCAGATGAGACCAAAGTTGAACTTTTTGGCCTAAATGCAAAGCGCTATGTGTGGCAGAAAACTAACACTGCTCATCACCCTGCACACACCATCCCCACTGTGAAACATGGTGGTGGCAGCATCATGCTATGGGGATGCTTTTCTTCAGCAGGGACAGGGAAGCTGGTCAGAGTTGATGGGAAGATGGATGGAGCGAAATACAGGGCAATCCTGGAAGAAAACCAGTTGGTGGCTGCAAAAGACTTGAGACTGGGAAGGAGATTCACCTTCCAGCAAGGCAATGACCCTAAACATACAGCCAGAGCTACAATGGAATGGTTTAGATCAAAGAATATTCATGTGTTAGAATGGCCCAGTCAAAGTCCAGACCTAAATCCCATTGAGCATCTGTGGCAAGACTTGAAAATTGCTGTTCACAGACGCTCTCCATCCAATCTGGCTGAGCTTGAGCTATTTTGCAAAGAAGAATGGGCAAAAATTTCAGTGTCTAGATGTGCAAAGCTGGTAGAGACATACCACAAAAGACTTGCAGCTGTAATTGCAGCAAAAGGTGGCTCTACAAAGTATTGACACAGGGGGACTGAATACTAATGCACATCACATTTTTCAGATTTTTATTTGTTTAAAATTTTGAAGACCATTTATCATTTTCATTTCACTTCACAATTATGTGCTACTCTGTTTTGGTCTATCACATAAAATCTCAATAAAAAAAACTTTTAAGTTCGTGGTTGTAAGGTGGAAAAATGTGAAAAAGTTCAAGGGGTATAAATACTTTTTCAAGGCACTGTAGTCTTGTTGATTCTCTGTTGTTGTTTGGATGTATCTATGGGTCTATGTGAATTAGCTCTCTCAGTTGTCAACTCAAGAGTAGATTTATCCTGTCTCCGAAATCACTCGCTACTCGCTATATAATGGACTATATAGTGAGTTGACCATTTTATGGCCCTGTCCGAATGTATAGTGATAATTATTACACCCTATATAGTGGACTTATGGTATCCCACAATGCACCATGAAAAGTAGTATACAACTGATGGTCACTAACCAAGCAATATATACCATCATGCATTGTGTCAGGGTGCAGGCACCTACGGATGTATGTGCAGGGGAGAGCGGGGAAAGCAAGCTGGAAACAAAGCCAAAACGCAAGACTAGAATCGAGGTTGTAGGACAGGCGAGGGGCGATCGATCAGTAGACGGGGCAATGCGGACAGGACTAGAGAATAACGAGAAAGATACGAGAGCGTGGGTCGAGAACACAGTAAAGCAGGCAGTAGAATAAAGGCTCAGTATGACAGGAATGAACACTGAACGATACTTCGCATCGAGTAAGAGTGGGAGAGGTGTGTATCTACAGTAACGGGGCTGATGAACCAGGAAACGAGTGACAGGTGTATTTATAATAAACAGGTGATAGAGGACGCTGTGGTTCATGGGTGTTGTAGTTCTGAGCGGCCATGTTTGTAGTTGGGTTCGGACTGGTGCTCTCGACAGCATTACTGACACATTTCAGTTGCGCTGAAAAGAAAGAAATGTGTTGGGGTGAATGGAGGGAGGAAGAAACGCATTATAAACGGACATTCAAGTACAATTAAAAATAGTAAGAGAATAGAAAAAAGCTAAAATAGAAAAAGACAGATAAAATACAAGAATAAAAGTTACAGTGCAGAGCGAGGAATTAATCAAAAGCCTCGAATTTGATTTAATAAAAGGCAGCGGCAAAGAAGAAAGTATTCAACCTTGATTTAAAAGAACTGAAAGATGCAGCAGACACAAAGTACTTTGTACTGATTAATGTGGGAAATACGCTCAGGATACAGTGGTGCTTGAAAGTTTGTGAACCCTTTAGAATTTTCTATTTTCTGCATAAATATGACCTAAAACATCATCAGATTTTCACACAAGTCCTAAAAGTAGATAAAGAGAACCCAGTTAAACAAATGAGACAAAAATATTATACTTGGTCATTTATTTATTGAGGAAAATGATCCAATATTACATATCTGTGAGTGGCAAAAGTATGTGAACCTTTGCTTTCAGTATCTGGTGTGACCCCCTTGTGCAGCAATAACTGCAACTAAACGTTTCTGGTAACTGTTGATCAGTCCTGCACACCGGCTTGGAGGAATTTTAGCCCATTCCTCCGTACAGAACAGCTTCAACTCTGGGATGTTGGTGGGTTTCCTCACATGAACTGCTCGCTTCAGGTCCTTCCACAACAATTCGATTGGATTAAGGTCAGGACTTTGACTTGGCCATTCCAAAACATTAACTTTATTCTTCTTTAACCATTTTTGGTAGAACGACTTGTGTGCTTAGGGTCGTTGTCTTGTTGCATGACCCACCTTCACTTGAGATTCAGTTCATGGACAGATGTCCTCACATTTTCCTTTAGAATTTGCTGGTATAATTCAGAATTCATTGTTCCATCAATGATGGCAAGTCGTCCTGGCCCAGATGCAGTAAAACAGGCCCAAACCATGACACTACCACCACCATGTTTCACAGATGGGATAAGGTTCTTATGCTGGAATGCAGTCTTTTCCTTTCTCCAAACATAACGCTTCACATTTAAACCAGAAAGTTCTATTTTGGTCTCATCGATCCACAAAACATTTTTCCAATAGCCTTCTGGCTTGTCCATGTGATCTTTAGCAAACTGCAGACAAGCAGCAATGTTCTTTTTGGAGAGCAGCAGCTTTCTCCTTGCAACCCTGCCATGCACACCATTGTTGTTCAGTGTTTTCCTGATGATGGACTCATGAACATTAACATTAGCCAATGTGAGAGAGGCCTTCAGTTGCTTAGAAGTTACCCTGGTGTCCTTTGTGACCTCGTCGGCTATTACATGATTTGCTCTTGGAGTGATCTTTGTTGGTCGACCACTCCTGGGGAGGGTAACAATGGTCTTGAATTTCCTCCATTTGTACACAATCTGTCTGACTGTAGATTGGTGGAGTCCAAACTCTTTAGAGATGGTTTTGTAACCTTTTCCAGCCTGATGAGCATCAACAACGCTTTTTCTGAGGTCCTCAGAAATCTCCGTTGTTCGTGCCATGATACACTTCCACAAACATGTGTTGTGAAGATCAGACTTTGATAGATCCCTGTTCTTTAAATAAAACAGGGTGCCCACTCACACCTGATTGTCATCCCATTGATTGAAAACACCTGACTCTAATTTCACCTTCAAATTAACTGCTAATCCTAGAGGTTCACATACTTTTGCCACTCACAGATATGTAATATTGGATCATTTTCCTCAATAAATAAATGACCAAGTAGAATGTTTTTGTCTCATTTGTTTAACTGGGCTCTCTTTATCTACTTTTAGGACTTGTATGAAAATCTGATGATGTTTTAGGTCATATTTATGCAGAAATATAGAAAATTCTAAAGAGTTCACAAACTTTCAAGCACCACTGTAATATGGATTTAATCACAGAAATGCATGCATGTATTTATTCTTTTGAAAACCCACCAGCCGACTGATCTGGCACGTTTTAATTGTGCAACAGTAATGACGTAAATAACGGCGCGGCGGCGAAGTGTCCAAAAGTGGGTTGTTGTTTTTTTTTTTTTCATTTTACCAATGAGCTCACTATAGAATCCTTTATATAGAATTCCCTATATAGTGAATAGGGAGTACTAAATAAATGAAAGATTTGAATGAATGAGTGATTTCGGGGGGCGGCACGGTGGTGTAGTGGTTAGCGCTGTCGCCTCACAGCAAGAAGGTCCGGGTTTGAGCCCCGTGGCCGGTGAGGGCCTTTCTGTGTGGAGTTTGCATGTTCTCCCCGTGTCTGCATGGGTTTCCTCCGGGTGCTCCGGTTTCCCCCACAGTCCAAAGACATGCAGGTTAGGTTAACTGGTGACTCTAAATTGACCGTAGGTGTGAATGTGAGTGTGAATGGTTGTCTGTGTCTATGTGTCAGCCCTGTGATGACCTGGCGACTTGTCCAGGGTGTACCCCGCCTTTCGCCCGTAGTCAACTGGGATAGGCTCCAGCTTGCCTGCGACCCTGTAGAACAGGATAAAGCGGCTAGAGATAATGAGATGAGAATGAGATGAGATGAGATGAGTGATTTCAGACACAGCCTTAGTCTCACTGAAGGCATGAACTGTGGGCAGGACTTACTAAAATATACTGCAGTTGTGTTAGACACAAAACTATGTATGTTTGTTATCTCTTCTTCTTCTTTTCTTCTTCTTCAAATAGTGTTGCCATCCCCTCTCAACCCTAATTGAACTCGCTGACCTCACTCCTGACTAAGCTGCTGACATGTGCCTCGAACTTATCTCAGTCATCACATCTCACAGACCTACCTGTCTACATGTCAATAATTGATGTAGAACAGATGGGTTCCCTTTCAAAAGGTTAAAAATCCTTCCATAGTAATGCTCAAAGAATCTTTTTTTCCCATAAGAGTGTAGACTACAAAAGGACCTTCCTACTATATCCCTAGAACTTTTCCAGTCTTGTTTGGTTCTAAAAGATTTACATATTCATATGAAAAGTTGTATTTAACATCAACCTAGGAATGGATTTTGGAGGTTTGATGTTTATTGACTTATGTCTTTTGGGTTGAGTGGTCTAAGGCGCTGGATTAAGGCTCCAGTCTCTTCAGGGGTATGGGTTCAATACTACCAAAGGAAGGCTAATTGTGGTTGTAGTTTAGAAATGTTTATGATTACCATCCATCCATCCATCCATCCATCCATCCATCCATAACTGCTTATCCTGTACATGGTCGCAGGCAAGCTGGAGCCTATCCCAGCTGACTACGGGCGAGAGGCGGGGTACACCCTGGACAAGTCGCCAGGTCATCACAGGGCTGACACATAGACACAGACAACCATTCACACTCACATTCACACCTACGGTCAATTTAGAGCCACCAGTTAGCCTAACCTGCATGTCTTTGGACTGTGGGGGAAACCGGAGCACCCGGAGGAAACCCACGCGGACACGGGGAGAACATGCAAACTCCACACAGAAAGGCCCTCGCCGGCCACGGGGCTTGAACCCGGACCTTCTTGCTGTGAGGCGACAGCGCTAACCACTACACCACCGTGCCGCCATGTTTATGATTACCATCCATTATCCATAACTGCTTATCCTGTACATGGTCACAGGCAAGCTGGAGCCTATCCCAGCTGACTACGGGCGAAAGGCGGGGTACACCCTGGACAAGTCGCCAGATCATCACAGGGCTGACACATAGACACAAACAACCATTCACACCCACATTCACACCTACGGTCAATTTAGAGTCACCAGTTGACCTAACCTGCAGGTCTTTGGACTGTGGGGGAAACCAGAGCACCCGGAGGAAACCCACGCGGACACGGGGAGAACATGCAAACTCCGCATAGAAAGGCCCTCGCCGGCCACGGGGCTCAAACCCAGAACCTTCTTGCTGTGAGGTGACGGTGCTAATCACTACACCAACATGCCACCTGGGTGATTACCTATGACACAAATTATATATATAAATTTTTTAAAGAATATTTTCATATTAATTTCCGATGTTATGAATCCGAATTTATAGGTGACATTTAATGCAGGAACAAAATCATATGAACGTTTTATAAACGCAAATTTAAAAGCAATTTAAATTGACTTTCTGAATTGTTTGTTGTCTTCTTCTGACTTTATTAAAGAGACCCTGGCACCCTCAGTTGCATGGCCAAGTGGTCTCAGGCACTGGATTTTAGGCTGCAGTCTCTTTGGAAGTGTGGCTTCAAATCCCACTGCTACCCACTCAGATTTTGTTCTGGTCCAGATAATAAATCACCATAGAACTCAGAGGTACCAAATGGACACAGTGACAGTCAACCATTCATAAACAAGGACAAAGGCTCTTTCTCAATGTCAAGAAAGGATCCTTTAAGGGCTACATTTCAATGATGCCATGTTATCAGATCCCGCCGAAGGACTGTTCTGTTGTCTAGCATCCTCCAGTTTCTCCAAAGAACCACGTCCTTCATTCAGAAAATTTTTCAAGGATGCCAGAGTGGATCCTTCGTGTTCTTAAATCGTCCACAATCCTACGTACACGTACAAAGCACTTTGACTGTCACACTTGCTTCTTAATTTTGCACCAAAACCCAGTAGCCTTCATTATGTTTTCTTTTTTAATCTGAAAAGTGGTCTCTATTGGAATATGCTGCTCAGATGCAAGCTTTTTTTAATGTAGCATCTAATTTTGTGCTGGAAAACGAACATTTGGACTCTAAAATGTTTTTGTACTGACTCGATAAACCAAGTTTGTGTAAAAAAATAAAAATAAAAAATAAAAATACAGGGTGCCTAAGACTTTTGCACAGTACTGTATACGGCCAGAAAATTCAAACACGGCATTTCAGCAAAACTAAAACTGTTCTTTGGCTTCTGATGTTATCTTTGCCAGTTCTCTATCTTTCAGCTTGTCCACAAATGAATGTGTACAGCAGTCCACGAGTAGCTCAGGGCGGCACGGTGGTGTAGTGGTGAGCACTGTTGCCTCACAGCAAGAAGGTTCTGGGTTCGAGCCCAGTGGCCGACGGGGGCCTTTCTGTGTGGAGTTTGCATGTTCTCCCCGTGTCTGTGTGGGTTTCCTCCACAGTCCAAAGGCATGCAGTTAGGTTAACATGGGGCGGCCTTAGACTGAGGTGCCCTTGATCAAGGCATCTCGCCCCCAACTGCTCCCCGGGTGCTGTGGTGTGGCTGCCCACTGCTCTGGGTATGTGTGTGTGCTCATTGCTCACGTGTGTGTGCACACTGCTTCAGATGGGTTAAATGCAGAGAGGAGTTTCACAAGTGTGATGAATAAAGTTGTTGTTCTTCTTCTATCTCAAAGCACAATTTGAATTCACAACAGTGGTGTAAAAGTGAATTACACTGTGTAACTAGCCCTAACCGGGATTTAAAGCAGCTTATAGGCAATTCACCATCCTGTATCCGATCATTTCAATTCACACCAACAGATAATGTCGACGAACAGTCTAAGACGCTGGATTAAAGGCTTCGATCTCTTTGGTGTTCTCATGCATCCTATTATTTTTATAAAGGCCAGCTCTGATTATTTTTCCATGGCGTACCTCTAACGCTGCCTCAGACTCCTCTAGTGAAGCCTGCAGCTCCTCTTTTTCCATCTCAATCTTCTTTTTCATTTTCTGGAGCTCGTGAACACTCTTCCCCCCATCCGAAAGTTGGTCAGTGAGATCAGCGATTTCCTCTGAAAAAAAAAAAAATCATTATTGTGCCGGAGTTACACAACAGCCTTTAGATGTAGTGCCATAAATCTGCAGGGTGGATGATACTGAACTGCAACAGCGTTTGTGTGAAAATATGGTCAAGGTTTTCAACCATACACAACATCTGCCTGAAGAATCCTACTGAGTGAGCATGTTTCCCATACTGGATTCATTCTGCACAAATAATTATAGCGTTCTCTCATAACCCCAATCATAAAAAGGAAAGATTAAGTTTGGTATTGTGTAGGCTTAATCCCTAATAATAACAGTGGCGTTAGACAGTAAGTAATGAATGTGTGGGTTAAGTGAGTCTCATCTCATCTCATCTCATCTCATTATCTGTAGCCGCTTTATCCTGTTCTACAGGGTCGCAGGCAAGCTGGAGCCTATCCCAGCTGACTACGGGCGAAAGGCGGGGTACACCCTGGACAAGTCGCCAGGTCATCACAGGGCTGACACATAGACACAGACAACCATTCACGCTCATATTCACACCTACGGTCAATTTAGAGTCACCAGTTAACCTAACCTGCATGTCTTTGGACTGTGGGGGAAACCGGAGCACCCGGAGGAAACCCACGCGGACACGGGGAGAACATGCAAACCCCACACAGAAAGGCCCTCGCCGGCCACGGGGCTCAAACCCGGACCTTCTTGCTGTGAGGCGACAGTGCTAACCACTACACCACCGTGCCGCCCCGGGTTAAGTGAGTCGTGTTTATGTTTACTCGGACCGTCCCACTACAGAATGGACAATTTTCAAATGAAAACTTTCAGCTGACTGACTGCTAATTAAATTAAAATGAACGAATGCAGTGTAAACGTGAAACATGATACATTGGCAGATATCATGTGGTACGTGTGTTGGCATTAAGGTCATTTAAAAGACTGTATATGTGACCTTGGAAGGCCTTGTTCTCCCTGCGTAGAGCCTCGCCCTGCTCCACAGACTCCTCATAGGCTGTTTTGAGCTTGAAGAGCTCGGCAGCATGCTGTCTGCTTTCTTTCTGACAGCTTTCCACTTCAGCCAGCAGCTCCTCACACTTTTGCCTCCAGTCTCCCAGCTGCTTGTCCAGCATTCGCTGCTTCTTATCCAGCACTGTTGCTGCATTGTTGGCCTGTGGTAGTAATAATGCAAAACAAATCGTCAAATCTTAAAGATAGGGATGTGACAGTACACCATGATTCGATTTGATTTGATTCGTGATACTGACTTCACAATTTCTCAGAATCTGTTCAACAAAATTTGAATGAAGAAAATGTACAATTAAAACGAATCCCTTTTTTTTTTATTTCCAAATCAAAAAATAATGCAAAACGATGTACATTTTGTCTGTGTAAAATGAAATGCATTAAAAAATGCCTATGAACAGAGGTTTACTATTGTAAACAAAATGTCGTACAGGTTTGCCACATCTTAAAATTAATAAATACATTTATAAATCCTCCTGGGCGGCACGGTGGTGTAGTGGTTAGCGCTGTCGCCTCACAGCAAAAAGGTTCTGGGTTCGAGCCCAATGGCCGGCGAGGGCCTTTCTGTGTGGAGTTTGCATGTTCTCCCTGTGTCCGCGTGGGTTTCCTCCGGGTGCTCCGGTTTCCCCCACAGTCCAAAGACATGCAGGTTAGGTTAACTGGTGACTCTAAATTGAGCGTAGGTGTGAATGTGAGTCTGAATGGTTGTCTGTGTCTATGTGTCAGCCCTGTGATGACCTGGCGACTTGTCCAGGGTGTACCCTGCTTTCCTGCAACCCTGCACAGGATAAGCGGCTATAGATAATGGATGGATGGATGGATAAATCCTCCCCAAAACAACTGATTAAATAAACAAAGTCTCTGACCTGGGGGGAAATAACTGATTGAAAGATAATGCGCTCCATAGCGAACTTAAGATCATTTAACCGAAGTTTGCTCACAGTACCATCATCAAAGTCAAAGAGCTATGGAGACAGATCAGTTATGGTTTGTGCCCCAAGACTTTGGAATTCAATTCTAATTAACATCCATACTGCCGAGAGTTTAAACAAGTTTAAATCTCTGCTTAAAACATTTCTGTTTGTAAAATACTGTTGCTTTGCGTTTCTTTTATTTTCTAAGATGGTAAGAGCGCTGAGACTTAGTATGGCACTCCTAAAGCCATTTTTATTATTATTATTATCTCATCTCATTATCTCTAGCCGCTTTATCCTGTTCTACAGGGTCGCAGGCAAGCTGGAGCCTATCCCAGCTGACTACGGGCGAAAGGCGGGGTACACCCTGGACAAGTCGCCAGGTCATCACAGGGCTGACACATAGACAACCATTCACACTCACATTCACACCTACGGTCAATTTAGAGTCACCAGTTAACCTAACCTGCATGTCTTTGGACTGTGGGGGAAACCGGAGCACCCGGAGGAAACCCACGCGGACACGGGGAGAACATGCAAACTCTGCACAGAAAGGCCCTTGCCGGCCACGGGGCTCGAACCCGGACCTTCTTGCTGTGAGGCCACAGCGCTAACCACTACACCACCATGCCGCCCCTATTATTATTATTATTATTATTAAGTGCAAATGTATTCTCAGGAGGACACTATTCTACAAAATCAGCGATGCTTTTAAAATTGGTAAAAGTAATAACATAAAGCTCACCATGGAACAAGAAAGCACAAGAGTGTTCACATCACATTTGAGATTCATGTTGGCGATATGCTTCTTTACCTTTTCCAGGTCCAAACAGAGCTCCTCCACCTCAGCCTGCAGTCTCTGCTTGGTTTTTTCCAGGCTGGAGCACTTGGCTTGCGTAGCCTCGACAGCTTCCTCAGCCTCCTGCAGCCGAGCTTGCAGCTTTTTCCTGCAGGCACACAACAGTTATACACCCAGTTTCAATGTTTACAAATGAGGTCCTCATCTCATCTCATCTCATCTCATCTCATCTCATCTCATCTCATCTCATCTCATTATCTCTAGCCGCTTTATCCTGTTCTACAGGGTCGCAGGCAAGCTGGAGCCTATCCCAGCTGACTACAGGCAAAAGGCGGGGTACACCCTGGACAAGTCGCCAGGTCATCACAGGGCTGACACATAGACACAGACAACCATTCACACTCACATTCACACCTACGGTCAATTTAGAGTCACCAGTTAACCTAACCTGCATGTCTTTGGACTGTGGGGGAAACCGGAGCACCCGGAGGAAACCCACGCGGACACGGGGAGAACATGCAAACTCCACACAGAAAGGCCCTCGCCGGCCACAGGGCTCGAACCTGGACCTTCTTGCAGTGAGGCGACAGTGCTAACCACTACACCACCATGCCGCCCCAAATGAGGTCCTATTTCTGAAAAAAGTACAGTATTTATTTCTATTTATTTCTTGACAGTCTTTTTTTTTTTTTTGAAGTGTCTAAAGTTCAGGCTAAATTCTGTATCTGGTTCGACTAGTTCTAAAGGAGCATTTACTTTGTTGTTGTTATTGTTATAAAACTGGATTAAGTTTATTGTATTCACCTCCTGTCATGACACGCTACTGTTTATGACCAGGATAAAATTTGTTTTGTATATTCTGGGATCATTCATTCTAAAAACCGTAACCGAGGCATGAAAACCGTATTATGCAATAATGTTCTCAAAATCCCTTCCTGTGCTTGCAGAGCACAATCAGGTGTGTGAGCACAGGTGCAAGTGTAACTGAGAAGTGGACGAAACGTGACAGGAAATACAATTACAGGTTTGGTTTTGTATTGACAAATACCCGTTTTATTTTATGCTTTTATTTCACCTTGGTACAGACAGAACAAATTGTGCTGAACATCATTGTGGGAGACCTTCCAGTATTGTCCCAGCTTTATGCAAGGAATAAAAGACAACAAGAGGTGCTGTTATAGGAAAGTAATCAACGGCAGGGTGGTGTGATGTGGCCTGACACAAAGCAGAGTTACCGTTATCGCACAGAAGTCATTTACTTTCCTATCACAATACATCTTGCAGTGTTTTACTGCTCTTATACCACAGGAAGTTGACAACAGTAATGCATTTTTATTTATTAAAGAATTTTTTTAATAATAAAGCTAGACGGCCTTTTGATTTCATAAAATCGGTGAAATTTGGTTCCTTCTGAAATTTGGTCATTGTGATGTATGTTTATTTCTGTAATATCTAAAAAAAAAAACCAGGCCATTCTGTGGCTGGGAAGTTATTTAATTTGAGGGGATTCCCTCGCAAATAATGTGCATGAAATCGCTCACTTCGCGCAGTCAAGCAGACAGAGGAAGTCCGTGTGCGCATGCGCAGGTTTACCTTTGACCGTGCACTGACAGTTCCATCATTCTGTCTCTAAACGAACAGCTGATCGCACCGAGGTGTTCGCTGACCGCCGATATTTATTAGTTTGGTCCTGCGTTTCCTTTCCTTCGCAACATAACGTCTTTTCTTCTCGCTTTCCGTTACTGTAGTCGGTCTTTCATGTTTCATTCACACACTCACGTCCTCCATTTTTCTCTCCTGTTTCAAATTTGTATCCCACAATGCCTTACGCAAATGGGGAAAGCCCACCATGTGATGCATGATGTAGTATCTTGAATTGAGTCATGGTGAAGCAGGAAAAAAATAGCAGAGAATTTAGGGCCACATGGCTCTAAATTCATTAATTGTTCTATTAAAAAGAAAAACTAATAAAATTGGACGTCTGTGATTTGAATTTGGTAGCTTTTGGTCCACTAAACAAAAATAACTGTCTGTCAGGGAAAATTCTTTTTATGACCCACACTTGAAAAATCTGAAAGGCAGTCTAGCTTTAATGTATATTGTGCATTAATGTGCCGTGTGTTCGTTTTTACATTCTACCTTTAAATTAAACAGTAAATTCAGTTTGATTCAACTTTATTTGTATCGCGCTTTTAACAATACACATTGTTGCAAAGCAGCTTTACAGAAATACTGTATATAAATTCTGGATCTCAATTTTAGACATGAGTTTATAAATTTATCCTTCACGGGCAAACCGGAGCTGACAGAGGAAAGGAAAAGCTCCCCGAGATGACATGAGGAAGAAACCTTAAAGGAGAACTGAAGTCATTTTTAAACTTGCTTTATTTCTTAATTAACGTGTTATTTAATTACGTTTTCGGTTTTAGCAACCTTATATCGTGACTCGTATTGGCAACTAATTGCAATTAAATATTATACTTATCAGCCTATTCGGTTTTTAGCCGTGTTGAATTTAGTTCGTTTGGTCCACGGCAGGCGTCACTTATCCGTGCGATCTTCACGAGACTTGTGCGAGACTTCGAAACATGAAGTGTCAGCCAGGTGTCAGTGCCGCCATTTTGAAAACTGTTTTCCAAACTAAATATCGCACAAAAACGAGTTTAAATGACGATTACTGCCGATTTTTTTCAAACTTTCCTGATTGCTATCAAAACAAACAAAACTTCTGGCTTGATTACATCAGCATTCGAAAGAGGGCGCGCGCGTCTTTTGACAACGTTGGCAGATGTTGGTCACTTTGATTTCCGCTGTACGTTTTACTTCCGTCCTACGATGTCTCGCACAGGTCTTACGGCCATTGCTTTGACATATGGGCTGATATATTACACAGCATATTTCAAACACTCATAACTTGCTATAGCAGTGACAAAATAGCGATCAAAAATGCATTCCTATATTTAATAAAATGAGATAAATAGAATTTAGATAATAAAAAATTTGCCTTCAGTTCTCCTTTAAGAGGAATCAGACTCAAAAGGGAACCGATCCTCACCTCCATTCGGGTGATATCAGGTCACGTGATTATAAATAAATTGCTCATATAACTGCGTCCTATATGGTCAAAAAGTGCAATCATGTAACCAGGAAATTCATTATACATATTTTTACATATGTATCATTGTAAAGGTTAAATGCCCACAAGCCAAGTTAGTTCCTGTTATCATTAATTTAAGAGCAGCTATAATTAACAGTTATTCCATAAAATCGAGTCGTACGTGAGCTGAAAGCTGTTGAGGCGTGTAGAGCCGAGTCGGCTATAAGCCATATACAACAAGATTGTGTGGAATAACTATTTTATTCTATCTACATTCACTGGATTTTGAGAAACTGAGCATTTTTATTTTTTGCAAATTCGATAAATAAAAACTTCATACAAAAAGTCCGACAAAATCGTTTCCACTTAGAATGTAAACAAATGGGCAAAATGACAGTAGCAATTTGTGAATAATATGATAATACTAATTCTTGAAAAATATTTTTTAAAAATACGTTTTTACCATCAAATACTTTTATTCCATATTTTCTTGCTTTTATTGTATTTTTTCTGGGTTTTGTTGTCAAGTCGTTTTTATTTCGTCCTTGGTTGGTTCAGCAACACGCTCCGCCATTTTCTTTTCCTCAACTCACGGTATATGAGCTGATATCCTAGTAGTAGAGCAGCCAATCAGAGCGCGCGATTGCTCATATCCAGGGAATGTGGATAGAATAAAAACAGTTGTTCCTTCAGCCTTGAAGACTTTCCCAATGTTGGAATACATGGAACTTCTTTCCAAAAAATGCTACATAACTGTCTCATCTCATCTCATCTCATTATCTGTAGCCGCTTTATCCTGTTCTACAGGGTCGGCGGCAAGCTGGAGCCTATTCCAGCTGACTACGGGCGAAAGGCGGGGTACACCCTGGACAAGTCGCCAGGTCATCACAGGGCTGACACATAGACACAGACAACCATTCACACTCACATTCACACCTACGCTCAATTTAGAGTCACCAGTTAACCTAACCTGCATGTCTTTGGACTGTGGGGGAAACCGGAGCACCCGGAGGAAACCCACGCGGACACGGGGAGAACATGCAAACTCCACACAGAAAGGCCCTCGCCGGCCACGGGGCTCGAACCCGGACCTTCTTGCTGTGAGGCGACAGCGCTAACCACTACACCACCGTGCCGCCCACTATTACACACTTTATTTAAATCAGTTTATGTAGCACATCCAGTGTACATCCACAGCGTCTCTGTGTAAGCCGTTACTATAGAAACGATCATTAGAATAAGCAAATTAATCACACCTTCTGACCAATCAGAATTGAGAATTCAACGGCGCTATGATATAATAATTTTAACACGGGTAATTTTATCATATGTGTAGGATCGTACAGGATGTGTGTTTGGAGTGTGTGTATTTGTGGGACATGTACTTGGCCTCCTCTAGTTCATCGCTGTGCTGGATAGAGTCGGCCTCGTGGCGGCTCCTCCAGTGTGTGACATCGCTGTTGAGTTTGGAGACGAGGCGCTGCAGTTCAAGTTTACTCTCTTGTTCCTCCTCCAGCTGCTCCTTCAGTGACTCACACTCCTGTCGCACTGCTGCCAAACTGTTGCTCAATGTCGCTTTACTCTGTCCACACACACACAAATTACAAATGCATTTCTGCATACAATACCTGTGCGTGTGTACATGCAAGCATGTGTGCATGTGTGCAAATTTATGTTTTTGCTGTAGTACATTGTCCAATAACCTATTTGTGTATTACAGTAATAGGTTTATGATATTACTGTATACAAATCAATATCATATGTTCAACAGAAAACAGTTTTTATTTCATTAATCAAAACTAACCCTGTATTCGAAATTGCTCACTTGTTCACTACTCCCTATATAGGGAATTACTATATAGAGGACTATAGAGTGAGCTCATTGGTAAAATGAAAAAAAAAAAAACCCACTTTCAGACATCAGTCCGTCGCGCTGGTATTTACGTCATTACTGTTGCACAATTAAAACGTGCCAGATCAGCCGACTGGTGGGTTTTCAAAATAATAAACACATGCATGTATTTTTGTGATGAATCCATATTATACTGAGCGCATCTCCCACATTAATAAATACAAAGTACCTGCAGCTTTCAGCTGTTTTTAAATCAACGCTGAATACTTTCTTCTTCGCCGCTGCCTTTTATTAAATCAAATTTGAGACTTTTAATTTGATTTCTTTCAGCGTGACTGCAATGTATGATGGGATATATTGCTTTGGTTAGTGACCATCGTTGTACACTACTTTTCGTGATGTATTGTGGGATACTTTGAGTGCACTATATAGGGTGTAAATAATCCTCATTAAGGTTTCGGACAGCACTACAAAATGGCGTCCCCGCTATATAGTGCCCTATACAGTGAATAGGGAGCGAGTTTGGACACAGGGAAAGTGTATGACAATTACATTACAAGAGCAGATATATAATATATGACAATTATATTATATTACATTACATTACAGGCATTTAGCAGACGCTCTTATCCAAAGCGACATACAACATACCCAGAGCAGTCTGCGGAGCAGTTGGGGGTTAGATGCCTTGCTCAAGGACACTTCAGCCATTCCTGCTGGTCCAGGGAATCAAACCAGCAACCTTTTGGTCCCAAAGCTGCTTCTCTAACCATTAGGCCATGGCTCCCCTTAATTAATCTTCCAAAATGTCATAATCCTGACAGGCCTACTTAAGATTATTTTCTACATATGTATGTGCAACATGCTACAGTCAGAAATCATGAAGAAGAAAAACCCCCCAGCAAAAATGTGATTAGATTTTGATGGAAGATTACTGAATGTGTGTGTTTTTTTAATACCTGGCACGAATGAACTGTGCACAGTATAACAAACAGAAACATTGTTCACAAACAGACATGTCTTTAAACATGTGCATGTCTGAGCTCATTCTATCTATCGTCAACGCCTTGTTGGCCGATTGGCCTGTCAGCCTCTTACAAGGCTGTCTGCGTATATCATGAGCACATTTCATCTACTGCTGGCTTGCCAGGACTGTCACAGCTTCACCAGACAAACAACCATTCACACCTACAGTATGGGCAATGTACAGTAGCGAGTTAACCTAACTGCATGTCTTTGGAGGAAACCCACACAGACACGGGAAGAACATGCAAACTCCACACAGAAAGGCCTCTGTCAGCTACTGGTCTCGAACCCACAACCTTCTTACCATGAGGCAATACTACACCACCCTGCTGCCCGCTGAGCTCATTACATGTTCAAAATGATTTCTTTTTAATATAAAAATTGGACTCATATTCACACCTTGACCTCTTCCTCACACTGTTTCTTGAGCTCTTCGTGCTGTGCCATCAGCAGGCTTTTAGAGCGGCTCATCTGGCTGAGTTTTGTCTCCGTCTCCTCCATCTGCCTGTTCAGCTCATTATTGTCAGCTACAGGATAGGAGTGAACAAAAAGATCCTGTTACAGACTCGTATCATAATGAAGAGTTATAACATCAACGAAACTGACTTCATGTTAAAACTGTTAATGCTATAGTCATGTTGTCTGGTGTTGTCCAGGTGAGGATGGGTTCCCTTTTGGGTCTGGTTCCTCTCGAGGTTTCTTCCTCGTGTCGTCCAAGAGAGTTTTTCCTTGCCACCGTCGCCACGGGCTCGCTCATTGGGGATAGATTAGGGATAAAATTGGCTCATGTCTTGGGTCATTCAGATTCTGTAAAGCTGCTTTGGGACAATGTCTATTGTTAAAAGTGCTATACAAACAAACTTGACTTGATATCTGAAGAAAATCTTTTTTAAAAATGAAACACATTTGTTGCAGCATAAGATCACTTGTATGTACCTTGAACTGGATAACATTTTACTGGCGGAGAAAAAAAAACCCTTTGTAACACATACATTCTTGCTAACACATACATTCTTTTATCATAGTCAAGTTTGTTAACCAAATTTATTTTTTTCGCGGTCCAAATCCTGCGCTCTGATTGGCTGGCGAGCGAGTCTGTATCCTACGGTACGGACCCCAGTTACGGACCCCGGTTACATACCTCTGGTGACTCGCTCGTTCACAACAACAACAAACATAGTAGCAATTTTTGTCAACATTTATTTTCGCATTTCTCAGGAGAATAGCATTAATTTTACATCGTGGATAGCGATAACGACAGTGTTCACAGCGAAAGTGAGTTTTACTACCCTGAGGAAGACAAAATTAAAGAAAACATTTCGGGAGAAAGCTAAAAACCTGTAACTTGCTAACGCCGAGCAAAAACATGGCTGAATCCTGAATGACTCCTATTTGTATAAATAGGGGACTACATAGGCGGCAAAATGTAGTTTTTTTCCTGCCATGGAAGTGCACTTGTATACCGAGGAGGAAGCAATTTGCATTCCAGCCATAAATGAGGATTCAAAATGGCGGCTCGGCTCGGTTTTCCCTTTCGGGCGCTCTCGTTTTCTGTTAGAATTTGGTAAAGAAAAAAATAAATATATTATTTACCAGCTTAAGGTCGGTCCGTATGGTGAAATACCGTGACCTCGGCCTTGAATACTGACCTCGGCCCAGAGGGCCTCGCTCAGTACTTTCAAGACCTCGGTCACGGTATTTCACCATACGGACCGACCTTAAGCTGGTAAATAACACTATATATATATATATATATGTGTGTGTGTGTGTGTGTGTGTGTGTGTGTGTGGTTTTCTCACACTATCTCTCCTACCTGTCAATCTGTTTTTGGCCACAGTGACCTCGGTGAGAGCTTTCTGCAGGTCTTCATTCCTCGAGTTGGCTTCAGATAGCAAGTCCTCCAGTTTCTTCAGCTGCGTATCAGTGGATGCCTGGTATTACACGAAGCTCAATGTTAGCTTTGATCAAAATGCACGGAATTCCCTCATGCTGCCTCATCAGGGCTTCCTGAACTGATCATGGCATACTGAGTTAATGAGAGGCTAAAGCTGAGATCACACACAGAGAGCCCTGCTGACTGCCATCACCACGCTGACCTTGACAGCATGTCTGTCATAGACAGTGTTGGGCACGTTACTTTCAAAAAGTAATTAGTTATAGTTACTAGTTACTTTTCCCAAAAAGTAACAGAGTTAGTAACGGAGTTACTTTGTCATAAAAGTAACTAATTACCAGGGAAAGTAATTATTCCGTTACATTTTGTGTCCCCCCCCCAAAAAAAAAAAAAATTCAATTAGTGTAATCATAATAAAAGTGAATGTTAAATGTGTTTAATGACCAAAATGGACAATTAACAGAACCAGTTAGTAATGTTATCTACACTATATTAATATTTTTGTGGGACAATGTGAGATAAGACATCTATCAAATGTAATATATTTTTGTAGTTATTAAAATTGTTACTAATTACTGGCCACTGACGAGGACAAACGCTTTGTTCCTCGACATAATGTGCATTGCACGTAGACATTTTTGCCTTTTATTTCAAGTAATGAAAAGTAATGGCTGTATTTCCAATGTGAAAGCGCAGTGCTGGGCTGACCGCTCGCCATCGCTGTGTCTTCTGATTGAAAGAGCGCGCAGTAGTGTAGTAGGCGTGGCCTACCTACGTATGTTGTCCAAATCTACTCTGATTGGCTGACTATGCCGTTGTCTCGCATCTCCCCGCCCCACACGAAAGCAGAGTAAAGAAAGGCTGAGCGAGCAGCGTGCCAGATGAGAACAGCTTTAATAAAGTAACGCGTAGTATTTTATTGTAAGTAACGGGAACGGCGTTATAACGATGTAAAAAGTAATTAGTTAGATTACTCGTTACTAAAAAAAGTAACGCCGTTAGTAACGCCGTTTATTTCTAACGCCGTTATTCCCATCACTGGTCATAGAGAACAGCTCAAATTGCACTGGTATCAGGTTACAAAGCACAAGGAGATATGAGTGACTTTGAAACTTCAGAATTGTTATGGAAATGAGATTTTAGGTGGTAAAAAAAAAAACCTAAAAACTATCTCAGTAGGAGCTTGTTTTGTTTGAATTTTTTTTTTTTTTGGTGATTAAATACAACAAATCAATTTGGAACGGAATGTCTCATCTCATCTCATTATCTCTAGCTGTTTTATCCTTCTACAGGGTCGCAGGCAAGCTGGAGCCTATCCCAGCTGACTACGGGCGAAAGGCGGGGTACACCCTGGACAAGTCGCCAGGTCATCACAGGGCTGACACATAGACACAGACAACCATTCACACTCACATTCACACCTACGCTCAATTTAGAGTCACCAGTTAACCTAACCTGCATGTCTTTGGACTGTGGGGGAAACCGGAGCACCCGGAGGAAACCCACGCGGACACGGGGAGAACATGCAAACTCCGCACAGAAAGGCTCTCGCCGGCCACGGGGCTCGAACCCAGACCTTCTTGCTGTGAGGCGACAGCGCTAACCACTACACCACCGTGCCACCGAACGGAATGTTGAAATTGAAATTAAAACAATGATTTGTAAATAATATTTGACCTGTATGGCAAGCAGAACAATACAACAGCACATTATTTGATGTTTCACCTCATGAATTTTATCGGGTTTTTTTCACAATAAAATAATTTCTATTCTGATTCTTGCAACATATTAAAAAAGAAAAAGTTAGGATGGTGAAGCATTTACCACTTTATAATATTGCCATTCCTTCTCACAACACTTAAAAGATGTTTAAGGACTGAAGACACCAAGTATGAAGTGTTTCAGGTGTTATTTTGTCCCATTCTTTTTGCAAACAGGTCTTAAGGTGTGCAACAGTACGGGGTCATTGTCATATTTTTCATTTCAAAATTCTCCACACATCCTCTTTTGGGGACAGACAGCCTCTTCTTCCACAGCCATGCCTTTGTAATGTGTGCAGAATGTAGTTTTGCTTTCTCTTGGTGAAATGTCCCTTGAAAAGATGTCATCTTGAAGGCAGTGCATGTTGCTCCAAAATCTCAGTGCACTTTTCTGCAGAAAAGTGCCAAGGGCACTGACACAACCCCATACCATGACAGACCCTGGCTTTTGGACTTGTTGCTGGTAACAGTCTGGATGGTCCTTTTTCTCTTTGGTCCGGAGCACAGGGCGTCCCATTTCTTCTGGAAAAACACTGGAATACTGATTCATCTGACCCCAATACATGTTTCCACTGTGTGATGGTCCATCCCAGATGCCTCCGAACCCAAAGAAGTCAATGGTGTTTCTGGACACAGTAAACATAAGGCTTCCTTTTGGCACGGTAAAGTTTTAACTGGCATCTGTGGATGTTAATCTGTATTGTCTTGCTGGAGAAAGGTTTGCCAAAGTAATCCTGAGCCCATGTGGTTATGATCAGCTACAGATGAATGATGGTTCTTGATGCAGTGCCGTCTGAGGGATCAGAGATCACTGGTGTTCAGCTTAGGCTACTATATTATGCACTGTAGAGGGTGAAGTAATCAAATCCCTTTGTATCTTTTTTTGAGGAACATTGATTTTATCTCATCTCATCTCATTATCTCTAGCCGCTTTATCCTGTTCTACAGGGTCGCAGGCAAGCTGGAGCCTATCCCAGCTGACTACGGGCGAAAGGCGGGGTACACCCTGGACAAGTCGCCAGGTCATCACAGGGCTGACACATAGACACAGACAACCATTCACACTCACATTCACACCTACGGTCAATTTAGAGTCACCAGTTAACCTAACCTGCATGTCTTTGGACTGTGGGGGAAACCAGAGCACCCGGAGGAAACCCACGCGGACACGGGGAGAACATGCAAACTCCACACAGAAAGGCCCTTGCCGGCCACGGGGCTCGAACCCGGACCTTCTTGCTGTGAGGCGACAGCGCTAACCACTACACCACCGTGCCGCCTAACATTAAACATTTCAATAATTTTCTCATGCATTTGTTGACAAGCTGGAGATCCTTGGCCCATCTTTGCTCCTCAAACACTCGGCCTTTCCTGGATACTGATTTTGTACCAAATCATGATTACAATCACCTGTTGACATCACTTGTTTCAAATCACATCATTATTTCACTGTTTTACCCCATTACCGGCCCTAAATTGCTCCTGTCCCAATTTTTTTGGAATGTGTTACAGGCCTGAAATGCAGGAATTGATGTATATTAACAAATGAAATGAAGTTGACGAGATGAAACATGGAATATCTTGGGGTCATGCTGTCTGAAATGAAATACAAGTCAAAGTAAATTTAGAAATCACTGCTTTCTTTTTTGATTTGCATTTTCCATACCGACTAAAGTTTGTCTGATTTGGGGTTGTATATATAAACAGGGTGGATTATTTAGGGCATTTGTTAATGAGATAGTTAATTAAGTTCTTGTGGGACAATGCAATCTCTGACCAGGCACATATTGGCTAGTTTAACTTTATTAATTATAGAAATCATAACTTTACTAATCATTAATTATTTCTATAACCTTGTTATTGACCTTTGTTGTGACATTTATAATTTTGGATTGATCCAGCTGTGTAAAGTAAATTTTTAGCAACAGTCAAATCAGTAAAAAGTAAACGTTTTTCAGATCAGGTTAAAAGAACTGTCATCATTTCATACACATAAACCCGGGTTCTTTAGGAGTTCCAGTTAAAGCAGATGCTAGTGTTAATAATACACAGTGTCCTTGGAACATTGTTTGTTGTTGACTGTTTATGTCTGTTCTTGCTAATACAGACATGATGTTCATAAGAATGAATTTTACACTGAATGTTAAAGGAGAACTGAAGGCAAATTTTTTATGATCAAAATTATATTTCTCATTTTATTAAATATAGGAATGCATTTTTGATCGCTATTTCGTCACTGCTATGGTATAGCAAGTTATGAGTGTTTGAAATATGCGGTGTAATATATCAGTCCATACGTCAAAGTGACGGTCGTAAACGAGATTCGTTGAGACCTGTGCGAGACATCGTAGGACGGAAGTAAAACGTACAGCGGAAATCAAAGCGACCAACATCTGCCAACGTTGTCAAAAGACGCGCACGCCCTCTTTCGAATGCTGATGTAATCAAGCCGGAAGTTTTGTTTTGATAGCAATCAGGAAAGTTTGGAAAAAAGTAGGCAGTAATTGTCATTTAAACTCGTTTTTGTGGAATATTTCATTTGGAAAACAGTTTTCAAAATGGCGGCACTGACACCTGGCTGACACTTCACGTTTTGAAGTCTCGCACAAGTCTGGTGAAGATCGCGCGGATAAGCGACGCCTGCCGTGGACCAAACGAACTAAATTCAACATGGCTAAAAACCGAATAGGCTGATAAGTATAATATTTAATTGCAATTAGTTGCCAATACGAATCACGATATAAGGTTACTAAAACTGAAAACGTAATTAAATAACACATTAATTAAGAAATAAAGCAAGTTTAAAAATGACTTCAGTTCTCCTTTAAGGTAAATCACATTTTTTTCCATCGAGAGGTCACAATTTTCTCACTAATTGACTGTAAACATCGCTCATGCAGTCATCAAACAGGTGAATAATAATAATGTATAATTAATTAAAATATCCTAAACATCAGCACATCATTTTTCAAAATGACATTGGTTCAACTTTGCAGATGTGACCCATAAAGGGCTTTTTTTTTTTAAGTTTCATGGCGTTTTTGTTGGAGGGTGCAAATCATTTTTAGAATGTCCTATCAGTAATTGCTGTTGGTCTTATTCTGGCGTGGATTTAAGGGCCCCCCCCAAATAGTTTTAGCATTGCAGATACTGAGATATGCCTTCTGTTGTTTTTTATTTAATTGACAAGGTTTAAAAAAGAAACAAATTAAATAGTTATGTGGGATTTGAGCTGGAGAGTTTATGGTATAGATTTATATTTAATAGTAGGTCCTAGCTTAGGTTTTTTCGCTTATGACAGAAATGCAGTGAAAAGCAAGCTGGGCAAGTCCTGCTGGATTTTAACAAGGGCGCGGGAACTTCATGCATCGACATGATAACACACTAAATTCTCGGACTGCACTGTAGCCTACATGTAAAGGATGTGCGCCTTCCTTTTATGTTTATGGTATTGTTAACATGCATGTTCACAAGCCAAAATGATAAGATTCTGCAGCAGGCTTACTGTGTACACACATGGGTCGGCTGTCCGACTACTGCTCGTATTCATTAATAGGTTATCCCTGTACTCACTATACCTGGTGTATGTACATGGGACACGTGCCATTTGGGGGTGAGCCTCAGTTTGAGTTTTACGACAGCGGCTGGATAGGTCTGTGAGAGATGTTGATTTTTGCAACGGCTCGAAAGAAAATCTGCTTGAAATCCCCTGAGTCTTGGGAACTAAACTTATTATAGGACTCGTTCACATGAAACTCACACAATCATTGTATTGTTATCTATTTATAGCCCAGAAAAAATAAAAATAAACCCTGATACAGAATGAGATCCTTGTTTTATAGCTGTTCTGGGTTTCTGACCTTGGCCTTTTGCATGGTGTCTAACGAAGCTGCTAGGTTGTCCACCTCCAGCAGCAGGTTCTGTTTCTCCTTCTCTAGTTTGGCGCGAGTCCTCTGCAGGCCCTCACACTGCTCACTCAGCTCAGCCAGTGCATCTCCGTGCCTCTTCCTCAGAGCTGCCGCCATCGTTTCAGCCTGAGCCGAGGACTCCTCCAGCTCACGCCTCAGTCTCTGCAGCTCCACCTCACGCTTCTTATTCATCTCCATCTACAGCAGACGAAGTCAGTGATAAAGTCAGCATGCTGAGGTTAGGAAATACTGAGTCAAAGAACAACTTCTTTCCTCGATCAGTGCACCTGAGAGGCTGTGACACCTCCTGCCTCCTCCAGCCGGTCTGTCAGATCTTCCAGTTCGCGAGTCAGGTCAGCACGCTGCTTTTCTACCTAAGAGTTCAGACACAGAGTGATCAAATACAAACCTCATGAGAAAACATGAGACACATGCATGCACACACACTTAAAAAAAAAAAAACACATTGATTTTGCTTTGTATATTTCATTGCTCTACCGAGCTGTTTGTGCAGAATAGTGTGCATCCCAGACAGTATCACGGGTAAATTCAGGAGCGAGATCAATGTAATTCTCCTATTTTAAATTAAACTTTAGTCAAATATCTGTCACATTTTGCATTTTGTGCAATTTTTTTACCTTGTGCAATACCAGAAAAATTCAGTTGAAATCAAGCCATTTGAGGCGAATTGGTCTGCCTCTGAAAAAACTTGGCGTTTGGATTTCCTGGCAAACATTGATTTTCATGACGTCACGTGCGGGACGCCTCCCTCTGAATCCTACGTCAGCGCTGGTTTGTTTATGAGAAAACGACCTGGTGGTTTTCTGCAAATTTCTGCAATGTTATCATGTAATTATTAAAATGGTTAACAGATGTATCGTAGGAGGGTGTAGCAACACCAATCTTGATGGGATTAGTACTCATCGTTTCCCAAAAGACCGGACAATGAGAGAGAAATGGGAGCGCTTGGTCTACACAGGCTGTGCACTGAAACCGTGCAAAGCTCGCACAGCCTGCTGGCGCGTCCGCAGGTGACGTCACGAATCTGGCTCCAGACTCCCTTGGGATTTTTGCAGACGCGTTTTGTTATTTTATTTTTTTCTGTTGTAGACAGATGGCCTTGTGCAACATTACCCTTCTGGATGAGTGTGTAAAGGGACGTACTTTCATATTTAAAAAACACGAAATTGGTCCAGAATATGCACTTTAAACACCTTAGAGATCCTGACAGGTGTGTGTGTGTGTGTGTGTGTGTGAGAGAGAGAGAGAGAGAGAGAGAGAGAGAGAGAGAGAGAGAGAGAAAAGGAATTATGCTTATGGAGATGAGCCGCGGCAGAAAGTAAGTGCTAAGATCTAAGGCATTATTTGTACACCATTTACTTAACTCTTTACCCCTTAATGACGACATATGACGCCAGCGTGTATGCACCATAATGACGTCATTTGACAACTTTTTTTTTCTTGTAAATATGTTCTAAGTTTGAACAGTATATGCAGGGGTTAAATTGGGCCGGGGCTGTCCGGGGCTGAGCCCCGGCACATAAGCTCGGAGCGGATGGCATATGATCACGCACACATCAAAAGCAACAAACCCTTTTCACGATTTTCAGTTCTGAATAATTAAATATCGTTTTATTAATCAATAAACCCATGACTTTTATGAGAGAGATCATAGTTTTCCTGATAACAAGACGACCTGTCAAAGCTATTTAGAACAGAACTTGCGATCAGAGATTCTGGTTTCTGGAACACTGCGTGGGTTGCCAATTCCGCTTTTTATAAGCGACTTTGGGGTTTCTTTTTTTGTGAGCTCGCTTTAAAAAAAAATCAGAAGTTGTGGTTTGCGGGTTTTTGGGCTTGTGTTTCAGCGTTGTGACTTGTTTATAATTTTCTCCGTACACCGTCTCCCCTTTTACCTGCATACGATCCTAATCCATCAGAGGTGCTTGAACGAACTGTCTGTGCATTTGGCGAGTTCAATTTCCATAGTCCCCAGTTATCGACAGAAATTAGCCAGGGGGAAGGGGGAGATGTCAGTTAAAGTTAGCTACTGAGATTGACCAAAAGTTGAGCCTAACGTTGCCTCAAGTTAGCTACCTTTGGCAAACATAAACAAAACACTCGTCTTGTGCTCTAGCCTTAATTAACTGTCGATACAGTCAATTTCACTTTTATACAAGAAGGTTAATAAATTGTTTTGTTGTCTTGGATTTTTAGAGGTCAGCAGCTAAAGGTTAAAAATGAGGAAAGCAAAGAGGAGGAAGCTTACAGCTGTTTAGCAAAACACATACTGTCTAAAAATAAAAACACAACATATTTAGATCAGTATTATTTTTTCCGCTCTTCAGTATTATTTGATATTTTGTTTTTAATAATAAAAAATATGATAATGATTATGTTCACTGTATTGTTAATATTATTAGTGTTTTATTATTTATTGTTAATATTTAATTTAATGTTAATTTATTATTATTTATTGTTAATATTATTAGTGTATTATTAGTGTAATTATTATTGTTATTATTATGTATTCAATTATTTATTTGGCATGTGGTGCTTTTTGTATTGTCTAGAACATACATAAGATGAGCATATTATAGCAGCAAAATAGAAGCACAATCATTTGAATGCAGCAAAAGTTTTGCTGCATTCAAATGATTGTGCTTCTATTTTGCTGCTATAATATGCTCATCTTATGTATGTTCTAGACAATACAAAAAGCACCACATGCCAAATAAATAATTGAATATATAATAATAACAATAATAATAAATGCTTCCAATGTTATAGTGTTGTTTGTATTTGGTTGCATTCACTGCATGAATATATTTGATTGACAATTTGACTGACAGTGTTTTGGCATATTTAACATTTATCCTCCAAAATAAATCAACTGTTTTGGTTTAAGATTGTGCAAGCCTTCAAATTTTCTCACTGAACATTTCTCCTTCACATTTTTCACCTGTAGGCATGTGACAAGATTTAACATGATATTGCTCAACCTACCTCTGTAAAGTCAGCTAACAACTTATTAAAATGCACCAGAATTCAGCAAATAACATGTATGATAATAAAAAACTTCTGGGGGAGGACCCCCAGACCCCCCACTAATCATTTCCTTCAAACCAATGTACAACAACCTGTACAATCTGTTACATTGGCCAACCAATCTACATTCAAACTGCCATAATGTGTAGGGGGGCACTACAAGACACACATAGGCCTACAACACACAGATAAGGTGTATATCTCTGTGCAATATTATATGGTTATCAAATTAGAGGGTTATTTTCCAAAAAGTATATTGGGGCAGGGCGGCGGGGGCAGGGGCGGGTACGAGGCAGAGCCCCCCCACATAACCAATCCCAATTTAACCCCTGAGTATATGCATATACAAGGGTGGCTGTAGCAACTGCATTAAGGGGTAAAGAGTTAAAGCTGTAGAATTACCACTTGCATGCTTATTCACAGATTAAGCACTCATCTTAACATGCGTTTTCCCGTTACTCTGCTATAGAATGTGAATAGTGAGGGAGAAAATCATGTTGAGACACTACACACAAAGTAGTCATCTATAAGCATACCAATACTGAGCCTTCAGAACACACTGATAAGCAGTGCATAAATGTTTTATAAAGCAATACTGGAGGACTTGTCAAAATTCACAAGACAACACCACTCTGTTTTATCGGAAGTTACAATTTTATCTTTCTAATAGCACATTCATTAAGTACTGCAAACAGGCTTGTAGTAGTCTGAGTCGTGCCCTAATTTTAAGGACTCATGACTTGACTTGGACTCGGACTCGTGCATTAACTGCATTCAGACTCATAAATTGAAGATGAGGACTATTTTTTGTAACATGCCATAATAATTTGGCATAAGATATTTATATCTACATTAATTTTTATACTAATTCCATGCAAGACAACGCACATTCACCTGTTCATACGTTATGGAGAGGAACAAACTAATGTTAATGGCGCTAAAATGCCTGGAGAGAAGCCCCTAGGATTGTCCGCTTTGCTTATGGACCCTTTTCACGTGACGTCACGACAAACGCGGCCGCCATTTTGGACATGTACTACCAGTAGTCTACCACAGCCAACAACGAGGAACGACAGCGAAGCATCGAAAGGAATATAGCCATCAAAGAAAGTTTTTACTTTCAACAAGACTTCCATCATGCCATTATATTGTTGTGCACCTGGATGTAGTAACCATCAACACACAAGGCAAGATTTATCATTTTATCGGATCCCGACAGATGCTGACCGACGGAAAAGATGGATGGTCTCTAAAATATTGGCAAAATGATGTTTATTGACATAGCAATCGTGTGTAACGGGAAGTATTTGCATATCCGAAGTGTTGTGTTTACATCAAAGATAAAATAAACCGATATGACAACGACTGCTGCTGCCAGGTTGGGGACACAAACTAGTAGAAAGGAAGTGTGCCAACAGACTTCCTTTGTGGTCGATTCTGCTTTAAGGTAAGATGCATTTAATTATTCGTCTGCTGTGGGTTTGGAATCGGTAGCCTGACCGATTCGTTCATGTTTGTGGTGCCATTTGTTTGTTGACGCGTGTTGAAATGGAAGATTGGTTGTTGACATGATTTCCAGTGATGCTTTGGTGCTGCTGTGGATCAGATGTGTTGAGTAGCCTGACTGTTTTTTTTTTCTTGCGTGTGGTATCATTGTTGACGCGAGGTTGTTTTTTGAACATGCCAATGCGGACACGATTTCCCCTGATGAGTTATGACTTCAGACGCGATGCGTGTGTGGAGGTGTGGAGTCCGCGTGATATGTGCGTAAGATAGGCTTCTCATGTGTTTGGAGATCGGCGCTCTGAGACAAGCGCAAGCACCCCCCCCCCAGGGAAAAAAAGGGACCCCCCGAAAATATCGGCATAGTTCGAACACTGGGTTGGAGAAAGTAATGGCAAATAGTGAGTGCACAAACCATAGAAGGTAAACTGTACACAGCGCCAGGGCAGTGTGATGGTATGTCTACTTTTAGATTGTGTTAGCTTATCAATGAACACACTCGTCACTCAAGGAGTTTCACGTCTTTACGACGGATACTTAAATGTGTGTTAGGTATTATTGTTGCAGTCTAAGCAGTCATTGTAGCAGCTAGATGAGCGAGAACCGAAAGGGTCTGTGCCATAAACCGTTATTTCTTCATGTCCAAAATGGCGGTCGCGCTTACGAAGGTCACGTGAGTGAAAAGGGTCTATACAGACTTCTCGTGCAGTGGGAAAAAATGCACTGCTGTGTGTTCCATATGTAGAAGAACTACTGAGGAGACGACGGGGACGACCTCGAACTTCAATCGTCATTTGGTAAGACTCCACCCAGAGAAGGAAGCGATGTGCTATGTTCATTGCTCTGTTGATAGCGGGGCTTGCTGAGTGATGAACTAGCTAGTGTTAACCCTCTCTCATGTTAGTTGCCCTGTTGATAGTGGGCGGGGCTTGCTGAGCGATGAACAAGCTTTTTATCTGTAGCCTATTAACTAAAATGGGGCAGTTGAGCAGCAACGTCAGTCCAACACAGCAGCAGAGACGGTTTCATATAAAGGCAGCAACAGCCACCGTCAAATGGTGCGGGTGGAGCCTTGTTCTTGGACTCGACTCGGATCAATAGTGGACTTGACTTGAAATTTTCTTTAATGACTTGGACTTGAACACTGGGGACTCGAGACTGGACTTGGACTTGAGGTTGAGTGACTCAACTACAACACTGACTGAGAAATCTTCAATGAAATGTTTACTGGTCATGTTACCTTTTTTTGTGGTGCAGTGCCTGTATTTACTTTTCAATAGGGGCGTGCAATTGAGTATATCCAGTATATACGGTCTCAAAGTATTATGAATGTGATGTTAAAAAAATCAATGGTACTCGAGAGAGTTCACACCTCTGCCGAGCCACATATTAGAATATCCAGACGTTCGCTATGCTTAGATACATAACTGGATTTCCATCAACATTTAATCAATTGTTCCTTGGCCCATCTTTCCTCAGAATTTCACCAAAATCTGGTCACTACTCTTTGAGTTATGTTGCAAACAAACAAACAAAAGCAGATGGAAGTGAAAACATGACCTCCTCCAACATTGCCAGAGGTAACAACATGCAGGATAAGGATATTTAATTACAGTAACGTCAAATCAGTCAACGCATGCAGATAATCTAGGGTTGTTTTCTCTTCTCTCTTTCATGTAAAAGCAAAGTCATAAAAATGTTTAATGACATCTTGCAAGTTTTGACATCCACCTTTCAGACATTCTCCTGCTGTTGCTTTCTAAAAGTTTCATCCAGTGCTTTTGAATGTGTTACAAAGGCTCTCGGTAGGTGTCCTTCAATTAAAGAGTTACCAAGTAGACCAACAGTATATCCATCATCCATTATCTGTAGCCGCTTATCCTGTCCCACAGGGTCGCAGGCAAGCTGGAGCCTATCCCAGCTGACTATGGGCGAAAGGCGGGGTACACCCTGGACAAGTCGCCAGGTTATCACAGGGCTGACACATAGACACAGACAACCATTCACACTCACATTCACACCTACGGTCAATTTAGAGCCACCAGTTAAGCTAACCTGCATGTCTTTGGACTGTGGGGGAAACCGGAGCACCCGGAGGAAACCCACGCGGACACGGGGAGAACATGCAAACTCCGCACAGAAAGGCCCTCGCCGGCCATGGGGCTCGAACCCAGGATCTTCTTGCTGTGAGGCGACAGTGCTAACCACTACACCACCGTGCCGCCCCCAACAGTATATAACACTGTAAATTCCAATAAGTTAACTTTATTTAAAAAAAAACAAAACATGCAAACCAGTTGCCTTAAAAATAAATAAGAATAAGAATGGTATGTTGTTCTAATAAATAAATAAGCATTTCTTAGTACAACTTGTAATTCCTGTTTGACTTTACTTAATTTTTAAGGCAATCAGTTTGCATGGATTTTTTTTTAATTTAAGGTTAACTAAATAGTATTTACAGTATACCAGTATTTACTTGAATTTAAGCAATGGACATACAGTCTTCCTCTTTGGGCTGCTCCCGTTAGGGGTCACCACAGCAGCTCTGTTCCGCATATTTGATTTGGCATAGGCTTTTACACCAGATGGCCTTCCTGATGCAACCCACCCCAATCTATCCAGGCTTGGGACCGGCACTAAGTATGCACTGGCTTGTACAACCCCAGTGGCTGGGTATTTTGACTAACCTGCATTTCTTTGAACTGTAGGAGGAAACCCACCCAGACACTGGGAGAACATGTAAACTCCACACAGAAAGGTCCCCGTCAGCCATGAGATTCGAACCTAGTACCTTCTTGCTGTGAGGCAACAGTGTTAACCACTACACCACCGTGCCACCCCAAGCAATGGGCATGCAGTAATTTTGCATCAATATCTGGAGCTGTATATTTTACACCATTAGTCTGTAAAAATATGGATAACCAGGAGTTATGAAACATTAGCAGCAATTTACAGGTATTAGAGAGGTATTTATGCTGGATGTTTAAACAATCATAATAAAAAAAACACGAAATGCAATCGACAAACAGCTTGACATTTTAGGCGATAAGTAGTAAATATGCCACACTAAATAGCGAAGCCTTGATTGTGTTGTTTACACATCACCAAATCTTGTTAGTGAAAAACCGTCAACAGATGTACAATTGCCTGCGACCCTGTAGAAGGATAAAGCGGCTACAGATAATGAGATGAGATGAGAGATGTCGAAAACCGAATTCAAATCACGTCCACTGACTATGCAATCACAAATCTCTTCCATACTCTGAGGTGTGATTAATATCTGTTATGTCCTGTCCCCTTGGTTACCATATGCAATATTGTTCTATATCATTACTTCAAGATCTGGCACAAAATCTTCAAATTCCTTAAAATGATTTTCAGAAAAAAAACAACAACCATAAAAGTAAAGCATAAACCAGTTTTATCCCCTTGATACAGGCGATCACTAATTAAACAAAACCAACCAACCAAACAAAAAAAAATCTGTTATGCGGTGCATAAAAGTTTTTTTTTTCTAATGCTGTGTTCACACTTATACCAGTACGATAGTGGTATAACTGTATCGATACAAAGTATACCAGTACAGTTTAATGCATCCGTCCACACTAGCAAGAAATGTTTGCGGTTTTCTTTCACGGTAGTTGAAATGCGCGTGCGCGAAATGTTTCCGTGGTTACCGAGTAACTTCCTTCCGAGAATATGGCGGATGAAACAACGTGTGTGTGCTTTTTGTTGTCAATGTACAGTCTGTATTTCTGGTGGTCATTTATTCAGTCGAATTGTATAAAACGCGCAAGGCAGTTGAGAAAGAAACAAAGAAAACGAATCTCCGTTCTTCACTATTTTATTCAGCGAAGACATCGATTGAGGTGTGTGACTTTGCGCATGCGCATTATATTTGTATCGATACAGAACCGCTTCATCTGTCCACACTACAGCGAAGCGCTACAGTACCGATACTGTACCGGTACGAAACCCATACATTTGTGGGTTTCGTACCGATACAGTTATACCGCTACAGTACCGGTATAGTTGCTAGTGTGGACAGGTGTTGCGGTACGAAAGTAGTTTCGTATCGGTACAAAATCCCTAGTGTGGACAGGGTAAAAAACAGCACCCTCTTGTTCATCTACCACTGTTTAAGAGCCATTATACAGAAAATGTGAGATGAACTGTGTTAAATAACAGAGAATAAATAATGGCTATTCATTGATTGTAATTTATTACTAATGTGGAGATTTAGGGGCAGTAAGCTAGAAGAATGGTGTAAACAGTAAACTAGAAGAATGGTGGCTGGTCTGTGACCTGCACGACCCTTTGGTTCTTAAACTGAGGGTGATAAAGTGAAAACGGCCGGGGTGAGTTTCATTTGACACCCAGGAGGGGATTCACTTTGCAAGCCTGGGCAAGATGAACGACATGGCCTTTGACCTCTAGAAGGGTCATGCAGTGCCCCCGTCCCTGGCACTGGCAGGAGGCTTTTGCAGCACTGACTTCAGTTTACTCACCTGTCGATCAAATCTCTCATTTGTCAGCGAGTACAGATCAAGAAGACCATGATATATTTTAATCCAAGTTAAAGAAATCAGCAAGTGTAAAGTAAAAATGTTTAGCTCCATAAAGCTGTGTGTTGCTTGGAAAAGACATTTCTCTGCAGATTATCTGTGAACTTTAAGGGCATCAGATTCTGCTGATTCTATCAGTAAAGAGAAAAAGAAGAACAATGCCAGGACTGTGTGCGTCTGATATGTGCAAGAGAATAAGAAGGGGTCTGCGGAAGCGCAGATAGGCACACAGAGATAATGGTGTACATGTCTGTGCGTGACTTTTCACACTCCAGCCTGGCTTAGGCTCAGTGAACAGAAGAGCTGTGATCTATTTTGAATGCCACCCAGTGTGGAGACGAAGCCCGGAGGCATGTCTTCAAGCACCTGTGTCAGACAGCATGTCCCGCTTGCATCACTGAAAATATTTCTTTATCAGCTTTCTCTTTACAGCACTGTGCAAAAGTGTAGGCACATGTAGGAAATGCTCTTAGGCGCAAGTAAAAAGCAGACGTTTTACCACAAAGTACAGTAAAAACTGAAACGTATAAAATTTTAGATGCAAAAGTGTCAATTTTGTTTATTTCTAGAAAAAAGTAGAAAGATGAAAGCAATGTTTAAGCTTGAAATTAATAAAGATGTCAATAGCCTTTGATTTGCTATATAATAATCTTATAACAAGCAATTTTGGAAAAACTGAATTAAAATTTTTTTTCAATATATATTTTCAGGGCAGGCGGCATGGTGGTGTAGTGGTTAGCGCTGTCGCCTCACAGCAAGAAGGTCTGGGTTTGAGCCCCGTGGCCGGCGAGGGCCTTTCTGTGTGGAGTTTGCATGTTCTCCCCGTGTCCGCGTGGGTTTCCTCCGGGTGCTCCGGTTTCCCCCACAGTCCAAAGACATGCAGGTTAGGTTAACTGGTGGCTCTAAATTGACCGTAGGTGTGAATGTGAGTGTGAATGGTTGTCTGTGTCTATGTGTCATCCCTGTGATAACCTGGCGACTTGTCCAGGGTGTACCCCGCCTCTCGCCCGTAGCCAGCTGGGATAGGCTCCAGCTTGCCTGCGACCCTGTAGAACAGGATAAAGCGGCTACAGATAATGAGATGAGATGAGATTTTCAGGGCACTTTTCTGCTTTCTGTGACATTTCTGGAAAACAATTGTTTAAACTTAGAACACTGGCTGTTTTCTACTGATACACTATTGAAAAAGAAATAAAATAAAAAACATCAAAGAAAGAATGTAAAAGCTTTTTGCACAGCACTGTACTGTAGCTTGAAACAATACGACATCAAATTTAAATGTAAATAATGACGTTGTTTCTTGCACTAGCAGGAAAATGATCAAGACAGTTTTGAATTTGGGTTCTAAATGATAGGAGTGGAATGACCAAGCAGCTATAAATAAGATAAAAATCTGTTCCAGGTTTTTAAAATGATCTGAAGTTAAATCACAATGATGTGAGAAAGGATATAAATATATAAATCTGTCCTAGTATCCTTTCTGACATCAGTTAAGGTAATACTCATGAAATTTACCACCAAATTCATCCTCAGGGTAGTATCTCACTGGGCTGCAACAGCCTGCAACTAGTTGGAGATGCAACAATTGCGATAAAATATGCGAATTGGTGACAATTTTTCATTTGGAATCACACTGAATTGATATTCGCATATTCTATCGAAATTGTGTCGTCTCCAACTAGTCGCAGGCTGTTGCAGCCCAGTGAGATACACTCGCACTTCCTGTCTCACGGAAACTGACTTGAGAAGGGTTTGTGACAGCTTTGCGATACCAGCGACGCATTTGCAGCTATTTTGAGAGAAATTTTGTCGCACGAATTTTTTGAACATGTTCAAAATTTCAGCGACGAAGGAGCGACACTTTGCGACTCATGCAAGGAAATTGAGAAGCCCCGCGAATGTTTCAGGACACTTTTGAAACTCTCTCGCAAATGACTTTCACAATTTGTAGCAAGCTGTCGCAGCCCAGTGAGATGCTGGCTTCAGGTAAAAACTGTAGTATTCGTGTTGTAGTCCTTGAGACTGTTCCCAAGACCACTTTTTGAAGGTCTCGGTCTCATTTCAGAATCGACTGCATTTTTACTTGGTTTTGTCGCAGTCTCAGACATTTCAAGACCGGTCAAGACCACAACTGCAGGGATTTCACTAAATTGCCTGTGCACTGTCGGATTTATTTGTGAACATCATTACTGTGATTGGATATAACATTTCCTGCTTCAAATGCGACTAATAACATGACTCGTTGCTAAATTGGAATTTTTCTTCCTGTTAATGGCTGTCACTCCTTCCCACCCCCTTCAAGGTGAATGTACACACTGCACCCTAGCGCTGTACTGATTTGTTGATGTGCTGCCCTTATCTGTTCATCTCCAGTGATGCAGCCATGGACTTAAAGCTACATTCACATTGCAAACCTTATTTATGTTTATTCATTCATTTCAAATCTCATGAATGAACACCATCAGCAATGATCCACAGTGCATTTATATAAGAACACAAGTCATCACACACATGATTAGTTGTGCTGTTCAGAAGCAGCTTATCACCTGTTAATCATCATCATCATCACTCTCTCTCTCTCACACACACACACACACACACACACACACACACACGGACAAAGAGACTGGTAGAGAGAGAGTGACAGACAGAGAGATGAAAGAGAGAGCGACAAACAAAAAGAGAGGGAGAGAGCTGTTATTTTGCTTAAATTCAGTTTCATCATCAGTGTGCTATGAGAACACTGAAGTAAAAAAGTCTGATTTACTGATGCCTGTGTGTTACAGTGGGCAGTGACATCAATGTCATGCTGGGTGAATGACAATTCAGTTATTACACCTGTTATTACATCTGTTATTAGACACATATTATACTTGTTACTACACTCTTATTACACCAGTTATCATTATTACGCTCATTACCATTGTTATTACACACTTATTACACATGTTACTATTTTATTATTTCACCATCAGTTCATGCATCATCTGTTATTACACCTGTTATTACACTTATTACATTTGTTATTACACCCATTATATATTGTTACATTGTTATTACATTGCTAAAGTGCATGGTTTGTTATTACGCCTGTTATTTCATTCTTATTACACCGCAATTACATTATGTTGTTACTACACCTATTATTGCATGATATTACATTGTTATTACACCTGTTATTACATAGCTTATTACATGTGTTATGTGAAGGAAATTTAATGAACGAACATCATTATTCTCTGTGTTTCTGTATGTTAAGCTCAAGGGACTTAGTGTACTGAGAAAAGTTATTTTTCCAATGCTGTAATCGCTTTTCTGTGGCCTTGGTGGTAATGAGCAGGGTGCTTGAGTTCGTCCTAACTATGCATCTTCTCATGACGTAACCACCTTTCCTGACCTCGGTGGTGATAAGCAGGGAGCTTGAGCTCTCCCTAACTTGCATCTGTCTGCACGTACCAAAGCATGCCAGGTGCACTCATTAGCAAAACTTCAAAGAAAATCTTGGGCCAATCACGTGAAGACACAAGCAGTGAGCAAATGCCTTTAGAAGTATAATAGATACAGCCAAAAAAACAACTCAGAGCGCGCGCGTACTCTCACATCACTAGAGGTGATGTTCTGCTTTAATTTTCTTTCTTTCCTATCTTATATTCCTTTATATGATTTACTATAATAAATAACTGAAAAGACGACTGCTAAGCGTTCTGAAGTGTTTACTGAAAATTTCCATTAGTTATTAAACCATTATTGCATTGTTACCATATTACACCTATTAGTGCATGTGTTATTGTTTAATTGTTACACATTAATTTTATTACAGCCTAGATATACATATTATTACACTTGTCATTATACCTGTTATTACACTGCATATTAATTGGTGAACAAATAATTTGATTTATTTTTTTCACCGTGCGGTTTCCATCAAATCCTGCGCTCTGATTGGCTGGCGAGCGGGTCCGTATCCTACGGTATGGACCCCAGTTATGAACCCTTGTTACCTCTGGTGACTTGCTCGTTCACAACAACAACAAACATAGTAGCATTTTTGGTCAACATTTATCTTTTTTTTATAAGATTTACTTAAGATTATCAAAAATCTTATAAATTTTTGCCAGCATTTCTCAGGAAAATAGCATTAATTTTACATCATGGATAGCGATAACGACAGTGTTCACAGTGAAAGCGAGTTTCACTACCCTGAGGAAGAAGAAATAAAATAAAACATTTCAGGAGAAACCTAAAAACTTCTAACTGTTGCTAACGCCGAGCAAAAACATGGCTGAATCCTGAATGACTCAGTTTTGTATAAATAGGGGACTACATAGGCAGCAAAATGTAGTTTTTTTCCTGCCATGGAAGTGCACTTGTATACTAAGGAGGAAGCAATTTGCATTACAGCCGTGAACGAGGATTCAAAATAGCATTAATTTTACATCATGGATAGCGACAACGACAGTGTCCACAGTGAAAGCGAGTTTTACTACCCTGAGGAAGAAGAAATAAAATAAAACATTTCAGGAGAAAGCTAAAAACCTCTAACTTGCTAATGCCGAGCAAAAACATGGCTGAATCCTGAATGACTCCTATTTGTATAAATAGGGGACTACATAGGCGGCAAAATGTAGTTTTTTTTTCCTGACATGGAAGTGCACTTGTATACTAAGGAGGAAGCAATTTGCATTACAGCCGTGAATGAGGATTCAAAATTGTACCTCGGCTCAGCCCTTTCGGGCGCTCTCATTTTCTGTTAGAATTTGGTAAAGAAAAATATAAATATATTATTTACCAGCTTAAGGTCGGTCCGTATGGTGAAATACCGTGACCTCGGCCTTGAATACTGACCTCGGCCCAGAGGACCTCACTCAGTACTTTCAAGACCTTGGTCACGGTATTTCACCATACGGACCTCCCAGCTGGTAAATAACATATATATATAATTTATACCATCAAATTAACTCATACTTAATGAATTATTTACAGTGTAGAATTAACTCTGCTGAACTCTTGCATTGCATATAGTGTCAAATTAAATCAAAACAACATTTCATTAATATTGAATACCTTTTTATTTGCCACTTAATCACTGTACACTTTAGTGCATTATTTTTTCAAGTGTACCTTAAACTTACATCTGCCAACTAATTACTCACACCATTATTTTACCGAGTGTATGCTAATTCTATTTCATTCCCCCTTGTATTTGATATCGTATTTTACTCCGTTTTAATAGCCTTACTGTAGATTCTATATTTGATCATTTCTTTAAGCCCAGGTGTTGTGAGTGTGTATGTGTGTGTTTTGGATATCTGCTACACGTTGTATATACACAGTAATGTGCAAAAGGTTTTCCCCCTCCCCGATCCTATTGTACAGTAGATGTTTCTTTGAGGACTTGTGCATTACTGAGTCAGTACAAAAAAGTGTTCCAGAAAAATATTTGTATGTCAGTAAAAAAAAAAAAAAAAAGCCAGCATATTATCTAAGGGATCACTTTTCATACAACTAATGGGTTTTGCTGCAAAAACTAAGGAAATGTGACAAAGTCTCCAGAAGAACTGTGGCTGGTTCTGGAAGGTGCTCAGTAAGAAGCTCAGTAAAACTTACAGCTCATTTCTTTCTAACACTGTACAATGTTTTTGTACCTCAGACTATTACTTGCTAAAAAAAGCAATGTTGTCACGCTTTAAGTTTATTACTGTTTACTGCTCCTTATTGTATTTCTGTTTAACAAAATGTGAAAACAAATGTTTGGTAAAATGTTTAATTTCATTATTTTTGAACGCATCCTTCCTCTAGCATTACACTGTAAAAAATGTCCGTAGAATTAACAGTGAATTTATGTAAAATCATGACATAAAAAAACTAAATACAAAAACAATGAAGCAGTGTGTAATTTACATCAATATACTGTAAAACTCCTAACCAAATACCACTGTTAATTTAACACTAAGAATATGTTGAATTGATCATATTTTTTTGTAGAATTTACAAATTGTTGTAGTTTAAACACAGACAAACTGTAATACTAAAACAGAATGTGATAGTTAAAATTACATCATTGCCCTGTTAAAAAAAATATAAAAATGTCAGTAGAGGCTCTCCGGCACATTTCGTAAAACTCTAAATCAAATAAAATATTTGTTTAGTAGATCATTGCTTGTAACCATCATTTTGGAGCCACAAAAACCAATAATCGAGAACACTCGCAATTCATTCCTAGATGATTTTTTATTGTACAATGAATATCCATAAAATTAACAGTTATGTATTGATTATTGTACATTGAATACCTGTAAAATTTACATTTAGTTATCATTAATTGTATATGGAATCCCAGTGAAATGTACAAGTTATTCTGTAATGTTGCTTACATTTCACTGTATTTTTAACACGATTATTCTGGCAACCACAGCTGCCAGTGTTTTTCCGTAAAAACAATGGATTTTTTTTTTTACAGTGTATATTACTTGAGAGTGGTCTTGGTCAGATGTTTCCAGAGCATTGCACCAGCAGAGTCACCGTCAAACTCAAATGCATGTCATTCTTTCTAAATGGTTACGTCTGACATATACATCCTGACTGATATATGACTTATGGTTTATGTTTAAGGCCTATTTGTAAATTTGAAAATTGAATGATGGAGAACAGCTCAGAGTAGCACTGTAGTACTTGAGACCGGTCTTGGTCTCAAGACCGGTCTCAAGACAACTTTTTGAAGGCCTTGAGCTTGTCTTGGAATCGACGGCAGTTTTACTCAGTCTTGTCTCTGTTTCAGACACAGAAGACTCTGGCTTGGCAAGCCTGCGGTAGATGAAGTGTGCTCTTGATAGACGCAGACAGCCTCGTAAGAGGCTGGCAACTGGCAGGCCTATTGGCCTACAGAGTGTCAGGATAAAATAAATTTTAATCAAAATATTATGAAACAGATAAATCCTTTTGCTAAACTCCAGCATGGCTTGGGCTTGAGTATCACTCAAAGCTCTTGGGGATGATGATTTTGATGGATGAGGTTGCACTGTCTTGACTTAAACCATATTGGCTCTATTATTCCAGGTGCAAATCATTTGGGCTAAACCACAGGAGCACTCACTACCCTCTACCTCCTCACCGGGATGCCAAAATACACTCACTACCCCTAAATGCAAGCACAGGCCAAACTCAAAGTAGATTACCACACCTGTCCTCAGTAAGCAGCCTCAGATCTGCTAAGGATTAGGAGCTTCAGACAGCTGAGGCCGTCTTTTATCAGTTAGTTTAGAGTTAAATACTTAATACTTACTCTTGTTTTACTTTTTTATTTTAACAAAAGCATATAACTTTGTTGATACAGTTCATGACATGATGATGTACTTGCATATATTTTCTTTACTGTCAGTCACTGGCAGACAATCTGAACTCGACTATCATCCATCCATCCATCCATCCATCCATCCATCCATCCATCCATCCATTATCTGTAGCTGCTTATCCTGTCCTACAGGGTCGCAGGCAAGCTGGAGCCTATCCCAGCTAACTATGGGCGAGAAGCAGGGTACACCCTGGACAAGTCGCCAGGTCATCGCAGGACTTTTATTATTGAATGAAAAACATTAAATTTTTACAGTTAGGCAGATCAGATGCTCGCTAGCCGTGCTGTGAAAATTCCGCATGCAGGCGCTCATCTAAGTTTCCAAATCTGTCATTGCTTAATTCTTGAATATTTTCTATCGTAAATACCATCATTAAAAAGCTTATAATCTCTGCTTTCCAAAGACATTTATCTCATTAAGATTTGTTCAGTACTTTGGGAGTAACGGCAGGTTGAAGGTGGTACAACACAGTAAAAACTCTGCTCACGTGACATCGGGAAACTGCCGGTGCTTTTTGAGTCATGGGAAAGCAGTAAGGCTCTCTCTCTCTCTCTCTCTCTCTCTCTCTCTCCCCTGATCGGTTTCCGACTGGATTACTCATGAATATCAATCAGATAACTTTTATAGGGCTGTTCTCTGGCTCTCACTGTTTCTGATGAAGTTTTCAGCAAATTTTTCCGTCAGCTAGTTTTGATGTTATGATTCACGGCAGACTTTGAGGTGAGTTTTCGTAGCTTTACCTACTTTTTTTTTTTTTCAAATCAAACTGATTCATGTAAATACATAACTATTTTAGAATATAGCTGTAGTTGTTTTGATGAATATCATTGAGATCTTAGTGGCCGGAATGATCTTTTAAAAAACCGGAAGTCAGAAATGTGAGTGTCAATTTCAGTTCAATTAACTGGAACTGTTTATTGGATGTGGATCACACAGTGTTTTTTTTTGAGGTTCGCCTAGAAAGTTGTGAATCTTAATTGAAATAATCATTTATATTCTTTCATATAAACACTCGTAGACCCTACTTTTGAGAAATACAAAGGCCTACAGAGCACAAAGAGGGTATTAGAAATAATCTTTTATTACTCTTTTACTGAGTTTACCGATTTAATCTTTTACCTAATTAGCATAATTAATACTAATTAAATACTAACTTGCATAACTGTTTTTTTTTTTACTAATTTTTCAAACTTTGTATTCAGAATACAACCATCTATGTGCCTGTTAATTTCCATGTACATATATTGAAAAACAGAAAAGTTATTAAGAAAAAAACATTTGATCTCATTGGTTAATGAGGCCCATTTTGGACCATGTGATCACCATACAGAATATTACGGCAGCTTTCTAAAAATTAAGCCGTTTTTTCAATCTTTGATTTGTAATATCTCAAGAACGGATAAACATACTTCAATTCTGTAAAAAGTTTGTTGTTCTGCATTCAGTTCTGAATTCAGTGAGAGCAGTTTCAAACACCTGATATGCTTACTACAGTATTAAAAAGGAGCTTGCTTTAAAAAAAAATCGCTACTATGGACAGAATATAAACAACTAAAGGAGGAAGTCATATGTGGGATATAAATTCCCAAGTACGGATTTTTTTATTGCAGAATTAAAGCCGTTACCTTCATTCTCATGGCTCTCTCTGCCTCCAGTTCCTCCTCCAGTTCCTCAATACGGAGCTGCAGATTGAAGAACAGAAGTAGATGAGGTCAATCTCGTCAGACTCCGATGTTCGATTTCACACCATCAAAAAAGGACACTCGATCAGTGCAATGAGACAACGTAATCTGACGCACACCATACTAATTTGTGCTCGTACTCCATCTGCTTCAGCTTATTCACGTTTAGAATAAAATTCTGGTCAGAAACTGTTCTCTGTTCCCAGGATAAATGTTTAGTCTATCAGCTTTGCCAATGCAATTGCAGTGTATTGTCCTATAAAGTGTGCTGAAGGGGTTGCCATATAAAGAGCAGCACTGCGGTAAAGAACTCTTTTAGTCCTGCATACCGGTGGCTTTTAACACAGGGTGCAATTTAGTGCAGGAATTTGTTTGCCCACTGTTTGTATCTGTAGAATGCCTCGAAGTCAGTATTTGCTCCTCACAGGTCATCATATTATGTTATATTAGAACTGCATTTCTATTAATTCTGCTCTGTGATGACAAAAAAAAAAATCCTGATTTTAAAAATGTCACATTCAAAACTAATTCTAAGGACGAAAAAAAGCTTTCAGTTCATATCCATCCGAATTGTCTCCAGGTGTAAGATAAGGTCACTAATCACTGCAATCATGCAGTGTGCAACCACAAAGAAACCCAAACCACATGAGACCTGCTGCAGTTTTTGTAACAATATCACACAAGGTCAAGTTCTTAAAGCACCCAGGATCATACTTTCTTTGGAACAGCACCGGATTTTCACCCCATGCACCGAATCTGGTATATCTTTGTCAAAAGTTTAGCTTCTTATCCTGTTCCTGAACTGAATGCTGAAACAGTTCAATGTCAGAGGTGTTCTCAGGTGTAAAACCTGCACCATGATTCAAATTTATGTAAGAGTATATAAATGAATAGCTTTTTTTTTATTAATAGCCTGTGGCACACAATTGCCTTTTATTATCTCTAGAGGAAGCATCTCTGACACGTTATATCGCTGGAGGATGTCTCATAACGTACATCCTGATGAAAAGTCAACAACCTGCATGTATGTGCATGCCCACACACACACTTGTGTGTGTGCCGATCGAACTCAAAACCAACATTCAAGCATGATTCACTTATAACCGTATACCTCAGCAAAAAATAACTAACAGTTAAAAAGCACATGGATAGAACAAGCAGAAACTCACATGCCAGCGCAGAACCTCGGCAGAGAGCACAGCCATGGCCAAGCAGCAGTCAGACCAAATCAAACTAGCGCATACGAATGCAGAGACGCTCACACACACATACACACAGGGGCTTGATTCACTGCACTGAAAGAAAACTCCACACCCCCTTTAGACTCCTTAGAAAAACTGCTGCTTCCTGCTGTGCACAAACTGCTGGTTTAAAGAACTTCTGCACAGATTTCATCCACGTCACTAGGAAATTCTGCTCAGATGGCATAAACCCTGCTATTAATCAATTGTCTCACTTGACATAATTACACTTCCGTATGGATTCCTATGGTTAACCATCATCATAGGATATAAACTGATAGCACATGGGTCTACGGGACATTCAGTAGTGTAGGGAAATGTATGCTCCATGCTGAGCCGGGAAAGAAATCCTGAAGCTTACAAACAGTTTTGGCAGAGAGGCCAAACTCTGACCTGAACCTGCTGACGCAGGCCGAGCCACCTTCCCTTGCTTATCCTGGGTGCCTTCTTTATAGTCAGGAGAATACACATTTTTCATGTGCAACACACTTGCTCGTCTAACTGGCTGATAACAGGATTTTTCTTCAAATCCACGGAAGAGAAAATTGGACAAAAATGTATATTTTTTGAACACCGAAGTCGACAACTCAAGTTGCGTAGATGGCGAAATTCAACCGTAAACATTGCACGCTGAAAAATAAGCCGAGATAAGAAATGTTAACCTACAGTCCATAAAAAGACTCCACCTGAACGGGTTTGATCGGTTGATTAACTAAAATAACACAGTGGTGGGGCTCCTGTCAAACCAGCTTAGCTTTTGTGCTTTCCAGGTCCACCTAAGCTGTGATTAATGGAGAGTTGTCCATAAAGCCTGCATTGTGTAATATAGATAATGCCCTGGCGTTACGTGAAAACACGTCTACCTGCACTGACACTCGGATCCTGTTTCAGCTGTACGTGCACAAAGAGCCTCTATGTTCTGAGTTTGGAAGAAAAAAAACCCTCCTTGATCAGAGAGGTATTGTAGTGCACACTTTGTCACTTTCTGGATCTCTGCCTCGTCTATCTTGTCCTTCGGTGCAACTCAGATATAAGGGCAGGTGGTAAAACCCAATGAGAAATCATTTGAGAAATACCCAGATATAATGAAAAACATATAAATATATTATGAATATTTGGACAATCATCAAATGAACAAAATGTCTGAAATCCAACAGTCCACTTAGTGAAACACAGGGTGAGAGATTACAGTTAAGTGATAGTACAGATAATAGGTCAAAATCGTACACAGTTAAAAGTGGAAGTATGCAGTAAATATGTACTCAAGTGAAAGAAAAAAAGAAGCTACTTTTAAACGTATTCAATCAAAAAAGTCAATGTTTTTCAATCATGAAGTTAATGTTATGTTTTCACGTGAATAGTAACTTTTATTACTTACCCAAAAATGATTTTTTTTTGTTTGTTTTAAAGCAACTACACCAATTTACCTGAACACATCCTTCGATCTCTGTAAGTTTGCTGTTCATATGGATAACTCCCGCTACATAGTTTACAAATGAATTGCTCAGAAGTAAAAATATCCTGTAAATAACCAATATTGGCCATTATCTAGAATTTTACTCGCCCGTCAGGCCATTTGAAGTTAGTTACTTGAATCAATGCTAGCCACACCTAACATTAGCAAAGAAAACAGGCTAACAAATACACCCAGTGAATGTTAGCTTAAAGCTTGACTAAACAGAGTCTTTTGGATTTGATGAGATGCCTTTATATATTATATATATGAATACTAGCTCCAACCCGGTGCCTTATCTATATTCAAATGGGTTTACGGTTATTCAGCACAAAAAAAGTCTTTTAGCATAAATCTAAAGTCTTTTAGCACAAGTTCTGAAGTCTCTTAGCACAACTCTAAGTTCTTTAGCACACGATCCAAGAACACTTTCATCATTATTATGAATACTTTCTGATCATGTTTAAAGATGTTTGATGGATTTTTGTAATGAAAGTTGCCGAGATTCCGATTGAAAACAAGCAATTGTATTTCCCCACTCCGCCATCTTGAAACTGCCATGTTTGATCTACTTCGTATGTTAGTCACCAATCCTCCCTTCAAATTATTTAACACAGCACGTACCCTGACACAGTACACCGCGACAGCCAACTTCCAGGTTTGTTTTGTCTTTATTAAAGTCTCATCTCATCTCATCTCATTATCTCTAGCTGCTTTATCCTGTTCTACAGGGTCGCAGGCAAGCTGGAGCCTATCCCAGCTGACTACGGGCGAAAGGCGGGGTACACCCTGGACAAGTCGCCAGGTCATCACAGGGCTGACACATAGACACAGACAACCATTCACACTCACATTCACACCTACAGTCAATTTAGAGTCACCAGTTAACCTAACCTGCATGTCTTTGGACTGTGGGGGAAACCGGAGCACCCGGAGGAAACCCACGCGGACACGGGGAGAACATGCAAACTCCGCACAGAAAGGCCCTCGTCGGCCACTGGGCTCGAACCCGGACCTTCTTGCTGTGAGGCGACAGAGCTAACCACTACACCACCGTGCCGCCCCTTAAATTATATCATATTTATTATTGACAATTTGCTAATTTGATAAAGAAGGAAAAAAGTGAAGTGAAATTTACAAGATGATAAGAGTTTAAGGAAAGCTTTTGTTTGTTCTTTATTTACGTGAAATGGACTTTTAATAATTTGAGTAAGTTTTTGTAGCTACTGCCTCATATAGAGGCTGTAGCCACTATGTCATTCAGTGTAACAATCGCGCACTGCGCACGCGCATACAGGTGTTCCTATTAAAATGGCCGGTGAGTGTATATAATTTGGTTCACCATTTGAAATAAATGGACTAGACTAAAGAAATCACTTTCAGACATGTTTATGCTTATTACAGAAGGAAAGTGCGTTCCACTGAGCTCTAGCGCTGGGCCTTTTCCAGGAAATAAGAGTTTGAGTTATGTGTATGTCAGCCTCAGTTTGGAGGTTTCAGTTTTGAAAACCGTAAGAGGTAAGAGTAGAATAATATAAAGTACAACAGACACTTGGTATATTTTACTTCTGTCATTTTTAAATTGTTCATTTTTGGGTTACGCTTCATTTTTGTGGTTACTGCCTCATAGAGTAAATATATATGCTAGATTTACTGTATGGACATGGTATCAGAAAACAGTTTTATTTATAAGCAGTAGCCACATGTATCTATTAGGGTACTTATTTTTAGGAATAGATTCTGCTCTTAGTTGGCAAAACATATTGTCAGGCAGGGCAAGAGACATAATCCTCCTGTTAATTAATTCGGCAAATGCACAATTGAGTCGGTTGAATTTGTGATATGATCAGAAATGATTGATGTTATCTATGAAGGTGCCCACAATTCAAGGTTTGTTATGGCTTAACTACAAATATCCAAAGACACAAAAGAATTGGATTTTCAGTCCACGTTTCAGGGATCAACAACTGATCCTTAAAGTGCATATCCTGGACCAATTTCGTGGTTTTTTTTATATGAAAGTATGTCCCTTTACACACTCATCCAGAAGGGTAATTTTGCACAAGGCCGTCTGTCTACAGCAGAAAAAAATAAAATAACAAAATGCGTCTGGAAAAATCCCAAGGGAGTCTGGAGCCAGATTTGTGACGTCACGTGTGGATCCACCAGCAGGCTGTGCGAGCTTGCACGGTTTCAGTGCACAGCCTGTGTAGACCAAGTTTAGCAGCGAGTGATTTTGCATTGAAATATGGAATTGTCGCCTGAGCTTCTAAACCCATGGATTCGTGTATCAATGCTCATCTATCTATTGTTACATAAATCATATTTTTTTCTAATTACTATTATGTATTTATATATTTCTTCATTTAGAAGAGTACTGGCTACTTTAGAAGAAAGAGTTCATAAGCTACACACATGGAATCGGCTAAACAGGGTTGTATATACATTTAATGTGTTTGACAGGTCCCAAGATCTCAAGCCCTGACATGCATATCCCTTGATACATGTGAAGTAAGTGTATGATCGCCCAGCACTTTCGTGTTGTTTACTTTTGTGTGTCAATAAATAACATTATCCGTGTACCACACAAACACAGGAACACCTAATTTAGGGTATAGTCTCTCTTATTTCTTACCCTGGCAACAGTGAACTTGTGAATTGGCAATTTTCTTGGTCTTTTTCTCGGCTCTGCTTTGGTCCTTGGCTTTTTCCGGGTGCCTCGCATGAAGCGCTCCCATTTCTCTCTCATTGTCCGGTCTTTTGGGAAACGATGAGTACTAATCCCATCAAGATTGGTGTTGCTACACCCTCCTACGATACATCTGTTAACCATTTTAATAATTACGCGATAACGTTGAAGAAATTTGCAGAAAACCACCAAATCGTTTTCTCATAAACAAACCAGCGCTGACGTAGAATTCAGAGGGAGGCGTCCCGCACGCGACGTCATGAAAATCAGTGTTTGCTGGGAAATCCAAATGGCAAGTTTTTTCAGAGGCGGACCAATTCGCCTCAAATGGCTTGATTTCAACTTAATTTTTCTGGTATTGTGCAAGGTAAAAACATTGCACAAAATGGAGAATTACATTGATCTTGCTCCTGAATTTACCCGTGATATGCACTTTAACATGGACAGCAGCAGAAATTCCAACTTCCAGTCCCTAAGCAATCATAATAAACCCCTTCCTATATCAAGATGAGTATTTTTTAAAATTATTATTGTGACCATAATCCAGAGTTGTGCTAAAGAACATAAAGTTGTGCTAAAAGACTTTTTTGCTAAATAACCAGATACCATTCAGATGCACACAGATAGTTGGAGCATTAACTACATGCTACTATATAGAATGAGATGGTCAAATTGGCATGATTCTTGATATTTTTTCAACATTAAATGACATTAATTTTATGCTAAACTAAAACGATTGGATGCTAAACTTAGCCCATTGAATTGATATACAGCGTACACTACCGTTCAAAAGTTTGGGGTCACCCAGACAATTTTGTGTTTTCCATGAAAAGTCACTTTTATTTCCCACCATAAGTTGTAAAATGAATAGAAAATATAGTCAAGACATTTTTCTGGCCATTTTGAGCATTTAATCGACCCCACAAATGTGATGCTCCAGAAACTCAATCTGCTCAAAGGAAGGTCAGTTTTATAGCTTCTCTAAAGAGCTCAACTGTTTTCAGCTGTGCTAACATGATTGTACAAGGGTTTTCTAATCATCCATTAGCCTTCTGAGGCAATGAGCAAACACATTGTACCATTAGAACACTGGAGTGAGAGTTGCTGGAAATGGGCCTATACACCTATGGAGATATTGCACCAAAAACCAGACATTTGCAGCTAGAATAGTCATTTACCACATTAGCAATGTATAGAGTGGATTTCTGATTAGTTTAAAGTGATCTTCATTGAAAAGAACAGTGCTTTTCTTTCAAAAATAAGGACATTTCAAAGTGACCCCAAACTTTTGAACGGTAGTGTAGTCATTGGCTGGATGACAAGAAGAGACCTTCGTGATGAGTACTCTAAAGGCCTAAATAACAATGTAAAGAGTAAAAAGTTGTATGCATTAGATCAGTAAAGTATAAATACACCAAAATAGTACTTAAGTATAGTAATGAAATACAGCGACTCAAGTAGTTTCCACCTCTGCTTCGAACAACTTTGCCACCTCGTTGGGTTTTCGCTATGTCATGTTCATTAATATCTTTACACCGACGGTGACATCATACCTCGGCAAATAGCACCTAAATATGAGACCAGTGTTCATTTATCAGCAATATCCTACCACAATATCAAAATAAAAAAGAAAGCATGGACCTGCTCCATTACGTAACACTGCAAGGACAGAGAAGGTGCGACATTCATGAAAAGCATGTCACAATTTCATGGCACACAGAGTGATTAACAGAGGTTATACTAACACAGCAGCTAACACAACTTTCAGCACTTTAATTTAAAGAAGTAAAGATTTGCAGCTGAAACATAGAAAACAATACCTGTAGGGAAAAAAATGCCAAACACTTGGTATTTGTCCATTTTTGATACAACACTGTCTGAAATACTGTATATCACAATTAACAGTTGTACCACAAAATCAAGTCGTACATGAGCTGATAGCTGACGACGCACATACTGTAGCTCCGAGTCGGCTATAAGCCATGTACGATGAGATTGAGTGGAATAACTATTTTATTCAATCCACACTCACTGGATTTTGAGAAACAGAGCATTTTTATTTTTTGCAAATCCGATAAATAAAAACTTTATACAAAATGTCCGACAAAATCATTTCCACTTAGAATGTAAACAAACCAGCAAAATGACAGTAGCAATTTGTGTAAAATGCTATAATAATAATAATAATAATTATTATTATTATTATTATTGGGGTGGCACGGTGGTGTAGTGGTTAGCGCTGTCGCCTCACAGCAAGAAGGTCCTGGGTTCGAGCCCCGGGGCCGGCGAGGGCCTTTCTGTGCGGAGTTTGCATGTTCTCGCCGTGTCCGCGTGGGTTTCCTCCGGGTGCTCCGGTTTCCCCCACAGTCCAAAGACATGCAGGTTAGGTTAACTGGTGACTCTAAATTGACCGTAGGTGTGAATGTGAGTGTGAATGGTTGTCTGTGTCTATGTGTCAGCCCTGTGATGACCTGGCGACTTGTCCAGGGTGTACCCCGCCTTTCGCCCAGCTGGGATAGGCTCCAGCTTGCCTGCAACCCTGTAGAAGGATAAAGCGGCTACAGATAATGAGATGAGATGAGATTATTATTCTTGAAAAAAGAGAAAAAAAAGATACGTTCTCACCATCAAATACTTTTATTACATATTTTGTTGCTTTTTTTTGTATTTTTGGGGCTCTTCTTCTTCTTTAAGTTTTTTTTTTTTTTTTTGATGGTTGGCAAACCAACCTAAAAAGGTGGATTACCGCCACCGACTGGACTGGAGCATGGAACAGGAGATATTTGGGGGGGGACTATATTCTTTTAGCTATTTCTGTTTCTTTTAAATACTTGATAATTCTTAGGGTTTTGTTTTTGAGTAGAGTTTTTCTTTCGTTCTCGGTCGGTTCAGCAACACGCGCCGCCATTTTGTTTTTCTCTACTCACGGTCTATGAGCTGATAGCGCAGTACTAGAGTAGCCAGTCAGAGCACGTGATTGCTCATATCTAGTGAATGTGGATAGAATAATACAAATTATTTTAATCTTAATGAGAACCGGGAATAGAAATGGACTGCCTCATAGATCCTGCGATCCTGGTTCCATCCTCAGCTCAGGTTCTGTTCTTCCTGTATAAGCAGGGATTTCCTCCAACCACCCAAAAACATATCATTAGGTGGACTGACTATAATAAACAGCCCCTGGGTATGAACGAGTGTGTGAATGTGTGTGTATGGTGCCCCGCAGTGGACTGCCGTACCATCCAGGGTGTGTTCCAACCTCACTCATAGATCCACTGTGACTCTTGACCAGGATAAAGTGCTTACTGAAGATGTCATGAAAATAAATGACTGGATTTAAAGACTTTTGCTTGGTGACACGTTCTGCAGTTTATTCTGCAGAGCTGACTATTTTGCCTTATTTATTATTATCGCACTGCAGACGTATAGCTGGATGTCTTGAAGTTGCATTTCAGGGCTGGCTTATAGTGAAGGATTAGCATTTGTTGTTAATTCCTGTGAAAGTAATTCACTGAGATTTTTCTCATTATGCTGTAGTTTTCAACAAAGTTGTAGTCACAGACATATATTTAAAAAAAAACAATCAATATAATTTATACAATTGTACAAAAAGCAAATAATTGTAATTTATTTAATAAGATTTCATGTGGGGCGGCACGGTGGTGTAGTGGTTAGCGCTGTCGCCTCACAGCAAGAAGGTCCGAGTTCGAGCCCCGTGGCCGGCGAGGGCCTTTCTGTGTGGAGTTTGCATGTTCTCCCCGTGTCCGCGTGGGTTTCCTCCGGGTGCTCCGGTTTCCCCCACAGTCCAAAGACATGCAGGTTAGGTTAACTGGTGACTCTAAATTGACCGTAGGTGTGAATGTGAGTGTGAATGGTTGTCTGTGTCTATGTGTCAGCCCTGTGATGACCTGGCGACTTGTCCAGGGTGTACCCCGCCTTTCGCCCGTAGTCAGCTGGGATAGGCTCCAGCTTGCCTGCGACCCTGTAGAACAGGATAAAGCGGCTAGAGATAATGAGATGAGATGAATGAGATTTCATGTGTTTTTTTAGCCCAATATGTTTAGAAAATTCAATTTTGAGCCAAAAAAAAAAAAAAGTCCCCTTCAGTGCTTCTCTACCTTTTACATTCTTGAAACGTGATCTATTTCTTACCTTCTGAAAATCTTTGACCGGTCAATTTTCCAAAGACCGTACCATAGTGTGTCTATTTTCAAATTTACTTAAGAGGGATTTACATTAGAGAGATCATTATCAGGTCAAACTGTACGTTCTTAGGGATGTTTTAGCTATCTCGGAGCACAAGAAGGGAATGTCGAGAGGCACAGGCTCACAAATCAGAGCTCGGGACCTTAGGAGCGCTGAAAGACAGGAATGCTTGCTGTCTCCTCAGACGCCTCACCTGCGACTCCTTATTCTTCTTCTGGAGCCCTGCACTCAGTGCCTCCTCAGCCTCCAGCCGGCTGCTGGTGTCACTAATCTCCACATCTCTCCTGACAGGACACAGAGGAGGGGAAGGAGAATGTGTGAGAGAGAGATGTGTGATGTTAGCTAACGGATGCAATACGCTTTGAGAAGCGTCATCACGTGTCTCAGCTGAAAGATTATAATAATGTCAGTGAAATACTGTATCATCCATTAAGACAAGGAGAAAAAAAAATCTCAACACTGTAAAAAAAATATTTGTTGTTTTAACTTAAAGTTAGTGCAAGGGCTGCCTTAAAATTTTGAGTTCACTGGAATTCACATCTCATCTCATCTCATTATCTCTAGCCGCTTTATCCTTCTACAGGGTCGCAGGCAAGCTGGAGCCTATCCCAGCTGACTACGGGCGAAAGGCGGGGTACACCCTGGACAAGTCGCCAGGTCATCACAGGGCTGACACATAGACACAGACAACCATTCACACTCACATTCACACCTACGGTCAATTTTAGAGTCACCAGTTAACCTAACCTGCATGTCTTTGGACTGTGGGGGAAACCGGAGCACCCGGAGGAAACCCACGCGGACACGGGGAGAACATGCAAACTCCACACAGAAAGGCCCTCGCCGGCCCCGGGGCTCGAACCCGGACCTTCTTGCTGTGAGGCGACAGCGCTAACCACTACACCACCGTGCCGCCCTGGAATTCACATAGTAAGTTAAATTGTTGTGAACTTACTATATTAATTTCAGTGAACTCAAAATTTTAAGGCAGCCCTTAAGGCAACCCTTGCACTAACTTTTTTAAGTTAAAACAACAAATCATTTTTTACAGTGAAGTCTACTTTTATCCTGGAAAGAATAGACCATTTTTGATTGTTCATCAACCGAATGTACTCGAGGCTAGTATCATATATGGTATAAAACAGAATTCAGTTTATTTCTTATCGTACTTAGACGTTTGCTTGAGGTCTTTTTTTTTTTCCCCCTGGGGATTATCTTTGGATCTGCTATGGTAAGTGCATACTAACAAGCCTGAACAGCTCTGAGGGCCTGAAGGCCGTTCACGCATCAAAGCTGAGATAACGGCCCTCCAAGCAGATATCATGTTATAGCAACCACAAGGCATCCAAACATCTGTTTTTCAGCAGAACTAAGACATCGACATCTTCCATCTGTTTATGCACAAAGACCTCCTTTCAACTTTACTTGAGGAAACTCCGGTGGATTTTGAAAGGCGTTCGGCTTCCTGAATTAAAGCTCCTTTGTAAGTTAAAACCATTAGACAAATGTTTACTGAAGCGATTTGTCTCTAATGTGTACACTGTGCTGGAAAGTTGAAAAAAGGAGCTCACTTTTTGATGAGCTCCTCCAGGTTGGCTCTCATCTTGCCCAGTTCGCTGAGGTTCTCCATGGTGTTCTTAGTGTCTCCCTCTAACTTCTTCCTGCTCCTTTCCAGCTCACTGCGCTGCTTCCTCTCCTGTTCCAGCTGGTACTCCAACTGACACACACCACAAGGTCATACAGCACACAGAGAGCAGCTTTAACCAGGTTTAACTCTGTAGACTCCCAGAACTCACTGATTAGTTCAGACTGTTAGTTTCACTGTAGTTACAAATTAATTTGCAATCAGTGAGAGATGACGCTCTGGGTATCACTCCTGACATCATCCTAACAACACACCAGACAAATCAAACAGAAGTAACACACGTTTTCTGATGAAGGATACGTGGATAGGGCGTCATAAATGTTGCCGTCCTCACCTCCTCGAGGTATACCTGGAGCTTCGCTTTCTCTTTAGTCAAGAAGTTCACCTTCTCTTCTTCAAACTGGAGGTCTTCAATGGCTTTCTGGGAAAATAAAACACATTTTGGGGTCTGTGCAGCATATGACGCACTAAAGCATCAACTGTGACTCTCAACTGACTTGCTGCCATCTTTGATCCACAGCTGGGATGTGTTCGTTTACCTCAACCATGAAGTCTGTCGGAGGAGGTTTGCAGCTTGATAGCTTAATCAAATCCAACCCTTCAATGCAAATTCCAAGTAGATTCAAAACATCTGACCAAGACATAAACACTAAATTGCATCCTGGATATCATTTTCATTTGACTCAATTATCCATCTGTCTGGCTGAACAGTAAAGGATCTTTACACGCACGCTCAATGGGGTGAGAAAAAAAGCCCAATGCCACAGATCCTAAATTACAGACAGTGATAACCTGGAAAACGGAGTTGCTACTGTTCACAATCTGGCACGCTTTAGTGTACAATATACTCACCGTTCTTCAAAGAAGATAATCGTTGTAGGGGATTTTCTGAGCTGTAAGCGATTACAAGACTGAAAACAGACTGTTCAAGAATATATTCTGTTCATGACCATTTCTCTATTCTATAACGTTTTCTTCTGCTTTTCAACAAATAGCTATCATGGCATACTTATAATAAAGATAAACACCAGCTCAGAATAATTCCCTGGACCTCCTTGTTGCCGAATTGTTCTAATCAGAGGGGAACCGTCAGGGCCTTCTAGGGCTTCAGAGAAGGCCCAAACATATCAGCATTTCAAATATTATGTTTAATTTTTTTCATTCCTTCATTAGTTCACTATAATTATTCTCTTCTTCAGCCCTGCAATGACCTGGCGACTTGTCCAGGGTGTACCCCGCCTCTCGCCCATGGTTAGTTGGGATAGGCTCCAGCTCGCCTGCGACCCTGTAGGACAGGATAAGCAGCTACAGATAATGGATGGATGGATAGATATTCTCTTCTGATTCTAATTTGGCCTCGTTTTCTATCAAATTTCCTGCAGAAATGAAAGGGTTGCTGTCCTGAAAACATTAAAATAGTTATCCAATGAGATTTTTTTTTTTTTTGCTGTTTGTTGTCTTGAGGCTGAGAAGATTTTAGAACCGGCTAACTCATTGGTTAGGACTTCACTGCCGGGACAGAAGGCCATGGCAGTGCATGTTTATGTAGGAAGTGACGGATGAATTAACCAATCCGATTTTGATTTATAGATTAGATTAGATTAGATTAGATAGAACTTTATTGATCCCTTTGGGAGGGTTCCCTCAGGGAAATTAAGATTCCAGCAGCATCATTACAGGATAAACAGAGAATAGAAAATAGAGCAAAAACTTCTAGATAAATTAAATTAAATTAAATTAATTATTTACATATACAAATACAAAAAGAATAAGATATGGGGAAGAGAGGAGGGGGGGAAGGGGCCAGCAGGAGAGGTATTGCACATAATATTGCACATTGTCCAGTATTGCTTTTTGTCAGGCTAGGCTGCTGCTCCTTCCCATCCTCTGTCCTCCTGTTACCCCTCCTCCCTCCACCCCAGAGAGGAGTTGTACAGTCTGATGGCGTGAGGGACAAAGGAGTTTTTAAGTCTGTTCATCCTGTACTTGGAAGGAGCATTCCGTCACTGAACAGACTCCTCTGGTTGCTGATGACGGTGTGCAGAGGGTGACTGGCATCGTCCATGATGTTCAATAGTTTGTCCATAGTCCTCTTCTCTGCCACCGTCACCAGAGTCCAGCTTCGTGCCGACCACAGAGCCGGCCCGCCTGATCTGATAGTGGGAGGGACCAAAAATGTATTGCCTTTGGCTTTCTCAGAGGTCAACGGCAGCTTAACTACGAGTCGGTGCAGCAGTGAAGTCACCTTCCAGTGCTAGCGAATGCAAATAAAGCAGTCAAGCCAGTGATCGAGTAGCACAGGCTAACTACCGAGAAACTAAGATTTCTGTCTCCAGACTCTTCTTCCACATACGTTTGCTACAGTATTTTTCACTCAGATTTAAGTATTCATTTCCCTCTGTAATTTATTTAGTTACTTTTAAAATCAGCATCGACAACTACACACAGTGGAGCTACCTGGCAGTCTGCCGCTAATCTCTTACAAAACCCTTTGCCCTGTTGTTTTTTGGTGTGTCTAGCTAAGTTTTGGCTGAGCTGAAGTCCCAGCTCTAATAGTAACGGTTCACCACTGGTTCTAATTCATGACAAAATGTTTTATTATTTAAACATTTTACTGCCTGTGCAAGAAAGGCACCAAGAGCTCTGGATCCTCTAAAATTCCTATCAAGCAAAGTGAAAGAAGCTGGTCTTCTGCCAATTTGATGTGATCTCAAATCTTAACAGCCTTCAACATGTGTTCTAGATGAGTGACATTCAAGCAGTACAGCAGCCAGGAAACAACTCGCATAGCCGCCTTCTCCCTGGAGTAACCTTGACTCTGAAACGTCAAGCCTGCACTTTCTTACACGTGTCTCTGTGTCCTCTCAGGGAGCAGGGTCCCAGCTACTGTGCTCAATATGAAAAATAGGGCTGTGATCTGGGATAAAGCCCTTAGCTGGAAAATAAATAAATAAATAAATAAATAAATACTCCAAGCATGCTAAAATTTTATCGATGTTTACTGCTATAATTATAATAGCGTTCAATAAATATTTCCTTGGAGCAAGTGTTAATCCAGTTCATTCAGAAATACATCATTGAGAAGCATTTTAAACTGGAAATGTGCAAGAGATTTTAAACCACTTTTATTTATATGAAATTGCGCAGCACTTTGGGCAAAGTCACTTACCTTTAACTGTTTCTTGGCCGTCAACCTGTGAGATTTATCTGCATCGGCATTGGTGTCCATCCATCCATTATTTATACCACTTATCCATCACAGTATCAGAAATAGGGGTACAGTAGGAGTCGATTTCTGTCCCCCAATGTACAATCTACACTAACGTACCCCCTAGGGCTCATTATTGGACCTCAAGGTAACTATGTGTACCTTTTTTTAAGGTCAAAAGGTACATACATGTTCCCAATCAGTATATAAATGGCACAAATAAGTACCTTAGAGGGTACTGCCCCAGTGACAAGCCATTGTACCCCTAAAGGTACAATGATGTACTTTGTTTTCTGAGAGTGCAGGGTTGTGAGTGAGCTGGAGCCAATCCTAGCTGACTTCAGGCGAGAGGTGGGGTACACCCTGGGCAGGTCACCAGCCTAACACAAGGCAATTTAGAGATTGAACCCAGAACCTTCTTGCTGTGATGTGACAGTGCTAACCACTGCACAGAGGTGGACAGTAATGAAGTACATTTACTCGAGTACTATACTTAAGTACACTTTTTGAGTATCTGTCCTTTACTTGAGTATTTTTTTTTTTTGGAAACTTATGACTTTAACTTCACTACATTTCAAAGGCAAATATCGTACTTTTCACTCCACTACATTTCTATCAAGGTCTTCATTACTCGTTACTATGAAGCAGCTTTGAAAGTGGATGTTTTTTTCTTTTCTAAAACGTGATTGGTTTTTCGCAGATGACACTGAGACAGCCTGTGAGTAATCACTAGGGTCACGTCATGTCCATAGACTGTATAAAATCAAGTTCAATGATTTCTCAGCAGCATTATTTAACACGATCAGTTGATGGTAAAATGGAAGGAGGCGGTTCTTCTGGGGAATGCACACACCCATGGCCCATAAACCCATGTTTCAGTTTTCTGAAAGGATTAGAGATTCATTTCATTTTAAATCTTTGCTTTGTTTACCGAAAACGAACCATATCACGGCCTACAAAAACTCACCGTCTGACCTGCGGAAGCATGTTGAGGTCTGTAAACGTTTTATTCCAAGAGATAGCTTGCAAGGAAGTTGTCTGTGCTTTTCGAGCTAGCGATAACGTTGCAATAGCTATGCAGTCTGGTAAGTTACATGACTTTCTATGGATTTGCCCGCCAAGTTGCCGTAGCCCTGTCCATGACTAACGTGAACACATAGCTAGTTAACTTGGACACTGTTAGTTAGCATGTAAAAACGGAGTTACGCGAACATGAATAACGTTAACTTATCTGAAGTCCTTTCAGAAATATGTTTTAGCATAATCTTGCCAAATAAACAAAATGTAGAAATCTTTCTTTTCTAGTAGTGTTAGCTACCCAATATGATTCCGAGTTTGAAAAGAGTTTGCTAGCATGTCAGGTGGAGTTTCTCTGATTAGCTAGCTTAACGTTAAACTACCATGATGGCACAGCATGCGTTCATTTTGTGAATTCACATTTCTGTCTTTGGTAATGGCATTAGGTTTTGTAAGCGTTGTGGCAATAATACAACAATGCGTTGACAGAAAATGTACTTTTAATACTTAAGTATTTTTCAAAGCAAGTACTTCAGTACTTTAACTTAAGTAAAAATTTGACTGGACAACTTTCACTTGTATTGGAGTAACATTTGACCAGTGGGATCTGTATTTTGACTTAAGTAATGAAGTTGGGTACTTTATCCACCTCTGCCACTGTACCACCATGACGCCCTGGCATTGGTATGCAATTTTCTCTCTTTTCTTCTTTGAGGATAACCAAACATCAAAACGCTCCAGGTTTAATTCTGTTTGAGGCACATCCAAAAGAGAAACCTATTTCATTTCAAGAAAGTCTGTGGTTTTTAAATTTCAGTAGAAATTGCCACAAACGTTGCAGTAGACATAAATTATGTATGAATGCAAATAAAGTATCCAGTATAATAACATTAAATGATACCGAATACTACATATGTGACTACAGACTTCATCTAGCTTCTGAAAGCAATTATGTTTTCTCCTGTACTCATAGAGTGCATGTTCTCCAGGGAGAAGCTTCCTCACCTCACTGAGCTCCGCTAAATGGTCCTTCTCTTTCTGGAACTTCTGTACCAGTACCTCACTCTGGGAGAGCTCCTCTGATAGCTTTCTCACTGTGCACTCTGAAGCCTAGAGAGAGAGAGAAAATTATCTATAACATGGTTTACGAACACATGCATTGATTAAAGGTCGTCATTACTGCTGATATTCATTCCACTTTTTCTCTGAAAAGCATAAGTGCATGTTTATATGTGTGCATGCCCATGTATATGCATGTGTGCATGTGGTCTTGTCGAGTCTTTGAAAAGCAGATGTAAACCAGAAGTGCTCATGGAGGGGTGGAGGCGAGGCTTCACGAGCACTTTCATCTCGAAATCCGTACCGTCGCTTCACTCTGCTCTGACCTCAAGGCTTTTTCAAACTTTTATAGGCAGAATTCATCAAACTGCACTATGTAACCAGACAAAAATTTCAGTAACCATCTGTTATTGATGGCAATTGATTAGAGATCAAAATAAAAAAAAGTAAGGGATAATTGATAGGTAGTACACCAGCGTTAAAATAAAAGTTAATGAAGCGGGGTTAATTTATAGTGGGGAGCAAGTCTGTGAAGATTCTCAGTCATCCAGGTCATAGTAACTGTGGGTGGTAAAAGAGAGCAACTGGACTTGCTTGAAGATAAGGTGTTGTCTTGAAGGAGTCGTTGTCTAACAGATTCAACTGCTTCTGTGGTGGGAATGCAGATGAAAAGAGAAGTGACATCGTAAGAAACCATGGTTTCATCCAAGTCTAGTTTGAGGTCTGCAACTTTAGTAGCAAAATCTTGGGAGTTTTTGACGTGATGTAGCGTATTCCCAACAAGAGGAGCCAGGATAGTGGCTAGGTGTTTGGCAATGTTATAGGTGACAGAGTTTATACTGCTGATGATAGGTCTGAGTGGAGCTCCTTCCTTGTGAATCTTAGGGAGTCCGTATATGAGAGGAACGGCTTCCCCAGGGTACAATCTGTTAGCCTGGGCCCACCCATCCTAAGCGTGACGCAACACGAGGGCCTGTTGCGAGCTTAGTCTGGCCAGGCAGGCTATCTACAGCATTTCCAAGCTCCCGAAAAATCGGGAACCAGTCAACTTTGAGCATCTCCAACGGCCCTGGGTAGAGGCGTGTTCAAGGCAGTGACGTAGTAGAACTGCGACCGGAAGCCATAGATTGTTTACAGAATCTATGCCGGAAGCGCTTCATTCACATCACGAACATGGAGCAGCGGCAAGCCTTTAACACAGCGGTAGATGCTGTATTGAAAGCATTCAACGGGAAGTTCTCATTGAAAACGGAGCAAAGAGCAGCCCTGGAGGTATTTATTGAAAGGAAGGACGTTTTCGCCTTGCTCCCGACCGCTTCGGTAAGAGTTTAATCTACCAGTTAGCCCCATCGCGTCGCATACGTCAGAGGAAAGAGTGATGTGATTGGTTTAAGCTTCGTCACAGCCTTTTCTGGCTTCGACCAGTAGCAAACTGAGGCATTTCAGGGAGGCGGGTCAACCACGGGCTCTGGGAAACGGTTTGGCTTAATAGCTTGGCCAGACCAAATGCTCGGAGAGCTTTGAAGTCGCGTTAGCCAGGCTAACAATCTGTAGTACAGAGATCAGTTGATGGCTTGGTCCTTTTCTAGTTGTTGCAGGCAGCTAACAACTTCAAGCAAGTCCAGTTGCTCTCTTTTACCACCCACAGTTAGTGGGGAGCAAAAAACAAAACAAAACAAAAAAACCTTAAAGTAAGCCTGATTTCATGGTGAAGCTCAGGAGTAAGTTTTCAAAGGGGGCGGGGGAAAAAAGCACTAGTGCTAATCACGTAATGAAATAGTAGAAAGAAAACTTGCTCTAGTAACCTGCAATCTTTATCTGCACTTTATTATATATGAAACTGAAGTCTATACACATAAGGTATATGTACAACCCCAATTCCAAAAAAGTTGGGAAGTTGGGACACTGTGTACCGAACCCCTGACTGCTCCCCGGGTGCTCTGGGCTGCCCACTGCTCTGTGTGTGTGTGTGTGTGTGTTCACTGCTTCAGATGGGTTAAATGCAGAGGATGAATTTCACTGTGCTTGAAGTGTGCATGTGACGAATAAAGGTTTCTTCTTCTTCTTCTTCACGTCCTTACTATGGCAACAGGAGGAGTGTAAACAGACTTTGTTCAAAGTGTCAAAGAGCCAACTGACACTACAGGTCTGTCCTTGTGTACAGTTCAATGTCAGGTACGGCAAGGTTTAGCAAAGAACGTGCCTCTCAAAGAAACTGGATGTTTGTGTGATTGCTATTACTTTTCCGTAGCCAGCAAATGACTTATCAGCTACTCGTTATACTAAAAGTAACCGGTTTTTAAACAATTGACAATGTGGCTTTGCAAAATGTATCACATGGTTCATTCAAGGTAATGAGCTGGAGTAATCCATCATTCATCACAATACAGTGAACTAAACCACCAGATGACAGCACTAAGAATGCAGATGAGAGGAAGAAATACTACTATGCAAGCGAAGACTGAACCGAAAATATAATGAATAAATTAAAAAAAGCTGAACGACTAACTTGGGTGGGGTTTACATTAGACCGTATCAGCGGATCATCAGATTAACGTTTTTAAAAACGATTAGCGTGCACACAGCAACGCCAATACACGATTCGCGTGCACACAGCAACGCCAATACACGATTCGCGTGCACACAGCAACGCCAATACACGGATACGCTAATCTCATGAGTAATTCGGCACGTAAGTTGAAATGTGTCAGTGCTGCTCAGCGCTTCCTCCTCAGCGGCTGCACTCCAAATCACTCCGCCCTGAACAGCGAGTGCCCTCTGGAGGGTGCGCACTCCGGCCCTGCGCAGCTCACAGAGCGCGCAAGTGTAGTGCACGAGCAGTGATTCGGGACTGAGCCGCTGTGCGCAAGTCACTTACCACTTGCAAGTGGAAGGATGGCAAGCCTAAAGACCATCATAACTACACAATGGGCAGTATTTGCATCAGTATTTGCAGTATTTTCATACTTTTATACTCTTTAATGAAAGGTGATAAAAGGCGGAAGTCCGCGCCGTTTTTCAGCAGTCGCGTCACATGACCAACGCCAGCGAATCAGGAAGGTGGATGTCACAGTGACGTTGTCCAATGACGACGCCAGCTAGAGCTCAGCACAGCGTATCCGCGTATTCTCAATGTTTACACAGCACCGGACCAGACACAATCTGGATTGAATACGTGGACCCTGGCGGATTCCCGTTTCCCGGCATTTCCAGGCGTTTTAATGTAAACGGACAGTGCATCCGCGAAGAAAACGAGACAGATACGGTCTAATGTAAACTTGGCCTTAGAAGACTGTAATTAGCATGTAAAAGGACTGAACATGAACAAGGACTGTGTATTCAAACGTTTTCCTTTACATCTGAGCATGTTGCTTTCTGCTCCTAAATGACAGATGAAACACCAAGTATATACACATAAGGTATATGTACAACCCCAATTCCAAAAAAGTTGGGACACTGTGTAAAACATTCATAAAAACAGAATGTAAAGATTTGCAAATCAGGGAAAACCTATGTTTCATTGAAAATAGTACAAAGACATAAATGTTGAAACTGAGAAATTTTATTGCTTTTTGAAAAATATATGCTCATTTTAAATTTAATGTCAGTAACACATTTCAGAAAAGTTGTGACGGGCAACAAAAGACTGAAAATGTTGTGTAATGCTTAAAAAAAGGGAATTTAGTTAACTAGCAACAGGTCAGTAACATAACTGGGTATAAAAAGAGCATCCCAGAGAGGCGGAGTCTCTCAGAAGTAAAGATGGGGAGGGGTTCACTGCTCTGTGAAAGACTGTGTGGGCAAACAGTGCAACAATTTAAGAATTATGTTCCTCAATGTAAAATTGCAAAGAATTTGGGGATCCCATCATCCACGGTACATAATATCATGAAAAGATTCAGAGAATCTGGAGAAATCTCTGTATGCAAGAGACAAGGCTAAAAACTGACATTGGATGCCTGTGATCTTCAGGCCCTCAGGAGACACTGCATTAAAAGCAGGCACGTGTCTGTAGTGGAAATCACTGTATGGGCTCAGGAACACTTCAGGAAACCAGTGTCTGGATAAAAACAGTTCATTACTGCATCCACAAATGCAAGTTAAAACCAGATATAAACAATATCCAGAAACATCGCCACCTTCTCTGGGCCCGAGCTCTTTCACGATGGACTGAGGCGAAGTGGAAAATTGTCTCGAGGTCTGACGAATCAAAAGTAGAAATTCTTTTTAGAAATCATGGACACCACGTCCTCCAGGCTAAAGAACAGAGGGACCATCCGGCTTGTTATCAGTGCACAGTTCAAAAGCAGCATCTGTGATGGTATGAGGGTGCATTAGTGCACATGACATGGGTAGCTTGTACATCTGGGAAGGCATCATTAATGCTGAATGATATATACACATTTTAGAGCAATATGCTGCCATCCAGATAAAATCTTTTTCAGGGAAGGCCTTCCTACTTTCAGCAAGATAATGCCAAACTGCTTTCTGCACATATTGAAACTGCATGTCTCCTTAGTAAAAGAGTTTGGGTGCTAAACTGGCCTGCCTGCAGTCCAGACCTATCTCCCATTGAAAACATTTGGTGCATTATGAAGAGTTAAATATGACAAAGGAGACCCCGAACTGTTGAGCAACTGAAATTGTATATCAGGCAAGAATAGGACAACATTTCTCTTTCCAACTACAGGAGTTGGTCTCCTCAGTTCCCAAGTGTTTAGAGAGTGTTGTTAAAAGTAAAGGTGATGCAACACAGTGGGAAACATGCCCCTGTCCCAACTTTTCTGAAATGTGTTGCTGACATCAAATTCAACATGAGCATACTGTATATTTTTCAAAAAACAATACAGTTTCTCAGTTTTAACATTTGATATATGTTGTCTTTGTACTATTTGCAATGAAATATAAGGTTTCCATGATTTGCAAATTATCGCGGTCTGTTTTTATTCATAGTTTACGCAGCGTCCTAACTTTTTTGGAATTGGGATTGTAGTTAGCAGTTAGGGCTGCTCGATTATGGAAAAAATAATAATCATGATTATTTCAGTCAATATTGAAATCACGATTATTCAAACGATTTTTTTGAAACAATGCATTTATTCAGCATTTCTCTTTAAAACAAAAAAACTCGTTATTGATCATTTACGTTCACCTTTCTTTCAAACTGAAAATAAATATAGTCTAGAAAAACTTAAGCTTGTGATGTATAAAACAAAATAAAAATATTCTTTTGACATAAGACAGAGAAAAACAAATGTACATGGCTGCATGTCTTTGGCTAAATAATATCCGATGGATGCTGTGAGTGCGTTGTGCCTCTCCGAACTCGTGGCATACGGAGTGGCATTGTAGAGAGTGGCTGAAATGGATGGCTGCATTGTCTTGCTGGTTGTGGCGGCATCGGCTTTATCTTTTTGTTTGTTTTTTATTGTTTCGTCGTGAATAACTTTATGGCTCAGTTTCAGGTGGTTGAAGAGGTTTGTAGTGTTGCCAAGAGGCGCAGATACTACCTTATTGCAAATCTTACACACCATGCGCTTCTGTTCCACGTCGGATTCTTCGAATCCAAAGTGATCCCATATTACAGACGTTCTTCGTCCCTTTTTGTCGACCAACCGATTCTGCCCTCCTTCTGTCATCTTGCGAGCCTACCTCGCGCCAAACAATTCACAATCTCTCCTCCTTTCAGCTGCGTGAGTGGAGAGCCATAGAGACACGCACTGCTTCCGCCGCGTGAGTGTTGTCGGCAAGTCTGCGCATGGGCCCGCGGGAAGGAAATGTATTGCGTGTGCGCGTCCCCGACAAATGGCAAAATAATCGTTTCAACTCGATTATATGAATTTTCAGATCGTTTGACACAAAAATTGAAATCGTGATCAAAATTCGATTAATTGCACAGCCCTATTAGCAGTAAAATAATAACTGAGGAAATGATAAAAACAAACAGCACATGATACTGATTTTGCACATGATCACCTGTTTGTCCTTCTCCACTGCGCTGAGCACACTCTCCAGCTCCTCGAGGTCTTGGCGCAAGCTGCAGCACTCAGAGTGGAGTGTGTGACGCTGCGAGGCGAGCTGAGTGTTAGCGTGCTCTTCCTGCTCCACACGCAATTCAAGCTGAGCCACCTGATCCTCCAGTTCACGCCTGGCCTGAACCAGTTGTGCACAACGCTGCTCGGCCTGCTGTAGTGCCTCCTGCTCCTGCACGGGGACGAGGAGCAGGAGGAGAGAAAAGATGAAGAGAAGGAAAAGAGGTGAAAAAGGAGGAGGAGAGCCATGAGGTGAAGTGAAGGTGAGGGGAAAGATGAAAGAGAGGAAGAGACTAGTCATTTCCTGACTTGTTCTCTTCAGGTCAAAATTCTACATTTTTCACTACAATTGGAACAATATATATATATTTTTAAAATGTTTCCAGATGTCTACTGAATATGAAACATACAAATGTTTCTATTACATAGATTATATTCAAGTTGCTTTGATGAGCGAGTCCCTGGTGAACACCCGTTTTTAAAAAGTGAACACAATAATCCCCAAACACAAAGAAAAAAATTCCAAGGCAGTATTCACAGGCCTTCATTTAGAGACCATAAAACAAAAACGTGTCATGACAGAAGGAGAAAACAAACAACTTAATCCAGGCTTACATTAGTTGAAAAGAAAAAAAAGGATGTTCCATCAAAACTAGTCAGACCAGATGCCTTCTTCAGGCTTCAAACCTCAAACTGCTTCTTAACAATCTTGTTCGCATTTATCTAAACTACCGTTATCATCACAAAAACATGGGGTGTGTGTGTCACTTGGGAATTTATTATCCAGTCATCCTATAGTTATTGTAGCTTGGTTTCCGGTCCCTGTTCCAAAAAGTTAAGAGAAACCTAAAACTGACATACAAAATCATTTTTATATCTTCATGAATTTTTATGCCAAATAAAAATATGAATGGACAAGAAAATAAATACACACTCACCGGCCACTTTAATAGGAAGTGTTTCACGCTAAGATGCTTTTCTGCTCACCACAGTTGCAAAGAGTTGCTATTTAATCTGGGGTGGGTTTCCCAAAAGTCTCTTAACGCTAAGAGCATCTTAACTAAGAGAGTGAGTTCATTGTGATGCTCGCACTACCATTTAACGATGATCTTAAAGTGCTGATGACATGTTTTTGACATCTTTGGCGATGTTTTATAACATAAAAAGTAATTCCTGATGATCCATATATTAATTCACGAAGGCGCCTATTTTACAAGTTATGATAAAAAACGCGGCTATTTGGGCAAATTTGACGGGGCTGCAGCACCCAGGAGACGAAAGAGGAGGAGGGGCTATATGACGTCAGTGAAAGAACCTTCCTCCTAACTTACCAGTTTGTTGTTGATGCGGCAGGTGTTCAGTTTATCATTATTAGTATTTTTATTATACATTATTATACATTATATATATATATATATATATATATATATATATATATATATATATATATAGTTATTATGCCTTCGCGTTGTGTTGTCGGCTTTTGCTCCAAAACCCACAAGGATGGGGTAAGTTTATCCAAGTTTCCCAGAGATCCTGAGCTGCATGCGAAGTGGGTGAAGCAAGTCAGGCGCACTCGTGACAAGTGGGAGCCCTCACCAACATCCGTCCTGTGCTCTGAACACTTCGATTTGGATTGTTTTGACACCCTTCCCAGCTTAAAAGAATCTCTTGGGTGTTCAGTTCAGCACAAACGTGTGTTACTACAATCAGCAGTGCCTACACAGTGTTGCCAGATTGGGAGGTTTCCCGCCCAGTTGGGCGGTTTCAAGTGCATTTTGGTGGGTTTTGAACATATTTTGGGCTGGAAAACGTCAGCAGTATCTGGCAACAGATACTGCTGAAGTTTTCCAGCCCAAAATATGTTCAAAACCCACCAAAATGCACTTGAAACCGCCCAACTGGGCGGGAAACCTCCCAATCTGGCAACACTGCCAGTATTCCGGAGGGGGTCTACTAGTAGCTATGCCGGATCCAAAGACAGTCCTCCTGTCAGAACATGTGTTGTGAAATGACATAAGATAAAGGTATGTAGAGCTATAGATTCTACATGATAATCATAAATGTAATCATAAAGTCGGCGTGATATCAGTCATGTATTTGCTTGTGAAAGCTTGCAGCTTTCATGTAACTGCTGCCTAGCAACGAGAGGCAAAGGGTAAAGAGGGTAGGCTATCATAGATTCTATTCGGAAGAGATCAACACAATTCTAGACTCCCAGAAGAGGAAGAGCTAGCACTAGAGAGTTCACCGGCGTTTTCATGCGCCATTTCCATTGAGTAGAACCAGAGTAGAACAGCCAGTGAACCGCAGCGTGTTCTTCCGCTGACGTCACAACATGGCCGCGAGCCACGGACCCAGTTTTCTTGTGCTGTGCAATTAAAAGTTGGATATTCGCGTAACAACAGCTTCTTTTCACGTAATTATAACAGAAATCTAACATGTTTGCCATGTTGTATAGTTTATTTAAGAAATTGCATAGAGTCATGTTCATGTCATCAGCCCTTTAAGCCTAGGTCACAGCCAGACGTACGATTTTTTAGCCGTGCGATTTTTGGCGTTTCCCAAATCGCTGCGTTTTTTTTGTTCATGGAGAAAGATGCGCGTTGGCCGTAAGTTTGTCTTGCAACCTGAAAAAAACGTAAGCGCCCGTAGAGTTTTTTGACATGACAAAGAACCTCTGCGGCCGGTCTGCAGCCAGTCAATGGCTCGAAAATCAGCACGTCACACGCGCGCCCTCCGTACGTTTCACGTGCGCCCTCCATGCGTTTCTTGCGTTTTTTGCACGTAGACCGGCCGTAGGAGCATGTATGGCCGGTTGTGACCGAGGCTTTAGTACTATGATGCTTTTGGGAAACCCACCCCTGGCCATCTTCTGACCTCTCTTATCAACAAGGCGTTTGTTTCCACCCACAGAACTGTCACTCACTCGATGTTTTTTGCACCATTCTGTTTAAATGCTAGAGACTGTTGTGTGTGAAAACCCCAGGAGATCAGCAGTTTCTGAAATACTCAAACCAGTCCATCTGGCTCAAACCAACATTAGGGTGCATCAGTTGCCCTCACTTTCATAAAATCTGATGCATTTTTGTTTGGGTGTTCCTTTTCACCAATAAAGACATCCTGTAAAATTTTTTGACCATATTCAAAAGTCTAATGGTGGCACCATGAGGTTCATGTTTTGCCAAAAAACGCTTATTTTATGTTTTCGCGTAAGGTTTGAATCACAATGTTGGACTCCATTTATTGATTTCTTGTGACCCAGAGATCATGTTAAGAACCTTTGCAAGGGATTGAGAAGCATTAATGTGATTCATAATACATTTGTATTGTTTAAAAGTAGTTGAACAATGATTCAATGAACAGCTAAAACTCAAACTGTGCTTGATAATATATTTAGAATATGTACTAAAAATGTGTATCTAAGATTTGGTATACTCTATCTCATCTCATTATCTCTAGCCGCTTTATCCTGTTCTACAGGGTCACAGGCAAGCTGGAGCCTATCCCAGCTGACTACGGGCGAAAGGCGGGGTACACCCTGGACAAGTCGCCAGGTCATCACAGGGCCGACACATAGACACAGACAACCATTCACACTCACATTCACACCTACGGTCAATTTAGAGTCACCAGTTAACCTAACCTGCATGTCTTTGGACTGTGGGGGAAACCGGAGCACCCGGAGGAAACCCACGCGGACATGGGGAGAACATGCAAACTCCGCACAGAAAGGCCCTCGCCGGCCATGGGGCACGAACCCGGACCTTCTTGCTGTGAGGCAACAGCACTATCCACTATGCCACCGTGCCGCCGGTATACTCCATAAGGTGCCATAATGTTTCATGAAAAGTGATCGAAATTTTGTCATGAAAGTCATAAAATAGCAGCTTTTTCCATAACTTTGAGCTCCTGGTGCCACCATTAAATTTTGAATTTTGTCAAAATATTTCACCCAGTGTGTTTTCTTACCAAAAGGAACATAAAAACAAAAATGCATCATGATCGGAGGAACTTTTCATTTTTAGGGGGCAACTGACGCACCCTAACCAACACCCATGCCTAAGTGAAAGTCACACTTTGAGATCACAATTTTTCCCATTCTGATGTTTGAAGTGAAAATTAACGGAAGCTCTTGATTTGTATCAGCATGATTATGCATCAAGGGACTGTCCGATTAAAGAACTGCATAAAACAGCAGGTGGATGGGCATTCCTAATAAAGTGGCCAGTGGGTGTGTAAATAAATGCTAAAGCCTGATATGCTAGTTAAACACAAATGGTCCACACTCTTAACACACACACACACACACACACACACACACACACACACACACACACAAACCTGGCGATGTTGGATGGATGTACTAAAATTATCCCAATCCAGTTCCTCTTGTTCTGGCTCTACCTGTGTCTCACAGGCTTCCTCCAAGTCCTTAGATGGAGAACGGCATCTCGGACGATTTAAACAAAAAACTTCAGTCTGGTTCTGACAAACAGCCTCCATGTCCCAGATATAGTAGTTCCAACACTTTGCTGCCAAATCCTCCTCAAACTGGAATCATACACACCTTGATGTGCAGATTCTCTTGGCTTCTTCTCTCAGGGCTCACTGCTCCTTGTTTATTTTTTGGATTACATTCTAAGAAAAGTGAGGGAAACGTTGTTGAAATTAGTTCACTGGTGCTAGCAACGTACTCCACCTCAGACAAGGTAATGTCTCCTTCTTAGTGAGAAACAGGTGGTGTCTTCTCCTGCTTTATCTGGAGGATTCTTCACGAGCCGAGGTATAGGATGACAGATTTGTGTGAATGTTTAGCTTTTCATAACCCTAACAGTAGCTACAGAACAAAAAGAGGAGCGCATCAGTGAAAATAAATTAACTGACACTCTCTCTCTCTCTCTCTCTCTCTCTCTCACTCAGAGAAGGACAAGTTAGAAACGATAAGAAAAGACAGTGTGTGTGTCAGATATGAAAAATGCCCCCGCTATTCATCACTCAAAAGGGAACAAAAAGGATATTGAACACGTTTTTCAATGTGACTTCTTGTCTGAATGAATTACAAAACAAAACGTGTTAAGCTTTCTTATTTGTTTTGGCCAGTTACGATCACTTGCTTAAAGGGGAACAGAGGGCAATATATAGAGTAAATATAACAATAAAACACACATTAACGAACCTTATTCAAGACTTACAAAAGTTTTTTGTTCTAAGGTTGGAAAGTTATAGTGTTTTGAAAGTAGCTCGAGCAAACTATTTCCGCAGTTTGAACAGCCCGCCATGATATTAATTTTATCCAATCAGAATGCACGTTCATTTTCTCTGCGTAACACTCATGACGTATGTATGTGCCCAGTTGTGTTGGCTCATTGAGGTTGGGACTAGCACGTGTGAATCAGAAAGTAGGATGAATTGTAAGTGATCGGCTACACAATGCCAGTGTGTTGCTTTCGGGTGTAATAACAGGACCGATGGAAAGCATAACGATCCTCCAGACGTGTCTTTTCACTCGTTTCCGCTGAAAAACACCAAGCGAGTTCGAGCTTTCTTCTCTTCTTTCGTCATCACCGGAGTCGAGAGTACCTCTCCTAGGTTCAAACTGGTACCCTTCTAAGCCATAGCCTGCTTGCAGTGTGTCTTGCGGGATCTCTTCGTACGATTCGACAGAGCTGTCGCTTTCACTTGATGCACCCGACGCCATGATTACACGCTTCTCTCCTAGTGCAGTGGGTAGGGCTGACGTCACGGTCTTTTAAAAATGGCGACTCTTGTGCCGTTTAGCGTACCGACTATTATATTTACAATTACCAAGATATTTCGTTGTTTTCTAGTATATAAATTTGATAGAATACTTAAGAATACGTTACTTTGTCACATCAGCAACTGTATATATTATATTTGGTACCCCTTTAAAAGAATCAAAAGGTAAAATGTGATAAACATCTAAGCAGGTTATGAACCATCGAGTTATGGGCCTCATCAAATGTAAACTTAATTTCTTTTTGTGAAACAAAACAGAAAACTGAGCTGTATCATATGGGGAAAATAATCTGCCTTTAATCCCACGCTAAGTAGTTACACAAGTCCATTTACTGAGTGTTTCAGGCCCAACAATGATATCTATTTTATTCTCCTCTTCAGTATTATCGCCAGCTGTTCGTGAAACAGAATATGACACCCACATCCACAACACAGACAACAAAGACCTGCTCAAACAGTCAGTGCTCGCTGGTGACCACAATAATGCCCTTTCACCTCTGGGATTTTCATAATGGCTGCTGGCAATGAATAATAACACAGCTGCCCACAGATTATCTTCATTTGTTAAGCTTTCATAGGTTGTCCTCCCCCCCCCCCCCCCCCCCCCAAACTTAAACCAGATGTGAATATCATTTGATAGCTATTATCCACCCATGGAAGTGCAAAGCATGTTGACAGAGTAGAGACAGGAAGACAACAGAATCAACCCTTTGACTGGTGCATTTTGAAATAAAAGTGTGGCGGATGTTGTAAAGTAACCTGATGTTAACATTATTTCCTGAGGCTTCTAAAAAACACGTTTAAGCCTATTGACAATGCGGTCAGGTGCACAAATGTAATTGCTGTTGTTCCTGTCGTGCTTGCGGGTTTTTTAAGGACAACAGTGCATTCTTAGAAGAATTGTCAGCCTTGTGAAACAGATTGTATGCTGTAGCTTTCTATCCATGTAGCATTCCTATAGAGGGTTGTACTGTACAGGATAAATATTACCTATAGATCCTATTCGGAAAAAAACAGTTTAATATAGTCTGGTACTGTCATTTTAAACCCTTTCACCATTCATATAAAACATAGTAAAGTGTTTGGGTAAATGTTTGTGCTATTTTAATACAGACAAACATAGTGCGGGGCGGCACGGTGGTGTAGTGGTTAGCGCTGTCGCCTCACAGCAAGAAGGTCCGGGTTCGAGCCCCGTGGCCGGCGAGGGCCTTTCTGTGCGGAGTTTGCATGTTCTCCCCGTGTCCGCGTGGGTTTCCTCCGGGTGCTCCGGTTTCCCCCACAGTCCAAAGACATGCAGGTTAGGTTAACTGGTGGCTCTAAATTGACCGTAGGTGTGAATGTGAGTGTGAATGGTTGTCTGTGTCTATGTGTCAGCCCTGTGATGACCTGGCAACTTGTCCAGGGTGTACCCCGCCTTTCGCCCATAGTCAGCTGGGATAGGCTCCAGCTTGCCTGCAACCCTGTAGGACAGGATAAAGCAGCTAGAGATAATGAGATGAGATGAGATGAGACAAACATAGTGCCACATATGCTACAGGTGGCCAAACTTTAGCAATAGTCAATATTAGAAACAGAGTCAAGTGGGGCGGCACGGTGGTGTAGTGGTTAGCACTGTCACCTCACAGCAAGAAGGTCTGGGTTCGAGCCCCGTGGCCGACGAGGTCCTTTCTGTGTGGAGTTTGCATGTTCTCCCCGTGTCCACGTGGGTTTCCTCCGGGTGCTCCGGTTTCCCCCACAGTCCAAAGACATGCAGGTTAGGTTAACTGGTGACTCTAAATTGACCGTAGGTGTGAATGTGAGTGTGAATGGTTGTCTGTGTCTATGTGTCAGCCCTGTGATGACCTGGCGACTTGTCCAGGGTGTACCCCGCCTTTCGCCCGTAGTCAGCTGGGATAGGCTCCTGCGACCCTGTAGAACAGGATAAAGCGGCTAGAGATAATGAGATGAGATGAGTCAAGTGGCAAGGGCAAAACAGTGTTGTAGTCGAGTCACTAAACCTTGAGTCCGAGTCCAGTCTCGAGTCCCTAGTGTTCAAGTCCGAGTCAAGTCCAAGTCATTAAAGAAAATTTCAAGTCGAGTCCACTATTGATCCGAGTCGAGTCCGAGAACAAGACTCCAACCGTACCATTTAACAGTGGCTGTTGCTGCCTTTATGTGAAACCGTTTACGGCGCGTGCGTGAGAGTCTGCTTGGCACACGCGCTGTCCGGAGCGCGCCCGAGAGTCTATCTGATGCACGCACCAAGGTGCGCAGGTGTGACGCTCTTGCATGAAATTCATACAAAAATTAATGTAGATGTAAATATCTTATGCCAAATTATTATGGCACGCTACAAAAAATAATTAAAAAAATCAGAGTCCTCGTCTCCAATTTACGAGTCCGAATGCAGTTAATGTATGAGTCCAAGTCCGAGTCATCGGTGCTCAAGTCCAAGTCAAGTCACGAGTCCTTAAAATTAGGGCACGAGTCGGACTCGAGTCCGAGTCCTAGACTTGAGTACTACAAGCCTGGGGCAAAGAGATGAAATGTGAGAGTACAATACTTCATACAATCTCCTGTCACATTTTTTAAATTAAAGCAATTATCAAAGCCTTCAGATGGTTCTGATAGTCAAGACAAGACGTTTGTAGTGGTATTTGATCATAATCTGTGGCTTACTTTTTAACTTTTGATCACAAGTACAACATAATTTCCTCCATGTCTTCTGAGGTGCATTAATACTCTTCCTTGCGAGTGTACAAGTGGAATGTATGTATTACATTAATGGCATTTGGCAGACACAGTGGTCGAGTTGTAAAATCAAACCAGGGGGGATGGTGAAATTTTTAGTTGCGTGTCGACCCATCGGTCGGTCCGTCGGTGGGAAACTGGTTTGCTTTTAGGAGGATTTGCACACAACGTAGGTCTGTGGACCTTGTTCATTTACCAGACATACAGTATTTTGTGCTGATAAAGTGTGTAGTACACACTGTGTACCCTTTTTATTGTTGTAAAAAACATAATACACTGGTATTTTACTGTAAAACATGCACAGTGTGGATGTCATGTGTCATATTTAGTCAGTCTCCTGGCTGACATGCCTACCACATTCTCCATATTAGGGTGAAATGCAGATGACAAATTTGAAGTGTAACTTCATAGTCATGGTAGGCTCCTTTTAAATCGTTTGGTAAATAATTTATTAAAACCTCAGCAGGCAATGTAAAGGAACAACTGAATCTTTTCATATCAAGTCAATAGAATTTTTATTCAAAGCTGAACATTGGGAACATTGAGTTAAATACAGAGGTAGGTAGGGAACCAATAAGCTAAAACAAGCAACAGTAAATTGTAAATCAGCCTTACATGTTGTGACCGGCTCTCTAATGAGGCAATGAAGCCTTCAAAACTGCTAGTGTCGTTTATTTTAGCCTTCCTATCTTGAATAACACTTTTTGTTGCCTGAAGAATAACAAACAAATGTCCAGGCTGATTAAATTAATGGCCTTATACAAGAAATCAAAGCTAACATGAACTAAGCTATCGATAGCTGGCTAGACTCCAAACTAACATTCATTATGATAGCTGTGTTGTTATCCGCCGCCCACAAATTAGGCTCCATATCGGGAACTTTACAGCATGATAGTGGGCTCACAGAAAGTGGGACTGATATTCGTAACTCTTGACTTACCTCCTGAAATGCTTTTTCTTGCGATCTTAAATCCGAACTTGCTTAGGTCTTGCTGTCCACTCCGCTTGGCCATGATGCTGCAATCCACTGCTGTCACTGACGTCGAATGAAATCAAAAATAACGGAACCCCAACTGAATGTCACCTCCTCAAACGCTTCGCTTGTGCGTGCCCTCTCTCGCGGTAGCTTATTGTATGCTCAGTTTCAGCAAAGCTACGTGGAATGGCATTTCTAATTCCAATGTTAAATAGAAGTAATGTCCACATTTATTGATAAAATTGCTCAAGGGAAGGGAGGAGGGATGCCCGTTTTAGAGGGGGGATGATTTTGACCATTTTTTATTCCAGGGGGGATGGCATCCCCCCCCATCCCCCCTCAACTCGAGTACAGGGCAGACACTGTTATCCAGAGCAACATACAACGTACCCAGAGCAGCCTGGGGAATAGTTGGGGGTTAGATGCCTTGCTCAAGGGCATTTCAGCCATTCCTGCTGGGCCAGGGAATCGAATCAGTAACCTTTTGGTCCCAAAGCTGCTTCTCTAACCATTAGGCCATGGCTTCTCCCATGCTGAAATCAAGTCACTGCTGAAATTGTTCATTTCCCATGCTGAACTTTCACACCTCCCATCAGTATTTATATGCAAAATAAATACCTTCATTGTCTGATGAAAAATGTTTTCAGGCCAAGGCCTCTTGACTTCCTGCTAATTTCCAGTGATCATGATTGACTACAGCTGGAAACTTCTCTGCGTCAACATAAAGGCTTGTTTGACAGCACTCATTGGCTTGACCAACACACAGTACAATGGGAAAGTCCAAGGAGCTCAGTGCAAATTAGAGAAAGAGGATCAGAGATTTACACAAATAAGGACTGTCTCTTGGAGTGATTTCTAAACAACAGCAGATTCCAAGATAATCAGTTCAAACAATTATATGTAAGTATTATTGGGAGGTGTAGCCACTTTGCCAAGCCACTTTGCTGGAAGAAGTCCCAAAGTATCACCCTCAGCTGAGAGGAAATTGGTTCAGATGGTAAAGAACAACCCAGGAACCGCTATAAGTTGGAAGCTGCTGGGACACTGTCTACAGAATTTTACATCACCATGGACTGAGAGACTGCCATCCAAGAAAGAAGCCCCTGCTCCAAAATTAATATCTTCAAGCTTGAATAAAGACTTGCAGCTGATCACACAGGCAAATAAAAAGCCTTCTGGAAGAAAGTTTTATGACCAGATGAGACAAAGATTGAGTTGTTTGACCACAATGATCAGAGGTACAGAGGAACACTGTACCAACCATTAAGCATGGTGGTGGTAGCGTCATGCTTTGGGGCTGTTTTACTGCCAGTGAAACTGGTGCATCGGACAAAGTGGGTGTAATAATGAAGAAGGAGGACTACATCAGAATTCTTCAGCATAACCTCAAACCATCAGAAACTTGGACACAACTGTTGTTCCAATAGGACAGTGACCCCAAATACACATCAAAGCTGGTTGTGGAATGGATAAAGCAGGCTAACATTCAGCTTAAAATAAGTCCTGACTTCAACCCTATTGAAAATACATGGACTTTGCTTAAAAGTCGGGTGTGTGCCAGGAAACCAACAAATTTAATTGAACTCTACCAATTCTGCCAAGAAGAGCGGTCAAATATCCAACCACAATTCTGCCAGAAGCTTGGTGATGGCTACCAAAAGCTTGCTAAGGGACGTTAACCAAATATTAGGTGTGTATAATCTTGACTGAGTCGATTTCAGAAAACCCAAAATAAATTAAAACTTGCACACCAAATTCTTCTTTCATTCTATTAAAGATGTACAGTATGTTGTATAATCATTCTGCCAGAGGCTTATATGACAGACACTCCACATAAACTAAGCCTAATAATAAATACATCCAAGAAAAAGTGATGTTATTTAACAAAAACATACTGTATAATCATTGATATGGTGCAGTTTTCTGTAAGGAGACATTTATTTAACATTTATGGAAGGAGTCTCCAGTGTCAGTGCTTTGTAGCATTCAGTACATTTTTTAACGATAGTAGCATTTTCAGAGGATTTCTGGTTTCTTGGTAAAATGACAAGCTGGTTTATTTTTGTCTTAATACCTGCAAGAAAGAGAAAAAGAGAGGCTGGCAGGGGAACGACTGTTATGAAGTAAGCGATAACAGAAACTAACTATTCTTGTGGATGTTCTACAACATTAAATGTAACTATAATCAGATAAAAGTATGATGCTGTTTTAATAAATTTAAAAAATCGTAAGAATTGACAATTTGCTGTAGTATAAGAAGAATAAAACACACTGAGGTCTGCAGTAATTGGAACTGAATCAGCATCAGGGTAATAAATCACCACTCCAGCTTACCATGGATTATTTTGCTTAAAAAAAAAAAAAAAAAAAATATATATATATATATATATATATATATATATATATATATATATATATATATATATATATATATATAATATATATATATATTAACGGCATTTAGCAAACGCTCTTATCCAGAGCAACAGACAACAAACCCAGAGCAGCCTGGGGTTATGTGCCTTGCTCAAGGGCACTTCAGCCATTCCTGCTGGTCCAGGGAATCAAACCAGCGACCTTTTCAAGGGCGGCATGGTGGTGTGAATGGTTAGCACGGTCGCCTCACAGCAAGAAGGTTCTGGGTTCGAGCCCAGCGGCCGCCGCCGGCCTTTCTGTGTGGAGTTTGCATGTTCTTCCCGTGTCTGCGTGGGTTTCCTCCAGGTGCTCTGGTTTCCCCCACAGTCCAAAGACATGTGGTTAGGTTAATATGGGACGGCCTTGGGCTGAGGTGCCCTTGAGCGAGGCACCTAAATCCCAAGTGCTCCCCGGGCGCTGTTAGCATGGCTGCCCACTGCTCTGGGTATGTGTGTGTGCTCATTGCTCACGTGTGCGTTCACTGCTTCAGATGGGTTAAATGCAGAGAGGAAGTTCACAAGTGTGTGATGAATAATGTTGTGTGCGCGCTCAGGGCCCAAAGCTGCTTCTCTAACCATTAAGCCATGGTAATCTGTGGTTGGTTGAAGACAGCAACTGGACTTGCTTGACGATTCTTGAAAACGTTTCGCCTCTCCTCCGAAAGGCATCCTCAGTTCTGTCTGACTACTAGGGAGTATCCAATATTTATCCTCTCATGGATCATCATAGAATCCGAATCAGAATGCTGATGGCTGCATTGTGGACGGCTGATAAGATGTCATAGACACCCACCTCTGTTCAATGATGGTCGTTCCAGGTTGACAAAAATGAACGATCCACCTTGGCTAAGATGTCTGCCAGTTTTCTGGAAGTCCCCTCATACTCCCGCACCAGTCGAAGGGATCTCATCCCAAAGTGCGTAGAAACATATCTGTGAAGAAACTCAGTCGTCCAGGTACATAGTAATCTGTGGTTGGTTGGTCTGATTCGGATTCTATGATGATCCATGAGAGAATAAATATTGGATACTCCCTAGTAGTCAGACAGAACTGAGGATGCCTTTCGGAGGAGAGGCGAAACGTTTTCAAGAATCGTCAAGCAAGTCCAGTTGCTCTCTTCAACCAACCACAGATTACTATGTACCTGGACGACTGAGTTTCTTCACAGATACATTAAGCCATGGCTTCCCCTAGCAGCACACCCTATTGTGTTTTATTCCATACATAATCAATGGGCTTTATCTACTAATGAAAACAAATGCGAAAGCAGCCAAGTGATTTAAAAAATTTAAAATGTACTTACTTCATAGTAAAAAAAAAATGAAGTCATTGATCTTTATATATATATTGTGCATTGTATATGGTGTTGAATATTGGAGCTGTTGTTCATATCCCGTGTCAATGGTTAAACAAATGTTGTACATGTTAAGAATGTGAACAGATGGGTATGAAAGTTAATTGTAAGTGGTAGTGTTTTCTATTAATACTACTCAGATTTATTTTCAATTAACCCATTTCAGGAGACAGCATGATCATTAGAACAGTGGAAAATGGCACGCAGTGGTTTTACAATTTTAGCCAGATTCGATTTGGCTTAATCAGATATAAGTAATTGCTCAATAACAGTTTACAGTCTAATAAAAACATCACTGTAGAAGAACACAGAAGACGTGCTGTTTATATCTCGCATCTCTCCCTCTGACTAAACCAGGAGGTGGGTTTTATTCAGACATCTTGCCCTAGGCCGCAGAACCTCTAAAGCTAGCCCAGACCTTAAAGTTTTTCCACATGCTTAAATAGGGCATCTGGATGTTCTTGGAAAACTGTTTTACATTTTATTTCACAATTATTGGTGGATAAAAAGAGCTTTTGCTGCACTTTCTTAAAAGTCCATTAAGAAAGCTGGTCTTGTCTCAGTGCTTTACACTATTCAGCTGACACTGGTAATAGTTTAATTCATTGGATTTGAAATACAGAGGTAAAAATAAATTGGTAAAAATGTGAATGTCAAGTTCAATGGTGGACTTTTAATTGTAAGATGCTCCTGAGTAGATTCAGTAAAATGTGTTGAAGCAAAACTATTTCTATAGGTCTATTTGCACCTCTCATCTCTCTCATTATCTCTAGCTGCTTTATCCTGTTCTACAGGGTTGCAGGCAAGCTGGAGCCTATCCCAGCTGACTACGGGCGAAAGGCAGGGTACACCCTGGACAAGTCGCCAGGTCATCACAGGGCTGACACATAGACACAGACAACCATTCACACTCATTCACACCTACGGTCAATTTAGAGTCACCAGTTAACCTAACCTGCATGTCTTTGGACTGTGGGGGAAACCGGAGCACCCGGAGGAAACCCACCCGGACACGAGGAGAACATGCAAACTCCGCACAGAAAGGCCCTCGCCGGCCACGGGGCTCGAACCCGGACCTTCTTGCTGTGAGGCGACAGCGCTAACCACTACACCACCGTGCCGCCCCTATTTGCACCTCTCTCATCTCATCTCATTATCTCTAGCCGCTTTATCCTGTTCTACAGGGTCGCAGGCAAGCTGGAGCCTATCCCAGCTGACTACGGGTGAAAGGCGGGGTTTGCACCTATCAAAAAAAAAAAAAAGCACCGACCACACAGTGTAAGTAATGATCCTCTTCAACAACAATAACAAAATGTGCATATGCTTAAAATAATTAGCACCTCCTGGTATACTGGTATACCTAGTGCTAGGGTTAATCAGCCAAGTAGGTAGTTGATCTAACATTTAATTTCCAACAGCTAGCCATGCCTGCTAAGGAGCATCAATTTACAGTTCAATCAAGCTTGCTAATATGTAAATTAAAAACTAGCACACTATCTATCCATTATCTGTAACCGCTTATCCTGTACAGGGTCGCAGGCAAGCTGGAGCCTATCCCAGCTGACTATGGGCAAGAGGCGGGGGACACCCTGGACAAGTCGCCAGGTCATCACAGGGCTGACACATAGACACAGACAACCATTCACACTCACATTCACACCTACGCTCAATTTAGAGTCACCAGTTAACCTAACCTGCATGTCTTTGGACTGTGGGGGAAACCGGAGCACCCGGAGGAAACCCACGCGGACACGGGGAGAACATGCAAACTCCGCACAGAAAGGCTCCCCGTCAGCCGCTGGGCTCGAACCCAGAACTTTCTTGCTGTGAGGCGACAGCGCTAATCACTACACCACCATGCCGGCTGCACACTATCTAATATTAGGTTAACTATTATAACTGTGTCATAGTAAGAGACCTAGTTACAGGGTGCAAATACTATAGAATACATTGCTGTTTGCACTTAATGGTTTCATTTATGCAAGGAATAAAACACAACAAAGCATGCTGTTATAGGAAAACAAATCAACTGCAGGGTGCTGTAATGTGGCATGACACAAAACAGAAAGTTGATTATTTTCCAACGCCAGCACGTCCTGAAGTGTTTTATTCCTCTTCTACCACAGCAATTTGTCTTTTGTCTTTTCAACGATTTTTAATTTCTCTAACAATGACACATCCTACTATTTATCTGTGTGTAATTATGTTTAATGTTGTGGAACGTTCACAAAAGGAGCTAGTTCCTGTTATTGCTTACAACAGCTACTAATAACCGTTTCCTTTTTTCTCTTTCTTGAAGTTAGAGACATAACAATAAAGCTTTGCAGCTTGTTATGTAACCGGAAAGCTCTCCGTCCCACGTCTAACTGATTTACCACCGACTAAGGTGGTGTTTACATTAGACCGTATCAGCGGATCATCAGATTAACGTTTTTAAAACGATTCGCGTGCACACAGCAATGCCAATACATGATTCGCGTGCACACAGCAACGCCAATACACGGATACGCTCGGCTCCGCAGGCATCCTGCGCTCCAAATCACTCCGCCCTGAACAGCAAGTGCCCTCTGGAGGGTGCGCACTCCGGCCCTGCGCAGCTCACAGAGTGCGCGAGTGATTTGGGACTGAGCCGCTGTGTGTGTGATCTCAGTGCATGTCGGGCATGCGCGTCACTTACCATTTGCAAGTGGAAGGATGGCAAGCCTAAAGACAATCATAACTACACAATGGGCAGTATTTGCATCAGTATTTGCAGTATTTTCATACTTTTATACTCTTTAATGAAAGGTGATACAAGGCGGAAGTCCGCGCCGTTTTTCAGCAGTCGTGTCACATGACCAACGCCAGCGAATCAGGAAGGTGGATGTCACAGTGACGTTGTCCAATGACGACGCCAGCTAGAGCTCAGCACAGCGTATCCGCGTATTCTCAATGTTTACACAGCACCGGACCAGACACGATCTGGATTGAATACGTGGACCCTGGCGGATTCCCGTTTCCCGGCGTTTCCAGGCGTTTTAATGTAAACGGACAGTGCATCCGTGAAGAAAACGAGACAGATACGGTCTAATGTAAACTTGGCCTAAAGTGCTGACACTAGAAACTCCTTCCAAAAATGTTAGACATCTTCTCACAGAAAACTTCATCAAATCAACAATTATGTTTGTTTTTAGCAAGTTTATGCAGTGTCCACTATACAAATCCCTGCATAATTTGTTGCTATAGAAACAATATCCTATGAGTATAAGAGCATTAATATAAACTTGTGATTTGCTTTGCAGATGGATCTACTGTCAGAGCTGCTATTATGGAAAATGAATCATCTTCTGACCAATCAGATTCAAGAATTCAGCAGTGTTATGGTATAAATTTCATCTATGCGGGGGAGCTTGAGCCGATCCCAGCTGGCGAGAGTCAGGGTACACCCCGGAGAGGTCACCAATCCATCATGGGGCTAACACAGAGAGACAGACAGCTGTTCATGCTCACATTCACACCTCTGGACAATACAGAGTAGCCAGTTAACCTAATCTGCATGTCTTTGGAATGTGAGAGGAAACCAGAGGACCCAGAGGAAACCCATGCAGGCACAAGGAGAACATGCAAACTCCACACAGAAAGGCCCCGCTTGCCCAGCAGACTCGAACCCAGAACCTGCTTTCTTCCTGCTTCATTCAACCACTGCACCATTGTGCCACTCTGTATAAATATCATACTATTCATAAAATGATCACGTCATGGCCAATATACTATGGAACCTGATGTAAATTTTAATGTACAGGCTACAATCTAAACATCTTTCTTCTCCAGCACACTGCACAGGTCCGGTAAGGAGTTAATGAAGCACGGCTGCCTACACACTAGGCGCTGATCCCATTATTTATGGAATGATGATCTTTCTCCTGGAAACATCTGAGAAATCCCACAGAAACAGCTGAAAGCACAATAGAGAACAAAGGCAAAAGAAAACTGGGAAGCACAGGTCTTTTTCCAAGCACGTTGGAAAATATTAAAAATCAGCCAATTTTATTAGGCACTGGGTCAGATGCTTTGCAGGAATAAAAAAAGAAATAAAAATACAGTATTTGGATGCGATTTGTTAACCACTGACTGACCACAACGTTCCAGCATGTACATTCTGATGGGCAAACATGAAGCACCTGCTGACCATCATCCAGTAAAAATGGGCAAAGTGCTTTAAAATATTGCACACATTTACATTAAATGTAAATCCTTCATTCCACTTCATCAAGTAACTAAATTTGTATCCAGCCCTAAAAATCATTTAAAGGAAGACGGCCTTTCAATTGAATAAAATCAGTAAAATTTAGTTCTCTCTGAAACTTGGTCATAATGATGTATGTTTATTTCTCTAATATCTCACAAAATATCAGGCAATTCTGTGACTGGGAACATATCCCATTTGAAGGGATTCCATAGCAAATAATGTGCGTGTGATCACCCGGTTCGTGCAGTCAAGCAAACAGAGGAAGTGCATACAGTATGTGCTAGGGTGCATCAGTTGCCCCCTAAAAATGAAAAGTTCCTCCAATCATGATGCATTTTTGTTTTTATGTTCCTTTTGGTAAGAAAACACACTGGGTGAAATATCTTGACAAAATTCAAAAGTTTAATGGTGGCACCAGGAGCTCAAAGTTATGGAAAAAGCTGCTATTTTATGACTTTTATGACAATTTCGATCACTTTTCATGAAACATCATGGCACCTTATAGAGTATACCAAATATCTTAGATACACATTTTTAGTACATATTCTAAATATATTATTATCAAGCACAATTTGAGTTTTAGCTGTTCATTGAATCATTGTTCAACTACTTTTAAAGAATACAAATGTATTATGAATCACATTAATGCTTCTCAATCCCTTGCAAAGGTTCTTAACATGATCTCTGGCTCACAAGAAATCAATAAATGGAGTCCAACATTGTGATTCAAACCTTACGCGAAAACATAAAATAGGCGTTTTTTGGCAAAAAATGAACCTCATGGTGCCACCATTAGACTTTTGAATATGATCAAAAAATTTTACAGGATGTCTTTATTGGTGAAAAGGAACACCAATTGGGTCATGGTGAAGCAGGAAAAAATAGTGGAGAATTTAGGGCCACGTGGCCCTAAATTCATTAATTGTTTTATTAGAAAAAAAAGTAATAAAATTGGAAGTCTCTGATTTGAATTCAGTAGCTTTCAGACCACTAAACAAAAATAACTGAGTGTCGGGGAAAATTCTTTTTATGGCCTATGCTTGAAAAATGTGAAAGGCAGTATAGCTTTAAGTCTGTATAAAATTATACAAATGAAAATTCAACCTGCTGTGTAGATCTCACTTGGGAACTTGAATGATCAATCCCATAATTACACTGCAGAAGGAGAAGTCAGTCAACATCTGGAGTTTCACATCAAATCAAACAACTTCCAATAAAAATATATACATGGGGAGGGGGCAGTTATTTTAAAACAACTCTTCTCTACATGGCATGATATGTATAGGACACGATTTGATGATATCGACTGCAGATGTTTATACAGTACCAGTCAAAAGTTTGGACACGCCTCCAAATCCAATTCAATGGATTTTCTTAATTTTTATTCATTAAACATCACTTCATGTCTTTCAGTAATGATGGATGTCGTTTCTCTTTACTTACAGTAGTTAATCAGTTCTTGACATAATAGGGATTACTACAGTTGTGTGACAGGGCTGTGTTTTTATTACTTACTGTTTGATCTCAAACGCATTAAGAAGGCAAGAAATTGCACTAATTAACTTTTGACGAGGCACCTGTTAATTGAAAAGCATTCCAGGTGACGACCTCATGAAGCTGGTGAAGATAATGCCAATAGTGTACAAAGCGTCATCGAAGTAAACGTTCACCACATAAAATTCTGTACACGTTCCAAATGTTATTTCATAGTTTTGATGTCCTTATCCATCCATCCATTATCCATAACTGCTTATCCTGCACAGGGTCGGCGGCAAGCTGGAGCCTATCCCAGCTGACTACGGGCGAGAGGCGGGGTACACCCTGGACAAGTCGCCAGGTCATCGCAGGGCTGATACATAGACACAGACAACCATTCACACTCACATTCACACCTACGGTCAATTTAGAGCCACCAGTTAACCTAACCTGCATGTCTTTGGACTGTGGGGGAAACCGGAGCACCCGGAGGAAACCCACGCGGACACGGGGAGAACATGCAAACTCCGCACAGAAAGGCCCTCGCTGGCTGCTGGGCTCGAACCCAGGACCTTACTGCTATGAGGCGACAGTGCTAACCAGTACACAACCATGCCGCCCCTGATGCCCTTAGTATCCAATGCCACTTGCTATCAATTTTATCTTTGAAAAGCTCACGCTAAACAAAAGGAACATGAGAGTGCAAAGAAATAAACAGAGAACATCCAGCTGGAGTAATACAAGCCCTGCGAAAATGAGCATAAAGTGGTGGATGGAAAGGAGACTAAGAGTGAATCTGGAGGATCTGCTAATGCAATCAGCAGCACAAATAATCCTACATACCGGTATTAGTCGAACTCAGTGCTGAGCCATTCCATTCCAAAGAATACCTGCAAGTTCACTGCTCAGTGTGCCTCCTTTCCATATGCAGATGTCTCTGGCCATCCATGCCTGCCATATTTTAGCCCAATGAGGCAAGGCAAGAGCAATAATTCAACAGTGAGCTCTGCTACCCACTTATCATCACTCCACAGCACACCAGGAGGGACTGTGGCTTTCGGCAAGAGCTACTCCAGTCAGGCTACACAGTTTCCTGTGCTTGAAGACACAAAGCTATTTTCTGTCATTACTAACACACTTTTTCCAAACCAAGCTATTTTTCTCGATTAGCAAAGCTGTTTGTCACGTCAAACACAAACATCTTCAAAAAAAAAAAGACCTTAACATGTGTGTAAGTGACCGAATCCTAAACACCAACAATCCTACAGGTTGACTTACAGCACGCATCTTAACGAAAGTCTCATTCTTTTCCTTGCTGAGTCCGGCGTTCTCTTCCTCCAGTTGGCGGACGCGAGACAGCAGCCTGTCGCTCTGCTCGATGGCTTTCTTCAGCTCCTCTCGCTCCCTCATCTCTGCCTGTGGACACTGCTGCTCTGGATTAACCTGATCCACTTCTGCTCACTACTCACACTCTCTCACTTTCTACACTCACTCTAAACTAGCCCTCCACTCCCACCTCTTCCCCACCCTCCTGCTTCTGGGGCCTCTTGGCCCAATTCAAAACAATTCCAAATTTCTTTCACTCATACTCTTACGCTACAATAACTCCCCTGGATCAAATACCACCACGACCTTCTCCACTGTTCATTCTTCTCTGAGCTTTAGTGGGAAAAACCGAGCAGAAAGATATAATAAACATCCATTCGTTGTGCACAGGTATAAGGACAGCTGTTAAAGTAATCCGGTATTACTCATAATGACACATAATATGTAGAATATGGAAAGAGAAACATCTCTCTGGCATTCCTGAAGGATTCTGGATAACTACAGAAAAATAGACCTTCATCCACGCACTTAAAGTATTACACATAGTGTAATTCAGAGCAATTTTTCTCAATCAGCTGATATTTCACACTAGATTGGATGTGATACATTCTGACATACAGTAGTTCACGTGACAAATTATGAACTAGTCTATCTAACCACAAGAGAATTAAACTGTCTTTTTTGTTTCTATTGTCACTGACTGGTTTATAACCAAGGCTAAAGGGTTTTTTTTTGTTTTTTTAACTGGAAGTGCGTCTAGCCACTTCAGACTTTTCCTATTAGTTTCACTGCACTTGAGCAATTATTCACAGTAGTCACTGAATAATATACTTTAACATGAATAACTCAAGGGATAATATAAAAATGGTGTTCATGAAACCAGGGGCGCAGATAGGATTTTTGAACTGGGGGGGGACTGAGCTGTCAGCAAATGATTCCATTTTGTGTAAATGCATATATATATATATACAGGGTGCGATTTGTCAAAAAAACAGAAGGGGGGATGTTTTTTTTTAATCATGAAACGTCACAAAATGAAGGTAACAATAGGCTAACAGCTCAATAACATCCGATGATATCAAATGAATAACACTAAATGAAAACGAACACTAAACCAGAGATAGTAAATTCATCTTCCTATCTCTCTGACTAAATACACGAACACTAACACAACAAAGTTCGCATTGCTTGTCGCGTTGCTGTGATGTTTCTCTCCCTCCAGATTAAATAGACAGTGACTCGAAAATCACTAAAATACATGAATACTAAATGAACAGTTTGCTCTGATGGCACAGTTCACATTGTGCGCAGCTTTCCGATTTAAACTGTTTTTTTCCTCATCCTTATACTTCCTGTTTCATGGACTGTAACGGATTTGCTTATTTAGTAATTTTAATACAGAATTTACTTTGAAATTATAATCAGACACTCCAACATCCCCCCTAAAAAAAAAAAAAAAAAAATCGGCCGTGAAAAAGGCGGCATCCGCCAAAAGGCGCGCTGTTTGCATCCCTGCATAGAACGCAAAGATATTGTTATTATCTACAATGTATCTATTTGCTGGGGACGTTCATGAACATCAAAGCTGCCACTTCGGGTCATTTTGAAAGTGAGTGCAATGTAGACCATAGAAAACTGTGTCACAACATGCCTGTCATGTCAACTTTTTTTTTGGTTTGTTTGTTTTATTGACGGGGTTGTCCCTGAGGATTTTTTTTCAGCAGAGATAAAAACCAGAGGGGGGGGATGATCCCCACCATCCCCCCCAGCAAATCGCACCCAGTATATATATATATATATATATATATATATATATATATATATATATATATATATATATATATATAAATAAAACACTGAAGCTTCAATATACATTATAATTGTGAGTTTCCTAACTGAATGAACATTGGTAGACAAAGGCCTATCTGGTCAACACTAGCCATACATGATCAAATTGTTATTTGTCTGGTATGTTAATCACGCTCCAAAACTTCATGTCTTCTGCATGTTTTATTTAAACATTTGATGATCTCAGCAGGACGAAGAATCTCATCACAGAAACTTTAACTGTAACTTCTAACAAAAAGGGAATGTCCAAAAATCAATAACAAAATAAAATTGAAATGATTCACACTCGTGCCTTCATGTAAATGATTAGAAACATAAAATGTGTATGAAAACAGAAGTATAAACACTTGAACAACAGATTCACACAAATAAAAATAAAAAGTATTTTTTCCAATAAACAAAACTGATCGAAAAAAAAAATTTCCCTCTTCAGCCAAACAAATCTACCGTCTCGAAGCAGACTCAATAGGTCCCAAAAACATCTCTCCGCTGCTTCCCAGTTTAAAAACTGGGACATCATGGAACATGGAATTCGAAAAAAATGGACAGTTAATGAAATGAAACGAAAACCCCAACGTTTATGCTGGTAGATGCTAGATTTCAATGCTTTTCCGACTTCAAACTTCCAACTTGCGAGTACAACTGAATGCACCATTAGTCGTAGCAGAAACACCGTTGCTATCAAATGGATGAGCTGTGCAGTGTTATTAACCGAGAATTACGTGGAAAATTGAATACCTTGCTTTCCCAACTCTGTAAGGGAGCTCCAGCCTTTCCCCTTCTTGAATCGGTGTAATGTGGATTGATCACAGAAGAGGCTACTGCTGCTGCCATTTCAACTTTGTGCTGCAATGTAAGTTAGTCTAACTAACGGAACATTAATCCTCACTTTTTCTACCTATGTTTGGCGCCTTACGTAGGGATGGTGGGTTGGGTGGGGTGGGGTGGGGGGACAGATGGGGTCACTATAAATCTGGGGGGGACATGCCCCCCCTCCTCGTCCCCAGCACCATCTGCGCCCTTGCATGAAACCTCCGTACATAAACCCTTCATGGCAGCTACAAAGGTTTATTCAAGCAGCAGTTCATGACCATAGATTTTGGTGTGGTGGAACGACATTAACAATGACCAAGCTTCAAACAATGCTAAGTTGATATACTATAGAGCACAATTTTAGAGTAACCCCTTAATAGATTGTTGTGATTCGACAATATAGTCTCATTCCGTATTCAGTCTAGCAGCTTATATTGAGCCAGTCTTTTTCTCAGGCTTTTTGTGGGACAGAAGGTTGCGATGGTGCACGTGCATTTCCGATGTACCGATATTATTCACTCTATAATCCCTTTACCCCCTCTCCCCATCTTTGCAGTACTGTATATCTTACAATAGGGATGATTCTGTAGACTATAGACACACTGTCTACACTTGCACTATGTTTGCAGAAATTTACTAGATATACAAGCAATCCTGATTGCTTGCTTTCAAACAAGATCTTGGTGCATTTATAAACTCACCCTATTTGTTGTAATAAATCATTACTCTGGCAACCCTGGCATTAACTGTCCCTGTGCGCTGCATTTCCTGCATTTGAAATGTTCACAGAGCATGGGGCAGCATGATTCCTGCCCCAATGGGCCTCTGTTAACGCTTGATGCAGTTCCCATTTATTACCACTACGTACAATAATAACTCTACAGTAGGGTGCATCAGTTGCCCCCTAAAAATGAAAAGTTCCTCCGATCATGATGAATTTTTGTTTTTATGTTCCTTTTGGTAAGAAAACACACTGGGTGAAATATTTTGACAAAATTCAAAAGTTTAATGGTGGCACCAGGAGCTCAAAGTTATGGAAAAAGCTGCTATTTTATGACTTTTATGACAAAATTTCGATCACTTTTCATGAAACATTATGGCACCTTATAGAGTATACCAAATATCTTTTGGTCCTTTTCCACTACCCTTTTTCAGCTCACTTCAGCTCGCTTCAGCTCACTTCAGCCCGACACGGCTCGCGTTTCGACTATCTAAGAACAGCACGACTCAGCTCGCTTCAGCCCTGCTCAGCCCCCAAAACTCGCACGGTTTTGGAGTAGGGCTGAAGCGAGCCAAACCGAGCTGAGTGAGGCTGGGGGCGTGAGCAGACACTCCCCTGTGCACTGATTGGTGAGGAGGAGTGTCCTCACATGCCCACACACGCCCCGTGAGCATGCTGGGATCTGTAAACACCGTAAACCCAGAAGAAGAAGAATTATGAATTACGAGAATTATGAAGCCTTATGCGCCTCGCCTCATCTATACGCTCTTGCCAGTATCTGTTGGCGTTGTCGGTGACAACAAGCCACAGCACCAAGACCAGCAACACTAACGACTCCATGTCCTCCATGTTTATTGTTTACTCTCCGGGTCATGAGACTACCGCTTAAAAGATCACTGATGTCACTGTTTGCACCGCCTAACGACATCACGTGACGTCCACCCACTTTCGCTAACTCCACCCAATGTGTCCACCCACTTCCAGCCAGCACGGTTCAGCGCGATTGTAGTCGAAATGCAACGCCAACAGCCCCACTCAGCTCGACTCAGCCTGACTCAGCACGGCACGGCTCAGCCCAACTCAGCCGCGTTGGTAGTGGAAAAGCGGCATATGATACACATTTTTAGTACATATTCTAAATATATTATCAAGCACAGTTTGAGTTTTAGCTGTTCATTGAATCATTGTTCAACTACTTTTAAACAATACAAATGTATTATGAATCACATTAATGCTTCTCAATCCCTTGCAAAGGTTCTTAACATGATCTCTGGCTCACAAGAAATCAATAAATGGAGTCCAACATTGTGATTCAAACCTTACGCGAAAACATAAAATAAGCGTTTTTTTGGCAAAAAATGAACCTCATGGTGCCACCATTAGACTTTTGAATATGGTCAAAAAATTTTACAGGATGTCTTTATTGGTGAAACGGAACACCCAAACAAAAATGCATCAGATTTTATGAAAGTGAGGGCAACTGATGCACCCTACTCTACAGAGCTAAATGGGGATGAGAGCACACTGCCCTACAACTGTGCAACATCTAGAAAGGTGGTCAGATCAATGGAACATCAGCTTATATCCATCAAATAGCATCATCTTTACATTTTTAAGCTCCTACGACAACCATCAGCTGTCATGCTTGGGTCAAATTGATGTGAACCTGACATGAAATCTGAAACAAGTGACAGATCTTTGTTGACCTACATAACTTCTGTCTTATAACACTTTCTGGGATGTCTTATACATTACATTAATGGCATTTAGCAAACGCTCTTATCCAGCGCGTTATACATACAACATACCCAGAGCAGCCTGGGGAGCAGTGTGGGTTAGGTGCCTTACTCAAGGACACTTCAGCCATTCCTGCTGGTCCAGGGAATCAAACCAGTGTCCTTTTGGACCCAAAGTTGCTTCTCTAACCATTAGGCCATGGCTCTTTCTTTATAGAGAACGTTATGACAACTATGAATTTCTCGTATGTCAGAGTCCTATAATGATGATAATGTGACATGTCAAACATCGAAACCAACCTCTCCCCAAGGTCAGAGACAATGCACAAGTATCATTAAAATGTTATGGAATTATTTTAAAATCAAGAATTAAATTAAGAGCTAAAGATACTACTCTGTTCTTGCAGTGCAAATGCCATTGCCATGCACTCTCAGGAAATATGCCAAACAGTACTTTTCCTTGTCAGTAGAATTGTACCATCAAAGGTATAGGTTTTGTACCTTTAGTATGTATCTTTTACCTGGGATTATTTTTAAAGGTATACTACATTACTGATAACTGCTAGCTGGCCTAGTGGTTAGCGTGTCCACCTCTCGACCAGGCCGTACCAAAGACCATCGTAAAAAATGGTACATACTGCCATCTGGCAAGACATGCCGTAATACAGATGTGAGTAGGGAGTCAAACTCTTGGACTAGCCCCCCCAATGTAATCCTAGCTATGTAATAGGCGAGAGACCAAGGGTGATACAAACAGAGATTGGTACCTTAAAGTGCATATTCTGGACCAATTTCGTTTTTTTTTTATATGAAAGTATGCCCCTTTACACATTCATCCAGAAGGGTAATGTTGCACAAGGCCACCTGTCTACAGCAGAAAAAAATAAAATAAAATGCGTCAGGAAAAATCCCAAGGGAGTCTGGAACCAGATTCGTGACGTCACCTGCGGAAGCGCCAGCAGGCTGCGCGAGCTTTGCACGGTTTCGGTGCACAGCCTGTGTAGACCAAGCGCTCCCATTTCTCTCTCATTGTCCGGTCTTTTGGGAAACGATGAGTACTAATCCCATCAAGATTGGTGTTGCTACACCCTCCTACGACACATCTGTTAACCATTCTAATAATTACGCGATAACGTTGAAGAAATTTGCAGAAAACCACCAGGTCGTTTTCTCATAAACAAACCAGCGCTGACGTAGGATTCAGAGGGAGGCATCCCGCACGCGACGTCATGAAAATCAACGTTTGCCGGGAAATCCAAATGCCAAGTTTTTTCAGAGGCGGACCAATTTGCCTCAAATGGCTTGATTTCAACTGAATTTTTCTGGTATTGTGCAAGGTAAAAACATTGCATAAAATGCTAAATGTGACACATATTTGACCAAAGTTTAATATAAAATAGGAGAATTACATTGATCTCGCTCCTGAATTTACCCGTGATACGCACTTTAAGAGTCTGGTTAGTCCTGGGATGGGATGCTATCTGGGAGGACCAGGTCCTGGCATGGGAAGGACTTTGACATTACAGTTGAAAGATATGCACAAAGGTAAATAATATTCATAATTTTAAGATATTTATAAATAACCCCATAATGATAGTTTTGTATAGTCTCTGACCTGAGAAAGAGTTTGATTTGGATATTTGACATGTACCATCATCACCATTACATGCCTGTGACATACCAAATATTATATCGCTCTTGGATATAGCTCCAAGTCCAGTTGTAAAATATGTTCAAGCATAAATCATCCCACAAAGTGTCATAACACAATCTTATGTTAACAAAGTTCGGTCACTTCACTCAAGTGTTATGTCAAGTTGACAGCCCAAAACAATCTTCATGTCAGCCACTGCCTGTTAGAGAGTACGTACTTTTTTTTTTTCAGGTTGATGTCAGTTGTCAGAATGGGCTTATAGGCTGTCATGTAACTTTATAAACACGGTAACCCTTTAATTAAAGGGTTAAGGGCTCCTTTCTATGTATCTGTACTGTAGACATGGGAATATTCGAAATATGTCAATAAAGCTGACTCTACCTAATTTTCTCTGGCCTTCACATAATTTTCTCACAAAGAAAAATTGCAAATGAATGTTATACTAGACTTTAAAAGTCTGCAGTATCAACTCTTTCCTTATTACCAAGTCCTTCAGTCCAAAAATAACAAATAGAAAAATTGTAGTGTAAATCAGTCCAACAGTTCTTGCTAAGATTTCAAGTGGAGAGTCGATTGACTAATTTTCCACAAGCTCCTTCCAAAGAATAACCATACGGCGACAATAGTGAAGCCGCAATAACATTAGCACATCATGCATCAACTTTGTGGAACGCTTTTGTTGACCGTTCACCCCGGAGACTTTCACTGGCCTTGATATCATGCATGCATGCTCAAGTGACCTTTTTTTTTTCCCCTTTCAGTGTCAGTCTTTTGTACTTTGTTCCTGTATTTATACAAGATTCAACAAGTAATTTTGGCTCACCAGCAAAGAAATATAAAGTGTAGATTAGCTGCACTGAAAAAGCGTGTACTAATTTTCCAAAGCTCATTCAAAAGTCATTTATTACAGATTACAAATGATAGAAGGGAAAACCTGTTGCAGCTTGAGCCAAGTTATCATTCGTGACGAGAAAATGTCTGATTATTCACCACACTCTTGATATTAACACTTCAAATTTCACCACATAAAGAAGAGTTGTATAATTTATACATGATGAAGTACAAAAAGAAGGAGGATCGTTTTGCCCAGAGGTGCTAGACTTTTGACCAACTTCTTTCTTTTATTCATCCATCTTCAGCAAGCTTCATCCTGATCAGGGCTGCTGTGGATTCGGAGCCAATCCTGGAAATGCTGGGCACGAGCTTTTGCGTTAACAAACTGTATACTTAAGCATGTCTTCCATCAAGACGGCATGTCTGTACTTTTTAAGCAAAAAATTACACACCATGTTGCAATTAAAATGTCACATCTAGATGGACTGCTGTGTATTGGCTGACACTAATGCTTGCACGTTAAATTCTACAAACCCAACATTTTTACAGTGTGTTATTCAATCTCTGCTGAAACTCCAAACCTCTCTTCACAGTCAGCACTTTTTTTTTTTTTTGGTAAAGAATGCTCATTCCAAACCTCAACACTGGTTACAACGTCTCTGCCTTGGGCCTTTGTGAATGAGACATTCTGTATTGCAAGTGTTCATGTCTTGACTTGATTTGGGAGGATGTGTCAGATCAGGTTCTCTCACAAAACATACTAATTACGCTATTTGTGAGTTCTGTGAGCTCTGGCTCTTTTGAGGAAACAACAGAATTTTTCGGTATGATTTGAAGACCAACCTTTGGCAAACAGACGTCACACATTCCTGCTTTCGTACTCAATTGTGCCGGACCCAGATCATGAGCAGCCGTTTTCCAAATAAATTTATTCCCCTGCGTTGCATTCCCAGTCAGTGGAGGTGACATGGAGACATGGAGGCCAGGCTGCAGTCTCAAGCTAATGAACAGCTGAGCAAGCCCTTCTCCACAAATATTTATGAGTAGCAATTTATAAAAAACATTCCTCTTGGCCTGCTAATAAACTGAATTTGGGCAGTTTATGATATTTCAATGCGAGAAATGATATCTATACCACATCTTAGTACTTTAATTATTGGATATTATAGCATGCCATTTGAATATTTATAATACTGTGAATTTTTTTTAATGATATCGTTACACTCATCCTATACGAGTTGCAATGTAGGAGGGAAAAGGTTACATGTCACTGTGACTGAATTCAGCCAAAAAAAAAAAAAGCTGAAAAATCTGCCCAGAATTGCATTTATTTGCCTATAATATAGTTTGACACCTCAACTTTTAGAAACCATAAATATCTTCTTCTTCTTCCAGCTTGTTCCACTTATGTGTGTGTGTGTGTGGGGGGGGTCGCTGCCATGTCATATTAATTGGAGCATAGTTTTTACGCCAGATGCCCTTCCTGCCGCAACCCTCCCATTTCTGGGCTTGGGACCAACCATTCACACCCACGCTCAATTTAGAGCCACCAATTAACCTAATTGCATGTCTTTGGACTGTGAAGGAAACCAGAGCACCCAGAGGAAACCCCACACAGACACAAGGAGAACATGCAAACTCCACACAGAAAGCCCTCCACACATTGGCCACTGGGCTTGAACCTAGAACCTTCTTGCTGTGAGGCGACAGTGCTAACCACTACACCACTGTAAACATATTAAATATATTTCACCGAAATAGCATGAAAAATTGCACGTCTTATTCCTGCATGGATCATGTTGTGTAAGGAGCTACGTAGCTTAACGGGGGGTCAATGCAGTATCTGAAACCTTGCCGGCTAAATGTGATTTCCACACAGAGTGAATGTCAGGGGTTGATCAAGTTGCTGGATAGCTACATACCATAGTAAAATGGACCTAAGCCTAAACAATTAAATCTGTAACCGCATACCAGCTGTGAAAATATTAGGAATGTGCCTGTGTCACATTTGGAATTTTTTCCCCTTCACACTTTTCAGAAGTACATGAAGAACAGTTTAGTCAAAACATTTCATCAGACGAATGGTTTTCTGGTAACTATTCTTTTTCATCTCCAAAACGTTGGTCCTATATTGCACTGTGAGAGGTACGAAGATGACCGTTTTCATGGTCTTGTGATCAAAGATAGCCTGGGAGGACTTTCTGACAGTGTCAGAGATTGAGTACACCTTTAATTGTGCCAGTGTCAGAAATTTAGGATGACCATCTCAAAATGGGACCTCCGTCTCCTAACTAACCAATAGGAATGTAGAAATGACGCACTGATCAATGTGACACTGGCACCAAACCAGAGTCTTCATTGTTTATCACTGTAATGGCACATATGGATGACACTGATGTCATTGATAACATGCTATCCTTGTATTTTGACTTACGTCGTAGCCTAGGATTCAGTACCTGTTCTCATACAGTCTGAGGACATCAAACTTTATGCTGTACCCAAGTTTATTAGATCCATATGACACAGTTTAGTTTGCAATAAACGTATCTGACTGCTAAGATCTCAGCCTGTAGGTGCCATTAGGTAGAGTTGTGGAAAGAGCACAAAAGACACTGACTTGAGTAAAAGCACAGCGATGGTAGTAATAAGTCATCTGAATAAAAATCTCATTATCTGTAGCCGCTTTATCCTGTTCTACAGGGTCGCAGGCAAGCTGGAGCCTATCCCAGCTGACTACGGGCGAAAGGCGGGGGACACCCTGGACAAGTCGGCAGGTCATCACAGGGCTGACACATAGACACAGACAACCATTCACACCTACGGTCAATTTAGAGTCACCAGTTAACCTAACCTGCATGTCTTTGGACTGTGGGGGAAACCGGAGCACCCGGAGGAAACCCACGCGGACACGGGGAGAACATGCAAACTCCACACAGAAAGGCCCACGCCAGCCACGGGGCTCGAGCCCAGACCTTCTTGCTGTGAGGCGACAGCGCTAACCACTACACCGCCGTGCCGCCCTGAATAAAAATGAAAGTAGTTAATTATCAAGAATAATTATCAAGACAATTATTCAAGTAAGAGTAAATAAATTATCTGGTGAAAAACTACTTGAGTAATTACTTTATAATTTGCTTGTAGTTTGTTCGCTGTCTAGCCCGCTCATGTTAATTCCTACATGGTTCTAGCTACACTTACTGTAACAGTTATTCCACAAAAAGCGAGTCATACATGAGTTGATAGCTGATGAGCTTGAGTGGAATAACTCAATCCACCTTCACTGGATTTTGAGAAACGGAGCATTTTTATTTTTTTGCAAATTCAAATACTATAATAATAATTCTTAAAAAAAAGATACATTCTTACCATCAAATACCATTCCATATTTTGTTGCTTTTTTGTAATTTTTGAGGTTGTGGCTTTCGGGTAGAGTTTTTATTTCGTCCTCGGTTGGTTCAGCAACACGCTCCACCGTTTTGTTTTTCTCTACTCACGGTATATGAGCTGATAGCCTAGTAGTAGAGTAGCCAATCAGAGTGCATGATTGCGCATATCCAGTGAATGTAGATAGAATAAACTGTAGTTAGCTGTCTGGCAAGGATGCCCTCTACACGTTATCCTGAGTGTTACCTACAGGCGGTAGCAGCACTTCATCAAAGTGACGTAAAATATCAAACGATCTGGCTAGCTAGTCTAGCTCACTCAGCTAGCTAATGGTTTACCTGGACATGTTTCCGCTGGTCGCATATTGAACTGTAAAACCCCTTTTTCTTCACACAATTCACAGATCATAATCATGCTGTCTCTTTAGAAGCCTTTAAAACTGAAGATACCTGATAAATGCTCATCTATCTCTACCATCTCAGACATCGCTGCTAAGCATTTAGGGCCTGAAATGCAGACCTTCATCAGGAATCTGCTTTCTTCCATCATTTTTTTTTACTCTGTAAAGTGGCCAAAAATAAAGGTGGCAAAATGCAGAAATAATTTACTTTAAAAAAAAAAATCTTGTGTAAATTTATTGCAACTTACAGTCACAAAAGTACCTTTACCGCAAACCATGTATTCAAGTACTATATGTTATTTACCAGCTGGGAGGTCCGTATCGTGAAATACCGTGACCAAGGTCTTGAAAATACTGAGCGAGGCCCTCTGGGCCGAGGTCAGTATTCAAGGCCGAGGTCATGGTATTTCACCATACGGACCGACTTTAAGCTGGTAAATAATATATTTATTTTTTTCTTTACCAAATTCTAACAGAAAACGAGAGCGCCCGAAAGGGGAAACCGAGCCGAGCCGCCATTTTGAATCCTCATTCACGGCTGTAATGCAAATGGCTTCCTCCTCGGTATACAAGTGCACTTCCATGGCAGGAAAAAAACTACATTTTGCCGCCTATGTCGTCCCCTATTTATACAAATAGGAGTCATTCAGGATTCAGCCATGTTTTTGCGCGGCGTTAGCAAGTTACAGGTTTTTAGCTTTCTCCTGAAATGTTTTATTTCTTCTTCCTCAGGGTAGTAAAACTCGCTTTCACTGTGAACACTGTCATTATCGCTATCCATGATGTAAAATTAATGCTATTCTCCTGAGAAATGCTAGCAAAAATTTATAAGATTTTTGATAAAAAAATCTTATAAATAAATCTTATAAAAAAGATAAAATGTTGGCAAAAATTGCTACTATGTTGTTGTGAACGAGTGAGTCGCCAGAGGTCCATAACCAGGGTCCGTACCGTAGGATACGGACCCGCTCGTCAGCCAATCAGAGCGCAGGATTTGATGGAAACCGGGCCGCGAAAAAAATAAATGTAGTTAAGTAACTTTACCTCCCCTGCTTATGTAACATATAAAGCAATCTCAAACTACACTCTCCAAAAGGCTAACAGAGGCAAAGCAAGATCTACAGGTCCATCAGAACAAAATCGTATCAGTGACAGTTCACAACGTGTCTTCTCGGAGCTGACAAAGTCTCAAATGCAAGTTTTAAAAATATCAGTAATTAGCCATTTTGCAAGCCTGGGTTGACTCAAAAGCAGACCCCACCCACCCACACAAACCTTTTTTGTGATCACTGACCTGCACTGAAATGTTTGCATTCCTGAGAAGTGTGTGTGTGTGTGTGTGTGTGTGTGTGTGTGTGTGTGTGTGTGTGTGTGTGTGTGCACGCTACTAAGCCTGCGTTAGTTCAGACAGCACTTTTCCAAGTAAGCACTCAGGGAACTTTTGTTTTATGCACAAATTTAAATTTGCTGAACTGAAATCCTGAACGGAAGGAAAATGCTGAATGGGAAAGTGTGTGTGTGTATATGTGTATGTGGATGGGGTGTGTGGGGAGAAGACATTCACAGGTGCACTATCACACAAATGATCCCACAAACAGGCCTGGATTGTTAAATAGACTGAACCTTGTGTTGTGAAAAGGCTATTCAGCAGACAAATCATGTGTAACCCAATCTTAGCTTGATATGCATCCAGTCCAGTAACTCATCCCACTCAACACTGAAACATGTTAGCATGTTCAGAGAAGCAGCTGCAGAGTCTTACCTGAGCCAGATGTTTACTGTAGATTCCAGTGAGCGGTCTGTACTGGTGAAAGTCAGTCTGGATTACACACACTCTCTTCTCCATCCTCAGCAAAGGCACACACTGCCCATCCTGCTGTCTCCTCCAGGCTCCCAGAGGAAGTGAGCTTTCTGTTACCTGACCCTGAGTCACACTGCACACACACTCTCTCTCAGGGGGAGGGAACTCCAACGGCAAAAGAAAACATCTAAACTGACTCTGACACTCTACTCCACCTCCCCACCCTGCCATCACCATCCACTGGCAGATGCGCAAGAGCAAAAGGGCCAGCCTGAACCCTAAGAGTTAACCCTCTCCATGCTGAATCACGCTCACATCTGGATTTGACTCATTTGGAGCTATCTGGTGTAATAGTGCAATTAGGCTCTGAAATATAATATATACAGTTGTGGTCAGAAGTTTATGTACAGGGACATGAATGTCATCTTGGATATGAATATCATGTTAATATTTGGGCTTTCAGTAATTTCTTTGAACTGTTATTTTTCTGTGGCAGAATGTACAGCATACATCTTGAATTAAAAACACTAAAATTTGGTGCACAAGTTTTAAATTTCTTTGGGTTTTCTGAAATCAATACAGGGTCAAAATTATACTTACACGGTCAAAAATATACATACAGCACACCTGATACAGTATTTGGGTAAAATGTCTCTTTGCAAGATTCAACTTGACCAAACATTTTTGTTCACCATGAATAAGCTTCTGGCAGAATTCTGGTTGGATATTTCATGCCTCTTCATGGTAGATTTGGTAGAGTTCAATTAAATTTTTTGGGTTTTTTTCTTGGCATGGACTCAACTTATAAGCACGGTCCATATATTTTCAACAGGGTTGAAGTCAGAACTTGTTTTAAGCTTAATGTTAGTCTGCTTTATCCTCCACAACCAGCTCTGATGTGTGATTGGGTTCATTGTCCTGTTGTAAGTCCCAAGTCGTGTTCAAGTTTCTGATGGTTTACGCTGAAGAATTCTGAGGTCGTCCTCCTTCTTCATTATTCCATCCACTTTGTGCAATGAACCAGTTCCACTGGCAGCAAAACAGCCCCAGAGCATGATGATCCTACCACCACCAGCTGGTACAGTGTTCCTCTGTACATGTTGGCCATTGTGGCCAAACAGCTCAATCTTTGTCTCATCTGACAACACAGCTTTCCTCCAGAAGACTTTTTTCTTTGTCTGTGTGGTCAGCTTCAAACTTTAGTTAAGCTTGAAAGTGTCAATTTTGGAGCAGGGGGTTATTTCTTGGATAGCAGCCTCTTAGTCCATGGTGATCTGAACTGTAGACAGTGATCCATCAGCTTCCAGTTCATGGCAGGGCTGTGCCATGGTGGTTCCCAGATTGCTCCTAACCATCCAAACCAATTTCCTTTCAGCTGAGGGTGACAGTTTGGGTTTTCTTGAAGCAAAGTGGCTTGGCAAAGTGACTAAACCTCACAACTTTGATACAATTGTTTGAACTCATCTCATCTCATTATCTCTAGCCGCTTTATCCTTCTACAGGGTCGTAGGCAAGCTGGAGCCTATCCCAGCTGACTATGGGCGAAAGGCGGGGTACACCCTGGACAAGTCGCCAGGTCATCACAGGGCTGACACATAGAGACAGACAACCATTCACACTCACATTCACACCTACGGTCAATTTAGAGTCACCAGTTAACCTAACCTGCATGTCTTTGGACTGTGGGGGAAACCGGAGCACCTGGAGGAAACCCACGCGGACACGGGGAGAACATGCAGAAAGGCCCTTGCCGGCCCCGGGGCTCGAACCCAGGACCTTCTTGCTGTGAGGTGACAGCGCTAACCACTACACCACCGTGCCGCCCCTTGTTTGAACTGATTTTGGAATTTGCAGTTGTTTAGAAATGGCTTCAAGAGACATTCTGGAGTTGTGTATATCTGCGATCCTCTTTCTCAGATCTGCACTGAGCTCCTTGGACTTTCCCATTTTACTGTGTGTTGGTCAATCCAATGAGTGTTGTAAACAAACCCTTTTTATGAAGGCACAGAGAAGCTACCAGCTGTAGTCAATCATGATCACTAACAGGAAGTTAAGAGACCTCGGCCTTGGCAAGATAAAAGACATTTTGGAAGTTTCAGCACCTCTGAATTAATAATCTAAGTGAGCGTATGTAAATTGTTGACCCTGTAGGTATAATTCTGACCCTGTGTTGATTTCAGAAAACCCAAAGAAAATTAAAACTTGTGCACCAAATTCTAGTGTTTTTTTATTAAAAGATGTATGCTGTACAATCATTCTGCCACAGAAAAAGAAGTTCAGAGAAAGCCCAAATTTTGCCATGACATTCATATCACTGTATGTAAACTTCTGACCGCAACTGTATATAGAAAGAACATGTAATTTATACCAGAGCCCTGTTGAATTTTTCAATCAATAAAATTTTTTTGAAAATTTCAGATGACTTTGCAGTCAGTACCTTTTAAATAACAGCACATTTTAATTGGTTTGCTATTAGCAAACCAATTAAAATGTGCTGTTATTTAAGAGGTACTGACTGCAAAGTCATCTGAAATTTTCAAAAAAATTTTATTGTGCATGACATTTTCCTATGTCTCGCAAGAACAATATCATGTGGACAAGATGTGATTATTTTGATGTCCTGAGGGTCACTTTTCTCCGTTTTGGGACTGAATATCCTCCCTCTTGAGGTAAACAGTACAGCTCTACGGAAACGCCAGACAGCGAGGAGCTTTGACTAATTAGCATAACTATGGAACTGGGTCAGACCAAGAAGGTGACACGCAGTAAACATCATGACTTTGCATCGACCTCGGAGAGTTTTGAGTTGCAGGGATGCAATTTGTGGTTGACATTCGTGAACAGATCCGTGAAACAAAAGACGAATATATTTTTCTCTGTTACTGCTTTTGTGTTATCGTTTCTTTCTCTGGAAGATCAAAACATTAGGTGTAGTACTCCATACTGAGATTCACCAATCCAAGACAAGTGCTGCAAATTTGTCAGATTTCGCTCCCGTTTCATCCTTCAGTCAATTCCAGCAGTCGATCTGTCCCTTCATGAAAATTCTTCTGAACAACCTTTTGATTTCAATCGCTTTTCTGGTGCGCTTTCTAGCTGATTCGCTTTCATATTTTCCTTTTCTTTTCCGCTGGCTTTTAGCTGGTGGGAGAGCCGATTCCGCCATGTTTGCCCATGCTGACTTGATTTGGTTAAAGCAGGTCAAACACACCCCATGGTGGTCACGTGATATTGTTGCTCACTTGCTTCGGCAAGCTCTAGAATTGTAAAATACGGGATGTACAGTGTTTTATCTCGACAAAACATTTACACATAGCATACACAGTGTGTGCAGCAGTGTCTCATCTCATCTCATTATCTCTAGCCGCTTTATCCTTCTACAGGGTCGCAGGCAAGCTGGAGCCTATCCCAGCTGACTACGGGCGAGAGGCGGGGTACACCCTGGACAAGTCGCCAGGTCATCACAGGGCTGACACACAGACAACCATTCACACTCACATTCACACCTACGGTCAATTTAGAGTCACCAGTTAACCTAACCTGCATGTCTTTGGACTGTGGGGGAAACCGGAGCACCCGGAGGAAACCCACGCGGACACGGGGAGAACATGCAAACTCCACACAGAAAGGCCCTCGCCGGCCACGGGGCTCGAACCCGGACCTTCTTGCTGTGAGGCGACAGCGCTAACCACTACACCACCGTGCCGCCCATGCAGTAGTGTAACTCCTCAATTTCAACTCAAATCAACTTCAAATCAATGCAAAACATCTCAAAACTCCAACAGAAATAGTTTTTGCCCAAAATCCAACTTTGTAATCAGTACCTTTAACAAACGTCAACATGGTGACATTTTCTCTAAGGAGATAATTATAAAGCATTTATGGAAGGGGTCTCCAGTGTCAGCACTTCAGAACAGTTAATAAATTTTCTACAGTGCTTTTTGATTTCAATGTAATATGAAAGCAGTTTTTTTTTCTTATTCCAGAGAGGGGGAAAACAAGGCTGGTGAGGGAAAAATATTTTCTAGTTCCTATAACATTAATGATAACAAGGACTAATGACTTCACAGACATTTCACAACATTAAATATACAGTGTCTTGCAAAAGTATTCATCCCCCTTGGTGTTTGTCCTGTTTTGCTGCATTACAAGCTGGAATTAAAATGGATTTTTTTGGGGAGGTGAGCACCATTTGATTTACACAACATGTCTACCACTTTAAAGGTGCAAATTGTTTTTTTTTTTGTGACACAAACAATAATTAAGATGAAAAAACAGAAATCTGGAGTGTGCATAGGTATTCACCTCCCAAAATCAATACTTTGTAGAGCCACCTTTTGCTGCAATTACAGCTGCAAGTCTCTCTGGGTATGTCTCTATTAGCTTAACACATTTAGCCACTGGGATTTTTGCCCATTCCTCAAGGCAAAACTGCTCCAACTCCTACAAGTTAGATGGGTCGTGTTGGTGGACAGCAATCTTCAAGTTATGCCACAGATTCTCAACTGGATTGAGGTCTGGGCTTTGACTAGGCCATTTCAAGACATTTCAATGTTTCCCTTTAAACCATTCCAGTGTAGCTTTAGCAGTATGTTTAGGGTCATTGTCCTGCTGGAACGTGAACCTTCATCCCAGTCTCAAACCTCTGGCCGACTCAAACAGGTTTTCCTCCAGAATTGCCCATTTAGTGCCATCCATCCTTCTTTCAGTCCTGACCAGTTTTCCTGTCCCTGCAAATGAAAAAATATCCCCACAGTATGATGCTGCCACCACCATGCTTCACTGTTGGGATGGTGTTCTCATGGTGATGGGTTTGTGCCACACTTGGCATTTCCCATGATCGCCATAATTTTAAATTTTAATCTCATTTGACCAGAGGATCTTCTTCCATGTGTTTGGGGAGTCTGCTACATGCTCTTGGACAAACTCAAAATGTGTCTTCTTATTTTGTCTTTAAGCAATGACTTTTTTTCTCTGGCCACTCTTCCATAAAGCCCCGCTCTGTGGAGTGTACGGCTTAAAGTGGTCCTATGGACAGATCCTCCCATCTCCGCTGTGGATCTTTGCAGCTCCTTCAGTGTTATCCTTGGTGTCTTTGTTGCATCTCTGATTAATGCCCTCCTTGCCCGGTCTGTGAGTTTTGGTGGGCGGGGCCTTCTCTTGTCAGGTTTGTAGTGGTGCCTTATTCTTTCCATTTTGCTATAATGGATTTAATGGTGCTTCATGGGATATTCAAAGTTTGGGATATTTTTATAACCCAACCCTGATCTATACTTCTTCACAACTTTGTCTCTGACCTGTTTGGAGGCTCCTTGGGTTTCATGTTACTTGCTTAGTAGTGTTGCAGAGTCAGGGTCCTTCCAGAACAGGTCGATTTATACAGACATCATGTGACAGATCACATGACACTTTGATTGCACACAGGTAGATCTTAATCAAATAATTATGTGACTTATGAAGTGAATTGGTTGGACCAGCTCTTATTTAGGGGTTTCATATGAAAGGAGGTGAATACCTATACACACTCCAGATTTTTGTTTTTTCATCTTAATTATTGTTTGTGTCACAATAAAACAACAATTTTCACATTTAAAGTGGTAGGCATGTTGTGTAAATCAAATGGTGCTAACCCTCCAAAAAATCCATTTTACTTCCAGCTTGTGATGCGACAAAACAGGACAAACACCAAGGGGGATGAATACTTTTGCAAGGCACTGTATAATATAAATATGAGATAAAATGCCCAATGAATACAAATATTATAACAAACCACTGGCTTATAAGAGAAATAAAACACTTTGGAACATGCTTTGACAACTCCAAATCAGAAAACTTTGGGACATTGTGTTGAAATTAAAATTACAACAGATTTGTAAATAATCTTAGTCCTGTATTGCACTCAAAACAATACAACAGCACATTATTCGAAGTTTTATCTCATGAATTGTATTGTTTTTCTTAAAATAAACACTTATTTCAATTTTGATTCTTGCAACACTTTTCAAAAAAGTTGGGACAGTAAAGCATTTACTACTTTATAATATCGATATTCCTTCTCACAACACTTAACAGATGTTTAGGGACTGAAGACACCAAGTGATGAAGCATTTCAGGCATTATTTTGTCCCATTCTTCCTGCAAACAGGTCTTAAGGTGTGCAACAGTACGGGGTCGTTGTTGTCATATTTTTCATTTCAAAATTCTCCACACATTCTCTATTGGGGACAGAGTGGACACGCCCTCTTCTTCCACAGCCATGCCTTTGTAATGTGTGCAGAATGTAGTTTTGTATTGTCTTGTTGAATTCTCCCTGGAAAAGATGTCACCTTGAAGGCAGCATACAGTATGTTGCTCCAAAACTTCAGTGTACTTTTCTGCATTAACACTGCCATCACAGAAGTGTAAGTTACCTTTGCCAAGGGCACTGACACAACCCCATACCATGACAGACTCTGGCTTTTGGACTTGTTGCTAGTAACAGTCCGGATGGTCCCTTTTCTCTTTGGTCAGGAGCACATGGTGTCCCTTTCTTACAAAAAAGACTTGGAATACTGATTTGTCTGACCACAATACATGTTTCCACTATGTGATGGTCCATCCAAAATGCCTCCGAGCCCAGAGAAGTCAACAGCGCTTCTGGACACAGTTAACATGAGGCTTCCTTTTTGCACAGTAAAGTTTTAACTGACATTTATGGATGTAACTCTGTATTGCAGCATTTGACAAAGGTTTTCCAAAGTAATCCCAAGCCCATGTGGTTATACGTATCAGCTATAGTCCACTTGCATGTGACGTCACAGCCGATCCAGATTGTAAACAGACGCCATCTTGTCGGTCAAACGCCATATTTCCGCCATCGCAATTTACCGATACTGACTTTCGTTGTTTTTCACCCAAATCTGCAAATATTACTGTGCCACAATGCCGGAGAGTTGTATGGCATATAAATGCCACAACAGGAGAGGTCAGAAATCGGGAAGAAAGTTTCATAGGCTGCCACGGGACCCTGATAGGCGTGCAAAATGGATTGCTGCTATCAGCCGGGCCGATCCAAACAACAACAACAAGGCATGGGTACCGACTGGAAAGAACGATCACTGGCGCTAGTGACCATTTCATCTCACGTTCGCTATGTATTTATTCCAATATATCCATGTGGTATCAGTACTAGTACTCAATACTTAAGTGACTTACCCGTCCAATGAGGATTGTTATTTTCTTGTTTACAAGATGCCACATCTGAGGGTGGCTGACAAATCCTGAATTTCTGTAAAGATAACTGTCCAGAGATTTATAAGCACGCAGTGCTTCACCACTGAACAGCGAGGGAAAGTTAATGAGGTAATTATACACATCTGGGTATTCCACCTCTGGCAGTTCAATATCCACTGACACGGTTGTGAAAACTACGTCCGGTAATCGATAAGGGTCACTAATCTGTAGGTCGTTTATTTTAGACATATATCTAGTTATCTGTTCATTAGAAAAATGAGCCGTGTAGTCCGTCGGTTGAAATTTATCCATTTTGTACACGAGTGCAGCAGTATTCAGCTGTGTTGTTGACCGACAAGATGGCGGTTGTTTACATTCCAGCCGGGATTCGGTCATGTGACTGCAAGAGGTCTATAGATGAATGACGGTTCTTGATGCAGTGCTGTCTGAATGGTCGGAGATCTTGGTGTTCAGCTTAGGCTTGTGCCCTTTCCCTTTATGCACCAAGATTCTTCCAGATTCCTTGATTTTATGCACCATTAAGGGTGAAATATCCAAATCTCTTCACATCTTTCTTCGAGAAACATTGTTTTTAAACAGTTCAATTATTTTCTCATGTCTCTGTTGACAAATTGGAGACCCTCGGCCCATCTTTGCTCCTCAAACAGTCAGCCTTTCCTGGATACTGATTTTGTATCAAATCATCATTACAATCACCTGTTTCAAATCACATCATTATTGAATTGTTTTACCTCATTACTAGCCCTAAACTGTCCGCATCTCAACTTTTCTTTGGAATGTATTACAGGCCCGAAATGCAGGAATGGATGTATATTAATAAGTGAAATGAAGTTGACGAGACAAAACATGAAATATCTTGGGTTCATACTGTCTTGCAATGAAATACAAGTCAAAGTAAATTTTAAAATCACTGCTTTCTTTTTTATTTGTATTTTCCATATCATCCATATCGGTGAGTGGTCTAGTGGTTAGCGTGTCCGCCTCTTGATCGGGAGATCATGAGTTCTGCTCACGGTTGGGTCATACCAAAGACCATCATAAAAATGGTGCCTTCTGGAAAGGCATGCTGCAATACAGATGTGAGTGGGGAGTCAAACTCTCACAGTTACCAGAGGACCAGCCCCCCACTGTAACCCTAGCTATGTAATATAGGCGAGAGGCCGAGGGCTATGAAATGGAGATCGTTGCCGCCAAATGCGCCATGTATGGTGCAGGAAGGACTTTGGCTTTTTTTTTTATATCGTCCCAACTTTTTCTGATTTGGGGTTGTATAGAAAATAGTGAATTTTGGGGTGGTAATGGTAGCTCCACTTCACGTTGAGCATTTATTAGTTTCCTGTAACAGCATTTATGTGTTTTATTCCTTACATAACATACAAAACGTAGAATAAATATTCTTCACAAGTCAAAGATGAAGACGTTTCGTGTGAGTTCTGAGTAAAAATATGATGTTGACAGGTCTTGACACTCGTTTTCATGACTCATCCTTCCATTCTCCAAATCCTGGTCAGTTCTTGAAATCTAACATCATAGCTGCAGGGAAAGTGTTAATCAAGCAAGACGTTATATTAACTTCACACATGGAAAAAACTGTCAGTGAGGATATTGAGCTCCATCACCAAGGGGGTTGAGTAACTATAGGCCTTAATTATGCTGAAGAATGGAAAACATGACTCATGTCTTCTGTCATAAAGAACCAAAAAAGACTTTGATTTGTTAGAAACTTCACAGGTGCCAGACATATGACCAAAATGATGCTCATGTCTTCAGTGATCAATCAGTAAGCTTGCAAAACATCTGGTTTGGTCTCTTACCACTTAAGGGCTCATCCATCTTCTATCCTGCTTCTGTTTTCACATGTTTGTGAGGTACCTATAAATCACAAATGACGCCGTAAATAAATTGTGTTTCATCTTTAATCCTTACATAGTGTTAAATACACAATAAGAAAAAAAGGGGTATGAAAATAAGGCAGAGACTCTGAGGTCAGAACTGATCTTAGCATTTACAGCACAGATTAGCATGATGCATTACAAAGCTTTACTGCTTACTGTTTAAGCATTTTCTTTCCAAAGGGGGTTATCAGACTTGGGATTACTTTAAGTCCACTTTTATACTTTTTTGTTTTTAATTAATTATGTACCACTAAGTGGTTTCCGTGACTGACAGGATTTTATTACCCATTTTATTTGTGATCACTGATCCACACAAATCCAACACCAAAAACAATAAATAAAGCTGGAGCTTCTGCCAAAACAGCAGTTAAGACCTGATAGGAGCTTTATTGTGCGTGGCCTTCAAGGTAGTGCAGCTCGTCAGGTAAAGACTGGCTCTCAGTGAATAGAGCTTTTGTCTGGACAACCACATTTAATGATAAGTAGCACGCATGCACTGGTGAAATTCAGGCTTTCTGCTTTACAAATACTGTACTGTACGCAGGTGAATAAAATGTACATGCAAAAAAAAAATTAGCTGTGTTATACATTTAGTTGCATTTTAAAGCAAAGTGTGCATATACAGGGTGTTTCAAAAAATTTGATCTCATTTCACAGTCTAATAACTTTGCCAATTCTCCTTCAATTGACCTCAAATTTTAACAGCATGTGTGGAAACGGGTCAAAATTTTATGTTTAATGTTTTTGTCGTTTTAGGTATAGAAATGCCATTCACTGGAAAAGAAAAGGCGTTGTGTGTGTTAGAGTACGCCCAAACACAGTCGAACAAGACTGTGCAGCGTGCATTTATGAGAGAATTCTCTAAAAATGCACTGTTACCAGAAAAAAATAAGTGTTACCAAAGACACGCTGCAGTGTGTTTGGCAGGAGCTGGACTACCTACTTGACGTGTGCCGTGTCTCAGGCAGCGCGCATATTGAAAATTTGTGAAATTGTTCATGGAATCCACATATCATTGAATTTCTCATTCAAATTTTGAGAAATAAATCTTATATTACTCAACATTAAGCCTGTTCAGTTTCATTTGCCTTGACTATGTAGTTTCTGGGATATTTACATCTCAAATAATATCAAATTCTTTGAAACACCCTGTATATATATATATATATATATATATATATATATATATATATATATATATATATATATATATATACATACACACACACATACATATATATGTATGTATGTATGTATGTGTGTATATATATATCTCTTTGTACTAAGAGAGATAAGTGAAACCGGAGTCAAATTCCTCGTGTGTTCACATACCTGGCAAATAAAGTTTATTATTATCTCATCTCATCTCATTATCTGTAGCCGCTTTATCCTTCTACAGGGTCGCAGGCAAGCTGGAGCCTATCCCAGCTGACTACGGGCGAAATGCGGGGTACACCCTGGACAAGTCGCCAGGTCATCACAGGGCTGACACATAGACACAGACAACCATTCACACTCACATTCACACCTACGGTCAATTTAGAGTCACCAGTTAACCTAACCTGCATGTCTTTGGACTGTGGGGGAAACCGGAGCACCCGGAGGAAACCCACGCGGACACGGGCAGAACATGCAAACTCCGCACAGAAAGGCCCTCGCCGGCCACGGGGCTCGAACCCAGAACCTTCTTGCTGTGAGGCGACAGTGCTAACCACTACACCACCGTGCCGCCTTTATTATTATTATTATTATTATTATTATTATTATTATATGTATGTATGTATGTGTGTGTGTATATATATATATATATATATATATATATATATATATATATATATATATATATATACACACACACATACATACATACACACATATATATATCTGTATGTGTGTATGTATACACACACACACACACACACACACACACACACACACACACACACAGTACTGTGCACAAGTCTTAGACACATGCAAAGAAATGCTGTAGAACAAAGATCCCTTCAAAAAGAAAGAAATTAAATGTTTCTACATTTAAAAAAAAATACCATATAAAGCAGTAAACAAGAATAAAGGAAACAAAAGTCTATATTTGGTGTGAGACGACCCTTTGTTTAAAAGAAAAAAGAACTCTCAGGTCCAATGAGTGCAGTTTTATAAGGAAATGAGCTGTAGGTTTTACTGAGCATCTTACAGAACCAGCCACAGTTCTTCTGGACACTGACGGTCACACTCGCTTCTTCATTTGGCACCAAAACCCAGCAGCCTTCATTATGTTTTGTTTTGTGTCTGAAAAGTATCTCTTACGTACAGTAAAATGCTGCTTTCTTTACTAACATACAAACACATTTCTGTAACATTTAAATTTTGTGCTGGAAAACAAACGCTTGGAACTCTAAAATGTTTTTGTACTGACTGGATAATGTAGAAGTCATAAAATAAAAATCTATAACAGTCTAAAATGTGTATTTTCAAAGCATGTTTTGCTCAGAAGGAATTGAGCTTTTAGAGCTCAGGGGCTTTTATTTTAACTGTAACTCCCCTTTGGCTCTTGACCCTTTGCTAAGTCAGTGCCTGGACATGTCATCTCTGTATCAGGCAAGCTGGTTTATAGCAGAAACGTTTTACCACTCAGCATTAAGAACGTACGTGGACAGATTTAAAATCAGCCAGTCTGGTTTAGCTCTCTCTTGCTTACTTTTTTAGAAGATATTAATCACCTGAAGCATAACAGTAATAATAGGTTTTTACACTTTAATTGCTAACATTTCACTCATTTCTAGTTGAGTGTAATTATAGGACTGTGTGTTCTGACTGCACTCCTATACAGAGCTCCCTTTGCTATGGGTTGTATGTCAGTGCCGGAATGGAATCTGATTAATGAAAGGTCTGTGAAGGGAAAAAAAACAAAACAAAAAAAACCCCCCAACATTTTGCTTCTAACCATTGTGACAGTGAGAACTTTGGCGTGGTGTGTACGGTATTAAGCATCGTCCTTTATGGAATCAGTTTTGTGCCAAAATGTTCATACAATACTTTTGAAATATCAAACAAAAACGACAAATCAAAATACAAAAAAAAAGTCAATTTTTTTAGACTGGCAAACAAATTATTCGTGTAATCGTGCAAAATATCAGTCTATTACTCTTTAGAAACCTTTTATTTTTGTTCCGCGTCTTTCTCAGTTTTGTTTGACGTAATTTATTTTGGTTGCGATTCCAGCTTTCTCGTTTGCGCTCCCTGACTTTTTGCTTGCAGTTTTGGCACAAACTTCACGTGTGGGTGGGCTGTCCAGGAATGCATTCCCATTGGCTAACTTGTGTTTGACTGACAGCTACGCTCAGCGATTCCCCCGGAGGCTGTTGCGGCCATTTCCTACTCGGATTCTGGCAGACTGTTTGACGAGTGACCGATCCATTGACGGTAAACAAGGATCGAGTGGACATACAACACATTTGTCCCGTACTTACACTTTGTTGAATTAATTCAATATCATAGTCGCCACTGAAGTCCACTCGATCCTTGTTTACCGTCAATGGATCGGCCACTCGTTAAACAGTCCGCCAGAATCCGAGTAGGAAATGGCCTCAACAGCCTCCGGGGAATGGCTGAGCGTAGCTGTCAGTCAAACACAAGTTAGCCAATGGGAATGCATTCCTGGACAGCCCACCCACACGTGAAGTTTGTGCCAAAACTGCAAGCAAAAAGTCAGGGAGCGCAAACGAGAAAGCTGGAATCGCAACCAAAATAAATTACGTCAAGCAAAACTGAGAAAGATCTCATCTCATCTCATCTCATTATCTCTAGCCGCTTTATCCTTCTACAGGGTCGCAGGCAAGCTGGAGCCTATCCCAGCTGACTACGGGCGAAAGGCGGGGTACACCCTGGACAAGTCGCCAGGTCATAACAGGACTGAGAAAGATGCGGAACAAAAATAAAAGGTTTCTGAAGAGTAATAGACTGATATTTTGCACGATTACACGAATAATTTGTTTGCCAGTCTAAAAAAATTGACTTTTTTTTTTGTATTTTGATTTGTCATTTTTGTTTGATATGTCAAAAGTATTGTATGAACATTTTGGCACAAAATTGATTCCATAGTCCTTCGGCACATGCGTTTCATTCCAACATACACAGAATAAAGGCAAACCTTCAGACTCGCATCAGAGAGACGGGAAAAAGTAATGCCAAGAAATTCATCATAAAACCAAACCTACCTGCACTGATGTACAGAACCTTAGAAGAGGGGTTTTCAACCTGTGGGGCGCAAACCCATGGGGGACATGAGGGGGCAAAAGTTGAAAAATTAACGTATACTGCTCAAGCATATACGTTAAAAAGATTTACTGTAGCAAACCTGTCCTTCTCATAGTCATTACAATTCATTATTCATCCACTAGTAGGGATGCAGTGATTTAACAAGTAGTCCTGAATACGCAGCAATCCCAGGAATTTGCATGAAATGCAAAAGCATTTTGGTCATTTCATCTGCTTTCTGAAAAGGTTTTCTTTTAAAAATACACGCCACAAACATAGGGTCTCATTTATCAGCCGTTTAGTCTTTATTTATCACACATGCACTCAAGCACAGACTTAAGCAGAGTGAAATTCGTCCTCTGCATTTAACCTATCTGAAGCAGTGAACACACACACACGAGCAGTGAGCACACACACATACCCAGAGCAGTGGGCAGCTACACTACAGCACCCAGGGAGCAGTTGGGGGTTAGGTACTTTGCTCAAGGGCACTTCAGCCCAACCTCAGGCCACAGCTGCCCCATGTTAACCTAACCACATGTCTTTGGACTGTGGGGGAGACTGGAGCACCAGGAGGAAACCCATGCAGACACGGGGAGAGCATGCGAACTCCACACAGAAAGCCCTCGTCAGCCACTGGGCTCGAACCCAGAACCTAAAGTTGTACGTGTTTCTGTAGGCCAAACAGAGCTAAAAATTCCCACCTGAATTCTTACTAACCAAGTAACTTACACTTAGTGATGCCTACAAAACTCTATAAAAGCCAAACAACAAAATGATAACTAAACCTACTTAGCCTTCCAAGTAGTGTTCGGGAATCAGACACAGTCTCAGCATTTAAGTCTAGGCTGAAAACCTATCTGTTTAGTCAAGCCTTGTGTTAATGGTGTTTATGAGGTAAAGGTGTAGATCTGGAGGGTCCTCAGACAGAGTGTTTTGGTAAACTGGGATGTATGGATGCTGTCAGTCCCCACTCGCTTGCTCACTCGAGTTTATTGACGGTGTAGTGGCTGCTGCTTTATGTCCCGGGGCTCCTTCATGCCTGTGTTACCTTCTGGCTCTCCCCTTTTAGTTATGCTGTCATAGTTAGTTGCCGGAGTCCCTGCTTGCACTCAGTGCAATATGTATACTGTTCCTACTTATTCAGGTGACATTGGGCATACCTAACAACCTATGTTTTCTCCCCCCCCCAAATCTGTCCCTCTGAGTTACATGTCAATCCTGAGATTGAGATGCTGACCTCTTCTTCTCCTCAGACCTGCCTGATCCATCCTGATGCCCTGTGTCTGGCTGGAGTCTCATCGCATCGCTCCTGTGGAGGACGGCCCCATGAGGACAGTTGAAAGTCACACCTGGAGGATGCTCTGGACTCTTACAGTAATGCTTTTATGGCTGAGGACTACAGTTGACTTGCTAACTTTAGGACTGCAGTTGTCATGAACAGTTTTGCACTCAAGTTTCCATCAATGAAGAGTTTATAACATCAACGAAACTGACTTTATGTTAAAACTGTTAATGTTATAGTCATGCTGTCTGTTGTTGCCCAAATGAGGATGGGTTCCCTTTTGAGTCTGGTTCCTCTCGAGGTTTCTTCATGTTGTCTGAGGGAGTTTTTCCTTGCCACCGTCGCCACAGGCTTGCTCATTGGGGATAGATTAGGGATAAAATTAGCTCATGTTTTAAGTCGTTCAAATTCTGTAAAGCTGCTTTGCAACAATGTTTATTGTTAAAAGCGCTATACAAATAAAGGCCCGGTCCCACTGCACTTATGGATGCAAAGAGGATGTAAAACGTAAAAAAATCTTTGCCATCCGTTGGAAAATGCTATGCATCCGTTGTGTACTCATTGCATACGTGCTTCATACGCTCTATCCATCGAGCATCCGTCCACTGTGATTTCATCCGCGCAAAAAGTTTTGAGCTGCACAAAACTTTTAGAACGGATGAACTTTCCGCCGTGTACGATGTAAATCCGCGACATATACGAGCAACAAACGTTCTATGTCCGTTATCATCTGTTAAACGTCTGCTGTATCCTCTCTGCATCCTCTGGGCATCCTCGCAACTCACATCCGCTGCAGCTGAAAACGGAAAGAGGGAGGAAAGATAAGGTACATGAAACGTCTATTCATCGTTAGTAGCACGGAAATAGAAAGGATGTAAGCGTATGCATCTCGTATATAAAGTATTCAAAACGGACAAAGCGTTTATATCTGGGATGTATCTCGTATATTGAGGATGTCTGGAGTATGTCTAGAGTATGTAGAAGGACACCTAGCGCAGTGAACGGTCTGCATCCGATATACATCCGCGCAACATCCCCTTTGTTTCCGTTAGGCGTACGTGATGCAGCCCCTTCACCCGCTATGCATCCGCTCTTTCTGCTATGCGTCCGCTTCTCAGTTATCACCGGTAACCCCTTCGGAGCTGTCATCCACTTCCATCCACTTCCATCCGCTTTCATCCGCTAGGCTTCCTATGAACATGCGTTTAACATCCCCGCTATATACTACCCACGTCCGTTCTTTTCCGTTCTGTTTTCGCAAATTTTGTCCATTTCTGGAGCGGATGAAAACGGATAGAGCCACCCCCGAAATTTTGCTCGTCCGCTGTGTCCTTTTTGCATACGTTTTGTGTCCATCGGCCAGTGGGACCGGGCCTTAAACTTGACTTAAACGATGAAAAAAAACCTCCCATAAATCAGCTCAGGGTGGCACAGTGGTGTAGTGGTCAGCACTGCCGCCTCACAGCAAGAAGGTCCTGGGTTCGAGCCCCGTGGCCGGCGAGGGCCTTTCTGTGTGGTGTTTGCATGTTCTCCCCGTGTCTGCATGGGTTTCCTCCGGGTGCTCCGGTTTCCCCCACAGTCCAAAGACATGCAGGTTAGGTTAACTGGTGACTCTAAATTGACCGTAGGTGTGAATGTGAGTGTGAATGGTTGTTTGTCTCTATGTGTCAGCTCTGCGATGACCTGGTGACTTGTCCAGGGTGTACCCCGCCTTTCACCCATAGTCAGCTGGGATAGGCTCCAGCTTGCCTGCGACTCTGCACAGGATAAGCACTTATGGACAACTGAATGAATAAATCAGTTCGGTCATTGGAGTGCACTGGCTGCCACAGTCCCACACTGACACGCCCTCTTGTTATAGGCTGCTTTTTATTTTGTCCTAACTGAATAGCTAGTCTTACTGGGCATAATTTATTGATTTGTTTTTGGATTCAAGTCATTTATATGAAAGAACCAAGCCTCACTAAATTTCCATTAAATCCATGTGTGGAATGGAAATAATTAACTTGACATCATGATCTGTATATTAATTTGCAGTTACTCATGCCATTTATATGATTTGAAGCCAAGGTTCACATTATAAATATATTTGCACATTGCCTGACGGTTTTTGTAGCATATGAATGTTTTTCCAAAATAATTGGATTTTCATGAGTGCCACATTTGTGCAAATGCTCCTGCAAACAATTTCTGGATTTTGTTCACATATGTTCCCAGTTTGATAAATGAGGCCAGTTATCTTGAGTCAGTGTTCATGGGACCTCCCAAAGACCGATTACAGCCACACCCCTGAATTATTCCATTTCGGTTTGGCCTGATTGCTGTGGACAGAAATGCATTTGAAATTGTTGGCCAGTAAAATACAAAGCAGTGTGATTAAAGTGTGCATTACATTTGCGTCTGATATGATGCGAGTTTTGTGCAATTTGGGAGAAGTGATGTCAGGTCTAGCAACGTACCTGTCATAGTTACTTATCTGCTTACGTCGGCTCCCGCTTTACCCAAACCATAAACACTGAAGTGACATCTTCCCTGCTCACTCGACCCTGGTCACTGAACATGAGCAAAACTGCATTTAGTTACAAATTTGAATATAGTTTCAGTGTATTAGTCTATCTTTGGTGTCTGTTAATTCTCACACTTTATTAAATCTTGAAAAAGACAAGATGTGATATGCGTGCCGTTTCTGCATGGTCTGGTGTCATGCTCTGCTGAGAACTTCGCTCTTTTTCAGCTAGCTTGAAGGGAGCTAGTTTAGCCATGGAGTTCACACAAACTGCTAACTTACCTGATTTTGCTTCATTCACTGAGCACTGTGGTGATATAAATATGCACAAGTTACACTCACATGCAAGACACCATACAAGATTCATTACTTATGCAAGAACAAAAAAGTGCAGTGCGGTGCATGCAGTGCAATTCTGTCATCCCTACACACTTTTCTTGCGCTTCACGAATCGTTTACATTTCCAGTTTGACGCAGATGTCGATCAGGATCTGATCAGGCAAAAGAAACAGTGTCTTGCAAAAGTATTCATCCCCTTTGGCGTTTGTCCTGTTTTGTTGTGTTACAAGCTGAAATTAAAATGGATTTTGAGGGTTTACACCATTTGATTTACACAACATGCCTACCACTTTAAAGGTGCAAATTGTTGTTTTATTGTGACACAAACAATAAGATGAAAAAACAGAAATCTCAAGTGTGCATAAGTATTCACCCCTAAATAAGAGCTGGCCCAACCAATTCACTTCATAAGTCACACAATTAGTTGATTAAAATCCACCTCTGTGCAATCAAAGAGTCACATGATCTGTCACATGATGTCTGTATAAATCAACCTGTTCTGGAAGGACCCTGACTCTGCAACACTACTAAGCAAGCAACATGAAAACCAAGCAGCCTCCAAACAGGTCAAAGACAAAGCTGTGGAGAAGTATAGATCAGGATTGGGTTATAAAAAATATCACAAACTTTGAATATCCCATGGAGCACCATTAAATCCATTATAGCAAAATGGAAAGAATATGGCCCCACTACAAACCTGACAAGAGAAGGCTGCCCACCAAAACTCACAGACCGGGCAAGGAGGGCATTAATCAGAGATGCAACAAAGACACCAAAGATAACACTGAAGGAGCTGCAAAGATCCACAGTGGAGATGGGAGTATCTGTCCATAGGACCACTTTAAGCCATACACTCCACAGAGCGGGGCTTTATGGAAGAGTGGCCAGAGAAAAGTAATTGCTTAAAGAAAAAAAAGAAAGAAAAAAAACACATTTGGAGTTTGCCCAACAGCATGTTGCAGGCTCGCCAAACACATGGAAGTAGATTCTCTGGTCAAATGAGACTAAACTTGATCTTTTGGGCCACCATGGCATGTGTGTGGGGCAAATACAACACTTCCCATCACCCTGAGAACACCATTCCTACAGTGAAGCATGGTGGTGGCAGCATCATGCTGTGGGGATATTTTTCATCTGCAGGGACAGGAAAGCTGGTCAGGACTGAAGGCAAGATGGATGGCACTAAATACAGGGCAATTCTGGAGAAAAACCTGTTTGAGTCAGCCAGAGGTTTCAGACTGGGACGAAGGTTCACGGTGCAGCAGGACAATGACCCTAAGCACACTGCTAAAGCTACACTTGAGTGGTTTAAAGGGAAACATTTAAATGTCTTGGAATGGCCTAATCAAAGCCCAGACCTCAATCCAATTGAGAATCTGTGGCATAATTTGAAGATTGCTATACATCAACATCTAACTTGAAGGAGTTCGAACAGTTGGAACAGTTTTGCCTTGAGGAATGGGCAAAAATTCCAGTGGCTAGAAGCTAATAGTGACAAGAGACTTGCAGCTGTAACTGCAGCAAAAGGTGGCTCTACAAAGTATTGAATTTTGGGGGGAATGAATACCTATGCACACTTGAGATTTCTGTTTTTTTCCATCTTAATTATTGTTTGTGTCATAATAAAACAATTTTCACCTTTAAAGTGGTAGGCAGGTTGTGTAAATCAAATGGTGCTAACCCTCCAAAAATCCATTTTAATTCCAGCTTGTAATACGACAAAACAGGACAACCACCAAGGGGATGAATACTTTTGCAAGACACCGTATGTACGACTTCTTGTAGTTTATAATCATATAATTCAATCATAGTTAATTGTAGAGATGTACCTTATAATATATTTTGTATCAAAGATGAATTGTGTTGCCAGAGCTTACAAATGTCTTGCACGTGTGTGTTTTGACGAAAAACAAGTCGACATAAAACTAACACAAAAATTAAAACAATTTGCTTTTCACTGTGGTATGTTACACTGGCCGGCCAAAAACAAAGTCGCCGTTTGGATTTAAATAAGGAAATACTTAAGAGCGTTTGATTGGATAATTACTGCAATGATTAATGTGTTTCAGCTGGCAACAATTCTTTTAACCCTAACTGATGTAGCTTCTCATTTCTTTAACAACCATGTTGGAAGATGTATCCTGTGGTCATGGAAAAGATGTTAGTGTTTTTCAGAAGGCTCAAATTATTGGCCTGCATCAAGCAAAGAAAACAACTCGGCAGATCGCTGAAATGACTGGAATTGGGTTAAGAACTGTCCAACGCATTAAAACCTGGAGGGATAGTGGAGAACCATCAACCTCGTGGAAGAAATGTGGTTGGAAAAAATAATCCAAACTGACTGTGACCGGAGATCACTCAAACACTTGAAGTTGAATTGTTGGAGGAGGGAAAAAAAAGAACAACTCTCAGCTATGTTTAATAGTGAAAGTAGGAGCATTTCCACACTCACAGGATTGGGACTAAACAGCTGTGTGGTCATTAAAAAAAAAAAAAAACACGCCTTGTTGGTGAGGATAATCTGAAGAAAAGGCTTCAAAGGTCATGTGGTTTGAGGAGTCCAGATTGACCCTATTCCTGAGTGATGGGTGTGTCAGGGGAAGAAGGGAAGCTCATGAAGCGATGCATTCATCATGCATAGTGTCCACTGTACAAGCCCTTGGAGGCAGTGTTATGATCTGGGGTTGCTTCAGTTGGTCAGGTCGAGACTCAGCAACGTTATGGGGCAATAAAATGAAGTCAGCTGACGACCTGAATGTACTGAATGACCAGGTTACCACACCATCAATGGATTTTTTCCTTCCCTGATGGCACAGAAATAAAATTAGGGCTCCAATCGTGAACAAGTGGTTCAGGGAGCATGAGGGATCATTTTCACGCATTAACACACTCAGGTCGCCGACCCCCCACAAGGGACTTTTAGGACTGTTAGTAAACACACATCTAAAGCTCCGCGGGTTTTTGTGCTAGAAACATTCAAGTAACACCATATATATCTCATCACATCAGTGGCGGCTGCTGGTTTTTAAAACAGGGGAAGCCCATTTTACGCATTCATCGTAAAACATATAGGCCGGATATCAAAGCATAGAAAGGTGTGCCCCATTAGCATAGTGAACTAGACAACCCTACCTAGTGGCAGAAAGTATTTTTGCCTGTACATTTCATGTTATAGTCTGGCTTGCCAGGCTAGTGCCTCATATCCTTAATCAAAAATATCAAACATCCAAAAATCACTGGCTATTCAACGAAGAGCCTTGAACATCATACCCTGATATGCAACACAGAGTCTTTAACACAACACCCAGCTGTGCAACACATCCTTGAACATCTTCTGCAACACAGTCTGGAAATTCATAACCAGGTAGGCTATGTAACACACAGAACCTTGAATATTATACCCAGGTATAACCTATAACACAGAGCCCACCATTCTCTTAACATTACTGAACAATATACACACTTCAGATTCATGAACATGAACACTATTTATACACACATTCTGCCCTCCGCTCCTTTTCCAGAAAATGGTCTGTGACCCTGTCATACCAGCTGGTTGTGCTTTCCAGAGACTTCACCAATTTCTGTTAGCAGCTAGCACTGCAGATCCCAATAAGGCTCAAGCTGGCCTACAACCAGATTGAACTACAAATGAAATAAACGAGTGAATTCACGAATGATCAAACTGATAGAATGGATGAAAGTTAACGGAGCACAACGAGTAATATTTACATTTACTTACAAAGTAATGTACAGAGACATCAATGAGAAGAACCGTTTATATGAAAAGAAATTCGGACAGCACTTTGGCACATGACTGCACTTTCTCGACATCCGCTAGGGACTGACTGATCATACTTCCGTGTTCCTCGCCGAAGTACCGCCCTCCTCATGTCTTTCAAACACTACCTCCAATAATCCTTTATCAGCCCAGCTTCTTGTCCCTCCCACTGTCTCGTTTAGTCCCAGGGAAGCCCGGCTTCCCTGGAAGTGACGATTTTGTTGATTTCAACCAATCACAACTAGCCGAAATTGGCTGTTCAGAGCCGTCTCGTAGACTGCAACGGACACCCGGCTGCCAGTCAGTGTTGCCAGATACTGCTGATGTTTTCCTTCCCAAAATATGTTCAAAACCCGCCAAAATGCACTTAAAACCGCCCAATCTGGCAACACTGCTGCCAGTCCATAGAGCCCATATAGAAATAAGAAAGGTTACAGCCTGGCAGCAAAGGTGATTCTCGTAGCGAACTGCAAGTTCGTCAGACATCACTCAAATAAGTTACAGGATAGTTATGAACATAAATACAATCTTGGGCATATATTATGTTCTGCAAGTTATTTTTTTAATGAGAATTCAATGTCGTAGACGCCGCAGTTTGGGGAGAGAATTTTAGGGGAAGCTCGGCTTCCCTTGTTGTCTCTGAGAAATCGCCCCTGCATCATATATATATTTCATCATCTCTAGCTGCTTTATCCTGTTCTACAGGGTTGCAGGCAAGCTGGAGCCTATCCCAGCTAACTATGGGCGAAAGGCGGGGTACACCCTGGACAAGTCGCCAGGTCATCACAGGGCTGACACATAGACACAGACACCCATTCACACTCACATTCACACCTACGGTCAATTTAGAGTCACCAGTTAACCTAACCTGCATGTCTTTGGACTGTGGGGGACACCGGAGCACCCGGAGGAAACCCACGCGGACACGGGGAGAACATGCAAACTCCACACAGAAAGGCCCTCACCAGCCATGAGGCTTGCACCCGGACCTTCTTGATGTGAGGCAACAGTGCTGACCACTACACCACCATGCCGCCCTATATATAAAACAAACTTTATCTTTAGCACTTTGTAAAGAGAATAAAAACAAATCTTACAAATTTCAGTACTTCAGCCAGCTGCAGCCTCTTAACGACACACCAATCAGCTATTCACGTTAAGCGCATGCAACATCAGTGTCGTCATTCGCTCATTGTGTAGCAAGGGGAGGTGAGAACACGCCCCATTTCACCGGTATAAACAAGTGCATATGTTCACTTGTTTCCATACCAACTGAGAAACTTTGAGGTCCCAAAGGCTCATCTGAAGAAAGTTGACAAGGCTCACAGGCCAGTTTGTGGGATTGAGCTGAACACAATAGAATAGGGAATAGAGCCGGTGATGGTCGCAGAGCCTGTGTGTACTGCAGGTTGCAGGGAAGGAAAACAAAAACCCTGTGGAAGTGTAAAATGTGTGATGTTTTCCTTTGCCTTCAGCCTGACAGGAACTGTTATGATGCTTGGCATCCAGATGAGGACGGCAATGAGGACTGCGATGAGGACTGACAGCAGAGAGCCACAATCCAGGGATGATCATTAGCTATTGAACGTTTTATTGAGTATCTTACAGTTGAAGAGGGCATATTTATTATAAGATTTAGAAGAAGCCAGAATATTTAATCTGTGACAGCTTTGGCTTTTAGGGCTTCTTTTCTTTGCAGTAACTTTCCAAGCAGAAAGGTGTGGGGGCAGGGAGGTACAGGGGCCAGGGCCAGGGTCTTTGACAAATGGACTATTGACAGTGACAGGGGGGATTACAGGCGAATTACACCTACCTCATCAATATTCATTTGAAAGGGCAACTGGCTTTGGAGAAAACATAGGTAGTCTGAAGTTTCTACAATTAGTATTGAAACTACAGCGGTGCTTGAAAGTTTGTAAACCCTTTAGAATTTCCTATATTTCTGCATAAATATGACCTAAAACATCATCAGATTTTCACACAAGTCCTAAAAGTAGATAAAGAAAACCCAGTTAAACAAATGAGACAAAATATTATGCTTGGTCATTTATTTATTGAGGAAAATGATCCAATATTACATATCTGTGAGTGGCAAAAGTATGTGAACCTTTGCTTTCAGTATCTGGTGTGACCCCCTTGTGCAGCAATAACTGGAGCTAAACGTTTCCGGTAACTGTTGATCAGTCCTGCACACCGTCTTGGAGGAATTTTAGCCCATTCCTCCGTACAGAACAGCTTAACTCTAGGATGTTGGTGGGTTTCCTCACATGAACTGCTCGCTTCAGGTCCTTCCACAACATTTCGATTGGATTAAGGTCAGGACTTTGACTTGGCCATTCCAAAACATTAACTTTATTCTTCTTTAACCATTCTTTGGTAGAACGACTTGTGTGCTTAGGGTCATTGTCTTGCTGCATGGCCCACCTTCTCTTGAGATTCAGTTCATGGACAGATGTCCTGACATTTTCCTTTAGAATTCGCTGGTATAATTCAGAATTCATTGTTCCATCAATGATGGCAAGCCATCCTGGCCCTGATGCAGCAAAACAGGCCCAAACCATGATACTACCACCACCATGTTTCACAGATGGGATGAGGTTTTTATGCTGGAATGCAGTGTTTTCCTTTCTCCAGACATAATGCTTCTCATTTAAACCAAAAAGTTCTATTTTGGTCTCATCCATCCACAAAACATTTTTCCAATAGCCTTCTGGCTTGTCCACGTGATCTTTAGCAAACTGCAGACAAGCAGCAATGTTCTTTTTGGAGAGCAGTGGCTTTCTCCTTGCAACCCTGCCATGCACACCATTGTTGTTCAGTGTTCTCCTGATGGTGGACTCATGAACATTAGCATTAGCCAATGTGAGAGAGGCCTTCAGTTGCTTAGAAGTTACCCTGGTGTCCTTTGTGACCTTGCCGACTATTACATACCTTGCTCTTGGAGTGATCTTTGTTGGTCAACCACTCCTGGGGAGGGTAACAATGGTCTTGAATTTCCTCCATTTGTACACAATCTGTCTGACTGTGGATTGGTGGAGTCCAAACTCTTTAGAGATGGTTTCGTAACCTTTTCCAGCCTGATGAGCATCAACAATGCTTTTTCTGAGGTCCTCAGAAATCTCCTTTGTTCGTGCCATGATACACTTCCACAAACATGTGTTGTGAAGATCAGACTTTGATAGACCCCTGTTCTTTAAATAAAACAGGGTGCCCACTCACACCTGATTGTCATCCTATTGATTGAAAACACCTGACTCGAATTTCACCTTCAAATTAACTGCTAATCCTAGAGGTTCACATACTTTTGCCACTCACAGATATGTAATATTGGATCATTTTCCTCAATAAATAAATGACCAAGTATAATATTTTTGTCTCATTTAAGTGGGTTCTCTTTATCTACTTTTAGGACTTGTGTGAAAATCTGATGATGTTTTAGGCCATATTTACGCAGAAATATAGAAAATTCTAAAGGGTTCACAAACTTTCAAGCACCACTGTACATAATATTTCTGAATGCTGTTCTTACTTTTATGTCGCCAACACCTATGTTTACAAGGTTCAGACTTCAAAAGTCTTGTGCAGATATATTTATAGTGTGTTTTTTTTTTTTTTTACAAGGTTTGAAGACTTTTTTGTAAGGTTGTTTTTGCACTTAATTTAAATAAAAACACATTTCATTACATTCACTTTACTCTCATATTATTATTGCTCAGGGTGTCCAGAATATAACCATGTGTGTCACTTTTGCACGGATGTTTTTAGTTAGATGAAATACTTAAAAATGTCAAGGTTTATCAGGCTGCCACAGAGTGTCCGACGGGCCCAGGACGAGTCCTGACCTTAACCCCACTGAGAATCTTTGGGACGTGCTGGAGAAGACTTCACGCAGTGTTTCGACTCTCCCGTCCTCAGCACAAGATCTCGCCTAAAAATTAGTGCAACTCCGGACAGAAATAAACATTATGACGTTGCATAAAGTCATTGAAACAATGGCATAGTGAATGCATGCTGTAATGTAGTCCAACAAAATATCATTGTGTGATTATTGATTGTTTTTGGCAGGGCAGTGTATACATGGTGAAATACATTTAAATAAACTGATAAATGTGTGACATGTCATGGTTAAAACAGAACAGCATGCATCAAGTTGGCCAATATTTGGTTATTTGGTTTGATCAGACAAAACTTCAAAACATACCATGTCCCAAATTGTTCAGAATACTTACAAAACACTTAAAAATGTCTGAAGTGTTGAAGTAATCTGCAGTATTAGGATTGCAAAGACCTACTATGCTTAATAATCCCTTTACATGCTTATTCTATGCTGGATGGATGGAGCTTTTGTGCAGACATATTTTATATGCAATAAATTAATCAAATCATAAAATGGGATTCAGGAAGCAAATGTTCAAGTCGTGGTTTAGTATAGGGATGTGTATGGGCAAAGTATTAAGTTTTTAAAGGGCTTTATAAATTGCTAGGTAGTAATTTTTGATTTGTAGGTTGATTTCTTCTGAAGTATGTCAGAGACATTTAGATTTACTTCCTCGCCATGGAGCCACTACACCTTCATATATCACTGAACATGTGTTATTTCTTGTCAGCATGAATGCATCAAAGCTCAAGGGCAAACCAGAGACCGTGGCATACATTAGCACTAACACATTGGAAGTGTGTTCTGTCTTCAGGGCAGAATGTGAGTGCCAACATCCATCCATCCATCCATCCATCCATCCATCCATCCACTATCTGTAGCCGCTTATCCTGTCCTACAGGGTCACAGGCAAGCTGGAGCCTATCCCAGCTGACTATGGGCGAGAGGCGGGATACACCCTGGACAAGTTGCCAGGTCATCGCAGGGAGTACCAACATAAAAAAAAAAAAAAAGGAATAAGGAATGAGCCAACAGTGACAAAGAAACATTTATTTCACTCTATAATAGGTTTAAATCTTTATTGGATTTATTCATACAGTTTCACACACATCAAGGAAGAGGGAGAACCCTGCGATTTTTATAGATTCCTTAAACAAACTGCAACTGTGCCACCTAGTGGTAATGAGAAGGACAGCATGGGGGGGAGAGAGAGAGCAACCCTTCTATTTATCTGTAATGAATTTGACAACACAAATACGAATTACTTTAAGCTAATAATGCAAATAAAAGTTTAACATTTACATTGTATTTTATACTATAACCTAGTTCCAAAGCAGACAAACTCTGGCTAATATTTGGCCAAGATGGAAAAAAAACAGACAAAGGATAACAAAGTTAAGACTGTTCATTAATTTGGGGACAAATAGAAAAAAAAAAAGTTTTTCACCTGCCATAAGCTCCATGTTTAATAGGATCAGTCTCACATGGTCAAGGGCTGAGCCAAATTCACTGTGCGCCTTACGCTAATCCTAAAGCATACAGTACTGTGTAGGCCATAGCAGGTGTTCCTCTCGCTCTAATCTAATGAAACCTAAAGTGATTTACAAGCCCTCCCTCCCTCTCTCACACACACACACGATCTGCAGTTTGCAGCCTGAAATGAACAGGCATCAGCACGCAAACTGCTCTACTCCCCTCGATATACAACAATGTTATTGTCCGTCTCGTGCACCTTGATCTCATAGAGGAGGTTCGATGGAAGAAGCTTGATCATGTTGTCCCAGATACACACTGCCAGGTTTTCAGTTGTGCTGCATAAGAAGACAGGTGGGGTGTAAGGAACACTGTACGTACACCTTCACTCTCACTCATTCATGCAATTATCCAATCAGCCAACGTGAACCCGAGGCTAGACTGGGCACAGACTAACCAAAACTGGATACAGGGCTCGAAATTAACGCAAGTCCGACTGTCTGGGACAACCGAAAGCCGCATCTTCCTGTCTGATAGGGCAAGTTGAATATTTGTTGAAAAATCACTATTTTTACCTCGCCGGGGACGGCGTCGACCAGGGGGCAAGGTATTGTTTTCGGTGGGGTTTCTTTGTGAGCAACATTACGGGAAAACAGCTGGACCAATCTTCATGAAACTTTCAGGATAGATGGGCATTGGTCTCAAATAGAACCTCCAACATTTTGAGGGTCATCCGGTCAAGGCCACCAAAAAGGTCAAAATAGTTTCTCACAATATCTTCCTTCATATTCATCATATTTACTTCAAACCAATTCCAAAATGTTCATCTTTCAATTCTGCTTCCATTGATATGCGACATGATGGGGTATCTCTCAGTTTTCTTTCAAACTTTCATTTGTTTGTTTGTGTGTCTGTCTGTTAATCTAGCATCGAGACCAGGGGTATTCAATTAAAAGTCACTGAGGTCCAGTTATTAAATTTTGTCCAAGCAGAAGATCCGAACCGAAGTCCAGCTTGTGTCTTATAGCCTTCCCCTATGTCCACATTTTCATATGGTTTCAACAATATTTATTGTTCATTTCCAATGCAAGAAATGAACTGAATGCACAACTATCTCTTTTACCATAAATAAAAGTAGTCCCAGGAAAATAAATTCAAGGCCTTTATTTCAGATTAAAGAAAACAGAAACCTCAGAATAAAATAAATTTAAAAAAAAGTGCAAACAGAGTGGAATAACTCCTTTTTCTCTTAAATTAAAGCGGTCCCAACCTGAAGAATTGAAGGCCTACAATTCAAGTAAAAAAGTCAACTCAGAAAACATTAACTAAAAAGTGCAAACAGAGCACTGACTTAACATTTTCTCTTCTTTGTTTTTAAAATAAGGAGGTCCCAGCCTAAAAAAATGAGGGCCTACTTTTCAAGAAAAAAAAAAAAAGTCCACATCTTCAGAAAACAAGTGGCTTTTTTGGGGGGGGGGGAATGCAAACAGAACATTTTTCTTTCAACTTTTTTAATTCTTCTTTTACTCTTCATAATGAGAAAAACGGGCATGTGGCTGACCTGCCAGTAATTTAAACCTTGGTTGGAATGGAGTTAGTGCCATTCTCATGCAGATATGTAGGTGTTCATTGTTGAGCCTAGAACGGTACTTGGTTTTGACAATGTTCATAGTGGAAAAAGCTGACTCACAGCTGTAAGTCGATCCAAACATAGTCAAGGTGTGCAGTGCTCCTTTGATTAGACCAGGGAACACACTCCAATGTGTTTATGTTGTCCCAAAATCCACACTACTTTTAAGGAACATTCGTTTGCACGTTGCTGGGCTGTGTGATGAGTCGGGTAGACCTGTCATACTGTGCTTGCAGTTGGGTTATTTTCCGTGCCCTCAGCTCGGACTTCAGGGGATAACTTTGCTCAAAAGAGCTGTGCTTTGTTTCGTAGTGGTGCTTCACGTTGCCGCTTTTAATTAATGCCATGTTTTCGGAGCATATGAGGCACACTGGTTTTGAACTGCTCGCCGAAAGAATGAACATATATTTCTCCGTCCATTCATCTTTAAAACAACGATTTTTCTTGTCTACTTTCTGCCGCCTTTTGGAGCAAGCCATGCTGTCTCGGTCGGTTGTCTCTGAACTTAACTCTCTTTCTCTCTGCTTGTTGCTGTGCTGTGGTGCGCTGGGTAAACTAACCATTTTATTGGCTCAACTGAGTGAAGCTATTGTCGTGTTAACTGGAGTAGCAGTGCCCGCTGTCAATAGCCACGACCGTCCAAAATAATGCTTCACGAAAATTACTTAATCTCGTGAATTTACCATTGGTCACGGGTCCGGACAGAACCATCATTGGGTCCGGATCCGAACCGAGGTCCGCCATTTGGTGATGCCTGATCTAGACTGTTACACCAATTGACTTCAAATTTTCAGGGTAGGTGGGCAATGGCCCGTAGATTACCTGATTAAGTTTTGGGGGTAAATCAGGTCAAGGTGAAGGTCACCAGAAAGGTCAACCTTTTGGTCAAAATAACATTTTCCATTATAACTCAAAAAACGGTTGCCGATAGACCAAGGTTTACGACAACCCCGAATCCAAAAAAGTTGGGACAAAGTACAAATTGTAAATAAAAACGGAATGCAATAATTTACAAATCTCAATAACTGATATTGTATTCACAATAGAACATAGACAACATATCAAATGTCGAAAGTGAGACATTTTGAAATTTCATGCCAAATATTGGCTCATTTGAAATTTCATGACAGCAACACATCTCAAAAAAGTTGGGACAGGGGCAATAAGAGGCTGGAAAAGTTAAAGGTACAAAAAAGGAACAGCTGGAGGACCAAATTGCAACTCATTAGGTCAATTGGCAATAGGTCATTAACATGACTGGGTATAAAAAGAGCATCTTGGAGTGGCAGCGGCTCTCAGAAGTAAAGATGGGAAGAGGATCACCAATCCCCCTAATTCTGCGCCAACAAATAGTGGAGCAATATCAGAAAGGAGTTCAACAGTGTAAAATTGCAAAGAGTTTGAACATATCATCATCTACAGTGCATAATATCATCAAAAGATTCAGAGAATCTGGAAGAATCTCTGTGCGTAAGGGTCAAGGCTGGAAAACCATACTGGGTGCCCGTGATCTTTGGGCCCTTAGACGGCACTGCATCACATACAGGCATGCTTCTGTATTGGAAATCACAAAATGGGCTCAGGAATATTTCCAGAGAACATTATCTGTGAACGCAATTCACCGTGCCATCCGCCGTTGCCAGCTAAAACTCTATAGTTCAAAGAAGAAGCCGTATCTAAACATGATCCAGAAGCGCAGACGTCTTCTCTGGGCCAAGGCTCATTTAAAATGGACTGTGGCAAAGTGGAAAACTGTTCTGTGGTCAGACGAATCAAAATTTGAAGTTCTTTATGGAAATCAGGGACGCCGTGTCATTCGGACTAAAGAGAAGGACGACCCAAGTTATCAGCGCTCAGTTCAGAAGCCTGCATCTCTGATGGTACGGGGTTGCATTAGTGCGTGTGGCATGGGCAGCTTACACATCTGGAAAGACACCATCAATGCTGAAAGGTATATCCAGGTTCTAGAGCAACATATGCTCCCATCCAGACGACGTCTCTTTCAGGGAAGACCTTGCGTTTTCCAACATGACAATGCCAAACCACATACTGCATCAATTACAGCATCATGGCTGCGTAGAAGAAGGGTCCGGGTACTGAACTGGCCAGCCTGCAGTCCAGATCTTTCACCCATAGAAAACATTTGGCGCATCATAAAACGGAAGATACGACAAAAAAGACCTAAGACAGTTGAGCAACTAGAATCCTACATTAGACAAGAATGGGTTAACATTCCTATCCCTAAACTTGAGCAACTTGTCTCCTCAGTCCCCAGACGTTTACAGACTGTTGTAAAGAGAAAAGGGGATGTCTCACAGTGGTAAACATGGCCTTGTCCCAACTTTTTCGAGAGGTGTTGTCATTAAATTTAAAATCACCTAATTTCTCTTTTTAAATGATACATTTTCTCAGTTTAAACATTTGATGTGTCATCTATGTTCTATTCTGAATAAAATATGGAATTTTGAAACTTGCACATCATTGCATTCCGTTTTTATTTACAATTTGTACTTTGTCCCAACTTTTTTGGAATCGGGGTTGCCTTATGAGCATATAGGGACTCCCATATGGCACCATGATCTTTGACCTTGAAAGGTCAAACTCAAGATCACGAATTTTCAGAGGGCTTTAACTTGAAAACGGTTGATGGTAGACAGATGTTTACCATTATCAACTTCTAGAAAGTGCCATATGGGCTTTCATTTGGCACCATGACCTTGAATTACTTTGAAATGTCAAACTCAAGGTCATGGATTTTCATAGGACTATAACCTGACAGCTGATGATTGAGAAATATTACCATCATCAGCATATGGGTATAAAATAAGTGCTGTTGGGAGAGGTTTGTTTTGTCTGGCAACATTTGTTATAATAATTATTCAAACTTTACATCAATAAACTTCCAACAAAACTAGTTCAATCCCCTCAGTCATCCGGCCGTGTTACTGTTTGTGAAATTCTGGGGAAGCCGAGTATAGCAGGTGCATATGTAAAAATAACCACGTCGTAATCTCTGATTACAGATTATTAGACTTTGAATTAATTGAAATTGGAGAAATGGCGATCGAATACCTAAAAAAAAAAAAGTAATAATTATATTTTTATACATCACATCATTCAGACATTCATTTTATTTTTCTTTTGTATGGTTCACATTAACCATCACAAACGTCAAAATATTTTGTGGGAATTTTACAACAGTGCCGAACTCACTTGGTTTTCATTCACAATGTGATTGTCACCCTTATGTCCAACTTGTTTTCTTTTGGTTTCATTTCTTAAGATTTGTCCTTCAGGTTTTACTCGATTAATCAAGAGTTATCGGTAACTTTATTTCCTCTCGAAACTTTGACTTTGGCTGAGTCTAACTTAAAACTGCAGATCACATAATGGGTTAGAACACCACATGCACCATAATGGGACACTGGATAGTCTTTATTGTTACAGTTAAATTGAGTTTTACTGAAATTATAAGTCATTAAAGCATAACGATCATAACTATACCTGATTTTTGATAAACTTTAACCACTTTCCTTTCACTGAAGTAGTAAATGCATAGTAATAAAAAGGTTATGGTCAGGACAAGTGAAAAATCTTGTTGCTTGTCCGACTGAAGAAGTGGATTAAAAAGTTGATGTTGAAGCCTGAGATAGTTGAAAACAAACATTCATTGGAAAAGAAGGCAATCTTCAATTGTTCCTAGTTGCGGACAGTCTGTGCCCACTGTAACCTCAGATTCCTGTTCTTGGCTGACAGGATTGGACTCTGATGTGTTCTTCTGCTGTTGTAGCTCATTTGCCTCAAGGCTGTGTGTTCGGAGCTGCTTTTCTGCTCACCATGTTGGCCATTTGGGTCTGTCTCAGAAACTGGGTACTGTGGGGGTACCCCACTAAATATACTCACAGTCAATAAACTATACGGTTTTGAATGGTGATGTTGATTTTAATTTGAAATAAAATGATGAAAGAAATAATACAGATAAAACTAAATCTTTGATGTGAATATTCAGAATTTGGCAAAAATTCCGCAAATTTGTGGAAAAATGTACCCCTTTTCCACCAAATCAGTTCCAGGGCTGGTTCGGGGCCAGTGCTGGTGCTGGTTCACAACTCGTTCAACTTGCGAGCCAGCTGAGAACCAGTTTGCTTTTCCATAGCTCGCGGTGCTAAGCGGAGCCACGTCATTACGTCGCTGTATACGTCAGTTACGTCGCTGTATACGTCAGTTACGTCGCTACGTTTACATAAACTTTGGCGCGAATATCAAAGCAAAAACAACACAGAAGAAGCAGCAGCAGCAACAACAATAATAACAATGGATGACTTTGCGTTTGTACAGCTGCTGCTTCTCGTCACTTAAAAATGGCGATCTTTCGCGGTCTTGTTATTGTTGTTGGTCTTAACAACTCCGCCCCCCTGCTGACATAAGCGGTTCTTTCCTCTGGCCCAGCAGAGAGTTGGTGCTAGCCTGGAACCGTTTTTTCTGGCCCCAGAGCCAGTTCTTTGTCAGTAGAAACAGAAAACCCGGTTCCAAACTAAGCACTGGCCCCGAACCAGCCCTGGAACTGCTTTGGTGGAAAAGGGGCAATGGCGGCTTGATCTGGGACATGATAAATGGTTGACTACATGGCATTCCCTTAAAAAGGTTGTCGTCCACTGAAAAGTCTACAGTTATCACTAATTGTATTTTAAGTTGTAACTTTATACACCTAAGGATTGGTGCGCTCACAGAATAATCATAACCGTAATAAAACATCATGCAAAATATTTGATCACCATCGTAACTCCATTTTCCGTAGACCTAAAACCAATATAATCGTGTGTTTTGATCTAAACGGAAAGCCTCAGGGTCAAGGTCACTACCTCACCAAAAGTAGTAACTTAAAATCACTACGCCATATAAACATTTAATTATAAATCTGTAATTGTTTTTTAAAACAAAAGCTGAAAGTTCGGTATAGAATATGTTTCTTACAGAATATGTTACGATGGTAGCTGGTCTTGTATGAATTTCTGAGCTATAAAATGAGTTGTGGTCTATTTTTTACCGTAGCATGTTATTTGTGTGCGGGGAAGGACACACATTAACAATCTGCACGTGTAGAATGGAATTTTCCACTCCAACAGTTAGAAGTTGATCGCGCTTCCATTTGCGGTCTCTCTGTTACGCGGGTGATCTGTTCGGACGTTATCACTGAAAAGGGGAGTTTTGACAGCTTTATTTTGTTTTAGTCTTGCAGTATAAGGCAATAGAATGTTTCTTTCTTTTTCATCTTACTTTCATATTTCGTAGTGTTTGCGTATTTTTGGCCAACATTTTGCAACCATGGTCAATTTAGATCGAACTTTTGATAGAATCTACGGCCAGTCATTTTGCCCCGCCCCCGCCTCGCGCTCCGTCCGGTGCGGTAGTGATGTCCCGTTGCTCGCGCGCCGCAGCAGAGACCCGCGCGACCTTCAGCCAGTACAGTCGCTGTTCTTTTACCAGCGCCGTTATTCTCATCTTTCCGGTGCGTTCTTGATTTTTCCATTGTGTCCTATTTCGCCATATCAAATACCCAAAATGTATCGTATTATTCATATTTAAGTGAATAATCAATTCAGTCATCATAACTTGGCATTTTTAACCCAAGCAATCAAAAAGAGGAAATTTATTCAATATTTTCACTCCTCTGTGAAGGAGGGGCTTTAATTCTTCATGATGGAGTTATTTTATATGGAAATCAATTTTACAAAAGCATTTGAATTGTAATCAAAAAATTTTCCACAGTGGAAGCCAGATAAAGCAAGATGCTATCTTTATTCTTATTAAACATGACAAAAGAAACATTGAGTGTTAGGTAAATGCAAAAAAAAAAAAAAAAAGGTAAAATTAGAAAAAAAATTTTTGACCATAATGTCCCAAATGAGAGACCAGTTTCTGAGACGGACCCATTTGAGTTACCTTGGCCATTCATGGTCAAAGTCTCTGAAATCACATTTCTACCTCATTCTGATGTTTGATATGAAGATTACCTGAAACTCTTGACCTGTATCTGCAGGATATTATGCACTGCATTGCAACCACATGATGGGATAACTGCATGAACACATGTTTCTCATACAGTAGACTGTTAGCGTTTATACAGCAGTGTATTATTCCTACCTGATGGTGTTAGCAAAGTATGGTACATCCAGATCCAGGTTTTTGTGGTCAAGTGGCTTCATGATTCCTTCCTGAAAATGGTCATCAAAATATCAGGTTTTATTCATTCATTCATGCTTCATCTTCTCATGCACCGACACATTTTTTCTTTTAACGACAGTGCTGTTGAATACTTGATTCTGATTGGTCAGAAGGTTCAGATTCCTTTCTAACACAGAAGTTCTGCCAGCACGTCTGGCTACAAGGTAAATCATAAGAACCTCTTATATTCACTGCTTCTAACAGTTCACCGTTTCTATAGTAACAACTTACACAGGGACTTGTGTGCTGGACATGTTATATAAATGGAACTGAAACACGGATAATCGTTGACGTGAGGTTTTCTGTGAGGAAACGTTTATTTAACACTGATGCAAGGCGTCTCCTGTGTAAACGCGATGTAACAATCAGGGCTAAAGTTATCCTGTTAAGGTTTTGAATACAGGAGAGTCTTCAGGATGGAGGGATTAATATTATCTTGTTGATTTTGAAAGAGATGGGGAAGGAAAAAAAATAGATTAGTATAGGAACAACTGTGGGCGGCACGGTGGTGTAGTGGTTAGCGCTGTTGCCTCACAGCAAGAAGGTCCGGGTTCGAGCCCCGTGGCCGGCGACGGCCTTTCTGTGTGGAGTTTGCATGTTCTCCTCGTGTCCGCGTGGGTTTCCTCCGGGTGCTCCGGTTTCCCCCACAGTCCAAAGACATGCAGGTTAGGTTAACTGGTGACTCTAAATTGAGCGTAGGTGTGAATGTAAGTGTGAATGGTTGTCTGTGTCTATGTGTCAGCCCTGTGATGACCTGGCGACTTGTCCAGGGTGTACCCCGCCTTTCGCCCGTAGTCAGCTGGGATAGGCTCCAGCTTGCCTGCGACCCTGTAGAAGGATAAAGCGGCTAGAGATAATGAGATGAGATGAGCATTTTGCACGCCGATTCCTCTCGATCATGTGCAGGTGAGCCTCATTAACAGCGTGTGTGCGAGAGTCCGCTCAGCGCGCACGCCCGAGAGTCCTTCAGGAGATGAACTCGAATCAATAAACATCAAAAGACCAAACAGAACATGATGTGTTCTAGGACACAGCCCATGGGAAGCTCATACCTCTATATACTGTTTAAGATCAGTGAGGTTCATCACCATCCCTGTGTTTGGGTCAATCTGCATAAAGAGAAAAATCACAAACATGCATTACTTGTATTTTTAGCAACGTTCTACTTCTACAGTGAATCATATGCATGCGCCTTCAACAATAACGCATAAGCCCCTTGTGCATGATGTCACGCATCACGTGAATTTCACCTGGGGTCAGACAAACACTGTCCTTAATGTAAGCAAGGCTTAATCTGTCTTCAATATGGTTTATTTTTGCACTGGTTTTGGTTGTTCAAATGGAGAAATAGATGAACGGTATTACCGTCCAAGGACGCGTTATCCTAATGGGCCTCATGGGCAGCTGCCCAGGGCCTCGGCCACTAGGGGGCCTCGGAGGTAGCGAGATCGGAAAATATGAAACGATATTTTCAGAAGTTTTGATCATATTGATAACATTTTTGATGCATTTCGCCACCCGTAAAGAAGCCCACCTTGTCTCATCGCATAAATCACCCGTCATTGTCAATATGATCACTGTCCACCATGTCTTCACATGCTACGCCAGCTTGAGTTCAATGATTTAATTAATGACTTCGCTTTCCAGAAAAGTAGGAAAGTGCCCTTGTAAGTTGACCCATGGCTGTCAAACTGAATGCGCAAAGCTGTGTGCCACTGCTGTTTGGGACATTACGTGTGTGAAAGGATGAAATGTTTCACATAGCCTAACATTTTGAGATTTATTTCTGAGAAGCAAGATATTTTTCTTTCTTTGTTATCGCTCTTTGTTTTCACAAGTTAAAAGTCGCCTGGATTCCAAAATGAAAACGAACGGTTCTATACCAAATGAATGTTCTTGTTCTGAATACTACAGAAACTGTTGTAGGCCTAGGTTATGTTCTTGACATGTTGTTCATGAGGGGTGTTCACACGGCAACTTTTACTCTGGTGTAGCACCGGGGCTGCCCCGGTAGAGCGTTCACACGGTACAAAGTTATACCGGTGTCGCCCCTGAAAGCTGCTTAAACCGGTGCAAATCTAACCCTGCTCGGGAGGTGGTTTAAGAAATTTACTCCGGAGTAAATGCTAGTTTGCGGGGCAGCACCGATATAAAATGGGACGTCTGAACGCTACCGGGGTATACTCGCTATGCGTGAGGAGAGTTGATTACATACGGGCATTGCATAATTTGCATCCTGGTATTTTGCGCTTCCAAAATGGCGAATATCAACAACAACAGAACTGTGTGTCTTCCAGTGTTGCCAGATTGGGCGGTTTTAAGTGCATTTTGGCGGATTTGAACATATTTTGGTCTGGAAAACGTCAGCAGTATCTGGCAACACTGGTGTCTTCATCCATGTTGTTTTCCCGGCGCTTGGTGATGCCATGACAACCGAGAAAAGGAAGTACATTTTCATGCATGCGCATATTTCATTTCCGCATTATCGTATAGCACGGTCGCAAAAACTGCCGTGTGACCGCATGTGGGGCTGCACCGGTGCTAACATGCTTCTCTCTAGTAAGCAGGTTTGTGACGTGTGAACGCTCCACAAAATTTACACCGATGTAAGATATATCGCAACAAAATACATCGGTGCAGCATCGATGCAAATATGTGCCGTGTGAACACCCCTACTGACTCACTCATTCAAAGGCTTCTTGAGGCTAAACTTTAGTTAACCAGACTTGTTAACCGTGATGTCTGATGGATTTTTTCACCATGCAATTGCCTATTTCACCATTGCTTTTTCTCGATTAAATAGGTGTTGATGGATATAAAGTTTTATCGTTCAATAGTATTTCTAATTGTGCCACTGTCATTATTTAAGTTTCTGTGTCTAGTTAGACAGGCACGTCTGAGGGGGTGAATTTGCTGAGTGCAGCTGACAACAGGCGGGGGTGGGGCCTCGGGGGTGTGTCTGCCCAGGGCCTCGGCAAGGGTTAACGCGGCCCTGTTACCGTCTCCCCGCTATCAAGAAAAATGTTAACAGGGAGAAGCAAATGCTTCAAGAACAACAAAGAAATGAGTGGTTAAAGTGCTGATGACACGAACATGACTCTATGCAACTTCTTAAATAAACTATACAACATGGCAAACATGTTAGATTTCTGTTATAATTACGTGAAAAGAAGCTGTTGTTACGCAAATATCCAACTTTTAATTGCACACAGCGCAAGAAAACTGGGTCCGTGGCTCGCGGCCATGTTGTGACGTCAGCGGAAGAACACGCTGCGGTTCACTGGCTGTTCTATTCTGGTTCTACTCAATGGAAATGGCGCATGAAAACGCCCGTGAACTCTCTAGTGCTAGCTCTTCCTCTTCTGGGAGTCTAGAATTGTGTTGATCTCTTCCGAATAGAATCTATGATAGCCTACCCTCTTTACCCTTTGCCTCTCGTTGCTAGGCGGCAGTTACATGAAAGCCGCAAGCTTTCACAAGCAAATACATGACTGATATCACGCCGACTTTATGATTACATTTATGATTATCATGTAGAATCTATAGCTCTACGTACCTTTATCTTATGTCATTTCACAACACATGTTCTGACAGGAGGACTGTCTTTGGATCCGGCATAGCTACTAGTAGACCCTCTCCGGAATACTGGCAGTGTTGCCAGATTGGGAGGTTTCCCGCCCAGTTGGGCGGTTTCAAGTGCATTTTGGTGGGTTTTGAACATATTTTGGGCTGGAAAACGTCAGCAGTATCTGTTGCCAGATACTGCTGACGTTTTCCAGCCCAAAATATGTTCAAAACCCACCAAAATGCACTTGAAACCGCCCAACTGGGCGGGAAACCTCCCAATCTGGCAACACTGTGTAGGCACTGCTGATGGTAGTAACACACGTTTGTGCTGAACTGCACACCCGAGATTCTTTTAAGCTGGGAAGGGTGTCAAAACAATCCAAATCGAAGTGTTCAGAGCACAGGACGGATGTTGGTGAGGGCTCCCACTTGTCACGAGTGCGCCTGACTTGCTTCACCCACTTCGCATGCAGCTCAGGATCTCTGGGAAACTTGAATAAAAACTTACCCCATCCTTGTGGGTTTTGGAGCAAAAGCCGGCAACACAACGCGAAGGCATAATAACTATATATATATATATATATATATATATCTCATCTCATTATCTCTAGCCGCTTTATCCTTCTACAGGGTCGCAGGCAAGCTGGAGCCTATCCCAGCTGACTACGGGCGAAAGGCGGGGTACACCCTGGACAAGTCGCCAGGTCATCACAGGGCTGACACATAGACACAGACAACCATTCACACTCACATTCACACCTACGGTCAATTTAGAGTCACCAGTTAACCTAACCTGCATGTCTTTGGACTGTGGGGGAAACCGGAGCACCCGGAGGAAACCCACGCGGACACGGGGAGAACATGCAAACTCCGCACAGAAAAGCCCTCGCCGGCCCCGGGGCTCAAACCCAGGACCTTCTTGCTGTGAGGCGACAGCGCTAACCACTACACCACCGTGCCGCCCAACTATATATATATAATAATGTATAATAATGTCTAATAAAAATACTAATAATGATAAACTGAACAGCCCTGTGATGACCTGGAGACTTGTCCAGGGTGTACCCCGCCTTTCGCCCGTAGTCAGCTGGGATAGGCTCCAGCTTGCCTGCGACCCTGTAGAAGGATAAAGCGGCTACAGATAATGAGATGAGATGAGATAAACTGAACACCTGTCGCATCAACAACAAACTGGTAAGTTAGGAGGAAGGTTCTTTCGCTGACGTCATATAGCTCCTCCTCCTCCTTCATCTCCTGGGTGCTGCAGCCCCGTCAAATTTGCCCAAATAGCCGCGTTTATCATCATAACTTGTAAAATAGGCGCCTTCGTGAATTAATATATGGATCATCGGGAATTACTTTTTATGTTATAAAACATCGCCAAAGATGTCAAAAACGTGTCATCAGCACTTTAAAGAGAATAGGACAAGAGGAGCTAAGCCTGAAAACTCCAGAGAAATTCGATTGTATTTAAAATAATAATAATAATAATAATAATAATAAAATTCATGCATTTATCAGTTCGAGACTGGACTATTGTAATGCCCTGTATGTTGGCCTCAGCCAGTCTTCAATTTTACGTCTTCAACTTGTACAGAACACTGCGGCCCGATTTTTAACAAGCACGTCTAGACGTGAGCACATTACTTCTGTGTTGTCGTCACTCCACTGGCTTCCAGTCCGTTTTAGAATTGATTTTAAACTTCTGTTGTTTGTTTTTAATGCCATCAATGGCCTGGCTCCCTCTTACTTGTCTGAGATTTTAACTATTCGTGATCATGGTAGGGCCCTGCGTTCTTCGGGTCAGCTTCTGTTAGAAGTCCCAAGGTCGAGATATAAACAGTGGGGTGTTCGTTCTTTTGCTGTCGCTGCTCCCAGACTGTGGAACAATCTGCCCCCCGACATTCGCACCACTATTGATCCCAGCCTTTTTAAATCAAAGTTGAAGACCTACTTTTTTAGATTGGCATACAATCCTGACTAGGGGAGTCTTGTTTTTGAGGGGTGCTTCGTTTCGTACGTTTTATTTCATGTACTTCTGAAAGGCTTTTGGTAATCTGCAGCACGGTGGCACCTTCCGCAGTCAAAACCTGTGTTTTTATGTGTTTTGGTGTTCTGTTTTATGGCTTTGATGTAAAGCACTTTGGGTACCTTTTGGTTATTGTAAAGGGCTATATAAATAAAATTTGATTGATAATAATAAATAAGTCAGAAGTGAGGATGGAAGAGTTTGCTTAAGAATCTCGTTTTATTTTTTTCTGCTCGCATTCGAGTTAGCGTCTTCATGAAAAAGTGTTCAGACAAAATCAAATGATTTTTCTTACAGATGTAATCCAACGAGGAGCGACATGTGCGATATATCCTGAAAGAACAGAAAAGATTAAGAGCAGAGAGAGCTGGAGTTTTGCTTCTGTCATTAAAGGAACCCAGTCCTGTGCAAAATGTCACCATGGAGGCCAAGTGCAGTAATGAACCTACAGTTCAAGAGAGTTCGACACAAACACACTGAACTTTACAACAGCTGCACGCATGGGAAACGGAAATAAATTGATTAAAGCAGGAAAAACTATTTTGGATAAAACTGTTAGTCTGTCACACAGGTTGTAAGTGTGTAACTCAGCTGTGCCTTTTGAATTGAGAATAAATGAAGAGGGAACTGAACATTAACAGTTTATTGAAATTATTATTGCAAGGGTGATTAATAGTTACAGTGGGGCAAAAAAGTATTTAGTCAGTCACCAATTGTGCAAGTTCTCCCACTTAAAAAGATGAGAGAGGCCTGTAATTTTCATCATAGGTATACCTCAACTATGAGAGACAAAATGAGAAAAAAAAATCCAGAAAATCACATTGTCTGATTTTTAAATAATTTATTTGCAAATTATGGTGGAAAATAAGTATTTGGTCAATAACAAAAGTTCATCTCAATACTTTGTTATATACCCTTTGTTAGCAATGACAGAGGTCAAACGTTTTCTGTAAGTCTTCACAAGGTTTTCACACACTGTTGCTGGTATTTTGGCTCATTCCTCCATGCAGATCTCCTCTAGAGCAGTGATGTTTTGGGGCTGTCACTTGGCAACACAGACTTTCAACTCCCTCCAAAGATTTTTTATGGGGTTGAGATCTGGAAACTGGCTAGGCTACTCCAGGACCTTGAAATGCTTCTTATGAAGCCACTCCTTCGTTGCCCGGGCGGTGTGTTTGGGATCATTGTCATGCTGAAAGACCCAGCTACGTTTCATCTTCAATGCCCTTGCTGAAGGAAGGAGGTTTTCACTCAAAATCTCACGATACATGGCCCCATTCATTCTTTCCTTTACACGGATCAGTCGTCCTGGTCCCTTTGCAGAAAAACAGCCCCAAAGCATGATGTTTCCACCCCCATGCTTCACAGTAGGTATGGTGTTCTTTGGATGCAACTCAGCATTCTTTCTCCTCCAAACACGACAAATTGAGTTTTTACCAAAAAGTTCTATTTTGGTTTCATCTGACCATATGACATTCTCCCAATCCTCTTCTGGATCATCCAAATGCTCTCTAGCAAACTTCAGACGGGCCTGGACATGTACTGGCTTAAGCAGGGGGACACGTCTGGCACTGCAGGATTTGAGTCCCTGGCGGCGTAGTGTGTTACTGATGGTAGCCTTTGTTACTTTGGTCCCAGCTCTCTGCAGGTCATTCACTAGGTCCCCCCGTGTGGTTCTGGGATTTTTGCTCACCGTTCTTGTGATCATTTTGACCCCACGGGGTGAGATCTTGCGTGGAGCCCCAGATCGAGGGAGATTATCAGTGGTCTTGTATGTCTTCCATTTTCTAATAATTGCTCCCACAGTTGATTTCTTCACACCAAGCTGCTTACCTATTGCAGATTCAGTCTTCCCAGCCTGGTGCAGGTCTACAATTTTGTTTCTGGTGTCCTTTGACAGCTCTTTGGTCTTGGCCATAGTGGAGTTTGGAGTGTGACTGTTTGAGGTTGTGGACAGGTGTCTTTTATACTGATAACGAGTTCAAACAGGTGCCATTAATACAGGTAACGAGTGGAGGACAGAGGAGCCTCTTAAAGAAGTTGTTACAGGTCTGTGAGAGCCAGAAATCTTGCTTGTTTGTAGGTGACCAAATACTTATTTTACCGAGGAATTTACCAATTAATTCATTAAAAATCCTACAATGTGATTTCCTGGATTCTTTCCCCCATTCTGTCTCTCATAGTTGAAGTATACCTATGATGAAAATTACAGGCCTCTCTCATCTTTTTAAGTGGGAGAACTTGCACAATTGGTGGCTGACTAAATACTTTTTTGCCCCACTGTACTGTATGACTAGAGCTGCAACTGGAATGTGCCGATTCTGTTTGCATTTGTACTTATTGTTCCATCCACTATTAGATAAATTTTTTTTAAAAATCTTACAATATTGTTTGAAAGTCTGGAGCAAGATTGTGCAAATAATGACACTTCAGATATTGTTTTAACAATAATAACCATCACTGTATAAATCGCTGTGTAACTCGACGTCCGTGGAGTTTCTGAGATGCGGAGAGGCAGGAATAGTTTACCATCCAGGTCAGAATTCTTTGAGAGTAAATGCTTTGGCTTTTGCAACATTCTGTTTCCAAAAGCTGATGTTGGGGAAAATTCTTTACACAAAGAAGGTTTTCTTGCTTTTGTAGTTTTTTTTTTTTTAAACTGTTCTTCCATGTCAGGACTTCTCATCTCATTATCTCTAGCCACTTTATCCTGTTCTGCAGGGTCGCAGGCAAGCTGGAGCCTATCCCAGCTGACTACGGGCGAAAGGCGGGGTACACCCTGGACAAGCCGCCAGGTCATCACAGGGCTGACACATAGACACAGACAACCATTCACACTCACATTCACACCTACGGTCAATTTAGAGTCACCAGTTAACCTAACCTGCATGTCTTTGGACTGTGGGGGAAACCGGAGCGCCCGGAGGAAACCCACGCGGACACGGGGAGAACATGCAAACTCCGCACAGAAAGGCCCTCGCTGGCCACGGGGCTCGAACCCGGACCTTCTTGCTGTGAGGCGACAGCGCTAACCACTACACCACCGTGCCGCCCCGTGTCAGGACTTTTCAGGGGAAAAAAGAAGGTATACTCCAACCTGTAGCTAACGCTAGGCCACAAGTCTACACCATCACTCCAGGTCATTTCAAGGAATTTTGTACAGATCAGAACTGCAAATAAACTAATTTGCGCCTAGATCTATCCTTTGCTTCTTTCTGACTAAGATTATCTACGTAATCTGGTAGTAGAGCCTTTTTTAGCTATAGTTTTCTTCAGACAACAGCAATGGATGTTGGATATCTTTGCTTAGCTTCAGGACGTGAACAGCGTGTAAACAAAAGGTTGCTTGTCCCCCAGGTCTAGGGTAGCAACGGTTGCTAACATAAATGTGACATCAGTTCAAGGGGTCTATACACAATGTATAGGAACATAATTCATCAAATATGTTCAGGGGTTTTCTGCATTGCTACATCAACTACAAGTGCAATATTGCCTACCTTTCCTCGTACTGTAACTTCAACTGAAAAAGAAAAAAAAAAAGAAAAAAAAAACCCAGCAAAATATATTTAAGCAGATCCATGGAATCTGAAATGAAGAAAAACTTTGGATTCAAATGTAGGCTGCTGTGTGAATGAGAACATCTGTGACTAACCTCTGTAGTTGTGCCCATGGCCATTGGGATTGTTGCATTTTCCAAATATTCTCTTGTTCTCTTCATCACTCAGTGATTTACTAAACGCAAAGAGAATAAAATACAAATGTTAAGTGCAAACAGAAATCTAGATTATTCAGAGCACTGATGCCTATTCAGTAGCTTTCTTATTAGATTTGGTGACTTTTTGGACCTCTTTAGTGAGTGTATTCTGAAAAAGAAGCTTGTTATAAATCTAGCAGCTTTTTGAGCATATGTTAGTAACTGTCCTGCACTCAGTAGGGGCCTTTCACGTGATGTCATTGCAACTGTGGATTTGTTTATGCAGCCAAGTTGCCGGGCGAGATTTGTGTTGGACAACGACTGGCACAAGTGTATGTGAGTGATTGTAAGTCCAATTCAGTACATCTACAGATAAACGTACAGAAGTTCCATCTACAACCCCAATTCCAAAAAAGTTGGGACAAAGTACAAATTGTAAATAAAAACAGAATGCAATGATGTGGAAGTTTCAAAATTCCATATTTTATTCAGAATAGAACATAGATGACACATCAAATGTTTAAACTGAGAAAATGTATCATTTAAAATGAAAAATTAGGTGATTTTAAATTTCATGACAACAACACATCTCAAAAAAGTTGGGACAAGGCCATGTTTACCACTGTGAGACATCCCCTTTTCTCTTTACAACAGTCTGTAAACGTCTGGGGACTGAGGAGACAAGTTGCTCAAGTTTAGGGATAGGAATGTTAACCCATTCTTGTCTAATGTAGGATTCTAGTTGCTCAACTGTCTTAGGTCTTTTTTGTCGTATCTTCCGTTTTATGATGCGCCAAATGTTTTCTATGGGTGAAAGATCTGGACTGCAGGCTGGCCAGTTCAGTACCCGGACCCTTCTTCTATGCAGCCATGATGCTGTAATTGATGCAGTATGTGGTTTGGCATTGTCATGTTGGAAAATGCAAGGTCTTCCCTGAAAGAGACGTCGTCTGGATGGGAGCATATGTTGCTCTAGAACCTGGATATACCTTTCAGCATTGATGGTGTCTTTCCAGATGTGCAAGCTGCCCACGCCACACGCACTAATGCAACCCCATACCATCAGAGATGCAGGCTTCTGAACTGAGCGCTGATAACAACTTGGGTCGTCCTTCTCCTCTTTAGTCCGAATGACACGGTGTCCCTGATTTCCATAAAGAACTTCAAATTTTGATTCGTCTGACCACAGAACAGTTTTCCACTTTGCCACAGTCCATTTTAAATGAGCCTTGGCCCAGAGAAGACGTCTGCGCTTCTGGATCATGTTTAGATACGGCTTCTTCTTTGAACTATAGAGTTTTAGCTGGCAACGGCGGATGGCACGGTGAATTGCGTTCACAGATAATGTTCTCTGGAAATATTCCTGAGCCCATTTTGTGATTTCCAATACAGAAGCATGCCTGTATGTGATGCAGTGCCGTCTAAGGGCCCGAAGATCACGGGCACCCAGTATGGTTTTCCAGCCTTGACCATTACGCACAGAGATTCTTCCAGATTCTCTGAATCTTTTGATGATATTATGCACTGTAGATGATGATATGTTCAAACTCTTTGCAATTTTACACTGTCGAACTCCTTTCTGATATTGCTCCACTATTTGTTGGCGCAGAATTAGGGGGATTGGTGATCCTCTTCCCATCTTTACTTCTGAGAGCCACTGCCACTCCAAGATGCTCTTTTTATACCCAGTCATGTTAATGACCTATTGCCAATTGACCTAATGAGTTGCAATTTGGTCCTCCAGCTGTTCCTTTTTTGTACCTTTAACTTTTCCAGCCTCTTATTGCCCCTGTCCCAACTTTTTTGAGATGTGTTGCTGTCATGAAATTTCAAATGAGCCAATATTTGGCATGAAATTTCAAAGTGTCTCACTTTCGACATTTGATATGTTGTCTATGTTCTATTGTGAATACAATATCAGTTTTTGAGATTTGTAAATTATTGCATTCCGTTTTTATTTACAATTTGTACTTTGTCCCAACTTTTTTGGAATCTGGGTTTTATATAAAGTGATTCCACACTTATGGGTACTGAAATGGGGACATGAACTTATTTTTAAAAATTCACCTAAAACCATTTCTTTTTTTACCATCAGGTCACAAAACATGTAATCTTTAATGAATGATATGTTAAAAGATAACTTTAATTTTCTGAGATGTAATAAAAACATATTTATATGCCAAAGTCAAGCCTATGAGTTCCAAAATGATGTCTGTTACATTACTTCTGTTACGACTGTCCATCTCGCGTCTGTTACAAATTAATTACAATCTAGCTATATACCATGTTAATCTTATTGAAAGAATGTGTATGTTTATTCTACTACACATGTTTATTAATTATATTTGCTAAAACATCACCTTCCTATGTTTCAAAAAGTAATTCTACATTGTTAAAATTGAGAATCTATATGTCCACAACACTTCTGTTACGTTCTGACTTTGGCATATAAATATGTTTTTATTACATCTCAGAAAATTAAAGTTATCTTTTAACATATCATTCATTAAAGATTACATGTTTTGTGACCTGATGGTAAAAAAATAAATGGTTTTAGGTGAATTTTTAAAAATAAGTTCATGTCCCCATTTCAGTACCCATAAGCGTGGAATCACTCATATATATATATATATATATATATATATATATATATATATATATATATATGAGAATGATTCACCACATTTCGTGTCAATTAAATCTTATTAATAGTAACAGATCTAGATAAATCCAGTGACTATAGACCAAACTTCAATATGCCTAAAGTCAATGTCAATAATGACTATTATAAATTGCCAGTGGTAGACCCTCTGATGATAATGTTCTTCTAATAATAACCTCTTTGGTGGAGGTAAATATGTTTTCGGTAGCGTTGGTTGGTTTGTTTGTTTGTCTGTTAGCAACATTACGGAAAAAGTAACGAACGGATTGCTCTGAAATTTTTTCCAGGTGTGTGACTGGGCACAAGTAACAATCCATTAAATTTTGGCGGTGATCTGGATCACCTTCTGGATCCTGGATTTTTTTTAAAGGATTCTTGGCGGAGGTCTGCACTCTCCGAGTGCTTTTTCTAGTCCAAGTTAGTAAAAGTCAGACAAGTTCATTAGAATCTAACGTCTGGTCTGGTGATCTAACTTTGTCAGATATAGGGTCGTCTTGCTGCCGTCCAAAATAGTCCACCATTCGTCCCTGGCGACCCCAACTTTATCTTGGTGATTTTCTGATATTTTTTCTTCGTAGTTTGGCTTTCGCCATTCCCACCAACAGAACTTCGTTTTATTATCTCATTCAAGAGAACTTAAAGACGAGCAGGCGAGAAATGCAGACGAAATGCAGACGCAAAAAAACAAACAAAATGGTTGAGTGTCGCGGGTTTTCTCGTTCTCTCACGCGTATCGTTAATAGCACCATCTGTATGCTTTATGGGTAACTGCTAAGACATTGGGTGGCTCAAGTGTGTACCCCGCGGCGTACTGAATTCCACTCGATTCATATGCGCGCCTGATCTGCGCGCGGAAGCCTCCGGAATTTACTCCAATCCCTCCGTTACGCCGATTGGTGTACCAACCAGGGAATCGACATATACCGCGGGGTACACACTCGAGTCCACCCATACAATGCTAGACACACGAAAAGCAGAAAGTCAACTATTAAGTTGTCAACATAAACGTATCAAGTTATATATATTTTTTAAACTAATCATGTGTAGTAAGGGCGGGCGGGAGATTTTTATGTTGTCAGCGGGAGGTTGGGAGGATTTTCTAAATGTTCCCTAAAGCGGGAGAGTTGGAGCCTCTGTAACAGGAGACTGTTGATGTGCAGTGATTCTGGTGACACCACAGTTAATAAGAGTGAAGTTACTGAATATTTTCAGAAAATCTCTTTTCAGTCTTGCACTTTTTACACGGCCCCGTGCTAATTATTCTCTCAGCCGACTGGACACAGAGACCAGTGTTATTAGTCCAGCTCGGAGAATGACTCGTTTGGATTAGAATGAGGTTGTAGCTCATGGTCTACCTTGGTACAGTAGGAAAGAAGCGTTTATTGTGCTGTAACAACGTTTCGCTTAAGAGTTATTGATCCGGGAAATTTAAGTCTGTGAATATGTTTCCAACTTTACCGCAGTTCAACCCAAGCATGAAATAGAACTCCATTAAATCATGGAAATAAGCCATATCACCCAGTTTATTCCCACACACACACTCGCCTCATTCACACAAGTTTAAATTTAATCAAACGAAACATTTCACATAATAATGTGAAAAATATTGGGGGGGGGGTCTCTCCCTGTGCGGCAGCAGTACGTGTCCAGAGTTGCACGAGCGTGCTTGCTCAGATATGATGTACGTTGCATGTGAAGGTTCTACTGCGTGCGCAGGAACGAGGCAACAAAATAACGCCACGCTGATCCACCCGGTGGTGTAGTGGTTAGCGCTGTCGCCTCACAGCAAGAAGGTCCTGGGTTCGAGCCCCGTGGCCGGCGAGGGCCTTTCTGTGCGGAGTTTGCATGTTCTCCCCGTGTCCGCGTGGGTTTCCCCCACAGTCCAAAGACATGCAGGTTAGGTTAGCTGGTGACTCTAAATTGACCGTAGGTGTGGATGTGAGTGTGAATGGTTGTCTGTGTCTATGTGTCAGCCCTGTGATGACCTGGCGACTTGTCCAGGGTGTACCCCGCCTTTCGCCCGTAGTCAGCTGGGATAGGCTCCAGCTTGCCTGCGACCCTGTAGAACAGGATAAAGCGGCTACAGATAATGAGCGTTGTACTGTGTGTTCCAGCCACTGAGCGCTATATAAAATGTGGAGAGCTCAGAGCCTATTCCCCGCTGTAGAGATGAGTGAAGCCATCTGGCCGCAATCTTACCACTCACATCGCGCGTATTTGGCTTGTGTTAAACCGTGGTATCCGATCAAATTTGCCCCAAGAAAAGTACATCTCCTGACCAGCCCCCCCTTTTCATTACCTCCTCAACTTTACCCCTATTCCTTATACATCTGTAAAGCGCTCACCTTCACCGTTATTGTTTGTCTTCCTTTTCCAGTCCAGTCTCTTTTTTTTTTTTTTAGAACGGCTCTTATTACTATAATTATTTTTACAGAGATCATTTCAGTTTTTCTCTTTGTGGCAGTGGGGGCGTGGCCGAGCATCGGTCTGTGAATGGAGGGCGGAGTCAGGGAAGGTGAGTGGTCATGTCACTGCACCTGTTATCAGTTAATGTGTGTTTGTGTGTCTCCTTCAGTGACTGCGCCCGATAAAAGGAGAGCGAGAAGGGGAGGACGGTGCCGAGGGCTTGACGATGGCCTGTGTGTGCGCGTGCGCATGAGAGAGTGAGAGGTTTTGAGCCCTGTGCTGAAAAGCAAAAATAAAAAAACACGCTTTAAACGCAAACAACCGCCTGCCGTGCTTCTGTGCTCCACCCACATCAGGGTCTCGCTACAGTGGTGCTGAAACCTGGGAAGAGTGCAGAAGGGAACAGCCCCATGGAGACCTCGCCGTTCAGGGACCTGATCCATGCCCTCGCCACAGCCCAGCAGAACCAGCACCAAGCGCTGGTCGCCCTCCGAAAGGAGCAAGAACAACGGTTTGAAGCCTTGGTGCTGGCCCAACAGGAGGACAGCCAGGCGTTCCGGCACCTGCTCGCGTTGGCGGGGCCCACGACCACCACCGGAGCGGACCCTCCCCACCTCACCCTAACGAAGATGGGTCCGCATGACGACCCAGAAGCCTTCCTCGCCCTCTTCTTGGGTTTCAGCACCACTGTAGCGAGACCCTGATGTGGGTGGAGCATGGCAGGTGGTTATTTTTGCTTTTCAGCATAGGGCTCAAAACCTCTCACTCTCTCTCTCACACACACACACACACACACACACACACACACACACACACACACACACACACACACACCATCATCGAGCCCTCGGCGCCGTCCTCCCCTTCTCACTCTCCTTTTATCGGGCACAGTCACTGAAGGAGACGCACAAACACACGTTAATTGATAACAGGTGTAGTGACACGACCACTCACTTTCCCTGACTCCGCCCTCCATTCACAGACCGCCGCTCGGCCACGCCCCCGCTGCCACACTCATACAGCGTCTCTTGCTCTTTCATACATTTCTTCTTCCTCTCTCACTATTTTTTTATTATATCAACACAGAGGCTGTACAGTACTTTTTTTCTGTTTAGGACAGTTGTTGAAACAGGATTTTTTTTTATGTTATTTGCCATTATTCACTTCACTCTCACAGTCATGTTTTAACAGTATTTATTGGTCATATTGGTCGCAAGCTGCACGAATGTTGTGACAGTCAGTGCGTTTACATGCACATCCAAATCGAGCTACTGTCGGTAATCGAGCTAAGGGTCCCAGCAGGGGTGCCAGAGAAATCCAACCCTACATGCACACAAGGAAATCGAGCTATTGTGTGAGGTACATTGTGCACCCGAGCCACAGGTGGCGCTACACGCCCCATCGTGTTGGGACACTTCCGGTTGTCGTCATGAAGAAGAGCTATTCAAGAGTATAAACAAAGTTATCAGCAGTGTTGCCAGATACTGCTGACGTTTTCCAGCCCAAAACATGTTCAAATCCGCCAAAATGCACTTAAAACCACCCAATCTGGCAACACTGGCAGTTCCGTGTTCACAAGTTCCGTGCTCAAGCTGTTAGGCTTGCTCTAACAGACTGTATGGCTACAAACTGTCCTGCGCAGACCACTGTTTTGTAAGACAACTTATTTTGCACAATTGTATATTTTTCTAAAGTCCATTTTTTGCTTACAAAAAAAATTTTTTTTTTTTTGCTTACAATTTAACTTATGTCTTAAAACACAAAAAAGTTAAACTGTTTTGTTTTTATTGACATTCTTCAGATGTTGGACACACACACACACACATATATATATATATATATATATATATATATATATATATATATATATATACATACACATACATACACACACACACACACACACACACACACAAATACAATGACTTGTTTATGTACACAATTCACAGCTATGCAACAGCTGTACAGATGTATTTGGTGATACAGTAAGTGAGCTAAATTTTAACAGTGCAAACAATGCCACAAAAAGAAAAGATTCATGCCGTTGTCATGATTCGTTGTCATGCCGACCGAGGCTGTTGTGTTTCCCGCTTGTGGTCTCGTCACTCGTCACTTCCGGAAGGGGCAGTGCTGAAGTAAGTAGCTGGACTACATAGCTCGATAGGGTATACATGCACTAAGTAGCTCGGCAAAAATCGCATAATCTAGGTCGTGTAGCTCGATTACGAGAAATCAAGTTCGGTTCGATTTCAGCCTAGCTAAGTGTTTCCATGGCATTTAGAACTTCGATTTTAGTCGAGCCACGGCAGAAATTCGATTTTCTCTATGTGCATGTAAACGCACTCAGTGAAGGATGCAGGTCATTTCGTCCAATAGTTAAGACCTTTCATCCAAAGCCTTTTTCGTATGCACTGGCAATTATTCTATATTTCAGGTATTTGTTTATGCGAAAAAAAGGAGGAATTCTTAGTGGAATATGACCGAAGCAAAACATACACTACCGTTCAAAAGTTTGGGGTCACCCAGACAATTTTGTGTTTTCCATGAAAAGTCACACTTTTATTTACCACCATAAGTTGTAAAATGAATAGAAAATATAGTCAAGACATTTTTCTGGCCATTTTGAGCATTTAATCGACCCCACAAATGTGATGCTCCAGAAACTCAATCTGCTCAAAGGAAGGTCAGTTTTATAGCTTCTCTAAAGAGCTCAACTGTTTTCAGCTGTGCTAACATGATTGTACAAGGGTTTTCTAATCATCCATTAGCCTTCTGAGGCAATGAGCAAACACATTGTACCATTAGAACACTGGAGTGAGAGTTGCTGGAAATGGGCCTCTATACACCTATGGAGATATTGCACCAAAAACCACACATTTGCAGCTAGAATAGTCATTTACCACATTAGCAATGGATAGAGTGGATTTCTGATTAGTTTAAAGTGATCTTCATTGAAAAGAACAGTGCGTTTCTTTTGAACTTTTGAACGGTAGCGTATTTGCAGCGTGTAGTTTAACCGCCTGCCACTCGCCAAATGCGAGTTGTGAAATCTAATGGCGAGTAAAGATCGCCCCAGACTCGCCTCCCTCAGTGAGTGTGGTCAAAACGACGGGCTCCTACCTAGTATTCATGTAAAATCCAATCCTTCCTTGCGCATGTTGGGGGGCCGCCATTGCAAAACGAAACTGGAAACAATGGAAATCAGCAAGTATCAACTTTGGGTGCATTTGGCTGGGGCCGCTTGTGGGAAGAGATCATTTTTATTAGACCAAATTACATAGAAAATCTATACTCGCACTTGCCAGATAGCCTTTTCTGGAGCCCCAACTATTATGTGGGTGTCAGTACTGTGTTCTTTGGCGTGTGCACCTGAAGGACTCTCAGGCGCGCTCTGGAGTCTCGCACGCACGCTGTTAATGAGGCTCACTTGCACATGATCAAGACGCATTGGCGTGCCTATATAAACACTGAGAAAATGCGAAGTATTACGTCACGTCAGTGCACATTACTGAGCCTTATTCCAGGGATCAAAATGGGCGGTCGCCCACTCGCCAATGCGAGTTGGAAAGGGTACGGGCGACTAGTGACAACATGTACTCGACCGAGTGGGCGACTGGCTCGCCACGCTCTATATATATATTATATGCTGTTCTGCATAGGCCTGAACCCCCTCAGTCAGATCATCACGAAGAGCGGCTACGGGTACCGATTCCGTAGTGGGGCAACAATCAGCCACCTGCTCTACATGGATGACATCAAGCTGTATGCCAGGAATGAGCGAGAAATAGACTCGCTGATCCACACCACCCGGATCTACAGCGATGACATAGGGATGTCATTCGGATTGGACAAGTGTGGCCGGATGGTCTCAAAGAGAGGCAAGATGATCCGGACTGAAGGGATTGACCTACCAGAGGGCAACATAGGTGATATCCAAGACAGCTACAAGTACCTTGGCATCCCACAGGCTAATGGAAACCATGAAGAGGCCACAAGGAAGTCAACCACAGCCAAATACCTCCAGAGAGTAAGGCAGGTCCTGAAAAGTCAGCTGAATGGTAAGAACAAGGTCCGAGCCATCAACATGTATGCACTACCAGTCATCAGATACCCCGCTGGTATCATAAACTGGCCAAAGGAGGAGATAGAAGCCACAGATATCAAGACTAGAAAGCTCCTCACCATGCATGGAGGGTTCCACCCCAAGTCCAGCACCCTGAGACTATACACTAAGCGGAAAGAGGGAGGCCGAGGGCTAGTGAGCGTCAAGACCACGGTCCAGGATGAAACATCGAAAATCCGAGAATACATCAGAAAGATGGCCCCAAAGGATGAACTGCTAAGTGAATGTCTCAGGCAGCAGAACCCTGATGAGAGTGCAGAGGAGGAGGAGGAACAGACAACCTGGAGAGACAAACCCCTACATGGCATGTACCACCATCAGATAGAGGAAGTGGCTGATATCAAGAAATCCTACCAGTGGCTGGATAATGCAGGACTGACAGACAGCACAGAGGCACTAATCAAGGCAGCACAAGAACAGGCCATGAGCACAAGAGCCATAGAGGCCAGGATCTACCAGAGTAGATCAGACCCAAGATGCAGACTGTGCAAAGAAGCCCCTGAAACAGTCCAGCACATAGTAGCAGGGTGTAAGATGCTAGCTGGATCAGCGTACATGGAGAGGCACAACCAAGTGGCTGGGATAGTATACAGGAACATCTGCAACCAGTATGGAATAGAAATACCCAAGTCCCAATGGGCCATACCACAGAAGGTGGCTGAGAACAACAGGGCCAAGATTCTGTGGGACTTCAGCTTCCAGACTGACAAACAGATCCTGGCTAACCAACCGGACATAGTGGTGGTGGACAAAGAGCAGAAGAGGGTGGTGGTGATAGATGTGGCGATCCCAGCTGACGCCAACATCAGGAAGAAGGAACATGAGAAACTTGAGAAGTATCAAGGGTTGAAAGAGCAGCTGGAACGGATGTGGAAGGTCAAGGGTTGCGTGGTCCCCGTGGTAGTGGGGGCACTTGGGGCAGTAACCCCCAAACTGGGAGAGTGGCTCCAGCAAATCCCAGGAACAACATCTGAAGCCTCAGTCCAGAAGAGCGCAGTCCTAGGAACATCGAAGATACTGCGCAGAACCCTCAAACTCCCAGGCCTCTGGTAGAGGACCCGAGCTTGAGGATGACATGGATACCACCCCCCCCCGCCGGGGATGAGAAGGAGATTTTTTTTTTATAAATAATCAAACTACTCACTGCCTCGATGGTTTCTATCAACGATTCTCGCCCGTTTTAAGCAGAACTTGGTCTATTTTACCGTTTTTTACGATAATTTCAATAGATTTTGTGAGACATTCATCAAGTTGGCATAGACGCGGGCGCTGCCATATTGTTTACGTGCGCAGTATACACCGCTACATGCAGCATGGCTGCGCGAAGTTTCGTTTCTTCCCGTTCATTTTCGTTGCTGCCCGTGAAGACAAATGCAACTTGAACCGCTATTGGTCAGATAGGTTAGACCCCCGCGAAGTTTAAAAGTCCTTGGCTTGACATTTCTGACAGCTATCAAAACAAACGGATATCGCTCAAGAGGTATGTGGCCGGGCAGCACGGTGGTGTAGTGGTTAGTGCTGTCGCCTCACAGCAAGAAGGTCCTGGATTCGAGCCCCGGGGCCGGCGAGGGCCTTTCTGTGTGGAGTTTGCATGTTCTCCCCGTGTCCGCGTGGGTTTCCTCTGGGTGCTCCGGTTTCCCCCACAGTCCAAAGACATGCAGGTTAGGTTAACTGGTGACTCTAAATTGACCGTAGGTGTGAATGTGAGTGTGAATGGTTGTCTGTGTCTATGTGTCAGCCCTGTGATGACCTGGCGACTTGTCCAGGGTGTACCCCGCCTTTCGCCCGTAGTCAGCTGGGATAGGCTCCAGCTTGCCTGCGACCCTGTAGAAGGATAAAGCGGCTAGAGATAATGAGATGAGATGAGGTATGTGGCCCTTATTTCTGTTTCTTTTAAATACTTGGTAACAAAGCCACCATTTTGTTTTTCTCTACTCACAGTATATAAGCTGATATCCTAGTATTAGAGTAGCCAATTAGAGCATGCGATTGCTCAGCCTGCAGGTGATGAGAGGGAGTATGTGGCAGGAGATGTTGAGCCCCAGGAGAGACAGAATGAGGAGGTGGAAGATGAAGATGACGAGGAGGCGCAGCATGATGTGGTGTATGACCCGATAGATGATGATGATCTGGATGAGGGTTTCGAAGATTGTGATGATAATGAGATGACTGAGGAAGTTGTTTATAGACAGTTGAAATTGATCACTCATGTATAATATGGTTGTATTATATGAATAAATATATAAAATCGGCTTGAAATTTGTAATTATAAATACGGACCAGTGCTACTCCATTCGGACCAGTATCTCTGAGCAGGGCCGGCTCTAGGTCTTTGGCTGCCCTAGGCGAGATTGAGTTTTGGCGCCCCCCCAAGAAAAAAAACCCTCTAATAACATCTAAATAACACTTTAATCTAATCACTCTATTCTATTACTATTAAACAATGTACGGTGCATGGACAATAAACAAGAAGTCATTTTTATCTTTTTCATTATTGTTATTATTGTTATCATTATTCACATAAAGTGTCACAAAGTAAAATGACCACACAAATTCAATACATATCTCCATATAATGGGCAAAAACTCTTCCGCACCCTGTTCAAAGTGTAGTGCATGGACAATAAACAAGAAATTATTTTTAGTTTCTTTTTTGCTATTAAAAGTTAAGTCATCTCTGAAGAATTAACAAATTAAATGAATAAAAAATTCTACAATTCTAAATTGTGCAAACTTAAGCACCCTGTTAGGACATCAATGGGCTGTATTTTCAAACAAAAGTGCTATTATGGGTACTTTGTTATTGAAGTCTATTGCTGTTTGCATCTAGTTAGCTAGGCAGACATTGATTCAGGTGTCTAAAATATTAATTTGCCACTATAATGGTTGATATGAGAGATTAGATCAGACTTACCTCTATACTTGGCTCTATTTGTTTCTTCCTGTAGCCTTCGTTTGCGCCCTTGCGCACCCGAGAGTTTGGATTTCTTCATTTAAGCACTTGTAGTCTGGGCTACTTTTTGCAGTGGATAGCCATTCTCATTCCCCGATGAACACCGCTCCCCCCGCCCCCCTTATAACCTATCATTGTGCATTTTTAGTAGGCATAAGGAAATCACCGACCACTACTGCGTAGGCTACACTTGTTTTTCAACCTTTTTGAGCCAGGGCGCACTTTTTTCAATGAAAAAATCTCAAGGCACATCACCAATAGAAAATGTTGACTGAAACTAAAACGCTGTTGCCAATATTTACAATATACAGTCATTCTATAATTTTCCACGGTACACTTGGTGATCTCTCACGGCACACTAGTGTTCCGCGGTACTAGAGTTCGGCAGCACAGTGGTTGAAAACACTGTACACCACTGATGCACTTGGTAACATCTCCATTCAATAACTCCATCCCTCCTTTTTGGTGGGGTTTTGGTCGCCCTTGGCGCCCCTGGGCACACTTTGTGCTCTAGGCAATTGCCTAGGTCGCCTATAGCAATCGCCGGCTATGATTACATGGCCAAAACAGAGAATAGCCGCGGATGCGCACTTGCGCGCCCGAAGACACATTATAGACAGGGCGAACCACTGTTGAGCGCTTATTGTTTCATGATTAACAACCACCACCACCCCGCTTTTTTTGACAAATCGCACCGACTACATGCTTTGCTGTACAATTAAATTAGGCTAAGACATTATAATGCTGACTCGCTTTCAGAATAGTGGAAGTCATAATTTTTCTCCCCCCGTTTCTGCGCCCCTGGATGGACGCAGCGCCCTTAGCATTTGCCTATATTGCCTATGCCACGGGCCGGCTCTGCCTCTGAGAGGCACTGGTCCAAATGGACCAGTGCTCCCAAATTCCCGTTTTGATCCCTGTTATTCTCCCATGTAGTTTTCCGATCCTGTTTCGTGTTCTTAGGTTTTTGTCTTTGCCTGATTTAGCCTGTGTGCGCCTCGGCCGACCTTTTGCTAGTTTCACGTTTACGAGATTACCTGCCGTTTTGGGTTGTTTGCCTGTGTTTTTTCACAATTGTTAATAAACGTTACTTCTGCACTTGCATCCATCTCCTACCGCTCTCCGACAGCGGGATTTGGACGAAACGGCATTGGAAGAAGTGTCCTGATCCCACAGTGAATTATGTGACCAATAAATACTGTTAAGACATGACCGTAAGAGTGAAGTGAAAATGGCAAACATGAGAAAATAATCCTGTTTCAACAACTGTCCTCAAACAGAAAGGAAGCACTGTACAGCCTGTGTTGGTATAATTAAAAAATAATAATAAATAAAGAGATGGATAAAAAGGAAGAAATGTACAAAAGAGAAAGATACACTGTATCAGAGAAAAACTGAAATCTCCATTGAAATAATTATAGAGCGGCAGCTACAATTATCAACACTAATGATCTTTTGGCTGTTGCAAAAGTAGAAAAGACTTTCAGTATGTAAAATTGTGCATGAAGTGTTACTCAAACTTCCACGGGGGGGGGGGGGGGGGGGGGAGTTGATTCCTGATTACTTAGCATATCAGATCATGTGACACCGTTCCACAAGTATTGACACCTTTGTCCGCAGTTAGACACCCAGATGATTATTTTTAAAAAAATACTTTTTTTTATAAAAAAAAAAATAGTCGGTATGTGGTATTAAAACAGTTTTTATTTAAAATTTGTTTTACACAGACTTATACAGTTAGGTCCATAAATATTTGGACAGAGACAACATTTTTCTAATTTTGGTTCTGTACATTACCACAATGAATTTTGAACAAAACAGTTCAGATGCGGGCGGCACGGTGGTGTAGTGGTTAGCGCTGTCGCCTCACAGCAAGAAGGTCCTGGGTTCGAGCCCCGGGGCCGGCGAGGGCCTTTCTGTGTGGAGTTTGCATGTTCTCCCCGTGTCCGCGTGGGTTTCCTCCGGGTGCTCCGGTTTCCCCCACAGTCCAAAGACATGCAGGTTAGGTTAACTGGTGACTCTAAATTGAGCGTAGGTGTGAATGTGAGTGTGAATGGTTGTCTGTGTCTATGTGTCAGCCCTGTGATGACCTGGCGACTTGTCCAGGGTGTACCCCGCCTTTCGCCCGTAGTCAGTTGGGATAGGCTCCAGCTTGCCTGCGACCCTGTAGAAGGATAAAGCGGCTAGAGATGATGAGATGAGTTCAGATGCAGTTGAAGTTCAGACTTTCAGCTTTAATTCAGTGGGTTGAACACAAACCCACTTTTATGTTGTTTTATGATTGCATAAAAATGTGAGGAACTAAAGCATTTTTTAAACACAATCCCTTCATTTCAGGGGCTCAAAAGTACCGTATTTTCCGGACTATAAGTCGCACTTTTTTTCATGGTTCGGCTGGCCATGCGACTTATACTCCGGTGCGACATATATGTGTTTTTTTTTTCACCGCGGAATAACTGGAGCTGATGCCGAGTCTGACGACAGCCACGCAGAAGAAGAGGAAACGGCGCTTCGTCTGCCGCTGGAGTTGGCAGAGTTGTTCAGAAGCGACACCGAGGATGAGGAATTCAATGGATTTGCTGATTTGGAGTGAAATCGTCAGCTTGATAAACTTGATTGACCTGTGTTTTATTATTAATGATAGGCCTATACTTATTTAAATAAGTTATGTAATGATTTTAGGCAGTGCTTAATTTGTGAAGTGGGAGGTCCCGGAACGCAGGAGGTGGGTGGGTCCGGCAACTCAAAAAAAAAAAAAAAAAGGCGGGGGGTGGTAACTTTACGCACACGCGCTTATTGTGTGTGTAAAAAAAAAAAATAATAATAATAATATCAGACATTATGATCTTAGAAAACGCTTTAGTGACGAACAGTTACAGACAGTAATATGTCGTGATATTATGTTATAAAATATTTATTAGGCTATATATTAAATTATATATTAAATTTATCTTCTAAAATAACAGACTGTACTCATATCACAACCGGTTTATTTCACCATTGGAGATCAGATCACACAAGACATGAGTTAAATGACTCATTTAAAACCAGTGCCAGTCAGACTTCGTGGCTCAGGTGGATAAGGCGCCATACCATAAATCTGGGGACCCGGGTTCGATTCCAACCTGCGGTCATTTTCCGAGCCCTCCCTGTTTTTCTCCTGCTCATTAAAAGCAGTGCCAGCAAACATAAGTGCAATCAATTCAAGTAACAGTTAAGAAATAAAGGGTTTACAAAACAAGTTGGAGAATTCATTTTAAAAATTTTAGTAAGCTTTCTTGTTTTTTTGCCATTTTTTCCACAGTGCAAGCTAACGGCTACAAAAAACCCGGTGTTCTATTGAGCGGAAGTATACACCCCATGTCCTCCCCCCCCGCATAGATTTTGTGGATGTCATAGGAGAGAAATCAACAACAGATATCAAAATCAAAACCGAACACTAAACAATTTATTTACTTATTTAATTTATTGTTTGATTTTTTTCCCTTTGTGATGGTCATGGAGGTGATCTGATCCATTTAAATAGCTGCCGGAACACTGAATTAAATGAAAATAGCTGCCGGATCCGACAACGGAGGTTACGGATCTTGTTCCGTCATGTTCCGGCTCAAATTAAGCCCTGATTTTAGGCCTATAGGCTATTGAATAACTTGATGTTACGGTACATATTCAGCCAGTTTTTCTCTGGGCTATTATAAATTATTTTGCATTTTTAAAAATAACTCTCCTTCCAAGATGAACTTTATTCTTCGTCTCTGATGTTATGGTGTTAATGGTCTGAATAACGTTTAATGTTTTTATCTGATATGACGTTAACTGGCAGGCGCACTTTCTGCCTGTTTTTTTCTCTGAGCGGTTGTTGTTGTTTTTTCACTAGACGGTTGTTTTTACTACCGTACCTGTCTTTGGAGATGATATACCTATAGCCTACTTGACCTCTGATTTGATGAAATAAAATTCGACAAAAATGAAGAATGACACTCCTCGATGATGACTACAGCTTTAATAACAAAGATGAAAGAGCCATGGGGCGATAATAAGCCCTACCGGTAAAAATATTCTAAAAGCAAACTGATTAATGCATCAGTAATAGGCTACTAATATTAGTTATAATAATAATAATAATAATAATAATAATAATAATAATAATATAGCCTATTAGTAATAACGATAGTGATAGTATTAAAGATAGTAGTAGATATTTAAAATAATCAGACTAGGCTACTTACAGGGCAAAGGGCGCGTTATCACTGCTCAGCTGTTCGTTTATTAAATAAACAATGCAGTCGCGCAGTAACCACGCGCTGCTTATAAGATAGAATCACAGAGTCTATGGATAGAATAACCCTTCAAAAAAGTGTGACTTATAGTCCGGTGCGACGTATATATGTTTTTTTCGTCTTCATAATGCATTTTTTGGCTGATGCGACTTAAACTCCGGAGCGACGTATAGTCCGGAAAATACGGTAATTGGACAAATTAAATAATTGTAAATAAAATGTTCATTTCTAATACTTGGTTGAAAACCCTTTGTTGGCAATGACTGCCTGAAGTCTTGAACTCATGGACATCACCAGACGCTGGGTTTCCTCCTTTTTAATGCTCTGCCAGGCCTTTACTGCAGCGGTTTTCAGTTGCTGGCTGTTTGTGGGCCTTTCTGTCTGAAGTTTAGTCTTTAACAAGTGAAATGCATGCTCAATGGGGTTGAGATCAGGTGACTAACTTGGCCATTCAAGAATACTCCACTTCTTTGCTTTAATAAACTCCTGGGTTGCTTTGGCTTTATGTTTTGGGTCACTGTCCATCTGTATTATGAAACGCCGACCAATCAGTTTGGCTGCATTTGGCTGGATTTGAGCACACAGTATGTCTCTGAATACCTCAGAATTCATCCAGCTGCTTCTGTCCTGTGTCACATCATCAATAAACACTAGTGACCCAGTGCCACTAGCAGCCATGCATGCCCAAGCCATCACACTGCCTCCGCCGTGTTTTACAGATGATGTGGTATGCTTTGGATCATGAGCTGTACCACGCCTTCGCCATACTTTTTTCTTGCCATCATTCTGGTAGAGGTTGATCTTGGTTTCATCTGTCCAAAGAATGTTCTTCCAGAAGTGTGCTGGCTTTTTTAGCAAAGTCCAATCTAGCATTTTTATTCTTGAGGTTTATGAGTGGCTCGCACCGTGCAGTGAACCCTCTGTATTTACTTTCATGCAGTCTTCTCTTTATGGTAGATTTGGATATTGATACGCCTACCTCCTGGAGAGTGTTGTTCACTTGGTTGGCTGTTGTGAAGGGGTTTCTCTTCACCATGGAAATTATTCTGCGATCATCCACCACTGTTGTCATCTGTGGGCGTCCAGGTCTTTTTGCATTGATGAGTTCACCAGTGCTTTCTTTCTTTCTCAGGATGTACCAAACTGTAGATTTTGCCACTCCTAATATTGTAGCAATTTCTCAGATGGGTTTTTTCTGTTTTTGCAGCTTAAGGATGGCTTGTTTCACCTGCATGGAGAGCTCCTTTGACCGCATGTTTTCTTTACAGCAAAATCTTCCAAATGCAAGCACCACACCTCAAATCAACTCCAGGCCTTTTATCTGCTTAATTGAGAATGACATAACGAAGGAATTGCCCACACCTGCCCATGAAATAGCCTTTGAATCAATTGTCCAATTACTTTTGGTCCCTTTAAAAACAGGGTGGCACATGTTAAGGAGCTGAAACTCCTAAACCCTTCATCCAATTTTAATGTGGATACCCTCAAATGAAAGCTGAAAGTCTGGACTTTATGTCCATGCCCATTATATAACTATAACTTGAATATGTTTCAGTAAACAAGTAAAGAAACAAAATTTGTGTCAGTGTCCAAATATATATGGACCTAACTGTATTTAGCACAAAATGTATATTTTACATAAATATAATCGATGTTGGTGTTTACGTAAATGAGGAAGTAATTCTAATGTATGTAAACAAATGAACTGATAATATTGAACCTGTCAGAAACTCTCTTTGCTCCACTTTCTAAGTATTTCACATAGATCACATTTTGTTAATCACTCATTGTTGTTTGTATTAATTTCTAGTTTTGTATTTTACCAATAAATCTCAACAGGCGATTGACACTGGAACCACATGAAAATCCAGGTCAAAGGTCTCATGTCATTCCTCGAACCCAAACTTTATATTTTTACATCTAAAAAGATAAAATGTCTACTGATATTGTAACATCAATAGACATTTTATAAAGATATACATGTTTTTAAAGTACTTCATCTACTTCAACAATGATACACAAAGATCGATCCATAACAGTTTGTCACTTAATTCCACAGCGTGTCGATAATGGTGGACACCGGTGAAAGTGGTCACTATTAATCGACATCTCACGTGACTTCTCAAACACGCGTTTGGATACAAAACAGCGACCGTCAACTGAAAGAGTAAGAAATAAAGTAGGTTTCGACAAAGAAATCATGAAATATGGGTGAATTTGATCAGTAAAAACATGTCCATGATCTTTCCACCATGCTGACCTGCGATGATAACGTACGGGTTTTCCTCAAATTGCTGATCGTGCTAAAAATAATAAATAAAATAAATAAATAAATAAATAAAATCCATCTCAGGTAACGAGCTGCGTCATCAGACGACGAGATCAAAGGGCGAGGAGGGGGAGGGTCTTCCGGTTGATTAATTAACCAATAATAACTGTTGCAATTGAAACTCACCTTTGTATTATTGGTAAATCTGAAAAGGTGTCGATAATTATGGACTGTCGATAATTGTAGCCGCTGCTCTAGTAGAAAGAGCCATTCCCCCCCCAAAAAAAAGGATCAGACACTGGACTGGAAAAGGAGGGGAAAAAAAAACAGTGAAGGTGAGCGCTATAAAGATGTGTAAGGAGTGGTGGTAAAGAAGAGAAAGTAAAAGGAGGTAATGAAAAGGGCGGCACGGTGGTGTAGTGGTTAGCGCTGTTGCCTCATAATAAGAAGGTTCCAGGTTCGAACCCAGTGGCCAGCGAGGGCCTTTCTGTGTGGAGTTTGCATGTTCTCCCCGTGTCTGCGTGGGTTTCCTCCGGGTGCTCCGGTTTCCCCCACAGTCCAAAGACATGCAGGTTAGGTTAACGTGGGGTGGCCTTGGGCTGAAGTGACCTTGAGCAAGGCACCTGACCCCTGACTGCTCCTCGGGTGCTGGAGTGTGGCTGCCCACTGCTTTGGGTGTGTGTGCACGCACATGTGTTCACTGCTTCAGATGGGTTAAATGCAGAGGATGAATTTCACTGTGCTTGAAGTGTGCATGTGACAAATAAAGGTTTAAAAAAAAAAAAAATGGGGAGAGAGTCAGGAGATACTTTTCCTGGGGCAAATTGACCAGATACAACGGCTTAACACACAAACTACACGCGATGGGAGTGGTAAGATGGCGGCCAGGTGACGTCACTCTGCTGAGCCAATGAGCTATCAGATTTTCTATCGAGCTCCGTGACTTGTGTTTAACAAAGCGTCTGATAAAGAGAGAGAGCTGGTAATGTTCTTGGGCAGCTGTGTGAATTTCAGCTCCCATGACGCACAGGAGTACAGCAACAATGCTACATTTCGCACTTGCGGTTTTAAACAGTAGCGCTAATAAACAGTTTCCAATCTTCACCAGACTAAATGTTTATTCTGCCATGATGATGTAGAATATAACAACTACTGCGCATGTCCCAAATCAGACCCGGTTGTGAGTTACCTGTGCAGTCGGTGGCTGGCGCTGAAACTCTGCACTCGGGTGATGTAACAGAAGCGCTCCGCTCCACCGCTCACATAACCCGCATCTGTCTCCATTATTACACACAAACTCACCCGAAACAGCACTTATGCCAGTGTGGGGCGGGGCTCCGAGGTCCGTTTGCTCAGTTTTCATTGGCCCGCGCGTCTGTGTCGTCATCATCCAGGAAGCTCTGCTTTCATTGGCTGTTGCACAAACCACCTCAGAAAGCTGGAGTGACCTTAAAGTGCATATTCTGGACCAATTTCGGGGTTATATATAAAATGGCATGCCGTTCAGGAAATTAATCTTTGAATATATTGAATGAATCCCCGAATATATTGAATGAAACATTGAATATATGGAATGAATCCCCGAATATATTGAATGAAACTCTGAATATATTGAATGAAACTTTGAATATATGGAATGAAACTTTGTATTCTGCCCCCGCTCCCACAGCTCGGCAGACAGACAACAGGACCCAAGAAAAACTCTGACTCAGAGGAGAGTATTAGAGTATATTGAGAAACGTTGTAAAACTCATCTCATCTCATTCATCTCATCTCATTATCTCTAGCCGCTTTATCCTTCTACAGGGTCGCAGGCAAGCTGGAGCCTATCCCAGCTGACTACGGGCGAAAGGCGGGGTACACCCTGGACAAGTCGCCAGGTCATCACAGGGCTGACACATAGACACAGACAACCATTCACACTCACATTCACACCTACGGTCAATTTAGAGTCACCAGTTAACCTAACCTGCATGTCTTTGGACTGTGGGGGAAACCGGAGCACCCGGAGGAAACCCACGCGGACACGGGGAGAACATGCAAACTCCACACAGAAAGGCCCTCGCCGGCCCCGGGGCTCGAACCCGGACCTTCTTGCTGTGAGGCGACAGCGCTAACCACTACACCACCATGCCGCCCGTTGTAAAACTCGACAAACAAAATTTACAAATTAGTTTTATATACAGAAAATACCGTTATACAAATATGATCCACTAGGGAAATGACTTTGTCACCGTAGCTTCGTTGCACATAAAAGAAGTGAACACTAATAAAACCACAAGCATTCGCTAGAGTGTTAACAATGTCTTTATTGTTTAAAATAGCCGCAACCAAATCCCGAGCCGACTGACTCATTTTTGCTGCAGGACGGCGGCAGTGCCGTCATGACGTCAGCCAAGTTTCATTCCATATATTCAGAGTTTCATTCAATATATTCGGGGATTCATTCAATATATTCAGAGTTTCATTCAATATATTCGGGGATTCATTCAATATATTCAAAGTTTCATTCCATATATTCAAAGTTTCATTCAATATATTCAGGGATTCATTCAATATATTCAAAGTTTCATTCAATATATTCGGGGATTCATTCCATATATTCAATGTTTCATTCAATATTTTATATATATATATATATATATATATATATATATATATATATATATATATATATATATATGAAAGTATGCCCCTTTACACACTCATCCAGAAGAGTCATTTTGCACAAGGCCATCTGTTTACAGCAGAAAAAGCTAAAATAAAATAACAAAACGCGTCTGGAAAAATCCCAAGGGAATCTGGAGCCAGATTCGTGACGTCACCTGCGGAAGCGCCAGCAGGCTGCGCGAGCTTGCACGGTTTCAAGGCCAATTTATGCTGACAACGCAGTCCTCGCAGACGGTGTCGCAGATGGCGTCTGCGTAGCCCCCCCCACCTTCACAGACGCTCTGCGCGCACCTCCCAAAAATTGTGACCACCGCAGAAGCCTCGCAGACAGCGTCGCAGACAAGAGGGCTCTGATTGGTCCACTCTACATCCGCTGTACATGCACTTCCGCTTCCCTTCTTTCCCGGTTTGTTTTGTTTTCACGACCGCCATTTTTAAAAACACGAGCGAAGATGGAGCAGCACGAAGAGCGGTTGATCGAGGAAGTGAGGAAGTACGTACATCTATACGACTCCAGTTCTAGTCATTATAAGTAACCGGAGGATAAACACTCCACTAACCACACCCACCAACTACTCCTAGCGATTTCGCGACTTCGCGCCCCCTTGCGTTGTGGCGGTGAATAACATCGCGCACGCCTATTACTCCCCACTCAACGATAAATTACAACTGTCTGCGAAAAGCTATCTGCGAAAGCCTTGTTGCAAGAGCATGCAGAGGCCTTCAGTGCACAGCCTGTGTAGACCAAGTTTAGCAGCGAGCGGTTTTGCATTGAAATATGGAATTGTCGCCTGAGCGCAATGTTACTTCACCTTTGGATGAAGAATATAACGAGATGTCAGAATTATTTCTTACCCTGGCAACAGTCAACTTGTAAACTGCTGATTTTCTTGGTCTTTTTCTCGGCTCTGCTTTGGTCCTCGGCTTCTGGGTGCCTCGCACGAAGCGCTCCCATTTCTCTCTCATTGTCCGGTCTTTTGGGAAACGATGAGTACTAATCCCATCAAGATTGGTGTTGCTGCACCCTCCTACGATACATCTGTTAACCATTTTAATAATTACGCGATAACGTTGAAGAAATTTGCAGGAAACCACCAGGTCGTTTTCTCATAAACAAACCAGCGCTGACATAGGATTCAGCATAGATTTACATAGAAGACTAGATTCCTCACCGCAGGGCAGCCATCTTACCACAGACAAGGGGTATGAAGACTTATGCAAGCACAGCCCAGCCCAGCACTCACATTATGATTTACAGGAAATCAAAGTACTGACTTTGATGACAAGATGATGTGTGTGTCTGTGTGTGTTTTAATTGTAGATGTTTATATCAGTATGTTTAGTTTTATTTTAACTGCACATTGGAGCCTAGTCAAATGAAATTTCAATCTTCTGTGCTAACATATATTGACTTTGACATGATAATCAGCTTTGAATGTTCTTTTTGTAAATGTAAAGATATCTTTTTATCCTTGGAAGTATAACCACATGTGATTAATTAAATGCTTTTTTTGTCACAAACTACCGTGAGTCGCTGTCACTGTTTTATACTAGTACTTACTCGGGCAGTGCATTTGTTATTATGCTATGATGTGAGTTTACATTTGTTATTATGCTATGATGTGAGTTTACATTTGTTATTATGCTATGATGTGAGTTTACATTTGTTATTATGCTATGATGTGAGTGCATTAGGTTTTCGAGGTGGATGAAGTATTTCTGAAGTTTCAGAAGTGAGTAAGCTGTTTATTTAACTTTAGCTTCCCCTACGGCCCTATCACATGTAAAAATATTTTCACTAAAAATTGGAAATAAATTGTATGGTTATTTGTCCTAAGGCCACAGTTATCCATAAGTATGCAGTGTTAGGCTTCTCACAGCATAGGAATTTCAGCATGCATCCTGTCTTACAGTCTGTAGTATACTGAAATATTTTCGCCAAGCTATGCGTATTTTTTTAAAACATAAAATGATTATTCATCATTAATATCATAAATACATACTTCCGTTTGTTTTTATATAACAAACCAAGCCGTTTGAATATCGATTGAAATTTGAGGAAGTTACGGTCATCTGAAAAGTACATATCGCTACCAACACAATGTAATGGGTAAGCCAGCTGTCTGAGGTAAGATGGCCGCCATGTGCGGACGTTCGACTTCGTTGACGGGCAACGGGGACGAGCCATCTAGTCTTCTATGTAAATCTATGGGATTCAGACGTGACGTCACGAAAATCAACGTTTGCTGGGAAATCCAAATGCCAAGTTTTTTCAGAGGCGGACCAATTCACCTCAAATGGCTTGATTTCAACTGAATTTTTCTGGTATTGTGCAAGGTAAAAAAATTGCACAAACTGTGACAGACATTTGACTAAAGTTTAATATAAAATAGGAGAATTACATTGGTCTCGCTCCTGAATTTACCCGCGATATGCACTTTAACAAGCAGGATGATAACGCTGGGTGCCTTAGCCATTTCTACAGAGTTATTTATTTATTTTTTATTTATTTTTTAAATTTGTTGCATGTTTGGATAGCAAGAATTATATGTTGTATAAATGTGTTCACATTTTAATGACAAAAATAAGTCATATCACTTACAGTCAGGAAAATAAGTAGTCCACAGTGCAGAGATGTGAATGTTTAAGATAAGATAAGATAGCCTTTCATTATCCCACAAGAGGAAATTGACATTGTTACAGCAGCAAAAGAGCAGCAAAATATCGAAAGAAAAAAAAGAAGATAAGGCAGTGAAAGAGTAGTGCAAAAAGTACTAAGTATACAAAAAAGGTATATATAAAAAGAAATAAACTACAAATTTAAAGATAAACTTAACAAATTTGGCCTCTGGGCCGAGGTCAGTATTCAAGGCCGAGGTCACGGTATTTCACCATACGGACCGACCTTAAGCTGGTAAATAATATATTTATTTTTTTCTTTACCAAATTCTAACAGAAAACGAGAGCGCCCGAAAGGGAAAACCGAGCCGAGACGCCATTTTGAATCCTCATTCACGGCTGTAATGCAAATTGCTTCCTCCTCAGTATACAAGTGCACTTCCATGGCAGGAAAAAACCTACATTTTGCCGCCTATGTAGTCCCCTATTTATACAAATAGGAGTCATTCAGGATTCAGCCATGTTTTTGCTCGGCGTTAGCAAGTTACAGGTTTTTAGCTTTCTCCTGAAATGTTTTATTAGGGCCCGAGCCCTATGGGCGAAGGCCCTATTGTTCTTGTAAGAGTTCACTATTATTATTCTTCCGTCTTCTTCTTCTTCTTCCGTCTTCTTCTTCTTCTTTATTTTTCTCCGCTGTTGGGCCATTTTCGGGGCGCTTGCCATGGGCGAAAACGCACGAAATTTGGCACCAGTTCCGAGAATTGCCACCGCTACTCAGAACCAGAAGCCCAAACTTGGCCGGGGCTCAGGGCCTCTATAGCGCCCCCTAAGTCGTTGTGATTTTGGCCTCCCGCATTACGGTGCCTGGGTGCCATGTAGTTTGTAGTAGTGGCATGCCATTTGGTACGCATGTGTATCTCACTAAGCCGGACAAAAATGTAATGCCAATGCATTAGCCACGCCCAACAGGAAGTGAGGTAATTTCACTTTTGTGCGAAATGCATGGCCACGAAGACGGCGCATCTCCTCCTAGACCGTTCATAGGAATGTCACCAAAATTGATACACATCATCTACAGACATGGCTGACAAAAGTTTCTAAATACGTTTCACGTGGGATAAACCGTTCAGAAGTTTTACGTCAATCAATTTTCGATGCAAAATTTTACATGCTTAAAAATTCATAACAAATCTTCTGATTGCTCAAAACTGCTCATGCTTCACACGCAAATCACTCATTGGGCTTCTGACATGTTACCCAATTTCTGTGATATTTCGCCACTGGGGGCGCTATTTTTGGGCAAAAATTCCAATCTTTCCTCAAATTTGGTCAAACTTCACGGCCACGCTCTTACTGCCTCCCATGTCATGTATACCACGTTTTGGGAATTTTCGTCCATGGGGGGCGCTGTTTTTGGCCGACGCAATTGCTCCAAAACGGGTTTTTGGTAAATAATTCCATAATGCTTTTCCTTCACACCACTACCTTGTGATAGTACGTTGCTGTTGTAGACACTTATTTTTCCAACTCATCATCGCTCATGTACAGCATAGCGCCACCTCCTGACATGGGAAAAACCAAAAAATTTATTCTTCAAAAATCTATATCTCATCTTCTATTTACTCATTTGTCATCAAACTTCATACGCTAACTCTTCATAGCTCACGTGACATATACGCCAAATTTTGTGCACTTTCGCCACTGGGGGCGCTATTTTTGGGCAAAAAATACAATCTTTCCTCAAATCTGGTCAAACTTCACGGCCACCCTCTTCCTACCTCCCATGTCATGTATACCACATTTTGGGAATTTTCGTCCATGGGGGGGCGCTGTTTTTGGCCGACGCAATTGCTCCAAAACGGGTTTTTGGTAAATAATTCCATAATGCTTTTCCTTCACACCACTACCTTGTGAAAGTACGTTGCTGTTGTAGACACTTATTTTTCCAACTCATTATCGCTCATGTACAGCATAGCGCCACCTACTGACATGGGAAAAACCAAAAACTTTATTCTTCAAAAATCTATCTCTCATCTTCTATTTACTCACCTGTCATCAAACTTCATACGCAAACTCTTCATAGCTCACCTGACATATACGCCAAATTTTGTGCACTTTCGCCCCTGGGGGTGCTGGTTATGGCAAAAATGATATTGCAGCTTCTGATTTGTCAAACTTGGCAAGCGAACTCTTTACAAGACCCTTATTGGGGCGCTTGCCATGGTCGACAACGCACGAAATTTGGCTCCTTTTTCTTAGACTGCCACCGCTACTGAGAACCAGAAGCCCAGATCCAGGCGGGCCTCAGGGCCTCTATAGCGCCCCCCGAGCACCATTCAGTGCGAGACCCTATTGTTGCCATGTGTCCATTTCTGTGGTTTGTCGCCATTGTGGGAGTAATGTCTCTTGCCGAAGAAGCTGTGGAAGGTATTTCGTGGGGACGCATGCCCCCGCCCCCCTTGGCCGCTGGCGCGAGGGCCCGTCGAGGCCGCTTGCGGCTTTAATTTTATTTCTTCTTCCTCAGGGTAGTAAAACTCGCTTTCGCTGTGAACACTGTCGTTATCACTATCCATGATGCTATTCTCCTGAGAAATGCTCACACAAATTTATAAGATTTTTGATAATCTTATAAATAAATCTTATAAAAAAAGATAAATGTTGACAAAAAATGCTACTATGTTTGTTGTTGTTGTGAACGAGCGAGTCGCCAGAGGTCCGTAACTGGGGTCCCTAACTGGGGTCCGTACCGTAGGATACGGACCCGCTCGCCAGCCAATCAGAGCGCAGGATTTGATGGAAACCTGGACCGCGAAAAAAATACAGTTAACATAACTGTATTACACAGGTGGTATTACACGTGTAAGTATTACACAGGTAGTATTGCACAAGTAAATATATACTATTTACCAGCTGGGAGGTCCGTATCATAAACCGTGACCGAGGTCTTGAAAATACTGACCGAGGCCTCTGGGCCGAGGTCAATATTCAAAGCCGAGGTCACGGTATTTCACGATACAGACCAACCTTAAGCTGGTAAATACTATATTTATTTTTTTCTTTACCAAATTATAACAGAAAATGAGAGCGCCCGAAAGGGAAACCATATTTAGAACAAACCTGCTACAAGCTCGTTTTCGGCTTTTTCCTGAAATGTTTTCTTTTATTTCTTCTTCCTCAGGGTAGTAAAACTCGCTTTCGCTGTGAACACTGTCGTTATCGCTATCCATGATGTAAAATTAATGTTATTATACTGAGAAATGCGGAAATAAATGTTGACAAAAAATTGCTACCGTGTTTGTTGTTGTTGTTGTGAACGAGCGAGTCGCCAAAGGTCCGTAACCGGGGTCCGGATCATAGGATTCCGGACCGCTCATGAGCCAATCAGAGCGCATGATTTGATGGAACCCAGACCACGAAAAAAATAAGTAGCTATATTGCACAGGAGCCGTTTTAACAGTGTGTAACTAGCAGACATTACTACATCAAATGGTAATTTTAATGTTATCCTTCCATTCATGGTTATTTTTAATGTTATCCTTATACTCAAACTGCTCTGACTCCATGTCTCATCTCATCTCATTATCTGTAGCCGCTTTATCCTGTTCTACAGGGTCGCAGGCAAGCTGGAGCCTATCCCAGCTGACTACGGGCGAAAGGCGGGGTACACCCTGGACAAGTCGCCAGGTCATCACAGGGCTGACACATAGACACAGACAACCATTCACACTCACATTCACACCTACGGTCAATTTAGAGTCACCAGTTAACCTAACCTGCATGTCTTTGGACTGTGGGGGAAACCGGAGCACCCGGAGGAAACCCACGCGGACACGGGGAGAACATGCAAACTCCACACAGAAAGGCCCTCGCCGGCCCCAGGGCTCGAACCCAGGACCTTCTTGCTGTGAGGCGACAGCACTAACCACTACACCACCGTGCCGCCCCTGACGCCATGTAGAGCATTTAATTGTAATTCATTCTATTATTAAACAGTACAAGACAGCCTGAGTGACTCACCTTTCAGCTTCCAAAAATGAGAAATTCTACAATATCTTAGTGCTTTTTAAAGTTTGCTTTAATTTTTGGGAATGTAAATGACAGCATTCATTCATTCATTCATTCATTTTTCTATACCACATCCATGGCAGGTGAACTGGAGCCAGTCCCAAGATGCAAGGTACACCCTGGACAGGTCACCGATCTATCATGGCATTAACACAGAAAGACAGACAGCCATTCACACCTTTGGGCAATTTAAAGTAGCCAGTTGACCAAATCCGCATGTTTTTGGACTGTGTGAGTGTTAGGTTTTGATCTGTCTGTACTGAAGGAATTGACAAAGTATGATCTCGAAATGTAAACCTCCGCATGTAGTATTATATGTAGTATTGTACCCTGTGCTTTTCACGTTGTTTTGATAAAAATAAACATACAGTACCAATATTTTTATATTTTCGAAAGGAAACTCTGAAAAGCTGTTTCCTGTAGCTTAGCATTTTAGCTGAGGATGATCAAAGTCTCTTAGAAATGGTGAAATACAAGAATAGGCATGGGTGGTTAGTACTCGGATGGAAAAAATGGATTTTCGTCAAAATAAAATCATGAAACTTGCATTTTCACTGTGTGAAATTTCTGATTTTTTGCAAGTGTAAATACTTTGTTACTTGCAATTTTCCTTCGTAGTTTATCTTTGTCATGATGACTCGCAATACTCGGGTTTTTAATGTGCCTTAATAAAAATTCAGATTGTTTCCCATGTTTAGTCCTCCTTTACATTGGATTCAATAATGTAATTGTTGATAAATTTTCCCAAAAATATGCTACAGTATTTAGAAATCGGTGTGAAAAAAGAGAGAATTAAACAGTTGGATTAAAAAAAAAATCAATAAATGGCGAAGAGAACTTGACAAATATGGTAGGCCACAAGAAACGTGGTGTCAAAAACTTACTGACAAGCCTGGAGTTGCAATTTGCCTTTTATATAATGAGGAAAAGCCCGACTGTCAGAACAGAAAGAATGTAGTTTTAAAGTATGCAAATGATGACTGAAATAATCAAAGAACCGTTCATCAACAGGCACTCACACAGACACTTCCCGGTAAGTAAAAGAGTGTAACTGAATAATTAACCTATTATTGCTCACACGTGATATTGACTGGCAGAGTAGATTCGGTAGACCAGCGGTTCCCAAACTTTTTTGGCCGCGCACCCCCTTCTATATCCAATCAGGTTGACGCACCCCCAGTTCCAAAAAACACACGCTTTCTTATAAAGGCAGCATCTTTAATCGTGCTAAAATGATAACAAACATCGTTTGCCACACCTGCAGGAAACCACAAAAGTGAAAAAAAAAAACACCAAAGCTTTCTAAGGCAGCACGTCGTGCTCGAATGAGAACATCGAATCACATTAACATATTATGCGCGCTCGTATTTGAATTAGATAGAATTTGATTGAAATGTAACAGTTTTAAAACGTTGCAACACGGTAAATGCGCAAATTCATTACAAAGGGAGATCACATCGAGGCATGTAGTCTACCAGCCAGATATGGGGGAAATATATAATTTTCATCCGTGTTTAAAACACTAGCAATATAACCCTGTCATTACAAGGTTATGAAAATGAATTGAGAATGAATTTAATTTGCAAAAAAGTTAACATATAATAACAGTAAAATAGCAATGATAATTATGAACATCTCATCTCATCTCATTATCTCTAGCCGCTTTATCCTTCTACAGGGTCGCAGGCAAGCTGGAGCCTATCCCAGCTGACTACGGGCGAAAGGCGGGGTACACCCTGGACAAGTCGCCAGGTCATCACAGGGCTGACACATAGACACAGACAACCATTCACACTCATTCACACCTACGGTCAATTTAGAGTCACCAGTTAACCTAACCTGCATGTCTTTGGACTGTGGGGGAAACCGGAGCACCCGGAGGAAACCCACGCGGACACGGGGAGAACATGCAAACTCCACACAGAAAGGCCCTCTCCAGCCACGGGGTTCGAACCCAGACCTTCTTGCTGTGAGGCAACAGCGCTAACCACTACACCACCGTGCCGCCCAAATCAAGTTTCAGACACTGAGAATTTGTATTGGTACAAGTGCACTAGCTAGCCACACTACTCAAATCTCCAAGACTAAGGTCAAGTCTTGAATAAGTTCCCATATGAGCAGTTTTTGATTGATTTCCCGAACTTCTAAATGTAAACTACCATCCATTTTATATACTGTTACATTATAGTCGATTAAAATAAAGTTGAGAATGTATAAATGTGTGCATTTGTGATTTGAGAGGAGTTTATAATTAACTTCAATTCAGCATACACAGCAGGACAGTTGAACTCATGTGTTTACAGATCTGCTATGGGTTGAAAGAATGGGTTAATACACAAACATTTTTGTTTCAGGACAGTTATATGAAACTTTTATTTCATCATTCATCTTCAATAACCAGTTTATCCTGGTCAGGGTCACGGTGGAATTGGAGCCCATCCCTGGAACGCTGGGCTCAAGGTGTTAGAATTCTCCCCGGATGGGACACCAGTTGATTGTTAAAGAACTTTGTGTGATGTCCCATCATTTATTTCTTGAATATATTTTTGTCTCAGAATTCTTATTATATAAGAATATGGTTATATGGTCTATGTCAGTGTTTCTCAACCAATGGGCCATGGCCCATTAGTGGGCTGTGAAGCACCATCTAGTGGGCTGTGAATTTTTTCTCAAGCTTGAAGCCAAATACTAAATAGTTCAGGATGTTGTAATGTCCCAAATCCAGTAGCTGATTTACCGTACACTTTTCACGTGGAATAAATACATTTGTGGGTAAATTAAGAAGAGCAAGCCTTTATTTTTGTCACATTCCTCCTCTGCATTTAACTTGCACGCATGCGCATGTGCACACACACACATAAATAAATACATTTGTGGGGTAAATTATATGGATCTGTGATGCCTGCTGGAAGAGAAGAGCAGAGAGGACTGAGAATCGAGTGGCTGTGGTTTGTTTACACCGTAGACTAAAACTTGTAGCGTCCTAGCAACCATCGCAAAGACGCATACAAAAAGCCCAGAAATTCCTCCTTAACCGGGCAAAAACGATACAGGATTTATCTTGTAGTGTCCTGATCCCCAGATCTTTAACCCAGCCACATAAAAAGTTGTGCGCTTCTATGCTTTTCCAGGTTTTCATGTGTGTGTCCATGTAGAATGATGTCTGCAGCACCAGGTAGTCTGAGATGTCGGGGAACACAACGGATGGATAATTTTCCAACTCATAATGAATGAACGAATGAATGAATGAATGAACGAATTTATTTAAACACAGTAAGTTGATCAGCAGAGCTGGTGGAGTCGTGTACAGATACAAATAATTACAAATACAAAAGACTAAAAATATACATAATCTTAAAAAAAAACCCTTTAAAATCTTTCATCCCTTTTGACTGAGAATGCCCTGCATGCATGGTTTGGCTTCTGGCACATACAGTTTTAAATACAATACCTACATTTAAAAAATGTTTTTATTGCATTTATTTAATTCCTGGGCTCCCATCTGTAGCAGGGACTGATGTATCCCATATACACTTTACAATAGATTATTAGTTTCTAATAGAATAGATGAGCCAAAATAATTGGGGATCTTTTTTAATGGGCCTCGACTCGTTACAAGTATGAATAGGTGGGCCTTCAAGCAGAAAAGGTTGCGAACCCTTGGTCTATGTTACATTGTCATTTGACTATCATACATTGGTTAAGACACACAGTAACATGCAGTAATTTGATCAGGTTGCATTAAGGCCAAGAGGCTCCCTGCTGTGAGCTAATCCATGTGTCACACTAAGCCTGCATCTCACATCTAACCCCATAGAAAATATCCAAAGTTGTCCCTCTAATGGATCAAATCAAGATCCATACGATGATCCCTTGTAATCCAGAGCAAAACAGTCTGGCTTTAAATAGTGGGTGTGGTTATGTCAGGCTGTTTACTCTGAGCAGCTGAGCAAAGAGACCTTTCTCAAGATGGGCAACAGTAAAAGTGGTGCACTTTCTCAAGACCTACTGAAGGACCTAAAGTCCAGCACTGCATACACAGAAGAGCAGCTTTACGCCTGGTATCAGGCTTTTCTGAAAGAGTGCCCAAGCGGATGCATCAGCAGAGAGCAGTTCGAGGGCATCTACGCCAGGTTCTTTCCCGATGCAAACCCAAAGGCCTACGCCCAGCACGTGTTCCGAAGTTTCGATTCGGACGACAATGGCACACTCGATTTTAAAGAGTATATTGTGGCACTGCATCTCACCTCCTCTGGGAAAACTATCCAGAAGCTCGAATGGGCCTTTGCCTTGTATGATGTGGATAAGAACGGCAGCATAACAAAAAATGAGATCAAGGAAATTGTCAAGGTATTTTTTTGCCTACTTTGGTTCGCTTGCAAAATCAATGTTTAAATGAAGAAAGTGTTGGCATAATGCTGTAGGAATTGAATGGTTTAATGCCTTCAGTTTACCAATCCTGCATTTTTGTTTAAGCTTCCATTTCTTTCATTTCAGTCAATATTTAACATGATCTCCAAAGAGGACCAGAAAAACCTCCCCGATGATGAAAACACACCTGAAAAGAGAACAGAAAAAATCTGGGACTTTTTTGGGAAAAAAGAAAAGGGTAGGATAATGGTTTTGTAATTTGTCTGACGTTGGATTCACAAATCTGTAATTGCAAACAAGGAGTTTAATTTGGTCACCAAGGCAAACAAAATTTGTTGTGAATGAACCCCGATGTAGTAACAAAAACATCGTATTTCTTGTATTTATTTTCTCCTTGCAGATAAAATTACAGAAGGAGAGTTTATCCAGGGAGTGATGGACAATAAAAACATCCTCAGACTGATCCAGATTGATGAACCTCAGAAGATTCAAAACAGATTGAAACAAAAGAAGTAATAGTGTTTGTAATGTTGTGTGCCCAAGTTTTCACATTTTCAGCCAGATGAATTTTTGAATTTTCGTGATTTTTTGTTTTGTTTTGTGTTTTTCTGTCCATTATTTATGACAACACAGTCCCTTCCTTTGACTAAATAGATTGCCACACTGAAATATATGAAATGTCATGTTTATTATATCAATCCAAATCATTTATAACAACATTTATAAGAACAGACAAGACACAAGGCAGAAAACTGTAGATCAATACAGATGTTTTGTATCAATTATACACAATAAACAAAAATTAAGTGTCTCAATCATGAAAATAAGATAGGCTATGCTTTGTCCACAATATACAAGTAAGACCAATATACAAGCAGTCTGTTAAAAGCAGCCATTAAATAAAGACAAGCTATATTCACAGTTTCCACTTAGAAATATTTTAATATTGTTGGTCTATCAATGGGCGGCACGGTGGTGTAGTGGTTAGCGCTGTTGCCTCACAGCAAGAAGGTTCTGGGTTCGAGCCCCATGGCCGGCGAGGGCCTTTCTGTGCGGAGTTTGCATGTTCTCCCCGTGTCCGTGTGGATTTCCTCCGGGTGCTCCGGTTTCCCCCACAGTCCAAAGACATGCAGGTTAGGTTAACTGGTGACTCTAAATTGACCGTAGGTGTGAATGTGAGTGTGAATGGTTGTCTGTGTCTATGTGTCAGCCCTGTGATGACCTGGCGACTTGTCCAGGGTGTACCCCGCCTTTCGCCCGTAGTCAGCTGGGATAGGCTCCAGTTTGCCTGCGACCCTGTAGAACAGGATAAAGCGGCTACAGATAATGAGATGAGATGGTCTATCAGTTCTCTGGTTAAGCTGTTTGGCATTACATTATAGGGAAGGACGTAATATGTAGCAATGACCAATGTATATTTTAGTCATTTCTGGAATACTGGCCTTTTTGCGGTAGAAATAAAGTAAATCTAGGCAGTAATTTCAACTGACACTGACTTGTCCTTTACCTAAACTGTCAATGCGGTGCATGTTATGAACATTAAAAAGTTTATACGTGACATATATGCTATGGTTACTGACTTTTACCACGTTTATTTGGTTTGATGTCCACCACTATGCAATAATCTTGAACTGTTTTAAACAAGGAAAAATAGCATAATTAAATGACCACTCCTTTTACCACCAGAAAGAACTGAACATAAAGTGCTTCTTTACATGCAATAAACAAAACAACAGAATTAAAAAAAGTAGCATTTTGATAGGTAGGCAATTCACATCGTATTTACATTAGATGACATCTTCTAAATGAGGGAGACAGAAGTTAAAACCTGTTATTTAAGGTTACTTGCCATATCTACTTCTAAAATAATTATGTAAATATGTACAGTATATAGTCATGTGAAAGAATCAGTATAAGTAATCCCATGGAAATTGTAGACTTTTCTCAATATATTTAAACAAGCAAGCATTTCATCCTTTTGATACAGTCCCTACAGATAAAGAAAAACAACAAAGAAAATTACAGTGTCTTGCAAAAGTATTCATCCCCCTTGGTGTTTGTCTTGTTTTGTCACATTACAAGCTGGATGTAAAATGGATTTTTTTTTGGGGGGTTAGCACCATTTGATTTACACAACATGCCCACCACTTTAAATGTGAAAATTTTTTTTTTTTTTTTAATTGTGACACAAACAATAATTAAGGTGGAAAAAAACCCCAGAAATCTGGAGCGTGCATAGTGGTGCTTGAAAGTTTGTGAACCCTTCAGAATTTTCTATATTTCTGCATAAATATGACCTAAAACATCATCAGATTTTCACACAAGTCCTAAAAGTAGATAAAGAGAACCCAGTTAAACAAATGAGACAAAAATATTATACTTGGTCATTTATTTATTGAGGAAAATGATCCAATATTACACATCTGTGAGTGGCAAAAGTATGTGAACCTTTGCTTTCAGTATCTGGTGTGACCCCCTTGTGCAGCAATAACTGCAACTAAACGTTTGTGGTAACTGTTGATCAGTCCTGCACAGCGGCTTGGAGGAATTTTAGCCCGTTCCCCCGTACAGAACAGCTTCATCTCTGGGATGTTGGTGGGTTTCCTCACATGAATTGCTCGCTTCAGGTCCTTCCACAACATTTGGATTGGATGAAGGTCAGGACTTTGACTTGGCCATTACAAAACATTAAATTTATTCTTCTTTAACCATTCTTTGGTAGAACAACCTGTGTGCTTAGGGTCGTTGTCTTGCTGCATGACCCACCTTCTCTTGAGATTCAGTTCATGGACAGATGTCCTGACATTTTCCTTTAGAATTCGCTGGTATAATTCAGAATTCATTGTTCCATCAATGATGGCAAGCTGTCCTGGCCCAGATGCAGCAAAATAGGCCCAAACCACGATACTACCACCACCATGTTTCACAGATGGGATAAGGTTCTTATGCTGGAATGCAGTGTTTTCCTTTCTCCAAACATAACACTTCTCATTTAAACCAAAAAGTTCTATTTTGGTCTCATCCGTCCACAAAACATTTTTCCAATAGCCTTCTAGCTTGTCCACGTGACCTTTAGCAAACTGTAAATGAGCAGCAATGTTCTTTTTGGAGAGCAATTGCTTTCTCCTTGCAACTCTGCCATGCACACCATTGTTGTTCAGTATTATCCTGATGCTGGACTCATGAACATTAACATTAACCAATGTGAGAGAGGCCTTCAGTTGCTTAGAAGTTACCCTGGGGTCCTTTATGGCCTGGCCAACTATTACACGCCTTGCTCTTGGAGTTATCTTTGTTGGTTGACCACTCCTGGGGAGGGTAACAATGGTCTTGAATTTCCTACATTTGTACACAATCTGTCTGACTGTGGATTGGTGGAGTCCAAACACTTTAGAGATGGTTTTGTAACCTTTTCCAGCCTGATGAGCATCAACAACACTTTTTCTGAGGTCCTCAGAAATCTCCTTTGTTCGTGCCATGATACACTTCCACAAACATGTGTTGTGAAGATCAGACTTTGATAGATCCCTGTTCTTTAAATAAAACAGGGTGCCCACTCACACCTGATTGTCATCCCATTGATTTGAAAACACCTGACTCTATTTTCACCTTCAATTTAACTGCTAATTATAGAGGTTCACATACTTTTGCCACTCACAGATATGTAATATTGGATCATTTTCCTCAATAAATAAATGACCAAGTATAATATTTTTGTCTCATTTGTTTAACTGGGTTCTCTTTATCTAGTTTTAGGACTTGTGTGGAAATCTGATGATGTTTTAGGTCATATTTATGCAGAAATATAGAAAATTTTAAAGGGTTCACAAACTTTCAAGCACCACTGTAAGTATTCACCCCATTTCGTATGAAACCCCTAAATAAGAGCCGGTCCAACCAATTCATTTCATAAGTCACATAATTTGTTGATTAAGGTCCACCTGTGTGCAATCAAAGTGTCACATGATCTGTCACATGATATCTGTATAAATCGACCTGTTCTGGAAGGACCCTGACTCTGCAACACTACTAAGCAAGCAACATGAAAACCAAGGAACACTCCAAACAGGTCAGAGATAAAGTTGTGGAGAAGTATAGATCAGGGTTGGGTTATAAAAATATCCCAAACTTTGAATATCCCACAGAGCCCCATTAAATCCATTATAGCAAAATGGAAAGAATATGGAACCACTACAAACCTGACGAGAATGCCGCCCACCAAAACTCACAGACCGGGCAAGGAGGGCATTAATCAGAGATGCAACAAAGACACCAAAGATAACACTGAAGGGGCTGCAAAGATCCACAGCGGGGATGGGAGTGTCTGTGCATAGGACTACTTTAAGCTGTACACTCCAGAGAGCGGGGCTTTATGGAAGAGTGGCCAGAAAAAAGCCATTGCTTAAAGAAAAAAAAAGGAAACACATTTGGAGTTTGCCCAAGAGCATGTGGCAGACTCCCCAAACACATGGAAGAAGATAATCTGGTCAAATGAGACTAAAATTGATCTTTTGGGCCATCATGGGAAACGCGATGTGTGGCGCAAACCCAACACTTTCCATCACCCTGAGAACACCATTCCTACAGTGAAGCATGGTGGTGGCAACATCATGCTGTGGGGATATTTTTCATCTGCAGGGACAGGAAAGCTGGTCAGGACTGAAGGAAAGATGCATGGCACTAAATACAGGGCAATTCTGGAGGAAAACCTGTTTGAGTCAGTGGGGTTAAAATATGGGCTTTGACTCAGCCATTCCATAACCATTAATTTCTTCTTTTTGAGCCATTCCTTGGTGGATTTGCTCATGTGCTTAGGACCATTATCTTGTTTGAAAGGTCCACCTTCACTTCAACTTCAACTTTTGGACAGATGGCCTCACATCATCTTCAAGCACTCTTTGATATGAGGAAGCACTCTTCAAGCACTCTTTGATATTGCCATGGCCTAATGGTTAGAGATGCAGCTTTGGGACCAAAAGGTCACTGGTTCCCTGGACCAGCAGGAATGGCTGAAATGCCCTTGAGCAAGGCACTTGCTCCCCAGGCTGCTCTGGGTATGTTGTATGTCGCTCTGGATAAGAGTGCCTGCCTGCAAATGCCTGTAATGTAATATGATTCAGAATTCATAGATGATTCAATGAATGCAAGCTTCCCAGTCACTGAGGCAGCCAAGCAACCCCAAACCATAATGTTTCCACCACCACCATGATTCACAGTTGGTATAAGGTTCTCATCTCATCTCATTATCTCTAGCCACTTTATCCTGTTCTACAGGGTCACAGGCGAGCTGGAGCCTATCCCAGCTGACTACGGGCGAAAGGCGGGGTACACCCTGGACAAGTCGCCAGGTCATCACAGGGCTGACACATAGACACAGACAGCCATTCACATTCACACCTACGGTCAATTTAGAGTCACCAGTTAACCTAACCTGCATGTCTTTGGACTGTGGGGGACAGCGCTAACCACTACACCACCGTGCCGCCCGGTATAAGGTTCTTCTCCTGAAAATCCATCTTTGGTCTGTGCCACACAAGTACTCCTACTGTGGCTAAACAACTCTATCTTTGATCCATCTGTCCAGAGCGCATTATTCTAAAAGGCCTGGTCTTTGCCTATATGTTTATTGGCAAACTGTAGTCTTACTTTAACGTTCCTTTTGGACAGCAAAGGCTTTGTCCTGACACACTTCCCATGCAGGTCAAATTTGTCCAATCTCTTTCTGATTGTAGATGTATGACTTGACTTGACTTTCAAACCAACAGTTGCAAGAGTTACCTGCAGATCCAGTCGTGAAATTTTGGGGTTCTTGGAGACTTCTTTTAGCATCAAATGGTCTGCTCTTGGGCTGAATTTGCTGGGGCGGCCAGTTCTGGACAAATTGGCAGTTGTTTGAAATCTACACCACTTGCAGATGATTTTCCTTACAGTGGAATGATTTATTTAGAGATCTTTTAAAATCCCTTGCCAGATTCATAAACATCCACAACCTTTTTTCTGAGGTCCTTAGAGAGCTCTTTAGATCTTGGCATGATGACACCACACATTTCAATAGCAAAGAGAACACCAGGCCCTAGATGTCAGGTTTATATAAGACGGGTTCCACCTGCACCTCCACCTGCAGGAGGTTCAAATCAATGGCACCTGATCTGGAACACCTTATTCTAATTTTATGGACTTGAAAGTGTAATAAATATAAGGGTATACTTACTTTTTCGAAGGTGTCCTTACTTTTTTGACTGATATTGTTTTATTTAAATTATGAAAATGACTACAAAATGTAAATTGTAGGGCGGCACGGTGGTGTAGTGGTTAGCACTGTTGCCTCACAGCAAGAAGGTCTGGGTTCGAGCCCCGTGGCTGGCGAGGGTCTTTCTGTGCGGAGTTTGCATGTTCTCCCCGTGTCCGCGTGGGTTTCCTCCGGGTGCTCCGGTTTCCCTCACAGTCCAAAGACATGCAGGTTAGGTTAACTGGTGACTCTAAATTGACTGTAGGTGTGAATGTGAGTGTGAATGGTTGTCTGTGTCTATGTGTCAGCCCTGTGATGACCTGGCGACTTGTCCAGGGTGTACCCCGCCTTTCGCCCGTAGTCAGCTGGGATAGGCTCCAGCTTGCCTGCGACCCTGTAGAACAGGATAAAGCGGCTAGAGATAATGAGATGAGATGAGATGTAAATTGTATGTGTTGTTTGTTGGAGTATATCACCTTTATCTGTAGGCACTGTATCAAAAGGGTGAAATGCTTGCTTGTTTAAATATATTGAGAAAAGTCTACAATTTCCATGGAATTTACTTATTTCTTCACATGACTGTACAGATCCATGAAGAAAACCGTTATAACTGAAATATAACTGAAGCTGAGATTGAGTCACGGGGCAGTATAGTGGTGTAGTGGTTAGCACTGTCGCTTTACAGCAAAAAGGTTCTGGGTACAAGCCCAGTGGCCAATGGGGACCTTTCTGTGTGGAGCTTGAATGTTCTCCCCAGCATCTGTGTGAGTTTCCTTCACAGTCCAAAGACAAGCAGTCAGGTTAACTGGGTACTCTAAATTGCCCATAGGTGTGAGTGTGCAGAAAGGAACTGACCACCCTTCTGCTGCAATTCTGGCCAAGTCAACCAAACGTAATTCACCTCAAACCCAGATTGGGTTTGGCAGCGACAATGAGATTGAATCATTTGTTAAAACAGAAGTATACAGTATCTGTTCTGTAAAATGGCTATGATAAGGACATCAACAACATTTCAGAAGTTTTTTTTTTACTGTAAATATGCTGGGATGACTGTCTGCTGCTGCTAAAAACCTAATGCAATTAGATGGAGTGTATGGCTATACTCAGTAAAAAAAAACAACAACAAAAAACAATGTGTATGGAGTATGAGTATTACCCAACAATGTTTGTACAAAAATTCACCAGCACTTCTGGTCCATGAAAGAATCAGAACCAAGAGGAGGTTAAAACTGACTCGACTCCAATATCTCCTCCATGGTCTCACCCAAAGTCATGTCCCCATCACTGCTGGACAGACTCTTCCTTGTGTAGAACTTCAGACCTGGACACTGTCCACAGGACAACTCTGCCCCTGATTGGATGGTCACCTGAGTGAGCTGGGTCTGTGTGGGGGCATGGCTTCGCTCTTCATATGAGTCGCTGTGATCCGAGGGATGTCTTGCTCCCTTCCATGACTTTTTCCATAAATATTTGGGGTTCATGCACGCAAAGCAGTTGTGACCCTCCAAGTGGTTGAAGACGAACACTTGCCACCTGTTCTTCAGCTCAGCACGGACCTGGAGATATAAGAAAATTGTTTCAACAAGATATAATAGTACCATTGCCATTAAAAGGACCTTGAAAGTAAGAACAGGGCTCACAGAAAAATGTAACATGATAGTATAATGCTTTAACTTTGTGTAATGTCCAGTATCACTTTAAGGCTGCATTCAATTTAAATTTTTTTTGCCTTTCACTGACTTCCCCTCATCATTTTCTCTTGAGGTGATACCCACTGGCATCTTAAGTTGTGCTTTAATATGTGATTATCTCAAGTATTTTTTTTCAGTTAATTGAGTCAATATGCCTGTAGATTTCAAGAGCAAAACCTATCCAAAAGGCACCGTGAGCTTATTTGGAGCTTAAACGGTGGACAAATCAATTTATAGATGTAAACAGGAGCAATGCTTAACATTTTAAAAGAATAGAACATTAGATTCATTCAAATTGGGTTTTATTGAGCCAAGTCTTCAATCTGTATATAACAGAAGAAACTTAGGCTACATCCACACGATAACGGCAACGAGATTTTATTTTTTTAAATATCATGTCCACATGGGCAACGGATCAGTAAAATTTCAGGTACATATGGCAACGTAACGCTTTCTGAAAATGATGCAATACACATGCCACACCACTATGTGCACTGTAAGACGGTCCCATCGGAGACACCAGAACAATAGAAGTAGACGCATGCGCATAAACCCCTTCTTTTGTAGCGTCAGCCACATAAAGTTTTGATTATTAGTCAGTAACGTAAAACAAAAGATGCGGAAAGAGGAATGAACGGGGGTAGATGGAAGCCGGTACGCCAACATTCTGATATCCTCCAGAATTCTTTAATGGTCCGGAATAAATTGAATGCTACACGTTGATGGATTACTTTGTTCTTCTATGCCCTTTTTGAGGAATGTATTGTCGGACTTAAACCAACATCTGAAGAGGTGAGATCGCTCCTTTTTTTTTCCTATTTTTGCTGGCGGGATTGTTTTTGTTTTTGGAAAGCGCACGGGCGGTGTGCGGTTTGGTACTGCTTCCGCAGTGTTTGGACTAAAGACTCTGCCTTAAGGGCTATTCTCTCTCTCTCTCTCTCTCTCTCTCTCTCTCTCTCTCTCTCTCTCTCTCTCACTTTGCACCATTACACAATAAATATTCACAGTGAAAATATTTTGTAAGCGCATTTCATGAACCAAGTTATAGGATTTGTTGACAACTCGCATCGAGTTCGTTACACTTCTACCCGGCGTGAAGCACTGACAGTCATGTGCTTGTGATGTCATCATAAACAAATCCGTTCTACTCATCCAGACGACTTCGCAACGGCGCCGTTGCCAGATTTTTTCACTCTGGAACCCGTTCTCAAAAGATTTCGTTTTGGGGCACCCAAAACGCCAGTGCTGTGTGGACGCCAGGCCGAAACGATAAACAATTTTATCAGGCCCTGTCCACACGGCAACGGATTCAGGTGAATCTGATAAATGTTGCCGTGTGGACAGGGCCTGATAAAATTGTTTATCGTTTCGGCCTGGCGTCCACATGGCACTGGCGTTTTGGGTGCCCCAAAACGAAATCTTTTGAGAACGGGTTCCAGAGTGAAAAAATCTGGCAACGGCGCCATTGCGAAGTCGTCTGGATGAGTAGAACGGATTTGTTTACAATGACGTCACAACCACATGACTGTCAGTGCTTCACGCCGAGTAGAAGTGTAACGAACTCGATGCGAGTTGTCAACAAATCCTATAACTTGGTTCATGAAACGCGCTTACAAAATATTTTCACTGTGAATATTTATTGTGTAATGGTGCAAAGTGAGAGAGAGTGAGAGAATAGCCCTTAGGGCAGAGTCTTTAGTCCAAACACTGCAGAAGCAGTACCAAACCGCGCACCGCCCGTGCGCTTTCCAAAAACAAAAACAATCCCGCCAGCAAACATAGGAAAAAAAAAGGAGCGATCTCACCTCTTCAGATGTTGGTTTAAGTCCGACAATACATTCCTCAAAAAGGGCGTAGAAGAACAAAGTAATCCATCAACGTGTAGCATTCAATTTATTCCGGACCATTAAAGAATTCTGGAGGATCTCAGAATGTTGGCATACCGGCTTCCATCTACCCCCGTTCATTCCTTTCTCTCTCCATCTACCCCCGTTCATTCCTTTTTCCGCGTCTCCATTCAAAAAACGAGCACGTGATTTAAAAGGACTATAGCCATAGGACAGGGAGTGAGAAGGTGTGCGCGTGTGACAGTGACAGGGAAGAACCTAGGCTCATGCTCACCCTGAATTTCTCTTAAAGTGAAGGCAGAAGAACGTTCAGCGCCTGGCCAGGCTTTCTATGTATTAATTTACATAGACATTTTAATATGAAATATAAATAAGTGTCTTAGACAATAGATACTATTTTACGCTACTGACTAATAATCAAAACTTTATGTGGCTGACGCTACAGAAGAAGGGGTTTATGCGCATGCATCTACTTCTTCTATTGTTCTGGTGTCTCCGATGGGACCGTCTTACAGCGCACGTAGAGGTGTGGCATGTGTATTGCATCATTTTCAGCAAGCGTTGCATTGCCATATGAACCTGATATTTTACTGATCCGTTGCCCATGTGGACGCGATATTTAAAAAAAAAAATCTCGTTGCCGTTGTCGTGTGGATGTAGCCTCAGATTCACCTGAATCCGTTGCCGTGTGGACAGGGCCTAATGGCCCTTTTCCACTACCCTTTTTCAGCTCACTTCAGCTCGCTTCAGCTCGCTTCAGCCCGACACGGCTCGCGTTTCGACTACCAAAAACCAGCACGACTCAGCTCGTTTCAGCCCTGCTTAGCCCCTAAAACTCGCACCGTTTTGGAGTGGGGCTGAAGCGAGCCAAGCCGTGCCGAGTGAGGTTGGGGGCGTGAGCAGACACTCCCCTGTGCACTGATTGGTGAGGAGGAGTGTCCTCACATGCCCACACACGCCCCGCGAGCGCGCTGGGATCTGTAAACACCGCAAACCCGGAAGAAGAAGAATTACGAATTACGAGAATTTCTGAAGCCTTATGCGCCTCGCCTCATCTATACGCTCTTGCCAGTATCTGTCCGCGTTGTCGGTGACAACAAGCCACAGCACCAAGACCAGCAACACTAACGACTCCATGTCCTCCATGTTTATTGTTTACTATTCGGGTCGTGAGACTACCGCTTAAAAGCTCACTGAATCAGTGACATACAGAGCATCGTGCACGAGTTCGCGGAGCGCAAGGCTCGCCGTATGCCCTTCAAATAATGCGCGCAGTAGGCTATTGATGTTTTATTATGAGCCATGTACAGTATGTCGCCTAATGTTTTTTTGTTTCTGAGTTACATGTTCGTTTGAAGGACTTAATGTACAAAATAACATAGTTGCACCCCGTAGTGTTGAAATTGGTAAACACAGTGCATTCAGTGAGGTTTGCACCGCCCTCCTTTTATTTCTGACTCTTCCTGTCACCGTTGCAACCTCTGAGCGCTCATTCATATGCCCTTCAAATAATGTGCGCAGTATAGGCTATTGATGTTTTATTATGAGCCATGTACAGTATCCTAATGTTTTTTGTTTCTGAGTTACATGTTCGTTTGAAGGACTTGATGTACTAAATAACATAGTTGCACCCGGTAGTGTTGAAATTGGTAAACACCACAGTTGCGGACATTTTGTAGCCTAAAATGATGTTATGATAAGCTTCAATAAAGGGCCCGGTCATTTGCCCCTGCCCGGCTCTGACTTGTTCCGCCACTGTCACTGATGTCACTGTTTGCGCTGCTTAACGACATCACGTGACGTCCACCCACTTTCGCTAACTCCACCCAATGTGTCCACCCACTTCCAGCCAGCGCGGTTCAGCGCGGTTGTAGTCGAAATGCAACTCCAACAGCCCCGCTCAGCCCGACTCAGCTCGACTCGGCACGGCACGGCTCAGCCGCGTTTGTAGTGGAAAAGCGGCATTAGTTACTTTATTCTGCTAGGTAGTTAGCAAGCCAGTATGACCTTGTTCAAAGTAAATATATTTTTTTAACTGGAAAGAAAATCACCTTTGCATTCTTTTGAAATTGTTTCTGTTTGCAAAAGCAAGTTTGTTCTGATTTAAAAATTTTAAACAACAACAACAAAACCCCTCCAGCTATCAGCACTGCTTAGGCTGATCATTCATTCTCCATGTGCTTTTGTTTGTTTTGACATGTAGGCTACATTTGTTTGATTTGGGTCCCCACCCCATCCTGTCATTGGCCTGTCACCCATTACCCATTTGCCTTTTATTAGTTTGTCCATTTATACCCCACTGTCTTCATCATGAAGTCTTATCATGAGCACACGTCAATAGATCTGAGTGTTGTTTTCCAAGTTCTGCGTTCTATGTTTCCTGGTTTTACCCCTTGTCCATTTCTACTAATTTCTCAATATATATGGATGTTTGATGCTGGTTCTCTATTCTTCAACCTTCACTGTGACTATGACGAGTACTGTATTCACCCTAATAAAACGCCTGCTGAGTATATGGGTCCGTCTCAGAAACTGGTCTCTCATTTGGGACATTATGGTCAAAAAATAAATTTTCTAATTTTACTTTTTTTTTTTCATTTACCTAACGCTCAATGTTTCTTTTGTCATGTTTAATAAGAATAAAGATAGTATCTTGCTTTATCTGACCTCCACTGTGGATTTTTTTTTAAAGTACAATTCTAATGCTTTTGTAAAATTGATTTCCATATAAAATAACTACATCATGAAGAATTAAAGCCCCTCCTTCACAGATGAGTGAAAATATTGAATAAATTTCCTCTTTTTGATTGCTTGGGTTAAAAATGCCAAGTTATGATGACTTAATTGATTATTCACTTAAATATGAATAATATGATACATTTTGGGTATTTGATATGGTGAAATGGGACACAATGGAAAAATCAAGAACACACCGGAAAGCTGAGAATAACGGCGCTGGTAAAAGAACAGCGACTGTACCGGCTGAAGGTCGCGCGGGTCTCTGCTGCGGCGCGCGAGCAACGGGACATCACTACCGCACCGGACGGAGCGCGAGTCGGGGGCGGGGCAAAATGACTGGCCGTAGATTCTATCAAAAGTTTGATCTAAATTGACCATGGTTGCAAAATGTTGGCCAAAAATACGCAAACACTATGAAATATGAAAGCAAGATGAAAAAGAAACAAACATTCTATTGCCTTATACTGCAAGACTAAAACAAAATAAAACTGTCAAAACTCACTTTTTCAGTGATAACGTCCGAACAGATCACCCGCGTAACAGAGAGACCGCAAATGGAAGCACGATCAACTTCTAACTGTTGGAGTGGAAAATTCCATTCTACACATGCAAATTGTTAATGTGTGTCCTTCCCCGCACACAAATAACACACTATGGTAAAAAAAAAAGACCACAACTCATTTTATAGCTCAGAAATTCATACAAGACCAGCTACCATCGGAACATATTCTGTAAGAAACATATTCTATACCGAACTTTCAGCTTTCGTTTTAAAAAACAAAATTGCAGATTTATAAATAAATAAATGTTTATATGGCGTAGTGATTTTAAGTTGCTACTTTTGGTGAGGTAGTGACCTTGACCCTGAGGCTTTCCGTTTAGATCAAAACACACGATCGTATTGGTTTTGGGTCTGCGGAAAATGGAGTTACGACGGTGATCAAATATTTTGCATGATGTTTTATTACGGTTATGATTATTCTGTGAGCGCACCAATCCTTAGGTGTATAAAGTTACAACTTAAAATACAATTAGTGATAACTGTAGACTTTTCAGTGGACGACAACCTTTTTAAGGGAATGCCATGTAGTCAACCATTTACAACCCCGATTCCAAAAAAGTTGGGACTAAGTACAAATTGTAAATAAAAATGGAATGCAATGATGTGGAAGTTTCAAAATTCCATATTTTATTCAGAATAGAACATAGATGACATATCAAATGTTTAAACTGAGAAAATGTATCATTTAAAGAGAAAAATTAGGTGATTTTAAATTTCATGACAACAACACATCTCAAAAAAGTTAGGACAAGGCCATGTTTACCACTGTGAGACATCCCCTTTTCTCTTTACAACAGTCTGTAAACGTCTGGGGACTGAGGAGACAAGTTGCTCAAGTTTAGGGATAGGAATGTTAACCCATTCTTGTCTAATGTAGGATTCTAGTTGCTCAACTGTCTTAGGTCTTTTTTGTTGTTTCTTCCGTTTTATGATGCGCCAAATGTTTTCTATGGGTGAAAGATCTGGACTGCAGGCTGGCCAGTTCAGTACCCGGACCCTTCTTCTACGCAGCCATGATGCTGTAATTGATGCAGTATGTGGTTTGGCATCGTCATGTTGGAAAATTCAAGGTCTTCCCTGAAAGAGACGTCGTCTGGATGGGAGCATATGTTGCTCTAGAACCTGGATGTACCTTTCAGCATTGATGGTGTCTTTCCAGATGTGTAAGGTGCCCATGCCACACGCACTAATGCAACCCCATACCATCAGAGATGCAGGCTTCTGAACTGAGCGCTGATAACAACTTGGGTCGTCCTTCTCCTCTTTAGTCCGAATGACACGGCGTCCCTGATTTCCATAAAGAACTTCAAATTTTGATTCGTCTGACCACAGAACAGTTTTCCACTTTGCCACAGTCCATTTTAAATGAGCCTTGGCCCAGAGAAGACGTCTGAGCTTCTGGATCATGTTTAGATACGGCTTCTTCTTTGAACTATAGAGTTTTAGCTGGCAACAGCGGATGGCACGGTGAATTGTGTTCACAGATAATGTTCTCTGGAACTATTCCTGAGCCCATTTTGTGATTTCCAATACAGAAGCATGCCTGTATGTGATGCAGTGCCGTCTAAGGGCCCGAAGATCACGGGCACCCGGTATGGTTTTCCGGCCTTGACCCCTACGCACAGAGATTCTTCCAGATTCTCTGAATCTTTTGATGATATTATGCACTGTAGATGATGATATGTTCAAACTCTTTGCAATTTTACACTGTCGAACTCCTTTCTGATATTGCTCCACTATTTGTCGGCGCAGAATTAGGGGGATTGGTGATCCTCTTCCCATCTTTACTTCTGAGAGCCGCTGCCACTCCAAGATGCTCTTTTTATACCCAGTCATGTTAATGACCTATTGCCAATTGACCTAATAAGTTGCAATTTGGTCCTCCAGCTGTTCCTTTTTTGTACCTTTAACTTTTCCAGCCTCTTATTGCCCCTGTCCCAACTTTTTTGAGATGTATTGCTGTCATGAAATTTCAAATGAGCCAATATTTGGCATGAAATTTCAAAATGTCTCACTTTCGACATTTGATATGTTGTCTACGTTCTATTGTGAATACAATATCAGTTTTTGAGATTTGTAAATTATTGCATTCCGTTTTTATTTACAATTTGTACTTTGTCCCAACTTTTTTGGAATCGGGGTTGTATCATGTCCCAAATCAAGCAGCCATTTTTCCACAATTTGCAGAATTTTTGCCAAATTCTGAATATTCACATCAAAGATTTAGTTTTATCTGTATTATTTTTTTCATTTTATTTCAAATTAAAACCAACATCACCATTCAAAACCATATAGTTTATTGACTGTGAGTATATTTAGTGGGGCACCCCCACAGTACCCAGTTTCTGAGACAGACCCGTATACACATGGCATCCTACCTCTCACTCCAATACAGAACAAATCTCTTCACTTATACACACTCTTACAGGGTTGCCAGTTCCGCTTTGTAGTTTGGGATCTTTTTTATACATTGAATGTACAGTACGTGTGTCAGTGAATTAGCCTGTTCATTCTCATTGCTATTTTTTTCCTTTATGGCAATATACTGTAGATAATACTACTACTACTACTAATAATAATAATAATAATAATAATGCTGGGGCGGCACGGTGGTGTAGTGGTTAGCGCTGTCGCCTCACAGCAAAAAGGTCTGGGTTTGAGCCCCGTGGCCAGCGAGGGCCTTTCTGTGTGGAGTTTGCATATTCTCCCCGTGTCCGCGTGGGTTTCCTCCGGGTGCTCCGGTTTCCCCCACAGTCCAAAGACATGCAGGTTAGGTTAACTGGTGACTCTAAATTGACTGTAGGTGTGAGTGTGAATGGTTGTCTGTGTCTATGTGTCAGCCCTGTGATGACCTGGCAACTTGTCCAGGGTGTACCCCGCCTTTCGCCCGTAGTCAGCTGGGATAGGCTCCAGCTTGCCTGCGACCCTGTAGAACAGGATAAAGCGGCTAGAGATAATGAGATGGGATGAGATGAGATGAGTTATCCAGACCTCAAATAATCACTTTTCTCGCCACTAGAGGTCACTCATGAGTCATAGATATTACCTTCCATCGTGAAATTAACAATGGCATCTCCAGGAAGTCTCGAAATCCAGAACAAATTAATGAGACAAAAGCAATTTTAAAAATGTTCTCGTGATGTGTGCTTGCTAAAACTCCACATATTCTAAAAATGAGCTACGCTGGCTTACCTCTCCATTGGCAAAACAGTATAGAACAGCAACCAAGAATCCCTAGTGAAAGAAATTCAATCATTAGCCCGATTACTGATAAGGATGACTGACTAGGATGACAACGACAACCAACAAGTTATTACCTGGAAAGAGCTCAGGGTTAAATTGATGAAATTTCGCACGTACTGATATCTTTCCTCAATGGTTTCATCTATGAGTATCATGAATACTACTTCATGGATCCCAAGCAATGGAATTAACACCAGTGTTGCTCTCGCTAAACTGCAAAGGGGGAAAAAAGAAAACAATAATCAGAAGCTCTGTGTAATATACATTGAGATCTTGGAGTTATGCCAGGCTATGCAAACACATACCAACCTGTTTCTGTAGTCGGTAAACCTGAGTTGGTCAGCTTTTAATTTTGACAGCAGGAGACTTATGATCCTGAGAAATATACAGAAAATAACCTGAAAAACAAAGGAGCATTTCAGGACCAGAATAACTTTGTCTAATGTACTCATCCCATATCCCGTCAGAGCCATTAATCATGATTTCAAAATACTAAGGGAGGTCTGAGGCATGCTATTATGGGAAAAATAATAGGGCGGCATGGTGGTGTAGTGGTTAGCACTGTTGCCTCACAGCAAGAAGGTTCTGGGTTTGAGCCCAGTGGCCGACGAGGCCTTTCTGTGTAGAGTTTGCATGTTATCCCCATGTCTGCGTGGGTTTCCTCCACAGTTCAAAGACATGCAGTTAGGTTAACACGGGGTGGCCTTGGGCTGAAGTGCCCTTGAGTAAGGCATCTAACCCCCAACTGCTCCCCGGGTACTGTAGCATAGCTGCCCACTGCTCTGGGTATGTGTGTGTGTATTTACTGCTTCAGATGGGTTAAATGCAGAGAGGAATTTCACTGTGCTTAAGTGTACGTGTGATAAATAAAGTTGTTCTTCTTCTCAATAATCATGATGTGATGATGAAGCATGAAATAGAGTTACTGTTAACACATTAAAGTAGATTTTCTACAACAGCACATCCTGAAGTGCTTTATTCTTCTTACACCAGATCAAGTTGCGAATGCTAACTTTTTTATTTATTAAAGAATGATGTATTTTTTTGCGTGTGGTGTAGTGCTTAGCACTGTTGCCTCACAGCAAGAAGGTTCTGGGTTCAAACCTCATGGCTAACTGGGGTCTTTCTGTTACCTTTTTTGATCAACAAGGAACAGGTTCTGTTCTTGTTCATTCACCAAATTTTGAACTGTTCAGAGCATTTTGACCAAAAATAAATTGGTTCAGAACCTGAAAAGTTGGTTCCCAGCTGGAACCAAAATACAGCTGGTTTTTCCAGTACGAACTGCGTTGACATCAGTGGGCATGTCATTAGTTTGCAGAGGAAGCAGAATGCAGCAATGAAGAACGCAACAGAAAAGGATACTGTACATCTTCAGAATACAAATGGACTGAAAACAAATATCTGCAATAACAGAACAAAAGCTTGCAGGTAATCAAGGTGCACCACCACCTTGTTACTGCTGTTTACTCTCATTGTACATTGTGCAGCGCCCTCCGTTCATGACACATCCTTGATTACAATGATTCTGCTCAAAACTGGTGAAAACGTGAGCTGGTTCACTGCACCAAGGTTCAAAGAATCCTGAACAGAACTGGTTCAAGAACCTGTTCTTTGTTGGTTGAAAAGGTGTATGTGCGGAGTTTGCATGTTTTCCCTGTGCTTGTGTGGGTTTCCTCCCACAGTCCAAAGACATGCGGATTAGGTCAACTGGCAACTCTCAATTTCCCATTAGTGTGAGTGTTAGCCCTGCGATATTGGCGACCTGCCCCGGGTGAACCCCGTATGCACATAATGTACAAGATTTATACAATAATAAATAGTCGATCATCTCATTATCTCTAGCCGCTTTATCCTGTTCTACAGGGTCACAGGCAAGCTGGAGCCTATCCCAGCTGACTATGGGCGAAAGGCGGGGTACACCCTGGACAAGTCGCCAGGTCATCACAGGGCTGACACATAGACAACCATTCACACTCACTTTAGAGTCACCAGTTAACCTAACCTGCATGTCTTTGGACTGTGGGGGAAACCGGAGCACCCGGAGGAAACCCACGTGGACAACATGCAAACTCCGCACAGAAAGGCCCTCGCCGAACCCGGACATTCTTGATGTGAGGCAACAGCACTAACCACTACACCACCGTGCTGCCCTAAAATCTAGATGATCATAATTTATAATATAAATTTAAACCATAGTATTAATTGAGGCGGCATGGTGGTGTAGTGGTTAGCGCTGTCGCCTCACAGCAAGAAGGTCCAGGTTCAAGCCCCGTGGCTGGTGAGGGCCTTTCTGTGCGGAGTTTGCATGTTCTCCCCGTGTCAGCGTGGGTTTCCTCCGGGTGCTCTGGTTTCCCCCACAGTCCAAAGACATGCAGGTTAGGTTAACTGGTGGCTCTAAATTGACCGTAGGTGTGAATGTGAGTGTGAATGGTTGTCTGTGTCTATGTGTCAGCCCTGTGATGACCTGGCGACTTGTCCAGGGAGTACCCCGCCTTTCGCCCGTAGTCAGCTGGGATAGGCTCCAGCTTGCCTGCGACCCTGTAGAACAGGATAAAATGGCTAGAGATAATGAGATGAGATGAGTATTACTGTATGAGGATTTTGCAAGGTTCCTAAACCGATCAACAGAAGTAGGTAATGATGGTAAATGAATAATTATGGTCCTAGGATAAAAAGAAAATTTGTAAATATTATTATCACATTGTAATTGCCTGTAGGGAAAACTGTTAGGTAATCTAAATGTTCTGTTTAGCTTGGTTACTTCACCAGGAAACTAGATGCCAACGAGGTTTTGTTGGATCTTGTAGAACATAGTGGCTTGTCTCATCAGTCTGCATTGCTCTAGGGTGTCTCATCCAAGATTTTCCAACATGGACGATACATAACTGTACCGAGAGTAGTCATTATAAACGAATCTTGCTCCACAATGTTGAATCATTTCAACTTTATTTATGTTCTTTTTAGCATACGGATTCCATGCGCATTTAGCATATTCCAGTTTAGGTCAAACCATACTTAAATATGCCTGGGACTTAACTTCCCAGTCAGCTGGGATTGATGGACGACCCTGATAGATAAGCAGTACACAGTGGTGCTTGAAAGTTTGTGAACCCTTTAGAATTTTCTATATTTCTGCATAAATATGACCTAAAACATCATCAGATTTTCACAGAAGTCCTAAAAGTAGATAAAGAGAACCCAGTTAACCCTTTGATGCAAAACATATACACACCCCTTCTAATGCACAACATGGGTCAAAAATGAGCCGCATTCATTTTCCAGGTTATTTCATGGTGACTGAGCTTTTTTTTGCTCTATCTTTTGAAATCAATTTATTTTATGATTGAATATTCCAAGTATTCTTTAAATATCTTGTTTTTAATTACTACAAATCATTTAATTTTTTCTTTCCTACTTTATGAACAAAAATACTTTTTATATTAGTACACATGGGTCATCCAAGTGTGATTTAAAATGAAATGTCTTAATACTATAATAATAATTTGCTTCAAGTAATTACTTTAGCAGTGAATGGGGCCAGTTATTTATTTATTAACTATGTAGTTAGCTAAGCCAACTACAATAAAATTAACTAACTAAAGTAGAATATGTCAACAGCTAGGTAGATAATAGTAATTACTTGTAACTTTCTGACAAGTAATCTACTCACTCTCAAGGTAACCTAAACATAATCAATTTTTTTCTAAGGTAATGTTAGAACAATTGAAAAACATTACTTCCATGTATGAGATGGGCAAAGGGCGCTGTGCTGAGCTGTGAAATGTCTGACACAAGCACAATTCACAGTTCCCACCAAACGCTGTAGTAAATGCATGCGGGTCGTTTCTGACCCATGTGTGTAAACTTGATGTAGAATTACAAAAGCTTTGCTTGTTCATAACTTAAGAAAGGAAAAATAAAAATGATGATTTGTGCTAAACAACAAAAAAAAGATATTTACTGCATACAGTATTTGGAAAAGTAAATGACAAAATGAATTTATTTCAAAAGTATATCATAGAAACACTCAGCGATACATGAAATCTCATCTCATCTCATCTCATTATCTCTAGCCGCTTTATCCTGTTCTACAGGGTCGCAGGCAAGCTGGAGCCTATCCCAGCTGACTACGGGCGAAAGGCGGGGTACACCCTGGACAAGTCGCCAGGTCATCACAGGGCTGACACATAGACACAGACAACCATTCACACTCACATTCACACCTACGGTCAATTTAGAGCCACCAGTTAACCTAACCTGCATGTCTTTGGACTGTGGGGGAAACCGGAGCACCCGGAGGAAACCCACGCGGACACGGGGAGAACATGCAAACTCCACACAGAAAGGCCCTCGCCAGCCACGGGGCTCGAACCCGGACCTTCTTGCTGTGAGGCGACAGCGCTAACCACTACACCACCGTGCCGCCCCCATACATGAAATAACCTGGAAAATGAATGCAGGTCGTTTTTGACCCGTGTTGTGCATTAGAAGGGTAGTGATACAAAAAGGGTTTTTATTCAAAAAGTAAGAAAGGAAAAAATAAAATAAGGATGTATGATGATCAAAAACAAGTTAATTGAGGAATACTTTGAATACTGAATGATGGAGGTAATTTATTGCAAAGATATAGAAGATGGGGCGGCACGGTGGTGTAGTGCTTAGCACTGTTGCCTCACAGCAAGAAGGTTCTGGGTTCAAACCTCATGGCTAACTGGGGTCTTTCTGTTACCTTTTTTGATCAACAAGGAACAGGTTCTGTTCTTGTTCATTCACCAAATTTTGAACTGTTCAGAGCATTTTGACCAAAAATAAATTGGTTCAGAACCTGAAAAGTTGGTTCCCAGCTGGAACCAAAATACAGCTGGTTTTTCCAGTACGAACTGCGTTGACATCAGTGGGCATGTCATTAGTTTGCAGAGGAAGCAGAATGCAGCAATGAAGAACGCAACAGAAAAGGATACTGTACATCTTCAGAATACAAATGGACTGAAAACAAATATCTGCAATAACAGAACAAAAGCTTGCAGGTAATCAAGGTGCACCACCACCTTGTTACTGCTGTTTACTCTCATTGTACATTGTGCAGCGCCCTCCGTTCATGACACATCCTTGATTACAATGATTCTGCTCAAAACTGGTGAAAACGTGAGCTGGTTCACTGCACCAAGGTTCAAAGAATCCTGAACAGAACTGGTTCAAGAACCTGTTCTTTGTTGGTTGAAAAGGTGTATGTGCGGAGTTTGCATGTTTTCCCTGTGCTTGTGTGGGTTTCCTCCCACAGTCCAAAGACATGCGGATTAGGTCAACTGGCAACTCTCAATTTCCCATTAGTGTGAGTGTTAGCCCTGCGATATTGGCGACCTGCCCCGGGTGAACCCCGTATGCACATAATGTACAAGATTTATACAATAATAAATAGTCGATCATCTCATTATCTCTAGCCGCTTTATCCTGTTCTACAGGGTCACAGGCAAGCTGGAGCCTATCCCAGCTGACTATGGGCGAAAGGCGGGGTACACCCTGGACAAGTCGCCAGGTCATCACAGGGCTGACACATAGACAACCATTCACACTCACTTTAGAGTCACCAGTTAACCTAACCTGCATGTCTTTGGACTGTGGGGGAAACCGGAGCACCCGGAGGAAACCCACGTGGACAACATGCAAACTCCGCACAGAAAGGCCCTCGCCGAACCCGGACATTCTTGATGTGAGGCAACAGCACTAACCACTACACCACCGTGCTGCCCTAAAATCTAGATGATCATAATTTATAATATAAATTTAAACCATAGTATTAATTGAGGCGGCATGGTGGTGTAGTGGTTAGCGCTGTCGCCTCACAGCAAGAAGGTCCAGGTTCAAGCCCCGTGGCTGGTGAGGGCCTTTCTGTGCGGAGTTTGCATGTTCTCCCCGTGTCAGCGTGGGTTTCCTCCGGGTGCTCTGGTTTCCCCCACAGTCCAAAGACATGCAGGTTAGGTTAACTGGTGGCTCTAAATTGACCGTAGGTGTGAATGTGAGTGTGAATGGTTGTCTGTGTCTATGTGTCAGCCCTGTGATGACCTGGCGACTTGTCCAGGGAGTACCCCGCCTTTCGCCCGTAGTCAGCTGGGATAGGCTCCAGCTTGCCTGCGACCCTGTAGAACAGGATAAAATGGCTAGAGATAATGAGATGAGATGAGTATTACTGTATGAGGATTTTGCAAGGTTCCTAAACCGATCAACAGAAGTAGGTAATGATGGTAAATGAATAATTATGGTCCTAGGATAAAAAGAAAATTTGTAAATATTATTATCACATTGTAATTGCCTGTAGGGAAAACTGTTAGGTAATCTAAATGTTCTGTTTAGCTTGGTTACTTCACCAGGAAACTAGATGCCAACGAGGTTTTGTTGGATCTTGTAGAACATAGTGGCTTGTCTCATCAGTCTGCATTGCTCTAGGGTGTCTCATCCAAGATTTTCCAACATGGACGATACATAACTGTACCGAGAGTAGTCATTATAAACGAATCTTGCTCCACAATGTTGAATCATTTCAACTTTATTTATGTTCTTTTTAGCATACGGATTCCATGCGCATTTAGCATATTCCAGTTTAGGTCAAACCATACTTAAATATGCCTGGGACTTAACTTCCCAGTCAGCTGGGATTGATGGACGACCCTGATAGATAAGCAGTACACAGTGGTGCTTGAAAGTTTGTGAACCCTTTAGAATTTTCTATATTTCTGCATAAATATGACCTAAAACATCATCAGATTTTCACAGAAGTCCTAAAAGTAGATAAAGAGAACCCAGTTAACCCTTTGATGCAAAACATATACACACCCCTTCTAATGCACAACATGGGTCAAAAATGAGCCGCATTCATTTTCCAGGTTATTTCATGGTGACTGAGCTTTTTTTTGCTCTATCTTTTGAAATCAATTTATTTTATGATTGAATATTCCAAGTATTCTTTAAATATCTTGTTTTTAATTACTACAAATCATTTAATTTTTTCTTTCCTACTTTATGAACAAAAATACTTTTTATATTAGTACACATGGGTCATCCAAGTGTGATTTAAAATGAAATGTCTTAATACTATAATAATAATTTGCTTCAAGTAATTACTTTAGCAGTGAATGGGGCCAGTTATTTATTTATTAACTATGTAGTTAGCTAAGCCAACTACAATAAAATTAACTAACTAAAGTAGAATATGTCAACAGCTAGGTAGATAATAGTAATTACTTGTAACTTTCTGACAAGTAATCTACTCACTCTCAAGGTAACCTAAACATAATCAATTTTTTTCTAAGGTAATGTTAGAACAATTGAAAAACATTACTTCCATGTATGAGATGGGCAAAGGGCGCTGTGCTGAGCTGTGAAATGTCTGACACAAGCACAATTCACAGTTCCCACCAAACGCTGTAGTAAATGCATGCGGGTCGTTTCTGACCCATGTGTGTAAACTTGATGTAGAATTACAAAAGCTTTGCTTGTTCATAACTTAAGAAAGGAAAAATAAAAATGATGATTTGTGCTAAACAACAAAAAAAAGATATTTACTGCATACAGTATTTGGAAAAGTAAATGACAAAATGAATTTATTTCAAAAGTATATCATAGAAACACTCAGCGATACATGAAATCTCATCTCATCTCATCTCATTATCTCTAGCCGCTTTATCCTGTTCTACAGGGTCGCAGGCAAGCTGGAGCCTATCCCAGCTGACTACGGGCGAAAGGCGGGGTACACCCTGGACAAGTCGCCAGGTCATCACAGGGCTGACACATAGACACAGACAACCATTCACACTCACATTCACACCTACGGTCAATTTAGAGCCACCAGTTAACCTAACCTGCATGTCTTTGGACTGTGGGGGAAACCGGAGCACCCAGAGGAAACCCACGCGGACACGGGGAGAACATGCAAACTCCACACAGAAAGGCCCTCGCCAGCCACGGGGCTCGAACCCGGACCTTCTTGCTGTGAGGCGACAGCGCTAACCACTACACCACCGTGCCGCCCCCATACATGAAATAACCTGGAAAATGAATGCAGGTCGTTTTTGACCCGTGTTGTGCATTAGAAGGGTAGTGATACAAAAAGGGTTTTTATTCAAAAAGTAAGAAAGGAAAAAATAAAATAAGGATGTATGATGATCAAAAACAAGTTAATTGAGGAATACTTTGAATACTGAATGATGGAGGTAATTTATTGCAAAGATATAGAAGATGGGGCGGCACGGTGGTGTAGTGGTTAGCGCTGTCGCCTCACAGCAAGAAGGTCCGGGTTCGAGCCCCGTGGCCGGCGAGGGCCTTTCTGTGTGGAGTTTGCATGTTCTCCCCGTGTCCGCGTGGGTTTCCTCTGGGTGCTCCGGTTTCCCCCACAGTCCAAAGACATGCAGGTTAGGTTAACTGGTGACTCTAAATTGACCGTAGGTGTGAATGTGAGTGTGAATGGTTGTCTGTGTCTATGTGTCAGCCCTGTGATGACCTGGCGACTTGTCCAGGGTGTACCCCGCCTTTCACCCGTAGTCAGCTGGGATAGGCTCCAGCTTGCCTGTGACCCTGGAGAACAGGATAAAGCAGCTAGAGATAATGAGATGAGATATAGAAGATAAAAACTCAGCCGGGTCACTTTTGACCCATGTTTTGCATCAAAGGGTTAAACAAATGCGACAAAAATATTATACTTGGTCATTTATTTATTGAGGAAAATGATCCAATATTACATATCTGTGAGTGGCAAAAGTATGTGAACCTCTAGGATTAGCAGTTAATTTGAAGGTGAAATTAGAGTCAGGTGTTTTCAATCAATGGGATGACAATCAGGTGTGAGTGGGCACCCTGTTTTATTTAAAGAACAGGGATCTATCAACGTCTGATCTTCACAACACATGTTTGTGGAAGTGTATCATAGCACTAACAAAGGAGATTTCTGAGGACCTCAGAAAAAGCGTTGTTGATGCTCATCAGGCTGGAAAAGGTTACAAAACCATCTCTAAAGAGTTTGGACTCCACCAATCCACAGTCAGACAGATTGTGTACAAATGGAGGAAATTCAAGACCATTGTTACTCTCTCCAGGAGTGGTCAACCAACAAAGATCACTCCAAGAGCAAGGGGTGTAATAGTCGGCGAAGTCACAAAGGACCCCAGGGTAACTTCTAAGCAACTGAAGGCATCTCTCACATTGGGTAATGTTCATGAGTCCACCATCAGGAGAACACTGAACAACAATGGTGTGCATGGCAGGGTTGCAAGGAGAAAGCTGCTGCTCTCCAAAAAGAACATTGCTGCTTGTCTGCAGTTTGCTAAAGATCACGTGGACAAGCCAGAAGGCTATTGGAAAAATGTTTTGTGGATGGATGAGACCAAAATAGAACTTTTTGGTTTAAATGAGAAGCATTATGTTTGGAGAAAGGAAAACGATGCATTCCAGCATAAGAACCTGATCCCATCTGTGAAACATGGTGGCGGTCGTATCACGGTTTGGGCCTGTTTTGCTGCATCTGGGCCAGGATGGCTTGCCATCATTGATGGAACAATGAATTCTGAATTATACCAGCGAATTCTAAAGGAAAATGTCAGGACATCTGTCCATGAACTGAATCTCAAGAGAAGGTGGGTCATGCAGCAAGACAACGACCCTAAGCACACAAGTCATTCTACCAAAGATTGGTTAAAGAAGAATAAAGTTAATGTTTTGGAATGGCCAAGTCAAAGTCCTGACCTTAATCCAATCGAAATGTTGTGGAAGGACCTGAAGCGAGCAGTTCATGTGAGGAAACCCACCAACATCCCAGAGTTGAAGCTGTTCTGTACGGAGGAATGGGCTAAAATTCCTCCAAGCCGGTGTGCAGGACTGATCAACAGTTACCGGAAATGTTTAGTTGCAGTTATTGCTGCACAAGGGGGTCACACCAGATACTGAAAGCAAAGGTTCACATACTTTTGCCACTCACAGATATGTAATATTGGATCATTTTCCTCAATAAATAAATGACCAAGTATAATATTTTTGTCTCATTTGTTTAACTGGGTTCTCTTTATCTACTTTTAGGACTTGTGTGAAAATCTGATGATGTTTTAGGTCATTATGCAGAAATCTAGAAAATTCTAAATGATTTACAAACTTTCAAGCACCACTGTAAATAATGGAAGGATTTTGTATTTTTATCATTTATAGTCACATTTAATGTTGCAGAGCATCTGTGAAACAAGTTAGTTCATATTATCACTCATATTATAACAGCTATAAACAGTTTTTCCCTCACCAGACTCTTTTTCCTCTCTCTCTTGAAGTTAATTAAACTAAAAATGCAATTTTACCAAGAAAAATGTCCATCCTAAAAACTTTTCTGTGTTGAAAAATTGAAAGGAACAGCTTTAGCAGCTCTGACTGCTACAGAGCATTGACACTGGAGTCTCCTTTCAAGAATGATAAATCAAAATCTCCTCACCATATCAACAGTTATAAAGGTTAATCAGTTTATATGGTGCATCCATCATATTACTCCCAGCATACATTGTTTCTATATAAATTTCAGTGAAATGCAACATAAAATTCATCAAAACCTTCTGACCAATCAGCTTCAAGAATTCAACATCACTGTGGTGTCGTGCTGCATTTGTATTTATAAAAACCCAACCTCCTTCATGGAAAAGCGCAATGAAACAGTCAGTCAAGAGCCATTTTGGCGGTGTATTACAGTCAGCACATTTCCCTTTGCATCATTTCCTAATTGATAAAAGTTTATTTTATTTCATATGGAGCATTTGTGCTGTCAAAAGGTGTTTAATAACATTGTAAGTTAAGATTTATAATGTCATTCTATTGATTTCATCCCAATGTTACTAATGCAGAATTAAATTACATACCTTATATTATATTTACTATTATATCTGTCTTTCTTCTTCTTTTTTTTTAAACTTAACCTACATTTATTTATATTTTACTCTGTACTTGAGTTGCCGCAACACCTGAATTTCCCCTCATGGGGATCAATAAAGGAAGATCTTATCTTATGTGTCATCTCTCTTTGCTATTCAGTAGCTAAAACAGTCATGATGACAATGAACAAAAGGTACTCATAAAAGCATCTATACCAGGAGCCATCATGTTCAGTCCTTGAGGGCCAAATTCCAACAGGGTTTAGTGAATTTTCTTCTCAATACCTAATCCAGCTCATGACTTAATGGCTAAATTTAGCAGGTATGTTGGAGTAAGGAAATCAAACCATGCTGAAATAATTCCCCTTAATCTATAACTGACCCGATTAAAAGTATGGAGTATAATACTTACAAAAACTGACAGCGCAATCGGAGCCCTAATAATCCACCAGATCCATCTGTTAGTGATGACCCAGCAGCTTTGGGGAAAATAAAATACGAACAGACAATATTTAAACATACAGTGCTCAGCGTAAATGAGTACACCCCCTTTGAAAAGTAACATTTTAAACAATATCTCAATGAACACAAACAATTTCCAAAATGTTGACAAGACAAAGTTTAATATAACATCTGTTTAACTTATAACGGGAAAGTAAGGTTAATAATATAACTTAGATTACACATTTTTCAGTTTTACTCAGATTAGGGTGGTGCAAAAATGAGTACACCCCACAACAAAAACTACTACATCTAGTACTTTGTATGGCCTCCATGATTTTTAATGACAGCACCAAGTCTTCTAGGCATGGAATGAACAAGTTGGCGACATTTTGCAAAATCAATCTTTTTCCATTCTTCAACAATGACCTCTTTTAGTGACTGGATGCTGGATGGAGAGTGATGCTCAACTTGTCTCTTCAGAATTCCCCAAAGAAAATAATTTCTTTACACCACAAAGGTGAAGGCTACAAGAAGATCAGCAAAGCTTTACTTATCAGTCAGAATACTGTAGCAAAAGTGGCACAAAAATTTAAGAAAGATGGAACTGCAACCATCTCACAGAGATGTCCAGCTCGTCCACGGAAGTTAACACCTCGACAGGAGCGTCTTCTGATGAGAAGGGTTGAAGAAACTCAGCATGCAAGTTCACTGCAGTTATCTAAAGAAGTAGAAAGCCAAACTGGGGTGACTATTTCCCATGACACAATACGGCGTACACTGCAGAGGAATGGCATGCATGGATGCCGTCCACGAAAGAAGCCTCTCCTAAAGCCCAGGCACAAAAAAGCCTGCCTAGAGTTTGCCAGGGCCCATGCTGACAAAGATGAAGACTACTGGGACTCTACTGTATACTCTGGAGTGATGAGACCAAGATAAATGTTTTTGGAACTGATGGCTTCAAAACTGTATGGCGTCACAAAGGTGAGGAATACAAAGAAAAATGCATGGTGCCTACAGTGAAACATGGTGGTGGCAGTGTCCTTATGTGGGGCTGCATGAGTGCTGCTGGTGTCGAGGAGCTGCATTTCATTGATGGCATCATGAATTCACAGATGCATTGCTCTATACTGAAAGAGAAGATGCTACCATCACTCCGTGCCCTTGGTCGTCATGCACTTTTCCAACATGACTAAACACACATCTAAGGCCACTGTTGGATTTCTGAAGAAGAACAGGGTGAAAGTGATTCAGTGGCCAAGTGTGTCTCCTGATCTGAACCCAATCGAACACCTATGGGGAATTCTGAAGAGACAAGTTGAGCATCACTCTCCATCCAGCATCCAGTCACTAAAAGAGGTCATTGTTGAAGAATGGAAAAAGATTGATTTTGCAAAATGTCTCCAACTTGTTCATTCCATGCCTAGAAGACTTGGTGCTGTCATTAAAAATCATGGAGGCCATACAAAGTACTAGATGTAGTAGTTTTTGTTGTGGGGTGTACTCATTTTTGTACCATGTGTAATCTCAGTTATATTATTAACCTTACTTTCCCTTTATAAATTAAACAGATGTTATATTAAACTTTGTCTTGTCAACATTTTGGAAATTGTTTGTGTTCATTGAGATATTGTTTAAAATGTTACTTTTCAAAGGGGGTGTACTCATTTATGCTGAGCACTGTATATACAATATGATAGATGGAAAATGCATCCTAGTACATACAATTGTGGTCAGAAGTTTACATACAGGGACGTGAATGTCATCTTGGATATGAATGTCATGGCAATATTTGGGCTTTCATTAATTTCTTTGAACTGTTTGTTTTCTGTGGCAGAATGATTGTACAACATACAGTAGATCTTTAATTAAAAAAACACTAGAATTTGATGCACAAGTTTTAATTTTTTTTGGGTTTTCTGAAAATCAACACAGGGTCAAAATTATACATACAGGGTCAACAATTTACATATGCTCACTTAGATTATTAATTCAGAGGTGCTGAAATTTCCAAAATGTCTTTTATCTTGCCAAAGCCAAGGTCTCTTAACTTCCTGTTAGTGATCATGATTGACTACAGCTGGTAGCTTCTCTGTGCATTCATAAAAAGGGTTTATTTACAGCACTCTTTGGATTGACCAACACACAATACAGTGGGAAAGTCCAAGGAACTCAGTGCAGATCTGAGAATTAGAATCGCAGATAATGCACAACCCCGGAATGTCTCTTGGAGTTATTTCTAAACAACTGCAAATTCTAAGATCAGTTCAAACAATTGTATCCAAGTTATTGTGAAGTGTAGTCACTTTGCCAAGCCACTTTGCTTCAAGAAAACCCAAACTGTCACTCTCAGCTGAAAGGAAATTGGTTTGGGTGATCAGGAACAACCTGGGAACCACCATGGCACAGCCCTGCCATGAACTGGAAGCTGATGGATCACTGTCTACAGTTCAGTGAGTTTTACATCACCATGGGCTAAGAAGCTGCTGTCCAAGAAATAACCCCCTGCTCCAAAATTGACACTTTCAAGCTTAATAAAGCTTGAAACTGACCACACGGACAAAGAAAAAGCCTTCTGGAGGATAGCTGTATGATCAGATGAGACAAAGATCGAGTTGTTTGGCCACAATGACCACCATGTACAGAGGGACACTGTACCAGCTGGTGGTGGTGGTAGGCTCATCATGCTCTGGAGCTGTTTTGCTGCCAGTGGAACTGGTTCATTGCACGAAGTGGATGTAATAATGAAGGAGGACTACCTCAGAATTCTTCAGCATAAACCATCAGAAACTTGAACACGACTTGGGAATTACAACAGGACAATGAATCCAAACACGCATCAGAGTTGGTTAAGGAGGATAAAGCAGGCTAACGTTAAACTTAAAACAAGTCCTGACTTCAACCCTTTTGAAAATATATGGACCGTGCTTATAAGTCGAGTCCATGCCAAGAAAAAAAAAATTAACTGAACTCTACCAATTCTATCATGAAGAGTCATGAAATAACCAACTAGAATTCTGCCAGAAGCTTGTTCATGGTAAACAAAAATGTCTGGTCAAAGCGAATCTTGCAAAGAAACATTTTACCCATGTATTAGGTGTGCTGTATGTATATTTTTGTCCCTGTATGTATAATTTTGACCGTGTGTTGATTTTCAGAAAACCCAAAGAAAATTAAAACTTGTGCACCAAATTCTAGTGTTTTTTTTTTAAATTAACGATGTATGCTGTACATTCTGCCACAGAAAAAGAAATTACTGAAAGCCCAAATATTGCCATGACATTCATGTCCAAGATGATGCTCATGTCACTGTATGTAAACTTCTGACCACAACTGTATATGGTATATGGACAGTACATCCTAAATTTAAAAAAAAACAAAAAAAAAAAACATGATGACAGGTCATGTAAAATAAAGTTGAATGAAAACTATGTTTATTATTCATTCCAATTAATATCAGATTGTCATACCTTACCCTTTATTTTCATACAGAGCTTTAGCCACTGTCCAAGGTATCACAAACAGAAATGGAGTCCCTGAATGAAAACAAGAGCATCGTAAATTAATATAAAAATTAGGATTCCCTAAATATCCAATAAGCTGTGAAGAGGGAAACAATACTTGCACAGTTTGGTGTGACCCAGTACATTTACTTTGCTACTGTGCTCAGGTATCTGTACTTTATTCAAGTTTTCACCTTTTGCTACGTTTCAGAAGAAAAATATTTACCTTCTACTCACTACTTTTCTTAACCATATATGTAGTCATAAGGTGATTTTTTTTTAGCATCAGATGGCTTCAAGCAGTTGCTCTAAAGTCCTAAAAATTTAAACTTTAACAGGTGTTTAAACTTTAACAGACCTAACACCCATCCCCGTAATCTATCTACTGCTATGTACATGTTGTATTCATCGAGGCAGTTTGGACTGTGAAAGCGAGCTATTAACATTCATTTAGTTAACGTCATCAAACTTAATATCATTCTTACTATCCTTTGAGCTGTTGTTAGTTTGCCTGAGTTAGGTTTTTCCCCATGTTCCTTGGTTCCTTTATTTGCCATTAAATCATTTTCTTTTGTGAATCTTTTAAAGAAAAGAAAAAGAAAGAAAGCATAACTTTATTCATCACACACTTGTGAAATTTCCTCTCTGCATTTAACCCATCTGAAGCAGTGAACACACACATGCACACACACGTGAGCAATGAGCACACGCACATACCCAGAGCAGTGGGCAGCCATGCTAACAGCGCCCGGGGAGCAGTTGGGGATTAGGTGCCTCGCTCAAGGACACCTCAGCCCAAGGCCGTCCCATATTAACCTAACCACATGTCTTTGGATTGTGGGGGAAACCGGAGCACCCGGAGGAAACCCACGCAGACACGGGGAGAACATGCAAACTTTTACATTCATACATTAAGTTAATTTAGGAGTTGGCATTTTTCTACTTTAACATGATTGAAGAATTTGAAGCTGTACAAGGGTACTTCAAAAAGGCCTCAGCCTCAGCCAGAAAACGTCAGAGGAGAAAGATCATTCTTGCATTATTTTTCAACATAGTCTCCTTTAATTTCAATGCACTTGGTCCACTGATGTTTAAGCTTCGCTATTGCTTTGTGGAAGAAGGTCATACAAGCCTCCAGATACTTCTCAGTAGCATGGATGACTTCATCATCACTCTGATGATGCACTCTAAGGTGCATAAGGCAACAGTTCAAAGCCACGTTTGGCTGCTTCTGCCCCACCACCTGTGCTATATGGATGGGCGCAGTGTCACTGGAGCAACAGCACACCAGCTCGAGGCTTTCCTCTTCTTTTTTCTTTGATTGCTTCTTTTATTTGAGATTTGTGGACAGTAATATCAGGCTTTATCATTTACAGTTATGCCCCAAAATGGGAGTTACAGCCCTTCTTTCTGAGTGAGGCTCAGAACTTTTTGAAGTAGCCTCATACTTAAACTTTTACTACAGTATTAACTCCTATGAATAGTTTACTTTACTTACTACTTTATTACTGCTGCAATTTAGAAATTACAGTACTAATTACAGTACTTTAGCCAGGCTTGTAGTACTCGAGTCCAGGACTCAGACTCGAGTCTGACTTGTGCCCTAATTTTAAGGACTCGTGACTTGACTTGGACTTGAGCACTGATGACTCGGACTCGTGCATTAACTGCATTCGGACTCGTAAACTGGAGACGAGGACTTGAATTTTTTCTTTATTTTTTGCAATATGCCATAATAATTTGGCATAAGATATTTATATCTACATTAAATTTTATACTAATTTTGTGCAAGAGAACGCACATTCACCTGTTCATACGTGACGTTCAGGAACAAACTAACATTAATGGCGCTTAAATGCCTGGAGAGAAGCCCCTAGGATTGTTTGCTTTGCTTATACAGACTTCTCGTGCAGTGGGAAAAAATGCACTGCTATGTGTTCCATATATAGAAGAACTATCGAGGAGAGGACGGGGACAACCTCGAACTTCAATCGTCATTTGGCAAGACTCCACCCAGAGAAGGAAGTGACACGCTATGTTCATTGCTCTGTTGATAGCAGGGTTTGCTTGCTGAGTGATGAACTAGCTAGTGTTAACCCTCTCTCATGTTATTTGCCCTGCTGAGAGTGGGCGGGGCTTGCTGAGCGATGAACAAGCTTTTTATCTGTAGCCTATTAACTAAAACGAGGCAGTCAAGCAGTAACGTTAGTCCAACACAGTAGCAGAGACAGTTTCAGATAAAGGCAGCAACAGCCACCATCAAACGGTGCGGTTGGAGTCTTGTTCTTGGACTCAACTCAGATCAATAATGGACTCAACTCGGACTCCTCTCATCTCATCTCATTATCTCTAGCCACTTTATCCTTCTACAGGGTCGCAGGCAAGCTGGAGCCTATCCCAGCTGACTATGGGCGAAAGGCGGGGTACACCCTGGACAAGTTGCCAGGTCATCACAGGGCTGACACATAGACACAGACAACCATTCACACTCACATTCACACCTACGGTCAATTTAGAGTCAACAGTTAACTTAACCTGCATGTCTTTGGACTGTGGGGGAAACCGGAGCACCCGGAGGAAACCCACGCGGACACAGCGAGAACATGCAAACTCCGCATAGAAAGGCCCTTGCCGGCCATGGGGCTCGAACCCAGGACCTTCTTGCTGTGAGGCGACAGCGCTAACCACTACACCACCGTGCCGCCCAACTTGGACTCGATTCAGAATTTTCTTTAATGACTTGGACTTGACTCGGACTTGAAACTGGACTCGGACTTGAGGTTTAGTGATTCGACTTCAACACTGACTCTAGCATTGTTTCCTGATCAGATATTAGTTACCTGTCAGTGCAAGTCATGGTAAACCTTTTTCTAAAACAGATGTATGATTGACTGTTTATGGATTAAAGGATGGCCTACCCCATCCTACCAGCATGTATCTCTTCAGCAGCCTCCGCTTGGTCAGCACAGCAGTAAAGAGTAGAGTGTGAAGGAAGATGGCCTCCACCAGGAGCCAGAAGTAATTACAGGTCACAAAATACTGCATTGACACCTTGGAGGCTTTGCAGATCAGGGCTTTCTGTGTGGTTGACATTTTAATAAAATAATTAATCATATGAAATTCATTCAAGCTCAGAATCTATGAACAATTATTCTATATGGATTACATTATCCGGACATGTAAGCTAATTCACAGAACAACATAACAGCAATGTAGTTATATGGTATATAGTTCTAGACAGTTATATAGATCTCATCTCATCTCATTATCTCTAGCCGCTTTATCCTGTTCTACAGGGTCGCAGGCAAGCTGGAGCCTATCCCAGCTGACTACGGGCGAAAGGCGGGGTACACCCTGGACAAGTCACCAGGTCATCACAGGGCTGACACATAGACACAAACAACCATTCACACTCACATTCACACCTACAGTCAATTTAGAGTCACCAGTTAACCTAACCTGCATGTCTTTGGACTGTGGGGGAAACCGGAGCACCCAGAGGAAACCCAAGTGGACACGGGGAGAACATGCAAACTCCGCACAGAAAGGCCCTCGCTGGCCACGGGGCTCGAACCCGGACCTTCTTGCTGTGAGGCGACAGCGCTAACCACTACACCACCGTGCCGCCAGTTATATAGATTATTTGATTTTTTTTTTACAAATAATTTTTAGCATCACAGCCAATAATAAAGTTAATTGAGAAATGCATAATTATGCAGTACTGTAGCATCCAGATAGTTGTTCCATCCAGCCTCATCGTTGGGGTTCTTGGAGTATGTGACATGCATTATGATTTCTTTGGTAATGACTGCCATAGCTCTCAGCATGAATGACACAAAGAGGTTCATGTGGATGTAGTTCCTAGTACAGTGAAGCTTCCTGAAAATGAGAAATAGAGATTTATCCATTGCATGATTTGTTTAGGATCAATATAATTAGCAAGCTTTGACGGTAATCAATATCATAAGACAATCAGATTACTGGAGCCAGCAGCAGACTCCATATGTATAAATGATAGGACAAAACAAAACAAAAACAACAAAGCTCGATCAATCGGCAAGGAAAACAAAGTCATACCAGAGAAAGATGCTTGTAAATAACAACAAAAGTTAAAGTCACAACTATTATGACATAAAACAGTAGATCAAATGGCCACTATAAATATCAATAGAAATGATACACTATATGGCAAAAGTATGTGGACACCTGAGCATCACACCCATATGTGGTCCAATCCCACAATGTAGCCAGAAGTTTAGAAGCACACAATTGTCTGGAATGTCTTTGTATACTATAACATTAAGACATTCATGAACTGGATCTAAGGGGACCAAACATGTTCCAGCATGAAAATTTTTTTGGGCAAGAAGCACAATCAATAAAGACATGGTTTGCTCAGATTGGAGTGGAAGAACTCAAGTGTACAGAGCTCAACCCCACTGAACACCTTCAGGATGAACTGGAAAGCTGACTTCACACCTGGCGTCCTTGCCCAACATCAGGACTTGACTTCATGTGACAGCCACATTCCAATATCCAGTGAAAATCCTTCCCAGAAGAGTGGAGACTCTTATGGCAGCAAAAAGTGGACCAACTCCATATTTAATTCCCATGCTTTTGAAATGGGATGTTCAATAAGCACACATGGGTGTGATGGCCAGGTGTCCCTGTACTTTTGGCTATCTGATGTTCATGTATTTATTAGTGTGTTTATGTCTATTTTTGCTCCAGCAACATCAACTTATAATGGGATGAAAATGAGAAGGACAAGGAACTGCATGGTACCAAACTCCACTTACCTCAACAGGCCCATAATAAGCAGAGCTAGAATCAGGCTGGACAAGGACAACATGTAGCCAACGACGGAGATGATCCTCAAGACTGAAATTTGAAACAGCTCAACTTCCTGTATTACACAACATGTAAAGTAAATCACATTGATAATAATGTACAGAAGAATGCCTCATCTGAACTGAAGGAAATTTTACCCCTTGTTCGAAAAAGCCTGGGTCTTTACATTCAGACAAATCCTGCCAGATAATACTGGAATTCTCTTCTGTTTTCCAGGTTCCATTGGCTGTACATATTCTATAAACATTTCCTGAAAAATTGAAACAAATTGGAAAAATTGCACATAAAACATGAGGCAGAATAAACCCTGGTCTGATAGAGTAACTTATGGTCCTTCTTCACAGTATCTGTCTTTGTTGGCATAAGTTTATTGCTTTGTCACATCACTGGCTTTAATGTGGTGGGTTTTTTTTTTTGGAAATGGTCACAATTCCATTCACAGAAACAGCAGCATCACACAATGTCCAGAAGCACAAGGTAAGAAAATAAAGGACCAAAAACCATTGGAGCAGAAATTACCCAAATTCATGGAGCTGTCTTCTTTTTTTTTTTAATTCATAAAAGTATGTCAGATATTTGCAGGACAACAGACAGGACAGTGTACCTTCTGGAATCCATGGTAAATATGGAGGGCAGGACACTGATATATTCCCAGGAGATGAATGTGGCCAACAGGCAAAAGTGTCTGATATCCCATTGCAGTATATTCCTTTAAAAATAAAGGAGGATCAGTGAAAATGTATAAATACTGTATGTGTCACTGTATACTCTAACTGTAAATTTACAATAAGTAATTATAAAACATTTACAGTAAGTAAAGTTCTATAATATCTTTACAAACTGGCAGGGCACTCGGTAGAGCGCATATCTCCGCCAAGCCACAAATCTGGACTTGCATCAAAATCTAATCAATTGTTCCTTGGCCCATGGCCCACCTTTCCTCAAAATTTCATCAAAATCCTTTCACTGTTTTTTGAGTTACACTGGGAACAGACAGACAAACAAACAAACAAACAGAGGTGAAAACATAACCTCCTGCAACAAGTTTGGTGGAAGTAATATCGGACGCAAAACCTAAATGTCAAGACAAAGAGAATCTTTGCAATTCTCACTTTTGTTAATATCTTTGCCCAGACCTGTCTGTCAGCCACCTTAAGATGGTCACTCAGTAGGCCTGTGTCCCTTTTGAGTACCACCTTCAGAGTAGTACACTACCGTCCAACCTTGCGCCACAGGTTGGTGGTGCTGCATAACATGACTGCAAAGAGCAAGATGTTGTTTCCTGATGATACAGGAGAGGCAGGGTAAGTTGCCATAGAGCTGATCGTTAGACCAGCAATTACGCTAGGATACATTTAGTACTCTTCACAGCATACAAGTATGGGTACCATCCAGAGACTTTTCCTGAGTTTTGGTCAAGGACCATGATTCTGATCCATATAACAGTATGGACTCGACTGACGCTTTAAAAACCCTGAGCTTAATTTCCCTGGTCAGAAGTGTGACCCAGACAATAAGACAAAAAAAATAAGAAATTAATATCCAGTAACTGACATTTCAGACAGAATATAGCCTAATGTTTTATTTATTTTTTTCTAAAAATCGTTCCCAAAGATGCAACAGCTGGATGGTTGCGTGTTTCCATGCAATCCACTGACCGAATCACACATCCAGTCACACCATGGGCAATTTGGAGTCACCAATCCACCTACTGGCATGATTTTTGGGAGATGGTGGGAAACTGAAGAACCCTGATGAACCCTGAGGACAGTAACCTGAGCTGAGGAGCAAATTAAGGATTCTGGAGTTGTGAGGTGGCATCGCTACCTACTGCACCACCATGCCATTGTAAAAAACAGTTCTATTAACAGGAATTTATTTCATAGGAATGTGACAGTAAACCCTAAACAGTTAACACTGACACAGATATACAGGATCAGGTTCTGTGTTAAAGGCTTAATTTGACAAAGTCCAATGAGGCAAAGGTTTTCAGTCTTGCTTGTGAATCAGCTTTGGAAACAAAATAACATCAAGATATCTTTTTGATTTATAATTTTTTTTTTTACTGATTTTAAAAACACGATACAATGAAGCTTTTAAACGAGCAAAGTAAAGACTTTTTGTGTTAACGGTTTCTTTGACTGAAGGAAAATCTGTCATTTCTGAAATGAAAACATTTCCTGACAACACAAAGGAAAACAGTATATACATCATTATTATTATCATCATTGTGCCATTCCATGTTTTGTTTTGTTTTTCAAAACTATAGTGCCAGAGCTCTGCTCTGTTTGACATTCATATAAACCAAAGTTGGGGAACCTTAAACCTCTGTTCATCAATGAAGAGAGACCACCACAGGACGACAAACCAAATATAAATCCTTCTCAGCACATCTGTGACACTGATATACTGCATAGTGTTATGGAAGTGTGCATGGCATGAGTGTATCAGCAGAAGTGTCTCTGGTGTATTTAAACAGTAGACACTATAGGGTTGAGGATAATTCACCAACAACTGAAAACTGAAGGACAGCATTATATATATATATATATATATATATAATTTTTTAAGGGGGAAGTCATGGCCTAATGGTTAGAGAAACAGCTTTGGGACCAAAAGGTTGCTGGTTTGATTCCCCAGACTAGCAGGATTGACTTAAGTGCCTTTGAGCAAGGCACCTAACCCCCAACTGCTCTGGCAAGAGTGGTGGCGTACCTTGTGTCTGATTAGCCAAAAGAAAAACTGATGATGTGATCATCAGTTCGGGCATTGAACCCGACTGACTGATAATTTTTTTGCAGTGCCCTCCACAATTGTTGGCACCCCTTTTAAAGATTGGTAAAGGGATTAGAGGAAATCCACCTTTTGGTGAAGTTGCTTCATCTCACGCTGAAAAAATGAGAAAAATCCAACCTTTAATTGAAATACATTTATTTATAGGAAAACAAATCCCAAATCAAGAAATAATTATTTTCAACAAAAATGCATGCGCCAATATTATTATTGGCACCCCTGCATTTAATGCTTTGTACACCTTCCCTTTGCCAGTAAATTAGCACTGAGTCTTCTCCTTTAACATTTTATAAGGTTGGAGATACAGAACAGGCCATCTGAGCCCATTCCTCTTTATACAATCTCTCCAGATCATCCAGAGTCCTCGGCCCTCTCTTGTGTTTCTCCTCTTCAGCTCAGCCCACAGGTTTTCAATGGGGTTCAGGTCAGGGGACTGAGATGGCCAGGACAGAAGCTTGATTCTGTGCTCAGTGAACCATTTCTGTGTTGATTTGGACATATGTTTCACATCATTGTCCTGCTGGAAGATCCAGTGACGACCCAGTTTTAGTTTCCTGGCAGAAGCAACCAGATTTTTATTTAAAATGTCCTGGTATTTCATGGAGTCCATGATGCCATGTACCCTAACAAGGTTTCCAGGGTGTTTGGAGGAAAAACTGCCCCAAAACATCACAGAACTTTCACCATGTTTACAGTAGGGATCGGGTTCTTTTCATAATAGCCATCCTTTTTACACCAAACCAACCTTGAGTGTTTATTACTAAAAAGCTCCATTTTTTTTTACATCAGACCATAAAACATGGTTCCATTCAAAGTTGTAGTAGCGTTTCGCAAACTTCAGGTCATTATGTTTATGGTTAACTGAGAGAAAATGCTTTTTTCTGGCAAACCTTCCAAATAATCTGTTAGCATGAAGGTGGTGTCTGATGGTGGTTTTGGAGACTTGGAAACCCCAAGATTTTACTTTTTCTTGTAATTCACCAACAGTGATCCTTGAGGATGTTTTTTTTTCCTCTCTTACCCACCTCCTCACTGTACGGTACATGGGTGCAAAATAAACTCAAGTCCTCTTCTATGCAAGTTTATACTGTAACTGTTCCAGTCAGTGTCCACTTTTTATTATTGCCCTAACAGTAGAAATGGACATTTTCAAGCAAATCGCTTTTTTTTTATAACCATTCCCTGACTTAAGAAGATCAACAAACTTCTCCCTCATTTGGTTTGTGTATTCTCTTATCGTTCCCATATTGATGGATGACTAAGGGAATTTGGCCTCTCTGTCACCTTATATTTGTTCCCCAGTTAATCAGGAAGTCATGGATTACAACTCCTACACACTCCAATCAACTCAAAAATCTTCTTTTTCTTTCTGTGTTCAGGGTCACCAGAACAGATCATCATGATCTGCATATTTGATTTGGCATCAGTTTTTACACCGGATGTCCTTCCTGACGCAACCCTCCCCGAGGACCAGCACTAAGTATCTACTGGCTTGTACAACTATAGTGGCTGGGTATTTTTACCTAATCTGCATGTCTTTGAGTTGTGGGAGGAATCTCACACAGTCACATAGAAACTCCACACAGAAAAGCCACCGTTGGCTGTGAGGTGACAGTGCTAACCACGGCACCAACGTGCCACCTGCAATCAGCTCAAAAATGTACAGTTTAAATGGGAAACATGCTTCAGTTACAATGTGTTCACCATAGTTTTCAGGGGTGCCAATAATAGTGGCGCATGTGTTTTTGTTGAAAATAATATTTCTTGACCAGGGATGTTTTTCTCTGAATATGTTTATTCCAACTGAAGGTCGGATTTTTCTCTTTTTTTCAGTATGAGATAAAACTACTTCACAAAAAGGTGGATTTTTTCTAAAACTTTACCCATCTTAACAAGGTACTAGATAGATAGATAGATAGATAGATAGATAGATAGATAGATAGATAGATAGATAGATAGATAGATAGAAGCTTTGGTTGTTGTTCTGTTTGTTCTACGCACCAGTTAGATTGTGTAGGGTGGCTGCCAAGGTTCTGGTACAGTTTTCTTTATATTCAGTATGTTTGTACACCAAATCTTCAAAGATGATGCCAGTGACCTTTAAGAATGGCGTTAAACGAAAATAAGATTTAATTACTTCATAAATTTTATACACATCATATTGAGTTAAAGGTAGACTGCCTTTCAGATTTTTCAAGTGTAGGTCATAAAAAGAATTTTCCTTGACATCCAATTATTCTTGTTTAGTGGACTGAAAGCTACTGAATTCGAATCACAGACCTCCAATTTTATGAGGTTTTTTTAATAGAACAATTAATGAATTTAGAGCCACGTGACCCTAAATTCTTCACTATTTTTTCCTGCTTCACCATGACCCAATTCAAGATACTACGTCATGCATCACGTGGTTGGGTTTCCCCGTTTGCGCAAAGCATGGTGGGATACAAATTTGATACAGGAGAGAAAAATGGAGGATGTGAGTGTGCGAATGAAATGCGGAAGACCGACTACAGTTAATGAAAAGCGAAAAGAAAAGATGCTATATTGAGAAGAAAAGGAAACACAGGACCAAACTAATAAATATTGGCGGTCAGCGGAGACAGTGGAATGATCAAAGGTAAACTTATGCATGCGCACATATAGTGGTGCTTGAAAGTTTGTGAACCCTTTAGAATTTTCTATATTTCTGCATAAATTTGACCTAAAACATCATCAGATTTCCACACAAGTCCTAAAAGTAGATAACGAGAACCCAGTTAAACAAATGAGACAAAAATATTATACTTGGTCATTTATTTATTGAGGAAAATGATCCAATATTACATATCTGTGAGTGGCAAAAGTATGTGAACCTTTGCTTTCAGTATCTGGTGTGACTCCCTTGTGCAGCAATAACTGCAACTAAACGTTTCTGGTAACTGTTGATCAGTCCTGCACAGCGGCTTGGAGGAATTTTAGCCCGTTCCTCCATACAGAACAGCTTCAACTCTGGGATGTTGGTGGGTTTCCTCACATGAACTGCTCGCTTCAGGTCCTTCCACAACATTTCAGTTGAATGAAGGTCAGGACTTTGACTTGGCCATTCTAAAACATTAACTTTATTCTTCTTTAACCATTCTTTGGTAGAACAGCTTGTGTGCTTAGGGTCGTTGTCTTGCTGCATGACCCACCTTCTCCTGAGATTCAGTTCATGGACAGATGTCCTGACATTTTCCTTTAGAATTTGCTGGTATAATTCAGAATTAATTGTTCCATCAATGATGGCAAGTCGTCCTGGCCCAGATGCAGCAAAACAGGCCCAAACCATGATACTACCACCACCATGTTTCACAGATGGGATAAGGCTCTTATGCTGGAATGCAGTGTTTTCCATTCTCCAAACATAACACATCTCATTTAAACCAGAAAGTCCTATTTTGGTCTCATCTATCACCAAAACATTTTTCCAATAGCCTTTTGGCTTGTCCACATAATCTTTAGCAAACTGCACATGAGCAGCAATGCTCTTTTTGGAGAGCAGTGGTTTTCTCCTTGCAACCCTGCCATGCACACCATTGTTGTTCGGTGTTCTCCTGATGGTGGACTCATGAACATTAACATTAGCCAATGTGACAGATGCCTTCAGTTGCTTAGAAGTTACCCTGGGGTCCTTTGTGACCTCACCGACTATTACACGCCTTGCTGTTGGAGTGATCTTTGTTGGTCGAGCACTCCTGGGGAGGGTAACAATGGTCTTGAATTTCCTCCATTTGTACACAATCTGTCTGACTGTGGATTGGTGGAGTCCAAACTCTTTAGAGATGGTTTTGTAACCTTTTCCAGCCTGATGAGCATCAACAACGCTTTTTCTGAGGTCCTCAGAAATCTCCTTTGTTCGTGCCATGATACACTTCCACAAACGTGTGTTGTGAAGATCAGACTTCGATAGATCCCTGTTTTTTAAATAAAACAGGGTGCCCACTCACACCTGATTTCAATCAATGGGATGCCAAACACCTGATTTCACCTTCAAATGAACTGCTAATCCTAGAGGTTCACATACAGTACTTTTGCCACTCACAGATATGTAATATTGGATCATTTTCCTCAATAAATAAATGACCAAGTATAATATTTTTGTCTCATTTGTTTAACTGGGTTCTCTTTATCTACTTTTAGGACTTGTGTGAAAATCTGATGATGTTTTAGGTCATATTTATGCAGAAATATAGAACATTCTAAAAGGTTCACAAACTTTCAAGCACCACTGTATGCATTTCCTCCGTTTGCTTGGCTGCACAAACCGGGCAATCTCACGCAAATTATTTGCTATGGAATCCCCTCAAATTAGATTTGTTCCCAGGCACAGAATTGCCTGATATTTTGTGAGATATTAGAGAAATAAACACACATCATTATGACCAAGTTTCAGAGAGAACTAAATTTGATCAATTTTGTTAAACTGAATGGCCGTCTTCCTTTAAGGTGTCATATAGTTTATCCTGTCATCCTCATACAGTAAACAAAAGGAAAATAAAAAAAAAAATGTTTAAAAATGTGTTACACTTATAAACCCATGTACGCACACAAGATGGCAGTGTTGAAATTAATTTTCCTTAAGAGATATAATATAATATAATATAATATAATATAATATAATATAATATAATATAATATAATATAATATAATATAATATTGTTCCATTGCATTCATTTTTGTGAACCTCTTAGTATACATACAATGTTATCTCATAATATCAATAACTAAAATTAAACTAAAGCATTTTGGATGCGATTAGATGCTGTCGGGTGAGACATTAAAGGAAAATATGGCGCAGTTATGCTGAGATATTTATTTTGCTCTCATGGTTTGGCTCCACTTGTTCCCTGAGAGAGAAGAGTCACTGCAAATCTATACAAAGTTATTCTGATCACCTTTATCCTCTGATGAAATATTTCTATCCTGATGGCAGTGGTATATTCCAGGTTGACAATGTCTTCATTCCCAGGGCTTTGCTGAATGTTTTGCAAAGTATGAAAATTACATAAATAATCTGCTACAGCCTTCACAGTCACCTGATCTAAACTCATCTGGATTTGGATTGATGTGCTCTTCACCACCATCATCAAAGCACCAGTTGAGGGAATAGCTTTTGGAAGAATACTGTTTATCCCTCTCGTACCATTCCAGAGATGTATAGCATTGATGCAGTTCTTGAGGCTCACTGGTGGCTGAGCACCTTGAATTGTCCTTTTTCTTGAATAAGTAGTCGGATCACAAGAATTGTTCTTTAAACAAAATCTAAAATCAATCTTCTTCAATAGAAAACCTCTCACAATATTTTAATATGGTAAATAGGTGACAGTTTGGTTGTTTGTCACATATCGAACACATTAGCATATATATATATATATATATATATATATATATATATATATATATATATATATATATATATATATATATATATATATATATATAAATTTTTTTTTAAACTTACATCATAGACACAATTCTGGTGTTTGTGGTGAAATACATGTCCAAGGGTTCGGTAGTCGGACCTAATGTTTGCTGCCTGCTTACAGCCTAGCAACCATTTGCTCACAGTGTAGCCCTTTACCAAATATTTACCCCAAATTTCCACACTGCATCAGTGGAAAGTTTTAAATCAGACAACTGAACAGGGAAGATCTGGGATTTATCTCCAAAACAGAATGTCTAAGGTTGCGCCTGGACAGAATCAGTTTACTATTAAAACATTTTTTTTCCTCCACTTTGCTTCCTACTCAGCTGTACTTCTGTAAGAAGACTCTTTTATTCATGTTAAATGAATCACTGTAATGAATAAAGGAACTGCAGCAATCAAACATGCAAAGATTTTTTTATCCTTATCTTTGAATTGTAATATTTGTGGCAAATATAAGTGAAAACGAACCCTCTTTCTCATCTACAGTAAATGTTATTTCTCATCGAATGAAAGTTTTGAGAGAAACATGCTGTGACCTTTAGCAACAGTTGTGCAACAGCAGTGAGTGTGTCAGGGCGTTCAAGCTTACCTGGGTGTATGGGAGTAGCAGAAGGACAGTGAGGAGCTGTATAGCACCTGTGCTTGTCAGCCTCGTGGTTGACTGGGGGAAGAGCTGTATATCCATGGCTCACTGCTCACCTTCTTAAGGATTACAGTGCACCACCACTTCTTCCTACATCTCTGAGCCCCTCCAGCACTGTCGCTCCTGAGAAAACTTCCTGTTTGATATATGCCAGTCTGTTAGCACTTGATCAGAGTAGCCCTGATGAGAAAAAGTAGCCTTGATGAATTGAAGTATTGTCTCGAAGAAAGGTAAAGGTCTTCAGAGCTTCTTCTAAGCCACGCTCTTCCGGCACCCTGTCTTCAACTGGGAATGTGTCCTGCTTACTCGCTGGCTACTCTCCTCCTGGCCCTCCCCAACCACTCAAGGTAAACAAAGAGGTCAACCTACAACAACAGCTCGTCCTGTACGGTAGGAAGCATCTGGGAGGTAAAAGCAAACCTCTTATCCTTTTATCGACTGCTGCATCAAAATCACATTTCCAGAGGTGTTTCTGATTTTTATATGGCCCTCAGACGTTAAGAGTGCCATACCTCTGAATCATAGATCGCAGCATCGAGAAGACAGCCTGCACTTGATCCTGAGCGATCAAGCCATCTCACAAGTAGCGTCAGAGTGGATAGTGCATAATGTAATCTTAGCAAGTTCTGATCCAGCTGCTTAACATTCTTAGACAATTGTTCATAGAGAATTTGCTTCTTCATGCACAGTGTAGAACTTTAGGAGCTAGAAAAAAAGGGATATTTGAAACAGATGTGTTGTTTCTTTACAGTATTTCTCCTTTATTATATATATTAGTATGGTTTAATACAGTATACCAATCTAATTACAACATCACAACTCTATCTATCTATCTATCTATCTATCTATCTATCTATCTATCTATCTATCTATCTATCTATCTATCTATCTATCTATCTATCTATCTAACAGTTATCCCACGAAATCAAGTTATACATGAGCTGATAGTCAATGAGGCATGTAACACCGAGTCGGCTATAAGCCATGTACGATGAGATTGAGTGGAATAACTGTTTTATTTTATCCACATTCACTGGATTTTGAGAAACAGAGCATTTTTATTTTTTGCAAATTCGAGAAATAAAAAATTTCTACAAAATGTCCGACAAAATCATGTCCGCTCAGAATGTAAACAAGCTGGCGAAATAACAGTAGCAATTTGTGAAAAATGCGATAATAATCTCATCTCATTATCTGTAGCCACTTTATCCTGTTCTACAGGGTCGCAGGCAAGCTGGAGCCTATCCCAGCTGACTACGGGCGAAAGGCGGGGTACACCCTGGACAAGTCGCCAGGTCATCACAGGGCTGACACATAGACACAGACAACCATTCACACTCACACCTACGGTCAATTTAGAGCCACCAGTTAACTTAACCTGCATGTCTTTGGACTGTGGGGGAAACCGGAGCACCCGGAGGAAACCCACGCGGACACGGGGAGAACATGCAAACTCCGCACAGAAAGGCCCTCGCCGGCCACGGGGCTCGAACCCGGACCTTCTTGCTGTGAGGTGACAGCGCTAACCACTACACCACCGTGCCGCCTGCGATAATAATAATTATTGAAAAATATAAAAGATACGTTCTTACCATCACATAATTTTATTCCATATTTTGTTGCTTTTTTAAAATTTTTTTGTGGGTTTTGTTTCGAGTAGTCCTCAGATGTTTCAGCAACACGCGCCGCCATTTTGTTTTTCTCTACTCATGGTATATGAGCTGATAGCCTTGTAGTAGAGTAACCAATCAGAGTACGCGATTGCTCATATCCAGTGAATGTGGATATATATATATATATATATATATATATATATATATATATATATATATATATGCATGCAGAATGTCTGTTCAATTCCACTGAATGTCATTGGTTCCATCATTATGTACAGATTAAAGCAGGTAAGAGGACTTCGTAAACATGTGAACTGTCTGTAAATGTACACTGCACTCCACTCAGGGTCACATTAGTATGATTGCATTAGTGACAACAGAGGCCATTTCCCTGATAAGGCAAATCCCCCCCATCACCATTTCAGCATCAGAACAGCCAGAGTGAAATACATTCATAAACAAAATATTATGATATATCCATTCTGGCTAATTTGCTCTATAGTGCATTACCACCTTGCATTTTTTGCTAATTATGTAAATGAAAATGAGAAAACTCAATTTGCCTAGACATGAGGCACCGTAGTAATGGATGAAATGGAAAAACGATTAGCTCATATGACTGTACGTATTTGTCATTAGAAACCTTTTAACTTGGTTACAGGTGTTTTCTGTTCATAGTGAGTTAATCTGATCTTAATACTGAGAGAGCAGCACAAGCATCATATCAACATTTAACCTTCAGCATGCAGTACATTCCCACTCTTAATGATTTCATTTTGCATTAAAGCTAAATCTAATGTGGTATATGATGGTAACATACTGAGCCATTAACAAACTACAGACTTATCATGGAAACACACACACACACACACGCTTATTTTATTTTATTATAGCCTGACGCTTCGTAAAGGTATCTCCCAAACAAATTAATGTAAAACTTTCATGCCAGTATTTGCTTAAGCACATTTATTATACCACTTGGAAAAATACTGTCTGTATTATTTTCCATCCTTCAGCTGTCCTGTTCTTGTCTAACCCAATGTGGGTCTCCTCCTGTTGTAACCTGTCTGCCTCAAGGTTCGATGTTTTGTGTTCTGAGATGCTTTTCTGCTCAACTTGGTTGTGATTATTTGAGGTACCATAGCCTTTCTGGCCATTCTCCTTATGAACAAGGCAGAACTGCCTCTCACTGGATATTTTTCTGTTTTTCTCACCATTCTGTATAAACTCTACAGACTGTTATGTGTTAAATAAAATCTTATGAGTTTCTGAACTACTCAACCTGGCACTCACTGTGATCTCATTTTTTTCTATTCTGATGTTTGATGATAATATGCCATGCCACAAAGCATCATCTCAGATGCTTCCCTCAGCATGATAATGTGTTCATCTGTACTTCAGTGGCCTCCCCGGTCATCTGATCTGAATCCAATAGAGCAACTTTTATGATGTGGTATAATAATATTGTTTCTAACTCATTTCTAACTCATCACCTGTAATCAGGTCTTTCCATTAATCGAACCATTGGCTATTTAGGCTAAGGGGATTAGTTCTAAATCACTGACTATTTCTTATTACATTGTGATGCAGTGTAGATGCACAAAAGAAAGACAATTTGCCTGCACACCTATTTTGAAAGTATAATTACAATCAGGTGTGGGCATACATGATATACTTACCATACATAAGATAGTTGGCAGCATGGTGGTGTAGTGGTTCGCACTGTCGCCTCACAGCAAGAAGGTTCTGGGTTCGAGCCCAGCGGCTGAAGGGGGCCTTTCTGTGTGGAGTTTGCATGTTCTCCCCATGTCCGCGTGGGTTTCCTCCGGGTGCTCCGGTTCCCCCACAGTCCCAAGGCATGCAGGTTAGGTTAACTGGTGACTCTAAATTGACTGTAGGTGTGAGTGTGAATGGTGGTTTGTCTCTGTGTGTCAGTCCTGCTATGACCTGGCGACTTGCCCAGGGTGTACCCCGCCTCTCGCCCATAGTCAGCTGGGATAGACTCCAGCTTGCCTGCAACCCTGCACAGGATAAGTGGCTACAGATAATGGATGGATAGCTGGACACAAGCTAGTCATTAAACAGTGTACATTTTTCAGATAAAGTCAGGAAGTTATTATTATAAAAGAGTAAAAACATAAAGCAATTTAATGCATCTTCGCAGAGTTCCTCACTGTCTTTGGGAAAGAAAATGTCTTGTTTCCTCAACTTTGTGAATTGTACATTGGATCAACATCCTCTCCTTTGATTTAAACACACGCTGGAAATATAAACTAAAATAACAGTACACTTACAGTGTCTTTCCTTGTCTTCAAGAGACTTAAGAAATTTCCCATGCACTCTGTCTCTGGGGTCAAGATGTATAACAGTTACACAAAGCAGAACAGACAGAATACAACTGTCTAAATCCGTACAGAAGCCAAAGTCACATGATCAAAGGCTGCAAAGCATTTGTCCAGTAAGTATCATGCTCCAACCCATAGAAAATGTATGTGATGTGTCAAGTGACCTACATTTAAAGAAAATTTTATTTTCCACATTTGCAGTTGAGTCTTCAGTATGGGGTGCCAAGTGTCACCGGGCCCATTTTGTGGACGAAATGCATTTCGTCCATCACAGAATGCATTTCATCATCACAAAATGCATTTCATCAGACAAAATGCATTTCGTGATGGACGAAATGCATTCCGTGATGGACGAAATGCATTTCGTGATGGACGAAATGCAATCTGTGATTGACGAAATTCATTTCGTGATCTACCATACTGCATTCTGTGGACGAAATGCATTTCGTGGGACGAAATGCATTTCATGATGACGAAATGCATACTGTGATGGACGTAATGCATTTCGTGATGACGAAATGCATTCTGTGATGGACGAAATGCATTTCGTGGGACGAAATGCATTTCGTGATGGACGAAATGCATTTCATCCGACGAAATGCATTTTGTGATGACGAAATGCATTCTGTGATGGACGAAATGCATTTCGTCCGACGAAATGCATTTTGTGATGGACGAAATGCATTTTGTCCACGAAATGGGCCCAGTGACACTTGGCACCCCATACTTCAGAACATTATTTTATTGGAACACAACCAGTGTGACCAGTTACTAGTACGTAAAGGAAGATTTCATCTCATATTTATCCCATTGTTTACAATAATTTACTCAAATCAATATATATTTCCATGTTAAGTCTGTGACTAAAGTTTGTTAATGGCTTAGTATGTTACCTTCATTAGATTTAGCTTTAATCATTAAGAGTGGGAATGTACTGCATGCTGAAGGTTAAATGTTGATATGATGACGCTTGCACTACTCTCTCGGTACTAAGATCAGATTAACTTGCCCATGAACAGAAAAACACCTGTAACCAAGTTAAAAGGTTTCTATTAACAAATATGTACAGTCATATTCTTCTCTATGGCTCAGAGTGCTAGCGAGTGGTTAAAACAGACATGGACAAGATCAACGCTTTTCACAACAGCTGCCTGAGGAAGACATGCTGCATCTTTTGGCCTCAGAAAATATCAAATGAAGACCTGTACAAGAAGACTGGGTGCAACAATATTGTGCTGGAGATCAAGCGACGCCGGCTGAAATGGCTTGGACATGTGCTGAGAATGGAATAAGAACGTATACCAAGAATAGCACTGCATTGGACCCCGGTGGGTAAGCGTAAACCTGGGTGGCCAAGAACAACCTGGTGTAGAATGGCCCAGACTGAGCTCCAAGAGATGGGCCTGACATGGGGTGAAGCTCAAAGGGTAGCAAAAGACTGCACAGAATGACGTCGACGTGTCGCAGCCTTATTTTCCACTCAGAAAGAAGAGGATAAGTAAGTAAAGTAGCAGTCATATTAGCTGATCAATGGATAAGCAGTATAGATAATGGATGGATGTACACATATTAGATCATGATCTGGTTTTGATTGCTGCACCTGAGAAGGAAAGAAAACATAACCATGTCCAATTTTTGTCAAATAATTCAGAAATAAATACAACCCCGATTCCAAAAAAGTTGGGACAAAGTACAAATTGTAAATAAAAACGGAATGCAATGATGTGGAAGTTTCAAAATTCCATATTTTATTCAGAATAGAACATAGATGACATATCAAATGTTTAAACTGAGAAAATGTATCATTTAAAGAGAAAAATTAGGTGATTTTAAATTTCATGACACCAACACATCTCAAAAAAGTTGGGACAAGGCCATGTTTACCACTGTGAGACATCCCCTTTTCTCTTTACAACAGTCTGTAAACGTCTGGGGACTGAGGAGACAAGTTGCTCAAGTTTAGGGATAGGAATGTTAACCCATTCTTGTCTAATGTAGGATTCTAGTTGCTCAACTGTCTTAGGTCTTTTTTGTCGTATCTTCCGTTTTATGATGCGCCAAATGTTTTCTATGGGTGAAAGATCTGGACTGCAGGCTGGCCAGTTCAGTACCCGGACCCTTCTTCTACGCAGCCATGATGCTGTGATTGATGCAGTATGTGGTTTGGCATTGTCATGTTGGAAAATGCAAGGTCTTCCCTGAAAGAGACGTCGTCTGGATGGGAGCATATGTTGCTCTAGAACCTGGATATACCTTTCAGCATTGATGGTGTCTTTCCAGATGTGTAAGGTGCCCATGCCACACGCACTAATGCAACCCTATACCATCAGAGATGCAGGCTTCTGAACTGAGCGCTGATAACTTGGGTTGTCCTTCTCCTCTTTAGTCCGAATGACACGGCGTCCCTGATTTCCATAAAGAACTTCAAATTTTGATTTGCCTAACCACAGAACAGTTTTCCACTTTGCCACAGTCCATTTTAAATGAGCCTTGGCCCAGAGAAGACAGCTGCGCTTCTGGATCATGTTTAGATACGGCTTCTTCTTTGAACTACAGAGTTTTAGCTGGCAACAGCAGATGGCACGGTGAATTGTGTTCACAGATAATGTTTCCTGGAAATATTCCTGAGCCCATTTTGTGATTTCCAATACAGAAGCATGCCTGTATGTGATGCAGTGCCGTCTCAGGGCCCGAAGATCACGGGCACCCAGTATGGTTTTCCGGCCTTGACCCTTATGCACAGAGATTCTTCCAGATTCTCTGAATCTTTTGATGATATTATGCACTGTAGATGATGATATGTTCAAACTCTTTGCAATTTTACACTGTCGAACTCCTTTCTGATATTGCTCCACTATTTGTCGGCGCAGAATTAGGGGGATTGGTGATCCTCTTCCCATCTTTACTTCTGAGAGCCGCTGCCACTCCAAGATGCTCTTTTTATACCCAGTCATGTTAATGACCTATTGCCAATTGACCTAATGAGTTGCAATTTGGTCCTCCAGCTGTTCCTTTTTGTACCTTTAACTTTTCCAGCCTCTTATTGCCCCTGTCCCAACTTTTTTGAGATGTGTTGCTGTCATGAAATCTCAAATGAGCCAATATTTGGCATGAAATTTCAAAATGTCTCACTTTCGACATTTGATATGTTGTCTATGTTCTATTGTGAATACAATATCAGTTTCTGAGATTTGTAAATTATTGCATTCCATTTTTATTTACAATTTGTACTTTGTCCCAACTTTTTTGGAATCGGGGTTGTAAATGACTGAATAGAGGAATAAATGCCCAGTGAAAAATAAACTCAGAAATAGATAAATATGCATTTCACGTCTTAAAGTAATGATGGATGTCGTTTCTCTTTACTTAGTTAACCGATTCTTGACATAATATAGATTACTACAGTTGTGTAACAGGGCTATTTACTGTATTGTTATTATTTACTATTTACTGTTTGATCTCAAACACATTAAGAAGGCAAGAAATTGCATTAATTACCTTTTGATGAGGCATCTGTTAATTGAAAAGCATTCCAGGTGACTACCTCAAGAAGCTGGTTAAGATAATGCCAATAATGTGTAAAGCATCACCAAGGTAAACGCTGGCTACTTTGAAGAATCTAAAAAGGCAAACATGTTTTGTTTTTTTAACACTGTTTTGTTTACCACATAATTCCATACATGTTCCATATGTTATTTCATAGTTTTGTGTCTTCAATATTGTTCTATAATGTAGAATATAGTCCAAATACAGAAAACCCTATGAATGAGTAGGGGTGTACAAACTTATGACTAGTACTGTAAATATAAATTGAATCATTTTTGCAAAATTCAGTTATTCTTCTGGAATGTTTTTATCCATATATTTATTTTTTTCTTTTTTTCCTGGTCTTCTATAGCTGACAAAAGCTATCTATATTAATAGCAACACAGCATAACAACCTCCTTTTGAAATATTTGGTGTTTCCTGGTTAAATCCAATTAACAATGTGCAGAATTCAATGTAATTATGCACATAATCTCTTGTATTCATAAGGCATTTACTTTTAGTGCATGTTTTAATATCATGCTCCGGAGAACTTCCTATAAATGCTGTAACACATTAATGCACTAGAGCATGATATTTGTGTTGCACCTCGTTCTCTGCATTATCCAACACCACCTCGTGATGTTTTACACATTTGATAAACACATGACTTTGCATGGGGAGGGGCTTTTACAGTGTGTTTATGGCCGGCTGTAAATGGGTCTGAAAATGTTTGGTAGTTCAGACAGGTGGTATCTAGGAAATTTAAACAGGCTGCTGGTTGAACACAAACTGTTTGGTTCGGTCAAACATTAAGATGCTGTATGCATGTTTTTCGTGCAAATTGGAGCTTTTTTTTAAGTCCATGCCAACAATTTACTAGAAACGATTATCATTGACACCCAATGTATACATAGTAAAAAAAAATGCCTGTGCTTGTGTCTTTGAACAATTAAAAAAAAAGTAAAGTATCACGTTTATTAAAACAATTTACTTTTTTTTGTGAATTTACTACTAATGTTCGCTACAGCCACACAGCAAAATCTGCATACCCAAATTAACACTGTCAGATTTAATTTAAACACTTTTAAAGTGTCTATATGGGTCCACCCCATGAGTGTTAATTTAACTCTTTTTGCAGTATTGGTACCTTAAAGTGCCATTCCACCATTGGATGTATTCTTTGGCATAAAATACAATATATTTTGACAACATATATAAATGGTATCACTAGACAGAGAAATCTTTTAGCTTCAAAATGATATATCAAACATAATTTTTTGACAACGACAAGTATATTAATTTTGCAACCAAAGTCACCTACCCTTTTAATTTCCGCGCGTGATGTCATCGGCAGGTTCCCCTTCTTGTGTACCACGTGACGTGTGACGTGGCACATATTATCAGCAATGGCGGATAGAACGCGATAAAAATAATACCAATAAATCTAGCTAATACCAATAAATCTAGCTAACTGAAAGATTAACTCAAAATTTTTCGCAATTTTTTTGGCCCCCATATACGAGGAGAAATGACTCTCTCACTTTGGGGGTTTCCTGGTCTAAAAATAGACTGACACGTGGTACACAAGAAGGGGAACCTGCCGATGACATCACGTTTCACTACCGCGCGGAAATTAAAAGGGTAGGTGACTTTGGTCGCAAAATTAATATACTTGTCGTTGTCAAAAAATTATGTTTGATATATCATTTTGAAGCTAAAAGATTTCTCTGTCTAGTCATGTTGTCATAAAATATATTGTATTTTATGCCAAAGAATACATCCAGTGGTGGAATGGCACTTTAACACTAATTTGGTGTCATTTTTCACTCTTTTTGGAGTTAAAAGTTAACACTTATTAACAACATCCAGTGTTAGTTTTTTCTCAACACTGATATGTAGTGTTAGACATTAACTCTCTCAGAGGATCATTTGTTGACTATAAAAGTATTAGCCCCATAACACTTAAAAGGTGTAAATACAGCTCTTCCTGGAAATGATTTTCAAATTAAAGTTTGCTGAAATTTTGTGTTTTACAATTAAACATTTATTTTAAACATTTGCACCCCCCAAAAATGAAGTCACATTAAAAAATGTAACAATATGGAACAATATATGTCCTTTCACTCTCATTAGAATATTGCTTATGAAATGGTCTAAAGTAAGTCAACTGGTCAACAAAAATCAAAGCATGTTCATTACTTTGTTCCTGTATACAGTATGCATGAAAGTGTTCATCAAAATAAAGTGTATCAACAGTAGAGGCTATTATTAAAGCACGCTGTTCATGTAATATTATGTTACAGATTTTGTTGAATACAGGTAGGTCATTGGATGTTCCAGTGTACCAAACGCAGGTCATTAGCACGGTCCCTCATGCAGCAGTCGGTGAAGCGCGCATAGATCTTCTGGCTTCAGCCAATCGATACGTGTCTATGCAGTGGGCGGGGTGACATGAACACTTCAAGTGTAAAACCCAGGATCGGAGTTGAGAGTTAGAAGTTCAGAGTTAGTATTTATACAATTACACTGACAGGTTTGATTTAGTGACGCTTTGTTTTTACACCTGATTTTGACACCAACTACTTATCAACTGAAGTCAAATATAATGGATTTAACTCTATCAGAGTAAAATTAACTCTACTTTTGCTCAAATTTCACTAACACCCAAAATTTAACACTTCTGAATTTGCTGTGCAGTCGAGCTGATATAGGAAACCTTTACACTATGCTACAGCAGGAGCAGTTTGGCAGTGCAAAAGTTCCAAAAGTCCATCAAATCTTGATAAATCATTAAGAAAACTTAAACTCATCATGACTCAGAGGTGAACGGTGTATAGAGGAGATCCTTGCTGAGAAGTACCAGTAAAATTTGGAAACAAAATCAGATAATAGGTCAGTGTTAGTGGAGAACTTTGAAGGGTCTTCCGGTATGGTTTCCATCCATGTTTTTTCAGTTTCCTCCCACCTCCCAAGAATGGACATCTTCACTACGTGTCAATGGTGGCCTGGCATCTCATCCAGGGTGGATTCCCATTGCACTCAGTGTTTCCAGGACAGAATAATGCGGTTAATGTCTGAGCAAATTAGACATTAATGGTCAACACAATACATAATACAAGGACCAATGATGCAAATGGTAAGTCTTTGCAAAGTTCTCTGCAATGTTATGGATTATATAAAGCTTTTTTTTTTGTGTGTGTGTGTCTGTGTGTGTGTGTGTGTGTGTGTGTGTGTGTGTGTGTGTGTGTGTGTGTGTGTGTGTGAAACATAAAACATTTTTGTTTTCTTTAAAGGCAGAACAGGGTGGAGCAAAGTACACCATTGAAGTGTTTTGTCTTTTCGTTTCACTTGCAATGTGTTATACAAACTTTATTAAATGCTTAACTTTATTGGCACGTGACATTCTCTTTTTCTCCTAACTGCACATTAATACAAATTAGTATAAATACAGAGGTGATAATAGGAAATCACGCACGCTGATTGGTTGAAAAATTCAGACTATTTCTTGATAATCACCTCGAGTGACTTAGCAAAATGGCGGCCAATCACTTTGTCACCACAAGTAAGGAAGGATTACAAATTATAAAAGAAAATGCTGCTCCTAAAAGCATTAAAGATGCTATGAAGTTTGGTCTAAAACTATTCAAAGGTAAGGTGGAATTTTGATTTATTTTATTTATTTAAAAACAAAGTATTTTATGTGAGTTGGCATGGATAAGTGACACAAGCCTGTGCCACACCTTTATTACATTTGCATGCCACTTTTGAAGATTGAAATAAATTATTTTTTAAATATAATTTTTTTTTAAATAATCACCCATGTATTTATACTAAAACAATTACTGTATCTGCCTCAGGCTCAGTGAATATCAGTGATTATTATACAGTACATACAGGCCACTTTTTCCATGAACTAAAAACATGTATTCTATTCCCTTCTAGCAGGTTTATTCATGGCATACAATATTGTTATCATATCACTTCTCCTCCATGTATTACGTCATTCTACCCAATGGAGAATGAGTGTGCAATATTGTTATAATATTGCACGTTGTCAAGACAACACGACGTCACACTGCGGAGCTCATGCGAAGATCCAATGACAAAACTTTTCTGCTGCGCATGTGCACAATCATTTCTTTGTCGGCCGGGACAGAGAGAAGATGGAGTTAATTCAGTGATCGGATTAAGCACTAAATAAATAAACTGAAAGCTGAAACTAAAGATGCGCTGAACACCCGAAAGGCTAGCAAAACTTCATTATATATTCTTCACACATATTTACAAGAGAAAAACATACCAAGGGACATCGAAAAACTGAAAAAGAGACATGTCAGAAATGTAAAACTTCTGCACTAGCGAGTGAGTGACCGTTTGTACACAAACATGGCTGTAAGGTTTGCTTCATTAAAAGCGGACGATTTAAAGAGAAAGACGCGCTGAATGCTCAAAAGGCTACCAAAACTTCACTGGATATTCTTCATGCATATTTACAAGAGAAAAACATATCAACGGACATCGAAAAACTGGAAAAGAGAGCAATGGCGGAAATATTGTCAAAGTTCTACTTGGAGGTGAGGAAAAGTGACGGAGGCTTTTACAAGAAGACAGCAAAGCCCTTTTGTTTGGAACAACTGCAGTGTAAAAATGAACTACTACCAAAAGTAACTTTGAACTTGAACTGTCAACCTGCATGTAGCTTGTATATAAGTTGGGTTGATGTTCAGGCTTTTGGGACTTGTACCATTTTTATTTTTAGAACTTTGGCTTTGTACATTGGATTGACAGAACATTGAATTACATTCGATCAGAATCAGCATGCAATATTGGTAAGTTACCCCCCCTGTTCTTAACCTTTTGTAAAATCTGTACTTGTTCCATCGAATGTGTACATAATAATAATAATAATAATAATAATAATATTGGCTTTTTTTAATGGCATATCAGATATATTCCATTCAGCTAGCATGATACTGAACTTGTCTTTGATTCGTTCAATATCATGCTAGCTGAATGGAATATATCTGACGTACCATGAAAAAAGACAGCCAATATTATTTAAATAATAACTTCGACTTTGCCAAATAATTGTTAATTCACATTTCTTTTACATAATACTGGTCAAGTCATGGATGAAGTGCAGTTAGTGTACTTAAAGTACATTTATGGACTGAAAAACTATTTGAAAACATGATCGCACGATGCTCTTGAGTCATTTGTATATTGGTTCTGCTTGGATCAGATTTCCTTTAGCAGACTGAACGTGCGCATTCCTTTTTATAAACAGGCAAAGCAGCACACGGATGCAAAGGACACTTGCATGACTCCAGGGTGTGTTTACATTCTAGAGAGTGCTGGAGAACCACTCAGCAAGCCCCCCGGCACAGAGAAAGTGACCGTGAACATCCAGTAAGACCAGGAAAAACAAACAGGCCTCTGAACATCCTGTCCAGCTTCTGTCAACAACGCACACCAGAAGCCATGGACCGAGGTGAATCTGCCTTTCTCCACCTTATTGCTTTACTGAAGCCGCCACCACAGGCGTTTCCTAGAAGTGATGGGAAGGTTGTGGATTTTCCTTTTATTTTGTTCCTCAGCCGAATGCTGTAATAAAAGAGCTGACAGGATAACTGTGGCATTCTGTCTGGCAGCCAGTTTGAGAGGGTGACAGACAGAGTCATTCAGGTGGAATTAACCAGCAATGACACTGCTTTCACCTCCACACAATCTCATTAGCAGGAAGTCTTTCTGTCCCTCCGGGCGAAAATATTCTCTCAGAGTACAATCAGCTCTCGATGCCTTTCACATCACACTGACAGCTGCCCTCAGCATTAACACGTAAACAGAGCCGCGATTGATTTCTCTCTGGATATATTGCCAATTTATTATTCCCTTAGTCACATATTCATTTGTTGCTGTCCCACTATGTATATGGAAGAAGAGTTCAGAGAAAGTTATTGATGAGGTTTGCTGCAGCATCAAAGATAGAATATTAGCCGTTTCTTTTCTTTCTTTTTTCACTTTTTTATTCTCTTTCTAAAACTGTAACCCTGCATTTAGAAGGTTAGCTCTGAGGGCCGAGCAATTAAGATCAATGATGCTTTGCTCCAGATATCTGATAAACATCAGGTCAGTATTATCTCAAATTTCTTCTCATTTGATAGCGAGAGAAACTGCAGAAAATAATGCATTGGTGTTAGTGTTCATGATGAACAAAGTACACTAGACACGTTGATAGATTCTATCTTTAGACCGTCTCACATGCGTACTAAAGCCAGAGGTCTCAACAATGCATGTGAACGACTGTGCTTGTTCACATCCATGGTCTTTTTATCTCTTTATGGTAATGCTATGGTTAATAATAAAAGCACAGCAATTCAGTCTTGGGGTTGATTATTAATAAAGATGCCTGAGTGGAAGCTTTATCACAGGATGACATATTTATTCAGTGGTGCACAGTAAACCATCACTAAAATGTGGAGATGGCTCAGAGGAAAGCTTTTGACCATGTAATTGGATTATTTATCAACAGAAGACTAAATGACCAATGGTTGTTTATATCCCAGGGCTTGCTATGGAGGTCAAGAGGGAAGAAAGGGGTAACCGCTATGAGGACTAAGTATATGGCCTACAGCAGTGAAGGATAATGGTTTTCTTTCAGATCTAAGCATTTAAGATCTGTGACATTCACTGAGTATGAAATTTAAAACATTTTCTCATCTCATCTCATCAAAAAGAGATGAGAGGAGTAAGTGGTACAAATTCCACAGAGGAAAGAAAGATGGTATGTTTAGCATCAAATAACATTTGAGCTCTTCATCGTTGCAATGCCAAATTAATCTCAAACCTGTGCTTCTGTGTTCTGGGAGAGCTAAATGTCCGATGCATAGCAATGAGAAGAAATATTATGTCCTGAGAATTTGCAAAGGCCTTCATGAAGTAATGGCTTATAAGGCTGGATGCCATATGATTAATTCCTGGAAGCAGCTGTAGATCTCCCTGAGAGAATGCAGAAGACACTCTAATCCACACCTCTGACTGGCCTCACTAACATGTATACAGCATTCTTAAATCGGCACGGCCTAATGAAGGAAGCTAAAATGCTGTGATGTAATATACAGTACATCTAACATTTCAGGACTTGGACCGTGACTAAACACAATCATGGGAACTGGATTCAGTAGTCCTTCATAACTGACTTTTGTGAGACAAATGCTGTCAAAGCATTGCTTTGAAATATTTTTGTCTGAACATTGAATTTTTGTCTTTGAGAAAAGTTATGAACTCGTCTCTATCTGGTGCATGCCCTTTCTGAAATGATTAAATGCAGTATATTCCTGTTGCATGATCTGCTGGGGAACTTTCACTTCCTTCATTCTGTGTTTCCACATGGACTTTGTGGATGATCGATGAAACACTCAAAAGAATGCACGGTGTACGAAATCAACAGAGAATCTGCATCTGCTCAAAAATGCAGTCAATGTTTGCCTGTGTGCAAACAACATAAATTAAGTCTCTGTCTATTGGGCTGAATCCAAGAACACTAGATTAGCAGAGTTCACTGAGTCACTCCCACCATGACCACATTTGGACACATGTGTCACGTTCTCTTTCACTTGGCAAACAGGAAGGGGAACCTGGATAAAACTCACTGCCAGAGGCGTTAATGAGTCCTGCAGTACCTGCCCATGTAATGTAAACGATCTGCTGGCCAGTGAATAATAACAGAATACACAGCTATGGTCTTGTATATCCAGAGCCCAGCGTGGTTTGGTAAGTTTTCTGTTCACACAAACCAACTAAAACTTATAAACAAGTTTTTGGCTTCCCTGGGATTATGTCATGGCAGAGAAAGCCATCAAGATCAGGGAACAAATGTGATGTTAGATGCTTGAGGGAAAGTTAAAGGCCAATGAGGCAAAATGCATTCATGTGTCTAATTTGATGGAGTGCAGATGCGAGGCACTGTGAACTCCTGACCATCCCACGCACGCACCACCCGAGCATGTAATATGCTATTCAATTACATTGCCAAAGCATACACCAAGACCAGTGACCACCTTTTAACGCCTGGTGTGCAACCTGTGAATTGATTCACCTCTTCACCCAGTGCATAAACCTCCTAGCACGCTGAAATAGCACCACATAGCGACTAGCTCAAATAGTGCTTAACATACGCAGGGCAACACCCTAAAATGACATTTCTCAGCACTCTTTCTGATGCCCTGGTAACTTTTGCCCTGAATTGTTTTGCTGATCTGAGTTGCATTTTAGTTGATTTTAATGCAGCTATTCTTTTTGAACTTTAAAAGCAAAAGAGAAATAACTTAGAGGGGGAAAATCTATGCGTCACAAGATTCCTTCTGCATTAAACGGTGATATCAGTGGAATTTCCTGAAGAAACTGAGCATCTTTGGATAGCATACTTGAGCAGTTTTATGTTTGTTCTCAATCTTGTACCGTCACTGCACTTCACAATGTGTTACAGGTTTTAATCAACGTGTTTTGTTTTGTTTTTTTCTGTCCAACTGGACTAGCTATATAGCTGCATAGCGCGCACTGTAATTACTCAGGTACTACTTTTTATAAGTAATGAATATTGTATTGTGCTTATATATCTGAGGCTGTAGGAGGATATATATATATATATATATATATATATATATATATATATATATATATATATATATATATATATATGCTCTCCCCGTGTCCTCCGGGTGCTCTGGTTCCCCCACAGTCCAAAGACATGCAGGTTAGATGTCTGTGAAGATTCTCAGTCATCCAGGTACATAGTAATCTGTGATTGGTAGAAGAGAGCAACTGGACTTGCTTGAAGATTCTTGAAGCAAGAAGTTGCTCTCTTCTACCAATCACAGATTACTATGTACCTGGATGACTGAGAATCTTCACAGACATGTTTCTACGCACTTTGGGATGAGATCCCTTCGACTGGTGTGGGAGTATGAGAGGACCTCCAGAAAACTGGCAGACATCTTAGCCAGAGAGGATCGTTCATTTTTGTCAACCTGGAACGACCATCACTGAACAGAGGTGGGTGTCTAAGACATCTTTTATCAGCCACCTACAATGCAGCCATCAGAATTCTGATTCGGATTCTATGATGATCCATGAGAGGATAAATACTGGATAATCCCTATTAGTCAGACAGAACTGAGGAAGCCTTTCGGATGAGAGGTGAAACGTTTTCAAGAATCTTCAAGCAAGTCCAGTTGCTCTCTTCTACCAATCACAGATTACATGCAGGTTAGGTTAACTGGTGACTCTAAATTGACAGTAGGTGTGAATGTGAGTGTGAATGGTTGTTTGTCTCTGTGTCAGCCCTCCGATGGCCTGGCGACTTGTCCAGGGTGTACCCTGCCTCTCGCCCATAGTCAGCTGGGATAGGCTCCAGCTTTCCCACGACCCTGCACAGGGTAAGCGGTTACGGATAATGGATGGATGGAGTCTCAGGTACAGTGAGTGCAGTTTTATAAGGAAATGAGCTGTAGGTTTTAGTGGGCATCTTACAGAACCAGCCACAGTTCTTCTGGACACTTTGACTGTCACACTCGCTTCTTCATTTTGCAGCAAAACACAGCAGCCTTCATTATGTTTTCTTTTTTAATCTGAAAAGTGGTTTCTTATCTAATATACTGCTCAGATATAAAAAAAAAAAATTCTGTAACACACACACACACACACACACACACACACACACACACACACACACACACACACACAATTTTTGTGTTCTGTTTACAGAATGTGTAGAAACAGCGTTGAAAAGTGCACAGTATTTTGCACCGTTTTCACTAGCTGATCCAGTAACTATCAACGAATAATCACCTCAACAGCGCCCCTATGGGATACATTTACCACTTTTAACATCATCCACAACTGAGACAAGTATAGAGCTTCCTTCTGCCATGAAAATCAGTGAATGGCATTTTGATTTGTAGTCAAAATGAATCGATCATGCGAACGCAGTTTTGGTGCAACATTCACTTGGCGGCGCTAATAGTTCACCACGTGTTTCCTTGACCTTCCCAGCAGCATTTTGTCATCTGTTGTTCAGCAAATCTGGGAAATGTACCAATAATCTACAGTCGAGATTGTCTCCTGATGAATTCACAAGGTTCCGTATCATCTGTAGTCAGTGCCTGGAAAATGAACCATTTTGGGTTGTATGCACATGATTTCATGTCAGATTTATAGTAATTTCCCTTGGTCCAATCTCACTTTGGTTTGTATTTCCTGCATATGAAAGCTTGGTAGTTTAATTCAGCAGGTATAACTCAAAATTCATAATCTGAGCATCTGGTATGAAAATCTGGTGGTTTGACACAGATATGAACAGATCTTTCCTACATTTTTTTAAAGGAAAAGGATCTGGATGGGTGGCACGGTGGTGTAGTGGTTAGCACTGTCACCTTACAGGAAGAAGGCCCTGGGTTCAAGCCCAGCGGCCGACGAGGGCGTTTCTGTGTGGAGTTTGCATGTTCTCCCTGTGTCTGTGTGGGTTTCCTCTAGGTGCTCTAGTTTCCCCCACAGTCCAAAGACATGCAGGTTAGGCTAATTGGTGGCTCTAAATTGACCGTAGGTGTGAATGTGAGTGTGAATGGTTGTTTGTCTCTATGTGTCAGCCCTGTGATGATCTGGCGACATGTCCAGGGTGTACCCCGCCTTTCGCCCGTAGTCAGCTGGGATAGGCTCCAGCTTGCCCGCGACCCTGCACAGGATAAGCGGCTACAGATAATGGATGGATGGATGGATGGATCTGGATGGAAAACAAAGATTGTGCTGCATAATAAGATTCCTTCTGAAGTTAAAATTGATATCAGTGGAATTCACAGTTGAATTATGTTCTATATTTTATCTCAATCTGGAATTGCCCCTGCACTCTTTTAGCAATATTTATTTCAGAATTTTGGACTTTTTCTTTACTCATAATCATATCTATTGCAGATAGATAGATAGATAGATAGATAGATAGATAGATAGATAGATAGATAGATAGATAGATAGATAGATAGATAGATAGATGTTAAATCTATACTCACAAATAACACATTTGTCCGAGATTAGTAGCCACCAGAGGGCAGTACAGAACCAAAAACAAACCCCAAATCTGGGGTAAAACGTTGGTATTCTACCAGAAACTTTGCCCCCTTAAACAAAAATGCAAGTCATGTAATTATCTTTCATGACCCAGAGAATATGGTATAAAGAATGACAGCAGTGAAATAAAATAAAAACTGCTATAGATGATAGCCATGACCATCCATAATCAGCCTGCACAAGCTTTTTTGAGAAGCATCCTGTCATAAATCGGATATAAAGCAGGCTTAGGGATGATTAATCAAAGCCTAGCTGAGATGTGCTTCCTTCAATTAACCTTAAGGCCTCAGCATGTAATTAGTTGATCCTGTGTCTGGGGACAGGCGGTGAAATGAAACTATAATTTATGGATCATGGATCATTAAGAGAGTGACTTCACTGGTCCAAGTGAATGCAAGAGTTGTGCTCGTGAAAGATTTAAGACTAACTTGGCAAATACTTAAGTATGTATATCCTCTCCTTTTGAGATTCACAGTGAACATCAATTGGAACGGAATAAGTACTTTTTGATTGATACACTGCTAACATAACATTAAAAAACTCCTTGGGAAAGATTCTACTTTTATTCTATGTTTATGACTGAAAAGATCAGATTTTGAGCTTTTGATTCATAAGCCACTGCAATGAAGGCTCAGTTAGACCTCGGACGCTTAATAGCTCTCTTATTGCAGACAGGATGAATTGCCTTTGCTAGAACATCCTATAAGGGCATCATCATACACTGTCTGTAATTTAGATCTGTTCAGTAGCACATAATGATCAGAATGAATCAAAGAGAAGTGAGGTTTTTTTCTGAAGTGTTTTAAAAGCATCTGCATGGGGTATTTTTTTATGCAACTAGACTGATTTGTGTTTGTGCTGGCTTATCTTCTTAGAGAGGATACTCTCTGGGGATGCTGGTCTCAGGCTTATGTTGTGACAGGTTTCAGGCATGAGAGCAGCATAAATCCTGTTAGAGAGAGAGAGAGAGAGAGAGAGAGAGAGGGAGTTGTATCACTGAAATGTCCTTGTTTATTATCCTATCTAAATGACTGGTTTCTTTAGATAGGAAAAAAGCAATGATGTGTGATGGTACAAGAGAGGATAGTGTTCAGGGTGGACAAGGAGAGAGAGAGAGAGAGAGAGAGAGAGAGAGAGAGAGAGAGAGAGAGATTTGAAGGGAAGGTGAAGCAGCCTTGACAGCAGAGCTTTTATGAAAAGCACAGAAAGAAGGATTGACAAAAAGAAGGATCGAAGCTCATTAATATTCAGTTCTGGTACTTCAGTCATCCTGCACAAATGAAAATGAAGTATTTGGGTGCAAACCAATTTTTTTTTTTTGGGGGGGGGGGGGGGGTGCTAAGGGCATTAATCTCATCATTAATTATAAGGCCAGAAGTGGACAATACTTAAATAACGGCACTTCGTTACTGTATTTAAATTTTATTTCACCATATCTATATTTTACTTAAGTATTACTTCTTTTGCAATAAAAGCCTGCCAATATTTCTTACAAGGAAAGTTTTCAACCAGGTTATCGTCCCAATGGTCACCTATGGCTCAGAAACATGGTCTTTGACTAAGGTGATGGAAAATAAAATTCGAGAGCAATGGAAAGATGTGTTTTAGGAATAAAACTCAAAGACAGAGTATCAGCTGGACAAATACGTGAAATAACTGGTTTTGCTGATGTTCTAATAGAAATTAAGAAAAGGAAATGGAGAGGCCACTTAATGTGGAGAACCGATAACAGACAGACCGTGAAAACAACAGTACGGCAACCGTGGACCGGTAAAAGAAAATGAGGTCAGCAGAAGAAATGATGGCGGGATGAGCTGGAAGCATTTGGAGGTCGGCATTGGGAGAGAACTGCAGTCAACCGTAAGGAGTGGAAGAATTTAGAGGAGGGCTTCATCCAGCAGTGGACAGATACAGCTATAAACTAAACTAAACTAAACTAAACTAAACTAAACTAAACTAAACTAAACTAAACTAATTACGTATTACCTCAGTATTCCAAAAAGAATACTTGGTTGTTGATGTTTTAAACCTAATTCCTTTCAAAAAAATAAACTTACTTTTTACATTTTAATTTAGATGTACTCTTTACAAATCACAAATGTCTCTTCTTCTCTCATCCAGGCAATGACTGTACACTATACCGTACATCAATCAAATGGACTCAGTGTAGCATCCAATCATTTCAGTTTACCATTCAATCAAATTCATTCATGTAGAAAGAAGATATCAAAAGTCATTCCAATATGTCATCTGCTGTGACCACGGTGTAGTTAGTGCTATAGCTATATGAGTGTGCGCTTGAAGATGGATATGCCACCACATTTAGTTGCACTTGATGATGAGTGCCCATCGCCTTTCCTAATGCCAAGTTAGATGAGCATCGATTCCAGCAGTAAACACAACTGGTTAAACAGTAAATCAACTTCTAGCTCATGCTAAATATTGCAGACTTACAGAGATTGAATGAATGAAGATGGATAAAAATAAACTTTACCATGAAGACTTGACATTAACTTAATCGCAGCAGTTAAAAACATTTACTTTTTAAAAATACATTTCAAAGTAGGATTTTTTTTTAACTTTTCAAATTCATTGTACTTGTTTTATAGTTGCCCAACAGTTTCTAATCAAAGTCAAGTCAAAGTCCCTCTCATGCCAGAATCTGGTCTTCCCAGGCAGGCTCCTGTCCCAGTACTAACTAATTCTTTAAGACGTATGGGTGCAGCGCCAGTCTCCGTTTCGATAGCCCTTGGCCTCTTGCCTATACAGCTAGGGTTACAGTGGGGGGCTAGTCCTCTGGTAACCACAAGAATTTGACTTCTCCACTCACATCTGTATTGCAGCATGCCTTGCCAGATGGTAGTAGGTACCATTTTTATGATGGTCTTTGGTATGACCCGACCACGAGGAGAACTCGCAATCTCCTGGTTGAGAAGGCCAACTCGCGGTGCCACAGTTTCTAATACTAATGGGAAAAATACCTAATGATGACTTAAAGAAACATAAACTCAATAGGATTTATTAAGTTTGGAATTAATTGCATATTACTAATAGACCTTTCAAAGATGGGATTTGTGGTTCAGGTTGAGTGTTGGGCTGTGCATTTTGCTATTTTTATTTAAAAAATTATGTGGTCCATATATAAAACTGGAAGGGCACTAGGTAGAGTGCATACCTCGACCAAGGCACATATTATCAACATCAAAATCAAATCACTTGAACCTATGATAGTACTAAAGCTGTACGCCAAATTTCATCAAAATCCATTCACTACTTTTTGAGTTATGTTGGGAACAGACAAAAAAAATATCCTGGAGCTACATAAATATCTGAATTTGCATCAACTGTTTCTTGGCCCGTGGCCCACCTTTCCTTAAAATTTCATCAAAATCCATTCACTACTTTTTGAGTTACTCGTTTAAATAGTCCTTTAATTATGTCTTAGCTCAAAATTACAAGAAGGACATGTTTTTCTGTTTTAAGTTCAAACCTCATGGGTGTCTGTAAAACATTGCAATGAAAATTCAAATCAGCACAAAAATGTTGGTGCGTCACTGATGTTAGGACTAGGACTGTTTTGGCCTCTAGAGGCCGCTGTTATTTCCTTTTCATGTCGTGTTCATTTTGGCCTCTAGAGGCCGCCACTGTTCCTGTGTTTTGAGTTTGTGTTAATTGCCTAATTATCTTCACCTGTGTCCTTAATTAGTTTGTCTATTTATACCCCTGAGTTCAGTCCTCTTGTCACGGAGTCTTTGTGCTGTTATGTTTATCTCCAGTTTCCTTTGTACTGTGTTTTTTGATCTTCTTAGCTTTTGTATTTTTGCACTTTGCTTTTCTTTTGGATTATACTCTTTGGTTTTTTTTTTTTGTCTTTTGTTTTGCCCTGTATATAGTGTATATAGTTTAAATAAACCTTTTGATTCTTTTTCTACTTCCGCCTCACGCCTCTGCATTTGAGTCATCCCCCTGGTGGCCTAGTGGGGGTTTGCTGGATTATCACACCAACGAACCAGGTTCGAATCCCAGCAAAACCCTAACAGAAAGACTCCGTCATGACCGACTCAGCAGAGGCTGCTTCAACTGTCTACCCGGCCAACCTTCAGGGAATTATGGCAGCTTTGACACGCTTCGGAGCGACCATGGACGCTCATGGACGTACGCTCACCAGCCAACGTGAGGCCCTCGCTCGCCACGAGGAACTGCTTCAGCAAATTGGGAAAACCCTGGCACAGCTGACATCTCTGCCTGCATCTCCTGCTCCTGATCCAGTTCCTGCTCCTGATCCAGCTCCCACTCCTGCTCCAGTGCCTCCTGCAATGCTGCCTTCTTCACCTCGCGAACCCAGCCTTCCTGCACCACAGAGGTATGACGGCAAGCACAGTGAGTGCCGAGAGTTCCTTACCCAGTGTCAACTCACCTTTGAGCTTCAGCCTACCACCTACACTACAGATCGCCGTAAGATTGCCTTTGTGATCACCTTATTAGCTAGTAAGGCGCGAGCCTGGGCTACTGCTATCTGGCAAAGACAGGGACCTGAGTGCTTTGATTTCCAGCTGTTTTCTGAAGAGATGCTTCGGGTCTTCGATCAGGCAGACATCAGTACCGACGCAGCCCGAAAGCTCATGTCCATCCGGCAAGGAGGAAGCGTCGCAGATTACGCCATCTCGTTCCGAACACTCGCAGCAGTAAGTGGATGGAACGAGACTGCCCTGGTGTCAGCCTTCCACCATGGTCTGTCTGACCCCATCAAGGACGGTCTGGCCTCTATTGGATGCCCAAGTGACCTCGAAACCCTCATCTCACATGCTATTCGTCTGGACAACAGGATGAGAGAACGCCACCAAGCCTTGAGCCCCCCCAGCCTCCCTACCTCTACCTGGAGACCGTCTACCTCCTTCAGTGACTGTCCAGAACCCATGCAAGTGGGTCGTACTCGCCTCTCCGCATCTGAGAGGGAGCGCAGAAGGAGGGACAAGTGCTGCATCTACTGTGGCAAGCCTGGTCACTTCCGAGCATCATGTCCCGAACTCTTGGGAAAAGGACCGCCCCGTCCAGCTGAGGGAGGGTTGTGACGGGGCCTACCCTCTCTCCCGGACTCCCTGGCCAAGGAATCTACATCCCGGTCTCCATCTCCTGGGGTGAGTCTGTCCACTCTTGTCAAGCTTTGATAGACTCAGGGGCGGCTGGGAACTTTATGGATATTCACTTCGCCCAAAGCATCAATATTCCGACTGCACCTCTTGAAGTCCCACTGTCTGTGTCTGCCCTCGATGGCCAAGCGTTAGGTGATGGAAGAGTCACCCAAGTTACTTCTCCAGTTTTCCTCCAGTCTCAAGGTCACAAGGAAGAAATATCCCTGCACCTGATTCCTTCACCTGAGTTCCCAGTTATTCTAGGCCTTCCTTGGCTTACTCGCCACAACCCTCGCATAGACTGGGTAACAAGCCAGGTTGTGGAATGGGGCCCTGCATGCCATGCCTCTTGTCTGCTCTCTAGCTCTCCTGTGTCTCCTGCCGAGCCCCCTGATCTCACCGAGTTATCTCAAGTTCCCACAGAGTACTGGGATCTCAAGGAGGTATTCAGCAAGAGCAGGGCCGCCGTTCTTCCTCCGCACCGGGCCTACGACTGTGCCATCGACTTGCTCCCTGGGACTACCCCTCCTCGTGGCAGACTGTTTTCACTCTCTCAGCCAGAACGCAAGGCCATGGAGGAATACCTCAAAGATGCCCTGGTCTCTGGGTTTATTCGACCCTCCACTTCACCTGCTGGACCCGGCTTCTTCTTTGTCGGCAAGAAGGATGGGGGGCTCCGACCATGTATTGATTACAGGGGCCTGAATAAGATCACTGTGCGCAACCGATATCCCCTTCCGCTGATGTCCACAGCTTTCGACCTGCTCCAAGGCGCCACCGTCTTCACCAAGTTGGACCTACGGAACGCATACCACCTCATCCGTATCCGACAGGGAGACGAGTGGAAGACTGCCTTTAACACCCCGTCTGGGCACTACGAATACCAGGTGATGCCCTTCGGACTCACCAACGCACCAGCTGTTTTTCAGGCCCTAATCAACGACGTCTTAAGGGACATGATTAACCTATACGTTTTTGTCTACCTCGACGACATCCTTATCTTTTCCAAGACCGTGCAGGAGCACCGCCACCATGTCCGCCAGGTTCTCCAGAGGCTGCTACAGAACAATCTGTTCGCCAAGGCCCAGAAATGCGAATTTCATGTTCCCGAGGTCTCCTTTCTGGGATTTATTGTACGGACAGGCCAACTCCAAATGGACCCTGCCAAGACCCTGGCCGTCCGGGATTGGCCTACTCCCAAGTCCGTTAAGGAGGTTCAGCGGTTCTTAGGATTCGCTAACTTCTACCGCAAGTTCATCAGGAACTTCAGTTCTGTGGCAGCACCCATGTCAGACCTCACCAAAGGGACAGGTGGATCTTATGGCTGGTCTCCTCAGGCAGAAAAGGCGTTCAAAGACCTCAAGGACCGCTTCTGCACGGCACCCATTCTGGTTCTCCCGGACACCTCCCAACCATTCATCGTGGAGGTGGACGCCTCGGACAGTGGTGTCGGCGCGGTGCTCTCTCAACGTTCGGAAGGAAAGCTGCACCCCTGCGCTTACTTCTCCCACCGCCTGAGTCCTGCTGAGTCCCGGTACGATGTGGGGGATCGAGAACTGCTAGCGGTCAAACTGGCCCTTGAGGAGTGGAGGCACTGGCTGGAGGGAGCACAACATCCATTCCTGGTTTGGACTGACCACAAGAACCTGGAGTACCTCCAGCAAGCCAAGAGACTGAACCCTCGACAGGCTAGGTGGGCCCTGTTTTTCAGTCGGTTTGACTTCACCCTCTCATACCGCCCCGGCTCCAAGAACACCAAACCTGACGCACTGTCCAGACTGTTCTCTGCCACTAACAGGGAGAATGAAGTCGGGCCTATTATCCCTGTGTCCCGGATTGTGGCCCCTGTCCGCTGGGGTATTGAGGAGGCTGTCCGACGAGCCCAACGCCAGGACCCCGGTCCTGGGACGGGGCCACCAGGCCTCTTGTACGTCCCACATCAAGCCCGGGCCAAGGTTCTCCAGTGGGGTCACTCTTCCCCTCTCACCGCCCACCCGGGAGCTCGAAGGACCCTGGACTTCCTGAAAAGACGCTTCTGGTGGCCTAACATGGAGAAGGAAGTAAGGTCATTTGTCCTGTCCTGTGAGGTTTGCACCAGAACCAAGAACCCACGACAGCGTCCCCAGGGTCTCCTGCATCCTCTGACCATTCCCCGGCGTCCCTGGTCCCACGTGGCAGTCGACTTTATCACGGGTCTCCCTGAGTCACAAGGTAACACGGTCATTTTGGTCTTAGTTGACAGATTCTCCAAGGCCTGCCGCTTCATACCACTGTGCAAACTCCCCTCTGCTCTTGAAACTGCGAAACTTTTGTTTAATCATGTCTTCCGAGTCTTTGGTCTTCCACAGGACATCGTCTCAGACCGAGGGCCCCAGTTCTCCTCCCGAGTGTGGCACGGGTTCTGCAAGGTCATCGGAGCCACTGCCAGCCTCTCCTCTGGGTTTCACCCACAGTCCAATGGTCAGACGGAGAGGCTCAACCAGGACCTGGAAACCACCCTGCGAGGCCTGGCTATGGATAACCCGACATCGTGGAGCACCTGGCTGCCATGGGCGGAGTACGCCCACAACACCCTGCAGTCATCGGCCACCAAGCTGTCGCCATTCCAGTGCCAATTCGGGTTCCAGCCACCTCTGTTCCCGGACCAGGAGGAGGACGCGGGGGTGCCCTCGGTCAACCAATATGTGAGACGGTGTCGCAAGACCTGGAGCAAGGTCAGGAAGACCCTCATACAGACCTCCAGAACCAACCAGACTCAGGCCAACCGCCATAGAAGACCTGCACACGCTTTCCGCCCTGGGCAGCGTGTTTGGCTGTCCACTAAGGACCTTCCACTGCGGGTGGAGAACCGCAAGCTTGCTCCTCGCTACATTGGCCCCTTCAAGGTGGTGCGCAGGGTGAACCCTGTCTCCTACCGGCTCCAGTTGCCCCGGACTCTGAGGATCAACCCCACTTTCCATGTTTCCCTGTTACGGCCCGTACTGACGTCTACGTATGCCCCTGCCCCTAGGAACCCCCCACCCCCCCGCATCTTCCAGGGGCAGACTGTGTTCACTGTGAATCGCCTGCTTGACTCCCGCCGGGTCCGCGGCGGGTTGCAATATCTGGTGGACTGGGAGGGCTATGGTCCTGAGGAGCGCTGCTGGGTTCCTGCTCGGGATGTCCTTGATAAAGAACTATGTCGGGACTTCCATTCGGCCCATCCGGATCGCCCTGGGAACGTCAGGAGACGCTCCTAGAGGGGGGGGTCCTGTTAGGACTAGGACTGTTTTGGCCTCTAGAGGCCGCTGTTATTTCCTTTTCATGTCGTGTTCATTTTGGCCTCTAGAGGCCGCCACTGTTCCTGTGTTTTGAGTTTGTGTTAATTGCCTAATTATCTTCACCTGTGTCCTTAATTAGTTTGTCTATTTATACCCCTGAGTTCAGTCCTCTTGTCACGGAGTCTTTGTGCTGTTATGTTTATCTCCAGTTTCCTTTGTACTGTGTTTTTTGATCTTCTTAGCTTTTGTATTTTTGCACTTTGCTTTTCTTTTGGATTATACTCTTTGGTTTTTTTTTTTTGTCTTTTGTTTTGCCCTGTATATAGTGTATATAGTTTAAATAAACCTTTTGATTCTTTTTCTACTTCCGCCTCACGCCTCTGCATTTGCGTCATCCCCCTGGTGGCCTAGTGGGGGTTTGCTGGATTATCACACCAACGAACCAGGTTCGAATCCCAGCAAAACCCTAACAACTGACCTGCTCACCCCACCTGACCCCCGGTTTAATTTGCCTACGATAACAGCAGTCATTACCCTGATCATCTCAGATGCACCCAAAAACGTATACAAGAGGTGATGAGAACAAACTGGTGCTTTCCTTTTGTCTAGTAATTACATTAGGAAAAACCATCGATTCTGGAGCAGAAACCCCACTTGAAACCATATTACAATATACATAAAATAACAGAAGGAAAAACAAGAGTGGCTAGTTATGTACACTATGATTAGCTCATTGCTGCACTATGGCTTATTTTATATCACATCCATTCACAGAAAAAAATGCATTTATGTACTTATATATAAATTGCTATTTACATTGGTTTAGTCTACAGAGGATGATGAGCAGGTCGTTAATACCTCGTACATGTCTTTGGAGATGGACTTTTTGGAACAGACAAACAAACAAATAAACAGAAGCAACAACAGAACCTCATCCAACAAATTTGGTGGAGGTAATGATGGAGACGCAAATTTATTTCATCTCATCTCATCTCATCTCATCTCATTATCTCATCTCATCTCATCTCATCTCATCTCTAGCCGCTTTATCCTTCTACAGGGTCGCAGGCAAGCTGGAGCCTATCCCAGCTGACTACGGGCGAAAGGTGGGGTACACCCTGAACAAGTCGCCAGGTCATCGCAGGGCTAAATTTATTTCAATTTTCTTTTTTTTATTTATTTAGGCTGACTTGCAATTACTTTAGCTGTGTCATTTTTCATTATTAAATACAAACCTTACCATGGTGGTGTGGGTGGCATGGTGGTGTAAGTGGTTAGCACGGTCGCCTCACAGGAAGAAGGTTCTGGGTTCAAGCCCAGCAGCTGGCGGGGGCCTTTCTGTGCAGAGTTTGCATGTTCTCCCCATGTCTGCGTGGGTTTCCTCCGGGTGCTCCGGTTTCCCCCACAGTTCAAAGACATGGGACGGCCTTGGGCTGAGGCGTCCTTGAGCGAGGCACCTAACTCCCAACTGCTCCCCGGGCGCTGTTAGCATGGCTGCCCACTGCTCTGGGTATGTGTGTGTGCTCATTGCTCGTGTGCATGTGTGTGTTCACTGCTTCAGATGGGTTAAATGCAGAGAGGAATTTCACAAGTGTGTGATGAATAAAGTTGTGCTTTCTGTGTGCTTGCAGAATCCCTAGTGGGGGGGAAAACAGAAGTTAAAATGCCATCACTGTCAGCATGGTAGATGAATTCTGGCCAGTGTTGTAGTCGAGTCACTAAACCTCAAGTCTGAGTCCAATCTCGAGTCCCCAGTGTTCAAGTCATTAAAGAAAATTTCAAGTCGTGTCTGAGTCGAGTCCAATACTGATCTGAGTTGGGTCCAACACAAGCTCCACTCTCAACAGGGCAAATAACATGAGAGGGGGTTAACACTAGCTAGTTCATCGCTCAGCAAGCCCCGCTATCAACAAGGCAATGAACATAGCGTGTCACTTACTACTCTGGGTGGAGTCTTGCCAAATGGCGATTGAAGTTTGAGGTCGTCCCCGTCGTCTCCTCAGTAGTTCTTCTACATATGAAACACATAGCAGTGCATTTTTCCCACTGCACGAGAAGTCTGTATAAGCAAAGCGGATAATCCTAGGGGCTTCTCTCCAGGCGTTTAGCGCCATTAACATTAGTTTGTTCCTAAACATGACATATGAACAGATGAATGTGCGTTCTCTTGCACGAAATTAGTATAAAAATTAATGCAGATATAAATATCTTATGCCAAATTATTATGGCATGTTACTAAAATAAAGAAAAAATCCAAGTCCTCATCTACGAATCTGAATGCAGTTAATGCACGAGTCTGAGTCATCAGTGCTCAAGTCCAAGTCAAGTCACGAGTCCTTAAAGTTAGGGCACGAGTCGGACTTGAGTCAGAGTCCTGGACTTGAGTACCACACGCCTGATTCTGAATCTTACAGTTTCTCAAACTCAGCTACATCATTCCAGTTCATGGGACTGTTTTTTTGTGTGTTTGTTTGTTTTGTTTTAATCTGCTCACGATTGACTACTGCCCTACAATATTTTCTAACATATTTACTTGGCTATATTTCCAAACATATGAACAAACCAGTAGCCTAATTTAAACCACCATGAATCTGACCAGGCAGTTACTAAGGATGATTGAACATGGTCTTTGTTTGTCCTGCAACCTTTATAGCATAACTCTACTCTTAATCAGATGATCTGTAAATCTTCCTGGCAAGCTTTCTAAATCAAATAATAATAATAATAATAATAATAGTCTGTCAGCTATAATCAGGGGCGATTCTAGCATCTGATCTTTGGGGGTGCTTAGCCCCCAGAGCTGACAGGGGCACCTGGCTTGAACAACAGTGTTTCCACATTTATTCCGCGTTTATTTCCACGTTAGTTCCTCATCGGCGTGGAATCCAGTTAAAAAAACACCATGTCATAGCAAGCACTCGCGCGGACAGGCAACCCAATCAGAGGGGACGCAAGGAGGAGAGGTATTTTACTGGTCATAGAACTATCACGTAACGGGTGAATTCAAGAACACACACACGCCCGCGCACACATTCATTGCGCAGTGCGCAAGGGCACTTATTTCTGAAAATTACGTCCAAAAGCAGTGTTTTTGAGGGTGCTGAGCTAGGGGGTGCTGAGCTTGTTTTTGGAGGTGCTTGAGTACCCCCAAAAATAGGCTAAACACGCCCCTGGCTATAACTGTCTATAACTGTCGGCTCACAGCAAGAAGGTCCTGGGTTTGAGCCCAGCGGCCGGCGAGGGCCTTTCTGTGTGGAGTTTGCATGTTCTCCCCGTGTCTGCGTGGGTTTCCTCTGGGTGCTCCGGTTTCCCCCACAGTCCAAAAACATGCAGGTTAGGTTAACTGGTGACTCTAAATTGACCGTAGGTGTGAATGTGAGTGTGAATGGTTGTCTGTGGCTATGTGTCAGCCCTGTGATGACCTGGCGACTTGTCCAGGGTGTACCCCGCCTTTCGCCCGTAGTCAGCTGGGATAGGCTCCAGCTTGCCTGCGACCCTGTAGAACAGGATAAGCAGCTACAGATAATGGATGGATGGATAATAATAACAATAAAAAATTCTAATAATGCACTATCTGTATTTGTATCAGTTTCAATACATTATCTCTTCATTCTGAATAATGATTCCTATTCAGGTACATCTATACAAATCAAATGCAAGGTTGTGAAGTTAAATCCTACAGCCACATGTGCTGACCCATTGCTTAGGTAATAGCACAAGGCCAAGCTGAGCTATGAGAATGCTAAATGATGGAGTGTATACATCATCTCCCATCACACTGAATTTGTTGTGTTCTAAGGCGAGCTGAGATGGGAGAAGGAGTCAGACGTTGCCCTCTGAAACATGCACAATGTCTTCACTGGGCTATATCACCTCTGAAATAAAAATCTTTAGAAACTATTTGTTTTCATACTGTTTCTTTTTTATAATAACAGATTTCTCTTTTTAGCATGATTCCTTTGGTTGTTTTTGATAGGGGAAATGTGGAAGTTTAGTAATTTGGGATTTAATAGTATCTTGAGTCCTAAGAGAATAATTCATGAGTTGGGAGCTGGAGTGAGTGTTTAATTGCAACATTTTTGCATCATTAGAATCTGATTTTAAGGCATAATTTAGAGATAGATAGGTTTCCTCTGTCAAAGTTGTGCCAAATGGGTTTCTTCCCTCGGCAGCTGCGTTCTGAAACAGAGCTCATAAATTCTGGAGTTTGATCCCACTAGTCATCTCGTTCTATGTTTAGGAAGGAAGGAAGGACAGTAATCTATCAAATTGTTACCGTCAGGGGAATTGCGTAATGCTAATCAAGTTCACTCACTTGTTCAAGACAGCTCCAAATATATTGAACGTCTCCTCATAGTAACTGTCTGCTATGCAAAAAGACACATAACAGAGGCGCCTGCAATACTGAAGTTAATGTAGTTTCAGCACATCATCATTAACGGGTCAATGCTGTAGTTCATCAGACCACAACACCATCAAACCTTAAATATCAAATAAAAGTTATTTGCTTTCATTTTCTTCTCGCTTTCCGTTACTGTAGTCGGTCTTTTACGTTTCATTCGCACACTCACGTCCTCCATTTTTCTCTCCTCTTTCAAATTTGTATCCCACAATGCTTTGTGCAAACAGGGAAAGCCCACCACGTGATGCATGATGTAGTATCTTGAATTGGGTCATGGTGAAGCAGGAAAAAATAGCGGGGAATTTAGGGCCACATGGCCCTAAATTCATGAATTGTTCTGTTAGGAAAAAAACTAAAAAAATTGGAAGTATGTGATTCGAATTCAGTAGCTTTTGATCACCTAAACAAAAATAATTGGGTGTCGGGGAAAATTCTTTTTATGATCTACACTTGAAAAATCTGAAAAGCAGTCTAGCTTTAATTCTGTGCAAAAATAATCATATGCGAAACAAACTTAATCGTGTTTAAATGATCACAAATAAAAATGAATTAATCATTTGTGAAAATAATCTAAAATATTTAAATCAATAATTTGTAAAATAATAATAATAATAATAATAATAATAATAATAATAATAATAATAATAATAATGTAGAAAAATATGTGAAAGTAAATGAATAGTAAAAACATACATGCATATATCTAAAAGGTAGTGAAGTTAAAAAAAAATTACATGTGGTAAAATAAAACCACATGGACCTTACGTGAAAAGTCTAGCACCTAAAACCACATGTTAAAATGTGATCATTCCTCTATGAAGTTCAACTTTTCTGTCAATGTATTTAGCCTTTAGTTCTTAGTTCTTCATACTATACAGTGCCGAGTTTCCCAAAAGCATTGTAGCACAGAGATCATCATTAAATGGTAGAGCAAGCAACACAATGAATGCTCTCTCTCCTAGTTAAGACGCTCTTAGTGTTAAGGGGCTTTTGGGAAACCCACCACAGTTCAGTAAACTAAACTAAATAAAAGAATGAAAGGCAAAACTATGAGTGTTTATGGGTGTTTTCCTGCATCGATTTAATATTTGGCAAGGTTTCAGGAGCAGCTGTTGCAAAGTAGTTGCATCATGATATAGAGGGCAGTGGACAGAAAAAGGCTGCATGCTTCATCCTTTGTAATCACCTTGTCAAGAAAGATCCAGTGGTGCCACACATGTCACAGTAAACAGTATTACTTCAAACTGAGTCAATACCCAACAGCTGCGTCAGACAGAACAAAGAGCTAACTGATGGTTAGCTTGGGAATTTCAGTTTTCACACTGAAGAGATAAATTCATGTATATGTATGTTTTCTCTGTTGACATATCACACATCAGGTGCAGAAAGTCAATACCTGAGAAAAGTAAACATTTTGATATAAACTAAGAATGAATTAATATAATAAAGGAAATATGAAGGGGCTATATATAGAACTGCCCATAAAAAAGAAACAAAAACATACAAAGAACAAACATGAACAAAGATCATCTTGCAAACTGGGGGACGGGGACAGCACATGAGCACCATAAAATATGAGCACCATGGCAGCTTCTCTGGGGAGCAAAGCACATTTTCTTGCACCGGATCATATCTTGTATAATAAAACAAACAACACATTGGTATTGGTCACAGCATAAAAATCACAAGAACTGACAGATTCATCAAAATGCCATGTACAACTAAATAAGGTCATTTATTCAGCCAAATATTCCAAATATGATACAAATACAGCCAAATATGAAGGCTTGCCCAAAAATAAATCAAAGTATGTCATAGAATGTGATTGTACTCGAGTATGTCACATGGCAGGTCTTTACTTTTGTTAATAAGGAACAATGTCTGAGTTTATCAATGCAACTTCAAGATCTGACCCAGTTTTATGTTTGTTTGTTTGTTTGTTTGTTTGTTTGTTTGGTTGTTTGGTTTTGCAACTTTTGTTTTTGATATAATGTTGCGCTACAGGATTTTTGTACCAGATGCTCTGTTTACAGAATGCGTAGAAATGGCGTTGAAAAGCATGTGATATTTTGCAGTTTTGGCCAACTGATACAGTCGCTATCAATGAATAATCACCTCAATAGCACCCCTACAGGATACATTTACCACTTTTAACATCATCCATGACTGTGTTGCTGGCCCTCCACTGTAACCCTTGCTGTATAGGCGAGATGCTGAGGGCTATGGAAACAGACATCGGCGCTGCACCCATGCACCTCAAAGAGCTGGTTAGTACTGGGACAGGAGACTACCTGGGAAGACCATGTCCTGGCATGGAAAGAACGTTGACTTGACTTGACAACTGTGTTGGACTGAGGCTGGTTCTAGAGGACTTGAGACAGGGACTCATTTTAAATAACTACCGTGTAGTTACTGTCCAGAACCGGAAATGAGTCAACACTCAACAGCGTCCATTCATTGTACTTGTACTGACGGAGTCCTGGTCTCCATGTTTTCAGCACTGGATATTCAGATGTCAGAAAGAATAAAAACACATTTTGTGATGACTATCTTGTATCAACAACAGTTCTTGCTTTGTTCGTAACATTTTGTACAGGTTAAAGTTGGTCCCATGTTAGAACCAGAGTATCAGAGACTAATATTCTGACATAATGGGCATAGTGCCAAAAATGAATTTGGCATGGTGCCAACCAAACAATGAGGCATCAGATTAAATTACCAATAGCTGTTTTGTAAATCCATGGTAAAAGTAGTGTCATTCTGGTCCAAAAATACATTTTAGACCGAGCTGAAACATCATGTACATCATGGACACTTTGAAGGCTTTCTGCCTGGAAAATGGACCATTCTGGGTTGCGAACACATGATTTCATGTCAGATTTACAGTAACTTCATTTGGTCCAATTTCACTTTGTTTTGTATTTCCTGTATACAAAGGCCTGGTAGTTTAATGCAGCAGGTCTAACTCAAAATCCATAATCTGAGCATCTGGTATGAAAATCTGGTGGACTGACACATATTATGAAATATTTTCTGTACTACTATATATTGTTCTATCCACGTTCACTGGATATGAGCAATCGCGAGCTCTGATTAGCTACTCTACTACTAGGATATCAGCTCATATACCATGAGTAGGAAAAAACAAAATGGCGGCGCATGTTGCTGAACCAACCAAAGACGAAGTAAAAACTACTTGAAAACAAAACCGCAAAAATACAAAAAAAAGTAACAATATGGAATAAAGCTATTTGATGGTAAGAGTGTATCTTTTTTTATTTTTCAAGAATTATTATCGCATTTTTCACAAATTGGTACTGTTATTTCGCTGGTTTGTTTACTTTCTAAACGGAAATGATTTGGTCGAACGTTTTGTATAAAGTTTTTATTTATCGAATTTGCTAAAAATAAAAATGCTCTCTTTCTCAAAATCCAGTCAATGTGGATAGAATAAAATAGTTATTCCACTCAATCTTGTCATACATGGCTTATAGCCAACTCGGTGCTTTGCGCCTCATCGGCTGTCAGCTCATGTATGACTTGATTTCATGGAATAACTGTTAATTGTAATTATTAGCTATGACATCATGCATCTTAATTTCCAGTCCTTTGTGTCTTGTTTCCTCAGATATCTAAACTGCAAAGTTAATGTAATAAACAAACTCAAGGTTTCACAAATGTATTTAACCTTCTTCATCATGTTTTGTGTGTCAAGTACAAGACAGGAGAACCAAGTGCATGTCACGAATACAAGTTGATTTATTGATAAAGGGGAAAGGGGATGGGGAGAGTGAGAGTCTGAGTGGTGGCTGCGGCTGAGCGCATAGTGGCAGGAGGGTCCGTTGGAGTGAGTGGCTGCAGGGGCTGGGGCAACACCGGGCACAGACTGGAGCAGGGGGCAGGCAGGTACTGGCAGGTTGTTCGGGGCAGGAGAGCAGTCGTGTCGGGTCAGGCAAGTTTTCAGTCATGGAGATCAGTTGTGTAGAGAGCCAGCGAACAGGAACGTGTTGCTTCGCAGACGAACTGACACTGAATGTCTGGAGACCTGTGCCTTAAATACACACACACAAGGGAGCAGGTAACAAGAAGCAGATGACAGTGATTAAGGGCACAGAGCAGGTGAGCTTCCTGATTGGTTAGAGCGAGAGTGTGAGGGGGTGTGGCCGCCAGGCAGTGTGTGGTGGAATATTACCCAATTAGTCGAGCAGGGAGCAGACTCATGACATTGTGCACGTCCCTGTAAAAGAGGGTGGATTCACTGGATAACATATAATGAACAGTCTATAACAGAACAGCTGTAAACAATTCAGAGGTATAACAATTACCCAGGGCAGCACAGTGGCACAGTGGTTAGAGTTGCTGCCTCAGAGCTCTGCAATTGACTCTGGATTTACAGCTATATAATTGTTGGGTAAAAAGCACCAGGGGAAAAATCCTTAATCATATTAATCATGAAGCATCCATGCCCCTTCCAAGGAATTTCGTCCACTTGTTTATCTGTCATCTTAAACGATGCCTAAAAATCAGCTATCCAAGTCGGTGTTGTGATGAGCCCACGGCTCGGCAATATGTTTGGCCCAAAGAGACCATTCTAGTGTATTATGAGATTTCTTTGTGCAAAATATAGGCTTCTGCAAATGGCTGTCTTTAGCAGGGGAAACTGTGAAATTGGGAGTTAATAAATGATTATTTGCTTAACTTAGAGGCGTTTGGACTTGAATGTGATCCTTACAATCTTCCAAAGAACCAATGGTGTGTGGACATGCGGCCAGGAATCAGGTTCCCTAACATTTATATGTATCTGAGTTTGACTCCAGGACAATACACAAAGCAAAGCCTGAAGGTATACAAGTTACTGACTGCTGCTTGCATTCTGTTACCTGGAATATTTCTAACTCACATTTAAAGGAGCAATTTGTGACATATTTCACAGAAATAAACACAATCATGTTTTGATATGCAGTAATACTAATAGCTTTGGATGTATATCCAGACATAGAGAGTGGTTGCAGTTGCAGATTTGCATTTCATAAGAGTTGAATATCTGCACTCTCGGACATTAGTTTGATATACTAACTTTCTTGTTGTACTAACTCCCCTCTAACGGCATTTCACTTGACTGTATTCTTGGATCCTGACCTATTTGTACAACTATGAGGATATGTTCTTGACTGTCATAAGTCCATCCATCCATTATCTGTAACCGCTTATCCTGTGCAGGGTAATCGCAGGAGCCTATCCCAGCTGACTATGGGCAAGAGGCGGGGTACACCAGGTCATCGCAGGGCTAACATATACAGACAACCAACCATTCACACCTATGGTCAATTTAGAGCCACCAATTAGCCTAACCTGCATGTCTTTGGACTGTGGGGGAAACCGGAGCACCTGGAGTAAACCCACACAGACACGGGGAGAACATGCAAACTCCACACTGGCTTGAACCCAGGACCTTCTTGCTGTGAGGTGACAGTGCTCACCACTACACCACCGTGCCGCCTACTTTCATAAGTCATTCTTCGTAAGTCAAAGTCCTTCCCATGCCCGGACCTGGTCTTCCCAGACAGTCTCCCATCCCAGTACTAATGAGGCCCTTAAGGCCCACTGGATGGTGCTAATCTCTGTTTCTATCATCCTCAGTCTCTCACCTGTTGTATAGCTAGGGTTACAGTGGGGGGCTAGTCCTCTGGTAACCGCAAGAGTTTGACTCCCCACTCATATCTGTATTGTGGCACCTCACCAGATAGGCAGTAGATGCCATCTTTAAGATGGTCTTTGGTATGACCTGACCGCGAGTAAAACTCACAATCTCCTGTTTGAGAGATGGACACAGTAACCACTAGGCCAGCTCGCAGCCACTCTTTATAAGAGTAACTGGTAAATGCTTTAAAACAAAATGTATTGAAACTAACCAAAATGAAGCATGACATTCTGGTGTGAAATATCAATTGCCTAACCTGTTTTGACTGTATTTTATGACAGCCAGCTAGTTAATGTTAGCTAGCTAACAGTAACTACCATCAAATGTCGACTTGACAGATAAGCATGAAGTGTTTCAATGTTGTCTATCCACATCCACTGGGCTCCACCATGTTCAAACCCTAAAAGCCAAAAGAGAAGGCATAATGTTACACATACCATCCAAAGAAAATGATTTGAACATTTTCTTGCTCTCTTCTTTCACTTTTAATTCTGAAATATCTATAACCATTCCCAGTTTTTTTTTTCATGAGTAAACTTGACAACACAGGGTCATAATCTAATGTTTCTCCACATACACTCTCTTTTGCACGGCCATACATTCATGCGTCTTTGTATACATTTTAATACTGAAGGCATTTTCTGAATAAATTAGACAAAGTTCCTGGGTTCCTTCTTCAAAGACCTATAAAATGTAAATTTATGTAAACAATAAGGACAAATCAGCAGAACACAGGTAGTGTATAGACCCAACTGTACTATATTATAAACTATATGATTAAAAAGAACTTAAATTGAAATTAACATTTGGTTAAAGACTTTTGATCAAATCTCTTACCTAATATCTATGTGGTCTGATGCATGCAAACACTGCAGCTGTTTGTCATTCATTCATCCATCATCTGTAGCCACTTATCCAGTGTATGGTCACAGGCAAGCTGGAGCCTATCCCAGCAGACTATGGGCAACCTGGACAAGTCACCAGGTTATCACAGGGCTGACACATAGAAACAAACAACCATTCACACTCATTCACACCTACAGTCAATTTAGAGCCACCAGTTAACCTAACCTGCCTGTCTTTGGACTGTAGGGGAAAGTGGAGCACCCAGAGCAAACCCATGCAGACACGGGGAGAACATGCAACCTCCACACAGAAAGGCCCCCATCAGCCACTGGGCTCGAACCCAGGACCTTCTTGCTGTGAGGCGACTACACCACTGTGCCGCCCCTGTTTGCTATTCAATTGTGCATAATAATCTAAGAAGAAGAAACCTTTATTCGTCATATGCACACTTCAAGCACAGTGAAATTCATCCTCTGCATTTAACCCATCTGAAGCAGTGAACACACACACACACACAGAGCAGTGGGCAGCCACACCAAAGCGCCCGGGGAGCAGTCAGGGGTCAGGTACCCTGCTCAAGGGCACCTCAGCCCAAGGCCGCCCCATGTCAAACTAACTGCATGTCTTTGGATTGTGGGGGAAACCGGAGCACCCAGAAGAAACCCACACAGACACGGGGAGAACATGCAAACTCCACACAGAAAGGCCCTCGCCGGCTGCTGGGTTCAAACTCGGAACCTTCTTGCTGTGAGGCGACCGTGCTAACCACTACACCACTGTGCCACCAATATCCCATTTAAAAAATGATATGCTAATTGCATCCAGGTTTATAAAAAAAAAGAATATGTACAGTTTGCAGCTTAAATTTAATGTTAATTCAATTTTAATTTAAATGTTAATTAATTAATTAATTAATTAATTAATTAATTAATTAATTAATTTTTAATGTTAAGCAGGCCCTGTGATGACCTGGCGACTTGTCCAGGGTGTACCCCACCTTTCGCCCGTAGTCAGCTGGGATCAGTGGCGGCTGGTAGTCTTTCAAACAGGAGAGGCTGGTCGGTTACGATATTTCCAGATTTTAAAAGAAAAAAGAAAAAAACACATCAATTTTGCCCATACTCTTGCCTCTGATCTGGCTGATTGTTGGCAGGGTCACAAACTGTGAAATAACAGGTTCTTTTGGCCCATTAGCCTACTGTCCAATATACATGATGGTGGTGTTGGGGGTATATTTTAACATTTTATATTTTAAAATTGTGGCATGTTGTTTAAAAATTGATCATTATTGAAAGCAGCTCTTTGTCAGGAACCTCAGCAGTAACAGCAGAGTGTTCTGGAATAGGCACAAGCACTGACCTTGGGGAGCCAAACATAGAGCTGGGTGTCACACATTTCATTCAATGACACTTTCCCTATATTTTACTTATTTTGACTGAGAAATGTTTTATTGACAATTTTGATAACCCCTCACTTTTAATCCAGGTCTGTAGTGTGAAATGTTCTCGGCTGTGTTTTTGTTTAAAAATGTTTTCCAAATTGTAGCTGTGTTTAATTCATATCCAGAAAAATATATATTCCAATATAATATACTCAGCATAAACATTTTAAATAGATTCTATATTTTTGGTCCATCCATGACATATTACTAAAGTAGCCTATTTACTGTTGTTGATGTGGGTCACTTGCTGTTAGCCAATTCACTTTCTCGTACCAGGAGAGCTGAAAGGAACGAGTATTATTCCCTACCTTTTTCACCAAGTCAATTTGAGGCGTTGGTCTACCCTGCTCTTTAATTTTAATTTTTTCCTCGAAAGGAAGACTGGCAAATGGCTTTGCCAAAATTAAATCAGCAATGCTTGGCATCCGTGCGCAGCTTTCTTGCTAGCTGACTAGCCCCCTCAAGTTCAAGTTCAGTCACTCAAATAAACAGAATTTCTGGAACTAAGATAGCAAACTTGACAACACTATATTTACACTTTATTTACAATGAAAATATATACAAACTAAAAAAGCTGGTAGAAACCGTATGTAATGAATGAAATCGAAATGTAAGCTGATCTCTTACAATACACCACAGCACTTGCGAATCCGCATGGGACTGAACTGAAATTCACCGCTGCCTGTCTATATTTGAAACGAGCTGTCAATCAAAGAAAATATCTGGCCGCTTTCACCAATCACCAGTCTCCTCGCGGAAACTGCCATGTCCCTCCCATGTGAGGCTCGGAGTCCGTAGGCGGGCATTTTTGCAGTATTTGTCCAATAACCATCTTGCATTTTGAGATTGAAAAGCGCATAGCTCCCAAATGCCACTGAAGTCCACTGAGGCTGGGAGTCCGTGAGACTCCGTGGGCAGGCGTTTTCGCAGTATTTGTCCAATAACCGTCTTGCATTTTGAGATTGAAAAGCGCAGAGCTCCCAAATGCCATTGAAGTCCACTGAGGCTGGGCTGCATCGTGCTGTCACGAGGGGGAAAAACTCACGCACACAAAGTTATAACGGAATGATTTTGCACTGTAGTTGGGTTGAGCACATATATTTCTATGATTCTGGATCTGAAATAGCAATGTTATAAGGTCGGCTATAACATAAGCCTAGCGCAATTCATCCTACACGATGTTCATCATTTTTAGAGGAGGCTGAGCCTCCCTCGTTGTCTTAGAGCAATCGCCCGTGGCTGGGATAGGCTCCAGCTTGCCTGTGACCCTGTAGAACAGGATAAAGCGGCTACAGATAATGAGATGAGATGTTAAGCAGATTGCTAGCACATCCTGCCGACTGTTTTTAATTATGTAATATTAATAATAAGCCTAATGTTAGCTAGAGATCTTGGCTAACTACTACTCAAATAGTTATGGTTTTATCACTCATCATGCTTGCAGTGTCTTAAGACACACTTCGAGTGCATATTTTGAAAACTGTATTGGGCTTGAAATTGTCAGAATGGGGTTATACTTAATATTACGTCCAGATCCTCTCCCCCGAATAATTTCGGAAAATTTTCTTTCAAATATGCTTTTCCAATGGGAGTTCCTGAAGTCTGTAGCACAGACGAAACAGAAAGAATGAAAGAGAGCTCATTAAAAGTGATTCTGTTTGTCTTGGGACGTTCACTGTCAAGGCACTTTCTAAAGCGTGAGTGTTTGAACTTGTGCAAGAGACGTAATAGTCACACAGAGGGATTTCACATTAAAGCATCTTTAGAGTTCAGACAAAAGAAAAGCAGCCCCTCTGACTTTCAACCATCTCGAAAAACAGGCTACAGTCTGAAGGCAGTTATAATTCTGGAAAATAAGGCAATTACTAAAATGAACTGCTAGGAAGGACATGTATTATAGAGGGTTAGTAATATTACGACACAGATGCTTGGTAGGTGAGGATATTAATCACTGAAGGGCTGAATATGGTGAGACAGAAAATTGTGCGTGAGTAAACAGTGCTGGAGTCAATTCTATCAGAAATTTCATCAGGAACACGGGGACTTCAGACTGACCTGATTAAGTTAATAATATTAACAGCAAAAGTTAAATACCTGGATTACCTTGAGAAGAAAATGAATATTTGAACAACTTTTATGAAATATTCTAAGCTTAGTTACTTTACATTTAATTTATCTTAAACTTTGTGAACTTCATTAACATCTCTTTGATGAGGTACAGACTTTTGGTTTGTTTCCCTGGGGCAAAAAAAAGGGTTTCCCTTTCAGAGTGCGTTCCAGGGTTCAGTTCTTGTTGTTTAGCTCTGTGGTTCTTAGATATAATGGGGATTTGATTAAGATACAGAACTGTGCAAAAGTCTTTGGCACCGTATTTTTTTCATACATGCTTTGTTATAGATTTCTATTTTATGGCTTCTACATTATTGAGTCAGGCTCGGCATGGTGGTGTAATGGTTAGCACTGTGGCCTCACAGCAAGAAGGTTCTGGGTTCGAGCCCAGTGGCCAACAGGAGCCTTTCTGTGTGGAGTTTGCATGTTCTCCCCGTGTCTGCTCTGGTTTCCCCTACAGTCCAAAGACATGCAGGTTAGGTGAATTGGTGGCTCTAAATTGACCGTAGGTGTGAATGTGAGTGTGAATGGTTGTCTGTGTCTATGTGTCAGCCCTGTGATGACCTGGCGACTTGTCCAGGGTGTACCCCGCCTTTCGCCCGTAGTCAGCTGGGATAGGCTCCAGCTTGCCCGCGACCCTGCACAGGATAAGCGGTTACAGATAATGGATGGATGGATGGCATTATCAAGTTGGTACAAAAACATTTTACAGCTCCTAACGCTCATTTTCCAGCACAAAATTAAATGCTACAGATTTTTTTTAATATCTGAGCAGCATATTACATACTGTAAGAGAGCAGTTTTCAGATTAAAAAAGAAAACATAATGAAGGCTCCTGGGTTTTGCTGCAAAATGAAGATGAGTGTGACAGTCAAAGTGTCCAGAAGAACTGGGGCTGGTTCTGTAAGATGCTCAATAAAACCTACAGCTCATTTCCTTATAAAACTGCGCTTACTGTAATTGAGACTACTCTTTTTTTTTAAAGCAAAGGGTCGTCTCACACCAAACACTGACTTTGTTTCATTTATCATAGCTTACTGCAGTTTATAGTATTTTTTTTTAATTGTTGAAACATTTAGTTTCATTATTTTTAAGCCATTTTTGGTCAACAGTATTTCTTTACATGTGCCTAAGACTTTTGCACAGTACTGCATATTTAGTGTACAGAATCTCAGTTGGTAGTGAAGGTAGTAACAACTGGTGGATTAAATTATTCTAATCAAATGCTATAAATTGTGTAAGTTTTTATTCATACAATTCCACAGGTGCCATGAGCAGTGTCACCCACCACAAAGAAGAAAAGAAAAAGAAGCTGTCAGGTGTCTATTTTCAGGGATGTACAAGATTGAAGCAACCTTACAACACAAGAGAAGACCATTTAAAATGAGGTACATGACTTGTTCTTTAAATCTGAACAAGACAGAAAAGCCCTGAGAGCTCAGCTGCTTTGCTCCTGTGACAAATCTACAAATTACATGCTTGAATTTCCTCTTCTGTCTTTTGCCCTCTCTTTTCTCTTTTCACTGCAGAGTTGCCCACACAAATTTATTACATTCGGCATCTTTGAGAATGTGTCACTGATGTATAAATGATTACACACACTGCCCTAAGGTTAGAGCTGAGATATTGACACCTGTCTAGCTCGGGTTATTTACAGTATATTCTGAACCATAAATGCGTGACTTTTCTCATGGCTCAGTAATAACCATCAGGTATTTCTCCAGAGGACTGGCACATGAATCTTGCATGTGTAACGATGTGCATAATACACCAGTTGATATTCTAAATATAGTTTTATGCAGGAAAGCAACACTGGAATAAACAGTAGTAACAATATGATTTCTGTAATACCTGAAAACTTTCTGTTCTGGCTCAAAGCCACTAATTACACCATGACAAAGTCTGTACAACGACAAGGCTGTCAGACCATATTGACTATGGCACTTGTTTCCTTCTTCCTCCCCCTCTCTCCCCCAATCCGCCTGTCTTCTTAGTCCTTCACTGATAGAGAAGTCACTTCAGAAGAATCCATCTACTGAATACTAATTCAGAGTCTACCTGGGGCTTATTCACCACAGCGTATGCTCCTTTTGTTCGTGCTGTTTCAATGATCATGTATTATGCACGGGTGTCGTGGCTGGCTTGCTGGCACAAATGTGTCCCTGAGCTGGATTAAAGCTGAACAGAACCACCAAACCTACTTCCTGTGATTTATTTACTCAGTGATGATTCAGTACGTACACCAGCTGTCTGGAGGAAAGTGCCACAATTACTTTCTAGTATGGACTTGATAAGAAGAGAGTCTCCTGCCCATGGCTAACAAGCAACCTTTTTTATTTAGGAAAGAAATAGACTCTATTATCAAAAAGTCTACCAGGGCACTCAGAGGAGGTTAAGGTAGTGTGAAAAAAATAACAATGGATGTCATCTGGCTTTCACAGTTGTTAGCAATGGGATTGTGTTACTCTGATTCTGGTTGAGGATTCTGAATTATGCATCATGAGGAACTTATTAAAGCTAGACGGCCTTTTGATTTCATAAAATTGGTGAAATTTAGTTCCCTCTGAAATTTGGTCATTGTGATAGATGTTTAGTTCTGTAATATCTCACAAAATATCAGGCCATTCTGTGGCTGGGAAGTTATTTAATTTGAGGGGATTCTCTAGCAAATAATGTACATGAAATCGCTCGCTTCGCACAGTCAAGCAGACAGAGGAAGTCCATTTGCGCATGCACAGATTGCACAGATGCACCTTCTTCTTCTTCTTTTGGGTTTTACAGCAGCTGGTTTCCACAGTGTTGCATTACTGCCATCTACAGGTTTACTTTTGACCGTGCACTGACAGTTACATCATTCTGTCACTAATGGCCCTTTTCCACTACCCTTTTTCAGCTCACTTCAGCTCGCTTCAGCTCACTTCAGCCCGACACAGCTCGCGTTTCGACTACCAAAAACCAGCACGACTCAGCTCGCTTCAGCCCTGCTTAGCCCCTAAAACTCGCACCGTTTTGGAGTGGGGCTGAAGCGAGCCAAACCGTGCCGAGTGAGGCTGGGGGCGTGAGGAGACACTCCCCTGTGCACTGATTGGTGAGGAGGAGTGTCCTCACATGCCCACACACGCCCCGCGAGCGTGCTGGGATCTGTAAACACCGCAAACCCGGAAGGAGAAGAATTACGAATTACGAGAATTTCTGAAGCCTTATGTGCCTCGCCTCATCTATACGCTCTTGCCAGTATCTGTTGGCGTTGTCGGTGACAACAAGCCACAGCACCAAGACCAGCAACACTAACGACTCCATGTCCTCCATGTTTATTGTTTACTATTCGGGTCGTGAGACTACCGCTTAAAAGCTCACTGATGTCACTGTTTGCGCTGCTTAACGACATCACCTAACGTCCACCCACTTTCGCTAACTCCACCCAATGTGTCCACCCACTTCCAGCCAGCACGGTTCAGCGCGGTTGTAGTCGAAATGCAACTCCAACAGCCCCGCTCAGCCCGACTCAGCACGGCACGGCTCAGCCCGACTCAGCCGCATTTGTAGTGGAAAAGCGGCATAAATGAACAACTGATCACACTGAGGTGCTCGCTGACCACCGATATTTATTAGTTTGGTCCTGCGTTTCCTTTCCTTCACAACATAACGTCTTTTCTTCTCGCTTTCCGTTAAATGTAGTTGGTCTTTCACGTTTCATTCGCACACTCACGTCCTCCATTTTTCTCTCCTCTTTCAAATTTGTATCCCACAATGCCTTGCGCAAACGGGGAAAGCCCACCACGTGATGCATGATGTAGTATTTTGAATTGGTTCATGGTGAAGCAGGAAAAAAATAGCAGAGAATTTAGGGCCACATGGCCCTAAATTCATTAATTGTTCTATTAGGGAAAAAGGGAGGAGCGCGTGCTGATAGGAGCAGATTTCAACGGACATGTTGGTGAGGGAAACAGAGGAGATGAGGACGTGATGGGCAGATATGGTGTAAGAGAGAGAAATGTGGAAGGGCAAATGGTGGTTGATTTTTCAAAGAGGATGAATTTGGCAATAGTCAATACATATTTCGAGAAGAAAGAGCAGCACAGGGTGACGTTTAAGAGTGGAGGAAGATCTACACAGGTGGACTACATACTCTGCAGAAGGGGTAACCTGAAGGAGACTGGAGACTGTAAAGTGATGGCAGGGGAGAGTGTAGCTAGACAACATCGAGTGGTCGTGTGCAGGATGAGCTTGAAAGTGAAAAAGAGGAAGCGTGAAAAAGTGGAGCCGAAGATGAGGTGGTGGAAACTAAAAGAGGTTGAACATCAGAAGGAGTTTAGGGAAGAAATGAGATGAGCATTGAGTGGTCATGGAAGTCTGCCAGAAGATTGGAATACTACTGCTGTACTAGTAAGAGAGGCAGCAAGGAAGGTGCTAGGGTGGTCATCAGGAAGGAGGAAGGAAGACAAGGAGACATGGTGGTGGAACAAAGAAGTGCAGGAAATTATAAAAGAGAAGAGGCTAGCAAAGAAGAATTGGGATGATCAGAGAGACGAGGAAAGCAGGCGGTTATACAAAGAGACGAAACAGAAGGCAAAAAGAGCGGTAGCGAAGGCAAAAGCAGATGCATAACAGGAGTTGTACGAAAGACTGGAGACCAAAGAAGGAGAGAAAGACCTGTACAGACTAGCTAGGCAGAGAAACAGGGAAGTGAGGGATGTACAGCAGGTAAGAGTGATGAAAGATGTAAATGGAAATGTGCTGACAAACAGAGTGTATTAAGAAGGTGGAAAGAGTACTTTGAGGATTTATTAAATGAGGAGAATCCAAGAGAGAAAAGGTCAGATTCGTTGGAGACAGCAAATCAGGAAGCAGAGTTGGTTAGTAAGGATGAGGTGAAGGCAGCCATGAAAAGAATGAAGACTGGGAAAGCAATTGGACCAGATGGTCCTGATTGAGGCTTGGAGGTGTTTGGGTGAGACGGCTATGGCGTTCCTAACAAGATTTTTTTTTTTTTAGAAGAAGAAACCTTTATTATTCGTCATATGCACACTTCAAGCACAGTGAAATTCATCCTCTGCATTTAACCCATCTGAAGCAGTGAACACACGCACACACTCAAAGCAGTGGGCAGCCACACCAAAGCGCCTGGGGAGCAGTCAGGGGTCAGGTACCTTGCTCAAGGGCACCTCAGCCCAAGGCTGCCCCATGTCAACCTAACTGCATGTCTTTGGATTGTGGGGGAAACCGGAGCACCCGGAGGAATCCCACGCAGACACGGGGAGAACATGCAAACTCCACACAGAAAGGTCCTCGCCAGCCACTGGGTTCAAACCTGGAACCTTCTTGCTGTGAGGCGACAGTGCTAACCACTACACCACCGTGCCACCTTGTTTAATAAGATCCTAGAGAATGAGAAAATGCCGAATGAATGGAGAGTGTGCTAGTTCCAATATACAAGAATAAGGGAGCTGTACAGAGCTGCAGTAATTACAGAGGAATAAAATTGATGAGCCACACCATGAAGCTATGGGAAAGGGTATTGGAGGCGAGACTGAGAAGAGAGGTAGCAATCTGTGAACAGCAGTACAGGTTTATGCCAAGGAAGAGCACGTCGGATGCAAATTTTGCTTTAAGAATGTTAATGGACAAGTACAGGGAAGGCCAGAGAAAGCTACATTGTGTGTTTGTAGACCTGGAGAAGGCATACGATAGAGTGCCGAGAGATGAGTTATGGTATTGTGTGAGAAAGAGTGGAGTGAATGAGAGGTACTGTATATTAGAGTGGTGCAAGATATGTATGAGAACAGTGAAACAGCAGTGAGGTGTGCAATTGGAACAACTGAATGGTTCAAGGTGAAGGTGGGACTCCATCAAGGATCTGCTTTGAGTCCTATTTTGTTTGCCATAGTGATAGATAGCTTGACAGACAAAGTGAGGCAAGAGTCACCATGGAACATGATGTTTGCGGATGATATTGTGACATGTGGTGAAAGTAGAAAGGAGGTTGAGTTAGGTTTGGAGAGATGGAGGTATGCAATGGAACGAAGAGGAATGAAGGTGAGCAGTAGCAAAACAGAATACATGTGCATCAATGACAATGGGGATGAGAGTGTAGGGACGATGCAAGGAGTAGACGGAAAGAAAGTTGGTGAATTCAAGTACCTGGGGTCAACTGTGCAGGAAAATGGGGGCTGCGATAGTGAGGTGAGAAAGAGAGTGCAGGCAGGGTGGAGCAGTTGGAGATTTTGGGAGTCATTTGTGATAGGAAAGTCCCAGCAAAAGTGAAAGGTAAGATGTATAAGACAGTAGTGAGACCAGCTGTGATGTATGAATTGGAGACCATACCCTTAACGAAGAGACAGGAGGCAAAGTTGGAGGTGGTGGAGTTGAGGATGTTAAGGTTTGTGATGGGAGTGACAAGGTTGGACAGGATAAGGAACGAGCACATCAGAGGGACAGCACATGTGGAGAGCTTGGGAATTAAGCTAAGAGAGATGAGACTAAGATGGTATGGGCATATCCTGAGAAGAGATGTAGAGCATGTGGGAAGGAGAATGTTGAGGATGGAGCTGCCAGGCAAACGAAAACGAGGAAGGCCAAAGAGGAGATACATGGGTGTGGTGAGAGAGGACATGAAAGTGGCAGGTGTGGTAGAGAAGGATGCATGGTGAGAGAGGACATGAAAGTGGCAGGTGTGGTAGAGAAGGATGCGGAAGACAGGGAGCAATGGAGATGAAAGATCCGCTGTGGCGACCCCTAATTGGGAGCAGCCAGAAGAAGAAGAAGAAGTTCTATTAGGGAAAAAAAACCCTAATAAAATTGGAAGTCTGTGGTTCGAATTCAGTAGCTTTCGGTCCACTAAACAAAAATAATTGGGTGTCAGGGAAAATTCTTTTTATGACCTAAACTTGAAAAAACTGAAAGGCAGTCTACCTTTAATTAAATATTACATTTCATATGAAAGCATGTACAGATCCACATCTCAAGTAATCCTAGAGGAACATGAGTACCTAAATCCATGTCTATCCGATCTATTTGTTAGTATCAGCATTAGAGAAGCAAGCTAAAGCACAAACAGGATCTGTCTACATACATTCTGGTATTTCCATTAGGCCAAGAAAAAATAATTGTTTGTTTCCGGTTACCCGACCGACCGTTTAAAAAATGCCCCGACCCTAGACTTTTTTGTTAGATGTTTAAAAAAAAATGTATTTTCGCCGACCAACAATAAATTTTGAAAAAAAAAAATCTGCATTACGATTTGCATAATATTGTCGATCTGACAAGTGACTAATTCTAAAACGCATATATCGGACAAGAAACACTCATTGATTTCTCACGGCCTCAATCTGACGTCATGACCTCTTTCCAGGAAACTCCGGCTTGTGTTGTACACAACGCTAGGCATCATGGCGGCCAACAAAGTGTTCTCGATTACCGTGATCGGTTGCGACCACACGGAAGATTGTAAGACAATAAGTTCATTTTATAAGTTTTCAACTGTAAAAGAACTCTATGAACATTATCATCCTCCGCTGGACGAGTCATGCAAACAGTATACACACAGCGCCCAGGCTAACGGCAGTATCGATATCACGATGTTCTTTGTATTCATATTAAACATACAAGTTCACAACATAGTGTTCCTAATAAAGTTAAGGTTCAACATCTGTAGTTGTTATGTTTATAGTTCCTTTAAGCGTCCGAGCACTCCATATTTTATCCATGGGCTCCGAATCCTGTATTCCACAAGCTTCACTGGTTTTCTTAGGCCTGGTTCTGGATGGTTGAGTCACAGAATGACGCTTCCCCATTATGTGCCACTGTTTGTCCCACACCTAAAATTTATTTTTAAAAAAAAACCTACCTACCCGGTATTTTGTGTGATAAAAAATAAAATAAAATAAAATAAAATAAAATAAAAAGACCTACCTACCTACCCTATTTTTTTTCAAGATGTAATAGGAAACAAACAATTATTTTTTCTTGGCCTTATTGCCTTTGCCTATTACATCTGCATCAGTCCAAGAGTTTATTACAGAATCTACAGCTTTAGTGCTGGGTTACAGTGAGCATTTAATGTAAGTACCGTATTTCAGGAGAGACACTTTTTGACTTTGGGGTCTACAGAATACAGCATTGGTTTTAGACTCTGTATGCAGACTGAATATGTTTCACTGAATCCTCCACTGATATTCTGCTCTGTTTGACCTACAGCAAAATAATGGAAACACCAGAATGCGCGCAAACAGAATATGTATGACTGAATTGGAGCTGGCCCATCCTTTGTGATATCCTTTGATATCGGTTATAAAACTGGACTATCCTTAAGGAACACATCCTCCATCATAATAGTTTTGGAATTGGGCTGCTTTCATTCATCACAAGGCTGATTCTGTATTACTTCATAATTTGTTACCAAATGTGGCTGAAAATGTGGAAAACATATGTGTTTATGAAGCTATGGTCAATATTATCTGAAAGAACATTAGATTTGCAATCTATATTTTGAGGCAGTATGGTAAGCCAGTGGGTAGCCTCACAGCTCCAGGGTCTCTGATTTGAACCTGAGTACAGGTTACTGTTGGTATAGAGTTTTCCATGTTCTCCCCATATTCATGTAGGTTCTATCCATGTTGTCCAGTTTCTTTGGGATTAGCTATTCTGAATTGCCCTTAAATTGAAAAGTGTATGTACATGGTGTCATGGACGGCACAGTGGTGTAGTGGTTAGCACTGTCGCCTCATAGCAAGAAGTTTCTGGGTTTGAGCCAGACGGGGGCCTTTTGGTGTGGAGTTTGCATGTTCTCCCATTGTCTGTGTGGGTTTCCTCTGGGTGCTCCGGTTTCCCCCAAAGATATGCGGTTAAGTTAACTGGCTACTCTAAATTGTCCATAGGTGTGTGTGAATGGTTGAGAGGAGAAAACCTTTATAATAATCCAGTAAAAGGCAACAGGAAACCATGACTGTAATTCTTCCCTAAAAACTTTGATGGCTGAAGCCATCAGGCATAACACTTAAGAAGAAGTAGTACATGGTGTCCTGTGATAGAGCAGAAGATTGTGATGAATGAGGATTACTGAAGATTATGATGATAGATCTGAGTCGAATATGTTCAAAAACCATGTCATTTGTGGACACCATGTGTCTCTCATTCTGATAATATACATCGCATTTTAAAGATGTTATGTTTCAGGCAAACGTTTTACTGTTTTATATGACTGGTTCGACTTGGACATACTCGAAAATGTTTGCACTGAAGAAGAACAGTCCAAACAAAATGAAAATTTGCATGTGAGGTGAAAGTTGTGCATCTCTGTTATGTGTAAACAATTGCTTGACCATATCTCTTGCTATGCCTTGCTGACTGATTCAGCAAGGAACGCCGCATTCAGTTTTGAGTGTTTCTTGGATACTCTGAATGACGATGTTTCTATGCCAATTTACTGAACATGCAACCTTCTTTTATTTTTATTATAGTTAAAACAAGAAGACAGAGTCATCTATATCCCTATATATGTACCTATGTACCAACTATATACCAAGTTTCAAGATATTATTTGTCACATTTTTCAAGTTCTGCTGCAGGAAACCAACCCTACCTCTTTCCACTGACCTCAGCAGCCCATGGCATAAACCCACCGGCCCTTTGAGCCAGGTGAGCTAAAAATGTAAAAGTCTCATATCTCTTCTTATCAAAAGGCACATATGAATATATTACTTAATCAACACATATACATACCAACTTTCAAGACCATACCACTCATAGTTTTCAAGTTCTGCTCTGGAAACAAAACCTACCCCTAAGACTAACCTGAGAGACTAAGTCTGAAATTGTTTCCATGGAAACATGAAAAATTAAAATTTCTCAAATTTCTTAGTCTGAAAAGCCACATCTACATCACCTTGCTAACATGTATACCAAGTTTCAAATCCGTATCATGAATAGTTTTGGATATATGCTCCGGAAACGAACATTGCTTTTAGAAACTAAGTCAAAATCTATTTTTTATGTAAAAATTTGAATTTTTTTTTTCAAAAATCCAAAATAGCAAAAGGCACCGGTTCACATATTGCTTGATATGTATACAAAGTTTCATGAAGATCTCTTCAGTAGTTTTAAAGATATTGCCCGGAAACAAAAACATGACCGGATGGACAGACAGACGGACGGACGGACGGACAGATGGACAGACAGACGGAACCCATTTCTATATCCCCCGCCAAACTCATTTGGGCAGGGGATAATAATTAACAGCATACCAGTACATGATCCCACTTTCTAACAAGGAGAATATTTGAGAGTTATGTATCAATAGTGTTTGACTTCATACTATCTAACTCAACTGTGTCAACCTCTTACAAGCAGAGATAGGACATGCTGGAAATTTGGGACTATTTTCATGCCCTAAGGACACAGGAAATGGTGAGCTATTCTTATAATGCACCAAATGATAAGTCTAAAAGCAGAAAGCTTGTCCTTTTTGAAGCATGTGCACTTCCTGCAGCACTGTATGTTCCTCTCATGAAGCAGCTAAGGTGAAAATGATGCAGCTTAAGGATAAAATGTTCTATTATTTATATGACAAATCTACCAAACTCTCAGGTTTTGTGAATAACTACATGATTAGTCTCAGTGCAGGCTTTGAGGGATTGTAAATACTGATTGGATTAGTTCAATTTAAACTCTTCCCTAGTGTGTAAAACTGGCTTAAGGCTTTCATGCCTTAACTGGGTTAAGGCATGAAATTTTCCAGGTTTTATGCCCAGGTGTGTGGTTTCGAACATGTGACTTGGTGTGTGTGTGGGGGGGGGGGGGGGGGGGATGGTTGTAGTGTTGTGCAGTATTTACAAGCAGCATGAAGGCACACTGCCAAAGGCTATCATGCCTGTTAGGCATTGTGTGGTGGAAGTAAAGACACTGCAGACCATCTGTAGCCAGAACCATTGACTAATTTCCCATTTATTTGCAAATATTAAAATGCCTATCTATATATTGCATTTGTTTTTGATGATGTTTTCATAAGGCACAGCTGAAATGAGACTTCATGAACAAGAACTTGAAGACATCTTTGAAATACATATGTTGTTTTCACATATGCCGCTTTTCCACTACAAACGCGGCTGAGTCGGGCTGAGCCGTGCCGTGCTGAGTCGGGCTGAGCGGGGCTGTTGGAGTTGCATTTCGACTACAACCGCGCTGAACCGTGCTGGCTGGAAGTGGGTGGACACATTGGGTGGAGTTAGCGAAAGTGGATGGACGTCAGGTGATGTCGTTAAGCAGCGCAAACAGTGACATCAGTGAGCTTTTAAGCGGTAGTCTCACGACCCGAATAGTAAACAATAAACATGGAGGACATGGAGTCGTTAGTGTTGCTGGTCTTGGTGCTGTGGCTTGTTGTCACCGACAACGCCAACAGATACTGGCAAGAGCGTATAGATGAGGCGAGGCGTATAAGGCTTCAGAAATTCTCGTAATTCGTAATTCTTCTCCTTCCGGGTTTGCGGTGTTTACAGATCCCAGCGCGCTCGCGGGGCGTGTGTGGGCATGTGAGGACACTCCTCCTCACCAATCAGTGCACAGGGGAGTGTCTGCTCACGCCCCCAGCCTCACTCGGCACGGTTTGGCTCGCTTCAGCCCCACTCCAAAACGGTGCGAGTTTTAGGGGCTAAGCAGGGCTGAAGCGAGCTGAGTCGTGCTGGTTTTTGGTAGTCGAAACGCGAGCCGTGTCGGGCTGAAGTGAGCTGAAGCGAGCTGAAGTGAGCTGAAAAAGGGTAGTGGAAAAGGGCCAATATTTCTATTTTTCCCTTTTAGACTGGTACCAAAATCCAGAATTGTGACACCCAAAGGCATTTTTGAGACAAAGTCGTCAAACAGTCTTATTTTGTCAATTTGGGTGTGCCGAATTCAAATCTGCAATATGCCGAGCTCTATCTGACCTCTGTTGACCTCTAGAGGTCATTGAACTTTGGGCCTGTAAACGTCTCAGCTGAACCCAGTTTCTCAGCTTTCTAAGGAATGAAATGTACTAAAATGATTAAAGGAACAGTCCACTGTACTTCCATAATGAAATATGTTCTTCTTCAGGAGTGAAGGTATCAATGCGCTGTCAAAGCGCGCAGAAGGTGTCAGTACGCCTGTCATTATAGTGCGGACTTTCCATAGCATAGAAAATCGCCACATTTCAATTTGTGTAACTGAACTTTGTTTCATGTCACTGGTCATATAAACCTATGTAAACAGGAAAAACGTGGAAGAGTTTGGTCGCATCTAACTACAGCCCCAGAAAATACCATTGGCCATGCTGAGCCTAGCTACATTGCTAACAGGAGTAACAGTGCGTCTGACTGACTGGGAGGTTGCGCAAAGCTCGGAGAGGTACGGATCAGCTCGTCTCAATTCAGAGAAGAACATATTTCATTATGGAAGTACGGTGGACTGTTCCTTTAATGAAGTTAGCAAATGGCCTTGTTTGTTAAATGTTTGGGTGCTGAATTCATTTTTCATTTGTAAAACGACATATGACCTCGGATAACCTCAAGGTCATTAAACTTGGCCTATAGGCCTATGCATTTAACGGCATTTTTAAACTGACTTTACTCCCCCAAAAAGAATATGAACAGACAAAAAACAAATAGAAAGGAACAAATACAACATTAAATGCCAGTCCATGTACATGTGACTTACTTTTCACAATGTAATGCAATGTTATGTAAGGTGATCGCCTAGGCATTCTCATTGTGAAAAGTAAGTCACATGTACATGGACTGGCATTTAATGTTGTATTTGTTCCTTTCTATTTGTTTTTTGTCTGTTCATATTCTTTTTGGGGAGTAAAGTCAGTTTAAAAATGCCGTTAAATGCATAGGCCTATAGGCTAAGTTTAATGACCTTGAGGTTATCAGAGGTCATATGTCGTTTTACAAATGAAAAATGAATTAAGCACCCAAACATTTAACAAACAAGGCCATTTGCTAACTTCATTAATCATTTTAGTACATTTCATTCCTTAGAAAGCTGAGAAACTGGGTTCAGCTGAGATGTTTACAGGCCCATAGTTCAATGACCTCTAGAGGTCAACAGAGGTCAGATAGAGCTCGGCATATTGCAGATTTGAATTCGGCACACCCAAATTGACAAAATAAGACTGTTTGCCGACTTTGTCTCAAAAATGCCTTTAACTCCTTAAATAAGCACTTTTTTGAATTTTGGTACCAGTCTATTTGTTTTCATAGTTTTTGTATTCCTGGATAATCATCCCTTTGGGATATGTTGCAGAGGCATGGACTAACGTTTCTACTAACAGCCTACAAATTGTCTATATGCCGACAATCCTGATTCCAAAAATGTTGGGATGCTGTGCAAAACATAAATAGAAACAGAATACAATGATTTGCAAACCCTTTTTGATTTAATATTTAAACTGATACTTAATACTGATACTGTAAATATACACTCGTTCTGAATCTGATGCCATGGGCAGTGTAGTGGTTAGCACTGTTGCCTCACAACAAGAAGGTCCTGGGTTCAAGCCCAGTGGCCGACAGGGGCCTTTCTGTGTGGAGTTTGCATGTTCTCCCTGTGTCTGCGGGGGTTTCCTCCAGGTGCTCCGGTTTCCCCCACAGTCCAAAGAATGCAGGTTAGGCGAACTGGTGGCTCTAAATTGACCATAGGTGTGAATGTAAGTGTGAATTGTTGTTTGTCTCTATGTGTCAGCCCTGTGATGGCCTGGTGCCTTGTCCAGGGTGTACCCCACCTCTCACCCATAATCAGTTGGGATAGGCTCCAGCTTGCCCGTGACCCTGCACAGGATAAGCAGTTACGGAAGATGGATGGATGAATTTGATGCCTGCAACACATGCCAAAAAAATTTGAGACAGGGTGGACTAGGAAAGTTGTGGAATTCTCAAAAATACCTGTTTGGAACATTCTACAGGCAAATTGGTTAATTTGTAATTGGAAAGGCTCAGTTGTTCACAAGGAAGGATGAGGCAAGGTTCATCACTTTGTGAAAAATGTTGTGGGCAAATAGTCTAACAGTTTAAGAACATTTCTCAGTGTACAACTGCAAGGAATTTAGGGATTTCACCATCAACAATCCATAATATCATCAAAAGATTCAGAGAATCCAGAGAAATCTCTGCATGTAAGAGGCAAAGCCAAAAACCAACGTTGACTGCTAGTGACCTTCGACCCCTCAGGTGGCATGGCATTAAAAACTGAAATGATTGTATAAAGGACATGGGTTCAGGAACACTTTGGAAACCCATTGTTGGTAAATACTATTCATCCCTGCACCAACAAATGCAAAGCAAAAGCCAAATATCAACAACATCCAGAAACACCACCAAATTCTTTGGGCCTGACCTCATCTGAGATGAATTGAAACAAAGTGGAAAAGTGTGCTGTGGTCTGACTTCTGCATAGAGGTTTTGGTACAACTTATGCTGCCATCCAGATGAAATCTTTTTTAGGAACATCCCTGCTTATTCCAGCAAGACAATGCCAAGCCACATGCTACAACTGCATGGCTGTGTAGTAAAATAGTGGAGGGGTTAAACTGGCCTGCCTACCTCCCATTGAAAATGTGTGGTGCATTATGAAGTGCAACACACAACAGTGGTGACCGCGAACTATTGAGCAACTGAAGTCGTATATCAAGCAAGAATGGGAAGGAATTTCAACAATTAATGTCCTCAGATCCCACGTGCTTGCTGAAAGGAAAAGGTGATGTAACACAGTGGTAAACATGCCCCTGTTCCAAATTTTGGGGAATGGTTTGCAGGCATCAAATTCAGAAAAAGAGTGTATATTTACACAAAACAAGAAAGTTTATCAGTTTGAACATTAAATATCTTGTCTTTGTACTGAATTGAATATAGGTCGTGAAGGTTTTGCAAATCATTGCCTTATGTTTTCATTACTGTTTTACACAGTGTCCCAATTTTTGTGGAGTCAGGGTTGTATATTGACCCTGTCAGCCTGTAATCAAAACTAATCATTAATGAAATATATATAGCAGATTATTCTTTCCATGTTGGGTAGAAGGTGGCAAGACTCCCCTTGAACCAAGCTTAATTTACTTCCTGACCGATAGGGTTTCATCTAATCTCCTAGTTAAACACATTGATTGAGTGGCTATGCTCTGGCTAATGCTTGATTTTTTAAACTGGATGACTGCATTCCAAATATTTATTCTCCCAGATCATGTTACTTACACACACACAAAAAAAAAACCACTAGATAGATAGATAGATAGATAGATAGATAGATAGATAGATAGATAGATAGATAGATAGTGGTGCTTGAAAGTTTGTGAACCCTTTAGAATTTTCTATATTTCTGCATAAATATGACCTAAAACATCATCAGACTTTCACACAAGTCCTAAAAGCAGATAAAGAGAACCCAGTTAAACAAATGAGGCAAAAATATTATACTTGTTCATTTATTTATTGAGAAAAATAATCCAATATTACATATCTGTGAGTGGCAAAAGTATGTGAACCTTTGCTTTCAGAATCTGGTGCGACCCCCTTGTGCAGCAATAACTGCAACTAAACATTTGCGGTAACTGTTGATCAGTCCTGCACACCGGCTTGGAGGAATTTTAGCCCATTCCTCCATACAGAACAGCTTCAACTCTGGGATGTTGGTGGGTTTCCTCACATGAACTGCTCACTTCAGGTCCTTCCACAACATTTCGATTGGATTAAGGTCAGGACTTTGACTTGGCCATTCCAAAACATTAACTTTTTTCTTCTTTAACAATTCTTTGGTAGAACGACTTGTGTGCTTAGGGTCATTGTCTTGCTGCATGACCCACCTTCACTTGAGATTCAGTTCATGGACAGATGTCCTGACATTTTCCTTTAGAATTTGCTGGTATAATTCAGAATTCATTGTTCCATCAATGATGGCAAGCCGTCCTGGCCCAGATGCAGCAAAACAGGCCCAAACCATGATACTACCACCACCATGTTTCACAGATGGGATAAGGTTCTTATGCTGGAACGCAGTGTTTTCTTTTCTTCAAACATAATGCTTCTCATTTCAATCAAAAAGTTCTATTTTGGTCTCATCTGTCCACAAAACATTTTTCCAATAGCCTTCTGGCTTGTCCATATGATCTTTAGCAAACTGCAGACAAGCAGCAATGTTCTTTTTGAAAAGCAGTGGCTTTCTCCTTGCAACCCTGCCATGCACACCATTGTTGTTCAGTGTTCTCCTGATGGTGGACTCATGAACATTAACATTAGCCAATGTGAGAGATGCCTTCAGTTGCTTAGAAGTTACCCTGGGGTCCTTTGTGACCTCGCTGACTATTACACGCCTTGCTCTTGGAGTGATCTTTGTTGGTCGACCACTCCTGGGGAGGGTACCAATGGTCTTGAATTTCCTCCATTTGTACATGTGGCAGTGGAGGCGTGGTCAAGCATTGGCCTGTGACCGGAGGGCAGAGTCAGGGATGGTAAGTGGCAGAATCACTGCACCTGAGGTTAATTAATGTGTTTGTGTGTCTTCCCCAGTGACCGTGCCCTATTTAAGGAGAGAGAGCGAGAGCAGAGGGAGCTCTCTCCCCAACCAGACGACTGATGTGTGTGCGTGTGTCTGAGTGTCTGGGAGAGTGGTGTAATGCTGAAAAGTGTAACAATAAAAAGAGTTTTCTGAACTCAGTGCTGGCCTGCCGTCCTTCTGTGCTCCACCCACCCATACGAACTGTCACAGTGGTGCTGAAACCCGGGATGAGCACAGAAGAGAACAGCCCCATGGAGTCCTCCCCCTTCGCAGACCTGATCCACGCCCTCACCACGGCCCAACAGAGCCAGCACCAGGCGCTGCTCGCCCTCCGAAAGGAGCAAGAACAACGGTTCGAGGCCCTGGTGCTGGCACAACAGGAAGATCGTCGGGCGTTCCAACACCTCCTCGCGTCGGCGAGGTCCACCAACTACACCGCCGCGGGCCCTTCCCCCCTCACCCTAATGAAGATGGGCCCGCAGGATGACCCCGAGGGCTTCCTCACACTTTTTGAGCAGGTAGCAGAGACCTCGGGGTCGCCAGTGGAACAGCGTGCGGCGCACCTCCTCCCCCTGCTAACTGGAGAGGCGCAGCTGGCCACGCTACAGCTCCCCGCCGACCGCCGGCTGGCCTATGCGGACCTTCGCCGGGCCGCCCTCCAGCGTGTGGGGCGCACCCCCAAGCAACAACGCCAGTGCTTCCGCGCTTTGCGCTTGGAGGAAGTCGGCCGACTGTTCGCGTTTGGCCAGCAACTCCGGGACGCCTGCTGGCAGGGGTTGAGGGCCGACAACCGCAACACTGAGGGACTCATCGACCAGGTGGTACTGGAGCAGTTCGTCGCGCGTTTACCAGCAGGAACCGCAGAGTGGGTCCAGTGCCACTGCCCGGCATCGCTGGATCAGGCAATCGAGCTGGCGGAGGACCATTTGGCGGCTGTCCTGATGGCAGGACAGCAGACAACCTCATCTCTCCTCTCCTCTCTCTCTCTCTCTCTCTCTCCCCCTCCTCCTGTGTCTCCTCCTCGCCCCATTCCCTCACCGCGGAGGCGGGGGCCGGCGCCACCTCAGCCAGCCCGCCACACCCGTGGTGCCCTCCCATTTCTCCCTTCTGTGTCTGTCTCCCCCCCTTCCAGGTGAGTGAGCCCCAGAGCACTAGTGCAGAGAGGAAGCCCAGGCCGGTTTGCTGGCGCTGCGGGGAGCCGGGCCACCTCCAACAGCAGTGCTAGATGATGGAGGTGGGCGCGGTGGTTCGGATCCCCGACGCGCCAGGAGCCGCCCTCGATCGGGCTGGAGTGTATCGCATACTGGTGAGTATCCAAGGGGATACATATCAGGCGTTGGTGGATTCTGGTTGTAATCAGATCTCAATCCACCAAAGCCTGGTGCAAGATGAGGCATTGGGGGGAGCACAATTGGTGAAGGTGTTGTGTGTGCACAGGGATGTTCACAACTACCCTCTAGTGTCAGTCCACATTCTTTTTCGAGGGGAAAAATTTATAGTGAAGGCGGCGGTTAATCCTCGCCTTACCCACTCGATAATTTTGGGGATTGATTGGCCGGGATTTGGGGAGTTAATGAGTCATCTAGTGAAGAGTGGGTCCTGCCATAGTTTAACAGGGGGAGGTCCCGGTGTCGCTTTGGTGGGGGCAGCCGTCACAGAGCCGTCTACATCATCTCCGCGTCAGAGTGAGGAGCCGCCGGCTCCTCCTCTCTCTATTGGGGAATCCCTCGCGGATTTTCCATTAGAGCAGTCGTGAGACGAGACTCTGCGGCATGCGTTTGACCAAGTGAGAGTAATCGATGGTCAAACACTCCAGCCAAATGCCACCTTGTCCTTCCCCTACTTTGCGATTATGAAGGATAGATTATACCGAGTGACCCAGGACACTCAAACTAAAGAGCGAGTCATGCAGCTTTTGATTCTGAAGAGCCGCCGGGAATTGGTATTCCCGGCGGCTCACTTTAATCCCATGGCTGGACACTTAGGGCAGGATAAAACACTAGCCCGAATAATGACCCGGTTCTACTGGCCAGGGATTCGCGGCGATGTCCATAGGTGGTGTACGGCGTGCCGCAAATGCCAGTTAGTAAATCCAGCGGCCATTCCAAAAGCGCCTTTGCGCCCTCTGCCGTTAATCGAGACCCCGTTCGAAAGAATTGGGATGGATCTCGTCGGGCCATTAGATCGGTCAGCACGAGGGTACCGCTTTATATTAGTTCTGGTGGACTATGCAACGCGATACCCGGAAGCAGTGCCTCTTCACAATATCTCAGCACGTAGTATTGCAGAGGCACTCTTCCGCGTTATCTCCCGAGTTGGAATCCCGAAAGAGATTCTGACTGACCAAGGCACCTCGTTTATGTCACATACACTGAACGAACTGTATGGGTTGTTGGGTATTAAGCCGATCCGCACCAGCGTGTATCACCCACAAATGGACGGTTTAGTTGAACGGTTCAGTCGCACCCTCAAAAATATAATTAAAAAATTCGTAAGTGAGGACGCACATAATTGGGATAAATGGCTCGAACCCTTGCTATTTGCAGTGCGAGAGGTCCCCCAAGCCTCCACGGGGTTCTCCCCGTTTGAATTGTTATACGGGCGTAAGCCACGCGGCATTCTAGATGTGCTGCAGGAAAATTGGGAGGAGGGACCTTCACCAAGTAAAAATGAAATCCAATATGTTATTGACCTGCACGCAAAACTCCACACACTCACACACTTAACTCAGGAGAATTTGCGGCAGGCCCAAGAACGACAAACCCGCCTGTACGACAAGGGCACACGCCTTAGGGAGTTTGCACCGGGAGATAAAGTACTCGTACTATTGCCCACATCGAGCTCCAAATTGGTCGCCAAGTGGCAAGGACCCTTTGAGGTCACACGGCGAGTCGGGGACGTTGACTATGAGGTGAGGCGAACGGATAGGGGTGGGGCGCTACAGATTTACCACCTCAATCTGCTCAAACTCTGGAACAAGGAGGTCCCCGTGGCGTTGGTGTCGGTGGTTCCAGAGAAGGCGGAGCTGGGGCCGGAGGTTCAAAAGGGAACATTGGCATCACGTACCTCTCGAAGTCCCCTGTGGAGACCACCTCTCCCCGACCCAACTCGCAGAGGTCGCCCAGTTGCAGACCGAGTTTTCGGACATGTTCTCGCCCCTGCCCGGCCGCACCAACCTCATAGAGCACCACATTGAGACGCCCCCGGGGGTGGTAGTGCGTAGCCGCCCTTACAGGTTACCCGAGCACAAGAAAAAATTGGTTCGGGAAGAACTTGAGGCCATGCTCGAAATGGGCATTGTCGAGGAGTCCCACAGTGACTGGAGCAGCCCGGTGGTCTTGGTACCCAAGGCCGATGGGTCGGTCCGGTTCTGTGTAGACTATAGAAAAGTCAACGCATTGTCTAAATTCGACGCATACCCAATGCCTCGTATTGATGAGTTGCTCGATCAGCTAGGCACGGCTCGTTTTTACTCGACACTGGATTTAACAAAGGGTTATTGGCAGATCCCCTTGACTCCATTATCCCGAGAAAAAATGGCCTTTTCCACACCGTTCGGCTTACACCAATTTGTCACACTTCCTTTTGGGCTGTTTGGGGTGCCCGCTACGTTTCAGCGGCTGATGGATAGGGTCCTCCGCCCCCACGCCACCTATGTGGCCACCTACCTCGATGACATTATTATCTATAGTAATGACTGGCCGAGGCACCTCCAACATCTGAGGGCTGTCCTTAGGTCGCTGAGGCGAGCGGGTCTCACAGCCAACCCGAAGAAGTGTGCGATTGGGCCGGTGGAAGTACGGTATCTGGGCTTCCACTTGGGCAACGGGCAGGTGCGTCCCCAAATTAACAAGACAGCAGCAATTGCGGCCTGCCCGAGGCCTAAGACCAAAAAGGGGATGAGACAGTTCCTGGGGCTGGCTGGCTATTATTGTAGGTTTATACCTAATTATTCGGACGTCATCAGCCCGCTGACTGATCTGACTAAAAAGGGGGCACCAGATCTGGTCCAGTGGACTGAGCAATGCCAGCGGGCTTTTTCTGAGGTAAAGGCTGCACTGTGTGGGGGGGCCACTTTTACACTCCCCTGACTTTTCTCTCCCCTTTTTATTACAGACAGATGCGTCGGACAGGAGGCTGGGGGCTGTTTTGTCCCAGGAGGTGGAGGGGGAGGATCGCCCAGTACTGTATATCAGTAGGAAGCTGTCGGTGCATGAGGGGCGCTACAGCACCATTGAAAAAGAGTGCCTGGTGATCAAGTGGGCGGTCCTCGCCCTCCGTTACTACCTGCTGGGATGCCCTTTCACCCTCTGTTCGGACCACGCGCCCCTCCAGTGGCTCCACCGCATGAAGGATGCCAACGCGCGGATCACCCATTGGTATCTGGCACTCCAACCCTTTAACTTCAAGGTGATCCACAGGCCGGGGGCACAGATGGTCATGGCGGACTTCCTCTCCCGTCAAGGGGGGGGGAGTCGGCTGCAGGCTGGACAGCCGCCCAGCCTGAGTCGGGCAGTGGGGGTATGGTCAAGCATCGGCCTGTGACCGGAGGGTAGAGTCAGGGAAGGTAAGTGGCAGAATCACTGCACCTGAGGTTAATTAATGTGTTTGTGTGTCTTCCCCAGTGACCGCGCCCTATTTAGGGAGAGAGAGCGAGAGCAGATGGAGCTCTCTCCCCAACCAGACGACTGATGTGTGTGCGTGTGTCTGAGTGTCTGGGAGAGTGGTGTAACGCTGAAAAGTCTCATCTCATCTCATTATCTCTAGCCGCTTTATCCTTCTACAGGGTCGCAAGCAAGCTGGAGCCTATCCCAGCTGACTACGGGCGAAAGGCGGGGTACACCCTGGACAAGTTGCCAGGTCATCACAGAGCTGACACATAGACACAGACAACCATTCACACTCACATTCACACCTACGGTCAATTTAGAGTCGCCAGTTAACCTAACCTGCATGTCTTTGGACTGTGGGGGAAACCGGAGCACCCGGAGGAAACCCACGTGGACACGGGGAGAACATGCAAACTCCACACAGAAAGGCCCTCACCGGCCCCGGAGCTCGAACCCGGACCTTCTTGCTGTGAGGCGACAGCGCTAACCACTACACCACCGTGCCGCCCACGCTGAAAAGTGTAACAATAAATAGAGTTTTGTGAACTCAGTGCTGGCCTGCCGTCCTTCTGTGCTCCACCCACCCATATGAACTGTCACAGTACACAATCCTTCTGACTATGGATTGGTGGAGTCCAAACTCTTTAGAGATGGTTTTGTAAACTTTTCCAGACTGATGAGCATCAACAATGCTTTTTCTGAGGTCCTCAGAAATCTCCTTTTTTATGCCATGATACACTTCCACAAACATGTGTTGTGAAGATCAGACTTTGATAGATCCCTGTTCTTTAAATAAAACAGGGTGCCCACTCACACCTGATTGTCATCCCATTGATGGAAAGCACCAGACTCTAATTTCACCTTCAAATGAACTGCTAATCCTAGAGGTTCACATACTTTTGCCACTCACAGATATGTAATATTGGATCATTTTCCTCAATAAATAAATGACCAAGTATAATATTTTTGTCTCATTTGTTTAACTGGGTTCTCGCAGAAATATAGAAGATTCTAAAGAGATAGGGCGGCACGGTGGCGTAGTGGTTAGCTCTGTTACCTCACAGCAAGATGGTCCTGGGTTTGAGCCCAGCACCTGACAGGGCCTTTCTGTCTGGAATTTGTACCGTATGTTCTCCCCATGTCTTTGTGGGTTTCTTCCAGGTGCTCTGGTGTCCCCCAAAGACATGCAAGTTAGGCTAATTGCTGGCTCTTAAATTGACTGTAGGTGTGAGAGTGAATGGTTGTTTGTCTCTATGTGTCAGCCCTGTGATGACCTGACAACATGTCCAGGGTGTACCCCGCCTCTCTCCCATAGTCAGCTGGGATAGGCTCCAGCTTACCTGCGACCCTACACTGGATAAGTGGCTACAGATATATATATATATATATATATATATATATATATATATATATATATATATATAAAAACCCACCTGTATTTTACAGACTAGCGAGCATTGACTTTATCAACTATCACGTATGGTTCTTCTTAGGTTTATTATGTGATTGTGAAGCAATCACATATTGCTCTTAATAAGTTTTTATTATTATTATTATTATTATTATTTCCTCAATTTTCTGACCGTTTCCTTCACCCACAGTTTGAGATATTGACCCCAAACCAATTTTTACTTGTCTGTCTTATGCCTGAGAAGTGTGCTTCTACACAGCTAATTGATTGTTCTGGTCTTTTTTTTTTTCAATATCTCATCTCATCTCATTATGTCTAGCCGCTTTATCCTGTTCTACAGGGTCGCAGGCAAGCTGGAGCCTATCCCAGCTGACTACAGGCGAAAGGCGGGGTACACCCTGGACAAGTCGCCAGGTTATCGCAGGGCTGACATAGAGACACAGACAACCATTCACACTCACATTCACGGTCAGTTTGGAGCCACCAATTAGCCTAACCTGCATGTCTTTGGACTGTGGGGGAAACCGGAGCACCCGGAGGAAACCCACGCGGACATGGGGAGAACATGCAAACTCCGCACAGAAAGGCCCTCGTCGGCCATGGGGCTCGAACCCAGACCTTCTTGCTGTGAGGCGACAGCGCTAACCACTACACCACGCCTACCAGAAATTCGGAAGGGGAAAAGGGACAATCTAGCCCAGGGTGAAATGTAACATTAGGCATGTAATAGATTATAAGTGTAGAATTGACATGTGTTTATCTGTGTTTGTGATTCTGAAGATTTGCCATTGCAACCCACTCAGCTTCTGCAGGAAATGCACAATCTAGTCCACTTTAGACTATGTATAATATTATATTTTTATATTATATTTTATAATAAAATGTATATTTTTATATTATTTTTAACACTGACTGATTAATATTTTAATAGGAGAGTGTGTTGTCTGCCTGTGTGTGCCAGAATGTCAATGGGTCATTGGTTTTAGAGAATCGATTGCTCATCCAGCTGGTGGTAGAAAAGTCAATTCCTTCTTTCATAAGACGAAGTGTTAGCATCCATATAATTGCATAGCTGATGGTATGCAGTGGCTGAGTGTTGCAATGGCACAATTACATTTGCATTTTGTTTTGGAAATGCATTGCTAATTAGCTTTGCTATCTAGCCAGCTAAATTAGCCAATCTGTTAAATTCGCCAACATTTTAGCAAGCTAGCTGGACAAAAACATCAAGGTGAAAGACAAGATGAAGAAAAAAGTGTACAATTTTAATGTGCTAATGAAGTCATTCCAAAATGACCCCACACATCATTTGGAACAAACATAATTTTGTTAGATTTCATATGAAGAAACTTGTGAGAAAAGCTACGGCCACTACGGATAATATAAATTATTTTCACTTTTCCTTTCTTCCCCTGTTCTTTTTGTCTGTCTATTAATAGCCTGTACAGTACACAACAGGTGTGCTTGGCTTGGACTAATGGTCTAAAATTAAATCTCTAACAGTGGATGATGACTTATGGTTGCTAACCAGCATGAATCATTCCTGTGACATGTCTGCTCAGCAAGACCTCAGAAATGGCACTGTATTGATTTTTTGTTTCAGTTGTCTGTGGTGCTTAAGGTCCTCCCATTATCCATCATGTAACTCAGCCCCAGTGCCTACAAATAAAACAACAGACTGTCCTTGTGGAACAAATGTCACGCAAATTGACAGCAATGACAATGCTAAGTTCACAAGCTGTACTCCGTGAATTTTTGTAGCTCAGAAAACACATCAACACACTTGAATACATAGCCTGCCATTTGTATAGATGATTAGCACTTTAACTGCTTGAGTGATGTATTTTTGTAAAGAATTAGTCTGACAAAAACAGTCATTAGTCTTGATTGTGTAAAAGCTACTCGTAGTGAATTTCTAGTGTGCCCGTAGGGTTAATGTTGATGCACAGAGTGCCATCTATACCAGGGACGGCAGTCTCATTTGGAGCTGAGTACCACAAAATACAGGGCCTCACCAATACATCCAGTCACTTGCCATAAATAATACAGTAAGTGCCTTGTTCATTTTATAAGGTTTATTCAGATTGGTATCAGTGACTAGTCTATTAATGTGACTAAAATACATGATGTAGGTTCATAATAATAATTTGTTGTAATACTGTAACATTATAAACAAATTAACTGCTATACCCATTGCTGACATTTGCGAGCTTTCACACCAGCACCACTCATCTCTCGACTAGAGCTAAAAATAGTCTGTTGCTTTTTCAGAGCTGTAATTAGCTCATTAACCAGGTCTGTCCATAGCTGTCCATTGTACTGTACATATTTTTTGTTTCATAATGCCTTCAAATATTGCAGTCTTTGGGCACAACCAATTGCTGGGTACAAATGAATTCATAACAATTTCCTGGCTTTCTGGTTTGTTTCCGACCAAAAACATGACATTGTCCATTTCTTCTGGAGCACTCAGCATTCAGAAATCCACTGTAGGTTTCACTGACATACACATTTTTGCACAAGCCTACTCTGTACATTTACATTAAGCTAAATGCATTGCTGGGAAACGATGCCAAATAATGCCAAGGAAGGACCTCTAGAGGATGAATTTGTAATTGCATCTGGGTATCAGAAAATGTTAGAAGAGGACAACTGGGAGATAAATCAGGAAATGTAATGAGATATTTTCCTGTATTTCGCTCATCATACCACACCATCAGATGTGCTGTTTGGCCCATGGGATGTAAAGTGGCTTCACATGCAGTACCAGTGAAAAGTTTGGACCCACCTTCTAGTTCAATGTTTTTTATTTATTTTTATTAATTAAAAGACACGTCATATCTTAACATAATGATGGACTGTTGTTTCTCTTTACTTAACTGAGAGGTTCTTAACATAATATGGATTATACAGTTGTTGAACAGGATTAATTTTTGTATTTTTGCTATTTTTTATTATTTACTATCAGCCCTGCGATGATCTGGTGACTTGTCCAGGGTGTACCCCGTCTCTCACCCATAGTCAGTTGGGATAGGCTCCAGCTTGACCACGACCCTGCACAGATTAAGCGGTTACGGATAATGGATGGATGGATATTATTTACTATTTACTGTTTGATGGTCTCAAAAGGTAAACTGTGGCTACTGTGAAGTATCTAAAATATGGAACATTTTGTTTGCTTTAACATTTTTTTTGTTTACCACATAATTCCATATATGTTCCATGTGTTATTTCATAGTTTTGATGTTTTCAATATTGTTCTACAATGTAGAAAATAGTCACAATACAGAAAAACCTGTGACTGATGTGTACAAACTTATGACTGGTACTGTACATTGGGAGAGGTTTCTTTTTTTTCCAACTTGTTTAAGATTTCTAATAAAACAAATCACTACCACATGGTACATTTCTGAAATCCGCAAGGTGTTCACTATTCTCACGTGAAGGAAAACTGATTATATCATATTCTAATGAAGCATGTCTTAGTATTTTGTCTTAATTGACTGAAAAGCATTTTTAATGTGTTTGGGAATTTGGGACACAGAGGCTACTTTATATTCATTGGCTTAGATCTTTACTTTTATTCTCAATTACATTGCTCTAACATTCACATCACAATATCCTAATAATGCATGAACATGTTAGACTTGGTAGAAATGAAATGCATATTAAGATTTTGTACAAAGTGGCATTCCGTAATTCACTTCTTACAGCAATAACAGTAATAAAGGGGTTTAGAAAATATTTTTAAAAATTGTATTCAAAAATTAGCATAATTCAAAACAAGTTCAACCCTATTTTCAAAAAAAATTGCGACACTGTGTAAATTCTAAATAAAAACATAATTTGGCGGCACAGGGGTGTAGTGGTTAGCGCGGTCACCTCACAGCAAGAAGGTCCAGGTTCGAGCCCCGTGGCCGGCGAGGGCCGTTCTGTGCGGAGTTTGCATGGTGTCCGTGTGGGTTTCCTCTGGGTGCTCCGGTTTCCCCCACAGTCCAAAGACATGCAGGTTAGGTTAACTGGTGACTCTAAATTGACCGTAGGTGTGAATGTGAGTGTGAATGGTTGCCTGTGTCTATGTGTCAGTCCTGTGATGACCTGGCGACTTGTCCAGGGTGTACCCCGCCTTTCGCCCGTAGTCAGCTGGGATAGGCTCCAGCTTGCCTGCGACCCTGTAGAACAGGATAAAGCGGCTAGAGATAATAAGATGAGATGTATCAAATATTGAAATTGAGAAATGTTATTGTTTTTTGAAAAATATGTGCTCATTTTGAATTTAATGTCAGCAACATATTTCAAAAAAGTTGGGAAAGGGGCAACAAAAGACTGGAAAAGTTATGTAATGCTAAAGAAATTAATTATGTTAATTGGCAATAGGTCAGTAACATGATTTGGTATATAAAGAGCATCCCAGAGAGGCTGAGTCTCCCAGAAGTAAAGATGGGGACGGGTTACTGCTCTGTGAAAGACTGCATGGGCAAACAGTGCAACAATTTAAGAATAACATTCCTCAGTGTAAAATTGCAAAGAATTTGGGGATCACATCATCTACGGTACATAATATCATTAAAAGATTCAGAGAATCTGGAGAAATCTCTGTATGCAAGAGACAAGGCTGAAAACTGACATTGGATGCCTGTGATCTTCAGGCCCTCAGGTGGCACTGCATTAAAAGCAGACACGTGTCTGTAGTGGAAATCACTGTATGGCAGAGCATTTTTTAAGGATTTTCCACTAGGAGACCAACTGGTCTGGGCAATACAATCACAGGCCCCAGAGTCCATGCGGCTGCACCGCTGCGGCATATTCTCATCTCATCTCATTATCTCTAGCTGCTTTATCCTTCTACAGGGTCGCAGGCAAGCTGGAGCCTATCCCAGCTGACTATGGGCGAAAGGTGGGGTACACCCTGGACAAGTCGCCAGGTCATCACAGGGCTGACACATAGACACAGACAACCATTCACACTCACATTCACACCTACGGTCAATTTTAGAGTCACCAGTTAACCTAACCTGCATGTCTTTGGACTGTGGGGGAAACCGGAGCACCCGGAGGAAACCCACGCGGACACGGGGAGAACATGCAAACTCCACACAGAAAGGCCCTCACCGGCCACGGGGCTCGAACCCGGACCTTCTTGCTGTGAGGCGACAGCGCTAACCACTACACCACCGTGCCGCCCCGCGGCATATTCTGTGATGCAAAATGGTTCACCAGTCACCATACAAACAAACACATTACAGTGACTACACAGCTATCAAGAGCAATTACCAAGCACAAATGTTATGTCAAAGACACTCAAAGTTACACAGTAATGACATCGGATTCTGACATCAGCCATCTCAGTAACCAAATTTTAGTTTTGTTTTTCTTAACCAACATGATCTTGTGTGTATATCTTATAACATAGATCTTCGTTTTCCTTGTTAAATGTATACTTACATGGTACTTGGTTAATTAATTGCAACTGATTGAACCAAATGATAAGACATAACTTGGTTTAAAATTTGGTCTCCCAGTGAAGCTGGTTTGGCATTGACTAGGAGACCAAATCTGGCCACTGGGAGACCATTTGGTCTCCCAGTAACTATGTTAAAAAATGCTCTGCTGTATGGGCTCAAGAACACTTCAGAAAACCATCGCCTGTGAAAACAGTCCATTACTGCATCCACAAATGCAAGTTAAAACCAGATATAAACAATATCCAGAAACGTTGCCACCCAAGCTCTTTTACGATGGACTGAGGCGAAGTGGAAAATTGTCCCAAGGCCTGATGAATCAAAAGTAGAAATTATTTTTGGAAATCATGGACACCACATCCTCCAGGCTAAAGAGGAGAGGGACCATCCGGCTTGTTATGAGTGTATAGTTTAAAAGCTAGTATCTGTGATGGTATGAGGGTGTATTAGTGCACATGACATGGGTAGCTTGTACATCTGGGAAGGCATCATTAATGCTGAATGATTTATACACGTTTCAGAGCGACATGCTGCCATCCAGACAAAATCTTTTTCAGGGAAGGCCTTCCTTCTTTCAGCAAGACGATGCCAAACCGCTTTCTGCACATATTAAAACTGCATGGCTCCATAGTAAAAGAGTCCGGGTGCTAAACTGGCCTGCAGTCTAGACTTGTCTCCCATTTAAAACATTTGGAGCATTATGAAGCACAAAATATGACAAAGGAAACCCTGAACTGCTAAGCAACTCAAATTGTATATCAGGCAAGAATGGGACAATGTTTCTCTTTCAAAACTACAGCAACTGTTCTCCTCAGTTCCCAAATGGTTACTGAGTATTGATAAAAGTAGAGTAGAGATGGTGGGACACAGTGATGAACATGCTCAAATTCAATATGAGCATATACTTTTCAAAAGAACAATAAAAAGAAATATCATTTTTCAGTTTCAGCATTTAATATGTTGTCTTTGTACTATTTTCAATAAAATATAGGGTTTGCATGATTTGCAAATCATCGCATTCTGTTTTTATTTACAGTTTACACAGCATCCCAACTCTTTTGGAATTGAGGTTGTAAAATTCACAGAAAAAAATCAACAACAACAACAAAAAACCACCACCACTCAAAGGTACATAACATTCTATAATTAATTTTTTGGAGTAGCATCATAACACAGGATTAAAACAATATCAACAGCAATCTCTACAATTATATGAACATAGTACATGAAGTAAAAATCTCTGCATCAGGTAAATTCAGGTAATGTGGGACACCTAAGCTTCAACGTGTTTATTTTCTGTTCCAACAAAATCTAGTCAACGGGACTTATACGATAGGTTTAGCGTCTCTCTCTCTCTCTCTCTCTCTCTCTCTCTCTCTCTCACACACACACACAGACGTCATATTTTGTAGCTGTTCATCATGTAGAAATGTAAGAGTCAGTCAGCTACAGTGGTGCTTGAAAGTTTGTGAACCCTTTAGAATTTTCTATATTTCTGCATAAATATGACCTAAAACATCATCAGATTTTCACACAAGTCTTAAAAGTAGATAAAGAGAACCCAGTTAAACAAATGAGACAAAAATATTATACTTGGTCATTTATTTATTGAGGAAAATGATCCAATGTTACATATCTATGAGTGGCAAAAGTATATGAACCTCTAGGATTAGCAGTTAATTTGAAGGTGAAATTAGAGTCAGGTGTTTTCAATCAATGGGATGACAATCAGGTGTGAGTGAGCACCCTGTTTTATTTAAAGAACAGGGATCTATCAAAGTCTGATCTTCACAACACATGTTTGTGGAAGTGTATCATGGCATAAACAAAGGAGATTTCTGAGGACCTCAGAAAAAGCATTGTTGATGCTCATCAGGCTGGAAAAGGTTACAAAACCATCTCTAAAGAGTTTGGACTCCACCAATCCACAGTCAGACAGATTATGTACAAATGGAGGAAATTCAAGACCATTGTTACCCTCGCCAGGAGTGGTCGACCAACAAAGACCACTCCAAGAGCAAGTCGTGTAATAATCGGCAAGGTCACAAAGGACCCCAGGGTAACTTCTAAGCAACTGAAGGCCTCTCTCACATTGGCTAATGAGTCCACCATCAGGAGAACACTGAACAACAATGGTGTGCATGGCAGGGTTGCAAGGAGAAAGCCACTGCTCTCCAAGAAGAACATTGCTGCTCGTCTGCAGTTTGCTAAAGATTACATGGACAAGCCAGAAGGCTATTGGAAAAATGTTTTGTGGATAGATGAGACCAAAATAGAACTTTTTGGTTTAAATGAGAATGTTATGTTTGGAGAAAGGAAAATACTGCATTCCGGCACAATAACCTTATTCCATCTGTGAAACATGGTGGTGGTAGTATTATGGTTTAGGCCTGTTTTGCTGCATCTGAGCCAGGACGGCTTGCCATCATTGATGGAACAATGAATTCTGAATTATACCAGCGAATTCTAAAGGAAAATGTCAGGACATCTGTCCATGAACTGAATCTCAAGAGAAGGTGGGCCATGCAGCAAGACAATGACCCTGAGCACATAAGTCGTTCTACCAAAGAATGGTTAAAGAAGAATAAAGTTAATGTTTTGGAATGGCCAAGTCAAAGTCCTGACCTTAATCCAATTGAAATGTTGTGGAAGGACCTGAAGCGAGCAGTTCATGTGAGGAAACCCACCAACATCCCAGAGTTGAAGCTGTTCTGTACGGAGGAATGGACTAAAATTCCTCCAAGCCGGTGTGCAGGACTGATCGACAGTTACCGGAAACATTTAGTTGCAGTTATTGCTGGGCAAGGGAGTCACACCAGATACTGAAAGCAAAGGTTCACATACTTTTGCCACTCACAGATATGTAATATTGGATCATTTTCCTCAATAAATAAATGACCAAGTATAATATTTGTCTCATTTGTTTAACTGGGTTCTCTTGATCTACTTTTAGGACTTGTGTGAAAATCTGATGATGTTTTAGGTCATATTTATGCAGAAATATAGAAAATTCTAAAGGTTTCACAAATTTTCAAGCACCACTGTAAACTATGACCTATAATCAATTACAGAATACAATGGCACCACAGTGACCATGAAAGAAACGGCAAAAGTAGAGAGTAGTTTTCCTGATATTTTCTTTATTTAGGATATTTCTTTATGAAGAAATCCAGGTGCTGGTCATATAATTAGAATATCATGAAAAAGTTGATTTATTTCAGTAATTCCATTCAAAAAGTGAAACTTGTATATTATATTCATTCATTAGACACAGACTGATATATTTCAAGTGTTTATTTCTTTTATTTTTGATGATTATAACTGACAACTAATGAAAACCCCAAATTCAGTATCTCAGAAAATTAGAATATTGTGAAAAGGTTCAATATTGAAGACACCTGGTGCTACACTCTAATCAGCTAATTAACTCAAAACACCTGCAAAGGCCTTTAAATGGTCTCTCAGACCCCGTCCACACGTAGCCGGGTATCTGCTAAATCGAAGATATTTTTCTACGTTTTGGCCTGTCATCCACATGAAAACACATCAAAAATGAATATTTAAAAAAACTCCGGGCAAAGTGAAGATTTTTGAAAACTCCGTGTATGCCTTTTCGTGTAGACAGAGATAACCATAGTTTTGCGTTTTAGAACGTCACAATCTGCGCCAAAAAAAATGACAACAAATCTGCCCTGATGTCAAACGTGCGACCTTTGTTTACTGCAGAAGCCAGATTAAGCACGGACAAAGAGTAATGGATCGGAGTAGTGCCTTGAAAGCGTTAATTATTGTGCAGGTACTATTTACATGTTTAATTTTAGAAGCCCAACTACTGCTCCAAAAACAGGGTCAATATGTCCACATATTTGCTTTGACAAGATTCCCAATCAATGTTTTATTGCGTCTTTTGAAGTTTATACTCCAAAATTGTGTTTAGAAGCAATTCTGTGTCCGAGTCTGTCCAGACGAACGAGCTTGGCGCCATGTTTTATGTTTAGGCAGAAGTGACGCCAACAGAGGGCTATTCTGATGTGATTAGGGGGTAGGATTTGGGGAAATAATGCCATCTACAGGTTTGGAATGCTTATGAATGTGATTGAAAACGCAGATGTTCGATTATGTGTGGAAGGGATTTTTTTCGAAGACGAGGTGGTGTGAATAAAACATTTTTATAAACGGAGGGGGGGAAATGTTCGGTTTTAAAAATATCCAGCTACGTGTGTACATGGCCTCAGTCTCGTTCTGTAGGTGACACAATCATGGGGAAGACTGCTGACTTGACAGTTTTCCAAAAGACGACCATTGACACCTCGCACAAGGAGGGCAAGGCACAAAAGGTCATTGCTAAAGAGGCTGGCTGTTCACAGAGCTCTGTGTCCAAGCACATTAATAGAGAGGCGAAGGGAAGGAAAAGTTGTGGTAGAAAAAAGTGTACAAGCAATAGGGATAAGCGCACCCTGGAGAGGATTGTGAAACAAAACCCATTCAAAAATGTGGGGGAGATTCACAAAGAGTGGACTGCAGCTGGAGTCAGTGCTTCAAGAACCACCACGCACAGACGTATGCAAGACACGGGTTTCAGCTGTCGCGTTCCTTGTGTCAAGCCACTCTTGAACAAGAGACAGCGTCAGAAGCGTCTCGCCTGGGCTAAAGACAAAAAGGACTGGACTGCTGCTGAGTGGTCCAAAGTTATGTTCTCTGATGAAAGTAAATTTTGCATTTCCTTTGGAAATCAAGGTCCCAGAGTCTGGAGGAAGAGTGAAGAGGCACAGAATCCACGTTGCTTGAGGTTCAGTGTAAAGTTTCCACAGTCAGTGATGGTTTGGGGTGCCATGTCATCTGCTGGTGTTGGTCCACTGTGTTTTCTGAGGTCCAAGCTCAACGCAGCCGTCTACCAGGAAGTTTTAGAGCACTTCATGCTTCCTGCTGCTGACCAACTTTATGGAGATGCAGATTTCATTTTCCAACAGGACTTGGCACCTGCACACAGTGCCAAAGCTACCAGTACCTGGTTTAAGGACCATGGTATGCCTGTTCTTAATTGGCCAGCAAACTCGCCTGACCTCAACCACATAGAAAATCTATGGGGTATTGTGAAGAGGAAGATTCGATACGCCAGACCCAACAATGCAGAAGAGCTGAAGGCCACTATCAGAGCAACCTGGGCTCTCATAAGACCTGAGCAGTGCCACAGACTGATCGACTCCATGCCACGCCTCATTGCTGCAGTAATTCAGGCAAAAGGAGCCCCAACTAAGTATTGAGTGCTGTACATGCTCATACTTTTCATGTTCATACTTTTCAGTGTGCCAACATTTCTAAAAATCCTTTTTTTTTTGTATTGGTCTTAAGTAATATTCTAATTTTCTGAGATACTGAATTTGGGATTTTCATTAGTTGTCAGTTATAATCATCAAAATTAAAAGAAATAAACATTTGAAATATATCAGTCTGTGTGTAATGAATGAATATAATATACAAGTTTCACTTTTTGAATGGAATTACTGAAATAAATCAACTTTTTCATGATATTCTAATTATATGACCAGCACCTGTATATATTATGACTCTTTTATGTTTATATGAATGAATGAATGACATTTCTGTTTTCTTATTCATCTTTCTGTCCTTGTCTTTAAAATATTGGTGATACTGAGCTTGGAATGCATAAAGTAAGGTGATTTAGGCCTTTTTTTTTTTTTTTAAAAGCTTAATAAAAGTGTCCCAGATTACAAAGTGACCTGTCCCAGATGATCAAATTCATGCAGCATTTTTTTTTTTACCCACTGTCTCTTCAAGGTATGACATCTACATTCTTTCAAATGGTGTGGTTAGAAAGCATCTTCAGAGTGACAGAAAGCTATAATGTGTTGATCGAATTTTTGTTCGACAGATATCAGATGAAGTTGCAGAGATCAAAATTGCAAAAAATTACCTGAATTCACCCTACCCAGTCTACCTTATACCTATGCTTATGAAGATGCTTCATAAAAACATTTAATGCACATATAATCCATGTATGCATCATTTAATTGTAGTTTCCTGCATCCATTGTATATTCTTTCATTTTTCCTCTCTGTATTATTGCATTTTAAAATCATGCCTATTAGCCTGAACCATGCTGTCCCATTTTTGGTTATTTTTTATAATTCAATTAAAATATTAATTTTACTTTATATACAGATTTGAAATGCACATGCTTATAATGATACAGTAGTGCGTCATGTGCATATATGTCCCAAAATAACTGAATTCATCCTCTGTTTTTCAGTCCTGGTCTATACCATCATTAGACAGTTGTTTGTCATTAGCCAATGTTTGTGAAAAAACAAAAAAACAAACAAAAAAAAACCCCTAACCTCAGTCTTCCTACAAAACAAAACCTCCTAAGTGTACAGCACTAATGGACATCCGTGTCCTCAGTCATTAGCAAGCTGTAAGCCGTAACAAAAATGTAGGGTCAGGAAAATCTCCGGCCATTAGGAAATAAATATGTTGCAAGCTCTCATTTAGTCTTCTGCAGATAGCTGGCAGTATGATCACGGCACTATGTGGAAATGAGGTGGCTGGGTTTTGACCTGGCTCTCCTTTGGGCTGAAAACACCATTAGCAATCTATGTGTGACCTGCTACCACTCACATGCTTTCACACACCCTGTACACTAATAGCCACAGCAGCATCCAATCAATGGCAAAATTAAAGGCCACGCTAATGAAAGCTGAAGCTGTGCTAGAAAACACACCCCTATCATTCTGTGAGTGCTGTAAGGTAACATCCTCTCCCTTATCTCATGTCCTCTTTCATATTTGTTTCTTTTTTTCTGGAAGCAAACGTCCTGATGTTATAAGTAGTCATAGTGTGTGGTGCACACTAATTCATTGCCACTCTTTATAAGAAAAACAGAGATATAATTCCAGATGAACAAAGGAAAAAGATAATAGTGAGAAGGAGCACAGCATGATTAAGTACTGTTAGGGTTGACAGCTTTGTGTGTGGAAATGAGCCCAGATGTTTAGATGAATTATTCACTTCATCCTTTGGCACACACTTACCAGGTGTCTTTGATAGAATCTGCCAGGTGCTGGCCAGAAAGAGAGCATTATAAATATTATCCTCGTGAGGATAATGCACAATAAATCCACAATAAATGCTTTGGTGCTTGTAACGATGCCGCACTATTTTATATACACCATAAACAAGATGCAAAATTATCTTAAAAGGGTTAACAACCAGGGCATCAGGATATTTAAACAATTCTTCAGTATAACCTCTCTATTATAAATGGAAACTTTTTTCATTTTTTATGATTACTTCTATGAATAAGAAATGAATCTGATGAACATGAAGAAAAACACAGAAAAATATCCATAACAGATTATAGCTCTGGGTGGCACGGTGGTGTAGTGGTTAGCACTGTCGCCTCACAGCAAGAAGGTCCGGGTTTGAGCCCCGTGGCCGGCGAGGGCCTTTCTGTGTGGAGTTTGCATGTTCTCCCCGTGTCCGCGTGGGTTTCCTCCGGGTGCTCCGGTTTCCCCCACAGTCCAAAGACATGCAGGTTAGGCTAACTGGTGACTCTAAATTGACCATAGGTGTGAATGGTTGTCTGTGTCTATGTGTCAGCCCTGTGATGACCTGGCGACTTGTCCAGGGTGTACCCCGCCTTTCACCCGTAGTCAGCTGGGATAGGCTCCAGCTTGCCTGCGACCCTGTAGAACAGGATAAAGTGGCTAGAGATAATGAGATGAGATGAGTGGCATTGTTGTATTATTGCCACAACATTTATAAAACCTAATGCCTCTGAAACAACCTACTGGATTTACGAAATGAACGCATGCTGTGCCATCGTGGTGGTTTAACTTTAAGCTAGCTAGTCAGTGAATATCCACCTGACATGCTAGCAAACTCTTTTCAACTTGAAATCATATTGGGTCACTAACGTTACAAGAAAAGAAAGATTTCTACATTCTGTTTATTTAGCAAGATTATGCTAAAACATATTTCTGAAAGGACTTCAGATAAGTTAATGTTGTACATGTTGGCGTAACTGTTTTTACATGCTAACAGTGTCCAAGCTAACTAGTTATGTGTTAACGTTAGCCGTGGACAAGGCAATGGCAACTTGGTGGGCAAATCCATAGAAAGTCATTTGACTAACCAGACTGCATAGCTATTGCAATGTTATCGCTAACTTTAAAAGCACATAAAACTTCACTGCAAGCTTTCTCTTGGAATAAAACGTTTACAGACCTCAATATGCTTCCGCAGGTTGGATGGCGAGTTTTTGTAGGCTGTGATGTGGTTTGTTTTAGGCAAACAAAGCAAACATTTGAAATTAAATGAATCTTTATTCCTTTCATAAAACTGTAACATGGGTTCTAGCTATAGCCATGGGTGTGCGCATTCCCCAGAAGAACCGCTTCCTTCCATTCTGCCATCAACTGATCGTGTTAAATAATGCTGCAGAGAAATCATTTAACTTAATTTTATACAATCTATGAACGTGACATGACCCTAGTGATTACTGATAGGCTGTCTCAGTGTCACCTGTGAAAAAAAACAATCAAGTTTTAGAAAAGAAAAAAACATCCACTTTCAAAGCTGCTTCATAGTAATGAGTAACGAGGACCTTGATAGAAATGTAGCGGAGTGAAAAGTACCATATTTGCCTTTCAAATGTAGTGAAGTTAAAGTCATCTCATCTCATTATCTCTAGCCGCTTTATCCTGTCCTACAGGGTCGCAGGCAAGCTGGTGCCTATCCCAGCTGACTACGGGCAAAAGGTGGGGTACACCCTGGACAAGTCGCCAGGTCATCACAGGGCTGACACATAGACACAGACAACCATTCACACTCACATTCACACCTACGGTCAATTTAGAGTCACCAGTTAACCTAACCTGCATGTCTTTGGACTGTGGGGGAAAACGGAGCACCCGGAGAAAACCCACGCAGACACGGGGAGAACATGCAAACTCCGCACAGAAAGGCCCTCGCCGGCCCCGGGGATCGAACCCGGACCCTCTTGCTGTGAGGCAACAGCACTAACCACTACACCACCATGCCGCCCCAAGTTAAAGTCATAAGTTTAAAAAAAAATCATACTCAAGTAAAGTACAGATACTCAAAAAGTGTACTTAAGTACCATACTCAAGTAAATGTACTTCGTTACTGTCCACCTCTGCACATTACCATTAATAGTTATACATCAAAAAGGAAACGATGGTGCATGCGTTCTTTATATTTACACATTGAAAGATGCGTTTATGAATCACTGTGTAAGATCCTACCACTGCAGCCACTCTGCACTAATGATTGGACTGGGATTGTCCGGCACACTGCAGCTTATTAAAGGAAATGCAGTTGAAAATGTGCATTGTAAAAAAAAAAATTCTCGGATGACCCCATCTGCATCTCAGATTGAGAACCTAGGCATTACTATGCATCAGGAAGCTCTGTAGGGATCTTCAACACCAAAGAGCTTGATCTGGGAATCCTACTGTCTCACAAAAGTAAAAGAGAGTCTGAAAGACTTGCTGTCAAAGGAATATGAAGGAGTGATGATGGATTTTTAAAAAGGTGTCAGTATTTGTCAGAGACCTGTCAGCCACAGAGACCTCAGTTTCCCAACTCCATGAAGAACACACTGTAACCTTTACACAGACTGATGTTAGGATAAGATAAAATAAAAGATCAAGCATACTTTATTGTCCCTAAGGGGGAAATGCATCTTGGGCTCCAGTCACTGCATCGCACACCTACAGTAGCTCGCACACTACATGAAAACAACACATAAGTGGAACATGTTGTTCTGGTTGTTCCTGAATCATCCCCTGACTGTGTCCTCTCACATTCTCACTGCTTGTCTAAGTGCACTCAGAGCACATAGAGTTTTCTGATCATTTATACCTTCTGGAAAATGTCAGAATACCTGCAACTGCTTTCAGACTGGTGAAACTGCCTAACAAGTAGTCGTGACAGGCACACACAGTGATTAGTCACAGATCTGCTGTCACAAATCCCCCAAAATTGTCAGCGACAGGATAATCTCAGCTAAAATTGTGTAGTGTGCACACAGCATGAAGACAGGCATGTAAATCCCTCCACCCTCCACCAGCGAAGCCCTGTTTATTTACGGTCTGATGGGAGTTAATTGCTGGTACGTCAAGTCTGTGTTTTAATGGGCTGGATGCTGGAACCCTCAAAGGAGTATGAACACAGAAAACAGGCAGTGTGCCATGAGTGGAGCACATTAGACACCAGGAATACAGGCCAAAACACCACTAATGAGCAGGGAGAGCCAATCCCCCACACACACACTGTGCAACTGAGCTGTTTTATTTGCAATGAAAGGGCTTCTTGGTTTGTTCAGACAGTCACTATGATGTGGAATTGCCTGTCTGGTTTTGTGTCAGCAAACTGCATTGTCAAGCTTAGTAGCTTATGAGACCTCAGTCTGTGCCATAATATGGCCACCTAGGCCTGTATACAGTATTTATATTTCTTACTGTAGTTGGGTGTGTGTGTGTGTGTGTGTGTGTGTGTGTGTGTGTGTGTGTGTGTGTGTGTGTGTCACAAAGCAGCTTTACAGGGCTCAATAATATAGATATTGATGGGTGACTGAGCAAGCCAGAGGTGAACGTGCCAAGGAAAAAACTAATCAAATAAACAGTTCAGATGAACAACCTCTATTGCTCATGACATGTGAATTTAACATTAATAGCAACATTACTTCATACTAAATGAGATTGAGAGTCTATCACACTTAGCATATGCTGTAGGCTACTGTCTAGAGTAAATTCACTAGACATTAAACAGGATTGACAGGTTTCATCAAATTTCCAGTCTACCTACATTTCAAACCCAACAAAATATTAGCATAAAAAATCTTGGGTATTGGAAAAGGGAGGTATTTTCTTCTGTTCCTCAGCCTTTCTCAGCATGTGAAATATTTGTTTTTCATGCATTTCTGATATACAGACATGAATCTGTATTAATCCTCTTTTTATTGTTGTAGTGAAGACAATCTAAACCAAGACCAAGTCATGACAATGAGCAAAGAGTATCGAGACAAAGACAAGACCAAGACTTTGAGGGGTTGAGATTAAGCCAAGACCAAGACCAAGGCAGAACGAGACCGAGTCAAGACTAGGACCAGACCAGTGTGTGTGAAGGGGGGAGGGGTGACATCCATTAACAGGAAGAAAATTTTCAAATTAGCAATGAGTCATGTTATTGGTCGCATTTGAAACAGGATATTTTTTAATCCAATCACAGTAATGTTAGCAAATAAGTCAGACAAGGCACAGGCAATTGATGATATCCATGCAGTTGTGGTCTTGACCAGTCTTAAAATAAAATCCGGAGTCTTCTATGTCTGAGACCAAGACAGGACTAAGTAAAAATGCCATTGATTCCAAGACGAGACCAAGACCTTCAAAAAGTGGTTTTGAGACCGGTCTCAAGTACTACAATGCTCGAGGAAAAATGCCTTCAAAAATAATGAAATTAAACATTTTACCAAGGATTTGTTTTTACATTTTGTTGAACAGAAATACTATATATAAGGAGCAGTAAACAGTAATAAACGAAACAAAATGTGACTACACTGCTTTTTAAAGAATTAATAGCCTTAGGTGCAAAAATGTTTTACAGCTTTAAATGGAAATGAGCTGTAAGTTTTACTGAGCTTTATTACTGAGCCTCTTCCAGAATCAGCCACAGTTCTTCTGGAGACTTTGACTGTCACATTTTCTTCTTTTTTTCAGCAAAACCAACCTATTAGTTGTCTCAAAAGTGATTTCTTACATAATATGCTGCTTTCTTTATTGACATACAAATATTTTTCTGGAGCACTTATTTTTTGTACTGACTCAGTAATGCACAAGCTCTAAAATGAACATCTATTACAGGAGTTAAAAAACAAAAACTTTTGCACAGTACTGTGAATACAACACATCGCAGATATCCAAACACACTCACAACAGCTGGGCTGAAAGAAATGCTCAAATATAGAATCTACAGTAAGGCGATTAAAACAGGGTAATATCTCATCTCATCTCATTATCTGTAGCCGCTTTATCCTGTTCTACAGGGTCGCAGGCAAGCTGGAGCCTATCCCAGCTGACTACGGGCGAAAGGCGGGGTACACCCTGGACAAGTCGCCAGGTCATCACAGGGCTGACACATAGACACAGACAACCATTCACACTCACATTCACACCTACGGTCAATTTAGAGTCACCAGTTAACCTAACCTGCATGTCTTTGGACTGTGGGGGAAACCGAAGCACCTGGAGGAAACCCACGCGGACACGGGGAGAACATGCAAACTCCACACAGAAAGGCCCTCGCCGGCCACAGGGCTCGAACCCAGGACCTTCTTGCTGTGAGGCGACAGCGCTAACCACTACACCACCGTGCCGCCTAAAACAGGGTAATATACAATATAAAATACAAGGGGGAATGAAACAGAATGAGCATACACTCAGCAAAATAATGGTATGGGTAATTAGCCAAAAAATGTAAGTTTAATATGTAAACATTTGGTTAGTCTCATCCACATAGTGTCTGAATAACCAAGAGAAATTCCAAATGTGTTGCAACCTTCCCGAGTCTCCCCTCCAATATACAGTAAGGGGGAATTAAACAGAATTCATGTAGGTACGCTTGAAAAAATAATGCACTAAAGTGTAAAGTGATTAAATGGCAAATAAAAAAGGTATCCAATGTTAATTATATGTTGTTTTGATTTGACACTATATGCAGTATAAGAGTTCACCAGAGTTAATTCTACATTGTAAAAATTGTAGAATTAGGCCCGGCGCTAGAGCTCAGTGGTCTCAGTACTCTTTTCGACAACTTCCCATAACAACTCGGAATTGCGTGACATCTACAGCACACATGGGACCACTGGCTGAAGAAGGCGAGGAAAGGGGGACAACCTGGAGTATATTTTAAAATAGGAATGCACTTTCCCTCTGTAATAAGCATAAACATGTCTGAAAGCAATTTCTTTAGTCTAGTCCATTTATTTCGAATGGTGAACAGAACTGTATACACTCATTGGTCATATTAATAGGAACACCTGCATGCACGGCCAGCACAGTGGTGTAGTGGTTAGCACTGTCACCTCACAGCAAGAAGGTCCGGGTTCGAGCCCCGTGGCCGGTGAGGGCCTTTCTGTGCGGAGTTTGCATGTTCTCCCCGTGTCTGCGTGGGTTTCCTCCGGGTGCTCCGGTTTCCCCCACAGTCCAAAGACATGCAGGTTAGGTTAGCTGGTGACTCTAAATTGACCGTAGGTGTGAATGTGAGTGTGAATGGTTGTCTGTGTTTATGTGTCAGCCCTGTGATGATCTGGCGACTTGTCCAGGGTGTACCCCGCCTCTCGCCCGTAGTCAGCTGGGATAGGCTCCAGCTTGCCTGCGACCCTGTAGAACAGGATAAAGCAGCTAGAGATAATGAGATGAGATGAGATCTGCACGCGCAGTGTGCGATTGTTACACTCATTCTTACAACATGATGACATAGTGGCTACAGCCTCTATATGAGGTAGTAGCCACAATAACAATGTAGTAACAGGTGTTTAGCATGTATAGTAACAGTATAAGTAAAATGTAATAATTGTAATAACAGTATAATTGAAATAGCAATGTCATAATCTCATCATAATCATGACTACTGGCACCCCGTGTTAACAAAAACGCATGTGTTCCTATTATTGGCATCCCTTTTTTTAACGCTTTGTACAACCTACCTTTTTCATATGCTTCATATCATTGTCCTCCTGGAAGATCCAACAACAACCTAGTTTTAGTTTCATGGCAGCTAGATTTTGATTTAAAATGTCTTAATATTTCATAGAGTCCATGATGCCATGCACCCTAACAAGGTTTCCAGGGCCTTTGCAGGAAAAAACAGCCAAAAAACATCACAGAACTTCAACCATATTTACAGTTGGAATCGGGTTCTTTTCATGATGGCCATCCTTCTTTTTACACCAAACCCACATTGACTGTTTATTGCCAAAAAGTTCTGTTTTTGTTACATCAGACCATAGAACACAGTTACAGTCAAAGTTGTAGTAGTATTTTGCAAACTTCAGGTGCTTTCATTTGTGGTTAACTGACAGAAAAGACTTTTTTTCTGGCAGACCTTCCAAATAATCTGTTGGCATGGAGGTGTTGTCTAATGGTGGTTTTGGAGACTTGGAAACTCTAAGATTCTACTTTTTCTTGTAATTCACCAACAGTGATCTTAGAGTTTTTTCCCCTCTCTTAACATCCTCCTCACCATATGTGGGGGCAAAATAAACTTGGATCCTCTTACAGGCAAGTTTGTTACAGTTACAGTTGGTGTCCACATTTTTTTAAAATTATTATTATTGCCCGAACAGTAGAAATGGACATTTTTGGGCTCTTCGCTATTTTTTATAACCATTCCCTGACTTACGAAGGTCAAAACACTGCTGCCTCAATTGGTTTGTGTGTTCCCTTATCTTTCCCATGTTGTTGGATGACTAAAGGGATTTGGCCTCTCTGTCACCTCATTTGTTCCCCAGTTAATCAGGAAGTCATGGATTACGTCTTGGAAGTTCCTCTACACTCCAGTTAACTCAAAAATGTATAATTTAGATGGGAAACATGCTTCAGTTACATTGTGTTCACTATCGTTTCCAGGGTCACCAATAATAGTGACACAAGTGTTTTTGTTGAAAATAATTATTTATTGATGAGGGATTTGTTTTTCTCTGAATAAATTATTTCAGTTAAAGGTTGGATTTTTCTCATGTTTTCAGTGTGAGATAAAACTATTTCAGCAAAAGGGTTTTTTTCTAACCCTTTTTACTAATCTAAAAGGGGTGCAATAATCGTGGAGGGTGCTGTAAGTCTTAATTGAAGGGAGCAGTAAATGATAAGTTTTAATGATGTTATTTCTGCACATGGTGTATCACATTTAATCACAGGAACTGGCAGCAGGACAGAAGTGACGATCTGTTTCATCAGAAGACTGATGGAAAGCAGAAGGCAGATGAGTGATGCACCTTTATTACAGACACAAGGACACTCTGACTTGTGCCAAAGATTTGAACAAGTATCTAGTATTAATCTGTACCTTTTGCTTTTTTCAGATTATAAAGCTGCACCACTGACCTATGAGTGTGAACTGTAAATTTCCATCTGGTTTTTTTTTCTGTACTTGTAAACGATGCCTAAAGTAACCTTAAAATGCTACAAATAAGAGTGCAGAAAATTGAAGAAAGGGAATTTTTCAGGTTATGGATCGCTTTTTGCTTTTTAATTAACAATGCATGGCATGTTGCAGAAAGGAAAATGTGAGCTATTCACTGGAACGAATATTTCAGCAATGATGAATGAGCTGTCACATCCAATTGTTCCACAGTCTTGCTCTCCATGACACTCTTCACTGCCAGCTATCACCAGAGTGCCAGGTCACACTGGGCGGGGTCAAAGGTCAATTCAATGGGTGTTACCAAACCTTGGCTCGTCCAGAAATGTTCATGATCATTGTATGATTCATCCCAGTTTCATTCCACAACATAATTGCTAAATAGTCCAAGGTCTCCATTGTTGTATTTTGCACTTTATAATGCACCACACATTTTCAATGGGAGGCAGGCAGGCCAGTTTAGCACTCACACTCTTTTACTCTGAAGTCACACTGTTGTAACATGTGCAGAATGTGGCTTGGCATTATCTTGTAGGGATGTTCCTGAAAAAGATGTTATCTGTATGGCAGCATGTGTTGCTCCAAAACCTGTATGTACCTTTCAGCATTAATAGTGCCTTCACAGATGTGCATGTTATCCATACCTTGGGTACTAACACACCTCTATACCATCACAGATGCTGGCTTTTGAACTTTGTGCTAGTAACAATCAGGATGGTCCTTTTATTCTTTCACCCAGAGGGCACAATGCCCATGATTTCCAAAAACAATTTAAAATGTAGACCACAGCACACTTTTCAACTTTGCATCAGACCATCTCAGATGAACTCAGGCCCAGAGAATTCTGCAGCATTTCTGGATGTTATTAATGTATGGATTTCACTTTGCATGGTAGATGCAGCAATGAACTGTTTACCTACAGCATTTACCAAAGTGTTCCTGAGCCCATGCAGTAATATCATTTCATTGTAATATCCAAATCGTATCAGTTTTTAATGTAGTACCACTTGATGAATCAAAAGTCACGGGCATTCATTGTTGGCTTTTGGCCTTGCACCTTACCTGCAGAGATTTCTCTGGATTCTCTTAATCTTTTAATGATATTATGGAATGTTGGTGAAATCCCAAAATTCCTTGGAATTGAACATTGAGAAACAATGTTGTTAAACTGTTGGACTATTTGGCAACACAATTTTTCACAAAGTGAAAATGAACCTCACCTCATCCTTGCCTGTGAATAACTGAGTCTTTTCAATTACCAATTAACCTGTTTACCTGCAGAATGATCCAAACAGGTGTTTTTTGAACATTCCACAACTTTTCAAATCTTTTGTTGCCCCTTTCCCAAATTGTTTGGAATTTTTTGGAAATATTAAATATCTGTATTGTATTCAATTGAATGTAGGTATGTATAAATAAATAAATAAATAAATGATTTGCAAATCATTGCATTCTGTGTTGATTTACGTTTTATATAGCATCCCAACTTTTTGGAATTGGGATTGTAGTAGTAGTAGTAGTAGTAGTAATAGTCCAGAAACTCTAGAAACATTGTTGTTGTTCTTGGCCATATTTGAGATTGCGTGTGTAAAACCCTTCCTCCATTACCGTGGGGAAACGACTTTCAACACAAGGTCAAATCTGGTATTAAATATTACAAATCGACCAAACAGTTACAAATACTGTTAAGCAGAACCAATACCATAATAAAAAAGTTTTTTATGAGGAACCAGAGGCATGAGCAAACTGCACTTGAACTGTATTAAATATTTGTTGTCTGTATTACAGCCAGCAGATCAGACGCACACTAACAGAATATAAAGGAGCTCTGCAAGCAAATGTTCTGCATGAGGGACCATCTAAGATCTCGCTACATGTGTCTCCAAATGTTTTAGACATCAGAGTCTTAGTGCTCTTTCTCTCCAGGGGAGGTGTTTTAAAAAAAACAAATTAAGTTTGGAAAAAAAAGCACTGTGTTGAAATAAAATGATTACTGTATGTTTTATGTAGACAGAGACAGACAAAGTCAGACATGAATGCAGTACAGAATGTCTAGACGCTTTCCCGATTTTAGTGAAGGTCTTAAGGACACAGTGAACAGATACTTGAATAACAGTTACAAGGTTGAGCAGAATGCTCATTCTTCTTATAGTTTGGGAGTCTTCTTTTCAAGCACTGCAGTCTCAGCATGGCCAGTAAAGTGCAGTATATTAAAAGAGAACAATTCTTCTGCTCTCCACAGGAAAGTGGAATCGATTGTTTATAACGCGCAGCACAAGAAAGTAGAAATGTACAAAAAAAAGTCAAAGCCATACAGTCCTTGAAAAGATTCAGAGGTTAATGCTGGCAAATGGAAAAGCAGCATTTTTTGGTGTTTAACTATTTATTTATTACCTCACCCGGGACAGAGTCCACCAGGGGGTGAGGTATTGTTTTGGGTGGGGGTTGTTTGTTTGTTTGTTTGTTTGTTTGTTTGTTTGTTTGTTAGCAACATGATGGGAAAATGGCTGGACTAATCTTCATGAAACTTTCAGGATAGATGGGCATTGGTCTCAAATAGAACCTCCAACATTTTGAGGGCCATCTGGTCAAAGTCAAAGTCATCAAAAACGTCAAAATTGTTTTTTTTCACGATATCTTCCTTCATATTCATCATATTTACTTCAAACCAATTCCAAAATGTTCGTCTTTCAATTCTACTTCCAGTTATATGCTATATAATGGGATATCTCTCATAGTTTTCTTAGCAGTTGGGGGTCAAATGTCGGGGGGGTCAAGGTCATTGCTAAAATTTGCATATTTTCCATTATAACTTGAAAACAGAGATAGAGAGATGTTTATCATTATCAACATATAGGAAGTCATATATGGGCTTTCATTGGACACCATGACCTTTGACCTTGTTTGTTTGTGTGTCTGTTAACAATCTAGCATCTAGATGGTTGCACTGATTGGCTACAAATTTTCAAGGTAGGTGGGCAATGGTCCATAGTTTACCGGATTAAATTTTGGGGGTAATCGGGTCAAGGTCAAGGTCACCAGAAAGGTCAACCTTTTGGTCAAAACATATTTTCCATTATAACTCAAAAACGGTTGCCGATAGACAAAATATAGCCTTTCATTTGGCACCATGATCTTTGACCTTGAATGACCTTGAAAGATCAAACTGAAGGTCATAGATTTCCAGAGGGCTGTAACTTGAAAATGGTTGATGGTAGACAGATATTTACCATTATCAATTTATAGAAAGTGCCATATGGGCTTTCATTTGGCAACATGACCTTTGACCTTGAATGACTTTGAAATGTCAAACTCAAGGTCATGGATTTTCATAGGACTATAACCTGACAGCTGATGATTGAGAAATATTACCATTATAAAGTATAAAGTAAGTGCTGCCGGGTGAGGTTTGTTTTGCCTGGCAACACTTATTTATTTATTTATTTGTTTGTTTGTTTGTTTGTTTGTGTGTGTGTGTGTGTGTGTGTGTGTGTGTGTGTGTGTGTGTGTGTGTGTTTACTAATTAATGGTATTTTCTATGTAGGTGTTACATAATGAAATGCAGGTGTTATAAACTGAAAAAGATGTACACGTACTTTCCCGGGTGGCACAGTGGTGTAGTGGTTAGCGCTGTCGCCTCACAGCAAGAAGGTCCGGGTTTGAGCCCCGTGGCCGGCGAGGGCCTTTCTGTGTGGAGTTTGCATGTTCTCCCCGTGTCTGCATGGGTTTCCTCCGGGTGCTCCGGTTTCCCCCACAGTCCAAAGACATGCAGGTTAGGTTAACTGGTGGCTCTAAATTGACCGTAGGTGTGAGTGTGAATGGTTGTCTGTGTCTATGTGTCAGCCCTGTGATGACCTGGCAACTTGTCCAGGGTGTACCCCGCCTTTCACCCGTAGTCAGCTGGGATAGGTTCCAGCTTGCCTGCGACCCTGTAGAACAGGATAAGCGGCTACAGATCATGGCTGGCTGGCTGGCTGGATGTACTTTTCCTGCATAATGTATATGCAAATCCTGATTCTATAGGTCTTTTTTACTATAAATAAATAAATAAATAAATAAATAAATAAATAAATGTGCATATGAATTTTGATTCATCTCATCATCTCTAGCCGCTTTATCCTGCTCTACAGGGTTGCAGGCAAGCTGGAGCCTATCCCAGCTGACTACGGGTAAAAGGCGGGGTACACCCTGGACAAGTCGCCAGGTCATCACAGGGCTGACACATAGACACAGACAACCATTCACACTCACATTCACACCTACGGTCAATTTAGAGTCACCAGTTAACCTAACCTGCATGTCTTTGGACTGTGGGGGAAACCGGAGCACCTGGAGGAAACCCACGCGGACACGGGGAGAACATGCAAACTCCACACAGAATGGCCCTCGTCGGCCACGGGGCTCAAACCCGGACCTTCTTGCTGTGAGGTGACAGTGCTAACCACTACACCACCGTGCCACCCTGAATTTTGATTCTAAATATCTAAATATTAAAAGACTAAAACTGAGAAAAATTTAAATGTCTTCTAATGTCCTACATTTTTAACACTGAAGGCAAACATTTTCAAAAATGTAATTTCTTCATTTAGGACTTTTTTTTTTTAGTTATTAAAGATTGAAAACACCAAATAGTCTTGAGAGCCACATAGGTTTCCATTAATTTATAATCATGCTGTCAGGTGATTTGGAGATTATTTACATTTTATATTTTTCTAAAATATAAAACTATTTCTCTCTCCACAAAAGTCTATTTCCTGGTGGTCTGAAACTGTGAGAGTATGCATAATTACACACTTAAATTACAGACCTATGCATATTAAACACTTGCAGACACTTGTTTTATTTCTGGGAAATCACATTAATTCAATCTCATTAAAGTTTAGCAGAAAGCAGTGAAAGTGAAAATCCCTTTTTATTACTCCTCTAGTCTGCTGTTTCATGACCTGGCTGTCAAACTTTTATAGATTCCAAAAGCCTTTTATACAAGTCAAGAGATAAGAGCAATCCAAATGTACAAATATGACAAGAGCTGTACCTTTCTGCAGTGTTTGCAAGACAATTGTAGGACATTTTGAGAGAAACCAGCAAAAAGAAATAATCTACAAGACACAGTAAGGGTAGATGTCAAAAATCAAATGTTGCAAGATATTCAACTTTAAGTCCTTGTCATGCAGTGTGTTAGGCAGTAAAATAGGGCATTAGTATCAGATGATTAGGTATTCACAAAATTGTAGAGCATTGATGATCTTCGAGGTTTCAAGAAATATGAGCTCAATGAATTATGGTAAATTGAGCCACCATCACAGAACCACATATGAGAAGGCAACACCAGACAACGCTTTTGCAGACTGTCGTCTCCATGGGATGGAGTTGACTGAGTTACTCAGTGCAGAGGGATCATGTTCCAGTCACAGCACAGAAAGTGAGCAGCTCCCAATAGGAACCAAAGAAGCCATATTTGGAGATGTGTAATGATATGAATACAAATCAAGCAACCATCCAAAAGAGTTTCACATCTTTTGAAGCTCATCCATTTAGGAGATACAGTACTTCAGCCATTACATGGCAAGGATCTGGAGTAGGAGTTACCATTTTTTTCCATGTAATAGGCGAGAGGCCGAGGGCTACAGAAACGGAGATCGGCACCGCCCGATGCGCCATATGGCACAGGAAGGACTTTAGACTTAGACTTTTTTATGCAGAGTTCACCTCCATGACTGGGAATCACAGTATGGTGGTCCATGCTGATGTTGTAATGCATGTCAAGATCTTCCATCTTCATGAATATTTTCAGGCTGCAAACTTAAAGAAAAAAAATTACAGAAGCTCATTTACAATGGTCTTACTGTACAAGACAAGACATGTATCAGTTATACCATGGTGCTGTCGAATTCTTGATCCTCAATTCTGATTGGTCAGCTCTGATTCTAATTGCTGCAAGGTAAAACCATAGGATGTAAATCATAGGTCTCATTCTAATACAGTACCAGTCAAAAGTTTGGACACACCTTCTAATTCAATGGTTTTCTTTATTTTTATTAATTAAAAGTCACTTCATGTCTTAAAGTAATGATGGATGTCGTTTCTCTTTACTTAGTTGAGCGGTTCTTGACATAATACAGATTACTACAGTTGTGGAATAGGATTATTTACTGTATACTTATTATTTACTATTTACTGTTTGATCTCAAACTCATTAAGAAGACAAGAAACTAGTCTACTAATTAACTTTTGACAAGACACACCTGTTAATTGAAAAGCATTCCAGGTGACTCCCTCATGAAGGTGGTTAAGATAATGCCAATAGTGTGCAAAGTGTCATCAAGCTAAACGGTGGCTATGTTGAAGAATCTAAAACATGAAACATATTTTGGTTTTCTTTTCACACATTTGCGTTCCAGATAATTCCATATATGTTCCATATGTTATTTCATAGTTTTGATGTTTTCAGTATTGTTCTGCAATGTAGAAAATAGTCCAAATGCAGAAAAACCTATGAATGAGGAGGGGTGTCCAAAATTTGGACTGGTACTCTATGTCTAATAGATAGATGAGCAGATGTTGATTTATCATTTTTCAGAAGGGGTCTCCAATGTCAGCACTTTGTAACATTAAAGCTAGATGGCCTTTCGAATTCATAAAATTGGTGAAATTTAATTCCTTCTGAAATTTGGTCATTGTGATATACATTTATTTCTGTAATATCTAAAAAAAAAAAAAGGCCATTCTGTGGCTGGGAAGTTATTTAATTTCAGGAGATTCCCTAGCAAATAATGTGCATGAAATTGCTCGCTTTGCGCAGTCAAGCAGACAGAGGAAGTCTGTGTGCGCATGCACAGGTTTACCTTCTTCTTTTTCTTCTTCTTTTGAGTTTTCTGGCAGCTGGCATCCACAATGTTGCATTACTGCCATCTACAGGTTTACCTTGACTGTGTACTGACAGTTACATCATTCTGTCACTAAACGAACAGCTGATCACACCGAGGTGCTCGCTGAGCGCCGATATTTATTAGTTTGGCCCTGCGTTTCCTTTCCTTTGCAACGTAACGTCTTTTCTTCTCGCTTTCCATTACCGTAGTTGGTCTTCCATGTTTCATTTGCATCCTCCATTTTTCTCTCCTGTTTCAAATTTGTATCCCACAATGCCTTGTGCGAACGGGGAAAACCAACCATGTGATGCATGACATAGTATCTTGAATTGGGTCACGGAAAAAAAGCAGGAAAAAATAGCAGAGAATTTAGGGTCACATGGCTCTAAATTGGATGTCTATGATTCAAATTCAGTAGCTTTTGGTCCATTAAACAAAAATAATTGGGTGTCAGGGAAAATTCTTTTTATGACCTAAACTTGAAAAATCTGAAAGGTGGTCTACCTTTAAAGTCAATTCAAATCAAATAGATCTTTCTTGTTATCACAGCAATATACACTGTGGAGTACATTGTGAAAGCAACTAGCAGTGCTGACAGGACATAAATAAAGTTCAACAGTAAAGCTCCAACTTTTTTTTTTCTCCAAAAGTTCTTCTGACTGAAGATTTCAGGGTTGAGTTTCTCACTATCATGATAAGCTGCATTTTTAAAAATCTTATCTTCAGGAGTGAAAAAAAATGAGACACTATATCAGCTATGATGTAAGTGCTAACTTGGTTTGCAGATGTTTCAATAATGATAACCGCTACTGTAAACAGTTAAAAATGCTGTGTTTCATTCTTCAATAAATGAAAGCAATGTTAGTGTGAATAAAAGAAATTGCTGTGGGATAAGAGGAATAAAACACATTGGGACATGCAGTTATTGAAAAAATAATCAACTTGGCATTGACTTCCTGTTTCCTATCACATCATCTGATCATTGATTACTTTCTTATAACAGCACAAACTATTGTGTTTTATACTTTACTCATCATCATCTAACGTTAGTTATTAGGGCAATCATACTTGTGGAATGCTTTCAGTATTTGTAACCTAAACTTTATCCGTATAATCAGCCTTCTCTGAGAGAGGACATTTCTTTTTCAGAGGGAGGAATTTGTGGTTATGCATTTGGAATGTACTGTGTGGGTGCAATGGCTACATTAAAACCTTTAAGAAAATATAAGTAAGTGGAATGACTTTTCACTGTATTTCTCTTGTGTTGGATAGTTGGATAAAACTAGAGGTAGAGCTTTGATAAGATATTATATCATGTTTGTCTCGTCGTAAGACAGGTTTTCCAGTGTGGAGAAACACACTGAAATCCTTATGTATAGTAAATCACCCATATACCGTCAAGGCAGTAGATAGATATTTGAAGAAAAAAAATGGTAGCACTTTCCTCTAAGATGGAATCAAAGTCAAAGTCCCTCCCACACCGGGACCTGGTGCTTCCCAATCAGTCTCCCATCCCAGTACTAACCAGGCTCTTAAGGTGCACTGGGTGGTGCCAATCTCTGTTTCTATAGCCCTCAGCCTCTTGCCTATTATATAGCTATGGGGGGGGATAGTCCTCTGGTAACCCCAAGAGTTTGACTCCCTACTCTCATATCTCTATTGCAGCACCTTGCCAGATGGCAGTATGTACCATTTTTATGATGGTCTTTGGCATGACCCAACCAGGAGTAAAACTCACAATCCCCCAGTCGAGAGGCAAACACACTAACCACTAAGCCACTAGGTTTTAAGAAGGAATACCTCAGCATTAAAAAAAAAAGGGATGCATATTTAATAAACCACAAGAATCCCCCCTTGTCCTTGGATTTCTTTGAATCCAAATGCAGGAAGGATATTCAACTCTCAAGCTTTCCTGTTTTATTCTCCACTCACTGAGCATCTTAATAGGAACACATGTACCCCTGCTTATTCATGCAATTATACAATCAACCAGTCATGTGGTAGCAGCACAATGCATAAAGTCATGCAAATAGAGGTTGAGAGCTTCAGTAAACGTTGCTGCCAAAGGTTGCTGGTTTGATTATTTCAGAAATGACTGATCTCATGTGATTTTCACACACAACAGTCCCTAGAGCAACAATAAGTGAGGTCAGAGGACAATGGATGGACTGGTTTGAACGCTTTGGTGACTCAAATAAGCACTGCACTGCGCTGCTGCCAAATGACTGGATGATTGAGTAATTGCATGAATAACCAGATGTACACGTATTCTTATTAAAGTGGCCAGTGAGTGTATCTCCCATCTCATTATCTCTAGCCACTTTATCCTGTTCTACAGGGTCGCAGGCAAGCTGGAGCCTATCCCAGCTGACTACCGGCGAAAGGTGGGGTACACCCTGGACAAGTTGCCAGGTCATCACAGGGCGCCAGTGAGTGTATATCTATCTAAATCATCAGAAGATTGGAAAGCAAATGAGAAAATAAAAAAAATCCTTCATCGGTGAAAAAGCTTGTTCCTTCTGAATAATACTCACATTTTGCTATGCAGACTGCTGACTGTCAGCACTCTTCTGAATTGCAGTATTGATATATTCATACAAACCAGCAAGGTTATTCATTCACTGCTGAGACAAGGTTACCTGCTTTTTAATTTTCCAAGGTTCATAGAACACAAACTGAAAATAATAACCAGAATTTGTTGTGTAATTGCACTGTTTGACACTTTACTCCATATTGCAATAGCCCAAATAACTCTGCTTATCTAATCAACACACAAGCCTTCTATCAGTCATTTGATATTAGAGAGATCGTTTATCAGTTTGATTAAAGGTAAGACCATGTGTGTTCTTCAATTTATTAGTAAATAGACATCAACATGGCCGTCACACAGCTCCCTTATGAAGATGGAAAAAAAAGGCACTCTAAAGTTGAACAACTCTGGAAATTGGATTTGAGGGAGGTACTCTCTTTGTCATGCTTATTCAGAGATTTAGCTCAAACTGTGCCTACCAGCAATATTTTAGCCCAATTTTTATGATAAGTGTGGGTCATTTTTCTGAGATAGTGATGACGGAGCAAAAAAAAAAACCCGCATCTGTGTTTGAAAGCTTCAGAGAGAAACAGAAGTATGAGTTTTTCAGTATTTGCCTAGTAAGGCTAATCTTCCAAAATACTGATCTCATGATTTTACGTACTGTATACACGCACCGGACACTTTATTAGGAACACCCATCCACCTGCTGTTTTATGCAGTTTCCTAATCAGCCGATCCCTTGACAATACACCAAATCATGCAGATACAAATCAAGAGCTACAGTTAATGTTCACTTTGAACATCAGAATGGGAAAAAATTTGTGATCTCTGTGACTTTCACTATGACATGGGTGTTGATTTGAGCCAGATGGACTGGTTTGAGTATTTCAGAAACTGCTGATCTCCTGGGGTTTTCACACACAACAGTCTCTAGAGCAGGGGTCACCAAACTTTTTTCTCTGGGGGCCACATTGTCGTTCCTGACTGTGATGGGGGCCGGGGTCGGGTCAGCTATATCACATAGAATTGTATGACCCAGACAAATATGACCACCAGCAGGCCTCATTGTGTAGTAGAGATTACTAGCCTGGCACGGCCATCCCCACTACTATATCCATACTACTATATCAACACTTGATTCCTGGCACATATTTGTTTATCTTTACTAGTGGTTTGCAAAAGTAGTAATCAAGTCTTCACACTTTGTTTTAATTTGAAATACCACTGATATTCCATTTATTTATTTTCTAATAAAAATAATATCAAAGCTGTCAAGGTAAGAAACATCTGCCTATTTGAGGTGATTTACACTGGCAAAGGTGAGTGGAAAATTATAAATTGTAGGTAGGCCTGTTGATATTATTAATAATATAAATAATAATTGTATGCAGCACTTAATAAAGGTCAAATAAATAGGCCTATAAAATAAATACATTTTAAAAAACAGTGAAATTATAATAATATGAGCAATAGATCAATAGATCACAGCAGTTGTGCTGTGTCCTGCACGTCATTGCTCTCATCCATGGCCAAAGCAAAAAACTCGAATTCTGACGCTTTCTCATTCAGCTGGTCATACACGTTGTCCCCCAAATCTTCGGTTCGCCTGGTCATAGTAGGTGCGGAGAGACTCACCGCATTGAGCGCATCCTTCTTGTCGGGACACACCTCCTCAGCCACAGCAAGCATGCATACTTTAACAAAGTCCCCACCAGTAAACGGCTTTCCATGGGTAGCTAGTAGGTGAGCTACCTTATAGCTAGCTCGGACAGCAGCCTGGTTGATCTGGGTTTGGTGAAGGAATACATTCTGTTGTGCAGCCAGTCCGCATTTCATCCTCCGAATCCTGTCTTCTCTTGTTTGCCCTCGCAAACTAGCATACTCTTTGTGGCAGGTTTCATAGTGACGACGCAGATTATATTCTTTGAAATCCGGCACACTTTCTTTACATACAAGATAAACTGCACGGTCCTTACACTGAACGAAAAAATAATCGGTGGTCCACTGTTCTTTAAAAACTCTGCACTCTCTGTCAGCTTTTCGCTTACCGCTAGCCATTTTGCTGTCCTGAACACTGACAGTTCTCTGAGCATGCGCTGCCTGTCACTGCTTGATCGCGAGCATATGATATAAATTCGGAAAATATGAATAGTTCATTTTATAACTAAATATCAATTTTAATTGACAAAATCAACAAAATACAAGATGCAGACATGTTATTATTTGCCAAAAAGCAATTTAAAAAAATAGGCCATGACCACTTTTGGGGATTGCCTCATAGGGCCGGTTCAAGTGATGGGGAGCAGAGGGGCTGGGGGGCCGGTCAAAGGGGGGTGGCGGGCCGGATCTGGCCCGCGGGCCGTAGTTTGGTGACCCCTGCTCTAGAGTTTACACAGAATGGTGCAAAAAACAAAAAACATCGTGTGAGCGACAGTTCTGTTGGTGGAAGTGCCTTCTTGATAAGAGAGGTCAGAGGAAAATGGCCAGCTTGGTTCAAGCTGCCAGGAAGGGTACAATAACTCATAGCAACTCTTTACAACTGTGGTGAGCAGAAAAGCATCTCAGCATGCAACAGCAGAAGACCACATTGGGTTCCACTCCTGCCATATTAGAATCAGAACACGTTCCTATTAAAGTGGCTGGTGAGTGTATACACCTATCTCAGATGAAATGTCATGAATGGTTAGGGTTAATTTGGGGACAGGCATGGCATTTAAAAAAGATGCTGGCTGGAATTTGTTTAAATTAAAATAAAATTTTTGTTTAATTAGATGTGTTTTATAACTTGCACTACTTGCAGTTCTCATGTTTTATTCTTTTTGACAGAGAGCAAAACAACAATTAAAACTAACTTCACAAATAATTTTTATGAGCTTTCAGGCTGTTTCAGTACTTCAGACCAAAATTCCTCAGCATACCCTTTCCCAAATTAATCTCATCCACTTTTCATACCTCCATGAAATGACAGCAATGAACTCACCTGAATCTGGCTGCCAGAACAGAGCCACACTTTGGGACAAATTTTAAATGCTGCACAAACATTCAATATTTATTACCATGATTTCATTAAAATTTAAACGTGGCTGCTGTACAGTTTTACACTATGGACATTTTGGCCCTGAGTACAATTGCCACTTCCGATAACTGACCTTTTTTCTATATGCTTAAACTAAACTGTATTTTGCCCATAATATGAGCTGATGCTAATTTGTGCATTTTTAAATTACAGATTTGGTTTAGAAGTTGTATCATGTCCTTCCAACAAAGCAGAATTCCCAGATCTCAGATACATGCATGATCATGTTATCCTAACTCGACAGTATTTGAATATGTAGGTCATGCAACCAGACCAGAGGTAATGCATTGCATGACTGATCTAAAGATAAATGCATACTAAGTTTTTTAGTCTGATTTTACTCCAGATTTGTTCCTTCTGGGTAATTTACAGAATTCCCAGTATGAGACTCCAAAGGACTTCAGGTGCTATCCATGTTTGAGCTTAGGCACATATTGTCCTGTTATGGCAATGGCCATTGTACTGTGGACAACATTTATGGTTTTTAATGGCATTTGAAACACAATCAACACTTGTGCTGCATTTCAATTATAGGACAAAAGTGGCCCAGGCGTGAGCATATAGATTAATCTATATCTGGCAGCCAGATTCAAATGACTTCACCCAAGCCAGGTGAAAATAGTAAGCAGGGGCTAATTTGGGTCCTTCCAGTTTCAGATCAGCATGATCAGAGGTCTCCCAATAGTCTCGAACATGTTTGAGTTTTAGCAGTATGTTCATATCTCATACTTTGAGATGATCAGTGATAAAATTGCTTGACTGATCCAGTCCACAGCCAGTGATGGAGCATGATTATGGTGCACTTAAAAATCATCGCGTCCTAAACTGGTTCTGTTGTTACAAATCAGAGGTAAGCATATATAAGCAAGAGCTTAATCTTTATTGAAAATGTTTACCCTATTGTCTGGAGATCGACTTGCAGAGATGCCACGTTCATTCCTGGCCAGGAATCCAAGAGAGAAAAATTGGCCATACTTGCAGAATCAGAGGGTTTAGTCTCATACCTGTCAATCAAAGTGACACAAGCCAATCATGGATGATTGTGAGCTCCTGTATGTGTAAGAGGGCAGTTAATACTTTCTCAGAGTGTATTACACCACCCTGTGATGTAGCATGAGCAACAGCTGGAAAACTGTGGTTGGTTGGCTTCAGGTGCCATGGAGAAAGCATGTGATTGCTTACAGTCTCTCTGTTGGTACCTGTTGTATAATCGGGAAGACATGGCTGGTGGGTGGGAATTGACCAAGAATAAACAAGAAGACAGAGTCATCTATATCCCCCGCCCTATATACCAACCATATACAAAGTTTCAAGATATTATTTGTCACATTTTTCAAGTTTTGCTGCAGGAAACCAACTCTACCTCTTTACACTGACCTCAGCAGCCCATGGCATAAGTCCACCAGACCTTTGGTCCAGGTGAGCTAAAAATTAAAATTTCTCACATTTCTTAGTATCAAAAGGCACATATACATTACTTAATCAACACATACACCAACTTTCAAAACCATACCACTCATAGTTTTCAAGTTCTGCTCTGGAAACAAAATTTACCCCAAAGACTAACCTGAGAGACTAAGTCTAAAATTGTTTCCATGGAAACATGAAAATTAAAACTTCTCAAATTTCTTAGTATGAAAAGCCACATCTACATCACCTTGTGGACATATTTACCACGTTTCAAATCCGTATCATGAATAGTTTTGGATATATGCTCTGGAATGAACACTGCTCTTAGAAACTAAGTCAAAATCTATTTTTTATGTAAAAATTTGAAAAATACTTTTTTTCAAAAATCCAAAATAGCAAAAGGCACCAGTGCACATGTTGCTATATATGTATACAAAGTTTCATGAAGATGTCTTCAGTAGTTTTAAAGATATGGCCCGGAAACAAAAACTTGGCCAGATGGATGGATGGAACCCGTTTCTATATCCCCCACCCAAACGAAGTTTGGAAAAGAAATATTGGGGATAAAATCCAAAGCAAAGAATCATGGATTCTGAATTCAGCAACAGGCAAAGGTCAAACAATGAGGCAAACTGAGCCATACAGGGAAATCAGGATCAAAAACAAGTCAAAGCTAGAGAAGCAATCTGGAAATAACACTCAGAATTTCTCAGAAAAAAAAAACAGGAATGATTAGGTTGTTTACATACACAGTTGATTCAAGATAAATAGGGGAAAAGGTTGTTTTCTCTTCTGGAGTTCTAGGTTTAACATTTGTTCTAAGAATGTGAACAATTTTTTTGTGGGGGTCCATGGGAATAGAATAAGAAAATATTCCATTAAAAACCTGATGTTAGGTTGTATGTTTGTGAATTATGATTTTATAGGCTGTGAAGTGGATTCCTAACTTTATCCACCCACATAGTATATATTCTTCCTGATATGAAACAGCTGTTCTAAGTGATAATTAGCGCAGTGAAGTTTTAAATGCCTTCTAATTATTTTCCGGTCTTTGCTACATGTTATTGAATATATTAGTAAGACCTGATAGGGAGTGTGTCTGGTCTGGCACATTGGGTTCCAGCAGCATGGTTGGAGGCTGGGGAGCGGTAAATTAAAGGTCTCAGGCAATCAGGCTGCCGCCACGCGCCGCCACCAGCCTCCTGATTCCATTACATTTCTGTGATAGAATGCACCTAGCAGGAGCGGTATAGATTCATGAGTGTGATGAAACATTTTTCATTGGCCTCACTGTCACCCGCTGTCACCCTTGAGGTGAAGGTTCATGATGCTCTGCCAAGTCACTTGTTTGTGAGAGGTGCCTGGATTCATCCAGATCAATAGGAGCAATCTCCATAATGCCATTCTTCCTGTTTCTGTCACAGTTTGTCCTCCACAGTCAACTAGCATATTGATGAGACCCATATAAAAAAATCCCTCTCTGCCAAGGCCACCATAAAATGCTGCAGCTGATGAATGAAGGACATGGCTGTAATGGTAGTAATACATAAATGCAATACATTCAGGCACGACCAATCCTAAGTGTTCTACTTAACACTGTAATCCCATTCAGGATTTGTGCATGTCATGGTCATCTCTGCTACGCTGCCTCACTCTGCGTTTTAATATTATTGAGCTCCTGTTTGTCATTACTAGTTCGTTCTGCTATTAACCGTTCAGACGTCTTGACCTAATATACGGTTTTGCATTAGTACTGCTCAGCAATCCTAACTGATATACTTACCTGGCAGGGGCAACACCATGATCAAGAAGGTGGTTTGCCCAAAGTGAGGCTCAGCCATTGCACTCAGGCTGTGCTGACCTTTGTGAATTCCTCAAATGCAGTAATCTCAACTGCATAATTTCTGGTAGTGGGGGACTGCGTTCACGCTCTCCTCTTTCACATAATTCCAGGTGGCACGGTGGTGTAGTGGTTAGCACAGTCACCTCACAGCAAGAAGGTTCTGGGTTCGAACCCAGCGGCCATCAAAGGCCTTTCTGTGTGGAGTTTGCATGTTCTCCCCGTGTCTGTGTGGGTTTCCTCTGGGTGCTCCGGTTTCCCCCACACTCCAAAGACATGTGGTTAGGTTAATATGGGATGGCCTTGGGCTGAGGTGCCCTTGAGCGAGGCACCTAACTCCGAACTGCTCCCCGGGCACTGTTAGCATGGCTGCCTACTGCTCTGGGTATGTGTGTGTGCTCATTGCTCATGTGTGTGTGTTCACTGTTTCAGATGGGTTAAATGCAGAGAGGAAATTTCATGAGTGTGTGATGAATAAAGTTGTGCTTTCTTTTCTTTCTTTTTTGATATACACTGCATCTGTTATCCCAGTCCTCACAGTTGCTAGTTATTTTGGGATTACTAAGAATGGCACAGTATGTCTAGTAGTGTAATCCTGAATGTTACAGCTTGACTAAAACCATTTCCATTTGCTGAAGCATATAAATGCAGTTGATCATCAAAACACCCACGAATGGACAGAGATGCTTTGAGATGTTCACACCAGGGTGTCAGACGGGAACTGTGGCATTGACTACAGTGAGCGCTGACAGGACAAGGTGCTTCAGTAATGCAATTTTGCTTTGCTTTGAAATTTTAGGGTTCCCGCTAATTCGAGCCATAATTATACTAACGCAGGCAGAATAAATAGATTGAGACTGAACTTTTTTGTGCATAAACAGCCTTCTGGTTGATAATCTTCCCTCTCAAAGGCTCAAATGAATTGCACATAGATGCGTCAGCCAAACATGACTAATCGTAATCTAGTAATTTTAGTACTTTACATGTGGAAGTCTTGGACTTTGATGTATTTGCATCTTAGGACATTACAGAGGTGGGGAACAGGCACTGAGGTGGTTGTTTAGGTAGAAAAAATAAATTGCAAGACAGAAGAGAACATCTATCTTTTCTATTTAGATATATAGTCTAATGAAGAAATAAAGCATAACAGGGTGTGCTGATATAGCAAAATAATCAATGACAGGGGAGGATGTGATGCCACTATTATCCATAGTTGATTATTTTCCAAGAAAAGCACATACTGAAATATTTTAAGCCTCTAAAACTACAGAAATTTGCAGACCCTAATCTTTTTTTCATTTATTTCACACTATCAATAAGTACGTTTTTTGTTTTTAAATCAGTTTAATCCACACTAGTCCCTGTATTAGCTGTTATGACAGAAATCCATCAATCCATCCATCATCTATATCCCTTATCTATTAAGGGTTGCAGGTGAGCTTGAGCCAATCCCAGGTAACTCTGGGAGAGAGGCGGGTGTAAATACACCTCAGATTCACACCTAAGGGCAATTTAGAGTAGCTAGTTGACCTAATCCACATGTCTTTGGACTGTAGGAGGAAACCAGAGCACCTGGAGGAAGCCATGAGGAGAACATGTACTGTAAACTCCGCACAGAAAGACCCCAGCCAACTGGTTAGTTCAAACCCAGAACCTGCTTGCTGTGAGGCTACAGTGCCAAACACTGCACCACAGTGCTACCCATACTATAGAAATTATAATATATTTATATAAACCTGACATTTGATTTACAGCTGGCACGACTATCAGACCTGCTATTATTTACAACAATCAGAGTCATGAATTCAACAATACTGTGGTATAAATAACAATAACATCTAGTTTGTACAATATCGTGTAACAATACGGTATCTGCCAACATAATGCAAAACAGCTAGAAGGTATTGGTGTTCACACTAATGATCAACAATTATTCCTACTTTTATAGCACTGTTTAGTTGAGGTATTTGAGTACTGTATCGACAAGACATTTTTGTGACATCATTGTGTTTTAGGACAACAATTAAAACAATGATTTCTTAAAGGTGGAACAAGTTCATGTTGAAACCTCTGATAGTATTGCAATAACTATTAATAAAGAATACTTTGGTATCTGTGTGAAAACAGAATTTCAGAACTTGCATCACCTTGCTAACTTTTCTTTTAAGTTGTATTGAAGTTGCCTTTAAAAATTATCTCTTCTGTTGGCATTTTGTTAGCAACTCCAGGTTATTGTTCCACAAAGCCAGCACATCCTATTTAGCCAAGTTACAGGGGTGCTTGAAAGTTTGTGAACCCTTTAGAATTTTCTATATTTCTGCATAAATATGACCTAAAACATCATCAGATTTTCACACAAGTCCTAAAAGTAGATAAAGAGAACCCAGTTAAACAAATGAGACAAAAATATTATACTTGGTCATTTATTTATTGAAGAAAATGATCCAATATTACATATCTGTGAGTGGCAAAAGTATGTGAACCTCTAGGATTAGCAGTTAATTTGAAGGTGAAATTAGAGTCAGGTGTTTTCAATCAATAGGATGACAATCAGGTGTGAGTGGGCACCCTGTTTTATTTAAAGAACAGGGATCTATCAAAGTCTGATCTTCACAACACATGTTTGTGGAAGTGTATCATGGCACGAACAAAGGAGATTTCTGAGGACCTCAGAAAAAGCGTTGTTGATGCTCATCAGGCTGGAAAAGGTTACAAAACCATCTCTAAAGAGTTTGGACTCCACCAATCCACAGTCAGACAGATTGTGTACAAATAGAGGAAATTCAAGACCATCGTTACCCTCCCCAGGAGTGGTCGACCAACAAAGATCACTCCAAGAGCAAAGCGTGTAATAGTCGGTGAGGTCACAAAGGACCCTAGGGTAACTTCTAAGCAACTGAAGGCCTCTCTCACATTGGCTAATGTTCATGTTCATGAGTCCACCATCAGAAGAACACTGAACAACAATGGTGTGCATGGCAGGGTTGCAAGGAGAAAGCCACTGCTCTCCAAAAAGAACATTGCTGCTCATCTGAAGTTTGCTAACAATTATGTGCACAAGCCAGAAGGCTATTGGAAAAATGTTTTATGGACAGATTAGACCAAAATAGAACTTTTTGGTTTAAATGAGAAGCGTTATGTTTGGAGAAAGGAAAAGACTGCATTCCAGCATAAGAACCTTATCCCATCTGTGAAACATGATGGTGGTAGTATCATGGTTTGGGCCTGTTTTGCTGCATGTGGGCCAGGATGGCTTGCCATCATTGATAGAACAATGAATTCTGAATTATACCAGCGAATTCTAAAGGAAAATGTCAGGACATCTGCCCATGAACTGAATCTCAAGTGAAGGTGGGTCATGCAGCAAGACAATGACCCTAAGCACACAAGTTGTTCTACCAAAGAATGGTTAAAGAAGAATAAAGTTAATGTTTTGGAATGGCCAAGTCAAAGTCCTGACCTTAAGCCAATCGAAATGCTGTGGAAGGACCTGAAGCGAGCAGTTCATGTGAGGAAACCCACCAACATCCCAGAGTTGAAGCTGTTCTGTACGGAGGAATGGGCTAAAATTCCTCCAAGCCGGTGTGCAGGACTGATCAACAGTTACCGGAAATGTTTAATTGCAGTTATTGTTGCACAAGGGGGTCACACCAGATACTGAAAGCAAAGGTTCACATACTTTTGCCACTCACCGATATAAATTCTAAAGGGTTCACAAACTTTCAAGCACCACTGTAATTATTTTGTTCTTCTTTATGATCACTGAAGTGGGAGAATTTATTTCTGTTTTCAGTGTCCTTTTCTCATAGAGATTTGCTCTTTCTGTATATATTAAGGATTATTATTTTTAAAAAATTATTGATCATATTTGATGTAGAAATTGTACTATTGTAACATCACACATTTAGCTTTAGCCTGAATGATGTTTACTCCAGTGTTTGCTCTTCTTGGTTTTGGATGGCACCTGAATCGTGCACCCTTCATTTTGGTAGTGTTGTTGGTAATGTTATATGCAGACCTTTTAGTCAAGTTGTTTCTTTAAAATATACTGTAATTCATTAATCAAGCACCTCTCATCATGTTCCTTTATTGAATACTTTTATATGAGCTGCCTTTGCATGCAGAAAATAACTGACTGGCACAGAAGTCCACCTACATTCAGGGACATTTCCTGAGAACTAAATAATTGATTATTCGTGCTGAATTGTTTAGCTGCTAATTACAGAACCCACAGCAGAACCCAGCATGTATCAGGATTTAACCAAAGCATGATCTAGATGCTCTAGAGGCAAAGGTGACACAAGGCTTGATGATTCTCTTGGTTAGCAGTGGTTTTCGCCTTACAACTCTCCCAAGGATCATATTTTTGCCCAGCCTCTTTCTAATGGTGGAAGATTCAGTATTGTTACAAGGTTCCCCCATTTCAAGATAATGGTTCTCAGTGTGGTTTGCTGGAGTCCCAAAGTCTTAGATATGGCTTTGTCACACCTTCAAGACTGATATATAGTACTGTGCAAAAGTCTTTGGCATCGTTTTTTTTCATACAAATTTTGCTCTTGATTTTTATTTTATGACTACTACATTATCAAGTCAGTACAAAAATATTTTAGAGTTCCAAACGTTCATTTGCCAGCACAAAATTAAAGCTATACTGCCTTTTGATTTCATAAAATCAGTGAAATTTAGTTCCCTCTGAAATGTGGCCATTGTGATATATGTTTATTTCTGTAATAGCTCAGAAGAAAAAAAAAAGCCATTCTGTGGCTGGGACATTATTTAATTTGAGGAGATTCCCCTAGCAAATAATGTGCATGAAATCGCTCACTTTGCGCAGTCAAGCAGACAGTGGAAGTCTATGTGCGCATGTGCAGATTTACCCTCTTCTTCTTTTCCTTCTTCTTTTGGGTTTTACAGCAACTGGCATCCACAGTGTTGCATTACTGCCATCTACAGGCTTACCTTTGACCGTGCACTGACAGTTCCATCATTCTGTCGCTAAACGAACAGCTGATCACACCGAGGTGCTCGCTGACCGCCGATATTTATTAGTTTGGTCCTGCGTTTCCTTTCCTTTGCAACATAACATCTTTTCTTCTCACTTTCCATTACTGTAGTCGGTCTTTCACATTTCATTTGCGTCTTCCATTTTCCTCTCCTGTTTCAAATTTGTATCCCACAATGCCTTGCGCAAACGGGGAAAGCCCACCATGTGACGCATGACATAGTATCTTGATTCTTGGTTCTGTAAGATGTTCAGTAAAACCTACAGCTCATTTCCTTATAAAACTGCACCCATTGGACCTGAGAGTACTATTTTATTTTTTTTTTAAAGCAAAGGGTTGTCTCACACCAAATATTGACTTTGTTTCATTTATTATGGCTTACTGCTGTTTAGAGTATTTTTTTAATGTTGAAACATTTCATTATTTTTAAGCTATTTTTGGTCTACAGCATTTCTTTATATGTATCTAAGACTTTTGCACAGTATTGCATGTCAAAAACAGCAGGAATTGCTTTTAATCACAGCATAGAGTGCTGTTTATTGTGACCTTTAAGCCTACTTCACATTGCTGAAAAGGTCCTATTTAAGTGATGCTTAGATTCTGAGGCTGACAGTAATCAAGCCTGGGTGTGTTGAATCTAACTGAATCAATTTATCAATTAAATGTGATTCATTGGTTGACTGAGTAATTAAGTGGTGAATATGTTTTTATTAAATTTAGATTGATGATATGAAACAATTAGTTGTGATGAATAGAAAAAAATAGAAGAAATCAGGAAGGGGCAAATACTTTTTCATGGCACTGTAGGATGTCTAGGTTTGATTGTGTGATATTTTGTATATTCTTATGTCTTGTGTAACTTATTTTCTTAACGCAACACTTACATATTATCTAGAGGTGTATGTCATGTAGAATAAGATATGTTGAGGGTGGCTCAGTGCTGCAGAAGGTCCCCAGTCCAATCCTGACATTGGGTTACTGTCTGTGTGGAGTTTAACATGTTCTTCCCATGTCTATGTGGTTTTCCTTTGGGTTCTTTGGTTTCCTCCCACCTCCCAAAAGCATACCCTTACTGTACCTGTCCATACAAAATTGCCCCATGTTGGAATGAGTGTGTAAATGCATGTGCATACAGTGTCTTGCAAAAGTATTCATCCCCGCTTGGTGTTTGTCCTGTTTTGTCACGTTTCAAGCTGGAATTAAAATGGATGTTTGGAGGGTTAGCACCATTTGATTTACACAACATGCCTACAAGTTTAAAGGTGAAAATTGTTGTTTTTTGTGACACAAACAATAATTAAGATGAAAAAAAAAGAAATCTGGAGTGTGCATAAGTATTCATCCCCTTTCGTATGAAACCCCTAAATAAGAGCCGGTCCAACCAATTCACTTCATAAGTCACATAATTAGTTGATTAAGATCTACCTGTGTGCAATCAAAGTGTCACATGATCTGTTACACGATGTCTGTATAAATCAACCTGTTCTGGAAGGACCCTGACTCTGCAACACTAAGCAAGCAACATGAAAACCAAGGAGCACTCCAAACAGGTCAGAGACAAAGTTGTGGAGAAGTATAGATCAGGGTTGGGTTAAAAAATATCCCAAACTTTGACTATCCTATGGAGCATCATTAAATCCATTATAGCAAAATGGAAAGAATATGGCACCACGGCCAATCTGACAAGAGAAGGCCGCTCACCAAAACTCATAGACCAGGCAAGGAGGGCATTATTCAAAGCTGCAACAAAGACACCAAAGATCACAATGAAGGAGCTGCAAAGATCCACAGCAGAGATGGGAGTATCTGTCCATAGGACCACTTTAAGCTGTATACTCCATAGAGTGGGGCTTTATAGAAGAGTGGCCAGAAAAAAGTAATTGTGTAAGAAAACAAAACACGCTTGGAGTTTGCCCAACAGCATGTGGCAGACTCTCCAAAAACATGGAAGAAGATTCTCATGTCAAATGAGACTAAACATGATCTTTTTGGCCATCATGAGAAATGCCATGTGTGGCGCAAACCCATCACCATGAGAACAGCATTCCTACAGTGAAGCATGGTGGTGGCAGCATCATGCTGTGGGGATGTTTTTCATTTGCAGGGACAGGAAAGCTGGTCAGCACTGAAGGAAAGATGGATGGCACTAAATACATGGCAATTCTGGAGGAAAACCTGTTTGAGTCAGCCAGAGGTTTGAGACTGGGACGAAGGTTCACATTCCAGTAAGAAAATGACTCTAAACATACTGCTTAAGCTACACTTGAGTGGTTTAAAGGGAAACATTTAAATGTCTTGGAGTGGCCTAATCAAAGCCCAGACCTCAATCCAATTGAGAATCTGTGGCATAACTTGATTGCTGTACACCGATGCAACCCATCTAATTTGTAGGAGTTGCTCAGTTTTGCCTTGAGGAATGGGCAAAAATCCCAGTGGCTAGATGTGCTAAGCTAATAGAGACATACCCCAAGAGACTTGCAGCTGTAATTGCAGCAAAAGGTGGCTCTACAAAGTATTGACTCTGGGGGGTTGAATACCTATGCACACTCCAGATTTCTGTTTTTTCATCTTAATTATTATTTGTGTCACAATAAAACAACAGTTGTCACCTTAAAAGTTATAGGCATGTTGTACCGTATAAATCAAATGGTGCTAACTCCCCAAAAATCCATTTTAATTCCAGCTTGAAATGCAACGGAAGGGATGAATGCTTTTGCAAGACACTGTAGTGCCCTGTGATTGTCTTCTTGCAAAGTGGCTCCAGATCTCCTGACTAGGATAAAGCACGAACTGAAGTTTGCACTCAGTTTTGCAAACAGCCTTTTCATAATATTGCAAATAACTTCATGTACAAGGCTCTAACTGTTCAAAGGAGCATTTATTTTCAATGTGAATACTCATTCTGGCGTTCATCTATGTACTGAAAAAGCAGTCAGGGAGGATTGTTTGGCCATGCAGTTCTTTTCATTTTAATGCCCAGTACCATAAAGTGAAATTACACTGCTTTTTCATTAGGATTTCATCACAGGCCCAAAGAAAACAATTAAAAGACAACTGATACTTTCCAGGAAACTCCTTTCTTTACGAGTCTACATTATTTAAAATCAGCATTACTTTTGTCTGGCCCAGAATTACATCAGAACTTCAACTTAATTGTCTAAGACAAAAACAAGTCAGTAAAATTAATACTGCAGAACACAGGCAGGGCATGATGTCCTGCATCTTCTACTGAAAAGTATTAAGCTGACTGAGTCACGGATTTCAATATATTCACATTTGATATGATTATAGTTTTGAAAAGTATCAACTTCCACATGATTCAATATGACTTCAGGGCTTAAGGCAACAATTTCATATTTGAAAATACCACTCAATCTGCTACAATACAATAAATTGTACATTCACTGGCCACTTTAATAGGAGCATGTTCTTGAGTCTGAGATTCCTGTTCTTGGCTGCAGGAGTGGAACCCAATTTCGTATTGATTATAAAATACTACTATTGACCTTTAAAGCACTGAATGGTCTCGCACCACAGTACCTGAGTGAACTTCTGGTCCTCTATGACCCGCCACACCTACTTAGATCAAAAGGTGCAGGCTATTTGCTGGTACCTCATATAGTGAAGGCTGCATCAGGGGGCAGAGCCTTCAGTTATGGAACAGCCTTCCAAGTAGTGTTCGGGAATCAGACACAGTTTCAGCATTTAAGTCTAGGCTGAAAACATATCTGTTTAGTCAAGCCTTTTGTTAATGGTGTCTATGAGGTAAAGGTGTAGATCTGGAGGGTCCTCAGACAGAGTGTTTTGGTAAACTGGGATGTACTGTATGGATGCTGTCAGTCCCCACTCGCTTGCTCACTCGAGTTTGTTGACGGTGTAGTGGCTGCTGCTTTATGTCCCGTGGCTCCCTCATGCCTGTGTTACCTTCTGGCTCTCCCCTTTTAGTTATGCTGTCATAGTTAGTTGCCGGAGTCCCTGCTTGTACTCGGTGCAATATGTATACTGTTCCTACTTATTCAGGTGACATTGGGCATACCTAACAACCTGTGTTTTCTCCCCCCCCCAAATATGTCCATCTGAGTTACATGTCGGTCCTGGGATCGAGATGCTGACCTCTTCTGCTCCTCGGACCTGCCTGATCCATCCTGATGCCCTGTGTCTGGTTGGAGTCTCATTGCATCGTTCCTGTGGAGGACGGCCCCATGTGGACAGTTAAAAGTCACACTTGGAAGATGCTCTGGACACTTACAGTAATGCTTTTATGGCTGAGGACTACAGTTGACTTGCTAACTTTAGGACTGCAGTTCTCATGAACAGTTTAGCACTCAAGTTTCCATCAATGAAGAGTTTATAACATCAACGAAACTGACTTCATGTTAAAACTGTTAATGTTATAGTCATGTTGTCTGTTGCTGCCCAAATGAAGACGGGTTCCCTTTTGAGTCTGGTTCCTCTCGAGGTTTCTTCCTCATGTTGTCTGAGGGAGTTTTTCCTTGCCACCGTCACCACAGGCTTGCTCATTGGGGATAGATTAGGGATAAAATTAGCTCATGTTTTAAGTCGTTCAAATTCTGTAAAGCTGCTTTGCGACAATGTTTATTGTTAAAAGTGCTATACAAATAAACTTGACTTGACTTGATTTCTGCTGTTGCATGCTGAGATGCTTTTCTGCTCACCATGGTAGTAAAGAGTGATGATATGAGTTACTACATCCTTCCTGGCAGCTCGAACCAATCTGGCCATTTTCCTCTGACCTCTCTTATCAACAAGACTTTTCCACCCACAGAACTGTCACTCACTCAGTGTTTTTTGGTTTTAGCACCATTTTGTGTAAACTCTAGAGACTGTTGTGTGTGAAAACCTCAGGAGATCAGCAGTTTCTGAAATACTCAAACCAGTCCATCTGGCACCAACACCCATGCCACAGTGAAAGTCACAGAGGTCATGGTTTTTCCCATTCTGATGTTTGAAGTGAACATTAACTGAAGCTCTTGATCTTGTATCTGGATTTTTATGCATCACGCTGCTATCAAGGGATTGGCTGATTAGAGAACTGCATAAAACAGCAGGTGGATGAGTGTACCTAATAAAGTGGCCAGTGAGTGTAGTTAGACTTACGATCCTCCAACTGATAGTGTATGTGTCCAACTTTGTTCAGAATCTGGGGTAAGCCTACTGTTTGCTTGCAAGTGATGATGAGAGAGAGAAGAACTAACAATCAATTTATAATTTATTATACGGTAGCAAGTGATAATTGATTTATGATTGTTGCCCCAATTCACTTCAGTCATCATCTTTTAAATCAATACATCCCAATCATCCGATCATCACGCCCTACTCCTTAACCAACATGATCTTTACAGGAAGCCTAGGAAAGATTAAAAGGTTAATGAAAAAAAATATCTCCACTGGGTTTTTTGTGAAACTGTTGCTAAAAGGGTTTTTTTTTTTGAGTGATCAGGAGCTTGAACATGATGAAATTGGTCACCCAGTCTGCAAGTTTTTTGCATCCTGCTTTCAGACTTTGTTTCAGCTGCTGAAACGGGTTTTGAAATGCACTCTATGCTTGGCAAGAGTGATCTCATTTCCTTTTAATGTAGTTCGGGTGATACAATTCACAGAAGTACATTCTTTTATTCATGTGTTTCACAAAAATATTCATTTCTAACACAGAGACTCAAACAGATGATCCTTTGTAATTTGCAATTTAACAAATAAATGAGATTATTGATGAAGTAAAGCATTGTACGTGCAATTTAAATGCGATACACATGTTTACATTTATATTCAGATCACATGCATCCTTCCATCTTTTGGTATGATTTTTATCATGTCTAGTTTTTCAGTTGTACCGTGAAATTGAAGATTTCTTTATTCCCTCTGGGATATTATGTGTGAAGTGATGGAGAAGTCCTCTCAGCCACCTGTGACCCTCAGTAATGTAAAACCACCTCCTCTATTCCTTCCAGTGCCCAACTATCTCCTCTCTTACACTGAAAAAATGCCACTGATATGTTGCAATTCTTTAATATGCCTTTTGAGAGTGGTGAAATAGTATCAGGCATATTTTATAATCATTTCACACTGTTCTGAATTATGAATCATGTCCAAAGCAGACCAAATTAAGCAATAATTTCTCCTCCTCTGTAATGCAATAACAGAGCCATCAGAAGTGCTTTCTTGCAGTTTCTGTTCTGTGTAATTCCCCAAGGCCGTGAGGTAGTGGTAAATATTCCTTGAAGACTAATAAATGGGACTCATAATAATGAGGTGCTGTGATAGCACGGCCCACGGTACATAATAATGAGTTTCCCACCACCCTGAAAGAGAAAGTTGAAAACAAGGGCACGAAATTTCTCCATTATTGTTAAAATTAACGAGTAGATCTACCATTATGGAAGCAGGTTAATCAGAAATAGCAAATGCCATTTTGCCAGAAGAGCTCAACTGGCAATTTCTATTTCCTGATGGCTGATATTTTATGCACCAAATATCCCCCTTGAGGAAATGTACCAAATATTAACTTTGCCCTGGTGTGAAGGAAACCGAAATTCATTTGACAAACATATAGGCATTACAGGGGCATAGGCCATTAACGGGAAATGGTTATCATCTCTAGTAATTGGCTGTTCATCAGTCCAGTCGGGATAAATTGGAGAGGCTGGAGAGAGAAACACGAAACAGTCAAGCTTTCAGGTCATCTTTACAATCTGGAAAAAGACCTCATGACTCCAAACCCTGCACTGTGAATCTGTCCTAGCTCTGCAGACAGCATGTAATGTGTGCAAGATGTTGAGCACCATTAGAGCAAATGTGAGCCATCTAATGGAGTCTTCATGTCCATAAAATTCACAGGACTTCCAGACCACACAGAAACAACATTTATTGTGTTTATTCTGTCCATCGATGCCTTTGAGTTGTTATGTGGGATATGAATACGCTTGGTATTCATAGGAAACACTGATATATATATATATATACTGTCTTGCAAAAGTATTCATCCCCCTTGGTGTTTGTCCTGTCTTGTCACATTACAAGCTGGAATTAAAATGGATTTTGGGGGGTTTAGCACCATTTGAGTTGCACAACATGCCTACCAGTTTTAAAGGTGAAAATTGTTTTATTGTGACACAAACAATAATTAAGATGAAGAAACAGAAATCTAGAGTGAGCATAGGTATTCACCCCCTCAAAGTCAATACTCTGTCGAGCCACCTTTTGCTGCAATTACAGCTGCAAGTCTCTTGGGGTGTTAGCTATTAGCTTAGCACATCTAGCCACTGGGATTTTTGGCCATTCCTTAAGGCAAAACTGCTCCAACTCCTTCAAGTTAGATGGGTTGCGTTGGTGTACAGCAATCAAGTTATGGCACAGATTCTGAATTGGATTGAGGTCTGGGCTTTGATTAGTCCACTCCAAGACATTTAAATGTTTCCCTTTAAACCACTCCAGTGTAACTTTAGCAGTATGTTTAGGGTCATTGTCCTGCTGGAACATGAACCTTCGTCCCAGTCTCAAACCTCTGGCTGACTCAAACAGGTTTTCCTCCAGAATTGCCATGTATTTAGTGCCATCCATCTTTCCTTCAGTCCTGACCAGTTTTCCCGTCCCTGCAGATGAAAAATATCCCCACAGCACAATGCTGCCACCACCATGCTTCACTGTAGGAATGGTGTTCTCAGGGTATTGGGTTTGCACCACACATGGCATTTCCCATGATGGCCAAAAAGATCAATTTTAGTCTCATTTGACCAGAGAATCTTCTTCCATGTGTTTGGGGAGTCTGCCACATGCTGTTGGGCAAATCCAAATGTGTTTTCTTAAGCAATTATTTTTTTCTGGCAATTTTTCCATAAAGCCCCAATCTGTGAAGTGTACTGCTTAAAGTGGTCCTATGGACAGATACTCCTATCTCTGCTGTGGATCTTTGCAGTTCCTTCAGTGTTATCTTTGGTGTCTTTGTTGCATCTCTGATTAATGCCCTCCTTGCCTGGTCTGTGAGTTTTGGTGGGCGGCCTTCTCTTGTAAGGTTTGTAGTGGTGCCATATTCTTTCCATTTTGCTATAATGGATTTAATGGTGCTCTGTGGGATATTCAAAGTTTGGGATATTTTTTATAACCCAACCCTGATCTATACTTCTCCACAGCTTTGTCTCTGACCTGTTTGGAGTGCTGCTTGTTTTTTTCATGTTGCTTGCTTCATAGTGTTGCAGAGTCAGGGTCCTTCCAGAACAGCTTGATTTATACAGACATCGTGTGACAGATCATGTGACTCTTTGCACACAGGTGGATCTTAATCAACTAATTATGTGACTTATGAAATGAATTGGTTGGACCAGCTTTTATTTCAGGGTTTCATATGAAAGGGGATGAATACCTATGCACACTCCAGGTTTCTGTTTTTTCATCTTAATTATTGTTTGTGTCACAAAAAAACAACAATTTTCACCTTTAAACTTGTAGGCATGTTGTGTAAATCAAATGGTGCTAACCCTCCAAACATCCATTTTAATTCAGCTTGTAATACAACAAAACAAGACAAACACCAAGGGGGATGAATACTTTTGCAAGACACTATATGAGAATGAACATAGTCATAATATTAATTTATTCATCTTCAGTAAGCACTTTATCCTCGTCAGGGTCAGAGTGGAGATAGAGCCTATTCATCCTGAGCTAATCCATTGTACGGCATCATGAACACTAAGGATAGAAATGGATGTGGATGCATTATTTGGATCAAAAAATGCATTTCTTTTAAACAATGGTGTAGTGGTTAGCACGGTCGCCTCACAGCAAGAAGGTTCCAGGTTCGAGCCCAGTGGCCAGCGAGGGCCTTTCTGTGTGGAGTTTGTATGTTCTCCCCGTGTCTGCGTGGGTTTCCTCCAGGTGCTCCGGTTTCCCCCACAATCCAAAGACATGCAGTTAGCTTGACGTGGGGCGGCCTTGGGCTGAGGTGCCCTTGAGCAAGGTACCTGACCCCTGACTGCTCTCCAGGCACTCTGGTGTGGCTGCCCACTGCTCTGTGTGTGTGTGTGTGTGTGTGTGTGTGTGTGTGTGTGTGTGTGTGTGTGTGTGTGTGTTCACTGCTTCAGATGGGTTAAATGCAGAGGATGAATTTCACTGTGCTTGAAGTGTGCATGTGACAAATAAAGGTTTCTTCTTCTTTATAGAAATATAGATACAAGTAGGAGGTACACTATTTGTTTTTGGGTTATTTTTAGCTTGCCAGAGAGGTTCACAGGGCATCTAGTTGACACTTAAAGGTGTGTATTGGGACAGAGATTGTGCGGAATGTGAGAAAGGTGTTTACTTTCATGCAGGTGTGAGTAAACAGACAGATATGAAGCTCGTGGAACAAATAAAGGCTGCATTATGTGATGCATTTACATTTATTTATGACAGGATGATAAGGCTGGCATGTCGACATCTTTTTTTATGTCGCTGGTGGCATAGTGGTAGGGAAAATATTCAATTATTATTATTATTATTATTATTATGGCAGCACAGTGGTGCAGTGGTTAGCACTGTCACCTCACAGCAAAAAGGTTTTAGGTTCAAGCCCAGCGGCCAACAGGGGCCTTTCTGTGTGGAGTTTGCATGTTCTCCCCGTGTCTGCGTGGGTTTCCTCCGGGTGCTCCAGTTTCCCCCACAGTCCAAAGACATGCAGGTTAGGTTAATTGGTGGCTCTAAATTGACCGTAGGTGTGAATGTGAGCACGAATGGTTGTTTGTCTCTGTGTCAGCCCTGTGATGACCTGGCGACTTGTCCAGGGTGTACCCCGCCTTTCGCCCGTAGTCAGCTGGGATAGGCTCCAGCTTGCCTGCAACCCTGTAGAACAAGATAAAGCAGCTACAGATAATGGATGGAGATAGATAGATAGATAGATAGATAGATAGATAGATAGATAGATAGATAGATAGATAGATAGATAGATAGATAGATAGATAGAATTTTTTAAGCAGTAAATAGACACAGATAGTGACATTGCATTACACCCCTGATGCACACACACATTCACACCTATTTACAGTTTCCACTCAACGTACCAGCATTTTTAGGTGATGGGAGGAAACTTGAGAACCCGAAAGAAAACCTAAACAGACACAGAGAGAACAAGTAAAACTCCACACAAACAGAGCTGTGAGATTGTTTAATAAATAAAATAATAGTATATATAGTGTAAATGAACAGTGTCTTATTTACATTCTTCAAAATAAAACCACTTGAGATGGGTTCTTTAGAGCTAGAAAAGAACTATATTTTGGTTTTCTCAAGAGCCGTTTCGTTTAATTTACCCAGAGAATCTTTTGTTCAATAATTATTTTGCCATTTTCTGTTGCTGATGAAAAAAATTTAATTTTACACCACAAAGTTATTTTCACATAATGGTAAATGTAATGCATAGATTGTGTACTTGCAGTGCAACTTGATATCATGCTCATCTGGGGGTTCATTAGTTCTTTATAATAAAGCCCCTGTGTGTATTGCAATATTACAAAAAGTGTATTGGTTAATTATCGAAATATCAAATATGGAAATGTAGACTCTGACAGTGTCTGTTTGCTGTCCTCTTCCCAAGCCTCAGAGCTATTTCCCTTTCATGTGAGCATGCAAGAACATGAAATCGGCTTTGGGGGAAAAAAAAGATCAAGAAGCCTGAATAAAAAGATCGCATATCCAGCTCAGTGGAATATTGTTATTCTATCCATATATAACTTCCAGTCAGAAAAGCATTGGGATGATAGGGGAAATGCAAACTAAAAAAAAAAAGAAAGCCGTGATTTCTAAATTTACTTTGACTTCTATTTCATTGCAGGCAGAATGAACCCAAGATATTTCACGTTTTGTCTGGTCAACTTCATTTCATTTGTTAATATACATCCATTCCTGTGTTTCAGCCTTGCAACACATTCCAAAAAAGTTGTGATGAGGACAATTTAGGGCTAGTAATGAGGTAAAACAATTAAATAATTATGTGATTTGAAACCGGTGATGCCAACAGGTGATTGTAATCATGATTTGATACAAAATCAGTATCCAGGAAAGGCCTAGTGTTTGAGGAGCAAAGATGGGCCGAGGATCCCCTATTTGTCAACAAATGCATTAGAAATTATTGAAATGTTTAAAATGTTCCTCACAGAAAGATATGAAGCGATTTGGATATTTCACCTTCTACGGTGCATAATATCATTAAACTATTCAAGGAATCTGGAGGAATTTCGGCGTGTAAAGGACAAGGGCACAAGCTGAACACCAGTGAACTCCGATCCCTCAGACAGTACTGCATCAGGATCCATCATTCATCTGTAGCTGATATAACCACATGGGCTCGGGATTACTTTGTCAAACCTTTGTCAAACACAACAATACAGAGTAGCATCCACAAATGCCAGGGGTTTTTTAAGGAAGCCTTAACTGTGTCCAGAAGTGCCATCAACTTCTCTGGGCTCAAAGGCATCTGAGGTGGACCATCACACAGTGGAAATGTGTATTGTGGTCAGACAAATCAGTATTTCAGGTCATTTTTATAAGAAATGGATGCCCTGTGCTCCGGACCAAAGAGAAAAAGGACCATCCAGACTGTTACTAGCAACAAGTCCAAAAGCCAGGGTCTGTCATGGTATAGTGTTGTGTCAGTGCCCTTGGCAAATGTAACTTACACTTCTGTGATGGCAGCATTGATGCAGAAAAGTGCACTGAGATTTTGGAGCAAAATACACTGCCTTCAAGACGATATCTTTTCCAGGGATATTTCAACAAGACAATGCAAAACCACATTCTGCACACATTACAAAGGGATGGCTGTGGAAGAAGAGATTTAGTAAACCTTTGTCCTGCAAGACAATACAGATTAACATCCACAGATACCAGTTAAAACTTTACTGTGCGAAAAGGAAGCCTTATGTTAACTGTGTCCAGAAGTGCCATTGACTTCTCTGGGTTTGGAGGCATCTGGGATGGACCATCACACAGTGGAAACAAGTATTGTGGTCAGATGAATCAGTATTCCAGTGTTTTTTCAGAAGAAATGGATGCCCTGTGCTCCAGACCAAAAAGAAAAAGGACCGTCCAGACTGTTACCAGCAACAAGTCCAAAAGCCAGGGTCTGTCATGGTATGGGGTTGTGTCAGTGCCCTTGGCAAAGGTAACTTACACTTCTGCAGAAAAGTACACAGATTTTGGAGCAACATACACTGCCTTCAAGACGACATCTTTTTCAGGGATATTTCAACAAGACAATGCAAAATCACATTCTGCACACATTACAAAGGCGTGGCTGTGGAAGAAGAAGGTGTCTGTCCCCAAAAGAGAATGTGTGGAGAATTTTGAAATGAAAAATATGACAATGACGACCCTGTACCATTGTACAACTTAAGACCTGCTTGTGGGAAGAATGGGGCAAAATAACACCTGAAACACTTGGTGTCTTCAGTCCCTAAACATCTTAAGTGTTGTGAGAAGGAATATCAATATTATAAAGTGGTAAATGCTTTACCGTCCCAACTTTTTTAAAAATGCTTTGCAAGAATCAAAATTGAAGTGTTTTGAGTTGTGTTGTTTTGAGTGCAATACAGGTCAAAGATTATTTACATATTGTTGTTTTAAGTTTTAATTTCAATTTCAACATACCACTCCAACTTTTTCTAATTTGGGGTAGTCTCATCTCATCTCATCTCATCTCATCTCATCTTCATCCGCTTATCCGGGGCCAGGTCGCGGAGGCAGTAGTCTGAGCATGGAAGCCCAAACTTCCCTCTCCCCAGACACCTCGGCCAGCTCCTCAGGAAGAACATCGAGGCGTTCCCAGGCCAGCCAAGAGACATAATCCCTCCAGCGTGTCCTGGATCTTCCCTGGGGCCTCCTCCCGGGGGGACATGCCTGGAACACCTCCCCAGGGAGGCGTCCAGGAGGCATTCGAAAGAGATGCCTGAGCCACCTCAGGTGATTCCTCTCGATGTGGAGGAGCAGCGGCTCTACTCCGAGCTCCTCCCGAGTGATTGTGCTTCTCACCCTATCTCTAAGGGAGCGCTCAGCCACCCTGCGAAGGAAACTCATTTCGGCCGCTTGTATCCACGATCTTGTTCTTTCAGTCTTTACCCAAAGCTCATGACCATAGGTGAGAGTCGGAACGTAGATCAACCGGTAAATTGAGAGCTTCGCCTTTTGGCTCAGCTCCTTCTTCACCACAACGGACCGGTAAAGCGATCGCATCACTGCAGAGGCTGCACCGATCCGCCTGTCGATCTCACGCTCCATCCTTCCCTCACTTGTGAACAAGATCCCGAGATACTTAAACTCTTCCACTTGAGGCAGGACTTCTCTACCAACCTGGAGAGGGCAAGCCACCCTTTTCCGGTCGAGAACCATGGTGTCAGACTTGGAGGTACTGATTCTCATCCCAGCCACTTCACACTTGACTGCAAACCACCCCAGTGCATGCTGAAGGTCCTGGTTTGAAGACGCCAACAGGACAACATCATCCACAAAAATCCCCTCCTAGAACTGCCACCTTATTGTGGTGGAGGGGGTTATGTGCTTGAATTTGGGGTTGTACATTTAAATAAGGGGCGGCACGGTGGTGTAGTGGTTAGCGCTGTTGCCTCACAGCAAGAAGGTCCAGGTTCGAGCCCCGTGGCTGGCGAGGGCCTTTCTGTGTGGAGTTTGCATGTTCTCCCCGTGTCCGTGTGGGTTTCCTCCAGGTGCTCCGGTTTCCCCCACAGTCCAAAGACATGCAGGTTAGGTTAACTGGTGACTCTAAAGTGAGTGTGAATGGTTGTCTGTGTCTATGTGTCAGCCCTGTGATGACCTGGTGACTTGTCCAGGGTGTACCCCACCTTTTGCCCGTAGTCAGCTGGGATAGGCTCCAGCTTGCCTGCGACCCTGTAGAACAGGATAAAGCAGCTAGAGATAATGAGATGAGATGAGACATTTAAATAATATTGGCTGGTTTTATCAGTGGTATATCAGATATATTCCATTCAGCTAGCATGATAATGAGCGAGTCGCGGATGAGTTCAGTATCAAGCTAGCTGAATGGACTATATCTAATATACCACAAAAAAAGCCAGCCAATATTATTATTATTATTATTATTATTATTATTATTATTATTATTATTATCATACACATTTGATGGAACAATTATAGATTTTACAAAAAGTTAAGAACAGGGGGGTAACTTACCAATATTGCATGCTGATTCTGATCGAATGTAATTCAATGTTCTGTCAATCCAATGTACAAAGTCAAAGTTCTAACAATAAAAATGGTACAAGTCCAAAAAGCCTGAACAACAACCCAACTTATATACAAGCTATATACAGGTCGACAGTTCAAGTTCAAAGTTACTTTTGGTAGTTGTTAATTGTTACATTGCAGTTGTTCAAAACAAAAGGGCTTTGCTGAGTGAAGTCCACAAATGAAGTCCTGTTGTAAAAGTCTCTGTCACTTTTCCTCACCTCCAAGTAGAACTTTGACAATATTTCCACTATAGAGATCTTGCAGTCATGTGACCGGAAAGTACACAGCCACCATCTTGTCGGTAAAAAACACCGCTGAATACTGCTGCACTCGTGTACAGAATGGATCAATTTCAACCGATGGACTACACGGCTCATTTTTCTAATGAACAGATAACTAGATATATGTCTAAAATAAACGATCTACAGATTAGTGACCCTTATGGCTTACCGGACGGAGTTTTCACGACCGAACTGCCAACGGAATACCCGGACGTGTATAATTACCTCATTAATTTTCCCTCGCTGTTCAGTGGTGAAGCACTGCGTGCTTATAAATCTCTGGACAGTTATCTTTACAGAAATTCAGGATTTGTCAGCGACTTAGATGTGGCATCTTGTAGCACTGACCAGCCGATTATAGAATAGAATAAGGTAATTCCAGCTGTAATTCCAAATCGTCCGTTTTGTTTACCATGGATCTGGCGTTGGAGAGGTAGAGGCTTAGCAGTGGAGGTTTGAGTGGCTGTTTTCTGAGCTTAGTCAACAGGCCGGCTCTGCAGCCTCGCTTTTGCTTCCGCTCCCGGCGCCGCCTCCTTCGCTTTGCTTCCGATAACAATCCACGGAGACCCTGCTGGTCTCGCTATCTCGTCCGGAATGTTGTGCATGCGATGGAAATCGCTACAAACCGTCAGTTTCTGCTGGAAACCCATGTCCAGTAAGTCCATACAGTTGTAGTGGATATTGAAGTCCGGTACAGATGAACAACACGCAAAAATACACACAAAAAACATAAAAAACATGCACAGGTAGGGAGAGCTTGTAGCCGCAGCCGTTGTAGTAGAATTGTATATATTAGGGTTTTCCAGAAGAAAAGGTAGAAGTAAAAGCAGAAGTAGAAGTAGAAGGCGGAAATATGGCGTTTGACCAACAAGATGGCGTCTGTCACAATCTGGATCGTCTGTGACGTCACATGCAAGTGCTCCATTGCTCTCTTTTCCAGATTTTCAATGTCCATTGGTGTTTTTCTCTTGTAAATATGCGTGAAGGATATATAATGAAGTTTTTGTCGCCTTTTGGGAGTTCAGCACATCTTTCTCTTCCAAAATTCTCTCTAAATCTTATGCTTTTAATGAAGTAAACCTTGCGGCCATATTTGTGTACAAACTGTCACAGTCACTTACTAGCGCAGAAGTTTTACATCTCCAATGTGTCTCTTTTCCAGTCATTCATGAAGAATATATAATGAAGTTTTGGTAGCCTTTCAGGTGTTCAGCACATCTTTATTTTCAGTTTTCAGTTTATTTATTTAGTGCTTAAACCTAGCACTGGATTAGCCTCATCTTCTCTTTCCGACAAAGAAATGATTGTGCGCATGCACAGCAGAAAAGTTTTGTCATTGGATCTTAGCATGGGTGCCGACATGTGACATCATATTGTCTTAATAATGTGCAATATTATGACAATATTGCACACTTATTCTTAGTTGGGGAGATTGGCATAATACATGGAGGATAAGCGATATGATAGCAATATTGCATGCCATCAATAAACACACTAGAAGGGAATAGAATACATGTTTTTATTCCATGGAAAAAGTGGCCCGTATGTATAATAATAATAAAGAATATATGACAGATTACATATAGATATCATCTCATCTCATTATCTCTAGCCGCTTTATCCTGTTCTACAGGGTCGCAGGCAAGCTGGAGCCTATCCCAGCTGACTACGGGCGAAAGGCAGGGTACACCCTGGACAAGACACCACGTTATCACAGGGCTGACACATAGACACAGACAACCATTCACACCTACAGTCAATTTAGAGTCACCAGTTAAACTAACCTGCATGTCTTTGGACTGTGGGGGAAACTGGAGCACCCGGAGGAAACCCACGCGGACAACATGCAAACTCCGCACAGAAAGGCCCTCGCCGGCCACGGGGCTCGAACCCGGACCTTCTTGCTGTGAGGCGACAGCGCTAACCACTACACCACCGTGCCACCCCATATAGATATCAGAAACCATTAAATGATTTAAATATACATTATGTAACTAGGTACATGATCCAGACAATATGTCAGTGTAGTTAGTCCTAAGGAACAACACTACATATACTGTAGACACAACAATTTTGGTCGCATTAATCAGTTTTCAGATTTTTGGATAAAGTGCTTCTAACAGAATATGACATATAGAGTCATGTGAAAAAGAAAGTACACCCTCTTCCAGTTGCATGGTTTTACCAATCAAGACATAACAAAAAATCATCTGATCCTTACCAGGTCCTAAAATTATGCAAATCTAACATCAGGTGTAAAGCAACACACAACAAATTCCACTGTGTCATTATTTATTTAACAAAAATTAAGTGAAAATGCAGAATCCGTGTGTGAAAATGTAAGTACAGCCCATGATTCAATAGCTTGCAGAACTACCTTTTGCAGCAATAACTTGAAGCAATCGTTTTCTGTATGATTTTATCAGTCTCTCACATCATTGTGGAGGAATTTTGGCCCACTCTTCTTTACAACATTGCTTCAGTTCATTCATGTTTGAGAGCATTTGCTTATGCACAGCTCTCAAGGTCACGCCACAGCATTTCAATTGGGTTGAGGTCTGGACTTTGACTTGGCCATTCCAACACCTTGATTCTTTTCTTTTTCAGCCATTCTGCTGTAGATTTGCTGGTGTCCTTGGGATCACTGTCCTGTTGCATGACCCAGTTGCAGCCAAGCTTTAGCTGTTAGACAGATGGCCTCACATTTGCCTCTAGAATACTTTGGTATACAGAGGAGTTCCTGGTTGACTCAATGACTGCAAGGTGCCCAGGCCCTGTGGCTGCAAAACAAGCCCAAATCATCACTCCTCCACCACCGTGCTTGATGGTTGGTATGAGGTGTTTGTGCTGATATGTTGTGTTTGGTTTTCACCAAACATGGCACTGTGCATTATGGCCAAACATTTCCACTTTGGTCTCATCTATCCAAAGAACATTGTTCCAGAAGGCTTGTGGCTTGTTCAGATGCATCTTTGCAAACCTAAGCTGTACTGCCATGTTCTTTTTAGATAGAAGAGGCTTTCTTCTGGCAACCCTTCCAAACAAGCCATACTTGTGCAGTCTTTTTCTAATTTTACTTTCATGAACTTTAACATTTAACACATTAACTGTCACCTGTAGAGTCCTAGATGTAGTTATTGGGATTTTTGCAATTTCTCTGAGCATTGCACAGTCTGACCTTGGAGTAAATTTGCTGGGACATCCACTCCTGGAAAGACTGGCAACTCTCTTGAATGTTTTCCACTTCTAAATAGTCTTTCTCACAGTAGAATGATGGATTTCAAATTGTTTGGAAATGGCCTAAAAACCCTTCCCAGGATGATGTGCAGCAACAATTGCTTCTCTAAGATCATTGCTGATGTCTTTCCTCCTTGGCATTGTGTTAACATACACCTGAGTGCTCCAGACCAGCAAACTGCCAAAACTTCTGCTTTTTAAGAGGTGGCCACACTGGCTGATGATCAGTTAATCAAATTCATTTGATCAGCAACACCTGGCTGCTAATTGCCTTCATAATTTCTATGGAAGCAGTAAGGGTGTACTTAATTTTTCACACACTGCTACTGCATTTTTGGCTTACTTTGTGTTAAATAAATTATGACAGGGTGAATATGTCATGTGTTATTGGTCATCTGAGGTTGTATTTGCCTAATTTTAAGACCTGGTAATGACCAGATGATTTTTTTTTATTATGTCCTGACGCTTAAAACCTAGACTTGAAAGAGGGTGTGCTTTCTTTTTCACATGACTGTACGTCACAGAATATACAGTGTCACAGACTTCATTTAAACTGTAGTAAAAAAGATAAAAACTCAAAAGAAAAGTGGTCATTTTCCTGTTTATGTACAATTATGTCCACTGATTACTTACTGTACAGACACCATACTAACATTGGGTAGGACACACACACACACACACACACGGCTCATTGCTGTCAGAACAGCCACAATTCTTAGTGACATGGATTCTATAAAGTATTGGAAACATTCTGGTCCATGTCATCATGATTGCATCAGATAATTCCTGCAGAATTGGCTGTACATTCATGCTGTGAATCTCCTGTTCTACAACATCCCAAAGGTGGTCGATTGAATTTAGATCTGGTGACTGAGAAGGACACTGAAGTACACTGAACTCACTGTGATGTTCATGGAGTCAGTCTGAGATGATCTGTGCTTTGTGACATGGCACATTATCACTCTGAAAGTAGTCATTATAAAATGGGTAAATTGTGGCCATAAAGGGATGCACATGGTCAGCAACAATACTCAAATAGACTGTGGCATTCAAAAAATGACTGGTTATCGGTAAAGGGCCAAATGTGTGCCAAGAAATAGTCCCCACACCATTACACCACCTCCACCAGCCTGGACTGTTGACACAAGGCCAGTTAGGTTCATGTATTCATACTAATAATACAACGATCTGCATGTCACAGCAGAATTTGAGATTAATCAGGCCAGGCAATGTTTTACTAATCTTCTTTGAAACTCTCTAGTTCTAGTGTCGGTGAGCCTGTGCCCACTGTAGCCTCAGATTCCAGTTCTCAGTTGACAGAAGCAGAACCTGACGTAGTCTACAGCTGTTGTAGCTAATCCACCTTAATGTTCTGCACGGTGTGCATTCTGATATCCTTTTCTGCTTACCATTGTTGTAAATCATGAGTGACCTCTCTCATTAACAAGATATTTCCACCCACAGAGCTACCACTTCCTGGATGTGTGTTTGTTTGTTTTTTGCACCACTCTGTGGAAAATGTATAGACTGCTGTGTGTGAAAATTTCAGTAAATCTTCAGTTTGAATCATACCAGCCTGTCTGGTACCAACAACCATGCAACTGTCAAAGTCACTGAGATTACATTTTAACTCATTCTGATGTTTGATGTGAACTGAAGCACTGACCTGCATCTGAATGATGTTATGCATTGTGCTGCTGACATACTATTGGCTAAATGGATAACTGCATGAATAAGCAGATGTTAATGTGTTTCTAATAAAGTGGCCAGCGAGTGTGTATATATCTCATCTCATCTCATTATCTCTAGCCGCTTTATCCTGTTCTACAGGGTCGCAGGCAAGCTGGAGCCTATCCCAGCTGACTACGGGCGAAAGGCAGGGTACACCCTGGACAAGTCGCCAGGTCATCACAGGGCTGACACATAGACACAGACAACCATTTACACTCACACCTACAGTCAATTTAGAGTCACCAGTTAACCTAACCTGCATGTCTTTGGACTGTGGGGGAAACCGGAGCACCCGGAGGAAACCCACGCGGACACAGGGAGAACATGCAAACTCCACACAGAAAGGCCCTCGCCAGCCACGGGGCTCGAACCCGGACCTTCTTGCTGTGAGGCGACAGCGCTAACCACTACACCACCGTGCAGCCCACATATATAAAAATTAAGAAACGGCTTCAATTTTTTCTTAAATCAGCATTTCTGTGTATGGCAGCCATTTAATTCCAGAGGAAAATGGATGGTCACAAGCCATCAAAGAAAGCTGAGCTGATTGAATTTTTGTGCCAGGAGTGGCATAAAGTCACCCAAGAGCAATGTGAAAGACTGGTGGAGAACATGCCAAGATGCATGAAAGCTGTGATTAAATGTCAAGGTGATTACACCAAATATTGATTTCTGAACTCATCCTAAGTTCAAACATTAGTATTGTGTTGTTTAAAATTGAATATGATCTTGATTTCTATGCATTATTCAAGGTCTGAAAGCACTTCATCTTTTTTGTTATTTTCATCAATTATCCTTTTCTGCAATTAAACGTTCTAAGTGACGATATTTTTATGTGGAATTTGGGGGAAATGTTGTCAGTAGTTTATGGAATAAACCAAAAATGTGAGTGCCGTTGCCTCACAGCAAGAAGGTCCGGGTTTGAGCCCCGTGGCCGGCGAGGGCCTTTCTGTGCAGAGTTTGCATGTTCTCCCCGTGTCCGTGTGGGTTTCCTCCGGGTGCTCCGGTTTCCCCCACAGTCCAAAGACATGCAGGTTAGATTAACTGGTGACTCTAAATTGACCGTAGGTGTGAATGTGAGTGTGAATGGTTGTCTGTGTCTATGTGTCAGCCCTGTGATGACCTGGCGACTTGTCCAGGGTGTACCCCGCCTTTCGCCCGTAGTCAGCTGGGATAGGCTCCAGCTTGCCTGCGACCCTGTAGAAGGATAAAGCGGCTAGAGATAATGTGATGTGATGTGTGTGATATATATATATATACTGTATACACACTGTATATATAAGTTATGTATCATTGAAATATACATGTCAATTTCCTTTCTAAATCTTATAATATGTCAGGTACAAGGTATGAGGCAGATGGAAGTACAGAATTATATTTATTATGATAGTGCAAACCCACACAGGCAAACAATTCTAAATCGGCAGGCAAACTCATAAACGTGAAGACATGCAAAGGGTCGGGCGAGGCACAAACAGGATGTCACAGGCAAAGATAAAAATGTAAACTAGGAACTGGAATAGAATTCAGATAACCAGGAAACCAATCACAGAATCAAGGCTCAGTAATGTGTTGCAACAAACTCAATACTTTGCCCCAAGCGTGTGTTTAAATGGTCCTTATATAGGTGCATATATTGCTCCTCAATCATGTGCAGGTGCATGTTAACGGTGTGCGTCTGAGAGGTTGTTTGATGTGTGCGCAGTCTGGAATGCGCCAGAGAATTCTTCAGGTGCGCGCCAAAGCGTGCAAGACTGACACAATATATATCACACTTAAAGATAGACTGCCTTTCAGATTTTTCAAGTGTAGGTCATAAAAAGAATTTTTCCTGACACCCAGTTATTTTTGTTTAGTGGACCGAAAGCTACTGAATTCGAATCACAGACTTCCAATTTTATTTGTTTTTTTTTGTTTTTTTAATAGAACAATTAATGAATTTACAGTAGGGCCATGTGGCCCTAAATTCGCTGCTATTTTTTCTTGCTTCACCATGACTCAATTCAAGATACTACATCATGCATGATGTGGTGGGCTTTCCCTGTTCGTGCAAGGCATTGTGGGATACAAATTTGAAACAGGAGCAAAAAATGGAGGATGTGAGTGTGCGAATGAAACGTGAAAGACTGAACGGAAATTAAGAAGAAAAGATGTTGTAGGAGCCAAATGTTGCTGTGTGTTCATTGTTGTAAGTTTTCTGTGGCACACTGGGTGGCGCATGTCCGCACTTGTTTCAGGTATATAAGTAGCAAACGTAATGTTGTTGGCAGGTGTTTTGACCCGGAAGGGGCAAAGGGTTTTTGATCGCTAACGCTAACGCTCACTACTGTGGACGCTTGCTATTGTTACTACTGTGGAACTGCTATGGACAATTTGTGCGTGATGGAATAAATGGACCACTTTTGTATTCAACGGCAAGATTTGCCTACCTGCGTTTGTTTACTACACAGTAAGTCAAGTGAGCGTACCATTGTTAACATCTAGCGTGTCGGCCAGGCCATATCCGAGGTCAGGCACCTCAGTAGTTCAGTATTAGACCGAACTCCTTTAATATTAGTCAAAAACCCACCAGTTCGGACTTTAGTTACAAAGTCGGAGTCTTTGGCATGTATGGAATTAGGACCAGCCAAGAGCCGTCTGTTTTCTTGTGGATTATTGTTTGGATGTTTATGTGGGCTTACTGGTGATGAGGAGTTTTTGACTTGATACTGAAATCAGGCCTAGGAGTACAAGGGACCATCTGATGACTGCACGGTGCCCAATGAAAGAGGTATTTGTAGCGCTACAATCTTTAACGGCCATTTAAATTGTGTGCACACATACCCGGGTATAAAAGAAAAACAAAACAAACATATGTGTTAAATGCCGGCAGACTGACTGTGGAGACTTTGCGAACTTTGTGACTGACTTTACAGCGAACTGTTTGATTGACTGTTTCATGGAGATGCGCGATACAAGTGCAATTGGACAGACTGCAATGCAAACCTCTGGTAAAATGAGTGGTGTTGATTACCAGCAGTCTAAACGTGCTGAAGCACTTGCTGGTGTTAGGGATTTGCTGGGATTCGAACCTGGTTTGCTGGTGTGATAATCCAGCAAACCCCCACTAGGCCACCAGGGGGATGACTCAAGTGCAGAGGCGTGAGGCAGAAGTAGAAAAGTATCAAAAAGTTTATTTACAAGATGTACAATCCACGGCGGCGGCACGGTGGTGTAGTGGTTAGCGCTGTCGCCTCACAGCAAGAAGGTCCTGGGTTTGAGCCCCGGGGCCGGCGAGGGCCTTTCTGTGTGGAGTTTGCATGTTCTCCCCGTGTCCGTGTGGGTTTCCTCCGGGTGCTCCGGTTTCCCCCACAGTCCAAAGACATGCAGGTTAGGTTAACTGGTGACTCTAAATTGACCGCAGGTGTGAATGTGAGTGTGAATGGTTGTCTGTGTCTATGTGTCAGCCCTGTGATGACCTGGCGACTTGTCCAGGGTGTACCCCGCCTTTCGCCCGTAGTCAGCTGGGATAGGCTCCAGCTTGCCTGCGACCCTGTAGAAGGATAAAGCGGCTAGAGATAATGAGATGAGATGAGACAATCCACGGCAAAAAAACAAAAGTAATCCAAAAGCTCAGAAGATAAAGGGAAAATAAAAAATATCCAAAAGTTCAAAGTCCAAAAATAAGAAAAGAAAAGGCAAAAATGCAAATGCTCAGAAGATCTCAAAAATAGTAAAAACAAAATTCAAAAAGGTCCAAAAAGAAAGCAAAGTACAAAAACCACAAAGACACAGGCAAGGAACATGGAACAGAGGGAACTAGCACTAACAGGCATAGCATAGGAAAAAGACTCCGTGACAAGGGAACAAACAGAGGGGTATTTATACACACACTAATTAAGGAACAGGGCGGGGCAGGAAACAGGCAATGAAGACAAACACAAAAACACAGTGGCGGCCTCTAGAGGACAAAACAAAAATGACAAGATGGAAATAACAGCGGCCTCTAGAGGCCAAAACAGTCCCAGTCCTAACAGGACCCCCCCCTCTAGGAGCATCTCCTGACGTTCCCAGGGCGATCCGGATGGGCCGAATGGAAGTCCCAGCATAGTCCTTTATCTAGAATGTCCCGGGCGGGGACCCAACAGCGTTCCTCAGGGCCATAGCCCAACCTGGGACCTCACTTCCTTCTCCATGCTAGGCCACCAGAAGCGCCTTCTCAAAAAGTCCAGGGTCCTTCGAGCTCCCAATCTACTAGATATTGAAGCCCGCCGCAGACCCGGCGGGAGTCCAGCAGGCGATGCACGGTGAACACAGTCTGACCCTGGAAGATGCGGGGGGTGGGGGGTTCCTAGGGGCAGGGGCATACATGGACGTCAGTACGGGCCGCAACAGGGAAACATGGAATGTGGGGTTGGTCCTCAGAGTCCGGGGCAACTGGAGTCGGTAGGCAACAGGGTTCACCCTGCGCACCACCTTGAAGGGGCCAATGTAGCGAGGAGCAAGCTTGCAGTTCTCCACCTGCAGCGGAAGGTCCTTAGTGGACAGCCAAACCCGCTGCCCAGGGCGGAAAGCGTGGGCAGGTCTTCTATGGCAGTTGGCCTGAGTCTGGTTGGTTCTGGAGGTCTGGATAAGGGTCTTCCTGACCTTGCTCCAGGTCTTGCGACACCGTCTCACATATTGGTTGACTGAGGGCACCCCCGCGTCCTCCTCCTGGTCCGGGAACAGAGGTGGCTGGAACCTGAATTGGCACTGGAATGGCGACAGCTTGGTGGCGGATGACTGCAGGGTGTTGTGGGCGTACTCTGCCCATGGCAGCCAGGTGCTCCATGAAGTCGGGTTATCCATAGCCAGGCCTCGCAGGGTGGTTTCCAGGTCCTGGTTGAGCCTCTTCGTCTGGCCATTGGACAGTGGGTGAAACCCAGAGGAGAGACTGGCAGTGGCTCCGATGACCTTGCAGAACCCGTGCCACACTCGGGAGGATAACTGGGGCCCTCGGTTTGAGACCAAAGACTCGGAAGACATGAGTGAATAATAGTTTAGCAGTTTGAAGAGCAGAAGGGAGCTTGCACAGTGGTAAAAAGCGGCAGGCCTTGGAGAATCTGTCAACTATGACCAATATGACAGTGTTACCTTGTGACTCAGGGAGACCCGTGATGAAGTCGACTGCCACGTGGGACCAGGGACGCCGGGGAATGGTCAGAGGATGCAGGAGACCCTGGGGGTGCTGTCGTGGGTTCTTGCTTCTGGTGCACACTTTGCAGGAAAGGACGAATGACCTCACTTCCTTCTCCATGCTAGGCCACCAGAAGCGCCTTCTCAAAAAGTCCAGGGTCCTTCGAGCTCCCGGGTGGGCACTGAGAGGGGACGAGTGACCCCACTGGAGAACCTTGGCCCGGGCTTGATGTGGGACGTACAAGAGGCCCGGTGGCCCCGTCCCAGGACCGGGGTCCTGGCGTTGGGCTCGTCGGACGGCCTCCTCAATACCCCAGCGGACAAGGGCCACAATCCGGGACACAGGGATAATAGGCCCGACTTCACTCTCCCTGTTAGTGGCAGAGAACAGCCTGGACAGTGCATCAGGTTTGGTGTTCTTGGAGCCGGGGCGGTACGATAGGGTGAAGTCAAACCGACTGAAAAACAGGGCCCACCTAGCCTGTCATGGGTTCAGTCTCTTGGCTTGCTGGAGGTACTCCAGGTTCTTGTGGTCCGTCCAAACCAGGAATGGATGTTGCGCTCCCTCCAGCCAGTGCCTCCACTCCTCAAGGGCCAGTTTGACCGCTAGCAGTTCTCGATCCCCCACATCGTACCGGGACTCCGCAGGACTCAGGTGGTGGGAGAAGTATGCGCAGGGGTGCAGCTTTCTTTCCAAACGTTGAGAGAGCACCGCGCCGACACCACTGTCCGAGGCGTCCACCTCCACGATGAATGGTTGGGAGGTGTCCGGGAGGACCAGAATGGGTGCCGTGCAGAAGCGGTGCTTGAGGTCTTTGAACGCCTTTTCCGCCTGAGGAGACCAGACATAAGATCCACCTGTCTCTTTGGTGAGGTCCGACATGGGTGCTGCTACAGAACTAAAGTTCCTGATAAACTTGCGGTAGAAGTTAGCAAATCCTAAGAACCGCTGAACCTCTTTGACGGACTTGGGAGTGGGCCAGTCCCGGACAGCCAGGGTCTTGGCTGGGTCCATTTGGAGTTGGCCTGTCCGTACAATAAAACCCAGAAAGGAGACCTCGGGAACATGAAATTCACATTTCTGGGCCTTGGCAAACAGATTGTTCTGTAGCAGCCTCTGGAGAACCTGGTGGACATGGTGGCGGTGCTGCTGCACGGTCTTGGAAAAGATAAGGATGTCGTCGAGGTAGACAAAAACGTACAGGTTAATCATGTCCCTCAAGACGTCATTGATTAGGGCCTGAAAAACAACTGGTGCATTCGTGAGTCCGAAGGGCATCACCTGGTATTTGTAGTGCCCAGACGGGGTGTTAAAGGCAATCTTCCACTCTTCTCCCTGTCGGATACAGATGAGGTGGTATGCGTTCCGTAGGTCCAACTTGGTGAAGACGGTGGCGCCTTGGAGCAGGTCGAATGCTGTGGACATCAGCGGAAGGGGATATCGGTTGTGCACAGTGATCTTGTTCAGGCCCCTGTAGTCAATACATGGTCGGAGCCCCCCATCCTTCTTGCCGACAAAGAAGAAGCCGGCACCAGCAGGTGAGGTGGAGGGTCGAATGAACCCAGAGACCAGGGTGTCTTTGAGGTATTCCTCCATAGCCTTGCGTTCTGGCTGAGAGAGGGAAAACAGTCTGCCAATAGGAGGGGTAGTCCCAGGGAGCTAGTCGATGGCACAGTCGTAGGCCTGGTGCAGAGGAAGAACGGCGGCCCTGCTTTTGCTGAATACCTCCTTCAAATCCCAGTACTCTGTGGGAACTTGAGATAGCTCGGTGAGATCAGGGGGCTCGGCAGGAGACACAGGAGAGCTAGAGAGCAGACAAGAGGCATGGCACGCAGGGCCCCATTCCACAACCTGGCTTGTTACCCAGTCTATGCGAGGGTTGTGGCGGGTAAGCCAAGGAAGGCCTAGAATCACTGGGAACTCTGGTGAAGAAATCAGGTGCAGGGATATTTCTTCCTTGTGACCTTGAGACTGGAGGAAGACTGGAGAAGTTACTTGGGTGACTCTTCCATCACCTAAGGCTTGGCCATCCAGGGCAGACACAGACAGTAGGACTTCAAGAGGTGCAGTCGGGACGCTTCACTTTGGGCGAAGTGAACATCCATAAAGTTTCCACCCGCCCCGGAGTCTAACAAGGCTTGACAAGAGTGGACGGACTCACCCCAGGAGATGGAGACTGGGATGTAAACTCCTTGGCCAGGAAGTTCAGGAGAGAGGGTAGGCCCCGTCACAACCCTCCCTCGGCTGGACGGGGCGGTCCCTTTTCCCGAGAGTTCGGGACATGATGCTCGGAAGTGACGAGGCTTGCCACAGTAGATGCAGCACTTGTCCCTCCTTCTGCGCTCCCTCTCAGATGCGGAGAGGCGAGTACGACCCACTTGCATGGGTTCTGGACAGTCACTGGAAGAGGTAGACGGGCTCCAGGTAGAGGCAGGGAAGCCGGAGAGGCTCAGGACTTGGTGGCATTCTCTCATCCTGTTGTCCAGACGATTAGAATGTGAGATCAGTGTTTTGAGGTCACTAGGGCATCCGATAGAAGCCAGACCGTCTTTGATGGGGTCAGACAGACCATGGTGGAAGGCTGACACCAGGGCAGTCTCGTTCCATCCACTTACTGCTGCGAGCGTCCGGAACGAGATGGCGTAGTCTGTGACGCTTCCTCCTTGCCTGATGGACATGAGCTTTCTGGCTGCATCTTTACTGATGTCTGCTTGATCGAAGACACGAAGCATCTCCTCAGTAAACAGCTGGAAATCAGAGCACTCGGGTCCCTGTCTCTGCCAGATAGCAGTGGCCCAGGCCTTACCAGTTAACAAGGTTATCACAAAGGCAATCTTGCGGCGATCCATAGTGTAGGTGGTAGGCTGAAGCTCAAAGGTGAGTTGGCACTGGGAAAGGAACTCTCGACGCTCACTGTGCTTGCCGTCATACCTCTGTGGTGCAGAGCAGAATCAGGCAGAGGAGATGGGGCAGAGAAGTCAGCTGTGCCAGGGTTTTCCCAATCTGCTGAAGCAGTACCTCGTGGTGAGCAAGGGTCTCACATTGGCTTGCAAGAGTCCGTCCATGATGGATCCAAGGCGTGTTAACGCAGCCATCATTCCCTGAAGGTTGGCCGGGATGAAGAAGCCTCTGCTGAGTCGGTCATGATGGAGTCTTTCTGTTAGGGTTTTGCTGGGATTCGAACCTGGCTCACTGGTGTGATAATCCAGCAAACCCCCACTAGGCCACCAGGGGGATGACTCAAGTGCAGAGGCGTGAGGCAGAAGTAGAAAAGTATCAAAAAGTTTATTTACAAGACGTACAATCCACGGCAAAAAAACAAAAGTAATCCAAAAGCTCAGAAGATAAAGGGAAAATAAAAAATATCCAAAAGTTCAAAGTCCAAAAATAAGAAAAGAAAAGGCAAAAATGCAAACGCTCAGAAGATCTCAAAAAAAGTAAAAACAAAATTCAAAAAGGTCCAAAAAGAAAGGAAAGTACAAAAACCACAAAGACACAGGCAAGGAACATGGAACAGAGGGAACTAGCACTAACAGGCATAGCATAGGAAAAAGACTCCGTGACAAGGGAACAAACAGAGGAGTATTTATACACACACTAATTAAGGAACAGGGCGGGGCAGGAAACAGGCAATGAAGACAAACACAAAAACACAGTGGCGGCCTCTAGAGGACAAAACAAACATGACAAGATGGAAATAACAGCGGCCTCTAGAGGCCAAAACAGTCCCAGTCCTCACAGCTGGTAAATTAGTTATGTTGCAAATGGACAGAAAGTCTAAGTTGGACAAAGCTAGCATTATTAGACAATCTATGCAAAGTTTAAAAAATGATAAACCACAGTTACAAATTGCTCTGAAGGAACTGATAGAAACATGTAATGATGCAAAACGTATTCATGAGTTTTTGTTGAGTTTATTGCCTGTTGATGAAAAGGAAAAACATGAAATTTGGTTTAAAGCAAAGATGGTATCTAACAATGAGGTCATTTCTGAAACAAAAGTTGGTAATATTGGTAATGTTGATTTGTTAATTGTTTCACCTGAAATGTTTGATGTTGGTTTAAATGCAAATGATCATGGTAAAGTACAACCCCGATTCCAAAAAAGTTGGGACAAAGTACAAATTGTAAATAAAAACAGAATGCAATAATTTACAAATCTCAAAAACTGATATTGTATTCACAATAGAACATAGACAACATATCAAATGTCGAAAGTGAGACATTTTGAAATTTCATGCCAAATATTGGCTCATTTGAAATTTCATGACAGCAACACATCTCAAAAAAGTTGGGACGGGGCAATAAGAGGCTGGAAAAGTTAAAGGTACAAAAAAGCAACAGCTGGAGGACTAAAGTGCAACTCATTAGGTCAATTGGCAATAGGTCATTAACATGACTGGGTATAAAAAGAGCATCTTGGAGTGGCAGCGGCTCTCAGAAGTAAAGATGGGAAGAGGATCACCAATCCCCCTAATTCTGCGCTGACAAATAGTGGAGCAATATCAGAAAGGAGTTCGACAGTGTAAAATTGCAAAGAGTTTGAACATATCATCATCTACAGTGCATAATATCATCAAAAGATTCAGAGAATCTGGAAGAATCTCTGTGCGTAAGGGTCAAGGCCAGAAAAACATACTGGATGCCCGTGATCTTCGGGCCCTTAGACGGCACTGCATCACATACAGGCATGCTTCTGTATTGGAAATCACAAAATGGGCTCAGGAATATTTCCAGAAAACATTATCTGTGAACACAATTCACCAGGCCATCCGCTGTTGCCAGCTAAAACTCTATAGTTCAAAGAAGAAGCCGTATCTAAACATGATCCAGAAGCGCAGACGTCTTCTCTGGGCCAAGGCTCATTTAAAATGGACTGTGGCAAAGTGGAAAACTGTTCTGTGGTCAGACAAATCAAAATTTGAAGTTCTTTATGGAAATCAGGGACGCCATGTCATTCGGACTAAAGAGGAGAAGGACGACCCAAGTTGTTATCAGCGCTCAGTTCAGAAGCCTGCATCTCTGATGGTATGGGGTTGCATTAGTGCGTGTGGCATGGGCAGCTTACACATCTGGAAAGACACCATCAATGCTGAAAGGCATATCCAGGTTCTGGAGCAACATATGCTCCCATCCAGACGACGTCTCTTTCAGGGAAGACCTTGCATTTTCCAACATGACAACGCCAAACCACATACTGCATCAATTACAGCATCATGGCTGCGTAGAAGAAGGGTCCGGGTACTGAACTGGCCAGCCTGCAGTCCAGATCTTTCACCCATAGAAAACATTTGGCGCATCATAAAACGGAAGATATGACAAAAAAGACCTAAGACAGTTGAGCAACTACAGTGGTGCTTGAAAGTTTGTGAACCCTTTAGAATTTTCTATATTTCTGCATAAATATGATCTAAAACATCATCAGATTTTCACACAAGTCCTAAAAGTAGATAAAGAGAACCCAGTTAAACAAATGAGACAAAAATATTATACTTGGTTATTTATTTATTGAGGAAAATGATCCAATATTATATATCTGTGAGTGACAAAAGTATGTGAACCTCTAGGATTAGCAGTTTATTTGAAGGTGAAATTAGAGTCAGGTGTTTTCAATCAATGGGATGACAATCAGGTGTGAGTGGGCACCCTGTTTTATTTAAAGAACAGGGATCTATCAAAGTCTGATCTTCACAGCACATGTTTGTGGAAGTGTATCATGGCACGAACAAAGGAGATTTCTGAGGACCTCAGAAAAAGCGTTGTTGATGCTCATCAGGCTGGAAAAGGTTACAAAACCATCTCTAAAGAGTTTGGACTCCACCAATCCACAGTCAGACAGATTGTGTACAAATGGAGGAAATTCAAGACCATTGTTACCCTCCCCAGGAGTGGCTGACCAACAAAGATCACTCCAAGAGCAAGGTGTGTAATAGTCGGCAAGGCCACAAAGGATCCCAGGGTAACTTCTAAGCAACTGAAGGCCTCTCTCACATTGACTAATGTTAATGTTCATGAGTCTACCATCAGGAGAACACTGAACAACAATGGTGTGCATGGCAGGGTTGCAAGGAGAAAGCCACTGCTCTCCAAAAAGAACATTGCTGCTCGTCTGCAGTTTGCTAAAGATCACATGCACAAGCCAGAAGGCTATTGGAAAAATGTTTTGTGGACAGATGAGACCAAAATAGAACTTTTTGGTTTAAATGAGAAGCGTTATGTTTGGAGAAAGGAAAACACTGCATTCCAGCATAAGAACCTGATCCCATCTGTGAAACATGATGGTGGTATTATCATGGTTTGGGCCTGTTTTGCTGCATCTGGGCCAGGACGGCTTGCCATCATTGATGGAACAATGAATTCTGAATTATACCAGCAAATTCTAAAGGAAAATGTCAGGACATCTGTCTATGAACTGAATCTCAAGAGAAGGTGAGTCATGCAGCAAGACAACGACCCTAAGCACACAAGTCGTTCTACCAAAGAATGGTTAAAGAAGAATAAAGTTAATGTTTTGGAATGGCCAAGTCAAAGTCCTGACCTTAAGCCAATCAAAATGTTGTGGAAGGACCTGAAGTGAGCAGTTCATGTGAGGAAACCCACCAACATCCCAGAGTTGAAGCTGTTCTGTATGGAGGAATGGGCTAAAATTCCTCCAAGCTGGTGTGCAGGACTGATCAACAGTCACCGGAAATGTTTAGTTGCAGTTATTGCTGCACAAGGGGGTCACACCAGATACTGAAAGCAAAGGTTCACATACTTTTGCCACTCACAGATATGTAATATTGGATAATTTTCCTCAATAAATAAATGACCAAGTATAATATTTTTGTCTCATTTGTTCAACTGGGTTCTCTTTGTCTACTTTTAGGACTTGTGTGAAAATCTGATGATGTTTTAGGTCATAGTTATGCAGAAATATAGAAAATTCTAAAGGGTTCACAAACTTTCAAGCACCACTGTAGAATCCTACATTAGACAAGAATGGGTTAACATTCCTATCCCTAAACTTGAGCAACTTGTCTCCTCAGTCCCCAGACATTTACAGACTGTTGTAAAGAGACAAGGGGATATCTCACAGTGGTAAACATGGCCTTGTCCCAACTTTTTTGAGATGTGTTGTCTCATCTCATCTCATTATCTCTAGCTGCTTTATCCTTCTACAGGGTCGCAGGCAAGCTGGAGCCTATCCCAGCTGACTATGGGCGAAAGGCGGGGTACACCCTGGACAAGTCGCCAGGTCATCACAGGGCTGACACATAGACACAGACAACCATTCACACCTATGGTCAATTTAGAGTCACCAGTTAACCTAACCTGCATGTCTTTGGACTGTGGGGGAAACCAGAGCACCCGGAGGAAACCCACGCGGACACGGGGAGAACATGCAAACTCCACACAGAAAGGCCCTCGCCGGCCACGGGGCTCGAACCCAGGACCTTCTTGCTGTGAGGCGACAGCGCTAACCACTACACCACCGTGCCGCCCGAGATGTGTTGTTGTCATGAAATTTAAAATCACCTCATTTTTCTCTTTAAATGATACATTTTCTCAGTTTAAACATTTGATATGTCATCTATGTTCTATTCTGAATAAAATATGGAATTTTGAAACTTCCACATCATTGCATTCTGTTTTTATTTACAACTTGTATTTTGTCTCAACTTTTTTGGAATCGGGGTTGTAAATGTGGGTTTTAAAGCTGTAAATGAAAATGGTGAGTGTGGGGATGGTGTCAATGAAAATGATAATGTGTCTAATATTGCTAGCAGATGGTCACATAAAAGTGGTAGCAGTGGGAGATCCAGCACGTCCTTAGCTAGGATAAAGGCGGAGGCCGAGAGAGCTGCACTTGTTGCTAGAGCTGCAACTTTAAAGGAAAACCACGCCCTGGAGGAGCAGGAACAATAGTTAAGAAGGAGAAGGGAGCAGCTTGATGTGGATGCAGAGTTGGCTGCCTCTGCCGCCAAGTTGGCTGTGTTACAGGCCTCTGATCAAAGAAGTTGTTCAGCAGCATCCTTCAATGGCATGAATTCCTATGTGGAAAGGGAAAAAAGGAAAGTGGAATCAATAGGTGTCTTAAATCTTAATTCAAAGGAATTTCAACCTGGATTGTCAAAGCTAACACAACATGTCTCTGCCAAAGGACCGTTACCACCTAATAACCCACTGTCACCAGATGTGCTCAAAAGGCAAACAGAGTTGTGGTGCAGGGATACCGCTAAGCATCAGTACAGCCCTGCTGAGCTACCTTATGGAATATTAGCACCATTGGACAATCAGCAGCGGTTGACAACCATGCAACAACACGGACAGCAAAGGCCTTTGACAGACCATCCAGTCAATGGAACTCACTCCCCAGACCTACTGGCTATTATGCAAAGGCAAAATGACATCACTGCTACCCTGGTCCGACAACATCATACATTGTCTCTGCCGTCAAGAGAGATTCCTGTATTTGATGGGGACCCTCTCCAGTTCAGACTGTTCATTAAAGCCTTTGAACAAGGTCTGGAAAGCAAATCTGACAGTGTAGACTGTCTTTATTATTTAGAGCAGTTTACCAGAGGACAGCCACAAGAGTTGGTGTGTAGCTGTCAACATATGGCACCTGGACGTGGCTACACAGTGGCAAAGGGTCTTCTGCAGGAACACTTTGGCAATCCATACAAAGTTGCAACAGCTTACATGAAGAAGGCTTTGGCTTGGCAAGCAGTTAGGTCCGAGGATGTGAAAGCATTGCAAGCTTATTCCTTGTTTTTACGTGGCTGCTGCAATGTAATGGGAGAGCTTCAATACATGCAGGAACTGGACATGCCTGTAAACATGAGGATCATTATCTCAAAGCTACCATTTAAAATGCGAGAGCAATGGAGAACTATAGCTCATGACATCATGGTAAGGACTCATGACAGAGCCCATATCAGTGACTTGGTTCTGTTTATTGAATGCTGTGTCAAAATTCTCTCTGATCCTCTGTTTGGCGATATACAGGATTCACCTGCAGGAGCCTCTGCACCAAGGCCTCCATCAAGGTTTAAATTGCAGCCCAGGAGCTATGTAAAGGGTAACATTGTTGCTATTGCTGTGACTTCCAAGGACGTGTCTGAGGATGGAAAGGAGCAACTAGGCCTATTGGACAGAGAAAATGTTGAGGAAGTGAAGTGCCTGTGCTGCCATCGTCATCACCCCATGGAGGAGTGATGTTTAAAGGAAAGAAAAAAAAAAGCAGTTTAAAGGAAACTTCCTTTAAAAAAAGCAGTTTAAAGGAAAGAAAAATAAGGAGAAGATTTTTTTTCTGAGGCAAAAGGGAGTTTGTTTTGCATGTCTACGCGTCGGTCACATGAGCAGGGACTGAGAGGCGCTTGGCATGTAAAATCTGTGGACAATCTCATCCTACTGTGCTACACATTAAAAGGCAACTGCCGCAAGAACAGCTACGAGCCTCACCTGGCCAGCAGCAGTCCTCGCTTCAAACATGTGGACATACAGGGGCCGGTAAGGACCAGTGTGTGCTATCCATCCTTCCCGTAAAGGTGAAGTCTGCGAAGGGAAGCTGCATTATTACAACTTACGCTTTTCTGGATCCTGAAAGTTTGGCCACATTCTGCTCCAAACATCTTATGTGGAAGCTGAACGTCACAGGCAAAAGAACTAGCTTCCTGTTGCGGACAATGGGGCAAGAAAAGGTCATTTCAGGATGCTCCCTGTCAGGTCTAGAGGTGTCTGATCTGGACGGCAATAGCTTCTATGCCCTTCCTGAAGTATTTACACAGAAAGAAATGCCAGTCACCATGAGCAACATGATAACATCCGAGGATCTGGCTAGGTGGCCTTATTTGTCCAAGGTGCGCATCCCAAGTGTGAAGCCAAATGTTGACCTCTTAATAGGAACTAATGCGCCCAAGGTATTGGAACCCTGGGAGGTCATCAACAGCTGCCAGAATGGTCCATATGCCATTAGGACAGTGTTGGGATGGGTGGTCAATGGCCCACTGAGTGGAAACAGTGATGTACCATTATCCTCTGCCACAGTGAACTGCATCTCTCTGCAAAGGATAGAAGAAATGCTTGCCAATCAATACAATCATGACTTCAGGGAGAAGGCTGTAGAGGAAAGGGAAATGTCTCAGGATGACATCAGATTTATGGAGCTCATGGAGCATTCAGCAGTGCTGCAGGATGGAAGGTACTGTTTAAAGTTACCCTTCAAGAAAAAGGATGTTTCACTGCCCAATAACTGCGGTGGTGAAGCAAAGGCTGCAGGGCTTAAGAAGAAGGTTCTTGAATAATGAAAGCTTGCATCAGGAGTATGCAGTGTATGTGAATGGCCTTATCGCTAACATTTATGCAGAGCCTGTGCCCCAGCAGAAGCTTCAAAGTGAGCCTGGTAGAGTGTGGTACATCCCCCACCATGCAGTTCACCACCCAAGGAAAAGAACCCTTCGGGTTGTGTTTGATTGTGGAGCCACATTTCAAGGAGCATCCTTAAATAAGGAGCTGCTTCAGGGACCTAATCTTACCAGCTCACTGCTTGGAGTCCTGCTTCGCTTCAGGGAGGAATCTGTGGCATTCATGGGTGATATACAGGCTATGTTCCACCAGTTGAAAGTTGCAGAAGAAGACCGTGACTTTCTCCGTTTTCTGTGGTGGCCAAATGGAGATGTCACTCAGGACCTGGTGGAGTTTAGAATGACCGTGCACTTGTTTGGTGCTGTTTCTTCTCCAAGTTGTGCAAGCTATGCGCTGAGGAAAAGCACTGACAATCATCAGTCTGAGTTTGCTGCCCGTGTATGTCAAGCTGTCAAGCAAAATTTTTATGTGGATGATTTGTTGAAGAGCTCGGCCACTGAGGAGGAGGCTATCCAGATGATCCAAGACCTAACTGTACTGTGCCAAGAGGGAGGTTTTGTCTTGGAGAAGTGGATTAGCAACAGCCGTGCTGTCTTGCAGGCCATCACAACAGAGCAAAGGGCTAAGGATGTAAAGGATTTGGATCTGGATCGAAATAAGCTGCCAGTAGAGAGAGCTTTGGGTCTAGCTCCTAGGGTCACACTATGGTGTGTGGAAACTGACTCCTTCAGATTTAAGATCGAGATGAAGCAACAGGCCCTTACCAGACATGGTATGTTGTCAACCATTTGCTCAGTATATGATCCCCTGGGATTACTGGCACCAGTGACACTGTCTGCAAAAATGATGCAGCAGGAATTATGCAGAAGAGGTTGTGCATGGGATGATTCCTTGCCACCTGACATCTTAAGCCAGTGGAAAGCATGGTTGGAAGACTTGGACCAGCTTAATGCATTTGAAGTACCCAGATGTGTCAAGCCAGTGGACTTCGGTGTAGTTGCTCAGGCCCAATTACATCATTTTGCTGACGCTAGTGAAGTTGGATATGGAACTGTGATGTACTTGAGGATGTTGAATCAGCAACATCACATCCAGGTCTCCTTTCTGCTCGGCAAGGCTAGAGTTACACCACTGAAGGCTGTAACTATTCCATGGCTTGAGTTGATGGCAGCTGTCCTTGCTGTACAGGTGGACTCAATGCTAAAGATGGAGCTGAACTTCAGGTTGGAAGATTCTGTCTTTTGGACAGACAGTACTTCAGTTTTAAAGTACATCAAGAATGAGGATAAACGATTCCACACATTCGTGGCTAATAGAATCAACCATCCGAGGGGCATCAGAACCCGGGCAATGGAGGCACGTTTGCTCCAAGGACAATCCTGCGGATGATGCATCAAGGGGATTGAAGGTTGGAGGCTTTTTACAGACCAGTAGGTGGTGGGAAGGTCCTACATTTCTTTGGAAGCAGGAGGAGGACTGGCCTAATACTACCCTGGATGCTTCCTTGAATCCCAATGATCAAGAGGTGAGAAGAGAGGTTGTTACCAATGCCATCAATGTGTGTGACTTAGTCAAGCCCACTGACCAGCTCATCAGGTACTTCTCTGACTGGAGGAAGCTCAAGAGGATAGCCACTTGGTTTCTCTGTTTGAAGGCCGTGTTGTTGGAGAAGGCTCGTTGGAGAAAACGACTAAAGGGGTATGTGGAAAGGTTCACTGTGACGCCAAGGAGTAAAACCCTGACTATAGACGATCCGTCAGAAGCAGAGGCGGCAGTGATTACCTATTGCCAGCAGCAGCAATTCAAGGAGGAGATTGCTGCATTGTCCTCTAAGAAGGCAGCAGTGAGTCGCCAGAGTCCAATATATAAGCTGGACCCTGTCCTGGTTGATGGACTGTTGAGGGTTGGAGGCAGGTTGAGTAGAGGAGCGATGCCTGAAGAGGCCAAACATCCCATGATCCTCTCCAAAGAGCAACACATCTCAATGCTCATCCTCAAATATGTTCATCAGAGTCTGAGCCATGCAGGGCATGCACATACGTTGTCATCAGTGAGGAAGAAATTTTGGATTACCAAGGCGAATGCAGCAGTAAGGAAAATGATTGCTGGGTGCAGTTTCTGTAGACGTTATAATGGACGTCTTCTGGAACAAAAGATGGCTGATCTTCCAGAGATGAGAATTCAGCCAGATTTACCCCATTTACCAACACGGGAGTGGACTATTTTGGTCCTGTGGAAGTGAGGAAAGGAAGAGGAACCTGTAAGCGGTATGGAGTCATATTTACCTGTTTAGCCAGTAGAGCTGTCCATCTTGAAATTGCAGCTTCTCTGGAGACGGATTCCTGTATCAATGCTCTGCGATGCTTTATAGGCAGAAGAGGGCAAGTGACTCACCTAGTGTCCGACAATGGTACAAACTTCGTTGGAGTGGACAGAGAACTGAAGGAAGCTCTTGCTGCATTGAACCATCAGCAGATTGGAAAAGTTCTCTTGCAGGTTGGAATTCGTTGGAGTTTTAACCCACCGACAGGTTCCCATCATGGTGGTGTGTGGGAGAGGATGAGCCGCATCATTAGAAGAGTCCTTAGTTCTGTCCTACGTCAGCAGATACTGGATGATGATGGCTTGCATACAGTGTTTTGTGAAGCCAAAGCCATCTTGAATGATTGACCGCTTACCAAGCTTTCAGACGATCCAAGTGATTTGGAACCACTTACACCTAACCATCTACTTTTGCTTAAAGGCAAGCCAGTTTTGCCACCTGGAGTGTTCGAGCCTCATGATGTTTATGTGAGAATGAGGTGGAGACAAGTGCAATACCTCTCAGACTTGTTCTGGAAGAGATGGGTGCAGGAGTACCTGCCTTTGCTTCAAGAAAGGCAAAAATGGAATGAGAAGAAGAGGAGTTTGAAGGCTGGGGATATTGTTGTCATCATGGATGCTTCGGCTCCTCGTGGTTCTTGGCCACTCACCAGGGTACTTGAGGTTTTTCCTGATAAGCAGGGCCTGGTACATTCTGTGAGGTTACAGACAAAATCTAATGTCACTGAAAGACCTGTGACCAAACTTTGTTTAGTGTGTGGGGTATAACTGTGAATGTATTGTCTTGATTATTTTGCAACATTTTGGTTCCTTTTTTGTTTTCATTTGTTTGAATTGTTGTATCTCTGGCCATCAACAATTAGGGGCCGGTGTGTAGGAGCCAAATGTTGCTGTGTGTTCATTGTTGTAAGTTTTCTGTGGCACACTGGGTGGTGCATGTCCGCACTTGTTTCAGGTATATAGGTAGCAAACGTAATGTTGTTGGCAGGTGTTTTGACCCAGAAGGGGCAAAGGGTTTTTGACCGCTAATGCTAATGCTCATTACTGTGGACGCTTGCTATTGTTACTACTATGGAACTGCTATGGACAATTTGTGCGTGATGGAATAAATGGACCACTTTTGTATTCAACATCAAGATTTGCCTATCTGCGTTTGTTTACTACACAGTAAGTCAAGTGAGCGTAACATTGTTAACATCTAGCGCGTCAGCCAGGCCATATCCAAGGTCAGGCACCTCAGTAGTTCAGTATTAGACTGAACTCCTTTAATAGATGTTATGTTGCGAAGGAAAGGAAAAGCAGGACCAAACTAATAAATATCAGCGGTCAGCGAGCACCTGGTCAGTTGTTCCTTTAGCGACAGAATGATGTACCGTAACTGTCAGTGCACAGTCAAGGTAAACCTTAGATGGCGGTAATGAAACACTGGATACCAGCTGCTGTAAAACCCTAAAGAAGACGGAGAAGAAGAAGAAGAAGAAGAAAGTAAATCTGCGCATGCACACACAGACTTCCTCTGTCTGCTTGACTGAGCAAAGCGAGCGATTTCATGCACATTATTTGCTAGGAAATTCCCTCAAATTAAATAACTTCCCAGCCACAGAATGCTCTGATATTTTGTGAGATATAACAGAAATAAACATACATCACAATGACCAAATTTCAGAAGGAACTAAATTTCACCGATTTTATGAAATCAAAAGGCTGTCTGGCTTTAACAGAGTGGAATCACCTAAAATCAATTTGTTTCGAACATCTTTGTTTCTAGATCACTCATGAAATTTGTTATATTTATTCGTATGCCTCAATAGAAGAATAATACAAAATAATTGTGGCAGCGGGGGCGTGGTCAAGCGCCGGTCTGTGACAAGAGAGCGGAGTCAGGGAAGGTAAGTGGCAGAATCACTACACCTGAAAGCAATTAACCTGTGTTTGTGTGTCTTCCCAGTGACCGCGCCCTACTTAAGGAGGGAGAGCGAGAGCAGAGGCTCTCTTCCCGAACCAGACGCCGAGAGTGTGTGTGTGTCTGCAAAGTGCATACCAGTTGTTAAACTGAAAAGTGTGGCAATAAAACGCTCGGTCAACCCAATCTCTGTCCTGTCGTCTTCTGTGCTCCACCCTTCCACACGAACCGCTACAGTGGTGCCAAAACCCGGGACCTGGAGCACAGACACCGAACCACCCCATGGAGTCTTCCCCCTTTTGCCGACCTGGTCCACGCCCTCGCCATGGCCCAGCAAAGCCAGCACCAGGTGCTAGTCACGCTCCGTAAGGAGCAGGAGCAGCGCTTCGAGGCCCTGGTGTTGGCCCAGCAAGAGGATCGACAGGCGTTCCAGCACCTCGTGTCGGCGGGGACTACCGACGCTTCCACCGCGGGCCCGTCCCCCCTCACCCTGACCAAGATGGGCCCGCAGGATGACCCCGAGGCTTTCATCATGCTCTTTGAGCAAGTCGCGGAGACCTCAGGGTGGCCAATGGATCAGCGCGTGGCGCGCCTCCTCCCCCTGCTAACGGGAGAGGCGCAGCTGGCCGCGCTACAGCTCCCCACTGACCGCCGGCTGGCCTACGCGGACCTTCGCCGGGCCATCCTCCAGCATGTGGGGCGCACTCCTGAACAGCAGCGCCAGCGCTTCCACGCTCTGCGCTTGGAGGAAGTCGGCCGGCCGTTCGCGTTTGGACAGCAACTCCGGGACGCCTGCTGACAGTGGCTGAGGGCCAACAACCACGACGCTGAGGGGATTGTCGACCAGGTGGTACTGGAGCAGTTCGTCGTGCGCTTGCCAACAGGAACCCCGGAGTGGGTCCAGTGCCACCGCCCGGCGTCGCTGGATCAGGCCATCGAGCTGGCGGAGGACCATTTGGTGGCTGTTCCGGCGGCAGGACAGCAGACAGCCTCTTCTCTTCTCTCCTCTTCTCTCTCTCTCTCTCCCCCTCCTCCTGTGTCCCGTCCTTGCCCCATTCCCCCACCGCAGAGGCGGGGGCCGGCACCACCCCAGCCGGCCCGCCGCACCCGCGGTGCCCTCCCATTTCTCCCTTCTGTGTCTGTCTCTCCCCCCGCTCAGGTGAGTGAGCCCCAGAACACCAGTGCAGAGAGGAAGCCCGGGCCGGTTTGCTGGCGCTGCGGGGAGATGGGCCACCTCCAACAGCAGTGCACGGCAATGGAGGTGGGCGCGGTGGTTCGGATCCCCAACGCGCCAGAGGCCGCCCTCGATTGGGCCGGAGCGTATCGCATACTGGTGAGTATTCAAGGGGATACATATCAGGCATTGGTGGATTCCGGTTGAAATCAAACCTCAATTCACCAAAGCCTGGTGCAAAACAAGGCATTGGGAGGAGCACAGGGGGTGAAGGTGTTGTGTGTGCACGGGGATGTTCACAGCTACCCTTTGGTGTCGGTCCACATTTTTTTCAGAGGGGAAAAATGCATAGTAAAGGCAGCGGTTAATCCTCGCCTCACCCACTCGATAATTTTGGGGACTGATTGGCCGGGATTCGGGGAGTTGATGAGCCATTTAGTGGAGAGTGGGTCCTGCCATACGTCAGCAGGGGGAGGTCCCGGTGTCACCTTGGCGGGAGCAGCTGTCACAGAGCCGTCTACATCATCTCCGTGTCAGAGTGATGAGCCACCGGCTCCTCCTCTCTCTCTTGGGGAATCCCTCGCGGATTTCCCGTTAGAACAGTCGCGAGACAAGACTCTGCGGCATGCGTTTGACCAAGTGAGAGTAATTGATGGTCAAACGCTCCTGCCGAATGCCACCCCGTCCTTCCCCTATTTCTCTATTATGAAGGATAGATTATACCGGGTGATGCAGGACACTCAGACAAAAGAGCAAGTCACGCAGCTTTTAATTCCAAAGAGCCGCTGGGAATTGGTGTTCCAGGCAGCTCACTTTAATCCCATGGCTGGACACCTAGGGCAGGATAAGACACTAGCCCAAATAATGGCCCAATTCTATTGGCCGGGGATTCGCGGCAACGTTCGTAGGTGGTGTACAGCATGCCGCGAATGCCAGTTAGTAAATCCAGTGGCCATTCCAAAAGCGCCTTTGCGCCCTTTACCATTAATCGAGACCCCGTTTGAAAGAGTTGGGATGGATCTCGTCGGGCCATTAGATCGGTCGACACGAGGGTACAGCTTTATATTAGTTCTGGTGGACTATGCAACGTGATACCCGGAAGCAGTGCCTCTGCGCAATATCTCAGCATGCAGTATTGCGGAGGCGCTCTTCCACGTTATCTCCCGAGTTGGAATCCCGAAAGAGATTCTGACTGATCAAGGCACCACGTTTATGTCACGAACACTGCACGAACTGTATGGGTTATTGGGGATTAAGCCGATCCGCACCAGCGTGTATCACCCACAAACGGATGGTTTAGTGGAACGGTTCAACCGCACCCTCAAGAATATAATTAAAAAATTCGTAAGTGAGGACGCATGTAATTGGGATAAGTAGCTCGAGCCCTTGCTGTTTTCAGTGCGAGAGGTTCCCCAAGCCTCCACGGGGTTCTCCCCGTTCGAATTATTATATGGGCGTAAGTCACGCGGCATTCTAGATGTGCTGTGGGAAAATTGGGAGGAGGGACCTTCACAAAGCAAAAATGAAATTCAATATGTTATGGACCTGCGCGCAAAACTCCACACCCTCACCCACCTAACCCAGGAGAATTTGCGGCAGGCCCAAGAACGGCAAGCCCGCCTGTACAACAAGGGTACGCGCCTTAGAGAGTTCGCACCGGGAGATAAAGTACTCGTACTGTTGCCCACATCGAGCTCCAAATTGGTCGCCAAGTGGCAAGGACCCTTTGAGGTCACACGGCAAGTCGGGGACGTCGACTACAAGGTGAGGCAAATGGACAGGGGTGGGGCACTACAGATTTACCACCTCAACCTGCTTAAACTCTGGAATGAGGAGGTCCCCGTGGCATTGGTGTCAGTGGTTCCGGAGAAGGCGGAGCTGGGGCCGGAGGTTCGAAAAGGGGCATTGGCGTCAGGTATCCCTCCGGTCCCCTGTGGAGACCACCTCTCCCCGACCCAACTCGCGGAGGTCGCCCAGTTGCAAACTGAGTTTTCAGATGTGTTCTCGCCCCTGCCCGGTCGCACTAACCTCATAGAGCACCACATAGAGACGCCCCCGGGGATGGTAGTGCGTAGCCACCCTTACAGTCTACCTGAACACAAAAAAAAGGTGGTTCGGGAAGAACTCGCGGCCATGCTCGAAATGGGCATCGTCGAGGAGTCCCACAGTGACTGGAGCAGCCCGGTGGTCTTGGTACCCAAGGCCGATGGGTCGGTCCGGTTCTGTGTGGACTATAGAAAAGTCAACGCGGTGTCTAAATTTGATGCGTACCCAATGCCTAGGATTGATGAGTTGCTCGATCGACTAGGCATGGCTCACTTTTATTCGACACTGGATTTGACAAAGGGATACTGGCAGATCCCCTTGACTCCTCTATCCCAAGAAAAAACGGCCTTTTCCACACCGTTCGGATTACACCAATTCGTCACACTTCCGTTTGGGCTGTTTGGGGCGCCTGCTACGTTTCAGCGGCTGATGGATAGGGTCCTCTGCCCCCATGCCACTTATGCGGCCACTTACCTAGATGACATCATCATCTATAGTAATGACTGGCCGAGGCACCTCAAACATCTGAGGGCCATCCTTAGGTCGCTGAGGCGAGCGGGGCTCACAGCCAACCCAAAGAAGTGTGCGATTGGGCGGGTGGAAGTACGGTATCTGGGCTTCCACTTGGGCAACGGGCAGGTGCGTCCCCAAATTAATAAGACGGCAGCAATTGCGGTCTGCCCGAGGCCCAAGACCAAAAAGGGGGGTGGGACAGTTCCTGGGGCTGGCTGGCTATTACCGTAGGTTTATACCTAATTATTCGGACGTCACCAGCCCGCTGACTGATCTGACTAAAAAGGGGGCACCAGATCCAGTCTAGTGGATGGAGCAATGCCAGCGGGCTTTCTCTGAGGTAAAGGCTGCACTGTATGGTGGGCCACTTTTACACTCCCCTGACTTCTCTCTCCCCTTTATGTTGCAGACTGATGCGTCGGACAGAGGGCTGGGGGCTGTTTTGTCCCAGGAGGTGGAGGACTGCCCAGTCTTATACATCAGCAGGAAGCTGTCAGTGCGTGAGGGGCGCTACAGCACCATAGAGAAAGAGTGTTTGGCGATCAAGTGGGTGGTCCTCGCCCTCCGTTACTACCTGCTGGGGTGCCCTTTCACCCTCTGTTCGGACCACGCGCCCCTCCAGTGGCTCCACCGCATGAAGGATGCCAACGCGCGGATCACCCATTGGTATCTGGCACTCCAACCCTTTAATTTCAAGGTGGTCCACAGGCCGGGGGTGCAGATGGTCGTGGCGGACTTCCTCTCCTGTCAAGGGGGGGGGGGGAGTCGGCTGCAGGCCGGACAGCCGCCCGGCCTGAGTTGGGCAGTGGGGGTATGTGGCAGCGGGGGCGTGGTCAAGCGCCGGTCTGTGACAGCAGGGCGGAGTCAGGGAAGGTAAGTGGCAGAATCACTACACCTGAGAGCAATTAACCTGTGTTTGTGTGTCTTCCCAGTGACTGCGCCCTACTTAAGGAGGGAGAGCGAGAGCAGAGGCTCTCTTCCCGAACCAGACGCCGAGAGTGTGTGTGTGTCTGCAAAGTGCATACCAGTTGTTAAACTGAAAAGTGTGGCAATAAAATGCTCAGTCAACCCGATCTCTGTCCTGCCGTCTTCTGTGCTCCACCCTTCCAGACGAACCGCTACAGTAATTTCCCAAAATGTTGATCAGTGTTACATTTTTAATTCTAATGTCGTCCAAAGGCTAGATTTGTTTTTTTTTTTGTTGTTTTTTTTTATTCTGTATGCAACTTTACACATATTTAATTAAATTATGGCTCATTTACATAATAAATGTTCATTTTTTAAAAGGTTTCAATACAAAAAGTACTGGAAAAAATATCTTCTGGCAAGTATTGATTGTGATGTCTATTGTTTAAAAGGTTGCCTATTCAGTTGGAGTGACTTGCTTTAATAAGACCATAGAAGGAAAACTAAAAAAAAAATTGTTCCTGGTCTCATATCACCTATTTGAGTTTCTCCGAGAGAACTGATACCAGAGTGAGGTAGAAAAGGAGGCAATATGGATTGGCTCACACAGCTGAAACATAGAGGCAACCATCAGGGCACAGCATCCTCAAACTCTTGGCTTCGCTGAAATTCTTTCACCCCTTGAGAGAATTCTGCCTCAACTTGAGACAAGAAAAACTTCCTGTGGTCTGTCTGGTGACATCAAAGTCTAAATGCAATTTAGAGTCGAATTAGCTACTGCAAATTCAAAAATACAAAGTGAAGCAGGCTTGCATTCATTACAGACATTAACAGCCATACTGGGACTACTTAATGAAAGTGTCTGTGTGTGTGAGAGTGTATTTTCGTGTCTAATGAAGATGCCTCTGTGTGTATATATGTGTCTAATGAAAGTGCCTTGTGTGTGCCTTTAATCAGCATCCCTGTGTGCACTTTGCATGTGTGTTTATGTACTCGTATTATGGTTGTGTGTGTGCATGCAAGCAAATTACTTTGGCGCAATTAGTGATGTATTGATATCCTTCAAGGTTTTCTAACCCCCGGCATGTGGAAGTGGTCACATGGACCCTGGAGAAACACAAGGCTGACTTTGAAGTACCTTCACAAGGACAAAGGCTTTTAAAATTCCTGTACACACAACAGGGTCGTTGATATTGACAAGGCTGACCCACATGTGAGAGATAAATTAGCCAGCAGAGTCCAATACCACTGACACCACAGATGATTTACAGCTCGAGGACATCTTGAATGATTCAGAACTGGGACTAGTTCTAAAGTAGGTTGAGACTAATGAAGACTTTTATATATATCCCTATCCAACTGGCATGTTAAAGGAAATGCTGTTTTTTTGTCTATAATTGACAGGAACATTATGATGAAAAATCATTCTTAGTGTATGTTTTAAATTATTCAGTGATTTTTATGAAATGAAATTCATTTTTAATGCATTAATGTATTTCTAATTTGTTTAATTTACTTATTTTAATTTGCTTCATCTGTAACCTGGCCTGCAAATTATCCACTAGATATTTTACCAATGCTTTGATAAATGAGGCAGTAGCCTCAAAATATAAGCACCCTGCCAAGAACTCACTGGTTGCATCTCAAACTACCTTCAACAATACGTCAAAGCATTGTAGGTCTTCTAATTACAGACTTCTTTAAATAGGAACCTTTCCTTTTATATGAAATTTATTTAAAATATAAGCCAACTTGATCAAGGTTAGAGTGAAGCGTGAGTTTAGTGATCACAGTGTGGGAAATAAGGCCGGACTGGTGGACATTGACCGGTAATTTGCACATTTGTCCGTCTGTATTTCAAAAGCATCGGACCGGATGGCCAATAAAAAATTATTCGAATGTGTCCATCTGTATTTCAAAAGCATTAAACCGTATGGCCCATGAAAAACTGTAAAGATATGGGGCTAATCTACATCTAATTTTCTTCCAAATGTTACACTGGGCGAATACATTATGTTGTCACATGGCCTGTGAAACAGGGGCCTCGACGGGCCCAAATTTAAAAATTCATAACAGCCACCGATGGTCCCAGCCCTGCCAAACTTTACAGGCACGTCCCTCTCACAGAGACCTTTCAAACCAGCCCAGGCACAGCCTGCTACGACTGCAGCTTGGCCTGCTATTCTCCCTGGAACCCCCGAAAAACTTTAACACAAACCCTGGTGCAAGCCAGGCTTTAAAAATTCATAACTCGGCCACCCAAAGTCCTAGTCCAGCCAAAATTTACAGGCACCTCCCTCTCCCTGAGTGGCACACTAAATTAGACAATAATAATCTGCACAGTTTTCACTGTTGTTTTTATTGCACTATGCAGTTGAACTAGTGTTTTAGGGTTGACGGTATCTGATTGATCCAGTTAGTTGATTAAGAGTTCAGTTTACATGAAACTTTGCAGTACAGTATTATGTAATGTGCCAAACTGCCAATCAGTGGTTATGTTGTTATTATTATGTGCATTTTTTTCCATTCATAACAAGAATGGCATTCATAGTCATATGCTTTGGAGGATGTAGATTTATATTTTGAAAGAGCTTTTATTTCCTTCTATTTTCTAAGTTCTAGTCCAGCAGGTTTTAGTCTGAATGCCAAATGATATTACCCTGTCTCATTTTGAGTCATTGTAAACATTTTCTTACAAAGTTACTTGGAATCTCATACTCAAAATTTTAAATCTATTATGTAAGAATAGTTGGATCGTTAATTACTACATTTCTTACAGACTTATTATAAACATAGTATAAAAAATAGTCATTGTTGACATAATGTTTCATGAGCATTATTATACAGTATCTTGCAAAAGTATTCATCCCCCTTGGGGTTTGTCCGATTTTTTTGTATTACAAACTGGAATTAAAGTGGATTGTTGGGGGGTTAGCACTATTTTATTTATACAACATGCCTACCACTTTAAACGTGAAAATTGTTGTTTTATTGTGACACAAACAATAATTAAGATGAAACAACAGAAATCTGGAGTGTGCATAGGTATTCACCCCCTTTCGTATGAAACCCCTAAACAAGAGCTGGTCCAACCAATTCACTTCATAAGTCACATAATTTGTTGATTAAAATCCACCTGTGTGCAATCAAAGTGTCACATGATCTGTCACATGATGTCTGTATAAATCAAGCTGTTCTGGAAGGACCCTGACTCTGCAACACGACTAAGCAAGCAACATGAAAACCAAGGAGCCTCCAAACAGGTCAGAGACAAAGCTGTGGAGAAGTATAGCTCAGGGTTGGGTTATAAAAAATATCCCAAACTTTGAATATCCCACAGAGCACCATTAAATCCATTATAGCAAAATGGAAAGAATATGGCACCACTACAAACCTGACAAGAGAAGGCCACCCACCAAAACTCACAGACCGGGCAAGGAGGGCATTAATCAGAGATGCAACAAAGACATCAAAGATAACACTGAAGGAGCTGCAAAGATCCACAGCAGAGATGGAAATATCTGTCCAGAGGACCACTTTAAGCAGTACACTCCACAGAGTGGGGCTTTATGGAGGAGTGGCTTGAAAAAAGCCATTGCTTAAAGAATAAAATAAGAAAATAAGAAAACACGTTTGGAGTTTGCCCAACAGCATGTGGGCATTCACACATGGAAGAAGATTCTCTGGTCAAATGAGACTAAAATTGATCTTTTTGGCCATCATGGGAAATGCCATGTGTGGCGCAAACCCAATACCCTGAGAACACCATTCCTACAGTGAAGCATGGTGGTGGCAGCATCATGCTGTGTGGATATTTTTCAACTGCAGGGACAGGAAAACTGGTCAGGACTGAAGGAAAGATACCGTAGATGACACTAAATGCATGGCAATTCTGGAGGAAAACCTGTTTGAATCAGCCAGAGGTTTGAGACTGTGACAAAGGTTCACGTTCCAGCAGGACAATGACCCTAAACATACTGCTTAAGCTACACTTGAGTGGTTTAAAGAGAAACATTTAAATGTCTTGGAATGGACTAATCAAAGCCCAGACCTCAATCCAATTCAGAATCTGCGGCATAGCTTGATTGCTGTACACCAACGCAACCCATCTAACTTGAAGGAGTTGGAGCAGTTTTGCCTTGAGGAATGGGCAAAAATCCCAGTGGCTAGAAGTGCTAAGCTAATAGAGATATACCCCAAGAGACTTGCAGCTGTAATTGCAGCAAAAGGTGGCTCTACAAAGTACTGACTTTGGGGGGTGAATACCTATGCACACTTCAGCTTTCTGTTTTTTCATCTTAATTATTGTTTGTGTGACAATAAAACAACAATTTGCACCTTTAAAGTGGTAGGCATGTTGTGTAAATCAAATGGTGCTAACCCCGCAAAAATCCATTTTAATTCCAGCTTGTAATGTGACAAAACAGGGCAAACACCAAGGGGGATGAATACTTTTGCAACTGTACCAAAATATTTAATGACAGCTCCAAATGCCTATTCATGGGTTGTTAATTTAACATATGTACATACATTACAGATAATTATATATGTGTTTTGAACAGGGGAATAACAAAGACATTCTTACATGGTTTACTGTAAGAAAAAAGAGAAGTCTGCTCATAGAATGTCATTTTCCTCCTGTTACTAGCATGTTAAGAAGAATAAGAAGCCTTTATTTGTCACGTATACATATTTCCACTCTTTTCTTCACATATCCCAGCTTGTTAGGGACTTAGAGTCAGAGCACAGGCTCAACCATGATACATTGCCCCTGGAACAGAGAGGGTTAAGGGCCTTGCTTGAGAGCACAACAGTGGCAAGTTGGTAGTGCTGGGAATTGAACCCCCAAGCCTTTTATCTGTAACCTTAACCCTTGAGCCACCACTTCCAATATTATTTTGAGACTTTCAGTGCAACTATACTGAACTGTAATATTGCATTCCTGGGTTGAAAGTTTTTACCAAGTTGAAAGAACAAAACAATTGAAAAAGACATGAGAACAGAGATGTGCCATGAACTCACCTTTTACTCAAAAAGCAGCTTCCACCATCACCATTATCAGCAGGTTGCTAGGTTACCAAACTTTCATTACTGAGGACTCCTCCTGATGAAAGACTTCTTTTTTTAACCCTATTTTCATCATTTCTAATTCCCAAACCACAGGGAGCTAATGCTATAGACACTCAAAGGAACGTTGCAACTCTTCTTCATGATACATGAGTTCACAGTTGCTCGTGATAGGTTAGTGTCATGCGACTTGATGGGAAAGAGTAATACTGATTTTAGCAGGGCCAGTTATGCAATTGCTGTTTAATGTAGCATCACTGGGATTCAAACTCACAATAAATCCCGACGGTAGGGTGAATAGTTTATGGTATTCATTGACTGAGTTAACCCATTTCTCAACGAATACTTTTTCAATCAGGTTTTAATGTACTGTTTAGCTAAAGCAAACACTGAGCCAATTCAATGAATTAATTTTAATAAGTTGAAGTTTCTCTCACCAGTTTCATGGATTTCAGGAACTTCTTTATCTTGGTCAGAGTTACAGTGGATCTGGAGCCTATGCCAGGAACTCTGGGCAGGAGGTTTAATTAATTAATTAATTAATTAATTAATTAATTAATTAACCTTTGGATGGGACACCAGTCCATCACAGGGCTCCATGCATGGTGGTGTAGTGGTTAGCACTGTCATCTCACAGCAAGAAGGTTCTGGGTTCAAGCCCAGTGGCCGACGGGGTCCTTTCTGTGTTGAGTTTGCATGTTCTCCCTGTGTCTGTGTGGGCTTCCTCTGGGTGCTCTGGTTTCCCCCACAGTTCAAAGACATACAGTCAGGTTAATATGGGGCAGCCGTGGCCTGAAGGTTGTGTGTGCATGTATGTGTTCACTGCTTCAGATGGGTTAAATGCAGAGGAGGAATTTTACTACATGCTTAAGTCTGTGCTTGAGCGTATGTGTGATAAATAAAGTCTTCTTCTTCCAGCATGTTTTTGGGAGGCGGGAGTGACCTCTGAGAAGTCGGATAAAACCCATACAGACACAGGAAGAACATGCAAAACTCCACACACACAATAACACAAGATCAGGATTGAACTGGGAACCCTGGAACTGTAAGGAGACAGCACTATGCTGTAATATAAAAGGAATTTGTGAATTAAAATTTTCTTTTACCAAAAATAAAGTTTGTTTTTTTTCTTTTGCCTTTAGTAACTCACAGGGAATCCAGAGCCTATCCAGGAAAGACTCGGACATGCAGGCCTAGGGGTAGTTTAGAGTAGCTAGTCCACCTACATGCATGTTTGTGCAAGGTGAAAAGAAACTGGAGGGAAACTCAGAGCTCAGGACTGACCTGGGCGTTGTCAGACTGTGCCACCCAGTGCCTTTTTCATCATCTGTTAACCAGGTAAAATACAGATGTGGTGTGGATAGAACTTGGTTATGTCATCATCAGTGGCACTGTTAGGCTCTATCACTCGGGGCTATAGCCCTGGGTATTTTTGCCCTCAAAAAAGTAAGAGATTAATAGAACACAACTGACTGAAACAGATGGGAACCTGACTCGCAGCGTCTGAAGTCGGGGGGCGGGGGCATAACTGAGCGCTGCACAGTGCACATTCAAAATTTTGGTAACTGCCGACAGAGGAAGGACATTCAGAACTGGTCGGAAGATCACATTAAAAAAATCCACTATTGTTGGATTTTTCAAGATGAAAACAGACGGTAAGTCATTGACTGTGGGTGTGTATATAGAATACATCAACACTGTAACCTATCAAATTATGTTGATGCACAGAAACCACTCCATGTAGCCTGGTTATGTTGAATTTACAGTGTAGGGTCTGTATGATTAGTGTGCCAGGCGAGCTCAAAAAAATCAAGTGGTTTAATGAATCTCTACAGTGGTGGTCTATTTGCCCCAACTAAGTTTATTTAACAGGTCAACAACAATTTGTGTTCATGCAGACACCAGTAGGTGCCCTGACATAATTTAATCATATGTTTTAATGCTACATGTAGCCTACGCAGAACCAGTGAGATAAACCAGAGCACCGAAAGGAAACCCACACAGACATGGGGAGAACATGCAAATTCCACACAGAAAGGCCCCCATTGGCCGCTGGGCTCGAACCCAGAACCTTCTTGCTGTGAAGTGACAGGGCTAACCACTACACCACCGTGCTGGCATGACATAACATGCAGCGTTTAAGGGTTCTAGTTACCTGAAAGGGTTCTACCTGCAACCCTTTCTAATAGGAAAACATTTTCTTTTATTGGTCTACATAAAACCTTCACTGGTCCACCTAGAAGGACAACCAAAGAACCCTTGACAGTTCTACAACCCCGATTCCAAAAAAGTTGGGACAAAGTACAAATTGTAAATAAAAACTGAATGCAATAATTTACAAATCTCAAAAACTGATTCATAATATTCATAATAGAACATAGACAACATATCAAATGCCAAAAGTGAGACATTTTGAAATTTCACTCCAAATACTGGCTCATTTGAAATTTCATGACAGCAACACATCTCAAAAAAGTTGGGACAGGGGCAATAAGAGGCTGGAAAAGTTAAAGGTACAAAAAAGGAACAGCTGGAGGACCAAATTGCAACTCATTAGGTCAACTGGCAATAGGTCATTAACATGACTGGGTATAAAAAGAGCACCTTGGAGTGGCAGTGGCTCTCAGAAGTAAAGATGGGAAGAGGCTCACCAATCCCCCTAATTCTGCACCGACAAATAGTGGAGCAATATCAGAAAGGAGTTCGACAGTGTAAAATTGCAAAGAGTTTGAACATATCATCATCTACAGTGCATAATATCATCAAAAGATTCCGAGAATCTGGAAGAATCTCTGTGCGTAAGGGTCAAGGCTGGAAAACCATACTGGGTGCCCATGATCTTCGGGCCCTTAGACGCCACTGCATCACATACAGGCATGCTTCTGTATTGGAAATCACAAAATGGGCTCAGGAATATTTCCAGAGAACATTATCTGTGAACACAATTCACCGTGCCATCCGCCATTGCCAGCTAAAACTCTATAGTTCAAAGAAGAAGCCGTATCTAAACATGATCCAGAAGCGCAGACGTCTTCTCTGGGCCAAGGCTCATTTAAAATGGACTGTGGCAAAGTGGAAAACTGTTCTGTGGTCAGACAAATCAAAATTTGAAGTTCTTTATGGAAATCAGGGACGCCGTGTCATTTGGACTAAAGAGGAGAAGGACGACCCAAGTTGTTATCAGCGCTCAGTTCAGAAGCCTGCATCTCTGATGGTATGGGGTTGCATTAGTGCGTGTGGCATGGGCAGCTTACACATCTGGAAAGACACCATCAATGCTGAAAGGTATATCCAGGTTCTAGAGCAACATATGCTCCCATCCAGACGACGTCTCTTTCAGGGAAGACCTTGCATTTTCCAACATGACAATGCCAAACCACATACTGCATCAATTACAGCATCATGGCTGCGTAGAAGAAGGGTCCGGGTACTGAACTGGCCAGCCTGCAGTCCAGATCTTTCACCCATAGAAAACATTTGGTGCATCATAAAAAGGAAGATACGACAAAAAAGACCTAAGACAGTTGAGCAACTAGAATCCTACATTAGACAAGAATGGGTTAACATTCCTATCCCTAAACTTGAGCAACTTGTCTCCTCAGTCCCCAGACGTTTACAGACTGTTGTAAAGAGAAAAGGGGATGTCTCACAGTGGTAAACATGGCCTTGTCCCAACTTTTTTGAGATGTGTTGTTGTCATGAAATTTAAAATCACCTAATTTTTCTCTTTAAATGATACATTTTCTCAATTTAAACATTTGATATGTCATCTGTGTTCTATTCTGAATAAAATATGGAATTTTGAAACTTCCACATCATTGCATTCCGTTTTTATTTACAATTTGTACTTTGTCCCAACTTTTTTGGAATCGGGGTTGATATATATATATATATATATATATATATATATATATATATATATATATATATTTGCCATGCATTATTAATGTCAATATAAATTTCTGGTGTGTGTGTGTGAGAGAGAGAGAGAGAGAGAGAGAGAGAGAGAGAGAGAGAGAGAGAGAAACTTGGAAGACATATTTACATGATCATAATCTTGTGAGAGGTGGCACAGTGGTGTAGTGGTGAGCACTGTTGCCTCACAGCAAGAAGGTTCTGGGCTCAAGCCCAACGGCTGACGGGGGCCTTTCTGTGTGGAGTTTGCATATTCTCACCATGTCTGCGTGTGTTTGCTCCGGTTTCTCCCACAGTCCAAAGACATGCAGGTTAAGTGGCTCTAAATTGTCCAGAGGTGTGAATGGTTGAGAGGAGAAAACCTCTATAATAATCCAGTAGAAGGCAACGGCAAGCCAGTACTGTAATGTTCCCTAGATACTTTCATGGCTGAAGTCGTCAGAGTGGCCACGTCACTGTAATGATATGCCAGAATGGATGGAGTCTTGTGAGATGGGATGTCATCTGGGATTTTGAATGTTGTAATATTATAATTAAGAATTTGTCTTTGTGGTCCTAAAGGAGATCCATCAATCCATTATCTGTAGCCGCTTATCCTGTTCTACAGGGTCGCAGGCAAGCTGGAGCCTATCCCAGTTGACTATGGGCGAGAGGCGGGGTACACCCTGGACAAGTCGCCAGGTCATCGCAAGGCTGACACAGAGACAAACAACCATTCACACTCACATTCACACCTAGAGCCACCAATTAGCCTAACCTGCATGTCTTTGGACTGTGGGGGAAACCGGAGCACCCGGAGGAAACCCACGCAGACACGGGGAGAACATGCAAACTCCACACAGAAAGGCCCTCACCGGCCGCTGGGCTTGAACCCGGACCTTCTTGCTGTGAGGCGACAGTGCTCACCATTACACCACTGTGCTGCCCATAAAGGAGATATATATTGAGAAATTATATATTTTTATTAAACCGATGATAAATTTTACTAGCGATATTTAAGTCAATTGACACATTCCTCAGTTTCCTCAGACATTATGGGTGTTGATCATAACTTAATAATCAGGAGACAGAAACTGAAGTGAACGACATAAATTTAAGAAGAGCAGTGCAGAAATCACTAATAAAGATTACATAACCTTTGAACGTGATGATCTGGTAAAGTTAGATATAACCTCCCCAACCTATCTATGCCAGTCTGCCTTAAAAAAAAAACAAAAAAACACAAGCCCCTGGAAAACTTGACTTCGCCGCTGGTCTTCAAGCTTTTGGAGAAACACCCTTGGTCATCATGTCTATTATGAAATGGGAATTATGGGTATTTCTGCTTTCCCCCACAGTCCAAAGACATCCGGTTAGGTTAATATGGGACGGCCTTGGGCTGAGGTGTCCTTGAGCAAGGCACCCCATACTATGGGGTGCCAAGTGTCACCGGGCCCATTTCGTGGACGAAATGCATTTCGTCCATCACAGAATGCATTTCATCATCACAAAATGCATTTTGTCGGACGAAATGCATTTTGTCCATCACCGGGCCCATTTTGTGGACGAAATGCATTTCGTCCATCACAGAATGCATTTTGTCATCACAAAATGCATTTTGTCCGACGAAATGCATTTCGTCCATCACAGAATGCATTTCGTCCATCACAGAATGCATTTCGTCATCACAAAATGCATTTCGTCGGACGAAATGCATTTCGTCCATCACCGGGCCCATTTTGTGGACAAAATGCATTTCGTCCATCACAGAATGCATTTCGTCATCACAAAATGCATTTCATCCAATGAAATGCATTTTGTCCATCACAGAATGCATTTCGTCCATCACAGAATGCATTTCGTCATCACAAAATGCATTTCGTCGGACGAAATGCATTTCGTCCATCACCGGGCCAATTTCGTGGACAAAATGCATTTCGTCCACAGAATGCATTTTGTCATCACAAAATGTATTTCATCCAACGAAATGCATTTCGTCCATCACCGGGCCAATTTCGTGGACAAAATGCATTTCGTCCACAGAATGCATTTCGTCATCACAAAATGTATTTCATCCAACGAAATGCATTTCGTCCATCACTGGGCCCATTTCGTGGACAAAATGCATTTCGTCCATCACAGAATGCATTTTGTCATCACAAAATGCATTTCATCTGACGAAATGCATTTCATCCATCACAGAATGCATCTTGTCATCACAAAATGCATTTTGTCCGATGAAATGCATTTCGTCCATCACAGAATGCATTTTGTCCGTCACAGAATGCATTTTGTCATCACAAAATGCATTTTGTCCGACGAAATGCATTTCGTCCATCACAGAATGCATTTCATCCATCACAGAATGCATTTCGTCATCACAAAATGCATTTCATCGGATGAAATGCATTTCGTCCATCACCGGACCCATTTAGTGGACAAAATGCATTTCATCCATCACAGAATGCATTTCGTCATCACAAAATGCATTTCATCCAACGAAATGCATTTCGTCCATCACCGGGCCCATTTCATGGACAAAATGCATTACGTCCATCACAGAATGCATTTCGTCATCACAAAATGCATTTCATCCAACGAAATGCATTTCGTCATCACAAAATGCATTTCGTCCATCACAGAATGCATTTCGTCATCACAAAATGCATTTCGTCGGACGAAATGCATTTCGTCCATCACCGGGCCCATTTCGTGGACAAAATGCATTTCGTCCATCACAGAATGCATTTCGTCCATCACAGAATGCATTTCGTCATCACAAAATGCATTTCGTCGGACGAAATGCATTTCGTCCATCACCGGGCCCATTTCGTGGACAAAATGCATTTCGTCCATCACAGAATGCATTTTGTCATCACAAAATGCATTTCATCCAACGAAATGCATTTTGTCCATCACCGGGCCCATTTCTTGGACAAAATGCATTTCGTCATCACAAAATGCATTTCGTCAGACGAAATGCATTTCGTCCATCACCGGGCCCATTTCGTGGACAAAATGCATTTCATCCATCACAGAATGCATTTCGTCATCACAAAATGCATTTCATCCAACGAAATGCATTTTGTCCATCACCGGGCCCATTTCTTGGACAAAATGCATTTCGTCATCACAAAATGCATTTCGTCAGACGAAATGCATTTCGTCCATCACCGGACCCATTTCGTGGACAAAATGCATTTCATCCATCACAGAATGCATTTCGTCATCACAAAATGCATTTCATCCAACGAAATGCATTTCGTCCATCACCGGGCCCATTTCATGGACAAAATGCATTTCGTCCATCACAGAATGCATTTCGTCATCACAAAATGCATTTCATCCAACGAAATGCATTTCGTCCATCACAAAATGCATTTCGTCCATCACAGAATGCATTTCGTCATCACAAAATGCATTTCGTCGGACGAAATGCATTTCGTCCATCACCGGGCCCATTTCGTGGACAAAATGCATTTCGTCCATCACAGAATGCATTTCGTCCATCACAGAATGCATTTCGTCATCACAAAATGCATTTCGTCGGACGAAATGCATTTCGTCCATCACCGGGCCCATTTCGTGGACAAAATGCATTTCGTCCATCACAGAATGCATTTTGTCATCACAAAATGCATTTCATCCAACGAAATGCATTTTGTCCATCACCGGGCCCATTTCTTGGACAAAATGCATTTCGTCATCACAAAATGCATTTCGTCAGACGAAATGCATTTCGTCCATCACCGGGCCCATTTCGTGGACAAAATGCATTTCATCCATCACAGAATGCATTTCGTCATCACAAAATGCATTTCATCCAACGAAATGCATTTTGTCCATCACCGGGCCCATTTCTTGGACAAAATGCATTTCGTCATCACAAAATGCATTTCGTCAGACGAAATGCATTTCGTCCATCACCGGACCCATTTCGTGGACAAAATGCATTTCATCCATCACAGAATGCATTTCGTCATCACAAAATGCATTTCATCCAACGAAATGCATTTCGTCCATCACCGGGCCCATTTCATGGACAAAATGCATTTCGTCCATCACAGAATGCATTTCGTCATCACAAAATGCATTTCATCCAACGAAATGCATTTCGTCCATCACAAAATGCATTTCGTCCATCACAGAATGCATTTCGTCATCACAAAATGCATTTCGTCGGACGAAATGCATTTCGTCCATCACCGGGCCCATTTCATGGACAAAATGCATTTCGTCCATCACAGAATGCATTTCGTCCATCACAGAATGCATTTCGTCATCACAAAATGCATTTCGTCGGACGAAATGCATTTCGTCCATCACCGGGCCCATTTCGTGGACAAAATGCATTTCGTCCATCACAGAATGCATTTTGTCATCACAAAATGCATTTCATCCAACGAAATGCATTTTGTCCATCACCGGGCCCATTTCTTGGACAAAATGCATTTCGTCATCACAAAATGCATTTCGTCAGACGAAATGCATTTCGTCCATCACCGGGCCCATTTCGTGGACAAAATGCATTTCGTCCATCACAGAATGCATTTCGTCCATCACAGAATGCATTTCGTCATCACAAAATGCATTTCATCCAACGAAATGCATTTCGTCCATCACGAAATGCATTTCGTGATGCCTAACTCCCAACTGCTCCCTGGGCGCTGTTAGCATGGCTGCCCACTGCTCTGGGTATGTGTGTGTGCTCATTGCTCACGTGTGTGTTCACTGCTTCAGATGGGTTAAATGCTTTCTTTCTTTCTTTCTTTCTTTCTTTCTTTCTTTCTTTCATCTAATTCCCATTCACCACAACGGGACAAAGTGATGCATGTTGAATATTTTGGTAAAAACAAACAAACAAACAAAAACCAAAAAAAACCACACCTTTGGGTTTGTTTGTTTTTTTGTTGTGTCCTTGTGGAACATGACGTAAAGTGAGTGAGCGCAAGAAAAAGAGCGCAAGAAAAGGGGAAAAAACACAAAAGGGCGTATTTAGAAACACTCTCTGTGATGAGGTAGTGGTTCAGGACGCAGCCATTGGACTCGGAATGAAATGGGAGGGAGCCGAAAGTGCAAAAAGCGCCTTTCTATCCTTCTCTCTCTCTCTCTCTCTCTCTCTCTGTCTGCTGACAGCATCTCTTCAGGACCGTGAATGGCAGGATGAGGACAGGCGCCTCATACAATAACCTTTAGGACGCCCTACAAGGGGGAAGGAGATTTCTCGGGCTCTGATTATTCCTGCGTCTTCCAAAGGATTTTCGGGTCACCGTGCAAAAAAAATAAAATAAAATAAAATAATAATAATAATAATAATAAATCTCCCTCCCCCGCGTGCGTTATGGAGCGGCGGCGGCGCGCGTCTCTCGCGCTCGCGCTCAACTTGGCGGCGCTGCTGTTGGCCGCGTGCGCGCTCAGCACGAGCTACTGGTGCGCAGGAAGCCGCAAAGTGCTGAAGCCGTTCTGCACCGGGCCGCTTCCGCTCACACACAGACTCACACACTGCATCCGGTACAACAGCTCCAGCGCGAACGACAGCCGCCAGGTGCAGTACGTGTGGGAGACCGGAGAGGACAAGTTTGTCCTGAGGAAGTTCCACAGCGGTATCTGGCTGTCCTGCGAGCAGAACATGGACCTGAGCGGTAAGAACAGCTTCCTACAGCTGAACAGCACTGTGTCTTGGCATTAGGGGACTGCTTTCACTTCTTTGTTTGTTTGTTCCTAAGCTACACTTTATCTAACAGTAAAAACACACTTAGGGAAAAGGGAATCAACTGTATTAGTCTGGTCTGGAACCCCCAAAGCTGTTAGGGGAGAGCGGGGAGACTTGGGATGAGGGAGACTTGGGACAGTTTGTCTCATCTCATCATCTCTAGCCGCTTTATCCTGTTCTACAGGGTCGCAGGCAAGCTGGAGCCTATCCCAGCTGACTACGGGCGAAAGGCGGGGTACACCCTGGACAAGTCGCCAGGTCATCGCAGGGCTGACACATAGACACAGACAACCATTCACACTCACATTCACACCTACGGTCAATTTAGAGTCACCAGTTAACCTAACCTGCATGCCTTTGGACTGTGGGGGAAACCGGAGCACCCGGAGGAAACCCACGTGGACACAGGGAGAACATGCAAACTCCATACAGAAAGGCCCTCGCCGGCCACGGGGCTCGAACCCAGACCTTCTTGCTGTGAGGCGACAGCGCTAACCACTACACCACCATGCTGCCCGGGACAGTTTGTTTGTTTGTTTGTTTGTTTGTTTTATCTGTAACCAGCTGCAGCCTATCTCAGCTGACTATGGGCGAAAGGCGGGGTACACCCTGGACAAGTCGCCAGGTCATCACAGGGCTGACACATAGACACAGACAACCATTCACACTCACATTCACACCTACGGTCAATTTAGAGTCACCAGTTAACCTAACATGCACGTCTTTAGACTGTGGGGGAAACCCACGCGGAGAACTTGCAAACTCCGCACAGAAAGGCCCTCGCCGGCCACGGGGCTCGAACCCAGACCTTCTTGCTGTGAGGCGACAGCGCTAACCACTACACCACCATGCTGCCCGGGACAGTTTGTTTGTTTGTTTGTTTGTTTGTTTTATCTGTAACCAGCTGCAGCCTATCTCAGCTGACTATGGGTGAAAGGCGGGGTACACCCTGGACAAGTCGCCAGGTCATCACAGGGCTGACACATAGACACAGACAACCATTCACACTCACATTCACACCTACGGTCAATTTAGAGTCACCAGTTAACCTAACATGCACGTCTTTAGACTGTGGGGGAAACCCACGCGGAGAACTTGCAAACTCCGCACAGAAAGGCCCTCGCCGGCCACGGGGCTCGAACCCAGACCTTCTTGCTGTGAGGCGACAGCGCTAACCACTACACCACCATGCTGCCCGGGACAGTTTGTTTGTTTGTTTTATCTGTAACCAGCTGCAGCGTATCTCAGCTGACCATGGGCGAGAGGCAGGGTACACCCTGGACAAGTCACCAGCTCATCTCAGGGCTGACACACACAACCATTCACACTCACGGTCAATTTCAGTAAGTCGGTCACGTTCAATGCCCGAACTGATAATCTCATCATCAGTTTTTCTTTGGCTAATCAGACACAAGGTACACCACCACTCTTGCCTTGCTCAAGGGCATTTGCTAGTCCACGGAATCGAACCAGCAACCTTTTGGTCCCAAAGCTGTTTCTCTAACCATTATGCCATGGCTTCCCCCTATGGTCAATTTAAAGCCACCAATTAACCTAACCTGCATATCTTTGGACTGCAGGAGAAAACCTACAGAATGAAATGGGAGGGAGCCGAAAGTGCAAAGAGCGCCCCCCTCCTGACAGCATCTTTTCAGGACCATGAATGGCAGGAGGAGGGCAGGCGTCTCATACAATAACCTTTAGGACACCCTGGGGGGGGGGATTTCTCGGTCAATTTAGAGCCACCAATTAACCTAACCTGGGAGGAAACCCACATAGACAACATGCAAACTCCACACAGAAAGGCCCTCGTCGGCCACTGGGTTCAAACCCAGAACCTTCTTGCTGTGAGGCGACAGTGCTAGCCACTACACCACTGTGCCGTCAGGACAGTTTGTATTCCCATAAATTAATTCTACCCAATCAGGTTTTAGATGACATCAGAAGTTAAATGTTGCACCTTAGAGGAACCTACTTTCTTTGGAGCAATGAAGCTGGACACTGCAGTAAGGTTTATGCAGGTCAATGTTTTTGTCAACTAAATTGTGTATTTTCTACTTCACCTCCACCTCCATTATATGGAGTAATTTACGCTGGTGAATTCAGGATTTGTCAGGAATTAAAATATTTAGCCTCGAGTTACCATATAAAGTATTATTTATTGAACTTAAATTCTGAGGAAAAAACATTTAAGGATTTTTTTTTTCTTTTTTCAAAATGGCCAGATTGGGAAAGTTGGGAGAGTTCATCATGTTACAGGTATTTTCTTGTGGTTTATAAATATACATTTTTAAAATGTTCGTGAAAAATGTGGTCGTGTCCCTGCATGAGGATTAAGTTTATTTCATTCCTTCTTGAGACTGGAACTGTTTTGTCAAGTCAGGTTTTGGATAAACTGACATTTTTCTATCACTGTACCAGCACGGTGCGCTCATACAGTTCGTATGTTACAGGTTTTGATAATAAATAAAAAAATTAAACATGCAGGCCGAGGTATTTTATTTTTGTCCCAAGTCTCCCAATATAATGTCCCATGTCTCCCCTAAATGTCTCAAGTCTCCTTGCAAAAAAATAATGACAGAAAAAGTGAAGCCTGAAGGCCAGTAAATGTGACAAGCTGAGAAACTAATGTTGTGGTAAGAGGGTATAGTAAATACTCTCTAATGCAACATGAATGTGACGCTACCTGCGAAGAATTTCACACAATCTACAAAAGCTGAAAACATGTCCCAAGTCTTCCTGCTGTCTCCTATACCTTTACTGTGTATCTTTTACCTAGAAAGGGGCTATAGGGTAACTCTTAAATATATTTATGTATCTTAAGTCATTTTTAAAAGTATTATATATATATGAAAGCTCCATAAATGTACATAAGATAAGGCTGCCACTCTAGAGACAAGGAAAGGTACCATTAACTACACTTTTTTATCTGAGAGTGTACATAGAGGATGTCACACAGTTGCGCGAAGAGATGAAGTTTATCTTCGAGTTGTGAATATATATTTCACGAGTGAGCGAAGTGAGTGAGTGAAAATATTTTCAACACGAGAAGATAAGCTTCATATCTTTGCAACACCATGTAATGTTCTTTATATTATGTCAAGTCAACTTTATTGTCAAATATGCTATACATGCTCGACATACAGCACAGATGAAATTTCAGTCCTCTCTGACCCACGGTGCAAACAGACAATGCAATAAATAAAAAATAGAATAATTGAAATAAGAATAATTGAAATAAACAATACAAACAGTATAAACACACTAGATAAGAACTAGACATAGACTAAATAAACAAGACAGACTAAATAAACAATAAGACATAGGGGCAGACAGTGCAAACAGGCAATGCAATAAATAGAAAATAGAATAATTGAGAATAAACAATACAAACAGTATAAACACTCTAGATAAGAACTGGACATAGACTAAATAAACTAGACATAGACTAAATAAACAATACAAACAGTATAAACACTCTAGATAAAAGAACTAGACATAGACTAAATAAACAATACAAACAGTATATCCACATCCACAAAAAATATGCAGGTTAATCCAAAGAATGTTCTTTTTGAACCAGTTCGTCATTTTGACAATGCATGTCTAGTCAGCGGGAACACACTGGGCGTGACATCATCAGAGTGAAATATTGGGAAATATGTCAATCAGATCCGTGGTGTATTGGATGAAAAATGTGAATTTTTCAACATGAGAAGATAAACTTCATATCTTCAAGCCAACGTGTGATTTTCTTCTTATTATATAGACACATTCACAAATAAAATGTACCCAAATTTATCAAAATAATTCATCGATTTCCTCATGAGTGATGTAGAGATTTATGTCACGGTTCTCCATGTCTCAGATGTAGCTTGTATGAAAAATACAAGTGGTGTATTTCCCAGCAAAACACTTGTGTCTATATAATATTTAAATAATATTGGCTGGCACTGAGTGGTATATCAGGTATATTCCATTCAGCTTGCATGATACTGAATGAGTCGAACATGAGTTCAATATCATGCAAGCTGAATGGAATATACAGTGGTGCTTGAAAGTTTGTGAACCCTTTAGAATTTTCTATATTTCTGCATAAATATGACCTAAAACATCATCAGATTTTCACACAAGTCCTAAAAGTAGATAAAGAGAACCCAGTTCAACAAATAAGACAAAAATATTATACTTGGCCGTTTATTTATTGAGGAAAATGATCCAATATTAAATATCTGTGAGTGGCAAAAGTATGTGAACCTCTAGGATTAGCAGTTAATTTGAAGGTGAAATTAGAGTCAGGTGTTTTCAATCAATGGGATGACAATCAGGTGTGAGTGGGCACCCTGTTTTATTTAAAGAACAGGGATCTATCAAAGTCTGATCTTCACAACACATGTTTCTGGAAGTGTATCATGGCACAAACAAAGGAGATTTCTGAGGACCTCAGAAAAAGCGTTGTTGATGCTCATCAGGCTGGAAAAGGTTACAAAACCATCTCTAAAGAGTTTGGACTCCACCAATCCACAGTCAGACAGATTGTGTACAAATGGAGGAAATTCAAGACCATTGTTACCCTCCCCAGGAGTGGCCGACCAACAAAGATCACTCCAAGAGCAAGGTGTGTAATAGTCGGCGAGGTCACAAAGGACCCCAGGGTAACTTTTAAGCAACTGAAGGTCTCTCTCACATTGGCTAATGTTAATGTTCATGAGTCCACCATCAGGAGAACACTGAACAACAATGGTGTGCATGGCAGGGTTGCAAGGAGAAAGCCACTGCTCTCCAAAAAGAACATTGCTGCTCATTTGCAGTTTTCTAAAGATCACATGGACAAGCCAGAAGGCTATTGGAAAAATGTTTTGTGGACGGATGAGACCAAAATAGAACTTTTTGGTTTAAATGAGAAGCGTTATGTTTGGAGAAAAGAAAACACTGCATTCCAGCATAAGAACCTTATCCCATCTGTGAAACATGGTGGTGGTAGTATCATGGTTTGGGCCTGTTTTGCTGCATCTAAGCCAGGACGGCTTGCCATCACTGATGGAACAATGAATTCTGAATTATACCAGTGAATTCTAAAGGAAAATGTCAGGACATCTGTCCATGAACTGAATCTCAAGAGAAGGTGGGTCATGCAGCAAGACAATGACCCTTAGCACACAAGTTGTTCTATCAAAGAATAGTTAAAGAAGAATAAAGTTAATGTTTTGGAATGGCCAAGTCAAAGTCCTGACCTTAATCCAATGGAAATGTTGTGGAAGGACCTGAAGCGAGCAGTTCATGTGAGGAAACCCACCAACATCCCAGAGTTGAAGCTGTTCTGTACGGAGGAATGGGCTAAAATTCCTCCAAGCCGGTGTGCAGGACTGATCAACAGTTACCGGAAATGTTTAGTTGCAGTTATTGCTGCACAAGGGGGTCACACCAGATACTGAAAGCAAAGGTTCACATACTTTTGCCACTCACAGATATGTAATATTGGATCATTTTCCTCAATAAATAAATGACCAAGTATAATATTTTTGTCTCATTTGTTTAACTGGGTTCTCTTTATCTACTTTTAGGACTTGTGTGAAAATCTGATGATGTTTTAGGTCATATTTATGCAGAAATATAGAAAATTCTAAAGGGTTCACAAACTTTCAAGCACCACTGTATCTGATATACCACAAAAAAGCCATTATTATTATTATTATTATTATTATTATTATTATTATTATACATACACATTCGATGGAAAAATTATAGATTTTACAAAAAAATTAAGAACAGGGGGGTAAATTATCAATATCCAATGCTGACAGTTTACTGCGGGCGCTGCCGGCAAACAAAGAAATGCTTCTGCGCATGCACAGCAGAAACCTCTCATTGAATATTCACATCAGCTCTGACGTGTGACATCATATTGACTTGACAACCATGCAATATCGTTAACCATATTCAAAGCTCATTCTCCATTGGGTAGAGTGACGTAATACACGTAGGATAAGCGATATGCTAACAATATTGCATGCTATCAAACCAAATGAATGAAACCCGCTAGAAGGGAATAGAACACATGTTTTTATTCCATCAAAAAAGTGTCCTGTATTGGAAGCATCGCTAATCCATGATAGGACTTCAGTCAGACTTCAGTTGATATGATGCTATATTTAAGGATTTCTTTGGATTCTTTGCCCTTTACTCCATCTGTTATTCACAGGTTGTTAATTAACTGATGGGTTATGTCACAGCTTTTCTACAGAGGATGATACTGGTTTATAGATAGATGTAACATCATAGCAGCTCTGTTGAAAATTACAATTGTATTTGGAGAATTCTGTTATAAACGTTGATACATAATGAGCACAGTACGTGCATGTTTTGTGATCATGGCTTTGAGAGGCTGTGCATGCTCACAAAGTCACCTTATGACGTCATGGACTAATTTGCATATTCAGCAAATACATGAAAAAGAAAGATACTCGGAGAAGAGAAGAGAAGAGAAGAGAAGAGAAGAGAAGAGAAGAGAAGAGAAGAGAAGAGAAATTTAAGACTATAATATAAAAGAGATAAATTATTATAGAAATATAAATTGTTTCTTATAAAAAGTCTAGTCATGGTACCACAAGCATAAAAGAGAGTCAAACCAATTATTTAGATAAATATTCACAAAATACTATCATTTTTATCAAAAATACAAACAAAAGTAAGCATTGGTAGTAAGCCATCGAGAAATAGGCATGAAGGAAAGAAGGTTTTGGATGGACTAACACACTTTTATTGATCACAGTTATAGCCATGAAATAAGTTTAAGAAGGAGAGCAAAGAAGTTTGTGCGTGGAACAAACAATGGGGATCAGTAATTGGTTGTTCAGATGAATAGTGATGATTGGTTGTTGGAAAGAATGGTGTTTAGTGATTGGGTTTTGGGAACAGTAGTAATCAGTGATTAGTTGCTAAGAACAATATTGATCAGTGATTGGCTGTTAGGAACAGTAGTGATCAGGGATTGGTTGCTGGGAAGAATGGTGATCAGTGATTGGTTGCTGGGAACAACAGTTATCAGGGATTGGTTGTTGGGAAGAATGCTGATCAGTGATTGGTTGTTAGGAACAATAGTGATCAAGGATTGGTTGTTGGGAAGAATGGTAATCAGTGATTGGTTGTTGGGAAGAATGGTGATCAGTGATTGGTTGTTGCAAACAACAGTGATCAGTGAATGATTGTTAGGAACAATAGTGATCAGTGATTGGTTCTTGGGAAGAATGCTGATCAGTGATTGGTTTTTAAGAATGACAGTGGTTAGTGATTGGTTTTTGGGAAGAATGGTGATCAATGATTTGTTGTTGCAAACAACAGTGATCAAGGATTGGTTGTTGGGAAGAATGGTGATCAGTGATTGGTTGTTGGGAACAGCAATGATCAGGGATTAGCTGTTAAGAACAATAGTGATCAGGGATTGGTTGTTTGGAAGAATGGTGATCAGTGATTGGTTGCTGGGGAGAATGCTGATCAGTGATTTGTTGTTGGGAACAACAGTGATCAGTGATTGTTAGAAACAATAGTGATCAGTGATTTGTTGTTGAGAAGAATAGTGATCAGTGATTGGTTGTTGGGAACAGCAGTGATCAGAGATTGGCTGTCAAGAACAATAGTGATCAGGGATTGTTTGTTGGGAAGAATGGTGAACAGTGATTGGTTGTTAGGAATAATAGTGATCAGGGATTTCTTGTTGGGAAGAATGGCGATCAGTGATTGGTTGTTAGGAACAACACAACAGTGATCAGGGATTGGTTGTTAAGAACAATAGTGATCAGTGGTTGGTTGTTGGGAAGAATGCTGATCAGTGATTGGTTTTTAAAAACAATAATGATCAGTGATTGGTTGTTGGGAAAAATGGTGATCAGTGATTGGTTGTTAGGAACGATGGTGATCAGTAATTGGTTTATGAGAAAAATAGGCTCACAAAAGCACAACTCAGGCTTTACACCTTGGTGGTGAGTCAAGCAAATCTGCTCTCTCAGCTCGTATAACCAGCAGCTGTGATATGAGCTGGAGAGCTGTATCAAGTGTAGGACTATTGTTAAAATCTGCTCAAAAAGTCCTTTTATTTTCACTAGGCTCTTGTTTGAAATAAAGTCATGAAGTTTTCTATTTTAAAAAAGTCAGCAGTGTTGGGGGACAGTGAAGGGAGCGCCTGTATGTGTTTGAATTTACATTTCAGCACCACTAGCTTCAGCTACCCTTGACACAAATTACTGATTAAACCACTGTTAACCATCACAAAGTTACACATAAAGATTAGAGTTTTATTTCTGGGTGGATTTATGTTTTTTAGTACTGAAATATCATCGATGTGAAACGTATTTTAAACATAGCCACTGGTCATTTTATAGTTACTCTCCATTAAAACTATAATGCTTCTGTTAACAGGTGAGAACTGCAGAAGTTTCATAAATATTCCCCCTCCACATGAGAAAGGTAAGTCCTGATTGTTTAATTTCTGTAGCTTGTGAATATGTAACCAATTTTGTAGTGTATGAGTGAAAATACTGATTTCACATTTAGTTCATTGACTGCGATCATCTCAGCTTTGTCATGGCCTTTGAGAAAATTACACTTGACACTCTGTGTGAATTGGTCATTCAGACCCCGTCCACACGTAGCCGGGTATCTGCTAAATCGAAGATATTTTTCTACGTTTGGCCTGTCATCCACATGAAAACACATCAAAAACGAATATTTAAAAAAAACTCCGGGCAAAGTGAAGATTTTTGAAAACTCCGTGTATGCCTTTTCGTGTAGACAGAGATAACCGGAGTTTTGCGTTTTAGAACGTCACAATCTGCGCCAAAAAAAATGACAACAAATCTGCCCTGACGTCAAACGTGCGACCTTTGTTTACTGCAGAAGCCAGATTAAGCATGGACAAAGAGTAATGGATCGGAGTAGTGCCTTGAAAGCGTTGTGCAGGTGCTATTTACATGTTTAATTTTAGAAGCCCAACTACTGCTCCAAGAGCACAGGCGATGTGATTAGGGGGTAGGATTTGGGGAAATAATGCCATCTACAGGTTTGGAATGCTTATGAATGTGATTGAAAACGCAGATGTTCGGTTATGTGTGGAAGGGATTTTTTTCGAAGACGAGGTGGTGTGGATAAAACATTTTTATAAACGGAGGGGGGGAAAATGTTCGGTTTTAAAAATACCCGGCTACGTGTGTACATGGCCTCAGACTAAGATCAAATCTGCTGTCTGGTTGTCCTTGAGTTCATCTTTGGGTTTTTATAATACAAGCCTTTTTAGCATATTATAATTTTGTTATTTTAATGCATTTGGTTTTGCTAGACTTGGTAACATAAATTGTGTGGGAGAGCTTTTCTAAAATATACCGAGATCACATTGCCGTGGGTTTGCTAATTTATCTTATATTTCACCAAATCAGACTCTGTACTTCCTTCATACAGGCAAAAAGACAGAATTATTTCTCGTGTGAAAAGTGTAAAAATTGACAGACCTGAAATACTCATCAGAGATTATAATATAGTGGTGTTTTCATGGTGGCATGTTAAACAGTGAATAAAATAAGAAAACGAAGAAAAAGAATGAGAAGGATTTTTTTATGTAGAACTCTTGCTAATGTACTGTTTTGACTGAGAAAAACCTAATGATCTGTTTATCTACTTCAGAATTTTAGGTGCGCAGAATTATGCAGATACATTTATTTCACACTAGAAGGCAACATTTGTCACTTGTAGTTTGTCTCTTGTGGGTGTGTAGCAACAGCTACTTACAAGCGTGGGTTTTTTGTTTTGTTTTGTTTTGTTTTGTTCTGTTCTGTTTTAGTTCAGAGGAGACTCAGTAGTAGCCAGAATGTAAATGGTTCGAAGGCTGACTATTTCAACCCAAATTAAATATTGCACTAATTAGTATGAAATGTAGTTGTTTTATTTAAATTTTAGGATTTGTACTAGCTTCGATGGCAGAATAGCAAAGCAAGTTAACTCTGTTAGCTACGCACATTCACCAGAGGCACCAACAACATCTGCTACTTCCTTCCAAGCTGAATTTTTGTTTGTATTGTATCATAAACACTTTAATATGCTTAAGAGGTTGTGTATGACAGGAAAAGATACGATGGGACTGATGTCATGCATGTACTGAACATAGGAAATGAATGCCTGATGTTCTCTCTCTCTCTGTCCTCCAGGGGTCTTGTGGCTGTGTATCGTTGCAGAATGTCTGTACATCCTGCTCCTGGCCACTGGTGGAGTCCTCATGTCTATCGAGGTCTGCCATTTTGGGAACGTCATTGACGGACTCAAGCTCAACGCCTTTGCCGCCATATTCACCGTCTTGTCAGGTAACCGCTTTGATTTAGTTGAACTGCATTCATCAGTGCACTTATTAGAGAAAGTATGCCTTCTGTATATGCAGCTAGTTTGAGAAACTGGCACACCCACGCCTCATCATGATTCAAACAAAAATGTCACATTTTGCATATCTCTGTGATCACACAGCTGTGTATGGGGATGGATCGGTGTGTAAACAAGCGGGAGTGAGAGCAGCAGGGCACGCTTCTGATGTTGTGTTGGAACAGGATGGCGCTGTTTGTGATGAGAAAAGAGTGACAGTTTAAGATGTTTGTGCTGAAGTAGGCTGGCCTTTGTTTTCCTTTGGACCAGGCATCTGGATCATGAGCCTGCATTCAGAGAGCGTATAATAGACCAGAGTCAAGATACTCTGTGAGCCTCACATTGTACAACCCTTTGCCAGTCTTTCTCTCTTCATGCAGTTGAAGCTTTTAAATTTAAAACATAATGGCAATACATGAACAGATGATTAATGCTAGCGTAACAAAATTTTACTTGAATTTTATGTAACACGAGTCCCTGAAATATACACTTTACCAGTCAGAATAGATTTATCTTTGTTTTTCCTATTTTAGAAGGCAAACACTTTAAAACAACACCGTGCAACGAACAAGAAAAGCGTCACACAAATCAAAACTATTTTATATTTTGAATTCTTCACAAAATCTTTACAGCAGGGCTTTTCAAAGTGTGGGGCGCGCCTCCCCTAGGGGGCACCAGAGTTCTTCGGGGGGGCGCAACGTGAGGAAAAATAAACCAGAATAAGTTACTATTGCGGACATTTAGCGAACTTCAGCTAGCCTTTGCCAGAGACAAAATGGATCGATTTTTAGTACCTAAAGCTACAGTGAGTGAGGAGACAGAGTCTGGGCCAAGCAAAAAAAGAAGGAAGTATGACCACGATTATTTAAAGTTTGGATTTTCATGGACTGGATCTGAAGATGCTCCACTGCCACAGTGTGTTGTCTGCCAAGAGGTGCTAGCTAACGATGCTATGAGATGTTTAAAATGTGTAAAACAAGATGTTTTTAAAAAAAGCACAGATGTTTAAAATGTGTAAAAAAAAAAAAGAGGTTTTCAAAAAGCACAGATGTTTAAAGGTCCCATGGCATGAAATTTTCACTTTCTGAGGTTTTTTAACGTTAAAATGAGTTCCTCTGACCTTCTTAAGTCACCCCAGTGGCTAGAAATTTCATAATGTGTAAACCAAACTATGCCCAACATTTGAGAATGGCGCGTCAAAACGGCGCGTTGATAAACTCTTCCCTTTACTACGTCAGCAAGGGAGATGATCCCCACGCCCCCCCTCTGGATTCCCACCCACTGTATGAATTGCCCGCCCAGTTGTAGTGAGGAGACCATACAGGACACAACATGGCGTCACCTAAGCGAGCGAAACATGGAAATTGCGCTGTACATGGATGTGACAACACAGAAAAGAGTCTGTTTTTACTGCTGACGGGAGAGCCCCTGAAGATGCAGTGGCTTAATTTTATTTACTCCAATAATACGCCGTCGAGTCTACCTAAGACGGTGTATGTTTGTCGGAAGCATTTTCCTGAGGAATGTTTCCACAACTTGGGACAGTACAGGGCAGGTTTTGCACATCAACTGTCACTGAAGCCTGGGTCCGTACCAAGCATCCCTGCCGCATCAGCCACAAACAGCGAACAAGTAAGTGTATAACTGTTAAGTCGTTTTGCCGTGTTTTAAAATCGGTGCGTTAGCCTTGCAATGGCTACATTAGCTGTGCAGCTAACTGCTTCCTGCAGTTAGCCAGGTAATCTGCACTACAAAACCAAAAAGCATGCAGCATGCTGTGTTAAACTGAGTTTAGTCTGGAAATTGACTGTAACTTATGAGCTTATGTTTTGCCGTGTTTTAAAATCGGTGCCACGTTAGCCTTGCAATGGCTACATTAGCTGTGCAGCTAACCGCTTCCTGCAGTTAGCCAGGTACTCTGCGCTACAAAACCAAAAAGCATGCAGCATGCTCTGTTATAATAGCCAATCAAAACAGTTTTTACAAAGACGCCCACATTCTTTTTTTTAAGTCACTCGTTCATTTTATTTGTTTGTTTGTTCAGTAAAAACCCAAACATTTGTTAAATTTATTTTATTTCCTCGCGTCGCACCTTAATGATGTCAGTGCGCGGTATTTTTCCCTTCACGGTTTGTTCCTTCTCTCTCGCCATAGTAAGACACCCACATCCACTTGTTCTGACCCACTGGAGGTAGCGTCACAGTGCTGTTAGCCAATCAGAGGTAACACGTTTACATGTCATGAATATTAATTATAAGACCCACCCCCACCCTCTACCCTTCCCCGCCTCCTGCTTCTCATTAGCAAAACGACGCACTGGGAAAAGCGCTGAAATGGGGCTTTCTCCCAGGAGGCTATATCTACGTGCCGAGGGTTCATTTTGAGAAAGGCTGCGGATATAACATCCGGAAACCTCCACGAGCCCGTTTAAAGCATCAACAAACCACCATGCCATGGGTCCTTTAAAATGTGTAAAATAAAAAAATAAAAATGTGTACAACAACCATTTTTTTAAAAAAACGAATGGAACATTAAGTATAGCAACAACAAAAATTGGGGGGGGGGCTGTTGTTTACTTGCTCTCTGAGGGGGGGCTGATTCTTCCACACTTTGAAAACCCCTGCTTTACAGTATTTCCTGATGAAGCTTTGCACACCATGAGCATCTTCTGAACCAGCAAATTGCCTAAGTACTTGTTGTTTGTGTCTCCTCTAAGTTCTAAATAAAAACTACTTCATTAATTCATTCATTTTCTGTAACACTTATCCACTGAGGGTCATGAGTGAGCTGGAGCTAATCCCAACTGACGCTGGGTGACAGCTGGTCACCAGTGTATCACAGGGCTAACACAGAGAGACGGACGGCCTTTCACACACACACTCATACCTCTGGACAATTTAGAGTAGCCAGTTGACCTAATCCACATGTCTTTGGACCGAGGGAGGAAGCCCACACAGGGACAAGGAGAACATGCAAACTCCAAACAGAAAGGCCCCAATCAGCCACAAGGTATGAACCCAGATGATAACCACTGCACTACTGTGCCACCGTTAAGGAAACTGTTTATTTTTAAATAAAAATGATCTGTTTTAGGTTAAAAAAAAACCCTACTTTAAATTACAGGAAATAAATAATGGAAATTAACTTCGTCCATTGCTGGCTCACTACTCCAGGGTCCCCAGTTCTATACTGAACTTGGGTGACTGTCTGTGTGCAGTTTTGTATGTTCTTCCTGTGTCCATGTGGATTTCCTCTGGGTTCTCCAGTTTCCTCCCTGGTTTCAAAAACAAATATCACAGCACCCTGTCATGGATTATTTTCCTTTAGTATAAATACGGAGGTGATTATAGGAAATCACGCGCAGTGATTGGTCAAAAGAGTCTGATTATTTCTCGATAATCACCTCGAGCGAATCAGCAAAATGGCGGCCAGTCACTTTATTGCTGTAAGTGAGGAAGAATTAGAAATTATGAAAGAAAATGCTGTTCCTAAAAGCACTAAAGATGCTACGAAGTTTGGTCTAAAACTATTCAAAAGTAAGGTGGGATTGGGATTTATTTTATCCATTTCAAAGCAAAGTATTTTATGTGACTCGGCGTAGATAAGTGACACAAGCCTGTGTGCCATTATTATATTTGTGTGATGCTTTTGAAGATTGAAATAAATTATTTTTAATATGATTTTTTTAAAATAATCACCAGTGTATTTATACTAAAATAATTATCCGCCTCAGGCTCAGTGAATATCGGTGAAAACCTCGAAATAGTCTCAGTTATTATTCACCAATATTCACTTCAGTGAATATTCAAATAGACCTTAGGCAAATAATTGTAAATTAACAGCACAACCTGTTGTGTTTTATTCATTATATTTCACTGATAGTTTCTTGACTGTTGTTCATTATTATGATATACAGTCAGCTCCATAATTTTTACCATCCTGGCACCAGAATATTAAGCATTATTTACAATTATGTATTTCTATCTTTTAATCCAAAATAATGAGAACATACGTATTTCTCCTACTCATAATGCATAACTCTCATAAATACTCATCAAATCCAGGTTATATTTTGGATTTGTTTCTCTGGAATCAGTTGCAGTGCAAGCTACAGTATATTGTTTGTTCAGGTAGATCTTTTAGAAGAGTACTGGCTAATGACTTTGTTGTGATGACTGTAGTATCAGTTATTGCATTGCTGTGTAACTTGTAACTGAATTTAGCATGAAGAAATTTATCAGATTTATTCATTACCAAGAAGCCTTTATTTGTCACATGCACACTCAAGCACAGTGAAATAAGTCCTCTGCATTTAACCCATCTGAAGCAGTGAACACACGCATGCATACACACACGTGAGCAATGAGCACACACACATACCCAGAGCAGTGGGCAGCTATGTTACAGCACCCAGGGAGCAGTTGTGGGTTCGGTGCTTTGCTCAAGGGCACTTCAGCATAATCTCAGGCCATGGCTGCCCCATCTTAACCTAACTGCATGTCTTTGGACTGTGGGGAAACCTGCAGCACCCGGAGGAAACCCACGCAGACATGGGGAGAACATGCAAACTCCATACACAAAGGCCTCCATCAGCCACTGGACTCGAACCCAGAACCTTCTTGCTGTAAGGTGACAGTGCTAACCACTACACCCCACCATGCTGCCCATTAATCACTAAGACTATATATATTCTGATGTGCTAAGAATTTGTTAATGCATTAACTCATCATTATAAAAGCATAGTTAAGTATTAATACACTATATGGGCAGAAATATGTGGACAACTAACCATCACACTCATATGTGCTTTTTAAACAGCCCATTCCACCTTTAGTCCCTCTCTGCTGTTATAATAATCATTATAAAAGCATAGTTAAGTATTAATACACTGTATGGCCAGAAATATGTGGACAACTAACCATCACACCCATATGTGCTTTTTAAACAGCCCATTCCACCTTTAGTCCCTCTCTGCTTCTGAGGAAGCTTTCCATTAGATTTTGAAGTGTGGCTGTGGGGATTTGCTCATTCGGCCACAAGACCATTAGTGAAGTCAGGCTCTGATATTAGGAGAGGAGACCTGGGGTGCACTCAGCGTTCCAGTTCATCCTAAAGGTGCGCAGTGGGGTTGAGGTCACACGGCTCTGCAGGACACTCAAGCTCTTCCACTCCAAACTTGGCAAGCCATGTCTTCATGGAGCTCATTTTATGCACACGGCACTGTCATGCTGGAACAGGTTGGTTCTGTTAGTTCCAGTGAAGGGAAGCATACTGTACAGCATACAGTACAAAGATATCCAGAACACTTGTGCGCTTCCAAATTTGCACCAACAGATTAGGGAAGGCCCAAGTACGTGTGTGATGGTTAGGTGTCCACAAACATTTGGCTATACAGTGTACGTGTATTTGTGGACCTTAACAAAATCACTATCAGATATATTAATATTAGTGCTATCTATCAAGGATGAAAAAAAGACTGATGCATTTTCTATTTCTCTAATTTTACATGCTAACCCCATTTCCAGAAAACTTGGAATATATCTGATTTGTTAATTAACATGAACCTTTATTTAACTGACAAAAGCAAATAAAAGATTTTCAGTAGTTTTACTGACCAACTCAGTTGTATTTTGTAAATATAAACGAAGTTAGAAGTTGATGCCTGCAACACATTCGGGAAAAGTTGGGACAGAGGCAAAATAAAACTGAAAAGTTTATAGGATATTCAAGTTGAGCTATTTTAGAAGATTCCACAACAAGCAGGTTAACCCTTTAATGCAAAACATATGCACACCCCTTCTAATGCACAACATGGGTCAAAAATGACCCGCATTCATTTTCCAGGTTATTTCATGCTGACTGAGTTTTTCTTTGCTCTATCTTTTGAAATCAATTTATTTTATGATTGAATATTCCAAGTATTCTTTAAATATCTTGTTTTTAATTACCACAAATCATTTAATTTTTTGTTTCCTACTTTATGAACAAAAATACTTTTTATATTACTACACATGGGTCATCCAAGTGTGATTTAAAATTAAATGTCTTAATACCATAATAATAATTTGTTTCAAGTAATTACTTTAGCAGTGAATGGGGCCAGTTATTTATTTATTAACTATGTAGTTAGCTAAGCCAACTACAATAAAATTAGCTAACTAAAGTACAATATGTCAACAGCTCGGTAGCTAATAGTAATTACTTGTAACTTTCTGACAAGTAATCTACTCACTCTCAAGGTAACCTAAACATAATAAATTTTTTTCTAAGGTAATGTTAGAACAATTGAAAAACATGACTTCCATGTATGAGATGGGCAAAGGGCGCTGTGCTGAGCTGTGAAATGTCTGACACAGGCACAATTCACAATTCCCACCAAACGCTGTAGTAAATGCATGCGGGTCGTTTCTGACCCATGTGTGTAAACTTGCTGTAGAATTACAAAAGCTGTGCTTGTTCATAACTTAAGGAAAAATAAAAATGATTTGTGCTAAACAAAAACAAGATGTTTACTGCATATTTGGAAAAGTAAATGACAAAATGAATTTATTTCAAAAGTATATCATAGAAACACTCAGCCATACATGAAATAACCTGGAAAATGAATGCAGGTCGTTTTTGACCCGTGTTGTGCATTAGAAGGGTAGTGATACAAAAAGAGTTTTTATTCAAAAAGTAAGAAAGGAAAAAATAAAATAAGGTTGTATGATGATCAAAAACAAGTTAATTGAGGAATACCTTGAATACTGAATGATGGAATTAATTTATTGCAAAGATATAGAAGATAAAAACTCAGCCGGGTCACTTTTGACCCATGTTTTGCATCAAAGGGTTAATTGCTATCATGATTGGGTATAAAAGGAGCATCCACCGGCTCAATCTGTGCAACCAAGAATAGGTCGTGGCTCACCCCTTTGTATTAAAATTCATGAGAGAATTGTTAGTCAATTCAAAAAGAACATTTCTCAATGCAAGATTTTAGGTCTTTCAAAATCTACAGTACATAATATTGTGAAAAGATTCAGGGAATTCGGAGACATCCCAGTGCGTTTACAAGGGCAAGGTCAGAAATCTTCTTGTGTTGATATTTCACTTGTTCATAATGCTCACTCATGAAGTATGTTCAACACTCAGAGATAAACTTCATATCTTCTCACCACCATGTAATATCATAGTTTGTTTGTTTGTTTGTTTGTTTGTTTGTTTGTTTGTTTGTTTTGTTTTTGTACAGCTCCCAAATACTAATTTCACATAATCCTTTTCCATTGTAGTGTTAGACTGTAGGCTGCATCATGCAGATTGATTGCACTGTATTGTTTGCTTTGACGGAAGTTATTTAGAAGATTAACGCCAAGTGACCTAATATGTTTGACTTTGTGTGTCCTGTATTACTGTCGCTGAGTGGCACCCACTGAAGTCCATCAGGACAGATGACTGTGTCTCCTAAAACATTCAGAATCTGATTCTCTTAAGCAGTGCCGCAAAAGTAAATCAGTGCTAGACGTCTGAGATAAACAAATCTCTTCATTATAACAATTTTACATCAGTTCCTTAGTGCCCTTTAACTGCCTCTAATGATGACATCAAGATGAAGCATAAATATTAGAGTACTTGGATGTTTTGCTAAGTGGATATTTAGACTGTTTAAATATGTAGTTGGAGAACGGGAAAAGAGCTGTCTCATTAGAAGGCAACTCTGGAAGGGCCATGACATTCAGTGCAATTTCTAATGGGTCTCGTCTCTTTATGTGGTGTAACACTGTCCCCTAATGGCAAGCTGCAGTCATGTCAACATGGGAGACAATTCTGAAAAATGCAAAAGATAGACAGACATGTATGTTGTAGATAATAAAAGAGAAAATTACAGCCAGAGAGATTGCATCCATCCATCCATTATCTGTAGCCGCTTATCCTGTTCTACAGGGTCGCAGGCAAGCTGGAGCCTATCCCAGCTGACTACGGGCGAAAGGCGGGGTACACCCTGGACAAGTCGCCAGGTTATCACAGGGCTGACACATAGACACAGACAACCATTCACGCTCATATTCACACCTACGGTCAATTTAGAGCCACCAATTAACCTAATCTGCATATCTTTGGACTGTGGGGGAAACCGGAGCACCCGGAGGAAACCCAAACAGACACAGGGAGAACATGCAAACTCCGCACAGAAAGGCCCTCGCCAGCCGCTGGACTCGAACCCAGGATCTTCTTGCTGTGAGGCAACAGTGCTAACCACTACACCACCGTACCGCCCCAGAGAAATTGCAGTAAAAGAATAATTAATACAGTCAGATAAGTCAGTTACTGGTGTCAGTATTTGCCATTTGTTAATTAATGATGATGGAACTAAACATGATATTAAACATTATATTTGTAGAGTTGTTACACAGATTTCAGGATTTAGAGCAAAATCATGACGGGTCTAGTGATAAAGTGTGCGCAGGCAGGCAGGTAGGGTCATAACCTCAGGTAACAAAAAATCAATATGTAGTCCTTTTCTTTTAAAACCCAGGATTCAGAAACCAGGTGGGAAAAAATAAGTGCACCCTTCCAACTTCCACAATCATTAAGGGATTAATTAGCAGCCAGGTGTGACTAAAGAAATGCACAAGATTAGTTAATCTTCAAAAAGTGTCACTGCCTCTATGAAAGGAAACCTTTTGGTAGTTTGGTGGTTTGTGTGCATCTACATATATGTATCTACATCATTCCAAGAAGAAAGGACATCAGCCATGACCTCACAGAAGTAATTGTTGCTGCTCATCAATATGGGAAGGGTTATAAGGCCATCTCCAAATAATTTGAAATTCACCATTCTGTAGTGAGAAGGATTGTTTGCAAAGCGAATATATAAGCATGTCATGAATGTGTCATGATAGGTGTCGTATGCTTGAGTGCCATGACGGCTTGTTGTTGCTAATATTTGCTACTTTACTATAGCTACCGTATGCTTTATGACAGCTCTTATAATACATACGTCATGAGACCTATTTTATGCAGTTCATGAGTTATATTTTATACCAAATAATGATTTCTGATTGACTTTATTTTCTTTTCATTTTCCATTGATTCCATTTAATGCATTATCACTTACAGTGGTGCTTGAAAGTTTGTGAACCCTTTAGAATTTTCTATATTTCTGCATAAATATGACCTAAAACATCATCAGATTTTCACACAAGTCCTAAAAGTAGATCAAGAGAACCCACTTAAACAAATGAGACAAAAATATTATACTTGTTCATTTATTTATTAAGGAAAACGATCTAATATTACATATCTGTGAGTGGCAAAAGTATGTGAACCTCTAGGATTAGCAGTTAATTTGAAGGTGAAATTACAGTCAGGTGTTTTCAATCAATAGGATGGCAATTAGGTGTGAGTGGGCATCCTGTTTTATTTAAAGAACAGGGATCTATCAAAGGTTGATCTTCACAACACATGTTTGTGGAAGTGTATCATGGCACGAACAAAGGAGATTTCTGAGGACCTCAGAAAAAGTGTTGTTGATGCTCATCAGGCTGGAAAAGGTTACAAAACCATCTCTAAAGAGTTTGGACTCCACCAATCCACAGTCAGACAGATTGTGTACAAATGGAGGAAATTCAGACCATTATTACCTTCCCCAGGAGTGGTCGACCAACAAAGCTCACTCCAAGAGCAAGGCGTGTAATAGTCGGCGAGATCACAAAGGATCCCAGGGTAACTTCTAAGCAACTGAAGGCCTCTCTCACATTGGCTAATGTTGTTCATGAGTCCACCATCAGGAGAACACTGAACAGCAATGGTGTGCATGGCTGGGTTGCAAGGAGAAAGCCACTGCTCTCCAAAAAGAACATTGCTGCTCATCTGCAGTTTGCTAAAGATCACGTGGACAAGCCAGAAGGCTATTGGAAAAATGTTTTGTGGACAGATGAGATCAAAATAGAACTTTTTGGTTTAAATGATAAGCGTGATGTTTGGAGAAAGGAAAACACTGCATTCCAGCATAAGAACCTTATCCCATCTGTGAACCATGGTGGTGGTAGTATCATGGTTTGGGCCTGTTTTGCTGCATGTGGGCCAGGACGGCTTGCCATCATTGATGGAACAATGGATTCTGAATTATACCAGCGAATTCTAAAGGAAAATGTCAGGACATCTGTCCATGAACTGAATCTCAAGAGAAGGTGGGTCATGCAGCATGACAACGACCCTAAGCACACAAGTCGTTCTACCAAAGAATGGTTAAAGAAGAATAAAGTTAATGTTTTGGAATGGCCAAGTCAAAGTCCTGACCTTAATCCAATCGAAATGTTGTGGAAGGACCTGAAGTGAGCAGTTCATGTGAGGAAACCCACCAACATCCCAGAGTTGAAGCTGTTCGCGTTAGAATGGGCTAAAATTCCTCCAAGCCGGTGTGCAGGACTGATCAACAGTTACCGGAAACGTTTAGTTGCAGTTATTGCTGCACAAGGGGGTCACACCAGATACTGAAAGCAAAGGTTCACATACTTTTGCCACTCACAGATATATAATATTGGATCATTTTCCTCAATAAATAAATGACCAAGTATAATATTTTTGTCTCATTTGTTTAACTGGGTTCTCTTTATCTACTTTTAGGACTTGTGTGAAAATCTGATGATGTTTTAGGTCATATTTATGCATCAATATAGAAAATTCTAAAAGGTTCACAAACTTTCAAGCACCACTGTACATGGCATGAATAGTTTTGTATATATCTTTTAAAATGCTAAATTTACAACCCCAATTCCAAAAAAGTTGGGACAAAGTACAAATTGTAAATAAAAACGGAATGCAATGATGTGGAAGTTTCAAAATTCCATATTTTATTCCTAATAGAACATAGATGACATATCAAATGTTTAAACTGAGAAAATGTATAATTTAAAGAGAAAAATTAGGTGATTTTAAATTTCATGACAACAACACATCTCAAAAAAGTTGGGACAAGGCCATGTTTGCCACTGTGAGACATCCCCTTTTCTCTTTACAACAGTCTGTAAACGTCTGGGGACTGAGGAGACAAGTTGCTCAAGTTTAGGGATAGGAATGTTAACCCATTCTTGTCTAATGTAGGATTCTAGTTGCTCAACTGTCTTAGGTCTTTTTTGTCATATCTTCCGTTTTATGATGCGCCAAATGTTTTCTATGGGTGAAAGATCTGGACTGCAGGCTGGCCAGTTCAGTACCCGGACCCTTCTTCTACGCAGCCATGATGCTGTAATTGATGCAGTATGTGGTTTGGCATTGTCATGTTGGAAAATGCAAGATCTTCCCTGAAAGAGACGTTGTCTGGATGGGAGCATATGTTGCTCTAGAACCTGGATATACCTTTCAGCATTGATGGTGTCTTTCCAGATGTGTAAGCTGCCCATGCCACACGCACTAAAGCAACCCCATAAGATCAGAGATGCAGGCTTCTGAACTGAGCGCTGATAACAACTCGGGTCATCCTTCTCCTCTTTAGTCCAAATGACATGGCGTCCCTAATTTCCATAAAGAACTTCAAATTTTGATTCGTCTGACCACAGAACAGTTTTCCACTTTGCCACAGTCCATTTTAAATGAGCCTTGGCCCAGAGAAGACGTCTGCGCTTCTGGATCATGTTTAGATACGGCTTCTTCTTTGAACTATAATTTTAGCTGGCAACGGCGGATGGCCTGGTGAATTGTGTTCACAGATAATGTTCTCTGGAAATATTCTTGAGCCCATTTTGTGATTTCCAATACAGAAGCATGCCTGTATGTGATGCAGTGCCGTCTAAGGGCCCGAAGATCACGGGCACCCGGTATGGTTTTCCGGCCTTGACCCTTACGCACAGAGATTCTTCCAGATTCTCTGAATCTTTTGATGATATTATGCACTGTAGATGATGATATGTTCAAACTCTTTGCAATTTTACACTGTCGAACTCCTTTCTGATATTGCTCCACTATTTGTCGGCGCAGAATTAGAGGGATTGGTGATCCTCTTCCCATCTTTACTTCTGAGAGCCACTGCCACTCCAAGATGCTCTTTTTATACCCAGTCATGTTAATGACCTATTGCCAATTGACCTAATGAGTTGCAATTTGGTCCTCCAGCTGTTCCTTTTTTGTACCTTTAACTTTTCCAGCCTCTTATTGCCCTGTCCCAACTTTTTTGAGATGTGTTGCTGTCATGAAATTTCAAATGAGCCAATATTTGGCATGAAATTTCAAAATGTCTCACTTTCGACACTTGATATGTTGTCTATGTTCTATTGTGAATACAATATCAGTTTTTGAGATTTGTAAATTATTGCATTCCGTTTTTATTTACAATTTGTTCTTTGTCCCAACTTTTTTGGAATCGGGGTTGTAGAACTCTCGAGGGTTCTTTGGTTGTTCTTCTGGGTGGATCAGTGAAGGTTTTATGTAGACCCATAAAAGAAAATGTTTTCCTATTAGAAAGGGTTGCAGGTAGAACCCTTCAGATAACTAGAACCCTTAAATGCTGCATGTTATGTCATGCCAGCACGGTGGTGTAGTGGTTAGCCCTGTCACTTCACAGCAAGAAGGTTCTGGGTTCGAGCCCAGCGGCCAATGGGGCCTTTCTGTGTGGAGTTTGCATGTTCTCCCCATGTCTGTGTGGGTTTCCTCTCAGTGCTCTGGTTTCTCCCACAGTTCAAAGACATGCGGTTAAGTTAACATGGGGCAGCTGTGGCCTGAGGTTGGGGTGAAGTGCCCTTGAGCAAGGCACCTAACCCCCAACTGCTCCCCAGGCACTGTAGCATAGCTGCCCACTGCTCTGCGTATGTGTGCGTGCTCATTGCTCACTTGTGTGTGCATGTGTGTGTTCACTGCTTCAGATGGGTTAAATGTAGAGGTTAAATTTCACAGTGTGCTTAAGTCTGTGCTTGAGTGACAAATAAAGGCTTCTTGGCTTGGCTTCTTGGCTCTTGACTGTAATATACTATCATGGATTTAGCAAAACATGCAATAACAGAACTCATAACCATCAGTGACAAATTATATATGCCCCATTTCATTTCGTTTGAGGTCAGAGTAGATGTTCTTTGTCAACCATCATGATGTACATTTCATAAGATCTATTACAAAACATGATAACTAGAACACACTTCGCAAAAATCAGTATGTGGCATCAGCATCACATGTCAGGGCATGACATGTCATGGGATTATGTTATGACAATTTCCAGTAATGGTAACATGACACAACTGTGAATTCAAGTACCTGGGGCCAACTGTGCAGGAAAATGGGGGCTGCGATAGTGAGGTGAGAAAGAGAGTGCAGGCAGGGTGGAGCAGTTGGAGAAGGATTTCGGGAGTCATTTGTGATAGGAAAGTCCCAGCAAAAGTGAAAGGTAAGATGTATAAGACAGTAGTGAGACCAGCTGTGATGTATGGATCGGAGACCGTACCCTTAACGAAGAGACAGGAGGCAAAGTTGGAGGTGGCGGAGTTGAGGATGTTGAGGTTTGCGATGGGAGGTTGGACAGGATAAGGAACAAGCACATGTGGAGAGCTTGGGAATGAAGCTAAGATAGATGAGACTGAGATGGTATGGGCACATCCTGAGAAGAGATGCAGAGCATGTTGGAAGGAGATTGTTGAGGATGGATCTGCCAAGCAAACGAAAACGAGGAAGGCCAAAGAGGAGATACATGGATGTAGTGAGAGAGGACATGAAAGTGGCAGGTGTGGTAGAAAAGGATGCGGAAGACAGGGAGCAATGGAGACAAAAGATCCGCTGTGGCGACCTCTAATCGGGAGTAGCCAAAAGAAGAAAGAAGAAGAAGGTAACATTACACAACTATACAACTGTGTAACATGTTCATGTCAGTCTTATGATGTCAGATTTAAATAATTAGTACATGTTTATTGCAAGAAAAAAGAAAAGCATGCAATGCAATGAATGATATTTTGAGCCCCAATTTACAGGGACATTGTGTAGATTTATTTCACTTTTTCCAAGTGCAGATGTAACTTTTTTACAAAACACTTTCAAATAGTGTCACAGTCAATATCTTGTGATGCCTTGGTGAGAATAACGGCACTGAGTCTCTATGTCTAACAAAGTTGTTATGTCTAACAAAGTTAGAGACACTTTCAGAGGACTCTTATTCCATTCCTCCATGCAGAACATTTTTAAGCCTCTTTGCAGTCTTAGGTTTGTGCATGTGGACTTCCCTCTTCAATTCAGAACACAAGTTTATAATGGGGTTTCAATCCAGAGACTGAGAGAGTCATTTCAAAACCTTTATTTTGTGCTATAGAGCATCGCTTTCTGTGTTGATTTGGAAGTGTGTTTGGTTCTTCATCGAATTGAAAGCTCTGCCTATGGCCAAGTCTGAACCTCCTGGCAGAGGTAACCAGGTTTGGGGCTAAAGTATCCTAGTACTTAGTGCATTCATGATGTCATCGATCTTCACAAGCACCACAAAACAGCTCTAAAAATATCAAAGATCCACCACTATGTTTTACAGGTGCTTTTCCTTATAGTCCTCTTTTGTCACTAAACCTGCTGATGGTGTGCATGACCAAAATGTTTGCCATCCTCCTCACTGTGAGGAAAGAAAGTGTGCTCATGGGTCTAATCCTGGCAAATCTCCATTTGTTTCAGAAACATTATTGCTCTAATTGTGCTTAGTGGTTTTTAACTGCTTATGTACTTTTATATCTTTTACTTAATTTGTGCAGGCCAGCAACCACAAGCAGTGGGAGTTCTTTATTTTTCATATGGTTAAATGATGGATGGTTTTATGATGGATGATGGATTTTACATGGTGTAACCTTATATTTATACCCCAGGGAAACATGATATGTTAAAAGAATGTTTGGAGGTTGAGAAAAAATAACAAATGGTACTAGTTTGTTTGATCATTTGTTTGGATTTATTGAAAATGGTAACTCCATATCACTACAGTGACGTGGCTGCTCTGACGGCTTCAGCCATCAAAGTCTCTGGGATTATTACAGTAGTGGTTTCCCGTTGCCTTCTACCGGATTATTATAGAGGTTTTCTCCTCTCAACCACTCACACCTATGGTCAATTTAGAGTCACCAATTAGCCTAACCACATATCTTTGGACTGGGCCCCAGGGCTCGAATCTGGAACCTTCTTGCTGTGAGGCAATAGTGCTAACCACTACACCACCAAAAATACTAATTAAGGGTGTCAAATTTGGCATGTTTTTGTGGCAAAATACTACTCTACATAATAATATAATATAGTCTAATACTACTAATAATACTACAATACAAAATACTACTACTATCTTCTTGTTTGAGTAGAAAATTATTTCATTATTGCATGCAAAGTTTATTTTGCAATCACTGATCCTCATATCCATCAGGGTTACAGGGGAAGCTGGAGCCAATCCCAGCAGAAGGCGGAGTAAACCCTGAGCAGGTCAAGTCAAGTTTGTTTGTATAGCGCTTTTAACAATAGACATTGTCCCAAAGCAGCTTTACAGAATTTGAATGACTTAAAGTGCATATTCTGGACCAATTTCGTGTTTTTTTTTTTTTTATATGAAAGTACAGTGGGGCAAAAAAGTATTTAGTCAGCCACCAATTGTGCACGTTCTCCCACTTAAAAAGATGAGAGAGGCCTGTAATTTTCATCATAGGTATACCTCAACTATGAGAGACAGAATGGGGGGAAAGAATCCAGGAAATCACATTGTAGGATTTTTAATGAATTAATTGGTAAATTCCTCGGTAAAATAAGTATTTGGTCACCTACAAACAAGCAAGATTTCTGGCTCTCACAGACCTGTAGCAACTTCTTTAAGAGGCTCCTCTGTCCTCCACTCGTTACCTGTATTAATGGCACCTGTTTGAACTCGTTATCAGTATAAAAGACACCTGTCCACAACCTCAAACAGTCACACTCCAAACTCCACTATGGCCAAGACCAAAGAGCTGTCAAAGGACACCAGAAACAAAATTGTAGACCTGCACCAGGCTGGGAAGACTGAATCTGCAATAAGTAAGCAGCTTGGTGTGAAGAAATCAACTGTGGGAGCAATTATTAGAAAATGGAAGACATACAAGACCACTGATAATCTCCCTCGATCTGGGGCTCCACGCAAGATCTCACCCCGTGGGGTCAAAATGATCACAAGAACGGTGAGCAAAAATCCCAGAACCACACGGGGGGACCTAGTGAATGACCTGCAGAGAGCTGGGACCAAAGTAACAAAGGCTACCATCAGTAACACACTACGCCGCCAGGGACTCAAATCCTGCAGTGCCAGATGTGTCCCCCTGCTTAAGCCAGTACATGTCCAGGCCCGTCTGAAGTATGCTAGAGAGCATTTGGATGATCCAGAAGAAGATTGGGAGAATGTCATATGGTCAGATGAAACCAAAATAGAACTTTTTGGTAAAAACTCAACTTGTCGTGTTTGGAGGAGAAAGAATGCTGAGTTGCATCCAAAGAACACCATACTTACTGTGAAGCATGGGGGTGGAAACATCATGCTTTGGGGCTGTTTTTCTGCAAAGGGACCAGGACGACTGATCCGTGTAAAGGAAAGAATGAATGGGGCCATGTATTGTGAGATTTTGAGTGAAAACCTCCTTCCATCAGCAAGGGCATTGAAGATGAAACGTGGCTGGGTCTTTCAGCATGACAATGATCCCAAACACACCGCCCGGGCAACGAAGGAGTGGCTTCGTAAGAAGCATTTCAAGGTCCTGGAGTGGCCTAGCCAGTCTCCAGATCTCAACCCCATAGAAAATCTTTGGAGGGAGTTGAAAGTCCGTGTTGCCCAGCGACAGCCCCAAAACATCACTGCTCTAGAGGAGATCTGCATGGAGGAATGAGCCAAAATACCAGCAACAGTGTGTGAAAACCTTGTGTTTGACCTCTGTCATTGTCAACAATGCGTTTGACCTCTGTCATTGCCAACAAAGGGTATATAGCAAAGTTTTGAGATGAACTTTTGTTATTGACCAAATACTTATTTTCCACCATAATTTGCAAATAAATTCTTTAAAAATCAGACAATGTGATTTTCTGGATTTTTTTTCCTTATTTTGTCTCTCATAGTTGAGGTATACCTATGATGAAAATTACAGGCCTCTCTCATCTTTTTAAGTGGGAGAACTTGCACAATTGGTGACTGACTAAATACTTTTTTGCCCCACTGTATGTCCCTTTACACACTCATCCAGAAGGGTAATTTTGCACAAGGCCATCTGTCTACAGCAGAAAAAAAAATAAAATAACAAAATGCGTCTGGAAAAATCCCAAGGGAATCTGGGGCCAGATTCGTAACGTCACCTTCGGAAGCGCCAGCAGGCTGCGCGAGCTTTGCACGGTTTCAGTGCACAGCCTGTGTAGACCAAGCGCTCCCATTTCTCTCTCATTGTCCGATCTTTTGGAAAACGATGAGTACTAATCCCATCAAGATTGGTGTTGCTATACACTCCTACGATACATCTGTTAACCATTTTAATAATTACGCGATAACGTTGAAAAAATTTGCAGAAAACCACCAGGTTGTTTTCTCATAAACAAACCAGTGCTGACGTAGGATTTGGAGGGAGGCGTCCCGCAGATGACGTCACGAAAATCAATGTTTGCCGGGAAATCCAAATGGCAAGTTTTTTCAGAGGCGGACCAATTCGCCTCAAATGGCTTGATTTCAACTGAATTTTTCCGGTATTGTGCAAGGTAAAAAAAATTGCAGAGAATGCAGAATGTTACAGATATTTGACCAAAGTTTAATATAAAATAAGAGAATTACATTGATCTTGCTCCTGAATTTACCCGTGATATGCACTTTAAGACATGAGCTAATTTTATCCCTAATCTATCCCCAATGAGCAAGCCTGTGGCGAAGGTGGCAAGGAAAAACTCCCTCAGACGACATGAGGAAGAAACCTCGAGAGGAACCAGACTCAAAAGGGAACCCATCCTCATTTGGGCAACAACAGACAACATGACTATAATGTTAACAGTTTTAACATGAAGTCTGTTTCGTTGATGTTATAACTCTTCATTAATGGAAATTTGAGTGCAAAACCGTTCATGACAACTGCAGTCCTAAAGTTAGCAAGTCAACTGTAGTCCTCAGCCATAAAAGCATTACTGTAAGTGTCAAGGTCGCTGATCTATCACCGGGCTTGTATATTATATAGCTTGTACTTACTTCGGACATATGGTGCATTGTATACTAACTGCTTTTTTTTCTTTTCTTTTAGAGAGCCAATTAATGTGTCATGGGTATTATTCTGCAGGTCTTCTTGGCATGGTAGCACACATGATGTACACAACAGCCTTTCAGCTCACTGTAAGTCTAGGCCCTGAGAACTGGAAACCCCAAAGCTGGGATTACAGCTGGTCTTACATGTAAGCATCTTCTGCATTTACTTTTACTCTTTTCCCTCTTTTTTTTAACTTACTGGCTGCAGAAACTTCTGATTATATGTGTTCCTTTCTGCAGGTTGGCCTGGGGCTCTTTCACAGCATGCATGGCATCCTCGGTGACCACCATCAACAGATACACAAAGACTATCCTGGAGTTCAAGCACAAACGGAGGAACATGGAGAAGAACCTGAAGATCAAGCAGCAGCTCCTGGAGCTGGATTGCCCAGAGCAGATGTGGGACATGTATATCAGCTCAGTGCCCAGCACAGCCGAAGAGCTGCTGGAGCTGTCCAGTCCGAGCCGTAAGCTGTCCAACCATGATATTGGTGATCAGCAGGGGGAGGAGTACTGCTGAGGCTAGCCTGGGGCCTCGTTTACTAAACTGTGCAGAAATTCCATGCTAAATGCTTGCGAATGTGTTATATTGGTAGGCCAATTCATTTGCAAATGGCATTGGAAATCACAGTATTAGCCTGCTATCCTGCTGGCGGGATGACATTCTCATTGCCTTTGGAGGATTACTGCTTTGAGTCAGAATATTCAGTTTGTTTCCTGTAAAATGTGATATATTGTGAGGTTTTTGCGAACTTGACAACTATTTGTCACTTCCTTCCATCATCAAACTGCTCCAAAATCTGATCGTTGACCACACTGTAAGTAGATCGTGTTTGTTTTTATCTTTCAGCTTTGCTATGTGATACCGCAACCAATCACAGGATCTTATTCAGAAGAGCGACTCTTGTAGTTCCATCACAGTGAGTCTGACTGACATGTGGATGATACAATCTGTCTGCAGCTTGCATGCAAGGTTCAACAGCTTAACGTACAGCACAATATTCAGTAAGCTTAAGGGCAAAAACATCGAGTTCTTCAATAATATAAACATTTCTTTACAAGTATTCAACTCTACAAATCATCGTCAAGCCCAAACGTGAACAGTGCTCCTCTCCCACAGCTACTCCTCAGTGTTGTATACAACATATCTTCCAGCTAAGGAATCTGTTGCCTTCTGGTGATTGAGTGTGTTTATGCTGTTTATAAACGAGGTCCCAGGACAGGCCTTGATTTTCTAACTAAACCTCCCCCGGTGTATTGTATGACCCATTGCTGCTTGGCACTGCCACGTGCTCTTAATGAACTAAATCTGGCCTCAGATTACACTGAGGGCTTCGAGCCAGGACAGACTGTTATCTGGCTTCTCTACAGAGTTTAATCAATGACTGTATACTGTATACTGACTGCTTTTTCTGTACTGTGTTGTATTATTGGCTGAAGGTGATACTGTGATTATTAATTTTATATTCATGTATTGATGTTATATACATATAAGTGACAAAGGAAAAAACAATACAAAGTGAATTAATAAGGTGTTCAGCCACCATGAGCCATCAGAACAGCTTTGCGGCACCGTGGCACTTATTCTTCAAGTCTCTGGAACGGTACAGCCAGTGTGTTGACGACGGTGGGAGAGAATACTAGCTCCCAAAGTGTGTGTTCATTTAATGAGATCTGGTGACGGTGAAGGCAATTGCATATACAATTTTCATACTCATCAAATGGGGATAAGGGCGGAGCCATCCTGGAAGAGACCACTCCCATCAGGAGAGAAATGTTTCATAATTATTTAATATTGTGCTCTCTATGGGGTTATGTTTTCATCTAAGATTTTGTTCATGATTTCTCTAGTCCTGGAGTTTTTGGTTTTTGCTCTTTTACGTCTCTGTCTTGCATCTCTATAAAGAGACAGAGTGCATGTGTTTATTTGTATATTGATCACGATTCTGTTAAACCACAGCATGCTCAGAACTGAATGTCCATTTACAGTAAATGTTCTGGGTTTATCACCCTTATGTGGGTCAAATTTGTACAGTAATACAGTGTTGTGGCTATTTTTCTAAAGTGACTGAAGATGGTAGATATTTATTTGTATTTAAATATTACTATACGTGTAAAAGTAATGCTTTTGACAGAGTGCAGTAATTTTATGTATCAACATGTGGCTCTGCAAAGCTTTTGTATGAGTATATTATATCGAGCCATGCTTTCTGGGTGGGAGGGATGGCGTTATGCTTTCCCCTGCCAATCAGTGACATGAACCAAGCACGGGTATCTGTCAGCTTGATGCATGATGACGAGGGAGCTTAGCACTTTTTTCCAAGTCTGTTACGCTGCACTCTAATGTAGCATGAGCAGCAGTTCAAAAAGATGCAGTGGCTGGCTGGCGTCTCACAGGAAGCACGCGTTAGCCTTCACCTTCCCCTGTGATAGGGAGAGCTGAGTTGTGGTAAATGAACAACTTGGGAAGAAAATGGAGTCAAATTTGCCAGATAAAATATGTCTTAAAACTGTTTAGAACTAGAAAAGGAAATTATCCAAAGTGAACGCTCATCAAGTTAAACTTGTCTTGAATTTCTTCCCACTATGCTGTCACTGTTATCATGCCGAGCTGATCATGTGCAGAGACTTGGAATAAATAGATTAATAATTAAATTGAAATAAAGCAATATAGACTGCATAATTACATTTCCAAAATGATTCAAATGTTGATAAGTATGTGCCACCAAAACAAAACTGTTTACATTTTGTGATCTACATGTGAAGTATATAATCAAAGTACAAAAAAATGTATTTAATCTGAATAGAGTTATCAGGGGGGTGGGGGGGTTGTTTGTTTGTTTGTTTGGTTCAGGGTTTGTGAGGTTACAGCAGACAGTATTTCTCCATTTACATGTCCTTAAATTGGCTTTATTTTATCCTAATATACTACATGTTGTCATTATACAAAAGCACCTTCCACTTTGTTAGGAACACCTGTACACATGCACATTCATTCACGACCAGGTGATGTTTTTCCAATCTTCAGTGATCCAGTTTCAATGAGTCTGTGCCCATTGTAGCCTCAGATTCTTGTTCTTGGCTGACAGGAGAGGAACCTGATGTGTATCCTATCTGCATCAAGGTTTAACGTGTTGTGTGTTCTGAGATGCTTTTCTGCTCACCATGGTTGTAAAGAGTGACTGAGACACTGTGCACTCTCGGAAAACAAAGTACATCATTGTACCTTTAGGGGTATAAGGGCTTGTCACTGGGGCAGTACCCTCTAAAGTACTTATTTGTACCATTTATATACTGATTGGGAACATACAGGTGCTGGTCATATAATTAGAATATCATGAAAAAGTTGATTTATTTCAGTAATTCCATTCAAAAAGTGAAACTTGTATATTATATTCATTCATTACACACAGACTGATATATTTCAAATGTTTATTTCTTTTAATTTTGATGATTATAACTGACAACTAATGAAAATCCCAAATTCAGTATCTCAGAAAATTAGAATATTACTTAAGACCAATACAAAAAAAAGGATTTTTAGAAATGTTGGCACACTGAAAAGTATGAACATGAAAAGTATGAGCATGTACAGCACTCAATACTTAGTTGGGGCTCCTTTTGCCTGAATTACTGCAGCAATGAGGCGTGGCATGGAGTCGATCAGTCTGTGGCACTGCTCAGGTCTTATGAGAGCCCAGGTTGCTCTGATCGTGGCCTTCAGCTCTTCTGCATTGTTGGGTCTGGCGTATCGCATCTTCCTCTTCACAATACCCCATAGATTTTCTATGGGGTTAAGGTCAGGCGAGTTTGCTGGCCAATTAAGAACAGGGATACCATGGTCCTTAAACCAGGTACTGGTAGCTTTGGCACTGTGTGCAGGTGCCAAGTCCTGTTGGAAAATGAAATCTGCATCTCCATAAAGTTGGTCAGCAGCAAGAAGCATGAAGTGCTCTAAAACTTCCTGGTAGACGGCTGCGTTGACCTTGGACCTCAGAAAACACAGTGGACCAACACCAGCAGATGGCATGGCACCCCAAACCATCACTGACTGTGGAAACTTTACACTGGACCTCAAGCAACATGGATTCTGTGCCTCTCCTCTCTTCCTCCAGACTCTGGGACCTTGATTTCCAAAGGAAATGCAAAATTTACTTTCAGAGAACATAACTTTGGACCACTCAGCAGCAGTCCAGTCCTTTTCATCTTTAGCTCAGGCGAGACGCTTCTGACGCTGTCTCTTGTTCAAGAGTGGCTTGACACAAGGAATGCGACAGCTGAAACCCATGTCTTGCATACGTCTGTGCGTGGTGGTTCTTGAAGCACTGACTCCAGCTGCAGTCCACTCTTTGTGAATCTCCCCCACATTTTTGAATGGGTTTTGTTTCACAATCCTCTCCAGGGTGCGCTTATCCCTATTGCTTGTACACTTTTTTCTACCACAACTTTTCCTTCCCTTCGCCTCTCTATTAATGTGCTTGGACACAGAGCTCTGTGAACAGCCAGCCTCTTTAGCAATGACCTTTTGTGCCTTGCCCTCCTTGTGCAAGGTGCCAATGGTCGTCTTTTGGAAAACTGTCAAGTCAGCAGTCTTCCCCATGATTGTGTCGCCTACACAGAACGAGACTGAGAGACCATTTAAAGGCCTTTGCAGGTATTTTGAGTTAATTAGCTGATTAGAGTGCGGCACCAGGTGTCTTCAATATTGAACCTTTTCACAATATTCTAATTTTCTGAGATACTGAATTTGGGGTTTTCATTAGTTGTCAGTTATAATCATCAAAATTAAAAGAAATAAACACTTGAAATATATCAGTCTGTGTGTAATGAATGAATATAATATACAAGTTTCACTTTTTGAATGGAATTACTGAAATAAATCAACTTTTTCATGATATTCTAATTATATGACCAGCACCTGTATATGTACCTTTTGGCCCTAAAAAGGTACATATAGTTACCTTGAGGTCCAATAATGAGCCCTAGGGGGTACATTAGTGTAGCTTGTACCTTGGGGGACAGAAATGGACTCCTACTGTACTCCTGTTTTTGACAGTGTAGGCTTCCTGTCAGTTCGAACCAGTCAGATGATTCTCTTTTGACCTCTCTTCTGATTTTGCAGAATTGTCACCCACTGACTGGATTCCCCCACCACCACCTTTCAGTGTTAAGTCTAGCATAAAAATCCCATGAGTAGTTTCTAAAATACTCAAACCATCAACTACGAAAAGTCACCGAGATAATATTTTGTTCGCATTATGATGTTTGATGTGACGATTAACTGAAGCGCTTGATTTGACAAATTTGTTAATTTATCAGTGTCTGTTATTAAAAGCACTATACAAATACATTGACTTGAATTGTATCTGCATGATTTCATGTATTGTGCTGCTGCCACATGATTGGCTGATTGGATAATTGCATCAATGAGCAGGTGTGCAAGTGTTTCTAATAAAGTGGCCAGTGAAAGGATGTCAGTTCTCATTTTGTAACACTGGAGTATTATCAGCAGGTTTTATTGCACACGTTTTCCTCAAAAGTTGGGGGACGAGAAAGGGCATGAAAGTGATAAATGCTTGAATGGCCACAAGGAGGCGCTGTGCTATAATTTTTTTTTTTTTTTGTCATTGGCTGTTGTCTGTGTGCACTAATGTTACCCAGTGTCCCTTTGGGCTTTTTATTTACTTCTTATTTATATTTTATTGTACAGCTGTGCTACATGTGCCTCTTGACCAGAGGGACATTTAAAATTCACTATGAACCAAAAGTGTTTTGCAAAGTGTGAAGAAAAAGAATAAGAATAAACAACGACAGAAGTTGAGGATGTTCTGTCTCACCGTGATCATGTTAATGCTCTTACACTCACACACTATTCATAAAAAATTTATTTCCCCATGTTTTTGTGGTTCAGAAATTGCATACAAATGCACGCATCCGTTTGAAAATAATTTAACAGGCTTCCTTAACATTAGTGCAAATTCATGCAAGAAACACATCGGTCAGCTTTGTGAGTGTGTACCATATCATCAATCACAGGAAGTTAAACTCTCGTACTGTTTGTGAATTTAGGCTGCATAAAGAGTGCATTATGCAAGAATAGATCAGCATGTCCCAGCCACTTCTTTTGATATTCACATATTTCAAAGGGAGTGATGTCACGTATTGATTTATGCATAATGTATGAACGCATGTGTAATGTATGCATGTATAATGTATGATGCTGTCTATTAGAGCCATCTATGAACACAATGTCAAGCTACTTACAATTGTTGTCTTAACAATGTGAACCCTTTCAAATAGCAAAAAATGTTGAAAGTATGGTTTCTCTTACTTCCTTGTTCTTTATGATACTTCATATCACAAATCTGCAATATAATAATAGTATAAAACATGGCTATTTGGATCATTTGATCAAAAGAGTTTCAGCTTATCTCAGCTAGCCCGTGGACCAGCTTGATTTTTTTTTTACACAGTTCCAGTTCCTGTGGAAAGTACTGGAGTAGCTTTAACACTTGATGGTGCCAGTCAGTCCAGCTTCTTTTACAGTATTTTACAATTCCTGGAGTCTGAACACTTTCCACTGTGGTCTGAAAGTACTCAGACCATATACTCAGGGTTTTTTTTTTTATTATTGTTTGTCTTTTTTTTTTGTTGTCATCCTAAAGCCCGACACTTAAGATGCCTTAATAAAACCATCACCAAATGCACATTTGATCACATAATCGTTTACCCTTGATCAGAGTGCATGACTCATACCTCACCCAGAGTTTCCACTATGGATGTGAGCACTAACTCACACTGATGAGCAATTATACTCTCCACAGTCTCCTGTGCTGCTTTGCATGAGTGAGGCTGAGTGCCTGGACTGAGGGGAGAAAAAAACAAACATCACTTCCAACCAAAGTCCATTCCAGTCATTTGGTAGAACTTCAAATTGTGCGGGTGGTAAAAATCTCTTAGGTTGTGAATGACGTCAGGTTCGACACGCACGTGTGTCCTGCCTTTGGTTTTGCCCAAGCAGTGTGGCTCAGCGCTGCCCTCAGCTTTCTTCAAACAGGGGAAGCCCTTGGTCTTGTTGAAGTAGAAATGCTTGTCTGTGATAATGCGCTCCAGGCCCAGGAAGTCCTGCACACGGCCCAGCTCGAAAGCCGGATCGCTGACAAGCCGCTCGCCATTGACAAAGTGGATTTGGGACAGAGGGAAATAAGCGAGCCAGCGCTCCAGGTGCTGAGCGTACAAGCCGATGTAGAGTGGGCTCCACAGAGAGTCCACCTGACCTGATGACCTGTTCTTAAAAGCCAGGCTTTCAAAACTGGCAATGCCCTGCGTCTTGGAAGCGATCTGAGTGTAGTCCGAGATAGCGCGGGTTACGGGGTCACGGACCACCACGATCAACTTCACTTCTCTTGACATGGCATGGACACGAGCCGGTGTCTCGGGTGTAACAAAGTACCGTGGTGTTTTCTCCATCACAATCTGGCCATCCAGCGCTTTGGGCATCATGCTTCTGAAGAGCAAAGAGAAACAGAGCTTTAATATTTCAGCCCAAGTTCTCTAATAAACCTGTTTATATATATATATATATATATATATATATATATATATATATATATATATATACACATACACACACACACACACACACACACAGTGGTGCTTGAAAGTTTGTGAACCCTTTAGAATTTTCTATATTTCTGCATAAATATGACCTAAAACATCATCAGATTTTCACACAAGTCCTAAAAGTAGATAAAGAGAAACCAGTTAAACAAATGAGACAAAAATATTATACTTGGTCATTTATTTACTGAGGAAAATGATACAATATTACAAATCTGTGAGTAGCAAAAGTATGTAAACCTTTGCTTTCAGTATCTGTGTGACCCCCTTGTGCAGCAATAACTGCAACTAAATGTTTCTGGTAACTGTGAATCAGTCCTGCACACCGGCTTGGAGGAATTTTAGCCCATTCCTCCGTACAGAAAAAAGTAGAATGACTTGTGTGCTTAGGGTTGTTGTCTTGCTGCATGACCCACCTTCTCTTGAGATTCAGTTCATGGACAGATGTCCTGACATTTTCCTTTAGAATTCGCTGGTATAATTCAGAATTCATTGTTCCATCAATGATGGCAAGCCGTCCTGGCCCAGATGCAGCAAAACAGGCCCAAACCATGATACTACCACCACCATGTTTCACAGATGGGATAAGGTTCTTATGCTGGAATGCAGTGTTTTCCTTTCTCCAAACATCACGCTTCTCATTTAAACCAAAAAGTTCTATTTTGATCTCATCCATCCACAAAACATTTTTCCAATAGCCTTCTGGCTTGTCCACGTGATCTTTAGCAAACTGCAGATGAGCAGCAATGTTCTTTTTGGAAAGCAGTGGCTTTCTTCTTGCAGCCCTGTCACGTACACCATTGTTGTTCAGTGTTCTCCTGACGGTGGACTCATGAACATTAACCAATGTGAGAGAGGCCTTCAGTTGCTTAGAAGTTACCCTGGGGTCCTTTGTGACCTCGCCGACTATTACATGCCTTGCTCTTGGAGTGATCTTTGTTGGTCGACCACTCCTGGGGGAGGGTAACAATGGCCTTGAATTTCCTCTATTTGTACACAATCTGTCTGACTGTGGATTGGTGGAGTCCAAACTCTTTAGAGATGGTTTGTAACCTTTTCCAGCCTGATGAGCATCAACAACGCTTTTTCTGAGGTCCTCAGAAATCTCCTTTGTTCGTGCCACAAACATGTGTTGTGAAGATCAGCCGTTGATAGATCCCTGTTCTTTAAATAAAACAGGGTGCCCACTCACACCTGACTGTCATCCCACTGATTGAAAACACCTGACTCTAACTGCTAATCCTAGAGGTTCACATACTTTTGCCACTCACAGATATGTAATATTGGATCATTTTCCTCAATAAATAAATGAGCAAGTATAATATTTTTGTCTCATTTGTTTAACTGGGTTCTCTTTATCTACTTTTAGGACTTGTGTTAAAATCTGATATATATATATATATATATATATATAAACAGAGATTATGTTCAAATCACTTTGACCTGAATTTATGATAAAAGTGTTTGAAAAAAAATTATAAAAAGCAAAAAGCAATCCTTGTTCTAATCACATGCCCTTTATCTCCACATTACACTGTTATACAAAGTTTTTTGAATGATTAAGGGCTCTAGCTTTCTTAAAGGTTTTCTGCTTTTTCTTAACCTTAAACCTGTGGAACCAAAAATCACTCACCAGGACAATGTCCAAGAATGGGAAGGGCTTTTATGCATCTATTTCCATCTATAGCTAGAAAATCATCAAAGACTATCTCCATCAATGGGTCATCCGTTGCTAAGTAATGAACACAGCATAAGAGTTAGCAATGGAATCATCCTCTATCCTGTTCTCCACAAGACCCTGAGATCTGTTTTCCTTAAGACTGGAATTACTTTGCACAGTGTAGTCTTGATCGGATAAATCACATCAAGCCTCCAGCATATGTATTAGCTGGTGAAATTGGGGTGGCAGAACAAGATGTAATGAGGTGACAAGGCTTTTTGTCCTGCAGCTGATCAGCTGAAGGTTCTCAAGCCAGCCGTGTCACTTACTGGCTGCCAATGAGAACGAAGACTCGGCTGCTCTCTGAGCTCCACTCTGTAAGTGCATGAGAAGTGCTGCAAGCTGTGCAGATGTTCAGCATGCATCAATCAGCTGAAGGTTACAGGCAGATAAGGAAGAAAAAAGGATTACATGTGCCTGTGTCTTACTCTTTTCTCACTTTGGCCAGCAGATGGGACTCATTTGGCTTAAGTGCCTTGAAGGCCCTCTGGGTTTAATGATCCTCCTGCAGTCCACCTGCTTCAGAGAGTGACTCCATCTAACTTACACTTTTTTATCTTACCATCACAGGCTTTTCAGATTTTAAGTGTTTTGATAGGTGCATAAAAATGTGTACGAGAAAAATAACAAAAGCCTCAGCAATTAAAAGCCAATTCATGCAAATGCATCATACCTATGATTCTATCCACATTCACTGGATATGAGCAATCGCGCGCTCTGATTGGCTGCTCTCCGACTAGGATATCAACTCGTATACCGTGAGTAGAGAAAAACAAAATGGCAACGCGTGTTTTAAGAATTATTATTATAGCATTTTTCACAAATTGCTACTGTCATTTTGCCGGTTTGTTTACATTCTAAGCAGAAATGATTTTGTCAGATGTTTTGTATAAAGTTTTTATTTATCGACTTTCCAAAACATAAAAATAAAAATGCTCTGTTTCTCAAAATCCAGTGAATGTGGAGAGAATAAAACAGTTATTCCACTCAGTCTCGTCATACACGGCTTATAGCCAACTCAGTGTTACGTGTCTCATCGGCTATCAGCTCATGTACGACTCGATTTCGTGGAATAACTGTTAAATGCTACAGATCGAGGGGGGGGAAAATGTATAGAAGGCAATATACGTGAACAGAAATACAATGCTCTCATCATGAGCTCTTATTGATACAACAGCCTCGATTCAATTCTTTTACCACACTGCATTATCAATGACTTCATCTGAGAAAGCACTTAGCCTAAACACTTGCAGGTTTACCTCTGCTTATTATGGAGCCAGCAAGTCTATTAGAGCTGTCCATTAATTATTCACTTACTTCTATTGAAGTGACCTGTTTGTACTCTTAGAAGACCTCCCACTCTACCCCAACTACCACCAGCTCACTTTATATTGACAATTCCTGTAGATAATGCAAATGATTATGCATAAAAAGTGTATATGTGAAGGAAACCGGATACTCGAGCGCATGGCGATGCGTTTATGCTGAGCAGAGAAAAACTGCGATAAGAGGTGAGCTGCCAATCAAAAGGTGAAGGTTATTAGCAGCATCATGTACATTAGACTTCAAGGAAAAAGTCACTGATGCAGAATAGATTCTGGGGTGTTTGCTGTTTGCCAGCATGACAGAGCTCATGTAACAGCATGAAGGACATGTGCCGATGTGGACATGATGTCGAGACTATATTGCAGTTAAGTGTAAACTCTATGTGACATTCCCATGCAGTCAAACCAGGATTGTGAAATAAATATTTTAGTACTGACTTGTTTGAGAAAAGTAATTACTCTTGCCCAAGTTGCCAACAGCAAGCCTGATCTCAGAGGATTAGTAATGCATAGTTTGTTAAACACTGGCACAATGCTGACAGTTCTTCACATCACCCTCAGCAATATGTACTCTCTCTACAAGCTCTGAAGCTTCTCTGTTGTTTACCACATTACTGCTTTGTTCTGTGTGATATCCCATCAGCTCAGAAGAGCCAGCGGAGAGGTTGCTCCTAATTGAGGCTGCATTTTGGACCGCTCTCTCCGAGGTATTCTGAATAAACCAAATGGTGCCGTGGGTATTGATCGGGATGGGGGGATATGGTAATATGGGCCTCAGCTGGTATGAGGGGGGCAGGTGGAACATGTAGACGGGCCATTCCACAGCCTCATCAACTGCCTGCCGTGCACACACACACACACACACACACACAAGCCAATTAGCCTGTCTTCTGTCCAGACATCACATTTTCCTACATCTCTAACAAGATTTTTTGATTTCTCCTTACACAAGAATTGGCTTATTATTATGATTATATTTTAATTATTATATACGTAAGGTTTCATATCTTAGAAATGTCACAGGAAACAGTTTATATCAGTCGTAATGTTGAATTTCTGAACTAAATATAAAACTAATCATGAATATATATATATATATATATATATATATATATATATAAAATGAATATATACAAGATTTCAACGTGTTTTGAAAAAAAAACATTTACTTTGAAAAATATATTATGTCCCACTTCTGAAGTTAAGATGTCTTTATTTAATTTTAATCCATTTGTAGAGTTCTCTGAATGTATTACAAAAAAAGAAGTATCACTAACTAGCAAATACACAGTAACAAATGCTTGAATATTTAAAAATGTGTTGTAACAGTATATATTGTAGTATGAAATAATTAAGTTGCATTCTTCTGAAATCCCATAGTCAGTGCATGAAGTAAGTGTGTGTGTGTGTGTGTGTGTGTGTGTGTGTGTGTGTGTGTGTGTGTGTGTACTTGCTACATATTGAGGACCAGAACACGTTTTTTTTTTACAATCAGAGTTCAGACATTTTTGGGAAGTGAGGACATTTTGGCTGGTCCTCACTTCTTCAAAGGGCTGTTTGAGGGTTAAGGTTTAGTTTTAGGGTAAAGGTTAGAATTAGGTTTAGGTTCGGGTTAGGGTAAAGGTAAGGGCTGGGGTTAGGCATTTAGCTGTGATGGTTAAGGTTAGGGTATGGGGCTAGGGAATGCAGTATGTCAATGAGTGTCCCCAAAATGACAGAGGTACAAGGTGTGTATGTGTTCACATACTACTGAGGACCAAATGTCCCCACAAGGATAATAAAATCTGACAATTTCAACCTTGTGGGGACATTCGGATGATACTCACAAGGAAAATGCTGGGGGTTTTTTTGTTTGTTTTTTTAACAAAAATTTTAAAAAATAAAACGGCCAAAAAGTTTCCTTTTCATTACTTAGGTTAAGGTTAGGGTTAGGTGCAGGCACAGCATTAATTAACTGCAATAATAATTATGTCAATGGACGGTCCTCACAAGGACAGTGATACAAACGTGTGTGTGTGTGTGTGTTTAGACCCAGCCATCCAATTCGTTATGTGGTGGCCATTAATGTTCCAGTCAATTGTAACTATGCCCTGTCCACTTCCCATAGACATCCATCATTATAGAGGGGTGCAGATTACACCCTTTCCGACCCCCACTCACCCCCCACGCTCGCCATGGGGAACCTAATGAGAGCTGAATTATAAACCAAGTGTCTAGGCCTTATGGCGATTTCATGAACTATAGCATATTCCTGTTTTCAATCACACCTGCTCCCTTCATACAACCAGAGACACATCTTTGGAGATATGAGCCATCGTATTAAAAGATTTGTTTTGAAAAATATATCATACATATCATACAAAAGCCGAATACACTCAATGCCACATTAAGTGATTGTCCAACTGTGGTTCAAACATTGCACTTGGTTATACATTATTCTTCAGTCATGCATAATCTCAATCTCAAATTCAAATGATGCCATTTGAACTCAATTTTAGTTCAGCTATGGGATTCCATTTCCCTACAAAAACATTTCTATAAAACTTTCCATAACACAAATCAAATGCATTACATTTACCATACAACTGGTATGCAGCCATTTGGATGTAAATATGCAGAAAAGAGTTGTAGCTGTAATATATTGAGAGAAAATATCAATAATTCATGACAATCTCAAACAACTGGCCTTGCCTCCAGCACAGACTTATCAAATAGTCATGAAGGAAATACTAAACTAGATTGAGGTGGTAGTGAGAGTTAAATCGCACTTCCTCTATGGCAAATACCACATAGTTTGCCGTCATTTACTGAGCACGCACAATTACCAGCCAATTATTATTCCAGGTCTGTGAAAAATGTGTTTTTATGCCTCTCGTAAATAACGGGCATGAATTTAAATTTTCATGTTAATTACAGTTCTATGAATTGCAAATGAATTCAGACAATGTAATGACATCAGACAAGTGACGCTGCATGTGTAAGAGGATGAGAAGACATTTTAATGACAAATAAATGTGCACTCATCTTCCTAGTGCCTCAGTCCTACAGGTTAAACCCTCCAGCCTCTCCGGTGTGCCAAAATCAATATTATCGATGGGACAGAAAGTGAAAATGTACACCTATGGGTGCTTTAAGGCTCGCTCAGGATATTTTACGAACATACTGCTGATCCGAGGGAGAAAACACACTCAAGCACGCTCAGGCTCTTTTACCTTTTTCTGCATGCATTTAAACGCCTATGTAGCAGAAACTCAATTTCCCTGAAGGTTTTCAGACAGTGCACCAATATCACGCGCTGCTAAGGATACTGTTATGGCAAATCACTTCCTTACAGGAAAGTGACAGTGTTGCCATGCTGAAACATGAGCTAGTTGCATTTGTGTGGTTTTATGCCTCAGCAGGATGGAGCCTCTTCTTAATTGTAACTGAATCTGCGCTGACCAAAGCTCACTGGATTCATGCTTACATCAAGCTCAAGGTCAAGCACCAGGGCAATCGATTGGATACAGGCCACGAGCTCAGAACTTCATCTATCACCCTGTCTCATTTAACAGCTTATCTGAGCTTTACTGTTGTTTATTTTTTAAAGATTTCCAGCAGCCCTTTTCCCTCTTGGATCATGCACCTTCAAATTTTAATCTACTCCTGGTTACATGATTAATGACTGCTTTGCACCGTAGCATGATCATTGCAGGCTGACTTGTCCACAAGCTCCCCTGACCTTAAGAAGTGCCTGGCGCACATCATTATCGCCAGTGGAAAAAGCGAGTTGGGTTAAAGATCAATTGACAGGGCTCACTCTAATGTCAAGTGCTGTGGTCATGCTGTGGGGTCCATCTGTTCCTGAAGAGATGACAATCTGCCCCATCTCTGCTCATAGATCTTCTGTGTGTGACACTGTGGGTATCTGTGTCCACATCAAACACCCCCCATGTACTTATGACTATAATAAATATCGGAGCAAAAAGTATGAAACAGTCAGTCAAACATATCAGTTTAGGCAGTGTAATATCATCATGCTTTATTTTTATCTTATGTTGCATCTTATTGCTATAGAAAGGGTGACTAAGGAAAAAATACGAAAAATAATTGACATATAATGAGCAGCTCTGCATCACGGGATGTGTAAATTGGTTGCGTATAGACTGTGAGAGATTTGTGCATCTGTGCGTGGCTAATGGGGGATCAGTTACAACCAGGGTTGAATTATATATAATCATGTGTGAATTGACAAAACAATCAGTCAAACAACTAAAAGGTAAATAATTGGGTTTTGCCAATTATTCTAAACAGCCAGAGATTTATGGTGTTAAATAGGCTATACAATTCTTTGGCATGGCTTATTGGCTGAATATTCAATCTTAAACCCAGAACGTTCAGAATAATAGTTCTCCTTTTCTAATAAGATTTGAAAACTGGAATATGTCGATCTGTTCATAAATCTATAAAAACATGGAAAACTATATAAAACTTATTATCGATCATTTCTTTGAGTCACATGTTTATATAAATATCTTTCACATGAGTCAAGAGAGTTGGAAGCTCTTAGCATTAATCCAAAGATGATTAATGCTAAGAACTTATCCTGTGTTGAAGATTAAGACCGGAGAGATTACATTATTCCCTTCTCTCAAAGACACCGTTGTAATGTTATTTCCCGTTTCACATCAATCCTGCACCGTGAAATGGATGAGCTCAACTCTATAAATCTCTGTGTATGTGGAGTCCAGCACAGCGTGGTGATTTTCCTGCTCTTACACACCTCCAAAACCTGGCCGTTTAAATGGAGAATTGAATCACGCGTGTAAGAAAAGGAACGTTACCAAACTCAACTGGACTCCTGATCTACAGGATCAGTTTGGCTCACGTGCTTGAGTCTCTGGTGATGCCTCTCTATTTAAGCAAAACTTGGCCCTACATACAGGCCTGCTGTGCACAGGAGAACCCACAATGCTGAAGAACCACCAACAGTGTTTAATTAACACATACACTAACAGTGTTACTCTATTAATCCGTACAACACTGAAAAAAAGCAGTTAGTGTTCACTGTAAAGAAAATTCTATCTTGAAATGAAGCCTAGCCACTCCAAGATGAAATCGCATATCATGACAATTTTGCAGTCCTATGAAATTCATCCAGTTTTTATAAATCAAATAATTAAATAATCACTGCAGTCTTGTTATAGTATCGAAACTAAATGCCTTGTTTAGCAGAACTGAAATAGCAACTACAAAAACACTACAGTGAATAACCATTAATTTTACACCAAAAAGCAACTCAGATATTCTGCATGTTAATTTTTGTCCAATACATGATGCAGTAAGTGCAAAGACATCTAAAATACACAAAAACACATCGAGTACATGCCAGTGTAATGGAATGTTCAGATCTTGGTCTGAACAAATGGTTCTTTTTAATAGGTCTTTTTGTAAAGATTGAACAGTGGTCTCATACAAGCAGTGAAGCATAAAATTACCAGAAAAGACATACATTTAGGGGCAATTTTAAAAAAGTAACAAAATCTTGGTTCAGCTCAATGATGGACAGGCAGTGGTAGTGCCATGACATGCAATATCTAAAACTTTCTGCCCATCTCTAAAACCTTGTACTAACTCCAAGTCTAAAACATTCTGCCCAAGTCTAAAACTTTCTACCTATCCCATGTCTAAAACCTTAAACTAGAAATGACAAATATTCAGGGGCAAATTTTTAAGAAGAAATGTAACAAAATTGTGGTCCAGTCCAGTAATGAACAGCCGATGGTGGTGCCGGAACACACAATATCTAAAATTTTCTCTCCAAAACGTTCTACCCTCCCCACGTCCAAAACCTTCAACCCATTATGTTGATAAAAAGTTACCTATCCCCCAACCCTAACCACCTGTTTAAGACCGTCTGCCCACCTCATGTCTAAGACCTTCTACCTATTCCATGGTTAAAATGTTCTTCCCTCTCCATATCCAAAACCTTCTGCCCACCACATCTATAAAAATTGACCTATCCCCCTACCCTAACCACCTGTTTAAGAACTTCTACCTACCACATGTCTAAGAGCTTCTACCCTCCCCATGTCTACAACCTTTTGCCCATGTCTAAAACCTTCTGTTCACCCCATGTCTAAAACCTGCTGTTGACCCCATGTCTAAAATCTTCTACCTCCCCATCATGTCCAAAACCTTCTTCCCACATATCCAAAACCTTCTGCCCTCCCCATGTCTAAAACCTATTAACTCCTCCATGTCTAAAACCTTTTGCCCATGTTAGACTTTGTACCCTCCTCATCTATAAAACCTTCTACCGCCCATGTCTAAAACCTTCTACCCTCCCCATGTCCAAAACCCTCTAACTTCATGTCCAAAACCTTCCACCCTCCACATATCTAAAACCTTCTACGTACCCTCCCCATGTCTAAAGCCTTCCACCCTCCCCATGTCTAAAGCCTTCCACCCTCCCCATGTCTAAAGCCTTCCACCCTCCCCATGTCTAAAGCCTTCCACCCTCCCCATGTCTAAAGCCTTCCACCCTCCCCATCTCTAAAGCATTCCACCCTCCCCATGTCTAAAGCCTTCCACCCTCCCCATGTCTAAAGCCTTCCACCCTCCCCATCTCTAAAGCCTTCCACCCTCCCCATCTCTAAAACCATATCTTCCACTCTCCCCATCTCTAAAACCATATCTTCCACTCTCCCCATCTCTAAAACCTTCCACTCTCCCCATCTCTAAAACCATATCTTCCACTCTCCCCATCTCTAAAACCTTCCACTCTCCCCATCTCTAAAACCTTCTACCCTCCCCATCTCTAAAACCATATCTTCCACTCTCCCCATCTCTAAAACCTTCCACCCTCCCCATCTCTAAAACCTTCCACCCTCTCCATCTCTAAAACCATATCTTCCACTCTCCCCATCTCTAAAACCTTCCACCCTCCCCATCTCTAAAACCATATCTTCCACTCTCCCCATCTCTAAAACCTTATCTTCCACTCTCCCCATCTCTAAAACCTTATCTTCCACTCTCCCCATCTCTAAAACCTTATCTTCCACTCTCCCCATCTCTAAAACCTTATCTTCCACTCTCCTCATCTCTAAAACCTTATCTTCCACTCTCCCCATCTCTAAAACCTTCCTCTCTCCCCATCTCTAAAACCTTCCACTCTCCCCATCTCTAAAACCTTCCACTCTCCCCATCTCTAAAACCTTCCTCTCTCCCCATCTCTAAAACCTTCCACACTCCCCATCTCTAAAACCATATCTTCCACTCTCCCCATCTCTAAAACCTTCCACTCTCCCCATCTCTAAAACCTTCCACTCTCCCCATCTCTAAAACCTTATCTTCCACCCTCCCCATCTCTAAAACCTTCCTCTCTCCCCATCTCTAAAACCTTCCACTCTCCCCATCTCTAAAACCTTATCTTCCACCCTCCCCATCTCTAAAACCATATCTTCCACTCTCCCCATCTCTAAAACCTTATCTTCCACTCTCCCCATCTCTAAAACCCTTATCTTCCACTCTCCCCATCTCTAAAACCTTATCTTCCACTCTCCCCATCTCTAAAACCTTATCTTCCACTCTCCCCATCTCTAAAACCTTCCACTCTCCCCATCTCTAAAACCTTACCTTCCACTCTCCCCATCTCTAAAACCTTCCACTCTCCCCATCTCTAAAACCTTCCACTCTCCCCATCTCTAAAACCTTCCACTCTCCCCATCTCTAAAACCTTCCACTCTCCCCATCTCGAAAACCTTCCACTCTCCCCATCTCGAAAACCTTCCACTCTCCCCATCTCGAAAACCTTCCACTCTCCCCATCTCTAAAACCTTCCTCTCTCCCCATCTCGAAAACCTTCCTCTCTCCCCATCTCGAAAACCTTCCACCCTCCCCATCTCGAAAACCTTCCACCCTCCCCATCTCGAAAACCTTCCACCCTCCCCATCTCGAAAACCTTCCACCCTCCCCATCTCCAAAACCTTCCACCCTCCCCATCTCGAAAACCTTCCACCCTCCCCATCTCGAAAACCTTCCACCCTCCCCATCTCCAAAACCTTCCACCCTCCCCATGTCCAAAACCTTCCACCCTCCCCATGTCCAAAACCTTCCACCCTCCCCATGTCCAAAACCTTCCACCCTCCCCATGTCCAAAACCTTCCACCCTCCCCATGTCCAAAACCTTCCACCCTCCCCATGTCCAAAACCCTCTACCTTCTCCACGTCCAAAGCCTTCTACCCTCCCCATGTCCAAAACCTTCCACTCTCCCCATCTCTAAAACCTTCTACCCTCCCCATCTCTAAAACCTTCTACCCTCCCCATGTCCAAAACCCTCTACCTTCTCCATGTCCAAAACCTTCCACCCTCCCCATGTCCGAAACCCTCTACCTTCTCCATGTCCGAAACCCTCTACCTTCTCCATGTCCGAAACCTTCCACCCTCCCCATCTCTGAAACCTTCTACCCTCCCCATCTCTGAAACCTTCTACCATCCCCATGTCTAAAACCTTCTACCCTCCCCATGTCCAAAACCTTCTACCCTCCCCATGTCCAAAACCTTCTACCCTCCCCATGTCCAAAACCCTCTACCTTCCCCATATCCAAAACCCTCTACCTTCCCCATGTCCAAAACCCTCTACCTTCTCCATGTCCAAAACCCTCTACCTTCTCCATGTCCAAAACCTTCTACCTTCTCCATGTCCAAAACCTTCCACCCTCCCCATGTCCAAAACCCTCTACTTTCTCCATGTCCAAAACCCTCTACCTTCTCCATGTCCAAAACCTTCCACCCTCCCCCACTGATAACTGGAATTAAATTAATTCAAATTAGTCAACATTGTATATGAGTGAATTCGTTCATGTAAACATTTATTCTATTTTAATATTGTTTTAAAAGTAGCCTGATGGCTCCAAAATCTCAGGCTCTCTCTCTCTCTCTCTGTCTCGTACCTGTACCAGGTGAGGCCGCGTGCGTAATGCCGGTCGAAGAAATGCGGCTCGGCTCCGAGCGCGCGGATATCCGGGTGAAGCCTCAGGAACTCGAGCAGCGCGCGCGTGCCGCCTTTCTTCACACCGATGATAAGCGCGTGCGGCAGCCTGCGCGCGCCCCTCCAGTCCTTCTCCCTGACCGAGCGCTCCTCATCCGCACCGTCTCCCGCGCTCCTCTTCGTCCTCCTGCGCGCGTCTGCGCCGACACTGACCGTCCCGTTCCTCTCAGCGTAGCGTCCCGCTCCGAGCGCCGTCTCTAAGCCGAAACTTTCCGTCACTTCCGATTCGCAGCATCGCAGAAAGTAGAGGAGGAAAGCGCACGCGACACCCAGCCACAGCATGCCTACAAGTTTGGGCGCGAGCCTCCAAGGGTCCGGCGGCGGTCCGCGCGAGCTTGCCATCCCTCTGCAGGGAGACCGGAGCACGCCATAGTGTTCAAGAAGTTCCTGATTTAACTTTAACGCGCCGGGAAAGTGAACGGCACTGAACGGAGCGGGGTGTCTCCGGGTCCATGGCTGACCTCTTCGCGTCAACGCTCGCGCGCTAAATACAGTAAAAGATAGCGGGGAGGGCGGAACGGAATAAAAGTAAATGGACGAAACTGCAATAAATAAAAAGAGTTGGCGCGTGCGGAGTGACGTGTGGCCGCGGTGGCTTTCCCCGGGGATTCACTCTCCTCGCGCTGCACTCCTTTGGCGCGAGCGCATCTTACCGCTCCCTTTGATTGGAAGGTTGCAGCTGAAGGCGTGTTCCATCTCCACTGGAGCCTCCTTAACCATTCAGCACAAAGCACTGAGCGTGTGGAGTGTGTTATGTAGCCAGGGTGTAAATGCAATTAAAGTTTTTTATACTGTCTCCTGAGCTTTGTTTGTTTGTTTGTTTGTTTTCTTTACCCAATATATTGAAAAATTTAATAAAAATGTTTATAGAACTGGTGAAGGACATCGAGCATAAGTCATAGTTGTTCCCAGCACAAACTAGGTCTACTGTACAGCAGTAAGCTCACCTACAGCACTGAATTAACAATAATAATTCTGAATGAACACCCGCAGTACTGAATACCACTAATAATTTTCTATTTATACAATGCAACTCATCCTTGGAGTAACTAATTTCACAAGTAATCCTTGGAGGACTGAATTAATGCTCACAGTACTGAATGAACACCCACAGTACTGAATGCCACTAATAATTCTCGATTTATACTATACAATAATGAATTAACATCTACAACACTAAGAGTTCTCAACTAATCCTTGGAGTACTGAATTAATGCTCACAGTACTGAATTAACACCAACAGTACTGAATTAATGCCCACAGTACTGAATACCACTAATAATTCTCTATTTATACAATGCAATAATGAATCAACATCCACAACACTAAAATTTCTCAACTAATCCTTGGAGTACTGAATTAACACCCGCAGTACTGAATACCACAAATAATTTTCTATTTATACTATGCAATAATGAATTAACATCCACAACACTAAGAGTTCTCAACTAATCCTTGGAGTACTGAATTAATGCTCACAGTACTGAATTAACACCCACAGTACTGAATACCACTAATAATTCTCTATTTATACTATGCAATAATGAATTAACATCTACAACTCTAAGAGTTCTCAACTAATCCTTGGAGTACTGAATTAATGCTCACAGTACTGAATTAACACCAACAATACTGAATTAATGCCCACAGTAATGAATACCAGTGATAATTCTCTAGTTAGTTATACTATGCAATAATGAATTAACATCTACAAAACTAAGAGTTCTCAACTAATCCTTGGAGTACTGAATTAATGCTCACAGTACTGAATTAATGCCCACAGTACTGAATACCACTAATAATTCTCTATTTATACTATGCAATAATGAATTAACATTCACAACACTAAAAGTTCTCAACTAATCCTTGGAGTACTGAATTAACACCCAGAGTACTGAAAACCACTAATAATTCTCTATTTATACTATGCAATAATGAATTAACATCCACAACACTAAGAGTTCTCAACTAATCCTTGGAGTACTGAATTAATGCTCATAGAACTGAATTAACACCCACAGTACTGAATTAATGCCCACAGTACTGAATACCACTAATAATTCTCTATTTATACTATGCGCTAATTAATTAACATCCACAACACTAAGAGTTCTCAACTAATCCTTGGAGTACTGAATTAATGCTCACAGTACTGAATTAACACTAATAGTTCTGAATAAACACCTACAATACTGAATTGACATAAGAAACTGCACCTCTTATAGTACATTTAGTCACCACCTGAAGGAATGGCTTCTGAACAATCAAATATGTGAACATTATTAACTACATGACACTTCCACCATAGACACTGGCGTTCCCCTATTTCCAATCAAATGTTGTCTGTTGCCAGAGTGTATGATAGTGAGTGATGTCTTTTGTCCTGTCTGTAAGGTGTTGTTGTCTCTGGCATTGTTTGTGGTATGATGTATGATGTTGTCTCCCGCTCTGTCTACGTTGTTGTCTACTGTCTTAGTGGCTGTATTTGTAAGACTGAGTTTGTAGTGATGTGAGTGTCTTGATGGCTTGTCTGATGTGTAAACACTTTTCTGTTTTGTTTGTTTGTTAGTTCTGTTTTTGTTATGTTTGTTTATGTCTTTCTTTGTTTTTATTGTTTTTAACAACCTGACTTTTACAAAAGTTGGTCACATGGGTCTACAAACATCATGCCTAAGGACTGCAGTTGAAAATTAGCCTGCTGGCTAACACTGGCACATTTACAGTTTTGTTGATTAATGTGCAATGTCCTTTTAAATAAATAAATAAATAAATAAATAAATAAATGAAATTAACACCCACAGTATTGAATTAATGCCCACAGTACTGAATACCACTAATAATTCTCTATTTATATGATGCAATAATGAATTAACATCCACAGTACAGAATTAACACTAAGACTTCTCAACTAATCCTTGGAGTACTGAATTAATGCTCGAAGTACTGAATTAACACTAATAGTTCTGAATGAACACTTGCTGATTTCAAACTAATAGCTCACACTTAAAACCCACAGTGCTGAATGACCATCCCAGTACAGAATTAACATTAATAATTCTCATTTAACAACTATGTACTGAATTAACACATACAGTACTTGATTAACATCAATAGTTTTGAATGAACACATGTAGTCCTGAATTAACACCTCCAGTACCAAATTAACAGTAATAGTTCTTCATGAGCTCCTACAGTACTGAAATAGCACATACAGCTCTGAATTAACACTGATAGTTCTAAATTAATACCTTCAGTACTGAATTAACAGTAATAGTTCTGAATGAACACCTACAGTACTGAATTAACACCCACAATACTGAATTAGCACTAGTAGTTCACAACTAATACCTACAATACTGAATTAACATCCACAGTATACCACTAATCATTCTCGATTTATACTACGTAGTAATGAATTAACATCCACAGTACTGAATTAACACTAATAGTTCTCAACTAATACCTACAGTACTAAATTAATGCCCACTGTACTGAATACCACTAATAATTCTCAGTTTATACTATCCAGTAATGGACTAACATCCACAATACTGAATTAACACTAATCATTCTCAATAATACTTACAGTACTGAAATAAATGCCCACAGTACTGAATACCATTAATAATTCTCAATTACTATGCAGTCCTGAAGTAACACCCACAGTACTGAATTAACACAAATAATTCTGAATTAATACCATACAGTACTGAATTAACACTAATCGTTCTGAATGAACACTTACTGATTTTAAACTAATAGCTCTCACTTAAAACCCACAGTGCTGAATTAACACCCCAGTTCAGAATTAACACTAATAGTTCCCAATTAACAACTATGTACTGAATTAACACATACAGTACTTGATTAACATCGATAGCTCTGAATGAACACATGTAGCCCTGAATTAATGCCTACAGTACCGAATTAACACTAATAGTTTTCAGTGAACACCTACAGTACTGAAATAACACATCCAGCACTGAATTAACACTAATAGTTCTAAATGAATACCTTCAGTACTGAATTAACAGTAATAGTTCTGAAAAGAGACGTCACTAGATATTTATGATGGGGGGCTGAGCCATCACTGTGGACAGGATAAGAGCATGTTTCTCCCTTATGCAAAAAATTATCCTCAGAATGTCTTTTTGTCATTACTTTCAGAGTAAAGAGCATAAGGCCCTACAGTAGACATCATCATAATTTCTACTGTGCACGATCTACTGATATAAGTCTATCCATCAGCTTACAACAGTCTCAGAACAAAGGCTTTGTGACCAAGAATATTTCCTTTATTATGCAAGATACTGGTCCCAAGAATGTTTACATAGCCAGTATATTTGTTCAATCCTAGTTGGTTCAGTCAGAAAGAGAATAACTTATAAGGTGTAAGAAAACTGATCATTTCAAAGTAACACTTGTCAGCACAAATCTGCAAGATCCTTTGCATTGTTCATAAAATATTCATTAAATGACAAAAAAGTCTCAATTGAGAGCGAGAAATCTTACATTTACCTTTTTTTTTACCAGTAACCTCCATCAGACCTGCTCCTTTTGACCTGTCAGTCTCCCTTTCCTCTCTCTTCCTTTATCGCTTGCTTCAAACAATTAAACTCAGATATCCAAAACATCATTCATGAACAATAAATCATTAAATTCTATATATTCAACTGAAGAATTTTAGTATATCTATCTAATAATCAAGAAAATTAAGGATATGTGGCTTCAGAAGAGAGGTTATTGTGAACACAACTGTTACCGCACAAAATTTATTTATGTTAAAAAAGTCTCTCATTATCTACAGCAAGGTAACTTTTCTTTAGCTGTAAGCAAATAAACGACCACAAATGAGAGTTGATTTTCAGTACAGTATTTAATAGGCTATATCTTGCTACAAACCAATTTGTTCGATAGGCATTTTTCCCTAAGTACTTACTATTGCAGCTTACCCATATCCCACATGAACTGTGATAAAATATTAACACTTACGGTCGCAACAGATGATCATTTGTGAAGGTGTATCTGTGGTAATTCTGTGCCGTTTATGGTGATTGTTTTTACTATTAAAGAAATTTGATCTATCATCTTTAAGACAGAAAATCAGCCTTTTACATACGTAGCTCACTGGAACAATCACAATTAGACTTTTGAATAACATCCATCCATCCATCCATCCATCATCTATAGCCGCTTATCCTGTTCTACAGGGTCACAGGCGAGCTGGAGCCTATCCCAGCTGACTATGGGCGAGAGGTGGGGTACACCCTGGACAAGTTGCCAGGTCATCGCAGGGCTGACAACTTTTGAATAACAAATTATACCAAATACTTGAAAGTTAACACTAGCAAGACACATTCGTTCCGGGAGGGAGCATGATTTTGGGGAGGAGGGCTAAATATACCTAGCAATGCCCATGGTTCTGAATGAACACCTATGATATTTAATTTAAACAACAACAAAAAAAAGTTCTCCATTAAAACCTACAGTACTGAATTAACACTAATAGTTCTGACTGAACACCAGCAATAGTGAATTAACACTAATAGTTCTCACTTAAAACCTGGAGTATTGCATCAACACATACAGTGCTGGATTAATATTGATAGTTCTGAATGAAAACATATAATGCCGAATTAATACAAATAGTTTTAAATTAACCTACACTACTGAATTAAGACTAATAGCTTTAAATTCACATTTACAGTGCTAAATTTGCACTAATAGTTCTGAATTACCATCTACAGTATTTGATTAACACCACTAGTTCTGAATTAACACCTACAGTTCTGAAGTAACACCTACAATACTGAATTTAACACCTACAGTACTGAATTAATACTAATAGTTCTGATTTAACATGCACAATAATGAATTAACACTAATACTTCCAAATTAATTGTAGTGATTAGAACTGTCGTCTCACAGCAAGAAGGTCCTGGGTTCGAGCCCAGTGGCCAGCGAGGGCCTTTCTGTGTGGAGTTTGCATGTTCTCCCAGTGTCTGCATGGGTTTCCTCCGGGTGCTCTGGTTTCCCCCACAGTCCAAAGACATCCAGGTTAGGCTAATTGGTGGCTCTAAATTGACCGTAGGTGTGAATATGAGTGTGAATGGTTGTTTGTCTCTGTGTCAGCCTTGCGATGACCTGGCGACTTGTCCAGGGTGTACCCCACCTCTCGCCCATAGTCAACTGAGATAGGCTCCAGCTTGCCTGCGACCCTGTAGGACAGGATAAGCGGCTACAGATAATGGATGGATGGACTTCCAAATTTACCGCTACAGTACTGAATTAATACATAATAGTTCCAAAATAACACTTATAGTATTGAATTAACACTAACCGTTATGGGTGTATATAGTGCTAAACTAACACCACCAGTGTTCAATTAACATTATAATGTTGAAATAGCACTAGCAATGTTAAAAGTAATTAACTCTAATAGTTCCAAATGAACATCTACATACTTACATACCTAATGAGAGTGTTGAATCAACATTAATCAATATAAATATAAAAGTGCTTATTTAATACTTATAATGCTGAATCAAGACTAACCATGATGCTACATTTACGTTATAGTGCTGAACCAACACTAACAGGGCTGAATGAACATCAACTGCTGAATGAACACCAACAGTGCTGAACTCAAATTATGGCATTAAATTAACACCAACAATGCTGAATTAACATTATAACACTGAACTAACAAAAGTAGTGTTGAGGTAATATTATAGTGGTGAAGTATCCAAGTTCACAACACATCCTAATGAATATCTACAGTACTGAATTAACACCACTAGTGATGCATTAAAGTCATCGTGCTAAATTATGTTACTGCACTCAATTAACACTGACATTGCTGGATTAATATTAGCATGGAATTAGCATTGTTCATCACTGACAGTGCTAACTTAAATACCAATATTCTTGAATTAACAAATGATGCTGAATTAATGCCTACTCTCCTGAATTAATTGTTCCAGTGATTAGTAAAGATGAACTTATTACACTCTTTTGCAGTCACAAATGAACACTACAAATGTATAGTCAGGAGTGCCAGTAGGGTGTTTGGATCCCCAGATATGCACGAAACTATCTGCCCCAGACAATTTATTTGTGCCCCTTGGCCCCTGTCTTCTCACTGACCTCTTCTGGAGTCCAAAAGCATAAGATGACAACATATTTCATAAACTATTAGGCTAATTAGCCACTAAGAATATCTCTGGTCAATTAAAACATAGACACAGAAGCCATGTAGGATGTTCTACTGGTCAAATGTTTTATTCTGCTACATAAGAAACAAATAATTTGGGTTGGCTGGTCAGTTGGTTGGTTTCTTAGTTGGTTTATTGATTGGTTTGTTCATTTGTTGATTGGTTTGTGGAGTTTGCATGTTCTCCCCGTGTCTGCATGGGTTTCCTCTGGGTGCCCCGGATTCCCCCACAGTTCAAAGGCATGCAGGTTAGGTTAATTGGTGGCTCTAAATTGACTGTAGGTGTGAGTGTGAATGGTTGTTTGTCTCTATGTGTCAGCCCTGCGATGATTTGGCGACTTGTCATATGGGTGTACGCTGCCTCCCGCCCATAGTCAGCTGGGATAGGTTCCAGCTTGCCTGCACAGGATAAGTGGTTATGGATAATGGACGGACGGATGCTTGGTTTGTTGGTTGGTTTAGTTGTTGGTTTGTTTGTTGACCAGAGTGGTGGTTTGTTGAATAATGGGAATGATGCATTTAGTGAAATAGTGAATCAAAATCTTGAATCACTGATATGAATAGTCACATCTCGGATGGTAGTTCCTGCTTTGTGCATCACTTAGTTTTCACTCAATGCAACTATTCATTAATTCTTATCAAGATCTGTGTGATGCATTTCTGACAAATGCATTTGTCATCAACATTCAACTTCATGGACTCTACTGCTTGTTGGTTTAAAAAAAACATCATAGCCTTCACACAACTTCATGATAACATCTATAAACTAATATCTCTGTCTATCTCAGCCATATCCTCTAATGACATGATTATGATTCTATATAATCTCATATATAATATAAACAGTATATAATACATTACATGGCCACTGGTGGGGAATACATCTGCTGTATGATGTGATTTATTTTTGTTTTCATTCTCAGGGACCAGATGTGACCAGACCAGGGTCAAAAGGTCACATGTATCCACTTCTTAATAGTGATGATATGTGCTACAGTATATAAACCCAATATCAGGCATGGAGCATTTTATTGGTTTTCTAATATCATATTTGTACATATTGTGATGCCTTGATGTAATATGAAATCTATACATCAAACTTTCAGATGATTGTAAGCACACTTAGTGGCTATAAAGAATGACTTGGGCTTAGGAACCAATATTTTTGCTCAGAAAACATATTCATTTGTACTGATGGCTGCTAAGTATGATGATTCACAGAATGACTGGCTGTACAAAGATTAGGAGGCTGACAGGCTTGGACATGAATGATAACCAATTACTGGATATAAGCATTGAACAGAAAATGCTTTCATTGCATTTTTAAGAATTTCTATGTCCACCATCTCAGACTGGAGCTGACCTGTGTGCTAAAATGAATTTTCGTGTTTATTTTATCAGTGAAAGTAGTTTCCAAGGATCATGGAACAAGGTCACCTGAGCAGTCGGGTATCTTTTGTGTGCAGTACAAGAGCAGATTGTTGGATGATGAAGTATCCATCTATAAAAGCGTGACCCTGAGGTCAGGGCCAGTAAGCGGCACAGGTGATTTATTTCCTACTGGGGTCAAAGCAATGTTTTTATGAAACCCTAATGAGCACTAAGGCTTTATTTGTGCTAGACCATATTTGTGCTGTTACACTCCGTGTCTTAAGATAGCAGCTGCTGTCATCTTTTCTGTTGATGATTTTATTCTGTGGAAGCTACACATGATGCAAGGCAACACTCCTTTTCCCAGGTTGTGTTTCCAGCACTGGTGTATGCACCAGTAGGCAACAAGATTACGGATGCAGACAGTTAATCTTGTGAAAGATGGGGCTGTCCAACAGTACAATATAAGGAGCAGCGAGTGTTACATTTCAATTAGAACTTTTTCTGTACCCAGCCCACGCATTTTGCTTTGAGCAGTCTTCTTATTAAAGAAGAACATTGTGCCATGCATCGCATTACCTCAGCCTTTGAGACGGGATTAAAACACTGTGGAGTTGTAGAAATAAGACGACAGTTGAAGCAAACTCGTAAAGAAGTTGCTGTGTGTGGGGGTTTGGTTTTGGGTTTTTTTTAATACCCTCAGAATTCACATAAGAAATGATCAGCAAGGATCATTAGGAGAAATATCTCTAATTGGGCAACATGCAACATATAAAACTCATTAGTAATAAGCAAACAAGCATACGCCTTGGTCTTTCTCATGAATATTTAAGAAAGCTCATACATTACAGAGTGTCTTCTGTCCCTGCAATGTTGTCTGCTCCTTGTGTCTGGTCAAGATCTGACATCTTGAGTTTGAGCTAATGCTTTAAAGCAGCCCAGATGACTCTAGTGTAAGCTGCAAGGAGATGTGTAAGGAAGGACATGTGTGAGATGTGTGAGGAAGGATAATACTGCTTAAGTAGCTGTTTAGGGAGCCTTAATGAGCAGGAAACTGTATCTCTGGGACAGACAATGACAGAAACTCTAAGGAAAGGTCTAAGCACAGGTAAAGAAATTCAGCAAAGAAAAACAGTCTTACAAAATAATAAAACAAGACATGTCTACTTATAAAACACTCAGGGGCGGTCTTACCATAGAGGCATAGGTAGGCGGCTGCTTGGGGCCCCCCACCAGCGGTCGTAGTAGGGGGGCCCCCAACCAACCTAAAAAAAGAAAAGAAAAAGCCCCTTATCATGATTCATGAACACTTCAAAAGTATGGTACATTTTACTAATATTCCTAAGAAATACGTTGAAGTAGTAGTTAAAATGTCCAGTTCATGGTTATCTGTCCCTACACATACACCCCATACTTTCACAATGAAATGGACTAGTCCATAACGCTGCGCAGCGCAGTGCGAAAGGTAAACACATAGTGACCGGAGTCTGAACAACGCGAAAATGAAAAGGAGTTACCCAAGCGGATCAAAAAAAAAAAGCAAAAAGACGCTGAGAAATATGTGACAACGCTGCCTAAGTTGGGAAACTTTTTTACAACTACTGTTAACAATAGAGACCGCGACAACAACGTCAACGTCATTCAAAACATTGAACATGATGCCGGTAGAGCAGCAGCAGCAGCTAGCTGCTGTAAAGTGGCACTAGCTGAGGAGGATAACATCAAGCAAGACACGTTGTTGCCACCTTCCATCACCGACAGTGTCAACGTTGACACAAATGAGGTGGAAGAGTTATCCAGTGATGGCCATTTTGACACCGATGATGATGACCATATTGTTAGTTGGTGACAATGTTTTTTTATTATTATTATTTTACATTTTCCTACATCTGGCTGTGCATCATGTACATGTGAAGACCTGTGAGAAGACATCAACAAGTAGGACTCTGTGATGTGGAGAACAATCTCTTTTCTCTCTCATAGACTCTCTCATTCATTCACTCACCCTCTCTGTCTCACACACACAAATTGTTTTGTTTTTTTTTTTGTTTCAGATCGGATGAGGGGGGGCCCATACATACCTTCGCCTGGGGCCCCCAATTTGCTAAATCCGCCACTGAAAACACTGATAAAGAACAGTGAGCAATAATAAACTAGAAGGGTACTCGGTACAGCTCATACCGCTGCCAAGCCACATTTGGATTTGCATCAGAGTCTAATCAATTGTTCCTTGGCCCATGGCCCACCTTTCCTCAAAATTTCATCAAAATCTGTTTGCTACTTTTTGAGTTACTGTAGTAACAAACAAACAAACAAACAAACGGAGGCGAAAACATAACCTCCAACAAAGTTGCCGGATGTAACTAAATCAAATCAATTTTTGGTGTAATCAGTTTTTTCAAACATCTTAAAAATCAGCCAGAATTCTTCAAGCTATCACCAGGGCTTAATTTGAGCCGGAACATGATGGAACAAGATCCGTAACCTCCGTTGTCGGATCCGGCAGCTATTTTCATTTCATTCGGTGTTCCGGCAACTATTTAAATGGATCAGATCACCTCCATGACCATCACAAAGGGAAAAAAATAAAACAATAAATTAAATAAGTAAATAAAAATTTGTTTAGTGTTCGGTTTTGATTTTGATATCTGTTGTTGATTTCTCTCCTATGACATCCACAAAATCTATGCGAAAGGGGAAGAGAGAGGGACATGGGGTGTATACTTCCGCTCAATAGAACACAGGGTTTTTTGTAGCCGTTAGCTTGCACTGTGGAAAAAATGGCAAAAAAACAAGAAAGCTTGCTAAAATTTTTAAAATGAATTCTCCAACTTGTTTTATAAACCCTTTATTTCTTAACTATTACTTGAATTGATTGCACTTATGTTTGCTGGCACTGCTTTTAATGAGCAGGAGAAAAACAGGGAGAGCTTGGAAAATGACTGCAGGTTGGAATCAAGCCCTGGTCCCCAGAGTTATGGTATGGCGCCTTATCCACCTGAGCCACAAAGTCCCACTGACACTGCTTTTAAATACCCTACTTAAATCCTTAAAATGAGTAATTTAACTCATGTCTTGTGTGATCTGATCTCCAGTGGTGAAATAAACTGGTTGTGATATGAGTACAGTCTGTTATTTTAGAAGATAAATTTAATATATAATTTAATATATAGCCTAATAAAAAATAATATTTTATAACATAATATCACGACATATTACTGTCTGTAACTGTTCGTCACTAAAGCGTTTTCTAAGATCATAATGTCTGATATTATTATTTTTTTTTTACACACACAATAGGCGTGTGTGCGTAAAGTTATAGTAAACCACCCCCCGCCCCCCGCCTTTTTTTTTTTTTTTTTGAGTCGCTGGACCCACCCACCTCCTGCGTTCCGGGACCTCCCACTTCACAAATTAAGCACTGGCTATCACGTCCAGTTTTGTAGTGAAGCCCACCTAAACCGAGACCAAGTCATGACCAAGACCAGAGTGTATCGAGACTGAGGCAAGACCAAGACTTTGAGGGGTTACGATCAAATCAAGACCAAGAACAAGGCATGGCAAGACCGAGTCAAGACCAGGACCAAACCAGTGTGTGTGAAGGGGGCAGGGAGGGGTGACAGCCATTAACAGTCACGAAAATTTTGAATTAGCAATCAGTCACATTACTGGTTGCATTTGAAGCAGGAAATTTTACATCCACTCACAGTAATGATGTTAGCAAATAAATCAGACAATGCACAGGCAGTTTAGTGAAATCCCCACAGTTGTGTGTCTTGACTAGTCTTGAAATAAAATCCTGAGTCCTCTATGTCTGAGACCAAGAAAAGACTGAGTAAAAATGTGGCCGATTCTAAGAAAAGATCAAGACCTTCAAAAAGTGGTCTTGAGAGCAAACCTGTTCGAGTACTACAACACTATGTGCATCTGGTTCTGCAGATAAAACCAGAAAGTTGGATTGACTGGTTGGATTGACTGGTAAAGTTATCAATTGGTTAAATTCATACTTAAAAGATAGAAGCTTCTTTGTTACCATGGGAAATTGTTCCTCATCGTCAATGTCCTTGACCTGTGGTGTCCCCCAGGGGTCGATTCTTGGACCATTACTTTTCAACCTTTATATGCTCCCACTTGGGCAAATTATCAATAAAAATTCAATTTTGTATCACTGCTATGCAGATGACACCCAAATTTATCTTGCTCTATCACCTAATGATTATGCCCCCCTTGAATGTCTCTACCAGTGTATCGATCAAATCAACAACTGGATGTCACAAAATTTTCTTCAGCTGAACTCAGATAAAACAGAAGTAATTCTATTTGGAAAAAAAGATGAAAGACTCAGGATTACCAGTATTCTTGACACAAAAGGGATTAAAACTAAAGAAATGGTTAAAAATCTTGGTGTTTTCATTGACAGCGAGCTAAACTTTGACAGTCACATGAAAGCAATCACTAAAATGGCATTCTATCACCTAAAAAACATTTCCAAACTAAGAGGACTTATGTCAGAAAATGATCTGGAAAAACTGATACATGCCTTCATCTCTAGTAGGGTTGATTACTGCAATGGCCTTTTCACAGGCCTGCCAAAAAAGACCATCAAACGACTTCAGCTGGTGCAAAATGCAGTGGCTAGGGTTCTCACACGAACAAAAAGAACAGAGCACATTACTCCAATTCTAAGGTCCCTTCACTGGCTTCCAGTAAGCTACAGAATTGACTTTAAAGCATTGCTGCTGGTGTACAAATCTCTAAATGGTACAGGGCCCAATTACCTCTCTGATATGTTGCAGAGGCCTAACCAAATCAGATCTACCAGATCGCAACAGAAAAATTTACTATTAAAACCTGTTGTGAAAACAAAGTATGGTGAAGCAGCTTTTAGCTACTATGCAGTGCAGCTATGGAACCAACTGCCAGAGGACATTAAAAATGCTCCTGCTGTTGGCAGCTTCAAATCTAGGTTAAAGACCAAGCTGTTTTCAGATGCTTTTTGTTAAATAATTAATATTGTCTTCTATACATGTTTTTATAATCTGTACTTTTACAGTTTCTGCATGTTTCAAATTTTACTTAACTTTTATTCGATTTTATTCTGCTGTTTTTTTTCTCCCCCTATTTGAACTTCTACTTCATTTTATTATTTTATTTCTACTATTGTTTAATTCTTATTATATTTTTCCCATTTATTTTATGTAATTTTATTCTCTATTGTTTACTGTTTTGCTTTTACTTCTGTAAAGCACATTGAACTGCCACTGTGTATGAAATGTGCTATATAAATAAACTTGCCTTGCCTTGCCTTGCCTATATTTGATCTATTGCTTAATATGTTATTTTCTTTAACAATACACATGCATGTATAAGATTTATTATTCTAATTTTTATAAAGTAAATGTTTCAAAACCGACAAATTCTACCCTTTTGTACCTACACTTCTATCCTTTCTATCCTTTTTTACTGACTTTATAATGCAGAAGATATACCACTCTATACCACTTATCAGTTGTAGGTCTCATTGAGGCTCTGGATGTACCTTGATGCAATATGAATGAAGATTAGGGAGCATAAGACTTTGTATAGTGCTGTAATTCTAATGAATTAAATAAGAAACATGGCAAGGCAGAATTTACTGCCTTGTTTAAATGCGTGTGGTCTGTACAATAAATCATACTTACTTTTCTCATTTCCCCCATTATGCTATGGCAGATTGCCTTGACATAGCTGTAACTTTTATGGGACAGGCTTCAAGGAAGAGGCCACGCTGTAAAATAACTTATCGTGAAAAGACACGTGATACATTATTTTCATTATTTCATTATTATGCATTTCAAATGTTTAGTCAGAAGTTTATTGATGGTTACAAGTGTCCTGATGTATGCTTAGAGAGAGGTCATCTCCGTGCCAAGCGTGCTTACAGTTCACCTTTGATACTAGTAAGTATCAAATTAAGACAATAAAACACACACTATAGTTTACATTCCATATAGACGCCTTGCTAAATACACTTATTGGAAGTGCACTACTTGCCAGATAAACAATTAGTTTACTTTTAGAGATGAACTGTATTTGTAGTTGATTAAATATTCAAGTTGACTTACATACAGTACTGTGCAAAAGTCTTAGGCACAAGTAAAGAAATGCTGTAGACCAAAAATGGCTTAAAAACAATGAAATTAAATGTTTGAGCATTAAATAAAATATTATAAAAGACAGTAAGCCATAATAAATGAAACAAAGTCAGTGTTTGGTGTGAGACGACCCTTTGCTTTAAAAAAAATAGTAGTCTCCGGTCCAATGAGTGCAGTTTTATAAGGAAATGAGCTGTAGGTTTTACTGAACATCTTACAGAACTAGCCCCAGTTCTTCTGGACACTTTGTCACACTCGTTTCTTCATTTTGCAGCAAAACCCAGGAGCCTTCATTATGTTTTCTTTTTTAATCTGAAAAGTGCGCTCTTATGTAATATGCTCATCAGATACAAACATATTTTTTTCTGTAACACTTAATTTTGTGCTGAAAAATGAACGTTTGGACTCTAAAATGTTTTTGTACTGACTTGATAATGTAGAAGTCATCAAAAAGAAATCTATAACAAAGTTTGCATGAAAAAAAAATAGGGTGCCTAAGACTTTTGTACAGTACTGTATATTAGGTCCACATTAAATTATTCATTTATGTATACATAAATTAGTAAATGATTGCTTTTACATTCAATATGTCAACTACCAAGTATACTCAATATGTATCAAGCTATTTTACTAATTGCACTCAGAAAGAAATCATCAGGCAAAAAAAAAAAAACACAGCGTGTTACATTTAGCAAATATTAATTAAGTAAACTTGTTTTTCCCCCCAGATTTAGTTTGAAGCAAGAATAGAAGTGAGTATTAAGTGGAGGGACAGTCCACATTCATGGGAAAAATGTGAGGGGTGAAGAAATATGAGATGTTTATTTAAAATTTATCTAAGGAGTCTATAGTGTCAGCACTTTGTAACAGTCAGAGTTAGAAGAAGAACAACAACTTTATTCATCACACGTGCACTTGTGAAATTCCTCCTTTGCATTTAACCCATCTGAAGCAGTGAACACACGCATGCACACACACATGAGCAATGAGCACACACACATACCCAGAGCAGTGGGCAGCCATGCTAACAGCGCCCGGGGAGCAGTTGGGGATTAGGTGCCTCGCTCAAGGTCACCTCAGCCTAAGGCCATCCTATGTTAACCTAACCACGTGTCTTTGGACTGTGGGGGAAACCAGAACACCCGGAGAAAACCCACGCAGACACGGGGAAAACATGCAAACTCCACACAGAAAGGCCCCCGTTGGCCGCTGGGCTCGAACTCAGAACCTTCTTGCTGTGTGGCGACAGTGCTAACCACTACACCACCATGCCGTTAAAGCTGTAACTTCAGTTTTATCCCAAGAAAGTCCTTAGGAACAAAGGTTTTGCAGTTTCTTGGTAAAATGATAAGCTTGGTTGTTGTTTTTTTTTGTTTGTTTGTTTTTTGTTATTGTGTGTGTGTCTTAACTTCAAGAGAAATAAAACAGAGGCTGGTGAAGGAATGCCCAGCCTTATTTTTCCTATAACATAAATAATAACAGAAATAAAGTTGCTTCATGGACATTCCATAATATTAAACATAACTATGAACCAATAATATGTATGACATGGCATTGTTTAATTAAAATAAATACAATAATAATAATAATAATAATAATGTTGGGCGGCACAGTGGTGTAGTGGTTAGCACTGTCGCCTCACAGCAAGAAGGTTCGGGTTCGAGCTCCGTGGCCGGCGAGGGCCTTTCTGTGTGGAGTTTGCATGTTGTCCGCGTGGGTTTCCTCCGGGTGCTCCGGTTTCCCCCACAGTCCAAAGACATGCAGGTTAGGTTAACTGGTGACTCTAAATTGACCGTAGGTGTGAATGTGAGTGTGAATGGTTGTCTGTGTCTATGTGTCAGCCCTGTGATGACCTGGCGACTTGTCCAGGGTGTACCCCGCCTTTCACCTGTAGTCAACTGGGATAGGCTCCAGCTTACCTGCGACCCTGTAGAACAGGATAAAGCGGCTACAGATAATGAGATGAGATAATAATGTTGGCAAATTGCATAGTATGCAAGGAATAAACCATTCTGGATATGCTGTCATTGGCATCACCCCCCATATTAATTACTTTCCTATAACAGCAAGCACTGTTGTGTTTTATTCCCTATTTAATGTAAATGTATTTTAATAAAACATGACATTTTAATAATTCATGCAATTTCACAATGGCATCTTAGACAATTCATATTGGGAAGCATTTGCAAGTTAACACAGTACATAGAGTTTATTTACTCTTGCAGCTGTTGCTCAGGAGAACATGATATTAATCAATCAGTCTCACAGGACTGGCTCATTGGATTTATTGTATTTCTAGAACAGCACTGCATTTATTTCGGGGCCTTGGGTCAATGCTACATTGCTTTTTTTTTCCCCCTTGACCATCTTCTTTGTGTTGTGCTCCTGCTGCTGGTCTGATGGCCAGACGGTGGACTAATTGTTTAGGGTGATGTTAATCAGCTGCACCACCAACATGACATAACATCTCCATTCTCCATTCAGATCTAATTAAGTTATTTACACCCAGTTAAAGCCCAAAACGCAGATTAAAAGAAGATGAGAATGATCAACAATCACATTTATCAACAACCTGGGCTGAGAACTTGTCTCAAAGGCAACCAGGGTAATGAGAATTGAGAACTGAGGCTTCACAGGCAGTTCCAGATACATGAGTCCCATAAATTAACATAATCCCTTTGTGTTTTCTCTTCCCATCTCCCCAATCCAGAGACGTTTGACCACAAAAACAAATTCATGTGGTCGGATCAGTGAGAGTGAAAAAGAGATTACTACGGTACCTGCTGAAAGGCTGACCTGATTCCAATCAAGTCCGAACACATCTTGTATCATTGTTTAATAAGACTGTTGTAAATTGTGGGGATTATGGATCATTTTAGGGGTTACAGAGGTATCATGGGGCAAAACCTGATAACATGTGGCTAATCCCAGACAAATCTGCCTACATTTGTTCCTAGGATTAGTGAGTTTTGAGATAAGGGATGGTATTCTGTTGCATTTAACTTCTATGTGGCTTTTAATATCCTGCTCTAAACCACTTCCTGTGTCCTCATTTTTGGTGCTGAACGAAGTTAAGTATTTAAGAGTCATTTAAAATGTGTTCTATTGAATAATGATAAGAATCCCAAGTCGAATTCATGCACGTTTGCTATGACTTTGTTAGGAAGCACAAAAGAGGTTGTGAAATATGAATAACAGTTAGTTCATATAAGCAATATGAGAATTTTTAAATAATATGGTTCTTAGTGTACACTCATTGGCCACTTTAATAGGAACTTGTTCTTGATTCTAAGATTCCTGTTCTTGGCTGGCGGGAGTGGAACCCAATGTGGTCTTCTGCTCTTGCATGCTGAGATGCTTTTCTGTTCACCACGGTTGTAAAGAGTTGCTATGAGTTATTATATCCTTCCTGGCAGCTTGAACCATCTCATCTCATCTCATTATCTCTAGCCGCTTTATCCTGTTCTACAGGGTCGCAGGCAAGCTGGAGCCTATCCCAGCTGACTACGGGCGAAAGGCAGGGTACACCCTGGACAAGTCGCCAGGTCATCACAGGGCTGACACATAGACACAGACAACCATTCACACTCACACCTACGGTCAATTTAGAGTCACCAGTTAACCTAACCTGCATGTCTTTGGACTGTGGGGGAAACCGGAGCACCCGGAGGAAACCCACGCGGACACGGGGAGAACATGCAGACTCCACACAGAAAGGCCCTCGCCGGCCCCGGGGCTCGAACCCAGGACCTTCTTGCTGTGAGGCGACAGCGCTAACCACTACACCACCGTGCCGCCCTCAGCTTGAACCAATCTTGCCATTTTCCTCTGACTTCTCTTATCAATAAGATGTTTCCACCCACAGAACTGTCGCTCACTCAATGCTTTTTGTTTTTTGCACCATTCTGTGTAAACTCTAGAGGCTGTTGTGTGTGAAAACCCCAGGAGATCAGCAGTTTCTGAAATACTCAAACCAGTCCATCTGGCTCAAACCAACACCCATGCCACAGTGAAAGTCACACTTTGAGATCACAAATTTTCCCATTCTGATGTTTGAAGTGAACATTAACGGAAGCTCTTGATTTGTATCCACATGATTTGATGCACTGTGCTGCTGTCAAGGGATCGGCTGATTAGAGAACTGCATCAAACAGCAGGTGGATGGGTGTTCCTAATAATGTGCCCGGTGAGTGTAACTCTCCTCGAGTATGTCTCCTTTATGGACTTGAGGTTACTCAGGACTGGGAGTTAAATCAATTATCTATTGTGGTCCTGTTGGCTTCATCAATTGTGACTTACAGCATGCGCTGGGACGGTTTGCAGCCGAGTGCGAAGCGGCTGGGATGAGGATCAGCACCTCCAAGTCCGTGGCCATGGCGCTCAGCCGGAAACAGGTGGAGTGCCTACTCTGGGTCAGGGGGGAGTTACTACCTAAAGTGGAGGAGTTTAAGTATCTCGGCGTTTTGTTCACAAGTGAGGGTAAGGGGGAGCGGGAGTTGGACAGATGGATCAGGGCAGCATCAGCAGTGATGCGGAAGCTAAACCGGTCTGTTGTGGTAAAGAGAGAGCTGAGCCAAAGGGCAAAGCTCTCAATTTACTGGTCCATCTACGTTCCCACTCTCACCTACGGTCACAAGCTATGGGTAGTGACTGAAAGAATGAGATTGAGGATACAAGCGGTAGAAATGAGTTTTCTCCGCAGGGTGGCTGGGCTGTCCCTCAGAGACAGGGTGAGAAGCTTGGTCATTCGGGAGAGACTCAGAGTAGAACCGCTGCTCCTCCATATCGAAAGGAGTCAGTTGAGGTGGTTCAGGTACCTTGTTAGGATGCCCCTTGGACGCCTCCCAAGGGAGGTTTTCTGGGCATGCCCCACCGGGAGGAGACTCTGGGGCAGACCCAGGACACACTGGATAGATTACATCTCTCGGCTGTCCTGGGAACGCTTCGGTATTCCCCCAGAAGAGCTGGTGGAGGTGGCTGGGGAGAAGGAAGTCTGGGATGCTCTGCTTAGGCTGCTACCCCCGCGACCCGGATCCGGATAAGCGGTAGAAGATGGATGGATGGATGGATGGATGGATGGATGGATGGATCTATTGCTTTTTAAATGAACAATGACATCTTACTAAGAGAAGTATCAATGTATCATGCTTTCATGGGGTGAAATGCAGGTCTGGGTGGTTGGTGAGTTATCTAATGTAGGATAGATAGATAAATAAATAAATCTACTTCCTTGGATTAACACACCTTCTGACCTGTGAGTATGCAGCTTATTGAGCTCATCCTGCCCTCATGCTAGCTTTTAGTGAAAGAGAAAGAGGGGAAGATTGGTTTGTGGTGAAATAATAAACCTATGTAACAGCAATGCGCTAATGAAAGCAGAGGAAACTGTACCAACATCGGGCTTCAGATCAAATGCATTGTATCTTTATTTCAATCAATTCAAAGGTTCATTTGAGCTGTGCATTTACACCCCACTAGTCCTGACCACAAAATGGAGATGATGCCATTGTATTAGATGGCAAGGGATATTGGCAGCTATGCAATAGTCCATCAAAATATCTTGATGCCTCTTCAGGGAACTGAACCACCAGCTTCCTTATCACTAATGTACGAGTTGTCTCTAGTGAAATACAGCCCAGTAGAATACAGATGCAAACCTAATGCATTCTTCTTGATGACAAACTGGATTGGTTCGCTAAATTGTAGATATTTCTCATTGTGAAAGAGATTATTCCTGTAAAAATCTAAGCCAGTTTAAAAACAGAAGATAAAGACAGTTCAGCTGACATGTTTGGGTACATCCAGGCTTTTAGCCCAAATAGATCATTCATGATGTGTTGTTTAATTGATGCTACTCTTCCGTTGCCCTTTGACCAGATAGTCAAAGGCTGATGGCCCTTTTCATTTCGACTGTCTCAGGGGCAATGGAGTCATTGTTTTTAATGGATGTAATTAACACCCAGGTCATATAGTTGAAGGTAAACATGCCTCATTATGTTTACTTTTACGATAATGATTGATGTAAAGCAGAAGCTTTTTGGAGCAACCCGATTTTTCTCCTCACACTATGCCTATGCTGATTAAACATTATTTAAGAGTTCAGTTGATACAAACTCTTATTGGTTACATTATGAAAGATGGCAGACTGAAATGAAACCGTGAATCATTGCTTTTCATCACTTTTGAGTTCATTTTATCTCCTTGACAAGTCACACATATTACCAATTTAGAGAAGATGATCTTTATATGTGCTGGTCTTCCTTTTTTTCCTATTTGTACATACATTACAAACCTTGTCCAGGGTTAAACTCGGTTCTGCTAGGATTCCCCCCATTCCACCCCCTCACCCCCCAATCCCATCATCTCCACCCCTTTCTCTAGTCTATATATAAGCATGTGTGTGCAGGCCAGATGTAGATGGTATATTCCCTCTGAGACTAAAGCACCATCTGACTGAGCTGTGACATATGCTGTCTGACCCTAATGGACATCAGACGTCTCCCCATTATCCAAACGCTATTGATAAAAGCTATGGCGTCTGTATGATCACCCCATTCTGTGTTATGTTTTGTATCACTTTGTTATGGAATCAGAACCAAATCCTGTAAATTCTATGAATGAAACCTCATGTTTTCAGTGTGAGCTCCATTTGTCGCTATGCTCAGGCTTAGATATGGACATCACTCAGTCTCTCATTATCGCAATATATTTATGTATTTCTGATAAATACGTGAAAATCTCACGATGGACCTGTAACCATTTTACAACTTCGCATGGCTTGCTCTTTTCATTCAGTGGGCTACTTGCCTAGTGAACAGCAAGAGCGTATGCTTAGGCCTTTACGTGAGGCCATGACCGGGACACCACTGAGGCTTTTTGTTCTCCTGCACTGTTTCCGAATCATGTTTTTTCATGCTCCAGCCTATAACAGGTTTCGGATCAGTGATCCTGAAAAGAGCGTGAGGCCGTCTGTCGTGTTTCTGTTGTCAGAGAGCTCTTTGAGACATGCCATCTTTGCATACAAAATTCATTTTTGCCATTTGAATGACGTTTTGTTCTCTAATCTAAACCCAAAGGTGCCTGGTGTAGGGTGCAAATTTTTATAGCATATGTAGAAATGGCATCATAATGTCATTTCAAATATTGAACATAATTATACATGTACATAATTGTATATGCATGAGTGGCACTCTTTGAACTGAACTACTACTATTACTAATTCAAGACCTTTTAAATGTGTTAAATGTGTTTTAAATGTGTTAGGTACATGCCATGAAATATATGTAAAATTTTTATAACAAAATATTACTAAAATATATACAAAATCTTGGCTTATGAGTGGCGAGACAGAAAAGTGTTCAGCCTGTCAGCAGGAAATATCATCAGGAAATAGAAAAAAGTTCAAATCCCAAGAACGCCACAGCTATCCATGGCTGAGAGACAAAGGAGCAAAATTGGTCATGCTCTGTGAGCGGGAAGGATGGAATACTCTCTTTCCCCTGTCAGTCACAACAACATCAGCCAATCATGCATGTCTGTGCATTCATGTATGCAGAAGAGGGCAGTTAATGCTCTCCTGTGTTTGTTACATTGCATTGCCCTATGATGCAGCATGAGTAGCAGTTCTAAACGAGATGGTTGGCTTGCTTGGAAGCACGTGTTAGCCTTCACCGGTAGCTTTCCTGGTTGGTAGCTGTTGTGTGATCGAGGAGAGTTGGTTTGTGGGTGGGAATTGGTGATGGGAGGTGACCAAATTGAGGAGAACTATCCATCCATCAATCCATTATCTATACTGCTTATCCATCAGGGTCACCTGGAGCCAATCCCAGCTGATTTCAGATAAGAGGTGGGGTACACCTAGCCTGGGAAATCCCATGCTGCTTTGCACAATCGTTCCGATCTGAAAAGACAGCATGGAAACTATGGTCTAAAGGCTCGCCTGAGTTAGGGAGCCAATCAGAGAGTGGGGAGGGGTGGAAAGACGGTGACGCGTACTACTCGACAAACGGAAGCTTGTAGTTTATTTGGGACTGTTTACGGATCACATTTAACATGGCGGCGAGCGATACGAACCAAACTTTCGATCAAGCTTTAGACACTGTTCTGAATAGTTTAGAGTAGTAATCGTTCGGTGCCATTGTTTTCCTATTTTTGTTTTGCCTTCTATTTCTCTTTCCTTCTCTTCTTTGCCTCTTTGTCTTCTTCGTCGCTCTAACTACGTCACCGGGTACAACTGCCATGATTGGCCATGGGCTACGTATACGCCAAATGATAGACATTCGCAACGTACAATAAATGGCCGTTGACAATCGTAAACCACACCTCCCCTATGAGAAATTCAATAGGCGGATTCCAGACCATATTTCACTTGTGATATGGTCTGGTGTTAACCAGACTAGGGTACACCCTGCGCAGGTCACCAATCTGTCACAGGGCTAAAACAGACACGAACATCTCACATTCACACCTACAGGCCAGTTTTTGTAATCTACGTGTCTTTGGACTGTGGGACGAAACACACACAAGCACAAGGAGAACATCCAAACTCCAAAGAGAAAGGTCCCAGTCAGCCATGAAGTTTGAACCCAGAACCTTCTTGCTGTGAGGCGACAGCACTGAATACTGCACCGCTGTGCCGCCCTTGAAGAAAAATGGATTTTTAAAAAGTATGCAAAATATATAACCTGTGCATTTCTACAACTTGACCATAAAGCAAAGTTGGATGGCATGAGGTTAGGTACACTAGAGTTAGGTTAGTGGCTCTCTACCACTAAATACGAGTGTATTCATGTGTCTCTTTGCAGATGTTTTCATCTAGTTAGTTAACTAACAAGCATATAGCGAAGAGTCTTAATCAAGTGTGTTTAAGAATGAAAAGCAGTAATCTACAATACTAATCAAAAGTTTGGACACTCAGCCTAACTGTTAGCATGCTAGTTGTTAGCATGTTAGCATTAACATGTTAACATGCTAAAAGTTAGCATGTTAGCCATAATATGTTAGCATGTTAACCTTAGCATGTTAGCATGTTAACAGTTAGCATGTCAGGCATAGTATGTTAGCCTTAGCATGTTAGTATGCTAGCTGTTAGCATGTTAGCTGTTAGCATATTAGCATGCTAGCTGTTAATATGCTAGCTGTTAGCATGCTCACTATTAGCATGATAGCTGTTAGCATGTTAGTATTATCATGTCAGCATCTTCAGCTCAGCAAGCACACCTTGCATGTTAGTATGCTAGCTGTTAGCATGTTAGCCATTAGCGTATTAACATGCTGGCTGTTAGCATATTAACCTTAGCATGTTAGTATGCTAGCAGTTATGTTAGCTGTTAGCATGCTAGCTGTTAATATGCTAGCTGTTAGCATGTTAGCTGTTACCATGATAGCACGTTAGCTGTTAGCATTTTAGCATTAGCATGTTAGCCATAATATGTTAGCATGTTAGCCTTAGCATGTTAGCATGCTAACAGTTCATACTGTCAGCCATAGTATGTTAACTTTAGCATGTTAATATGCTAGCTGTTAGCATATTAGCATGCTACCTGTTAGCATATTAGCCATCACATATTAGTATGCTAAAAGTTAACATTAGATGTTAGCATGCTAACTGTTAGCATGGTAGCTGTTAGCATGGTAGCTGTTAGTATGTTAATATTAGCATGTTAGCATCTTCAGCTCAGCAAGCACACTTTGTATGTTAACATGCTAACAGTTAGCATGTTAGCCATAGTATGTTAGTCTGTTAGCCTTAGCATGCTAGCTGTTAGCATGTTAGCATTAGTATGTTAGCATGGTGGCATGGTGGTATAGTGGTTAGCACTGTCACCTCACAGAAAGAAGGTTCTGGGTTCAAGCCCAGCGGCCAATGGGGGCCTTTCTGTGTGGAGTTTGCATGTTCTCCCTGTGTCTGCGTGGGTTTCCTCTGGGTGCTCTGGTTTCCCCCACAGTCCAAAGACATGCAGGTTAGGTTAATTGGTGGCTCTAAATTGACTGTAGATGTGAATGTGAGTGTAAATGGTTGTGTGTCTCTATGTGTTAGTCCTGTGATGATCTGGCGACTTGTCCAGGGTGTACCCTGCCTTTCGCCCATAGTCAGCTGAGATAGACTCCAGCTTGCCCGTGACCCTGCACAGGATAAGGAGTTATGGATAATGGATGGATGGATGCTAGCATGTTAACAGTTAGCATGTCAGCCATAGTCTGTTACCCTTAGCAGTTAATATGCTAGCTGTTAGCAGGTTAACTGTTAGCATATTAACATGCTAGCTGTTCACATATTATCCTTAGCATGTTAGTATGTTAACAGTTAACATGTTAGTCATTAGCATGTTAGCATGCTAACTGTTAAGCTAGCTGTTAGCAATTGTTAGCATGGTAGCTGTTAGCATCTTCAGCTCAGCAAGTACACTTTGCATGTTAGCATGCTAACAATTAGCATGTTAGCTATAAGATGTTAGCCTGCTATCCATTAGCATATTAGCATGCTAGCTGTTAGCATGTTAGCATGCTAGATGTTAGCATGTTAGCAGTTAGCATGCTCAATGTTAATGGTTTGCTGTGTTGGCCCAATCACACCATGAGCTCAGCCATTTAAAACAGATTTTTGAGAGTGAGGTCTCATGTCTGATTCATTTACTGTTGGTGACCCTCTGCTACAGCTCAGCAAGCACAATGCATTTTCTCTGCGGAAATTCAGTCTAGTTCAATGGTTTTTTTTCTTTATTTGTATTAACTAAAAGTCACTTCATGTCTGAAAGTAATGATGGATGTCGTTTCTCTTTACTTAGTTGAGCAGTTCTTGACATAATATGGATGACTACAGGTGGGGAATAGGGCTGTTTACTGTATTTTTATTATTTACTGTTTACTGTTTGATCTCAAATGCATTAAGAAGGCAAGAAATTGCACTAATTAACTTTTAACAAAGCACACCTGTTAACTGGAAAGCATTCCAGGTGACTCCCTCATGGAGCTGGTTAAGATAACGCCAATAGTGTGTAAAGCATCATCAAGGTAAACAAATGGTGGCTACTTTGAAGAATCTAAAATATGAAACATATTTTATTTTTTAATACTTTTTTTCCATATGTTTCATAGTTTTGGTGTCTTCAGTATTGTTCTACAATGTAGAAAATAGTCAAAATACAGAAAAACCTATGAATGAGTAGGTGTGCCCAAACCTTTGACTGGTACTGTAAATTCTGCTTAATCCTGACAAATATATAAAATGCAAAATATAAAATATAAAATGCATATTCAGAAAATTATTGCAGTTTCTGATTTCTTAAGATTGCTTTGCACATTTTATTATAACAGATAATGCTTTTGGTCTGTGATGACATATTATTAGAAGCTGTCACACATGGAGATAGATGTAAGTGTTTATTGAACTGAACATTAAACTGAAGATTGGTCTCTGAATAACTTATTATATTTCTTCAAGTTTTCTTCTCTCAGGATATTGAGAGCATAAATCCAAGCCACTGAGACTTTCCCTTTATAGGACCAGTGACAGGACCAGTTGCTTCAGTGAAGCCTCAGAGAGACAGTAATACATTTTACCAATCATCACACAGGGATAAAATCATTTCTGGCTTTCTCAATGATGCCACCTTGGTCTGATATGAAAGCTGTAATGTAGCACTTGTTGTGCTTTGCTGCTTTAGTGAGGTTTTTGTCAGACCTGAACTCTGCAATATCATTGTTTCAGAAAGCTGGCATCCTGGCTGCAGAACTACCAGAGATACCCACCCATTGTAACAAGTTTTTATTTGCATACATCCCCTCTGGGGGGCGGCACGGTGGTGTAGTGGTTAGTGCTGTCGCCTCACAGCAAGAAGGTCCGGGTTCGAGCCCCGTGGCCGGCGAGGGCCTTTCTGTATGGAGTTTGCATGTTCTCTCCGTGTCCGCGTGGGTTTCCTCCGGGTGCTCCGGTTTCCCCCACAGTCCAAAGACATGCAGGTTAGGTTAACTGGTGACTCTAAATTGACCGTAGGTGTGAATGTGAGTGTGAATGGTTGTCTGTGTCTATGTGTCAGCCCTGTGATGACCTGGCGACTTGTCCAGGGTGTACCCCGCCTTTCGCCTGTAGTCAGCTGGGATAGGCTCCAGCTTGCCTGCGACCCTGTAGTACAGGATAAAGCGGCTAGAGATAATGAGATGAGATGAGACATCCCCTCTGTTGAAGCACACTATGCATGTAATTAGACTTTGATAAGTTATGCCAACTAGTATTATCTCAAACAAAAAGAAATTCTTTGCTGAACTGAAATATGGCATCTTGTTATCATATGCACACTCCAAGCCTAAATATTAGCTGTCACATATACTGTACATTATTGTGTAACAGTGTTGTAGTCGAGTCACTTAACCTCGAATCGGAGTCCAGTCTCAAGTCCTCAGTGTTCAAGTCCAAGTCAAGTCCAAGTCATTAAAGAAAATTTCGAGTTGAGTCCATTATTGAGCCAAGTTGAGTCCAAGAACAAGACTCCACCCGCACCATTTGATGGTGGCTGTTGCTGCCTTTATATGAAACCGTCTCTGCTGCTGTGTTGGACTGACGTTGCTGCTCAACTGCCCTATTTTAGTCAATAGACTACAGATAAAAAGCTTGTTCATTGCTCAGCAAGCCCCGCCCACTATCAACAGGGCAACTAACATGAGAGAGGGTTAACACTAGCTAGTTCATCACTCAGCAAGCCCCGCTATCAATAGGGCAATGAACATAGTATGTCACTTCCTTCTCTGGGTGGAGTCCTACCAAATGGCGATTGAAGTTCGAGGTCGTCCCCATCGTCTCCTTGATAGTTCTTCTACATATTGAACACATAGCAGTGCATTTTTCCCACTGCATGAGAAGTCTGTATAAGCAAAGCGAACAATCCTAGGAGCTTCTCTCCAGGCATTTTAGTGCCATTAACATTAGTTTGTTCCAAAACATGATGTATGAAAAGATGAATGTGCGTTCTCTTGTACAAAATTAGTATAAAAATGAATGTACGTAGATATAAATATCTTATGCCAAATTATTATGGCATGTTACAAAAAATAAAGAAAAAAATCAGTCCTTGTCTTCAATTTACGAGTCCGAATGCAGTTAATGTACGAGTCTGAGTCCAAGTCATCAGTGCTCATGTCCAAGTCAAGTCACGAGTCTTTAAAATTAGGGCACGAGTCGGACTCGAGTCTGAATCTTGGACTCAAATACTACAAGCCTGTTGTGCAAAAGTCTTAGGCACATGTAAAGAAATGCTGCAGACAAAAATTGCTTAAAAAATAATGAAATGTTTCAATATTTAAAAAATACTCTAAACAGCAGTAAGCCATAATAAATGAAACAAAATCCATATTTGGTGCGAGACGACCCTTTGCTTTAAAAAAATAGTAGTCTCAGGTACAATGAGTGCAGTTTTATAAGGAAATGAGCTGTAGGTTTTACTGAACATCTTACAGAACCAGCCACAGTTCTTCTGGACACTTTGACTGTCACACTCGCTTCTTCATTTTGCACCAAAACACAGTAGCCTTCAATATGTTTTCTTTTGTAATCTGAAAAGTGCTCTCTTATGTAATATGCTACTCAGATACAAACATTTTTTTTCTGTAACATTTAATTTTGTGCTGGAAAACGAATGTTTGTTACTCTAAAATGTTTTTGTACTGACTCGATAATGTAGAAGTCTCATTTCATTATCTCTAGCCACTTTATCCTGTTCTACAGGGTCGCAGGCAAGCTGGAGCCTATCCCAGCTGACTACGGGCGAAAGGCGGGGTTCACCCTGGACAAGTCGCCAGGTCATCACAGGGCTGACACATAGACACAGACAACCATTCACACTCACATTCGCACCTACGGTCAATTTAGAGTCACCAGTTAACCTAACCTGCATGTCTTTGGACTGTGGGGGAAACCGGAGCACCCAGAGGAAACCCACGCGGACACGGGGAGAACATGCAAACTCCGCACAGAAAGGCCCTCGCCGGCCACGGGGCTCAAACCCGGACCTTCTTGCTATGAGGCGACAGTGCTAACCACTACACCACTGTGCCACCAATGTAGAAGTCATAAAACAGAAATCCATAACAAAGTTTGTATGGGAAAAAAATAGGGTGCCTAAGAGTTTTGCACAGTATTGTATATAAAATAGATTAAAATTTCATCTGGAACAGTAGTGATCGCATATCATTGTACACAATGTATTTTTTAAAATATATATATAAATTATGTGGAATAGCTGAGATTGGAGGGGCGGCACAGTGGTGTAGTGATTAGCGCTGTTGCCTCACAGTAAGAAGGTCCGGGTTCGAGCCCCGTGGCCGGCGAGGGCCTTTCTGTGCGGAGTTTGCATGTTCTCCCCGTGTCCGCGTGGGTTTCCTCCAGGTGCTCCGGTTTCCCCCACAGTCCAAAGACATGCAGGTTAGGTTAACTGGTGACTCTAAATTGACCGTAGGTGTGAATGTGAGTGTGAATGGTTGTCTGTGTCTATGTGTCAGCCCTGTGATGACCTGGCGACTTGTCCAGGGTGTACCCCGCCTTTCGCCCGTAGTCAGCTGGGATAGGCTCCAGCTTGCCTGCGACCCTGTAGAACAGGATAAAGCAGCTAGAGATAATGAGATGAGGTGAGATTGGTTTTGTAGCCTAGTCCTAAGAATGGAGTCATTAAGCCCACAGGTTTGAGTAGGTTAGAGCTATTTCACCAGGACAGATTATACTACAGATAAGAGGGTCATCATAGGGTCACAAACTCAATCAGTCTTCATGAAGTCAATAGTAGCATCCAGCACACACAGCATATCCCTGAAGGCTGGAAAACCGAATAATAAAACTAGTTTTTCTGCAACCTTGTAAATCATATTAAAATACCTTACATTGCTTTAAGCAGTATCTCAGATATTAGACTCTATACATATAGGTTTATGCCATAGTCTGAAGGCCATAAAAAGATTACCACCGTTTATATATACAATGCAACACCATCAAAGAGAGAATGACACATTCTTCAAAACTGGACTACTTACAAGAAAGGAAAAAATCCTCTTTTAGGATGAGAAACATTTGTGAGGTCTTCCAGCAGTCTAATTTTGCCAGAATAAACCTCAATGACTCCGAGTCCCAGGCTGTGCCCAAGCCCCTTCTGTTTCATTAGCTACTCCTCCCTTTTCACATTAAAGCCCCAATTTAATTTCAGCATGGGGAGAATGAGTCGCTAGCACACCAGCATTCCAACAGCAGAATCTTTTTTTTTATGGCCTTGAATAGTGAGAGACCTAATGACCCTCTCTAATTGCACAAAGTCAATATTGTTGGATTCTAATCCCATCCCGATGTGAACACACTGAGAAATGGCTGCAGAGCTTCACTGGTTCGGAGCCACTGCCAAGATGCTGTGATCTGCTTTGTCTATGTGTGTATTTCTGTGCTCTGTCATTTGCTGAAAATTGCCTCATATAAGTGCCATCACCACACTCCAATAACATGATTTCTGTTATCAATACAGAAGTATTGCTTTGGTCTTTTTTTTCTCCTTGGGGGAATGAGTAATTATTGTAGACCTTAGTGCTATTTCAGGTAGTGGAGTTTCAAATGCCTTATTTGAGCCTTTCTATATTTTTATGTATTATTTCTATATCTATATGTATATATTTATCTGCAGTGTTCTAGATATATTGCATTTGTTTAAATTACGCTACTAATTTGTCTATATTTTGGGCAATAAAACCAACCAAGAATAATAACTCTATGAGTGTGAGTGGGATTAAAAAGTATTTCTGTGCAAATCTCTGAGTAATATTATGAACTTGAATGATGTAGCTGAGATTGAGGAACTGTCAGAACCAGAATTCACAAACTATGCTGACACTGGCTGGTATTTCTACTTCTCTACTTTAAAAAAAAAATCCCCAGTGCTTTCCAGTGTTTCTAATATTTAGTGCAGGGGTCACTTGATTTACAAACGGGGTCATGAGAGAAACTCACAATTTTCCAATTCTTTTCTATTCTATTGTCCTATATATTTTTTTAATTTTTCCTTGTACAAATTAACATCACCAAATATCACTCTAAATATGAAAATGGGTGTTGCATTCTTGAAATGTTACTCGGGGTCATAGTCAAACGAGCCAAGTTTAAATGAAAAAGTATATGTGCTATTTTAGTCTTTTTTGTTATCCTGACAACCCGTACTACTGCAGTTCAGCAAATTTCTTCATCCATCTACCTCCACTTGTTCCACAATAAAACTGCGTGATTTTGAAAATGGAAAACAGGAGTATTTATTGAATATGGATTTACTAATGTGGCGATAAATAATGACCCACTGTCACTGAAAATGATGGTCCTCTTTGTGAGATTTGTAGCTGTCATTTCTGTTACATGTGCTAGTGAGAAAATGAGAAAATGTACAAATGTTCTAAGAATTCCAAAGTTATAAATCTGGAAGAAGAAAAAAATATGTAGTGTGGTTTGGGCTTGGAGTCATAAAAAAAATCATAATGTCCATCTGGGGTCGTTAGGGCCAAACAGTTTAGGAAGCCTTGATTTGGTGGTAGAATTTGTATTTAAAACAAACAAAGAAATAAAATGAAAAGTCGTGCAGAGCACAATACTTGCGAAAATCACAAAGAAACAGAACTTAGGGCCGATTAGGTGTTTTTGCAAGATTTGACCTTGGTGACCTTGACCTTTGACCTTGACCCACCAAAAACTAATGATGTCTTTGTGTGACCCTAGTGAGTTGTCCTGTGCATTTTGGTGAAGATTGGTCAAGAAATGATGACTCTAGAGCACCAACAAACAAACGGACAGATCAGCATACTTGCAAAAATCTCCGATTTTCACAAATAAATACACACATATACATAAATAAACCAACCAACTTTCAGGTTTAGGCCATGTGTATAACTTTAATTTTGGGTTAAAAAAAAAGGCCCAACCATAAACTCTGGCTCAGATCATGGCTCAGAAATAATCCCATCACAGTACAGTAGTGGCTGTGTGCTGGCAGGTGAATCAATCATTCTATGGATGAGTCTTGGCATTTGTAATGGACATTTGGGTATCAATCATTTGTTATGTTTGACGCATAAAAGGTCTGAGTAAAATCTGGAATGGCCCTTTGCCAGAAATGCCTGGCAACACTTTACAATGAAAAAAAAAACAAAAAACCCACACATCTGTCCAATACAGCTGTCCTCCTCTGACCTGTCACAACTACAATCGGATCTTGTTTGGGATTAATGGATTGAAAAATAAAAGCAAATCCCCTTTATTGTGCTATCAGCGGATTTACAAAGGATCTCTTCCTGCAGTAATTTGTGCATAAAGATTAGTACATTTCACTCTGCCTTGTCATATCATGCTTTTCAGTTTTTACTTGGTAAAACAGGAAACCTGTTCAGACAATTCACTCTGTCAATCCTCTATTTCAGATAATGAAATATGCTACATCCAGGAAAGGATTATGTATATAATTTCTATTAAGCCTATATAATACAGGAAGATCGTTTCATATCCAAAAAAATGTTGGTGATATCAAATATTAAGCATATATTTATAAGAAACCTGCATTGAACTGCATCTAGTGTGTGGAAAGGGATAATACACAATTACACAATTAAATATTCTTCAGTTTTGGTATTTAATAAATGAATTTCCTTATTCATTAAACACAATTGCTGTGTTTAAGCCTAGACTTAAATGCTGACACAGTTTCAGCGTTTAAGTCTTGGCTGAAAACCTATCTGTTTAGTCAAGCCTTTTGTTAATGGTGTCTATGAGGTAAAGGTGTAGATCTGGAGGGTCCTCAGACAGAGTGTTTAGGTAAACTGGGATGTACTGTATGGATGCTGTCAGTCCCCACTCGCTTGCTCACTCGAGTTTGTTGACGGTGTAGTGGCTGCTGCTTTATGTCCCGGGGCTCCCTCATGCCTGTGTTACCTTCTGGCTCTCCCCTTTTAGTTTTAGTTAGTTTTGCCAGAATCCCTGCTTGTACTCAGCACAAAATGTATATTGTTCCTATTTATTCAGGTGACACTGGGCATACCTAACAACCTGTTTTCTCTCTCTTCCCCCCCCCCCCCCCCCATCTGTCCCTCTGAGTTACATGTCAATCCTGAGATTGAGATGCTGACCTCTTCTGCTCCTCGGACCTGCCTGATCCATCCTGATGCCCTGTGTCTGGTTGGAGTCTCATCACATCGCTCCTATGGAGGACGGCCCCATATGAACAGTCGAAAGTCACACTTGGAAGACACTCTGGACACTTACAGTAATGCTTTTATGGCTGAAGACTACAGTTGACTTGCTAACTTTAGGACTGCAGTTGTCATGAACAGTTTAGCACTCAAGTTTCCATCAATGAAGAGTTTATAACATCAACGAAACTGACTTCATGTTAAAACTGTTAATGTTATAGTCATGTTGTCTGTTGTTGCCCAAATGAGGATGGGTTCCCTTTTGAGTCTGGTTCCTCTCGAGGTTTCTTCCTCATGTCGTCTGAGGGAGTTTTTCCTTGCCACCATCGCCACAGGCCTGCTTATTGAGGATAGATTAGGGATAAAATGAGCTCATGTTTTAATTAATTCAAATTCTGTAAAACTGCTTTGCGACAATGTTTATTGTTAAAAGCGTTATACAAATAAACTTGACTTATTTCATTTCATTTTCTTTGATGATTTCTTTTTGTTTTCTTTCTTTTTTTTATTCTATGTAGCAAAAATTCCCATAATGCCATGTCTTACCAGTTTTACTATCGATTAGACATCTAGAGTTTATACTGTCGGAAATGAGACTGAAGAATCAAAAATCGACATAATTTATTTATTTTTAAGTGACATATTTTAAGTCATACCACTGCATCAGCATCTTCATCTGCTTTTTGGATATTTTCCATAATGAGCAAAGAATCTCAAGAATTCAATTCAGTAGAGTACATAATTCATGAGTTTTACCGTGAACGCACATTGAAAGCAAACATGAGGAAACATATCACCATTTGTGAGGCTCTGTGGGAAGACACATGGTAGATCATCTCTGTCCAAATGGAGTGATTAGACCTCCTGTCATGTCTGTCATAATATCGGCTCATTAAGGCAATTAATCACAGTAATTAGTGCACGATCATTAACGCAGGTCTAATGACACATGCAAGAATAACAGCGACTTGAATTGCAGCAGCTGCTGTCATAATCAAAATAAATTCTTCAAGGGCTCATTGTGTTTCTCACGATAGATACAAGAGAAAAGGCATATTAAACTTTCAACATGGTGTGTGCTGTGGTGATAAATACACAGAGAGGTATGGGTGATTTGACGTATCCAGAATCATGATCATTTAATTCTCACAAAGATGTGCTTTAAAATGTCTTGCTTTGTATGCACATCTATGTATATATGTCTATTTTTTTCTAAAACAGTAGATGCCATGTCTACTGTATGTACTTTGCAGAGCAATCAATAAAAACAACCAAACAGAGAAAAGAAGCAATGTAGCATTGTCAGTGTTTCAATCTTCAAGGTGGCACATGCAGGCAGGTGTGTAATCTCCCACTGCGCTTTATTTAAGAGCTGAAATTGGATGTTCAGATTCCCAGAGCAAAGGAACCATTAGGCTTCATGCTGCATCACTCCTGTAAATCACTGAGCTGTCAATAAGTGTAGCGCTTACATATTAAAAAAAAAAACCGAAAGAAAACTGCTCACATTCTCATATGAGAGCCTGCCGGTGATAAAATCTATCCCTCGGTGATTGTTTCTGCATTAGTCATTCCTGCCCCTCCAGCTCTAGCACTCCACACACACAATCATCTACTCAGCGCTTTTTAAGGAGGCTATTTATCCCAGACTGCATACTGAATTCACGGTTCAAGAAAAGCACTTGTAGGTTTGAAAATGTTTATGTATTAAAGATTATATTAATTATTTTATATAAGCGTCATTACATGGGCGGCACGGTGGTGTAGTGGTTAGCGCTGTCGCCTCACAGCAAGAAGGTCCAGGTTCGAGCCCCGTGGCCGGCGAGGGCCTTTCTGTGCGGAGTTTGCATGTTCTCCCCATGTCCGCGTGGGTTTCCTCCGGGTGCTCCGGTTTCCCCCACAGTCCAAAGACATGCAGGTTAGGTTAACTGGTGACTCTAAATTGACCGTAGGTGTGAATGAGAGTGTGAATGGTTGTCTGTGTCTATGTGTCAGCCCTGTGATGACCTGGCGACTTGTCCAGGGTGTACCCCGCCTTTCGCCCGTAGTCAGCTGGGATAGGCTCCAGCTTGCCTGCGACCCTGTAGAACAGGATAAAGCGGCTACAGATAATGAGATGAGATGAGATGAGATGAGATGAGATGAGCGTCGTTACATCAGAGAGGGTTTGTTAAAGGTTGTAGAGAGCAAAAGCAAAGCTTGTATACAGTACCAGTCAAAAGTTTGGACACTCCTTCTAATTCAATGTTTTTTCTTTATTTTTATTAATTAAAAGTCACTTCATGTCTGAAAGTAATGATGGATGCCATTTCTCTTTACTTAGTTGAGCGGTTCTTGCAGAGATGGACAAAGTACCCAACTTCATTACTTAAGTCAAAGTACAGATCCCACTGGTCAAATGTTACTCCGATACAAATGAAAGTTGTCCAGTCAATTTTTTACTTAAGTTAAAGTACTGAAGTACTTGCTTTTAAAAATACTTAAGTATTAAAAGTACATTTTCTGTCAACGCATTGTTGTATTATTACCACAATGCTTACAAAACCTAATGCCATGACCAAAAACAGAAATGTGAATTCACAAAATGAACGCATGCTGTGCCATCATGGTGGTTTAATGTTAAGCTAGCTAGTCAGTGAAGCTCCACCTGATGCTAGCAAACGCTTTTCAAACTCAAAATCATATTGGGTAGCTAACGCTACTAGAAAAGAAAGATTTCTACATTCTGTTTATTTGGCAGGATTATGCTAAAACATATTTCTGAAAGGACTTCAGATAAGTTAACGTTATTCATGTTACCATAACTCCATTTTTACATGCTAACTAGCAGTGTCCAAGTTAAGTAGCTGTGTTAACGTTAGCCGTGGACAAGGCGATGGCAACTTGGCGGCCAAATCCATAGAAAATCATTTGACTAACCAGACTGCAATGTTATCACTAGCTCTAAAACCACAGACAACTTCGTTGCAAGCTTTCTCTTGGAATAAAATGTTTATATACCTCAATATGCTCCTGCAGGTTGGACGGCGAGTTTTTGTAGGCTGTGATGTGGTTCATTTTTGGCAAACAAAGCAAATATTTAAAATGAAACGAATCATTAATCCTTTCAGAAAACTGAAGCATGGCTTCCAGGTAAAGCCATGGGTGCATGCATTCCCCAGAACTGCTTCCTTCCATTCTGCCATCAACTGATCGTGTTAAATAATGCTGCTGAGAAATCATTGAACTTGATTTTATACAGTCTATGGACATGACGTGACCCTAGTGATTACTCACAGGCTGTCTCAGTGTCACCTGTGAAAAAACCAATCACGTTTTAGAAAAGAAAAGAAAAAACATCCACTTTCAAAGCCACTTCATAGTAACGAGTAACAAAGACCTTGATAGAAATGTAGTGGAGTGAAAAGTACAATATTTGCCTTTCAAATGTAGTGAAGTTAAAGTCATAAGTTTCCAAAAAAATAATATTCAAGTAAAGTACAGATACTCAAAAAGTGTACTTAAATACAGTACTCAAGTAAATGTACTTTGTTACTGTCCACCTCTGGGTTCTTGATATAATATCAGTTACTACAGTTGTGGAATAGGGCCATTTACTGTATTGTTATTATTTTCTATTTACTGTTTGATCTCAAATGCATTAAGAAGGCAATAAATTGCACTAATTAACTTTTGACGAGGCACCCCTGTTAATTGAAAAGCATTCTAGGTGACTAACTCATGAAGCTGGTGAAGACACCGCATCCACCGGATTAAAGAGGAGAGGGACCATCCGCCTTGTTATCAGCATTCAGTTCAAAAGCCTGTATCTCTGATGGTATGGGGGTACATTAGTGCCTATGGCATGGGCAGCTTACACATTTAGAAAGGCACTATCACTGCTGAAAGGTATATATGGGTTTTAGAGCAACATATGCTCCCATCCAGATGACGTCTTTTTCCAGGAAGGCCTTGCATATTTCAGCAAGACAATGCTAAACCGCATACTGCATCTATTACAACAGCATGGCTTTGTAGTAGGGCGGGACGGTGGTATAGTGGTTAGCAATGTCACCTCACAGCAAGAAGGTCCTGGGTTCGAGCGCAGCAGCTGATGGGGGCATGTTCCCCCTGTGTCTGTATGGGTTTCCTCCTGGTGCTCCAGTTTCCCCCACAGTCCAAAGACATGCAGGTTAGGCTAATTGGTGGCTCTAAATTGACTGTAGGTGTGAATGTGAGTGTGAATGTTTGTTTGCGTCTATGTGTCAGCCCTGCGATGACCTGGCGACTTGTCCACGGTGTACCCCGCCTCTTGCCCATAGCTAGCTGGCATAGGCTCCAGCTTGCCTGCGACCCTGTACAGGATAAGCGGCTACGGATAATGGATGGATGGCTTTATAGTAGAAAAGTACGGGTGCCGAACTGGCCTGCCTGCAGTCCAGACCTTTCACCAGTTGAAAACATTTGGCGCATCATGAAACAAAAAATACAACAAAGAAGACCCAGGACTGTTGAGCAGCTAAGCAAGATAGTTCTTTTCACTTAAATGGGACTAAAGTGTGGAAAACACTTCCAAGTAGTTTGAGGAAGAAAGCATCATTCCCTAAATTCAAGAAAAGTCTCAGATGTCATTTGTGTCATTAGTTTGGATATATGTGCATTCATAGCCTATACTTTTTTTTGTTCATATATATTCACATACTTATGTACTTTTTTTAGTGTTTGTATATGTTATTTAGTTATATTACAAACCTCCATGTATTTAAACCAGTCTTAGCTGAATTGGACTGCCTGTTTAAATATTGTAGATGGATGGATGGATGGATGGATGGATGGATGGATGGATGGATGGATGGATGGATGGATGGATAGATAGATAGATAGATAGATAGATAGATAGATAGATAGATAGATAGATAGATAGATAGATAGAAATAATCCTATATCAGGCAAGAATGGGGCAACATTCCTCTGCCAAAACTCCAGCAATTGGTCTCCTCAGTTCCCAGACATTTACGGACTGTTGTTAAAAGAAGATGGGATGCTACACAGTGGTACACATGACCCTGTCCCAACTTTTTTGAGACATGTTGCTGCCATCAAATTCAAAATTACCTATTTTTTCTTCAAATGGTTCATTTTCTCAGTTTCAACATTTGATATGTTGATTTCTATTGTGAAAAATATATGGGTTTATGAGATTTGCAAATCATTGCATTCTGTTTTTATTTACATTTTACACAGCATCCCAACTTCTGTGGAATTGGGGGGTTTACTACATAACTTACAAATCCTTCACAAACGCGCCATATATGGAATTATTGTGTATAAAATTTCAGACATCGCACTAGAGACGTTTTTCAGATTCAAATGTTAATGCTTAGATTGAAGTTATTAGTAATTTGGCATAATTCATGCAGCCCTTGGTTAGAAGGTATTGTGAAAGCTGGGTCAGATCTGCCAAAGCTGAGTGACCTGATGGATGAAACCCCACGGCGACCAGCTGGACCTCACCATCGAGCCATGCGTGCTTCATTCTCTGGAATTTACATAACAATAGCACACTTCATTTATTACACTTCAGCAAGCCTGTGTGTGTGTGTGTGTGTGTGTGTGTGTGTGTGTGTGTGTGTGTGTGTGTGTGTGTGTGTGTGTGTGAGAGAGAGAGAGAGAGAGAGAGAGAGAGAGAGAGATCCCTGACAACATCCTTCTGATTTCATCTCTACAGCTTCATTATTTCAATATAAATTCAATAAATTATTGTGTTGCATTGGTGACAACTTGATTTCTAGGTTTGTTTGTTTGTTTGTTTGTTTGTTTGGTTGGTTGGTTGGTTGGTTGGTTGGTTTAAAACTTTGTAAGTTTAATACTTTGTAAGTACAAGTGAACTACTTCCTGTCTATGATGTTATATACACAGAAGGGAGAAACACATTCTATCTAACAGCATTGTATCTAATTATCTAATTATGTCAATAGCAATTAGATATTCTCAGTAATTAAGGGAAATTTGTTTTGTTTTCCCATTAAGTTAATTACAGCTTTTCCTAACTGCTTACACACAATTCTCAGAAATATACTCCAGTGTCCCAAAATGATCGCTGCCTCCATGCTATCAGAGTAAAATATCCCACACAGACATTATATGTCTAACTGTCTCCAAACACTAATAACACAATGTGTGTCCAAAACAAACAAAGCCAATGAGAAAGAGGACTGTGCCTATACTGGGAGCAATGGGTAGTGGGTGTGATACGGGAATATGCCCTCACCTCGAGGCAACTTAGCTTAACCATTCCCCCTTCCAGAATGTTTCTGAACCTGGACATACACCCATGAGTACATAGTGAGAATAAAAGAGTAACCCAAGCTTAAATCAAACCAGGGACCCTGGACCTGTGAGGCAGCGATGCTACCCAAAGTACCACAGTGCCACCCTGTTAATAAACAGTAAACCAATAAACTTTTAAACATTTTTACTGGATAAGAAACAAGGAAACACTCTCCTACCATGACTAATTCAAAAGGCAAAATCCCTCCTGTGCCAGGACCTGGTCTTCCAGGCCCTTAAAGGGGAACTGAAGGCAATTTTTTTATTATCAAATTCTATTTATCTCATTTTATTAAATGTAAGAATGCATTTTTGATTGCTATTTTGTCACTGCTATACAGTAGCAAGTTATGAGCGTTTGAATTATGCTGTGTAATATATCAGTCCATACGTCAAAGCAATGGCCGTAAACGAGATTCGCTGAGACCTGTGCGAGACATCGTAGGACGGAAGTAAAACGTACAGCGGAAATCAAACGTTGTCAAAAGATGCCCACGCCCTCTTTTGAATGCTGATGTAATCAAGCCGGAAGTTTTGTTTGTTTTGATAGCAATCAGGAAAGTTTGAAAAAAGTAGGCAGTAATAGTCATTTAAACTCGTTTTTGTGCAATATTTCGTTTGGAAAACTGTTTTCAAAATGGCGGCACTGACACTTGGCTGACACTTCACGTTTCGAAGTTTCGCACAAGTCTCGTGAAACTTGCGCGGATAAGCGACGTCTGCCATGAACCAAACGAACTAAATTCAACACGGCTAAAAACCGAATAGGCCGATAAGTCTCATCTCATCTCATTATCTCTAGCTGCTTTATACTTCTACAGGGTCGCAGGCAAGCTGGAGCCTATCCCAGCTGACTACGGGCGAAAGGCGGGGTACACCCTGAACAAGTCGCCAGGTCATCACAGGGCTGACACATAGACACAGACTAGGCCGATAAGTATAATATTTAATTGCAATTAGTTGCCAATATGAGTCACGATATAGGGTTACTAAAACTGAAAACGTAATTGAATAACACGTTAATTAAGAAATAAAGCAAATTTTAAAATGACTTCAGTTCCCTTTTAAGGCGTAGTGGGCGGAGCTGATCTCTGGTATTACATAGCTAGGGTTACAGTAGGGGGCTAGTCCTCTGTTAACCATGAGAGTTTGATTCCCTACTCGCACCTATATTGCAGCATGCCTCGCCAGATGGCAGTAGGTACCATTTTCATGATTGTCTTTGGCATGACCTGACCTGACCGTGATTGAGAGGCGGACACACTAACCACCAGGTCTAATTCAAACTTAAGAAGTGTAAACTGAATCTAGTCCTCTTTCAGTCTTTAGAGTAGACTAGCATGCTCCTCAGATTTATGGTAATTTACCTTACAGTCGAAAACAGTTTGAATTGAGGAATTGATTTCATTGGAAAAGGGAGATGACTTGGATTTGACTCGACTGTTAGTTCTGCTCTCCTGCCAAAGCTTACATTGTCTTCACTGCTGTTAGACAGATTGAATCTAAATGTTAAGCTAATAGAGCTACGTATCTCTAATTAAAGACAGAAGGGAATGAAGATGATGTACAGCAGCCTACTGCATACAACTTTATAGTATGTGAGGAAAGTAAACACTGCTTTAGTCCTCTATGAAGATTCAGGTCCAACTAACACGTTGACTTATGGACTTATGACTTATGGTCCTTCTCAGAAAGTAATTAGTGCAGCAGATAAGATAATATTTCAGAGGAATCTTTCAAATTGTGATACAAGCACCAAATTCGGCACATATACTCCTTAGACATTATTCTTTTGAAAAAGTATGCAGGCCACTTGAAATTCAAGATGGCTGCCCATTTTAAAGATGGCTGCCATGTCCAGTACAGAAATATATCATTTTGCCATAACTATGCATAGACTTGTCCGATATGGATGATTCTGGCATCAAATTATACATTTTTGACCATGTAGAATCCAAATCTAGGAGAATAAAATCACTCAGAAGCTTACTTTTGCCTTATTCTTGGCCTTTTGTAAAATAGTCCACTAACATAGCTAGCATGCATGTTTGTATAGACTGTAGCAATAATTATAGTTTGGGGAGTAGGGTGTAGCAGTAGAGGTAGAGGATGTCCTCATCATAGCAATCAGTGTTCTGCCTCTCCTTCAAGGGATTGGTCTGCAACAGTTGTGGGTGGCCTTTGGCCAAGGACGGAACCTGAGATGGATTCCTGTACATGACCTGCACCTCTCTTTAGGACTGGAGAAGAGCAAAGGAATACTCTTCTTCCATGCCTTCACTGGTTGTGATGTTGTATCAGGCTTCCGCAGCAAAGGGAAGAAGTCTGCATGGCAAACCTGGGATGTGTATGCTGAAGTTTCTGATGTCTTTGCCAAGCTCAGCCAGTACCCACCAACAGTAGATGATGATGATCTGGAGGTCCTGGAGAAGTTTGTGGTGACAATGTATGACAGGTCCAGTACAGTTGCACGTGTTGATGATGCCAGGCTAGATATGTTTGCTTGAAAGCAGAGGCCATATGAAGCCATCCCTCCAACTCAAGCAGCACTACTTCAGCATGCAAAGCGCGCTGCCTATCAAGCAGGCTGTATATGGAGTCAGTCAACACTGCGCCAACCAGAAACACAAAGTCCTGCTGACTGGGGATGGACAAAGAGTGGAGACACATGGAAGGTCTTCTGGACAACGCTTCCACCTATTGCCGAGAGTTGCCAACAGCTGACCAAATGTGGATGCAAATCTGAATGCCGTGGAAGGTGCAAATGCTACTGATTCAGTCTCACCTGCACCGGACTATGTAGCTGCAAATGTGAGGACAAGTGAAACCATGCAGCTCACTGCTGGGGTGAACAGTGCATTTGTGAGCTCTGTATTTGACTCATTGCACTCTGCAGTGACAAACATTGACCATAACTAAACATTCCAGTTGTGCATTTAAAAATAACAAATAAATAAAATAGTTTGTAGGATATGTTCTGGTCTATGTATATTTTTCATCATATTTTTGCTAGAAATGGCAGAAAGGAGCTCCCTAGAAGGTTAAGAGTGGGATTTTTAGATTTCTCATAGTCAAAAACCTACTTTTAGACACCAAGATCATTCAAATCGGTCAAAGTGGCCAGATTATATCCCATTTTCAAGTCTGCAGCGGCGGCCATCTTGAAAATAAGCAGCCATCTTGAATTTCAGGTGGCCCGCGTACTTTTTCAAAAGAATAATGTCTAAGGAGTATTTGTGCCAAGTTTGGTGCTTGTATCACCATTTGAAAGGTTGTTTCAGTTATCTGCTACACTAAATCAACAACAGGAACACATTCGTTCTTTGTTTTTGTTTTTCTGTATCAGTTATTATGGTCCTTATTTCATACAAGTTGTCTTCTTCCTGCTTTATGTCCTCCCCCAACTTTATGTCCTGTGTGTTCTTTGCTGCTCTGTTTCTTTCTTACTGAACACATCTGTGACCTTTAAAGTGGACACATGAGGAAAATATCTTGAAGCATTTGTAGGTCATTAGCAATTTTTAATTTTACCTAGTGAGTCACATTGAAAGCTGGCCGAGAGCTGAGAGCTACATGTATTTCTTTTTCAACAAGAATTGCAAATGAGTCAAAGCCGAAGTCGATGTATGACCAGTTCTGCTAAAATGGCTTCCTGTTTTGGAGGTTTAGTGTACAGTATAGCAGACATTCGGGTGTGCATTTGAACACATAATACAATTCGAGTAACCATGGTGGCTGGGGATGCTTTTCAAAAATATTAGCATTTTTGCTTATAATTACGTTTCAAATGCCCAGATGACAAGCTGCAACTAGTTTTGAACTACTTGCATCTACCTGCGATAACAAAATCGCAGGTAGACGCAAGACTGGTCTTGCATCGACACACGACAATGCAGGTAATGGCAGAGTGTTGCAGAGGGTCTTTAGTAGAGGCAGGTTGACGCAAGTGGATCATGATCTGTTCGCATTTCAGCTGCGATTCGCTTCCAGTCGGTGCAAATAGCAGGTTGATGCGTGTAGAGGCAGGTGGTCATGCAACTCTTGAGCAACCAATCGCAGGTTGAAGCAGGTAGTGGCAGCTAGACGCAGGCTGATGCAGGGGAAGGCAAGTCTTTAGAGATGGCTGCGATGCATCACAGGTAGACGCAGACTGCACCTGCAAATAGTTTACAACAACCTGTGAGCAGTCTTATGGCCTTATATTTTTTAAAGGCTTCTTGTGCGCTGTGTCACTTATTCACTCTGCAACACCCTGCGATCAGCACAGATTCAGCTTAAAAACTCCCCGTCTTGCAACACATTCTGACCACAACAAAGGATTTGACATAAAACGCCTGCATCCACTTGCGATCCGTTGCTACCCAACCGATCGCAGGTTGCAGCATGCATCTTTCTGCCATCTGACCTGGGCATTAAATATTCATCTAAGTGGAACTTTGATCAAAGGCCACACACAATATGCATTTGAAAAGACAGCATGTGAATAATACTGGTGCGAACAACCAGTGGTTTGCAGTTTTCTCAACTGCTAAGAGACATATTCTGAAACACTGTACCATTTTCTTTCAAAAGAATTTTTATTTGTGATTGCTAGATGTCAGAGAGTGACAGTAATTCTAAGGATGCAGAGTCTGATGGGGGAAAACATTCTTCTTCTCCTTCTTTGCTGTGTTGTAATGGCAGGAACAAAGACAAAAGACTCTACTGGGCATTCCCATGGAAGAAAAAGAGTAGATTGGAACCACCACTCTGAACACTGTCATGTGGATTCACAGCACTATATAAGTGTCACCCAAAATGAGCACAGACACAGTCATGAGATCACTCGCAATGATGATACTAGACTCTGTGCTACAGACAAAAGTAACAGGCAGGCAGACAGTGATCAGATGCTCCATTCAGTCCACAGTGAGCAGAACCACAATCATAACCACAACCAGGCACCAGCAGACAAATTTGAGCAACAAAAAAAACTTTAAAACAAACATCAAACAATACATACACTACCGTTCAAAAGTTTGGGGTCACCCAGACAATTTTGTGTTTTCCATGAAAAGTCACACTTTTATTTACCGCCATAAGTTGTAAAACGAATAGAAAATATAGTCAAGACATTTTTCTGGCCATTTTGAGCATTTAATCGACCCCACAAATGTGATGCTCCAGAAACTCAATCTGCTCAAAGGAAGGTCAGTTTTATAGCTTCTCTAAAGAGCTCAACTGTTTTCAGCTGTGCTAACATGATTGTACAAGGGTTTTCTAATCATCCATTAGCCTTCTGAGGCAATGAGCAAACACATTGTACCATTAGAACACTGGAGTGAGAGTTGCTGGAAATGGGCCTCTATACACCTATGGAGATATTGCACCAAAAACCAGACATTTGCAGCTAGAATAGTCATTTACCACATTAGCAATGGATAGAGTGTATTTCTGATTAGTTTAAAGTGATCTTCATTGAAAAGAACAGTGCTTTTCTTTCAAAAATAAGGACATTTCAAAGTGACCCCAAACTTTTGAACGGTAGTGTATGCAGGGGAAAAAATATAAAAGAAAGCTTGCGTGAGAAGCGGTGAAAAACATACGTACACTCAACTAGAATTAGAAGGAAATGCAACAGCACTTTTAAGTACTATGCTTGACGGAGTCAAGTACAGCTGTCTCACATATTAACATGGATTCTGATGTTTTATTCCTTGACACATAGTAATGGTAGGCCACCATCAACAGACAGAAAATTAGAGTGTAAAGCAGGAGTTCTGCACAGCAGCAGCACTGAATACACCACAGCCTTGGCAAAATTAAAATCAGATCCAATATCTAAAACAGCTGGAAAAGTGCCTAATCTATCACAGGACTATCACAGTGGCACACATCCTCCTTGGCCTTTGGCTATGTTCACACTATGGCTCGCGATGCTTTGCAATGGGTTATTGATGAAAATGAGGCATTTTTGTAGCGATGCTTCCCCAAGCTTCTGAAAGTATTCCCAAACCCATCTGAGACTACTCGCCACATAGTTTGCCGATGAATACATCGCCACCAAATTTCAATGCGTGCAAGGCTGTCAACATTAAATTTTAGTGCTTAATTTTTCTCCATGTTTGCTGCCCTGCCTGTCGATGTTTTTCTGATGCCATCCGTCATGTTGTCTTGCCAGTTTGTCTGGTATTACTGTTGTTTTTTGTGTATGTTTTTTTTATTATGTGTTTGGTGTCTATGTCCTGCTTGTTTATGGCTTGTTAGTTTTTTATTGTGTCTTGTATTATAAATGTTGTTGATGTTTGTTGTTGTTGCTTAATGTTGTTTTTGGTTTTGTTTGTAGTAATTGTTTGGTGTTGACTTTATGTTAGCTTGTGTGTAAATGTATTTTAGTTTAGTTTTTTACTTTTTAATTTTTATTCAGATTTAGTTTTTTTATTTGGAAATGTTTTATTTGATTATACACTACCGTTCAAAAGTTTGGGGTCACTTTGAAATGTCCTTATTTTTGAAAGAAAAGCACTGTTCTTTTCAATGAAGATCACTTTAAACTAATCAGAAATCCACTCTATACATTGCTAATGTGGTAAATGACTATTCTAGCTGCAAATGTCTGGTTTTTGGTGCAATATCTCCATAGGTGTATAGAGGCCCATTTCCAGCAACTCTCACTCCAGTGTTCTAATGGTACAATGTGTTTGCTCATTGCCTCAGAAGGCTAATGGATGATTAGAAAACCCTTGTACAATTATGTTAGCACAGCTGAAAACAGTTGAGCTCTTTAGAGAAGCTATAAAACTGACCTTCCTTTGAGCAGATTGAGTTTCTGGAGCATCACATTTGTGGGGTCGATTAAATGCTCAAAATGGTCAGAAAAATGTCTTGACTATATTTTCTATTCATTTTACAACTTATGGTGGTAAATAAAAGTGTGACTTTTCATGGAAAACACAAAATTGTCTGGGTGACCCCAAACTTTTGAACGGTAGTGTATGCAGGGGAAAAAAAGGTAAAAGAAAGCTTGCGTGAGAAGTGGTGAAAAACATACGTACACTCAACTAGAATTAGAAGGAAATGCAACAGCACTTTTAAGTACTGAGCTTGACGGAGTCAAGTACAGCTGTCTCACATATCAACACGGATTCTGATGTTTTATTCCTGGACACATAGTAATGGTAGGCCACCATCAAACAGACAGAAAATTAGAGTGTAAAGCAGGAGTTCTGCACAGCAGCAGCACTGAATACACCACAGCCTTGGCAAAATTAAAATCAGATCCAATATCTAAAACAGCTGGAAAAGTGCCTAATCTATCACAGGACTATCACAGTGGCACACATCCTCCTTGGCCTTTGGCTATGTTCACACTATGGCTCGCGATGCTTTGCAATGGGTTATTGATGAAAATGAGGCATTTTTCACTGCAAAAACTAAAAATCTTAGGAAGTTTATTTGTCTATTTTCAAGTCAAAACATCTAGCCACCCTTATTATAAGACATAATTGCCCAACAAGCAAAACCTCATTTAGCTAGAAAGGCTAGTTTTTAGACAGTCCATCTTGAAAATCTTGTATAGACAAAATGTCTTGAAAAAGTCTTATTTGGAGCACCTTTGAAAATAAAACAAGGTTTTTTTAAAAAACAAGTAAGTACATTTTGGACATTTGTCAAATGCAGTTCATCTTGTTTCAAGAAAAAAAAACAAAGTATGCTTGTTTTGGGAATAAATGAACTTTACTGAAATCTTTGAATCTTTCATTACAATTCATACATTTCAAAACATATACTCTAGACCAGACAAGTGCCTTCAAAAAGGCTATGAGTGAGTGGAGGGCATTTTAGTGAGGTCTTTTTGGAATGCTGTGAGTTAAGTTCAGTGGGTTTTTTTTGTTTGTTTGTTTGTTTGGTTGGTTGGTTGGTTGGGTTTTTTTTGTGCCTGATCTTGTAAACCCCTCGTACACATGAATAGTCAGTGCCCCCAAAATGCACTGTTGCTTTGGCATTGTGTAAGCACTGTAAGTCAAAATGCATTGACTTTTTTTTTGTGCCTGATCTTGTAAACCCCTCGTACACTGCACTGCTGCTTTGGCGTTGTGTAAGCACTGTAAGTCAAAATGCGTAGACTTTTTTTTTTTTTTTTTTTTTTTTTTGGTGCCTGAGGTCCTGGGGAAGTGGAATCTTAAGAGATGTTTTAATGTTTGAATGTTGAAATGGGGAAAAAAATAAACTTGTTGCAATGCTACACGTGTCGTCAACTTGATTCAAGATAGTCTCTGGTCTCATATCTAGAGTATTTTACTAATTACAGGTCACAAAAGGAGAATCTTTTAAGCTAGCAATGTTTAGTTGTAGAATTTAACAATCCTAATATTAGTATATTTATCTTAAATTCAGTTTTTACTGCTAAGGCTTTGTCATGAATTTAAGTGAAATACCCTTAAAATGAAATAAATAAAAATGACTTGAATGGCTAAATGTAAGAAGTACGATCTTTTTATAAGAACTATTTTGATTATTTTGAGTTAATCAGATCTTGCATAATAAGTTCCCCAATCTTATTTTGGAATTATTTCATCTAAAAACAGGTTAGATTTTTCATCTTACTTTAAGAAATCTTACCAAGTCAAATTTGACTAGTTCCATTGGCAGATTTTTTTCACCTGATTCAAGCAAATATGCTTTGTTTTAATCTTTTATTTCTTATTTTTGAAAGGCCATTTTTTGCAGTGTTGTGGCGATGCTTCCCCAAGCTTCTGAAAGTATTCCCAAACCCATCTGAGACTACTCACCACATAGTTTGCCGATGAATACATCGCCACCAAATTTCAATGCGTACAAGGCTGTCAACATTAAATTTTAGTGCTTAATTTTTCTCCATGTTTGCTGCCCTGCCTGTTGATGTTTTTTCTGATGCCATCCGTCATGTTGTCTTGTCAGTTTGTCTGGTATTACTGTTGTTTTTTGTGTATGATTTTTTATTATGTGTTTGGTGTCTATGTCCTGCTTGTTTATGGCTATTGTGTCTTGTATTATAAATGTTGTTGATGTTTGTTGTTGTTGCTTAATGCTGTTTTTGGTTTTGTTTGTAGTAATTGTTTGGTGTTGACTTCATGTTAGCTTGTGTGTGAATGTATTTTAGTTTAGTTTTTTACTTTGTAATTTTTATTCAGATTTAGTTTTTTTTATTTGGAAATGTTTTATTTGATTATACACTACTGTTCAAAAGTTTGGGGTCACTTTGAAATGTCCTTATTTTTGAAAGAAAAGCACTGTTCTTTTCAATGAAGATCACTTTAAACTAATCAGAAATCCACTCTATACATTGCTAATGTGGTAAATGACTATTCTAGCTGCAAATGTCTGGTTTTTGGTGCAATATCTCCATAGGTGTATAGAGGCCCATTTCCAGCAACTCTCACTCCAGTGTTCTAATGGTACAATGTGTTTGCTCATTGCCTCAGAAGGCTAATGGATGATTAGAAAACCCTTGTACAATCATGTTAGCACAGCTGAAAACAGTTGAGCTCTTTAGAGAAGCTATAAAACTGACCTTCCTTTGAGCAGATTGAGTTTCTGGAGCATCACATTTGTGGGGTCGATTAAATGCTCAGAATGGCCAGAAAAATGTCTTGACTATATTTTCTATTCATTTTACAACTTATGGTGGGAAATAAAAGTGTGACTTTTCATGGAAAACACAACATTGTCTGGGTGACCCCAAACTTTTGAACGGTAGTGTATTTTAATTTTTGTTCTTTTAGGGTGACTATTTTAACATCAGTCCAGGGACAGCAGATGCAAAATAGCCTTCTGGCTAATTCTGGCATATTTACATTTGTTTAAATGTTTTATTAATGTGCATTGTCCCTGATAACTAAACCTTTAAATAAATAAATAAAATAAGACTGTGCTTACATTGTGCACAATGTTCAAGCCATTTTATGAAAGCACCTGATGTTCGCCAACGTTAAAATCTGTTAAAATATGCCTATAATCCAATTTCAAGGGTGCATTAATTCTGTAATAGTGTCCAAAATGTTGTGAGTTCAAATCCCAAGACTGTCACAGAGCTGCAGCTGAAGCCCAAAGTGAAGACTTGAACTCTTTAACTGCTTAGCTTGATGCTTGGATTGGAAATCTATCTCACTTTGCAAGCAGATTTGTGTTGAAGTGTATGCTGAATAAATACGTCAAGAATTCAACACAGTAAAGACCTAAATATTATTTATTTGTTTGTTTGTTTATTTGTTGTATTGCATGAAAGAAAGCATGTCACAAGGATCATATGATAACACCGCAGCAAAGCATAGCATGCTATGTTTCTGAATCGGTTATAAATGAGGTATATTCAGTAGGTGGCAGTACTGTAATTTGCTTGTCCTGGAATTGCAGCATAAAAGGCCACTAGCGCCATCTGCAGGATTCTGTAGCTGTGTGACAGGCGCTTTGCCTTTTGGGCCTGAAGGTGAAGCAGCTTGTCTCCACCAGTCAGACAGCTCCTCCTACGTCAGCAAGCAGCTGAAGGAAGGCAAATATTAGACTATGTTCAGACTGCAACCTGAAACGACCCATATCCGATTTGTTGTGAAATCCGATTTTTTTGTTAGGCCGTTCACATTACCAATTATATGAGACTTGTATGCGATCTCCAATATGAACGGAAAACGACCCAAAAGTGTCCCGCATGCGCAAATTGACACGTAATAAGCACATCTACGTAATACGTAAACAACAAAAAAAAAAGCGCACTCTTCATGTTTAATGATTTCTCTTTTGTTTGTTTGTTTAATTATCTGGTTAGTGTTAAAGTGTGAGGTCTCGTGTGTGTTTTTGTTTCTGAACTGAAATGAAAACGTGTAGCCTGGTAACGAGGGTTGACTCCTAAATATGTCTCTAATTTCTATATAAGTGCACTACATGTTACTAGGAAGTAATGGATTTTTAAACTCTATATAGTGCACTCGAGCTTCAGTAGGCAGTCATTTGGGATACGGCCGCTGTATTACCAAATTCTTAATTCAGGCTTAATAATTTGCACATATTTATTTCGTCATATTAATAAACTTTTTCTACATTTTTATAAATATTTATTTAGATTGTTTATAGCCAGCTGAATTCTGCAACTTCTCTCAGCGCTGGCTCAAGGTGCAGAAACACCAGTGCAGTTTGCTATGGAGATGAGGCGAGACCTGGCGATGTGGTTTTTGTGGCGGCGGCGGAACTCACACAATAATCTGATTAATGTGGGCAGCAGACTAATGAGACCGAAGGTGTCAAATTACTGGAAATTTCCAGAACAATCTTATAATCTTGTAATACAGGATGGTTTAAGTTATAAATCAGTTATAGAAACTGTTTTATTTAATCAGGCTAACAGATCAACATCCAGGTCCCTACCAAATCCACCATTAGCTTGATCAATTCTATAAAAGTCTATTTAAATTCTGAAAACTGTACAAATGTTGTTGTTTTCCACCAAAGAGGCGGGATTAGCCAACGCAGAATAGTGACGTTTGTCTCTTGTTAATGACGTGTAGGTCGCATGAATGCGACCTGTCCGGTCAGACTGCAGTCGCATGTGAAAATATCGGCTATGCATCGGATTTAGGACCACATATCCAAGCGGCCTGGGTCGCATGTGAAAAAATCGGATCTGTGTCGTTCAGATTGTCAAGAACAAATCGGATACAGGTCGCATATGGGCAAAAAAATCGGATATGGGTCGTTTCAGGGTGCAGTCTGAACATAGTCTTAGACGAAAGTGTGTGTGTGTGTGTGTGTGTGTGTGTGTGTGTGTGTGTGTGTGTGTGTGTGTGTTACTTTCCAAAAACAAATCACCTAGACGACAAAGACGACAAGTGTGAAAACATTCATTCTTACTTCGTGCCTAAAAATGTGTATGGATATGAGGCCAAAACCTATTCTCCCCATACCATGCCATACATTGTTATGCTTAGATGCAAAAATAATGGAAAATCTAACACATCAAGATACAGTGGTGCTTGAAAGTTTGTGAACCCTTTAGAATTTTCTATATTTCTGCATAAATATGACCTAAAACATCATCAGATTTTCACACAAGTCCTAAAAGTAGATCAAGAGAACCCAGTTAAACAAATGAGGCAAAAATATTATACTCGTTCATTTATTTATTGAGGAAAATGATGCAATATTACATATCCATGAGTGGCAAAAGTATGTGAACCTTTGCTTTCAGTATCTGGTGTGACCCCCTTGTGCAGCAATAACTGCAACTAAACATTTCCGATAACTGTTGATCAGTTCTGCACACCAGCTTGGAGGAATTTTAGCCCTTTCCTCCGTACAGAACAGCTTCAACTCTGGGATGTTGGTGGGTTTCCTCACATGAACTGCTCACTTCAGGTCCTTCCACAACATTTCGAGTGGATTAAGGTCAGGACTTTGACTTGGCCATTCCAAAACATTAACTTTATTCTTCTTTAACCATTCTTTGGTAGAACGACTTGTGTGATTAGGGTCGTTGTCTTGCTGCATGACCCACCTTCTCTTGAGATTCAGTTCATGGACAGATGTCCTGACATTTTCCTTTAGAATTTGCTGGTATAATTCAGAATTCATTGTTCCATCAATGATGGCAAGCCGTCCTGGCCCAGATGCAGCAAAACAGACCCAAACCATGATACTACCACCACCATGTTTCACAGATGGGATAAGGTTCTTATGCTGGAATGCAGTGTTTTCCTTTCTCCAAACATAGCACTTCTCATTTAAACCAAAAAGTTCTATTTTGGTCTCATCCGTTCACAAAACATTTTTCCAATAGCCTTCTGGCTTGTCCACATGATCTTTAGCAAACTGCAGATGAGCAGCAATGTTCTTCTTGGAGAGCAGTGGCTTTCTCCTTGCAACCCTGCCATACACACCATTGTTGTTCAGTGTTCTCCTGATGGTGGACTCATGAACATTAACATTAGCCAATGTGAGAGAGGCCTTCAGTTGCTTAGCCCATGTTTACATTAGACCGTATCAGCGGATCATCAGATTAATGTTTTTAAAACGATTAGTGTGCACACAGCAACACCAATACATGATTTAAGTGCACACAGCAACACCAATACACGGATACGCTCGGCTCCGCAGGCATCCTGCGCTCTAAATCACTCTGCCCTGAACAGCGAGTGCCCTCTGGAGGGTGCGCAGTCCGGCCCTGCGCAGCTCATAGAGCGCACGAGTGAAGCGCACTAGCAGTGTTTTCGGGACTGAGCCGCTGTGTGTGTGATCCCAGCGCACATCACTTACCACTTGCAAGTGGAAGGATGGCAAGCCTAAAGACAATCATAAGTACACAATAGGCAGTATTTGCATCAGTATTTGCAGTATTTTCATACTTTTATACTCTTTAATGAAAGGTGATACAAGGCGGAAGTCCGCGCCGTTTTTCAGCAGTTGCGTCACATGACCAACGCCAGCGAATCAGGAAGGTGGATGTCACAGTGACGTTGTCCAATGACGACGCCAGCTAGAGCTCAGCACAGCGTATCCGCGTATCTCAATGTTTACACAGCACCGGAGCTGACAAGATCTGGATTGAATACGTGGACCCTGGCGGATTCCCGTTTCCCGGCGTTTCCAGGCGGTTTAATGTAAACGGACAGTGCATCCGCGAAGAAAATGAGACAGATACGGTCTAATGTAAACTTGGCCTTAGAAGTTACCCTGGGGTCCTTTGTGACCTCACCGAATATTACACGCCTTGCTCTTGGAGTGATCTTTGTTGGTTGACCACTCCTGGGGAGGGTAACAATGGTCTTGAATTTCCTCCATTTGTACACAGTCTGTCTGACTGTGGATTGGTGGAGTCCAAACACTTTAGAGATGGTTTTGTAACCTTTTCCAGCCTGATGAGCATCAACAATGCTTTTTCTGAGGTCCTCAGAAATCTCCTTTGTTGGTGCCATGATATGCTTCCACAAACATGTGTTGTGAAGATCAGACTTTGATAGATCCCTGTTCTTTAAATAAAACAGGGTGCCCACTCACACCTGATTGTCATCCCACTGATTGAAAACACCTGACTCTAATTTCACCTTCAAATTAACTGCTAATCGTAGAGGTTCACATACTTTTGCCATCCACAGATATGTAATATTGGATCATTTTCCTCAATAAATAAATGACCAAGTTTAATATTTTTGTCTCATTTGTTTAACTGGGTTCTCTTTATCTACTTTTAGGACTTGTGTGAAAATCTGATGATGTTTTAGGTCATATTTATGCAGAAATATAGAACATTCTAAAGGGTTCACAAACTTTCAAGCACCACTGTATTTAGAGCAGATACTACAGTGCATGTGATGTTTTACCAGCCAAATAAAGCAAATAGGTCATCGCTTGGACTAAGCCCTAAAACCTCCTCCTCCAAACCACCACTGTCCCTGTATTACATCAGAGGTCACATGTCAAAGCGAGAATTATCACTCAAAACACATTCTAATGACACATTGTTAAAGGAACAACAAGCCTCTCAGTCATTCACAAGCATATGACGTATGGATCTATTTCAGCTGCTGATTCATCGCCACATCTTTCACCCCTGCTGCCACCACAGAAAAGAAGAAGCTGGGCATGAGTGAGCGGATGTAGAGAGCAACCCAGGGGATGGGGTGAGCCAGGACAATCTCTCTCCTCCTCCGGTTCACCACTCGCACAGTCTCACACGCCAGGGCTTTAGGGCTCACACCGTGAGTGGTTAGCTTGCTTAAAATGTCTAGAGAAGGAAACATAATGAAATTATATTGAATTATAGATCCTCAAATTATAGACCCTCAAACATACCATGCATTAATGTTTTTCTCACTCACTTCTTCCAGCTTATGCTGCTCACGTGTGTGGGGTCACTGCCACGTGGACCCTATTGATCCACATCACATTAATTGGAGCAGACTTTTATGCTGGATGCCCTTCCTGCCACAACCCTCTCATTTCCAGGCTTGGGAAACAATCATTCACACCTATGGACAATTTAGAGTAGCCAGTCAACCTAACTGCATGTCTTTGGACTGTGGGAGAAACCAGAGCCCCCAGAGGAAATCCATGCAGACAGGCCCCCCCAGTCACTGAGCTTGAACCCAGAACCTTCTTGCTGTGAGGCAACAGCACTAACCACTGCACCACCCCACCGCACCACCTCACATTAATGTTTTTCACAAAAGTTGTTTTCTCAAGAACAAGGCTTGTTTTTATGCTTTTAATGATGATGTTGATATTACAGTGATTGGACTCTGCATGCATACATCCTCAGAAATAAAGGTATCAGACGCCACTTTCCATTATGTTTGGAGTGGTACCATCAAGGGAATATAAACAGAACTTTAATATGTATCATTTAACTGGGAAAGTGTATGTAGTGTACCTTAAATTATAAGCTTTTAGAGTTAAAGTTACATCAGTGGTCCAACTATGTGCCTTAAATTATTACCTCTGCCAGCTTTATTGGAGGAGGTTATATTTTCACCTCTGTTTATTTGTTTGCCTTTTCCCAACGTAACTCAAAAAGCAGTCAATGGATTTTAATGAAATTTGGAGGAAAGGTGGCACATGAGCCAAGAAACTATTGATTAGATTTTGATGCAAATCTGAATATGAGGCTTGGTGGAGGTATGCGCTTTACTGAATGCACTTCTAGTTTCTATTGTAATAACATAACCCTTCTAGTTTTTAAAAGTGAACGGTACATAGATACCCTTAACCGTACCTCTATGGCACCAAGGAAAAATACAGAGTGTGGGGCTAAAGGAATGCTTAGAGTGTAATATTTCCTAACCAGATATCATCTTTTTATTCAACAATCAGCAGACTGCTGAGGAAAATGACTGAAAATAGCATTCTTTAACAACTGATATCTTACTCTTTCCTATAACCAGTCAATTGTTTAAAAGTTAGAATCTGTAAATGATTTATCTATTCATTATTAGACATCCATCCATCCGTTATCTGTAGCCACTTATCCTGTCCTACAAGGTCACAGGCAAGCTGGAGCCTATCCCAGCTAACTATGGGCAAGAGTTGGAGTACATCCTGGACAAGTTGCCAGGTTATCGCAGGGCTGACACATAGACACAGACAACCATTCACACCTACTTTCAATTTAGAGCCACCAATTAGCCTAACCTGCATGTCTTTGGACTGTGGGGGAAACCAGAGCACCCAGAGGAAACCCATGCAGACACGGGGAGAACATGCAAATTCCACACAGAAAGGCCCTCGCCGGCCGCTGGGCTCGAACCCAGGACCTTCTTGCTGTGAGGCGACAGTGCTAACCACTACACCACCGTGCCGCCCCATTATTAGACAATAAAACAAAATTACAAATGAGCTCAGTTTTGGTCCTATCACATCAAATATACCAATTCAAACATGATAACATGACACCAGGAACCTTTTTGCTAGGCTAGCTAACTACTGTAGCTCACTTAGCTAACTTTGATAGTGATAAACAAAATGTGTTTTTATGGTATAGTTTGATATACCATAAATTTTTTTCACATCTTGGCCACTGTTTCGTAACTCACTGAGATTATTTTTTTAACTTATTGTTTATTGACCATAGACAGTCAGCACAAACATTCAGAAACACGTAATTGGAGTTACTAAAAATGACAATAAGATGAGAAATCCACAGCATATACACTCCCACATACAGACAGTAGCAACACAAAGCAACACAAAACAAAAAGGGAAGGGGGGGGAAGACTTGCTCTCTTGTTTCAAAACATTATTCACAAGACAGGGCTCCATCTCTTCAAGAATTTCTCCCTCTGGAGCCTCAACTTGTGACTTCCATTCTATAAGGTTCCCATGCTCACTCCTTCCACAACTGAAATGTTGGGACAGTGGGCTTCAGCCAACGTACAGTGATTCCCTTGATGGATGCTGACAGGAGGATTTGCAGAAGGTATATATCATTGCTATGCTCAAAACCCAGAGGGGCAACTCCCAATAAAGCAACCAGTGGGTCTTGAGGGATCTCTAGTCTAAAAATATCAACCAGTGCTGAGTAAATATCATCCCAGTATTTCTTCAGTTTCTCACAAGACTAAAAGGTATGAACAAAGTTTGAGTCAGTTTCTCCACAATTCCTCCAACAATTACTGGTGGCTGGTGTTCCATACTTCCCTGTTATGTGCAGTGAAGTGTCTAACTATCATTTTCCATTTGAATTTCTCCAACCATTGGAGCAAGTCACCTTGTGTGCCTCAGAACAAATTTCTACCCAGGTTTCCAGAGTAATATAAGTAATACATAAAGCATGTTGTAAGCATGACCAGTACTGGTACACTTTAAGCTGTTTCCCATTTTGTTTTGATGTACAGAGTATCATGTGTTTCTATACTCTGGAGACTATTGTAAAGACTAGAAATAGTCTTCCTCCCAGAAATACTAAGTTGAACCCCAATGAAATACTGTTTTATTGCAGATGGTGAGTGAATTTTCTCAATTTCTTCATGCTTATTAAGGAATGTCTAATTTGTAGAAACCTGAAGAAATCAGTATTTGGAAGTCCAAACTCTTCTTTAATCTGGGAAAATGACTTTATGCCATTTGATTGAACTAGCTGGTGAATGTAAATAAGACCATATCTAGCCCAGTGTTTGAAGCCTGCATCCAATTGTAGTGGTGTAAAATTGGGAGTGGATTTAATTGTAGTTAAGGCTGATATGGAGTTTGGTAGTTTGTGTTTTTTTTCTGTACTTCTCTCCAAATTTGAGCTGTATTTTTGTCCATATATTTACCCTACAGGATCTACTCACTGAGATTATAAAAAAGGCTGCAATCCTACTGGTGTTTGTCACAAACATGAGCTAGCGTTCTAGCAGTTAACTAACGGCTCAATATTGGGGATTGAGGACACATAAGCATTTCCATTCTTCATATCATGAATACTCATGAATGATACAGCATTTTATGACATACGTATAGAAATGGAATAAATATTGAACAATTGATTATTAGTTTAACTGGCTAAAAATATCTAATCAGAGGTACTTTAAATCCCATCACTGCCTGTTGCTGAGTGAACAGGGCTGTAACTGTTCAGCTCTGTGATGGGATTGTGATCCATTCCACTTGTATGTCACAGTGGATAAATACAATACAGTCAGAGTAAAATATGTTAACAAATAGGCTCTATTTTGGCATATTTTTTCACAGGTATGTAGAAAAACCTGCATTTGGTCATGCTGCTTTGTCTTTTGCATGTTTTTGTGTAGTGGTGTGTAATTACTCACATGCCCACAGGGTGTTGGTGGGCTGAGACTGAGAGGGGGTGGTGGCCTCCTGGGCTGTAGCGTTGATGAAAGTGTGGTTGATTGTACTGACAGAGATGCCATACTCCTCAACTTCTGCTCTCAGACAGTCAAAAAAGGCCTGCAGAGCATGCTTGGAAGCAGCGTCTCAAACACACAAAAAAGAACATTAAATCAGTAAAACTGTATCTGATCGAGGTCTGAGACATGCTACAATAAGAGCAACTCAACCGTACATTAAGTGTGATTTGGGAAAAGTTTTATAAATAGAGTCACTTTTTCAGAGTATATTATTATGATTAAGTTTAAAGACAATGTTAACATCTTACAGGAGGAGCGAAATGGGATAGCAAGTCTCCCTTGGATGCTGTTGACGATTACGAAATGGCCTGTTCTTCTGGCAATCATTAACGGCAGAATACCTAGTCACATGAAAATGCCATTCGAACAGACTTATACAATTGTGACTTATTGAATAAAGTGGCATTAAGGTTCTAACACTCGTACCCTTTGCCAAAGTGATGGGCCCGAAGTAGTTAACGTCCATGATGATTTTGTCCATCTCCAGTGAAAGGTTCTGTACCGGGGCTTTGACCTTCATGCTGCCATTACATAAGAGAACATCCACGTAGCCGTAGCACTCACTGATCTCTGTAATCACATCCTCCATGCTGTCTATATCACTGAAGTCCAGCAACACCAACTTGGGTGGAAAAGTCTTTAACAGGAAAAACAGATAACAGCCACCAGAGAGATGTAAACCAGAAACCATTATAATGGGTGGAACAAGTCATAATGAGCCCCATGTTAGATGAAAATAGACTGATGGGCTCAAAGTTCACAGAAAATTTTGACCTTGCAGTGCAGTAATTCCATTTGGTGGGGTTGGTTGGAAATTAATAATGTTGGATAAATAATAAATAATTAGAAATTGTACTTGAGAGAAACAGAAAAGTTGGTACACTTAGATACATATGAGGTTACATTTTTAATCATATAAAATTTTTTATAAAGAAAACATGACACAGCATGAGAGTCACCACAGTAACACACCTTCAAAATAAAAATGAGCAAAAATGATTGCAACTCCAAACCTACAAAAAACAACAAAAATCTTTTTTATAAAAACTTTTTTCATAAGAGCATTATTTCGCAAAAATACATCATTTTCTTGCCTTAGAAGTATTTAAAAGAAATCATTAATTTAAAATAAATGAAAACAAATTGGCATCCTTGGGTGAAAAAATTATGTTACTGTGTTTTTAAATTGTTTTCAGTCCACAGGAACTCCATGTTCTTTTATCTTGGATGGTATAAAACTTATTAGTATACAGTGGTGCTTGAAAGTTTGTGAACCCTTTAGAATTTTCTATATTTCTGCATAAATATGACCTAAACATAGTTAGTTTTTTTTTTTTTCTTTTTTATCAGACATCTAATTTATTGGGTTTGTTTACCTGACATGTTTCGACGTACAACTTCCGTCTTCCTCAGAGTGTCACCGGATGTTAATTGGTGACGCATCTTTTATCAGCTGCTGTTTCTGAAGGCGTGGCCTTCCTGTCTGGTTTGACAGGTCGGTCACGCCTTCTACTGTCTGTTTGTCCCCTGCAAGATGGCACTCCAGGTGTGGGAGAGCATGTATGCTCCCTCATCCCGGTTGATGGTCCTCGGGCTTCGCTTACGGATCTCCATGGCCTCCCTGATCCAGCGCTGATGTTTGTTATCTTCTGTGCGGATGACTCTGGCATTCCCCCAGTCCATAATGTGATTTTCCCTTTTACAGTGATCTGTTATAGCTGACTTATAATTTTCCTGTTGTGCCTTTTCTTTTATTGTTCGGGTTTGTCTTGTAGCTGTCTCCTTTTCGCACTCTTTCTTATGTTCATGTTTTCTTGTGTTGAAACTCCTTCCTGTCTCCCCAATATAAGTTTTATTGCATAATTTACATGGAATCTCATATATGGTGTTGCATCTGTTGTCCGGATGTATTCTGTCTTTGGGATGCACCAGGATCTGACGGAGTGTTGTGTGTGGTTTGACAGGTGTGTTAACATTGTGTTTCCTCATTACTCTTTGAATACATTCAGTTATTCCCCTGATGTATGGTAATGTAACTACTCCCCTGTGTTCTTGTTTGTTAGTTTGTTTTTTCTCTTTCTTTTGTGTTTTGTTGTTTTTAACCTGTTCCGCCCCTTTGGATATTGCCCATTGTGGATATTGACATGCTTTCAGTGCGTGTTGTATATGTTGTTCCTCCTGTTCTTTGTCCTGTGGATCTGTAATTATTGCTGTGCGTTCATGTAATGTTCTAACTACGGATATTTTGTGCATTATGGGGTGTTCGGAAGTCCAGTTTAAATATTGGTCGGTGTGTGTGGGTTTTCTGTGTACTTTTATTTTGATATCCCCATCTTCTGTGTGTTGTATTTTTAAATCCAAAAATGCTATTGACTGCTCCGTTTCTTCTTCATGTGTGAATTTTATATTGCCGGTATTGTCTATGGTGTTAAGATGGTCGGTGAGTGACCCACGCCTTCAGAAACAGCAGCTGATAAAAGATGCGTCACCAATTAACATCCGGTGACACTCTGAGGAAGACGGAAGTTGTACGTCGAAACATGTCAGGTAAACAAACCCAATAAATTAGATGTCTGATAAAAAAGGAAAAAAAAAAACTAACTATATTTAATATAAGACATAATGAACGTAATCGAAAGATGACCTAAACATCATCAGATTTTCACACAAGTCCTAAAAGTAGATAAAGAGAACCCAGTTAAACAAATGAGACAAAAATATTATACTTGGTCATTTATTTATTGAGGAAAATGATCCAATATTACATATCTGTGGGTGGCAAAAGTATGTGAACCTCTAGGATTAGCAGTTAATTTGAAGGTGAAATTAGAGTCAGCTGTTTTCAATCAATGGGATGACAATCAGGTGTGAGTGGGCACCTTGTTTTATTTAAAGAACAGGGATCTATCAAAGTCTGATCTTCACAACACATATTTGTGGAAGTGTATCATGGCACGAACAAAGGAGATTTCTGAGGACCTCAGAAAAAGCGTTGTTGATGCTCATCAGGCTGGAAAAGGTTACAAAACCATCTCTAAAGAGTCTGGACTCCACCAATCCGCAGTCAGACAGATTGTGTATAAACGGAGGAAATTCAAGACCATTGTTACCCTCCCCAGGAGTGGTCGACCAACAAAGATCACTCCAAGAGCAAGGTGTGTAATAGCCGGCGAGATCACAAAGGACCCCAGGGTAACTTCTAAGCAACTGAAGGCCTCTCTCACATTGGCTAATGTTAATGTTCATGAGTCCACCATCAGGAGAACACTGAACAACAATGGTGTGCATGGCAGGGTTGCAAAGAGAAAGCCACTGCTCTCCAAAAAGAACATTGCTGCTCATCTGCAGTTTGCTAAAGATCATGCAGACAAGCCAGAAGGCTACTGGAAAAATGTTTTATGGACGGATGAGACCAAAATAGAACGTTTTGGTTTAAATGAGAAGCGTTATGTTTGGAGAAAGGAAAACACTGCATTCCAGCATAAGAACATTATCCCATCTATGAAACATAGTGGTGGTAGTATCATGGTTTGGGCCTGTTTTGCTGCATCTGGGCCAGGACGGCTTGCCATCATTGATGGAACAATGAATTCTGAATTATACCGGCAAATTCTAAAGGAAAATATCAGGACATCTGGCCATGAACTGAATCTCAAGAGAAGGTGGGTCATGCAGCAAGACAACCACCCTAAGCACACAAGTCATTCTACCAAAGAATGGTTAAAGAAGAATAAAGTTAATGTTTTGGAATGGCCAAGTCAAAGTCCTGACTTTAATCCAATTGAAATGTTGTGGAAGGACCTGAAGTGCGCAGTTCATGTGAGGAAACCCACCACCATCCCAGAGTTGAAGCTGTTCTGTATGGAGGAATGGGCTCAAATTCCTCCAAGCCGGTGTGCAGGACTGATCAACAGTTACCGGAAATGTTTAGTTGCAGTTATTGCTGCACAAGGGGGTCACACCAGATACTGAAAGCAAAGGTTCACATACTTTTGCCACTCACAGATATGTAATATTGGATCATTTCCTCAATAAATAAATGACCAAGTATAATATTTTTGTCTCATTTGTTTAACTAGGTTCTCTTTATCTACTTTTAGGACTTGTGTGAAAATCTGATGATGTTTTAGGTCATATTTATGCAGAAATATAGAAAATTCTAAAGGGTTCACATACTTTCAAGCACCACTGTAATTAATTAAAGTTTAATTAGCAGGAAGAGGTTTCTTCTTCCATCTTATCCAGCATTGTTGCCAGGTTGGGGTCCATATGGACCCTACTGATCCACATGTCATATTAACTGGAGTATAGTTTTACACTGGATGCCCTTTCTGCTGCAACCCTCCCATTTCTGGGCTTGGGGAACAACCATTCACACCTATGGGTAATTTAGAGTAGCCAATTAGTCTAACTGCATGTCTTTGAACTGTGGGAGGAAACCGGAGCATCCAGAGGAAGCTACACAGACATGGGGAGCACATGCAAACTCCACACAGAAAGGCCCCCATCAGCCACTAGGCTCAAACCGAGAACCTTCTTACCATGAGGCGACAGTGCTAACCACTACATCACTGTGCCAAATTAGCAGGAAGAGGCTCAGGGCAGTTATTGCTGGGTTTCACGTGACGTCACATCCGCCTCATTAGTTATTCAAAACTTTAGCTGGTGGTCTACCAAAGCTCAGTTGACAAAACGTTTGTAGGGAAAAGGTGCATTGCTCGCATGAAAAATGCCTTATGCTTGCGTTGTTTTAGGTTGTTCAAATCTTTCAAACTGTGAAACTGAAAAGTTTCTTCAGGGTTCCCCGAGAACTAGTAAAAAAGGGTGAACGAACACAGGATTTCACAAAAAGACGTAGAGAAAGGTGGCTTTTGAACCTCTCACTGAAATCGAAGGGAGCCGAGTCGAAGCATGCTCGAGTTTGCAGTGATCACTTGGTGAAAGGTTTGTATATCCCTCTCAGCTACGTCGTTAGTGTTTTCCAAGTACTTTTCTTGCCGTGTGTCATTATTTTATGATACTTTTTTTAGTCACAAAGCGCTGAAGTCCCCAGCTGTTTCTTTGTTTACTCCTCACAAAGTCCATAGGCGTGAAGGTTGCGACAAAATTCTTATAATGTGCCGTGATCACATCTCCATCTTGTTTAACTAAGATCCAGGTTTTAAAGGGGTTTCTGTTGATCTTTGTGAATGATTTACCTGAGAGATAAGAGCAAACACAAGTGAGAACCAAGTGAACTGTTTGTTTACACTTGAACTTGCAGCGCTTCGTTGTAAAAACATGAACAAGAAGCTTAAAAAAAAGCATACTTATATGGGCAAAAACAATACAGGATTCATTCAGCAGCAACTTGATAGTGAGGTCCTTTACCCAGCCACGTACAAAAAAGTTGTAAGCCTCCATACTTTTCCACGCTTTCATCTGTTTTGCGGTGTAGAAGGATGTCTGCAACACCAGATAGTTCGAGATGTCGGGGAACTCAACTGAAGGGTAGTTTTCGAGATTGTATGACAAATCCTTCTTTCCCAGACTGCAGGGGTCGATTCCATTGCACATGGCAATCTTCTGAATAGATCTAAAGCCAGCAGTGGCTTCTAGATTACGAGCATACGCACTCTGATAAGTTATCGCTAGTTGTTTGCACTACAGCAGTCGTTTAGACCACTTCCAGTAAAACCCCTAAGAAAAGCCACATGACTGATACCCAGCAATTCATTCCAGGTAAAGTTTACCAGATATTAATTAAAAAATATTTGTTTAGAATAAAAATGTACAGTACCCATATATAAGCTGAAAGCATCAGTTATTGCATGTGTTGTTCCTTTTCTATAGTCACTTTTTGCTCATTTTCATACAGGGTGGCAATAATTCTGGAGGGTGCTGCAGATGGAATAATTAAAGGATGAAAATGAAGGCATTAGTGATCATTTTGTTCCTATACATAATCTTGAATCAAGTGCCACTGAGATTCAAGTGGCTCTAGTCATGTTTGTTGAACATGAGGTGATGGGAATGGCAATAATGTCTGTGAGAAGTCCTGGAATTTGTTAGATAGCAGGAGACAGCGAGCTGTCAGGGAGGGGGATATCCTGCCATTGTTCATCAAAGCAAAGGAAAACAGTGACAGAGACACAAAGTTAGAGGTTGAAGTCTTAGTGTCTTCCTGTCTTTTTATCTTATGTGTGAGTTCAGAACATCAGAACCAGGTACATGGGTAAATGTATGACATCCTACTGAAAGGCTGCATGGGTTCTTTGATACAGGCTTTACTCACTTTACTGGGGTCTGAGCCACTGCACAGTGAATCATGGAGAGACTCCAGCTTATCCCAGTTGGGTCCACACAACACCAACTGTGCACCACCTTCATGCAGCAGCCTGGCACACTCTGAAACACAGGAGCGAGTGATTGAGCGCAGGGTGGGGGGTTGATGGAATAAATTTTCCTCCATTCCAGAAAATTTTAACATTATACCATAATATACAGGATGTGCTTTGTCAATTCCGTATACTGTAGCGATAATATTTAGCAATAACATTTCTAATTTCTTAAAATTTCTTATTTGAGCAGGACAATGCCAGGCCTCATTCTGCACGGGCTACAACAACATGGCTTTGTAGAAACAGAGTGCATGTGCTCAACTGGCCTGCTGCCAGTCCAGATCTGTCTCCTATTGAAAACGTATGGCGCATCAATAATGTGGGGAGCCATGGCCTAAAGGTTAGAGAAACAGCTTTGGGACCAAAAGGTCACTGGTTCTATTCCCTGAACCAACAGGAATGGCTGAAGTGCCTTTGAGCAAGGCATCTAACCCCCAATTGCTCCCCAGGCTGCTCTGGATATTCTGTACATCACTCTGGATAAGAGCATCTGCTAAATGCCATTAATGTAATGTAATGCATCATGAAGAGGAAAATCAGACAACAGCAACGATGGACTGTTCAGCAGCTGAAGTCTTGTATCAGGAAAGAATGGACAAAAATTCCAGTTGCAAAACTGCAACAATTAGTGTCCTCAGTTCCCATACGATTAAAAAGTGTTATTAAAAGGAAAGGTGATGTAATACAATGGTAATAATGCCTCTGTCCCATCTTTTTTTGAGTGTGTTGCAGGCATCAAACTCTAACTTCATTGATATTTACAAAATACAATTAAGTTGGTCAGTAAAACTATTGAAAATCTTTTCTTTGTAATTTTGCCAGTGAAATAAAGGTTCACATGAATTAACAAATCAGAAAGTTTTGTTTTTAATTGCATTTTGGAAAATATCCCAGCTTTTCTGGAAATGGGGTTTATAATTGTTAAAAAAGCATTCCACAGATTATAGAAAATTTTCAGATTAAATTTGACAATTGTAGGCAGGTAAAAAAGTCATTTGTAAAGTCGTTTGTCAAGTAGTTTTTCACCAGATGTCTTATTTACTCTTACCTGATTAATGTTCTTGATCGCTACATACATTTATTCAAGTGAATTAGTACAAAAGTTGAAGTACTTTTACACAACTCAGCATCTTTTATAATCCTTCCACCTCTGAGTATGAGGATGTAACACTGGCCATTTGTCTATTAAACATTTAAGGAGGAAACAATGGTCATGATTCACATGCTCTATGAAGACATTTGCATTCATTCTGGAAATTTGATTACTTAGAATCATAAGACTTAAACACACACATACACATTATATGTTGCTAAATTGGTAGCTATAGGCTTCCTTTACTTAACTCCATTAAGCTGTGCAAATCTATAGATAGACACTACAGACATGAAAAAATATGTTTTAGCTGATCAAGGGGACATTAAAGGGCAGAAAAGTATTTTTATTTGTGAACATTACCACTTCCCATTGCAGATACAGCATCTGTAATCACCACCACTTTGTTCCGCACGATGGACTTGGACATGAAGTGGATAATCTCGTTGTAAAAGTAGTAGATTCCAGCGAACACCACCACCAGCAGTGGCAATATCATCACAGATGGGATAGACATCTTTGGAAAAAGCAAAACAGTGGGGGGGGACTACAATATAAAGATTCCTGGTGTAATCAGTAATATTACATTATAACTACACACAAAATGGATAGGATTGAATTTGAGCTTAGATCAATCAATTAGTCAATAATCAGTGGCTTTTTATTTAGGCTCATTATTGAGTGCAGTATTTTTCCACACTCAGTCTGATCCCTTATTATACTGGACATGCCTTCATTTTTTTTTTTTTACATCATGTCAATTAACATGTTAATAGCTTTGATTGAAGGAAGAACAATATCATTTTGAAATGTTTATGAATTTTTGAATTGTGAATATTTATTTATGCTTGAACAAAAATAAGTGCGATTGTATATACAACCTCAATTCCAAAAAAGTTGGGACAAAGAACAAATTGTAAATAAAAACGGAATGCAATAATCTACAAATCTCAAAAACTGATATTGTATTCACAATAGAACATAGACAACATATCAAATGTCGAAAGTGAGACATTTTGAAATTTCATGCCAAATATTGGCTCATTTGAGATTTCATGACAGCAACACATCTCAAAAAAGTTGGGACAGGGGCAATAAGAGGCTGGAAAAGTTAAAGGTACAAAAAAGGAACGGCTGGAGGACCAAATTGCAACTCATTAGGCCAATTGGCAATAGGTCATTAACATGACTGGGTATAAAAAGAGCATCTTGGAGTGGCAGCGGCTCTCAGAAGTAAAGATGGGAAGAGGATCACCAATCCCCCTCTGCGCTGACAAATAGTGGAGCAATATCAGAAAGGAGTTCGACAGTGTAAAATTGCAAAGAGTTTGAACATATCATCATCTACAGTGCATAATATCATCAAAAGATTCAGAGAATCTGGAAGAATCTCTGTGCGTAAGGGTCAAGGCCGGAAAACCATACTGGGTGCCCGTGATCTTCGGGCCCTTAGACGGCACTGCATCACATACAGGCATGCTTCTGTATTGGAAATCACAAAATGGGCTCAGGAATATTTCCAGAGAACATTATCTGTGAACACAATTCACCGTGCCATCCGCCGTTGCCAGCTAAAACTCTATAGTTCAAAGAAGAAGCCGTATCTAAACATGATCCAGAAGCGCAGACGTCTTCTCTGGGCCAAGGCTCATTTAAAATGGACTGTAGCAAAGTGGAAAACTGTTCTGTGGTCAGGCGAATCAAAATTTGAAGTTCTTTATGGAAATCAGGGACGCCGTGTCATTCGGACTAAAGAGGAGAAGGACGACCCAAGTCATTATCAGCGCTCAGTTCAGAAGCCTGCATCTCTGATGGTATGGGGTTGCATTAGTGCGTGTGGCATGGGCAGCTTACACATCTGGAAAGACACCATCAATGCTGAAAGGTATATCCAGGTTCTAGAGCAACATATGCTCCCATCCAGACGACGTCTCTTTCAGGGAAGACCTTGCATTTTCCAACATGACAATGCCAAACCACATACTGCATCAATTACAGCATCATAGCTGTGTAGAAGAAGGGTCCGGGTACTGAACTGGCCAGCCTGCAGTCCAGATCTTTCACACATAGAAAACATTTGGCGCATCATAAAACGGAAGATACGACAAAAAAGACCTAAGACAGTTGAGCAACTAGAATCCTACATTAGACAAGAATGGGTTAACATTCCTATCCCTAAACTTGAGCAACTTGTCTCCTCAGTCCCCAGACGTTTACAGACTGTTGTAAAGAGAAAAGGGGATGTCTCACAGTGGTAAACATGGCCTTGTCCCAACTTTTTTGAGATGTGTTGTTGTCGTGAAATTTAAAATCACCTAATTTTTCTCTTTAAATGATACATTTTCTCAGTTTAAACATTTGATATGTCATCTATGTTCTATTCTGAATAAAATATGGAATTTTGAAACTTCCACATCATTGCATTCCGTTTTTATTTACAATTTGTACTTTGTCTCAACTTTTTTGGAATCGGGGTTGTATAAAAAGTGTTGTGATATAATAGTGCTATGTATTGTATTGCAATATATACAGTACACTTCTATTGCAATTGTACCTCTTCATAGAACTTCACTTCATGACAGTGCAATATATATTTCAGTATATAAAAGTGCAATATATATTCAGTTTGTTTAGTGCAATATACAGGGAGTGCAGAATTATTAGGCAAGTTGTATTTTTGAGGATTAGTTTTATTATTGAAAAACAACTATGTTCTTGATGAACCCAAAAGACTCATAAATATCAAAGCTGAGTATTTTTGGAAGTTGGAGTAGGGCTTTCTTAGTTTTAGCTATCTTAGGAGGATATCTGTGTGTGCAGGTGACTATAACTGTGCATAATTATTAGGCAACTTAACAAAAAACAAACATATACCCATTTCACTCATTTATTTTCACCAGGGAAACCAATATAACAACTCAACATTCACTAATATACATTGCTGGCATTCAAAAAAAAAAAAACTAAATCAGTGACTAATATAGCCGCCTTTCTTTACAAGGACACTCAAAAGCCTGCCATCCATGGATTCGGTCAGTGTTTTGATCTGTTTGCGATCAACATTGCGTGCAGCAGCAACCACAGCCTCCCAGACACTGTTCAGAGATGTGTACTGTTTCCCCTCCTTGTAGATCTCACATTTGATGAGGGACCACAGGTTTTCTATGGGGTTCAGATCAGGTGAACAAGGAGGCCACGTCATTAATCTTTCTTCCTTTAGACCCTTTCTGGCCAGCCATGCTGTGGAGTACTTGGATGCGTGTGATGGAGCATTGTCCTGCATGGAAATCATGTTTTTCTTGAAGGATGCTGACTTCTTCCTGTACCACTGCTTGAAGAAGGTGTCTTCCAAAAACTGACAATAGGACTGGGAGTTGAGCTTGATGCCATCCTCAACCCGAAAAGGTCCCACAAGCTCATCTTTGATGATACCAGCCCATACCAGTACCCCACCTCCACCTTGCTGGCGTCTGAGTCGGACTGGAGCTCTCTGCCCTTTGCTGATCCAGCCACGAGCCCATCCATCTGGCCCATCAAGACTCACTCTCATTTCATCTGTCCATAAGACCTTAGAAAAATCAGTCTTGTGATACTTCTTGGCCCAGTCTTGACGTTTCATCTTGTGTGTCTTGTTCAGTGGTGGTCGTTTTTCAGCCTTTGTTACCTTGGCCGTGTCCCTGAGTATTGCACACCTTGTGCTTTTTGACACTCCAGTGATGTTGCAGCTCTGAAATATGGCAAAACTGGTGGCGAGTGGCATCTTGGCAGCTTCACGCTTGACTTTCCTCAGTTCACGGGCAGTTAGTTTGCGCCTTTTTTTTTCAACGCGCTTCTTGCGACCCTGTTGACTATTTTGAATGAAGCGCTTGATTGTTCGATGGTCACGCTTCAAAAGCTGGGCAATTTTAAGAGTGCTCCATCCCTTTGCAATATATGTCACTATTTTTGACTTTTCTGAGTCCGTCAAATCCCTCTTCTGACCCATTTTGCCAAAGGAAAGGAAGTTGCCTAATAATTTTGCACACCTGATATAGGGTGTTGATGTCATTAGACCACACCCCTTTTCATTACAGAGATGCACATCACTTGGTATGCTTAATTGGTAGGAGGCTTTCAAGCCTATGCAGCTTGGAGTAGGCCAACATGCATAGAGAGGGTAATGTGGTCAACATACTCATTTGCCTAATAATTCTGCACTCCCTGTATATTTATACATATTATGCACTGTATATTGTATATATTGCAGGGTTATATAACATTTATTCTACGAAATCGAATCGTACATGAGCTGATAGCTGACGAGGCACGTAGCACCGAGTCGGCTATAAGCCATGTACGACAAGATTGAGTGGAATAACTGTTTTATTCTATCCACATTCACTGGATTTTGAGAAAAAGATTATTTTTACTTTTATTTTTTGCAAAAATCAATAAATAAAAACTTTCTACCAAACGTCTGACAAAATTGTTTCTGCTTACAGTGTAAACAAACTGGTGAAATGACAGTAGCAATTTGTGAAAAATGCTTTCATAATAATTCTTGAAAAATTAAAAAAAGATATGTTCTTACCATCAAATACTTTCATTTCATATTTTGTTGCTTTTTTTGTATTTTTGGAGGTTTTGTTTTCGAGTAGAGTTTTTATTTCATCTTCGGTTGGTTCAGCAACACGTGCCGCCATTTTGTTTTTCTCTACTCATGGTATATGAGCTGATAGCCGAGTAGTAGAGTAGCCAATCAGAGGGCACGACTGATCATATTCAGTGAATGTTGATAGAATAATATGCAGCGTATATTGCAGAGCTATATATATTTATACATATTCTGTATTTAATATGTATATTCTGCAGAGCGCTCTATCATGTCACATTTCTTTATTTTCATTTTTTATTGTATTTATTACATTCTATTTTAAACCCCCCTCCCCCCAACTATCTTCACGACTTAAAGAGCATTGCAATAAGCATTTCACTGCATGTTGTACTCTGTATGATTGCGTATGTGACAAATGAATTTGAACTTGAATTTGATTGATTGATTTTTTTTTTTTTTTGCGTAGCACGTCAATAATATGCAATGCCACAGATCTAGGGCTCCTTTAACAAACTATTGCTGTGACCATATCTGTGATCTAATCAACAGACTAATGAAACAAAAGTGAAGCGACCCAATCACAAGACCAGATATGATGAACAGCTGCTCCAACAAGTTTTATCTTTTTCTCTTTCATCTGGATGGGTTATTCTGATAGCACAGCTGTCATTATTTCCATGTAAAGAGTGGCTGAGGAAAGGTTCTAAATATACATTGCCCTACACTAATCTGCTGCCACGAATGTCACACCGTGTGTCAGCTCCTCATACTGGATATTCAAGGAAAGTGATTTTCCATATCTACATTCCCTAGATATTTCAGGGTACTCTTGATAATACGATCAAAATCTTTTTTCTTTTTTTTTTAAAGTTATTGCTCCGACTGATTTTGAAACACACAGAACACAGACGCGTGGACAAAGAAACAATCAAAACACACACAGGCACACAGAGCTATAATCTTATTTACAGTCCACTTACAGTGCATGTGAGGAGTTAAGCCCCCAGTGGAAAAGTCAGAGGTTTTCCTGTTAGGTAACCAGCTTTAAACCCTTTCTTCCTCCTCATCCATTCACAGACCCCAGGCTCTCGCTCTGTCTGGCACCACGAAGAGTCTGTTAGGAGCTGGGGTCTTTTAATAGCATTTGGCTGAGTCAGGTAGTTTTCATGTGTGTTGTGCACACTAGCCCAGCTTAGGCATGTGGATGACAACCAAACTGAGAACAAATTGTTTCCCATGCAACACAAAACTGAGTTTATTGAATATACATTTATACAGCATAAAACCATGAATGAATTCGTAGTTTAATTTAACCAACTAATTTTATGCAGAAGAAGACAGATCCATTTTGAGAGTCTACAACCCTGATTCCAAAAAAAGTTGGGACAAAGTACAAATTGTAAATAAAAACGGAATGCAATGATGTGGAAGTTTCAAAATTCCATATTTTATTCAGAATAGAACATAGATGACATATCAAATGTTTAAACTGAGAAAATGTATCATTTAAAGAGAAAAATGAGGTGATTTTAAATTTCATGACAACAACACATCTCAAAAAAGTTGGGACAAGGCCATGTTTACCACTGTGAGACATCCCCTTTTCTCTTTACAACAGTCTGTAAACGTCTGGGGACTGAGGAGACAAGTTGCTCAAGTTTAGGGATAGGAATGTTAACCCATTCTTGTCTAATGTAGGATTCTACAGTAGTTGCTCAACTGTCTTAGGTCTTTTTTGTCGTATCTTCCGTTTTATGATGTGCCAAATGTTTTCTATGGGTGAAAGATCTGGACTGCAGGCTGGCCAGTTCAGTACCCGGACCCTTCTTCTACGCAGCCATGATGCTGTAATTGATGCAGTATGTGGTTTGGCATTGTCATGTTGGAAAATGCAAGGTCTTCCCTGAAAGAGACGTCATCTGGATGGGAGCATATGTTGCTCTAGAACCTGGAGATACCTTTCAGCATTGATGGTGTCTTTCCAGATGTGTAAGCTGCCCATGCCACACGCACTAATGCAACCCCATACCATCAGAGATGCAGGCTTCTGAACTGAGCGCTGATAACAACTTGGGTCGTCCTTCTCCTCTTTAGTCCGAATGACACGGTGTCCCTGATTTCCATAAAGAACTTCAAATTTTGATTCTTCTGACCACAGAACAGTTTTCCACTTTGCCACAGTCCATTGTAAATGAGCCTTGGCCCAGAGAAGACGTCTGCGCTTCTGGATCATGTTTAGATACGGCTTCTTCTTTGAACTATAGAGTTTTAGCTGGCAAGTCAACGGTGGATGGCACGGTGAATTGTGTTCACAGATAATGTTCTCTGGAAATATTCCTGAGCCCATTTTGTGATTTCCAATACAGAAGCATGCCTGTATGTGATGCAGTGCCGTCTAAGGGCCCGAAGATCACGGGCACCCAGTATGGTTTTCCGGCCTTGACCCTTACGCACAGAGATTCTTCCAGATTCTCTGAATCTTTTGATGATATTATGCACTGTAGATGATGATATGTTCAAACTCTTTGCAATTTTACACTGTCGAACTCCTTTCTGATATTGCTCCACTATTTGTCAGCGCAGAATTAGGGGGATTGGTGATCCTCTTCCCATCTTTACTTCTGAGAGCCGCTGCCACTCCAAGATGCTCTTTTTATACCCAGTCATGTTAATGACCTATTGCCAATTGACCTAATGAGTTGCAATTTGGTCCTCCAGCTGTTCCTTTTTTGTACCTTTAACTTTTCCAGCCTCTTATTGCCCCTGTCCCAACTTTTTTGAGATGTGTTGCTGTCATGAAATTTCAAATGAGCCAATATTTGGCATGAAATTTCAAAATGTCTCACTTTCGACATTTGATATGTTGTCTATGTTCTATTGTGAATATAATATCAGTTTTTGAGATTTGTAAATTATTGCATTCCGTTTTTATTTACAACTTGTACTTTGTCCCAACTTTTTTGGAATCGGGGTTGTATATTAAGAAATAAAAATACCAAATTGTACTTTTCCTTGGTGCTTGGGCGGTACCTGTGCATCACAGGTACACCTTTTGTACCTTTAGTATGTATCTTTTACCTTTAAAAATAGTTTAAGGTACATAATTAGACCACTGCTTGATGGTACCCACCAAGTGACAAGGTATTATACGAGTTATTAAATTATTTTATTCTACAAATGTTTTATTTCTCTTACACCACAGCAGTTTGTCAGTGCTAACAATTTTTATTGATTAAAAAGTGACATCATATATTTTTATTCATTTATAGTTGCGTTTAATGTTGTAGAACATTGACGAACCCAGTTAGTTCCTGTTATCACTCATGAAATCTACAAATAGCCGTCTCTCAGTGGGTTGTCTTTTTTCTCTCTCTCTTGAAGTTAATAAGACAAAAAAATGCAGTTTTTCAGGTTACTGAGAAACCATGTCAGAAATCTTAAAGTTAGAGCTTTACCTCTGACTGTTACACAGTGCTACCACTAAAGATGTCCACTATAAATGTTACATAGATGACTTCTTAACAAAAAATAACTAATGAATGACACATTTTAAGAATCTGTTTATGTGGACACTGACACGACAAATTACTGAGGATTTTAATCTAATTAGAAAGATGGTTGCAAAGAGTTCCTGAGAGATAATTATAGGTCATTATACTAGTTTATAAGAATTAATTGTTGTAGGCTTCATTTAAAAAAAAGAAGAAAATCTCTTTTTGTTTCTCCCCAGCAAGTTGTAAAAAAAAAAAGTTACGCCAACTTAAAAATTCAAGGCAACTTACTGCACAGGATTTTTGAGTTTATGTGACAACTAAGCTTTTTAAGTTTTGAAGAAAATTGTGCCAACTTATACTTTTGGTCTCAGATAACTTAGCCTTCATATTCACACAAACTTAATTTTTTCAGTTTTACATGATAAGAATTCAACTTTAAGGCCACTAATCTTTCATCCAAGTAAAAACTAATTTGACAAACTAAATGTGCAAACAATTCAGTATACTGAATTGTTTGCACATTTCGTTTGTCAAATTAGCTTCAGGCTTAAAATAAGTGAATGTGTGACTTAACAAAAAAGCACTGCCACTACAGTTTTATAGCAGTTTTGCTACCATCATGTTAAAATCAACATGCTATTTGAACTGGATTGTTATTTGTTTTATTGTGGGATAGAAAGAAAATTGAACTCAAATTTTGAAGTTTTTACTTGGATGAAAGATTAGTGGCCTTAAAGTTGAATTCTTATAATGTAAAACTGAAAAAATTAAGTTTGTGTGAATATGAAAACTAAAAGTATAAGTTGGCACAACTTTCTTCAAAACTTAAAAATCTTAGTTGTCACATAAACTCAAAAATCCTGTGCAGTAAGTCGCCTTGAATTTTTAAGTTGGCATAACTTTTTTTTTTTTACAGTGTGATGGCTCTAAAACCCCTCGTCTGGTCATGCAGCTGCATGTCACCAGCTGGCCAGACTTCGATGTGCCCTTCTCGCCCCTCTCTCTCTCTCTTGCAGTCGGTCGAAAACGACAAGGACTGTGCTATGATATAGACTTGGGTTTAATGATACTTCTCCATGCAGCCCTGTTTGTCGCTGTGTGTTGCCAACTCTTAATATCTATTCCTCGTGATTTCATGTTTCTTTTTGCCACATCCTTGTACCTAACGTTAGGTCTCCCTTGGATTCATTTGCCTTCACAGAGCTGAGAATACAACAGTTGTCTTGTTAAGTTAAAAATTAAAGTCCTTCCCACGCCATGTGGTGCATCGGGCGGCACCGATCTCCGTTTCCGCAGCCCTTGGCCTCTCACCTATTACATAGCTAGGGTTACAGTGGGGGGCTAGTCCTCTGGTAACCACGAGAGTTTAACTCCCCACTCACATCTGTATTGCAGCATGCCTTGCCAGATGGTAGTAGGTACCATTTTTATGATGGTCTTTGGTATGACCCAACCGTGAATAGAACTCACGATCTCGAGGTGGACACGCTACCACTAGGCCACTAGCCGGTCAACAGATGTCTTGGGAGTCTTTCCTTTTCCATTCTTTGTACATGGCCTAGCCATCTGAGGCCCTTCTCAATTAAGATGTCTTCCATAGATGATAGTCCAGCACAATGCAGGATTGCTAAGTTGGTAACTTTGTCCATCCAGGATATAGTCATAATAGCCCTCAACTGCCTCATCATATAAGCATGGAGCTTCTTGATCTGATTTCGGTAGATGGTCCAGGTTTCAGCACCATATAATAGGGTAGACAGTACAACAGCTCTATAAACCTTGCATTTTAGTCTGATGGAAACATGTCTGTTTTTCCATAGCCGATCTTGTAGTTTGCCAAAAGCAGCACTCACATTGCCCATCCTATTCCTGATCTCTTTATCGATTTTGGCATTGTTGGAGACTGTACTTCCAAGGTATTTGGAGTCTGTGCACTGCACGAGTAGCTCTTGGTTTATTGTTATGATTTCAGGTGCAGGTGGAGGGTTGAGCAGTTTCACTGGCTGGTAAAGGCACTCGGTCTTCTTTATGTTGATCTTGAGGCTGAACTGAGCAGCAGCTTTGGCAAATCTGTCTACTAGCATTTGAATATCCTCAGAGCTGTGTGCCACCACAGCACTATCATCAGCAAACAGCATTTCTCTCACAAGGTGCCTTGTTGTACGTGTCTTTGCCTTGAAGTGGGACACATTGAAGAGACCTGCATCATGCCATGTCTGTATGAAAATACCTTCTTGGGCGTCTTTGAATGCTATTTCTAGCATCACAGTCAGGTACAACGAGAACAATGTTGGGGCAAGCACACAACCTTGCTTGACACCATTTGTCACAGCAAATTCCATGGAGGTGGCATTTCCCTGAACTACTTGAGCTTGCATACCATCGTGTAAGGATTTTAACAGGTTAACAACTTTGTCTGTACAGCCATACTTTTTCAAGGCAAGGCAAGGCAAGTTTATTTATATAGCACATTTCATACACAATGGCAGTTCAATGTGCTTTACAGAAGTAAAAACAAAAACAGTAAACAACAGAGAAATAAAATTACATAAAATAATTTTATTTTTATTCTAAAACAATTAATTAAAAAAATTAAAAGAAAATAATAAGAATTAAACAATCTCATCTCATTATCTCTAGCCGCTTTATCCTTCTACAGGGTCGCAGGCAAGCTGGAGCCTATCCCAGCTGACTACGGGCGAAAGGCGGGGTACACCCTGGACAAGTCGCCAGGTCATCACAGGGCTGACACATAGACACAGACAACCATTCACACTCACATTCATACCTACGGTCAATTTAGAGTCACCAGTTAACCTAACCTGCATGTCTTTGGACTGTGGGGGAAACCGGAGCACCCGGAGGAAACCCACGCGGACACGGGGAGAACATGCAAACTCCACACAGAAAGGCCCTCGCCGGCCCCGGGGCTCGAACCCAGGACCTTCTTGCTGTGAGGCGACAGCGCTAACCACTACACCACCGTGCCGCCCCTGAATTAAACAATAGTAGAAACAAAATAATAAAATGAGGTAGTAGTTCAAATAGGAGGAGAAAAAAGAAACCAGCAGAATAGAATAAAGAATAAAATAGAATAAAGTTAAAGTTAAAGTAAATTTAAAACATGCAGAGAAAGTAAAGATTATAAAAAATGTAAAGAAGACAATATTAATTATTTAACAGAAAGCATCTGAAAACAGCTTGGTCTTTAACCTAGATTTGAAACTGCCAACAGCAGGAGCATTTTTAATGTCCTCTGGCAGTTGGTTCCATAGCTGTACTGCATAGTAGCTAAAAGCTGCTTCACCATACTTTGTTTTAACAACTGGTTTTAATAGTAAATTTTTCTGTTTTGATCTGGTAGATCTGATTGGGTTAGGCCGCTGCAACATATCAGAGAGGTAATTGGGCCCTGTACCATTTAGAGATTTATACACCAGCAGCAATACTTTAAAGTCAATTCTGTAGCTTACTGGAAGCCAGTGAAGGGACCTTAGAATTGGAGTAATGTGCTCTGTTCTTTTTGTTCGTGTGAGAACCCTAGCCGCTGCATTTTGAACCAGCTGAAGTCGTTTGATGGTCTTTTTTGGCAGGCCTGTGAAAAGGCCATTGCAGTAGTCAACCCTACTAGAGATGAAGGCATGTATTAGTTTTTCCAGATCATTTTTTGACATAAGTCCTCTTAGTTTGGAAATGTTTTTTAGGTGATAAAATGCCGTTTTAGTGATTGCTTTCATGTGACTGTCAAAGTTTAGCTCGCTGTCAATGAAAACACCAAGATTTTTAACCATTTCTTTAGTTTTAATCCCTTTTGTGTCAAGAATAGTGGTAATCCTGAGTCTTTCATCTTTTTTTCCAAATAGAATTACTTCTGTTTTATCTGTGTTCAGCTGAAGAAAATTTTGTGACATCCAGCTATTGATTTGATCGATACACTGGTAGAGACATTCAAGGGGGGCATAATCATTAGGTGATAGAGCAAAATAAATTTGGGTGTCATCTGCATAGCAGTGATACAAAATTGAATTTTTATTGATAATTTGCCCAAGTGGGAGCATATAAAGGTTGAAAGGTAATGGTCCAAGAATCGACCCCTGGGGGACACCACAGGTCAAGGACATTGACGTTGAGGAACAATTTCCCAAGGTAATAAAGAAGCTTCTATCTTTTGAGTATGAATTTAACCAATTGATAACTTTACCAGTCAATCCAACCCAGTGTTCAAGTCGATATAGCAGTATGTTGTGATCAACAGTATCAAAAGCTGCACTGAGGTCCAGTAATACCAGGACCGATGTTTTGCCTGCATCAGTATTAAGACGTATGTCATTTATAACTTTAATCAGCACTGTTTCAGTGCTATGATTGGCACGAAATCCTGACTGAAAATTATCAAAACGGCTGTTTGATATCAAGAAGGCAGTTAATTGATTGAAGACAATTTTTTCAAGGATTTTCCCGATGAATGGTAAATTTGATATTGGCCTGTAGTTATTTAATACTGAAGGATCCAGATTATTTTTTTTAAGAAGGGGCTTTACAACGGCTTTTTTTAGGGACACAGGAACAACGCCAGTCTCCAGGGATGTATTTATAATTTGAAGCACATCTGTAATTATAAGATGAAGAACAGACTTAAAAAAGTTGGTGGGCAGAATGTCCAATTCAGATGTTGAGGAACTGAGATTTTGTACAGTTTTTTCAAGAGTCTCATAATCAATTAAACAAAATTCTGACATTGTGTTGAAGTTATCTATCTGTGTCATTGGTGATTGCAGTTTTTCAATTTTTTGCAACTGAGATATATTATGAGGAATATTCTGCCGTATTTTATCAATTTTACCTTTGAAAAAGGATGCAAACTCATTGCATTTATTAACTGAGAGAAGTTCAGGTGCTAATTGTGGTGGGGGATTAGTTAGTTTCTCTACTGTTGAAAATAGCACACGGGCATTGTTCATATTCCTGCTGATGATGTTGGAGAAGAAAGACTGTCTTGCTTTACGAATTTCATAATTATAATTACAAAGCATCTCTTTATGGATTTGATAATGGATGTGAAGTTTAGATTTGCACCATTTTCTTTCAGTCTTTCTACATTCTCTCTTTAGCAGTTTAACAGCCGGGTACTGCTTCCATGGTGCTTTCTGCTTATCATTGACTCTTTTGATTTTGAATGGAGCAATATCATCCATAATTTGGGTCATATTTAAATAAAAAAATTCCAGTAAATCATCTACAGAGTCTGACATTTTGGTTGAGTTCTGAGAGAGAGCTTGCTCAAAAAGAGCACGTGTTGTCTTTTATGACTCTCCTACCTATAGTCGTTGAGCTGTTCTGAATGTGAGGAGACATAGAAACATCAAAGAAAACACAGAAATGATCGGATAAGGCCAGGTCAACAACAGTATTAGAAACAGTAAGACCCTTTGTGATGACGAGGTCAAGAGTATGACCACGAGAGTGGGTCGGCCCCTGTACATGTTGTACTAGGTTGAAGTTGTCAATAATTGCAAGTAGTTCTTTGGCATAAATGTTATCAGTATTATCTACATGCAAGTTAAAATCCCCAGATATAATAAGACAATCAAACTCTAAGCAAATGACTGATAACAGTTCACCAAACTCTTCAAGAAAGACTTTGGCTGAATGTCTCGGAGGCCTATAAATAGTTAATAATAATATGTTAGGAGAGCATGTAACAAGTGCACATAAGTGTTCAAAGGACATAAAATCACCAAGTGAGGATTGTTTACATTGAAAAGAGACTTTGAATATATTTGCGATCCCTCCACCTTTCCCTTGTTGGGTAACATTCAAAAAATTAAAATTTGGGGGAGCTGCTTCAATAAGGGTGGTAGCACTATTTGCTTGATCCAGCCAGGTTTCAGTTAGAAGCAAAAAATCAAGATTGTGTTTGCAAATAAGATCATTAATTAAAAATGATTTGTTTAAAAGTGATCTAACGTTCAGAAGAGCTAGCTTTACAGAAAGTCTAGAAGTAATATCTGCTTGTGCACTCTGATGCTGTTTTAAAACAGGAAGGAGATTAGATTGGTTCACCCCCAGGGTTAAATGTGCTCTATGTTTTCTGTTTCTTATCAACACAGGAATAGAGAGTGGCATAGGCACATTGGGTCCCAGCTGGTTTTCAACACTAGACCCATTTGCAGGGACCCAGAGTACATAAAACAAGACTTTCTAAATGTTCCATTTGGTTTGAGGGTGAAAGGATTGGAGATGACATGTATCTTTTGGATGGTGAAAAAGATTTGTAGCCAGCTGAAAGTCCTGGGCGAACACAATTTTGATGATCTGGGTACACTGCTTGTCGTGACAGATTTGGGCTGGAAAAAGAGAGTGTAGCCATTGGGAGCAATTTTTTCATGCTATTTGGGAAATCCATCCGAGGGGAAGTGGAGTCATCTGTCTTTGAATGTTGGGAGTCTTGCAGGTCAGATGTCTGTGTGTCCTTGATGACGACTTGCAAAGATGATTGTTTAGGCTTTGTAACTATGTCAGTCTGCGACATCTTATCAACTGTTTTCCTCAATGCTGGCTGAGAAAAGATTGCAAGTCTGTAATGGTCTACTAAGACTTTGGCTCCAATCCAGCTGAGTTCAGTGCTATTTGGCTTGTAAAATTCTCTGCGATTCCAGAAAAGGTTAAAATTGTCTATGAAGTTCATACCAAATGAAAAACAAGTTTTTCCAAGCCAGGTGTTAAGACTGAAGAGTCAAGAAAAAGCAAAACTTCCTCTCGCTGGGAGTGGGCCACTGATAAAAGATTGAATTCCAGTCTTATAGAGCTCAGAAAGAAGTTTTCTGAAATCATCTTGGACAAACAGCTGTTCTCTGAAAACATCATTTGCTCCCACATGCACAACAATACGTTTAATAGTTTTATGCTCGGACATGAGTTTCAAAATGCTGTCTTTGGTGTCAGAGATGGATGCATTTGGAAGACAACAAATAATCATCCCATAACCTTTTAATTGTCTTACAGTGGAATCACCAAGAACAAGGGTTGTGGGATCAGGTGGTGTTACGAGCTGCTTTTTGCCTCTTCTCACAGCTCTTCGATCTTGGTGCGATCTCTTTTTACTATGTGTTTGTCCGCTTGAAAAATCCTCTTCCACATCCCTGAGGCATTCAAATTTGTTCTGAAGCCTTATGGGCTGTGGATTTTCCATAGGATTGTAGATCCTATTGTAATTTGTAGAACGAGCTGGTGTTGAAGTAATTACTCTTCTGTTTTTATTTTTGGGCTTACCACCCATCATTTGCCAGTTTTCTGTACTCACATTTTGCCCAGCTTGATTGATGAATTCTTCCACTTGATCTGCAATGCCATCGGTCTGTCGGAGTGCAATCTCTGCATTCTCAGCCACTGTTTCTGTACTCCTTTCCTGAGATATCGCTTTTAATTCGTCCGTCTTTGGCAGAGCATCAATCTTTGATTCCAGAATAGAAATCCTCTGTTCTAGTTCCATGCAATTTCTGCAGGATTTTTTGCTCCCTGGCATTTTGTATTAAAAACTAACTTATCTTATAAAGATGAAAAAAATAGTGGAAATTAAATTAAAATTAAATTAAAAGCTTATCAAGATGAAAAATAAAATGAGAAAAAAGAAATAAATAAATAGCGGAAATTCAATGAGAAAGTAATGTATAGAAATAAAGATCAAGAAAGCAGGAGCAAAGCAAAGAAGCATCCTACTCGCTTGAGTAGGAGGAGCCAGCAACCAATTTCAGCACAATCCAGAGGCCTTCTCTTGACACTGTATCAAAAGCCTTTGTGAAGTCAATAAATACAGCATACAAGGGCACATTTTGTTCTATACACTTTTCCTGGATCTGACGTAGGCTGAAGACCATATCCATGGTGCTCCTTCCACTCCGAAAACCACACTGCGTCTCAGGTAGGATGTTTAGAGTAAGCTTTTCATTGATTCTGTTGAGGAGTATGTGAGCCATTATTTTACCAGCAGTTGACAGAAGAGAGATACCACTATAATTACCGCGTCTTTTCTGCTCCCTTTCTTGAATATTGGCATGATGTTTGCATCCTTCCAGTCCTGTGGCATACACTTTTGTTCCCAGATGTCAACGATCAGATCAAACAGTCTTTCTTTTAATTTACTTCCACCATATCTCCATACCTCGGTTGGTATTCCACATCTTCCTGGCGCTTTGTTTTCTTTAGTTGCAGCAATGGCTTTCAACAGTTCTTCAAAGTTTGGTTTCACATCAAGACTTGAGATGGTAGGCTTATCCGCAATTGAGTTTAGCACTGTGTAGTCTACATCTCCAGGTACATTTAACCAGGGCCACGTTAACCCTTGCCGAGGCCCTGGGCAGACACCCCCCCGAGGCCCCACCCCCGCCTGTTGTCAACTGCGCTCAGCAAATTCACCCCCTCAGACATGCCTGTCTAACTAGACACAGAAACTTAAATAATGACAGTGGCACAATTAGAAATACTATTGAACGATAAAACTTTATATCCATCAACACCTATTTAATCGAGAAAAAGCAATGGTGAAATAGGCAATTGCATGGTGAAAAAATCCATCAGACATGACGGTTAACAAGTCTGGTTAACTAAAGTTTAGCCTCAAGAAGCCTTTGAATGAGTGAGTCAATGAACAACATGTCAAGAACATAACCTAGGCCTACAACAGTTTCTTTAGTATTCAGAACAAGAACATTCATTTGGTATATAACCGTTCGTTTTCATTTTGGAATCCAGGCGACTTTTAACTTGTGAAAACAAAGAAAGAAAAATATCTTGCTTCTCAGAAATAAATCTCAAAATGTTAGGCTATGTGAAACATTTCATCCTTTCACACACGTAATGTCCCAAACAGCAGTGGCACACAGCTTTGCGCATTCAGTTTGACAGCCATGGGTCAACTTACAAGGGCACTTTCCTACTTTTCTGGAAAGCGAAGTCATTAATTAAATCATTGAACTCAAGCTGGCGTAGCATGTGAAGACATGGTGGACAGTGATCATATTGACAATGACGGGTGATTTATGCGACGGGACAAGGTGGGCTTCCTTACGGGTGGCAAAATGCATCAATGTTATCAATATGATCAAAACTTCTGAAAATATCGTTTTGTATTTTCCAATCTCGCTACCTCCGAGGCCCCCTAGTGGCCAAGGCCCTGGGCAGCTGCCCATGAAGCCCATTAGGATAATGCGTCCTTGCATTTAACAACTGGTTGAAGTGCTGGGCGAACCTGTTCAGTATTTCATCCTTCTCTTTCAAAGCTGTCTCACCATCAAGGGCAGTCAGCTGGGTTGTGCCTCTCCTCTGAGGCCCATATACCTCTCTTAGGCTGTGATAAAATCCGTTCATATCATTCATGTCTGCAGCAAGTTGTAATCTTTCAGCTTTCTCCTCCCACCACTGAGACTTCAGTTTTCTGGTGCACTGCTGAAGCCTACTCCTGGCTTGCACTAGTTTCGCTCTGTTAGCTCTCGTATTAATCTGCAGGAGTTTAATCCTTGCTGAATTCCTTTTCTCAAGCAAGTCTATAAGCTTCTATACAGTGGGGCAAAAAAGTATTTAGTCAGTCACCAATTGTGCAAGTTCTCCCACTTAAAAAGATGAAAGAGGCCTGTGATTTTCATCATAGGTACACCTCAACTATGAGAGACAAAATGAGAAAAAAAAAATCCAGAAAATCACATTGTCTGATTTTTAAAGAATTTATTTGCAAATTATGGTGGAAAATAAGTATTTGGTCAATAACAAAAGTTCATCTCAATACTTTGTTATATACCCTTTGTTGGCAATGACAGAGGTCAAACGTTTTCTGTAAGTCTTCACAAGGTTTTCACACACTGTTGCTGGTATTTTGGCCCATTCCTCCATGTAGATCTCCTCTAGAGCAGTGATGTTTTGGGGCTGTCGCTGGGCAACATGGACTTTCAACTCCCTCCAAAGATTTTCTATGGGGTTGAGATCTGGAGACTGCCTAGGCCACTCCAGGACCTTGAAATGCTTCTTATGAAGCCACTCCTTCGTGGCGGTGTGTTTGGGATCATTGTCATGCTGAAAGACCCAGCCACGTTTCATCTTCAATGCCCTTGCTGATGGAAGGAGGTTTTCACTCAAAATCTCACAATACATGGCCCCATTCATTCTTTTCTTTACACGGATCAGTCGTCCTGGTCCCTTTGCAGAAAAACAGCCCCAAAGCATGATGTTTCCACCACCATGCTTCACAGTAGGTATGGTGTTCTTTGGATGCAACTCAGCATTCTTTCTGCTCCAAACATGACAAGTTGAGTTTTTACCAAAAAGTTCTATTTTGGTTTCATCTGACCATATGACATTCTCCCAATCCTCTTCTGGATCATCCAAATGCTCTCTAGCAAACTTCAGATGGGCCTGGACATGTACTGGCTTAAGCAGGGGGACACGTCTGGCACTGCAGGATTTGAGTCCCTGGCGGCGTAGTGTGTTACTGATGGTAGCCTTTGTTACTTTGGTCCCAGCTCTCTGCAGGTCATTCACTAGGTCCCCCCATGTGGTTCTGGGATTTTTGCTTGCCGTTCTTGTGATCATTTTGACCCCACGGGGTGAGATCTTGCGTGGAGCCCCAGATCGAGGGAGATTATCAGTGGTCTTGTATGTCTTCCATTTTCTAATAATTGCTCCCACAGTTGATTTCTTCACACCAAGCTGCTTACCTATTGCAGATTCAGTCTTCCCAGCCTGGTGCAGGTCTACAATTTTGTTTCTGGTGTCCTTTGACAGTTCTTTGGTCTTGGCTATAGTGGAGTTTGGAGTGTGATTGAGGTTGTGGACAGGTGTCTTTTATACTGATAACGAGTTCAAACAGGTCCCATTAATACAGGTAACGAGTGGAGGACAGAGGAGCCTCTTAAAGAAGAAGTTACAAGTCTGTGAGAGCCAGAAATCTTGCTTGTTTGTAGGTGACCAAATACTTATTTTACCGAGGAATTTACCAATTAATTCATTAAAAATCCTACAATGTGATTTCCTGGATTCTTTCCCCCATTCTGTCTCTCACAGTTGAAGTGTACCTATGATGAAAATTACAGGCCTCTCTCATCTTTTTAAGTGGGAGAACTTGCACAATTGGTGGCTGACTAAATACTTTTTTGCCCCACTGTAAGCTTCTCATCGTCCACGTCAAACCAGTCCTGATGTCTCCGCTCTGGTCGTCCAAGGGCTTCTTCAGCGATGTTAAATGCAGCTGCCTTCAGTGTGTTCCATTGGTCTTCTAGCCTTGTCTCCTTGTGTTGTAACTCTCCTATGGTCTTGTCCATCTGTTCTTGAAACTTTTCTTGGGTGCTCTTGTTTTGCAGCTTAGACACATCCAGCTTAGCTGGTGGCCTGACTCCAGTTCGTACTGTACATATCACTTCTTTACAGTAAAAGCAATTGTTGATCTTATCATGTTATGATCAGTAGAGCAGTCAGCGCCTCTCATCACTCTGGTGTTCAGTACATCATTTCGATCTCTCTGTCTAGTGATCACATAGTCAAAGAGGTGCCAATGCTTTGATCGAGGATGCATCCATGTGGTCATATGATGGAGTTTGTGATTGAAAATGGTGTTGGTGATGAAAAGGCTATACTCTGAGCAGAGGGCTAATAGGAGTTCACCATTGGTGTTACACTTTCCAATTCCATATTGGCCAATCACACCAGGCCAGTTCTCTTCTTCTTTTACAACCCTAGCTTTAAAGTCGCCAGCTATAATTAACTTATCTTTATTTGGGACTTGTCTCACAACATCTCTCAGTCTATCATAGAATTTTTCCTTCACCTCATCAGGGTTTGTCATTGTTGGAGCATAAGTACTGATTATAGTGGCATATACACCCCTCGGCAGAGGAAGACACAGTGTCATTATCCTGTCATTAATAGGTGTTGGGTCTTGTTCGAGCTTTTGAGCAATCGAATTCTTAATGGCAAAGCCAACTCCAGCTTCATGTCTTTCCTTTACGTCTCTTCCACTCCAGAAGAATGTGTAATCATGATCAACTATGCTGTCATAAAGAGGCAGTCGGGTCTCACTAAAAGTGTGGCTATGTCTATTTCATATCTGTTCAGCTCTTTAGCTACCAAAGCTGTCTGTCGCTCTGGCCGTTTTGAGCGGTCACTATCTAGTAGCGTTCTAACATTCCATTCAGCGAGTCTCAAGATCTTTTTCTTTTTGCTTCCTAACTTGCTTTTCACTGGTCGCCGGAGCAAAATCAGACCAGTGCGAACCTTGTTTACCCAGGTGACGTTCGAGCTGAATGAATTTCCATATCCATAATCCATAACACTGCATTGCAAAGGTTTAAGTGATACTGGCTTTTGCATTACCAGAATCACTCTCTTGGCAGGGCAAAGGTGTAGTCCAGCGGGCAAGAACAGGTCGAGACATGCTGGCGTCTTTGCCATGCTGCAGCGGCTGGCTGGAAGATAAGTTTGTCTATCCTCACCCTTGAGTGCTGCCACAGGGCACTGTGCCAGGACTGATGCCGAATTGACAAAACAGCCCTGTCATTTGCCAGAACTACTGTCGAGTTGTCGTGTAGAACTGCCATTTTGTAAGCCGTAACCCTGGCCAAGGGAGGCTGGGGGTGTACTGACACTTGCCCAAGGTGAGCACCCAGACTAGTGGAGGGAAGGGGGTGTCTTACTTCCCCATTCTAGACCAGTTCCAAACTAGGTCTAGCCAATGCCCACTGCCTTCTCACCCACTGGCATGCAAAAGTTCCTCAAGAAAGTCAAGTGGGTGAACCTGTCATATGTAGGTCCCATCATGGTGCATTGCAGGTACAGAAACCTCACACAAACAACACAGGAAGACACAATCCTGCTGCTCAACATGTCACCTTCTGTGCAGGTTTAATCCCAATTCTAATTTAATGTCTTCACTTATAGCTACACAAGTTCCTTACAAGCATTTGAAGATTATAGTTAATAATAATAATAATAATAATAATAATAATAATAACACACCCAATGATTGGACACAATCATCCAAGATCTTGAACAGGAAGACACATACAAGTACCTAGGTGTGTGTGTGAAGGAGACGGGATCCAACATGCAAAGATGAAAGAGAAATTCCAGAAAGAGTACTACAGAAGAATACGGCTGGTGTTCAAGTCCGAACTGAATGCCACCAATAGAATTGATGCAATCAACACCCTTGCAGTCCCAGTCATCAACATACAGCATGAACATCATAAACTGGAAAATGGAAGAACTTAAGAAAGTAGACAGAAAGACAAGAAAGCTCTTGACCATGGAGAAAATGCACCATCCGAAAGCTGACGTGGATAGGCTCTACCTTCCAAGAACAGCAGGAGGAAGGGACTTTGTCAAATTGAGACCACCTACAAAACATCTACAATTGGTCTCTACACTTACCTCTACAACAAAGATGATCATCTCTTCAAAATAGCCAGAGACCATGATCTAGGCAAGAAAACATTGTCAGTACACCATGAAGCTGCCAAGTCAAAAGAGAACTCAACCCACCAGAGATTGAAAAAGTGGAAAGCGAACCAACTACCAGCTATGCTCGGAGAGTAAAAGTGATGGCTAAACACCAAACCCTAGAACAACTCAAGAACAAATGGGAAGAAAAGCCTTTGCACGGATAGTACCCAAAAAGAATAAGTGACAAAGATGTAGACCAAGTCCAAACCCACAAATGGCTGAGAACAGCTGGTCTTAAATCAGAAACAGAATGTTTCATCATCGCAGCCTAAGATCAATGCATCAAGACAAACACTATCGAAATAAGATTCTGAAAGATGGCTCCAATCCAATGTGCAGAATTTGTAATCAATATCAAGAGACAGTAGACCACCTTGTCTCAGGATGTCCGGAACATGCCAGAGTATATACAAAGGCATAACATATTTCCAAGGGGCAATTTGTAAGCACTATGGCATCAAAGTGCAAGACAAATATTACGAACACAAGCCATCAACAGTTACTGAAAACGAAGTAGTTTCTATACCCTGGGATATGCTGATTCAAACTAACAAAGAAATCAAGCGAACAGACCAGATATAGTAGTGAAAGACAAGAAGGAGAGAACCTGTCTGCTCATTGACATGTCTGTCCCCACAGAAAGGAACACCTCTTTGAAGACAACAGAAAATGGGCAGCATGGTGGTGTAAGTGGTTAGCACAGTCGCCTCACAGCAAGAAGGCTCTGGGTTCGAGCCCAGTGGCTGGCGGGGGCCTTTCTGTGTGGAGTTTGCATGTTCTCCTCGTGTCTGCGTGGGTTTCCTCTGGGTGCTCTGGTTTCCCCCACAGTTCAAAGACATGCGCTTAGGTTAATATGGGATGGCCTTGGGCTGAGGCGCCCTTGAGTGAGGCACCTAACTCCCAACTGCTCCCCGGGCGCTGTTAGAATGGCTGCCCACTGCTCTGGGTAGGTGTGTGTGCTCATTGCTCAAGTGTGTGTGCATGTGTGTGTTCACTGCTTCAGATGGGTTAAATGCAGAGAGGAATTTCACAAGTGTGTGATGAATAAAGTTGTTGTTGTTGTTGTTGTTCTTCTTCTTCTTCTTAAAAACTATCAAAGTATAAAGATCTAGAGATAGAAATAGAGAGAATGTGGGGCATGAAAACAACAACAATTCCGGTGGTCATTGGTGCCCTTGGCCTTGTTAAAAAGGGAACTGGAAAATACACCAACAAGATCCCTGGGAACATCAGAATTAAAGAGCTTCAGAAGATTGTTCTCCTTGGAACTGCTCACATACTCAGGAGGACTCTATCCATCAAGTAATTCACCAGACTTATGACTGCCTCAGGTTCAAGGGATGAACTCGGCACAATGAGAGAAAAGAGTAATACTTTAAGGATAATAATAATAATGTTATTGAAATAAACTATATGAACTCGCAATCACCATGCTTTGTTTTTATTATCTTTCTTTTTTTTGAGATGCAATATTTAGATTTTCTTTTTCGATGATTTATAGTAAATAGGTTAGTTTTATTTTGATTTCGAAGCATGTTAGATTGTAAAGTTGATACAGTCTCATCAAGCACACTGAATATTGCGAGGACTTTTAAGAGCATGTCACAAGCTCATCAATAAGATGATATTGAGATAAGTATGAACTTGTAATCACAAGCATAGGACATAGGGAGTCAAAGACATTGTTTTCTTTCTTTCCTTTCTTTTTGAGGTGTAATATTTAGATATTCTTTTTTCATGACTTATTGTAAATAGGTTCTTTTTTTAGATTTTAAATTGTTTTAGGTTGTAAAGTTGATATAGTCCCATAGGTTACGCTGGGTGTTCTATGGCACTGTATTTGTATGCGTTCTCAAGTTTAATAATAATAATAATAATAATAATAATAAGGGGAGGAGGAGGAATAATAAGAGGAGGAAGCAAGAGGAGAAAATCAGTAACTGGAAGGAGAAAGTCCTGCATGCAGAGTTTGTGCAACAAACAGTAGATGTAGCTGGAGAAGATTCCTGGAGATGGCTTAGGAATGATTTTTTAAAGGAGACAGAAAGCTTGATCCTAGCTGCTCAAGAACAAGCTTTAAGAATAAACTTGATCAATTTGTTGATTTATGCACAGCATATATAAGACCTCAGAGACACCACTGTGTAGACCTTGTGGAGACTCCACTGAAACAGTACAACACATTGTCAGTGGATGCAAGAAGCTTGTTCAGAGAGAGTACGGGAAGTGCCATGTCAAGGTGGCCCTGTGGGTACACTGGGAGATGTGAAGAAAGTATGGGATAGAGTGTACCTACAAGTGGTATGACCATCAACCCTTGGTAGTCGCAGAGAATGGAGATGTTAGAATTACCTGGGACATAGCGATCTACACAGATAAGACGCTGAAGCACAATCAACTAGATATTACTCTAGTGCAGAAAGATACACAGGGGTGGACATTAACTGACATAGCTGTACCAGCAGATCAGAACATCATCAAGACTGAGGAAGAGAAGACAATCAAGAGAATCAAGAGAATTCACAGAGCCTCGAAAGTGACGGTGATACCCATCGTGATTGGTGCACTTGGAATCATCTCAAAGAACGCAAAGATCTTGCATGGAAAGTTAGATCTACCTGACATCACTGGAAGTGCACAATTGTCAGCTATCCTTGGAACTGGTCATGTGTTGCAGAAAGTATTGTCTCTCTAAGTTGCGGGAAGTAGCAGAGACATGACTGAGAAGACCCAGTAGAACATCGAAGAGCTGGAGAGAATCGCATAATAATATAATACTGTTTGGTGCCTTTATTTCTGAGAATGTAAAGAGAAGTCTTACATTCATGGCATTTAGCAGACACTCTTATCCAGAGCAACATACAACACACCCAGAGCAGCCTGGGGAGCATTTGGGGGTTAGGTGCCTTGCTCAAGGGTACTTTAGCCATTCCTGCTGATCCAAGGAATCAAACCAATGACCATTTGGTCCCAAAGCTGCTTCTCTAACCATTAGGCCATGGCTTTGTTCACACTGTGCATTATTCAGAGTTTAGTAAAAGGCATAATGTTTGTTTAATTGCAGCTCCACAACCAAAAATAGTCCATCCATCCATTATCTGTAGCTGCTTATCCTGTTCTACAGAGTCGCAGGCAAGCTGGAGCCTATTCCAGCTGACTATGGGTGAGAGGCGGGGTACACCCTGGACAAATTACCAGGTTATCACAGGGCTGACACATAGAGACACACAACCACTCACATTCACACCTACGGTCAATTTAGAGCATCCAATTAACCTAACCTACATGTCTTTGGACTGTGAGGGAAACCGGAGTTTGTTTGTTTGTTTGTTTTATCTGTAACCGCTTATCCCGTGTGGGGTAACCGCTTATCCTGTGTGAGCCTATCCCAGCTGACCATGGGCGTGAGGTGGGTTACACCCTGGACAAGTCGCCAGCTCATTGCAGGGCTGACACATACAACCATTCACACTCACGGTCAATTTAGAGCCACCAATCAGCCTAACTGGCGGCACGATGGTGTAGTGGTTAGCACTGTCGCCTCACAGCAAGAAGGTCCGGGTTCGAGCCCTGTGGCCGGCGAGGGCCTTTCTGTGCGGAGTTTGCACGTTCTCTCCGTGTCCGCGTGGGTTTCCTCCGGGTGCTCCGGTTTCCCCCACAGTCCAAAGACATGCAGGTTAGGTTAACTGGTGACTCTAAATTGACTGTAGGTGTGAATGTGAGTGTGAATGGTTGTCTGTGTCTATGTGTCAGCCCTGTGATGACCTGGCGACTTGTCCAGGGTGTACCCCGCCTTTCGCCCGTAGTCAGCTGGGATAGGCTCCAGCTTGCCTGCGACCCTGTAGGACAGGATAAAGCGGCTAGAGATAATGAGATGAGATGAGATGAATTAACCTAACTGTGGGAGGAAACCCACGCAGACACGGGGAGAACATGCAAACTCCACACAGAAAGGCCCTCGCCGGCCTCGAACCCAAGACCTTCTTGCTGTGAGGCAACAGTGCTCACCACTACACCACCGTGCCGGCCCAAACATAGTCATAAAACAGAATACTGTAATCCAGGACCTCAAATAAATAATCACTGGGTGTATTTTTAGAGTTGTGGTAATTGCAAATATGGTAGAATTTAATGAAAAGACAGAGAAAGAAAGAGAGAGAGAGAAATGATTAATGACACTTCATACTACACATTACCACAGATTATCCTTTTCTACAGTACCGTTTGACTTTTTTTTTTAAGTCTCGTTCTTTGTTCAACACCGGTATTCGTACACGTTCCACCTTGTCACGCGCATTCAATCCTAACGCAAGAAATCATACGGCTAGCCAATCAGGATGCAGATTGTTAAAACGGGTGGGGAAAGAAAAAATTACGCAGTGAGATCTCGCGAGATGAAGTAAATTCATTCCAGCCCGTGTGTGTGGTGTGAACTACCCCCTCCTCTCTCTCTCATTCTCCCTCCATAGGGAGCGACCTCCTCTCTGCAGCCCTGAATAGGGAGAAACACGGGCAGGCACGGCGCCTGTTAGCTGTGGGAAATACAACAAACTGACGGTGCTCGGTAGTCAGGCAGCTAGCTGTGTCATAACGTTATTTTGAAGTGTTAGTTGGGAAAACATGCGGTTGCGGCGGCGGCTCAAGCGGGACCGTGATGAGGGACTGGGAGCTGGGATTCGCCCATTAGACTGCTGAGAGAGACTCATTAGCCTGCTCGCTAACGGATAACACGGCTAAGCTAGTAGCGAAGGACGCTAAACTTCGCAGAATTTGCGGTTAGGATTGAAAGTCTACCTCACAACTCGTCGTTTTATTTCCTACAGAGTGGGATTTATTTATCTTTATCTCCAGCTGATGGTCGAAGACGCCGAACTCTATTTTGCAGCGGTTTTGTTTGCTGCTTGCTCGGTAGCTAACAGTATTATTGATCCGAGCAGCTTGTTGTTAATCACTCGGGGTCGGCTTTGTGCTTCCAGGCCATGGACTGAACAGCCTCTTCATCCACAAGCGAGCTAGCTTAGTGGCTAGCCCTGGGGTTTCTTCTTAAATAACAAACAAAACAAACTCCAGTTTCTACATTCTGAGCTGGACTGGAACGAGGAAAGGAAAAGCAAATTTCTCCTGGATCAAGTGCGCCTTTTTTTTTTTTTTCTCCTCAAGGACCATGAGTTTTTGGATGCTCGGTTCCGTCCCAAATCAGATGTGAAGGGAAAATAAACCGAGCGGATTCTTCTTTTCTACTTTGTCGAGTTTGGGACGAGCTGTTAGAACCAGCATTATAATGTCTACTGCGAAAGAAAACCCTTGTAGGAAATTCCAAGCGAATATTTTCAACAAAAGTAAATGTCAGAACTGTTTCAAGCCGAGGGAGCTTCATCTGCTGACCGACCCAGACCTGAACCAGGTAAACACACACACACACACACACACAGTGTGTCAAGGTGACAGTGATAAGAGCAGCGCCTGGTTCCTGTAGGATTAGTGTTGGTCTACAGCCTTCAGTCACACACTGATGAAGTATTTTGGCTGTGAAATGTTTTACTGCTGTGGCATGAAACTGAAAGTTTGAGTTTTGACTCTGCTTTTACTTCAGTGGCCCTTCAAGGGTTTCTTTTCCTCAGCTGTCAAAGGTGATGTTTTTCTGTCATATAGGAAATATCTGGTTTTCTCTCTCTCTCTCTCTCTCTGTGTGTGTGTGTAACAGGATCCGACAGTTTTTTTTTCTTTACCAACAGTTTGTCTTTGCACATTCAACATATCTGACTTCTTTAACCATAAAATAATTTCCACAGATCTCCTCAGTAGGGCTTGACGATACGCTGATCTTGTTAGTTTTTTCTGTTTTATCAGACATCTCATTTTTTAGGTTTGTTTACCTGACATGTTTCGACATACGACTGTCATCTTCCTCAGAGTGTCACCCTCTAAAAAATTAAATGTCTGATAAAACTAACAATATTCAATATAAGACATAATGAACGTATTCGGAAGATACGCTGATCTGATATCGATATCGTGATAAATCATTTCACAATACGCTTTTCACCGGGCTGCACGGTCGCCTCACAGCAAGAAGGTTCTGGGTTCGAACCCAGTGGCCGGTGAGGGCCTTTCTGTGTGGAGTTTGCATGTTCTCCGGCGTGTCTGCGTGGGTTTCCCCCACAGTCCAAAGATGCGCATTTAGGTTAACATGGGGCGGCCTTGGGCTAAAGTGCACTTGAGCAGGGTACCTGACCCCTGACTGCTCCCCGGGCGCTTTGGTGTGGCTGCCCACTGCTCTGAGTGTGTGCGTGTGTTCACTGCTTCAGATGGGTTAAATGCAGAGGATGAATTTCACTGTGCTTGAAGTGTGCATGTGACAAATAAAGGTTTCTTCTTCTTCTTTCTTCTGTGATATCAAGAATATTGTAGTATACTACTTTTTTTTTTAAATTCACATTTAATTATAGGCTGGTAGGAAACGGCTGCCGTGGTACAATTTTGTACTTTAAATTTGTCAGCAAAAGTCGATTTTCTTCTTTGTTACAGGTTTTAAACATTTTTCTCCTTTTCGATGTTAAATTTTTTTTTATAAAATAAAACGTCATTTGTGTCATCAAAAAATTTATTATTATCCCCCCCAATACCTCTCCGACCTTCTCCACATCAGCACTCCCTCCCGGACACTTAGGTCAGCCTCCTCCATCAGCCTCACTGTGCCCTCTGTCCATCTGTCCACCATGGGGTCCAGAGCCTTCAGCCGCTCTGCCCCTCGCCTCTGGAACTCCCTCCCCCTTGACATCAGGAACATTTAACTCATTATCCATCTTCAAGACCCGTTTAAAAACCCACCTTTTCAAACTTGCCTACTCACTATAACTTGTCATCCGTTACTGCAGATTTTTTATTTTATTGCACTTGTCTTTTTTTGCTTTTTTTATTGTCGTTTATGTGTATTGTGAGGTGACCTTGAGTGCCCTGAAAGGCGCCTTAAATAAAATGTATTATTATTATTATTAATGACACAGTACTGTATTGCTTGCAGTTTGGGAGCAAACCTCATATTATTTGCAATGCAGTGTTGTAGAAATACCTTTTAGAATCATGTGTGTATATTTTTAAAAAAAAAAAAAAACTTTTTTGTCGTATTGTCCACCGTCCGTGCCTGTACACTACTATGCAAAAGGCTTGGGCACCCTGTTTTTCATCCAAACTTTGTTATAGATTTTTATTTTATGATTTCTACATTATCAAGTCAGTACAAAAAAAATTAAATTCCAAGTCGTAGTTTTCCAGCACAAAATTAAATGTTATAGAAAAGTGTTTTGTATGTCAGTAAAGAAAGCAGTATATTGGTGTACGTAAGAGACACTTTTTAGACAAGAAAATATAATTAAAGCTACTGGGTTTTGCTGCAAAATGAAGAAGCGAGTGCAACAGTCATAGTGTTCAGAGGAACTGTGGCTGGTTCTGTAAGATGCTCAGTAAAACCTACAGCTCATTTTCCTTATAAAACTGCACTCGTTGTACCCGAGACTACTGATTATTTATTTATTTATTTTAAAGTGAAGGCTTGTCGCACCAAATACTGACTTTCATTTATTACCATTTCTGCTCTGTATTAGTATTTTTTAAGGTGGAAACATTTAATGTCATTAGTTCTGAAGGCATCTTTGCTGTACAGCATTTCTTTGCATGTGCCTGATGATGTGTTCAGCCCCAAAATGACAAGATGGTCAAAATTCGCTCCAGCTGCCCTGCCAACGACACTGTCGAACTTCATGGATGCACAAAATTTGTCCAGAATGCTTGCTCTTGTAAACTTTATTTAAAGGGGCTGCAAAGCAAACAGACATGTTAACAAATATCTTTATCAGCCAACCACAAATAGGGTATAGATTCTACAAGTACGCTCCGATTCGATTCTGAATCTCAAGCTGATGATTCGGTTCAATCCAATGTGCTTTGATTCCAATTCAGTTTGAATGAGATGAAATGCTGAAAAGCAGGTTTCTATATTCGGAGAGATACATTTGCTTTGTGTTTGCAGGTCATTAAACATTAAACATTTTAAAAGTGAACTGAGAGAGCAACATCTGTAGGGGGATGAGTAATTGATCTGAACCATCTTTTCCTCTTTTTGATTCATCTGGTCTCCTTGTGTAATAATGCTTGTATAACCTCAACGTTGTACATTACGATTAAGTTATATACTTGTGGGTTGTGTTTTAATAAAAGATAAGCTGGACTATCAGAGCATAAGTGCTGCAGTGATGTTGCATGAATGTATGGTGACAGTACAAAAAAAAGGGAAATTGAATCTCTCAGAACTTTACTCAGATCACACAAAGAAATCGTATGGTAATGTATATAATATTATTATTTTACTATATCTTTGAAATGCTCAAAGCACCTTACAGTGCTATCCAAAGGGGAATTTACCTGTTATTTATTACATTTAGCTGCCTAGACTAATCTAATAGTGTAGATCTAGAGATAAGAGAATGTGCTCACTCATGCTATTCCCAATGGGAAATGTGTTTGAGAGAAAAGCTGCCACAATGTTTATGCCCAGTCGGGATCACAGCCTCTGATTGGTCGACAAACTCAAAAACGATGCATGATGGAATTGCAAGTGGTTAATAGCTATGCTAACTGTTTTCCACATGGAAAAATGGATAATCACAGAAGACATTCAGCTTTGGATTTATCCATTATGGACTTATTTTACAAAGTCTCCAAAAAACACAGCACAGTTCAAGCGCTGGATTAAAAAGCTTATGAAAGGGATATGATCACATGGACCTCTGATTGGACCAGTGTAATACTGGCCTTCCGAACAAAAAACAAACAAAAATTGAGCTCGAGCATGCACGTTCCCGAGATATTTCAAGTTCAGTCAGAGCGCATCTATTTAATTCTCTGACTGTTTAATCACAGGGGAAATGAACCTAGAAAACCCTTCACCTAAAATGCACATTAGCCGAAAGGATCGAGTCGCAAATTTTACAGATATTGAATCGGTCGAACTATTTAAAATAAAATATTTTTGCACACCTTGAATGCTAAGTAAAATTTTATGTCCCTGTATATAAACAGAGACCTGTCAATCATGGGGAAACCCACCATTGCAGTTATTAATTTTCCCTCCGTTATACTTAGGAACGGTTTGAAGAGAACCAAAATTTACATGACTGTGTCCTCCAGGATTCTTTCGGGCGGAGCACTTCTAAGTTCTGATTGGCTGCTGCCGAATTGCGTCATCGCTCGTTACCATAAAGTTGCCCAGACTTTACTTTGATTCTGATGTTGCCAACAGTCATGTCGCTGCTCGCTGTCAAAAGACACAGACTCGCTTAGGAAAATGAAACACATCTGGTTGCTTTAACGCGGTCACTGCTTGTGCTCTGAATGCCCCATAAGATTTTACACAGTGCTGTATGTTCTGAAAATGATTGGTCACTTATCATGTTTTATCTGTTTATTTTATTGGAAATTTGCTATTCTTGAACATTCCACGAACAGAAAACAGTTAGGCCCCAGTTGGTGTTATGTTACAGTTGAACTTGGTTTAGAGATGCTGAGGTTTGAATTAAATCAATTCCGTTGAAGAGACCAGTCAAACCGGCTAATAACTGTTAAGAACACACTAACAAATATTCTAACTTTTAATGATGGTGAGTTGTGATCACAGATGCCCTGGTTATGAACCCGAATCACTGGAGATCCTCTAACCCTCACTGAGGTCAACTGTTATTTTTAGTCATGAAAGTGTTCCGGATTTTTAGATTTTCCTCTGGATTTTTTCTGCTAATGACCCAGAAATCCAGATATTTGACAACTCTTGAAAATCTCCAGTTTTCCGAATGGAGAAATGTACTTTTTGGATTTTTCGCATTCCTAGATGCGGCGTAATGCTTCGCATCATCCTTGCATGGGCGCAGTCCTTAAATAGCCCAAACATAGTTCATTGATTAAAGACAGGTGTTCTTTGTTAACGGCGCGTGTGCCGGAGCTCGTTAGGCGCACGCGCCCAAGGCTCGCCTTCAGGTGCACGTGCTAAGGCACGCAGGACTGACACCGTTCTGCGCAACACAATCGCACTAGAAAGCATGTTCAAGCTGCCAGTGTAGCTGCAGTCTTTTTAGTTGCAAATTACGAGTATTTTCTCGTGTTAATAATTCGCCATGTCAAAACAAGCAAAACTTTCCTCCTCCTTTCGACGTAAGCAATTTTTTATATATTATATATATTTTCCCATCAAAGTTGCATTTTGTGGTTTCGAAGCCAAGTTTTAGTGCCGTTTCTAGAACACATCATCAAGAAAACGTGGAAGAAACAGCAATAATGGAAGAGCCGGTTTCTAAGCTGCCAAAAACTAGCAGTGGTAATTATTTTGTGTTACATAATGTACTCAGGCTGCCAGTCAGTGTGTCTCACACACACACACCCTACACCCCTGATTTATATGAGAAATTTGGTATTCATTGGTGTGTTTAAATTTACAGACAATACGAACTAGTGTAAACAATTGGCTTCAACTCGCATAAATATGAATTGGAAATGTTTAGTTCACTTTAGCTTCTGCAAACGCACAACTCTGATAAACGAGGCTCAATGTCCCCAACATTGAAACCTGAAAGCTTTAGAAACTCAGGTGGTGTTTACATTAGACCGTATCAGCAGATCATCAGATTAACGTTTTTAAAACGATTTGCGTGCACACAGCAACGCCAATACACTGATACGCTCGGTTCCGCAGGCATCCTGCGCTCCAAATCACTCCGCCCTGAACAGCGAGTGCCCTCTGGAGGGTGCGCACTCCGGCCCTGCGCAGCTCACAGAGCGCGCGAGTGAAGCGCACGAGCAGTGATTCGGGACTGAGCCGCTGTGTGTGTGATCCCAGTGCATATCGGGCATGCGCAAGTCACTCACCACTTGCAAGTGGAAGGATGGCAAGCCTAAAGACAATCATAACTACACAATGGGCAGTATTTGCATCTTACCATGAACAACATTAAGAATGACAAAGCAAAGCATTATATTCATACTTTTATACTCTTTAATGAAAAACAAAAAGGTGATACAAGGCAGGAAGTGAAGTCCGCGCCGTTTTTCAGCAGTCGCGTCACATGACCAACGCGGCATGACCAACGCCAGCGAATCAGGAAGGTGGATGTCACAGTGACGTTGTCCATTGACGACGTCAGCTAGAGCTCAGCACTGCGTTTCCTCGTTCCTCAATGTTTACACAGCACCGGATCAGATATGAACTGGGTTGAATACGTGGGCCCTGGCGGATTCAAGTTGTTCCGCCTGTGGAGTCGTTTCCTGGCGTTTTAATGTGAACGGACAGTCTAACAGACCTTTACTTTTCAACAGTACTGTTTTGGGATTTTGCTGAGTTTACCTTCAACTGTCTTTTTTTTTTTCTTTCAAAGTAATGAACTGTGTAGCAGGAAAATCACCTCGTTTTCTCAGTGCACTCCTGAAAATTACTCATTAACTAGGGGAATTAAATTTGATATTTTTGGCATGTTAATCATTAATGTACATGAAAGAAAAAGGCTTAAAAGTTATAACTTGTTTTAGTGAAAATAAGTACTAGAATGCAGGGTTTTATATATTTTATAAAGGGCGAATAATGACGCCAGCCTGTGTGTCTTGTGTCCGAGCGTCTTAATCATTGAACTCTTTTTGGTGAATCTGAATCAGATTTGTTTGTGTACAGATCGGACTGACCCTCAGCCGAATTGCAGGAAGAAAAAGAAGCTGCATATGTATTATAAACTTAGTCTGGTATAGTTTAGAGTCCATGATGATGGAACATCTTGGAAGAGCCAAGAAAGCCCACTATGGAGTGAGCAGTTTAGTGTGAAGTTCTCCTGTCAGTCGTTGTCTTGCGACCGCAGTCAGTCTTTTTCCTTTTTAAGCAATATTCAGTTGAGTCGCTGTTCTGCTTTCGTCTCAGCAGAATCCATCTGATTTTCCTTTCCTTCAAGAAATTCCAGACGCTGTGCTGTATTTGTGTTTCATTAAAGCAGAAGCCATGCACAAATTTGTCTCCTTTAGAGGAGTAATCGGAGCAGCCTGTGTCTAAGATCGCATCCATTTTGCGAAGCCGAATAAATTCCTCGTCGGCTCGAGTGCTTCAAGGGAAAACCACGTTTCTGCCAAGGTCGTCAGCGATCCGGCTGCTTTGAAAAGAGCATCTGCAGATTTCTTTCAGGTGCTCCAAAACATTTCAGGTTGTCTATTTGTTGTCTGTACCACTCAAGCTCAGGCCTTAATTTTAGTAATCCTACCTCTGCTTCTGTTTACTTGAGCATTAAGAGGCAGTTGGGTGTCAACTTTTACAATGACGTGGCCTGAGTGGAAACATTACGCCTTCAACAAATGGACTGCATGAAGACATTAAGCTTTAAACACTCGGAGTCATGACTGAGAGGAAGTTTTAGACCATTAAGGCATGTTATATCCTGTTAATTGCGCGCTCTCTCTCTCACACACACACGCACGTGCACTCTACCCAAGCAGGATTGGAGACGTTTAGCAGCGTCAGCATCTTGTAGTGCACATGTAGGGAGGACTGGGTGTGATTATGCGTGGTTAACCCTTCCACCGCCTGACTCCTGACTCATCTTGTGAGTTACATGTCAGGTGGTGTTTACATTAGACCGTATCAGCGGATCATCAGATTAACGTTTTTAAAACGATTCGCGTGCACACAGCAACGCCAATACACGATTCGCGTGCACACAGCAACGCCGATACATGGATACGCTCGGCTCCGCAGGCATCCTGCGCTCCAAATCACTCCGCCCTGAACAGCGAGTGCTCTCTGGAGGGTGCGTACTCTGGCCCTGCGCAGCTCACAGAGCGTGCGAGTGAAGCGCACGAGCAGTGATTCGGGACAAATAGCAGGAAGTGAAGTCCGTGCCGTTTTTCAGCAGTTGCGTCACATGATCAACATGGCATGACCAACGCCAGCGAATCAGGAAGGTGTATGTCACAGTGACGTTGTCCAATGACGACATCAGCTAGAGCTCAGCACTGCGTTTCCTCGTTCCTCAATGTTTACACAGCACCGGTTCAGATACGTACTGGGTTGAATACGTGGGCCCTGGCGGGTTCAAACTGTTCCGCCTGTGGAGTCGTTTCCCGGCGTTTTAATGTGCACGGACAGTGCATCCGCGACGAAAACGATACGGATACGGTCTAATGTAAACACCACCTCAGTAGTGATGAAATGATTCAGAAGGGTTTTGTGAGTAGATGCTGCAGAGAGAGAATGTTTTGAACCCTCCAATTGCTGGGTTTCATGTGACGTCACATCCGTCTCATTAGTTATTCAAAACTTTAGCTGGTGGTCTACCAAATCTCACTTGACAGTGTTTGTACGGAGAAGGTGCATTGCTCGCATGAAAAATGCCTTACGCTTGCGTTGTTTTAGGTTGTTTGATTCGATCAAATCGTGAAACTGAAAAGTTTCTTCAGGGTTCCCTGTGAACTAATACAAAAGGGTGAACGAACACAGGATTTCACAAAAAGACGTTGAGAAAGGTGGCTTTCGAACCTCTCACTGAAATCGAAGGGAGCCGAGTCGAAGCACGCTCGAGTTTGCAGTGATCACTTGGTGAAAGGTTTGTATCTCCCTCTCAGCTACGTCGTTAGTGTTTTCCAAGTACTTTTCTTGCTGTGTGTCGTTATTTTAGGGTACTTTTTTTTTTTTTTAAGTCACGAAGCGCTGAAGTCCCCAGCTGTTTCTTTTACTCCTCACAAAGTCCATATGCATGAAGGTCGCGACAAAATTCTTACCCAGCCGTACAGTTACAATGCGCCGTGATCACTTCTCCGTCTTGTTTAACTAAGATCCAGGTCTTTAAAGGGGTTTCTGATGATCTTTGTGAATGATTTACCTGAGAGATAAGAGCCAACACAAGTGAGAATCAAGCCAACTGTTTGTTTACACTTGAACTTGCAGCGCGTGGTTGTAAAAACGTGAATGAAAAGCTTTTAAAAAAAAATAATGGTTACACGGGCAAAAACAAGACAGGGTTCATTCCGTAGCGACTTGATAGTGAGGTCCTTTACCCAGCCACATACAAAAAAGTTGTAAGCCTCCATACTCTTCCACACTTTCATCTGTTTTGCGGTGCAGAAGGACGTCTGCAACACCAGATAGTTTGAGATGTCGGGGAACTCAACTGAAGGGTAGTTTTCAAGATCGTATGACAAATCTTTCTTTCCCAGACTGTAGGGGTCGATTCCATTGCACATGGCAATCTTCTGGATATATCTAAAGCCAGCAGCGGCTTCTAGGTTACGAGCATACTCAAGGCCTCTGCATGCTCTTGCAACAAGGCTTTCGCAGATAGCTTTTCGCAGACAGTTGTAATTTATCGTTGAGCGGGGAGTAATAGGCGTGCGCGATGTTATTCACCGCCACAACGCAAGGGGGCTTGAAGTCGCGAAATCGCTAGGAGTAGTTGGTGGGTGTGGTTAGTGGAGTGTTTATCTTCCGGTTACTTATAATGACTAGAACTGGAGTCGTATAGATGTCCGTACTTCCTCACTTCCTCGATCAACCGCTCTTCGTGCTGCTCCATCTTCGCTCGTGTTTTTAAAAATGGTGGTTGTGAAAACAAACCAAACCGGGAAAGTAGGGAAGCGGAAGTGCGTGTACAGCGGATGTAGAGTGGACCAATCAGAGCCCTCTTGTCTGCGAGGCTTCTGCGGTGGTCACAATTTTTGGGAGGTGCGCGCAGAGCGTCTGCGAAGGTGGGGGGGCTACGCAGACACTGTCTGCGACGCTATCTGCGAGGACTGCGTTGTCAGCATAAATTGGCCTTCACTCTGATAAGTTATTGCTAGTTGTTTGCACTACGGCAGCTGTTTAGACCACCAGCTATTTCACTTCTGGGAAAACTGCTAAGAAAGGTCACGTGACTGAAACCCAGCAATACTAACTGACCTTCTGGAAGCTCCGCGCACTTCTCCCAACATTTTAGCCTGTTCTCTCATCTCGAGTCGATTTTTCCTGCATCCTCACATTTTGTCCTTGTAAATGGAGACTGTTTCAAGTTTGATCATGTGAACTAAAATCCATGAGTGCATGTGTGATTTGGCTAAAATTAGGCATGACCATACAAAAGGTCTTCACGGTAATAAGTTAGAAAGTGGTTGTTTTCTTTCATTTCTGTGTGACTAGACATTCTTCCTTTTTCGGGCTTGGCAGGTCTGAGAAGGCAGTCTCTCGATGCATCGTTGAAGTGGTTGTAATGGGGATGTTGAGACGTTTTCTAAAAGTTCAGACTAAAGCTGCTGCTACTCAAAAATACATACAACTGAAGCGAGTTTTTGTCTACGTCTTCCAGTGAAGTCAAAGTTAATTAGAGCACTGGGACTGCGTTTATTTTGTGATTTATAGACTTCAGTGGATTACATGAAACATGTTCGCTCATCTGTTCCCACTTAATTTGTTTCTAAGCAGTGCAGCACGTAATGATGGTTAAAAAGCCAGCTCACCACATTTCTATCCAAAGTGTCCTTTAAAGACAAACAAAAAAATGTATTTAAAAAAAAAAAAGACACAATAAAGCTAAATGCGTCCTTTATTCATTGAAGCCAAAGGGTGTGTGTGTGTGTGGTGTGCACCTCCCCATGTATATTGATTTGAATCTTGAATGAAAAAAATGTGTCCCTGCGTGTGTGTCTCAGTGAAACTGGGACGGGAAAGAAAGAGAGAAATATATTTGTCTCCGTTTGTGTAGTTTGTTTGTTTCTAAAAAGCATAGCAAATCATTCTTGCTGAAGAGGCAACCATTAGTTTTGTACTTTAATAACTGACCTAGCAGTAAATACAAATATAGTTTTGCCTTATCCAGTGTTTTCCAATACTGTTTAACTTAAATTTATGTCTTCCAATCAGAAGTTTCTTTTTCCTTCAGTATTTTGAGAGTACATACCTCTCTGTAATAGATATAAAAGCCCTGGCAATGGGAACTCATTCCATTAATGTTAAATAACCGTTTCCTTACAGAAGATTTCACCATATCAGAGATTATATATCTTTGTTAAACACATTTATTAAATTAGTTTATTAGTAGACTTGGGTTATGTGGCGTTTTCGTCATATAAGTCGCTGTAAACGAGCTGCTTTTCGAAACTACAACATGGTAGAAAGAGCACATGGGGGGAATTGTGGTGTGTCGTGCAGCTGTTGATGCTGCTGTTATCGGAAATTAATCACATTTCTGTCTAATCTGGGTTGAGAATTCAGTCGCGCGTTCTTTGATTCCAGATGCGTCGTAGTTGATATGGAATAACGCAGATTTATAAAGCATGCAGTTGATCTGATGATCCTTATAGGGATCGACCGATATATATATATTTTTTTCAGGGCATATACTGATTATTATGGAATTGGGATGCCGATAACCGATATGTGCAACCGATAAATGTAAACATTATAATTCACATGAAATTAAACATAGCACACACTGACACAGACCTTCATATCCATGAAATGTATGTTTAATTATAAAATTGAACATGAAATTTTGTGCAGGGAGATGCCAGCAGCATTTGCACAATAAAGTCAAACAGTTAGAATAAAATGAGAAATAAAATAATAATAAAATAAACACCAATAAAAAAATAAATCGCTCCCTACTATATTACAGCTCACCATTTTCGGTGGAAAATAAATGAAAATACACTCTGGATTCTTTTACACTAAGAACTAAGTAAGACTTACCAACTTCAAGTAGTTTTTAAATAACAAATCAAGTGTAGGGAGCTGCCTGCAGCATTTTTAAAAAGTAAAATCAAACATAAAGTAGGCTATCACTCCCTATTATGTAACAACTTAACCATCTACATTCTAATGCTTTTAATGCCCAAGCCTAATATTCCCAATTTAGGAGGATTATATTGTAGTGAGGGAAGCATTACATGTAGTTTCAGCGAGACTAGTTGGTTGTAGGCTAATTCAAGTGCTTCCTTCCGTAAGCTAAGTTTGCCTGGCTACACAGATGCAAATGGACAATTTTAACGAGTCGTAGATGAAGAATGTAAACATATAATGTTGTGCTTTTGCAACTTGTGTGTTTGTGACTTATTGTGGCAAAAGCAGCGTGTCCTTACCTTGAAGTGGGATCTGCTTCTGCCCGAGTGCCCGTACGGCCGCCTTGAAACAGTTCACAGCGTTTAGCTACACGTGTCAATTGGCTATATCTCTTGTGCCAAACAAATCAGATGTTGTGGTGGGCGGGACCGTGTTCTTGAACTCAGAGAGGCGAGTGCAGGAAAGGACGTGCAGTGACAGTCGCGTTAGGAACGAAATGGCTGCAAAAAGGCATGTTATCGGCATATCGGTGGAAATTATGGCCGATACCAATAACCCTAAAAATGCAGAATATCGGCCCAATATATCGGCCAGGCCGATTATTGGTCGACCCCGAGATCCTTATGTAGTTCATTAATTCCAAGATGTATTTCTTTTGTATGCGGCAGTATGTTTCAACCATTAACTTTACATCACTAATCAAGTCATAATTCACTGCCCAAGCGAGGGCAAGAGATCATTTCAGATGGTATGCGAGTCAGAACTCTGGGATTTAGTGTGAAGGTTTTATGGTATGATAACCTAGACTAAAAATGTCATGCTATTAATCAAATGTTAAAGGAAAGCACATGTGCTGGTGGTGAAAATTAGGAACAGCTTATCAGATATTTGCGCACAGTTATTTTTGTGCTTCCGTGTGTGTGCAAGACAAAGATAATTGCACTTTTTTCTGGTTAAAATTTCCTGACTTATGTCTGTTAAGTGATTGATTCACACAGGATAAGTGATCACTGTATACATCACAGAGATGAGTGTCCTCACCAGGTGTGTGCAGATGTAACGCAACAAAATTACACGCATACTACATACATGTCATTCAAGTACACAGCTTGTTTTGACCTTTATTGCAATCTCATGTTGTTGGGCTTGTGTCCAGAAAGTTGATCATTAATAAGTCACATGACCATAACATGGCTGTTGGCTGGACGGACCTCTGCTAGGATCTCGGTAACTTGCCTAAAAGCCCTGGACGTGTCTATAGGAAGCGTGTCTTCATGTGTGAAACGAATGTAGTCTGACTTTAGAAAGAGATTTTTCCATAAATTGATGTTCTGAGCTGAAGGAGAGGGTGAGGATGAGGAAAGGTGGCACGCTGAGCCAGAAAATGCATTTTAATCTGTATTTTTTTTTTTGGGGGGGGGAATCAAGTGTGAGGTAAATGTCCAGTCGTCTACGATGTCCAACAGTGAAACTATAACGGTCCTTGTCAGGATGATGAAACCTAAAACTGCACAGTTGATGATTTAAAAAAAAAAAAGTTCACAATTAAATCAAACACACATCCTGCTATTCCCATAACCACCAGAGTAATAGCAGATGCATTTTGTTGTCTTTCATGCCTGATTCTGTATCTGACCAAATAATACAATGTAAACATCATCTTTGTTTATCTGTAGCTGTCCTGGCAGCTCCAGGGAGCAGGATTGTGGGTTGTGGGAGGCTTTGGGGGAAGGAGAGCTTGTGAAAGGAAGTGTGGGTTGGGAAAGCAGAGTTTCCCCCAAAGGTCGCTTCCACTTCAGAAGCAGCAACAGAGCCTACAAAAAAGGGGAACTGTTCGGCCAAGCTGGGAGGGTCCTGCGCCGGCAGAGACCCGGAGAGTGCATCCAGGGGTGAAAGAGGGGGATGCTGGGAGAAAAAGCAGCCCCCTGGGAACAGCCTGGGGCCAGGAGGAAATTGGAAGTTAAGCGTGATGCCGGCGGGAAGGCTGTGGGGTTAGGAGAGGAGCTCAGGAGAGGAAGCAGGCCGTCAATGTGTGGAGGAAAAGTGCAGGGGTGTGCCGCTGCTCTCCTGGGCAAACCACTCAACCAACACTACACGCAGCACTCACAGCTGGCTTTTGTTGTGCTTTTTTTTTTTTTTTTTCCCCCCCATTTCTTTCTTCCCTCCTCCTTTTCAAAAGAGGAAAAGAGCACTCAGGCCCAGTCCTTTTTTTAGATCTTGTTAGTTTCATAAGCTTTATTAAATGGCCTGACGCCCGTTGTGCTGTCGGCTACAATACAGTGCCTTTATTTGACCTAAATCATGGAGGAGAAAATATTATTTATACAGCATGTTTTATTAAGAGATAAATCAGAGTGCTTTCCACCTTCGATACGCGCCATTTAAAACAAACAGCAGACATGCACAGAAATGCCTCGATTATAGATGTGAATTTGCAGCGTTGCGTAGTATGAGCTCTCAGCACGTGTATGCCAGTTAAGCCTGTTTAAATGTAGGTGAGACGCTTGGCCACACTTTTGTGAGAGTGTATTGCGTTTCAGGGCCATTAGCTGCATGTTAATATTCCACTCGGCTTCTTTTCTGACGTGGCTGTTGCAGCCATGTGAACTTGTCTGGTCCTGCAGTGCAGCATGCCTCCTTGGCCTTCCTCATACAGCAGCAAGCATTCAGTGTCTTGTTAGTGCAGAGTGTTCAAGTGATGGGAATATTCTCGAGCGTGTGTATCGACAAAGGAAAGAGGATCCACGCAAATACAGAATGTATTCCTGCACAGCAGTGCAACATCAGTACACACTCTGGATTGCAGTTAGTGTAAATGCATACCGTATAGCTGCAGCCGAGCACGTCGTTTGCAAGTCCTGCACATCGTGCTTTTTGTTCAAAGCTGTGTTGATTCATTGGGTTCCCATGTGACCGAACATTCCTGTGCGTGCGTGTGGTTTTTGCATTATGCTGGTGCTGTTGTGTAAGTGATTAACTTCTGTTATGAATTTTTTAAATTGCATACTCTACATACAAGCACCTGATGTGATCTCTCTTCCCCCTGTGTAATGAAGGAGTTTGTTTGTTTGTTTGTTTGTTTGTTCATTGAGTGTGCAGTATCTTCCATTCTGCTTTACATTTTGTTTGAGAGTGCGTTCACACCTTTTTAATCTGAATCATTCAGGGCTCAACATTAACTTTTTAATCCAAGTGTCCAGTTGGTCAAACATGATTTTTTGACTTGTCCTGACCATAACCTTATTATTGCGATGCATTTACTCGTTCAGTGAAGGGAAAGTGGTTAACAAAATTGGTCAAAAATCAGGTATAGTTATGATGATCGTTATGCTTTAATGATTTATAATTTTTCAATAAAACTCTTAACTGTAACAAAACTTATCTGGTTTCCCATTATGGCGCGTGTTGTTCTAACCCATTACCTGATCTGCAGTTTTAAGAGTTAGACTCAAAGTTTCTAGAGGAAATAAAGATAAATCTTGATTAATCCAGTAAAACCTGAAGTATAAACTAATGTAAATAAATGAAACCGAAAGAAAAGAAGTCTGATATGGTGAGGGCGACAGTCACGTTGTGAATGAAAACAAACTGAGTTCGGCACTGTCGTAAAATTCCCACGGAGTGTTTTTATGACATTTGTGATTGTTAATGTGAGCCATACAAAAGAAAATTGCAATGAATGTCTGAGTAAAATGAAAATTCACCAGAGATATTTATTTTATTGAAGTATTTGATCACCATTTTGCCAATCTTGATGAATTCCAAGTCCAATAATCTATAATTAGATATTACGCCGTGGTTATTTTTTTAAACATCCAACCAACTGCTGTACTCTGCTTCCCCAGAATTTCGTAAACAGTAGCATGGCCGGATCACTGAGGGGATTGAACTAGTTTTGTTGGAAATTTATTGATGTAATGCTTGAATATTTACTATAAAAATGGTGATTTTCACCAGATATTCAACTCGTCCTGTCAGACAAGCAGATGCGGATTTAACTTTGTCCGGACCAAACACTTGGTCGTCCTGGACAGTCGGACTACCATTATTGTCGAGCCCTGTCATTTCAGTAATATCCAGAAAGGTTTGGTTTCACACTGTATGTGATTTAAAGTGAAGTATGGTAACAAGAAGAAAGGGGAAACGACCTTTAAGTGTGCATAGAAATCACCCAAAACAGCTGAATACAGAGAGCATGGAACCAACGCTAAATAAATGGTGACATAATTATAGAAGTAACTAATAAAACATTCTGTCTTAGCCTAGTAAACTAGACCCACCCGCCTAGCGGCCAAAAATATTTTTGCCTAGCGAATGGGTCTAGCCTCGCACCATATAAACAAAAACACCCCGGGCATCAAATCGTGCCCGCCAATCACAACGCAAGGTTTTTGTTTGGATTCTTTGGGCGGGCTTTTGCAGGAGTGACGACAAAGCTGCGCGACAACAAAGCTGCGCGACGCTGGAGAAACCACAGCAGGAAAGATGGCTACGGGCTAGTGAACAGCACGCGTTTGACTCCGCTTTGGAATCAGTTTTAGAAGAATTAGACTTGGAGTTTTCGTTGAAACATGAGCAGGAAGAGGCTCTCCGCTCATTCCTTTTCAAGAAGGACGTTTTCGCTGTTTTGCCAACCGGCTATGGCAAAAGTCTGATCTACCAGCTGGCTCCGCTCGTAGCCAAAAGGATGGGGCTAGTTTGTGCAGTACGAAGAATTAATAAACAGCTTTGAAACATTACTTTTTGATTGTTTCTTATTTTCCCGTTATTTTAAATTTAAGGGAAATTATTTCACCAAACACCACTAAATAAAAACTCTCAAAAACAGTTTAAGCAAACCCTTGAAAAACACTTTAAAAAAATGAGTGTATGTGGTACAGACTCCAAACTTGTGGTCATTATCTCCAAACTTCTTAATATCTAGAACCTGTTTATTAATTAATACGCATTTTGAAAAATTATTTATTTCAAGGCCTCCCCCACTGCTTTCTGTCGCTCTGACTACGTCACAGTCACTGTTGCGCTGATTGGTCAGAGCGTTGGGCTATACGCACAGAGACAGTTTGAAAGACAGCGGTTTGTTCCCCCTACCCCTGTCGGAAATGTCTACGGATCGAGGCCAGACTAAATATTCACATTTAGTCTGGCTTGCCAGGCTAGTTCTGTCTATCAGTACAATCAAAGCGCAACAAAACGCAATTGCGGTGTTCCCGCCTGCCAGAGTGGATCACAGCGAGGGAGAAAACACCCCAGGATTTGAGTTAAACGGACTAAATGCAAAAATGAAAGCACATGAAATATAACTTGATGACTTGCTGTGGTACCTGTACAGTCAAATGATAGATCTGTACCACAGAACTTGGACCGTACTGTGATTTAATCAGTGTTCCTGCACATTGCTGACTTTGACGTGGTTGTCATTGTCATGTCTTCTGCCTTTGATGCCAGCGTAATCATTCTGACCACAGTTCCTGCCCTAAATGTAACCATGACCACAAGTTTCATATGGCACACTCCTCCAATAAGTAACCTTTTAAGTAAATATTACACCTTCACTTCTGGAAGACTTTTTTTTTTTTTTTCTTTTTCCCAGCTACTAATTGATCTGTTTTAAATAAATAAATAATTTTATATATCATCTCATTATCTCTAGCTGCTTTATCCTGATCTGCAGGGCGAAAGGCGGGGTACACCCTGGACAAGTCACCAGGTCATCACAGGGCTGACACATAGACACAGACAACCATTCACACTCACATTCACACCTACAGTCAATTTAGAGTCACCAGTTAACCTAACCTGCATGTCTTTGGACTGTGGGGGAAACCGGAGCACCCGGAGGAAACCCACGCGGACACGGGGAGAACATGCAAACTCCACACAGAAAGGCCCTCGCCGGCCACGGGGCTCAAACCCGGACCTTCTTGCTGTGAGGAGACAGCGCTAACCACTACACCACCGTGCCGCCCTATACATGCATACATGTGTCTGTGTGTGTGTGTATATAGTATGTATGTATGTGTGTGTATGAGTGAGACTTGTCTGATGATGTTGGTGTTGAGTTGTTTCATATCTTGTCCTGTCTTTACAGGCTAAACCGATCTATGGAGGCTGGCTGTGCTTGGCTCCAGAGGGAACGGATTTTGACAATCCGATGCAGAGGTCTCGGGTAAGTTGTTCTGTTTCCTGTCCCTCACGCTCTTTTTAAGTTGTGTTAATTAGAAAGCTTGTACAGAGGTTAGTTGTAATAGTTCTGAAGTGCTGCGTTTTATAATTGATCTATTTGTTCCTGCAGAAATGGCAGCGGCGCTTCTTTGTCCTCTATGAACACGGCTGCTTGCGCTTCGCTCTGGACGAATCAGTAAGCCCTCTTTCACCCTTATTATTTCTGAAAGTGTTCTCATATGCTGGCCAGCATCGCATGGCATGGTGACTTGCTTTCCACAAATAAAGCAGTTTCTCAAAATGCTGAGGTCATACACTGAATAAAGGCAAACCATCATGTGATGTCGCTTATTCATTAAAGCGTATGAATGATTGAGTGTAGCGAGAGGCAGATGTGATGTGGCCTGTGGTGCGATCACAGGGCTGATGTGAGCCTGTTGAATTCACTGCACTGTGTTCTGAGTGAAAATTGGCTGCCTGATCAGGCCAGAGATTACAGCATTTGTGTCAAATCTGTGAGGCCCACACACTCGCTGCTGCACCATTGAAACCCCTGTAATATATTTGAGTTTGCGTCCGTGACTGAAACGCTATAGCAGATCCAGTTTAATGTTCTGGATCTTTAGTTGGCGCGATGAGGACGACAGCCATTTGGCTCACATCATGTCATCATTACAGTTTCTTCTGAAGAAAGCTCACAGTGAAATGACTCGTGTCCAGGAGGAGAAACCTCAGCACCTGGCCTGGATGTCTGACATCAGTTCAGTGTAGTATAGCTTTTCCTTCAATTGTATAGGTATGAAGGTTCTGTCAGTCCTATTGTCTGCGCTCGCTTTTCATCTGTGCCGAGATCCCTCAGGAAAAGCCAGAGAATTGGGTCAGGGACGTGTGGGTCGGGAAGACGAGGATGAACTAAAATTAAAATGAAGTTCTGAAATTATGGAGGTCTCAAGAGAGGGAAGCATAAATTGATTGCTGAGCCCACCGGCCAATCGGCAGCTCTAATGTTCTGCCCGGTTTTGGTTGCCCATTTGACGAGGCTAAAATTGATTACCCAGTTGATTTGAGATGTAATGTTCAGCATGGTAACGAGCATCTGCTTAACCTTGAGGTGATTCCGTGTCGTGCTAACAGAAGAGTTGTGTGACCGATTTGTACCGGACTTTATTTTGCTCGGTTTTGTCAGTGTTTCCACAGTGTCTTTCTGGTTCTGGAAAAAAAAAAAATGTCATTCATGTGAGTTAATTAATCCACCTAGTAAGTGTCGTACAGCAGGCAGTGGCATTCAGAACGAGTAACGTGTGCTAGGGTTACGGTATCCAAGCTTCTCACACTACTGAAGCTCATTAGGGCCCGAGCCCTATGGGCGAAGGCCCTATTGTTCTTGTAAGAGTTCACTATTATTATTCTTCCGTCTTCTTCTTCTTCTTCTTCCGTCTTCTTCTTCTTCTTTATTTTTCTCCGCTGTTGGGCCATTTTCGGGGCGCTTGCCATGGGCGAAAACGCACGTAATTTGGCACCAGTTCCGAGAATTGCCACCGCTACTCAGAAATTTGGCACCAGTTCCGAGAATTGCCACCGCTACTCAGAACCAGAAGCCCAAACTTGGCCGGGGCTCAGGGCCTCTATAGCGCCCCCTAAGTCGTTGTGATTTTGGCCTCCCGCATTAAGGTGCCTGGGTGCCATGTAGTTTGTAGTAGTGGCATGCCATTTGGTACGCATATGTATCTCACTAAGCCGGACAAAAATGTAATGCCATTGCATTAGCCACGCCCAACAGGAAGTGAGGTAATTTCACTTTTGTGCGAAATGCATGGCCACGAAGACGGCGCAACTCCTCCTAGACCGTTCATAGGAATGTCGCCAAAATTGATACACATCATCTACAGACATGGCTGACAAAAGTTACTAAATACGTTTCACGTAGGATAAACCGTTCAGAAGTTATACGTCAATCAATTTTCGATGCAAAGTTTTACATGCTTAAAAATTCATAACAAATCTTCCGATTGCTCAAAACTGCTCATACTTCACACGCAAATCACTCATTGGGCTTCTGACATGTTACCCAATTTCTGTGATATTTCGCCACTGGGGGCGCTATTTTTGGGCAAAAATTCCAATCTTTCCTCAAATTTGGTCAAACTTCACGGCTACCCTCTTACTACCTCCCATGTCATGTATACCACGTTTTGGAAATTTTCGTCCATGGGGGGCGCTGTTTTTGGCCGACGCAATTGCTCCAAAACGGGTTTTTGGTAAATAATTCCATAATGCTTTTCCTTCACACCACTACCTTGTGATAGTACGTTGCTGTTGTAGACACTTATTTTTCCAACTCCTCATCGCTCATGTACAGCTTAGCGCCACCTACTGACATGGGAAAAACCAAAAAATTTATTCTTCAAAAACCTATATCTCATCTTCTATTTACTCAATTGTCATCAAACTTCATACGCAAACTCTTCATAGCTCACCTGACATATACGCCAAATTTTGTGCACTTTCGCCACTGGGGGCGCTATTTTTGGGCAAAAAATCCAGTCTTTCCTCAAATTTGGTCAAACTTCACGGCCACCCTCTTCCTACCTCCCATGTCATGTATACCACATTTTGGGAATTTTCGTCCATGGGGGGCGCTGTTTTTGGCCGACGCAATTGCTCCAAAACGGGTTTTTGGTAAATAATTCCATAATGCTTTTCCTTCACACCACTACCTTGTGAAAGTACGTTGCTGTTGTAGACACTTATTTTTCCAACTCATAATCGCTCATGTATAGCATAGCGCCACCTACTGACATGGGAAAAACCAAAAAATTTATTCTTCAAAAATCTATATCTCATCTTCTATTTACTCAATTGTCATCAAACTTCATACGCAAACTCTTCATAGCTCACCTGACATATACGCCAGATTTTGTGCACTTTCGCCCCTGGGGGTGCTGGTTATGGCAAAAATGATATTGTAGCTTCTGATTTGTCAAACTTGGCAAGCAAACTCTTTACAAGACCCTTATTGGGGCACTTGCCATGGTCGACAACGCACGAAATTTGGCTCCTTTTTCTTAGAATGCCACTGCTACTGAGAACCAGAAGCCCAGATCCAGGCCGGCCTCAGGGCCTCTATAGCGCCCCCCGAGCACCGTTCAGTGCGAGACCCTATTGTTGCCATGTGTCCATTTCTGTGGTTTGTCGCCATTGTGTGAGTAATGTCTCTTGCCGAAGAAGCTGTGGAAGGTATTTCGCGGGGACCCATGCCCCCGCCCCCCTTGGCCGCTGGCGCGAGGGCCCGTCGAGGCCGCTTGCGGCTTTAATTAAATATAATACACGCCAAATAAAAACTTTTGTTTTGCAAAAGTCTGTAGGGAGTAGGCATCTTTCTTGTTGCTAAGCCTATCGTATGTGGACGCCTGGCCATCACACTCGAATGTGGTTCTTCCACAAAGTTTGAAGCATACAGTTGCATAGGCTGTCTTTTGGCCCTTTTCCACTACCCTTTTTCAGCTCACTTCAGCCCGACACGGCTCGCGTTTCGACTACCTCAGAGCAGCACGACTCAGCTCGCTTCAGGCCTACTCAGCACCCAAAACTCGCACGGTTTTGGAGTGGGGCTGAAGCGAGCCAAACCGAGCCGAGTGGGGCTAGGGGCATGAGCAGACACTCCCCTGTGCACTGATTGGTGAGGAGGAGTGTCCTCACACGCCCACACACGCCCCGCGAGCACGCTGGGATCTGTAAACACCGTAAACCCGGAAGAAGAAGAATTACGAATTACGAGAATTTCTGAAGCCTTATGCGCCTCGTCTCATCTATACGCTCTTGCCAGTATCTGTTGGCGTTGTCGGTGACAACAAGCCACAGCACCAAGACCAGCAACACTAACGACTCCATGTCCTCCATGTTTATTGTTTACTATCTGGGTCGTGAGACTACCGCTTAAAAGGTCACTGATGTCACTGTTTGCGCCGCCTAACGACATCACGTGACGTCCACCCACTTTCGCTAACTCCACCCAATGTGTCCACCCACTTCCAGCCAGCACGGTTCGGCGCGGTTGTAGTCAAAATGCAACTCCAACAGCCCCACTCAGCTCGACTTAGCCCAACTCAGCCGCATTGGTAGTGGAAAAGCGGCATTTGTGTAATTTCCCTTCACTGGAGCGAAGAGTTTCAAACACGTGCCAGCATGACAATGCTCCTGTGCGTAAAGCGAGGTCCACGAAGACATGGTTTGCCAAGGTTGGAGTGGAACAAGCCCTGACTGAATACCTTTTAATGCTGACTGTTCACCACACCTCTTCACCCAAAATGAACACCTGACCTCAGTAATGCTCTTGTGGCTGAATGAAAACAAAATCTTGTGGAAAGCCTTCCCAGAAGAGTGGAGTTGGTTAAGCTACGGTCACACTGCAGCTCGCGATGCTTTGTGATGGGTTATCGATGAAAATGAGGCGTTTTGGTGATGATGCATGGCGATATACAGGCGAGCTAAAAGTTGTGGTCACACGGTGGGCGAACACTTGACTGTCATGCCTTTGTGCTCGAGTGGCCACGCTCGCTCACAGGACCCAGTTATGGGAAACACCTGATGCTGATTTGAGCGCAATCAGCACAGGCATATAAGGACACCGAGGCTTTGTGAAGTATTATCGTTATCAGTCACGTTTGTTTCTAGCCATGTTTGACACTGCTTTCAGTTTAGTTTTTGTAAATATCACGCCTGCTAGCGGCACGGTGGTGTAGTAGTTAGCGCTGTCGCCTCACAGCAAGAAGGTCCGGGTTCGAGCCCCGTGGCCGGCGAGGGCCTTTCTGTGCGGAGTTTGCATGTTCTCCCCGTGTCCGCGTGGGTTTCCTCCGGGTGCTCCGGTTTCCCCCACAGTCCAAAGACATGCAGGTTAGGTTAACTGGTGACTCTAAATTGACCGTAGGTGTGAATGTGAGTGTGAATGGTTGTCTGTGTCTATGTGTCAGCCCTGTGATGACCTGGCGACTTGTCCAGGGTGTACCCCGCCTTTCGCCCGTAGTCAGCTGGGATAGGCTCCAGCTTGCCTGCGACCCTAGAAGGATAAAGCGGCTAGAGATAATGAGATGAGATCACGCCTGCTAATAAACACGCTTCCTGTACTTGGTTCCATCTACCACCACATACTTGACAGAATACTTGCAAAGAAAACGGTGTCCTTGTATGCACGTGGTGATTGCACTTAAACCAGTATCAGGCATTTCCCACAACGACTGGATCGCAAGCGTGCGCACAATACGGATCAAGCGAGGATCCCTGAATGTAAATACACTTTTTAAGTCTCGGCGAAGGTTGGGCTATGCCAAGCCGCTGTGTTGATGAGTCTCCCACAAGCATCAGGGACATGGATTTGAGACAGATACATCTTGAGGCTCAGCGAAGGTTCCCCACACTTCGGGAAATATTCCCGTGCCCATTTGCGAGTATTCGCTGCTTAGTTTGCTGACAAACATCGCCACCAAATTACAGTGCATGCATTGAAATTTTTCGCGACCCTTTTTTTTTTTTTTTTTTTTTTTTTTGCCATTCATGAGTTGGAGACATGACAAAAAACAACTTGCGAAGCTCAAAGAACAATCGCCGTGTATTGCATGATTGGTGGCAATGCTACAAAGTTTTCATCGCCAAGTATTCACAAACCCACCGCTAGCTGTAGTGTGACTAGGGACTTATAACAGTAAAGAGGACTAAGGGCCTCTGCATGCTCTTGCGACAAGGCTTTCGCAGATAGCTTTTCGCAGACAGTTGTAATTTATCGTTGAGCGGGGAGTAATAGGCGTGCACGATGTTATTCACCGCCACAACGCAAGGGGGCACGAAGTCGCGAAATCGCTAGGAGTAGTTGGTGGGTGTGGTTAGTGGAGTGTTTATCCTCTGGTTACTTATAATGACTAGAGCTGGAGTCGTATAGATGTCCGTACTTCCTCGATCAACCGCTCTTCGTGCTGCTCCATCTTCGCTTGTGTTTTTAAAAATGGCGGTCGTGAAAACAAACCAAACCGGGAAAGTAGGGAAGCGGAAGTGCGTGTACAGCGGATGTAGAGTGGACCAATCAGAGCCCTCTTGTCTGCGAGGCTTCTGCGGTGGTCACAATTTTTGGGAGGTGCGCGCAGAGCGTCTGCGAAGGGGGGGGGCTACGCAGACGCTATCTGCGACACCATCTGCGAGGACTGCGTTGTCAGCATAAATCGGCCTTAAGTCTGGAATGGGGTTTTCTGCAAGGACACATGAGTGTGATGGTCAGGTGTTCACAAACTTTTTTTGACCATATCTAAGCAACTAATGAATAAAAAAAAAAAAAAAAGATATAGTCAAGAGACACGATCTTGTTTTGGCTAGTGATCCCCCCCCCGGATTATACTGCATTAAGGCAAATTTTATTTCAGCAAGTGTTTTGCTGGTAGAACAACAGAATGTGCAGTGAAACACTTGAGCCACTGTGTCTGTAAATTTACTGATCCTCATCCTAATCCATTTTGAGATTTGTTGGAAATGTAGCCCGATTGACACATCCTGGTTTTCCCCTTAAATTCACTTTCCGTATACGTAGCAAAATATTAACTGGCGCTTAACTGAAGCTGTGTCTTAATATGGCTACAAAGGTTAGGGATGTTTATTTCGCTAATCCCACTTATCCTTTGCTTGTTTCCATAACCTGTCCTTCATCTGACGAGATCAGCATTGAAAGCTATAAACATTACATGCATTTAAGTACTTGACTCCGAGCACTTGAAGTGAAATAATTGTGGCTGTTAGGGAGAGATGCTCTGACTGAAGCCTGTGCTCAGAAGAACGTTCCCCCGATATGTCCTTATTTGGTGAAACTGCAAAGAGGGCCATCGTGACGTTGCCATACTCTGAGAACATTAGCCCCCTGAAACCACATGGAAATGCAAAAAAAAAAAAAGGCTCCGAGATTCTCATTCCACTAAAGGCCTAACCGCAGCACCTATTTCTGTAACCAGAGCCTGTGTTTAGAAAGCTTAAATCAAATCATCTGGAGAAGATGGACCAGTCGAGGGGTAGAGGGTCATCGCTCATCTACTCTTAAACTCTTTTTGAATGCAACTGTCATGCAGATCTGTTCATTTGATTTTGCGAGCACTGGAGCGGAGACGGCTGAGCACCATGTGTCAAATAAAATGCTTTTTTTTCCCCCTTTTTTTTTTAAAAGCCTGAAAATTTGAAGGCGTTTGAGAGGGGGATTTGTCCTGACACTACTGCATTGTTATCATTTTCTCTCACCCTTTAGCTCTGCAATTTGATTAAATGCACTGCAAGTCAAGGCACATATCGTGTTATATAATGTGCATCTACCATGACGTGGTTAATCTTTTCCCTTGCAATACAATCTCAAGTTTTCATTAGTTTGCACACTTTTTCTTGATTTGTCTACATTTTTCATACGTGTCAGTGACGATTCTATTTAGTCACTTAGCAGATTGTCAGAGCAAGGGAAATGGGTTTTTGCTGTCAGTGAGTGTTTTCAGGGTTAAATTTTTTTTTTTTAATATTACTTCTGAAAATACAGCTAGTTAACCAAGGCTGAGACAATAGAAGTACGTTATTTGATCCCTCATTTTAGAACGCTAATGTAAAACGTATGAATGGCAGACTTGGCAAGAGTCACTCTTTCTTTGTGTGGTTGCCAAACTCGTACATTTGTTACCCTGACAGTATAGCTACACATCAGGCCCTGCGTTTTTAACTTGATCAAACTGATTTGTTGCTCCTTTCTTATCTTAAAAAAAACAAAAAACAAAACCACCCCTCACTGAACGCAAAGATCAGACAACAGTGTCATATAAACATTACCATACCAGTTGGCTATGAGCTCGTCCTGCATGATGGTGCTCAGTATCACTTGGGGTAGTTGATATTACAGTCTGTGTCAACTTGGCCATTCTGTTCTCTCAGAGCTTTGTGCTGAGCGATGTGCTATTATTCACCGTGCACTTCTGGCTCTTGTGAAATGCTGGTGTCCCATTACGCAGGTTTTTTTTTTTTTAAATCCCCTCAGAAGCAGTCTGTCTGGTGAGACAGAAACAGTGCTGCAGTTTTGTAGCTGTGACACACTGTAATTGCCATATTTGGCAGTCGCCGACATTTGCTGGCGGCTTTTAATAAAGCGAGATCCACTTAAAATGGCCATAAAAGGAGCCAGAAACAGACAGCACCTGGTTTACATCGAGGGGCCGCAAAATGGCTGATAACAGCTCAGGCAGAAACGGTGAGAGACGCCATCAATCTGAGCCTCTTAGCAGCTAAACGTGCGAAGGACAGACATGTGGGTCACACTTGATGCTATTTGTACGGATGAGATTAAGCATGTTCGCTGATGATTCTCCTTCGTGGGATTTGTCCTCCATATTAGGGAGATTTCATTTTAACAGAAACCAAGATTAGGCCTATACATCGCTACTTCCTGTATTACCTCGCCTGGCCCCAAACTCCACGGAGGTTTCCTTAGTCGGCACTATGGCTAGGCAATGTGAATGTTGTTATAAATTATTATTCTTTCTCTTATTATATAGTGCATTTCTCAACACCCAAGTTCACGTTACAGTTTTGGAAAAATAAACACACAGACATAAGAGTGAGAAGGACAAACCCAAGACTGGAGTCCAAAAGCTGATCTGATCTAATTTCATATTGTTCCGATCTTGTTTCACAGTGTGCTCTTCTGAAATATTGCGAGTATCAGCATTTTTTTATAGAAATGAATTTTTTTTTTTTTTTTTGGCCAATTTAATTTTTAAAAAAAAATATTTTTTTTTTTTTAAAGCAAAACTGTTTGGCAGCAAACTTGTGTATCATATCAAATCACTTTAATGGATGTATATTATGTCTTGGAATTATATTTAACCCTGTGTTTTTATTTAGATTAATTATAACAAGTAGTAAGATTGTGGCTTATGTCTAACAACCCGCAATACTTATTTCCATATCTTAGTATTCTGGAGTACTGGTGTTTTAAGGTTAACAAAACCCCAAAAATAAACTCCTTTATATTGACCGTTAATATTCATATTAGACATGTTCGAGTGTTTGCTTGTTCATATTTGTATCTGTGTACAGGTTTTATTTTAAAAGAAAAATCATGTCCCTGGGCATTGACATCATACTCTCTCCAGGGATCAAATATCACGCTCAGGGTACAAATTGTGTGAGAATCTGAGATCATGATGTCACTTACATGCTACGTGACTTACCGAGGCTGAGATCTAGTGGATATATTGCTTCTAAATTGTAAGCAAGCCTGAAGATGCTGACATCAGGGCACTTGCCTATGATCGGCAAACAGCGTTTATTTTTGGGTTTTGTTCGTCTTTAAGGATGGAGTCGCATGCAATAAAACCTTTGGTATATGAATACGAGTGTGTTCCTGGGAAATACGCCACTTGTATTTTTCATACAAACTATGTCCGTGATCTGGAGAACAGCAACTGTGACCTAAATCTCTGTATGTCATTCGTGAGGAACTCGAGGAATTGGTTTGATAAATTTGGGTAAAAATGAGAATCTAATTTTATTTATAATCTTAAACATATCTTCCTTTGCATTTTGTTGTGGATTCTGTATTAACTACTTAAGATATAAAATGTTCATGGAATTTATAGCACATTTTTATGATCCAGCGTTACTGTCAGAAATAAAGCTGGTAAATTGATCACAGATTGATTGCGCTGTAAAACTGAGCTGTTAAACTACGTCCCAGTGCTATAACCATTGAGATTCCCCTTCACTAAATGTTTGGTTGCCAGAAACACTAACATGTGCTTCCTTTGTTTGTGAATGTGTCTGTATAATAAAAAGAAAATCACACGTTGACTTGAAGTTATGAAGTTTTATCTTGTCAAAAAACTTGCATTTTTCATATGAAATACATTGCAGATCTGAGCGACACATTTAAATAATATTGACTGGCGTTGAGTGGTATATCAGAGTCAAAAATGAGTTCAGTATCATGCTAGCTGAATGGAATATATCTGATTATACCATGAAAAAAGCCAGCCGATATTATTATTGCTATACACATTCGTTAGAACAATTATAGATTTGTTTACATATCGTCACAGTCGCTCGCTAGCGTGGAAGTTTTACGTGTCATATGCATCTTATAATGTTTTCAGTTTACTGCGGGCGCTGCCAGCGAACAAAAATGCTTCTGCGCATACGCAGCAGAAAACGTTCACTGAATCTTCGCGTCAGCTCTGACATGTGATGTAATGTCTTGACAACATGCAATATCGTAAACCATATTCAACGCTCGTTCTCCATTGGGTAGTGACGTAATACACGTAGGATGAGTGATATGCTTACGTATCACAGTATTGCATGCTGTCAAACTAAATGAATAAAACCAGCTAGAAGGGAATAGAATGCATGTTTTTATTCCTTTTGAAAAAGTGTCCTGCATGTATAATAATTCCCGATATTTCATTCAGATGACATCACTCCCAGTGTTTTCCTGCTGACTTGATGTGTGTTGTCAAAATGGCAAATTGGTTCAAAATTGAAATTGTTTTAACGTGTGTGTGTGTGGATCAGAGGTGGAAAAAGTACTGAAAAATTGTAATTCAGTAAAAGTATCTTTACTTTGCTTAAATTCTACTCAAGTAAAACTACCCATCTAAAAATCTACTCGAGTAAAAGTAAAAAAGTACTCAATTTAAAATGTACTTTGAGTAAAAGACTACGTTCAGACTGCACCCTGAAACGACCCATATCCGATTTTTTTTTTGCCCATATGCGACCTGTATCCGATTTGTTCTTGACAATCTGAACGACACAGATCCGATTTTTTTCACATGCGACCCAGGCCGCTTGGATATGTGGTCCTAAATCCGATGCATATCCGATATTTTCACATGCGACTGCAGTCTGACCGGACAGGTCGCATTCATGCGACCTACATGTCATCAACAAGAGACAAACGTCACTATTCTGCGTTGGCTAATCCCACCTCTTTGGTGGAAAACAACAACATTTGTACAGTTTTCAGAATTTAAATAGACTTTTATAGAATTGATCAAGCTAATGGTGGATTTGGTAGGGACCTGGATGTTGATCTGTTAGCCTGATTAAATAAAACAGTTTCTATAACTGATTTATAACTTAAACCATCCTGTATTACAAGATTATAAGATTGTTCTGGAAATTTCCAGTAATTTGACACCTTCGGTCTCATTAGTCTGCTGCCCACATTAATCAGATTATTGTGTGAGTTCCGCCGTCGCCACAAAAACCACATCGCCAGGCCTCGCCTCATCTCCATAGCAAACTGCACTGGTGTTTCTGCACCTTGAGCCAGCGCTGAGAGAAGTTGCAGAATTCAGCTGGCTATAAACAACCTAAATAAATATTTATAAAAATGTAGAAAAAGTTTATTAATATGACGAAATAAATATGTGCAAATTATTAAGCCTGAATTAAGAGTTTGGTAATACAGCGGCCGTATCCCAAATGACTGCCTACTGAAGCTCGAGTGCACTATATAGAGTTTAAAAATCCATTACTTCCTAGTAACATGTAGTGCACTTATAGAAATTAGAGACATATTTAGGAGTCAACCCTCGTTACCAGGCTACACGTTTTCTTTTTAGTTCAGAAACAAAAACACACACGAGACCTCACACTTTAACACTAACCAGATAATTAAACAAACAAAAAAAAAAGAAATCATTAAACATGAAGAGTGCGCTTTTTTTTTTTTTTTTTACGTATTACGTAGATGTGCTTATTACGTGTCAATTTGCGCATGTGGGACACTTTTGGGTCGTTTTCCGTTCATATTGGAGATCGCATACAAGTCTCATATAATTGGTAATGTGAACAGCCTAACAAAAAAATCGGATTTCACAACAAATCGGATATGGGTCGTTTCAGGTTGCAGTCTGAATGTAGTGAAAGTTACTTATGCCGCTTTTCCACTACAAACGCGGCTGAGTTGGGCTGAGCCGTGCCGTGCTGAGTCGAGCTGAGCGGGGCTGTTGAAGTTGCATTTCGACTACAACCGCGCTGAACCGTGCTGGCTGGAAGTGGGTGGACACATTGGGTGGAGTTAGCGAAAGTGGGTGGACGTCACGTGATGTCGTTAAGCAGCGCAAACGGTGACATCAGTGACCTTTTAAGCGGTAGTCTCACGACCCGAATAGTAAACAATAAACATGGAGGACATGGAGTCGTTAGTGTTGCTGGTCTTGGTGCTGTGGCTTGTTGTCACCGACAACGCCAACAGATGCTGGCAAGAGCGTATAGATGAGGCGAGGCGCATAAGGCTTCAGAAATTCTCACAATTCATAATTCTTCTTCTTCTGGGTTTACGGTGTTTACAGATCCCAGCGTGCTCGCGGGGCGTGTGTGGGCATGTGAGGACACTCCTCCTCACCAATCAGTGCACAGGGGAGTGTCTGCTCACGCCCCCAGCCTCACTCGGCTCGCTTTGGCTCGCTTCAGCCCCACTCCAAAACCGTGCGAGTTTTAGGAGCTAAGCAGGGCTGAAGCGAGCCGAGTCGTGCTGTTCTTTGGTAGTCGAAACGCGAGCTGTGTCGGGCTGAAGTGAGCTGAAAAAGGATAGTGGAAAAGGGCCATTAGTTACTTTCAATTATTTGATGTAAAAAAAGAAAGGACAAGTCATAAATCAAATTGTTTTTAATGAACTATTAATCCACATAATAACCTTTCAGGCAGTATAATATATATAAAGCTTTGTTTGGACTACCCCATAAAACATTTTCAAGTACAAGTGGCATAACTTGTAAATTCTATCATCCATTTTTTTCTTTACTGACAAACGCCTGCTATTTTTATGCATACTTGTATTGTATATATGTGTGCATATATACACAGTCTACCTGTAATGTGCAATTTTTCCGAGCCTCTCAATAAGGCAATTTTTCTATACTTTTTCACGGTAGATAATGCAAATAGCCCTCTGTATTTAATCCTTCGTTTGTCTAATTTGTATTTCAGTTTTATTTGTTATCTGTTTGACATTTTCTTGCTACTGTAACACGTGAATTTCCCCGATGTGGGATGAATAAAGTGAATCTAATCTAATCAAGCCACTAAAGCAGACTTACTAAAGGACACATATGAAACGTAAACCAACCAAACTCAGTGTCCTGAGCTCTCACGATTTAAAGACAGCTAAGCGATTCCTTAGTAACACTGTGCTCTTCCTTATATAGAAAATATAATTGACAAATTAACTGCATGTTTACAACCTGTCGAGAGGTAATGTGCAGACTATTTTGAGACCACCCCATAAAACATTTTTAAGCAAAGTGCCAAATTCTGAATTGTATGGTCCAACTCAAACACAATAAAAAAAGAAAATAAAACCAAACTCAAAGTGTCCAAGACAGTGAAAATGTTTTGATGGCCTATCAGTGACCTCCCAAAGCTCTAGTCTAGGCTACAGCTAACAACCCAGGAGCTAGTCTATACATGAATTAGGATTTTTTCATAAGAGACCAATTGCAACTAAAACCATGCACTCGTATTATTTCTGACTGTCGTTCTGATAAAACAAATTTGTAAACGTGAGGTGATTCATTTCATTTAGGCTACTTCACTTGAAATGTTAGTGATCAGTATGGATGCTAGGTGGCCAAAAGAATTGATAATGAAGGCACATTTTACTCAACAGTGGAAGGTTTTTTAACCAAACAATAAATATAACGTTTGGGATACACAGGTAAATAAATGCATTTATCTACTTACCACCACATGCTTCCCCAGATTTGATGTGGAAGTTTTGTAGACTGATAGCTCTGTACGGCAGGGCAGGCACATTTTTCATTGCATTATTATGTTATTGCCTCGTTTGCGTTTGAATGCAAAGTACTGGCTGAGATACGGCCAAGGATTTCCCTCGTTGTCCGGCGCATCTGTTCCACGGGAATTCTCTTCTTGGCAATCCTCAACCTCCTCCATGACCTCCTCTATCTCTTGCTTGGCTACCTCGGCACCAGCCATCATCCAACGATACATGTAGGCTAATATGGATATTCCATGCGCGCGCCTGCGCCAGTTTCCTTTCAGTTTAGGCCAATTGTTGTGTTTTTTTTTTTTCCCCCCTGCATTTAAATTTTTTTTTTTACTCAGTAACGGGCGGTTTTCGAATGTAGCGAAGTAAAATACTTGGTTCAAAATGTACTTGAGTAAAAGTAAAATTACCCATTTCAAAAACTACTTAAATTACAACCCCGATTCCAAAAAAGTTGGGACAAAGTACAAATTGTAAATAAAAACGGAATGCAATTATGTGGTAGTTTCAAAATTCCATATTTTATTCAGAATAGAACACAGATGACATATCAAGTGTTTAAACTGAGAAAATGTATCATTTAAAGAGAAAAATGAGGTGATTTTAAATTTCATGACAACAACACATCTCAAAAAAGTTGGGACAAGGCCATGTTTGCCACTGTGAGACATCCCCTTTTCTCTTTACAACAGTCTGTAAACGTCTGGGGACTGAGGAGACAAGTTGCTCAAGTTTAGGGATAGGAATGTTAACCCATTCTTGTCTAATGTAGGATTCTAGTTGCTCAACTGTCTTAGGTCTTTTTTGTCGTATCTTCCGTTTTATGATGCGCCAAATGTTTTTCTATGGGTGAAAGATCTGGACTGCAGGCTGGCCAGTTCAGTACCCGGACCCTTCTTCTACGCAGCCATGATGCTGTAATTGATGCAATATGTGGTTTGGCATTGTCGTGTTGGAAAATGCAAGGTCTTCCCTGAAAGAGACGTCGTCTGGATGGGAGCATATGTTGCTCTAGAACCTGGATATACCTTTCAGCATTGATGGTGTCTTTCCAGATGTGTAAGCTGCCCATGCCACACACACTAATGCAACCCCATACCATCAGAGATGCAGGCTTCTGAACTGAGCGCTGATAACAACTTGGGTCGTCCTTCTCCTCTTTAGTCCGAATGACACGGCGTCCCTGATTTCCATAAAGAACTTCAAATTTTGATTCGTCTGACCACAGAACAGTTTTCCACTTTGCCACAGTCCATTTTAAATGAGCCTTGGCCCAGAGAAGACGTCTGCGCTTCTGGATCATGTTTAGATACGGCTTCTTCTTTGAACTATAGAGTTTTAGCTGGCAACAGCGGATGGCCCGGTGAATTGTGTTCACAGATAATGTTCTCTGGAAATATTCCTGAGCCCATTTTGTGATTTCCAATACAGAAGCATGCCTGTATGTGATGCAGTGCCGTCTAAGGGCCCGAAGATCACGGGCACCCGGTATGGTTTTCCGGCCTTGACCCTTACGCACAGAGATTCTTCCAGATTCTCTGAATCTTTTGATGATATTATGCACTGTAGATGATGATATGTTCAAACTCTTTGCAATTTTACACTGTCGAACTCCTTTCTGATATTGCGCCACTATTTGTCGGTGCAGAATTAGGGAGATTGGTGATCCTCTTCCCATCTTTACTTCTGAGAGCCGCTGCCACTCCAAGATGCTCTTTTTATACCCAGTCATGTTAATGACCTATTGCCAATTGACCTAATGAGTTGCAATTTGGTCCTCCAGCTGTTCCTTTTTTGTACCTTTAACTTTTCCAGCCTCTTATTGCCCCTGTTCCAACTTTTTTGAGATGTGTTGCTGTCATGAAATTTCAAATGAGCCAATATTTGGCATGAAATTTAAAAATGTCTCACTTTTGACATTTGATATGTTGTCTATGTTCTATTGTGAATACAATATCAGTTTCTGAGATTTGTAAATTTATTGCATTCCGTTTTTATTTACAATTTGTTCTTTGTCCCAACTTTTTTGGAATCGGGGTTGTACAAATTACACAAAAAATCTACTTAATTACAGTAATGTGAGTAAATGTAATTCGTTACTTTCCACCTCTGGTGTGGATGTGTCTATATAATATAAAGCACATTACGTGGTGGCACGAAGATATGAAGTTTATCTTCTCGTGTTGAAAAATATATCACCACTCGAAGATAAAGTTCATATCTTTGCGTGACTGTACTGTCCTCTATATACCACACAGTTTTATAATTGTGCGTCTTTCTAATTCATTACAGCCATGAACTCTGATTATGGTGACAGTTTGTGGTGGTGTGTGTTGGATCTCCCCCCCCCCCTTCACTAAATGTTTGGTTGCTAGAAACACTAACATGTGCTTCCTTTGTGAACTAAACTGGAAAAATCACATTTTTCCATCTGCTTCCCCTCACAGCCAAGCACACTACCACAGGGCACTGTCAACATGAACCTGTGCACAGATGTGATAGATGCTGAACCTAAGACCGGCCAGAAGAACGCGCTGTGTATCATCACGCCTGAACAGGAATATTACATCCGGGGGGACAACAAGGAAATTATCAATGGGTATGTTGCGCACATGCCATGCCTATGATATTTATTTTTATGAACCCTTTATAGCAGTTCAGGGGTATAGAACTTGCAGGTTCTCTGAAGGTGAACGTTTATTTTTCCTAGGTGGAGCGAACAGCTAGTTATTTATCCAAGGACCAACAAGCAAAATCAAAAGAAGAAACGCAAGGTGGAGCCGACGACGTCTCAGGTGAGTTCTGTAAAAGCCGAACACCTAACGCTAAGCATGATACTGCAGGTCTGCGATTTATGATTTCCATTTTGAATGCTGTTGGGTTACCACAGCTCTAAGGAAGGTTGTCTTTCTCTCAGGAGCCTGGTCCAGCTAAGGTAGCCGTGACTGGCTCGGGCATTCCTGAGGCGGAGAAAGTTCCAGACTCCAGCTCCATTATATGGCAAGAGGAGCTGCAGAGCAGAGAAGCAGAGGTGTCGCAGGCATGGTCCTCATCAGACATGACACCCCAGGGCTCTCTGCTGACCCCTGCAGGTATAGGGGGAATTAAAGCGTTCTAATTATTACTTATAACTCGCATTCGTAAGCACTTGGCCTCCATCTGCCTGATATTTATTATTAATACCCAGTATGGGCAGGAGCACCAGTGTTATAGCTCACAAGCCAGTACACTTAAAATATACAAGTAAGTCTTATTTATCTCTAATGGAGATCTACAATGGTGATTGTCAAGTATGCAGGTTTTGGGTTTTTTTTTTTCTTTCTTGGTTTGTTTGTTTCATAAGCAGTTAAGCATGACTTTGTTCTTATTATTGGTTCCAAGCAGACTTGGTTCCTATTATGACCAGGGACAGCCTGGTAACCATAATGCATAAATCACTGATATGTAGTCATGGCATGCATTAATTTGCAATAACAAAAACTGCAGCTACTAAATATGGTGGGAAAGGAATGCAGGAAGGAAAACTCTGTATATAGCAGGAGATGGCAGCATGAACATCCCTGTTCCTGGACATTTCGTCACCCTGCCTGATCTGTATACACATGATTGTTTGTTCTTAGCATGTTCATCATGCAGAACAAATAGACGATCAAAAGCACACAAACTTCTTTACACTAGTTATATACCATGGAAAAACATGCTAAGACGCAACCTAAAATAAGGCAAAATACAACAGTGATGTTAAAATGGTTTCAAAAGAAGTAAAAGTTGAGACAAATCAAGGTATTTGTTGAAATGAGTGGGACTACTTGAGTCAGATTTATTCATCACATTGTGGGTGGAGAAAAAGAATGACCCTACTCTTCATCTTGTCCGTTATGCTGTCAACTTACAGTGATTATGCAATAAAAAATGCCCATTCCCCATCTCTTTCTCTCTCCTAAGCAGAGGAAGCCTCTGTGAGCCGTAGTTTGGACTTGGGCTCTGTTAATGGAGATGAGGTGGACCGCAGTACATTCTCCTTTCCCCCGTGTCTGTCCCAGCCCCCACAGGACCTGGTTTCCATGACAGCAGGCATGCTGGGGGGTGTTCCACGGTGTCCATCACCTGCACACAGTGAACCTTTCCCCTCAGGCAGCAGTCTGCTGTCTAACGGCTCGCACATCAGCGGCTCCATCAGCTCACTGGACTCGGACGCCAGCACAGATAGCCACGTACCACTCCGAGGACGTAACAAGCCTGAAAAACGCAGGGACAGGCAGGACAGAGAGACTGTACTCAGCCCAGAGAGGAGGTGAGCCAGGAAAACACACTTTCACCTCTGCAGCTGCTCTTACAGACTACCTCTGGATTGTCCTTTCTGAAATAGATGTATGAAATGGATCTCAAAGTTCATATTTGTCATCTCCTCTATATCGATCTGTCCCTTCCTTCCTTCCTTCCTTCCTTCCTTGCTTGCTTGCTTGAAGTGAAACACAATACCATTAACTGCATCTGTTTAGTGCTCAATAACCAGTATTGAGATCCAGTGGGTGTGGCATAAACCAGAAGGGGGTGTTTTTTTTTTTTTTTTTTTAATAAATTAAAAACTATGTCCACTGAAACAACAGGAAACAGGAAAAATGTAAATGGAGCAAATAACTCCTGAAATGTTAGTTTGTCCACTGCAGCTACATCACTCAAGTTCATATTTGGTCTCAACCAGATGCCACGTGGAAAAAAAAAAAACTTTCTGGCAAACTTTTCTATCTAATGTGAGGAAGAGGAAGCTCACTAATTATTTGGTATAAATTTGCAAAATCAAGGCGCTACTGTTCATAGTTGACAACAGTAGCCTCGGAATAACTTCATCACATTAGTGTTTGGGTTTGTTACATTCCAGAAAGATCAGAAAAGTTTGCTGGACACTGTCAAAATTGGCTACAAGGCTAGGGGACAATGCTGCTGGGAGTCAAAATGCGGTCATTTAAGCAGAATTTTGTTGTAATGCTCATATGATTTTCATTAGAAAATGATGAGAAGAGAGATGCTGCCCTTCATACAGTGTGTAGTCTGCTTGAAGCAGTCAAGCCAAAATCTCTCTTTTTTGGGGGGGGGGCTACAGGCCTCTGCATGCTCTTGCGACAAGGCTTTCGCAGATAGCTTTTCGCAGACAGTTGTAATTTATCGTTGAGCGGGGAGTAATAGGCGTGCGCGATGTTATTCACTGCCACAACGCAAGGGGGCGCGAAGTCGCGAAATCGCTAGGAGTAGTTGGTGGGTGTGGTTAGTGGAGTGTTTATCCTCCGGTTACTTATAATGACTAGAACTGGAGTCGTATAGATGTACGTACTTCCTCACTTCCTTGATCAACCGCTCTTCGTGCTGCTCCATCTTCGCTCGTGTTTTTAAAAATGGCGGTCGTGAAAACAAACCAAACCGGGAAAGTAGGGAAGCGGAAGTGCGTGTACAGCGGATGTAGAGTGGACCAATCGGAGCCCTCTTGTCTGCGACGCTGTCTGCGAGGCTTCTGCGGTGGTCACAATTTTTGGGAGATGCACGCAGAGCATCTGCGAAGGTGGGGGGGCTACGCAGACGCTATCTGCGACACCGTCTGCGAGGACTGCGTTGTCAGCATAAATTGGCCTTAAGTCATAGCACAAAATCCAAGACACTTTTTTAAAATGTTTGGTGCACAACTACATACTGTGCACACACACGTGTGTATGTATGTGTGTACCGACAAAGTGCACCGATATGGTAGGTGTGCCAAATAAATTGATTAATTGTAGGTACACAGCAGATGTACCTTGTAAAAACTGGTCTCTGGATAAACCCACTCCATCCTTATTAAAATACATAATAGCTCTTTGCATTAAGGCTAGTTGCATAGTTTGAGATGGAATGATTTAGAGAGCATGTGATCTCATTTTTCAATTTTTTTTCTTTGTTTATGTTGGATATAAACACGTTTGTGATAAACAGCTCTGGTGCTCTTGAATAGGGATCATGTTTCTGGGATTCTCCTCTCCCACAGCTCAGAGGTCAAAAGCCCCAAAGCAAAGCATTTCAAACAAAGAAGCTGACGTGCCTCTCTGTAGTTGAGACGGCCTCCCGTTTTCCTTCTCATGAAAACTATTCGCAGCGGCAAGAGAGCTTGAACACTCTGAACCTGTCCAATGGAGAGAGATGGCTTCCATTTGGGTTTAGGCTAATTTGGGGTTTATGGGAACTGTGCCACTTTATACCCAGCAGCCAATGAGGCTGAAAGCAGTCATGTGACATAAATACCTCACTGACTGGCTCTTCTGCTTCCTTTTAAGGAGGACCTTCAGTGCTGTGCATTCCCCAAATAAGGGCAAAATTCAAAATGAGCGATTTAATATTTCCAGCCGTTGCTATGAATACCAAATTCCTCTCTTCAAAGTCAAGAGGCAAAACTCTTTATTTTATTTTTTTTCCCCCCTTGGTTTTCCAAAGTCAACACCAAGAACTTTTTTTTTTTTGTATGAGTTTTTAGAAGTTTTTGAAGTGAAGAAATAATTTCAGTGATCCCATTTATTTATAGCTCATTCATAATAACCATTTGGTTTAGAGGTTTGTTCCCTGGTGAATTGGAGATGGCAGTCATTTTTGTTTGTAGCAGAAGCAGACCAGTTTTCAATACATTTTAAATGTATACCTTTCATTGCACTGTACTTTTTTGCTAAAGTACCCCAATCCATTTACACACGCGCATCACGAACAACATTCTGCTCATTCTCTGTGGTCAGTGGCCGCTCGAATGTGATCGAGAAGCTTGAGGCGCTGGAACTGGAGAACGCAGAGCGGATGGAGGTTGAAGAGGTGGTGCGCAGCGAGGCCAGACAGGGCCGCAGTGAAATGAGACGCTTCAACAGACAGGTACAGAACTTCCTCACATCAGAGTCTTCCCACACAGGACACGAGCTGGGTGGGGTGTTCTGCCAGCATTTTGTTCATCTGCATAGTAACTGTTTTCATATGGGTCCGTCTCAGAAACTGGTCTCTCATTTGGGACATTATGGTCAAAAAATAAATGTTCTAATTTTACTTTTTTTTTTGCATTTACCCAACACTCAATGTTTCTTTTGTCATGTTTAATAAGAATAAAGATAGTATCTTGCTTTATCTGGCCTCCACTGTGGAAAATTTTTTTTGATTACAATTCAAATGCTTTTGTAAAATTGATTTTCATATAAAATAACTACATCATGAAGGATTAAAGCCCCTCCTTCACAGAGGAGTGAAAATATTGAATAAATTTCCTCTTTTTGATTGCTTGGGTTAAAAATGCCAAGTTATGATGACTGAATTGATTATTCACTTAAATATGAATAATATGATACATTTTGGGTATTTGATATGGCGAAATAGGACACAATGGAAAAATCAAGAACACGCCGGAAAGATGAGAATAACGGCGGTGGTAAAAGAACAGCGACTGTACCGGCTGAAGGTCGCGCGGGTCTCTGCTACGGCGCGCGAGCAACGGGACATCACTACCGCACCGGATGGAGCGTGAGGCGGGGCAAAATGACTGGCCGTAGATTCTATCAAAAGTTCGATCTAAATTGACCATGGTTGCAAAATATTGGCCAAAAATATGCAAACACTATGAAATATGAAGGTAAGATTAAAAAGAAAAGCATTCTATTGCCTTATACTGCAAGACTAAAGCAAAATAAAACTGTCAAAACTCACCTTTTCAGTGATAACGTCCGAACAGATCACCCGCGTAACAAAGAGACCGCAAACGGAAGCACGATCAACTTCTAACTGCTGGAGTGGAAAATTCCATTCTACACATGCAGATTGTTAATGTGTGTCCTTCCCCGCACACAAATAACACGCTACGGTAAAAAATAGACCACAACTCATTTTATAGCTCAGAAATTCATACAAGACCAGCTACCATCGGAACATATTCTGTAAGAAACATATTCTATACCTAACTTTCAGATTTCGTTTTAAAAAAGAGAATTGCAGATTTATAACTCAATTTTTATTTGCCGTATGATTTTAAGTTACTACTTTTGGTGAGGTAGTGACCTTGACCCTGAGGCTTTCCGTTTAGATCAAAACACACGATCATATCGGTTTTGGGTTTTGCGGAAAATGGAGTTATGACGGTGATCAAATATTTTGCATGATGTTTTATTACGGTTATGATTATTCTGTGAGCGCACCAATCCTTAGGTGTATAAAGTTACAACTTAAAATACAATAAGTGATAACTGTAGACACTTCAGTGGACTACAACCTTTTTAAGGGAATGCGATATAGTCAACCATTTATCATGTCCCAGATCAAGCCGCCATTTTTCCACAAATTTGCAGAATTTTTGCCAAATTCTGAATAGAGTATTCACATCAAAGATTGTTTTATCTGTATTATTTCTTTCCTCATTTTATTTCAAATTAAAACCAGCATCACCATTCAAAACCGTATAGTTTAATGACTGTGAGTATATTTAGTGGGGCACCCCCACAGTACCCAGTTTCTGAGACAGACCCGTATGAATGAATGAAAGTTCACAAGTCTTTATAATTTTATACCTTGCAAGCTCTGGCAAGTAATACTTCATGTTATTGTGAAATATTACTCGATGACATGCTAGACGTTAAAAACGAGACATTTGTGCCGAGTCAGGATATGTTCCGCTTCATACAGTTTAAAAATGGCTGTCTTTTTTTTGCTTTTACTTCACAGTTCACTTCAAGTATGGCGTTTACTCAGGAAAGATGGAGGTTTTGATAAAGGAACAGTCTGTTGTGATCTGAGCTATGACTGTTTTCAGTTTTCCCTGGAAGTGAGGACTGTTTGGTCATAGCCCAAAGTTATCAGTTAGCTTTATTAGTTTGGAGTAGTTAACCTCAAGTTTGAGTTATTGAGAGGCTCGGTGATTCTGGTCCAAGTGCTTCAGTTTTGGAAAGAATCAGTTGTTTTGGGACGTTTCACGAGGTCTTTTTTTTTTCTGTCCTGTAGGAACAGAAGCTTGACCCAGCACAGGGTCTGGACTTCCACCCGTCCACTCTTCCTCCATTGAGAAGAGCCAAGTCACTGGACCGCAGGACAACAGAGTCAGTCATGACAGTAAGTACTCATTCCCTCCCACTCTGTTAGCATTTTTGGATATTTGGCAGAAGAGCAGGGATATAAGAGAACATTGTCACCCAAGGGTGTGAAGTCAGTGGATTCGGAAAGAAAGCCAGCACAAGGCTTTTGTTGTACTCCAAAGTTTTGAAGGTCAACAAGAATTCTGAAACGAGGCCTGTTTTTTTTTTTTTTTTTTACAAAACAATAAACAGCTGCTTTGAAATATTTTGCTTCCAGGAACAGAGTGAGTCAGTGCAGGGTGAATGATGGTTTGAGATACTTTAGCACTGTTCTGTCTGAGTGTTCTTTTGTTTAGGTGTCAACATGCGTACTTGCACGTTCTGTAAGACCACTTGTTTTGTTGCATTCCTTGAAACAGTTTTACCTCTCTCTCTCTCTCTCTCTCTCTCTCTCTCTCTCTCTCCCTCCCCGTTCTGTAAGCTTTCATTGGTAAAATTTCATTAATATCTACCTAGACTAATCCTGACTGCCGACTTGTTTCTTTGTGGCATCTTTTTCTGTTATTGTGAGAACACAGATACCCTAATCCTCCCGTGTGTGCTGCTGGGTGTAGCATCCTCCCTTCTCATACCCAGGTCATCTCTATATCCTCCCTGCATTCAGCCACACATTCCAACCCCTCCTGTTCAGCTTCACATCTGTCTGTGTGTGTGTCTCTCTTTCTCTCTCTTTCTGTCTCCTTTTTTTTTTTTTTAATTGTGTGCCCACGTGCATTTGTTTGTTCGTATATGAGTGGTAATTTAAGTGTTTGTGTTCATGTCCATACTCTGCGCCCTGCATTTCCGGCCACAGTGCACAAATGCCTGATTTGAGTTTTACATCCACTGTGTGAATCACTTAAGTATTTATTTCTACTCATTTGACTCTGCAGTGTTAGAGATACAGAGAACTAGATGCATGCGGTGTGCTTTTCTGCTTTTTTGGCAACATGCTAGAAATCTTTGAAGCTGTTGGCAAGTTTGTGAGACAAGAGTATTGCACGCCTATTGGGCAAGAGCATAAAGGAACCAAGGACCAGAACACAATTTGTTTCTCCTGGTTCTCAGTGGGGGAATGTCTGAATGCCTATTGATCACGTGGTGTTGAAGGTTTTCTTTTAGATGTCTGCTCCAGTAAGTTTTAAAAAAAAAAAGTGTTGCAGAATGAAAATGTTTGCAGCACATGGGCCACCCGGTGCTTATTCAGCTTATTCTGCATGTAGTATTTTGTGTGTGAGAGAGAGAGATGTCACTGAGAGACACAAACTGCCCTGGCTGGATTGCTATTGTAGAGGTTTGATAACTGATCCTTTTTCTTTTCTGCTTACAGCCAGACCTGCTGAATTTCAAGAAAGGCTGGATGGTGAAACTTGATGAGCAAGGCCAGGTAGGTGATCTGGTTGTTGTTGTTATTATTGTTATTATTATTAATAATAATAATAATAATAATAATAATAATTTTTGTGTGTGTATACAGCTCTGGAAAAAAAAAATTAAGAACCCACTTCCGATTTTTCTTAAACCGGTATCTCTGTGTATGCCAGCCATTTCATTCCAGTGTCTGTGCTGGAATTCCAACACAAGTGCACCTCATTTTACTTAATGAGGTACTGATTAGGTGATCGCCTGATGCAAATCTTATTTAACGAGGAAAAGTCTAAAGCTAGCTGCACACTACGCCGATCCACGCGGTACCGAACCGACCCATTTCAGAGCCGACTCCCGACAGGGCACGCACATATCCCCGACTAACTCACGACTGAAAGAAAGCAGAGGTTAATATCTTGGGCCATTATTAAAAAATGTTCTGTTTCCGGTCCACCGACCGGGTGAGTGCCATTTGTGCGGGTGAAATTTTTTTAATGCCGGTTTTTCGACATTGTTTTCGGGTTCGTTAATCTAAAATCGAACTTGACATTTCCGCATTCCCAGGGCTTTCCACTAAGGCTCATACTAGCCAGCCATGACAAATAAGTAGCCGGGGGGGGGAGTAAACACAAAATAAACTCCTGTGCACGCAGTTCCCAGGGTTAAATGTATTTTCCACAGACCATTTATTTATTCACTTTACTCAAATACAAAGTAAAATGGAAGTAAATCTTCTTTCTTTTTTTGCATATTGCATCATGAGGCGTTCCTGGCTTGTAAATCTCTTATTTTCGGTGCATGACACATTCACGCAGCTGAGCATGCGCCGAGTGCGCGCGCACACCGCATGTCGGGGCGCGGATCTCCCTTGATCAATGGTTCAGTTTGACATTATTGTCAGTCCGTTCATTTTTCGAAAAGATAGAAGTCACATGATCACGAAATATCACGTGTTATATGCGAAAGATATGATTGGCTATTGCTAGCGACTCTCGCCGATCAGTCTGGCTCCCGATTAGTTTTTCGAATCGGCTGTGAGATGAGTCGGTACCATCGAAAACTAGTCTTTACGCCTGACTCGCGACTTCAGTTGGCTCGGTACGCTGAAAATCGGCGTAGTGTGCGGCTAGCTTAAAAACCACTGCTTTGGTCATCACTATCCTCTTGCAGTAGGACCAGTTTGGATGGCAAAAACAGTGCCTTTAGTACCTTTAAATTTAATTGGAATACAGAAATATCTATTCATCATGCCAAAAGCGTTAATAAGAGAAGTTTTGAGTGAGAAAAAGAAGGGTTCGGTTCTGACTTTACTGGCAGAGGGATACAGTGAGCATGAGGTTGCTTCCATCCTCAAGAATTCAAAGACAGCAGTTCATAAGAACAAGGTCAGACAGCAGACACTGGGGACAACAAAGTTACAGACTGGGAGAGGGCAAAAACGACTCCCCACTGACCGGGATGATCATCAACTCCTTCAAACGTCACTCAGCAGCTGTAGGCTGATGTCAGGTGACCCTCAAAAAGAATGGCAAATGGCAGCTGGGGTTAAGTGCATGGCAAGGACTGTTCGAAACGGGCTCGGCAGGGTTGAAATTCAACAGGGTTGAAGTCAGGCAAAGCTAGACAAAAGCCTTCATCACCTGAGAAGCAATGAAGAACTAGGCTGAGGTTTGCTAAAAAACAAGGATTGGACTGTCGAGGACTGGAGTAAGGTTGTCATCTTTGAGTCCAATTTTCAACTTTTCCCATCACCTGGTCGTCTCATGATTTAGATGGAGACCTGGAGAGGCCTACAGGCCACAGTGTCTCACACCCATTGTGAAATTTGGTGGAGGATCAGTGATGATCTGGAGGTGCTTCAGCAAGGCTGGAATGAGGTAGATTTTTGTTTGTGAAGGACACATGAATCAAGGCATGTACAAGGTTATCCTAGGCTACGTTCACACTGCAGGCTGAAGTGACTCAAATCCGATCTTTTCGCCCATATGTGACCTGTATCCGATCTTTTATTGTCAATATGAACGACACAGATCCGATTTTTATCAAATCCGACCCAGGCCGTTTGGATATGTGGTCCTAATTCCGATTCCTATCCGCTCTTTTCATATGCGACTTCAGTCTGAACTGCCAGGTCGCATTCATCCGACTTACACGTCATCAACAAGCCACAAACGTCACTATTCTGCGCTGAAGTAGGCGGCGGGTCTCTCAAAAAAAGTTACAACATGGCGCATAATCACAGGCGCAGATAGAGGGGGGGACTCGTCCCACCCAGATTTAAATTCACCTCGTTCGGTCCCCCCCACTTATAGGGAGGAAAAAACGTCTATGCTGTCTTTCTTTGCATAAGGCAAACCTCACGGAAAAATCAAAAGACTAATTACCATTCGGTTTATTGAGGTGCACAGCAGTGTATACATAGTTGCAACAACTCACATAAAACAAAACAAAGACTGATATTCGGTTGGTTGAGCTGCGCAGACTGCACAGGTTGCGAGCTCGAGCTTGGTTGCTATGGTAACCCACAACAAGTTTGACAGGCATATCGGAGTTGGGGTTGGTTTGCTGGCAGCTTTGTCCCCCCCCAGTTTTTTGTCCCCCCCCAGTTCAAAAAATGTATCTGCGCCCCTGCGCATGACATCAATGCGAGGGACGCTTCGGGCTGTGAAGGTTCTGAATCTTCTCAATGGAAGGACGCGGAGGTTAGGGAGCTGATTTCCATTTGGGGGGATACAGCTATTCAAGCTAGATTGGATGGGTCATAGCGCAACCGGGCGGTTTTACTTCCGTAAACACTGGCCATGCTCACTGCGTGTGACGTCGTCGTATCCTGCAATGCGCATGCGGAACACTTTTAGGTCGCTTTTCGTTCATACTGAGGATCACATACAAGTCGCATATATTTGTTAATGTGAACGACCTCACAAAAAAATCAGATTTCACAAAAAAATCGGAATTGAGCATTAAGCCTTGCAGTGTGAACGTAGTGCTAGAAGAAAAGGTGCTCCCTTCTGCTCTGACAATGTTCCCTAACTCTGAGGATTGGGTTTTCCAGCAGGGCAGTGCTCCATGCCACACAGTCAGGTCGATCAAACTGTGGATGGACATTTGACAGGGTCTTGACCACAAGATCAAGACCCTGCCATCACCAGCCCAATCTCCAGACCTGAACCCCATTGAAAACCTCTGGAATGTGATCAAGAGGAAGATGGATGGTTACAAGCCATCAAAGAAAGCTGAGCTGGTTTGAATATTTGCACCAGGAGTGGCATAAAGTCACCCAAGGGCAATGTGAAAGACTGGTGGAGAACATGCCAAGACGCATGACAGCTGTGATTTAAATGTCAACGTTATTACACCAAAAATTGATTTCTGAACTCATCTTAAGTTTAAACATTAGTGTTGTGTTGTTTAAAAATAGAATACGATCTTGATTTTGATGCATTATTCAAGGTCTGAAACCACTTCATCTTTTGTTAGTTTGACCAGTTTTACACACGTGTGGGTGTAATTTATTTATTTTTTTTAAATTAGTCGAGTACAGAAGTTTGCATTTATCTTGGTTTCTGCACAATAGTGTGTGTATATTTTGCAGTTTGTGTGCATTGTTGTACATGGTTTAAACAAACGGTGTGAAGTTAACTTGGGTCTTCTTGCATCTAATTTGGTATACAGTGTCTGAAAAGCCAGGAACCAATGAAAGTGAAACTGTGTAATTTTGTATTTATTTGCAACATATGCTTTGCACGGCGGTGTAGTGGTTAGCACTGTCGCCTCACAGCAAGAAGGTCCGGGTTCGAGCCCCGTGGCCGGTGAGGGCCTTTCTGTGCGGAGTTTGCATGTTCTCCCCGTGTCCGCGTGGGTTTCCTCCGGGTGCTCCGGTTTCCCCCCACAGTCCAAAGACATGCAGGTTAGGTTAACTGGTGACTCTAAATTGAGCGTAGGTGTGAATGTGAGTGTGAATGGTTGTCTGTGTCTATGTGTCAGCCCTGCGATGACCTGGCGACTTGTCCAGGGTGTACCCCGCCTTTCGCCCGTAGTCAGCTGGGATAGGCTCCAGCTTGCCTGCGACCCTGTAGAACAGAATAAAGCGGCTAGAGATAATGAGATAAGATGCTTTACACGTTCTCTGCATTTTCTCAGCTCCTGTATTGTTTTTTTCTGTGGATTTTGCTCAGTATATTCCCACTGGTATACTGATACCCTGTATATATTATGGGTGTAACGCAGTGACACTATCTGTATGTGTTGACGAACATTCTCCGTTTGCTGCACAGGCTTCATATCTTTTTTTTTTTTCTTTCTTTCTTACTGCATAGCGTTATGCTCATGCTTTAAGGGCTGCCAAGGCTCAAGCTCATGAGATTGGACCTGACGCCTCATGTATCTTTTTATGTCAGAAACTTAAATTTATGCAAAATTTTTGCTTTTGCCAAACCTGTAAATCAAGCAGTGGCCATTAAACATGTGCAAGCACATCCTGGGTTTAGTCACACTGAATCTTTTTTCCCCTCTTATAGCCAGGCTAATTCGTTTCCCTGTAATAGGTATACTTTAGACTGAGCATCTTCACCCCCCCCCCCCCCCCCCCCCAAAAAAAAAAAAGTTTTGTTTTGTTTTTTTTAATTTTTTTTAAATAAAATTCATGGTCTGTTTGGTGCATTTATCAAAGTCGTGTGAACAACTGCTGCTTCAATTGCATCACGTTCAAAGGACTGACTGGAGCTTAGAAAGGGCACAGCTACGCTTTGATAGTCTTGCTTCAGTGGGTAAAAGTTTAAAGGTTACGGTCCCTTTGCTCTTTTTATGGGCTTGAAAAGCAGAGTTAAAGGTGTTCCTGACCATGTATGTACTTAAACAACCAAGGGAGGTTTTTTTATTCCGTCCGTGCATGCTGATTTAATGAGCCAATCACTCTTTCCCCTCATTTTCAGTGGAAGAAGTATTGGTTTGTACTGACGGACCACAGCCTACGATATTATAAGGATTCGATTGCTGAGGAGGTAATTTTTGCTATGATGCATCTTCATTTTGATGTGAACAAACTACCCAAACTATGAGCTTTTTTCCCTGCAAAGACATGTGCACACACACACACCATGCAGTGGAATATACTTATGTGACTCATGTATTTGTTGCTCTTCTTTTAATTCATTTTTTTTTCATCTTTCTGTTAATAGGCATCAGATCTAGATGGAGAAATTGACCTCAGCACATGCTATAACGTTACAGAGTACCAAGCTCAACGCAACTATGGCTTCCAAATTCATGTAAGTATTTCATGTGGAATTTACCTCTTATGCTTAGTAGAATAATTTCACGAGTTTATAGGGAAGTACTTCAGGTAAGGACATGTACTAAGCATCACGTGTGTAATTGGTTAAACTTTTTTAAACCATTTTACTATATTACTATATTTTTGGTAGGCTTGACATGTATTTTTCGATTTAATGATTTGACCTTCAAGCCTTTTAGCATTTTATATTTATTTGTGTTGCTATGCATAATAAATGAAACAAATTAAAACATCAAAACTATCTTAATATTGTGAAAGATGAAGTTAGCAGATTGAAACATTCCATGTAAATATTACAATAATATAATTTTTTTTTTTTAAAGACCCAGGAGGGAGTGCACACCTTGTCTGCCATGACTGCTGGAATCCGCCGCAATTGGATCCAGGCTGTCATGAAAAATGTTCGACCTTCCACAGCACCCGATGTTGCAAGGTCAGGATCTGTTACCATCACTGGTGGAAATGTGGCCACCTTTCAAAGTTATTCTCGTTGTTGTTTTTTAGTATTATTGTGACACCATTTATTTTTACCCTCTAGTGGGTACTGTCATCTGTACAGAGAAGTGAAGTACAGAGATGTGTTTTTATGGTAGCCATGATACTCATTGGTAACAGTGGAAACCTGTATCCTGGCTTTTAGATTGGGCAAACAAAAACTGGTTCTGAGGTGGATTATAAGGTTCCTGTGTCAGCATGTAATGACCTTTTGTAAGAATGTATTTGGTGATGTGTTCAAAGTCTGATGCCCCTTTTCCACCAAAGCAGTTCCAGGGCTGGTTCGGGGCCAGTGCTTAGTTTGGAACCGGGTTTTCTGTTTCCACTGACAAAGAACTGGCTCTGGGGCCAGAAAAACCGGTTCCAGGCTAGCACCAACTCTCTGCTGGGCCAGAGGAAAGAACCGCTTACGTCAGCGGGGGCGGAGTTGTTAAGACCAACAACAATAAGACCGCGAAAGATCGCCATTTTTAAGCGACGAGAAGCAGCAGCTGTACAAATGCAAAGTCAGCCGTTGCTGCTGCTGCTTCTTCCGTGTTTTTGCTTCGATATTCGCGCCAAGGTTTATGCAAACGTAGCGATGTAACTGACGTATACAGCGACGTAATGACGCGTCTTCCCTTAGCACCGCGAGCTATGGAAAAGCAAACTGGTTCTCAGCTGGCTCGCAAGTTGAACGAGTTGTGAACCAGCACTGGCCCTGAACCAGCCCTGGAACTGATTTGGTGGAAAAGGGGTAACAGAGAGACTACAAAAAGAGCTGTAGTAAAGAGTTCAGGTCAAGTGATGCCGCAGGACAAAAATCGGACAAGACGATACTGTCCTCCTTCAGAGACGGTACTAATGGGCTACGTTCACACTGCAGGCTGAAGTGACTCAAATCCGATCTTTTCGCCCGTATGTGACCTGTATCCGATCTTTTATTGACAATATGAACGACACAGATCCGATTTTTTCAAATCCGACCCAGGCCGTTTGGATATGTGGTCCTAATTCCGATTCCTATCCGATCTTTTCATATGCGACTTCAGTCTGAACCGCCAGGTCGCATTCATCCGACTTACACGTCATCAACAAGCCACAAACGTCACTATTCTGCGCTGAAGTAGGCGGCGGGTCTCAAAAAAAGTTACAACAACATGGCGCATAATCACGGGCTCAGGTAGAGGGGGGGACTCGTCCCACCCAGATTTAAATTCACCTTGTTCGGTCCCCCCCACTTATAGGGAGGAAAAAACGTCTATGCTGTCTTTCTTTGCATAAGGCAAACCTCACGGAAAAATCAAAAGACTAATTACCATTCGGTTTATTGAGGTGCACAGCAGTGTATACATAGTTGCAACAACTCACATAAAACAAAGACTGATATTCGGTTGGTTGAGCTGCGCAGACTGCACAGGTTGCGAGCTCGAGCTTGGTTGCTATGGTAACCCACAACAAGTTTGGCAGGCATATCGGGGTTGGGGTTGGTTGGCTTGCTGGCAGCTTTGTCCCCCCCAGTTTTTTGTCCCCCCCAGTTCAAAAAACGTATCTGCGCCCCTGCGCATGACATCAATGCGAGGGACGCTTCGGGCTGTGAAGGTTCTGAATCTTCTCAATGGAAGGACGCAGAGGTTAGGGAGCTGATTTCCATTTGGGGGGATGCAGCTATTCAAGCTAGATTGGATGGGTCATACCGCAACCGGGCGGTTTTACTTCCGTAAACACTGGCCATGCTCACTGCGTGTGACGTTGTCGTATCCTGCAGTGCGCATGCGGAACACTTTTAGATCGCTTTTCGTTCATACTGAGGATCACATACAAGTCGCATATATTTGTTAATGTGAACGATTTCACAAAAAAATCGGAATTGAGCATTAAGCCTTGCAGTGTGAACGTAGCGATGTTTGTTTAAAGGAGACATGAAGGCAAATTTTTTTTTTTTAAATCATCAAAATTCTAATTCTCATTTTATTAAATATAGGAATGCATTTTTGATCGCTATTTTGTCACTGCTATAGCAAGTTATGAGTGTTTAAAATATGCTATGTAATATATCAGTCCATATGTCAAAGCAATGGCCGTAAACTAGATTCGTTGAGATCTGTGCGAGACATCGTAGGACAGAAGTAAATCGTACAGCGGAACTCAAACCCCGTGTCCGAAATCGCTCACTCGTTCACTACTACCTATATAGGGAATTACTATATAGAGGACTATATAATGAGCTCATTGGTAAAATGAAAAAAACACTTTCGGACACTAGTCCGTCGCGCTGGTACTTACGTCACTACTGTCGCACGATTAAAACGTGCCAGATCAGTCGGCTGGTGGGTTTTCAAAATAAACACATGCATGTATTTTTGTGATAAATCCATATTATTTTGAGCGCATCTCCCACATTTAATCAATACAAAAGTACCTGCATCATTCAGTTCTTTTAAATCAACGCTGAATACTTTCTTCTTTGCAGTTGCCTTTTATTAAATCAAATTTGAGACTAGGGATGCACCGAAATGAAAAATTCTTGGCCAAAACTGAAAATGAAGAAACCAAGGCCGAAACACCGAAATAAATTATACTGCCAATTATTATTACCATTGCATTCATGGCTATGACGGTGTACTAACCTCACTAAAATCAAGGCATTGCAGTTGCGTAAATTTAATATTAATGCTTCAAAGAATAAATCAATTACAAAATTATGAAAATATTTATTAGCACTGACCATTACAACAATGCACAATATACTCTACCGTTCAAAAGTTTGGGGTCACTTTGAAATGTCCTTATTTTTGAAAGAAAAGCACTGTTCTTTTCAATGAAGATCACTTTAAACTAATCAGAAATCCACTCTATACATTGCTAATGTGGTAAATGACTATTCTAGCTGCAAATGTCTGGTTTTTGGTGCAATATCTCCATAGGTGTATAGAGGCCCATTTCCAGCAACTCTCACTCCAGTGTTCTAATGGTACAATGTGTTTGCTCATTGCCTCAGAAGGCTAATGGATGATTAGAAAACCCTTGTACAATCATGTTAGCACAGCTGAAAACAGTTGAGCTCTTTAGAGAAGCTATAAAACTGACCTTCCTTTGAGCAGATTGAGTTTCTGGAGCATCACATTTGTGGGGTCGATTAAATGCTCAAAATGGCCAGAAAAATGTCTTGACTATATTTTCTATTCATTTTACAACTTATGGTGGGAAATAAGTGTGACTTTTCATGGAAAACACAAAATTGTCTGGGTGACCCCAAACTTTTGAATGGTAGTGTAAAACACAATTAAAAATGAAATGTTTAACTTGACCCCACTCAGGTGTACATTAAATAATAATACAGGCCTATAGCTGACTGGCCTGCTGAAAGATTGTAAAATTAAATATGTTTTCTCATAAAAACGCAGTGCATTTAAGTCAAGTGCATTTTAAAAATTTCTCTGTAGGACTACTACAACAAAGTGCATTCAGAACAAGTGCAACTGCTGAAAGATATAACAATATTTTTTCTGTAGGCCTACTACATAATAGTGTATCAAAACAAAGCTTGCCATAGCCCATGTGTTAACTGTAGGCCTTTAACAACAACAAATGCACCAAGAATTGCAGATGTGCAAAGTGGAAAACAAAGGCTGCTTTTCCACTACCAACGCGGCTGAGTTGGGCTGAGCCATGCCGTGCTGAGTTGGGCTGAGTCGAGCTGAGCGGGGCTGTTGGAGTTGCATTTCGACTACAACCGCGCTGAACCGTGCTGGCTGGAAGTGGGTGGACACATTGGGTGGAGTTAAGGCCTCTGCATGCTCTTGCGACAAGGCTTTCGCAGATAGCTTTTCGCAGACAGTTGTAATTTATTGTTGAGCGGGGAGTTATAGGCGTGCGCGATGTTATTCACCGGCACAACGCAAGGGGGCGCGAAGTCGCTAGGAGTAGTTGGTGGGTGTGGTTAGTGGAGTGTTTATCCTCCGGTTACTTATAATGACTAGAACTTTTTTTTTTTAATATAATGACTAGAACTGGAGTTGCACAGATGTACGTACTTCCTCAATCAACCACTCTTCATGCTGCTCCATCTTTGCTCGTGTTTTTAAAAATGCCGGTCGTGAAAACAAAACAAACCGGGAAAGTAGGGAAGCGGAAGTGCGTGTACAGCGGATGTAGAGTGGACCAATCAGAGCCGTCTTGTCTGCGACGCTGTCTGCGAGGCTTCTGCGGTGGTCACAATTTTTGGGAGGTGCGCGCAGAGCGTCTGCGAAGGTGGGGGGGCTACGCAGACACTGTCTGCGACGCTATCTGCGAGGACTGGGTTGTCAGCATAAATTGGCCTTTAGCAAAAGTGGGTGGACGTCACGTGATGTCATTAGGCGGCACAAACAGTGACATCAGTGATCTTTTAAGCGGTAGTCTCACGACCCGGATAGTAAACAATAAACATGGAGGACATGGAGTCGTTAGTGTTGCTGATCTTGGTGCTGTGGCTTGTTGTCACCGACAACGCCAACAGATACTGGCAAGAGCGTATAGTTGAGGCGAGGCGCATAAGGCTTCAGAAATTCTCGTAATTCGTAATTCTTCTTCTTCCAGGTTTACGGTGTTTACAGATCCCAGCGTGCTCGCGGGGCATATGTGGGCGTGTGAGGACACTCCTCCTCACCAATCAGTGCACAGGGAAGTGTCTGCTCACGGCCCTAGCCCCACTCGGCTCGGTTTGGCTCGCTTCAGCCCCACTCCAAAACCGTGCGAGCTTTGGGTGCTGAGTAGGGCTGAAACGAGCTGAGTCGTGCTGCTCTGAGGTAGTCGAAATGCGAGCCGTGTCGGGCTGAAGTGAGCTGAAGCGAGCTGAAAAAGGGTAGTGGAAAAGGGCCATAACTGTTGAGCAGTTGAACTTGTCATCTGCCTGACATTTGAGAGATTTTATTTAAATAGGGGTAGTGCATAAATAAACATTTTTGTCAAATTAAAAAAAAAAAATTCTAGCTGACAAAAAGTCATCTGATAGTCACATATATAGTAAGTCAGAACAGTATAGCCTACCTGTTATTTGAGGCACTCTCTTGCAGGATTTCATTGAACATATCAGACAACGAGGGTGCATGCGCCTCATCTGGTGCAGAGAGATGAGTCCTTTTTTCTGCGCTCTGCTGTCCCTCTCCTGCACTGTGCGCTTCTCCGTCTCCTGGATCGTTTCTCGTGCGCGCTGCTTTATTTCCACATCCAAGTAACGATCTTTATAACGCGGATCAAGTACAGTCGCGATGAGGTGCAGAGGATCCGAATAAATCTCAGTGAAACGTGTGCTGACAGACTCTGAGTGTATTTTTCATTGTTTTCACTCCATGGTCCGTTTCAACCTCTTTGCTTAGAAGACGCTTTAGTGTGGGGGCGTCGTGGCTCAGGTGGCTAAGGCGCCATACCATAAATCCGGGGACCCGGGTTCGATTCCGACCCGAGGTCATTTCCCGATCCCTCCCTGTCTCTCTCTCCTGCTCATTTCCTGTCCTGTCTCTACACTGTCCTATCCAATAAAGGTGAAAAAAGCCCCCAAAAATATATATTAAAAAAAAAAAAAGACACTTTAGTGCTGCAATTAAAGGAATAACGTCTGCTACAGATGCATCAGAGGAGCTGATCTCTTTAGTTAGCTGCTCAAAGGGGGCAAGAAGAAGGAGAATGTTCTCTATTAAGACTCACTGGTGTGAAGTGAATGTCGCGGGGAGCTCGTGATCTGCGCTGTATGCAGCCAAGACTCGCTTTTGCGCGAAGAGGCTTTCCAACGTGTAATAAGTGCTGTTCCACCGTGTACTCGCATCTTGTTGGAACCGTTTTATTGGTGTTCCCAACTGATCTTGCATAGACTGTAAGCGGGAATAGGCCAGCTGAGAATGTTTCAAGTGGCCAACAATTCTTCTGCCTATAGCCAATACGTCTTTTACACTGCGCTGAGACAAAACTCCTTCGTTCACAACCAGATGTAGTGTGTGGGCCATGCACCATATTTCTTTCAGCTGGCTTTCTTCGATCGCTTTTGCCATATTTCTTGCATTGTCACTGACTATGGCATGCACTTTAGATCGTTCGATATGCCAGGTGTCGAACATATTGGCGAAATGCATCAGAAATGGCTGCTGCTGTATGTGACCCTCTAAACTCTTGTGGATGGAACAGAATCTTTTGCAGCTTGAAATCTGTGTCGATCCACTGTGCGGTCAGACTGGGCATACTGGTGAGGCTGACGTCTGCGCTCCATATGTCTGTCGTGAAACTGATTGCTGAAATATCTGCAGCTATAAGCTCATGGACACGAGTTGCAACAACATTAAACAGCTCAGGTAAACGCACGTCTGAGAAATGTCGTCTGCTCGGCGTGGCATAACGGGGCTCAATGTGCTCGATCAGCCTACGAAATCCCACATCCTCTACGACAGAGAACGGCTGATCATCTAAGGCAATGAATTCCATAATTTTTTGTGTAATGCCCTTTGCCTTGGCACCATCACTGGAAAACTTTCTTGCCTTTTCAAATGCATCCGCCACAGACGGAGTGGGCGTGCTCGGAGGGATTTTCCTTTTCTGTGCCGCCGCCTTCTCATATTCAGAATGGCAATCGGGATGTTTTGGATTTCAGGTGATAAATCAAACCCGACGTGGAGAAACTCTTTGCAGATTCACCCCCTCTTGAAATTTCAATGTTGCATGTTTTGCAAATCGCTATCCGTGGGTCTTTCTCAGATGTATTGAAATACGTCCACACCGCAGACATGTTGGCCCCTATCCAGACAAGCGCGTGCTGGCCGTGGTTTTTGTTTGTCACAACATCCTGTTTCGGCGATAAAAGTCTTTCGGCCGAAAACCGAAAATGCACTTTTGGGCCGTTTTCGACCAAAAATTTTCAGTGGCCGAATTTTCAGTGCATTCCTGTTTTGAGACTTTTGATTTTTCAGTGCAACTGCAATGCATGATTGGATATATTGCTTTGGTTAGTGATCATTGTTGTACACTACTTTTCGTGATGCATTGTGGGATACTTTGAGTGCACTGTATAGGGTGTTAATAATCCTAAGGTTTCGGACAGCACTACAAAATGGCGTCCTCACTATGTAGTGCCCTATAGAGATCTTGCAGTCACGTGACCGGAAAGTTAACAGCCGCCATCTTGTTGGCAAACGACACAGCTGAATACTGCTGCACTCGTGTACAGAATGGATCAATTTCAACCGACAGATTACACGGCTCATTTTTCTAATGAACAGATAACTAGATATATGTCTAAAATAAACGATCTACAGATTAGTGACCCTTATGGCTTACCGGATGTAGTTTTCACGACCATGTCAGTGGATATTGAACTGCCAGAGGTGGAATACCCAGACGTGTATAATTACCTCATCAACTTTCCCTCGCTGTTCAGTGGTGAAGCACTGCGTGCTTATAAATCTTTGGACAGTTATCTCTACAGAAATTCAGGATTTGTCAGCCCCCCTAAGATGTGGCATCTTGTAAAGAAGAAAATAACAATCCTCATTGGACGGGTAAGTCACTTAAGTATTGAGCACTAGAACTGATGCTAGATATATCAGTAGTATCTAGCATAGCACTGACCAGCCGATTATGGTTGAATCATACATGGCATATATATTTATTTATAAATCCTTATAAGGATTTATCTTTATATTTATAAGGATTTACTACTAAGACAGTGGTAAATTCTTATAAGTTCTTTACTGTTTTTTTTCGTACCACACCGCTAAAGACCCAATCCACCCCGCCCCAACCCTTTTCTCAGGCTCCCACTTCCCGGAATTTTTTATTAGAGCAAGTCATAAACTTATGCTGCAAATAACCACATGGATATACTGAAATAAATACATGACGAACCTGAGATGAAATGGTCACTGCACAGGCGCCAGTGATCGTTCCTTCCAGTCGGTACCCATGCCTTGTTCTTGTTGTTTGGATCGGCCCGGCCGATAGCAGCAATCCATTTTGCGCGCCTGTCAGGGTCCCGTGGCAGCCTATGAAACTAACTTCCCGTTTTCTGACCTCTCCTGTTGTGGCATTTATATGCCATGCAACTCTCCAGCATTGTGGCACGGTAATATTTAAATATTTCGGCGAAAAATAATGAAAGTCAGTGTCGGAAAGACGGCGGAAATATGGCGTTTAACCGACAAGATGGCGTTTGTCTACCATCTGGAGCGGATGTGACGTCACATGCAAGTGCTCCATATAGTGAGTAGGGAGCGACTTCAGACACAGGGAAAGTGACCAACATCTGCCAACATTGTCAAAAGACGCGCACACCCTCTTTCGAATGCTGACGTAATCAAGCCGGAAGTTTTGTTTGTTTTGATAGCAATCAGGAAAGTTTTAAAAAAAAAGTAGGCAGTAATCGTCATTTAAACTCGTTTTTGTGCAATATTTCGTTTGGAAAACTGTTTTCAAAATGGCGGCGCTGACACTGCACGTTTCCAAGTCTGATGAAGATCGCGCGGAGAAGCGACGCCTGCCGTGGACCAAACAAACTAAATTCAACATGGCTAAAAAACCGAATAGGCCAATAAGTATAATATTTAACTGCAATTAGTTGCCAATATGAGTCATGGTATAAGGTTACGAAACCCAAAAACGTAATTGAATAACACATTAATTAAGAAATAAACCAAGTTTAAAAATGACTTCAGTTCTCCTTTAATGCCTGGTCCATGAATTATACACTTGGCATATATTGCTTATATATTGGTTTTCTTGAAGAAAACAGAATTTAGCGGGATGCATCGTATACTTGAGTGTTTGTGTGTGACCTGTGTATCAGTTCTTTCATTCATTTATTTTGTTCATGTATGTGTAAGGAGAGATTAATTTCCACAAGCTAAAGTCTGTGTATATTGGTCAGCCTGACAGTTGAACATGGTTCCTTTGGCCCCTTGGAGAGTCTTACACGGCCCGACGTCACTCAGGACTCTCCATCCTCTGAGGCCTCATCTGTGGAGCGTGAGCCTAGGAAGAGTCGAGCACGAGAGCGACGGCGTGAAGGACGCTCCAAAACCTTCGACTGGGCCGAGTTCAGGCCCATCGCCCAGGCCCTGGCTCAGCAACGGGCCCACGAAGCCGACGCTTTCCAGGCTCAGCTTAGCGACGCCGAACGCAGCAAGAGGAGGGAGGAGAGGCGGAGGAGGTACGAGTGTGTGACTGGCAGCTTGTCCTTCGAACCTTCTCCTGACAGCAGCAGGATGGACTTGGAGAGCATGCACACGAATGTGGGCAGCGTCTGTCCGCCCTCACTAGAGCGTCAGCAGAAAGTGGAGGATGAGATCGAGCAGCGCTGGCAGCAGGTGGAAAAAACTCCAATCAGAGAGGAGAGGAGAGTACCACTGTCCACGGCACTGAGGACCAGAGAGACAGCAGAGCTCGAAAAACTACTAGAAAGCTACAAAAAGGGGGTATGTTCCGCAGGTTTGTCTCAGTTGTGGTGAAAAGCTGAAAACTGGATCATTCTTGAACCTGTCTGTGTATTTTCTTATGTCTTTTATTATTAGTGATTTAACACTGTAGTAACAAGAGTGTGTTGTACATATTTGTTTTTAGCTATTCAAGTATGGTGGAGTTTGAGATGGGAATTCTGTTAAATTATATTGCAGTTTTTTTTTTTTTTTAAGTGACTTCACATTTCTTAAAAGTAGTGCGTTTGAATGTATATCAGAAAGTTATGATTTATGTTTTGGAAAACGATCAGCTATATTGCAGATTGATTGAATCTGTCTCGTGTTCAGTGTGATTTTTCTCATATTGCAAAAAAAAAAGAGGTGTGATAAGTATAAGGAATACATTTTGAGGACAAGATTCATGTTTTTATTTATTTATTTTTTCAAACCAAATTCCTCATAAACTGTTAATCAAACAACTGAGAGCTGCAGTGGTTCAGCGATTAGGGTCTGGAGTACTGATTGGAAGGTTGTGAGTTTGATCATGGTGCTGTGAACAGGTAACTGTTGGAGCCTTAAAGTGCATATCCTGGACCAATTTTCTTTTTTTTTTTTATATGAAAGCATGTCCCTTTACACACTCATCCAGAAAGATAATTTTGCACAAGGCCATCTGTCTACAGCAGAAAAAAAATAAAATAAAACGCGTCTGGAAAAATCCCAAGGGAGTCTGGAGCCAGATTCGTGACGTCACCTGCGGAAGCACCAGCAGGCTGCGCGAGCTTTGGACGGTTTCAGTGCACAGCCTGTGTAGACAGAGTTTAGCAGCGAGCGGTTTTGCATTGAAATATGGAATTGTCACCTGAGCGCAATGTTACTTCACCTTTGGATGAAGAATATAACGAGATGCCAGAATTATTTCTTACCCTGGCAACAGTCAACTTGTGAGTTGCCGATTTTCTTGGCCTTTTTCTCGGCTCTGCTTGGTCCTCAGCTTCCGGGTGCCTCGCACAAAGCGCTGCCATTTCTCTCTCATTGTCCGGTCTTTTGGGAAACGACGAGTTCTAATCCCATCAAGATTGGTGTTGCTACACCCTCCTACGATACGTCTGTTTAACCATTTTAATAATTACATGATAACGTTGAAGAAATTTGCAGAAAACCACCAGGTCGTTTTCTCATAAACAAACCAGCGCTGATGTAGGATTCAGAGGGAGGCGTCCCGCACACGACGTCACGAAAATCAGTGTTTCCCGGGAAATCCAAACACCAAGTTTTTTTTCAGAGGTGGACCAGTTCGCCTCAAATGGCTTGATTTCAACTGAAATGTTCTGGTATTGCGCAAGGTAAAAAAATTGCACAAAATGCAAAATGTGACAGATATTTGACCAAAGTTTTATATAAAATAAGAGAATTACATTGATCTTGCTCCTGAATTTACCCGTGATATGCACTTTAACAGTCACCTCTGTTGTAAGTCACTGTGGACAAAAGCATCAGCCAGATGGTTCAATGAAAATGTAAATCGCTGAAAAGCGTAAAGCTTACCAGTCATTTCTAAGCATGAACTATTCTTGACCTATGACATCAAGAAATGCCCGCTTATTTACCGTGATCAGATTATAATCGTTAGATAATGAAGGCACTTTCTGCCTTTTGCAGGTAGAAGATCTGAAAGCGCAGTTAGAGACATGCCACCAACAGCTGACGGATTCTAACCAGCACAAGCAGGAGCTAGAGAACCAACTCAAGGCTGCTCTGGATCGAGAGCATCAGATCCGTGCTGGGTACATCTCACCGGTACAGTCACATTCTTTCCCCAAATGTAATTTTAGGATGGTCATAATTTATGCAGGCAAAAAATGCCTTTTTTCCATTAAACAGTCTTTGCATGTCTTGGTTTGAGAACCAAAAAAAAAAATCCAACCCAAACGCCCCCTTTTTTTCTTTTTAAAGCAACTCCAAAGCTACCAAAAGTGCCTTGCATGTTCAGAGCCTTTTGCATGTAAATGAACCAATTCCTCCCCTCCCCCTTTTTTGCTTCTACCTTTTGTCTTCTTAGATGTAATGACCAGCTTTTATTTTTTCATTCAGTTTAATGTTGCATGTGACATCCATTACATCTCCTCAAAAAGCTGCCTGTATATCATGGCTTTAATGTTATTTACATATTTTATGGACAAATGTGTTTTTACTGGGAAATACGCTACTTGTATTTTTCATATGAGCTGCATCTGGGACATTTGAGTAGCATATTTTCCCTCACTTGTGAGGATATTGATGAATTGTTTCGATAAGTTTTGAGTACTTTTTGCTAGTGATTGTATCCAATTATAATATAAAGAAAATCACGTTTGCTTGAAAATATAAAGTTTATCTCGTGTTTAAAAACTCGTTTTTCATATGAAATACATCCCAGAACTGAGTAACATTATTTTTATATATTCCATTCAGCTAGCATGATATTAAACGAGTCAAAGACAAGATATGGAACATATGATATACCACTCAACACCACCCATTATTATTATTATTATTATTATTCATATACATGTACTTGAGACAGTGTTGCACAGTACAATGAAATTCTTATTCTGTGAATAATTATTACACACACACACTTCCAGCTTTTCGATGTCCGTTGGTATGTTTTTCTCTTGTAATTTACAAGTTGTACGTATGCGTGAAGAATATCTAATGAAATTTTAGTAGCCTTTCAGGTGTTCAACGCGTCTTTCTCTTTCCCAGTGAACAAAGTAGCATATATAGTAGTGATATATTGATGTAGTAGTGGGGTGCCGTGTGAGACGGTTGCCTCTCCAGTAGCTCTGTAGTTTTTAGCTCTTTAAACTTTCCCCCCTCCCCCCCACACACACCTTTTTTACTTTTCTGCTCTTACAAAGACAGTGTGTTTTACTTGTATTACATGGATATTTTTAACTTTAACACGCAACCAGGAGCCAGTTTTATCGCTTATTCGAGAGAGGAGCTGCTGGCCCTGAAAACAATGGGACGAGCCGGGATACGACACCCCATCCCAGCGGAGCTGAGGAGGAAATCCAGGGGTTGCAAAGCCGGAGCTAAGCTAGCGGACAACCGGCGGCGCTACAAACCATCCATTCCCTCCGTTATCATGGGGAATGTGAACTCGCTGCCGAATAAAGTTGACAAGCTATCCGCACTGAACAATCAGCGGATTTATCGGGAGAGCAGCTTATTTATCTTTACGGAGACATGGCTAACACACCTTGTACCGGATGTTAACGTGGACCTGCGGGGATTCACTGCTGTGAGAGCCGACAGAGACACTAAAGCATGCGGGAAAGGCAAAGGTGGGGGACTCATTTATGTGAACAACCGTTGGTGTAACCTGGGACATATCTCTGTAAAGACGGTTTTATGTTGCCCGGACTTGGAGCTGCTAGCTGTTAAGGCCAATTTATGCTGACAACGCAGTCCTCGGAGATGACGTCGCAGATGGCGTCTGCGTAGCCCCCCCCCCCCCCCCCCCCCCCCTTCGCAGACGCTCTGCGCGCACCTCCCAAAAATTGTGACCACCGCAGAAGCCTCGCAGACAAGAGGGCTCTGATTGGTCCACTCTACATCCGCTGTACAAGCACTTCCGCTTCCCTACTTTCCCGGTTTGGTTTGTTTTCACTACCGCCATTTTTAAAAACACGAGCGAAGATGGAGCAGCACAAAGAGCGGTTGATCGAGGAAGTGAGGAAGTACGTACATCTATACGACTCCAGTTCTAGTCATTATAAGTAACCGGAGGATAAACACTCCACTAACCACACCCACCAACTACTCCTAGCGACTTCGCGCCCCCTTGCATTGTGGCGGTGAATAACATCGCGCACGCCTATTACTCCCCGCTCAACGATAAATTACAACTGTCTGCGAAAAGCTATCTGCGAAAGCCTTGTTGCAAGAGCATGCAGAGGCCCTTAGCCTGCAGCCATATTATCTGCCGAGGGAGTTCAGTCACGTGATCACCATCTGTGTTTGCATCCCTCCGAGGGCAGATGCAGCCGCTGCATGTGAGAGGATTCACTCTGTCAGAGCAAGGCTGCAGACACAGCACCCTGAGGCATTTATGATAATTTCTGGGAACTTTAATCACGCTACTTTGGACTCTACTTTGGCTACTTTTTACCAGGTTGTGGACTGTCCAATAAGGAACAACAGGACAGTTGACTTGCTGTATGCTAATGTGAGGGATGCATACAGAGTCACACCCCTCCCCCCACTAGAAGTCTGACCATAACCTGGTTCGTTTACAGCCAAAGTACACCCCCCTGGTTCAAAGGCAGTCTGCAACAGCTAGCTCAATGAGGAGGTGGTCCCCTGAAATGGAAGATGCCCTCAGAGACTGCTATGACATCACTGACTGGGATGTGCTGCTTAGCCCACACTGTGAGGACATAGAGGGGCTGACACACTGTCTGACTGATTATCTCAACTTCTGTGCAGACGTGGTTTCCCCCGCTAAGACTGTACAGTGTTACCCTAATAACAAGCCATGGGTAACACAGGAATTCAAAGCTGTCCTGAACAGGAAGAAGGCCGCCTTCAGGAGCAGGGACAGGGAGGCGATGAAAGCAGTACAGCAGGAGGTGGAAATGCTGCGTGAGGGAAGCTAAGGACAGCTACAGGAGAAAGGTGGAGCAGAAGCTGAAGGAGAACAGCACGAGGGAGGTCTGGGAAGGTGTGAAAACCATCACAGGCTACAATACCAAGACCAGAGTCGTTGATGGGACAGTGGAGAGGGCGAACGAGTTGAATGACTTCTTCTTCAACCGGTTCAACCAGCCCACGTCCCTCCCCCTCACTGCAGCCATCTCTCCTTCCTTCAACACACCTCCCCCCAGTCATTGCAGCAGCCCCCTCCTCCCCCACCTCAACACAGACTCCTCCATGCATTACTGCAGACCAGGTCAGAGGCCAACTGAGGAAGCTTCACCCCAGGAAAGCAGCAGGCCTGGACAACGTGTGTCCCCGACTACTGAAGACCTGCGCTGCTGAACTGGGTGAATCACTCCAACACATCTTCAACCTCAGCCTGCAGCTGGGGAGAGTGCCCACCCTCTGGAAGACATCATACATCGTTCCAGTTCCCAAAAAGAATCGGCCCAGCGAGCTGAACGACTTCCGACCGGTGGCACTCACTTCTCACTTCACATCTGATGAAGACGTTGGAGCGGCTCTTCCTCAGCCTCCTCAGACCCTAGGTACAACATGCCCAGGACTGTCTGCAGTTTGCATACTGGGCAGGTGTTGGTGTGGAAGACGTCATCCTCTACCTGCTACACCGAGGCCAGGACAAACTGAACAGGATGCGAGTGGACTCCTGCCTGGTCACCTGGATCTCCAGCTACCTCACCGACAGGCCGCAGTATGTCAGGCTGAAGGACATCACGTGTGACACTGTGATTAGCAGCACCGGAGCACCCCAAAGCACAGTGCTGGTCCCTCTTCTCTTCACCCTGTACACCACGGACTTCTGCTACAACTCGGAGCTGTCTCTCATTCAGAAGTTTGTCGATGATGCACCCAACGATGGCTGTATCAGTGACGACAGCGAGGAGGAGTATAGGAGCCTGGTGAGGGACTTTGCTGTGTGGTGCAAAAGGAACCATCTGCAGCTCAACACCTCGAAAACCAAGGAGCTGGTCATTGACTTTGGGAGGTCCAGACCAAGGTCACGACCAGTTCTGATCAAGGGAGTCGAGGTGGAGGCTGTGGATTCCTACAAGTACCTCAGGCTGTGGCTGGACAGCAAGCTGAACCTGACTTGCAACACCAAACACTTATACAGGAAGGGACAGAGCAGGCTATACTTCCTTAGGAGGCTGCGGCCCTTTAACATCTGCAGGAAACTCCTGTGGATGTTCTATCATTCTGTGGTCGCCAGTGTCCTGTTTTACACTGTGGTGTGCTGGGGGGGGCAGCACATCCAAGAAGGACACATCCAGGCTGGACAAACTGATCAGGCGGGCCGGCTCTGTGGTCGGCATGAAGCTGGACTCTCTGGTGACGGTGGCAGAGAAGACGACTATGGACAAACTATTGAACATCATGGACGATGCCAGTCACCATCTGCACACCATCAGCTCCTTCCCAAGTGCAGGACGAACAGACTCAAAAACTCCTTTGTCCCTCACGCCATCAGACTGTACAACTCCTCTCTGGGGGGAGGAGGGGTAACAGGAAGGCAGAGGATGGGAAGGAGCAGTAGCCTAGCCTGACAATAAGCAATACTGGACAATGTGCAATATAAAGTGCAATATCTCTTTTGCTGGCACCCCCCCTTTTTTTCTCCTCCTTCTCCCCCTTCCTCCCTTCCTCATATCTTATTCTTTTTATAGTTGTATATGTAAGTACTTAATTAAATTTATCTAGAAGTTTTCTTCTCTATTTTCTATTCTCTGTTTATCCTGTATTGATGCTGCTAGAATCTTAATTTCCCTGAGGGACCCTCCCAAAGGGATCAATAAAGTTCTATCTAATCTAAAGAAATGCTTCCGCGCATGCGCAGCAGAAAACTTTCTCATTGGATATTCACATCAGCACAGGCGTGTGATGTCATGTCGTCTTAACATGTAATATCGTAAACCATATTCAACACTGATTCTCCATTGGGTAGTGCCATAATACACGTAGGCTAAGCGATATGCAAACAATATTGCATGCCATCAAACAAAATGAAAGAAACCCACAAGAAGGGACTAGAATGCATGTTTTCTTCCATCGAAAAAGTGTCCTGTGTGTATATATAATAATTCCTAATATTTCACTCCTAGTGTTTTCCCGCTGACTGGACGCGCGTTGTCAAAATGGCAAACCTGTGTGTGTGTGTGTGTGTGTGTTATTTACCAGCTGGGAGGTCCAAATTGTGAAATACCGTGACCAAGGTCTTGAAAGTACTGACCGAGGTCCTCTGGGCCGAGGTCAGTATTCAAGGCCGAGGTCACAGTATTTCACCATACGGACCGACCTTAAGCTGGTAAATAATATATTTATTATTTTCTTTACCAAATTCTAACAGAAAACGAGAGCGCCTGAAAGGGAAAACCGAGCCGAGCCGCCATTTTGAATCCTCGTTCACGGCTGTAATGCAAATTGCTTCCTCCTCAGTATACAAGTGCACTTCCATGGCAGGAAAAAAAAACTACATTTTACCGCCTATGTAGTCCCCTATTTATACAAAATTGAGTCATTCAGGATTCAGCCATGTTTTTGCTCGGCGTTAGCAACAGTTAGAGGTTTTTAGCTTTCTCCTGAAATGTTTTATTTTATTTCTTCTTCCTCAGGGTAGTAAAACTCACTTTCGCTGTGAAGACTGTCATTATTGCTATCCATGCTGTAAAATTTAATGCTATTCTCCTGAGAAATGCTGGCAAAGATTTATAAGATTTTTGATAATCTTATAAATAAATCTTAAGATAAATGTTGACAAAAAATGCTACTATGTTTGTTGTTGTGAACGAGCAAGTCACCAGAGGTCCATAACCGGGGTCCGCTCGTCAGCCAATCAGAGCACAGGATTTGATGGAAACCGGATCACGAAAAAAATAGAGGCTATTACACAGTGGCACGAAGATGTGTAGTTTATCTTCACGTATTGAAAAATATTTCACTTTTTTTGCTTCGCTCACCCATGAATATATTCACCACTTGAAGATAAACTTTATATCTTTGCGTCACCGTGTAATATCCTCTGTATGTTTGTATTCAAAGGTGCTAAGAGATTCCATTATTAATAGTTGCTCGTTACCATTTATAAAGAGTGATATTTTACAGATTTATATCTGAGCTAGTTAGTTCTTATGTTAATTTTCTTACATAATAAAAATCTCTATTAGTCTGTGTAAAGCAAATTTGGAGATTTTGGTTCTAAACACATTATACCGTACATGTTAGAAGATAGTTGCTAAAAACATGAAAAGACTGAACTATATAGTACTGAATTGTGGAGCTAAGGTCTTTACATGTACAGTGCAATGTGGAAAAAAATACTTGATGAATTTCTGGCAACTTTAATATTCCCATTCACAATAATCACAACAAACATGATGCAACTATGCAAGCATTCCACAAAAACAATTGTATGAGGAACGAGTGAACAAGTGATGAGCTGGTGCTGGGTTTTTTTTTTTTTTTGGGGGGGGGGGTGCATTCTGTTGAGACGCAGGCCAGGACGCAGCAAGTTTCGCTGCTTGGTTCAGGAGTTGCTGAGATTGATGGCAAGCACACGGACATTCACCTTTGATGTGAAAGTCTTCATTTATGGGATAGTCCTTCAAAAAAGCTGCACATTTTCAAAGGAAAAATTGTAATCACATCATGCTGTATGTGTAAAGACCTTTAGACTGTTAAACGTTTTTTTTTTTTTTGGTGTTCTGGATTTTTGGGCAGTTATAAATCATGGCTCGATGACACTCTGGAGCCGTATTTGGTGTAACCTTTCCCTAACGCTATAACGTTATAAAAATTAGAGCTGCATTAGCACCCGTGATTCTCCCACTCAATTGTGAGTTATTACATGTACTACCTCCTAGCTGTATCGACTGTCAGTTCAGTGGGCTAATGCGGTGTGCTGATGCTCCCTGGTTCGAGTCCCGACTCGGGCACTTAGGTTGTATTCACACTAGGTGATCCATACTGTACCCAAGCATGTTTGACCCCACCCCAAAGTCCGGTTCATTTGACTAGTGTGATGTGCTGTGGTACTTGGAAGATTTGTGCTCGGCTGCAGTTTAGTTGGGCTCGTGCACAGTGTGATCATTTAATCACACAGAACTCAGCTGCTATAGCATGTAGTTTTCGGTTCATTGAAAAATATTTGGGCTAATAATAGGCCTGATTCTCACCTTATTGTAAGTAAAGCTGCATCGTGACACAAGTACACTTGGGACTGGAAGGGCCTCATAAAGCACTGGGTTCATACTAAGTGTATATCCCCTTTATGCTACTCACAAAACAAATTGTATAAATGGATGAATATTGGAGTCCTTAATCTTTTGTGGTGGAATGTAGAGGATTGTTGCTAGTTTGATCTGTGACCTGTCGAAACTGTCTGGTAAACTGACAATGTTTTGTTCCATGTTATTTATTGAACATTATTTTGGCTTTATGTTCGTCAGCAAAGTATACTAGTGCATCACAAACAGAATGTCGTGAAAAAGTTCAATATTTTCCATCAGTTATTTAAGAAAGTGAAAATTTAATGTATTCTAGACTCATTACATGTAAACTAAAATGTTTCAAGCTTTTTTTTTTTTAAACGCTCATCTGGCCATAAGGCCAATGAGCTATTGCCATGGCGTGATGTCTGTCATCCGTCTGTTGTCCACAATTCAATTAACTCGTATCTCCTCCGTCAGTTCTTCATGGATTTCCGTTCTAATTGTTTTGTTTGAAAGAACTCCTCGTGCCACACAAAACTTGGTCGTTGTTTTGTCACCTTTTTTTGCTAACGAGTTAGTGATTAGGCCAAATTAACACATTTTCCAGGGCTCTCACTAGAATTTTCTCTCATTTCTCATCAGATTCCAGTTCTGATCGATGTTTTAGGTAGACCTTCCCTTGAGGAACAAAACTTGGTTGTTTTGATTTTCCTGTTGTAAACAGATTGTTTACAACTTTATCTCCTCTCATTATCTCTAGCCGCTTTATCCTGTTCTACAGGGTCGAAGGCAAGCTGGAGCCTATCCCAGCTGACTACGGGCGAGAGGCGGGGGACACCCTGGACAAGTCGCCAGGTCATTACAGGGCTGACACATAGACACAGACAACCATTCACACTCACATTCACACCTACGGTCAATTTAGAGTCACCAGTTAACCTAACCTGCATGTCTTTGGACTGTGGGGGAAACCGGAGCACCCGGAGGAAACCCACGCGGACACGGGGAGAACATGCAAACTCCGCACAGAAAGGCCCTCGCCGGCCACGGGGTTTACAACTTTATTTTCAGTTAAATCATGTCTGTTCCCTCAGTTCTCAATGGATTTTCAGTTTTCATTGTTTTGTTTGAAAGAGCTAGTCATTCTGTACAACACTTGTCTTTGTATTGTCAAATTTTTGCTAACAAACTGCTAATTAGGTCACCTTAAGTTTTTGGACTTTTCACTAGAATTGTATCTCCCTCATTTATCATGTGAATCAGTTCTGATCGATGTTTTGGATAGATCTTCCTTGGGGAACAAAATTTAGTCCTTTTTTTTTTTCCTGTTGTAAACAATTTGTCATTGTCACATTTCAGTTCTGTTTGATGTTTTGGTAGTCATGGTTGTTTTGATGGCAGGCCAGATGAGCTGCTACTTCCTTTACTTTTTTTGTTTTTATTTTAATTTTGATAATTATGGTCTACAGCGCAAAAACCAAACATCTCAAAATACGAGTGTTTCATTTCAAGTTTGAGTGAAACAGTATAAATATCCGTGTATCTCTCGGTCTAGCTCAGTACATGCAACCACAATCATGAGGAAGACTGCTGACTTGACAGTTGTCCAAAAAGTAATCATTGCTGTAAAGGCTGGCTGGAAAAGGTGTACAAGCAACAGGGATGACCGCAGCCTTGAGAGGATGGTCAAGAAAAGTTGATTCAAGAAATTGAGAGCTTTGCAAGGAATGGACTGAGGCTGGTGTCAGTGCATCAAGAGCCACTATGCACAGACATCTTCAGGAAAGGGGCTACACCTGTCGCATTCCTAATATCAAGACACTCCTGAACCAGAGACACCGTCAGAAGTGTCTTACCTGGGCTAAGGAGAGAAAGAACTAGACTCAGTGGTCCAAAGTCCTCCTTTCAGATGAAAAATAAATTTTGCAGTTCATTTGGAAATCAAGGTCCCAGAGTCTGGAGGAAGAGTGTGGAGAGGCACAGAATCCAATGTGTTGAAGTCCAGTGTGAAGTTTCTCCAGTCCATGATGATTTTGGGTGCCATGTCATCTGCTGGTGTTGGTCCACTGTGTTTTTATCAAGTCCAAAGTTGACGCAGCCGTCTGCCAGGAGATTTTAGAGCACTTCATGCTTCCATCTGCTGACGAGCTTTATGGAGATGCTGATTTCCTTTTCCAATAGGACTTAGCACCTGCCCACATTGCGAAAACGACTACCAAATGCTTTGCTGACCATGATATTACTGTCTGACCTGTACCCCAATAGAGAATTTATGGAGTATTGTCAAGAGGAAGATGGGAATCACCCAACCCAAAAATGCAGATGAGCTAAAGGTCGCAATCAAAGCAACCTGGGCTTCAGTAACACCATATAACAGGCTGATCACCTCCATGCCATGCTGCATTGATGCAGTAATTTGTGGTAAAGGAGCCCCAACCAAGTACCGAGTATGTAAATGAACATACTTTTCAGAAGTTGGACATTTTCTGTATTATAAATCCTTTTTTGATCTGAGGAAATATTCTAAATTTGCATACTTAAGAGAAAAATGTGAGGGAGAATTACCATTCTGTTGCACATCGAGAGGAATGGAGTTGATTGTCAGGGAGGTCAGGTTCCTCTGGCTCTGGTGGCTCAAACATGTACAGCTGTATAACTCCAATAAAGCTCCTAGTCTTTCAGAGCAGAGAGTACTGCTTATTTTTTCACTATTTTGAAACCTAATTTTATGTACTTGCAATTTTTTTTTTTTTAATCATTCAGATTTGGCTGGGTGGTTAATAACGTTTTTCTGTGGCGCAACAATCTCCAAGTGTGTAGAGTATTACTGTTTTACACAGACTTTAAATTTGTGCTCTGTACACTTGTGACCACTTTATTCGGAGAACTTGTACACTTGCTTAGTCATGCAATTATCCAGTCAGCCAATCATGTGACAGCAGTGCAATGCATAAAATCTTGTAATTACAGGTAAAATATTTTCACATAATATTCACCTCAAACATCAGACAGGGGAAGAAATCTGAGCTCTGTGACTTTGACTTACTGTGGTATGGTGGTTGGTGCCAGATGGGCTGGTTGGAGTTTTCCAGAAACCGCTGATCTCCTATGCTTTTCATGCACAGCGGTCATTATAGCTTACAGACCATAGGTGGGGGAGACAACAAAAACATCAAGTTAACAGGTGGAAGCGCCTTGTTGATGAGGGAGGACAGAGGAGAATGGCCAGACTGACTGAAACTGGACAGTTCAGTTTAAGATTGGGGGGACAAAACCAGGGAACGTTTTTCCCAGTCTTCACCTGTCCAGATTCTGTAATCCTGTGCATACTGCAGTCTCGGATTTCTGTTCTTGGCTGATAGGAGCAGAACCCGATGTGGTCTTTTGCTCTTGTAGCCCATCCGCCTCAAGGTTTAACGTGTTGTGCATTCCGAGATGCTTTTCTGTTTACCACTATTGTAAAGAGTGGTTATTTGAGTTACCATAGCCTTCCTGTCAGCTTGAGCCAGTCTAATCATTGTTGTCCGAGCTCCTCAAATAGGTATTTCTGCTTAAATGTTGCTCACTGGATTTTTTTTTTCTTTTTCACACCACTCTGTAAACTGTGTGTGTGTGAGAAAACCCAGGAATTTCCAGAGTACTCAAACCAACCTGTCTCACACCAGCAAACCAATCAGTGGTCACTGAGAGCACATTTTCTTTCTCCATTTCTGATATTTAATTTCAAAATTAAGTGAAGCTCTTGATCTGAGACTTGATGCATTTTGTTGCTGCATCTCTGCTGCTACAGGGAGTAATGCCATGTGATGTGCTTAGGGCAGGGGAACTCCATGACACATGGTCATGTTTAAATATTCCTTCATTAAGTTAAAGCCTGTTTCCAGGCTTAGTTTATAGGTAAAGGAAAAAAAGTGCAATGCGTGTTTGTGTTTGTCGGCTTTTGAAGCTTGATGGCTGCTTTTCTTGTAAATGAGATTCAAGATATTGCGTTTCGGTAAGAAGTTTAGAAGTAACCATACCAAAGCAATCTGGCATTATTTACGTCTTCTAATCGAATCCATAGAAAATTTGAGCAAATCGAGCACAAGTGTTTTATGTACAATTGATGCAACATTTGAGTGATTATGGCTCATTTCCATTGTAGCTACTGGCTGGATAGGGATGGGATGTGATGGGCTGATCTGTATTTAATCTTGGCATATTTGAATTTGGACCATTTTCCCTTCTCACACGTTTGTGTACAGGAAGTATGATCAGGCACAGCTTGTTCTGTCTAGTGCTGTAAAATTGGTCTATAAAATGAAATTGTTTAGGTTATTTATTCTAGTAGCAGGTATTTTTCAAGAGTACAGAACATTCTTTTAGTAATGGTGTGCAGTCTTTTTCAAATTAAAACACTAGCACTAATTTCACAGTACTTACTACATGAATTAGCTCTAACCATTTAATGTGCATGCCCTATTGTGATTTACTAACCATAGCCATTAAACCTCTTCTTTTTTTTTTTTTTTCCAGCACGCTAATTTGCCTCATTAAATGAATGAAACTTGACATGTCCATTCTTACTTTTAACCTTAATAACTGGCCAAGGATAGTGTAATTTGATGTAAATAATACTTCAGATCTTCAGAGACATTATTGATGTGATCAACAAATGAAATTATCCGTAATCACCTCTGCTAAATTTTAACCAACTGTCTGGTCCCCTTTTCCAAGCTGGAGTCACCTTTGAGTCTTGAGACAAAGCCCCAGATGAAGAAGCCAGAACTGGTTAGTTCTCAAGCTCAGAGTTTAACAAAGAAGTACCAGGAAACCAAAGAGCTTCTCCAGCTGCAAGAACTGAAAAAGCGCAACATGCAGGCACAGCTTGGCCTTTCACTTTCACACTTGTGCACCAAGGAACCTTACCTTTCTGACACCAAAATATCATCCACCTCAGAGCTCCTTTCTTCTAGTCTTGTTACAAAATCTGTTACCATTGTGCTTCTGGATAATGAGGGCAAGATCCGAGAGCTTGAGGACTTGATAGATTGTAGTAAACCGTTGTCAGTTAAGGAGTTGACAAATCTGCTGCACTGTCACACTGAATCAGTACTGTCCGATTTCCCTCAAGACCCAAATGAACATGATAGATCAAATGACATAACGAAATGTCATAAACTTTTGGAAAGTCTTAAAAATCAGCAGGAAATGGAGAATGAGACAATGAGGAAGAGCTTGGCCAAGGCCGGGAACAGCATTCGGGATTACGAGGCTCGGCTTATCACAATGGAGGACATGTTAGGAAGGGTCCAGAAAACTCCCTATATATCTCCTTGTCAACAGGATGACACTTTGCAAATGACAAACCGTGGCCTATCTCAGAGGGTTGAACTGCTCACGAGTGAAAATGAAGCACTAAACCAGCGTTGTCATGAAATAGTCAACCAGCTGAGAGAAGCAGACCGAGAAATAGACAGACTAAAAGCAGAGCTTCAAAGTGGGCAACAATATCAACAAAGCAGAGTAAATCAGGATGTGATTGAACCAGGAGACAAAGGAGCTTTTAAGAATTTGTATGAGCAGGAACTCCTTGACAAGTCTCAGAAGCTTGAAGAGGCACTCATCAAGTTGAAGGTACTTGGGAGTCGTTTGAAAGATACAGAAAAGAAGCTGCAGCTCAGAGAGGCTACTATGAAAGGTCTTGGATTTCAGGTGCTTGAGAATGATAAAGATGACCAGTCATCGGAATTGGAGAAAGAGCACCTCAAACATCACATAGAGGTTATTGAGTCCAAGCTTTCTGAAAAGGAGAAGTTGCTTCAAACTGTTGAACAAATCTGTAGAGAGCTTGAAGCACAGAACATGGACCTCCAGAGGAAAAAGCTAGAAGCTGAACAGACTTTTAACCACGCACTTTTAGAGGCTAAAGAGGACATAAGAATGTTGAAAGAGAGAGCTGTGGAGGAGGTGGAGTCAGATAATGAACGCAGAGTAGACAGTAAGTGCCAAGAGTTGATGCGGCGTGATGGTGTGATGGAGGAAATATTGGAAAGTTTCAAGAGGAGGTCTAATGCTCTTCAGCAAGTTTTAACCATGTTGAAGGCCAGTGAGAACGAATGTGATGGATCGAGCACTGGCACTGAGGAAGGTAATGTGGGAAGGAATTTGACAGGAAGGATGATGGCATTGTTTGAGCGTGAGATTTTGGGTAGAGTTTTAAATGGCATTGAGAATAGTCAAGTAGATAAAGGAGACTGCGAGCAAGTGTCTGTTGTCAAAAATGTAGTAGAACGAACGCTAGTGGAAAATGACATCCTGTTTTCTGCGATCGGAAACATTGAAAGTCCGTTAAACACTGAACATGCAGAGATGCAGACTGATAAAGATGTAGTTGGAGATAAGTTTAATGAAGTCATTATGAAACAGCTTGTTGAAACCGTTCAAGGTAAAGTAACCCTTTTAAATCAGATTGCTTCAACCATTAATGAACCTGCGAATGAACAGTTCAAGTCTTTGGCTTTAATGCTGCCTAGCTGTGAACCTCAAGCACAATGGTCTCGGTGTATTCAAGATGCCATATCAGACGTAACGCGCACATATCTTCTAATACGGCAAAGATTTCAAAAGGACAGTGACTTGCACTCTGATGTTGAAGCACCGACAGCTGCTTGTGCTTGTTGTTCTCAGTTAAAAGAGCAAAACCTGGAGCTTAAATTAAAGCTTGACCAAATGTCAACCCAAACGTCAAGCCCCAAGAACCCGGTCGCTGATGACTCCAAGCCAGTGATGCACATCCACATAGAGGGTGAACCAACTGATTCTCTGGACAAGGCCATTCAGTTACAAGACGTGGTGGCAAAACATAAGAAGGAGCTTCAAGAAGTGAGGGAGGCCTATGAGCAAGAAGTGGCTAAGCTGAAGGAGAAAGTGTCCAAGAGCAAGGAAACACTAAGGCTAAGAGCCGAGGAGAATGCAAAAGAGAGAGACTCTTTGACTGTCTGCATGGAGAATTTAAAGAAGCAGCATGAGGTGGAGCACAACATGTTGGTGGAGCATTTTAACCAGGAATTGGTTGAGCTTAATGATGTGATGGGGTCCCTTGGAGCAGACCTTCCAGATGATGGCCAACCAAATGCAGCTTCCCTCAAGCGGTGCATCCAGAAGCTAGTGGCACAGGTGACCGGAGAGACAAAGCGGCGAGATCGAGAGGAGGACGCAGCGTTGCTCCGTCTGAAATACGAGAAAGACCTGGAAAACCTGAAGGTCGTGGTGTTCCTTGTACTACTTGTTTTTTCCATCCGTGATGCCTTGTGTACCCTTGTGGCAACTTCCGACTTGCCCTTTTTTCCCTCCAGTCCTCTCCACTTATTAATCCTACCATTCTTTTCTGCTTTATCTTTATAATTCTTCTCCAGCCTTGCATGGTTGTTAACCTTAGGCATGCTTGTAGCTTTTGATGTTGGCTGTGTGGAGAGGAACCCATTTCGATGGCACATAGAAAGTTTGACGACTTCATAAAATTTGGAAAAATAGGAGTTCCTCAAAAAAAAAAAGTGTGCTTCCTGATTTAATCCATTGATGTTTCTTAGCCACTCGATTCAATCTAAAAAGAGCATTTAAGAAAAGGAAAGCATGTAAAACCTGCCGTGAAGGACAAAATATAAATAACCTGTTGGCTAGATCAGATTAAAGATTGGAAGAGGAATGCTGTGCCACTTGCATTATGTCCATGTTAGACTGCATGCAGGTCACGTGACTCAATTTCGTTTGCTGGATTTAACATTTTGCCTTGTTGCCCAAGTTCTTTCTAATATTCTACGCGTAAGCTTGACTTTAATGGCTAAAGTTGTGCCGTATGCCATCTCAGTGTTTGTCAGTTCATTTATCTGTATGTTAAAATTTAATGCTTACTTGACTTGTAAGTAATTGCCTGGCTCACACACCGTATGTCTGTCTGGTGACTTTCAAACACAATTTGAACCATTATGTAGGATATAGAGAACATTTTGGATGCTCTCGTAATTATTGTTGTCTGGGGTAGCGAAAAACGATCAACTTAATCAGGGAGTCTCAGGAGTGGGGCGATTAGTAGGCCTGTACTTTTTCCAGACAATCCTAGTTGTCTGCATGCTTAGAGCTTTTATCATGCTGTTGGCTACAGTTGCGCTCAAGTGTAAAGCATTTGTTTGCGTGCGATATATAGAATATTTAATTAAAGTTATGATTGCAGGTTAGATTAAATGCATGATCTTAAACCTCCTGTGTATTGCTCATGACCCAGTGTTGGATGATATTCCTGACAAAAAAGGAAATTGGATTTTCCACCAAAGGGAACGGGTGAATAAACAAGTGCAGGTGTGGCTGTGAAGTGGGGACAGGAAGCTGCTCTGTTCACAGTGGGAGCTGGCTGCCTTTAAAGCAGAGGTTCATGAGACGGGGCTCCATCCCTGGGACTTAGCCATGTGAAAACAAACACCCTGTATGCTCATCCAATCAGGCCTGCAGAGAGTTGGACAGCTTCGATGACTGACTGATTTCCAAGATTAGTGCCATTCAGTAGGCGTCGGAAGTAAGTTTGGCCCGACTCGTTTGGAAGGGCTTTCAAATCTCCTAGTGTGGAAACTTGCACTGTAACTGTAATAACGGTTTGCTCTGAGGGCGTGCTTATGAAAACAACTCTTCTTATAGCTGTCCTTTCATTGTTTGCAGATGGTTCATTGTTCATTCGTTCCCCAGATGGGCAGCAGTGCTGCTGCTCTAACACCAGTATGGTTTGCTGTTTACATTTTTAAGTCCTGACCTGCTTTCCATTAAAGACGAAATAAAAAGGAAACCTCGTTAAAAATGCTTCTTAAATTATAATGCCCCTGTTGGAGAAAGAAAAATGGGAATATTGTTTGCAAGTACCATTGGCAATAGGATGTAATTTGGACAGAAAGGCAGTCTGGAATAATTAATCTAATTTGGTGAGAACTATGTAACCTATACCAAGTCTCTGTCTGGCTTCTATGTGCTGTCTGTGTTCAGTGTAGAGTATGAATTTCTAGCTTTTTGCGGAAACCTCTCTGTGCTGCGTGTCTGTCTGCGTGCTTGTCCTTACGAACGGCCGCGTTTAGTTACAAAATCTGTTGAAACGGTGCACTAAGTGGTGCCTCTTATCACCTGATTGATTCTTTGCCTGCTGTACAGGCTACATGTGAAAGAGGCTTTGCTGCCATGGAGGAGTCTCATCAGAAGGTAATAGACGAGCTGCAGAGGAAACACCAGCGGGAACTGGAGAACCTGCAGAAGGAGAAGGAGCGACTCTTGGCCGAAGAGACAGCAGCCACGATTGCTGGTGAGTCATAAGTAGTGGTATACCAGTGTCGTAACTCAAAGTGAAGTTTATATAACTCAGAGCGCTGTGGCTTTGTATAGACATGTCTGTTTACCCGTTTTAAGCTATTGAAGCTATGAAGAATGCACATCGGACTGAGCTAGAGAAGGAATTGGACAAAGCACGTAAAGCCCATAGTAACACTGAAAATGCAGACATTGAGGAAATTCGCCGACAACACGAGTAAGTAGTTTTAAAGGACACTACATTAGTTTCATGCAGTCATAGTCTCCTGTGCAGGTCCTCATTCTCAACCTGATCCAGCTTTCTGCATCTCAAATGAAACTGGGATTATCGGCTCTAATGAGATGGTCTTAGCAGTTGCAGCATGCACTACTTCCTTCTGTGTACAAAAGGAATTGAATGAAACTTTTAAAATGATTGTCCAAAGCCTGAATGTGTGACTCAACATGGCTGTCAAATGTATAATAGAGTTGTAGGTTTAAGAGGGTGGTGAACCTGCTAACACCGGTATAACGAGACTTTTCATTCACGTGCCTTTTTTTTTTTTTATTCAGCAGCATTGGTCATGATCTGCTCACAAACCTTTTTTTTTTTTTTTTTTTTATTGGCATGATCTGTGTTTTTAGTTTAGTACAGGAGGAAAGAGCAGAATGGAAAAGTAATGATTGACATGAGCCGTGTGTGTTTGGTAGGGAGGAGCTGCTGTCCTTTCAGCGGGAAATCGAAGTGCTGTCCGAGCAGTACTCACAGAAATGTCTGGAGAACGCTCACCTGGCACAGGCGCTGGAGGCGGAGAGACAGGCCCTGCGTCAGTGCCAGAGAGAGAACCAGGAGCTTAATGCACACAACCAGGTAAGCAGGAACACGCACATTATACAAAGAGCTTCAATGTAAGACAGCACAATCATGGAAACCATTTGGGGGGGGTTAACTATATACACATTTAATCTGTTGGGTTTGTACATTGACTTTTGTGTGGTTTTAAAAGGAGCTGAATAATCGTCTGGCTGCTGAGATAACAAAAATGAGATCAATGACCAGTGAGGAAGGCGAATCTGGAACAGCCATTCAGGGAAAAGAGCTATACGAATTAGAGGTGTGTTTATTCCCCTGTCCTTTCTACACAAGCGCAAGGCCTTTTGCATGTTTAAATCCTACGGTGTTGTCCAGACTGTTAGCTGTACCTTATTTGCTCTCGTAACTCTGCTCCTGGAGTATCTGGGTCCTGAAACTTCTGCTATTTTCCCTACTTCATACCTAATAAACTAACGATCTGTTCCTGAATCGAAGTCGCCATATTCAAGCAAGGGGTACTGTAGGCAGGGGCGCCGCCAGAAATTTTGGGCCCCATGAAAGATTAGAATTTGTGGCAGATCACAGAATCCAGGGACACATGTCTGCCCACGGGCATTTTGAGTTATTGACAGATTCAGAAAGTACAGTTTCTAAGCTTTCCAGTGATGCCTTCCATGTGGAGATCTGACAATATTTGAAGAATGTGTGGCCTTTTGAAAGTGTATACTTCTTAAAACAGAAAAGGGAGAAAATCGCCCTCAAAGTTTTCCATCGCAGCTACTCTGGGTGTAGGGCGGGCACATAATGCTGCTCATCTGCATGACATTAAGGAAAACCCTACCCCCTACTAGCTAGCACGATGCTACTGTCATGTAAACAAAGATCACCACGTCAATTTTCCTTCCATGCAAAGTATGCCCAACACAATTATGAAGTACAAAAATAAGTCCTAAAGTATACTTTAACGTTTTGTGGTTGAAAAATTACTCACACCGTAAGAAAGAAAGATAGCACGATGATGACACAAGTAACACAACACTAGTTTCATGTAAAGCCTCGGTCACAACCGGCCGTACCGTGCTCCTACAGCCGGTCTACATGCAAAAAACACAAGAAACACACAGAGCGCGCATGAAACGCACAAGAGCGCGCGCGTGATGTGCTGATTTTTGAGCCGTAGACTGGCCGCAGACCGGCCGCAGAGGTTCTTTGTCATGTCAAACAAACTCTACGGGTGCTTACGTTTTTTTTTTTCAGGTTGCAAGACAAACTTACGGCCAACGCGCGTCTTTCTCCGTGAACAAAAAAAAAAGCAGCGATTTGGGGAAACGCCAAAAATCACACGGCCAAAAAATCGTACGTCCGGTTGTGACCTAGGCTTAACCAAACCACAACACTCTCCGTTACATGCAAAAATAACCACACAGCCTTAGATTAATAAACTTACCCCATCAGAAAGAGAAACGGCGCCTTGCACACACCAATGCCTCTGATGGAATGCAATCCTAGAACGGTCCGTGTATCATCCGATCATTCAAGTATTCCATTCAATCTGGAAAACGAGGTTGCGGTTTTTTTTTTTTTTTTGCTAGAAATGGTTATCTCCGATGTAAATACCGTGTGTCTGTTTGCTTCGTGGGGCTCCTCTGCGCTCTGTTTAGTAACTCATTCCATAGTGAAATCACACGCCTGTATGCAGTTAAGTAGCCATGCGCTCAGCTCGGATCATACAGCTGATTCGCGAAAAAACAAACAAACAAATGACTTAAATCATCATGTGAATGGCCCATATGGTAATTTACCCACACCCCCCAGCAGGCTACAGTCCTGACAAAAACGAGACAATTTGCAACAAAAAATGTATACTTTTCCAACAAAACAATCTATTATCTGAAATACTGATTGCATTCTTCAAGATCTCAACTTGCACATGATGGAAAAAAACAAAAATCACAAATTTCGAAAAAAAAGTGCTTCTTTTGCGATTATCTCAGATTCGTTTCGGCCGACATGTGTCCCTGGATCCGGTGAGGGGTCACATTTTGGGCCCCCCAACTTTGCCCACCCTTGTCACAATTGCACTATTGTCATTATTTGACTTTTGATAGCCCATGGACCTTAAGTTTGTGACTTTATTACATTTTGTGTATTAACCTACCAGGGACTAGAGGAAAACTGGTCAGTGACTAATTCTGGTGCATTTACAATCACAAATGAAAATTCAAGATTTTGCCACATGCCTCCTTGTGCTAGGACAATTGGTAGTGAAATGTGTGATGTGACTGCTAAGCAACACTTTAATCTAGCAAACTATTAGCAACACTTTAATCTAGCAAACTGTATATGGCGCTCGCTCATTAAAAACTTCAATCCTAAAGCATTTATGGGTTGTACTGCTGCTTACCTCCTTCTCCAAAGGGGGGTTCAGTGTTTTGGTAGGGCGGAGGTCCCCCTGAGGCTGAATCTGTGCATATTTAGGGCACCCCATTAGTTATGAAACTGGTTATTAGCACTAGTTATTAGCACCAGCATAACGTAATATTTCATCTTGTTTATTATCACACAAGTCAGTTCAGTTATTAAAATGGAAAAAATGTCACTGTACAAACTGTAAAAGTGTTCTCTTGATAGGCTAATCCAACCACGTTCATACTGTTCATTTACCATTCGCTAATATTTTGAACACACATGTGAGCGATAGCTACCTTTCTTTGGGAAAAACTGAGTGACCAGTTGTCTGCCTCTCCGGCCCCTCTCAGCTTTCAGCTGCCTTTCTTTACGTTTTTGACAGCCACTCTTCATATTTAGCGATCATAGACTGTACGCACTCCACTGCTGGCTGGCTGGCTGCTGCACCGCGACACAGCAGCAAGTAGCGTTGCACTGATCAGCACACAGATTTAACGCATCGCGCTTCTACCAGAACTGGACCGTATCATTTCGCAAAAGGGGGAGGGTTAAATGACAATATGTTGAAGAACTCAAGAAATAGACAACCTTGTTCAATTAGCTCATTTTACCAGATGGAATATTGCATTGTTGTTATTTCAAAAGTCTTATTAAAATCATTAAAAGCATATTATCAGCCTCTTAAAGGGCCCCATGGCAGTGCTGGGCCCCTAGAATTGTTCTAACCTTTCCCCCCATGGCGGCGCCCATGACTGTAGGCAGCGCTCGAAACTAACGGTGTCCCGATGTCCCGGGGACCATAAAAAATGTCATCGGGACACAAAATTATCATATCTGGGACAATCCCGGGACAATGGAAAAAAAAATAGATCTAGAAAAAAAAAGTTCTACATTAATATTATTTACAAAGCCGTAACACGTACGTAGACATTCACCTAATTTGTCAATTTTAATTTTAAAACGTTAACAGCGAAAAATACATAGTAGCTACACTTTCGATGCACCTGCATCCGTAGGCTACAGAGCAGCGCATTCTGTTCTAGAATCTTCGGCCGGTGTCCGCATTATATGGACTCGGAATGGAATTGCTACCGCACACGCTGCGCCGACTCTTGCCAGAACAAAAATGCTGAAGTGGTTGAAGCGGACCGACCGCGGGGAAGAAACTGAAAGCCCAGACATAACGTCTCCGGGACCTTCAGGATCCAAAGTGTCATCGCCTGGTCTGCAGGCAACGCTAGCAACTGAATGAACACTGTTAGACACGTTATAAAATACAACAGGAATGATGTGGATGATATTGACGGAAGATACCGTTCAACAGAATAAGTGAGTTTTCTTGGTGTCTTTCTAGTTCAGAAAGTTTAGTCAGTCAGCAGCACAACTAGGCTCGGACCTGCTGGCACTATGCTGATGTTGCTAACATTTGCACCCGGCAGCGAAAGTTCATAAAATGGATAACGGAAAGTTCATAAAAATGGATAACGGTAATGGATAACGGAAAGTTCATAAAAATGGATAACGGAAAGTTCATAAAAATGGATAACGGAAAGTTCATAAAAATGGATAACGGTAATGGTGAAAATTATAAGTTGGCCTTATAAGTGCCAACAGATGTTCAAGGTATAAGTAGATGAAATGAACATAAAAGGGGTCTTATTTTCAACTAAAGTGTACTGCAGATGTAGGGAGTTGAAACATTTTCTGAATGAGCTAGATCTCATGTCATTATCTCTAGCCGCTTTATCCTTCTACAGGGTCGCAGGCAAGCTGGAGCCTATCCCAGCTGACTACGGGCGAAAGGCGGGGTACACCCTGGACAAGTCGCCAGGTCATCACAGGGCTGACACATAAAATCGCATAGTTACAAATATAATAGTAACTTCATATGATAATATTAACCACTGGTTATTTCAGAGAGGAAAAAAATGGGGACACTATTGCTTCCATTCGGGACAATACAACACAGAATTCGGGACCACTGGGGGACACAAAGGAAAAAAGTTAATTTCGAGCCCTGACTGTAGGTCAACTGCTATAGCAAAATGCTGCAAATGCTCTATTCTGTTTTGTTACCACTAGACTTGCTAGCACAAATTAGCATTACTATCGAGGCAGTAATTGGACAAACAAATTAACAGGGTGTACTTTGGGTATATTTTTCACGCAGAGAATCGAGTTACTTGATGAAGTGAAGTAAAATGAAATGCTACTTGTACAATATATAAGTAATATAAGTTTGCTTGTAGGTCATGCTGAGGGTGAAGGAATCAGAGGTGCAGTATCTGAAGCAGGAGATCAACTCATTAAAAGATGAGCTACAAGCCGCCCAGAGAGTATGTATTTAATTATCAGCTGAAGTATCTAATTGATTCAGTTGAATGAACACAGCACAGGAATGCTGAACTACTTTGATTTCGACACTCTCAGGATAAAAAGTATGCCACAGATAAGTACAAGGACATCTACACAGAGCTGAGCATTGTGAAGGCCAAGGCTGAGCGAGATCTGGGGCGGCTACGGGAGCAGTTACAATTAGCCCACGAGGCTTTGGGAGAGCCCACGCCAGAGGAGGTGCAGCGGGGAGGATATGGTAAGACATCAGCGTGTTAATCTGGAGAACAAGTCTCTCAGTCAACAGATCCATATCCAGTAATTCAGAACGATCGTTACACAATGTTATTTTCTGCTCTGTTTAGTGATCGAATTGGATTCATTTTCTCACACCAAGGATCTTGTACGCTTTTTCTAGATATCATGAAATCAAAAAGCAACCCAGACATTCTGAAGATGGCTGCCGCAGCTGCAAAACGCTCGGAGCGTACCATGAGGTCAAAGGTACATATCTTGAAACAGGAACGTTGCCTGAATAGAAGCGTCTCCCTTTTAATTTTATTATTCAATTGAACTCCATCATGAGCAGTGCAGATACTTCCAAGGCAGTACTGAGCAGTGTGCTGATGTACTTGGTTGTATGTACATGATGCGGCCGAAAGTTTGTGGACACCTGACCATCACGCCCATACAGCATGTGGTTCTTTCCCAAACAGTTGCCACAAAATTGGAAGCACACAATTTGTATAGAATGTCTGTGTGCTGTAGTATTTAAGATTTCCCTTCACTGGAACTAAGAGGCTCAAACCTGTTCCAGCATGACGATGCCCCTGTGCACAAAGTAAAGTCCATAAAGATATGGTTTGCAAAGATTGGCAATGGCAACGTTTGGGATGAAGTGGAATGCTAACTGTGCCCCAGGCCTCCTTGCCCATCACCAGTGTCTGACTAATGCTCTTATGGCTGAATGGGCAAATCCCTACAGCTACACTCCAAAATCTAGTGGAAAGCCTCCCCAGAAGAGTGGAGGTTATTATAGCAGTAAAGGGGAAGTAAATCTGGATTGGGATGTTCCAAAACTTTTGGCCGTATAGTGTACTTTCAGAGAAGTACTGAGCAATACATCCTAACATGCTTAGTAGCATGTGTGGGTTTTTTTTTTTTCCTTTGAACTCTAGTTTGGATCACGACTGCAAACTCCTCAGTATGTACTTTATCCTGGACAGGGTTACGGTGGATACATGCTGAATCGGATGCCAGTTCATCGCAGGGCACCATGCGCGCACACACGTTCACACACTCATCCTTACCTAGGGGCAGTTTAGCATCGCCATTCTACCTACCTGCATGATTTTAGGAGGTGGGAGGAAACCCTTACGAATAGACTAAACCTAATCATGTCATCCAGGTTAAAGATCTAAAGCATACTCCTCTTTGGAATTTTTATACCTTATTATTATGAGGGGTTTTTGTTGTTTATTTCGTACTACAGTTTCATATACCTTTTGTAATATTTCGTTTTAGTGATCTAGTTTGTTTCTGTGTTGCTCTCTACAGGAGAAAGCCTGGTAAGTAATGGTGAGAAGTTTGCTTTTGAACTTTCCCTCCTCTAATACCCTGTCCACACTAGGGATTTTGTACCGATACGATACTACTTTCGTACCACAACACCTGTCCACACTAGCAACTATACCGGTACTGTAGCGGTATAACTGTATCGGTACAAAACCCACAAATGTATGGGTTTCGTACCGGTACAGTATCGGTACTGTAGCGCTTCGCTGTAGTGTGGACAGATGAAGCGGTTCTGTATCGATACAAATATAATGCGCATGCGCAAAGTCACACACCTCAATCGATGTCTTCGCTGAATAAATAGTGAAGAACAGAGATTCGTTTTCTTTGTTTCTTTCTCAACTGCCTCACGCGTTTTATATGATTCGACTGAATAAATGACCACCAGAAATACAGACTGTACATTGACAACAAAAAGCGCACACACGTTGTTTTATCCGCCATATTCTCGGAAGGAAGTTACTCGGTAACCACGGAAACATTTCGCGCACGCGCATTTCAACTACCGTGAAAGAAAACCGCAAACATTTCTCGCTAGTGTGGACGGATGCACTAAACTGTACCGGTATACTTTGTATCGATACAGTTATACCACTATCGTACCGGTATATATGTGAACACAGCATAACACACAGTGGTGTGGCTGGTCTGTTTGGTTTTTTCTTCTCTCCCCCCTCTTCCCCTCACCTCGTTTGTGAATTGTGACTTGCTGTGGAATAGTTAGATTAAAATACAAACACCTATTCACTGCTTATGTTCGATGAATGACGACAGGAGTTATCAGAAGACGTGCAGATGATGGGCTGACTTGTAAGACACGGGCTAATAAAGTAATAGCAAACCATGTGTGACCATTTATTTATTTATTTTAGCGCCTGAGTAAGCATTATCTTGTTACACACTGTCCATTTATGTGCACTGAAAGAAGGGTATTTCCATCCAATGAGACATTCACCTCTTATGCACAGAGGAACTGAAACTTTTCCCTGTAGAACTGAAATGTCATGTATCAGATTTACTGTATTAAAAGCAGTAAGGGTTTCATTTTATTTATTTGTAAATACTCACATTCTGTAAAGCTCCCTCATCTGAGTGCAGAGTTGAATTGCAGGTATATTACAACAGAGATTATGGTCTAGGGTGATCCCTTTAGGTGAATTAAGTTTATGAACAGCGCTGGAGCTGATTTTTACAGGGTTGGATGGTAAACATTTCCCCACCTGCCACTTTTAATACCAGATTGAGGAAATAAGATAATGTAAAGACCAAAAACTATATATAATGTATTTATAATGTCTGGTCTCTTGTTTAAAGTGCATATCACAGATAAATTCAGGAGCGAGATCAATGTAATTCTCCTGTTTTATATTAAACTTCAGTCAAATATCTGTAACATTCTGCATTCTCTGCAATTTTTTTTACCTTGCGCAATACCAGAAAAATTCAGTTGAAATCAAGCCACTTGAGGCGAATTGGTCCGCCTCTGAAAAAACTTGGCATTTGGATTTCCCGGCCAACATTGATTTTCGTGACGTCGCGTGCGGGACGCCTCCCTCTGAATCCTACGTCAGCGCTGGTTTGTTTATGAGAAAACGACCTGGTGGTTTTCTGCAAATTTCTTCAACGTTATCGCGTAATTATTAAAATGGTTAACAGATGTATCGTAGGAGGGTGTAGCAACACCGATCTTGATGGGATTAGTACTCATCGTTTCCCAAAAGACCGGACAACGAGAGAGAAATGGGAGCGCTTGGTCTACACAGGCTGTGCACTGAAACCGTGCAAAGCTCGCGCAGCCTGCTGGCGCTTCTGCAGGTAACGTCACGAATCTGGCTCCAGACTCCCTTGGGATTTTTCCAGACGTGTTTTATTTTTTTTCTACTGTAGACAGATGGCCTTGGGTAAAATTACCCTTCTGGATGAGTGTGTAAAGGGGCATACTTTCATATAATAAAACCATGAAATTGGTCCAGAATATGCATTTTTATACTGGCAGTTGTGTATTTTGTGACTGAAGATATTTGGATTATGGTTTGCACAGAAACCAATTAAATTAGTGACACTACCACAATAGCATTTTACACTCACCGAGCACTTTATTAGGGCCACCTTTGGTCTCACACAGCCTCAATTCTTCATGGCATGGAATCCATAAGCCGTTAGAAACATTCCTTTGAGATTCTCGTTTGAGATGTTGACACAATTGCATTGCATAGTTCCTGCACGTTTTTCAGGTGCACTTTCATGCCGCAAATCGCCTGTTCTTCCGCATCCCAAAGCTACACCGCTGGATTCATATCCAACAACACTGACCTCATTGTCAAGTTCATGAAGCCATTTTGAGACGACTTTTGCTTTGTAACTTGGTGTATCATCATGCTGGAAGCATCCATTAGAAGATAAATTGCAGCCATGGAGGGGTGCACATGGTCAGTAACAATACTCAAATAAACTGTGGCATTCAAGCCATGATTGATTGGTATTAGTGGGCCTAAAGTGTGCCAAGAAAACATTCCACATACCATTTACACTACCACCACCCTGGCCTGTTGATACAAGACAGGTTGGGTCCTTTAATTCTTGCTGTTGGTGCCGAATTTTGACCCTAACATCTGTGCCTCAGCAGAAATCAAGATTCATCAGATCAGGCTAGGTTTTTCCAGTCATTAGCTGTCCAGTTTTACTGGGTCTGTGCCCACTGCAGCCTCAGCTTTCTGTTCTTGGCTGACAAAAGTGGACCCTAAAGTGGTCTTCTGCTGTTGTAGAGCATCTGCCTCAAAGTTCTGCGTGTTGTGCGTTCTGAGATACTTATCTACTCAACACAGTTGTACTGAGTGCTTATCTGAGTTACTGTAACCTTTCGGTCAGCTCAAACCAGTCTGTCCATTCTCCATTGCCCTCTCATCAACAAGGTGTTTCTGTCAGCAACTCACTGGATTTTTTTTTTCTTTTTTTTATATTGCACCATTCTGAGTAAATTCTAGAGTTTCTTTTGTGTGAAAATCCCAGGATTGCGCCAGCAATCATTACATAACACAGATTACAGGAATTTAGCAGATGCTCTTATCTAGAGCAGCGTAAAACAACAGGGTATATGACAGTGCTCCTGGAGCAGAAGGGGGTTAAGGAGGGCCCAACAGTGGCAGCTTGTCAGTGCTGGGGCTTGGACCCATGACCTTCAGATCAGTAATGCAAAGCCTTAACAGTTGAGCTACTCCTGCCCTGAATCATGCCAACCGTGCCATGGTCAAAATTGCTGAGATCACCCCCCCTTTCTGAGGGTTGATGTAAATGTTACCTGAAGCTGCCACATGACTGGTTGATTTAGATAACTGAATCACTGAGTAGGTGTACCGGTGTTCTTAAAGTGCTCAGTGAGTGTATTTTTAAAAATGTAAGTAAGTAGTAGTCTGGGAGCCAAGGTGGCATGATGTTTTGTGGTTTGAAAAACTGACATGCATTTGGCGAACAGTGTTTAAACACCAGCATGTGAAATTAATTATCAAGAGTAGGGTCAGCTAAATCTGGTACATGTTCATTTGTAAAAATGCTTTCAGAGTGTTAATTTGAAGATTTCAGTTTGCTGCATTTGGAAACACCTTTTTGAGTCCTTCGGATCTGGAACAAGGGTCGAGTAAATAAGTAAGGAATAAAACATGATGGGGACAGCTGTTAAACGAAAATGATGAACACTGAGGCGGCATCATGCTGTTCCCATTCCAAAATTGATTATTTTTCAATAACTGTGCATCCCAAAGTGTTTGATTCCTTTTTTTACCAACACCAGTTTGTCAACAATTGCAATTTTGACTCTAATAAAGGTTTACATTTAATGTTGTGGAACTTTAATAGTTGGGCAAAAAAATGTGGTTTGCCATATTACAAGGAGAACATCGTCAATGCTGCTATTAAATAAAGGAAAAATAAAATGAGCAGCACCTTCTGACCGGTTAGGTTTGAGAAGTCTACAGCATTGTAGTATGAAAGGGTTTTTAAGTCAGAAAGCAGATTTTCATTGGGACGTTACAGTTCAGCCATCACAGAAGCATGTTACTAAGATTTCAGCATGACCCCGAGATCACTTTTAGCGCTCATGTATCGTTATTATTCATGGAAATGACCCTTCCTTGTCCTGTCTCTGCTCTCTTTTCAGAGTCTTAAGGAAGGCTTGACAGCTGAGCAAAGACTCCACTTGTTTGACAACAAGGACACGAAGGAGTTCTGAAACTTGATGCCTCAGCCTGGCTTTGCTGCATGTTATAGAGGTCCACCATATTTTATTCCAGTAATTAATCACTTAGAAACACACTGGTCACGGCACACAGCATATTATAAATATGGTATGAAGTTTGAATTTTATGTCTCTAGTCTGCATTTTGTGCACTTCAGTTACTGTGACTTTTTTTTTTTCCTTTTTAAACATGTCTTAATGTAAATAGTTGTTTTTAATGAAGCATCTATCATTCATACACTAAACATGACTGTGTCAGCTACTGTTTTAACTCTAGTATGTGTGAATAGCCAAAGGATGGATAAAAATGTAATGACTCAAATTACACTTAATAAAGAGTAGAAACAATCATACCTGCAGAAATGCTTATTACGCTAGATGTGGTTATGCACATTCCCTCCAGCTTCCTGTTGGTTCTGACACAATCAGATGGCTGGCAAAGTGAAAAAGAAACACTACTTGATACCCGGAAGTGTTAGTATGTACATGGAGATTACTGAATGTTGACCAGTTAAAGGCAAGGCATTTGTATCTGGAGGGCTTTTTTTTTTTTTCTTTTTCCTAGTGTAAAATATATAAACAGATTTATATAGGGGGTTTCTTTATGTAATCATGATGGTCAATCCACTGATTGGGAGGTTTTGTTTTTTTCCTGTCTTGCCCTTCAAGCTGATAATGTCTGTAGTGATGTCCAGTCACAGTCTCTTGTATTTATTTAAATGTCATGTTTGTTTTTTGGCTCACATTTTCCATTCCTCTATACATTGCTATTGTAAATATACCACAAATGTACACCGACTGACAGCAAGTTTATTAGCAATAAATATTTTTGCACCCTGTATTTTTATCGTTGTCAGTTTACTACACACTACACACTCCACGGTTGAATCAGTGTCGCCAACTTCAAGGCTTTGTCGCTAGATTTGCCAACACCTTTAGTGATTTTCTTTCAAGGAAAGAGCCTAGACACATCTTGCGATTTTGTTCAGACGTTAGGGGACTTGATATGGCTCTCATTACAGCTGCTGGTTATATGAGGTGAGAGTCTGTTCTTTCTACTTTTCACCACTGGGTAAGCTCTGATCGAGTTGCCAGTTTGTAAGTCCCAAGAACCAGTAACTGATTATTACGGTATATTTCATTTCTATCCCTGATGAAAAAAATTCCAAACTAAAAGTTTTGACTTTTTTGTCTGTGAAATTTAACCTTGGCATAAACTCACTGGAGGCAGCCATGTTTGTTGTTCGTCAGCACAACCTTCAACCTGCACATGTGCAATGTACCGTGCAATCGGGGTTTTTTGTTTGTTTGTTTTTAACCATATGATCTCCTGCCTCACAAGGCATGATCATGATGTGTAGATCTACATGCACAAAAATGCTTGCCGAACCACAGCTGTGACTCAAGTCGGCCGTACAGCTTGAAATTGCGATGTCAGTTCAGGGTATATCCAGGATATACCATGACTGACTCGTACCATATCCATTTTTAAAAAAAAATAATTTTTAACAAGATGCATTGCTTAATCAATGGTGGAACTATTTTGTCACATGAGCCATCCTTGGCCAATCCCTGCACAGGAATTTCTTGAGGGATATACATTTTATTCTCAAATTATTGCTACTTTTTTCCTATTACAACTTTTTATTCCCAAAGACCTATTGTGGCTCTACAATTACATTGTAATTATAAAATATTCAGAAATTCATAACGTCACACGTTTTTTGATATGCAAATGATGGTGACCGAGGTCGGCACAGTGATATAGCGGTTAGCACTGTCGCCTCACAGCAAGAAAGTCCTGGGTTCGAGCCCAGCGGCTGACGAGGGCCTTTCTGTGTGGAGTTTGCATGCTCTCCCCGTGTCCGTGTGGGTTTCCTCCGGGTGCTCCGGTTTCCCTCACAGTCCAAAGACATGCAGGTTAGGCTAATTGGTGACACTAAATTGGCAGGATGAGAATGGTGGTTTGTCTCTGTCAGCCCTGTGATGCGATGACCTGGCGACTTGTCCAGGGTGTACCCCGCCTCTCGCCCATAGTCAGCTGGGATACGGTAGTATCTCACTGGGCTGCGACAGCTTGCGAACGTCATTCGCGAGAGTTTCAAAAGTGTCTTGAAACATTCGCGGAGCTTCTCAATTTCCTTGCATGAGTCGCAAAGTCTCGCTCCTTCGTCGCTGAAATTTTGAACATGTTCAAAAAATTCGTGCGACAAAATTTCTCTCAAAATAGCCACAAAGGTGTCGCGAACCCTTCTCAAGTCAGTTTCCGTGAGGCTTCCTCTACTTCCCTGCCTGCCGAGGGAAAGCCGGGTTGCGACAGCCTGCGACTAGTTGGAGACGCAGCAACTGCGGTAAAATATGCGAATATCAATTCCGTGTGATTCCAAGTGAAAATTGTCACTAATTCACATATTTTAGCGCAATTGTTGTGTCTCCAACTAGTCGCAGGCTGTCGCAGCCTGGCTTTCCCTCGGCAGGCAGGGAAGTAGAGGAAGCCTCACGGAAACTGACTTGAGAAGGGTTCGCGACACATTTGCGGCTATTTTGAGAGAAATTTTGTTGCACCAATTTTTTTTTTTTTGAACATGTTCAAAATTTCAGCGACAAAGGAGCGAGACTTTGCGACTCGTGAGGAAATTGACAAGCCCCACGAATGTTTCAAGACCCTTTTGAGACTCTTTTGCGAATGACGTTGGCAATTTGTCGCAGCCCAGTGAGATACTACCGTATCCCAGCTGACTATGGGCGAGAGGCGGGGTACACCCTGGACAAGTCGCCAGGTCATCGCATCACAGGGCTGACCGAGAGACAAACCACCATTCACACACTCGGTCAATTTAGTGTCACCAGTTAACCTAACCTGCATGTCTTTGGACTGTGAGGGAAACCAGAGCACCCGGAGGAAACCCACGTGGACACGGGGAGAGCATGCAAGCTCTACATAGAAAGGCCCACGTCGGCCGCTGGGCTCGAACCCAGGACTTCCTTGCTGTGAGGCGACAGTAACCACTACGCCACCGTGCCGCCCTCGGTCACTATCATTCGCATACGAGATACTGTCTATAGACCCCAGCTTGCCTGTAGAACAGGATAAGCGGCTACGGAAGATGGATGGATGGATGGATGATGGTGACTGTTATGTTAATATACAAATTGATTTGTGACATGGCGGCACGGTGGTGTAGTGGTTAGCGCTGTTGCCTCACAGCAAGAAGGTCCGGGTTCGTGACCAGCGAGGGCCTTTCTGTGTGGAGGTTGCATGTTCTCCCCGTGTCCGCGTGGGTTTCTTCCGGGTGCTCCGGTTTCCCCCACAGTCCAAAGACATGCAGGTTAGGTTAACTGGTGACTCTAAATTGACCGTAGGTGTGAATGTGAGTGTGAATGGTTGTCTGTGTCTATGTGTCAGCCCTGTGATGCCCCCCCCCCCCCCCCCCCCAAAAAAAAAAAAAATCTGTCCCTCTGAGTTACATGTTGATCCTGGGATTGAGATGCTGGCCTCTTCTGCCCCTCGGACCTGCTTGATCCATCCTGGTGCCCTGTGTCTGGTCGGAGTTTTATCGCACCGCTCCTGTGAAGGACGGCCCCATGAGGACAGTTGAGGGTTATACCTGTTAAAACTGTTAATATTATAGTCAGGCTGTCTGTTGTTGCCCAAATGAGGATGGGTTCCCTTTTGAGTCTGGTTCCTCTCGAGGTTTCTTCCTCGTGTCGTCTGAGGGAGTTTTTCCTTGCCACCGTCGCCACAGGCCTGCTCATTGGGGATAGATTAGGGATAAAATTAGCTCATGTTTTAAGTCGTTCAAATTCTGTAAAGCTGCTTTGCGACAATGTTTATTGTTAAAAGCGCTATACAAATAAACTTGATTTGATTTGATTTGATGACCTGGCGACTTGTCCAGGGTGTACCCCGCCTTTCGCCCGTAGTCAGCTGGGATAGGCTCCAGCTTACCTGCGACCCTGTAGGACAGGATAAAGCGGCTAGAGATAATGAGATGAGATTTGTGACATCCTCTGGCGACTTTCTGAGCATCCATGAGAACTTCCCCTGAGCAGGCTTGGCAACCCTGAACTGAAACTTGCCTCAAATCTTCTGAACGTTTGTGTAAATTCAGTGAAATAATGCACGATAGGCGAAAGAGAAAGTACAAACAATGTTCTAAAGGTGTGCAGCAGCAGTGTATGAGGAGTGTCCAGTTTTCCTACATGTCCCATAATGCCCTGTAATGGCCTCATCACTGACAATAATGCTTGAACATTAGCACAGCTTTGACAAAGCTAGCTTAGCTTTACTATGGACACAGCACTTGGCCATTGTCTCGCCCAAAGTCAGCACACTATTATAAACGTTTTCACAGTTAAAGTAATCAGTTAATTGGTGTCGGGATGGGGTTTAGACTGTCTCATAATTTCGCGTATTAACCCAACGTCTCTTTGTGGGTAAGTTTTAATGTAGCCGCTCGCTTCTTTGTTGTAGCTATAGGCTAACAAGCTAACAAGACGTTCGCTTCAGCTAGCACAGGCTAATAACTCCTGAGTACCGTTTATACCAGTTTAGCGTTATTAACTAGCTTTGTGTATGAGTTAGCTTGATGAAAGGCTGTGTTTGTGTGGTTTAGGAATGCTAACGAGCTAGTTGGTGTGATAGCTGAACTAGCTTAGCTTGCTTTGCTAGGCTAGTCAGCTGTCAGTTAAAGAAAAAGCCGATAGCATGCAGATGTGTGACTCCAGTAGCTTGTAATTAGCTTGCAGAAATGAGTGTCGTCTGGTAACTGATAACTAGGCAGGATGCTCAGCTAGCTTAAAATCATTAGCCTGCTCATTTAACTGACTGTGTGGTGGTGATTTGATTTTTTTTTTTTTTTTAAGCTCCGAGTTTTGACAGGTCGATGCTGTCTTGTAATGTTCCGTGTTCAAAAAGTGGCCAAATAGTGACCTGTAGTCTGCTTGCTAATCGAGTTAACCAGCTCTACAGTGTTGTGATAGTTGGCAGGAGATTCTGCTTAATAAATCTGACCAGTTAGATTAGGTTTGTTATCCATCTTGTCCTAAATTCACCGAGCACATAATATATCTGAAACGTTTATGTTATTTGTGTTTGTTTAAATCTCTTAGAAATGGCTGCTTAACAAGATTCAGCTAAAATAAGATCTGGACAGGCATGCCTGTTGGTCAAGAGCTTGCCAGATGTTGATGCTGTTTCCTCAAACCCAAATCTCATCTCGTTATCTCTAGCCGCTTTATCCTTCTACAGGGTCGCAGGCAAGCTGGAGCCTATCCCAGCTGACTACGGGCGAAAGGCGGGGTACACCCTGGACAAGTCGCCAGGTCATCACAGGGCTGACACATAGACACAGACAACCATTCACACTCACATTCACACCTACGGTCAATTTAGAGTCACCAGTTAACCTAACCTGCATGTCTTTGGACTGTGGGGGAAACCGGAGCACCCGGAGGAAACCCACGCGGACACAGAAAGGCCCTCGCCGGCCACGGGGCTCGAACCCGGACCTTCTTGCTGTGAGGCGACAGTGCTAACTACTACACCACCCAAATCGTCGAGCAAATTTTAACACACCTTCCAAAGTCCAGTACTATATTTAAGATACCTTCCCAGTCTTAAACTAAACTCCAGTACTTCCTTACTGATGAGGGTTACAAATTCAATGCAGGCTTCTACAGAGTTTCTTAATACTGCTCATTCATTCATTCATTCATTCATTTTCACTAACCACTTTATCCTGGTTGGGGAATAAAGACCGAATGGGACACTGGGGTATCTCACACATTCACACCTACGGGGCGGTTTGCAAGTTTTAAATGGCTGCTTTGGTGGTGTAGTGGTTAGCATGGTCGCCTCACAGCAAGAAGGTTCTGGGTTCGAACCCAGCGGCCGGCAAGGGCCTTTTTGTGTGGATTTCTGCGTGGGTTTCCTCCGGGTGCTCCGGTTTCCCCCACAGTCCAAAGACATGCAGTAGGTTAACGTGGGGCGGCCTTGGGCTGAAGTGTCCTTGAGCAAGGTACCTGCCCGCTGCTCTGGGTGTGCGTGTGTGTCTGTTCACTGCTTCAGATGGGTTAAATGCAGAGGATGAATTTCACAGTGCTTGGTGCATGTGACAAGTAAAGGTTTCTTCTTCTTTGTGTGGCAATTGATATGTTTTTATTAAAACACAAATTTTTTGTTTGTATTGCAGCTGATATGGAACAGCCTTCTGACAACTCAGACGGTTTACAGCCTCAGGAACTCTCCTCTGCCTGCAACCTTCCTCGTGTGTTTGAGCTGACTAAGAACAGTGAAGAATGTCTGTTGAAAACCAACTCGATAGAGGCCTTGCGTGTTGTTCAGCCACCAGGCTGGTATTTGAGTTCTGGGATGAGTAATGGGTCCGTGCTTCCGGAAGACGAGACTGATCCTTCCCTGCAGCCCAGTGAGCAGATCCAGCCAGACAATGCACTTTCCAACACAACGGTTACACTTTCCTATGTGACCAGGTCCCACGTCTTTTCTGCCCATGACTCACTCTCGCCGCATTCACAGATTTACAGTGTTCCAATAAGTAAGGCGTTTTCTCTCCACCCCACTGCCTATGATGCGAGCCAGCTGGTCAGTGATGCAGGCGGAGCACCTCTTTGTGTGGAAATGGACCAACACTGCCTGCAGCAGGTGTCTGTGCCTGTTGGTTTAGCCACCTGTGCCAGTTCATTTGATTTTGTCACACCAGCACAGGTTGTGGAGAATGTTGCAAGTCTCTGTTATCTTCAGCAGGCACACAACATCGCTGGCATACAAGATGTCGAGAGCCTTGCTTTGGAGACGCTCAGGTCTTTACAACAGAGCAACCCGGCTGAATGCAAGATTCCTCTCAACCTGGACGAAATTCAGAACGGCGCCGTTGGCAGCTTATGGAACACAGGCTCTATTGATGGGAGCTTTCCAGCTGGCCATGTTGAGAACATGGTGGAGCAACACAAGAACGGTAACCCAGAAGTATTTTTCCTGATCTCCAGAACTGATGAACCGGTTCTTTTACAGAATGATCAGGAGCCTGCAGGTCTTGCTGTGTCACTAAATCAAGAGTTTATAAATGCCCTGGAAGATTCTGTCTCACCCTCCTTTGCCTCACTGATTGGGGTAAAGGATATTTCCATTCTGCCCCAGACTGCAGGATCTCAAAGTGAAGAGTTTCCTCTTGCTGAGGAAACAAACACTCGGCAAGATGAATTAAGTAATGCAGAATATGATCCTTTCACAAGCATGGAAGAGAGAGCGTCCTCATCTGCCGCTGATGTATTAAATACCACCATTAGTAGTGAACTAACAGAAAGTACTGTTGACACGTTTGCGACAGAACAGTCTGAACAGAGCAGGGCATTATCTGAGGAACAGAAAGTGGAGACACACGTGCATAATGTGACACACAAAAAACCACATTTGCCTCGAAGTTTGTTTGCCAAAAAGGAAACACTAGTAAGAAAAGAACTTCCCCCAAGAACAAGAAGAGGGATGAGGTTAGAGGCCATTGTTCAGAATATCTTCCCTTCCAGGTACAAATCCAGTCATATCTCTTCTGGAAAAAAAAGTCGCCGTTCCGACACCCGGCCAGCTGAGACCACTCATCCAGGGTCTAGCCAAGATGCGAAAATTGGCAACATCATTTTAGAGGAGGGGTGTCCTCCGAAGGTTGGGACTGAAACTAAAGAAAAGACTGCTCTATTACAGGAAGAAACGGATGTCGCCGATTCAAGCAAAATATCTACCTCATGTTTTGAAACTGTTTCAAAACATTCACTAGCTAACTCGTCCCCAGGGATGGCGCACAAACCTGTCACGTGTGTCAAGAAATCAAAGCGACAACAGAATTTTTCAAACAAGTCGCCAGTAAGGGTAGGAAAAAGGACTGCACTGCCTACATCCAAACATACAAAAAGGCCTTTAAAGCAACAGACTTTAACTATGAGCAGCAAAAGTTCATTAAGAGTGAAAAAAGCTCACACCCCTAAAAAGAAAAGGAGAAAGCATAACGTGGGGCAGTCTTCCATGTTTTCTCCCAAGGAGCCGGAAATAAAGCTCAAATACGTCAGCTATAAAGAAGAGAAAAGGGAAAAGCGAGATGAGACCTTCTCACCTTTTGTACATGTAGAACTGAAAGCATATCCTACCTGTACAGTAATCAACTACCCGGATGAGAGCGCCAGGCTGAGCCGAGGGAAGCAGCCTACAGCAGTTGCGTCAGGGAAAATGCCCACTACACCATGTCTGCAGTATGGCCGCATCTCCATGGAGAGCACATGCTGGGACACTCTTGTGTGCTGCCTTTGTGGAGGCTCTGCTAACGCTATGGACCTGGGTGATTTGCACGGACCCTACTATCCTGAGGGTTTCAGGCCTGAAACAAGGCTGCCTGCCAATCCACAGGAGCCAAGGGAGGATGATTCCAGCGACTCGGATTCATCAAGCAGTCAGACTCGAAAGCCACATCACAAGCTGCAGGCAGCTGCTCTAAGGGCCTATCAAAGATGGAGCAGTGGTGGTGGGCTTTTCTGCAACCCTGCAGCTAAGAGACCCAGAACAGACACTGTGACAGACTGGTATGCCCCGCCCATAGTGCCCTTAGAAGCCAGCGAGTACTGGCTCCACGAAGACTGTGGCATATGGTCAGCTGGGGTCTTTCTTGTGAGAGGGAAGCTTTACGGGCTAGAGAGAGCAGTGAAGATGGCAAAAGAGACGGTACATTTATATCATACCAAATAAGCAGGGTTTCCATTCACCTGTTTTATGCAGGTTTTAGACAAACTGAGTGGGAGTGTCAGAAATGAGCAACAAAAAATGGTAAACCATTGCTGAGGTCGAACAGTTGCTATATCACTAAATAGATATGATAAATGGTGTATAACCAAAAAAAAAAAAAACCCACAACTGTGGTTTGTCATCTGCCATGTCAGTCAAATTGCTTTATGTTAAAGTTCTTGGCCGTGTTTATTTCTGTAATGTAAAATATTTAACAGCCACATCATGGTTTTCTCCATTACCAAGACAACTGGCCACTGCCTGTAGTTACATCCAAAGACTTATCCTACCATGAAAAAACGTAATGTCAAAAAAAAAAAATTTGGTTAAACACAGTAACCTGTGTGGGTGTAGGACATTTCCAAGCAAATTCCCTCCAAAGCCACGCCCCCAAAACAGTTTAGACTGGAACATCCTGTATTTGAATTTGCTTCCTATTTGCTATACACAGATCAGCCATAGCATTAAAACCAGTGACAAGGTGAAGTGAATAGCATTATCTCTTCATTATGACACCTGTAGAGGCGAAGTGGCCAAGTGGTTAGAGTGCTTGACCACTAAGCGAACGGTCCCCGGTTCAAGCCTTGTCTCGGACGGTGATCTGGGGCTCGCCTCCTGTCCACCCAGCAGTGAATGGGGACCTGGTGGAAACACTGGGGAAGTTAAAAGGCGGCGAGGAAAGGAACTGGCCACCCTACCTCACCATGCCATGGCCTAGACAGAGTGTGCTCTCTAACAGGCACTCCCCAACGTACGTACGAGAACATATATGGGACTGACTTTGACTTTGATGACACCTGTCAAGGGGTGAGCTAGATATATATTGCCCAGCCAATTAAAAAAAAAAAAAAGCCTCTCACACATTTCACCTTTATCGTTGATTATGGTGTGCATTTGCCAAGGAATTGTTTCAACAACCTTATGCAATGTCACAACATTTATTTGCATCCAGAGTTGCATTAATTTCGCTGAGATATTGTCTTGACGATGGGAGAATCAACCCACTCTTTAAAGGAACAGTCCACCGTATTTCCATAATGAAATATGCTCTTACCTGAATTGAGACGAGCTGCTCCGTACATGTCCGAGCTTTGCGCGACCTCCCAGTCAGTCAGACGCGCTGTCACTCCTGTTAGCAATGTAGCTAGGCTCAGTATGGCCAACGGTATTTTTTGGGGCTGTAGTTAGATGCGACCAAACTCTTCCGCGTTTTTCCTGTTTACATAGGTTTATATGACCAGTGATATGAAACAAGTTCAGTTACACAAATTGAAACGTAGCGATTTTCTATGCTATGGAAAGTCCGCACTATAATGACAGGCGTACTAACACCTTCTGCGCGCTTCGGCAGCGCATTGATATCTGAGCTCCGTATCAATGCGCTGCCGAAGCGCGCAGAAGGTGTTAGTACGCCTGTCATTATAGTGCGGACTTTCCATAGCATAGAAAATCGCTACGTTTCAGTTTGTGTAACTGAACTTGTTTCATATCACTGGTCATATAAACCTATGTAAACAGGAAAAACGCGGAAGAGTTTGGTCGCATCTAACTACAGCCCCAAAAAATACCGTTGGCCATACTGAGCCTAGCTACATTGCTAACAGGAGTGACAGCGCGTCTGACTGTGTCTGACTGACTGGGAGGTCGCGCAAAGCTCGGATAGGTACGGAGCAGCTCGTCTCAATTCAGATAAGAGCATATTTCATTATGGAAATACGGTGGACTGTTCCTTTAAAGTCTTCTCCAGCACATCCCAAAGATTCTCAGTGGGGTCAAGGTCAGGACTCTGTGTTGGCCAATTCTTGTATGAAAATGATTCCTCATGCTTCCTGAACCACTCTTTCACAATCTGAGCCCTAATTTGATGTCCATACCATCAGGGAAGAAAAAATCCATTGATGTGATGATAACCTGGTCATTCAGTGCATTTGGGTCGTCAGCTGGCTTCATTTTATTGCCCTATAACGTTGCTGAGTCTCGACCTGACCAACTGAAGCAACCTCAGATCATAACACTGCCACCAGCGGCTTGTACAGTGGACACTATGTATGATGGGTGCATCGCTTCATGAGCTTCCCTTCTTACCCTGACACACCCATCACTCAGAAATAGGGTGAATCTGGACTCCTCAAACCACATGACCATTTTCCATTGCTCCAGAGTCCAATCTTTATGCTCCATAGCAAATGGAAGCCTTTTCTTCAGATTATCCTCATTAACAAGAGGTTTTCTGATGGACACAGCTGTTTAGTCCCAATCCTGTGAGTTCTCATTGCAGCATGCATGTGGAAATGCTCTTACATTCGCCATTAAACATAGCTGTTTAATAGCGTTCTACTGTCGGTTTTTTTTATGATTCAGCTTCAAGTGTTTGATGGTGATTGGAGATCACTTGGTCAAGAATATTTTCTGACCGCATTTCTTCCACAAAGTTTATGGTTCACGACTATCCTTCCAGGTTTTAATGTGCTGGACAGTTCTTAACCCAATTCCAGTCATTTTAGCAGTCTCTCTAGTTGTTTTCTTTGCTTGATGCAGGCCAGTAATTTGATCTTTCTGAAACAGTCATATCTTTTCCATGATGATCTTCCATTGGGTATGTCTTCCAACATGGTTGTTAAAGAAATGAGAAGCTACTCACTGCATCAGTTAGGGTTAAAAGAATTGTTGCCAGCCGAAACATATTCATCACTGCAGTAGTTATCCAATCAAAGGCTCTTAAATATTTGCTTATTTAAATACAACTTGCGACTTTTTTTGGCCAAGCAGTGTATTAAGCAGCAAGTGAACAAGTAGTTCTTGAAGTTGATGTGTTGGAAGCAAGAAAAATGGGCAACTGTAAGGATCAGAGTGACTGACAAGGGCCAAATTATGATGGCTAGATGACTGGGTCAGAGCATCTCCAAAACGCCAGGTCTTTTGGGGTGTTTGTGGTATGTAGTGTTGGTACCTACCGAAAGTGGTCCAAGGAAGGACAACCAGTGAATCGGTGACATGGTCAGAGGCTGCCAAGGCTTACTGATGCGCAGGGGGAGTGAAGGCTAACCCATCTAGTCTGATCCCACAGAAGAGCTGCTGTAGCACAGATTGTTGAAAAAGTTAATGCAGGCTATGATAGAAAGGTGTCAGAACACAGTGCATCGCAGGTATGGGGCTGTCTAGCCGTGGACCAGTCAGTGGGTCCATGCTGCCCCCTGTCTGCTGCCAGAAATGTCTACAGTGGGCATGTGAGCATTAGATCTGGGCTATGGAGCAATGGAAGTAGGTGGCCTGGTTTGATAATCAAATTTTCTTTTACATCATGTGAATGGTCGGGTGCATCACTTACTGGGGAAGAGATGGCACCGGGATGCACTATGGGAAGAAGGCAAGCTGTCGGATGTTACTTTGACACGTACCACCGACCTAAACATTATTTCAGACCCTTTCATGGCAACAGTATTCCCTAATAGTAGTGGTCTCGTTCAGCAGGATAATGCACCCTGTCAAACTGCAAAAATTGTTCAGTAATGGTTTGAGGAACATGACAAGAGTTCAATATGTTGACTTGGATTTCAAATTCCCCAGATCTCAATCTGACCAAGCATCTGTGGAATGAGCTGGACAAACAAGTTCAGTCCATGGAGGGCCATGGATTGAGCAACTTATAGGACCTAAAGCCTCTGCTGCAAATGTCTTGGTGCCACATACCAAAGCACAACTTCAAAGGTCTTGTAAGGTCCATGCCTCAATGGGTTAGAACTGTTTTGGCAGCACAAGAGGGGCCTAAGCAATATTTAGCAGGTGGTTTTAATGTTATGGCTGATCAGTGTATAGTGAAAGTGTATTGTCTAAACTCCAGTGGACAATTTATGTGGATGGTTCATTATACCATTACCCACAGTCACTGTAAATCTAGCATACAAGCGATGCACATAACTTCTGCACTAGGTACCAGAATACGGATTTCCTTTAACTTGAAATTTGTCAGGATAGATGCTGCTGGTGGGGCAGTACAGTGGTGCAGTGTTTTGCACTTTCACCTCACAGCAAGAAAGTTCTCGGTTCAAACCTTATGGTTGACTGGGGTCTTTCTATGCAGAGTTTGCATATTTTCCCATGCCTACGTGGATTTCCTCCCACAGTCCAAAAACAAGCGGGTTAGGTCACCTGGTTAGACTGCCAATAGGCTTGAATGTGAGTGTGAACGGTTGTTCGTCTTTGTGTTCACCCTGCTATAGATTGGCTACTGGATGGATACTGTTGGTTTACTGATGTACTCCGTAACAAGTGTCTAAATTCAGTCTGGTGTTTCCTTTATTGTTGCCCCTTATAGTGGCCAATTCAGAACAGTTAGTAGTGAATCATGAGGGAATGATTTCAGATACAGTGCTAGTGAAAGATGGAGAGGTTTTTGTCCCCCCCCCCTTCTTTACGTCCTGATTGGTTGGATGTTTGTGATCTACATTGTTTGTTTTTTCACTGACCAGAATTCTTTTGCAGAAATGTGCTGAAAACTTCCAGTATTGCCCAAAATCATTGACTGCACCTTATATTTAACAGTTAGTCCACGAAATCGAGTTGTACATGACGAGGCGCATAGCGCCGAGTAGGCTATAAGCCATGTATGACGAGATTGAGTGAGTGGAATAACTGTTTTATTTTATCCACGTTCACTGGATTTTGAGAAATGGAGCATTTTTATTTTTTGCAAATGGGTGAAAATCACCAGAGGCCTCACCACTGACCATCTCAGATTTGCTTCATACTTTCTGGAAATATTGTCAGTGTGCCCAATAAATAGCGTACAAAATTTTAGATCTTTCAAATTTTCTTATTTATTACTCATGTTATAGTACTCTTTAGGCAACTATGTATGTGTTCAAAAGAAATCAAACTTTCTGATTTATTAGGCTTTAAAAAAAATGTTTTGCACCTATAATTCAAATGCATATTACAAATGTATGACAAGGTCTACCATAACAATTATACCACTGGAAAGAGCTTGTTTTGATTAGTAAATGCACAAAATATGAAGTTGGTACCCTAAACCAAACTATAAATATTAAGGTATCAAGTACGGCATGTTTTACGATAGATGGAAATGCTGTTTTCAGGCATATTACAATACAATTACAAACCTACAGTGTAGGAAAAATAACCTTAAAAATACTTTATTTGAAGAGCTTAAACAGTGTATTGATTTGCTTTTCCACATCAGATGGAAGTTTATACTGCCTACCAGTTGATGTAAGTGGGGCATCAATGATTTTCATGACATGCACCAGAGGGACCCAACAGTTATCCTCTGTCCTGGGCCAGCTGTAAGTCTGAGAGGGACCATGAGGATGCATAAATATGTTACTTGTACATCTTGTTCCTCCTCTGATAATGCACGAATGTTGCCTATCCACCACTGTCTGTCATACAATATATTTACCAGGAGATATATCTGTCAGAGAGACTGCGGATTTAACAGGGGTTTTATGCATTACTTGTGGCCGATTCCCACTCATCCACAATGAAGCTAGGACCACCTGACACCCTGCTGACCTGCAGCTGGTTGGACATGATTGGAACGAATGAGTGGTTGTCTCTTATTCCAGAAATAGTAGCTGGCCTTGAAAATCTTGTCTCCAATGCTTTTCCACTCTCCATAACTTCCCCTGTACCAACCCAGATGAAATGGATGTTCTTGATATGTTTTTCTGCCCACAAAAACAGATCAGATGGAGTTAGTATGTGATCACTCGTGACTGCCTGTAAGCTAGCTTGAGCTGCTGACCGCTTTACAGTGCCCCCAATACCATCACAGGGTGATTTACCATGAGAAGTGGCAAAGAAATGCCATTCTGCCAAAAGTCCAAAATCGTCTGCATGCTTTATTAGATATGTGAAATTTTTTTATAGTTTTTGTATTGGGCTGCTGATCTGTCACTGAAGTAAATGACCTTTTTTAGCTGGGGATATAAATGGCATACATATGGTAAAACCTTTTTTAAGAACGCATGCTGTATCATGCTTAAGGCAGTCACTTATTATGCAGATAGAGATGCATTTCGTTACTTTTGTACCATCTTCATTCTTTGCTCTAATGTACACTGCAAATGGATGAAGAGTGCATTGGCTGTTGTCCCAGTGGTATCCCTGGGCAGAATCCTGTACACAGAATGAATAGTTTTCAGCAAACTCCAAAAACATAATAAATTCATCCTCTGACAGATTTTCCTTCAAATTCTTCAAATATCCACTCTGGTGTTTGGCAATGAAATGATGTGCTAGTTTGTCTGCTTTTTCAGTTAGAGTTTCAATAAAACAGCATTTCCGTCTATTGTAAAACATGCCGTACTTGATACCTTAATATTTATAGTTTGGTTTAGGGTACCAACTTCATGTTTTGTGCATTTGCTAATCAAAACAAGCTCTTTCCAGTGGTATAATTGTTTTTATGGTAGACCTTGTCATACATTTGTAATATGCATTTGAATTATAGGCGCAAAACATTTTTTTTTGTTTTTTTTTTAAAGCCTAATAAATCAGAAAATTTGATTTCTTTTGAACACATACCTAGTTGCCTAAAGAGTACTATAACATGAGTAATAAATAAGAAAATTTGAAAGATCTGGTGTGCTTTAATGTGGAGATATGGGGCGTCAAAGTTTCTCCAAAGCACATTTTTTTATGATTTTCAGCAAGCCATAACTTGGCAAATATTGAACTGTGAAATTTCTATTATAGTACTTAAAGGCGTCTGGCATTGAAGAACAATCCTTGAAAATTTCATGTATCTTGCATGAATAGTTTAAAAGTAATGACTTATGGAAGTTAGGTCTGTTTTCTGTAGCACACGTTTTAACAGTGAAATTGGGGCCACGCCCCTTTTTTAAAGCCCCTATACCTCAGAAACTAATGAAGGTACAAGCCTAAAATTTTGTACGCTATTTATTGAGCACACTGACAATATTTCCAGAAAGTATGAAGCAAATCTGAGATGGTCAGTGGCGAACATTTTTTCTAAATCTGGTGATTTGAGGCGGAATTACCTAAATTCGATAAATAAAAAACTTTATACAAAACGTCTGACAACATAATTTCCGCTTAGAATGTAAACAAACCGGCGAAATAACAGTAGCAATTTGTGAAAAATGCTATGATGATAATTCTTGAAAAAAAATGCGTTCTTACCATCAAATACTTTTATTCCACATTTTGTTGCTTTTTTGTTTTTGTATTTTTGGGGGTTTTGCTTCTTCTTCTTAAGGTGTTTCTTGGCGGTTGGCAAACCAACTTAAAGGTGGATTACTGGGGGCGTCGTGGCTCAGGTGGTTGGGGCGCCATGCCGTGAATGCGGGCGACCCGGGTTCGATTCCGGCCCGGGGTCGTTTCCCGATCCCTTCCCGTCTCTCTCTCTCCCGCTCATTTCCTGTCTCTGCACTGTCCTATCCAATAAAGGTGCAAAAAGCCCAAAAATATATCTTTAAATAAAAAAAAAAAAAAAAAAGGTGGATTACTGCCAGCGACTGGTCTGGAGTGTGGAACAGGAGATATTTGGGGGGGGGACTATATTCTTTTAGCTATTTCTGTTTCTTTTAAATACTTGATAATTTGGGGGGGTTGTTTTCGAATAGAGTTTTTATTTCGTCCTCGGTTGGTTCAGCAACACGCGCCGCCATTTTGTTTTTCTCTACCCACGATATATGAGCTAATAGAGATCTTGCAGTCACGTGACCGGAAAGTACACAACCGCCATCTTGTCGGTCAAAAACACCGCTGAATACTGCTGCACTCGTGTACAGAATGGATCAATTTCAACCGACGGACTACACGGCTCATTTTTCTAATGAACAGATAACTAGATATATGTCTAAAATAAATGATCTACAGATTAGTGACCCTTATGGCTTACCGGACGGAGTTTTCATGACCGGATTTTGAACTGCCAGCGGAATACCCGGACGTGTATAATTACCTCATTAACTTTCCCTCGCTGTTCAGTGGTGAAGCACTGCGTGCCTATAAATCTCTGGACAGTTATCTCTACAGAAATTCAGGATTTGTCAGCGACTCAGATGTGGCATCTTGTAAACAAGAATCCTCATTGGATGGGTAAGTCACTTAAGTATTACTAGTACTGATACTAGATGCACTGACCAGCCGATTATAGAATAGAATAAGGTAATTCCAAATCGTCCGTCTTGTTTACATGGATCTGGCGTTGGAGAGAGAGAGGCTTAGCAGTGGAGGTTTGAGTGGCTGTTTTCTGAGCTTAGTCAACAGGCCGGCTCTGCAGCCTCGCTTTTGCTTCCTCTCCCGGTGCTGCCTCCTTCGCTTTGCTTCCGATAACAATCCACGGAGACCCCGCTGGTCTTGCTATCTCGTCCAGAATGTTTTTTTTTTTCTCGTCCGGAATGTTGTGCATGCGATGGAAATCGCTACAAACCGTCATTTTCTGCTGGAAACCAATGTCCAGTAAGTCCATACGGTTGTAGTGGATATTGAAGTCCGGTACAGACGAACAACACGCAAAAATACACACAAAAAACATAAAAAACATGCACAGGTAGGGAGAGCTTGTAGCCGCAGCCGTTGTAGTAGAATTGTATATAGTAGGGTTTTCCAGAAGAAAAGGTAGAAGTAAAAGCAGAAGTAGAACCAGAAGTAGAAGTAGAAGGCGGAATATGGCGTTTGACCGACAAGATGGCGTCTGTCACAATCTGGATCGGCTGTGACGTCACATGCAAGTGCTCCATAGCCTAGTAGTAGAGTAGCCAATCAGAGTGCGCGATTGCTTATATCCAGTGAATGTGGATAGAATAAAAATGAATATTTGCTCAAGTTTAGTCTGAGGTCGCATGACCTGACAAGCTCACTGATTCTGAGCATGACGAGCAGTGATGGTTTACAATATTAATTCATGCATTACATACATAATACCCTGTCCAAAACTAGTGCAGTAATGTTGGACTTTGAACAGAGCCAGGGACTTTGACTGTTGATTTGGTAATCTTCAAACTGTTGGTATAGCAGTGACATGCTTTTTCTGTTGCTGGCTGTTTGAAAATTCACTTAATGGATGGAAACCCAACAATGGTGATCTGAAGTAATGGCTCTTACTGATTCCTTTCATCTTTTTTTTTTCTGTTTGTGCAGCTTATGTTTTCATGTTCAAGCACTATTATTTACGTCTTTGCAGATTTGTTCCTCTTGCCGTAAAATGGGAGCCACATTGGGTTGCTTTTTCAAAGGCTGCCCTAACAAGTATCACTACACATGTGCAATGCAGTCAGGTGAGTGGCTTTTGACCGATGATTACAGACAGCTGTTTCCCCTCTTTTGTTCCATGTGCAATTTAACAGTTCTTCTTGAAAGACGTGCCGAGCGACTCTTGGTGATGCACCACCTGCTGAGACGGCCGTGTTGTGTCTGTTAACAGCTGCACTTTTGGCTGTGTTTGCTGAGCAAACTTGTGCAAGCTTGAGGCTACGTTTACATTACGTCGAATCAGCGGATCATCAGATTAACGTTCTTAAAACGATTCGCGTTGACACTAAACCCGTTAGCCGTGCACACAGCAACACTAATACGCGGATACGCTCGGCTCCGCAGGCATCCTGCGCTCCAAATCACTCCGCCCTGAACAGCGAGTGCCCTCTGGAGGGTGCGCACTCCGGCCCTGCGCAGCTCACAGAGCGCGCGAGTGAAGTGAACAAGCCACGATTCGGGACTGAGCCGCTGTGTGTGTGATCCCAGCGCATATCACTTATTACTTGCAAGTGGAAGGATGGCAAGCCTAAAGACAATCATAACTACACAATGGGCAGTATTTGCATCAGTATTTGCAGTATTTTCATACTTTTATACTCTTTAATGAAAGGTGATACAAGGCGGAAGTCTGCGCCGTTTTTCAGCAGTCGCGTCACATGACCAACGCCAGCGAATCAGGAAGGTGGATGTCACAGTGACGTTGTCCAATGAGATGCCAGCTAGAGCTCAGCACAGCGTATTCGCGTATTCTCAATGTTTACACAGCACCGGAGCTGATACGATCTAGATTGAATACGTGGACGCTGGCGGATTCCCGTTTCCCCGCTTTTTCAGGGGGGTTAATGTAAACGGACAGTGCGTCCGCGAAGAAAACGAGACAGATACGGTCTAGTGTAAACGTAGCCTGAGAGTACAGAGAAATGCGAATCTGTTCAACAGGGTGGGAGTGGCTGGTGTTGAAATGTTGAGGGAATGTGTTTCAGCACGAACGGAATAATTGAAATAAAAATCAAAAGAATGTTTGCTACCAAGTTCAGACAACACCTGTACGTATCACACATCCATATTGAGTCCATCGAGACATTTTAGCTTTGGTCTCGCAATATTTTATTGGCAGTTCTGAAGTTAATTTGCTCAGCCAGGCTATTTCATTAGTGTTCACTTTTTTTCTCCACAGGTTGTGTCTTATATGAGGAAAACTTCTCAATGAAATGCAGAAAGCACAAGGTAGAGTTTTTTTTCATTTCTAGTGCTTTGAATAGCTGTCCAATTCGACGATCGGTTTTGTGAGCCCTCTGCAGCATGCAGTGTGAATTACAATTAAATGAAAATATAGACAGGCCTTCTCCATCCCCCCCCACTGATTCCTCTTACCCTGATGACACTGCTTTATGATTCATGGGCTGCCTTTTACAGAAAAGTGACAGGGCTGTACAGCTTGGCTTTAGCTGGAGGGTTTAGCTCTGGGCTGCAGAGAAACTCCTTTCCGTGGCAGTGCTGTGACTCACGATATATGTATCATTAAATTTCTATAAGTATTACAGGTCTAGGGTGGTACAGTGACGCAGCAGGTGTTGCTGGCACCTCACACCTCAAGGGTTCTTTTTTAAATTCTGAGCATGGGTTACTGTCTGTTTTGAGTTTCATGTGGGTGTCCTCTGGGTTCCTCCCATCTCTGAAATACTTGCAAATAGGTGGATTGGCTGTGCCAAATTGCCCCTAGGTGTGAAAGTGTGTGCACGCATCTGTGTGTCCCAAGCACCCCAGGCCTTGGTCAGCTATGAGTGATGCATGCTTTACTCACGATGGACTGCGGTGTGCTTCTTGCGCTTGTCAACATCAATTACCCAGCGCTCTGTGTGGTTATGTTTCTGTGCCAATTTTATGGATCCATGGTGCAGTGTTCTGAGCGCTGTTGCCTGGTAGCATTGCGGCGACTGTGCCGGCTGGGTAGGACATACCTGTGTGCACCTTTCGGTGGGACTGAGGATCTATTCTACGCCATTGGAGTTACATCCTGACAACTTTTGGAGGACTTTTCTGCCTTTTTTCTGTTTTGTTTTTGTAACTGTAAAGTGACCATGGATGTGAGAAACATGTATAGAAATTTAACTTAAAAACTGCACCTTTTAAAACAATTTAAGATTCATGTTGGACATCTGATAAAAGTTAAATAAAATCTCTTCCAGCTCACTCTTGCATTTCCAGTAAAGATTTATACTACATTCCGCTGTTTTATCTTTATCTTAGATTTAAGTTAAACCATTAACCAGTCTGCCATGGTTGTCATGGAAACAGCCAGTTTTATCCTTTGTATATAGCACTTTCAGAGGGTTTTTTTCCCCCCCTTTTATTTTCTCCCCAGAACAAATCCATCAAGGGTGTATCATCTAACAAACAGAACAGCAGGTGACAGGGGAAGAAGATGCTGCACAAGGTTACTGTTTTCATCTTATGAGTTGTAGAGAGTCAATATGTCAATAAATATCATACATATAATATATTGGCACAAATATATGGTTCTGAGTGTAAGACATCTGCTATTCATGTCTTCCTGCAGAACCAGAGTCCTGTCTGTAGTTCAGCCTCCAGCCTGCCACGCTTGGAGACCAAGGGCAACTGACGGAAAAGCCTCTCTGGGACTCAGACACCACATACCTTAATGCTTTCTCCTGCCATTTCACTGTCACTAACTTCTCTTCCAAACGTCAGCCACACCGACTGATTTCAAACGCATCAACTCACCTTTTGCATGCTTGTGGCTGTTTACAGCTGAACCCTGTTATCTGAAAAGATCCTCAGTGAAGTATCCTTAAAGACAGTGGGATGTAATCTACAACTAGTCTCTCTCTCCCCTCTCTTTCTCTCTCACTCTTTCTGTCTCTGTTCCCCCTTCTGTCTGTCTGTCTGTCTGTCACCCCCTCTCTTGCTCACTCTTTGTCTGTCTCTGTCCCCTGTCCGTCGTTCTCTCTTGCTCACTCTTTCTGTCTGTCTCTCTTTCTCTCACTCACTCTTTCTGTGTCTGTTTCTGTCCCCCTTCTGTCTGTCTGTCACCCCCCTCTCTTGCTCACTCTTTGTGTCTGTCTCTGTCCCCATCTGTCTGTTTCTCTCTCTTTCTCTCTTGCTCACTCTTTCTGTGTCTGTCTCCATCTCCCCTGTCTTTGTCTCTCTCTCACTCACTCTTTCTTTGTCTGTATCTGTCTCCCCTGTGTGTCTCTCTCTCTCCCCTCTCTTTCTCTCTCACTCTTTCTGTGTCTCTCTGCCTCCCCTTCTGTCTGTCTGTCACCCCCTCTCTCGCTCACTCTTTGTGTCTGTCTCTGTCCCCCGTCTGTCTCGCTTTCTCTCTCGCTCACTCTTTGTCTCTGTCTCTCTCTCACCCACTCTTTGTGTCTGTCTCTGTCCCCCCCTCTGTCTGTCTGTCATCCCCCTCTCTCGCTCATTCTTTGTGTCTGTCTCTCTCTCACTCTTTCTCTCTCACTCTTTGTCTGTCTGTCTCTCTCTCTCACTCACTTTCTGTGTCTGTCCCCATCTGTCTGTCTGTCTCTTTCTCTCTCGCTCACTCACTCTTTGTGTCTGTCTCTGTCTCCCCCCTCTGTCTGTCTGTCCATCTGTCTCTCACTCCCCCTTCCCTCCCCCCAAATCTCTGTTTCTCTTTACCTCCCCCCCTCTCTCTGGGAAGATTTGCTCAAAAAGTAATAAAGAGCATAAACCATTGGAATAAATTGCACATTTATAGGGCTCAAAGCATAAGCCGTATCTGCTCAATCTAACCACAGCACAAAGCCAATCTGTTAACCTTATAATTAATTCATGGTCTTTGTAGTGTAATCACTTTGAACTTATTTATTACATTTGGTTAAATTCAATTGTAAGCTTTTGGGTTTTCCTGAGCTGCAAGTGTACATGTTAATTTAAAAAAAAAAAAAAAGACTTGGCTCCTCCGTGGAATTTTTTATTGATTTTGTAAAATGTCTAATCTATTGCAACAAATCTAAGTCAGCAGATCAGTCATCAAGGTGACAGACATCAGCTGTTGAATGTCAGTGTGGCAGTCGCCTGTCCTGTGTCATTGTCATTCATTTGCATCCATTTTCATTCTTAATTTTTTTTAATATTTGAGAGTCATACTCGCAGCCTTTCCTGTATATTTGTGAATGTTGTTTCTTCCTGAAATGAGGGAACTGCACTTCGGAGTTCATCTTGTATATGTTAAAACCTGAGGCAACAGTATTGTCCTGAATTCTTCAAGCCCCAAAATATCCAGTCCCAACACTGCTTGAAAATAAAGACATGATGAAATAGTACCAGCAATAATGTTATTCATCATTTTGGTACTATGCAACCATCATCATTAGTATGTGCAATTAATAACTGGTGAGCTGTGTACTGTTAAAAGGTACATATCAGAAACCTTAAACTTGGGTGTACGTTAATATAATTGCTAGTTATTTTACCATAAATTTTAAGTAACTTGATTAAACATCATAAATTAAAGGAGTACTTTCCTTTGCTCAAAATGTCTGCCGTTATTAACATCTACTGCTTTGATCAAATTGATACATGTGGAACACTGCCATTTCACTAACAATTATGTGTAACGATGTTCCTATTCAAAACGCAATCATTTACTGTAAATGTGCTTTAGGGTGCATCAGTTGCCCCCTAAAAATGACAAGTTCCTCCGATCATGATGCATTTTTGTTTTTATGTTCCTTTTGGTAAGAAAACACACTGGGTGAAATATTTTGACAAAATTCAAAAGTTTAATGGTGGCACGAGGAGCTCAAAGTTATGGAAAAAGCTGCTATTTTATGACAAAATTTCGATCACTTTTCATGAAACATCATGGCACCTTATAGAGTATACCAAATATCTTAGATCCACATTTTTAGTACATATTCTAAATATATTATCAAGCACAGTTTGAGTTTTAGCTGTTCATTGAATCATTGTTCAACTACTTTTAAACAATACAAATGTATTATGAATCACATTAATGCTTCTCAATCCCTTGCAAAGGTTCTTAACATGATCTCTGGCTCACAAGAAATCAATAAATGGAGTCCAACGTTGTGATTCAAACCTTGCGCGAAAACATAAAATAAGCGTTTTTTGGCAAAAAAATGAACCTCATGGTGCCACCATTAGACTTTTGAATATGGTCAAAAAATTTTACAGGATGTCTTTATTGGTGAAAAGGAACACCCAAACAAAAATGCACCAGATTTTATGAAAGTGAGGCCAACTGATGCACCCTAATGTGCTTCACAGCAACACTGTAACCATCGAATCTGAAATTTTCTTCCTTTCTTCGCATTGCTGAATTGCTACGACAAATCAAGACAAAACTGTTTTTCACGAGATCAGACTTGTCTTCAGTGATTTGCTACATTAGTGAAAATCAAGGAGATGCAATTAATGTTGGTGTGTGTACTTGTAAAGGAATGTGTTTATCATCCACATCTCTGAGCACAGAGAAGAAAAATCCTGCAGTGTTGATTATGACCACATGACTCGATCCATGTTGTGTGCCATATTTCTCTTCATTCTGTCCTATTTGTATTTCTGCAAGAGTTGCTGTAATGTAATTTGATTTAGGACACTGTCCAACACAGAAGGTGTTGAGCTTTATATTACCACACAACCATGCTGAAAATGACCAAAAATGCGCTTATTTGTTGTTGATTTTTGTATTTTTATTTTGTTGGTTTCTTGTATCATGTATTTTAAGATCCTATTCTCAGGGTTGAGCCTTACATTATTTGTCATGTTTTTTACTCCCAAATTTATTTATCCAGGACTGACTACTAGAACACTCAGTCAGCGCTAAATAATAAATTGGCTTCTTTTATTTTCTCTAACGCACTGCTGCACTCCTGTCTTATGTCTGCTCTGCTGCTTTTTTTTATTTCAAGTTTAGTGTAGAGATGTGATTTATTTCACATTGAAGAGACATTGAAGTCGTAAATTTTTGTGTCTGACATCTGTTTAAAAAAAATTGTGAAATACATGTTTTACTGTCTGTTTCTCAGTGTGTCTAGATTATACTGTAGGTCTAACAGTATTACGTGAATTTTTTGCATTTATTCAGGTGAGGCAGAACATGAATGAAGTGCTCTGAGAAGTTGAGGGTTAGAAGCCTTGCTTGAAGGCCAGTCAGAAGTTCAGGGATTTGATCTCAACCACTACTGCTGTAAGTAGGTTTTAGAGTGCAGCTGTTGTAAACATAACTAGGAGTAAGAACTGTAATATAAAAACACAGGCAGAAGATGCATATGTCGATTTACTTTTAATTAATCTCACCTTGCAGGAAGACAGTAGTATTGCAAAGACAGAAGTGGACAGAAATTCAGGGGTTTGTAGGTAACAGAGTGAACGCTCACTTATTGTGTCCAGTTCTTCTGCTGGGTGGGGGATAGAACAACCAAAGGACATGGCTGGGCATCAGTGTGCCTGAGCATATGATGGTCACCATAAAGCCAGTGTATACTGTTTGTCAGTAGTCACAGAAAATGTTGGAAAAAAGTTGTGTTTGTGTGTGTGCGGATTGCTACAGTACATCCATCCTGCTTCTAAATGACTACGAAGTAATACTACAACGTTAAACCATGTGTTGTTTTTTTTTTTTTTCTTTACAACTCCAGCACGTCATAAATTCATGCAGGGGAAAAATATTACACACAAACACACTGAAAATCTAAAGTATTAATTCCATCCAACCCTCAGGGCTGCAACAAGAATCAAATTCAGTTCTCAGTGACACAAACTCAAGCTGATTCAGTTTCATCTCAGTCATGTCACTTCTGTACACGGAACTCTCAGTTGTAACATTACTCTATAACGTTTTTCTCAGGGAGTCCTTGGTTTGAGGAAACAGAAACACAATGGCACCAACAACAATAACAACGTGACAGCACAGTAATACGACACAGTGAAAACTAACAATTATCGTCTGCTTTGATTTTTTTTTTCTTTTTTTAGCCCTAAATTGTCTCGTAACATTGATCTGATTCTGGAACCATCCCCAAGAAATTGTGCTACAGCAAAATAAACTCACATTACAACAATTCTCGCATATTTACAACAGATTTGTTTTCCTAATTTGAATGCTTTTTATGCAATTGGTAGACATGATTGTGTACACTCCACTGTCGTTTGTTTCTTGTAAAAGATCAAATCAATATACAAAAAATATATGTAACATTTTGTAAAGAAAACAATAGAAATAAACAATAGAGAAGCAGCAAAAATACTTCCTATGTACCTGTAAGTCTTGTACTCGATATGTTGGTTTGACATCTAGGGCTGGTCGGCGAAGTACAACCTACTGATCCGGTAACGGATCTCGAACCTGGTCACAATCAATTAAACATGTGAGTCAGTAGGTTTTGAGGTTAAAAAACAAAACAAAGTCCCCTTATCCGTAACTGTAACATATCAGCCTTGTAAAACCTGTGTAATTAAATCAGGTAATTCACTCCAGAAAGTATAATACCAGATGTGCAGTGTGCATGAAAACAGTGGTTGTTATATTTACATTTACTTGTTTGGCAAATGAGGCACAATCCAGTCAAGTATGAGCAGTTGAGGGTTAATGGGCCAATAGTGGCTAACTTCAGGATTTGAACTCATAACCTTCAGTACAGACACAGAAGCTTAACTACTGTGCCATCATAGTTTTATCCTTCTAAAATACGGGGGGGGGCTGATGAAATTGACAGCTGGCTTTAGGCTCTGCATTCTCTCACTGGCATGAGATCTGTTCCACTTGTCACTTTTGAGTCAAGTACAATAAGCAGCCAACCTCAGTGCCACTTCTCTCTCCTGTTTTAAAGCTGTCGGGAATAAACAGTCGTAGACGTCGCAGTGAGGCTGCACAATGCCAGCTGGGCTTGGAACAATTGCTTCAACAGAGTACCAAAATAAATTAAATCCAAACCATTAAATTACCTACAAATCAACTGTAAAAATATACTTCTGAATATAGAGTTCAAACAATTGAAAAAAAAATTGAAATAACTAAATGTCTTCACTACAAAATACACAAACACTCATACAGGAGCACACACGCTTTAAGCAACATCCGTTTTCCTCCCTAGTGTGGTTTGAAAGATTTCCTTGACATCAAATATAGGTTTTAGAAACATTTCATGTCACCAGTTCCACCAAAAGATGGATCAACTGTTCTCCCAGTCCATATCCATTTTACTTTTTTGCATCATATATTGCTTTAAGGAATATGTTTTGGTCTAGCCCTAATCATTACTCTAGATCTGCGGTATCAGTGCTCAATTACATTGTGTAGCCTTTTTTTTTTTTTTTTAATTTGTGATCTGCTTTTATGGTGCATCTGTTGTATTAGTCTATTCTGCAGCTTCTGTGCACTTCCTTTCTTAAAGGAATTCCACTGAGGACAATCTTTCCCAAAAAAGTGCAATGTGTCCTCATTGGAGACAAAAAAGAAATACAATAATCACAAACACAGCTCAATAAATGAGAGGGTGTATCTAATTTTTTTTTGCTTCATTCACACTCAGCAGTGTTATAATACCCTTGAAAGATGGGTTACTTATGTAATTGATCTTTTACGAAGGTGTGAGAAAATGTATTATTAGGTAAGGAAGCCGTGTTTTTGTTTATGTACAGTGGTGAGCTCTACACACAGATCTCGATCGGTGTTGTGACGAGGATGCGGCTGCTGGTGGCGCTGTCTCTGGGCATGCGCTCATAGCTGGTTGTGGATGACACTGAGCTGTTGGTGGACACTGAGCTGAAGTGATGAGCAGCTATTCCTGCTTCCGCTGGCCCGCTCTTGCCCGGTGATAGGGTCTGCTGTTTCATCCGGTCCACCAGCAGCTCCTCCTCTGAAGAAGAAGAGCTGTGTGCTACCTGGTGGTGTCCTCCTCCCCCAACTCTTCCTGCTTCTCCATCCAGCATCCAGCGTTGGCCAAAATGGGTGAACACCTCCTTGACGGAGCAGCGGCGCTCCCTCTCCAGGGCCAGCAGTTTGCGGAACATGATTAACACCTCGTCGCTGAAACGTCGCCACTGCGAGGGAACCGTGCCTGTTGGCCTCCGCTGCCAGCGGGCAAACTCGTCATAGAATGTATCCGAGGGAACAGCCTTCTCCCAGGGGAAGTTGCCGGTAAGCATGCAGAAAAGAAGCACACCCAGTGCCCACACATCTGTGCTGTAGTCCACACAGATGCCATCACGCTGGGAGGCATCACTCAACTCGGGAGCTGTGTAAGGGATAGTGCCACTGACGCGCTTCACCACAGAGCCGGCGCACCGTGCCATGCCAAAATCAGAGAGCTTCACCCTGCGGCACTCCCTGTCAAAGAGCAGCACATTCTCTGGCTTGATGTCGCGGTGCACTAGCTTCTTACAGTGCAGGTAGTCCAAGGCAAGGGCCACTTGGTGGACGCAACGCTTGGCCACAGGCTCTGGAAGTCCAACCTGAATAAATCAACATAAATAAAAAATATTATTAAAAACAAAGTGAAAATAATAATGCAAATACACTTGATGGCCAAAAGTTTGTGGACACCTGACGATCACACCTATATGTGGGTCTTCCCCAAACTGTTGTTACATTGTTCAAAGTACATAATTGTACAGGAACTAAGATTTTCCATCACTACAACTAAAGGTGATGATACACGGGGCAACTTTTTGGGCAATGTTGCCGAGCAATGTTGCTGGCAACGGGCAACTAGGTGAGACACAGGGCAACTTTTCAGGGCAACTAACAATGGGCAACAGCAGTTAGCAACGGCAGTTTACAGTTAGCTAAAAAAAATCGATGTCTTAATTTTTGCTGTGACCATTTAATCAAGCTGTCTGTTGTTTTTTAGAGCTTTGGTGAGATAAATTCCTCCATATAGAATATTAAAATAACAACTTACCGGCGTAAAAACAGATGAGGAGTCTCTCCATCTCTTCACTCCACTGACACTGAGCGGCCGCCATATTTGTTTGAAATTTCTGATCCGAACCTCACCGGAGGTCACATGACTCGATACTCGCGTTCTGATTGGCTTATCTCAAAAAGTTGCCAGAGATTATCAAAACCATTCAGAAAGAAACAATGTTGCCCAATCTCAATAGAAAAGAGTCAAAACGCAATTGCCCAGCAACATTGCTCGGCAACATTGCCCAAAAAGTTGCCCCGTGTATCATCACCTTAAGAGTCCCAAATATATTCCAGCATGACAGTACCCTTGTGCATAAAGTGAGCTCCATGAAAACATGGTTTGCCAAAGTTCGTACAGAAGAACTTGAGTGTCCTGCCCTAAACTCAACCCCCCTGAGAATCTTTGGGATAAATTGGAAGAGAAACCGCACCCCATGTCTCCTCTCCCAGCATCAGTGCTTGACATCACTAATATTCTTGTGGCTGAATGGACAAATCCCCTCAGCTCCAAAAATTTCATGGAAAACCTTCCAAGAAAAGTGGAGGTTATGATAACAGCAAAGGACGACTACATCTGGAATGGGATGTTCAAAAAGCGCATATGGGTATGATGGTCAGGTGTCCGCAAATTTTTGATCATATAGTGTATATAGCCACAAGTCACAATCCTTGGTACAAGTACTACAGCACCAAGCAGGGCCAACTGCAGTTACTTCCACAGTGGCATGCATATACAGTGGTACGCAAAAGTTTGGGCACCCCTAATCAAAATTGCTGTTACTGTGAACAGTTAAGCAAGTTGAAGATGAAATGATCTCCAAAAGGCATAAAGTTAACGATGACTCATTGCCTTTATATTTGAAGCAAAAACAATTTTTTAGTTTCATCTTTTACATTTTCAAAATGACAAAAAAAGGAAAAGGGCCCAAAGCAAAAGTTTGGGCACCCTGCATGGTTAGTACCTAGTAACACCCCCTTTGGCAAGTATCACAGCTTGTGTACACTTTTCGTAGCCAGCTAATAATCTTTCAGTTTTTACCTGGGGGATTTTCACACATTCGTCCTTGCAAAAGGCTTCCAGTTCTACAAGTTTCTTGGGCTGTCTTGCATGCACTGCTCTTTTGAGATCTATCCACAGATTTTCAATGATGTTTAGGTCAGGGGACTGTGAGGGCCAGGGCAAAACCTTCAGCTTGTGCCTCTTGAGGTATTCCATTGTAGATTTTGAGGTGTGTTTTGGATCATCGTCTTATTGTAGGACCCATCCTCTTTTTAACTTCAGCTTTTTACAGATGGTGTGATGTTTGCTTCCAGAATTTGCTGGTATTTATTCGAATCCATGCTTCCCTTGACCAATGAAATGTGCCCTGTGCCACCGGCTGCAACACAACCCCAAAGCATGATCGATCCACACCCATGCTTCAGAGTTGGAGAGGTGTTCTTTTCCTGGAATTTGGCACCCTTTTTCTCCAAACATACCTTTGCACATTGTGGCCAAAAAGTTCTATTTTGATTTCATCAGTCCACAGGACTTGTTTCCAAAATACATCAGGCTTATTTCGATGTTCATTTGCAAACTTCAGACACTGAATTTTGTGGCAGGGACGCAGGAAAGGTTTTCTTCTGATAACCCTCCCATGAAGGTCATATTTGTTCAGGTGTCATTGCATAGTAGAACAGTGCACCACCACTCCAGGGTCTGCTAAATCTTTCTGAAGGTCTTTTGCAGTCAAACAGGGTTTTTTATTTGCTTTTCTAGCAATCCAATGAGGAGTTCTTTCAGAAAGTTTTCTTCATCTTCCAGACCTCACCTTGATCTCCACTGTTTCTGTTAACTGCCATTTCTTAATAACATTACAATCTGCGGAAACAGCTACCTGAAAACACTTCGCTACATTCTTGTAGACTTCTGCTTTGTGAGCATCAATTATTTTATTATTCAGAATGCGAGGGAGTTGCTTAGAGGAGCCCATGGCTGTTGATTTTAGGGACAAGTTCGAGGAGTCAGTGAATTTATACAGCTTTGAAATCTGCATCATCTGACCTTTCCTAATGAAGAATTTGAACAAGCCACAGCTCAATAAGCTAATTAAGGTCTGGAACCTTGGTAAAAGTTACCTGAGAACTCAAATGTATTGGGGTGCCCAAACTTTCGCATGGTGTTCCTTTTCTTTTTTCACTCTCCAATTGTACAAAACAAAAATAATACACAAATCTTGCAGAAAATGATGAAAAGAATTGTGTCGTCTTTAGCTTTATGCCTTTTGGTGATCAGTTCATCTTCTGCTCACTTAACTATTCACAGTAACAGACATTTTCAGTAAGGGTGCCCAAAATTTTGCATGCCACTGTACACTACCGTTCAAAAGTTTGGGGTCACCCAGACAATTTTGTGTTTTCCATGAAAAGTCACACTTTTATTTACCACCATAAGTTGTAAAATGAATAGAAAATATAGTCAAGACATTTTTCTGGCCATTTTGAGCATTTAATCGACCCCACAAATGTGATGCTCCAGAAACTCAGGCCCTGTCCACACGGCAACGGATTCAGGTGAATCTGATAAAATTGTTTATCGTTTCGGCCTGGCGTCCACACGGCACCGGCGTTTTGGGTGCCCCAAAACGAAATCTTTTGAGAACGGGTTCCAGAGTGGAAAGATCTGGCAACGGCGCCGTTGCGAAGTCGTCTGGATGAGTAGAACAGATTTGTTTACAATGACGTCACAACCACATGTGCTTCACGCCAGGTAGAAGTGTAACGAACTCGATGCGAGTTGTCAACAAATCCTATAACTTGGTTCATGAAACGCGCTTACAAAATATTTTCACTGTGAATATTTATTGTGTAATGGTGCAAAGTGAGTGAGAGAGAGAGAGAGAGAGTCAATCCCGCCAGCAAAAATAGGGGAAAAAAGGAGCGATCTCACCTCTTCAGATGTTGGTTTAAGTCCTACAATACATTCCTCAAAAAGGGCGTAGAAGAACAAATTAATCCATCAACATGTAGCATTCAATTTATTCCGGACCATTAAAGACGCCGCCTTCCGCGTAGAATCATACGTCATCCTCACCGCCATATTGGATGGGTCAAAGTGGAGAATAAAGATGTCTCATTCATGTGCTGCGTTTAACTGTACCAACAGGTTTGCTGTCCAAACGAGATCACATGGGATTACCTTTCACAGGTGAGACTGGAAAAATACTTTTCATTGTATTTGGTCATTATAATGTAATTTTAAGAACAGATTTTTCTGACTTTGTGGCTAATATGAAGTCTCGCGCATAATAGTTTATGAGCATGCACCCTTACTACTTCTATTGTTGTGGTGTCTCCGATGGGACCGTCTTACAGCGCACCTAGAGGTGTGGCATGTGTATTGCATCGTTTTCAGCAAGCGTTGCGTTGCCATATGTACCTGATATTTTACTGATCCGTTGCCCATGTGGACGCGATATTTTTTTTTTTAAATCTCGTTGCCGTTGTCGTGTGGATGTAGCCTCAATCTGCTCAAAGGAAGGTCAGTTTTATAGCTTCTCTAAAGAGCTAAACTGTTTTCAGCTGTGCTAACATGATTGTACAAGGGTTTTCTAATCATCCATTAGCCTTCTGAGGCAATGAGCAAACACATTGTACCATTAGAACACTGGAGTGAGAGTTGCTGGAAATGGGCCTCTATACACCTATGGAGATATTGCACCAAAAACCAGACATTTGCAGCTAGAATAGTCATTTACCACATTAGCAATGTATAGAGTGGATTTCTGATTAGTTTAAAGTGATCTTCATTGAAAAGAACAGTGCTTTTCTTTCAAAAATAAGGACATTTCAAAGTGACCCCAAACTTTTGAACGGTAGTGTATGTGCACCAAAGGTACATTGAGGCGTTTGGTCGTGATATGACAGGGCTATCCTGAATTTTTGCCAGTTAAATGGATGTAAATAGAAATACTTATTTTGTGAGAAAAATGTATCTATTGGCAAATTACTTGAGCCTCCTCAGAATATGAAAACAGAAGTAACCTTTGCTCATCACCAGCACTTATGAGTTATAACATTAGGTCTACAACTAAACCTACAATATGCCAGTGGTAAGCCTGATGAATACCTGCTGTAACCTGATAGGCTGGTGTTGGGCATCAAGTAAACAATTAATCCATAAGAATCATGATTTATTGGGTGCAGTAAGTATAACATTGTACGAAGAGGTGGTTTTGAGCTAAGGCTGTTCCAACAGAACTAATGTCTGCTTATGCCATACTTAAAGCCTTGTACGACAGTGTAGATCAGCCAGCAGGGATTGAATGATTCACACTTTGGATGGAATTTCGTTTACCTGTGGAGGAATGATGTCAAAGAGATCCCCTGCTAAGGCATACTCCTGTGCAAACACGTAGTACTCCTCAGTCTCAAATGCAATACCGAACATGTTGATTATAAAGGGGCATGGGGAGAGGTACAGTGAGATGCTGTACTCTCTCAAAAAACTCTTTAGCTTAGTGGTTTTCTTCTTGAGGAATTTTAGTGCCATCTTGGTACCTTGGTTAAGGAGAGAGAGAGAGAGAGAAAGAAAGAACAATCATATCAAACTGCATACTCTTTATGAAATTGATTTTTTTTTTTTTTGGTATTAAGGACTATTGTTTACCTCTGATCTTATGAATGACCAGGTCCACCTTGCCATAGGTGCCTTTGCCCAGCTCTCGAATCACCTCATAGTACTTGTTAACTTCGAGCTTCTCCAGGTTCTGAGCAGCGAAGAGCTGCAGCTCTTCCAGTATGTCGACAGACACTCGAGACATGACAGGAGAGGAGCTCATTTTTCCACAGGAGCAGTGCTGGCGACCACTTAACGGTACTGCAGTCACACACACACACACACACACACACATACATATTCACACTCAGAGAGGGAATTAAGTTTCCAGGGATGTGCTATTTTATATTCTCTAGAGTCCACTGAACAGTTAATTATCTGTACATTTTGTATTCTCTCAGCTCGAGCTTTGCTTCAGGCAAAGTAATTAGTGTGAAGATGTGCAAGATGGTTTCTTAAGATAGGGACTTAATATGGTCTCGTGAAACCCGTCAGCCTTTGTGCTCGTCATACAGTATGCCTCGAAATAGCAGCAGATTCTGTCATGCAAGATTGCAACTGAACATCTTTCATTCTTCAAGAGAAGCCGCATTGCATTGTGCATCAGAGTCGGACTGTTTGACGATCTCGGAATAAACCATTACAATTAAATGAACATGACGCACAAGTCCACATAGCTTCAATGAACAGGAACACACTGCACCAACTTTTTGCTTATCCTCGTGACCTCTGTTTAGCAGCTACAGGAAGAAAATTCTTTGTCACAGAAAAGGATATCTAATCCTGTTAGAGCTGTGATGGTGAGCACCTTCTCTCTCTCACTGTTCATAGCACTGCGGCAGATGTAAACACAGAGGACCATTTGTTACTGCTGGCAGATCAAGAGTGCTTACTTTGCACTGCAGGTTACAGCATTCAGCTGCAGTTCCTATTCATGTAGGCTGATATGTGTCATGTCCAATTACTCTCCCTCATCATTTTATCACAGGGAAATGTCCCACTTTGTGAATCCAGTTCACATTTTTCTTTGCAATCAAAAGAACAATCCAGAAGGATGGAAGTGCGGATGGATGAGGTCGGTTTTGAAAGCTATGCAGAAATCCAACATATTCACACCACCACTTTGCACTCTGAGAGCGACACGATAAAATGGAAGCTGGAGCATTATGACTCATGAGGTCAAACACAATGTCAGCATGCATGTGCTTAAATTAAACAGATGCCGACACAGAATGTGTTTCTCCTGCACCGGGGAAATGATTAAAAAGATTTTACAGGGGTTTATGCATAACAGGGTTTTATTACTAGCCAGGTAATAGATGAACTAGATTAAATATTGGTCCTTGTTCAGGCATTTGGAGTATTATTGGTCATTTTGTTGCCATCCTAGCAGACTGCACTGGTTCCTGCACTGCTGACAGGTGCACATGTTTCCACACGGTTCCTGGCACTAAATCTTCATTATCACTTCTTAATTCCTTCATTAGTGTCACTCTCAGTGTCTATCTAGTCCATTCCATGGTTTGTCTTTGTTTCTCTGTTCTTGCCCTGTAGTTGTTTTTCTTCCTGTTTATGTCCTTGAGTAAAAATCTGCTCATCCCCCACAGTTATAGTTCTAAAAACCAGTCTTGATCCAGACCAGATGTTGGTCTTTTCTCTGTCTCAAACCCATTTTGTATCCATAACTATGGTCAAGACAAAGATGTTGGTACCCACCAACAGGAATGTACAGAGATTATTTTTCACGTTACTTTTGAAGTCATCCTAGTTGCATCTATCACAGTCTCATTATAATTTTTATTTAAAATGGGAATCAGATCAGCCAGCTGGTGGTTTTTCCAGTGTAGTCAGTTGATTTCTAGACAGCTTGTTGCCACCAAGAGGAAAAAAAAAAACCCACACGCCTGAGTGCCAGGTTTCTGACCTTTGAAAAAGTTTATATCTTTTTCTTGACTGAGCCTACCTTTACTACAACACTGGGATCCATACTAACACTGTCTGCTTATGTTTTCATCTATCTATCTTTATTTTATCCACAGTCACTGGATATGAGCAATTGCACGCTCTGATTGGCTACTTAGCTACTAGGATATCAACTCTTATACCATGAGTAGAGAAAAACAAAACGGCCGAGCGTTTTGCTGAACCAACCGAGGACGAAATACAAAATATGGAATGAAAGTATTTGGTGGTAAGAATGTATCTTTTTCTATTTTTCAATAATAATAATAATTCTTGTTGTTGTTAATTATAATAATTATTATTAAATAATTAATAAATAATTAACTGCTTTATTAATAAATAATTAACCCCGCCGACAGTAGTCGGAGGGGTTATTATTTTCACCTGTGTCAGTCTGTGTGTGTGTATCTGTCTGTCTGTCTGTCTGTGTGTCTGCAAGATATCTCAAGAACCAATGGATCGATTTGGACCAAATTTTGTACGTGTTGCCAATCACCCAGGAAGGAAACCATTAAATTTTGGAGGTCAAAGGTCAAGGTCATGGCAGAACTTCGAAATTTTCGCCCAATGTATTTTAATAGGGAAAAGGTGGGGTTTGCACTCGTTAGAGTGTCCCTGTCTAGTTATAATTATTTCTATTATTAAAATAATTTATTATTATTATTATAGCATTTTTCACAAATTGCTACTGTCATTTCACCGGTTTGTTTACATTCTTCATCTTTAAGCATTAAAATTTGTTGAATTTTTTTAGTCTGGTTCAAAAGCTCAAAGAAGTTTGCAAATTACAGAACTGAACTGTCCAAGGAAGATTTAAATAAATATTTAAAGCTATTCTATACCTCGGCACAACAGCAAGACGACACTTTCTACAAAAAACAACTAAAGTCAATTTATGCAGCCATTGATAAGAAGTCTGCCTAAGCAGAAATTATTTAGTTGGATGTTTTATATAAAATTTTATTTATCGAATTTGCAAAAAGTTAAAATAAAAATGCTCTGTTTCTCAAAATCCAGTGAATGTAGATAGAATAAAACAGTTATTCCACTTGATCTCATCGTACATTGCTTAACGTTTCCATTTTCGTTTCCAGTTGAGAGTACGCTGTGCGTATTCTGGCTGCCACTTCTCATGGGAGCGTTTTATTTTATTTTACCTTTTTTTGTGTGTGTGTTTGTGTAGTTTGATATTTGTTTTTTTGTTTGAGTGTTTTGTCCACCGGTTGTGGTGTAGCTTCAGACCCAGTTCTGGGCGTCAGTTCCCTCCCAGCCTTGGTTCGCCGTTGGTGATGCCTGCGCTCCTAGCTATAGACTGCAGTGAGCTTGTTGCTCTTTTAACATCGTGGTTGTCCAGCGTTCTGTGCAGCAATGCTTTAGTGCTTGGCGCAGTGTTCCGAGCGATGTTGCTCTGTGCTCGCTGTGTGGATCCATGGTGCGGTGTTCCAAATGATGCTGCATGGCAGCGTTGCGGCGGCTGTGCAGGTGGTGTGGGACTTATCTTTGTGCGCCTTTTGGTGGGATTGTGGTAGCTACACCATTGGAATGACATCCTGACCTTCTTTTGGTGAACTTTTTTTTTTCCTTAATTGTAAAGCGACCTTGGGTGTGAGAAAGGTCAAATAAATTCAACTTATTATTGTTATTATTATTATAGCAGCCAACTCAGCACTACGCATCTCGTCAGCTATCAGTTCACGTACGACTCGATTTCATGGAATAACTGTTAAATATACTAGTGCATCTCAAACAATTAGAATATCATGAAAAAGTGCAATATTTTCCATCAGTTATTTAATAACGTTTTCACAATATTCTAATTGTTTGAGATGCACTGGTGTGTGTGTATGTGTGTGTATATATATATATATATATATATATATATATATATATATATATATATATATATATATATAGGGAGAGGGAGAACACACAAACTCCACACAGAAAGGCCCTTGCCAGCCACTGGGCTCAATCCCAGAACCTTCTTACTGTCAGGCAACAGTGCTAACAACTGCACCACCCTTATGACTACTATAAATTACAATTTTATTTTGTCATGAGAATGATGAACACCATTAATGAACTGATTATTCTAGGACAGTAGTAAATTGGATACGAGTTGAATAGCTGCCCCATTTCCTATCCTCTTCCTTTTCTAAATAATAAAAAAAATGAAATCCTGAAACATTGGAAAGTACAACCCTTATGTGAGGCCTTTTTCCAGTCACTTCTCTATTCATTTGGCATTGCACTTGTTAGGTGTGTGGTTCTGGAAACATACGCTGGGGGTAAAATCATAGGGAAGTCAATAGCTAAGTTCTAATCTCTCAGCTCCAATGAATAGCTTTCCCTGTTTCCCAGTTTTGCAATTGCAGACTTGCAACTTGCTACAAAGTGTGATGCTGGGCCACGAATACAGGTAACTCCCAAAATCCTACCAGCCTGTACTCAGCAAGACTGCTGGTACCCTTGTGCCTCTCCACATCATTGAGTTGTAACTGAAAGTGAATACACTGGTTGTCTCATCGCATCTCATTATCTCTAGCCACTTTATCCTGTTCTACAGGGTCGCAGGCAAGCTGGAGCCTATCCCAGCTGTCTATGGGCGAAAGGTGGGGTACACCCTGGACAAGTCGCCAGGTCATCACAGGGCTGACACATAGACACAGACAACCATTCACACTCACATTCACACCTACGCTCAATTTAGAGTCACCAGTTAACCTAACCTGCATGTCTTTGGACTGTGGGGGAAACCAGAGCACCCGGAGGAAACCCACGCGGACACGGGGAGAACATGCAAACTCCGCACAGAAAGGCCCTCGCCGGCCACGGGGCTCGAACCCGGACCTTCTTGCTGTGAGGTGACAGCGCTAACCACTACACCACTGTGCCGCCCTACACTGGTTGTACTTTGTGTAATATTGCACATATCAATAAAATATTGCACTGAGGAACACTACCTCTAAGAGTATGATCAAGGAGCTGTTCCTCCTCTTCAGTCAAGTGGTGGTCTGACCAACCTCATCAACCCATTTACAGTGCCCTCCATGATTATTGGCACCCCTTGTAAGGATTAGTAAAAAGGGTTAGAAAAAAATCCACCTTTTGGTGAAGTCGCTTCATCTCACGCTGAAAAAATGAGAAAAATCCAACATTTAATTGAAATACATTTATTTCGAGAAAAGCAAATCCCTCATCAAGAAAAAATTATTTTCAACAAAAACGCATGCGCCAATATTATTACTGGCACCCCTGCATTTAATGCTTTATACAACCTCCCTTTTTCAGCATATTAGCACTGAGTCTTCTCCTTTAACATTTTATAAGGTTGGAGATACAGAACAGGCCATCTGAGCCCATTCCTCTTTACACAATCTCTCCAGATCATCCAGAGTCCTCGGCCCTCTCTTGTGTTTCTCCTCTTCAGCTCAGCCCACAGGTTTTCAATGGGGTTCAGGTCAGGGGACTGAGATGGCCAGGACAGAAGCTTGATTCTGTGCTCAGTGAACCATTTCTGTGTTGATTTGGACATATGTTTCACATCATTGTCCTGCTGGAAGATCCAGTGATGACCCAGTTTTGGTTTCCTGACAGAGGCAGCCAGATTTTGATTTAAAATGTCCTGGTATTTCATGGAGTTCCATGCCATGTACCCTAACAAGATTTCCAGGGTCTTTGGAGGAAAAACAGTCCCCAAAAATCACAGAACCTCCACCATGTTTACAGTTGGGATCGAGTTCTTTTCATTATCACAATCCTTCTGTTTGTGCCAAACCCACCTTGAGTGTTTATTGCCACAAAGCTCCATTTTTGTTACATCAAACCATAAAAAATGGTTCCAGTCAAAGTTGTAGTAGTATTTCGCAAACGTCAAGTGCTTTTATTTGTGATTAACTGACAGAAAAGGCTTTTTTTCTGGCAAACCTTCCAAATAATCTCTTGTCATGGAGGTGGAGTTTGATGGTGGTTTTGGAGACTTGCAAACCCTAAAATTTTACTTTTTCCTGTAATTCACCAACAGTGATCCTTGGGGATTTTTTTTGCCACTTATCCTCCTCCTCACTGTACGCCAGGGCAAAATAAATGTGTGTCCTCTTCCAGGTAAGTTTGTAACAGTTCCAGTTGTTTGTTTTTTTATTATTATTATTGCCCTAACAGTAGAAATGCACATTTACAGGTGAATAGCTACTTTTTTAATAACCATTCCTTGACTTATGAAGGTCAACACATGTCTGAATATTCTCAATCATCCAGGTCATAGTAAACTGTGGGTGGTAGAAACGGGCAAATGGACTTGCTTGAAAATTCTTGAAAATGTTTCACCTCTCGTCCAAAAGGCTTCCTCAGTTCTGTCTGACTAACAGGCAGTGTTGCCAGATTGGGCGGTTTTAAGTGCATTTTGGCAGATTTGAACATGTTTTGGGCTGGAAAACGTCAGCAGTATCTGGCAACACTGCTAACAGGGAGTATCAGATATTTATCCTCTCCTGGATCAGAATCAGAATCAGAATTCTGATGACCAGCTCATCTAAGGTGGTGTTTACATTAGACCGTATCAGCGGATCATCAGATTAACGTTTTTAAAACGATTCGCGTGCACACAGCAACGCCAATACATGATTCGCGTGCACACAGCAACGCCAATACACGGATACGCTAATCACATGACTAATTAGATGGCACGTCACATGATCCCAGTGCATATCGGGCATGCGCAAGTCACTCACCACTTGCAAGTGGAAGGATGGCAAGCGAACACCTTCTCCAGCAGATAAACACACCTGGCTGTGATGTTCATGTTCTCACTGAGTTTAAGCGCCTGAAGGAGGTAAATAAGTTGAAATGTGTAAATAAACCTCAGTGCGGCTCAGCGCTTCCTCCTGCGCTCCAAATCACTCTGCCCTGAACAGCGAGTGCCCTCTGGAGGGTGCGCACTCCGGCCCTGCGCAGCTCACAGAGCGCGCGAGTGAAGCGCACGAGCAGTGATTCAGGACTGAGCCGCTGTGTGTGTGATCCCAACGCCAGCGAATCAGGAAGGTGGATGTCACAGTGACGTTGTCCAATGATGACATCAGCTAGAGCTCAGCACAGCGTTTCCTCGTTCCTCAATGTTTACACAGCACGGGATCAGATACGAACTGGGTTGAATACGTGAGCCCTGGCGGATTCAAGTTGTTCCGCCTGTGGAGTCGTTTCCCGGCGTTTTAATGTGAACAGACAGTGCATCCGCGACAAAAACGAGACGGATACGGTCTAATGTAAACACCACCTAAAGTGTCATTGAGGCATCATGTTGGTGTGGGTCACTGGAGGCTGGGTGTGAACGGCGAGTCATTAGGGTGATCAAAGAATTGCCCGTTAGGGTGATCAATGGCAATCTGACTCTCTGTCCTCCTGTGAGTCACCGAAAACAGCTGGGTCCTGGCGTACACCCAGCCGTCTGGGAAGAGTGTCCAAGACCGTATTGTAGATGGTTGACAAATGATGTCTTAGACCCCCACCTCTGTTCAGTGATGGCCATTCCAGGTTGACAAAAATGGCTTCTTTAACTCCTCGCTCATACCAACGATCCTCTCTGGCTAAAATGCGTACGTTACAATCCTGAAATGAGTGTCCTTTGTTGTTAAGATGAATGTAGACAGCCGAGTCCTGGACCGGTGACTCACAGGAGGACAGAGAGAGTCAGATTGCCATTGATCACCCTAACGGGCAATCCTTTGATCACCCTAATGACTCGCCGTTCACATCCAGCCTCCAGTGACCCACACCAACATGATGCCTCAATGACACCTTAGATGAGCTGGTCATCAGAATTCTGATTCTGATCCAGGAGAGGATAAATATCTGATACTCCCTATTAGGTGGGGTTTACATTAGACCGTATCAGCGGATCATCAGATTAACGTTTTTAAAACGATTAGTGTGCACACAGCAACGCCAATACACGATTTGCGTGCACACAGCAACGCCAATACACGGATACGCTCGGCTCCGCAGGCATCCTGCGCTCCAAATCACTCCGCCCTGAACAGCGAGTGCCCTCTGGAGGGTGCGCACTCCGGCCCTGTGCAGCTCACAGAGCGCGCGAGTGGAGTGCACGAGCAGTGATTTGGGACTGAGCCGCTGTGTGTGTGATCTCAGTGCATGTCGGGCATGCGCGTCACTTACCACTTGCAAGTGGAAGGATGGCAAGCCTAAAGACAATCATAACTACACAATGGGCAGTATTTGCATCAGTATTTGCAGTATTTTCATACTTTTATACTCTTTAATGAAAGGTGATACAAGGCGGAAGTCCGCGCCGTTTTTCAGCAGTTGTGTCACATGACCAACGCCAGCGAATCAGGAAGGTGGATGTCACAGTGACGTTGTCCAATGACGACGCCAGCTAGAGCTCAGCACAGCGTATCCGCGTATTCTCAATGTTTACACAGTACCGGACCAGACACGATCTGGATTGAATATGTGGACCCTGACGGATTCCCGTTTCCCGGCGTTTCCAGGCGTTTTAATGTAAACGGACAGTGCATCCGCGAAGAAAATGAGACAGATACGGTCTAATGTAAACTTGGCCTTAGTCAGACAGAACTGAGGAAGCCTTTTGGACGAGAGGTGAAACGTTTTCAGGAATCTTCAAGCAAGTCCAGTTGCCCATTTCTACCACCCACAGAAGGTCAACACACTTCTCCCTCATTTAGCTTGTGTGTGCTCTTATCTTTCCCATGTTGACGGATGACTAAGGCCCTGTCCACACGGCAACGGATTCAGGTGACTCCGATACAATTGCTTATCGTTTAGGCCTGGCGTCCACACGGCACCGGCGTTTTGGGTGCCCAAAACGCAATCTTTTTGAGAACGGGTTCCAGAGTGGAAAGATCTGGCAACGTTGCCGTTGCGAAGTCGTCTGGATGAGTAGAACGGATTTGTTTACGATGACGTCACAACCACATGACTGTCAGTGCTTCACGCCGGGTAGAAGTGTAATGAACTCGATGCGAGTTGTCAACAAATCCTATAACTTGGTTCATGAAACGCGCTTACAAAATATTTTCACTGTGAATATTTATTGTGTAATGGTGCAAAGTGAGAGAGAGAGAGAGAGAAAATAGCCCTTAGGGCAGAGTCAATCCCGCCAGCAAAAATAGGGAAAAAAAGGAGCGATCTCACTTCTTCAGATGTTGGTTTAAGTCCTACAATACATTCCTCAAAAAGGGCGTAGAACAACAAATTAATCCATCAACGTGTAGCATTCAATTTATTCCGGACCATTAAAGACGCCGCCTTCCGCGTAGAATCATACGTCATCCTCGCCGCCATATTGGATAGGTCAAAGCGGAGAATAAAGATGCCTCATTCATGTGCTGCATTTAACTGTACCAACAGGTTTACCGTCCAAACGAGATCACATGGGATTACCTTTCACAGGTGAGACTGGAAAAATACTTTTCATTGTATTTGGTCATTATAATGTAATTTTACGAACAGATTTTCCTGACTTTGTGGCTAATATGAAGTCTCGCGCATAATAGTTTATGCGCATGCGTCCTTACTTCTTCTATTGTTCTGGTGTCTCCGAAGGGACCGTCTTACAGCGCCCCAGAGGTGTGGCATGTGTATTGCATCGTTTTCAGCAAGCGTTGCGTTGCCATATGGACCTGATATTTTACTGATCGTTGCCCATTTGGACGTGATATATTTTTAAATAACATCTCGTTGCCGTTGTCGTGTGGATGTAGCCTAAGGGAATTTGGCCTCTCCATTACCACATATTTGTACCCCAGTTAATCAGGAAGTCATGGATCACAGCTTGAAAGTTCCTACACACTCCAATCAACTCAAACATGTACAGTTTAAATGGGAAACATGCTTCAGTTACATTGGGTTTACTATAGTTTTCATGGGTGTCAATAATATTGGCACACGTGTTTTTGTTGAAAATAATTATTTCTTGATGGGGGATTTGTTTTTATTTGAATAAATTTTTCAATGAAAGGTTGGAATTTTCTCATTTTTTCAGTGTGAGATGCAGCTCCTTTACCAAAAGGTGGATTTTTTAAAACCCTTTTAACTGATCTTTACAAGCAGGGCCAATAACCATGGAGGGCACTGTATATCCCAGCTGCTAACAGACTTGTGGGTTGTCTTCCATCGTGCAGTATACAACCCACAGACACATGGTTTGAAAACTCCAGCTAGCCCCTGAAGCGCATGATGTAATGGGTAATGTCCAAGGACACACAGTGGGTCCACCTGCTGTGCTTTCTGCTGTCTTGAAGGTGCCCTAGGCCCTCACAGTGCTTGAGCTGTTTCATCAAAGGCCCTACTCTCATAAGCTCTTTCTGTACCATTTGATTATCAAGCATGTACAAGATATGCAACAGCATGGAGAAGACCAGACTCAGTGTCCCACAGGAGGAGGATTACTACAGGAGAGCTCAACGTCATACATTTCAGTTCGTGAAGCAACCTGGCAGGAAACTCATTCCTTCACTGAGAAATTTTGCTTATGAAAAGCCAACTGGGGCATCAGAGAGGTGAGCAGGCTTAGCACACTGACTGCTTTAAAAAGTCAACTGAGCCCCTGTCTACCTCCTCTGCAGTATCTTGTATGTGAAACTTCAGTGTTCCAGGTGTCTTTATTGCTTTTGGCCAACCACTCTACACCACCACCTTAAGATGACAAAAAAAAAAAAAAGAGCATCAGTGAAAAACCTCCAGAAGCCTTCAACAAAACCGATTGTACATGTTGTTCTTGGGGTTTTAAGTATTATGGGACATTTATCAGTAGCTCCTCTAGCATAGTCTCCTAAGAAAAAAGAGACAACCTGAATAGAGGGCTGGTGGCAAGCCCTCATTCTACCAAATATAAGGGGCCCTAATGTCCAGCTGGTTGTCAAAAAACCAAGCCAGAACTTCACTGCACATTTGTTCTGCATGCCAACTCATCAGAGGTTGGGCTAGAAGCAACCCTGGTATGACGTGAAAAGAACCTGGATGCTAAATTTCACGCACACCATGAAAATATGCAGCAGCTGAAGGAAAAGCACCAGTGATCAAGTGAGTGACAGAAGACACTTCGAGTATATTATGAACTATGTGGCTCACCAGTGGATGGCCAGGACGAAATACATCAACTCACATTTTACCAGGAGGTTCCTGACACTGCAAATCCAGCACTTATTTAAAGCTAAGCATAGCAACGCCCAGTGGATTTACTTAAGCTGCTTTTACACGGGCACAAGTTACCCTAGCACAACTGCCTGTCTAAACACAATTTGTTCCAGAACATTTTGACACCAGTGGGCGCAACTTGCTCCAGTTTACAGATACTTGATCCAGACCATCTTGTTCCAGGCACATCTTGTTCCCGCTTACCGTCTAAACACAATCAGTGGCAAGTAGGAGGGCTTACACATGCGTGGTAGCATTCATCCAGGTCATTTATCATCCAGACAAGACCACTTCACAGCAAATTCAATGGTCAGTTCTTCTCGAGTGCTTTTCCTTGTCAAACTTCTCTGCCTTTAAACAATGGAGTTAAGCGATTCCCAAGCCAATCGCAGCAATAACTGGACTAAAGAATTTCTTACCATCATCCAGTTGTGGGGAGATGCAGATCATTGTTTACTTTTCCATTCATTATCCGTAATCGCTTATCCTGTGCAGGGTCTCGGGCAAGCTGGAGCCTATCCCAGCTGACTATGGGTGAGAGGCGGGGTACACCCTGGACAAGTCACCAGGTCATCACAGGGCTGACACATAAAGACAAACAACCATTCACACTCACATTCACACCTACGGTCAATTTAGAGCTACCAATTAACCTAACCTGCATGTCTTTGGACTGTGGGGGAAACCGGAGCACCCGGAGGAAACCCACGCAGAAACGGGGAGAACATGCAAACTCCACACAAAAAGGCCCCCGTCAGCCACTAGGCTCGAACCCAGACCTTCTTGCTGTGAGGCAACAGCGCTAACCACTACACCACCGCGCTGCCCCATTGTTTGCTTTTTCAATTAAAAATTCATCTTAAAGAGTTGATCAACGAGTCGCTGAGCATTTAAACAGAAGCGAGTAGCAAGAGGACAATAATGCAAGTTAAAAACAAGCTTCTGATCACTGATTTGCACATGCGCACTTTTGTGTTTACCTGTCTAACCTTCGGTTTGCCACCGATAGAGAGTGAGCGTGTGAACACAAAGGAAAGTGGGCACAACTTGTTACTGCTGCCCGTGTAAAACCAGTTTTAGAGTCACTAAGGAAGCATGCTGCCTTTGGTATCGAATATTACTGACGGCACAGTAATATTTGGCCAACCTAGCAAACTTTCCAGTTTTTCAGCCACATAACTCATCTGCTTAAAAATGAGTCATTATATTTGCTTAAGACCACAACATAAACATTTAACAAAACTAAAAAATACCTCAAATTAAAATGGACAGAGCTAAAAACAGTTCCGCTGTTAAAAGTTCGAAGGATGATTATCTGCAAAACGCAGCATTTTGAATCAAATACAGATGACCAGGCAGTTTTCAGATGATAAGCCATCAAGTCAATCATTGAACACTGGAAATATTCACAGGGCTAGTAACAGACCTCTAAAACCAATGGCTCTTTTGATGATTTAGCTTTTCATTTTTCTTATGATCCAAAGCGTTATGTAAACCTAAACCTATGCTTTTCAAACTAACACTATAAGCAATTCTACAGTCAAATGTATCAAGTGTCAGTGGTTATAATCAACCATATATGTGATATACAAAGTAAAATATTATCAAATACTCAATAAAATTTGCACTAGTAATAGAAGACATAACATTTTTGTATGTATTTATTTATTAATTTTCTGTGCATAAATTATTATACCATGATTTGGCAGTTTTAGCATTATTCTCAATGGTCTCTCCATTGGGTCAGGCATTTAGTATCTCATTTGCAGTAGGTCATGAAGAATAATTCAATTTTACTCTCTTTGTATGTTTAATCTACTACAGACAAATGTTTATTTTGTTTGCGAGTCAAGGTGCAGTAGGACAAGAGGGCCTGTAGAGCTCATCCACCTCCTGAATCATTAATGCAGAGCTGTTACTCTCTCACCTTGTGTTCAAACTGCAGGGGTGTGAAAAAGAGGATCAGAGTAACATGCGCTCACACAGACACACACCTGCGGATGCTAGGAGCACATACAAGTCTCCATATCAGTCCACACGTGAGATCTGCAATGCTTATCTTTGCTTTAGTCCAGCATGGGTTAATTACTATCTGCTCGAACACAGTGATTAGACCTGATGATTAACAGAGGAGTTGAATCAGCTGAATTCAAACCCTTCACTCTCAGAGAAAGGGTACTAAAATGTACAATTCCTTAGGGCTAACTGTTAAGCTTACCCCTTTTGAACCTTTGTATATTTTACCTACAAAGGTGCATATAATATACCTTTAACGCATCACTCTAAAACAGGCATGGACATTAAAGCTGACAGCCCCCATTAATGTTCTAATCTAGCCCTTCAAATATCTTTAGAATCAATTAAAATAATCTCATGAACCATCACTGAATTTAAAGAAATGAAAATGTTTCTGTTATTCAATTAGGGGGCAGACTAGAGCAATGAGGGTGGCACGGTGGTGTAGTGGTTAGCGCTGTCGCCTCACAGCAAGAAGGTCCTGGGTTCGAGCCCCGGGGCCGGCGAGGGCCTTTCTGTGCGGAGTTTGCATGTTCTCCCCGTGTCCGCGTGGGTTTCCTCCGGGTGCTCCGGTTTCCCCCACAGTCCAAAGACATGCAGGTTAGGTTAACTGGTGACTCTAAATTGACCGCGAGTGTGAATGGTTGTCTGTGTCTATGTGTCAGCCCTGTGATGACCTGGCAACTTGTCCAGGGTGTACCCCGCCTTTCGCCCGTAGTCAGCTGGGATAGGCTCCAGCTTGCCTGCGACCCTGTAGAACAGGATAAAGCGGCTAGAGATGATGAGATGAGATGAGGACTAGAGCAATGAACTCAGCTACTAGCATGCTAATGATATGGAATTCTTCATGATCGATCTGAAAATCTGTAACCCTGTCTTTACAGAAGAACCAATTTGGGGATTTATTAAATACAGATTTAATGGACGTGTTTAAGAGGTGTTATTGGTCAGTAAACAGGGTGGTGCAGTGGTTAGCACTGCTGCCACACAGCAAGCAGGTTCTGGGTTCACACCTGCCGGTTGGCCAGGGCCTTTCTGCGTGGAGTTTCTATGTTCTCCCCATGCCTGTGTGGGTTTCCTCCCACCATCATGTTGGGTTGAAGACATGTAGATTAGGCTATTCCAAACTGTCCATAGGTGTGAACAGGCCCGCCGACAGGGGGGGACAAACGGGTATGTTGTCCCGGGCCCAGGAATGGGGGGGCAGAACTGGGCTCTCATGAAGTTGCGATTATTTTATTTCATTTCAAAATGTGTTGATTTGGGGGAGAAATGTGCTATATTTGCATTCAATAAATGATTTCTAGATCTTTTGCCTTTATTGTCTTTGAAAAAGGCATCAAGAACCCCCTACCACCCCTAATGCAAAAATGGTTTGGTCTGACTCTTTGATTAAGGGGAAAAAAACGACATCGTTCGATCATAGCGCTTCGACAATCAGCATGCGTGCCATTTGCCAACATGCACAAGTCAGGAGCACAGAAAAGAAAAGAAAAGAAAAGAGAGGAAGAAACCAAGAGACTCAGGGGCTCACTGCCTAAATATTTTAAAAAAGATTCGGATGATGCAGCAGGTACTAGCAAAGGCAGTGGGGCAGCTGAGCCAGGTAAGACCAGTGTTGGGCACGTTACTTTCAAAAAGTAATTATAGTTACTAGTTACTTTTCCCAAAAAGTAACTGAGTTAGTAACGGAGTTACTTTGTCATAAAAGTAACTAATTACCAGGGAAAGTAATTATTCCGTTACATTTTGTTCCCCCTCAAAAAAAAATCAAATTCAATTAGTGTAATCATAATAAAAGTGAATGTTAAATGTGTTTAATGACTGAAATGGACACTTAACAGAACCAATTAGTAATGTTATCTACACTATATTAATATTTTTGTGGGACAATGTGAGATAAGACATCTATCAAATGTAATATATTTTTGTAGTTATTAAAATTATGTTACTAATTACTGGCCACTGACGAGGACAAACGCTTTGTTCCTCGACATAATGCGCATTGCACGTAAACACTCTTGCCTTTTATTTCAAGTAATGAAAAGTAATGGCTGTATTTCCAATGTGAAAGCGCAGTGCTGGGCTGACCGCTCGCCATTGCTGTGTCTTCCGATTGAAAGAGCGCGCAGTAGTGCAGTAGGCGTGGCCTACCTACGTATGTTGTCCAAATTTACTCTGATTGGCTTACTGTGCCGTTGTCTCATGTCTCCCCGCCCCACACGAAAGCAGAGTAAAGAAAGGCTGAACGAGCAGCGTGCCAGATGAGAACAGCTTTAATAAAGTAATGCATAGTATTTTATTGTAAGTAACGGGAACGGCGTTATAACGATGTAAAAAGTAATTAGTTAGATTACTCTTTACTAAAAAAAGTAACGCCGTTAGTAACGCCGTTTATTTCTAACGCCGTTATTCCCATCACTGGGTAAGACACAGCCAACTTTTTCCAGCCCCGTAAAGTAACCCCAACCAAGGCACGCGCGGCACGCAATTCATGTTACAAACGAGGGGAGAGCAAGTCACACTGAGCACCATATCCAACGCACAGGGCATTGAATCATTTCATAACCACAACGGCTTAATTACATTGTGTTTCATATATCTGATTGAAGCTAAGAATATTCACATTAGCCCGCAATCATATCTCGCCGTTTCTCAAGCGGTGTGTTCTTCTCTGCTTTTCACACTGGACAGTACGCACGCACACACAACAAAAGTCCGGCGCATTGCATTTCGCACCTGAATAGTTGCAGACTAAGGAAATGTTAAAATGTTAAAACTGTAAAAATGTTGAAATGCTAAAATGAAATGGTTGTTGACCGGTTGAATGGTTTTTGAATACCTGTCATTTAAGGGTTGGAGTGAGTAGAGACTGGGATAAGAGAGGTGGGTGTGTGTGTGGGTTGGCCTGGGGGGGGGGCGCATTCAGAGCATTTTGTCCCGGGCCCAGCCAAAGCTGTCAGCGGCCCTGGGTGTGAATGTGATTGTGAATGGCTGTTTGTCTTGCTGTGTTAGCCCTGCAATAGCTTGGCGACCTGTCCAGGGTGTTCCCACCTAATGTCAACTACGAAAATATCAAGCGGACAATGGATGGATGATCCCTAAACTGATTTCTTATTCCAGCCCACTTGGCATTAACCTAAGAATAACACCCCCCCCCCCCCCCCCCCCTTGTCTAAGGCTACATCCACACGACAACGGCAACGAGATTTTATTAAAAAAAATATCGCGTCCACATGGGCAACGGATCAGTAAAATATCAGGTACATATGGCAACGCAACGCTTGCTGAAAACGATGCAATACACATGCCACACCTCTACGTGTGCTGTAAGACGGTCCCATCAGAGACACCAGAACAATAGAAGAAGTAGGACGCATGCGCATAAACCCCTTCCTCTACCCGGCGTGAAGCACTCACAGGAACACACAACAACAACAAGAAGATGGCTGCGACTACGCGAGGAAATCGTGCCTTCTGTGTGTACAAATTAGTTTTATTAGTGTGCATAGTTTTATATAACTTAATTTTCTTATTGTGTGTGAACATTTTGAAAAGCATTTTTATATAATTTATATAACTTTTTATATTGTGTGTGAACATTTTGAAAAGCAGTCTTATCCAATAAAAAAAGGAATTCAAGAAATGGTTCAGTTACTTGTTTATTTAAAAGAAAAGCTGTATACAAAAGTGAATGCAATGCAGTGGTTCATACAAAACAGCGAGAGTGCTGCTTGTTCTAGTCATGTGGTTGTGATGTCATCGTAAACAAATCCGTTCTACTCATCCAGACGACTTCGCAACGGCGCCGTTGCCAGATTTTTCCACTCTGGAACCCGTGCTCAAAAAATATCGTTTTGGGGCACCCAAAACGCCGGTGCCGTGTGGACGCCAGGCCGAAACGATAAACAATTTTATCAGATTCACCTGAATCCGTTGCCGTGTGGACAGCCTCTAAAACATGTTCGACACCCCTGGTAATTACTATCTAATTATGTACCTTTAATCCTTTTTAAACATATACTATATGTACATATCAATGGTCCAGTACCCTTACCCTAAACCTTGTGACAAGGAACGGTACAGTTTTTGTACTTAACCCTCAACTACTCAGCTCCATGCTTGGACTGAAATCTGCCTTATTTGGAAACCACTTTAGTATTAATAAAAAAAAGAAATAAAAACAACATCTGCCAAATGGATGAACGTAAATCCAACGTCAACTGTACCAAGGTGTGTCTCTGTTAGAACATTAAACAAAGATTTCCAGACACAGGTTACACCGTGAAAGTGTTTGTTTAGGTCTAGGCTTTGGAAAAGGCTTTCAGTTTTGTCATTACAGTCCAAACAGGTTTATACTGAGGAGCATTTAAAGGCTTAGAACAAAGACGTGGTATGATATTAAAAAGAGCACAATTTCTAGTCTCATGTTTAGACTGAGCAGTAAACACACACAGTGTGTGTGTGTGTGTGTGTGTGTGTGTGTGTGTGTGTGTGTTGCAGGCCTATAGAGGTACAGGTAGTTCCAGACTGCTGATCTACATAATATTTTTACATTCTGATTGAATGACGCTTCCTTCCTATTGATTTGTTCCTGGGTCATGATGGGGTTTTAATGTGTTTTTGGAACACAGGTGACCTCCAGGGGGTCTGACTCATCCTGGACTTCAAACCCCAGCAGACAGGAACACAGACAGCCGAGCTGCTCCTGTTAAATCAGTGGCTCAGGCTATTCATTATTAATGGGAATCATTCATTCGCGACCTTTATTATTATTATTATTATTATTATTATTATTATTATTATTATTTTAAATAACTAACATTCAACCCTTACTGGGTGAAACACACTTCAGAAACCGTTAGGATCACATCAGGCACAAAGATGACAATATTTAACCCGTTTTCTCGTCAACAAAGAACCTAATACCATCAGTGATGTCATTTGTAAATAAATCAGATCCTAATAACTATAAAATAACACTGATGCTGTGAAACTGCACTACATGGTTCTGCATCTGTAAAGATTTACACTCACCATTAAATCAGTCCGTGTTTCTTATTCTGCCCGAAATCTATCCCGCTGTGAGTGAACACCACCCGGTCCCTTCTTTCCCCAAATACTGCCCTGCGTTTGTTTTTCCTTTATCCGCATTTGTGTTGTTTCACTGCTCCGCTGCTCCAGACTGTGCGGTCATTTCTCTCCTCTCCGCTCCGCCGCTATTGTCCTCCTCGAGCTGAAAAGATCAAAGCTTCCGAACGCTGATAGAAGCCACGCCTCTCTGTGACTCAGCCAATAGCGGCGCGGCGTGCAGGTAGAACCACGCCCCTCTTCTCGCTGTGGTAGAGGGTCTAGCTAGAGCACTAGTCAGCGCTTGGAACATGGTGCTGCTGTTTCCTGTGGTCTCTTTCAGAGCATTTTTTAACATAGTTACTGTTAACATAGTTACATAGTTACCATTTGGTCTCCCAGTGGCCAGATTTGGTCTCCTAGTCAATGCCAAACCAGCTTCACTGGGAGACCAAATTTTAAACCAAGTTATGTCTTATCATTTGGTTCAATCATCATCTCATCTCATTATCTGTAGCCGCTTTATCCTGTTCTACAGGGTCACAGGCAAGCTGGAGCCTATCCCAGCTGACTACGGGCGAAAGGCGGGGTACACCCTGGACAAGTCGCCAGGTCATCACAGGGCTGACACATAGACACAGACAACGATTCACACTCACATTCACACCTACGGTCAATTTAGAGTCACCAGTTAACCTAACCTGCATGTCTTTGGACTGTGGGGGAAACCGGAGCACCCGGAGGAAACCCACGCGGACACAGGGAGAACATGCAAACTCCGCACAGAAAGGCCCTCGCTGGCCACGGGGCTCGAACCCGGACCTTCTTGCTGTGAGGCGACAGCACTAACCACTACACCACCGTGCCGCCCTTGGTTCAATCAGTTGCAATTAATTAATTAACCAAGTACCATGTAAGTATACATTGTCTATGTTATAAGATATACACACAAGATCATGTTGGTTAAGAAAAACAAAACTAAAATTTGTTTACTGAGATGGCTGATGTCAGAATCCGATGTCATTACTGTGTAACTTTTGCTGTGTTCACATATATACCGGTACAATAGTGGTATAACTGTATCGATACAAAGTATACCGGTACAGTTTAGCACAGGGGTTTTCAAAGTGTGGGAGAGTCATTCCCCTCTCAGAGAGCAAATAAACAACAGCGCCCCCCCCCCCCCCCACACACACACAATTTTTGTTGTTGCTATACTTAATGTTCCATTCGTATTTTAAAAAAAATGGTTGTTGTACACATTTTTATTTTTTTCTTTTACACATTTTAAACATCTGTGCTTTTTAAAACATCTTTTTTTTTTTTACACATTTTAAACATCTGTGCTTTTCTTTTTAAAACATCTTGTTTTACACATTTTAAACATCTCATAGCATCGTTAGCTAGCACCTCTTGGTAGACAACACACTGTAGCAGTGGAGCATCTTCAGATCCAGTCCATGAAAATCCAAACTTTAAATAATCGTGGTCATACTTCCTTCTTTTTTCAGTCCCCCCAGGATTCCGCAGGCCTTTTTTGTGATTGTTGCGGGCTAAAATGTCTGATGTTGCGGGGGGGTTTCCAAAAAATTGCGATGAAAGTTGCGGTGTTTTTTAGGTTTTTGTTGCGATTACATTGCGGGAGGAAGTGAAAGTTGCGAGAAATTGTTGCGATTTTCTCTTTTTGTGATTAAAATTGAGTGATATGTTAAAATATTAAGTTATTACTGAAAAACTATTGATTAAAAAAACAGGCACTGAGAAATGGTCCTATAAACAACTTTACCAATATAAAAGATTACCAGGACTACAAAAATGCAGAAAAATAGACTTTACTTATCCAAATGCACCTGTTGGTTCAAAAGTTAAAGTGCAGAGAACCTCACAGCACAACATGAAGTTACCTTAAAATATAATATAAATGCCTCAGCTTTCATGTAAGAAAAAAAACTATTAATACTAGTACCGTGTGCAGGTAGTCTCTCCTGAAGACTAAATTAAACAATAATTATAAACTAATAAAATAAATGGCTCAGGCTTCATAGAAGAAAAAAAAACAACAATTTGAACAGAATCTCACAGTATGATGCTGAAGCTGCCTAAACAATGGAAAATAAAATACCATTTTGGCAAAAATGTTGGCAGCCATTAATTTCATGTATTAAGTAAAAAATAATGTAAAGTGCGCACAGTCCTTCACTGTAAACATAACACACTTTCAGTAACAGAATTTAAGCCTACATAAACACTGACTCGCACATGCAGTGTTGCCAGATACTGCTGACGTTTTCCAGTCCAAAATATGTTCAAAACCCGCCAAAATGCACTTAAAACCACCCAATCTGGGAACACTGTGCGCATGCTGCTTCTCTTGAACGTATACACGGAAGTAAGGCGGAAGGTAGTCTGTCAACGTCACCTCAAGACGACGCCAACGATTGGTCAAATTTGCGGGAAGGTTGTGGTGATTGGATATAATTGCAACACCGCCCTGAATTCGCGGGGATTGGTTGAATTTGCGTTGAAGTTGCAAATCACAACATCGCAAAATCCTGGAGGGTCTGGTTTTTTGCTTGGCCCAGACTCTGTCTCCTCACTCACTGTAGCTTTAGGTACTAAAAATCGATCCATTTTGTCTCTGGCAAAGGCTAGCTGAAGTTCGCTAAATGTCTGCAATAGTAACTTATTCTGGTTTATGTTTCCTCACGTTGCGCCCCCCCGAAGAACTCTGGCGCCCCCCAGGGGAGGCGCACCCCACACTTTGAAAAGCCCTGGTTTAGTGCATCTGTCCACACTAGCGAGAAATGTTTGCGGTTTTCTTTCACGGTAGTTGAAATGCGCGTGCGCGAAATGTTTCCGTGGTTACCGAGTAACTTCCTTCCGAGAATATGGTGGATGAAACAACGTGTGTGTGCTTTTTGTTGTCAATGTACAGTCTGTATTTCTGGTGGTCATTTATTCAGTCGAATCATATAAAACGTGCGAGGCAGTTGAGAAAGAAACAAAGAAAACGAATCTCCGTTCTTCACTATTTTATTCAGCGAAGACATCAATTGAGGTGTGTGACTTTGCACATGTACATTATATTTGTATCGATACAGAACCGTTTCATCTGTCCACACTACAGCGAAGCGCTACAGTACCGATACTGTACTGGTACGAAACCCATACATTTGTGGGTTTCATACCGATACAGTTATACCGCTACAATACCGGTATAGTTGCTAGTGTGGACAGGTGTGGCGGTACGAAAGTAGTTTCGTATCGGTACAAAATCCCTAGTGTGGACAGGGTATTTGAGTGTCTTTGACATAACATTTGTGCTTGGTAGTTGCTCTTGATAGCTGTGTAGTCACTGTAGTGTTTTTGTCTGTATGGTGATTGGTGAATCATTTTGCATCACAGAATATGCCGCAGCAGTGCAGCCGCATGGACTCTGGGGCCTGTGATTGTATTGCCCAGACCATTTGGTCTCCTAGTGGAAAATCCTTAAAAAATGCTCTGGTCTCTTTTCATCTTTGTTCAGTTCTACAGGGAAACTGTTACTCAGGAATGATCACATTATTCTCTTGGGTTTAAGAAGAGACCCTTATTTGTCACATTTCAGCAAAGAAAGCACAACTTTCTTCATCACACACTTGGGAAATTCCTCTCTGCATTTAACCCATCTGAAGCAGTGAACACACACATGAGCGCACACACATACCCAGAGCAGTGGGCAGCCATGCTGACAGCGCCCGGGGAGTAGTTAGGAGTTAGGTGCCTCGCTCAACGGCACCTCAGCCCAAGGCCGTCCCATATTAACCTAACCGCATGACTTTGGACTGTGGGGGAAACCCACGCAGACACGGGGAGAAGATGAAAACTCCACACAGAAAGGTCCCTGCTGGCTGCTGGGCTCAAACCCAGAACCTTCTTGCTGTGAGGCGATCGTGCACCCCCGTGCCACCCATAAAATCCTTTTCTTCACATATCCCAGCCCTTTAGGAAGTCAGGGTCAGCCATGGTAGAGTGAAGAGGCTTGCTCGAGGACGCAACTTTGGCAGCACTGGGACTTCAACCCACAACCTTCTGATCAGTAACTCAGTGCCTTAACCATATGTGCGTTCCATGAAAATGGACAAAAGCTACATGTAATAACCTTCTTGAACCATGTCTTTGTTTCAGTCTAGACCAACCCAGACTGTGTACTGTCTTCCCTGGGGTTAGCCGTTTGAGTTCTGTATTTAGTTGTACTTTGGATGGTTGGTTTAATTCTTTGGCTGTTTGCTGAGTATTAATACTTCAACAGAATATTACACTAAGTATTGTTGTCAATGACTAAAACAACGGCAGCACGGTGGTGTAGTGGTTAGCACTGTTGCCTCACAGCAAGAAGGTTCTGGGTTTGAGCCCAGTGGCTGATGGGAGCCTTTCTATGTGGATTTTGCATGTCCTCCCTGTGTCTGTGTGGGTTTCCTCCGGGTGCTCTGGTTTCACCCACAGTTCAAAGACATGCAGTTAGGTTAACATGGGGTGGCCTTGGGCTGAAGTGCCCTTGAGCAAGGCACCTAACCCCCAACTGCTCCCAGGGTGTGTGTGTATGTGTTCACTGCTTTAAAGGGGTTAAATGCAAAGGAGGAATTTTACTGTGTGCTTCAGTCTGTGCTCGAGTGCCATGTCGTGTCAATACGCTGTCATCGCTTTGCGATGGTAGGCTACGTGGATGAGTTAATGCTGTCCAACACCTTCTATCTCTTGTAGTTGCTAATAAATTTACTCCTGATAAGCCAGTCCATGCCCAGATGTTGTTGTACCAGCATATGCGTGGTATTCCATGTTGTCTGTTGCCTTCAACAAGACCTGTCATTGTGCTCCTTTCGATGGTGATTTCCTCATCATGTGACCAAAGTACCTCAATTTGTAGGATTTGATGTGACATAGCAGCTTGCTTTCTGTTCTGACCAGGCGGTAAACCTCTTCTGTGGTCATCTTCCTTGTCCACGATATCTGCAGTAACTTCCTTATGCATTTGTTTTCAAAAGCCTGGATTCGTCTCCCTTCTTCAGTGTCCAGGCCTCACAGCTATATGTTGCCACCGGCCAGACCAAGGCTTTCATCAAACACAGCTTGGTGTTTGTGCTGACAGCTTTGTTTTTCCATATTCTTGTCCACTTTAACATCACCACCATGCCCATGGCTAATCTCGATTTGACCTCTCCTGTGCACTCTGCATTGCTCTTAACTGTACTTCCCAAATATACAAAGTTGTCCACTTGTTCCAGCCTTCTGCCTTCCACTGAGATCTCAAGCACTTCATCAGTATTTGTCATTACTTTTGTTTTTGCTGCACTTATTGTCATGTTGTATTCGTTTGCTGCACTCACAAGCCTGAAACAACACATCTTGCAACTCTTCTGATGACATGGCCAATATCATCGGCATACCGGAGATTGTTGATGGTTTTCTCACCAATCTTAAAGCCTCCAGAAAATCCTTGCAGTGCTTTGTGCATTAATTGTTCTGCCAGGATGTTAATCAGACATGGAGAGAGGTTGCATCCTTGTCTGACTCCCTTCTTAACTTGGAACCATGCGGACATGTGATTGGCTGTTTGGACAGCAGCAGACTGTTGTCTGTAGAGGTTTCGCAATAGTTGGACTAAATGTGGTGGAAAACCCATCTTGAGCATGTCTATCCATAGTTGATCATGCTGTACCATGTCAAATGCCTTTGTAAAATCAATAAAACACAAGTACAGTGTCTGGTTTCATTCTCTTGCTTTTTCCAAAATGATTCGGAGGTTTGTGATATGGTCGTGAGTGCCTCTTTTTGGTCTAAATCAAGCCTGTTCTTGAGCAATTTCTCCTTCAAGTTTGGGTTGCATTCGTTCCAAGATTACTCGTAGAAGGCTCTTGCTGGCATGTGAGACTAGTGCAATTGTCCTGTAGTTGTTACACTGGAGCAAATCGCCTTTCTTTGGTAGTGGTATGAAGACTGATCGTGTCCATTCTTGTGGCCAAATTCCAGACCTCCACACCTCTACACAGATTTCATCCAACTTGTTAAGTGTCATCTCTCCACCAAACCTAAGCAATTCTACTGCTATGTCGTCTGGACCTGGTGCCTTTCGTTTTAACATGGCATGCCTAATTTCTTTCTTGAGTGGTGACAGTTCTCTTTCCTGTGTGTCAATCTGTATATACTTTTTCTCTCCATCATAAAGCTGTTTGCAGTATTCTTTCCATTGCTGACACACCTCCTCAGGTTCCACAAGCTTCTTGCCATTGTTGTCTTTGATGGCAACAGTGTGAGGCTGAAAAGGTTTCGTGAGCTTCTTTACTGTCTGAAATGCAAGCCTACTGTTGCCATGGTTGATGCTTTCTTCCAGCTCACTGGAGAGTGTGTCCAGCTCATTGTTTGTCCCTTCGGGGCATTTTTTTGAACTTTACTTCTGAGTTTCTTATCTTCGTCAAACAATTTTGTTTTCGCTTCACGTTTCTTTCCAATCAAATTGAGAGTGTCATCAGCAATCTAATTCTTGCACGTGTTACTGTCCTTCGGCAGTGGCTCTTTGGCAGCTGTCATTATGACTTCCTTTAGCTGATGCCACAGTTCGTGCTCAAGTGTACATGTGACAAATAACGGGTTCTTCTTCTAACTTTCTTGTGTAGAAGTTCAGCACCTCGTGTTCCTTGTGTTATATATCAGTCACTCTGGATAAGAGTGTCTGCTAAATGCCATGTAGTGTAATGTTCAACATATATTTTGGTTGTAAAGATGATTACAATCAAACTTTGCTTCTACCTAATTCATAACAAAAAAGTATGTTGGTGAAAATGTGAAACGTTTTGGGGCCTTTCCTACTTCTGAGTACCTCAATTCAGCTGAGAAGTAAGGTTTTCATACACTATATGGCCAAAAGTATGTGGACACCTTACCATTACACTCATATGCGTTCCTTCTTCAAACCGTTGCCACAAAGTTGGACACATACTGCATTATGCAAATTCCTTTTACTGGAACTAACAAGGCTCAAACTTGTTCCAGCATGACAATGCCCCTGTGCACAAAGGTTTGACAAGGTTGGAGTGGAAGAACTTGAGTGGCCTTCAAACAGCCCTGACCTCAACCCCACTGAACACCTTTGGGATGAACTGCACCCCAGACCTCCTCATCCAACATCAGTGTCTGATCTCACGAATGCTCTTGTGGTTATATGGGCAAAATGTAGTGGAAAGCCTTCTCAGAAGAGTGGAGATTATTATAACAGTAAAGGCGGGACTAAATCTGGTAAGGGATGTTCAAAAAGGAACATATTTAGTATATTTTCCTTATTTCATGCCATTCATTAATTCATTCATTCTAACTACTTTATCCTGGTCAAGGTCACAGTGGATCTGGAGCCTGTTCTGGGAGCACTGGTCGCAAGGCAGGGACACACCCTTAATGGCATGCCAGTCCATTACAGGGCACAAAAGAAACCACTAAAAACCAATGTCCTAATAATGTCTAAAATTTAATTAAAACAATCACAACAGTCAGTACAGTCTGGCTTTATAATGATTAATGCATAATGATTAATTAAGGTGTAATTTCTGGCTTAATTTCTTAAAATAAAGATCAAGTTGACAGACATTAACATTTCAGTTTCAAAACTTCTAAAATGAAACATATATTAATTTAGTATTTTAAGTTGCATAAGACAGAATATATATAACACTGAACACAAGACAGAGAGGTATAAAAGAACTAAAAGATCTTATAATAATTAAACCTGTATTTTAAAAACCATGTAAAATGTGGACTAAAGCCAAAGGTAGACAGTGCATAAAGTCACTAGTGCAAAATAAAATTATATGGACAACTGATAGAAAGGTTTCAATATTTTCACTCTACACAAATAAAAACAATTCTAGTGTTTTGGAATGCAGATGCTGGGCAAGGTTCTTGATGCGACAAAGACGGGTAAGTTGTGAGTTTCCGGCACCGTACACTCTGTATATGTGATACTTTTCCTTCTCCTTCAGTGCAAAGTCGAGCTCGTTGGCTGACAGGTGAATAAAGTGCTTCTCCTGCTTGACTGTTGTCTTGACTTCCACGAACACCTCTCGTGTGTTGTTATATCCACTTGGGAAGATCAGTTTGAAATCGTACGGCTGGCCGCTCTCACCCTTTTCATTGGGCCAGGTGATCTCTCGTGGTCCTTCTCCGCTTTCTCGCCAGCGGTTGAGGAAGGAGTAGACCAGCTGCTCTCCCCATCTCCCGATATCATCGTTGTCATCGCAATCGTTTGATATCTGCAGGGAGTTGGGCAAACTGAAGTCTAGGACAAGGTCCTCCAGCACTGCTTCTGCAACTGTCGGTTTGATCCATACTGCATTCTCCAGAGGCACGGGTGGACGGTGAATAACGCTTCCCTGGAACTGGCTTGCCATGACTTCTGGAGGTTGGACTGGCTTATGAACTCTAAATATAGAACAACAACAGAATTACAGAAATGACAAAGGTGTCATGTAGAGAAAAGAGCTTACATTAAATAAGACAGAAGCAAAACAACATACTGCTCTGGAGATGGAGTACTGTTGCTCTCTGGCTTGTCCACGCTGGTTTCAGCTTGTTCACCAGGAGCCACACTGGACCCAGCATGGGCTTCGTTAGTAGCATCAACACCCTGGATCACCTGTACAGTAGCTTTGGGAGTTTGTTCTGTGTAATAAAAAAAAAACATATTGACTAGAAAGCCTTTTTCAAGATTGAGAATAAACCTTCATTTACACTTGCCGTGCACAACACTTGTTTAGTTTCAATATGATACAGTAGTAGCTACAGTGTATATAGCTTCAAAAGCTAGCTAGCCAAACACAAATTAAACTAGAAGGGCACTCGGTAGCACGCATACCTCCGCCAAGCCACATATTCAGATTTGCATCAAAATCTTATCAATTGTTCCTTGGCCCATGGTTCACCTTTCCTCCACTACTTTTTGAGTTACATTAGGAACAGTCAAACAAACAAACAAATGGAGATAAAAACATAACCTCCTCCAACAAAGTCTGCAGAGGTAATAACCACAATCAGTGTGTAAATTGGTTGTTTGATTCTAGTCTTGGTACTCGCTAGGACACTCACCAGAAGCACCAATAATTACTTCCTTCCAAGCTTTATTTTTCTTGGAAGTCATGACCAGATAAAATGAAATCACAATTATAAGATTTTTCATCCACTTCTACAAGTTAAACAGTAAATGGGAACTGACTGCAGCTAGTAACCAAAATTCTGAGTGGGTAACTAGCACATGTCAGATCACACACACCATAGGTTTGGTCTGAAGTATCATTTGAACCACCTGTATGGATTTGTTGCTTCACTACATCATAGCTTCTTGGAACAGAATTGAAAAAACTCTCAAGTAACTCGCAGCTCCGTGCCGCATGTATATAAAAAATGAACGTCTGGCTGTCATATCGTCACTTAAACGTAGTATAACACAGGTTTGCTACACAACTCAATATCTAAATGAGAAATATAAGTTACTCCAACATCACTGGAAATCACTTCATTCTGCTCTTGATCTTGTCAGCTGTTAACACAAACACTAACCTTCTGTGTGTGGAATGTGATCGCTTGACCTGGGTCCCTGAAATCCCTGAATACTTGGAGCACCTGGCTCTCGGTGTAGCTGGAGTTCTGCTGTATTTTCCTGAGCACTTGTATTGAGTGAGCTTCTTTCAGCTCCAGAGCCCCAGTGAGCAGGAGCTGAAGAAGCTGGAGGTGCTGGAGGAGGCCACATCTTCATTACTGCCTCCACTGCCTGGCTTCCTTTTCCTGCGTACACACAAGCAGACAGGTGAGGAACATAAGTCATTGCACTATTTGCACTTTATTTAGTCCTGGCTACTGAGATGTGGCATATCATGGATCTTTTCGGGATGGTGATAACATTTGCCTTGATTAATACAGTTTGAATGAATAGTATCTTCAGTATTATTTTAAAATATGACATTTACAGCATTTAGCAGATACCCTTATCGAGGGCGCTTTTTAAAAAATGCACTGAAGTGTTACAAACTTATCCTCCAGCTTGTACAAATGGCCTACGAATACTATAAGGTAGTACAACAAATAAAACCGTACATTTAGTTTTTTTTTTTTTTTTTTTGTAATCGAAAGATTAAGAATTAGTAATCGAAAGATAAAACCGTACATGTTGGAGGTTTTATGGAATGAGAACTCTTCCCTATGGGATTTCTACATTTAAAGGACAGCAACAGCTTGTTTCCCTCAGCTTGTCACATGATCGAGTAGATAGTGACAGAATCTGTGCACACACCTGTGCTTCTGCCTCCTGTTTTGCTGAGTGATGCTTTGGGAGGCCAGCAGTGCAGTTTATCATCATCATCATCATCATCATTTGTGTTCATTTCCACTTCCTGTGCACTCACAGTTCCTGATGAGCTGTTGGTAAAGAGCTCTAAGAACAAAAGGAAAAAAATGCTAAGCAGCAGTACTAGCAGTGTGTTAAAGTGAAAATGAGCTTATTATCACAAATCTTTTATTATTATTATTCACTTGGTTAGAGCAATGGAATTTGTGTGCGCGCGCGTGTGATGGTTATTGATTCCTGTAAGAGGAAAAGATGAGCGAGAGATGATTCCATCCTTCCTCTGCACTCCTACAGCCCTAGTAACAGCCGCTTTTTCATGTCAGTGAGCACTGCACCGAACAAATCCCTATTAGCATACGAGCACGCTACACTGTCTGTGTGTCCATGTGCGCGCAACACACGCATAGAAGATGAAGGAAAATAACAGAGTACTGGAAAGGGAACGGTGCTGAGATTAAAGTGGCGGTGCATATCAGAGCTACAAATGTTCCACATGTGAGACTTCAAAACCAAATTAAACATCAGGGTGTGTGATGTGACCCTTCTTCACTACACTACAGCCATGTGGCAGCGGGGGCATGACCAAGTGTCAGTTTGTGAATGGAGGGTGGGGCCGGGGAAGGTGAGTGGCAAAGTCAATACACCTGTTGTCGATTAATGTTGTGTGTGTGCGTGTGTGTTGCAGTGATGGTGGAAGGTAGAAAAGGAGGGGAAGAGCAAAGAGAAGGAAGCTCACTGGACCAGAACATGACTCTGTGTGTGTGTGTGTGTGTGTGTGTGTGTGTGCGCGTGCGCGCGCATGTCTGTGTCCTAAAATCTAGCGAGTGTGAAGCTGAAAAGCCAAAGTAAACGTGTGTAAATTTCATCTCCCGCCTGCCGTGCTTCTGTACTCCACCCACATCAGGGACTTGTCACAGTGGTGTTGAAACCCAGGAGTACAGAAAGGAACCACCATATGGAGTCCTTGCCATTCAAGGATCTCATCCATGCCCTCGCTACCGCCCAGCAGAACCAGCATCAAGTGCTAATCGCTCACCGGAAGGAGCAAGAACAATGCTTTGAAGCCTTGATGCTGGCCCAGCAGGAAGATTGTGAGGCGTTCTGACATCTGCTTGCATCAGTGGGGTCCTCAACTGCCATCACAGTGGACCCTCCCCATGTCACCCTCACGAAGACAGGCCCACATGACAATCTGGAAGCCTTTATAGCACTCTTTGAGCAAGTGGCCAAAGTGTGGGGGTAGCCGATCAAGCAGCGCATGACACGCCTACTTCCACTGACTGGCGAGGCGCAGCGAGGCACGCAGCAGCTCCCTGCTGACAGCCGGCTTATATACACCGACCTGAAGCGAGCCATCCTGCAGCACGTTGGCCACTCCCTGGAACATTGCCAGCGCTTCCAGACGCTGACATTGGAGGAGGTTGACTGGCTGTTTGCATTTGGCCAACAGCTCTGGGACGCCTGCAAGCAGTGGCTGAGGGTGGACGACTGCAACACTGAGGTGAACATCAACCTGGAACAAGGGGGTCCCTGTGGCATTGGTGTCGGTAGTTCTGGAGAAGGCGGAGCTGGGGCTGGAGGTAAAAACAAAAGTAACGACTCAAACTGCTCCGGTCCCTTGTGGAGACCACCTCTCACCGGCCCAACTCACGGAGGTTGCCAAGTTGCAAAAGGAATTTTCCGACGTGTTCTTGGCCCTTCCCGGCCACACCCACCTTACAGAACACCACACTGAAATGCCCCCAGGAGTGGTGGTACATAGCCGCCCTTACCGCTTGCCCAAACACACATAAAAAAAAGGTGGCTCAGGATGAACTTGAGGCCATGCTTAAAATGGGCATAATCGAGGAGTTGCACAGTGACTAGAGCAGCCCGGTGGTCCTGGTTCACAAAACCAACAGGTCAGTCTGATTCTGTGTGGACTACAGAAAACTCAATGCGGTGTCTAAATTTGACGCATACCCAATGCCTCACATTGATGAGTTTCTTGATCGGTTAGGTGCTGCTCACTTTTATTTGACACTGGAATTATCAAAGGGATATTGGGAGATCCCCTTGACTCCTCTATCCTGAGAGAAAACGACCTTTTCCACACTGTTTGGATTACACCAATTTGTCACGCTTCCTTTCGGGTTATTTGGAGCTCCCATTATGTTCCAGCGGCTTATCGACAAGGACCTCCGCCCCCGTGCTGCCTATGTGGCGGCTTACCTCGATGACATCATTATTTATAGCAACAATTGGCCGCGGCACCTCGAACACCTTAGGGCCATTCTAGAGTCGCTGAGGCGTGCGGGTCTCACAGCTAATCTGAAAAAGTGTGTGATTGGGTGGATGGGAGTACGGTATCTGGGTTTCCACTTGGGTAAAGGGCAGGTGTGTCCCCAAATTGACAAGATTACAGCGATTGCGGCCTGCCCGAGGCCCAAGACCAAAAAAGAGGTGAGACAGTTCCTGGGGCTGGCTGGCTACTATCATAGGTTCATACCTAATTATTTGGACGTCACCATCTCACTGACTGATCCCACTAAAAAGGGAGCACCAGATCCGGTCCAGTGGATAGAGCAGTGCCAACAGGCTTTCACTAAGGTAAAAGCTGCACTGTGTGTGGGGCCACTTCTACACTCCTCTGACTTCTCTCTCCCCTTTATTTTGCAGATGGATGAAGTGGACAGAGGGCTAGGGGCTGTTTTGTTCCAGAAGGTGGAGGGCGAGGAACATCCCATGCTGTACATCAGCTGCAAGCTCTCAATGCATGAAAATAAGTACAGCATCATCGAAAAGGAGTGCCTGGTCATCAAGTGGGCAGTCCTCACCCTCCGATACTACCTGCTGGGGTGCACTTTCACCCTTGGTTCGGACCACGCGCCCCTCCAGTGGCTCCACCACATGAAGAATGCCAATGCGTGGATCATCCATTGGTATCTCGCCCTCCGCCATTTAAATTCGAGGTGGTCCACAGACCGGGGACACAGATGGTGATGGTGGACTTCCTGTCCCGTCGGTGGGTGGGGGGAGTCCGCTGCAGGCCGGACGGCTCCCTGACCTGAGTTGGGCAGTGGGGGTATGTGGCAGCGGGGGCATGGCCAAGCATCTGTTTGTGAATGGAGGGCAGGGCTGAGGAAGGTGAGTGGCAAAGTCAATACACCTGTTGTCGATTAATGTTTTGTGTGTGTGTGTATGTGTGTGTGTGTGTTTGTTGCAGTGACGGTGGAGGACAGAAAAGGAGGGAGTGAGCAAAGAGAAAGGAGCTCCCCGGACCAGAACACGACTGTGTGTGTGTGTGTGTGTGTGTGTGTGTGTGTGCGTGCGCGCGCACACGTGTGTCAGTGTCCGAAAATCAAGCGAGTGTGAAGCTGAAAAGCCAAAATAAACATGTGTGTAAATATCATCTCCTGCCTGCCGTGCTTCTATACTCCACCCTCATCAGGGACTTGTTACAAGCCATTATTTACAGCCAGGCCTGGAGCTTACTCCTGGGTTCGGGTGTCTCCAGCGGTGCTGGAACCTCCCATCGCTCTTCATCCTGAGGAAGCTCCTTAATGCCTTTATTGTCCAGTATTTTTTTCAAATAATCTGTATCCTAGATGAGACAATTAAAACAAAATGGCATTACAATTGTTTTTGACATCAAAAAGTTTTATTCCAAATTTGAATGAGAAAATGAATGTGCCAGATCTCTGCTGTGAATAAGGAGGATGCAATAAGCCTGTCATGCTATGATTCACGCTTAGTCACATTAAGTTATCTCCTGCAGACATTTCCTTTCCTGGCCTCCTGATGTGATAATTAGAATGCCTTTAGATGTGTTCAATCAGTGCATCAGTTCCAGTTGCCAGGTGACTGTGACGCATCCCCCAGGGATATGACCCACTACTGCAGAGCATCTCTGCAGCCACAGCTGCTATGAATCACCTGTGTATTGAGGAGCCAGACACCCAGCTTAGGAAAAACTTTCCTTCACGACTGGGAGATCAGAGACTTGCCATTATGGAGCAAAAATGACCTTCTGAATTTGCTACCTACATGAATTAACCAGAAACCAGATTTTGGTTATACGGTAGTTCGTCGGATTATATTCGTCTGTCTGTGTATAACCGTGATGGTGCCTGAAGTATATGGTCTAATACGGTCTAATACAAAGAGGAAGAAGCTGGAAAAGAGCCAGGATTGTTGAACATCTAGATTCTAACAGGAAACTCATACTGGCAAAGAAAACAAAAGTCAATATTTGAAGGATTTTAATCTCTTAAACCCGACAGACCAGGTTCCATGTCCAATAGAACACTACAATAATTGACTTCTGGTAAAAAGTAAAAACAAAACAAAAAAAAGCTGCTTTGGCAAGTTCTATGCTCTATGAAACATTTGAAGTATCGATGCACTTTGTGGCATTTTTATTTATTTATTTATTTATTTATTGTCCAGTTGTAATCATGGAGTTGCTGAATGAGAAAAGTGGCATCTTTGTGCATGGGTTCACTGCTATCATGGTGTCATTCACTGGAAGAGTGTTTAGGGCAAAAAAATCTTTTGGTCATAAGGTTCCCTCCTTTCACTGTCTATTCTAGAATAAACTTCAGCTGAGGATTAAAAAAAATTTACTTTTCTTCTTTGGTTTATCCCAATTTACTCGGGTATAGTAACAGTCACACTATTAGTGACACTGGAAATATTTTCTGAGGTCTTACATATCCGTAGAGACCAAGATTATGTATATTGACCTGATAATTGTGGAACTATTTTTGATTAATTTGGGGTACATATGTCTCGGCAAGCCACACCTCCCAGCACCCAAGAACTTAAGAGGTTAATCTGTACAGTGTTTTATGTGGAGGTCTGGGAAAACCCGTGGGATGTCACTGTGGCTAAACTCTGGCATAAAAAGACAAAAAATACAGTTTGGGCAAAGAAAGAAATAACATACTTTGACAAATCAATTCACTTCAAAACAAAATGAACACACATTGGTGCTTGGAAGTTTGTGAACCCTTTAGAATTTTCTATACGTCTGCATAAATATGACCTAAAACATCAGATTTTCACACAAGTCCTAAAAGTATATAAAGAGAACCCAGTTAAACAAATGAGACAAAAATATTATACTTGGTCATTTATTTATTGAGGAAAATGATCCAATATTACATATCTGTGAGTGGCAAAAGTATGGGAACCTCTAGGATTAGCAGTTAATTTGAAGGTAAAATTAGAGTCAGGTGTTTTCAATCAATGGGATGACAATCAGGTGTGAGTGGGCACCCTGTTTTATTTAAAGAACAGGGATCTATCAAAGTCTGATCTTCACAACACGTTTGTGGAAGTGTATCATGGCACGAACAAAAGAGATTTCTGAGGACCTCAGAAAAAGCGTTGTTGATGCTCATCAGGCTGGAAAAGGTTACAAAACCATCTCTAAAGAGTTTCGACTCCACCAATCCACAGTCAGACAGATTGTGTACAAATGGAGGAAATTCAAGACCATTGTTACCCTCCCCAGGAGTGGTCGACCAACAAAGATTACTCCAAGAGCAAGGCTTGTAATAGTCGGCGAAGTCACAAAGGACCCCAGGGTAACATCTAAGCAACTGAAGGCCTCTCTCACATTGGCTAATGTTAATGTTCATGAGTCCACCATCAGGAGAACACTGAACAACAATGGTGTGCATGGCAGGGTTGCAAGGAGAAAGCCACTGCTCTCCAAAAAGAACACTGCTGCTCGTCTGCAGTTTGCTAAAGATCATGTGGACAAGCCAGAAGGCTATTGGAAAAATGTTTTGTGGACAGATGACAACAAAATGGAACTTTTTGGTTTAAATGAGAAGCATTATGTTTGGAGAAAGGAAAACACTACATTCCAGCATAAGAACCTTATCCCATCTGTGAAACATGGTGGTGGTAGTATCATGGTTTGGGCCTGTTTTGCTGCATCCGGGCCAGGACGGCTTGCCATCATTGATGGAACAATGAATTCTGAATTATACCAGCGAATTCTAAAGGAAAATGTCAGGACATCTGTCCATGAACTGAATCTCAAGAGAAGGTGGGTCATGCAGCAAGACAACCACCCTAAACACACAAGTCGTTCTACCAAAGAATGGTTAAAGAAGAATAAAGTTAATGTTTTGGAATGGCCAAGTCAAAGTCCTGACCTTAATCCACTCGAAATGTTGTGGAAGGACCCGAAGCGAGCAGTTCATGTGAGGAAACCCACCAACATCCCAGAGTTGAAGCTGTTCTGTATGGAGGAATGGGCTAAAATTCCTCCAAGCCGGTGTGCAGGACTGATCGACAGTTACCGCAAACATTTAGTTGCAGTTATTGCTGCACAAGGGGGTCACACCAGATACTGAAAGCAAAGGTTCACATACTTTTGCCACTCATGGATATCTAATATTGGATCATTTTCCTCAATAAATAAATGACCAAGGATAATATTTTTGCCTCATTTGTTTAACTGGGTTCTCTTTATCCACTTATAGGACTTGTGGGAAAATCTAATGTTGTTTTAGGTCATATTTATGCAGAAATATAGAAAATTCTAAAGGGTTCACAAACTTTCAAGCATCACTGTACATTCATTTACTTTTTAAACCTCTCCAGCTATCTTGCTGCAAAGATCATGTTAGGCGAGAAGCCAGTTTAATAAACACAGCAGTCAGTGTGCCTAAAGATGCCTGAAGCCTTGCTAGGTAAGTGAGATTTCCTCACACAGTGAATGTCACGCTTCGATCAAGTTATTGAACAGCTGTGTGTCATAGCTAAACGGTGATAAGCCTAATCAATTCAGTCTGTAATCAGATAGTGGCTGTTAAAATGTCTGTGACGCTTTTTAAATGCAATTTTCAAATGTTTCATTTTTTTTCTTCTGGGGGTAACCAGACTTTAAAATGCTAGGACTTTCCATCAGGCGAGAAAGAGAAATATATTTCAGTTCAAAAGAAGCTTGAGAGCCAAATCTTTATATCATAGAAAATGTTACAATTTCACAATCATCATGTTTACAGCCAGAAAATATTCCAGTTTTTGCCCTTATTTGGAAAAAGACAACATTCCTCCTAAGCTGTTTATATGGCTAATGGAAATGAATATTCCACTAATATTCCTACTTGCATGCAGCCGTGTATACTCCAATTGTCTAGCTGGTTTGTGTACAGCACACAGAGCGGACAGTAAACAGGCGAGAGGCCCGTGGGTCACAAACTGCCGTAAAAACCCCAACTGAGACGAATATTCTGATTCCGCTGTATACATTCAAATTCAAAACACTTTACTTGTCCCCTAGGGGCAATTTAAAATTTACATGTCCAAAGAATGCTCCTAAATCCTGAATAATATCAGCATCTCGCGCATCTTAATCGGAAAATGCTAAATTTGGAATAAGGCCAAATTTGGAATATCCAAATATCTATATGTTGTTTACATGTCTGGTATCAAATTCTGAATATCATCATATTCAGAATAATAGTGGAATATTAGTGTGGATGGAAACATACTGAATGTGAGGGGTTTTTACATGCCGTCACACATTTTACCAAAGAAAATACAGTTTTAATAAATATACTGCACTATATGGATCTCAGAAATATTTCCATGTTTAATTGAACTTTTAAACGGAATAGCATCCTGGAATTATTTCTGTATGAAAATCTACAAGTATTTCACTAAAGGGTCTGACATGGAGTGTGGTGAAGGTGCTTACATCGGTGCACATAAGTTCCTCGAGAAATTGTTTCAGTTCCTCCATAAAGCTCTTCTCTGTGGTGAACAGTTTCACCAGCTCTCTGCAATCAGACCAGCACAATTACACCTGAACCACAAACCAGAGTTCTGGTCTTGTTAAAGACAGTGCTATACATGGCCTTGTATAATCCGAGCACTAGAGAAATACCTGTAGATGGCCATTTTGGATGACAGATGGTCTTTCTGAATGTAGAACTCTTTCCTGTCTTTCAGAAGACATACGATGTCTTCACTCTCTACAATGAGGCTCTCATCTGGCTGTTCCAGACGGTAATAAATGTACAGCTTTCCCACCTGTGAAAAAAAACCCCAATCCTCTCTTTAGGCTCTCTTCAGTCCTCCACTAAAAGGACATGATGCAATCGCCAGCAATGACTCAGCAGACACTGCAGCCAAGCCAGGAATGGCAAATATCAAATCTCAGCACTTATGGACAAGAAGGGCACATGCTTACTTGACCAAACTTCAGTGACTTGATCTCCTGGGCAATTCCGCTCTCTTTCATGTCTTTGTACATTTCTCTGAGCTCATCATGGTGGTAGATGAACCTCTGGATGTACAGGATGAGGTCACGCACCAGGTTCTGCATAGCCGGACATGGCCTGTAGTTCTCCGTCTGGGGTTCGGTGGTGACACACTGGGAGAGTTTCTTCACGCCACAGATCTCCAGGAACAGCTCACGGTCTCCCTCACTGAAGGCCAGCTTCTCCTCATGCAGCTTGCCTTTGAGAAATACCCAGTATTAATTCTATCCACATTAACTGGATATGAGCAATCGTGCACTCTGATTGGCTACGCTATGACTAGGATATCAGCTCATATATGTTTAGTAGAGAAAAACAAAATGGTGGCCCGTGTTGCTGAACCAACCAAGGACAAAATAAAAACTCTACTTGAAAACAAACCCCCCAAAATTATCAAATATTTAAAAGAAACAAAAATGGCAAAAAGAATATAGGTTTTTTTTTCCATTAATATCACCTCTTATACACTCCAGACCAGTTGGTGGCGGTAATGTACCTTTAACTTGGTTTGCCAATCACCAAAAATCCTAAAGAAGAAGAAAACTACCCAAAATACAAACAAAGCAACAAAATATGGAATAAAAGTATTTGATGGTAAGAACGTATCTTTTTTATTTTTCAAGAATTATTATAGCATTTTTCACAAATTGTTACGGTCATTTTGCCGGTTTGTTTACATTCTAAGCAGAAATGATTTTGTCGGACGTTTTGCATAAAGTTTTTATTTATCAAATCTGCAAAAAATAAAAATGCTCTGTTTCCCAAAATCCGGTCAATGTGGATAGAATAAAACAGTTATTCCACTCAATCTCAACGTACATGGCTGATAGCCTACTCGGCGCTATGCGCCTCTTCAGCTATCAGCTCGTGTATGACTCAATTTCATGGAATAACTTAATTATTATACTCTTGCTTCTATATATAAAATTACATACTCCACCTTTAAAGCAGTATTTGCTGTGTCAGTGGACTACCTTTTGGGTTTGGTTTAAGTCCGTTGGCTGCTTTCTTCTGAGCTGAGGGCAGGTTGAGTAGGCAAACTTCTGCATGAGATTTGAAGATCTTCTCCAGGGTTGGGTTGTCTGCTATCATAGGTTTCCGGGCTAGTGTGACCCAGCCCTGTGTCTTGGTAGGAAACACCTTCATACGAGACACCATTTCTGGCAGAAATAACACCAAGCAAGCAGTCATCGCAAACTGTTTTAAGCTTAAGTGGACACAACATTAAACGTCAAAAATGAAACTGAATCAATATCATTAGCACCTTCTCTCACCTTTCAGATTTCTGCAGTAGAACTGGTCCAGTTCGATGTCTTCATCATGCTGTGTGTACGAAGTTTTTTTACATTTTTCGGCTTTTGTTAAAAAGAACCAGACATAAAATATCAGCTGTATTGCATTCTGTAGTGCCATATTCACTCTGATATTGTTTTAGGGTGACTGCTACTATATAAAAACACCCACCCAGTCTGGCAAAAATGATGGAGATATCCTGAAGCACATCTCCTGTGGGAAGTGGCGATGATTCACATACAGCCTCCAAAAGGTCCACATACTGCTTCATGGATGGACTGGGCTCCACATTCAAAGACTTCTGCATGAGAAACAAGACACAAAAAGCTTTCACTCGAAATGTGAATAAACAAAATGCAACAGTTTCAATTCTTTTGCACAACAACAGCAAAAATCTAAAACTGGAGGCTCACCATAAACAGTTCTTCCATGTGCTGCAATTTGCTATAAAATGGAGCCAATACTTTAGGTTCCTGGACCCTGCTGTCTGGCTTGCGGATCAGCTCCTTGTATCTGACAAACATGCCTGTTGGATCTCGCCAGCACACGTCCTTGAGATGGTAGAAGTGTCCTGAAGACCACTCGTCCTTCCTGAAGACATATACAACAGAATTATTAAAACATTAGCTTTTGGATACTAGCTTACACTTCTTTTATCCATTGTATTACTTCTAATATTGTTTAAATTTTTCTCCAAAGAAAGAAAGAAAGAAAGTGAACTTCTTGCTCTCTGACCTGTCATACTCTATGAAGACAGCTGGTGAGTGCTGGAAGAACTCTCTAAGCTGTGGGAGTGAGCAATGTTCTTGCAAGTAATGGTATACGGAGTGGATGTGCTGCACGGTGGTGATGAAATCGGCTCCTTCAGCCTCGCCGCCATCAGACTTCTTCATACACCAGCATTTCAGGTAGCTGACCATCTCATCCACCAGAACAGTGTGTCTCATCCCTGTCCACGGTTAAAACAGTCCTCATTAATCTTCGAAATGGAAAAATAATTCTCCAACAAATACTCTCATATCAGGTCCATTTTCTTACTCAGAAAGCAGAAGGACGTGTAGACACCTGCTTACCTACAGCTCTGGAGAATTCGCTGGGATCCAGTTTCACGTAATAGACGTGGGATCCCAAGAGAAGGTGCACTTTGTCAGAAAAGAGATACACCTTGTTTGGAATCAAGCACTCCACAACCTCTTTCCCGTCCTGCATGGGCTTGTAGGCAGGCACCCATGCCAACTGCATGAGGTAGTAGTAGAAAGAGGACTTGGCATCTCTTAGGGTGCGACCCTGGCTGTCCAGTACTTGAGCACTGAGGTACTGAGCATACTTCTCTCTGAAACACAGAGAACATGCATGTATGTCTTTTAAAGCCTTTCTTGATTTTGATTGGTTAGTGCTTGTCAGCACTTTGTAACAGCCAGGCTCAGGCTGGTTCTGTTTTCAGATACAAGAACATCTTCAGGACAGAAGACTTTGTGCTTTCATAGTCACGTTTAAATCTATATTTTTTGTCTTATTCAAGGTGACATATTATACCCCTTTTCCAAAAGTTGACCCAGTTCCCTGATGCCTTAATGAAATGTCTGTGACATGCTTTGGTCAAAATACTACAAGGATAAAACGCCACAGCTCCCTTCTCACCCTGTCTAAACAGCCCTGTTCAAAATGGCTGATTTTTGTGGCTGTTCCTTTAAATGATAAGGAACCACCAATCACCTCTCTTCTGCTGGCCAATCAGGTAGCACTTTCCTCATGAATATTCATTCACAAAGGCAGTTCTCAGGCCATGAGTGGAGATACTCAGATGAGGGAGTGGCATAATTCTAATGACCTCTTCTTGTAACATTGCAAGGGGAGTCAAATCTGAATGGTTTGTTGAAGCACGTTTTCTAAAATAGGCAGCACAAAAGAAACTGTCTGGGTGCCTAATTTCAGAGTCTGTGGGGTGGTCGGCTCCAGATACCCAAATGTACCAAATTTGAGTTTTTCATAATATGTCCCCTTTAACATCAAGAGAGTGATGGACTAGCGTCCCATCAGGTTGTGCCCAGTGTTCCCATGATGGGCTCTGAACCCACCCTGACCAGGATAAAACAGTTACTCAGGATGAGTAATCATTGAACTTTGAGTGGAAAAGATAGTTTATTGCTATTATAATGTATGTGATAAGAAGATCTAACTTGTTGGATGGAGGTTCCAAAACATTAAATGTAAGTATAAATGGGTAAAAAAGCATGAAATTTCATTTTCTAATTAATTAAAAAATCAAATAGAAAATTACTGTTATAAAGGAATAAAACACTTCAGGATGTGCTGCAATTGGAAACTAATCAACTTCATGGTGGTAAGAGCAACTCACCACAACACCCCACTGCTGATTAGCCATTCAAGGACCCCAGTACATGATGCAACACAAGATATAGGGCACAAGAGAGAACTTTTTTCTTTCCAATATCTTTTTAAGCAGCATGAGATATTTGATGAACATTTATGGGGTATAAGAAAATATTGCTCTGTTTCATCCTGCTCAGATGGCTTGATGACTCACACGCTGCAGCACAGAAAAGACAAGAGGACGAAAGGTGATGCGCGAGCTGATACAATGAGCCAGTGAATCCCAGACCTGTTATTGTACCTGGTCATTAGCCTTAATGACCAGCAGCATTGACAACTCTATAAAGGCAGTTATGAAGGGTTGGAGGAATTCTTGAAGCCTAAATGGGCTGAAACCATTGTAGAGGAATGTTCCAGCATTTTTCAAACACATCTGTTGCATATAAGTGATTACCACAGGGAAGGATTTCTGACTGAAGCGTAGAGAATCTCTTTATGTGAAACAATCTCATAATGGAAATCTGTTAAAGGGAATCTACATGTGTATGCGAACCATGTATTCTTCAGTCAAAGGCATTTGTAAAAAAAAAAATGAAGCTTTAAATCTGTATAATATATCCATTCAAAGATAGAACAGATCCCTTTTTTCAGAGGGATGAATTTGTGGACGTGTTACAAATACAGTGAGCAGAGTGTCTGTGTAACCCTAAGATATTTACACTCACTGGCCACTTTAACAGGAACTTGTTCTTGATCCTAAGATTCCTGTTCTTGGCTGCAGGAGTGGGACCCAATGTGGTCTTCTGCTGTTGCATGCTGAGATGCTTTTCTGCTCACCACAGTTGTAAAGAGTTGCTATGAGTTACTGTATCCCTCCTGGCAGCTCGAACCATTCTGGCCATTTTCCTCTTATCAACAAGGCATTTCCACCCACAAAATTGTCGCTCACGCAATGTTTTTTTTTTTCGCACCATTCTGTGTAAACTCTAGAGACTGTAACCCCAGAAGATCAACAGTTTCTGAAATAATCAGAACCAGTCCATCTGGCACCAACATCCATGCCCCAGTGAGTTACAGAGATCACAATTTTTCCCATTCTGATGTTTGAAGTAAACAGTAACTGAAGCTCTTGATTTGTATCTGCATGATTTTTTGCATCGTGCTGCTGTCAAGAGATTGGCTTGATTAGAGAACTGCATCAAACAGCAGGTGTGGTTGGGTGTTCCTAATAAAGTGACCAGTGAATGTATGATCAGAGTGTAAAAATTGTACTTTTGAATTAATGTCAATTAATGTTGAAGTATAGTCACATACTGGGGTGGCACGGTGGTGCAGTGGTTGGCACTGTTGCCTCACAGCAAGAAGGTTATGGGTTTGAGCCTAGTGGCCAACGGGGGCTTTTCTGTGTGGAGTTTGCATGTTCTCCCTGTGTCTGCTTGAGTTTCCTCCGGGTGCTCCGGTTTCCCCCACAGTCCAAAGACATGCAGGTTAGGCAAATTCCATCCATCCATTATCTGTAGCCGCTTATCCTGTAAAGGGTTGCAGGCAAGCTGCAGCCTGTCCCAGCTGACTATGGGCGAGAGGCAGGGTACACCCTGGACAAGTCGCCAGGTCATCGCAGAGCTATTAAGTTAATTGGTGGCTCTAAATTGACCATAGGTGTGAATGTGAGTGTGAATGGTTGTTTGTCTCTGGCCAAGTTTACATTAGACCGTATCTGTCTCGTTTTCTTCGCGGATGCACTGTCCGTTTACATTAAACCGCCGGGAAACGGGAATCCGCCAGGGTCCACGTATTCAATCCAGATCGTGTCTGGTCCGGTGCTGTGTAAACATTGAGAATACGCGGATACGCTGTGCTGAGCTCTAGCTGGCGTCGTCATTGGACAACGTCACTGTGACATCCACCTTCCTGATTCGCTGGCGTTGGTCATGTGACGCGACTGCTGAAAAACGGCGCGGACTTCCGCCTTGTATCACCTTTCATTAAAGAGTATAAAAGTATGAAAATACTGCAAATACTGATGCAAATACTGCCCATTGTGTAGTTATGATTGTCTTTAGGCTTGCCATCTTTCCACTTGCAAGTGGTAAGTAATATGCACTGGGATCACACACACAGCGGCTCAGTCCCGAATCACTGCTTGTGCACTTCACTCGCGTGCTCTGTGAGCTGCGCAGGGCCGGAGTGCGCACCCTCCAGAGGGCACTCGCTGTTCAGGGCGGAGTGATTTGGAGCGCAGGATGCCTGCAGAGCCGAGTGTATCCGTGTATTGGTGTTGCTGTGTGCACGCGAATCGTGTATTGGTGTTGCTGTGTGCACACTAATCGTTTTAAAAACGTTAATCTGATGATCCGCTGATACGGTCTAATGTAAACCCCACCTCTGTGTGTCAGCCCTGTGATGATCTGGCGACTTGTCCAGGGTGTAGCCCGCCTCTCGCCCATAGTGAGCTGGGATAGGCTCCAGGTTGCCCACTACCCTGCACAGGATAAGCAGCTACAGATAATGGATGGATGGATAGTCACATTCTGTGAAAGTTGAATTCCATCAGTAAACAATACAAAACACTTGGCAAAGGCCACTTGTGTAATCCCACTTTTGCTAGATTAAAAAAATTAGTTAAAAAAAACCACTGTAGTATTCCTTTAAAGTGATCCTCTGTAGTGTGTTGTGGCATGTGCTGAATCTTTTTCTCCAAGGATCATCACTCTGAATATGAATTCCAGTCCTATCACAATTAGCTGCTGCTTGTCTCTGTGTGTCAGCCCTGTGAAGCTCACTGGATTTGTGCAATTTCTTTAATGTATCCTCGAAAAACGAGGATACATTAAAGAAATTGCACAAATCCAGTGAGCTTCACACCCTGATCCAGACAAGGAAGACTAGTATTTATATTTTAACTAAGCTTATGTTAGCAGAACGGATAATACAGTGACAATGACCCCATTACCATCCAGCCACCTGCATTTCAGCATTGTTCTATACAGAATATAGGCCATCAGATTTTAGGAATACAGACTAGGAGAGAGCTGGAAAGGGAAAAGATATAGGACTGAAATAACAGACCACAAGATGAATGGCTAGACGAAAAGCTTTGCTTCACAATCAGCCGCAGATTAGGAGGATTAGGGCAGCTGGCTGACAGACAGGTCTTTCACAGGGGAAGCGTGATGAGAATCTTATGTGGGGAAGAGCAGTGTGTAATCCTATACTTTGAAGAGGTTTAGGGGGGTGTGTGTGTGTGTGTATATATATATATGACATACCCAGTGTCCCAGTTGTTCTCCAGCAGGTTGATCAGAGCATGTCTTTGCTGCAGTTTGATGTCAGAGGGAAGTTGATCTGCCGTTATCAGTGAGTGGAGCTCTTCACACTGACTATCCTCTATGACATACAGTTTATCATCAGTTTTGGGCCACAGCTCTGCCTCCACTGCCCATGGGCTTGATGCCTTGACAAATAATAGAAGATGGAAGGAGGTAAAAAAAAAAAAAAGATTAAAAAAATATGTCTGTGAAGATTGTCAATCATCCAGGTCATAGTAAACTGTGGGTGGTAGAAAAGGGCAACTGGACTTGCTTGAAGATTCTTGAAAACGTTTCACCTCTCATCCGAAAGGCTTCCTCAGTTCTGTCTGTCTCATTTCTGGTCTATCTGAGAAACTCAGGAGGATCTTCTACAAACACAACATTCCGGTACATTTCAGACCCAGTAACACCCTGAAGCAGAAACTGGTCCACCCTAAGGACAGAATACCCAGACACAAACAGGACAACGTAGTGTATGCAATTCAGTGCAGTGAGGAATGCACGGACTCGTATATTGAGGAAACAAAACAACTGCTATACAGGCGCTTGGCTCAACACAGGAGAGCCAGCTCCTCAGGCCTGGACTCAGCTGTCTACATTCATCTTAACAACAAAGGACACTCATTTCAGGATGGTAACGTACGCATTTTAGCCAGAGAGGATCGTTGGTATGAGCGAGGAGTTAAAGAAGCCATTTTTGTCAACCTGGAACGGCCATCACTGAACAGAGGTGGGGGTCTAAGACATCATTTATCAACCATCTACAATACGGTCTTGGGCACTCTTCCCAAACAGCTGGATGCACACCAAGACCCAGCTGTTTTCGGTGACTCACAGGAGGACAGAGAGAGTCAGCTTTCCATTGATCACCCTAACGGGCGATCCTTTGATCACCCTAATGACTCGCCGTTCACACCCAGCCTCCAGTGACCCACACCAACATGATGCCTCAACGACACCTTAGATGAGCTTGTCATCAGAATTCTGATTCTGATCCATGAGAGGATAAATATCTGATACTCCTCATTAGTCAGACAGAACTGAGGAAGCCTTTCGGATGAGAGGTGAAACGTTTTCAAGAATCTTCAAGCAAGTCCAGTTGCCCTTTTCTACCACCCACAGATTAAAAAAATATATTGAGCAAACTGATTAAAGAATTGCACAACAAATTGACTTAATAAAACATCTAGAAATTTCTAAATTAAATAATATGTCTTTACAAATACAGATACACCAAAAAAAAACAGATAATACAATTGTAATTAACTTACTAAAAGAAATTAAACGCAACCTCACAAGAACTTAATATAGAAAAACAGAAGACCAATTAGAAAATGTAACTATAACAACCAAATAAATAATAATGATAATTAAGTTATTCCACGAAATCAAGTTGTACATGAGCGGATAGCCGAGGCATGTAATGCCAAGTCGGCTATAAGCCATGTATGACGAGATTGAGTGGAATAACTGTTTTCTTCTGTCCACATTCATTGGATTTTGAGAAACGGAGCATTTTTATTTTTTGCAAATCCAATAAATAAAAACTTTATACAAAACATCCTTGCCAGAGATGCGGTAGGAGATGGATGCAAGTGCAGAAGGAATCTTTATTTGAAATAGTGAAAACACACAGGCAAACAATCCAAAATCGGCAGGCAATCTCATAAACTTGAAACTAGCAAAATGTCAGGCAAGGCACAAACAGACTGAATCAGGCAAAGATGAAAACAGAAATAAGGAACAGAAAGGATTGGAAAACCTGTTTCAGCACGGGAAATATAAGGCTCGGTAATGTATGACTGGTGTGGCATAATACTTGCTCAATCTTTATACAGGCGTGCTGACGCACCGTAATCCTGTGCAGGTGTGCATGATTAACAGCATGGATGTGAGAGTCCACTTGGTGCACGCGCAGTCCAGAGCGCACCTGAGAATTCAACTGGTGCATGTGTCAAAGTGCACAGGACTGACAGAACCCCCCTCAAAGAGCTCCCTCTGGGAGCAAAAATCCATTTTTCCTGGCCTGGGGGATGAGGACCTGACACGCATCAGCACGCAGCAGTGTGACTCTGGCTGGTGCTCTGGTTCAGATACTGGCTCTCATGCAGGCTGTGGGACTGGTTCTGGTCCAGGTACTGGAACAGGCTGTGGGACTAATATATATATATATATATATATATATATAAGGGCGGCACGGTGGTGTAGTGGTTAGCGCTGTCGCCTCACAGCAAGAAGGTCCTGGGTTCGAGCCCCGGGGCCGGCGAGGGCCCTTCTGTGTGGAGTTTGCATGTTCTCCCCGTGTCCGCGTGGGTTTCCTCCGGGTGCTCCGGTTTCCCCCACAGTCCAAAGACATGCAGGTTAGGTTAACTGGTGACTCTAAATTGACCGTAGGTGTGAATGTGAGTGTGAATGATTGTTTGTGTCTATGTGTCAGCCCTGTGATGAGCTGGCGACTTGTCCAGGGTGTACCCCGCCTTTCGCCCATAGTCAGCTGGGATAGGCTCCAGCTTGCCTGCGACCCTGTAGAAGGATAAAGCGGCTAGAGATAATGAGATGAGATGAGATATATATATATAATGTTTGTAATAATCCATTATGCTGATGTTTCAACAAATTGAATTTTTGTACTTTTTTTTTATTATTCTGTATTAAATCATATTTTTGCATTTCAAAATTTGGCACCTGAGTAATGCCAGCAGAGAACAGCCACTGAGTCCATGCAATGCACTAGTAACTCCAGCAGAGCCAACATCAGACTTCAACCTGAAGGAGCCTGCCTAAGCAAAACGTATGGGGTGGTCAGGAGAGCAAGATCAAGCTCCGCACCAGGCCCAAGTGGCGTACCCTACAAGGTGTATAAGAACTGCCCAAAGCTACTCCATTGGCTTTGGAGGGCCCTGAAGGTGATCTGGAGGAGAGGGAAGGTCCCCCAAGCATGGAGATATGCTGAGAGAGTGTACATTTCCAAAGAGGAGGAATTGGTGAACCAATTCAGAGTCATCTCCTTGCTCAGAATAGAGAGTAAAATCTTCTTCAGCATCATGGCCAAGAGACTCTCCAACTTCCTGTTGAACAACAAATACATTGACACATCGGTACAAAAAGGGGGCATACCAGGAGTTCCTGGTTGCCTTGAACACACAGGCGTGGTGACCCAGCTCATCAGGGAGGCAAGAGAGGGCAGAGAAGACCTGGCTATACTGTGGCTGGACCATAACAATGCCTATGGGTCATTGCCCCACAAGCTGGTCAAGATCGCATTGGGAAAAACATCACATACTCCAGAAGGTGAAAGAACTTATCCTGGACTATTACAGCAGGTTCAACTTGAGTCTCCGCTGACCAGGTGATATCAGACTGGCACCAACTGGAAGTCGGGATAATCACTGGGTGTACCCTGTTCACACTGGCAATGAATATGCTGGTTAAAGCAGCGGAAAGGGAATGCTGGGGCCCTCTCAGCAAGTCATGAATAAGGCAGCCTCTCATAAGAGTCTTCATGGATGATCTCACAGTTACAACAACAACTGTGCTAGGTGGATCCTCCAAGGGTTAGAGAAACTCATGTCATGGGCATGCATGAGGTTCAAACCTGTAAAGTCCAGGTCCTTGGTTCTGAAAAGAGGGAAGATCACAGACAAGTTCCGCTTCAGACTGGGAGAAGTGCAGATTCCATCAGTCACAGAAAAACCAGTGAAGAGTCTCAGGAAGGTCTTCAACTGCAGCCTGAAGGACACAGATTCCATCAAAGCAACCAGTGCTGATCTGGAGGGCTGGTTAAGAGCAGTGGAGAAGTCTGGACTCCCTGGAAGATTTAAGGCTTGGGTCTACCAACACGGAATCCTCCCAAGAATCCTCTGGCCTCTGCTTATCTATGAAGTCCCCATAACTCTTGTGGAATGTGTGGAGTGCAAGGTAAGCAGCCATCTACACAGATGGCTGGGTCTGCCATGCAGCCTGAGCAGCATCACGCTATATGGGAACAGCAACAAGCTCAGGCTCCCGTTCAGCTCAGTCAGGGAGGAATTCATCATGGCACATGCATGGGAACACCTGCAGTACGTGGAATCCAGAGACACCAAAGTGTCTGGTGCAGGGATTGTGGTGAGGACAGGAAGGAAGTGGAGGGCAGCAGAGGCAGTCCAGCAGGCAGAAAATTGGCTGAAGCACAAGGCCATCCTTGGGAGTGTGGTGCAGGGCAGAGCTGGACTCGGGAGCCTACCAAAGTCCTCGTATGACTCTGCTAGTGGGAGGAAGAAGTGGAAGCAGGTGCAGAAGGAGCGTCAGTGGAGAATGAATGAATGAATCAGCAGCACAGTGGCCATGTAGAAGCAAGGTGCCTGGATGAAGTGGGAACAGGCAATTGAGCAGAGTGTCACCTGGAAGGATATCTGGAAGTGGGAATCCCCAGAGAATCAAGTTCTTGATTCAGGGTGTCTATGACTTCCTTCCAAGCCCATTCAACCTGTTCACATGGGATAAAGTAGAAACACCTGCATGCTCCCTGTATTCTACGACAGGAACCCTTGAGCACATCCTGAGCAGCTGCTCAAAGGCACTGAGTGATGGCCAGTATCGCTGGAGACATGACCAGGTCCTCAAGTCCATCACTGAGGTAATCATCAAGGGGATCAAGGATAGCAGATACACCTGTGCTGCAGCCAAGGGCATCTACTTTGTTAAGGAGAGACAGGTGCTGAAGGAACACTAAAAGACTGCTCTGTAGGTTTGCTCTCCACAGGTGCAGACTGGAGGATGATGGTTGACCTGGAAAGGCAACTGAAAATTCCATCACACATCACCCAGTCCACATTGAGATCTGACATCATTTTGGTCTCAGAGGCTACAAAGCAGCTGATACTGCTGGAGCTGACAGCACCCTGGGAAGAGAGGATGGAGGAGGCTCAAGAAAGGAAGAGGGCAAGATGCAAGGAGGTTTTGGAGGGGTGTTGGAGGAATGGATGGCAGACCAGATGTATGCCAGTGGAGGTGAGCTATAGGGGATTTGCTGGTCACTCCCTGTACAAGGCTGATGGAACCCTGGGTATAACTGGTGCCGGCAGAAGAGCCATTGGTAACAACATGGAGGCAATAGAGAGTGCATCCAGATGGCTCTGGTTGAAGAGGGGGGAGCAGTGGGGGCAGAAGTATGCCACTAGGACACAGGCCAAGGTCTGATCAGCCTTGGTCAGGTCATCTGAAAGAGCGTGTCTGTGTAAGACCCAAAACACCCAATGACTCCAGGAAACAACACTGATGATATGTCCTAATGTGTGCATCAGAGGATGCTATGGAGAGCATTTTTATTTATGCATTTATACATTGTTTTATTTGCTGCTATGAAGCAGCACGTTGAACCAAAATGTACTTTCATATTTACACACTATTTCTTCAGAGCAACTCAAAAGCGACACTGGAATAAAATCTCTCTACTAATATAGCAGTTTTCAATATTAGGGCTCCAGATGCAGTTAAACAAAGCAGCATGGGAATGTGACCAGAAAGAAAGTCTATAGGGGAATGACAGAAGAGAATTTAAGGTGTTAAAGAAGCCTTCATTCCAGTTACAGCACTGAAAGTGTTCCTCACTGCAAGCAGCAATCTCACACTGACTTGAGTGCAGAAGAGAGTCACACTTAAAGCTCTTTTCAAAGCAGCATAGCAAATTGCAGAAATGTAGGTCAGATGCATGAGTGCTGCAAATCCAGCATGTCTCTGAATCCTATCATTTCTGCAGGCATTTCACCTCTCCCAGTGTGGTCCTCACTAAAAACACATGACTACAGCAAATGAACACAACTGCATTGGTAAATTACTGTGTATGAGAGGAGTAAAACACTTAAACTTTAACATGTGCCATTATTAGAAATTATTTCATGGCTGTATTAAATCCACAATTCTGATTGGTCAATTACAGCATTGAATGGTTTGTTATTTCTGAATAGCAGACTGCTGTTATGAATAACACTCAGTTACCATCTCAGTGGCTCTGAGGGTGCGTTGCTCCTTCCTGAAAATGAGAAGATCCCTCACTCCAAGGTCACTCAAGAAATCCCTCCATCCTGATACATCTCCATCATGCAGGTAGCATGGATCCAGCAGCACCCAGTCCACACCTGAGAGGGAGAGGTGGAGAGGAAGATGGAACGGGAAAGAGAAAAACAGAGGGGGATGAGAGAGGACAGTGACAGCAAGGTGTAGCCAAGTCCAAGCTTTTACATTAAGCATCCATCCAACAACCATACTCTCACATTTCTAATGAATTCATTTTAATTATTTGTCCTTGACCTCAGTACGTTGTGGTTCTACCTGTCATAGTCTGGAACAGTTTCACTGTGAGAGTACATCCAGGAAAATAAAACTGACTGAAAAGTAGATATAATGATAATGCTGTCTTAATTGAGACAACGGTGTCTCTGTTAACTGAGTTCTACTGCAAGATCTCATTCTTTTATATTGAGAGAGATTGAGCCAAACCATATAGGGGAAGCCATGGCCTAAAAGTTAGAGAAGCAGCTTTGGGACGAAAAGGTTGCCAGTTTGATTCCTTGGACCAGTAGGAATGGCTGAAGTGCCCTTGAGCAAAGCACCTAACCCCCAACTGCTCCCTGGGCTGCTCTGGGTATGTTGTACGTCACTCTGAATAAGAGCATCTGCTAAATGCCATTCATGTAATAAGATAAGATAAAACTTTATTAATCCCATGGGAAATTATTGTGCCAGAAGATGCCCTATACATCTATCCATTATCTGTAGCCACTTATCCTGTTCTACAGGGTCGCAGGCAAGCTGCAGCCTATCCCAGGCGAGGTACACCCTGGACAAGTCGCCAGGTTATCGCAGGGCTAACACAGAGACAAACAACCATTCACGGTCAATTTAGAGCCACCAATTAACCTAACCTGCGTGTCTTTGGACTGTGGGGGAAACCGGAGCACCCGGAGGAAACCCACACAAACACAGGGAGAACATGCAACCTCCACACAGAAAGGCTAGCCGCTGGGCTTGAACCCAGGACCTTCTTGCTGTGAGGCGACAGTGCTAACCACTGCACCACCGTGCCGCCCCTTTGCGCTATACAGTATAAGTTAAAATACAACAATACAAGCTGGAGGGAAAAAAAAACACTGCCTAATAGAACAGCAATAGAAATACTGTAGGTTACATAAGGGGAATAGAAAATGCAAAAACCAGTGCCTCAGTAGTTAGGATTTTAGCAGGAGAAATAAGATAAGTTATGCAGAGACTAACCTAGTGCTGAAAGTAAATATTGCACATATGTTGGGGGGAAAAATATTGCACACGGTATTGTGGAAAAAAAAAGTAATGTAATGTTTCAAAACAGTGTCTGCTCTTACAGAGCAATAAGGTTCTATCTGCATTCGGCTCATGTTCAAAAATGAACTTTTTTAGCTGTCTCAGAAATTTGAAAGTGTACTTTTGTAATAACTTTGAGTGTGTGGGGTTTTCATGTGCTGTGAATATCCAGTACCAGTCAAAAGTTTGGACACCCCTTCTAATTCAGTGGTTTTTCTTTATTTTTATTAATTAAAAGACGCTTCATGTCTTAAAGTAATGATGGATGTCGTTTCTCTTTACGTAGTTGAGCGGTTCTATCAATTACTACAGTTGTGGAATAGAGCTATTTGTTGTATTATTATTATTTACTATTTATTATATATAGTGCCAAACAGTTTCATCATTTCTAGTGCCATATGTATGAGCAGAAGTATTTGTGTTTGGCATACAAATGCAGGCTGACAGGCAGAGTGTGGTATTTACCAGGTAGCTTGGTGGGCAGGTCCATGTTGCCATACTCTTTGGAGAACTGCACTTTGCTTTGGCCGGGGCAGAGGAAACCCTTGTTGGTGAGTACGGGGATAGCTTCCCTCAGCACTCTGTAGTCTTGCTCCTGCGAATGCTCCTTTATAAACACCAGGTAGCTGACAGTGATGCCCTTCGGCTTTTCCTGTGGGTGAAAGAATTGTGCATAATAATAATAATGTCAATATTAATACAGTTTACTGTATGTGCTGTTTCACATTCACATATTCATATCTTCATTTGTAGCAGCAGTATTCAACTGGAAGTAGAGATGATTAATAATTATTTAAATTTTCATGTTCATGAAAATTGGGACCAAGAGGTCACTGGTTCAATTCCCTGGACCAGCAGGAATGGCTGAAGTGCCCTTGATCAAGGTACCCAACCCCTAACTGCTCCCCAGGCTGCCTTGGATATGTTGTACATCGCTCTGGATAAGAGCGTCTGCTAAATGCCATTAATGTAATGTAATTATAAAAGTCGATACCATAGCACTGTTGAATATTCTATTCTGATTGGTCAGAATGTGGTGATTCATTTTCTGTAACAGCTGCAAGACAAATTTAATATTAATGAGCCTTTATAAAATCTGTTTCTGTAGTAACACAGGGACTTGTAGGGTGGATGTGCTATATAAACACACGTAATCATTGATATGGTGCCATTTTTCAGTAAGGAGATTTTTACTCAGCATGTTTGGAAGGAGTCTCCAGTGTCAGTGCTTTGTAACAGTCAAAGGTAAAGCTGTTCAAAGGTAAAGCTGTTCAAAGGTAATGCTGTTCCTTTAAGTTTTCTGGCACAGGTTTGCGGAGCCTCAGTAACATGACAAGCATTATTTTTTGTCATATAATTTGAAAGAAAAAAAGAGAGGCTGGTGATTGTTTATAGCTGTTGTTAATCGGCATGTTCACCTGATTCACGATTCGATTCACAATATTGGGTTCACGATTTGATTTTCCCACACAGTATTTTAAAAAGAAATTAAATGAAGGAAATTTTTTGATAATAAAAAAAAACCCCACATTTATTTTTTCCTATACTTTATCGAGTTAAATTATTTTTTGTTAAATTAAAAAAGAAAAAAAAACTTTTCTTTCATTTTCTTAATAACCAACAATAATTATTTAACCACATTTTAAAGGTTGGAGTAAAACATAATAGACTATTAACTAAAATATTCCTTTTAAATAAAAAAGTTAACAAATAATCCTTTTCTTAATAAACTTTTATGAACATTTTCACTACCTCTATTTGCTTCTCTTTTCTTTAGCTTTTGGCAGTCTGTAAAAACGGAGCTCTGATTTCTTGTTAAATCTATTTGTACAGTCAGTCACACAACAGCTCTTTAACATTTTTAGATGTTTTTTCTGTGTTTTTGCAGCATTAGAGCTGTGTTTCTTCTGCCTACTGTGAAGTCGCATGCAAGCCCTCTATTTACGTCCCCCTGCTGTCTAAATGACACAATTACAGATTGGAAAAACAAAGATTTTGCAGCCTGTTAATAATCATGGTTCATTTTTTATTTCATCGATTTGCATCGTTATAAATTTGTATCGCGATTTATCATCATTCAATCCATCGTTACATGCCTAGCTATTAATATAAGTGAACATATTTCCCAGATATTCCACAATATTAATTGTAATTGGATTAAAATTTTTAATGTGTCTCTTCGATTTGTGGGCTCAGAGAGTTTTTCCTTGCCACCATTGCCTTCGGCTTCCTTAAGGACAAACTTAAATTAAAAAGACAAACTGTTCATTAAGGACAAACTTAAATTAAAATTTATATCTTGATTTCTGTAAAGTTGCTTTGTGACAATATCTGTTGTTCAAAGGTACAGTTTCCATTATTTTCCTTGAACAGCACACCCTGTTGTGGTTTATTCCTTACCTAAATGTTGGAACAAGCATTACTTCGTAAAATATGAGACATCACTCTCTTTCACAAAACAAAAATAAATCAGACCAGCACACACTAGCACTCTCATCAGCATGACTGAGCATGATGTGCTCTGACCTTCCAAGCAGCGTTCTTCAGTATGGGGTAGATGTGCTTCTGCAGCACCTCTTTGGGCTCCAGTTCATGAACCTGCAGTCTACAGAGCAGCTCGCGCACCTGAGAGTTACCCAACTTATCCAGACATTCCAGCAGCCGCGGCTCTATGATGCTCAGGTCCTTGTACAGATCATCCAGACCTGCGATAATGTACATGAAATGGATGTGTTGCATGAGGGGGTGTGGCTTTCACAGCATAAGAGTGCCTATGACCCACTTCCAGTGATGCTAGCATGATTTCGTTGAGCACAAGCATTAATATTTAATTCATCTATTCTCTGCTTTTCGCCACAGCCTCACCTGCCACTAAGGGTTATAATACTTCTTTATAAATCTCTCTGGCTTTTGCTGCAGAAGACACCATCTTTTAGGACTTATTTGACAGCCAATACACATCTACACAATATTATCTCATAGAGAAGAAGAAAGGAATGAGCACCAATGTCATGACTACTTTCACTATTCCGGTGTCCATGATGACTTATTTAATTAATTCAGGATCTATTTATTCACTACGTTTACACAAATTTATTGAAAATTCTAATAAAGTAGCAGATCCAGGCTAAAACATATAGTCTTGTTTCTTGTTTTTATTGCATTCATATTCTTTTGTCCACTGTTTTTGCTGAATTACTGGTTTGTACTGTATTATTTAGCTGCCTTGTGACCCTTTTCAAATACAAAAGGTGCCACATAAATAAAGCTGAGTTGAAATACAGTAAGTGTAAAATGAGGCTGTTTACAAAAACAGCAGCAAAGCCAGAAAGGAAACAAAGCAGCATGTAATTATTTTAATTGCAAATAACTGTGCAGGTTAGAATATAATGCAGAGCTTTTTTCAGTCATACCTTTGTGAGTCTTCTCAGTGAGAGGAAAGAAGACACCCTCTGCACTGAGAGCCACCACACGGCCGTCTGCCAGAGGGATCATGGGAACCTCTCGGAGGGCCTGGAGGAGGCTATCCACCTCATTGTACTCAGTTTCCAGAGCACGGAAATTACATGCCAGCAGCTTGGCCAGCTTTTTCAGACTGGCATCTGGAGAAATGAAACAGAACTCAAAAAAAAGACCCTCTTTACATATGCATTTAAATTCAAACCATACAACAGAGTCGGCTCTCAGCCCTTATGAGCTATTATACCTGAGTGAATATCGTCCTCTTGTACGAGACTCTTGGCCATTGCACAGATGACGGTGGTGATGTTAGGAGCCTTCAGCCGCTGGACACCCAGAGCAGTGAGCAGAGAAGATGACAGTGATGACTGCAGTGCAGGGTGAAGGTATGAAAGGTTCAGGTGCTTATACAACTCCTCTCCTCCAATCACGTCCTGGAACAGTGGGTCCTGGCACACAGCCACCTGCGAAGGCAACTTGAACTCCACTCTGCCCTCTGCAACACCACAGATTTTATAGTAAGCAATTCTTATGCAGTCCAAAAGCAATAAGAAAAGCAAACACCTACAGTATGTCATCAATCATCCAGGCCATTTTGAAATGAAATCTATTAAGTAGTAGTGAATCAACACTGAATTTCTGTGTATGATTTACACCTATGGATCATTCAGGTCACTTGACAGGCTTTGAGGTCTGTTGGTGTGTAACTGCCAAGATTTTCAAACCTGCCCTCTGTTTTCAAATATATACAGTGTGTACACACGTTAACGTGAAGACTCAGACATCACTAGAGTGAAAACATGCATTGCAGACTCACTGCTGTCCATCTTGATTGGAAGGCACGGTTTCCCCTTCAGCAGCTGGATGATCTGTTTGGCCACAGGGTTGAAAAAGTCCAGGATCTCACTAGGCTGAGGGATATACTGCAAGAAGTGGCAGAGTCCCTGCAACCCAGTAAACTCGGGGTGACTCTGTAACATATTTGAAACAACTGTGCATTAATCATATAAATCTAAGGATATATTTGCAAGCCATATGCAAATTTAACATGATGTGACATACTGTATATAAAGATGGGTGACAAATTAAAAGGGGGAAAAACAACAACAAAGCGTGTTATTAAGGTGTTGGGCCACCATTAGTTACCAGAACAGCTTTAATGCACCTTGGTAAAGACTCTGGTACTGTATCATTTGGTTCTTTCAAAATGATATTCCCTTAATTAGTGTTTTGAAGATGATGGTGGAGTGTGTTGTCTAACATATGACTCCAAAATCTCCCCAATGGATTGAAATATGGTGACTGAAGGAGTATGATTTGCATTCCTTCTTTTTAAGAATGTACCAAATTGGTGTGGATTTGGTCACATTTAAGGTTTCTGCTATCCTCTCTGACAGGGGTGGTTTGTTTTCTCAGCCTAATGATCATCTCATTCCCTTGCATCGACATCTCTTTGGTCCACATATTGAGAGTTGTCATGAACACAGCGCCAACCCCAGACCTTTTATCTCCTTAAATGGTCAGGAAAAATTGAGGAAACAGGCCACACCTGGCCATGAAACTATTTAGCAGTCAACTGTCCGATTATTTTTGAGCCTGTGAAAATAGAGGGACTATGTAATAACTAAGCAGTTAATGCAAAATTTTTGTTGAATGTCTAGAATTAAAGTGGAAAGTCCACACTTCAGTGACACATTGATTGCATCATTTCAAATCTGTTGTGGTGGTGAACAGAGGCAAAATTGTGTCGCTGTCCAAATACTTATGGACCAGACCGTACATCCTTGTTAAACTACTCAGGTGGATGGTGATATTGTACCTCCTATCAGGACAGAAATTATTTCAGGATAAAGGTGATCAATCAGAAGAACAGATTTTGTGTGCATGTGAGAGAGAGAGAGAGAGAGAGAGAGAGAGCGTACATGATATACATTACAGTCTATAATCTCATTCTATGCCACTCTGTGCTTACACTGAAAACATCCATAGCTTGCAGGAAGAGTTGTGGGATTTCAGACCGGAGCCATTGATTCCAGGAACTGTCTCTATCAACATCCTCTCGAGAAGAAGGAATGTCAAAATCTCCTGAAGGGACCCAAGAAAAGAGGCAGAGTTTTATATAGTTTCTCATATTACACATAAAAACACTATTGCCTTTGTCTTTATTCTGAATATGAATGGCCCTTTCCTCACATCCCATTAGTAAGAAAAAAAACTGAAAAAAAAAATTTAAAATCAACACACTATGTAAATCGCTAATTCTTTAAAGCTTACAATACAACTGTATTTCACATGTGCCACACCACTGTCACCTTATACAGATTGTATTTGTTCTCAGGCCACCCTTATGTTTGACAAAAATCCACTACCCAGTAGATGAAAGAGTGAAAATGCCAATATTCTCCCATTTTCTCCCTAATTTTAGTTTTGGTGAATTCCCACCCATTAGCTTGTTCTCCCCTGATCATATGGCAGCTACCAACTAGGGATTGTTTGAATTGCTGCATCACAGGGCAGCAGAACACAGTTGAAGGAAATGCTATCTGCCCTCTTCTGTATACATGAATTCATAGATGCCCAAGATTGGCTAGTGTCATTTTGGCTGACAGGGAGATGAACAATTTTGATGTCTTGGCATGACTGTGGCATCGTCAGGATTCAAACTCCCGTTCTCTGGACTACAGGGTGAACACTCATCTGCTGCGCTACTTATAAGTAGCCTTACTTCATCTTCATTGTTTCAACATGACAGTGAACAGCAGTCAATATAATCTGAGTGATCGAATACGGGTGTGAAGTCAAACCTTGGACGATGAAGCGGAAGCCGAAGCTTCGCAGGGGCAGGAATGCGAAGACGGGCTGCTGCCGAGGCTGAACCTTCACTTCACCCTCGGAGCCATTACTGAGCTGGAAGGCAAGCGCTAGCTCTGTCGATTCCACATCCACTTTAATCTACACACACAGACAGAGAGAGACTGTTCAACCTGCAATGAAAAGGCAAACTGAAAAAAAAAAAAACACTGTGCAGTTAGGGAACAAATTAATCAATGAATTGCACTCAAGATTCCACAGTTATAATGAAGGAGAAATCGTTCCTCCTCACCATCCAATTTCCTTGTGAAAATTAAGATAGAAATAGGATGACGGAGAGAATCAGCGGGAACTGGATACTACATTCAAAAAGGTCTCATGACAAAGGAAATTAATTCAGTTCCCCTTGGTAGTTAATAAAAAGTTAATAATAATTGCCATTCTAATCAGATGGAAATAAGAAGTGCATTAGGTACAAGGTATAAAATGGCCATGACACACTCAGTCCCAGACAACTGCAAAAACCTGAATAAAACCCAAGAAAAGTTGGAACTCAGACCAAGACTCTCAGAAGGAGTAGAGAAAAAAGCAGCATCAATAAGTGAGTAGTGTGTGTGTGTGTGTGTGAGTATGAGACCTTCGTAGGGTACAGTATTTTCTTGATGACCAGCCAGCGCTCCACACCTCCCGTGTGCTCCACCTCCAGGATGTTATCAGTCAGATCTCGTCTCGTCATGGACACCACTTTCTTCTCAGCCTGTCTCACAATCCAAACACACCACATGAGCCTTCCTCATTTAGAGCTGCGTTGTTCTGTGCAGCAGCGACAATGACACATCCACTGCTCACCTCACTGTAGATAGTGATGGAGCGGAGACGGTGGAGAAACAGCAGGAGGGATGGGTGCACATCATGGAAAAGGTTTTTGGTCTGGTAGCTTTCTGATCGAAGAGGCAGGAAGATCTTTGTGGCCCAGCTATAGAGGAAAAGCAAAAGATGGAACAGGATCAGGATGTCTATGGGTATCCGCAAGTTCTATTAAAGTCTTTCTCTCTACTTCACGTGCAATTTAAAACCACATGTGAAGTAATGATTACACATTACAATATTAACTGACACATCTACTTCCTCAGCAAGAACTGAGGCCATGCCTTTGCAACTGTGACTGACAGGCACAAAGGCCACGCCTCCTTCATTGGGACTGGCTCTCCACTAAAGACTATTTGCCAATGTTATTTGGTTAAACACTATATTTAATTATGTATTTAGCAATATGCAGTGTGTACCATATACTAAACATAAAATAAGTGTGAACACAGAATATACACTGGAACATCTTGTGTTTAAATAGAAAAAAACATTTTTTAAACCTTTTCTCAGCTATCTCCTTGGCAACAGATGGCACAGGCCTCTCCTTCTCCACCCAGTGAGGCAGGATGTAACCCATGTCGCTGCTGGTCTTGTCAAATAGGATATGGAAGCCATTGGAGTGGATCTCAGGACAGTCTGTGACTTTAAAAACTGATTTAAAGCCAATGCCTTTCTGCCCTGTATGAAAAAATAATTAAACTGAAACTGAAAAAGAAATGAAAAGCCATACGGCATTTTAAAGACAATGTGAAATCAAAAACATGGCAATGGAAATCACATTTTTCTTCCATAAGAGATTTTATGCAAAAAGTGCAATTTCCCATTAGCACAGTTTCTTAATATAAAATTAAGATTTTAATTAATTTAAATAAATTAATTCATCACCATAAAATACAACATTCACTGTGCAGTCCAAGTCTGCAATGGAAACTGGACAGAAGTGAAATTTAAACGTGATAAATGCCAATTCTCACTTTGCGTTTTTTATCAGTGTAACTCAACACTTGTGTCACAACATAGATTACTAATGCTAGTATATTTATAATAGTACACATGCTTGTTTTCACAGATCAGTTTCTCTACAAAACACAATATTTGCCTGTGTGGCACAATTAAAAGTGCGGTACTTGATGTTTCTTATTCTTACTAAAACAAATATACCAGAAAACATGTAGAACATGGGAAAAAATGTTTAAGCCATGGCCTCTGCACAAGTACATTAAGTCACTGGGAAAGCCCGCCCTAAACCCCATGACTCCACCCCCACCTCAGTCTGTTCGGGGGAAAAAATGGTGGAAACCAACCAGATTTTTTTCATCTCATCTCATTATCTCTAGCCGCTTTATCCTGTTCTATAGGGTCGCAGGCAAGCTGGAGCCTATCCCAGCTGACTACGGGTGAAAGGCGGGGTACACCCTGGACAAGTCACCAGGTCATCACAGGGCTGACACATAGACACAGACAACCATTCACACTCACATTCACACCTACGGTCAATTTAGAGTCACCTGTTAACCTAACCTGCATGTCTTTGGACTGTGGGGGAAACCGGAGCACCCGGAAGACACGGGGAGAACATGCAAACTCTCCTCATCGGCCACGGGGCTCGAACCCGGACCTTCTTGCTGTGAGGTGACAGCGCTAACTACTACACCACCGTGCCGCCCCACCAGATTTTTTTAAATTTATTTATTTTTTTTATACAGTGAACAAGAAATCATGCAGTAGTTCAAAAAAGGACAAGAAATATACTCTATATAACTCTAGTGCAACAAACCCTGGCAAGAAAATCTGTAATTCCTAGCAGCAATTTATTCCTGGGGAAGAGGAACAGAGTGAATTATTTAGTGTGATTGTCCACACGACACATGATGGATTAAGCATCTGTACTCTGACGTGGCCTGGAACTGGCATGTTGCTTACCTATGTAGCCACAGGTGTGTTTTCCCTTGGTGCTCTTTCCCACGTCACAGATAGCTCTCACATTCTTCTCTTCAAAGCCACACTCGTTGTTTAGAATGGTGATGCAGTCTTTCTGCACTACAAAGGCCAAAGCAGGATCCTCTTTTCTATCTAGTGGGTAGCTGTTATCATCAGCATTCTGTGCACAGAGTACACAAAGTACAGTGATTTCACAGCAGAAAATTTATTCAAAGCTTTAAACCAGGGGTGTTCAAATTGATCCATAAAGGGCCGTGTGGCTGTAGGTTTTCATTCCAGCCATGCAGCAGCACCCTGATTTGGCTTATTCAATCAGCTGACACACCCACCCTTTAATCAAGGGTGGGTGTGGCTGCAAGTATTTGACTGTGTGAAGACAGTTCAGTTGATTGAATGAGCCAAGTCAGGTGTGCTGCTGCATGGCTGGAATGAAAACCTGCAGCCACACGGCCCTTTATGGATCAATTTGAACACCCCTGCTTTAAACTATAACAAAGATACGAAGACACAACAAATTAATAAGTGTCAGAATAAAATGTGTTATCAGCACAATAAGAGAAAGTAAGTACACTTTCTTGTATGCACACATCTCAACATGAAATACACTTTTGCAGGAGGTGTGATTGTTCTAGCAGTCAAACCTGAATTAGCTCCAGAACAAAGTGCGTGTCTTTGCTGTATAGTTCAGTGGAGAGGCGTTCGAGACTGCGGCCGAGCCTCGCTTGTTGCTTCTTCATCAGGTTCTGACCTGCTTCATTCAGCTCTACTCCCACACCAAACTCATTTTTCCTACACGGGACACAGGACAAAGGCAATCAGAATGCGACTTTAAGGACTTATTGAAAACAGCCAGCAAGAGTCAGGTTTTTAGTTAACAGAAAGTAAAAATTGTCACGATTCAGCCTGGAACTTCCAGATCCTGATCAGTGCCTTTGCGCTCCGCTCTGCGTTTTTCCCCATTCTCCCCGCGCTGTGTTACCACACCTACTACGTGCTTGTCATCAACCACTCTATATAAACACACCGAGGAGATTCACTCAGCACAGATAAATACTCGCCGTAAGTTTTGTCTAGCTCACGTTCACATTCATGCTCATGCTCTGTTCCTTGACTTTGTTTATGTTTATTGGATTACGATTTTGCCTGCCATTTTTTGGGACCTCTCACTGTGACTTTGGCTCGGGACTTTGCTTACGTTTTGGATTACGACTTTGCCTGCTGTTTTTGGGACTCGTCGCTGTCTTCCTGGATTTCACCAAGTGGCTTTTGGATTGTGCTGTTGTGCCAGTCACCTGTCTGCCCTCCTCACGAACCAACTCCTTAGGTATGCTTCTGTTCATTTCCTGTAGTTGCACATTGAGTCCTATCTGTTTCCCTGGCCTTTGGGTCGTGACAGAATTTATCCACCACACCATGGACCAAGCAGACTACGATACACTCAAATCAGCATTGGCTAAGCAGGGCTCTGTTCTGGGATCTCATCAACAAGAGATCATAGCAGTTCGCCAAAGCATGTCCTCCATCACCGATACCCTACAAAGACTCTCTTCACAGATGGAGAGCCTCCAGGCTTCAATCACAGGCCGACCAGCGTCAGCTCTAACTAGTCAATCAGCCGCTCCAACCTTACCCCCTTCCTGTGAGTCTTGACTACCCGCTCCACAGCTGTACAATGGTGCCCCCGGAACGTGCCGTTCATTCCTCTCACAGTGCTCCTTGGCCATGGAACTTCAGGCGTCTGCTTTCCCATCTGAGAGCTCCTGAGTAGCTTATGTCATCACGCTCTGAACAGGAAAGGCACGGGAGTGGGAAACAGCTGTTTGGGATGCCAGGGCACCCTACTGTTCAAGTTTCAAGGAGTTCTCTGAGGAGATGCAGAAGGTTTTTGACTACTCCCCCAAGGGCAGGGATGCAACGAGACAGTTGATGGGGCTGAAGCAAGGTGCCTGCTCTGTTCATGATTACGTCATTGAGTTCTGGACTTGTATCATGCCTTCTTTCATGGACTAAAATCCTGCCATCCTGGATCAGATTGCGCCGCATGATCTTCCTGACACCCTGGAAGGCTTAGTCGACCTGGCCGGTCGGGTGAATGTGTGTCTTTTGCTGCACAACCAGAGAAGGGACCGGAGATGGAGCTGAAAGGCTGAACCCAGAACTTGGGCAACTCCCAAAGAAAGAAGATGCCGTCAAGAAACTAATTCCTATTTTTATTGTGGACAGCCTGGACATTTCATCTCCTGCTGCCCAGTCAAAGGCTGCCCACCAGTAGATGTGGGGATACAGGTGGGCATCTCTACACACACTTCCCCTGCTGTTAGGTCAACATTGACTTGATATTTCATTCCAGAACAAGGTCCAGTCTGTTCAAGCCCTCATTGGTTCCGGTGCGGACCAGAGCTTTATCAAGACTTCCTGGGCAGAAGAAATGGGCATCCCTTTGCATCTGCTAGATTGCCCCCTTGTCACCCAAGCTCTGAACAGGGCTGAACTCAGCCCCATTTCCTGTGTCTCTGACCCTGTTACTTTGAAGGTTTCTGGTAATCATATTGAATCAATTTTGTTCTATGCCATGAACGACTCCATAGAGTTTATTGTCCTGGGTCTTCCATGGTTACAGCTCCACAACCCCCACATTAACTGGAGCAATGGGACCATTCTCTCTTGGAGTACTCATTGCCTGGCCTCCTGTCTATCATCTGCTCAGACTCCTCTGGCCCCCCTTGTCACCAACCCAGATGAGACTATTGATCTTTCTAATGTGCCTCCCAAATATCTGGACCTTTGTGTGGTGTTCAGTAAGGTTCATGCCACCTCCCTTCCTCCACACTGACCCTACGATTGCACCATAGAACTGTTACCTGGGACCACACCTCCCAGGGGTCGTATCTACTCTCTCTCCCCCTTGGAGCGGGAGGCCATGGACAAATACATCTTGGAGTCTCTAGTGGTTGGCATCATTCACCTATCATCGTGTCCAGCTGAAGCAGGGTTCTTTTTTGTGGAAAAGAAAAATAAGTCTCTCAGGCCCTGCATTGATTATTGGGGACTTAATGCTATCACTGTCAGGAACCACTATCCCCTACCAGTCATGTCCACTGCCTTCAAATTACTTCAAGGGGCTCAGTTTTTTACCAAGCTAGACCTCTGTAATGCTTACCATCTGGTATGAGTAAGAGAAGAAGGCAAATAGAAGATGGCATTTAATACCCCCACAGGCCACTATGAATATCTGGGTCTTCCCTTTGGGCTTACTAATGCCCCGTCTGTCTTCCAAGCCCTGATCAATGATGTCTTGTGAGGTTTCATTAACCAGTTTGTCTTTGTTTACTTCAATGATATCCTCATCTTCTCCCCCACATTGGAGATCCATCGGTCCCACATCAGAAAGGTCCTGCAATGACTTTTAGAGAACCAACTCTTCACCAAAGCAGAAAAGTGCGAGTTTCACAAGTGCACCGTGTCCTTCTTGGGCTTTGTGATTACCACTGGGGTGGTCCAAATGGACCCCGACAAGGTCAAGGCAGTCCTCGAATGGCCTGTTACCTCTTCCCGTAAGGAACTGCAGCACTTTTTGGGGTTTGCTAACTTTGACTGAAGGTTCATCAAGAACTATAGCACCATTGCCGCTCCTCTGACAGAACTCACATCCTCCAAGCACCTCAGTCTCCTCAGTCCCCTGTTGGACAGACCATGCTGAGAAAGCTTTCTCTCCTCTTAAGAGCACATTCCCCACAGCACCAGTTCTCATCATCCCAGACCCTGCCATTCAGTTCATTCTTGAAGTGGAGGCCTCTGACACTGGTATCAGGGCTGTTCTATCCCAGAGGTCAGCCAAGGATAATAAGGTACACCCTTGCACATTCTTTTCTTATCGCATGACCCCAGCCAAATGCAACTATGGCATTGGGGATCGCAAATTGCTAGCTATCAAGCTGGCCCTAGAAGAATGGAGGCATTGGTTGGAAGGGACTGAGATTCCATTTATCATTTGGACAGACCATAAAAATCTTGAGTACCTTAGGACTGCCAAACGTCTCAACACACGTCAAGCCAGATGGTCACTGTTTTTCTCCTGCTTCAACTTTGTGCTCTCCTTTAGACCTGTCTCTAAGAACATCAAGCCAGATGCTCTTTCCAGGCAGTTTTCTCTGGACTCTCAGCAAGACACCACAGAGCCCATCCTCCCTGCCCATTGCCTCGTGGCTGCTGCCTGACTCGACATAGAAACTACTGTCCAAAACGCCCTGTCCAGTGATCCAGGACCAGGCAATGTCTGTATGTGACCACTTGTGTGCACTCCCAAATACTTCAGTGGGGGCACAGCTCCCTCCTAGCCTGTCACTCTGAAGCATCCCGGACCCTTGCCATCCTCAGGCAACACTTCTGGTGGCCGACCACGTGGCAAGACGTTAAGACATTTGTGGCAGCCTGTGACATCTGCTCCAGGAACAAGACTAGCAACCAACCTGCTGCCGGACTATTAAGACCCCCACATGTACCACACTGTCCTTGGTCCCACATTGTGGTGGATTTTGTCACTGGTCTCCCCAGCTCCAAAGGCAATACTTGCATCATGATGCTCGTCGATTGCTTCTCTAAGGTGGCCCACTTTGTTCCCCTTCCTAAGCTGCCTTCAGCTAAAGAGATGGCAGAACTGTTTATCTACCATGTGTAGATAAAGAATCCAAAATTCACGGTCTGCCTACAGACATTGTGTCTGACAGAGGCATTCAGTTCTCCACTCATTTCTGGAAAGAGTTCTGCAAGCTCATTGGGGTCACTCCCAGCCTCTCCTCAGGTTACCACCCCCAGACTAATGGGCAGACAGAGCACACCAATCAGAAGCTGGAGGTCACTTTATGGTGCTTAACATCTGGTAATTCATCTTCCAGGAGCCAGGTGCTCCCTTGGATTGAATATGCCCACAACAGCCTTCCCTCATCATCCACCAGGCTGACTCCCTTCCAGTGTTGCCTCGATTACCAGCCCCCTCTTTTCCTTGAACAGGAGGAGGAGGCATCTGTTCCATCAGCCCAAGCCTTTGTCCAACACTGCCGCAGATTTTGGGTGTGTGCCAGATGTCACCTATTGCGTGCCAATCATGCATACAAAAGGATGGCAGATCAACATCACAGACCAGCTCCTGTCTACCGCCTGGGACAAAAAGTCATGCTGTCCACAGCCAATCTTCCCCTCAGGGTCCCCTCATGAAAGCTGGCCTCAGGTTTGTAGGCCCCTTCCCTATTTCTAAGGTCATTAGTCCCACGACTGTTAGATTGGCATTGCCCAGATCTATGTGGCAGCTCCACCCATCTTTTCATGTCTCTCAACTGAGACCCCTGGTCTCCAGCCTCTTCTGCTCCCCTCATCAATGGAGGGGAGGCCTACATGGTCAGGAAACTACTAAAGGTCTGTTGAATAGGTCGGGGGCTATAGTATCTGGTCGACTAGGGAGGCTATGGCCCAGAGGAGAGGTTTCGGGTGCCAGCATGTTTCATCCTCGACCCTGTGCTCATCAGGGATTTCCACCTCAAGAAACCAGGAGCCCTGTCTGGGATGCCCAGAGGTGCCCATGGGGGGGGGGGACTGTCACGATCCAGCCCAGAGCTTCCAGATCCTGATCTGTGCCTTTGCGCTCCGCTCTGCATTTTCCCCATTCTCCCTGTGCTGCGTTAGTGCACTTGCTATGTGTTTGTCATCAGCCACTCTATATAAACACATCTAGGAGATTAATTCAGCATGGATAAATACTCGTCGTGAGTTTTGTTTAACTCACGTTCATGTTCATGCTCTGTTCCTTGACTTTGTTTACATTTATTGGATTACGATTTTGCCTGCCATTTTTTGGGACCTCTCGCTGTGATTTTGGATTGGGACTTTGTTTACATTTTGGATTACGACTTTGCCTGCCGTTTTTGGGACTCGTCGCTGTCTTCCTGGATTTCACTAACTGGGTTTTGGTCTGTGCTGCTGTGCCTGTCACCTGCCTGATCTCCTCACGAACCAACTCCTCAGGTACACTTCTGCTCATTTCCTGTAGTTGCACATTGGGTCCTATCTGTTTCCCTGGCCTTTGGGTCATGACAAAAAAATTAAAAAATTGCAACTGAAATAAAGGAAAATGCAGATTAATTAATTTCTGTTAAAAAATAGCTGATGGGACGAGTGTGTGCGCTGTGGAAATGTTTTAAATTACACAAATAAATTACAGCCTAGTAGCTAACTGTCCAATAAAGGCACAAAAATGCACTGCAAAAATGATGCTTGCAAGGGAACACATCTTGAATAAAGGAAGAATTGAATATTTCTCATGAAGAGATTATTATATAACAAACATAAGACCTGCAAGTCTAAAAATAGACATACATTATATGGCCAAAAGTTTGTGAACATCCATATGTGGTTCTTCCCCAAACTGTTGAAAGCACACAATTGTATAGGATGTCTTTACATGCTGCAGTGTTACAATTTCCCTTCACTGGAACTAAGAAGCCCAAACCTGTTCCAGCATGCCAATGCTCCTGTGCACAAAGCGAGCTCCATTAAGACATGGTTTGCCAAGTTTGGAGTGGAAGAACTTGAGTGTCCTGCACAGAACCCTGACCTTAACCCCACTGAACACCTTTCGGATGAACTGGAACACCGACTGCTCACCCAACATCAGAGCCTGACCTCATTAATGCTCTTGTAGCTGAATGAGTAAATCCCTACAGCCACACTCCAAAATCTAGTGAAAGCCTTCCCAGAGAGTGGAGCTTACTGGAACTGAAAATGGAGAATAAATCTGGAATGCGATGTTCAACAAGGACATATGGATGTGATGGTCAGGTGTCCACAAACATTTGGATATATTGTGTAACTGTTAATTTCAGATTTGAAATGGTCTTATTCTATGGAAAGACAATTTGGCTTATTTCAAGAAATAAACATGTTACGTAAGCCAATAGAATAAGACTATTTCAAGTGTGAAATGAGTAAAAAATTCTAGGCTTAATAATCTTACATTCAATTTATAGTTATTGTAATGTTATAATATGAAATAGTAGATAAAACCAGCTATATTCATGTGCCATGATGTGATTAGATTTATACAGCAGAGTATTAGACTAATTAGAGAAATTATTATATAGAGAGTTTAAACAACAACTGAATTCATGCTCTGATTTTTATTAATGTTTGCAGGGAAACTGAACATAACACAACCAATGCAATCCATTATAAGACTGGAAATGGGTGAACCTGATGTCCTCGACGATGGTTCTCTGCAAGCTGAGCTGCTCAATAACGGGCTTGTCCCCATCTGATTGTCCGTCAGGAGGCTCTTCTACACCTTCAGCCTCCTCATCCTCCTCTTTACTGTCAACACTGCTGTTAACCTCTTCATTCTTCTCTGATGCCAATTCAAAGAGATCCTCATCATCTGCATCATCTTCAACATCAACATTGGCATTGTTCCTGGTGCTGTCATTAATATCTGCACGTACAGAGAGCAAACATTATCCAACGCTTCTCTCCTGAAGTGGATAAAAGATAATCTGAAGCACTTGGAGCAAAGCTCACCCTGCTGAGAAGCTTTGGAACTGGAGACAAAGTCTTCCAACAGATTCTCACTGTCAACCAGACTCAACACTGAGGATGCATCACTCATAGAGTCGGCTGGCAGGTTCTGCAGGGAAGGAAACTAACACTCTCAAATCACTGTTGCAATATAGCTAGGATATAGTTTATGATATTAAACGTATACCACAGAGCTGGTGAATCCTGAAGGCGTTGATGATTTTTTACACATTACTTTATATTAATGTTAATAGTGTCCCTATAGCAAGTAATTCACAGGGACTTGTATGGCAGACACTCAAATAATCAAAGGCTAATAAAAAACAAATTCTTTCAAGAGTGACAAATCGCTACAATGAAGATTTCTATAAAACGAGCACTGTTCATTAACATTTATGGAAGGAATCTCCGGTTCAAAACTAAAGCTGCTCTTCCTTTAAGATTTCCGTGATGGAAAACTTTTCATAACAAATGACTTTCTCTTTTAAAGAAGAAAGAAAAATAGGCTGGTGAGTGAATGACTATTTATAGCTGTATTTGTTGACTTTCTACAACATTAAATGTAATCCAAAATGGATAAAGTGTATAATAAATAAATATAAACACTACATTTAATAAATACTATAGTCCAAATGTAAATATTGCACATTTTAATAAAAGAAAATGTGTAAACTGCTGTTGTATAGGCAGTGTGGTATTGATTGTTTTCTTATAACACACACCACATTATGTTTTATTCCCTCCATATAGTACTTATCAACTTATTATTATTTTGGCCAAAGTTTTTTTATATTTGTTGCATCATGGAAATTTCAGTCTGAGATTAGTCAGGATGCTATATTCCAGATTATTATACATACATACAGGACACTTTTTCGATGTAATAAAAACATGTATTCAATTCCCTTCTCACGGGTTTCATTCATTTGGTTTGATAGCATGCAATACTGTTAGCATATCGCTTATCCTATGTGTATTACGTCACTCCACCCAGTGGTGAATGAGCGTTGAATATGGTTTAGGATATTGCATGGTTGTCAAAACAGCATGACGTCACACGTCGGAGACAAAACGTTCGTGCTAGTGAGCGACTGTGACAATTTGTAAACAAATATGGCCACCAGGTTTGCTTCATTAAGTATGGAAGATTTTGAGAGAATTTTGAAAGAGAAAGACGCGTTGAACACCCAAAAGGAACGTGTATGTATAATAATAATATTGGCTGGCTTTTTTTTGTTGGTATATCAGATATATTCCATTCAGCTAGCATGATATTGAACTCATCTTTGATTAGCTTAATGGAGTATATCTGATATACCACTCAACGCCAGCCAATATTATTTAAATATTCCAGACACTAATATTGCAATCATAGTTAAATAACATCATACTACACCACCCTACAAGCAACTGGTTTAGAGTAATAATAAGTTTTCCTCTAACCTGTGAGGGTACCTCAGGTATCAGGGGTAAGATGAGTTTGGTGTGGAAGTCCTCCACCCACTCAGTGATGCCCAAGAGGATGCCCAACTGATGGAGCTTGTTGAGGTACCTTGTCTCCGACTTGGCTGCATCCAGGAGGACAGCTTTAGACCTGGCTTGGCCAAGCACTCGAGAGAGAGGCTCCAGAAACACCTATATGATAATCAGATGATTATATTATTAAAGTTCAAGCAGAAATTCTGTACCAGTCAGAAATTTGGACACACCTTTTAATTCAGTGGTTTTTATGAATTAAAAGACACTTCATGTCTTAAAGTAATGATGGATGTCGTTTCTCTTTACTTAGTTGAGCGGTTCTGGACATAATATGGATTACTACAGTTGTGGAATAGGGCTATTTACTGTATTTTTATTATTTACTGTTTGATCTCATGCATTAAGAAGGCAAAAAATTACACTAATTAACTTTTTTGATGAGGGACGGCTGTTAATTGTAAAGCATTCCAGGTGACTACCTCATGAAGTTGGTTAAGATAATGCCAATAGTGTGCAAAGCGTCATCAAGGTAAATGGTGGCTACTTTGAAGAATCTAAAATATGGAACTTTTTAAACACTTTTTTGTTTACCACATAATTCAGGGATGAGAGTTTTCCGCTTTTCGGCGGATTTCCGCTTTTTCTGAGTAAAAAACAATCTTTTTTATATTATGCCAAATCCGTTGAGAATTTTTTTAAATTAATTGAGGGGGGTTGGGGTATGTTCCTTCATGTTGTTCCAGACATCCCAACCTGCAGAAACTCATTTCAGGGAGGTGTCGTAACACCCACCCACCTCCGCTGATGGGGGAAAAAAGTCGTGCCGCACGAATTTTTCCCCCATCGGGGGGTGGGGGGGGTGTTTGAGTTTCTGCAGGTTGGGATGTCTGTAAACCAAATCAGGATGCTCTTTGTCTAGCATGCGCTACATGAACAGGCACATGCGCAGTCTCTCTCGCTCTCCGTCATATGCGTGGTGTAGACATTAATGTTTCGCGTGCACGCTCTTGCTCGCTTGCTCTAGATTACGGGAGATATTATCCAATTTGCGGGCATCAGGGAGCCACTATCAATATGCGGGAGACTCCTGGAACTTCCTGGAGACTTGGGATGTCTGTTGTTCAAACTTAATTAACTCCAACGATGTTTACACATTATTTCTAAGTCGCCATCTTTAGTCTCATTTAATCTCGTTGAATGTGATGTAAAATTCGTGTTATCTACATTGTTATTGGTCAAAAAATCGATGTCGAGACCATAATAGCCAATCAAAACAGTTTTTACAAAGATACCCACAGCCGTTTTCTTTTATCAAAACTTACACATGTTTATGAGCTGCATATCAAAAATACGTTCCTCTAATTAGTGTTTTTTCTCAAGATGCCGAATACTATTGACAAGTGAGATGAAGCGAAGGTACGTGAAATTGATGCTGGTATAAAAAACAAGTTTAGCAAAGCAAAAGGAAAGCAAGAGAGGAGTGTGAGAGAGAGCAGAAGAGAACTAGGTTAGAGCATGTAAAAACACAGGAGGAGCTGGCTAATGAAAGAAAAAGGAAAAAAGAGAGGACTGATGAGCTTTTGGCTTTAGCCAAGAAGCTGAAGAAGAATTCTAAATGTTTAAATAGACATTGTGAAGAAATCATATACAAGTAATGTGGACATTAGGAAAAGGTCAGTCTCGATAAGATATATAAATGTTTTTATTTAATTCAATATAGTGAATATATGAAAATTTGAATTATTAATGGAACTGTAAATAACTATGAATTTTAATGGACATTTTAAAAAAAAGTGATGTTGACAATGAGTAATAACCAGTCCCCATAAAATGTACATATTATTCTGAATTTTGATACATATTGTTCTATATAATAGTGTTTTTATTTCAATAAGTATGAAAATAGGCATCAGGTGTTTTACTTAACTACAGCTCAGATTGCAGGAAATAGGGTGTGTAAGGTCTCATTTTGAAAAAAATTTCACGGGGGGGTGTCCCCCTGGACCCCCCTTATTACTTCGGGTGCCTTCGGCGCCCTCAGGACATTTTACAGATTTTCTGCTTTTTTCATCAGGACCCACTCTCATCCCTGATAATTCCATATATGTTCCATATGTTATCTCACAGTTTTGATGTCTTCAGTATTGTTCTACAGTGTAGAAAATTGTTCACCTAAACTATGAAATCCAGTGGTTTCATGATGGTAATTAGGGTACCAGCAGGGAAAGAGGGTGATGCCTCACACTTTGTGATGGCATTTGCATAATAAGTATAAAAAGCATCTACCACAGGAAAACTGACATATGGTCAAAGTCATTTTGAGTCTTTTTTTTCCTTTCCAAAGAATAATCTGTCCACTTACTGTGTGTCCTGCTCTTCTTTACAGTAATATTATTATCTTCATCCTTGAGTGTTTACCATGAACAACACTTATTCATTTGAGCTACACTGAATCTTGCTACTCAAAACAGAAGACTACAACCTTGTTAAAATGTCCCAGAATGCCTGTTGGTGGAAACCTTTTCCGTACTTTAAAATGGGTATGATGGGTCAACACCACACCTGTTGCAGCAGCTCCCTGCAGATTCTCGTAGGCATCCGAGTTACACACTCAAGCACGAACTTGGCCACCGTGCTGAAGGAGCATTCATCTTCACCAAGGGATGGATCTGAGTCAAAGAAAGCAGATTCAGACATTACTTCCTCTAAAAGCTAATAACTGTTCTCATTCACTGTGTGTGGGAGTGTGGAGCGATCCAGTTGGAGGTCAAGGAGAATAAATGGTTAATAGTTCATTTCAGTTGATTAAAAACAAGTTATGCAAATTAATACTTTCAATTATACTGCATTTCTCAAACAAGATTCATCACTATTATAAATCATAAAACATTAGATTTTTTTATCTTTATAAAGTCATTATTAATGAATCGTTATGCAACATACTACAGTGGTGCTGAATTCTGTGTTGGTTAATTTTCTATAGCAACAGCTCTGATAATAGTGTCAGCTGTATTCAAATAACTGGTTTGTGTTTGTTCTAATACATTATCATTTCTACACTAATAATTTTCACAGGAACTAGTATAGCAGACGCGCCATATGATCCAAGTCTGACAATAAAATAAATTTATTCGAACGAAATGTGGTGTTATTCTTGTAAATAAGTTGAGGTTTTCTGTTAGGAGACATTTATTGAAGATTTATAAAAGGAAACTCTGTTGTTGTTGTCATCGTTGCAAACACATTAATGTCAAGACAAAGAAGAAAGAAAACCTGAATGTTTATAGTTGCTATAAAGTACTGGAGGTTTCTCATGGAGCTTCCATAAATTTAAATGTAACTATAAATGGATAAAAATCATGTTTTTCCTGTTGACCTGGATTACATCACACCACTGTGGAATATACTTTATTCTATCCACATTCACTGGATATGAGCAATCACGTGCTCTGATTGGCTACTCTATTACTAGGCTATCAGCTCATATACCGTGAGTAGAGAAAAACAAAATGGCAGAGCGTGTTGCTGAACCAACCGAGGATGAAATAAAACCTCTACTTGAAAACCCCCCAAAAATACAACAAAAAAATACAACAAAATATGGAATAAAACTATTTGATGTTAAGATTGTATCTTTTTTCTTTTTCGACCTGGCGACTTGTCCAGGGTGTACCCCACATCTCACCCATAGTCAGCTGGGATAGGGTCCAGCTTGCCTGCGACCCTGTAGGACAGGATAAGCGGCTACAGATAACGGATGGATGGAAGAATTATTATTATAGCATTTTTCACAAATTGCTACTGCCATTTCACCGGTTTGTTTACATTCTAAGTGAAAATGATTTTGTTGGACATTTTGTATAAAGTTTTTGTTTATCGAATTTGCAAAAAAAAAAAAAAATATATATATATATATATATATATATATATAGAGAGAGAGAGAGAGAGAGAGAGAGAGAGACTTGTGTCCTCTGTAGTTGACATTTGTTTTACGTGCACACCCTCTTACTCTTTCGAGCTATTCACTTGAATCCTGGTGTCTTGTAAAGAGTACATCCTGGGCTTTCCAATGATATATCATATGACTAGGAGGGTGGCTGGGAAATTCTTCGTAAGTAAGTCACAACAAAAGAGAAATTGAGAGACACATTTTTTCTTGGTTCCCAGGAGGAGATATATGCTCTGTTTCTCAAAATCCATTGAATGTGGATAGAATAAAACAGTTATTCCACTCAATCTTGTCATACATGGCTTATAGCCAACTCGGCGCTACGCACCTCATTGGCCATCAGCTCATGTATGACTCGATTTAGTGGAATAAATTCCCCTGCAGGGATTGGCCAAGGATGGCTCATGTGACATAAAATAGTTCCATCATTGATTAAGCAATGTATCTCATGATGTCAAAAGTTTAAAAAAAAATGGATATGGTGTGAGTCATGGTATATCCTGGATATACCATGACCTGACGTCACAATTTCGAGCTATATGGCTGATTCGAGTCACAGCTCTGAATTAGACCTCTAATATTTTTTTTTATCAGATTTATTTCTAATTCTTTGTAGTTAACACTTTTTGTTTAGTATTTTTTGACGAGGGATATAAATCAAATATACCATACACTGAACGATACCATACATTGAAATTATGGATTCTCTTTGGTGACTGGTATAGTACTATTTTCTTCAGAGCTGCGCTCTCACAAAATAGTACTATGCCAGTCACCTCAGAGAATCCATAATTTCAACCGGAGCCTCTCAGTGCATGGTATATTTGATTACGAACAACACACTATCGTGTTTTATTTCTTATACAAGTTAATAATCAGGTATTAGTTGCTCAGAAACACCAACAATTTACAGTGAATTTAACAAGAGTTTTTTTTTTCTGAAACAGCTCAATACAGCACATCATCAGTTGATGACAATGTGACCAACCCATTTAACACTAATCGGTGATAACAGTGAGGGTGACAGTGATTAAATGCTGAGTGAGTGCGAGACTATCTTGACACAACATCCTACCTTCTCTGGCAGCTGCTGCTGCTAGTGAACTCTCCATGTGATTGGCCAGCAGTGCTGTGGGAGTGTTTGAAATCCCATCAGCCACCACAATGGACACTAGGTGACCGGCGGTGCCTGCAGGGTCAAGGGCCTGGGCAGCTTCAGAGAAGAATTTAAACCCAGTGACGGAGGTAATCCTCAACAGCACTCCAGGAGAAACTTCCAAAGCCAGCAGGTCTGTGTTACCTGCATCAAACAAACATTATTAAAGATCTGGAAGAGAGAAAAGGGTTGAATACAAATAGAAGCTGCTGCATACTGTGTGAGGGGAAAAAACTGACATGAACACAAAAGTTGAGACAATTTTTGTAACAATTTGCGCACACAATTTCTTTTGAAAGATGTCATCTCAACTACAGGTTCTAGCATTTTAAAATATGGTTAAAAGTGAAAAGGGGAGAAAACTTCATTACAATTCCACTGAAGGACGTCCCACCTACTTCTACATATGTAACCTGAGCTACTTAATGAAAAGCATTACTGCCAAATTTGTAAAGAATTATACGTTTACGATGAGAAATGAGTTATCATTGTGATTAACATCATCCACATCAGTCTGTATCTCATCACCTGAGGTCATTGTTGTGTCTTCATTCGAGTGATTACTAGTTCTGTTGACTAATTTTCTTTTTAGAATTGCTACTTTATTAGGACATTTAAACATTCTAAAGTTTTGTCTGCTGTCATCTGTACAGGTACAGGTACATTATGGACATTCTGAAAGTTAGTATCTGAGTACGTCTGTGCTGCTACGGCATATAACTACCAAAAAAAAAAAAGAATTGAGGAATTTGCCGGTGTGTGTGTGTGTGTGTGTGTGTGTGTGTGTGTGTGTGTGTGTGTGTGTGTGTTTTAAATGACTCTGTCTTTGCAGGCAGACAGCCGAGGCAAGGTTAGAAAATAGTCTGAATAGAAAAATTAGCATGTTGTTTTGGTAAAACAGATCTACAGTAGGGTCCAAAATTCTGAGAGCACAAGTGAAAGTGATTCTACTTTGCATTCTTTTCTAATTTAATACAACAGTTTTCACTACAAGTCCTACAATTAACAACAACTTGAGTAAAAAGTAGAATTGTTGAAATATTTACATAAATTTCAGAGTTTTAGTATTTGGTTTGTCCCCTTTTCTGATTTAATGACAGTGCACACTTGAGCTGCATGGACTCCACGAGTTTGTGCAAAAACCTTATGATGTATTATAGATCAAATCCATCGGCTTGTCGTCTGATCACCTGCTTCAGTAGAAGAGATTAGATATGAGGGAAATCTGAGCTTTTGTCCAAAGCAGATAACATCATCAATAGCACAAATTTGTTTACATTTAAATTGGGACCTAGAAATAATGCAGAATCTTGAATATTAAATGTTAAAGATATTGAACATTTACTTTCTGTGTTTTAAATATTTCAAAATTATAAAACCTTCTGTTTATTTGCCATTAAAAAAAAAAAAAAGAATCCCAGATTGTTGATGTCATCCCAAACTTTTGGACCCCACTATATGTTTTCTTAAAGAAGTAATGTCAATGTATATTATTATTATTATTATTATTATTATTATTATTATTGTTTAACTTATATAGCGCCTTTCTCACACCCAAGGCCGATTTACAAGTACAAAAAAGGTGAAATAATAATAATAATAATAATAATAATAATAATAATTATTATTATTATTATTATTATTATTATTATTATAATAACAACATTATTATTGTTGTTGTTTAACTTATATAACGTCTTTCTCACACCCAAGGTTGCTTTACAAGTACAAAAAAAGTCAAATTATTATTATTATTATTATTATTATTATTATTATTATTATTATTATTATCTGTTTTCCAGAATTCACCCCCAGCATTATCTGACAGCTTTTGTCAGACCACCATACAAATACAGTAATATCACTGTCATTTTCCTGCTGTTTTGCTAAATAAATTATATCACATCTACAACTAAATCATTGGCTTGTTCCTTCAGGCCTCGAAGGACTCAGCTAACCAATTACAGTATACACTTCAGCTGCAACATTCCAAGAGGCAATGACAGGAACAAATCAATAAACGTAAGAAACAGTCTTGTTACAGACTGTCAGTGGTGACGTACTGCAGTATTTTTCAATGAACTGTTTGAGTGATCCATGATTGGGCTGAAAGACCAACTCCCACTGGCTCCATTCAGCCAAATCCTCCAGCAGTGGAGCAGTGAGGAGACTCGCCATTGCCTGCTCCCGGCTCACATCCCCCAACAAACCCACCGTCTCCACTAGCATGTCCCTAAGACACAGAGAAACAATACATCAACATAGTTGGATCAGCATAGATGTTTAAAGATTATGATTTTTATCACTAATCATTTCACTAATGAGAACTTCGACTGATAGGCTTCTAACTGTATAATTGGCCAAAGTTGCTGCAATTTTATACACAGATTACCCCATGATGTTTGAGTAGTTTTCTTTATTTCAGCTGCATGTGCTAATGTAAGGACAATTACAATTTCAAGTCATGCTCATGATGTGAAAGAATGCAATCCACAAAGTAACAGAAAGAAGACAACCCATTTAAGTAGGACAAAAGTAATGGCACCATATAACAGGAGGAAACATTAATGATTTACTGCAAGACATGTTTAGGAGGCGCTCATTCACCGTTTAGTCATCATTTTGTAATTTTAGCTCTCTGCTAAAATCCCTAAATGTAAATCAGCTATGTCATGAAGCTGTTTTGTAATTTAGAGGTGATTTGCTTTTATTAACATACACGTGAGAAAACCAAGATTACTGAAACTTTATTAAATCTGTTGGGAATTTTTAATTCAGTTTGGCCTAAAAACATTTACATACAACTGATAAATAAAGTCTATCGAATAACACAATGTATGGTTTGTGTGTCTGTGTGTGTGTGAGAAAGAGAGAGAGCGAGAGAGAGAGAGAGAGAGAGAGAGAGAGCGAGAGAGAGAGAGAGAGAGATGGGGAAAGGCAGCTCACTCTGGCTCTTTAGGGAACAGAGGGCATTCGTAGCGCACAACACTGGAACTGGCCCCTTCACACAGCTCCTTCTGGCGTTTGGCGAAGTCTGCCAGTGTACAAAGTTTTCCATAGCCCAGATCTCGACTGTTCTGAACCCTGTAATGACTCCTGAGTGCAGCCTCAATAAATGGCAGCTATTCAAACACAGCAACACATAAAGAAGGCTTGTGTGTTACACTAAAGACTCCATCTGTACACTTTATGTATCTTGTTCACCATGACTCAGAGATTGCATTAAAGAGAATTCTTTCATAGCATTTGCTTTTTGTCCTGGTCTATATGCCATATTTTAAATGCACAAAGTGTCTGATAAGCCCAGCATCATAAGAGGGAAAAAAAGGAAAAAAAAAAAAGGCTTTTGTTTACAGTTAAAGAGAACATATGGTTCCCTTTTACTCTGATTTCCTATGAGGAGCATTATTTTGATTCGTTCTTCTTGTGCACATACATCATGGCCTGTAAAAATATAATATAAATAGCCCAATGACTCTATATGAAATTTCTGGACTTGGATCAAGTTATTTAATTCAATTCAATTTTATTTACATGGCACTCTTAACAATGGACATTGTCACAGAGCAGCTTTACAGAAATCGAGAAAGAATTAAAAATTTTCCATTAAATACATTTAATCAGACGACTACACTTATATTTAAATTAAATTGATTTTGTTCAGATTTTTTCCCCCAAAGTGGTAAAAGTATTTTTCTGTCAGGTCAAAAAATGTTTTCTGTTGTTTATTACAGAGATGAGGATAGTGATTAACACAATACATTACTGATATCCAATCAAAAGTGACAGGCTGAGCAAACAGGAAATTCATTACTATGTACTGAGTACAGAACCAGATGTGTGTAGAAGACTTACTTGTGAAGGATCTGCTTCTTCGCATTGTTTAATAAACTCATACACATCTTGCTTGCTGGGTCTGAAGCCGTATGCTCGAATATCCTGGTTGTCAATAGCCACAGCGCCTCCTGCAGCATCCTGTAGAATCTACACACAAATATAGACAGGGCTCAATATCACAGTACACTGCAGTGCCTCTTGTTTCTCAAACAGCTACTGATATGGCTCTCAAGTGATGGTCTGGACAAACCTGCATGTTTTTGACCAGGAACTCAAGGAAGGAGCCCTGTTGTAGCTGGCCAAACTCCCTGAACTTGAAATTATCAGCCAATTTCTTCTCCAGCCGGCTGAGATATCGCAGAGTCACCGTGCCCGTGAAGCTGGATACACAGTTCTGGAAATACTGCTTCACAGCATCTGTGGCCACACATTCCCAAAGCAAACAAAGTTGTTTAATTAAGAATTAAGAGCCAACAAGCAAAGGCAGGATTGTGTGTGTGTGTGTGTGTGTGTGTGTATATATATATATATATATATATATATATATATATATATATATATATATATATATACAGTATATATATATATATATATATATATATATATATATATATATATATATATATATATACGCACACTAGTGCATCTCAAAAAATTAGAATACCATGAAAAAGTTTTTTTCATCATTTAATTCAAAAAGGTGAACTTTCATATATTCTATATTCATTACATGTAAAGTGAAATATTTAAAGCCTTTTTTGTTTTAATTTTGATGATTATGACTTATAGCTCATGAAAATCAGAAATCCACTATCTCAAATTATTAGAATATTCCCTAAGATCAATCAAAAAAAGGATTTACAATACAGAAATGTCCAACTTCTGGAAAGCATATTCATTTATATGCTCAATACTTGGTTGGGGCTCCTTTGCCATGAATTACTGTATCAATGCAGTGTGGCATGGAGGTGATCAATCTGTGGCACTACTGAGGTGTTATTGAAGCCCAGGTTGCTTTGATAGTGGCCTTCAGCATATCTGTATTTTTGGGTCGGGTGTTTCTCATCTTCCTCTTGACAATACCCCATAGATTCTCTATGGGGTTCAGGTCAGGCAAGTTGGCTGGCTAATCAAACACAGTAATATCATGGTCAGCAAACCATTTGGTAGTAGTTTTGGCATTGTGGGTAGGTGCTAAGTCCTGCTGGAAAAGGAAATCAGCATCTCCAAAAAGCTCGTCAGCAGATGGAAGCATGAAGTGCTCTAAAATCTTCTGGTAGATGGCTGTGTTGACTTTGAACTTGATAAAATACAGTGGACCAACACCAGCAGATGACATGGCACCCCAAATCATCACAGACTGTGGAAACTTCACACTGGGCTTCAAACACTTTGGATTCTGTGCCTCTCCACTCTTCCTCCAGACTCTAGAACCGTGATTTCCAAATTACGGTAAATGCAAAATGTACTTTCATCTGAAATGTACTTTCACTGAGCAACAGTCCATTTCTTTCTCTCCTTAGCCCAGATAAGACACTTCTGACATTGTCTCTGGCTCAGGAGTAGCTTGATATTAGGAATGCGAAAGTTGTATCCCCTTTCTTGAAGATGTCTGTTCGTGATGGGTCTTGATACACTGACACCAGCCTCAGTCCACTCCTTGTGAAGCTCTCTCAAGTTCTTGAATCAACTTTTCTTGACAATCCTCTCAAGACTGTGGCCATCCCTGTTGCTTGTGCACCTTTTCCAGCCACCCTTTTCAGCAATGACCTTTTGTGGCTTACCCTCCTTGTGGAGGGCATCAGTGATCAACTTCTGGACAACAGTCAAGTCAGCAGTCTTCCCCATGATTGTGGTTGTGTGTACTGAACTAGACCGAGAGATATACTGTGTTCATACTGTTTTACTCAAACTCGAAATGAAATATTCTAATATTTTGAGATGGGTTTTTTTAATGTTTTTGTATTGTATGCCATACTGATTAATATTAAAATAGAAAAATGCTTGAAACATTTTAGTTCATGTGTAATGAGTCTATAATATATAACATTTTCACTTTCTTAAATAACTGATGGAAAATATTGAACTTTTTCACAATATTCTAATTTTTTGAGATGCATTATATATATAAATAAAACATAATAACATCCGGAAAAAGGAACTTGAGAAGCTCGAGAAGTATCAAGGTCTGAAAGAAGAGCTAGAAAAGATGTGGATGATGAAGACAACAGTGGTCCCTGTGGTGATAGGAGCCCTCGGTGCAGTGACCCCCAAACTGGGAAAGTGGCTCCAACAGATCCCAGGAACAACATTCGAGATCTCTGTCCAGAAAAGCGCAGTCCTAGGAACAGCTAAGATACTGTGCAGGACCCTCAAACTCCCAGGTCTCTGGTAGAGGACCCTTACTTGAGAGGGATAAAATACTGCCCGAAGGAGGGGGCAAGTGGAGAATTATATATATGATTAATATAAAGGGTAAGAAACAATCCACCTTTTGGTGAAGTTAATCCATCTCACACTGAAAAGATGAGGAAAAATCCAACCTTCTATTGAAATAAATTTATTCAGAGAAAATCAAATCCCTCATCAAGAAATAAGTATTTTCAACAAAAACACGTGCCAATATTACTGGCACCCCTGAAAACTATCATGAACACAATGTAACTGAAGCATTTTTCCCATTTAAATTTTACAGTATTTTTGAGTTGATTGGAGTGTGTAGGAACTTTCAAACTGTAATCCATGACTTCCTGATTAACTGGGGTACAAATATGAGGTGACACAGAGGCCAAATTGCCTTAGTCATCCATCAACATGGGAAAGATAAGAGGACTGTGGCAGTGGGGGCGTGGCCAAGCAGCAGTCTGTGAATGGAGGGCGGGGTCGGGGAAGGTAAGTGGCTAAGTCATTACACCTGGTGTCAATTAATGTGTGTGTGTTTGTTTGTTGCAGGGATGGAGTATAAAAGGAGGGGGAGAGCAGAGAAGAGTCCCCCCTGACCAGAACACATGTGTGTTGCGTGTGTGATTGTGTGAGTGAGAGAAGTTGAAAAGCTGATGAAAATAAGTAAAATAAAAGTGTCTGTGTGAACACCAACTCTCGCCTGCCGTGCTTCTCTGCTCCACCCACATCAGGGATTACTACAGTGGTGCTGAAACCCGGGAGATACAGAAGGGAACCACCCCATGGAGTCCTCCCCATTCGAAGAGCTCATCCTTGCCCTCGCTACCGCCCAGTAGAACCAGCATCAAGCACTGATCACCCTCCGGAAGGAGCAGCAGCAGCGCTTCGAAGCCTTGATGCTGGCCCAGCAGGAAGCTCTCCAGGCGTTCTGGCACCTGCTCACGTCAGCAGGGCAGTCGGCCACCGCTGCCGCCACCCTCACGAAGATGGGACCGCAGGATGATCCGGAAGCATTCCTCGCTCTCTTTGAGCAGGCAGCCAAGGCGTGGGGGTGGCCGCAGGAGCAGCGCGCGGCGCACCTCCTCCCACTCCTGACTGGCGAGGCGCAGCTCGCAGCGCAGCAGCTCCCTGCTGACAGACGACTGGTCTATGCTGACCTAAAGAAAGCCATTCTGCAGTGGCTCGGCCGCTCCCCGGAACAACATCGTCAGCACTTCCGAACGCTGGCACTGGAGGAGGTCACCACCCAGCGTTGCTGGAACGAGCCATCGAGCTGGCGGAGGACCATCTGGAGGCGGCTCCAACAGCAGGCAGATGAGGCGTCTCCCCTCGATTCTCTTTTCCCTCTCTCTCTCCTGTCTCTTGTCCCCCTCTCCACCCCATTCCCCTGCCATGAAGGTGGCGGCTGGCTCCTCCCCAGCCGGCCCGTCACACCCGTGGTGTCCTCCCATCTCCCTCCTCTGGGTCTGTGTTGTCTCCCCCTCAGGTGAGTGACACCCATAACACCAGTGCAGAGGGAAAGCCTGGGCCGGTGTGCTGGCGTGGCAGGGAATCGGAGCATCTCCAGAGTCAGAGCTTCACAAGGGAGGTGGGTGTTGTCATCCAGATCCCCGACACGCCAGAAACCACCCCCGATTGGGCCGGAACATATCGCATACCGGTGAGTATTCAAGGGGATACATATCACACTGGTGAATTCTGGTTGTAATCAGACCTCAATTTACCAACGCCTGGTGCAAGGTGAGGCATTGGGTGGAGCACAAGCGGTGAAGGTGTTGTGTGTGCATGGGGATGTTCACCATTACCCGCTAGTGTCTGTCCATATTCTATTCCGGGGCCAAACGCATAGAATAAAGGCGGCGGTTAATCCTCGTCTTACCCACTCATTGATTTTGGGTACTGATTGGGCGGGATTTAAAGAACTAATGGAGTATTTAACACGTAGTGGGTCCTGCCCTAGTAGGTCACGGGAAGATCCCGGTGTGGCATTGGCTGGAGAAGCTGTCACAGAGCCGTCTACGTCAACACTGCATCAGAGTGAGGAGCAGCCCGCTCCTCCTCCCTTTCTCGGGGATTCCCTTGGGGATTTCCTGTTAGAGCAGTCACGAGACGAGACTCTGCGGCATGTGTTTGACTGAGAGTAATCGATGGTCAAACTCTTCAGCCAAGCGCGGCACCGGCCTTCCCCTATTTTGCCATTATTAAAGAGAGATTGTACCAAGCGATGCAGGACACTCAAACTAAGGAACAAGTAACCCAGTTGTTAATCCCAAAGAGCCGTAGGGAACTCGTGTTCCATGCGGCTCACTTTAATCCCATGGCTGGACACTTGGGGCAAGACAAAACACTAGCCCGAATAATAGCCAGGTTCTATTGGCCAGGGGTTCATGGAGATGTCCGTCGGTGGTGTGCGGCATGCCGTGAATGCCAATTAGTAAATCCTGCGGCCATTCCAAAAGTGCCGTTGTGCCCTCTTCCTCTAATCGAGACCCCTTTTGAGCGAATTGGGATGGATCTCGTCAGGCCATTAGATCGGTCAGCACGGGGATATCACTTTATTTTAGTTCTAATGGACTATGCAACATGATATCCGGAAGCAGTGCCTCTCTGCAATATCTCAGCACGCAGTATTGCGGAAGCGCTCTTCCGCTTTATCTCCTGGGTCGGGATTCCGAAAGAAATCCTGACAGACCAAGGCATCTTGTTTATGTCACGCACAATGCGCGAGCTGTATGGGTTACTGGGAATTAAGTCTATCCGCACCAGTGTCTATCACCCACAAACGGATGGATTAGTAGAGCGATTTAACCAGACACTCAAAAACATAATCCGGAAATTCGTTAGTGAAGATGCGCGTAATTGGGATAAGTGGCTCGAACCCCTGTTATTCGCAGTATGAGAGGTCCCGCAAGCCTCCACAGGGTTTTCTCCCTTTGAATTATTATATGGGCATAAGCCGCATAACATTCTGGACGTGCTGCGGGAAAACTGGGAGGAGGGACCTTCACAGAGTAAAAATGAAATCCAGTACATTCTTGACCTGCACACAAAACTCCACACCCTCACGCACCTTACCCAGGAGAATTTGCGGTAGGCACAAGAACATCAAAGCCGGCTGTATGACACGGGCATGTGCCTTAGAGTGTTCACACCGGGAGAAAACGTACTCATATTATTGCCCATGTCGAGTTCTAAATTAGTCGCCAAGTGGCAAGGGCCCTTCGAGGTTACACAGCGAGTCGGGGATGTCGACTATGAGGTCGGACCACTACAGTCCCTTGTGGAGACCACCTCTCACCGACCCAACTCACGGAGGTAGCCAAGTTGCAGAAGGAATTTTCTGACGTATGGGCATAATCGAGGAGTCCCACAGTGACTAGAGCAGCCCAGTGGTCCTGGTTCCCAAGACCGATTGGTCGGTCCGGTTCTGTGTGGACTATAGAAAGGTCAACGCGGTGTCTAAATTTGACGCATACCCAATGCCTTGCATTGATGAGTTGCTTGATCGATTAGGCGCTGCTCGCTTTTATTCGACACTGGATCTAACAAAGGGATATTGGCAGATCCCCTTGAATCCTCTATCCCAAGAGAAAACGGCCTTTTCCACACCGTTTGGTTTACACCAATTTGTCACACTCCCTTTTGGGTTGTTTGGGGCGCCCGCTACATTCCAGTGGCTTATGGACAGGGTCCTCCACCCTCATGCTGCCTACGTGGCTGCCTATCTAGATGATATAATAATCTACAGTCATGATTGGCCGCGGCACTTGGAACACCTGAGGGCTGTTCTAAAGTTGCTGAGGCGGGCGAGCCTCACAGCTAACCCGAAAAAGTGTGCGATTGGGAGGGTGGAAGTACAGTATCTGGGGTTCCACTTGGGTCATGGGCAGGTGCGTCCCCAAATTAACAAGATTGCAGCAATTGCAGCCTGCCCAAGGCCCAAGACCAAAAAGGAGGTGAGGCGGTTCTTGGGGCTGGCTGGCTATTATGGTAGGTTTCTACTGAACTATTCGGACGTCACCAGCCTGCTAACCGACCTCACTAAAAAGGGGGCTCCAGATCCGGTCCAGTGGACGGAGCAGTGCCAACAGGCCTTCTCTAAGGTAAAAGCTGCACTGTGTGGGGGGACACTTTTACACTCCCTTGACTTCTCTCTCCCCTTTATTTTGCAGACTGATGCATCGGACAGGGGGCTGGGGGCCGTTTTGTCCCAGGAGGTGGAGGGCGAGGAGCGCCCGGTGCTGTACAGCCGAAAGCTGTCGATGCGCGAAAGCAAGTACAGCACAATTGAAAAGGAGTGTCTTGCCATCAAGTGGGTGGTCCTCGCCCTCCGATACTACCTGCTGGGGCGCCCTTTCACTCTCTGTTCGGACCACGCGCCCCTCCAGTGGCTCCACCGCATGAAGGATGCCAATGCGCGGATCACCAGTTGGTATCTCGCTCTCCAGCCATTTATGTTCGAGGTGATCCACAGGCCGGGGGCACAGATGGTGGTGGCGGACTTTGCAAAATGATACTACAACTTTGACTGGAACCATGTTCTTTGGTCTGATGTAACACAAATGGAGCTTTTTCACAATAAACACTCAAGGTGGGTTTGGTGTAAAAAGAAGGATGGCGATAATGAAAAGAACCCAATCCCAACTGTAAATATGGTAGAAGTTTTGTGATGTTTTAGGGCTGTTTTTCCTCCAAAGACCCTGGAAACCTTGCCAGGACTCCATGAAATGCCAGGATATTTTAAATCAAAATCTGTCTGCTGGACGGCACGGTGGTGTAGTAGTTAGCGCTGTTGCCTCACAGCAAGAAGGTCCTGGGTTTGAGCCCCGGGGCCGGCGAGGGCCTTTCTGTGTGGAGTTTGCATGTTCTCCCCGTGTCCGCGTGGGTTTCCTCTGGGTGCTCCGGTTTCCCCCACAGTCCAAAGACATGCAGGTTAGGTTAACTGGTGACTCTAAATTGACCATAGGTGTGAATGGTTGTCTGTGTCTATGTGTCAGCCCTGTGATGACCTGGCGACTTGTCCAGGGTGTACCCTGCCTTTCGCCCGTGGTCAGCTGGGATAGGCTCCAGCTTGCCTGCGACCCTGTAGAAGGATAAAGCGGCTAGAGATAATGAGATGAGATGAAAATCTGTCTGCCAGGAAACTAAAACTGGGTCATCATTGGATCATTCCCTGTACACAGTACCAGTCAAAAGTTTGGACACCTTCTAATTCAATATTATGTGTATTTTTATTAATTAAGTCATTTCATGTCTTAAAATAATGTAATTTCTCTTTACTTAATTGAGCAATCCTTGACATAATATGGATTACTACAGTTGTGGAATAGGGCTACTTACTGTATTTTTATTATTTACTATTTGATCTCAAACGCGTTAAGAAGGCAAGAAATTGCACTAATTAACTTTTGACAAGACACCCGTGAAATGGAAAGCATTCCAGGTGATTACCTCATGAAGCTGGTTAAGATAATGCCAGTAGTGTGCAAAGCGTCATCAAGGTAAATGCTGGCTACTTTGAAGAATCTAAAATTTGAAACATATTTTGTTTTTTAACACTTTTTTGTTTACCACATCATTCTACATATGTTCCATGTGTTATTTCATAGTTTTGGTGTCTTCAGTATTGTTCTATGCAGAAAATAGTCCAAATACAGAAAAACCTATGAATGAGTAGGTGTGTCCAAACTTATGCCTGGTTTTGTATGTATGTGTATTAGAACTACGAGGACCAAGTGACAGTCAACTTATCACACTAAAATTAAAGAAAGGCACCTTCAGTGGGGGGCATCACAGTTGCCTTCTTCTCAGATGCTTTCTGCTCCTGGACTTGTTTTTGGGGTTTCTCCTTCGGAGCGAGATCATTTGGGATGGCCAGGGAGCCGCCACAGATAGCCAGCTGAAACAATGTCCGAGCCAGCCTATCTCCTGACACGTACATGAGGAAGTCCTGAACATGCTGCAAATGCAGACACAGATTATTGCACTTCTTGATCATTTTATCAGATAAACATAACATACAGACACACATTGTAGGTTGTGCAAGTATTCACCCCCTTGAACTTTACCACATTGTGCCATTTCACAACCTGGAACTAAAATGGACTTATTTGGGACTTTATGTCATAAATTTACCCTATAATACTGAAGTAGGGTTGCAACAAACTGCCATCAGAAGTCATATTATTAGCTGCTTGGCATCCACTTGTATGCAATTAAAGTGTCATGTGATCTTAATATAAATACACCTGTTCCTGGAAGTGACACAATTTATTAGATAACGTACCTAAACAAACAGCACGAGAAACACCACTGAACTTTCAAAACAAGTTCAAGCCAAAGTTCTGGAAAAGTATAAGCTGGATTTGGTTATAAAAAATTTAATGTAGAACGCCATTAAATCCATCATTAAAAACGGAAAAAAAAACATGACTCTGTAACACTATAAAATGTCGAAAAATTCAAGGGGGCTGAATACTGTACATGTATATTTTTTAGCTCAGCCTTTGGCTGAAGCCTATAGAGGCACCTGTCTGTATGTGTATGTTTAACCGAGTTTGAGCATGTTTAAGAATGTAATTAGCATGCCAGCCTCAGGTAGCGATTCCACAATCTCAGTGTGGCACCACTGTGTACTGGCTATATAAGTGCCATGTTAGACAACTTCAGATCGCAGTGTAATCCTCTGTAGCTGAGTGGTCTACAGCACTGCCTAGGAACAGAACAGATTTTGCAATGTTGGTTTGAATCCTGGCGTCAATGTATTTCATATTCCAAGCCATCTGTTGCCTCCCTCTACCTCATCCATCATCAGTAAAAGGGCCACTGATAAGATAGTGTTTGGGTGGTGGATCATTCTTACCATAGCAGTGACAATGAACTGGTAGTGTGTGTGGAACTGGTACCGGGACTATACTGTTTTACCCCTATATTCTTTTACTATTATATTGAACACAGACATTTCCCCAATTCATGCGTCAGCAGAAATTATTTAAAAGGTCAAGCAAGGCTCTATAACACAAAAGGGAAAAGTGAACCTTCTCATCCTCATAAGATTCCAAGAGGAAGCGGAAATCTGATAAGCAATTAAAACATGATGAAAAACACCCTAAGAGGACTCTGAAATGTGACTCCAATTTGGTATCTGCAATGCTCATGGAGGTCAGAATAACATATTTCAGAGTGAGTGGTGATAACAGAGAATGAGCTTCAATGCTACAGTACTGTATGGAGCAACTCCAACCAATATGCATTTTCCCTGAACTTAAAGAAAATCCTCTGTTGAAATAACTAGCAAGACTGAATGCAGAGCCAAAAAACAGGCCATTGTCTAAACCTAACCCTATTCACCTTGGTCATCCTTTGACTGAAAATGCCCTCAGAGTTAGTGAAGATCTCAATGATGGCCTCAGCAGCAGTCAAGCTGGCATACTTCTTCCTGAGCTCCAGGCTGCCAGAGGAAGAGTAGAGCGGCGCTCCCTGTGCCGGCTCCAGTAAACTCTTTTTAATCTTCCACAGCCTGTTCTCCATTTGCTCCTCAATCTCCTTCTGAATGGCCACTCTGGCTTTCTCCAAGCAAGTGTTCTCATACCCATATGCCTTCGACAATGTCTGAAAGCCAAACAAGAGGAGAAAAAGATTGAAAGTAGACACCAATGATAGATTCTGAGTGCAAACACACTGCCTCACTGTCTTACTGAAATGGGCAGCCCAACACTCTGGATCCGGACTCCAAGTTCATATGGTGATTCACAGCTATACTGGTCTGCAAGGTACTGCATGAACTCAGCAAGATCTACCTTATGCTTGTTCTGCTTTCTCCTGAAGTTACGAAGACTCTACAGAAAGATTAAGCAGAAAAAGAATGCTGTTTTTTCTGCAGGTTGGAAATACACACAGATACACGGATGCAAATCTAAAAAAGATACCAAACAAAGCATATGATAAACTCCTTACCCTAAGAAGATCCACAGTCTCGATCTGGTATATATCATCATCTTTGGTGTTGCTGCTTATTGTGAACAGCCGATGAACAAGTGGGATTTTGCAAAGTGGGCCTAGGTGGAGCTCTTCAAATCGCTTCTTGTTCTTGATGCCGGCAATAGCCTGACCCAGCTCATAGAGAGTGCACATGGAACAGATCGCCTCTATTGACTGACAGTGTGCAGATAAAACATAATTGATAAAAAAAAACATAAGCAACATGTTGAAGAACAAAACTAAATAAGACCTGCATACGTTATCATTCAGTTTTCTCAATAAAAAGCTTTACATGAATATTTATCCGTGTTTACTATCCATATGCAAGATCTGTAGCAAATTGTTACTCGCAGTCTAATCTATATGTAGGTATATCAGGTGAAAATTCAAATTTAATCCAAATTGTTTGAAACGCCACTCATTGAATTCAGAATTGAATGCAGAGCAACATACTTTTTACAGAATTAAAATACTCTAAATTAGACATAAAGACAGATGTATAAGTGTAATTCTGGGTAGAGAGGTGCAGGAGGTGGGAAAGGTAAATAAAGAGTGGTTTATGAACCTGCCAAAAAGTCCATTTTAAAAATGTCAACCTAAATCACCTAGGTGAATCCAGATTCACCTGATTACAAAAATCACCTGTGACATTTATGTAAAAGTGTCATCTGAATACCTATGTCTAATACACTGTAGGCAAATTATTCAAAGCTTCTCACTTGAATGAAGAGGTTGATCTCTTTAATGGTGCGCTCGAGTTCCTTCAGAGCAGGCAGATGCCAATAAGATCTGATCCCCACTGCGTTCAAGGATGGAACTTGCAAAAGCATGCACACTTTGTTCATCACCTATAAAACCAAAATATTATTTTAAAAAAATACCCAGTCACAGATTAAAAACATGCTTGGATCCAGATCTTTGGAGCGCCAAACCTTCTCCACTGTGACATGTTCCCCATCAGTTGCGATGTCGCGGATGGTGTCCTCAGCAAGGCTGTTGACATCGTCGAGACTTGGCCTCTTCTTGCACCTATCCACAGTCTCCTTCTTCTCATTTGCAGCCTCCAAGGCCTCTGCTGCACGAACATTAGCGCCGTGCACCTCTCTCAGCTGGGCATGGTGGGCATCACGGAACACCAGGCCGCTTCCATCCTGGCCATCTCTCATTCTCCTCTCCTCAGCTCTGGGGTGTTTGGTACCAAGAGGTGGGAAGTCCATCAATGATGTGAGACTGGAACCTGCAGGAGGTGGAGTAGCAGTGAGCCGCCACACAGGAGAGCCGCTCTTGGAACGTATCACTTCTTTAGCCGCCTGGTGTGTCACAAGACCATGCTGGGGGCTTGCAGTAGGTGTAGTGAGCATCTGTACTGATGCTGTTGAGTAAAAAAGCAAAGAAGCACACAGGAGTGAATGAAAAGTTCATGTTCAAATTCATGTTCAATTCAATTTGCACAGCTTTGAACATTTTCACCATGGTCCTGCATTCATACTAATCAATCCCACTGTATCCCTGTATATGGATGTAAGACACTGACCAATTAGAAGCATGCAAATGAGATCACTTTTGCAATTAAGCCACTCTGCATTGTTTGACTGTCAAAATTCATCAGAATTATGCTGACATTACGTACTAGCAGGACTTCCTGTCCCCTGTTCTGCAATAATCTGTGCTTGGCCAAAAGGTGCCTGCTGTGTGCTGGTCTGACTGTTGTACAGTGACATATACAGCGCCAGTGGCAGTATAGACCCAAAATGTAGGAAGTAGCCATTCATCAGTTGTGTAATGGAGGTTGCAGCAGCTGGGTAGACTCTGATAACCTCCGTAACCTTCTCAAGTAGCTCTTCTTGGGTCATCTCACCTTCCTTTCGCACTGATGCAACACCAAAAGATATTCCAGAACTAGTCTTCATTGTGGGAGGGGTTTGATTCAACGGTGCTTGTGGCGCAGGAGTAGCCCTGTGCATCTTGTGGAAGATGCGCTCATTTTCCACCAGCAAATCCTTTGACAAGGAATCAACAAAACTGGCGATTGAAGAGAAGCCTAGGTTTGAAACAACCAGGTTTTGCTTGTAGTGAGAACTGTAGAATATAGCTAGCTGCTTGAGAGGGATGCCTTCTGGGTACTCCTGAACCAATTCCACTACTTCCTGTGATGTTCTGTCCTTGTCTGCATTTTGAAAAGCATAAAGGAACAGTGAGACACTCATACTAGACACATCAGCAGAAATGCTATATTTAGGTCATGCATTAAACATACTGTATATAATACAGTTTATGAAGATCTGAAGTCTGTCCCAGAACACTGGGCATGAGATGAGAACAATAGAAATGTTTAGATTGCATTAATGCTGCCTGACTGAACCTTTTTGTCTGGCTAAAGAGGCAGGAAAATACCTTCTGGGTGGCTATGAGCCTCTTGCTCATCCTCTCCAGTGTCCTGGGTCTGAGATATGTGTTTTCTGTGGAAAATTGTCCGATTTTTTACTACCAGATGCTCGGACAAAGAAGCAATGAAATCAGCAATGTTGGAGAAGCCAGCATCTGACACAACCAGGTTATGATGATACTTCTGATTGTAGAACACAGCCAGCTTCAAGACTGGGATTCCTTCAGGGTGATCTTTGACGAGCTGTATGACTTTCTTACTGAATTTATCCATTTCTTCATCTGCAAATAATAACATTGTTAAGAGGCAAAAGATGAACTGAATGACAGAACTACATTTCCCAGGACTGAAGGAAATAACCTCCATTCCTATAGGAGAGTACGTTTAGAAATCCTTACATTTCTGAATGGGTTATGTATCCTGGGAGATACAAACATTTGGCAGACTCTGAGGAGGAGCAATGATTCATTGCTTCATTTTAGTGTGAAACATTGAAGAATGGGCTGGCTGAAGTTTGCAAGTCATGTGACTTGATATCAGCACCATAACATCAACACATTATCATCAAAAACAACATGGAGGCATACAGGTTTACAATATTTAAAATATTTTTTTGTGAAATTAATAATATCTTTTTAAGGACAGACACACACACACAAATAAATAAATACATAAATATATATAAACAGTTATTCCACGATGAGCTGATAGCTGACGAGGCGCATAGCACCAAGTCAGCTATTGTCAGTGACGGTTTGGAGAACATGAGGTTAGAGTGGCCTTCAAGCATGGCCGCTCTGGACTACAAATGCCACACTGCCCTGTGTCACCTAATTATTAATCACATTATCTGCAGGTCAATGTGCAATCAGCACCTCACCTACTTAAGCCCAGCTCTCAGACCAATACATCGTGAAGTATCGTTTGGTGTTCTCTCCCTTACATACTGAGCCATTTGTTTTCCGTTTGTCTATTCAGTGTATGACCTGTATTCTCATTTCATCCCGACCTCACCTTATTGCCTTATTTACGTTGCTCTGTTTGCTGATCACCCAACCTTTGTTAGTTTCACGACATTGCTTCCTGAATGCCGATTTGGATTTCCTCAACAGTTTGCTCAGCCCTGGTCTCCCCTGCGCCTGCATCCGTAAGTGCTTGCACTCTGACAGGATACTTCACCACAACATGGATGCAGCAGAGGAGACGAAGCAAACTGCACTTAACGTTCAGGGGCACCTATTGGGAGAACATCAGCAGATGCTGTGTGACCTAAACACCAGGATGGCTCAGCTTGCTGCTGTTGTATCACATACCCTCCCATTGTGTGTCACAGCTTCCAACACAGCCACACAGCTTATTCCTCTCCCTGAAAAATTTTCAAGTGAAGTTTCCCAATGCAAGGGATTTCTCCTCCAGTGCTCCCTGTATTTTGCCTCAATCTCTGGCATCACCGAGGAACAAAAGATTGCCAAGTTTCTCACTTTCCTCACTGGCAAGGCACTTAAGTGGGCATGTGCAGTATGGGAACGCAGTGGCGAGCCCACTACCTCTTACAGCCGCTTCCTAGAACTATTCAAGAGGGTATTCGATCATGAGCCGGAGGGAATTTAGATTGATGAGAGCCTTCTATCCATAAAACAGGGAGATCATAGAGTTGCAGAATACATCCTGGACTTTCACACACTCGCCACCAGTTGTGGATGGAATGAACCAGTGCTGAAAGCCACGTTTCACCAGGGGCTGCATCCTGAGGTATTGAGCGAATTGGCATGCCGTGATGAACACTTGTCCCACAATGCTCTCATCAACCTAGCCATTTGCCTGGATCATCTCATAGCCAATCATCCTTCTTTGGCACCATCTTCTTTGGCATCCCTATTCAGGTCATGGGCAAATCTACATCCATGGAGGTATCTTGCACAAGGTTGCAGTGGTCCGAACAGGAAAGAAGGAGAAAGGAGGGTTTATGTTTTTACTGTGGCAAAGTCAGTCATGTTATCGCCAATGCCCAGGTCTGTCCACCTAGAGGAGCCCCAAATTGCCACGAGAACAAACCACCTAGCCCGGTGAGTCTTGTTTTTAACTCCACAAATCAATCTCTTAGATTACCTGTACTTTTGAAACTACCAGACGCTACATATGTTCTCTCTGCACTCATAGACTCAAGGGCAGAAGGGAATCTCACCAACTGTGCAATTGTCCAGAAATTCAACCTAGGCACCGAAACCCTGCCTCATGTACAACTCCTCTCCAAATACTGTACAGGTGGGGGCCCTGCATTCTGAACACATTTCCCTGCTCATCACTCAAGCTGCACAGAATGATATTGTTCTTGGATACCCCTGGCATCAGCACCATGATCCACTTATCTCCTGGCAGAAGAAGAATATTATGCAGTGGTCAATGGCCTGCCTTCAGAATTGTGTGTGACTTCCTCAAGTCTCGGTCTCTTCAACCACAGTGGAGAGCCCCATGCCCGATTCCCTAGACAACGGTTCCACCTGCTATCTCGATCTGAAGGAAGTCTATGACTGTGCCATAGACCTCCCAGGCACTACCCTCTTTCCCAAAAGGAACATTCAGCAATGGAAGAGTACGTTCAGGAGGCACTGAAATGGGACTATATTAAACCGTCTACATCCCCTGCATCCGCCGGATTCTTTTTTGTGGAAAAGAAAGGAGGGGGTCTCTGACCATGCATTGATTACAGAGGACTGAATCAGATCACAGTCAAATATCCTTACCCCCTCTGCCACTTGTACCGTCTGCTCTGGAACAACTAAGATTGGCAAAAGTTTTCTCCAAACTAGACCTCCACAGTGCCTACAGCCTGGTCCGTATTAGGGAGGGGGACAAATGGAAGAAGGCATTTCGTATCATGACTGGCCATTTTGAGTACTTGGTCATGCCATATGGCCTTTCTTCAGCTCCAAGTGTTTTCCCCATGCCTGATAAACATTGTATTGAAAGACATGCTGGGAAAATTCGTGATTGCATATATAGACAACATCTTGACCTACTCCCCAGATATGGACAGTCATCAGACTCATGTCAGGTCCGTGCTAACATGCCTGCTAGAAAATCACCTCTTTGTCAAAGCAGAAAAATGTGAATTCCATGTCGGTCAGATCTCATTCTTGGGCTACATAATTAACTCTGAGGGAGTAAGCATGGACCAATCCAAGGTCATAGCGGTCACATCCTGGTCAACCCTCTTGTCTATCAAATAGCTACAATGCTTCCTCTGCTTCACAAATTTCTACATGCACTTCATCCGGGGCTTCAGCACCATCACCAGCCCATTAACCTTCCTGCTGAAGAATGGCCCACATTGGCTCAAGTGGAGCCCAGCAGCAGACAGCATTCAATAAGCTCAAGTCAGCCTTCACCTCCGACCCATTCTGCAGCATCCAGACCCCACCAAACCATTCATTGTTGAAGTGGATGCTTCTGAAACTAGAGTAGGAGGGGTATTATCACAACGTGCTGGGGAGAAGAATAAACTACACCCAGTAGCTTTTTTTTCAAAGAAACTCTCACCAGCAGAAAGAAACTATGACATTGGCAACCACAAGCTCCTAGCTATCAAACTGGCACTAGAAGAGTGGAGACACTGGCTGGAGGGTGCCACACACCTTTTCACAATCCTTACAGACCACAAGAATCTAGAATATCTGAAGACCACCAAATGGCTGAACCCACACCAAGCCAGGTGGGCCTTATTCTTCACACACTTCCAGTTCACCATATCCTACCACCCTGGCTCCAAAAACACCAAGGCAGATGCCCTCTCCCACATCCACAACTCCTCATCCCACAGCTCTGAACTCACACCAATACTACCTACAGAATGTTTTATATAAGCCATTTCTTGGGACATTGACAAGGCGATTCAGTAGTCTCAGACCCAGAACCCACCCAAAAACTGCCCTCCCGAAATCAGCATAAGACTCATCACCTGGGCCCACTCTTCACCCACCACTGGTCACCCTAGCAGCCATTGCACATATCAGCTGATAAAAAAGAAATACTGGTGGGAGAAAATGTTATCGGACATAAATCATTTTATCTCCTTGTGTTCAGAGTGCGCCCAAGCCAAGGTACTACATGTCCCACCTGCAGGAAAGTCATGCTCCCTCCCAGTGCCTCAAAGACCCTCTCAAGGAAGTACTGTCATCATGGTAGTCATAAATCGATTTTCCAAAGCACTCTGACTCATTCCTCTACCAGGTCTACTCACAGCCTTTCAAACAGTCAAATTATTATTTAAACGTGTATTCCATTATTTTGACATTCCAAAAGTCATCATAAGTGACTGGGCCCCCAGTTCACCCCCCCACTTTGGACCTGCTTCATGGATCAACTAGGCATATCCGTAAGTTTCATGTCCAGGTATCACCCACAATCCAATGGGCAGGTGGAACATGTGAATCAAGAGGCGAGATGTTTTCTACATATCTTCTGTAGGAGAAATCAAAGAGACTGGGCACAGTTTCTCCCATGAACTAAGTATGCACAGAACTCCCTCAAGCACTCTGCCACACTATTAACATCGTTCCTGTAGATGCTCAGCTATCAAACCCTCCATTTCCATGGGATGACACACCTTTTCAGTTACCAGCAGTAGATATGTGGTTCAAAAGAAGCCAACAAGTGTGGGAGGAAGTACACCAAAGACCAGAGCAATTAAATACCAAGTACAAATAATACACAGACAAACACAAAAGCAAGAACCCAGAATACTCCCCAGGAGATCAGGTGTGGGTCTCCACAAAGGACTTCAGAGGACCAAGCATGTGTAAAAAGCTGGCCCCTATAAGGTACTATGCAAAATTAACGAAGTATCCTACAGATTAGAACTCCCACAACACAGCAGAATGGCACCCACATTCCACGTGTCCTGTGTAAAATCTGCCATACAAGGTCCCCTGGCCACAGATACACCCCTGCAGGAGTCCCCCTCTCTGGACTCTGAGGAAGAACCCATCTACCAGGTAAAGAAGATCCTAAATTCTCATCACAAGCAAAGGCAGTTGGAATACCTGGTAGATTGGGAGGGCTATGGCCAGAAGCGTGAAATTGGGTAAACTCCAAGGACATGGGGGGGAGGTGTTCTGTCAGTAACAGCTCAGAGAACACAAGGTTAAAGCGGCCTTCAACATGGCCGCTCTGGACTACAAATCCCAAGAACCACAGCACCCTCTGTCACCTGATTATTAATCGCATCACCTGCAGGTTATTGTGCAATCAGCGCCTCACCTACTTAAGCCCAGCTCTCAGACCAGTACATCGCAAAGTATCATTTGGTATTTTCTCCCTTATGTCCAGGTCAGACGGCAGAAAGACGCATGCTGCGACCTGTGATCGGTTGGGTGGTGACCGACTGCAGGTGGACACAGGTGTTTCATGTCAAATCCTTCGTTGTGGTCAGACGTATTGCAAGACACAGAGTTTTTAAGCTGAGTCTTGTCAGGAGCCAGCCAGGAACATCTAGGTCCTTTTCCAATCTTTCACCCCTTTCCCTGGTTTACCCTGAGCTTTCCCCACGCTGCAGCCAGCACACCTGTCTCTCATCAGCTCATCCACGACTCTGTATTATACTGCTTGGATATTCATTTGGCACGGGATTGTCTTCACCTCAGGATATGGTTTTTCACCCTTTCCCCCCCTGGTTTTTGTATTCTATTATTTTGTTACTTTGCTGCACGCTGTTGAGTATTTTGCTCTTCTGTGGATATCTTTTATTGGGACTGTGAGCACGTTGTTTTCTTGATGTGGAAGCACTTTGAACTTTTGAACTTCTGAACTGTGTTCTTTGAACTGAGAGCTCTTTCCTGTTGTGGGCTGTGTTTCTGGACTATCAATGCTTTTTTACTTTTGCGCTCGTTTGGCAGCTGATCTCTAATCTCTGTTTTTTCCCTGATTACCCGTTCCTGCACTGCAAAATTTTTTTTGCAGTGTGTATTTCTCCTGTCGGCTCCTCGCCTCCGCCACCCGGATTAAGGCCCAATCCCAATTCTAATTTCAGCAAACCATTTGGTAGTAGTTTTGGCACTGTGGGTAGGTGCTAAGTCCTGCTGGAAAAGGAAATCAGCATCTCCAAAAAGCTCGTCAGCAGATGGAAGCATGAAGTGCTCTAAAATCTCCTGGTAGATGGCTGTGTTGACTTTGGACTTGATAAAATACAGTGGACCAACACCAGCAGATGACATGGCACCCCAAATCATCACAGACTGTGGAAACTTCACACTGGGCTTCAAACACCTTGGATTCTGTGCCTCTCCACTCTTCCTCCAGACTCTAGAACCGTGATTTCAAAATTAAATGCAATGTACTTTCATCTGAAAAGAGGACGTTGGACCACTGAGCAACAGTCCATTTTTTTCTCTCCTTAGCCCAGATAAGACACTTCTGACATTGTCTCTGGCTCAGGAGTAGCTTGATATTAGGAATGCGAAAGTTGTATCCCCTTTCTTGAAGATGTCTGTTCGTGATGGGTCTTGATACACTGACACCAGCCTCAGTCCACTCCTTGTGAAGCTCTCTCAAGTTCTTGAATCAACTTTTCTTGACAATCCTCTCAAGACTGCGACCATCCTTGTTGCTTGTGCACCTTTTCCAGCCACCCTTTTCAGCAATGACCTTTTGTGGCTTACCCTCCTTGCAGAGGGCATCAGTGATCATCTTCTGGACAACAGTCAAGTCAGCAGTCTTCCCCATGATTGTGGTTGTGTGTACTGAACTAGACTGAGAGATACACTGTGTTCATACTGTTTTACTCAAACTTGAAATGAAATATTCTAATACTTTGAGATGTTTTTTTTATGTTTTTGTACTGTATGCCATACTGATTAAAATTAAAATAGAAAAATTATTGAAACACTTTAGTTTATGTGTAATGAGTCTATAATATATAACATTTTCACTTTCTTAAATAACTGATGGTGTCATGGTCCTACCTGTGGTTTTCCTCTCATCAGGTAACATTCCACTCCTCTCCACTCAGTATTACCTGCCACGCCCGCAGGCTCCTTCTCTATCAGGCTCACCTGCTGTCAATTTACCATCATTGACTCTCATTGACTTTCAGTGGCTGTCATTGGCTGTTTCCTATCACCTGCTGCCTTCTCTGTGTGTATTTAAACTGCAGTCCTCCCAAGCTTCAGTGTCAGATCGTCTTCAAGGCATCGACTCCATCAACTCTTCAGCCCTGGTAATCTGACCCTGCATTTCTGTCCCCATTCTCGCTACCTGACCTGTGACTCTGTGTTTCAGCATGTTCCCAAACTCCTGTCTGTCGTGATGTCCTGTCTGCCTGCTGAGAGACTGCTCGCTGGGAGACCACCTGAATACCAAGTGCTGTCAGCTTACAGCCAAACTACTCTGACAATGCCTGATCCTGTCTGATCTCAGAAGCTAAGCAGGGCCAGGCCTGGTTAGTACTTGGAAGGGAGACCTCAGCCATCCCTGCCACTGAACTTCACACACACATCTTCCCCTTTCCCCTGCTATCAATAAACTCAACATTTAACCTGTGCTCTTGGGTCCTTGTCTGTTTGTCCTGACAGAATGATCTGACCATCATGGACCCAGTGCCCTTCCCGACCAGCATGGGGGTTGAGCCTGAAATGACTGCTCGGCAGTGACTGGAACGCACAGAGGGAGACATAAACCGGATGTCCAGTAACATTGCATCTCTGCTCCAGCTTGGCTACCAGTAGCAACTGCAGCAGCTAACCCAAGCCCTGCAAGTACTCACCAACCTCACCGCTCCAGCTCTGCCTGCACCACCCAGCCTCTCTGCTGTGGCTTCCCCTCGAAATCCAGTTGCTCCAGTCCTGGTGGCACAGCTTCTAGCTCCCGGTGACCCGGAACTGAAGATTGGTAATCTGGAACGTTTCAATGGTGACCCAAACCAGGTCCGGCCCTTCCTGACCAGCTGCTGTATCCAGTTTTCTCTGCAACCCAGGACCTTCTCGAAGGAGGGAGCCAAGGTGGGGTATGTCATCACTCACCTGACCGGCCGGGCTCGGTTGTGGGGGACAGCAGAGTTCAACCGGCAGACCCCAGCCTGTGCCTTCGCCAAGGAGATGTTAAAGGTGTTTGACCTGGGCTCGTCAAGAACAGAGGCGTCACGAGCACTGATGAGTATTCGTCAGGGCAACTGGACAGTGGCGGACTACTCCATCGACTTTCGTACTCTGGCAAGGTGCAGTTCGTGGAACATGGCGGCACTAGTGGACGCCTTCCTCCACAGTTTGGAAGACTACATCAAGGACGAGCTCGTTTCCCATGAGCAACCCCCGACACTCGATGAGGCCCTTGCCGTATGCATCGATCATCGTATCCAGATCCGCAGACGAGAGAAGGGGCGTCCGAGTCAACCTGCCACCCGCACTCGGGGTGAGTCTTCTGCTGCCCAGTTCCAGCCTGTCATGCCCCAAAGCCAACCTAATCAGCCTGAGCCCATGGAGATTGGCCGCTCCTCCCTCACCCCCGAAGAGTGACAGCGCTGCCTAACCTCAAACCTGTGCCTCTACTGCGGAAGTGAAGGTCACTGTGTCACCACCTGCCCAGCAAAAGCCAGAGCTCACCAGGTGTAGGGGAGATCCTGGTGAGCTTGACATGTACCCAGTCTCCCTCCATTCGAAAACCCCTGTTTCAGCTCCGCCTTCAGCTTCCCGACACCACTCATGCCCTGGCCGCCCTGGTGGACTCTGGAGCCGAAGCAAACATCATGGATACAGAGTTCGCATGGCAGCTGGGTGTGGGCCGTCACCATCTCACTCCACCCGTTCCGGTACGTGCGCTGGGTGGATGTCATCTCGGCACAGTGACACACATCACAGCCCCCATGACACTGCTGCTGTCAGGAAATCACCAGGAGTCCATCCAGTTCCACCTCCTACACTCACCCGGCCAACCACTCATCCTAGGATACCTGTGGCTCCGTCAACACAACCCCCCAACTTGACTGGGAGACTGGCACTATACGAGAGTGGGGAAGGGGCTGCCATCAGACCTGCTTAAAGGGAGCCGTCCTGCCAACCAACCAGGAGACCACCAGCTCCGCCCCCGACATATCCAAGGTTCCTGTTTGCTATCACAACCTGAGAGAGGTGTTCAACAAGTCCAAGGCCACGTCTCTGCCCCCACACCGACCATACGACTGCGCCATCGACCTCCTGCCAGGCACCGCACCCCCGAAGGGCTGTCTCTACTCCCTGTCAGCCCCGGAAAGAAAGGCCATGGAAGACTACATAAATGACTCTCTGGCTGCTGGCATAATCCGTCCATCGTCCTCTCCTGCTGGAGCAGGATTCTTCTTTGTGGGAAAGAAGGATGGTTCTCTTCGCCCATGCATAGATTACCGGGGCTTGAACGACATTACAGTTAAGAACCGCTACCCTCTGCCACTACTCTCCTCCGCCTTTGAACTGCTGCAGGGGGCCACAGTGTTCACCAAGCTAGATCTCCGGAACGCTTACCATCTGGTGCGAGTGAGAGAAGGCGACGAGTGGAAGACTGCGTTCAACACCCCGATGGGACATTATGAATATCTGGTCATGCCATTCAGTCTCACCAATGCCCCAGCAGTGTTCCAGGTGCTGGTAAACGACATCCTCAGAGACATGCTCAATAAGTTTGTTTTCGTTTACTTGGACGATATTTTGATCTTCTCAAAGACCCTGTCAGAACACACCCACCATGTCCAGTTGGTCCTGCGCCACCTGCTTGAAAACTCGCTGTTTGTGAAAGCAGAGAAGTGCAAGTTCCACGCTCAGTCTGTCTCGTTCCTGGGATATGTGGTGACCGAGGGCAGCATTCAAATGGACCCTGCAAAGGTGTCGGCAGTGACGTCGTGGCCGGTTCCAGAGAGCCGTAAGAAACTGCAGCAGTTCCTGGGGTTTGCCAACTTTTATAGGAGATTCATCAGGGGCTACAGCACCGTGGCAGCCCCACTCACTGCACTGACCAGCATCAAACAGCCTTTTCAATGGACTGCAGCAGCTGACCAAGCCTTCGAAACCCTCAAGGCCCGTTTCACTTCAGCTCCCATCCTCCGGATGCCTGACGCCGAGTGGCAGTTTGTGGTGGAGGTAGATGCTTCGGATGTGGGAGTCAGGGCTGTGCTTTCCCAGCAAGCAGCAGAGGATGGCAAAATGCACCCCTGTGCCTTCTACTCCTGAAGACTGACCCCAGCAGAAAGCAACTACGACATCGGCAACTGCGAGCTACTGGCTGTCAAGCTCGCCCTCGAGGAGTGGCGCCACTGGTTGGAGGGGTCTAAGGTTCCGTTTGTGGTCTGGACTGACCACAAAAACCTGGAGTATATCCGGACAGCCAGGAGGCTAAACTCCCGCCAGCGCCGGTGGTCATTATTCTTCACCCGATTCAACTTTGTCCTTTCCTATTGTCCTGGCTCCCGCAACATCAAGCCCGATGCACTCTCCCGGATGTTTCAGAAGGATGAGGCATCCAAGGAGGAATCAACACCCATCCTCCCAAGCCCCTGTGTCGTTGCTGCCCTGACCTGGGACATCGAGGAGCAGGTTCAAGAAGCCATCAGGAACCAGCCAAGCCCCAGCGCTTGCCCCTCCAACCGTCTCTATGTCCCAGCCGGTCTGAGGTCTCAGGTGATTCAATGGGGACATGACTCCCGCCTGGCCTGTCACCCCGGGGTCACACGCACCCTCCATCTGCTGTCTCAGCAGTTCTGGTGGCCGTTGATGAGGAAGGACATCCAGGATTTTGTGAGAGCCTGCCCCACTTGCAACCAGCACAAATCCCCCAGTCAGCCCCCAGCCGGGTTACTCCAGCCCCTGCCAGTACCCATGTGTCCCTGGTCCCATGTCTCCCTGGATTTTGTAACTGGTCTTCCTCCGTCAGAAGGTAATACAGTCATCCTCACCATTGTGGACCGCTTCAGTAAGATGACCCACTTTGTGCCTCTCCCTAAACTGCCAACTGCAAAGGAGACTGCCCGAGTCATTTTAGAACATGTCTTTTGAGTCCACGGCCTGCCCAGGGATATCGTGTCTGATTGGGGACCGCAGTTCTCCGCCAGTTTCTGGAAAGAATTCTGCCACCTCCTCGGGGCCACTGCCAGTCTGTCATCTGGGTTTCACCCACAGTCAAATGGCCAAACAGAGCACATGAACCAGGAACTGGAGAAGGCACTTAGGTGTGTGGCTTTACGCAACCCCCACACCTGGGCTCAACATCTGCTCTGGGTGGAATATGCCCACAACTCCCTCACCAGTTCTGCCACCAGACTCTCCCCCTTCCAGTGTGTGTATGGATATCAACCACCTCTGTTTGCCAGCCAGGAGGGAGATGCCACCTGCCTGTCTGCTCTCGCCTACGCCCGCCGCTGCCGCCGCACGTGGGCCCAGGCCCACACCGCACTCCTAAAGTCCAGTACCAGCTATGCTATTGGGGCTAACCGGTGGAGGACCCCTGCACCCGTTTACCATGTCGGCCAGAAAGTATGGTTGTCTGCTCGAGACCTACCACTGCGGGTGGAGTCATGCAAATTGGTGCCTCGCTACATCGGACCCTTTCCCATACAGAAGGTCATCAATCCAACGGCAGTTCGGCTGCTGCTGCCCAAGACCATGAAAATACATCCCACCTTCCACGTCTCCAAACTCAAACCGGTGCACGAGAACCCCCTGGTCCTGGTAACACCGCTGCCTCCTCCTCCACGCTTCATTGATGGTGGACCAGTCTACACGGTCCGGCGACTGCTCTGCTCTCGACGAAGGGGTAAGGGCATCCAATACTTGGTAGACTGGGAGGGTTATGGTCCTGAGGAGAGGGCATGGGTCCCCGCTGGAAGGATTTTGGATCTGGCCCTCATCGCCGACTTCCATCGCCTACACCCTGACCAGCCCTCCATCCGATGGGGTCGACGTAGGGGTTCTCACCGGGCAGATCCACTTCCGGACCCTGCTGCCACCCCTGCTCCAGTGTCCGAGTCTGACTCTGAACCGAATCCTGGGCGGGGGCCCTTGGATGATGAGTCTTCCGACAGTGAAGATGGTGCGGAGGCTATGGACACTGACCGGTCAGAGGAATTCTGACCCTCCACCAGTATTCCCCCTCCTCCTGCCCGTCTTGGTGGGTCTGTATCTAGGGACTTCTGGAGCCGTCCCTTGAGGGGGGGGGGGGGGGGGTTCTGTCATGGTCCTACCTGTGGTTTTCCTCTCATCAGGTAACATTCCACTCCTCTCCACTCAGTATTACCTGCCACGCCCGCATGCTCCTTCTCTATCAGGCTCACCTGCTGTCAATTTACCATCATTGACTCTCATTGACTTTCAGTGGCTGTCATTGGCTGTTTCCTATCACCTGCTGCCTTCTCTGTGTGTATTTAAACTGCAGTCCTCCCAAGCTTCAGTGTCAGATCGTCTTCAAGGCATCGACTCCGTCAACTCTTCAGCCCTGGTAATCTGACCCTGCATTTCTGTCCCCATTCTCGCTACCTGACCTGTGACTCTGTGTTTCAGCCTGTTCCCAAACTCCTGTCTGTTGTGCTGTCCTGTCCTGTCTGCCTTTGAAAGACTGCTCGCTGGGAGACCACCTGAATACCAAGTGCTGTTAGCTTACAGCCAAACTACTCTGACAATGCCTGATCCTGTCTGATCTCAGAAGCTAAGCAGGGCCAGGCCTGGTTAGTACTTGGAGGGGAGACCTCAGACGCTCCCACCAGCCATCCCTGCCTCTCAGTCCTCCTGCCACTGAACTTCACACATCCTCCCAACTCCCTTTCCCCTGCTATCAATAAACTCAACATTTAACCTGCGCTCTTGGGTCCTCGTCTGTTTGTCCTGACAGATGGAAAATATTGAACTTTTTCACAATATTCTAATTTTTTTATTTTTTGAGACGCACTAGTGTATATATACACACACACATGTGTGCACACACTACCAGAGCTATCTCAGAACACTACCATGTTGCTTTGTGGGGGTGGAGAGGACTGTTACAACTTAAAAATAAATAAATAAATAAATAAATAAACACAATGGTTCTTTTTCAGTTGTGTTTCATTTTGTACCATTCAACCAGGCCTTTATTCTACAGGTTGTACAAGCTAGTCAGTAAATCCAGTTGGTTGCTTCAGAGGCATTATGTTTTGTAAGCGCTGTCGTACAGTAATAATACAACAATGCTTTGACAGAAAATGCACTTTTAAAACTTAAGTATTTTTAAAAGCAAGTACTTCAGTACTTTAACTTAAGTAAAAATTTGACTGTACAACTTTCACTTGTATTGGAGTAACATCTGACCAGTGGGATCTGCACTTTGACTTAAGTAATGAAGTTGGGTACTTTGTCCACCTCTGTATATATAAAATGAATTCCATGTACAGAGTTTGAATAATCTAACATTAAATGTCTGTATCCCTGGGGATTCATTTCCCAAACAGGGTTATTTAAAAAAAAAAAAAACAGGCATTATTACAAATGGGGATGTAGACACTTTTGAGTTTTGTGTTTTTTGTTTTTGTTGTTGTTGTTGTTGTTGTTTCCTTTGTACATTTCTGTATTGGACAAAAATCAGGACAATTAATTCATATTAATCTAAAAATAACATGTAAGCTATTTAATTCCAAACATCAGTGTTGTAAAGCTTTGTTTGTTGGAGCATTCACACATGAATTTCCATCCATTCATTCATTATCTGTAACCGCTTATCCTGTACAGCATTGCAGGCAAGCTGGAGCCTATCCCAGCTGACTATAGGCAAGAGGCGGGGTACACCCTGGACAAGTCATCAGGTCATTGCAGGGTTGACACATAGAGACAAACAACCATTCATATTCACGGTCAATTTAGAGTCACCAATAAACCTAACCTGCATGTCTTTTGGACTGTGGGGGAAACCGGAGCACCCGGAGGAAACCCACGCAGACACTGGGAGAACATGAAAACTCCACACAGAAAGGCTCCCATCAGCCACTAGGCTCGAACTCAGAACCTTCTTGCTGTGAGGCAACAGCGCTAACCACTACACCACCATGCTGCCCCCACATGAAATTTGGTATTCTTAAAAATCCAGTAAAACCAGAAAAACCTCTGTATCCTACTCATGCTCCTGAGTGTACGTAAATTTATATATTTACATAAGAAGACTAGCTAACATAAACCTTGACTAATTGGCTTCAAATCAAACCTTTTACATGGATTACTGCACTGTAAGTGTGTGGTTTATATAACATGTGTTTCAACTCTATATATCCAAATTTAATAAATTTTGTGAAACAGTCCTTTTCTATTTATCACATTAATTAAATAATTAACCATTAAAAAACTAAAGTAAACCAAGTTAATTCCATAAATTAAGAGAAACAAGAAATGTATAAAAAGGTGTATAAAAAGAGGATGGGCTCCAGTGGCTCAATATTCAGATCTGTTTGCCATGGCATCTTCTTTCAGTGCTGAGCAACATATCAGTAGAGCCACCAATAAGTGACTGATCTGCTATGTCTCAATCTGCAGTGTACCTACACCTTTATAGGTTCCCTCTCCAGTATGTTCCAACATGGCATTGAGGAAGGCACATGAGTGTATGTTGCTGAGATGTTTTGAATTAAAAAAAAAATTAAAAATAAAAAACCCCAAAAGATCACTTGGGTACCTTTTAGATATGTATTTTTCTCCATTTTCATTCAAACTCACTTATTTCATACTGAATTCATCTTTTCTGTCATTTGGCTTCACATTTTGGCCTTTCAGGTGTTTGGACTCTGTTCAATCTATAGTTTTATTCTACTTCTATCACTGAGAGAGTCCCTTTCGCTGCTTATTAATAATATCAACTCAGTGAGCTTTGCCTTTTATGGAGTTTTGTGGGTGTCACCAAATGCAAATCAGCTGTGCACGTGACTGGTGATTTCCAGGTCACTGAATTCATCAACAAACATGCACAAGTGCCAAGAATGCCAAGAACAGTCAATGTTCCTGAAAGCTGGCACAGATGGTAAATGAGCCCCAATACTTTAAAAAGGTTTTGAAACAGTTTATAAACAAGCAATACCAAAAAATATTAATTTGATAAAACTATACAAACTATATACACACTATTAAATATATTTACCTGAATCCTAATATTTAAAGAAGCAGGATTGAATTATTTTTCTTAAGTGTATTTGTATTCTTGCCCATGAAAAGGTTAAACAGATAACTAAATAAGATTCAACTGCAGTTGTTGACTTGGAGTCAAGTATTGATGAAAAATATTTTAAAAGCTGAACACAAGCTACTTTTTAACTCACAGTGAAAAATCAAACCAATAAAGAAATTCTTTTAGAATGTCCTGATTCTCATGAGCGGTATGAAACAGTATGAAACAATAATTTGTCATTGCAAATAAATGAAAAACAAATAAAATTTACATGTCAGAGTATGTTTAGTAATAGGTCAATAAAATACAAAGTTTTCATATCCAAGTGTATAAAGATCCTTCAAATATAAAACATAACATCAGTCTTACCATAAATGAGCTGTCACTGTAATAAGTCAAAGCCATATAACTGAGGATCAGCCTGTCTGTTCTTGTTTTATAGCACTCCACCTTCATCAGGAAGTAAATACACAGTCATGCTCACAGACAGCCAATAACAAGCTTCTTGCGCATCATAGTAAATGGAAACAGAAAGCTGCTGTTTCCATTGCTGCTGGCCTTTAACTTTCATTTTTAGAGAAACGGAGGGAAAACGTAAATCAAAACTCTACAATATCGATGAAAAACAGGCCAATTTTTGTTAGATTTTGCTGTTTTTATTCAAAAGTGTCAGATCTGAGTAATATCAGAGTTGTTAACATGCAGGATGCACAGATAGTGTAGAAAAGCAGGGTGAGCTTTAAGTTTCACTTTCCTGCTCTCTCTCAGCTATTGTAATCTCTCTGTGCTACCCTGGAAGTCATGTGACCGAGCCTTGTCAGAGTCCGATTACTCACCCGAACCCTCTCACTTCCTGAAACACAGCCGTCAAACCTGTTAACCCTTGTGTGGTGTTCATATTTTTGTTACTCAGCCAGTGTTCATGGGTCTGGTGGACCCACTGCATTTTGATGCTTTAAATTAAACACAAACAATTTTACATTAAATACTTAACAGATGTTTACTTCACCCCAATTACAAGCAACATAAACAGCATTTAATATTTGCCCTTTACCTTTGTTAGATTACATTTATTTATTTTAAAACAGTGCTACTTGTTTTTTGTTTGTTTTTTAATAAAATGTAATTTTACAAAAAGAAAATCAATTATGAGTGGGGAAAAAAAGATGTTTATCTTCAAATTTACAAATAAAGCAAGGTTTTTCATAACAACTGATTTTTATTTCTTTGAATTTCATTAGAAATTTAACCCATTCAGTTCAGTTTACACAACACATGCTGAACACATACAGTAACCATGTCAGTCTATACAACACATCATCCCCATGCTCGTCTTCATTTTGGGACTACTGATGCTCCATCTCGTCCTCTTCTTCAAAGTCAAATCAAATCAAATCAAGTTTATTTGTACAGCGCTTTTAACAATAAACATTGTCGCAAAGCAGCTTTACAGAATTTGAACGACTTAAAACATGAGCTAATTTTATCCCTAATCTATCCCCAATGAGCAAGCCTGTGGCGACGGTGGCAAGGAAAAACTCCCTCAGACGACATGAGGAAGAAACCTCGAGAGGAACCAGACTCAAAAGGGAACCCATCCTCATTTGGGCAACAACAGACAGCCTGACTATAATATTAACAGTTTTAACAGGTATAACCCTCAACTGTCCTCATGGGGCCGTCCTTCACAGGAGTGGGGCAATAAAACTCCGACCAGACACAGGGCACCAGGATGGATCAAGCAGGTCCGAGGGGCAGAAGAGGCCAGCATCTCAATCCCAGGATCAATATGTAACTCAGAGGGACAGATGGGGGGGCGGGGGGGAGAGAAAGAAAACACGTTGTTAGGTATGCCCTGCTCTGGCTGGATGTCACTGTCACTGTCAAAGTCTGTCAAAGTCACTGTCAGACTCTGAATTTTCAGAAATGTGATCCTCACGTTCTGAAATGTCTTCCTCTACATCATCATCAAAAGCTTCTCTCTCTTCCAAAATCATTTGCAAGTCCATCTGAGCAGAGAATCTTTTGGCCATCTTGATCAGTTGTGATAAGGAGCCACATTGGAAAAGCTATATTTATTGTGTCCTGCCCCAAATTTATGGGAACTTCTGTCTTGGTTCCCACAAGACAGAGGGTAAAATGTGTAGGAATGTGAGAGCAGACAGGTGTCGGTGCTTGAACGGCAGGGGCAGAAACACAAAACCTCACACACACACCACACACACACATACACAAACACACTAACAATAGGCCCAGACAGGAGGATGACAGAGTGAAGGTACACACTTTTATTAGCCCCGGGTCCAGTGGACCCGAACATCCTGTATGTAATATAAATGTGTGTGTGTGTGGGGGGGGGGGGGGGTGTACAGTGTGTGGTCATCGAAAATGTGTTCTGATATATGTTCTTCACAGAAAATGAGCCAAGGCCAATGAGTCTGAGTTTGAAAAAATAATTAATTGTATCATTGTTCCTTTGATAAAAATGAAAACGGGTCCCACAGACCCGAACACCATACAAGGGTTTTAAACCTGCGCCATTCCGTCACTGCCTCCCAGGAGATGGAAATGCTTTCTAGTTGTGTTACCTGTTTTACATGTGTTCACACCCCTTGAACTCTTGCACATTTTGTAGCATTACAGCTCCTTCAGAGTCACCCTTGGCCTCTTGGTTGCTTCTCTGACTAACTAATGCCCTCCTTACCTGTCACAGACTTGGAAGAACTACGATTGTGTTTTATTCTTTCTGTGTTTTAATAATTTCATAACTGAATCCTGATAGCTCGCTGATCTGTTTAAGTAAGTCTTCTAAGAAATACTAGGGCCTTCCAGGGACATGTTTATACTGTAATCACATAACACTTTTTTTTTTTTTTGACAACTGCTTGCACCCAAACTACTTTAGTGGTTTCAGAAAATTGGAGATGAATACTTAAGCAATATGTACACAGTATTATTATTTTTTTGTAGATTCATGACACATACAGTACTGTGCAAAAGTCTTAGACTCACGTAAAGAAATGCTGTTGACCAAAAATGGCTTAAAATAATTAAATGAAATGTTTCAACTTTTTAAAAAAATACTATAAACAGCAGTAAGCCATAATAAATGAAACAAAGTCAATATTTGGTGTGAAACAACCTTTTACTTTAAAAAAATAGTCGTCTCAGGTATAATGAGTGCAGTTTTACAAGGAAATGAGCTATAGGTTTTACTGAGCATTTTGTAGAACCAGCCACAGTTCTTCTGGACACTTTGACTGTCACACTCGCTTCTTAATTTTGCACCAAAACCCAGCAGCCTTCATTATGTTTTCTTTTTTAATCTGAAAAGTGGTCTCTTATATAATATGCTGCTCAGATACAAACTTTTTTTTGTAAAATTTAATTTTGTGCTGGAAAATGAATGTTTGGAACGCTAAAATGTTTTTGTACTGACTCGATAATGTAAAAGTCATAAAATAGAAATTTATAATAAATTTTGTATGAAAAAACAAAGGATGCCTAAGACTTTTGCACAGTACTGTCATCCCAATTAGGTCCATTTAAGTTCCAGTTTGTATAGAACTGTTCTCCATTTTAGGGAAATACACTTTCTGTTTTAGTAAAAACCATTTAGTAAAATCACACCGCCCTCTGGTCGGAGGATGCAATTGCACAATTACAGGGCTCACTCGGGTGCACATATTGGGACATTTTCCAGGGGGACTTGGAGCACAGGGCGACAGTGCTCACGGACTACATCAACTTCTGTGTCTCATGCAACATTCCTACAAAAACTGTCAGACGTTTTCCCAACTCCAAACCCTGGATCACCCATCACATTAAAAACAGTTTGAGAGAGAAACATAAGGCTTTTCAACGTAAGGACTGTGCTACTGTCAACTCACTAAATAGACAAATAAAAATGGACATCATTAGAGCCAAGCACAAATACAAAGACAAACTAGAACAGGAATTCAGCACCATGAATACCAAACAAGCCTTCCATAAAGTAAAAATGCTCACAGGACAATCAGCTAGTCAGTCTCACTCCACCATTATAGATCCCACCAACTTTGCCGCCACCTTGAACTCTTTTTATGCACGGTTCGACACACAAGACCACTCAGCCACATGTGAGGAGCTTTTCAACGCCCTACCCTCGGACACACCCAGTCACCCCCCCATTCACAATAGAGGACGTACAGTGGCAGCTGAGCAGATGCAAGACTGGAAAGGCACCTGGGCTAGATAACATCTCAGCCAGGGTGCTGAAGCTCTGTGCTACAGAACTGGCCCCCCCTCTTCATGCCATCTTCTGGGACTCGTATAGGTCAGCAACCATACCCACCATCTGGAAAACCTCAGCTATCATCCCTGTATCTAAGAACACACGCCCCTGTGAACCCAACCACTACCAGCCAGTTGCACTCACCTCCATCATCATGAAATGCCTGGAAAAGCTCATCCTCCACACCATACTGCCAATTGTCCTCCCCCTGCTGGACCCATACCAGTTTGCCTACAGGGCCAGCAGGGGGACGGAGGATGCTGTTGCATGCCTTCTCCACCCCCTCCTGCAACACCTGGAATCACCGGGCAACTTCGCAGCCATCCTCTTTGTAGACTTTAGTTCAGCCTTTAACACCATTCAACGCCACCAGATGATCAAGAAACTCTGCCACCTCAACATTCCACCACCCCTCATCCGCTGGATTCACAACTTCCTCACCAACAGACCACAGGCTGTTAGGATAGGCACAGTGACATCATCCACCATTATCACTAACATGGGAGCTCTGCAAGGCTGCATTCTTAGCCCTTTCCTCTACACCCTCTACACCAACGACTGCATCAGCCCCTCACCCATCACCACATATTTTAAATATTCAGACGACACTGCCATCCTAGGTTTGCTGAGTGACAATGACTCCATCATGGCCTACCAATCATCTATCTCCCTTTTTACCCAGTGGTGCACAGATAACTTTCTGGAACTCAATGTGGCAAAAACAAAGGAAATGGTATTTCATAATTCAGACACCACTGTTCTGCCCTCCACTCTCATCCATAATCAGAAGGTTGAACAGGTCAGCCATTTCAAGTACCTGGGACTCACTATAGACAATAAGCTGACATTTGATCAACACATCACTAACATCCACAAGAGGTCTCAACAAAGGTTCTATGTCATCCGCAAGCTCAGTGCTCTCTCTGTCACCCCTCATCTTCTGTCCCTTCTGTACTCCAGCATTATTCAGCCTATTCTACTGTACTGTTCACCCTGCTTCTATAATATGCTCTCCACCTCCAACAGAAACAAACTGACAAAAATCACACACACAGCATCCAAATCATTCACCACCCCACACGCAACCTTGCTGGGCTCAACCTCAAAGCTGTCACACGCCTCGCAGTGTCAATAATTGAAGACCACAATCACCCTCTTTACCCACTTTTCACACTGCTCCCATCTGGCCGCAAGTATAGGACTTTAAGATGGAGACGGGCACGTTTTAGTAAGAGTTTTGTACCGTCTGCCATCTATGCATTGAACTGCCTCCCCCAGTAAACCTGTACGGACTTTCCTGGACTGGGTAAATAGTGACGGACTGTCTGATGCAGATATGTTGTAGGCCTACCCATGGGCGCCGCCGGGGGGGAAAGGTTAGAACAATTCTAGGGGCCCAGCACTGCCATGGGGCCCTTTAAGGGGCTGATAATATGCTTTTAATGATTTTAATAAGACTTTTGAAATAACAACAATGCAATATTCCATCTGGTAAAATGAGCTAACTGAACAAGGTTGTCTATTTCTTGAGTTCTTCAACATATTGTCATTTAACCCTCCCCCTTTTGCAAAATGGTACGGTCCAGTTCTGGTAGAAGCACGGTGCGTTAAATCTGTGTGCTGATCAGTGCAACGCTACTTGCTGCTGTGTCACGGTGCAGCAGCCAGCCAGCCAGCAGTGGAGTGCGTACAGTCTATGATCGCTAAATATGAAGAGTGGCTGTCAAAAACGTAAAGAAAGGCAGCTGAAAGCTGAGAGGGACCGGAGAGGCAGGCAACTGGTCACTCAGTTTTTCCCAAAGAAAGGTAGCTATCGCTCACGTGTGTTCAAAATATTAGCGAATGGTAAATGAACAGTATGAACGTGGTTGGATTAGCCTATCAAGAGAACACTTTTACAGTTTGTACAGTGACATTTTTTCCATTTTAATAACTGAACTGACTTGTGTGATAAACAAGATGAAATATTACGTTATGCTGGTGCTAATAACTAGTGCTAATAACCAGTTTCATAACTAATGGGGTGCCCTAAATATGCACAGATTCAGCCTCAGGGGGACCTCCGCCCTACCAAACCACTGAACCCCCCTTTGGAGAAGGAGGTAAGCAGCAATCGGACCCGGCGCCGTGGGGGGGCGAAAGGGGTCGTCGCCCTCTCGTGGCTACAGCCCCGCCCCCTCAACGGAGACTCAGATCACTTAATTGTTTTCTTATGAAAATATAATGTATTATAGACGCATTAATAATTTGCATTTTCAAATACGAAATATTAAGTGGTTGCGCATTGCACAAAAATACATTTCACATAAATCACTACTAAAACTGGCACGGTAGAACAAATCTGATTGGTTGTTATGACACAAGTGCACTGTCTCTGCAATATCCTGTAATATGCAGTCAAGTTTACGGGAGTAGTCTTTCCCCCACTGAATTAAACGAATTCAATCACAATATTGTGAATCCATATTCTTTCTTTGTAGGCTAAGTTTATCTCCGTTTATGTTGGTGTATGTGTTCATATATGGTCCGCTTTGTGCGCAAATTGCGTAAGAATATGTGTCCTTGACGTCACCCCCCATGCAGCAGGGGTGAAAATTCATCACTTCAGAGTGTTTTGTCCCCTACACGCCTAAACTGGGATCGCGGATTAAGTGGTTAGCGTTGACTCGGTGCGAGTCAGGAAGGCTATTACTGGTGCAGCCGCGGGGTCTGTTGATTTTTTTAAATTATGATTTTGGCTGCCGAGCCAAGAACCTTAGACTTGCATTGACGTTTTGTTTTCATGCTGCGGAGCTATTTGTATGTATTTTAAATTTAAAGGATTTGCCTGTAGGTTTGTGTGTGTTGTTTTATGTTTGGCATCTTTCCGGTTGTAACGCGTCTGTGAGAAAATTGGAGGGGAGGGTTAACAGGTGGGCACGGGTGTTGATAAAGCGCAACTGCCCTGGTAATATGTCACATGATTTTCTCGTACTAAAGCAACCTTCGGGGCCGTGGTTTTGTGATTGGTGCAGTTAATTGTTTGAAACACGTTGTCAGACCGCCATCACTACTACACACTATATGAAAAATATTTGCCCCCTTGCGATTTCTAATTGCCCCCTTAGTAAACTGTTCCTGGCGCCGGGCCTGGCAGCAATACAACCCATAAATGCTTTAGGATTGAAGTTTTTAATGAGCGAGCGCCATATGCAGTTTGCTAGATTAAAGTGTTGCTAATAACGGACACCAGTCAAGTGTTTGGCATGGTTACGTGTGTGGAATGTTCACACGTTCTAAACCATTGGTTTCAAATTGAGGAGCTGGAGAAAGCGCAGCACACATAAAAGAGGGATAGAGGTTACAACATATGAAGAAATACGTACGTAATTGATCAAATTGAAATGTCACTCCATGTCACTTTGAAATAAATTTATAATAAGATGTTTCCTGTCTTTTATGGGTAACATTTGTAAGGCTACTGAGTATGGAGTTCATTTAAATGCATCAAACTTGAATGCATCAAACTTTTTCATGCATTAACTAACTTGCATGCATTGCTGATAACAGAGCCAGGCCCCTCATCAGGCCATGATGCAGCAGCCAGGGAGGACACCAGAAGTGTTGAAATACAGGAAGAGAACAGGGGGAGTACCAGCAGCACAGGTGGTGAGGAAGAAGCAGCAGAGAGTAAGGAAGAGCAGGAAGAAACTGAGAAGGCATGTGGCAAAATCTTGAATTTTCATTTGTGATTGTAAATGCACCAGAATTAGTCACTGACCAGTTTTCATCTAGTCCCTGGTAGGTTAATACATAAAATGTAATAACAAAGTTACAAACTCAAGGTCCATGGGCTATCAAAAGTCAAATAATGACAATAGTGCAATTGTGACGAGGGTGGGCAAAGTTGGGGGGCCCAAAATTCTAATCTTTCATGGGGCCCAAAATTTCTGGCGGTGCCCCTGGGCCTACTGTCTGAATGGTTTCTTGTCTAAGTGAGCATATTTGATTTGATTTGATTTGATATTTGTTCAATGTCTTGATGCCTGTCGCTTGTTTTTGTCTGAATGTCTTCTGTCTGTGTGTACACATTTTAGACCTGTTTAATGTTGGTTATGTCTTTATTGTACTTATATGTTGTAGCTGTTCCAAGTTTGACAGTTGGTGAAGACAAATTTCCCTTGAGGAGACAATAAAGATCTATCTATCTATCTATCTATCTATCTATCTATCTATCTATCTATCTATCTATCTATCTATCTATCTATCTATCTATCTATCTATCTAAAATGAAAGCTTCCAGTACTTGTACCAAAAATAGCTATCACTAATGTGCCTTAAACTAGTCATTCTCCACTCATCATGGTGTCTGTGAAGTATGACCAGGGAATCTGTCTAACTTAATAATAATAGTAATAATAATAATAATAATAATAATAATAATAATAATCTCATCTCATTATCTCTAGCTACTTTATCCTGTTCTACAGGGTCGCAGGCAAGCTGGAGCCTATCCCAGCTGACTACGGGCGAAAGGCCGGGTACACCCTGGACAAGTCGCCAGGTCATCACAGGGCTGACACATAGACACAGACACCCATTCACACTCACATTCACACCTACAGTCAATTTAGAGTCACCAGTTAACCTAACCTGCATGTCTTTGGACTGTGGGGGAAACCGGAGCACCCGGAGGAAACCCACGCGGACACGGGGAGAACATGCAAACTCCGCACAGAAAGGCCCTCGTTGGCCATGGGGCTCGAACCCAGACCTTCTTGCTGTGAGGCGACAGTGCTAACCACTACACCACCATGCCGCCAATAATAATAATAATAATAATAATAATAATAATAATAATAATAATAATAATAATATTTATTATACAGATTAAAGTAAAAAGCGCAGTAGAGAGGCATCAGGTGATCCTGGTACAATCAGGCTGGTAAGGCACATCAGCTTAGGGACCCTTGCCCCCTCTACATGCATCCCAGACAGCGAATGGGACTAGCTCCCAGGAAGCATTGCCTTGTCAAACCCACCAAGAACTTTCCTAAGGATATGGAGACTCCCCACCATGGTAGCCTTCTGCATTATCCACAGAGTGAGAAAAACTGTGCTCCTGGTGGAAAACCCAGGCACACTCCTAATCTGAGTCAAGAGATTAGGAGGTACCAAACCTAGGGCACTGAGAACAATGGGGAGTCTGACAACTTTGTACCTGGGATACAAGCGAGACATTGCATATGCGAGGTCCGCATACTTTGAGTGCTTCTCCTGAATCTTTTCAATCACATTGGTGTCAAAAAGGTCAGATAATTCTATGATGTAAATAATTTCATTGATTTTGTCAAATAAGACAAGATCAGGTTTGTTGGCTTGTAAATGTTGTAGGCTGTATATAGGCCTATTCCAGCATAGTTTAAAGCACTCATTTTCCATGATGCCCTGTACATGTTCCAGGTCGTACCATGGATGGACCTCAGAGTCAAACCCATAGGCATGCCAAAGATGATAACAGAAAACACAGGCCATGCCATTGTGCCTCTTGAGGTAGGAAGTTTGAGTCAAAGCAGGACATCCACTGACAAGATGCTTGATGGTCTCACTAAATTCATTGCACAATCTACAGTACATTTACTATTTACAATTTCCTTTAAAATCACAATTTGGTGATTTCGGGTGGAAAGTGACTGGTACTGAGCAGCAAAAAGAAAGCCTTCAGTTTCACTTTTCAGGCCAGTTGACCTCATCCAAGCAAACGAGTCAGAAGGATTACTATTCTGTTCAATACACTGCACAAAAACATGATGCAGTGGCTTGCCGGAAAGCACATCCTGAAAGTGTTGACTCTGGGCAGATTTTATGTGCGACTTTACTTGGTTGACACCCATTGCTGTACCGTCCAGCAGTACCTCGCCATCAACAAAATCAACATTTGCATTGAGTTCCTGTCTAACCACCTTGGCATGTTTAAAATAACTATGGAATGCCCTGCATTAACATATTAATAATTTATTGTGAAGGGCTTCCACATTAATCAAACCACATCCTCCCAAATTGATTGGCATGTATAAATAATTTAGGGATGAACATGGGTGGTGAGCCCCATTATCTGACATGATTCGTCTAGTGAGGGTGTCAAGGCCATGAATTTCTTCCTGGGTCCAGTCAGCAATTCCAAAAGAATATGAAAGGACCGGCATGGCATAAGTGTTGGTGGCTCTGACTTTGTTGCAAGCATTTAGCTCGGAGCTCCAGATTTTCTTGAGACGAACTTTGTACTCTGCCCTTAGTTTGTCCTTAATATGGGCATTCTGGAGCTTATCTCTCACTTCTAGTCCCAGGTACATGTACGACTGGCTTTCAACAAGATGTTCAATGACTCCTCCCCCAGATAACTCAACTGACCCATCATCTACAACCTTGCCACATTTAATATGTAATATGTTGCACTTGTCTAGTCTGAAAGACATGCCAATTTCATTTGAAGAGGACTTGACAAGGAGAATTTGATCTTTCAGGTTGCTTTCTCCTCTGGCAAGGATTTCAAGATCATCCATGTAAAGATGATGAGTAAGAGGTGTTGGGGATCTGTGCTGTGGGGGTCCTGGATGGTACCCATCCCTTTTGTTCAAGAGAAAATTCAGGGGATTAATAGACAGGCAGAAAATCAGGGGACTAAATGAATCCCCTTGAAAAATGCCCTGCTGTATTGGAATGGATTCAGAAGTCATCACCTTGCCCTGTGAATACCTCAAGCTGAGTTGACCAGCAACTCATTAAAGACTTGAGTAAAACAAGTAATCACTCGAAGGCCAATACATTGTAGTGACTTCAGAATCCATTCATGGGGGACAGAATCATAAGCTTTCCTGTAGTCTATCCAGTACATAGAGAGGTTCCAGTGGTACATTTTTGCCTCTTCTAGTAACATTTTCTGGACCAACAAATGATCCTTGCATCCCCAGCATCCCTTCCTCGCCCCTTTCTGCTCATTGTGAATAATTCCATCTGCAGTGCAGTAAGATGACACTGTTTGTCAGACACCCTGTAAACAGTTTGAAAATAGTATTTAGACATGTGATGGGATGGAAATTCTTAGGGTCATTCAAGTCACCCTTCTTGGGAAGGAGTATTGTGCGACCTATGCATAACTAAGGAGGAACCTCCCCTGTGTCCAAAATCATGTTAAAACAATTCATGAGATGGGGATGGATGCAGAGGAACAATTTCCAATATCGGTTTCTTATACCATCAGGCTCTGGTGCAGTGTTAGGTTTGGACTTTTTTTTAATAACTTTCTGCAGGCAATCAGCCATAATGAAATTCAGCAATGGTGAAGAGATTTTGCCATGCAAAGCAGTACTATATTCCTTAATCCATGATTCCTCCAGGCTGCAGTTGATGGGTATTGACCTGGCCGGGTCTTGAAATTCATGAGGTTATAAAGTCAAGTTTAGGAAAGTCTATTAGTGGCACTACAAAGATAGTAGAGTGTTTGTATTCCCAAAACTATTACTTCTGATCACTATTCACTCACTCACTCAGCTCCGCATGCTCCCGAAGGGAGCGTGGCACCTCTGCATATGGCTCTCCAAGCGGGTCTGTTCCTGGCAGCCTCCCAGGCAGTGGTGATGTTGAGGCTAGCAGCCTGCAGGTCGTCGCTCAGCTGGTCGGACCATGTGCATCTGGATCGGCCTCTGGGACGGGACCAGGTGGTGGGGGTCGGTTCCCTCAGTAGGACGGCTGGTTCCAGGGGTGGCTCTGCCCTGGCGATGTGGCTGAAAAGGCGGAGACGGGCCTAGCAGATCTTGTTGGACAGTGGAGGCTGGTTGGTGATCTCACGCAGGGTGGCATTGGAAACGTGGTCATACCACTTGATCCCCAAGATCCTTCATTGGCACTTGGTGTCGAAGGCATCCAGGCGGTGTTCCTGTGCAGCTGTTAGAGACCAGGTCTCGGCTCCATACTTGAGGATGGACAGCACAAGGCTGTTATACAGCCTGATATTACTTTGGACCCAGAGTTTCCTGTTGGACCATATGCTGTCAAGGCTTGCCATTGCAGAGGCAGCACGACCGATGCGGAGCTGGATGTCAGAATCGCTCTTGCAGTCAGACGTTATCGTGCCTCCGAGATAGCAAAACCTGTTGACAGCTTCCACAGGGTGGGAGTTAATCACCAGTCCTGCTTAGGGTGTCTCGTAGTCGCTGAGGCACTGAACCTTGGTTTTTTCCCAGCTGACCATCAGGCCGAGCAGTTGGGTTTCTGTATCCATGGCCTGCAGGGCAAGTTGGAGGGCTTCCATGACTTCAGCCAGGATTGCCACATCGTCTGCGTAATCCAGGTCTGTGATGGTAACATCACCAAAGCTAGCACCGCAGGCACACTGAGCCACAGTTCTCCCCATGACATAGTCGATGGCTGTGTTAAAGACTGTCGGGGCCAAGACACAGCCCTGGCGGATGCCACTGTTGATGTTGAAATTGCCTGACAGCAGCCTGTTTACTCTCACACAGGAGGAGGTGTCGGAGTAGAGGAGAGAGAGAAGGTTTAGCAGCTTGACTGGGACACCAAGGATCTTGAGGATTTTCCAAAGGGCTGGTCTGTCCATGGAATCAAAGGCTTGTTTCAGGTCCACGTAGGCTGCATAGAGAGGTTTCCTGAACTCCCTTCTTTTTCAACCAGCAGTCAAAGGGTCAGGATTCTGTCCACTGTGAAGTGACCTGGTGTTAAGCCGCTCTGCTCCTTTCTCTACTTGCGGATGAGAAGTGGGCACAGTCTTGCGAGGATAATGTTGGCAAACACCTTCCCTGGGACGCTCAGCAGGGTGATCCCTCTGTAGTTGCTGCAGAGGTCTTTGGGCCCCTTCTTCCAGAAGGGAAGGATGACACCTTACAGCCAGTCTGCTGGGATGGTCTCATTACTCCAGATGGCGGTAAACAGTTGTTGGAGCTGACCTGCTACTGCGGGTCCACCATGCAGCAGCAACTCCGGGGCGATTCCGTCGGCCCCTGTGGCCCGGCCAGGTTTGAGTTTCCGTATGGCCTTGACCACTTCAGCTAAAGTGGAGGGACCAGTAGGGACCGAATCGTCCTCCCTGGCCGAGACAGCTAGTTCTTCCAGCTGGGGAGAGGGGGGTGGCGCTGGACGGTTAAGCAAGCTCTGAAAATGCTCCCTCCATCACGCCATCTGTTTATCTGGAGTGTCTGGGATGGTTCCATCCATGGCTTTCACGTAGGCGGTAGGTGGTGATGTCTTCCCAGAGAGAGTCCTTAGGGCCAATTTGAACCTGTTTGTATTTTTGGACTGTGAGTATTGTATTATCTCTGATATCCTGTCTGTACCTCACTTGACCTATTTTTTGACTCTGCCTTTGTCTACATTTCGGATCTGTTTGCTAGCAATGTTTTCAATAAAACTTCCCTGGCATTTACGTCTGTCTATCACCCTGACATGACAGAAACTGTCAATTGTCCAACAAGCTAGTGGACTAATAAAATTGTTTGTTTTAACTAGTTTTATGAAACTGTCATGACTATTTTCTGTAAAATGTGTTAGCAAATAATCCCATGTTATTTTTAAAAAGTAAATTAAAAATAAGTACTGGTCAAAAAACCATCTCTCTTATGAAAATAAAGATACAAAATTTCATTGTCTGGTGATCAAGTGTTTATGAGTTTGTGGCAGCAGGGGCGTGGTCAAGCATCGGTTTGTGATCGGAGGGTGGAGTCAGGGAAGGTAAGTGGCAGAATCACTGCACCTGATGTCAGTTAATGTGTGTTTGTGTGTCTTCCCCAGTGACTGCGCCCTATATAAGGAGAGAGAAGGCAGAGGAAGGGAGCTCTCTCCCCAACCAGACGCCTTGTGTGTGCATGCATGTGTGGCTGGGAGAGTGGAAAATAAGTACACTGAAAAGTGGAAAATAAAAGAGTTTTGTTGAACTCAGTTCTGGCCTGCCGTCCTTCTGTGCTCCACCCACCCATCAGAATTGCTACACTGGTGCCGAAACCCGGGAATCAGAGCACAGAGAAGAACAGCCCCATGGAGTCCTCCCCCTTCACGGACCTGGTCCACGCCCTTGCCACGGCCCAGCAGAGCCAGCACCAGGCGCTAATCGCCCTCCGGAAGGAGCAGGAGCAAAGGTTCGAGGCCCTGGTGCTGGCACAGCAGGAAGATCGTCAGGCATTCCGGGACCTCCTTGCGTCGACGGGGTCCAGCACCTCCTTGCGTCGACGGGGTCCACCACCTCCACCGCTGCGGGCCCTCTCCACCTCACCCTAACGAAGATGGGCCCACACGATGACCCCGAGGCCTTCCTCACGCTCTTTGAACAGGCAGCAGAGGCTTTGGGCTGGCCAGTGGAACAGTGCGCGGTGCGCCACCTCCCCCTGCTAACAGGCGAGGCACAGCTGGCTGCGCTACAGCTCCCTGCCGACAGCCAGCTGGTCTACGCGGACCTCCGCCGGGCCATCCTCCAGCATGTGGGGCGCACCCCTGAACAACATTGACAGTACTTCTGCACTTTGCGCCTGGAGGAAGTCAGCCAGCCGTTCGCGTTTGGCCAGCAACTCCGGGACGCCTGCTGGTGGTTGCTGAGGGCTGACAACCGCGACACCGAGGGAATCGTCGATCTGGTGGTACTGGAACAGTTCATCGCCCGACTACCCGAAGGGACCGCGGAGTAGGCCCAGTGCCATCGCCTGGCATCGCTGGATCAGGCCATAGAGCTGGCGGAGGACCATTTGGCGGCTGTTCCGACGGCAGGACAGCAGATCTCCTCTTCTCCCCTCTCTCTCTCTCTCCCCCTCCCCTTTTGTGGCTTGTCCTTGCCCCGTTCCCCCACCGCGGAGGCGGGGGCCGGCTCCACCCCAGCCGGCCCGCCGCACCCGGGGTGCCCTCCCGTTTCCCACTTCCGTGTCTGTCTCTTCCCCCCCTCAGGTGAGTGAGCCCCAGAGTACCGGTGCAGAGAGAAAGCCCGGGCCGGTTTGCTGGCGCTGCGGGGAGCCGGGGCACCTCCAGCAGCAGTGCTCAGCAATGGAGGTGGGCGCGGTGGTCCGGATCGCCGATGCGCCAGGAGCTGCCCTCGATCGGGCCGGAGCAAATCGCATACTGGTGAGTGTCCAAGGGGATACATATCAGGCGTTGGTGGACTCTGGCTGTAATCAGACCTCAATCCACCAAAACCTGGTGCAAGACGAGGCATTGGGGGGAGCACAATTGGTGAAGGTGTTGTGTGTGCACGGGGATGTTCACAACTACCCTTTAGTGTTGGTCCACATTTCTTTTTCGAGGGGAAAAATTTAGTGTAAAGGCGGCGGTTAATCCTCGCCTTACCCACTCGATAATTTTGGGGACTGATTGACTGGGATTTCGGGAGTTAATGAGGCATTTAGTGAAGAGTGGGTCCTGCCGTAGTTCAGCAGGGGGAGGTCCCAGTGTGGCATTGGTGGGAGCAGCTGTGACAGAGCCGTCTACATCATCTCCGCGTCAGAGCGAGGAGCCGCAGGCTCCTCCTCCTTCTCTCGGGGAATCCCTCGTGGATTTCCCATTAGAACAGTCGCGGGACGAGACTCTGCGGCATGCGTTTGACCAAGTGAGAGTAATCGATGGTCAAACGCTCCAGCCAAACGCCACCCCATCCTTCCCCTATTTCTCCATTACGCGAGATAGATTATACTGAGTGACGCAGGGCACTCAGACTAAGGAGCCGATTACACAGCTTTTGATTCCAAAGAGCCGCCGGGAATTGGTATTCCAGGCGGCTCACTTTAATCCCATGGCTGGACACTTGGGGCAGGATAAGACACTAGCCCGAATAATGGCCTGGTTCTATTGGCCAGGGATTTGCGGTGATGTCCGTAGGTGGTGTACGACATGCCGCGAATGCCAGTTAGTAAATCCAGTGGCCATTCCAAAAGTGCCTTTGCGCCCTCTACCATTAATCGAGACCCCATTCGAAAGAATTGCGATGGATCTCGTCGGGCCATTAGATCGGTCAACATGAGGGTATCGCTTTATTTTAGTTCTGGTGGACTATGCAATGCGATACCCAGAAACAGTGCCTCTTCGCAATATCTCAGCACGCAGTATTGCAGAGGCGCTCTTCCACGTCATCTCCTGAGTCGGAATCCCCAAAGAGATTCTGACTGATCAAGGCACCTTGTTTATGTCACGCACACTGAGCGAACTGTATGGGTTATTAGGAATTAAACCAATCCGCACCAGCGTTTATCACCCACAAATGGATGGTTTAATCGAACAGTTCAATCGCACACAAGAATATAATTAAAAAATTTGTTCGTGAGGATGCACGCAATTGGTATAAATGGCTCGAACCCCTGTTATTTGCAGTGCGAGAGGTCCCACAAGCCTCCATGGGGTTCTCCCCATTCAAATTATTATATGGGCGTAAGCCGCGCGGCATCCTAGATGTACTGCGAGAAAATTGGGAGGAGGGCCCTTCCCCCAGCAAAAATGAAATTCAATATGTTATTGACCTGCGCACAAAACTCCACACACTTAACCCAGGAGAATTTGCGGCAGGCCCAAGAACGGCAAACCCGCCTGTACGACAGGGGTACGCGCCTTAGGGAGTTCGCACCGGAAGATAAAGTACTCGTACTCTTGCCCACATCGAGCTCCAAATTGATCGCCAAGTGGCAAGGACCCTTTGAGGTCACACAGCGAGTCAGGGACGTCGACTATGAGGTGAGGCGAACGGACAGGGTTGGAGCGCTACAGATTTACCACCTCAATCTGCTCAAACTCTGGAATGAGGAGGTCCCCGTGGCATTGATGTCAGTGGTTCCGGAGAAGGCAGAGCTGGGGCCGGAGGTTCAAAAGAGAACACTGACATCGCGTACCTCTCCGGTCCCCTGTGGAGACCACCTCTCCCTGACCCAACTCATGGTGGTTGCCCAGTTGCAGACAGAATTTTCGGGCGTGTTCTCGCCCCTGCCTGGCCACACCGACCTCATAGAACACCACATCGAGACGCCCCCAGGGGTGGTAGTGCGCAGCCGCCCTTACAGGCTACCCGAACACAAGAAAAAAGTGGTTCTGGAAGAACTTGAGGCCATGCTCGAAATGGGCATCGTCGAGGAGTCCCATAGTGACTGGAGCAGCCAGGTGGTCTTGTTTCCCAAGGCCGACGGGTCGGTCCGGTTCTGTGTGGACTATAGAAAAGTCAACGCGGTGTCTAAATTCGATGCATACCCAATGCCTCGTATTGACGAGTTGCTGGACTGACTAGGCACGGCTCGCTTTTACTCGACACTGGATTTAACAAAGGGTTATTGGCAGAATCCCTTGACTCCACTATCCCGAGAAAAAACGGCCTTTTCCACACCATTTGGCTTACACCAATTTGTTACACTTCCTTTTGGGCTGTTTGGGGCACCCACTATGTTCCAGCGGCTTATGGACAGGGTCCTCCACCCCCACACCACCTATGCAGCCACGTACTTAGATGATATCATAATCTATAGTAATGACTGGCCGTGGCATTTAGAACACCTAAGGGCCGTCCTTAGGTTGCTGAGGCGAGCAGGTCTCACGGCCAACCCGAAGAAGTGTGCGATTGGGCGGGTGGCAGTATGGTATCTGGGCTTCCACTTGTGCAATGGGCAGGTTCGTCCCCAAATTAACAAGACAGCAGCGATTGCAGCCTGCCCGAGGCCCAAGACCAAAAAGGGGATGAGACAGTTTCTGGGGCTGGCTGGCTACTATCGGAGGTTTATACCTAATTATTTGGACGACACCAGCCTGCTGACTGATCTCACTAAAAAGGGGGCACCAGATCCGGTTCAGTGGACGGAGCAATGCCAGTGGGCTTTTTCTGAGGTGAAGGCTGCACTATGTGGGGGGCCACTGTTACACTCCCCTGACTTTTCTCTCCCCTTTATGTTGCAGACAGACACATCAGACAGAGGGCTGGGGGCTGTTTTGTCCCAGGAGGTGGAGGGGGAGGATCGCCCAGTGCTGTACATCAGTAGGAAGCTGTCGGTGTGTGAGGGCCGCTACAGCACGATAGAAAAGGAGTGCCTGGCCATCAAGTGGGCAGTCCTCACCCTCCGCTACTACCTGCTGGGACGCCCTTTCACCCTCTGTTCAGACCACGCGCCCCTCCAGTGGCTCCACCGCATGAAGGATGCCAACGTGCGTATCACCTGTTGGTATCTGGCACTCCAGCCCTTTAACTTCAAGGTGATCCACAGGCCGGGGGTGCAGATGATCGTGGCGGACTTCCTCTCCCATCGGGGGGGGGGGGGGGTTGGCTACAGGCCGGACAGCCGCCTGGCCTGAGTCGGGCAGTGGGGGTATGTGGCAGTGGGGGCGTGGTCAAGCGTCGGTTTGTGACCAGAGGGCGGAGTCAGGGAAGGTAAGTGGCAGAATCACTGCACCTGATGTCAGTTAATGTGTGTTTGTGTCTTCCCCAGTGACCGCGCCCTATATAAGCAGAGAGAGGGCAGAGGAAGGGAGCTCTCTCCCCAACCAGACGCCTTGTGTGTGTGCATGCGTGTGTGGCTGGGAGAGTGGAAAATAAGTACACTGAAAAGTGGAAAATAAAAGAGTTTTGTTGAACTCAGTTCTGGCCTGCTGTCCTTCTGTGCTTCACCCACCTGTCAGAATTGCTTCAGAGATACACTGCCTTGCACTTGTCAGGTTCCCTGTGGTGGTACACGTACGTTGTTTGTATGTACGGGCATCATATGGTCAAAGTCATCAAAAATCAGGTGGACACATTACCATATTCTCTTAAGTAGGCAGCTCTGCTATGAGTACACAGTGGTACAGTACAAAATAGTATGACAGACATACCACTGTAGCCATGGTATATTTAACAATTATTCCATGAAATCAGGTCGTACATGAGCCGATAGCTCGGCTATAAGCCGTGTACGATGAGATTGAGTGGAATTATTGTTTTATTCTATCCCCATTCACTGGATTTTGAGAAACAGAGCATTTTTATTTTTTGCAAATTCGAGAAATAAAAACTTTATATATAAAATGTCAGACAAAATCATTTCCGCTTAGAATGTAAACAAACCGGCGAAATGACAGTAGTAATTTGTGAAAAATGCTATAATAATTCTTGAAAAATAAAAGAGATACATTCTTACCATCAAATACTTTCATTTCATATTTTATTGCTTTTTTTTGCATTTACGGGGGTTTTGTTTTCAAGTAGAGTTTTTATTTTGTCCTCGGTTGGTTCAGCAAAACGCGCTGCCATTTTCTTTTTCTCTACTCACAGTATATGAGCTGATAGCCTAGTAGTAGAATAGCCAATCGAGTAGTGTGTGATTGCTCATAAACAGTGGATGGGGAAAGAATAATCATGGTTATACAATGAATAGTTAGACTATGGTGTAACTATATATTTATTATGGTTACTATATAATCATGGCTTGAAAACAATTATTATTCCCCAGTAAGCATGATAAAACCACTGTTTCAAACTGATCAAAATTGTGATATGATTACCACAGTTTTTTTTTAAAGATGTAATGTCATTGTATCCATTAATTTTTCACTCTACTTAGAAATTATAAATCACTGTTTTCACTTCAACAAAATGCTTAATTTTCCTAAGGGAGGTTATACACAGGAAGCAAGGTCATGTGTCCATAAACAATTAAAAGTATATTATTATTCATCTCATCTCATCTCATCATCTCTAACCGCTTTATCCTGTTCTACAGGGTCGCAGGCAAGCTGGAGCCTATCCCAACTGACTATGGGTGAGAGGCAGGTACACCCTGGACAAGTCTCCAGGTCATCGCAGGGCTGACACATAGACACAGACAACCATTCACACTCACATTCACACCTACGGTCAATTTAGAGCCACCAATTAGCCTAACCTGCATGTTTTTGGACTGTGGGGGAAACCGGAGCACCCGGAGGAAACCCACACAGACGAGGGGAGAACATGCAAACGCCACACAGAAAGGCCCTCGCCGGCCACTGGGCTTGAACCCAGGACCTTCTTGCTGTGAGACGACAGTGCTAACCACTACACCACCGTGCCACCTATTATTATTATTATTATTATTATTTTAATTAATTAATTAGTAGGTTATGTCTGGGTTATTGTCAGGTACAAGGTAGGTGGATGTACTGTAAGTGCAGAAGTACAAGTTTAATAACAGTGAAGATATGTGCAAGAGTGAAAAGAGACACAAAGGCAAACAGTCCAGATTGGCAGGCTAAATCCAAAACATAAAACATGCAAAGGGTCATGCGAGGCACAAACAGGATATCAGAGGCAGAATGAGAAACAGGAACAAGAAATCACAAACACGGGTAGTAAGGCTCGATAATGTGTACTGATGCGTAATACTTTGCATTGATCATGCGTCAGCACAGTCCTTAAATAGGTGCAAATATAGCTCCTTAAAGTGCATATCACGGGTAAATTCAGGAGCAAGATCAATATAATTCTCCTATTTTATCTTAAACTTTGGTCAAATATCTGTCACAGTTTGTGCAATTTTTTTTACCTTGCGCAATACCAGAAAAATTCAGTTGAAATCAAGCCATTTGAGGCGAATTGGTCTGCCTCTTGTGATGAGACATAGCTTTTATTTTGATAAGGTCTCAGTCTATACTGTATGGTATACGTCACACGCACTGCGTAAGTCAGTCAGGAAGTCAGATTCAGGTCAGCAATGTGTTAACATGTAATGTGTTGAGCTCCTTCAGTAAAAGTTATAAAACTACACTTCTTGTCCGTCCATTTTGTGACATGGTGTCAGAAGTGGTGAATTGACGCCTTTGAAGAGAGAGAAAGAAAAGCAATGAAAGGGAGGTAGTGAGAACAACGAGGGAAAAATGCTGAAGTTCCACACGCCCGAAGCTTTCAACTTCACCCAGCCTTCTACATGGCTGATGTGGAAGCAACGCTTCGCACGCTTTCGAATCATGACAAAGTTGGATAAGGAAGACCAGGATGTACAAGTAAATTCCCTTCTGTATGCAATGGGCTGAGACGCTGAGCCTGTGTTTAGCACTTTTACATTCATTGAACAGGAAGAGGCTAATTACTTTGTTACTGTACTGGCAAAGTTTGATGAACATTTTGTGCCCAAACGTAACGTTATACATGAACGTGCCTGTTTTCACCGACGCTCACAACATAGTGGAGAAAGTGTTGAGGCCTTTGTACGTAACCTGTACGAATTAGCAGAGCACTGTGAATTTGGGGCTAGTAAGGATGAACAGATACATGACAGACTAGTCATTGGGATCACGGATGGAGAAGTGTCCCAGAAACTCCAGCTAGAGCCCGAGCTCACGTTAGAGAAGGCAATCCAAATGGCTCACCAGTCGGAGCTTGTGAAAAAACAAACACAAATGAGAACGGACAGTGAAGTAAACGAAGTCAAACACAAACAGTTCAGAAAGTTTAAAAAGGGCTCCACTGGGAAGTGGAAAGGCGAAAGCAAAGATAGAACAACAACAGAGGGAAAGTGCACGAGGTGCAACAGGGAGCACGAGATGGGCGCATGCCCTGCACACGGGAAAAGGTGCCAAAAATGCAACAAGATGGGGCATTTTGAGATTGTGTGCAAAACAAAGACTGTAAAAGAAATCACCACACAAAATGAAGAAGAGTCAGTGGGTGCATTCTTCTTGGGGTCTGTTTGCAATGAGACTAGTGCAGATGAAAGATGGCACACTGATCTCCCAATCAGTGGCAAAATGCTACGCTTCAAAATAGACACTGGGGCAGATACGGTATTACTGTCATGTCACACAGCTCATATCTCAGCCTCCCCGTGCGACCAGCCCTGTGTCAGACAGCAGCAGACGTGCGCAGTCCCGGTGGCAAGCTTCAGTGCATGGGAAAATTTTGGCTACCACTGAACGAAAGGGGCAAAAATACAGCTTTTGGATTTTCATTGTGAGTGGCTCCTGTACAAATAATCTGCTCAGCCGCACAGTTGCATGCAAGATGGGACTGGTACTGAGAGTGGATGAACTGGAGTGTGATAGTGTCTTCGGGGACATTGGACTTTTAAATTGCAAACCAGTGAAAATTGAGCTCAGAGAGGATGCTCAGCCCTACAGTGTCACAACCCCACGGCGTGTCCCCTTCCTGCTGCTCACAAAGGTGGAGCAGGAGTTAGCACACATGCAGTTGTTGGGGATCATCGAAGAGGTGAGAGGGGTCACAGACTGGTGCGTGCCAATGGTCCCAGTGGTCAAGAAAAATGGCAAAGTCCAAATCTGTGTGGACCTAAAGAGACTAAATGAAGCAGTCAGGAGAGAGAGGTTCATCTTACCTACACTGGAGGATGTGGCGCCGAAGCTGTGAGGGGCAGCTGTTTTCTCGACCCTTGATGCGTCCAGCGGTTTCTGGCAGATACCCCTGGACCCAGCCAGCCAGAGGCTGACTACTTTCATTACTCCTGTAGGGAGATTCTGCTTTAAAAGACTGCCCTTCGGCATCACCTCTGCTCTTGAAATATTTCAGAGAGAAATGAGCACCCTGCTACATGAACACAATGGCACAGTCGTAGTGATGGACGATATCAGAGCACGACTGCAACTTGAAAGCCGTAATGCAGACAATCAAGGCATCAGGGCTCAAGCTCAACAAAGACAAGTGCCACTTCACACAACCAGAGCTGCAGTAGTTTGGGCACGTCATAGGAGCTGATGGAATAAAGCCTGATGGCAACAAGGTCAAAGCCATAACCGACATACCAAGCCCCCAGAACATCAGTGAACTCTGCCAAATACTGGGTATGGTGAATTACTTGGCCAAGTTCTTACCTCACCTGGCCACCGTCCTGCATCCAGTCACCTCCCTGCTGAGGGGTGATGTCCAGCGGGTGTGGGGTGCAGCCCAAGAAAAGGCCTTCGAAGAAGTGAAGAAGATGCTGGTCACGGCACCGGTGTTGGCCTACTATGACCCCAGCAAGCGGACGGTGGTGAGTGCCGACGCGAGTAGTTACGGCTTAGGAGCCACCCTCCTCCAAGACCAGGGAGACACTGTACGTCCTGTGGCATTCTGCTCACGCACTTTGACAGAGACAGAGCGCAGATACTCTCAGATCGAAAAGGAGTGTCTGGCAGGGGTCTGGGCATGTGAACGATTCTCGCGTTACCTACATGGCATGGAGAGCTTTTGTCTAGAAACCGACCATAAGCCGTTAGTACCATTGATCAACACCTATGACTTAGATAAAGCACCACTGAGATGCCAGCGCTTGTTAATGCGCCTCATGAGATTCAATGTGAAGGCAGTACATGTGCCAGGCAAACAACTCATAATTGCAGACACACTGTCCCGAAACCCACTGAAAGTCAGTGATGCGTCAGATACTGACGAGGATGTGAAAGCCTACGTGCAGGCGGTGATGGCTACCAGGCCGGTGTCGGACGACAGACTGGAGAAGATCCGAGCGGCGGCCCTCCAAGATGAGGATCTCCAGAGAGTCACCCACTACATCCATCACGGCTGGCCAACTTCAATGTCGCAGTTGCCACACACGCTCCAGGGCTACCACACAGCGAGAGCTCATTTTTCTGAAGCCGATGGCTTGTTGCTGTACGACGACAGAATTGTCACCCCGGGGTCACAGTGGATCGAAGTGCTGTCCAAGCTCCACAAGGGTCACTTCAGCTTGACCAAGAGCCGGGAGAGAGCCAAGATGTCAGTGTGGTGGCCGGGCATTGGATCAGACATTACCAGGTGTGTTACAATCTGTGAGTTTTGCATCATAAACAAACCTACTCAGAACAGAGAGACATTAATGACTACTCCATTACCTAATGGGCCATGGCAGAAGATAGCTGCCATGGCTGTTAGAGGCTGTTATGTTGAAGATAGCTGTTCGAGTTAGACGGGAAATGGTACTTAGTCGCAGTCGATTATTATTCCTGTGATATAGAGATAGCCCACCTGTCTAGTATAACTAGCAAGCAAGTAATCAGTTGCCTCAAGAGCATGTTTGTGCGCTGGGGTATTCCCCTCGAGATTATCACTGATAATGGCACACAGTTTGTTTCAAATGAGTTTAATGAGTTCAAGAACACATATGACTTCCAGCATACAACATCAAGCCCGCACTACCTGCAAGCAAACGGTGCTGCAGAGCAAGCAGTACAGACTGCCAAGCAGATCTTGCGCCAACCAGACCCACACTTGGCATGGATGAATTACAGAGCCACCCCAATCCAGTCTACTAGACAGAGCCCTGCCTAGCTTGCAGTTGGTCGCCAGATCAGAACGAGAGTCCCCACTCCAGGGGTGATAGCGTTCCGGCGAGCCGCACCGGATTTCCGGCGCGCCGTGGCTGGGGAAAAAAAAAAATCTAGTTCGCCCATTGTCCTGTGTCATTCTGAGATGCGCAGATAGACAGTAAAGGGAATTCGGAATTCCCTTTACTGTCTATCTGCGCATCTCAGAATGACACAGGACAATGGGCGAACTAGATTTTTTATTTTTTTCCCCAGCCACGGTACGCCGGAAATCCGGCGCGGCACCAGAATGCTATCACCCCTGCCACTCTCTCAAAACATCTGCAGCCCCGCCATGTCAATCTTAAGCAGCTGAATGCAAAAGACAGACAGACAAAGCAGGCCTACAGATTCTTCTACAACAGAAGGCATTCTACGCGTGACCTTCCAACTTTACACCCTGGTCAGCAGGTAAAGGTCAAGCTGGATGGGGAAAAGAGATGGACGACTCCTGGAGTGATAGTCTCCAATGCACCAGAGCCATGGTCGTACGTGGTGAGAACCGAGCAAGGCACAGTCACACGTTGAAATCGTCGACACCTGCAGCTCGTCCCAGAGCTACCCAGCCTGGAAGGACAGACACCACCAGAGGATGATGCACAAACAGCTGATGTGACCACCAGTGAACCAGCTCAGCCCGCATCAGCACCAAAGGCTCCAGACCAAGCATCACCAGTAGGAGTGCCGGTCCAGTTGCCATCTACACCAGTGCCCATGGTCAAGAGGTCATCAGGAAGAACTATCAAGACTCCTGTGAAGTTCAAGGACTTTGTCTGACCAATGCCTAGCTTAAAGAAATGAGAAATCAACCCTTTAAGTTGTAGTTAAAAGAAATACTATAGAATAAGTTAGAATAAGTTCTTCACAGGAAGTTTACTGTAATGCTTTAGTACAGTCAGTCAGTTCAACAGAATCTTGGGTATAGAAATAATGACCAGTGTGAAGACCTACTTAGAAGTATTTGTTTATTGATTATTTGTTTGAGCAACAAACTTAAGGGGGGAGATGTGATGAGACATAGCTTTTATTTTGATAAGGTCTCAGTCTATACTGTATGGTATACGTCACACGCACTGCGTAAGTTAGTCAGGAAGTCAGATTCAGGTCAGCAATGTGTTAACATGTAATGTGTTGAGCTCCTTCAGTAAAAGTTATAAAACTACACTTCTTATCCGTCCATTTCGTGACACCTCTGAAAAAACTTGGCATTTGAATTTCCCGGCAAACATTGATTTTCGTGACGTCGTGTGCAGGACGCCTCCCTCTGAATCCTACGTCAGCGCTGGTTTGTTTATGAGAAAACGACCTGGTGGTTTTCTGCAAATTTCTTCAACGTTATCGCGTAATTATTAAAATGGTTAACAGATGTATCGTAGGAGGGTGTAGCAACACCAATCTTGATGGGATTAGGACTTGTCATTTCCCAAAAGACCGGACACTGAGAGAGAAATGGGAGCGCTTTGTGCGAAGCACCCGGAAGCCGAGGACCAAAGCAGAGCCGAGAAAAAGACCAAGAAAATCAGCAATAGAGATCTTGCAGTCACGTGACCGGAAAGTACACAGCCGCCATCTTGTCGGTCAACAGCACAGCTGAATATTGCTGCACTCGTGTACAGAATGGATCAATTTCAACCGACGGACTACACGGCTCATTTTTCTAATGAGATAACTAGATATATGTCTAAAATAAACGATCTACAGATTAGTGACCCTTATGGCTTACCGGACGGAGTTTTCACGACTGTGTCAGTGGATATGGAACTGCCAGAGGTGGAATACCCGGACGTGTATAATTACCTCATCAACTTTCCCTCGCTGTTCAGTGGTGAAGCACTGCGTGCTTATAAATCTCTGGACAGTTATCTTTACAGAAATTCAGGATTTGTCAGCGACTCAGATGTGGCATCTTGTAAACAAGAAAATGATCCTCACTGGATGGGTAAGTCACTTAAGTATTGAGTATAGTACTGACCAGCCGATTATAGAATAGAATAAGGTAATTCCAGCTGTAATTCCAAATCGTCCGTCTTGTTTACCTGGTGTTGGAGAGGTAGAGGCTTAGCAGTGGAGATTTGAGTGGCTGTTTTCTAAGCTTAGTCAACAGGCCGGCTCTGCAGCCTCGCTTTTGCTTCCTCTCCCGGCACCGCCTCCTTAACTTTGCTTCCAATAACAATCCACGGAGACCCCGCTGGTCTCGCTATCTCGTCCGGAATGTTTTTTTTTTCTCGTCCGGAATGTTGTGCATGCGATGGAAATCGCTACAAACCGTCATTTTCTGCTGGAAACCAATGTCCAGTAAGTCCATACGGTTGTAGTGGATATTGAAGTCCGGTACAGACGAACAACACGCAAAAATACACACAAAAAACATAAAAAACGTGCACAGGTAGGGAGAGCTTGTAGCCGCAGCCGTTGTAGTAGAATTGTATATAGTAGTGTAGCCGCGTACAATGTGTGGGTGGAGCACAGAAGACGGCAGGACAGAGATCAGGATGCCAACAATCGGCTTTTATTGCCAAACTTTTCAGCTTAACATTAAATTCAATAGCTCAGAGAGTGACTCGCGCGTGCACACACACAGACTGTCGTCTCCTCTGGATAATCACTGACTCCCCTCCGCTCTCACTCTCCCTCTTTAAGTAGGGCGCGGTTTACTGGGGAGAACACACACAAAACATAGGTTAATCACACTCAGGTGAAGCGATTCTGCCACTTACCTTCCCCAACTCTGCCCTCCTGTCACAGACCGGCGCTTGACCACGCCCCCGCTGCCACATACCCCCACCGCCCGACTCAGGCCGGGCGCCCGTCCAGCCCGCAGCCGACTCCCCCCCCCCTTGACGGGAGAGGAAGTCCGCCACGACCATCTGCGCCCCCGGCCTGTGGACCACCTTGAAGTTGAAAGGTTGGAGCGCTAGATACCAACGGGTGATCCGCGCGTTGGCATCCTTCATGCGGTGGAGCCACTGGAGGGGCGCGTGGTCCGAACAGAGGGTGAAAGAGCGCCCCAGCAGGTAGTAACGGAGGGCGAGGACCGCCCACTTGATCACCAGGCACTCCTTCTCGATGGTGCTGTAGCGCCCCTCACGCACTGACAGCTTTCGGCTGATGTATAATACTGGGCGATCCTCTCCCCCCACCTGCTGGGACAAAACGGCCCCCAGCCCTCTGTCCGACGCATCCGTCTGTAACAAAAAAGGGAGAGAGAAGTCAGGGGAGTGCAAAAGTGGCCCCCCACACAGTGCAGCCTTTACCTCAGAGAAAGCCTGCTGGCACTGCTCTGTCCACTGGACCGGATCTGGCGCCCCCTTTTTAGTGAGGTCAGTCAGCGGGCTGGTGATGTCCGAATAATTAGGTATAAACCTACGATAATAGCCAGCCAGCCCCAGGAACTGTCTCACCCCCTTTTTGGTCTTGGGCCTCGGGCAGGCCGCAATCGCTGCAGTCTTATTAATTTGGGGACACACCTGCCCGTTACCCAAGTGGAAGCCCAGATACCGTACTTCCACCCGCCCAATCGCACACTTCTTCGGGTTGGCAGTGAGCCCCACCCGCCTCAGCGACCTAAGGACGGCCCTCAGGTGTTGCAGGTGCCACTGCCAGTCATTACTATAAATGATGACGTCGTCTAAGTAAGCGGCCGCATAGGTGGCGTGGGGCTGGAGGACCTGGTCCATCAGCCGCTGAAACGTAGCGGGCGCCCCAAACAGCCCAAACGGAAGTGTGACGAACTGGTGTAAGCCGAACGGTGTGGAAAAGGCCGTTTTTTCCCGGGATAATGGAGTCAAGGGGATCTGCCAATATCCCTTCGTCAAATCCAGTGTCGAGTAAAAGCAAGCTGTGCCTAGTCGATCAAGCAGCTCATCAATACGAGGCATTGGGTACGCGTCAAATTTAGACACTGCGTTGACTTTTCTATAGTCCACACAGAACCAGACCGAGCCGTCGGCCTTGGGAACCAAGACCACCGGGCTGCTCCAGTCACTGTGGGACTCCTCGATGATGCCCATTTCGAGCATGGCCTGAAGTTCTTCCCGAACCACCTTTTTTTTGTGTTCGGGTAATCTATAAGGACGGCTACGCACTACCACCCCCGGGGGCATCTCTATGTGGTGTTCTATGAGGTTGGTGCGACCGGGCAGGGGCGAGAACACATCCGAAAACTCGGCCTGCAACTGGGCGACCTCCGTGAGTTGGGTCAGGGAGAGGTGGTCTCCACAGGGGACCGGAGAGGTGCGAGATGCCAATGACCCTTTTTGGACCTCCGGCCCCAGCTCCGCCTTCTCCGGAACTACCGACACCAACGCCACAGGGACCTCCTCGTTCCAGAGCTTCAGCAGATTGAGGTGGTAGATCTGTAGCGCCCCCTCCCTGTCCGTTCGCCTAACCTCATAGTCGACGTCCCCGACTCGCCGTGTGACCTCAAAGGGCCCTTGCCACTTGGCGATTAATTTGGAGCTCGACGTGGGCAACAGGACGAGTACCTTATCTCCCGGAGTGAACTCTCTAAGGCGCGTGCCCTTGTTGTACAGGCGGGTTTGCCGTTCCTGGGCCTGCCGCAAATTCTCCTGAGTTAAGTGGGTGAGTGTGTGGAGTTTTGCGCGCAGATCCATAACGTATTGAATTTCATTTTTGCTCTGTGAAGGTCCTTCCTCCCAATTTTCCCGCAGTACATCTAAGATGCCGCGTGGCTTACGCCCATACAATAATTCAAACGGGGAGAACCCCGTGGAGGCTTGGGGGACCTCTTGCACTGCAAACAACAAGGGTTCAAGCCACTTATCCCAGGTTTTGGCACCACTGTAGCCGGGTACAATGTGTGGGTGGAGCACAGAAGACGGCAGGACAGAGATCAGGATGCCAACAATCGGCTTTTATTGCCAAACTTTTCAGCTTAACATTAAATTCAATAGCTCAGAGAGTGACTCGCGCGTGCACACACACAGACTGTCGTCTCCTCTGGATAATCACTGACTCCCCTCCGCTCTCACTCTCCCTCTTTAAGTAGGGCGCGGTTTACTGGGGAGAACACACACAAAACATAGGTTAATCACACTCAGGTGAAGCGATTCTGCCACTTACCTTCCCCAACTCCGCCCTCCTGTCACAGACCGGCGCTTGACCACGCCCTCGCTGCCACAAGTAGGTTTTTCCAGAAGAAAAGGTAGAAGTAGAAGCAGAAGTAGAAGGCGGAAATATGGCGTTTGACCGACAAGATGGCGTCTGTCACAATCTGGATCGGCTGTGACGTCACATGCAAGTGCTCTATTCACAATTGACTGTTGCCAGGGTAAGAATAATTCTGACATCTCATTATATTCTTCATCCAAAGGTGAAGTAACATCGCGCTCAGGTGACAATTCCATATTTCAATGCAAAATCGCTAGCTGCTAAACTTGGTCTACACAGGCTGTGCACTGAAACCATGCAAAGCTCGCGCAGCCTGCTGGCGCTTCCGCAGGTGACGTCACGAATCTGGCTCCAGACTCCCTTGGGATTTTTCCAGACGTGTTTTAGTTTTTTCTGCTGTAGACAGATGGCCTTGTGCAAAATTACTCTTCTAGATGAGTGTGTAAAGGGACATATATAAAAAACATAATTGGTCCAGAAGATGCACTTTAATTAAGTTCAGGTGCGTGTTGTTAACGGCGCGCGTGCTGGAGCCCGCTCGACGCACACGCAGTCCGGAGCGCGCCTTTACGTGCACGCGCCACAGCGTGCAGGACTGACTGTTATAATTATCACTGTTTCTGTTTTGGAGTCTTCGTTATGTTTTTTTTGTCTGAACATTGTTAAAGTAATACTCTGCTTTCTTTACTGAAATATAAACATGTTTCTGTAGCATTTAACTCAGTGCTGGAAAAGCAGTGTTTGGTAATGTAAAAAGTTTTTAATACTGGCTCGATAACTTAAATATTTATTCCTCTTCATTAGTCTTGGATGCAAAGAAAAGTTATTTTGTTCATTCTAAACTGGAGTGATATTTCAATGGACAACTGAAGTGACAATCAGTGAATAAAACAAAGTGATAACTGTTTCAGTGGACTGAAAGAGTCGACTCTTTTCGGAACTGAGTCAAATGATCCGAATCACTGAACAGACTCGGTTGGAGCAACAACTAAAACAACGAAGACACAAGTTCAAGTCTCAGTGCGGCGAAGCGAGAGGAGTCGAACAGTCTCTTTTTACTAAAATGGCAAAAGTAGATTTATATGCCGAATATAAAGGGGTTTATATGTCAGTGGCTTTGCACACTCCCGACAGCCTGAAATATTATGAGGATTTCACTTTCCGATCAGATGACATCCTTATCATCACCTATCCCAGTGGTTCTCAACGGGGGGCCGCGCCCCCCTGGTGGGGCGCGGAGGTACTCCAGGGGGGTCGCTTCATGTATGGAGGAAAAAAAAAAAATCTGGGGCTAACAGGCTATAGTAGCTAAGCAGATGCAACACATTTACCCATGTCAAAATGCAGGACATTGGACTATTACATACAAATCAATACTATTATAAAATCTATCATCAATCTATCATAAAATCTTGTGTGTAGGTTATTTTAAGCCCGTGACGCGAAAATGACGCAATGTCACGTGAGTGAGTCTGCATACCGTGGCCACCGTGTGAGTGCTTGCCACACACACACTAGTCTGGTTTCTTGCCGAGTTAACTCGTGCCGACTCTCGCTAGTCTACTATCATCAATCCATCGATACAGCGCAAAACCCAAACAGTCTTTTTAAAGACTACTACCCCACACTGTATTTTTGCTTTCCCCATTTCAGCTCTACCCAAATAATTTGTTGTTTTTGTTGTTTTCTTACTGCTAGTCTACTACCCCTTTGCCTTTTTCACCCTGCGTGTGAAAAATCCAACTGTCCCACACACACACACACACTCACACGAGTAAGTACACCATTCACACCTCGTTAAAATTTGCAACTATAAAATCCCCGAATAAAGATATCGATCGTGTTTCTCACTGATAAGCCCCATACGTTCCCTCTGGTTAGCCCCCTTAGCCTACTACAGACTTAGCCTACTACAGACTTATCGTTACAACTTTATTACACATGTTTATTCACAAATACTTTAACAAAATGGATAGATTTCTTGTCAAAAAACCCAAGACAACTGACGTAGGTCTACCACCAGCTGCGAGAAAGCTTTGGAGGTACGATGAATCATACCTGCAGTTTGGTTTTACTGTCACCTCTGATCTTCGTCCTCAGTGTGTCGTGTGTGCCGAGGTGCTGGCAAACGAAAGCATGAAGCCATGCAAACTTAAAAGGCACCTCGAAACGAAGCATGCTGGCCTGAAGGACAAACCGCTTGAATACTTTCAAAGAAAGCGTGATGGCCTGCATCAGCAACAGGCAACAATTTCCGTGCACAGCACTGTATCTAAGCAGTGCCTGGAGGCATCATATGTGGTGGCAAAAAGAATAGGTAAGCTAGGCAAACCGCACACTGATGCCGAGAACTTCGTTTTGCCAGCTGCGCAGGACATGTGCAGAATATTCTTCGGGGATAGTGCAGCAGCCAAATTAGGCACCGTGCCACTTTCAAATGACACAGTTGCTCGGAGAATTGCTGATATGTCCAATGATATCAGAGAGCAATTAATACAGTTTATTAAAAATAGTCCATACTATGCCTTGCAGTTGGATGAGTCTACCGATATTGCTGGACAGGCACAGCTTCTTACATATGTCAGGTATGTCAGGGATAAATTAATTGAGGAGGATGTCCTTTTTTGCCGCCCTCTTCAGTCACACACAACTGGAGAGGCCATCTTCAATGTCCTTGATTCATTTATTCGCGAGAATGGGTTGGCGTGGGACCGATGCGTTGGCTTGTGCACGGATGGCGCACGAGCAATGACGGGCCGTGAGCAAGGTCTAGCTGCTCGCGTTAAGCAGGTAGCTCCACTTGTAAAATGGACCCATTGCATGGTTCATCGCGAAGCACTCGCTGCAAAAAAAATGCCGTCTCTGTTGGAATCCGTGCTGAACCAATCAGTAAAAATGATCAACCTCATCAAGTCACGGCCGCTAAACTCTCGCTTGTTTGAGGTCCTCTGTCAGGAGATGGGGTCAGAGCACGAACAGCTGCTTCTGCACACTGAGGTTCGCTGGCTGTCCAGGGGGCGGGTGTTACAACGTTTGTATGAGCTGCGAGATGAGGTGAAGCGGTTTTTGACACAAATCAATTCAGACCTGGCGAAAAATCTGGATGACCCTTTGTGGCTGGCGTGTCTCTCCTATTTGGTCGATATATTTGACCGCTTGAATGGCTTGAACCTGTCTTTGCAAGGCCGAGAAACTCACATTTTGCTTCTCGCAGAGAAAGTGGATGCCTTCAAGCAAAAACTTGACCTCTGGTGTGGCCGCATCAGTCGGGAGAACTGTGATATGTTCCCAAGCTTTGCAGACTTTATCAGTAATGCAGGCACTTCCCACGATTTCTCATCTGTCTTTCAAGCAGCGTCAGAGCACCTGTCGGTAATGAGAAAACAGTTTGCGGCATACTTCACAGAGGATTATCGCTCTTTTGCGTGGGTTCGAGATCCATTTGTGTGTACTGCTGACGAACTTCCAGTTGACATGCAGGAACAGCTTATTGAGCTGAAGAGTGACAGTAGACTTAAGGCAGTCTTCACCTCATGCCCTCTTTTGACATTCTGGGCAGCATTGATGCAGGAGTACCCGCAACTGTGTGACGTAGCCTTGAAACTGCTCATCCCATTCGCATCGACCTACTTGTGTGAGGCAGGATTTTCAAAAATGACTGCGCTCAAAACGAAATATCGCAATCGTGCGCAAATTGAGGATGACTTGAGACTGTGCTTGTCAAACATTTCGCCAAGAATCGAGGATCTTTGTAAGGCAAAGCAGGCTCAGGTCTCGCATTAACGCAAATGCAGATCACAAAGGCACAGTAAAAAGTAAAACCTAAATTCACGCCTGGTCCCAATTCCCAGTGATATCAATAGCCAGCTAATGATAAGCCTAATAAAATACCTAATAAAAACACTAATAATAATAATAATAATAATAATAATAATGATGCCTATTAATAATAATAGCATAATAATAATAATAATAATAATAATAATAATAATAATATCAACAACCAACAACAGCAATAATAATAATAATAATAATAATAATAATAATAATAATGCCTGAAAGAACATAAGTCTTGTACTACTGCCAACAGCTTAGTAATGATAATAGGCCATAATAATAATAATAATTATAATAATTATAATTATAATAATGCCCGAAAGCAGATTAGAAATGTGGTGCTACTGCCAATTATAACAATAGCCTAATAATGATAATAGGCCTATGTATTTCTATGGAATGGATAATGCTACTACTGCTGCTACTACTACTACTACTACTACTACTAATAATAATAATAATAATAATAATAATAATCTAGCCCAGGGCTGGCTATCTATCTATCTATCTATCTATCTATCTATCTATCTATCTATCTATCTATCTATCTATCTATCTATCGGTCGATATAAGGTGCTGTAGGTCGGGTGGCGTCACTGCGGGTGAGTGTGTTTGGGGGGGGGATGGGGGCGGGGCGAGAAGAGGGGCCCCCAACTGCAATGAACCAGCTTTGGTGGGGCCCAGGTTGCAAAAGGTTGAGAACCCCTGACCTATCCTAAATCAGGTAGGGAAATTTACTCTCCACAGACTTCTCGCTTCATTGGGGATTTTGTCATGTGGTTTTTAGGACACTTGGAGAGAGTGCAAATGGACCTTTAATTCATTTATAGCACAACTACTGTCACTGAGCACATCATGACCTGACAGAATTTCCACTCAGTACACAACTAACATGATGCATATGATTAATATTTGTATGTGTTAGTGAATGGACCATTAAACTGTGTGCAGAGGATCACATTTCACGCAGGAATGAAAAACATAGCTTCAGGAATGTTGCAACTGGTCACATGCCATAACTTGCAAAGCTGTGCACAATGAAATATTACCGTGACTGAGGTCTTTTTTTTTATTTGTCACAATATATATAAATACAGTTACAATAAAATAAAACGAAAAGCAGGTAATGATAAAATTTCTAAAACTAAATCTTGTGACAGGTGGAAGCTACAGGACTTTCGTCCCAATTGATAAACTTCTATAAAAAAATTATATATAAGACTTATATAAGTCTTGATATAATTTGATCTTATTCTTCAAAACTATCAAAGTTTATGGGCTATAAAATAGGGTTCAATAGTCAAGTAAAGAGTTAATGAGGTTTGTACTGTGACAGTTGATTATGATAGTAGCTAACGGTACATGTTTCTTAAACATGTCTTGAAAGTACTGACAGTATTCAAGGCCGAGGTCAGTATTCAAGGCCGAGGTCACGGGATTTCACCATACAGACCGACCTTAAGCTGGTAAATATATTTATTTTTTTCTTTACGAAATTCTAACAGGAAACGGGAGCGCCCGAAAGGGAAAACCGAGCCGAGCCGCTATTTTGAATCCTCGGCTGTAATGCAAATGATGGCTTCCTTACAAGTGCACTTCCATGACAGGAAAACAACTACATTTTGCCGCCTACGTAGTCCCCTATTTATACAAAATTGAGTCATTCAGGATTCAGCCATGTTTTCAGCAAGTTAGACGTTTTAAGCTTTCTCCTGAAATGTTTTCTTTTATTTCTTCTTCCTCAGGGTAATAAAACTCGCTTTCGCTGTGAACACTGTCGTTATCGCTATCCATGCTGTAAAATTAATGCTATTTTCCTGAGAAATGCGAAGATAAATGTTGACAAAAAAAAAAATGCTTGTTGTTGTGAACGAGCGAGTCGCCAGAGGTCCATATTACTACCGTAGGATACGGACCCGCTCGCCAGCCAATCAGAGTGCAGGATTTGGACCGCGAAAAAAATAAGTTTATTCGCTGATATAAATTTCATTTGAACATATCCAACAGTGTTGGATATGTTCAAATGAAATTTATTTGAACATATCCACGAGGTACGAAGTACGAGGGCGTACGTTTGGTATTAACATTGGTGGGGACATAAACCCAATGCCAACCCCCAGTGGCGCCGACTTCATGTCAACATTAGAGGGTCCAGTGCCGTATTAAGCCAATGCGGTGCCCCTGGGCACTATACCTCAAGTGCCCCCCCACCACCACCACCCTGCGCGCACGCGTTCAGTAACCTCCTGCACACACAAACCTTGCCCTTTGCTGTCAAAAATAGTAGCATATACATAAACAATAGTACACATAAGGTCATTCTTCCTCATTGAAAATGTATTAAGTAGGCTACATCAGCCCATCGAATTCACTGAAAACAACCAGCGATATGCATGTAGGCATATTGAAATGTCTTATTCAAAAATGAGCAGCATATATTTGTATGTCTCAATAAAAACCTTCAAAGCATCCATACTCTATTCTATCCATATTAAAATGTCTCAATTCAAAATGTGTATCAATTCAAACAGCATCAGCAATTTAAACAGCATCCATCTATATACAATACAGCATATTCAAATGTGTCAATTCAAAATGTGTATCAATTAAAATCAGGGCTTTGAACCGGTTCAAGGAACGAAAACGAAAACCGGGAACTTTTTCTATTTCACATGGAACAGAAACGAAACCAGAAACTTTATTATTTTTTATGTTCCGGAACAGAAACGCTTATTAAAAATAATGGTAACCGGTTAATACCGGTTTTTATTTCGTTCCTCAAAGTTTCTGTAGCCTACAAATAGTCATTCTTCTCCTGCGCAAGTTTCTATGACCCGCTGGGGTTCACTTCCTGTGTGACGTTCGCTGATTGAATGGAGAGAGCGGGAAGATGGACTGCCATCACGTCTCCATTACTGAGTGTCTGAGCAAAGAAGAGCCTGAACGATGCAACCTCCCTATTGGCTGTTTGTAAAAATGTATCAGTTGTTGCCCCTCCCACGGGAATCATCGCGGACTCGAGAGACGAGACCTGACGAGTTAGTTCATTGGTAGCAGAACAAAATGTCTGGACACAAATCGGGTTTTCAGAAAAGGAAAGAAAATAAACGGCGTAGGACAAATGGTTAGTTTTCTGAGGCAGCCCGCCGTGGCTGCAGGCTTTCAGTTGCGTCATTGAATGGTTACTTTTCTGAGGCAGCCCGATTTATTATAGCCCATTTAGTTAAAATAGTTGATATAAAATGTTTATAGTTATAGTTATGTGATGGTTGTCCTGATTTAGACTGTTTTTTTTTGGGGGGGGGGGGGGGGGGGGTTGCGCGATGTTGCACCCGGGTCCAGATTAGGGCAGAACCGGCCCTGGCTACATTTCAGGTGTAGTTTGTTTTATGTATGTATGTACTTGCATAGATGTGTACTTGGTCTTCCAATATGGCGCCTAACAAAATCTCGCGGTGCGGTGACGTCATGCGGTAGCCCTCTATAGGGCCTGACTAGCCTTTGGTAACACACTAAACGAATTCTCTTTCATTTTTGGCACTTTTTCTGTTTGTGTAGATGGGAAGACATATTGAGAATCCAAATCACCAACATTTGAAATAATTGTTTTGAATTATTTCTTGTCTTATTTAATGAAGGTTGTAATAGAATTAGCCTACATTTGGCTTAAGCTGGATGAGACAGAGACATAATTTTATAGCCATTTGTTAAACAGCTGACAGGGAACGTAATTAACCGTTCCGGGAACGAAATTTTTTTTGTTCTAACCGGTTCGGGAACGTCTATTTAATGGTGGAACCCAAAACCGGAAACGTTAAAATTCCGTTTCTGTTCGGAACGAACCAATAGGAAAAAAATTCCGGTTCAAAGCCCTGATTAAAATAGCATCGATCTAGGCAACATATTCAAATGTCTCAATTCGAAATATAAATTCAAATAACATCCAGTACGGCATATTCAGATGTACAATGTACATATGTGTATCAATTCAAAGAGTATCTGTTCTGTATGAACCTAGCCATGTTCTCCCCATAGCGCAGGATCAGTTGAAATAGAGAAGTGTTCTACTGGCGTCGGCTGCGCTGGGTTGACATCCATAACACCCTCGTCTTCCTTCTCGTCACCATGGTGTCAACTGATCTCTACCTGGCTTAAAGTGGCTTCGCACATCCCCTCCTCCCCGGCTTCAGCGCTGGTAGTGACAGCAGTTGTCGATGTTTTTATTAAAAAAAAAAAAAAACGATCTAACACTGGAACATTTTTAATTGCAGCTACACGCCTGGAGTCTTTCTCTTTTTTAATTTTCTCTTCGCACAACCACTCAATTGATGTCTGTCCATTTTTCATTTCTACCGCGGTTTTTAAAAAATTGATACATTTCACCGTAGGTGGACTGGCTCAACTGACAGGTTGAGGAAAGGGGGATTAATGGTCACATAGGCCACTCTTGCTCAGAATTATGATTATTGTTGTTGTTGTTCTTATGAAATTAGTGTTCACAATGAATTATATATGACTATTTAACAATGTCAAGTGTATAACCATTTTAAGTGTACAAACAATCACGAAAAATATTTCTAAAGTTTCTGTCATGTGGTGCCCCCCCCCGGCTGTGAGTGGTTAGTGCCCCTGGGCACTGTGCCGCAGGCCCATATAGTTAATCTGGCCTTGGAGGGTCACAATATTTTGTTCCGTTGTGTTCCACACAATCTAATCTAATCTGAACACTGCGTTCCATGAGGCTGGCAGGGGGAGTAGGCTCTCTGCTGTGTAATCTTTAACTAGTTTTAGAATGCTAGTTTAAACTGATATGTGATTGATCGAACGGTAAAACAGGATGAAGGCTCTAGAACTTTGACACGTTGAAAGGTTACAATTTTACTTGGCAACAGAATGTATCTGAATTCTGATTGGTTGTTGTTATATTATTGCCCTTTTGTTATCTTCTTGAGCCCAGAGGGGAGGGAGAGGGGTCTGCTGAAGTGCAGATCAAGTCAACTTTATTGTCAAATATGCTATACATCAGGGCTGCCAACTTTTCAAAATTCCTTGGAGTGAGATTTTTTTTTTTTTGGGGGGGGGGGGGGGGGGGGTCGACAGCAAAATTTTTCCGCACACCACGCAGTAAGTGGGAATTTTGTATTCAGTTTGATGTTCACTTGTCCCCCTGCATTCTGGTGTTTTGTTTGTGGGTCGTCCAGCTGGAGATGCCCAATGAAGGGGAGTGTTGAGATTTTGGATTTAGTAGATGTTCCTGCATTCTGGTGGATTTTTGGAGTGGCCTGCTGTGCCATACCTACATTCTTACACACCCTGACTTGCCAGGCCTTCAGCTTGTGGCCAACAAAAGCACCAAGTTTTGGCTTAAAAGCCCCCACACTAGAAAACTACAGATGACTGCCAATGTTCCTGTAGCCCTATAGACCTGTGTTTCAGATTTAAAGGCAAGTTCATGTTTGAAAATATTTCATCAGCTAAGCCTAAACACCTTCTGAATTGAAACTAAATGTTAAGTTTTTAATAACTGTTGCAAAAATAAGATTGTCCCTCACTGACTATTCATTATGCATTTAAGGGCTTTCCCCACCACTGGGTTCAGCAGAAGATTGGCATGGGGAAAAATATCAACAGCAAAAGAACAAATAAAATGCTTAAACAGTAAGCAAAATGTGCATGTGCTACAAGAAACATTAAAATGATTAAGTTTGAACAGTATTGAAACACAAAAAGCTGAACCTTGGCCATAGGTGGGAATGTGCACACAAAGTTGGGCTTAAAAATTCTGGTCATACTTAAATAAGCTATATTAATATATTTCTTATTAATTTATTTCTTATCTATGTTTCTTATTAGTAATAGAGCATTCGTCAGGGCCTGTTATCTGACAAATATTCTCTACCTGTCTTGCCCTCTTTGAAACCCTATCTCCTCAGCATATTGTTCTCTGTCTTTTTTTTAATTATTCACAAGTTCAAGTTCTTTGATATTACAGGTGACCATGCTTTATTTACTTTAACTGAGCAATTACATACATCATAAATAATTAAAATAAATACCCTGTAAATAAACAATAGGTATGGTGGCTAATGGCTCTTCTTGCATTTGTAATATTATCTCTGACTTGCTTTATTTTACAACATTTCCAGTATGGCTTCAAATAAAGTAATAAAGTATGATAACATACAGTAAACAAACTAAAAATGCGCCTTAATAAATGTGTGCTAAGGAGGTGCTCTCCCGTGCTGCTTGTTGGGGAAGATAGAGGTTGTGGCACAGCAGTAGGCCTATAATGATTTATCATGCCTAGTACACAGCTCTCGATATGGCATTAAATATTCTCACAACACTTATAGGCTAAAACGATTAAGAAACTTTATATAAGTTCATAATTACGCCAGTAACACCACACATTGGCGTGCATATGTACAAACCTGTCTGAGACACCCGTCTTCAACTCGGATACCTTCTTCTCTCTCCTCTTCCTCTAAATTGACGGTAGGCAATTATCCAACTTCCGGCGAGTGCAGCATCATTAGATGCGCCACCTACCATAGGGGAATGTGTACAGAAGGGAACACTTCTCTGCCTGTTTAGCCGTGCGTAAGGTGTACCGTAATTGATCAATCGCAAGTGGTTGGCGCGACGCAATGGGTAGCCTAGATCAGATAGATAAACTAGATTTTTTTTCTAGCGTGAGAAATCGGAAGTATGGTGTGTGAGCGTGTGAAGACAATCAAATGCGTGTGTCTCACGCTCATTACGTGAGAGCTGGCAGCCCAGTATACATGCTCGACATACAGCACAGATGAAATTTCAGTCCTCTCTGACCCATGGTGCAAACAGGCAATGCAATAAATAAAAATAGAATAATTGAAAAAACAGACAGTATAAACACTCTAGATAAGAGCCAGACATAGACTAAACACACACACACACACACACACACACACACACACACACACACACACACACACACACGTAAATTGGTGCAAATAAACAGTCAAGGGCACTTGAGGTATAGCAGGTAAACATGAAATAAGCAGTATAAACAATAAACTAATGGCTGTTAAGGTGAGGTAGTGCGGAATAGTGCAAATGAGTGAGGTAAAGTGAAATGTGCAGTCCCTGAGTTCAGTGTGTTAATGAACGTTGCAATTATGTGTGTGTGTGTGTGTGTGTCTGCTCCTCCTACTCAAGCGAGTAGGATGCTTCTTTGCTTTGCTCCTGCTTTCTTAATCTTTATTTCTATACTTTACTTTCTCATTGATTTTCCACTATTTTATTTTTTTATTTTTTTTTATTTTTCATCTTTATAAGCTTTTAATTTAATTTTAATTTAATTTCCACTATTTTTTTTTAAATGCCAAGAAGCAAAAAATCCTGCAGAAAATGCATGGAATTAGAACAGAGGATTTCTATTCTGGAATCAAAGATTAATGCTCTGCCAAAGACGGACGAATTAAAAGCGATATCTCAGGAAAGGAGTACTGAAACAGTGGCTGAGAATGCAGAGATTGCACTCCGACAGACTGAGGACATTGCAGACCAAGTGGAAGAATTCATAACTCAACCTGTAAGTACTGAAAACTGGCAAATGATGGGTGCCAAGCCCAAAAACAAAAACAGAAGAATAATTACTTCAACACCAGCTCGTTCTACAAATTACAATAGGATCTACAATCCTATGGAAAATCCACAGCCCATAAGGCTTCAGAACAAATTTGAATGCCTCAGGGATGTGGAAGAGGATTTGTCAAGTGGACAAACACATAGTAAAAAGAGATCACACCAAGATCGAAGAGCTGTGAGAAGAGGCAAAAAGCAGCTTGTAACACCACCTGATCCCACAACCCTTGTTCTTGGTGATTCCACTGTAAGACAATTAAAAGGTTATGAGATGATTATTTGTTGTCTTCCAAATGCATCCATCTCTGACACCAAAGACAGCATTTTGAAACTCATGTCCGAGCATAAAACTATTAAACGTATTGTTGTGCATGTGGGAGCAAATGATGCTTTCAGAGAACAGCTGTTTGTCCAAGATGATTTCAGAAAACTTTTTTCTGAGCTCTATAAGACTGGAATTCAATCTTTTATCAGTGGCCCACTCCCAGTGAGAGGAAGTTTTGCTTTTTCTCAACTCTTCAGTCTTAACACCTGGCTTGGAAAAACTTGTTCTTCATTTGGTATGAATTTCATAGACAATTTTAACCTTTTTTGGAATCGCAAAGAATTTTACAAGCCAAATAGCACTGAACTCAGCTGGATTGGAGCCAAAGTCTTAGCAGACCACTACAAACTTGCAATCTTTTCTCAGCCAGCACCGAGGAAAACAGTTGATAAGATGTCGCAGACTGACATAGTTACAAAGCCTAAACAATCATCTTTGCAAGTCGTCATCAAGGACACACAAACATCTGACTTGCAGGCCTCCCAACATTCAAGGACAGACGACTCCACTTCTCCTCGGATGGATTTCCCAAATAGCATGAAAAAATTGCTCCCAATGGCTACACTTTCTTTTTCCAGCCCAAATCTGTCGCGACAAGCAGTGTATCCAGTTCATCAAAATTGTGTTCGTCCAGGACTTTCAGCTGGCTACAAATCTTTTTCACCATCCAAAAGATACGTCATCTCCAATCCTTTCACCCTCAAACCAAATGGAACATTTAGAAAGTCTTGTTTGATGTACTCTGGGTCCCTGCAAATGGTAGTGTTGAAAAAAAGCTGGGACCCGATGTTGACACTATTCCTGTGTTGATAAGAAACAGAAAACATAGAGCACATTTAACCCTGGGGGTGAACCAATCTAATCTCCTTCCTGTTTTAAAACAGCATCAGAGTGCACAACCAAATATTGCTTCTAGAATTTCTGTAAAGCTAGCTCTTCTGAACATTAGATCACTTTTAAACAAGTCATTTTTAATTAATGATCTTATTTGTAAACACAATCTTGATTTTTTGCTTCTAACTGAAACCTGGCTGGATCAAGCAAATAGTGCTACCACCCTTATCGAAGCAGCTCCCCCAAATTTTAATTTTTTGAATGTTACCCGACAAGGGAAAGGCGGAGGGATCGCAAATATATTCAAAGTCTCTTTTCAATGTAAACAATCCTCACTTGGTGATTTTATGTCCTTTGAACACTTATGTGCACTTGTTACATGCTCTCCTAACATATTTAACCCCGCCGACAGTAGTCGGAGGGGTTATTATTTTCACCTGCGTCAGTCTGTGTGTGTGTGTGTATCTGTCTGTCTGTCTGTCTGTCTGTGTGTCTGCAAGATATCTCAAGAACCAATGGATCGATTTGGACCAAATTTTGTACATGTGTTGCCAATCACCCAGGAAGGAAACCATTAAATTTTGGAGGTCAAAGGTCAAGGTCATGGCAGAACTTCGAAATTTTCGCCCAATGTATTTTAATAGGGAAAAGGCGGGGTTTGCACTCGTTAGAGTGTCCCTGTCTAGTATTATTAACTATTTATAGGCCTCCGAGACATTCAGCCAAAGTCTTTCTTGAAGAGTTTGGTGAACTGTTATCAGTCATTTGCTTAGAGTTTGATTGTCTTATTATATCTGGGGATTTTAACTTGCATGTAGATAATACTGATAACATTTATGCCAAAGAACTATTTGCAATTATTGATAACTTTAACCTGGTACAACATGTACAGGGACCGACCCACTCTCGTGGTCATACTCTTGACCTCGTCATCACAAAGGGTCTTACTGTTTCTTATACTGTTGTTGACCTGGCCTTATCTGATCATTTCTGTGTTTTCTTTGAAGTTTCTATGTCTCCTCACATTCAGAATAGCTCAACGACTATTGGTAGGAGAGTCATAAAAGACAACACATGTGCTCTTTTTGAGCAAGCTCTCTCTCAGAACTCAACCAAAATGTCAGACTATGTAGATGATTTACTGGAATTTTTAAATTTAAATATGACCCAAATTATGGATGATATTGCTCCATTCAAAATAAAAAGAGTCAATGATAAGCAGAAAGCACCATGGAAGCAGTACCCAGCTGTTAAACTGCTAAAGAGAGAATGTAGAAAGACTGAAAGAAAATGGCGCAAATCTAAACTTCACATCCATTATCAAATCCATAAAGAGACTTTAACACAATGTCAGAATTTTGTTTAATTGATTATGAGACTCTTGAAAAAACTGTACAAAATCTCAGTTCCTCAACATCTGAACTGGACATTCTGCCCACCAACTTTTTTAAGTCTGTTCTTCATCTTATAATTACAGATGTGCTTCAAATTATAAATACATCCTTGGAGACTGGCGTTGTTCCTGTGTCCCTAAAAAAGCTGTTGTAAAGCCCCTTCTTAAAAAAAATAATCTGGATCCTTCAGTGTTAAATAACTACAGGCCAATATCAAATCTACCATTCATCGGGAAAATCCTGGAAAAAATTGTCTTCAATCAATTAACTGCCTTCTTGATATCAAACAGCCATTTTGATAATTTTCAGTCAGGATTTCGTGCCAATCATAGCACTGAAACAGCGCTGATTAAAGTTATAAATGACATACGTCTTAATACTGATGCAGGCAAAACATCGGTCCTGGTATTACTGGACCTCAGTGCAGCTTTTGATACTGTTGATCACAACATACTGCTATATCGACTTGAACACTGGGTTGGATTGACTGGTAAAGTTATCAATTGGTTAAAATCATACTTAAAAGATAGAAGCTTCTTTGTTACCCTGGGAAATTGTTCCTCAACGTCAATGCCCTTGACCTGTGGTGTCCCCCAGGGGTCGATTCTTGGACCATTACTTTTCAACCTTTATATGCTCCCACTTGGGCAAATTATCAATAAAAATTCAATTTTGTATCACTGCTATGCAGATGATACCCAAATTTATTTTGCTCTATCACCTAATGATTGTGCCCCCCTTGAATGTCTCTACCAGTGTATCGATCAAATCAATAGCTGGATGTCACAAAATTTTCTTCAGCTGAACACAGATAAAACAGAAGTAATTCTATTTGGAAAAAAAGATGAAGGACTCAGGATTACCACTATTCTTGACACAAAAGGGATTAAAACTAAAGAAATGGTTAAAAATCTTGGTGTTTTCATTGAGAGCGAGCTAAACTTTGACAGTCACATGAAAGCAATCACTAAAACGGCATTTTATCACCTAAAAAACATTTCCAAACTAAGAGGACTTATGTCAAAAAATGATCTGGAAAAACTAATACATGCCTTCATCTCTAGTAGGGTTGATTACTGCAATGGCCTTTTCACAGGCTTGCCAAAAAAGACCATCAAACGACTTCAGCTGGTTCAAAATGCAGCAGCGAGGGTTCTCACACGAACAAAAAGAACAGAGCACATTACTCCAATTCTAAGGTCCCTTCACTGGCTTCCAGTAAGCTACAGAATTGACTTTAAAGTATTGCTGCTGGTGTACAAATCTCTAAATGGTACAGGGCCCAATTACCTCTCTGATATGTTGCAGCGGCCTAACCCAATCAGATCTACCAGATCGCAACAGAAAAATTTACTATTAAAACCAGTTGTTAAAACAAAGTGTGGTGAAGCAGCTTTTAGCTACTATGCAGTACAGCTATGGAACCAACTGCCAGAGGACATTAAAAATGCTCCTGCTGTTGGCAGCTTCAAATCTAGGTTAAAGACCAAGCTGTTTTCAGATGCTTTCTGTTAAATAATTAATATTTTTACATTTTTTATAATCTTTACTTTCTCTGCATGTTTTAACTTTACTTTAACTTTATTCTATTTTATTCCGCTGGTTTCTTTTTCTTTTTCTCCTTTTTCTTTTTGGCATTTTATTATTTTATTTCTACTATTGTTTAATTCTTATTATTTTCTTTTAATTATTTTAATTCTTTTAATTAATTGTTTTAGAATAAAATAAAATTATTTTATGTAATTTTATTTCTCTATTGTTTACTGTTTTTGTTTTTACTTCTGTAAAGCACATTGAACTGCCATTGTGTATGAAATGTGCTATATAAATAAACTTGCCTTGCCTTGTGTGTGTATGTGTTGGGGGGGGACTGTGAGGGTGACATGTCAGATGCTGAAGGGGGGCAGGGGGGAGTGCGAGCAGAATCTGTGGCAGGGGGCAGAGGGGGGAGGAGAGGCAGATTACAGGGAGGGAGTTGAGCCTCCTGACCGCCTCATACATGTCAACCTTTGGTCAATCAAACCTATATAACCAACCTCCAAAATCCGTATTTCCCTTAAAATCCGTATAAGATGCAAATTAAAATAATTTACCTAAAATTTGAATGATAATTAACAATGATATATGAGCAATTCCAGCGTTATGGACGTGACACTTGAACTCAAAATGGCAACAAATGACCCAGTACATGTTTTATTGTCTCCCAGTATTTAAACAGGTGTTGCATATTTTAAGGCTGTACCATACTGGAGAAGTGATAGAACAAGAACAATTCCCATAGTACATCTAGGGCATGCCAGAAAATGCCAATAAAAGATGCGTTATGGATGTGACAGAAAAAGTATCACTTTTCTTGGGTGACTGTACATTTTTATCAAACTCTGTGAAATTGTAAACCTAATGTCGAAATGGAGATATCCATTTGATAGAGGGGTCCAAGGTGAATATTAAAAAATCTTTGTTTAAAATATTTTGTATTTCATGCCGAGTTTCGGAAGGAAAAGTCAGCGTTATGGATGTGACGAAATTCCGTTATGGATGTGACGCGTCTGAAATAGACATGGCATATGTTTAGAAAATCAGCAATTTAACCACCATAACCCTTTGAAAAACTCTCTAAATATCAGCTAAAACTATCAAAGTTCTTAAATAATATTTAGGATGGCTATTGTTTTGCTGTTTTGTGGATTTTTGCATACATTTCTGTGGCTTGTGGGAATAATATAGAATTGTACATGATCAAAGTTGATTTTAGCTTGGGTTTTACATTATAAGAAAGAAAGACTGACAGTGACACATTAGGTTGGTTACAAACTGGTTCAACTTATTCACATCTGTAAAATACAGGCCTAGGTGAGATCTCTGGGAGTGGTTTTGATGTATTACATGTTGCTTTATTTTTGCATGGTGAGGTTGACATTTACATGGAATTGCCCATATCCAAGTTACTTTTTATTCAATATTAATAACAATAAACCTTCAGAATGAATACAAAGCTCCAATGTTCAACAAAAACACAGTGTCACTCTAATGTTCTGAATTGTACTCCATGACAGCTTTTGTTAGCACTCTGCACCAATACCTCACTAGGCTGCATGTCACAGCAAGTGTCTGTGTTGATCTTGCCGGAGTGCCCATTCAGAATCTTTTCAGTCGCTATTGAAAGTCGCTCAGGTGGAAATACGCGTTTCAAACAAAATGTTACTTCCCGGTTGGCGGGATTCTCGCAATGCAGTGTGCGCATGATCAAAAGTGGAACGAAGTCTCACTACCACAAGATAACGCGCGATTTCATAAGACTCTTTACTGGCTGTTTGTGCTTTCTGTGGTGTACAGTACGTTTGTAAATGTTATGCGCTCTTTTATCGTCATGGGAATTGATTATAGCTCTAAATAAATATTGAAGTTTTTTTAAAGAATCCATATAACTTTATTTGTACGCCCGTATACTATGTTTATTGAATCAAATCCGTATAAAATACGGACATTCCATATAGGTTGACATGTATGCCGCCTGGTGAAAGAAACTGTTCTTGAGCCTGCTGGTTTTGGCCCTGAGACTCCGCAGTCTCCTCCCTGATGGCAGCAGACTGAAGAGGCTGTGAGATGGGTGGGTGGGGTCACCTGCAATCCTGATGGCTTTGCGGGTGAAGCGGGAGTTATAAACATCCATTAGAGAAGGGAGAGAGACACCAATGATCCTCTCGGCTGCTCTCACGATGCGCTGCAGAGTCTTACAGCAGGACACGGTGCAGGCGCCGTACCACACGGTGATGCAGCTGGTCAGGATGTTCTCGATGGTGCCCCTGTAGAATGTGTGCATGATGGGGGCTGGGACTCTTGCTCTCCTCAGTTTGCGGAGGAAGTACAGACGCTGTTGGGCTTTTTTGGCCAGTGATGTAGTGTTGTTGCTCCAGGACAGGTCTTCAGAGATGTGCACACCCAGAAACTTGGTGCTGCTCACCCTCTCCACTGCAGCACCGTCAATAGATAGTGGAGCATGCTGGGTGTGTGCTCTCCTGAAGTCCACAACAATCTCCTTCGTCTTCTCCACGTTCAGGCGGAGATTGTTGTCCTTGCACCACATGGCCAAGCGGCTCACCTCACTCCTGTAGATTGTCTCATCGCCATTGTTGATGAGACCCACTACAGTCATGTCATCCGCAAACTTAATGAAGAGATTAGAGTTGGGTGTTTGTGTGCAGTCGTGGGTCAGCAGAGTGAAGAGGAGGGGGCTCAGCACACATCCTTGGGGGGCCCCCCGTGTTCAATGTGATGGTGCTGGAGGAGTTGCTGCCGACCCATACAGTCTGTGGTCTCCCCGTCAGGAAGTCCAGCAGCCAGTTGCACAGGGAGGTGTTGAGTCCCAGCTGGTCCAGTTTATGAATGAGCTGCTGAGGAATGATCGTGTTGAATGCTGAGCGAAAGTCTATGAACAGCATTCTGACATACGAGTCTTTTGTCTCCAGGTGGGTGAGGGCTGAGTGGAGGGCAGCGGAGATGGCATCACCGGTCGAATGGTTGGACTGATATGCAAACTGGAAAGGGTCCAGGGCAGGGAGGGCAGACTAGATATGCTGCATGACTAGCCGCTCGAAGCACTTCATGAGGATGGGAGTGAGTGCGACAGGGTGGTAGTCATTGAAGCAGGAGGGAGATGGCTTCTTCGGGACTGGGATGATGATGGTGGCTTTGAGGCATGTGGGGACAACAGCTTGGCTCAACGAGATGTTGAAGATGTCTGTAAAGACATCTGTGAGCTCCTCGGCACAGTCTCTCAGGACACGACCAGGAATGTTATCAGGACCCGGGGCTTTCCGTGCATTTGTTGTCCTGAGAGCTCTCCTCACACTGTCAGGGGACAGCGTCAACACCTGGTCACCGGGAGGTGGTGGGGTCTTCTGTGCGGTGGTGCTGTTGTCTGCCTCAAAGCAAGCGAAAAAGTTGTTCAACTGATTCAGCAGAGACGTGGAGTTGTCACAGGTCTGCGGCGAGGGCTTGTAGTCTGTGATGGTCTGAATCCCTCGCCACAGGTTCCTGGTGTCTCTGCTGTCATTGAAATAGTGTTCTGGTTGAGGAAAATTGTGCAAAATGTATTTCTTCAATTCAGAACACGCTTAATTTCTGATCAAGAAGGCGGAGGCTGTTATGCTTATTAAGTGAAAATGTCTTATTTGCAGAGGTGGACAAAGTCCCCAACTTTATTACTTAAGTCAAAGTACAGATCCCCCTGGTTAAATGTTACTCCACTAAGTTGTACAGTCAAATTTTTACTCAAGTTAAAGTATTGAAATACTTGCTTTTAAAAATACTTAAGTATTAAAAGTACATTTTCTGTCAACGCATTGTTATATTATTGCCACAATGCTTACAAAACCTAATGCCGTTACCAAAGACAGAAATGTGAATTCACAAAATGAACGCATGCTGTGCCATCATGGTGGTTTAATGTTAAGCTAGCTAATCAGTGAAACTCCACCTGACATGCTAGCAAACTCTTTTCAAACTCAAAATCACAATGGGTAGCTAATGCTACTAGAAAAGAGAGATTTCTACATTCTGTTTATTTGGCAAGATTATGCTGAAACATATATTTCTGAAAGGACTTCAGATAAGTTAACGTTATTCATGTTAGCGTAACTCCATTTTTACATGCTAACTAACAGTGTCCAAGTTAACTAGCTATGTGTTAACGTTAGCCGTGGACAAGGCGATGGCAACTTGGTGGGCAAATCCATAGAAAGTCATTTGACTAACCAGACTGCATAGCTATTACAATGTTATCGCTAGCTCTAAAAGCACAGACAACTTCGTTGCAAGCTTTCTCTTGGAATAAAACATTTATATACCTCAAGATGCTTCTGCCAGTTGGATGGCGAGTTTTTTGTAGGCCGTGATGTGGTTCGTTTTCAGCAAACAAAGCAAATGTTTAAAATGAAATGAATCTTGAATCCTTTCAGAAAGCTGAAACATGGGTTCCAGGCATAGCCATGAGTGCTTGCATTCTCCAGAAAAACTGTCTCCTTCCATTCTGCCATCAACTGATCGTGTTCAAATAATGCTGCTGAGAAATCATTGAACTTGATTTTATACAGGTCTATGGACATGACGTGACCTTAGTGATTTACTGATGGGCTGTCTCAGTGTCACCTGCGAAAAAACCAATCACGTTTTAGAAAAGAAAAGGAAAAAAAATCCACTTTCATAGCCAGTTCATAATAACAAGTAATGAGGACCTTGACAGAAATGTAGTGGAGTGAAAAGTACAATATTTGCCTTTCAAATGTAGTGAAGTTAAAGTCATAAGTTAAAAAAAAACAAACAAACACCTTTTTTTGGAAAAAAAAGTAAGAAAGAATATGTGCGATGGATGTCACAGGGTCAGATACATAGAGAAGAACATCATCCGCATATAAGGAAATTTTGCGCTCCTTATTTGCTCTCAAGATTCCCTTAATATCTGTATGCCGCCTAATGGTAGCTGCAAGAGGTTCCATAACCAGTGCAAAGAGTAATGGGGACAGGGGGAAGCCCTGTCTAGTCCCGCGCTGAAGAGGAAAATATGGTGAATAAGTGTCATTAGTTCTAACTGAAGCCATAGGGGAGGTGTACAACAATTTAACCCAAGAAATGTGTTCCCGTAACCAAACTGCTTGCTTCATCTCATCTCATCTCATCTCATCTCATCTCATCTCATCTCATCTCATCTCAATATCTCTAGCTGCTTTATCCTGTTCTACAGGGTTGCAGGCAAGCTGGAGCCTATCCCAGCTGACTATGGGCGAAAGGCGGGGTACACCCTGGACAAGTCACCAGGTCATTACAGGGCTGACAACCAAACTGCTTAAGAACATAAAACAAGTAATTCCATTCCACACGATCAAAAGCTTTCTCAGCGTCCAGAGATAAGAGCCTCTGAACACTGAGATGAGGACGATGTGTAAAGGATATTAAATATATGCCTGATATTAAAAAATAATTGTCTATTTTTGATAAATCCAGTTTGGTCACATGACACAAGGGAGGGTAAAACAGACTCAAGATGGAGAGCCAACACCTTAGCCATTATCTTAACATCAAGGTTAAGGAGACTTATGGGACGGTAGGAGGAACAATTAAGGGGATCCTTGCCCTTTTTCAAAAGCAAAGATATTGATGCCTGGCATAGGGTTGGGGGGAGGCACTGGGATTTTATGCTATCATCAAATACATCTTTTAGCAGAGGGCTTAGTTTTGCTGAAAACTTTGTATAAAATTCTGTAGGAAAGTTTTTTGCTCTCTGTAGGCACAACATGGATGCAGGAGGTCATTCCTCTGATCTGCAGTGAGGGAGAACTCACTCCAGTGCACACTATACCAAACTGGGACCGGGTTCCATGGCTGGAAGAGCACAGGGCCAAAATACTCAATGTGGAGCAGAGGCCTTCTCCACGCATCTTTGCGACCCACTTCCATCATGGCATGATGAACAAGTCCTATTTTACAGTCAAGCTAAAAGTATTAGCATACACTTCCAATTCTGTTCTGACTAACATGATAGCCAGTCCTCCGGGTGCTCCGGTTTCCCCCACAGTCCAAAGACATGCAGGTTAGGTTAACTGGTGACTCTAAATTGACCGTAGGTGTGAATGTGAGTGTGAATGGTTGTCTGTGTCTATGTGTCAGCCCTGTGATGACCTGGCGACTTGTCCAGGGTGTACCCTGCCTTTCGCCCGTAGTCAGCTGGGATAGGCAGCTTGCCTGCGAAGTTGTAGAACAGGATAAAGCGGCTAGAGATAATGAGATGAGATGATAGCCAGTGTGTAGGTACCTGTCCAGGAAAGCAAGCATGCCCAAAAGTATTGCTATTCTGGCTTTCAGTACCTTATATTCTTACATTAATTTTCAGTTTGCACAATTCCTAAGTCCTCTTTTTAGAAATGAAATGCACGTCATATTTATTTCTTTTTAGTTCAAGACTTTGGGATTATAAAGTTCTATCTGTTTGCCAAAATGAGTTATTGTTCTATTTTATTGAGTATCTGTACTTCAAGTAAAGTACAGATACTCAAAAAGTGTACTTAAGTACAGTACTCAAGTAAATGTACTTCGTTACTGTCCACCTCTATTTATTTGATAAAAAGGTGTCTGAGTCATGAACACTGTCCACATCACCATTGGGTTGTTGTTGTTTACATGTGTCATGTTACACGAACTTGGTCAGGGCTCTGCAGGTCTTAACTGAAGCACTTCAAATTGAGGGTTAGCGGGCTGCTAAAGTTTGCAGGCACTTCACAAGCAAGACTAGGTGCAATGTTAGCCAACATTAGCACAATTTGATATGATTTAATAATGTCTTTGTGACCTTACTGAACACCAGTTGTCAGTATCAAGTCGGATTGTTATTTACATGTCACACAAACTTAGAAAATGGTCATATTCGTATGTTGTCAGTTTTACACACTGAATATGAACTGTTGTTCACTGATTCATTTTACAAGCTAGTCTAATGTTACATTCCTCAAGGACCGTTTGCTAGCTTACTAGCTAGCAGCCTGTGACTGCACTGCAACCGCAAGTGGTAGCCAAACCTGCATGCTGTTTTCGCGACCACGCCCCCAGAGTAAATATTCATGGTGAGTGAATTTTGCATGGTGTTTCACCCAGTGGAAACCTACAGTAACCATTTGTGTACCGCGCACGGAGCGTGGTTTTTTTTTTTCTTCTTCAATCAGAAATATTGGTAGGGACATATCAGCTGTCGTTTGATATTGGTAGGGATACATCCATACCGTCCATACCCAATTCTACACCTATGTCTAACACACACCCCTTGTCTCATGATACCTCCCATTCGACACCCTCATCCAAGTGACATGTTTGTAAGTAAATAAATAACCAACCAACACACTTTTGCATACTGTGGCGCTACTTGGCATGCAGTTCCCTATTATTTTCACAAAATAGCTGTCTATATCTTATGCACTTTACCAACTCACTTCAAACACCTTTCATAAAGGGATGCATCATAAATAATGGAGAAACCCACCACAGCTATGATCAATTTCTCCTCCATGGTAGGTTTATTTGGAATGGGTTAAACAGAACCAAAACTTTACATGACCGTCTTCTCTAGGATTCTTTAGAGCGCAGCACTTCTAAATTCCAATTGGTTGCCACTGAAAGGTGTCATAGCTCATTACCATAAAGTGGCCTGGACTTCAACTTTATTCTGACACCCTGAAGCTGACTCACATATCACAAGCTGTGTCTGAAATCACTCACTAATCAATGATTTCAAATGACCTACTAAGGGGCAGCATGGTGGTGTAGTGGTTAGCACTGTCGCCTCACAGCAAGAAGGTTCTGGGTTCAAGCTCAGTGGCTGACGGGGGCCTTTCTGTGTGGAATTTGCATGTTCTCCCCGTGTCTGTGTGGGTTTCCTCCAGGTGCTCCGGTTTCCCCCACAGTCCAGAGACATGGACTTGGGTTAACATGGGGCAACCATGGCCTGAGGTTGGGCTGAAGTGCCCTTAAGCAAGGCACCTAACCCCCCACTGCTCCCTAAGCGCTGTAGCATCGCTGCCCACTGCTCTGGGTATGTGTGTGTTCATTGTTCACTTGTGTGTGCATGTGTGTGTTCACTGCTTCAGATGGGTTAAATGCAGAGGTTAAAGTTCGCTGTGTACTTAAGTCTGTGCTTGAGTGTAAGAAGTGACAGATGAATTAACCAAACAGATTTTGATTTATAGTGGGAGGGACCAAAAATTTCTTGCTCTAGGACTTCTCGAAGGCCTACATGAGCTTAACCGAGAGTTGGCACTGTCAGCACAGCAGTGAAGTCACCTTCCAGCCAGTGTAGTGTTTGTGAATGCTGATAAAGCAGTCAAGCCAGTGCTATCAAGAACAAGTAGCACAGGCTAACGACCAAGAAACTAAGATATCTGTCTCCAGACTCTTCTTACATGCATGCTCGCCACAATATTTTTCACTCAGACTTCAGTATTCATTTAGTGTGACTTAATTAGTTACTTTTAAAATCAACAATTCTCCAGATAACCATGTTGTCACCGTCAGTGCACCTCTTGGGTCCTCCGACCATTGTGTGGTAACTTCTGTGGCAAACTACAGACTTCCAACACAGAGTAAACCAGGCAATCGTAAGACCTGGTACTATGACAAAGCTGATTGGGATGGTATGTGCTCATATTTGGCCGATGTTAGTTGGACTTCTCTCTTAAAAGGCCAAAGTGCTAATGCAGCATGGTCCTGTGTGAGAGATAAGATTAGTGAGGCTATGGACATGTTCATTCCTTCCAAGACAACCAAACATCTGTATTCTGATAAACCCTGGTTTAATGAAGATTGCAAATTAGCAGTTCAAAGGAAACAAAATGCATTCAAAAGGTGGCAAAATGACCGAACAAAGGACTCCTGGGCTTTGTATATTAAGTCCAAGGCAGAGTGTCAGCGTGTTGTGCACCGTACTTGTGTGCAGTTTTCACAACACTTACAACAGAATCTCAAGCACACAGACAATAAGCAATGGTGGAAGCTTGTCAAAACAGTGACTGACAGCAGTAAATCGTCTTCTGTCCCTCCATTAGTGAGCGATGGTAAAACTTTCAGTGAGGCAAAAAACAAGGCTGAGTTGCTGAACAAGACTTTCGCTGCAAATGCTCACCTCAACGACAGTGGCAAGACTCCCCCAAACTCGTCACCCAAAACCAGTGGAGTCCTTTCCTTTCTGAAGTTCTGGCCCAAAACTGTTCTCCGGAAATTTTGTAATTTGGACACCTCCAAGGCCAATGGTCCAGATGGAATATCGGCAACAGTACTTAAGAAATGTGGCCCCAAACTTGCCCCAGCTCTTGCCAAGCTATTCCAGATATCTTTTGACACACAGACAGTTCCCTCTGATTGGAAAGCTGCCCATGTGATAGCTGTACCTAAAAAGGGAAACGAAAGATCCCGCCAACTATAGGCTCATATCATTACTGCCGATAATATCCAAAGTCATGGAAAGTATTATCTGTGATCACATTCGTAAACATCTTGACACGTACCGGCTTCTCTGTGACAGCCAGTATGGTTTCCGAGAGAAGAGATCAACAATTGACATGCTTTCATATATTACCCAGTGGTGGAACAATGCTCTTGACTCTGAGAGAAAGCCTTTGACCATGTTTGGCACTGCGGTCTATTGTCCAAGCTGACCTCCTTTGGTATTCAAGGTGACCTGTATGGCTGGATTTCATCCTTTCTAGCTGACAGACTCCAATCTGTTTGTACTAGACGGGTTTACCTCTTCATCAGTGCCCATAACTGCCGGAGTTCCCCAAGGCAGTGTTTTGGGGCCCTTACTTTTTCTCATTTTTATTGATGACCTTGCATCTCACTTAAAGAATGACCTTCACCTATTTGCAGATGATTCAACTCTACATGTCGTTATAAAAAAATCCTAGCCTGAGAAACACCTGTGCTGAGAGCCTACAATGTGACCTGGACAAAATAGACAAGTGGGCCTCTGACTGGTGTATAACATTCAATGCAGGTAAAACTGAGGAGATGATTATAAGTAGGAAATGAGAACAGACCCACCCTCCTCTCTCTTTCATGAACGAAGAGCTAAAGCCCACACAGAGTATTAATCTCCTTGGTGTCACCATCACCAATACTCTAACTTGGATTCCATTCATCAAAAGCCTTGCCAAGAAGACGGCTAGGAGGTTATACATTCTTGGGCGCACAAGAGACCTTCTCCCTCTTCAGGCTCGGATAACAGTATATAAGGCGTATATCCGTCCCCTCATGGAATATGCTTCCCCAATATGGAGTGGTGCTGGCACAACGGCTCTAAAGCTGCTAGACAGACTCCAGAGGAAAGCTGTACGCCAACTTCAAATTAGGGACCCACAACAGGCCGGCATTTTCCCCTTGGACCACAGGAGAAAAGTAGCCAGTCTCAGTACCTTCTCCCAGCACATCTTCCTGCAACCCTCTGAGGAACTTGTAGGAATTCTGCCGACCCAAGTTACTGGAACACAAGTAACCAGTTCAACTACAAGTGGTCACACATACTGTACCTTGTCAATGTGCCAAGATCCAACACTCCTCTATCTTCATATGTACCAAGGACAAGCAGGCTGTGGAACTCACTGCCAGCCTCGGTTTTCCCTGTCATTGCAAATGTGAACACTTTTTTAAAACTGCAATTAACAGATTCCTCTTAAACTCTTAATGTTACTTTCTCGTATCTACAAGTATATCTACTGTTTTAGAGGTAATGAAATGTGGATGGCAATGTTCAATGTAACTTCAAGGCAAGATTGTGATGATGCATTCTTTTTTGTTTTTGCTATTATGTTTTGTATTATTTGATTTGATGTATGAGCCGCTCTTCATCTTTAATGATGGCAACACCAGGCTCTTGTTGAACCTGATTTAAAAAAAAAAACAATGACCACTCCAGGGGCGGCACGGTGGTGTAGTGGTTAGCGCTGTCGCCTCACAGCAAGAAGGTCCTGGGTTCGAGCCCCGGGGCCGGCGAGGGCCTTTCTGTGTGGAGTTTGCATGTTCTCCCCGTGTCCGCGTGGGTTTCCTCCGGGTGCTCCGGTTTCCCCCACAGTCCAAAGACATGCAGGTTAGGTTAACTGGTGACTCTAAATTGACCGTAGGTGTGAATGTGAGTGTGAATGGTTGTCTGTGTCTATGTGTCAGCCCTGTGATGACCTGGCGACTTGTCCAGGGTGTACCCCGCCTTTCGCCCGTAGTCAGCTGGGATAGGCTCCAGCTTGCCTGTGACCCTGTAGAAGGATAAAGCGGCTAGAGATAATGAGATGAGATGACCACTCCACAGGATGTAGCTACCTGGCACACTGTCACTAATCCCTTACAAAATTCTTTGTACAAAAATATTATACTTGGTCATGTATTTATTGAGGAAAAGGATCCAATATTACATATCTGTGAGTGGCAAAAGTATGTGAACCTCTAGAATTAGTAAATTTGAAGGTGAAATTAGAGTCAGGTGTTTTCAGTCAATGGGATGACAATCAGGTGTGAGTGGGTACCCTGTTTTATTTAAAGAACAGGGATCTATCAAAGTCTGATCTCCACAACACGTTTGTGGAAGTGTATCATGGCACGAACAAAGGAGATTTCTGAGGACCTCAGAAAAAGCATTGTTGATACTCACCAGGCTGGAAAAGGTTACAAAACCATCTCTAAAGAGTTTGGACTCCACCAATCCACAGACAGTTTGTGTACAAATGGAGGAAATTCAAGACCATTGTTACCTTCCCCAGGAGTGGTCGACCAACAAAGATCACTCCAAGAGCAAGGTGTGTAATAGTCGGCGAGGTCACAAAGGACCCCAGGGTAACTTCTAAGCAACTGAAGACCTCTTTCACATTGGCTAATGTTCATGAGTCCACCATCAGGAGAACACTGAACAACAAAGTTGTGCATGGCAAGGCTGCAAAGACAAAGCCACTGCTCTCCAAAAAGAACATTGCTGCTCGTTTGCTAAAGATCATGTGGACAAGCCAGAAGGCTATTGGAAAAATGTTTTGTGGATGGATGAGATCAAAATAGAACTTTTTGGTGATGAGAAGCATCATGTTTGGAGAAAGGAAAACACTGCATTCCAGCATAAGAACCTTATCCCATCTGTGAAACATGGTGGTGGTGGTAGTATCATGGTGTGGCAGCAGGGGCGTGGCCTAGCGTCAGTTTGTGAATGGAGGGCAGGGCCGGGGAAAGTGAGTGGCAAAGTCAGTGCACCTGTGGTTAATTAATGTTGTGTGTCTGTGTTGCATCGACAGAACATAGGAAAGGAAGAAGAGAGCAGAAAGAGGGAAGCTCTCCCCACCAGAACACGCATGTGTGTATGTGTGTTGTGTGTGACTGTGTGAGTAAGTGAAGCTGAAAAGCTAAGAAAATAAGTGAAATAAAGTGTGTGTGAACATCAACTCCCACCTGCCATGCTTCTGTACTCTACCCACATCAGGGACTTGTTACAGTGGTGCCGACACCCAGAAATACAGAAGGGAACCACCACATGGAGTCCTCCCCATTCAAAGAGCTCATCCATGCCCTAGCTACCACCCAGCAGAACCAGCATCAAGCGCTGACTGCCCTTTGGAAGGAGCAAGAGCAACGCTTTGAAGCCTTGATGCTGCCCCAGCAGGAAGATTACCAGCCGTTCCAGCATCTGCTCACGTCGTCAGGGGCTTTGACCATCACCATGGTGGACCCTCCTCATGTCACCCTCACAAAGATGGGCCCGCAGGATGATCCGGTAGCTTTCCTGACTCTCTTCGAGCAAGCGGCCGAAACGTCGGGGTGGACGCTTGATCAGCGCACGGCACGCCTCCTCCCACTTCTGACTGGTGAGGCTCACAGCGCTGTAGCTCCCTGCTGACAGCCAGCTCATGTATGCCGACCTGAAGAAAGCCATCCTGCAGCATTTCTCTCTCTCTCTCTCTCTCTCTCCCCCCCCACACCCCATTCCCCCACCACAGAGGTGGCGGCCAGCTCCTCCCCAGCCAGCCCATCGCACCCGCAGTGTCTTCCCATCTCCCTCTTCCATGTCTGTGCCTTCTCCCCCTCAGGTGATTAACGCCCATAACGCTGGTGTAGAGGGAAAGCCTGGGATGGCTCCCCGGCCTGAGTCAGGCGGTGGGGGTATATGCCAGCGGGGGCGTGGCCTAGCATCAGTTTGTGAATGGAGGGTGGGGCCGGGGAAGGTGAGTGGCAAAGTCAATGCACCTGTGGTTAATTAATGTTGTGTCTGTGTTACAGTGACAGAGGATAGAAAAGGAGGGAGAGAGTAGAAAAAGGGAAGCTCTCTTGACCAGAACACGTGTGTGTGTGTGTGTGTGTGTGTGTGTGTGTGTGTGTGTGTGTGTGTGAAGATACTCAGTCATCCAGGTACATAGTAATCTGTGGTTGGTAGAAGAGAGCAACTGGACTTGCTTGAAAAGTCTTGAAGACGTTTCGCCTCTCGTCCGAAAGGCATCCTCAGTTCTGTCTGTCTAATAGGGAGTATCAAGTATTTATCCTCTCATGGATCATAATAGAATCCGAATCAGAATGCTATTATTAGATAGACAGAACTGAGGATGCCTTTCGGACGAGAGGCGAAACGTCTTCAAGACTTTTCAAGCAAGTCCAGTTGCTCTCTTCTACCAACCACAGATTACTATGTACCTGGATGACTGAGTATCTTCACAGATATGTTTCTACGCACTTTGGGATGAGTTTCCTTCGACTAGTGCGGGAGTATGAGAGGACTTCCAGAAAACTGGCAGACATCTTAGCCAGAGAGGATCGTTCATTTTTGTCAACCTGGAACGACCATCACTGAACAGAGGTGGGTGTCTATGACATCTATCAGCCACCTACAGTGCAGCCATCAGCATTCTGATTCGGATTCTATTATGATCCATGAGAGGATAAATACTTGATACTCCCTATTAGACAGACAGAACTGAGGATGCCTTTCGGACGAGAGGCGAAACGTCTTCAAGACTTTTCAAGCAAGTCCAGTTGCTCTCTTCTACCAACCACAGATTACGCGTGTGTGTGTGTGTGTGTGTGTGTGTGTGTGTGTGTGTGTGTGTGTGTGAGAACATTAACTCTCGCCTGCCTCTGTACTCCACCCACATCAGGGACTTGTTACACATGGTTTGGGCCTGTTTTGCTGCATCTGGGCTAGGACGACTTGCCATCATTGATGGAATAATGAATTCTGAATTATACCAGCAAATTCTAAAGGAAAATGTCAGGACCTCTGTCCATGAACTGAATCTCAAGAGAAGGTGGGTCATGCAGCAAGACAACGACCCTAAGCACGCAAGTCGTTCTACCAAAGAATGATTAAAGAAGAATAAAGTTAATGTTTTGGAATGGCCAAGTCAAAGTCCTGACCTTAATCCAATCGAAATGTTGTGGAAGGACCTGAAGCGAGCAGTTCATATGAGGAAACCCACCAACATCCCAGAGTTGAAGCTGTTCTGTATGGAGGAATGGGCTAAAATTCCTCCAAGCCGGTGTGCAGGACTGATCAACGGTTACCGGAAATGTTTAGTTGCAGTTATTGCTGCACAAGGGGGTCACACCAGATACTGAAAGCAAAGGTTTGCATACTTTTGCCACTCACAGATATGTAATATTGGATCATTTTCCTCAATAAATAAATGACCAAGTATAATATTTTTGTCTCATTTGTTTAACTGGGTTCTGTTTATCTACTTTTAGGACTTGTGTGAAAATCTGATGATGTTTTAGGTCATATTTATGCAGAAATATAGAAAATTCTAAAGGGTTCACAAGCACCACTTGTGTGTGTGTGTGTGTGTGTGTGTGTGTGTGTGTGTGTGTGTGTGTGTGTGTGTGTGTGTGTGTGTGTGTTTTGCATCAAAATCTAAATCAATTGTTCCTTAGCCCATGGCCCCAAATGTCAAAGTCCATTCATTACTTTTTGAGTTATGATGGGAAAAGACAAATAAATGGAGATGAAAACATAACTTCCTTCAGCAAACTTGGCGGAGGTAGTGAACAACTTCCAGTCATTTTGACGCTCTCATCGATATAGCGAAGGGTGTGGAAGCCTGCTTCCGCCACCATAATAATGAAAAGGTTTGTCAAAATTATGACTCAGGTTACCATCATGACTTGCTTTTCTCATCATTGAGATATTATGACTTATGAATTATTAGTTCATATATGTTTCAAATATTTTTCTGTAAAACTACTTTGTGACAGTGCCTATTGTTAAAAGTGCTATATAAATAAATTGACTTGACTTACAATCTCATAATAATCATCATAATTATGAGATGTTTTCATTATCTAAGTGACTGGTGCAAATAAACTTCCTTAAGATACAGCTTGAAGAACGGTACTGAATAAAGTCAAAGCTTCTTTGTACCCAGTGGGACTTCCATGAGCATTCCAGATGTTAGTACAACACTGTGGCTTTTGCCAGATGTACAGCATTAGTCTCATTTCCGAATAACCTGTGTCACTGGGATATGAGTTTGAGAGACATGAGTTGTTTTTGTTCTCTGTAGGCACAACATGGATGCAGGAGATCATTCCTCTGATCTGCAGTGAGGGAGATCTCACTCCAGTGCGCACTATACCAAACTGGGACCGGGTTCCATGGCTGGAACAGCAGAGGGCCAAAATACAGAATCTGGAGCAGAGGCCTTCTCCACGCATCTTTGCAACCCACTTCCATCATGGCATGATGAACAAGTCCTATTTTGCAGTCAAGCCAAAAGTATTAGCATACACTCTTCCAATTCTGTTCTGACTAACATGATAGCCAGTGTAAGGTACCTGGCCAGGAAAGCAAGCATGCCCAAAAGTATTGCTATTCTGGCTTTCAGTACCTTATATTCTTACATTAATGTTCAATTTGCACAATTCCTAATTCCTCTTTTTAGAAATCAAATGCATGTCATATTTATTTCTTTTTAGTTCAAGACTTTGGGATTATGAAGTTTTATCTGTTTGCCAAAATGAGTTATTGTTCTATTTTATTACATGCCTCTAAATGTGAAAAGTTTTACAAAGATATTTTGTCAAAAATAAAGTATTTTCAAAAATAGAAAGTTGAAAAGCTATATGGTAAACTTTTGTATTAAGATCGAAATACGCTAACTGGAACACAGCCTAACAATATTAATAACAATATTCAAGCAGGCACATTGTTCAGTTTATAACTTAAGTAAAGTGACAAACCACAGCACCTCTCTAATACTTTTCCAGGTCATTTATGTAATACGAAACCCGAAAGACGTGTTTACATCCTCCTACTACTACTATGGAATGGCTTCACATCTGATCAATCCTGGCACTGTTGATGAGTTTCTGAAAGGCAAAAGTAAAACTATTCTATCTTTTTTTCACTTTGCATTTGTAATTTGGCTTTTATAAAGCTGTTATGAATGTAAAAAAAAAATCTCAAAAGGTGCAGCTTCAAATATGGGATGTACCAGTATTATTCTATCCACATTCACTGGATATGAGCAACCGCGCACTCTGATAGCCTAGTAGTAGAGTAGCCAATCAGCTCATATACCGTGAGTAGAGAAAAAGAAAATGGCGGCGCGTATTGCTGAACCAACCGAAGATGAAATAAAAACTCGACTTGAAAACAAAACCCCCAAAAATACAAAAAGCAACAAAATATGGAATAAAAGTATTTGATGGTAAGAACATATTTTTTATTTTTCAAGAATTATGATGATAGCATTTTTCACAAATTGCTATTGTCATTTCGCTGGTTTGTTTACATTCTAAGTGGAAATGATTTTGTCGGACGTTTTGTATAAAGTTTTTATTTACGAATTTGCAAAAAATAAAAATGTTCCATTTCTCAAAATCCAGTGAATGTGAATAGAATAAAACAGATATTCCACTCACTCAATCTCGTCATACATGGCTTATAGCCGACTCGGTGCTTCGCGCCTTGTCAGCTATTAGCTCATGTACGACTCGATTTTGTGGAATAACTGTTAAATATATTGCAAAATGGGATAGTACAGCTGTGACAGCGGGGGCGTGGTCAAGCGGCGGTCTGTGAATGGAGGGTGGAGTCAGGGAAGGTAAGTGGCAGAATCACTGCACCTGATGTAAGTTAACCTGTGTTTGTGTGTCTTCCCCAGTGACCGCACCCTATAAAAGGAGAGAGAGAGCAGAGGAAGGGAGCTCTCTCCCCAACCAGAACACTTTGTGTGTGTGTGGCTGGGAGAGTGTGAAAAGCTACAAATAAAGAGTTGTGAGAACTCAGTTCTGGCCTGCCGTGCTTCTGTGCTCCACCCACCCACTCTGAGTCCTACAGTGGTGCCAAAACCCGGGACCAGAGCACAGAGGAGAACAGCCCCATGGAGTCCTTCCCCTTCAAGGACATGATCCATGCCCTCGCCACGGCCCAACAGAGCCAGCACCAGGTGCTGGTCGCCCTCCGGAAAGAGCAGGAGCAAAGGTTCGAGGCCCTGGTGCTGGCACAGCAGGAAGATCGTCAGGCGTTCCGGCACCTCCTCGCGTCGGCGGGGTCCACCACCTCCACCATCGCGGGCCCTCCCCACCTCACCCTAATGAAGATGGGCCCACATGACGACCCCAAGGCCTTCCTCACACTCTTTTGAGCAGGCAGCAGAGGCCTGGGACTGCCGGTGGAATAGCGCGTGGCGCGCCTCCTCCCCCTGCTAACGGGCGAGGCACAGCTGGCTGCACTACAGCTCCCCGCTGACAGCCGGCTGGTCTACGCCGACCTCCGCCGGGCCGTCCTCCAGCATGTGGGGCGCACCCCGGAACAACGGCAGCGCTTCTGCGCTCTGCACCTGGAGGAGGTTGGCTGGCCATTCGCGTTTGGCCAGCAACTCCGGGACACCTGTCGGCAGTGGCTGAGGGCCGACAACTGTGACGCCGAGGGAATCGTTGATCTGGTGGCGCTGGAACAATTCATCGCCCGACTTCCCGAAGGAACAGCAGAGTAGGTCCAGTGCCATCACCCGGCATCACTGGATCAGGCCATCGAGCTGGCGGAGGACCATTTGGCAGCTGTTCCGACGGCAGGACAGCATGTCTCCTCTTCTCCCCTCTCCTCTCTCCCTCCCCCTCTCCCTCCCTCCTTCTGTTCCTCGTCCTTGCCCCATTCTCCCACCGCGGAGACGGGGGCCGGCTCCACCCCAGCAGGCCCACCACACCCGCGGTGCCCTACCGTTTCCCACTTCTGTGTCTGTCTCTCTCCCCCCCCTCAGGTGAGTGAGCTCCGGAACACCGGTGCAGAGAGAGAGCCTGGGCCGGTTTGCTGGCGCTGCAGGGAGCCGGGGCACCTCCAGCATCAGTGCTCGGCGATGGAGGTGGGCGCGGTGGTCCGGATCCCCGACGTGCCAGGGACCGCCCTCGATCGGGCCGGAGCGTATCGCATACCGGTGAGGATCCAAGGGGATACGTATCAGGCTTTGGTGGACTCCGGCTGTAATCAGACATCAATCCACCAAAGCCTGGTGCAAGACGAGGCATTGGGGAGAGCACAATTGGTGAAGGTGTTGTGTGTGCATGGGGATGTTCACAACTACCCTTTAGTGTCGGTCCACATTCTATTTCGAGGGGAGAAATTTAGAGTAAAGGGGGCGGTTAATCCTCGCCTTACCCACTTGATAATTTTGGGGACTGATTGGCCGGGATTTCGGGAATTAATGACTCCTTTAGTGAAGAGTGGGGCCTGCCATAGTTCAGCAGGGGGAGGTCCCAGTGTGGCATTGGCGGGAGCAGCTGTCACAGAGCCATCTACGTCATCACTGCATCAGAGTGAGGAGCAGCAGGCTCCTCCTCCCTCTCTCGAGGAATCCCTCGCGGAATCCCCGTTAGAGCAGTCGCGAGACGAGACTCTGCGGCATGCGTTTGGCCAAGTGAGAGTAATCGATGGTCAAATGCTCCAGCCAAATGCCATCCCGTCCTTCCCCTATTTTTCCATTATTAAGGATAGATTATACCGAGTGACACAGGACACTCAGACTAAGGAGCCGATCACACAGCTTTTGATCCCAAAGAGCCGCCAGGAATTTATATTCCAGGCGGCTCACTTTAATCCCATGGCTGGACACTTGGGGCAGGATAAGACACTAGCCCGGATAATGGCCTGGTTCTATTGGCCAGGGATTCGCGGCGATGTCCGTAGGTGGTGTATGGTGTGCCGCGAATGCCAGTTAGTAAATCCAGCGGCCATTCCAAAAGCGCCTTTGCACCCTCTGCCATTAATCGAGACCCTGTTCAAAAGAATTGGGATGGATCTCGTTGGGCCATTAGATCGGTCAACACAAGGATATCGCTTTATTTTAGTTCTGGTGGACTATGCAACGCACTATCCGGAAACAGTGCCTCTTCGCAATATCTCAGCACGTAGTATTGCGGAAGCACTCTTCTGCGTCAACTCCCAAGTTGGAATCCCCAAAGAAATTCTGACTGATCAAGGCACTACGTTTATGCCACACACACTGCGCGAACTGTATGAGTTACTGGGAATTAAGCTGATCCGCACCAGCGTTTATCACCCACAAATGGACTGCTTAGTCAAATGGTTTAATCGCACCCTCAAAAACACAATTAAAAAATTTGTAAGCGAGGATGCACACAACTGGGATAAATGGGTCGAGCCCCCGTTATTCGCAGTGCAAGAGGTCCCACAAGCCTCCATGGGGTTCTCCCTGTTCGAATTATTATATGGGCGTAAGCCGCGGGGCATTCTAGATGTATTGCAGGAAAATTGGGAGGAGGGACCTTCAACGAGCAAAAATGAAATTCAATACGTTAATCGACCTGCGCGCAAAACTCCACACACTCGCACACCTAACCCAGGAGAATTTGTGGCAGGCCCAAGAACGGCAAATCTGCCTGTACAACAGGGGCACGCTCCTTAGGGAGTTCGCACCGGGAGATAAAGTACTCGTGCTGTTGCCCATGTTGAGCTCCAAATTGATCGCCAAGTGGCAAGGGCCCTTTGAGGTCACACGGCGAGTCGGGGACGTCGATTATGAGGTGAGGCGAATGGACAGGGGAGGGGCGTTACAGATTTACCACCTCAATCTGCTAAAACTTTGGAACGAGGAGGTCCCCGTGGCGTTGGTGTCGTTGGTTCCAGAGAAGGCAGAGCTGGGGCCGGAGGTTCAAAAGGGAACATTGACTATCACTCCAGTCCCCTGTGAAGACCACCTCTCCCCGACCCAACTCATGGAGGTTGCCCAGTTGCAGACCAAATTTTCGGACGTGTTCTCGCCCCTGCCCAGCCACACCCGCCTCATAGAACACCACATCGAGACGCCCCCGGGGTGGTAGTGCGCAGCCGCCCTTACAGGCTGCCTGAACACAAGAAAAACGTGGTTCGGGAAGAACTCGAGGCCATGCTCGACATGGGCATTGTCGAGGAGTCCCACAGTGACTGGAGCAGCCCAGTGGTCTTGGTTCCCAAGGCCGACGGATCGGTCCGGTTCTGTGTGGACTATAGAAAAGTCAATGCAGTGTCTAAATTCGATGTCTACTCAATGCCTCGTATTGACAAGTTGCTTGATCGACTGGGCACGGCTCATTTTTATTCGACACTGGATTTAACAAAGGGATATTGGCAGATCCCCTTGACTCCATTATCCCGAGAGAAAACGGCCTTTTCCACACCGTTTGGCTTACACCAGTTTGTCACGCTTCCTTTTGGGCTGCTTGGGGCGCCCGCTACGTTCAAGCGGCTTATGGATAGGGTCCTCCGCCCCCACGCCACCTATGCGGCCTCATACCTGGATGATATCATAATCTATAGTAATGACTGGCCGCGGCATTTAGAACACCTAAGGGCCATCCTTAGGTCGCTGAGGCGAGTGGGTCTCACAGCCAACCCGAAGAAGTGTGCGATTGGGCGGGTGGAAGTACGGTATCTGGGCTTCCACTTGGGCAATGGGTAGGTGCGTCCCCAAATTAATAAGACAGCAGCGATTGCGGCCTGCCCGAGGCCCAAGACCAAAAAGGGGGTGAGACAGTTCCTGGGGCTGGCTGGCTACTATTGTAGGTTTATACCTAATTATTCGGACGTCACCAGCCCGCTGACTGATCTCACTAAAAAGGGGGCACCAGATCCGGTCCAGTGGACGGAGCAGTGCCAGCGGGCTTTCTCTGAGGTAAAGGCTGCACTGTGTGGGGGGCCACTGTTACACTCCCCTGACTTTTCTCTCCACTTTATTTTGCAGATGGATGCGTCAGACAGAGGGCTGGGGGCTGTTCTGTCCCAGGAGGTGGAGGGGAGGATCGTCCAGTGCTGTACATCAGTAGGAAGCTGTCGGTGCTTGAGGGCTGCTACAGCACCATAGAGAAGGAGTGCCTTGCCATCAAGTGGGCGGTCCTCGCCCTCCGCTACTACCTACTAGGACTCCCTTTCACCCTCTGTTCGGACCACGCGCCCCTCCAGTGGCTCCACCGCATGAAGGATGCCAATGCGCGGATCACCCTTTGGTATCTGGCACTCCAGCCATTTAAGTTCAAGGTGGTCCACAGGCCGGGGGCACAGATGGTCGTGGCGAATTTTCCTCTCCCGTCAAGGGGGGGGGGGAGTCGGTTGCAGGCCGGACAGCTCCCCGGCCTGAGTCGCGCGGTGGGGGTATGTGACAGCGGGGGCATGGTCAAGCGGCGGTCTGTGAATGGAGGGTGGAGTCAGGGAAGGCAAGTGGCAGAATCACTGCACCTGATGCAAGTTAACCTGTGTTTGTGTGTTTTCCCCAGTGACCGCGCCCTATAAAAGGAGAGAGAGAGCAAAGGAAGGAGCTCTCTACCCAACCAGAACACTTGTGTGCACGTGTGTGTCTGGGAGAGTGTGAAAAGCTACAAATAAAAAGAGTTTTGAGAACTCAGTTCTGGCCTGCCGTGCTTCCGTGCAGGGGCGCAGATACGTTTTTTGAACTGGGGGGGGACAAAGCTGCCAGCAAACCCACCCCACCCCCACCATGTGTTGTGCGAGGAATATACTCTGATGCCCTCAGGGCGGCGACATTACTCAGCTAAGGCAAAAAAATAACATCACTCCTTCATCCCTGCAACCATTAGCTTAGGCCTACTAATAAATAAAGAGTAGGAATAGAGCACACCTGTGATGTCTGGTGCTCTCATGTGCTATTTACCACTGACATGACAGGATGTCATGTGGGTTGAATGTGTGTGTGTGTGTGTGTGTGTTCTGGATGACTGCTGACTGTTTTATCTACCCTTTGTATTTATGTATAGCATCTAGGTCTGTGTATCCTATGTATTGAGACTTGGACTGTCAAACTTAATTACCCATCTTTGAAAGAAATAAAGCTTATTGATTCTGATACTGATTCCAATCACTCCCCAAGCATGCCATATGCTGTATGCAAAAACTGTTTTATTTAAACATTAACTGACTTTCAGCACACTGATTCTTTAAGAAAACTAGTTTTAAAACCGCTCAGTTCCAACTGCTAAACATAGCGAGAGGCTGGGCTATGTGTGTGTGTGTGTGTAAAGTGTAAACCAGTGCATCCTGACTTTCTAACTATGCCTGTGTGTTGCGTGAGTGGCAGTCAGTCAACAACTCTTCGCAAAGTTTCCTTATGAAACAATATGCTCGCTGAAATTATGGCAGGGAACGCCAGATTAAACATTAAAACTGCCTTCTGAGCACTGTATCTACAGGCTACCACCGAAAGAAGGAGGCTACCAGAAATGCATCTCTACTCTGTACGATTTTACTTTCACTACGACATTTCTTTGAACAGACTATCAAAAAATTGCAAGGTGATATGATAAAATAAGGCACAGTTTACTTACAGTCGTTGTTTTTTGAAAAAACGATGCAATCGTTTTCTGCCTTTTCGGTTTGGCACCCTTCATCATGCCGTGTTGGGGTCCTGAACTAGGAGCTGTCCCCGATATGCCTGTCAAACTTGTTGTGGGTAACCATAGCAACCAAGCTCGAGCTCGCAACCTGTGCAGTCTGCGCAGCTCAACCAACCGAATATCAGTCTTTGTTTTGTTTTATGTGAGTTGTTGCAACTATGTATGTACTGCTGTGCACCTCAATAAACCGAATGGTAATTAGTCTTTTGATTTTTCCGTGAGGTTTGCCTTATGCAAAGAAAGACAGCATAGACGTTTTTTCCTCCCTATAAGTGGGGGGGACCGAACGAGGTGAATTTAAATCTGGGTGGGACGAATCCCACCCGTCCCACCCTCTATCTGCGCCCGTGCTTCTGTGCTCCACCCACCCCCTCTGATTCCTACAACAGCTTACATGAATAATCTTATTTTTTTTATCAATATATTTTTATTGTGCTTTCAAACATATACAAATGTAAGGTCCTCTAAAATAACACTGTATTTTATACTCTATATTGGATTGCCCTATTTTCTGTGTAATTAACTCCATTTACCATAATGCCTTGTGGTTTGGAATATTTTCACTGTTCTGATGTGTTGTGACGTACTGTGCATTCGGACCAATCAGTCTTATTTGCTCGTTGTATTTTTATTTGAATTTTGATGTCAGCCAGTGGTAATTGGTACATGTTTAATGCCCGCGAGTTCGCGAGCTTTTTGAATGTTCCATCACTTCGCGAGAGAGAAGCTCACGTCAGTCCCGCCTGCAGCAGAGGAGAGAGAGGTCGCGTTGTTTGTTAGCTCTATTTCAGCACTTATTTTGCAGAGAGTATTTTTATAGTTTGGCCTGCTTGTGGCCATAATGTGTACCTGGGGACTCCGGTGTCACTCCAGTGAGTGATCTTGCTGGGTTTTTTTTTCCGCGAACACATCTGCCCTCCGTTGCTGGGCCCACCGGAGCGCTTTCGTCAGTTCCCGGGGACTCACTGTGTCGGGACCGGGACCCAGCCAGCTACCAAGGGATTTGGGGTGAGCAGCATCTTGTTCGAGCGAGCTAACCCACAGCAGTAGCTAGCCCTCTGCTCCGGAGCATCTGCTGCGTGACTGTACCGACATCTGTAACCTGATTCATCTGGTCTGACTGGTGGATTGTGAGTAATGCGAACCCACATTTACACTGACACACACACACACACACACACACACACACACACACACACACACACACACGTTCCTCTGGTCTCGCCTGGATAGCCAGCGTTTTAGAAGGGCATTGTAGCGGTTGCTGTTCTGCCTGCAGTTCAGAGAGCTGCCACCTGTGCACCAACGGGCCCCAACTGCGCTCTTGTTTTTTTTCTTTTCCACTTCTTTTCTTTTGATACTTTACCCAGTTTTATTTTCTTACTATGTACTGCTGGTATACACACTGTTGATGTGCTATCTGTAACATCTCTATGATGTAGACTAATTGTTTCCGCTCTTCTTGTGCAGGAGTTACTATTTTATTCATATTGGTGATTACATTGCATGCTTCTTTGGGAAGCATTTATTGTCAAATAATATCTCCTATTGTTATTATTATTGCTTATTAATAAATATAATTATTATTTACAGTAATTATATCTTGGGTGTATTGGCTGCTCATTTGGTTCTTTATATTTGAACATTCTGACATGCACACTGCAGACTAGCTATTAGTTCTTTCACTCAAACTACTGTTTATTTTAAATTCTGAGGAAATACACCATACACTAGCTTCAAAGGTAAGTGTAGTATTTTCGCAGTGGAGGCATCGCGTTGTTAAATTTATCATTTATTAGATTCATGCTTATTATTCTCTCTCTAGTACTTGTACCCTTATGGTATCAGGAAACTCAGCCAGCTCACCACTCCACCGCTGAGAACTTAGGACCCTGTTGCGCCATTATTTATTGGGATTTAGGGTAACTCTTTAGTAGCCTGTAGCCTACTGTGCTGGGTGATCAGCACCTGTTAAAAAGGGGTTACATTTTGGAGGCACCGCTGGGATTTTCCTGTTTACCAGAACAAGTAGATCGCTGTGTTTTGTTTAGTGTTTGTGTAGTGTTAGTTATTGCTGTTTGCTGGGCAGTTTTTTTAACATGGACCTTAGTCAGGCTGTTGAGTGGAGCCGTGAGGAGAATGTGGAGTTGTGTCATGCCATTTTACTTAGCAGAGTGCCATTGGAGGCCACTGATGATGTGGTTAGCCGTGTTCTCAGCACAGTCAAGGTTCTGGGTAGGACCCGGATACGTGGTCGCCATGGCGACAAGACTGGTAGGCACCTGTACATTTTAGTCGAGACTTCTGCTGAGTTGGATCAGACCTCTGTCCCTCCTGAAGTGGGAATTGTAGGTGAGGCAGGTCCATGGGCTGTTCATGTAGTGAGTAGTTTGCTGCCTGCTAGTCCTGTTTCTGAAAGTGATGGATTTGAAGCCAAGCTATTGTCATTATTACAGCAGGAAGGCAAGTCTATGGGTGATGTGAAGGCTGTTTTGGGCACGCAGCCTCCTAAATCTGATGTCAGCATGGATCTTGTGAATGCCATAGGCCAGCTCGTTGATCGCTATAACCAGGCATCTGTTGATGTGCCTGGCTATAGAAAACTGAGGCTGTTCTCTGGTTTACGGCCCGATCCCCCAGGCGAGGAAGAGTATGAGGCCCGGATGGAGCAGGCTACTCAGATGATTACTGAGTGGCAGTGCAGTGATGCTGCTAAGCGACAGCACATTGTTGAGAGTTTGCGTGGGCCTCCTGCGGATATAGTAAGGTTCTTGAATGTCAGTAGCCCATCTGCTACTGCTACTGATTACTTAACCGCCCTTGACACTACTTATGGATCGACTGAGAGTGGGGCAGAACTTATGGCATCGTTTCGCCATACTTTTCAAGAAGATGGTGAGAAACTTTCTGCTTTCTTGTATCGCTTGGACAAGCTTCTCCACCGTGCTCTTTTGAGAGGAGGGATTGAAGCTGCAGGCCTGAATTGTGCATGTCTGGAGCAGTTGTTCAAGGGTGCTCTCATCACTGACATTGTGGCTTTACGTGTGTGACTTCTGCACACTTTGCAAGCTCCGCCTTCTTTTTCACAGTTAATGCGAAATGTGAGAGAGGAAAAGCACTGGGTAAGTACAAGGGAGAGTGCAAAGGTTTCTGTGGCCTCATCTACGTTTCGCCAGGTTCCTGTGACTGCTGCTGTCGCTCTTCCTCATGTGCCTGTTACTCCCCTGACGTCTGAGGTTGACAGTCTGAGGAAAGAGGTCAAGGAGCTGACATCTTTAGTAACTAAACTTTTGACTGCTACTACCGTGGCTCCTGAAAATCCTCAAGTCTCACAGTTTGGCATAAGCCACAGCACAGAAACCACTGCCCCAGCTGTTCCCACAAGGGCTGTTTCTTTGAACCTGCCGAAGTCTACGGCATCCTCTCCTGTTCCTGCCATTTTTTGTTACAAGTGTGGAGAAGACGGCCACAACAAGCGAGAGTGCACACGTCCTGAGAACTTGAGGATAATGAATCAGAAGCTGGTTAAGAGGGTCACGCAGCAGGGAAACTTCCCCGGAGCTCAGTGAAGGAATGGCACAGAGCTCCATCACACAAAACACGTTCTGCTCATTGTTCACCTCCAATCAAAGTCAGCCAATCACAACTGCCGTCTGGGTTAGTGGGGCCCTCAGCTGAGGTTCCCGTGCAGATAGAAGGTATTTATGCTAAAGCTCTGCTTGATAGTGGTTCTCAGGTCACCATCTTGTATCATAGCTTTTATAATGCATATTTGAAGCATTTGCCACTGCAGCCAGTGGAAAATCTGGAAATATGGGGTTTGAGCTCTCACAAATACCCATATGATGGATATTTGCCTCTTAGGCTCGAGTTCACTGAAGCGGTCACTGGTATGCCTCAGGTGGTGGACACTTTAGCTCTTGTGTGTCCTGACCCTCAGACAAAAGAGGGTATAGCTATTTTGGTAGGCACAAACACTCACTTAGTGAAGAAGTTGTTCCACTCTTGTCATGAACAGGCAGGTGATGGGTTTCTTAACATGCTGACCATACACCCTGTGATGAAAGAGGTTTTTGAGTCCATTAAGCACACAGGTGTATCACCGGAGGATGTGGATAAACACGATACTGTGTGGTTCATGAAACCTAAGCCTGTTGTTTTAAAGCCTGGGCAGGAGCTGCAGCTTTCAGGACTGCCCAAGTTTCCTGGTGAACTCAATGACTCTTTAGTCCTTGTAGACCAGCCTTTTAGTGCTGATGATGCATCTGTCCCTGAGCTTGAGGTTCGGCCTGAAGTCCATCCAGTCTCTGCTGTGTCCTGCCGTTGTATTACGGTAAATGTGAGGAATGTTTCTTCCAGGGATGTTCTTGTGAAGAGAGGTAGTCCCCTCGCTCACATATACCCTGTAGAGATGGTGCCACAGTTTCTGTCCACTTGCAGTCCCATAGCTGCTGGTGAGCTTACTTCTGCTTCTTTTGATTTTGGCACTTCTTCTATGCCAAAGGAGGCAAAACATCGCCTCTGCAAGATGATGTTGCAGAGGAAGGAAGTGTTCTCTTGTAGCGAGTGGGATGTAGGCTGCTCAAAAAGCACTCAGCATGAAATCAGGTTAAATGACTCGCGGCCTTTTCGGGAGCGATCTCAACGTTTAGCTCCTGCTTATCTAGAGGATGTGCGTCAGCATTTGCTGGAACTCCAGAATCATGGCATCATTTCGGAGTCTCGGAGTCCGTATGCTTTGCCCATTGTTGTAGTGCGAAGAAGTCAGGTAAAGTCAGGATGTGCATTGATTATAGAACGCTTAACCAGTGGACCATCTCTGACCAGTACACGGTTCCCAGAATTGAAGATGCCCTCCATTGTCTCTCTGGTAGCAAGTAGTTCTCAGTGTTGGACTTGAGAAGTGGCTACTACCAGATTCCCATGAACGAGGCTGATAAAGAAAAGACAGCTTTCATCTGTCCTTTAGGTTTCTATCAGTTTGAGCGTATGCCTCAGGGAATCTGTGGTGCCCCTGCCACGTTCCAGAGAGTCATGAAGCGGACAGTCAGAGACATGAATTTTCTAGAGGTTCTGGTGTATTTAGATGACCTGATTGTCTTTGGTAGCACCTTGGAGGAGCATGAGGAGAGACTCTTAAAGATTCTGGACAGGTTGAGAGATGAAGGTCTCAAACTTTTGTTGGATAAGTGTCAGTTTGGTAGGACGTCTGTGAACTATGTGGGGCACATAGTTTCACAGGATGGCATAGCCACTGACCCCTCCAAAATAGAGGCTGTTGTTTCATGGCCTCGACCACAGACGGTCACTGAGCTACGGTCATTTTTGGGGTTTTGTGGATATTACCATCATTTTGTGAAGGGTTTTTCCACATTATGTCGGCCGCTGAACGAGTTGCTGCTGGGCTGTCTGCCTCGGAAGAAGAGCTCGAGTTCACAGGCTGTTGACTCGAAACCTTCTTTCCGGCCCTCTGAACCTTTTGGCCCTAGATGGCGTGATCAGTGTGATTCTGCTTTTCAGGAGCTGAAGTCAAGGTTAACTCAGGCCCCAGTGCTAGCTTTTCCAGACCCCCAAAAGCCATATGTTTTGCATGTGGATGCAAGCCTGGATGGTCTAGGTGGTGTCCTTTATCAAGAGTACGTTGAAGGATTGCGTCCTGTGGCGTTCATCAGTCGTAGTCTTTCCCCTTCAGAAAGGAATTACCCAGCTCACAAACTGGAGTTTTTAGCTTTGAAGTGGGCTATTGTGGATCAGCTGCATGACTACCTTTATGGAGCCAGTTTTGAAGTCAGGACGGACAACAACCCCCTGACTTATATAACCAAGTCTGCCACATTGGATGCCACTGGTCATCGCTGGTTGTCGGCATTGTCCACTTACGACTTCAGCTTGAAGTACAGGCCTGGGCAGAGGAACATGGATGCTGACGCACTGTCGTGACACCCTCACATCAATCTGTCCCCTGACGATGAGTGGCGAGAGATTCCCGCCCCTGAAGTGCGAGCTATTTGTCAGGTGGTGGCCACACAGAGAGCTGGTTGTTCTTCATTCCCCTGGGTTGCTGATCAGATTTGCAGCCATGAGTCAGCTGTTCCAATGGCATTCTGTCATGTTGCTGCTGTAGCACCTGATCAGTTGCTTACTTTTAGTTCTAGTGAGCTTCAAGAAGCTCAGAAAAGTGACCCTGTTATAGGAGATGTCTGGCAAGCTATAAGTCTGAAGAAGCCTGCTAGTAGTATCCTGACGCAGCATCCTGACTTTAAGATCCTGAAAAAGGAGTGGGCAAAGCTGTCTATTGACCAGGGACTGCTATACAGGACTGTTAAGCGGGGTGGTCAGTGTGTGAGACAACTGGTGCTCCCTAAGCAATTCCATGGTCTGGTTTTTAAGCTGCTGCATGACGATAGTGGCCACTTGGGGTTTGACAAGTCATACAGTCTGGTTCGGGACAGGTTTTACTGGCCTCATATGAAGCTTGATGCAGAGAAATACTGTAAGACGTGAGCACTGCATCAAGCGGAAAACATTGCCTCAGAGGGCTGCTCCTCTTTCCCACATACAGAGTTCTGGACCCATGGATTTGGTGTGCATAGATTTTCTTTCGATTGAGCCTGACTCTCGAAATGTTTGCAATGTGTTGGTCGTCACTGACCATTTCACGCATTATGCACAAGCCTTTCCTACTAAGGACCAGACAGCTGTCACAGTGGCAAGGACTCTCTGGGAGAGATATTTTATTCATTATGGCTTGCCCACCCGTATCCACTCTGAGCAGGGTAGGGATTTCGAGAGTAGACTGGTGACTGAGATGTTGACCATGTTGGGTGTGAAAAAGTCAAGGACGTCTCCTTACCACCCACAGGGTGACCCACATCCTGAGAGGTTCAATAGGACTTTGTTAGACATGTTGGGCACCCTAGAGTCACATCAAAAGTCAAAGTAGAGTCAGCATATAGCACATTTGGTGCATGCGTATAATTGCACTCCTAATGAGGCTACTGGGTACTCACCCTATTTCTTGATATTTGGTCGGGATGCTCGGCTCCCTGTTGTTGATGTTTGCTTTGGTGTTTCATCTGATAACACGTCATTTGCATCACATTTAAAGTATGTGACAAAGATGAAAGAGCAGTTGCAAGCTGCTTACCAGCTGGCATGTGCCTCTGGATGTGCTCTGGATGAATCAGAGCAACAAGGAGAGGTATGACCAGAAAGTTTGCTATCATAGCCTGAGTCCTGGGGATCGGGTTTTGATTAGAAACTTGGGTCTGAAAGGGAAGCAGAAGCTAGTAGATAGATGGAGCTCATGTCCTTACAGTGTTGATGGTCAGCTTTCTGACCTCCCTGTGTACAGGTTGACGCCTGTTGATGGTAATGGACCAGTCAAGATGATGCACCATAACCATATCTTGCCTTTAGGACAGGAGGTAAGATTAGGTCCAGTGGTTGCCACCGCTCCAGCCCTGGGCCCAAGGGATGTGAAACACAGAAGGGCTAAGGAAAATCGTAGGATTGGTGTCTCTGAGGTGTTGCCTCCTGTGGTACATGCACAGTTTAGCACTTCTGATTCTGATTCGGAGTATGGTTGTTATGCTGAGGATGCAGTGCAACATGCTCCTCTGACTGCTGGCACGCATAATGCCCAGCCTGTACCAGATTCTACTGCACCGTGTGTCTCCACCACAGTTAGAAGCCCTAGGTTAGTGCCCACACCTAGAGATGATGTGATAACTCCACTCAACCCTGCACTCCTTACCTCTCCACATAGGTCTCCTGAGGTAGTGAAGGATTTAGTAGCCACAGACCAGGATGTTAGCTGTCCTGATGTTCACTCTGTAGTTTACCCTGCAGCTCCCACAGACTCAGTTCCTCCCTTAGTACGTAGGTCACATAGGGATAGGAAGCCTACTGACCGCGTGACTTATGGCAAGCTAGGAGTGCAGAGCAGGAACGTTGTAGCATCACACTTTGCACTTGCCGAGCCATTCCCTGCACGGTATAATGTTTCTCATGCCTGGTGGTGTAATCCGCAGGCTCTTTGCAGTACATGCACAGACCGCCATTCCTTATGCCATGCACTTCACCTGCCTTTACACCCATAGCTAGTTTTTAAGCAATAGGCCATGTTTGTTTTGGGTCTTTGTTTTGTTTTGCTTATTTGCTTTCTTAGCTATTTTTCCTGTTCACCTTATAATATATGTAACCCAATATGGGGGCATGCTGTTTGTTTGGTGGGGGGAGAGTGTAAGGTCCTCTAAAATAACACTGTATTTTGTACTCTATATTGGATTGCCCTATTTTCTGTGTAATTAACTCCATTTACCATAATGCCTTGTGGTTTGGAATATTTTCACTGTTCTGATGTGTTGTGACGTACTGTGCATTCAGACCAATCAGACTTATTTGCTCGTTGTATTTTTATTTGAATTTTGATGTCAGCCAATGGTAATTGGTATATGTTTAATGCCCGCGAGTTCGCAAGCTTTTTGAATGTTCCATCACTTCGCGAGAGAGCAGCTCACGTAAGTCCCACCTGCAGCAGAGGAGAGAGAGGTCGCGTTGTTTGTTAGCTCTATTTCAGCACTTATTTTGCAGAGAGTATTTTTATAGTTTGGCCTGCTTGTGGCCATAACGTGTACCTGGGGACTCCGGTGTCACTCCAGTGAGTGATCTTGCTGTTTTTTTTTTTTCCGCGGACACATCTGCCCTCCGTTGCTGGGCCCACCGGAGCACTTTTGTCAGTTCCCGGGGACTCACTGTGTTGGGACCGGGACCCAGCCAGCTACCGAGGGATCTGGGGTGAGCAGCATCTTGTTCGAGCGAGCTAACCCACAGCAGTAGCTAGCCCTCTGCTCCGGAGCATCTGCTGCGTGACTGTACCGACATCTGTAACCTGATTCATCTGGTCTGACTGGTGGATTGTGAGTAACGCGAACCCACATTTACACTGACACACACATATACACACACACACACACACACACACACACACACACACACACACACACACACACACACACACACACGTTCCTCTGGTCTCGCCTGGATAGCCAGCATTTTAGAAGGGCATTGTAGCGGTTGCTGTCCTGCCTGCAGTTCAGAGAGCTGGCACCTGTGCACCAACGGGCCCCAACTGCGCGCTTGTTTTTTTCTTTTCTTTTGATACTTTACCCAGTTTTATTTTCTTACTATGTACTGCTTGTACACACACTGTTGATGTGCTATCTGCAACGTCTCTATGATGTAGGCTAATTGTTTCCGCTCTTCTTGTGCAGGTGTTACTATTTTATTCATATTGGTGATTACATTGCATGCTTCTTCGGGAAGCATTTATTGTCAAATAATATCTCCTATTGTTATTATTATTGCTTATTAATAAATATAATAATTATTATTTAATTATATCTTGGGTGTATTGGCTGCTCATTTGGTTCTTTATATTTGAACATTTTGACATGCACACTGCAGACTAGCTATTAGTTCTTTCACTCAAACTACTGTTTATTTTAAATTCTGAGGAAAGACATCATACACTAGCTTCAAAGGTAAGTGTAGTATTTTCGCAGTGGAGGCAATGCGCTGTTAAATTATCATTTATTAGATTCATGCTTATTATTCTCTCTCTATACTCGTACTTGTACCCTTATGGTATCAGGAATCTCAGCCAGTTCACCACTCCACCGCTGAGAACTTAGGACCCTGTTGCGCCATTATTTATTGGGATTTAGGGTAACTCTTTAGTAGCCTGTAGCCTACTGTGCTGGGTGATCAACACCTGTTAAAAAGGGGTTACACAAAGAAAGTAAATATTAAGGACAGAATCAAAGGAAATATAAGACATTACAAAAAAAGTCCACAAACCAAAACAAAAAAGACAAAAGATGCACAAAAAAGCCCACAAAGTAGTTACCTACTTATCTTACATATAGGGTACATTACACAGAGTCGAGGTGCATTGTCGGCTGTTCCACATAATCCAAAATCTACCCAGAAGTTAATCCTTTAAGAAAAAAAGGGATACCATACTACATCAAACTTGCCCATTGATCCATTTGATGTGTATCTAATCTTTTCAACCTTAAGGAAGAACATGACATCACATATCCATCTGCCAAAGGAGGGAGGTGTCATTTTTCCAATTTAAAAGAATGAGTCACTGTGCTAAAAGTGAGGATTAGGCAATACAATTTAATTGGGGCTTTTGTAGGGGAAGATCTTCTGATGGTACACCAAAGTGTTCAATAAAAGGACAGGGATCAATATTTAGGCCTGAAATTGCTGAATATACTTCAAATATTGAGGACCAGAATGAGGTTAGACTGGAGCATGACCAAAATGTGTGGAGAAGAGTAGCAGGTGCTTGCCTACATCTGTCACAAATAGGATTAACCTCTGGGTAGATTTTGGATAACTTAACCTTAGACATATGGAGCCTGTGCACAATCTTAAACTGAATTAAACTATGCCTTGCTCAAATGGAAGAAGAATGGTCTAAACACACTTCTAAGAATCCATTGATCATCTGTAATATTTGTACCATTATCCTTCTCCCAGTTATCTTTTATCATCAATGAACAGCCTTCCATGTCAAATATACTTGTGTACTGATATACAACCCCGATTCCAAAAAAGTTGGGACAAAGTACAAATTGTAAATAAAAACGGAATGCAATAATTTACAAATCTCAAAAACTGATATTGTATTCACAATAGAACACAGACAACATATCAACTGTCGAAAGTGAGACATTTTGAAATTTCATGCCAAATATTGGCTCATTTGAAATTTCATGACAGCAATACTGTACATCTCAAAAAAGTTGGGACAGGGGCAATAAAAGGCTGGAAAAGTTAAAGGTACAAAAAAGGAACAGCTGGAGGACCAAATTGCAACTCATTAGGTCAATTGGCAATAGGTCATTAACATGACTGGGTATAAAAAGAGCATCTTGGAGTGGCAGTGGCTCTCAGAAGTAAAGAAGGGAAGAGGATCACCAATCCCCCTAATTCTGCGCCGACAAATAGTGGAGCAATATCAGAAAGGAGTTCGACAGTGTAAAATTGCAAAGAGTTTGAACATATCATCTACAGTGCAAATCATCAAAAGATTCAGAGAATCTGGAAGAATCTCTGTGCGTAAGGGTCAAGGCCAGAAAAACATACTGGGTGCCTGTGATCTTCGGGCCCTTAGACGGCACTGCATCACATACAGGCATGCTTCTGTATTGGAAATCACAAAATGGGCTCAGGAATATTTCCAGAGAACATTATCTGTGAACACAATTCACCATGCCATCCACCGTTGCCAGTTAAAACTCCTATAGTTCAAAGAAGAAGCCGTATCTAAACATGATCCAGAAGCGCAGACATCTTCTCTGGGCCAAGGCTCATTTAAAATGGACTGTGGCAAAGTAAAAACTGTTCTATGGTCAGACGAATCAAAATTTGAAGTTCTTTATGGAAATCAGGGACGCCGTGTCATTCGGACTAAAGAGGAGAAGGACGACCCAAGTTGTTATCAGCGGTCAGTTCAGAAGCCTGCATCTCTGATGGTATGGGGTGGCATTAGTGCGTGTGGCATGGGCAGCTTACACATCTGGAAAGACACCATCAATGCTGAAAGGTATATCCAGGTTCTAGAGCAACATATGCTCCCATCCAGACGACGTCTCTTTCAGAGAAAAGACCTTGCATTTTCCAACATGACAATGCCAAACCACATACTGCATCAATTACAGCATCATGGCTGCGTAGAAGAAGGGTCCGGGTACTGAACTGGCCAGCCTGCAGTCCAGATCTTTCATCCATAGAAAACATTTGGCGCATCATAAAACAGAAGATATGACAAAAAAGACCTAAGACAGTGGAGCAACTAGAATCCTACATTAGACAAGAATGGGTTAACATTCCTATCCTTAAACTTGAGCAACTTGTCTCCTCAGTCCCCAGACGTTTACAGACTGTGGTAAAGAGAAAAGGGGATGTCTCACAGTGGTAAACATGGCCTTGTCCCAACTTTGAGATGTGGTGTTGTCATGAAATTTAAAATCACCTAATTTTTCTCTTTAAATGATACATTTTCTCAGCTTAAACATTTGATATGTCATCTATGTTCTATTCTGAATAAAATATGGAATTTTGAAACGTCCACATCATTGCATTCCGTTTTTATTTACAATTTGCACTTTGTCCCAACTTTTTTGGAATCGGGGTTGTAGTTCCCCTAACCTCAGGCTGCGCCTCTAGGATTGCATCCAAAGAGGATGTCTGTGGTAATGAGGGGAATTGATTAAAATGACTTTGTACAAAATATCTGACTTGCAGATATCTAAAAAAAACTATTTGCTGGCAAAGCAAACATTTGTCTAACCTGATCAAATGACATGAAAATGCCATCCTTATACAACGTCCTAATATTCAACACCCCATTTTTAAACCACTGAATGAATGTACTGTCTAACAGAGAAGCTGGAAATAGATGGTTGGCCATAACTGGAGCATAAACTGACATGAAGACTAGTCCATAGTGTTTACGAAACTGAGACCAAATCTTTAGGGAATGAAGCACTACTGGATTCTGGCAGCGCTGAGGTGAATGTAAAGGAATGGACGAACACAAAAGAGCTGAAAATGAGATAGGACTGCAAGAGTTGGATTCAATTTGTAACCAGCCTGGAAGATCCATGAGGGATGAGTCCCAAAGCCAATACAATAGGCATTTGATGTTGGCAGCCCAATAATAAATTTGAAAATTTGGTAGAGCCATCCCACCATATATTTTTGGCCTTTGTAAAAACAACTTCCTAATCCTTGCCATTTTATTATTCCAAATAAAAGATGAAACAACACTGTCAAGTTTTGTAAAGAATGTTTTTGTAAAAAAAACATGGAATACATTGAAAAAGAAATAAGAATTTGGGAAGGATGTTCATTTTAATTATACTAATACGCCCAGTTAAAGATAAAGCCAGTGTGGGCCAGTGGGCGAGATCCTGTTGAGTATGCTCAAAGTGGGGTGAAATTGGCCTTCACAAGCTGAGAGTGTTACTTTGTTACAGACACGCCAAGGTAATTTAGTTCATCATTGGTTACTTTGAATGGTAAAGAATGAAATGTGATTCATCTAGCAGCTGTATTAATAGGGAGGAGCTCACTTTTGCCAAGATTGAGCTTATAGCCAGAGAAGCTACCAAAAACATTTAGGGTAGTAAGAATATGTAGGATGGATGTCACAGGGTCAGATACATAGAGAAGGACATCATCCGCATATCAGGAAATTTTGTGCTCATTTGCTCTTAAGATTCCCTTAATATCTGTATGCCACCTAGTGGTAGCTGCAAGAGGTTCCATAACCAGTGCAAAGAGTAATGGGGACAGGGGGAAGCCCTGTCTAGTCCTATGCTGAAGAGGAAAATATGATTGTAGCGAGACTCTGATGTGGGTGGAGCACAGAAGCATGGCAGGTGGTTGTTTGCGACTTGTATTTCCTTTATTGCTGCTTTTCAGCACACAACTCAGACTCTCTCTCACATACACACACAGACTAGTAGCAAGCCCTCGGCGGCTGACCTCCCCTTCTCACTCTCCTTTTATAGGGCACGGTCACTGCAGGAGACACACGTACACACGTTAATTGACAACAGGTGTAGTGACATGACCACTCACTTTCCCTGACTCCGCCCTCCATGCACAGACCGCTGCTCGGCCACGCCCCCGCTGCCACATACCCCCACCGCCCGACTCCCCCCCCCCTTGACGGGAGAGGAAGTCCACCACCGCCATCTGTGCCCCTGGCCTGTGAACTACCTCGAATTTAAATGGCTGGAGTGAAAGATACCAACGGATGATCCGCACATTGGCATCCTTCATGTGGTGGAGCCACTGGAGGGGCGCGTGGTCTGAACAGAGGGTGAAAGGGCGCCCCAGCAGGTAGTACCGGAGGGCAAGGACCACCCACTTGATGACTAGGCACTCCTTTTCAATCATGCTGTACCTGCCTTCCCGCATCGACAGCTTCCAGCTAATGTACAGCATAGGACGCTCCTCCCCCTCCACCTCCTAGGACAGAACGGCCCCCAGCCCTCTGTCCGATGCGTCTGTCTGCAAAATAAAGGGGAGAGAAAAGTTAGGAGTGTGTAACAGTGGCCCCCCACACAGTGCAGCCTTTACCTTCAAGAAAGCCTGTTGGCCTTGCTCCATCCACTGGACCGAATCTGATGCTCCCTTTTTAGTGAGATCAGTCAGCGGGGTGGTGACGTCCGAATAATTAGGTATGAACCTCCGATAGTAGCCAGCCAGCCCCAGGAACTGTCTCACCCCCTTTTTGGTCTTGGGCCTCGGGCAGGCCGCAATTGCTGCCGTCTTATTAGCCCTTTGATGCACAAGCTAAGCAAACCCCTTCTAATGCAGAACATGGGTCAAACATGACCCGTATTCATTTCCTATGTTATTTCATGTATTGTTGAGTATCTCTTTGGTATATCTTTTGAAATCAATTTATTTCATCATTTAATGTTCCAAGTGTTCATTAAACATCTTGTTTTTGATTACCATAAATCATTTTAATTCTTATTTATTTACTTCATGAACAAAAATAGTTTTTGTATTACTACATCAACTTGACACACTTGGGTTGAAAATGACCCATGTCTGCAAGTGTGATTAAAAAAAAAATACTGTAATAAATTTGTTAAAATTAATACTGATATTGAACTGTAGTGTGACATTATTGAACTGTAGTAAACAGTGGTGAATGTGACAATATAAAACTGATGAAATAACATCACATGGTTATAGCACAAATTTCCATCTCGGTGCTTACATGCCTCACAAATGACAACTATATGTTTGTGCTCCTTGCACACAGGCCTGGTACACTGGGAACACCAGCTGCTGACTTATCTGTCTTTGGTAACTGAGCAAATCTTGTACCTCTTCCTTTTCACTTGGCTTTCTTGTCTGATGATGTCCTGTGGCTGGGTGGTGGCTATGTTTGTTTGTTTTATCCTACATCTTTCCATTGCATCAGTAGTATGCTTTTGTTGGCACCGAGTGCTCTCCATGCGCCTCTTCATATGTGGCATAACAAGCTCTTTGACCAGATCCTTGATGAATAGCTGTCATGCACTGGTTACACCGCTCATGTAATCAGGGTGTTGTGCAGTGAAGATGATGTAGGCCTTGAGGGTGGCAACATCCAACTTATACCCCTTTTCCACCAAATCAGTTCCAGGGCTGGTTCGGGGCCAGTGCTGGTGCTGGTTCACAACTCGTTCAACTTGCGAGCCAGCTGAGAACCAGTTTGCTTTTCCATAGTTCGCGGTGCTAAGGGAAGACACGTCATTACATCGCTGTATACATCAGTTACGTCGCTGTATATGTAATTACGTCGCTGTATACGTCAGTTACGTCACTACGATTGCATAAACCTTGGCGTGAATATCGAAGCAAAAACAACACGGAAGCAGCAGCAGCAACAACAACAATAATAATAATAATGGCTGACTTCGCGTTTGTACAGCTGCTGCTTCTTGTCGCTTAAAAATGGCGATCTTTCGCGGTCTTGTTATTGTTGTTGGTCTTAACAACTCCGCCCCGCCCCGCTGACATAAGCAGTTCTTTTGTCTGGCCCAGCAAAGAGCTGGTGCTAGCCCAGAACCGGTTTTTCTGGCCCCAGAGCCAGTTCCTTGTCAGTGGAAACAGAAAACCCAGTTCCAAACTAAGCACTAGCCCCGAATCAGCCCTGGAACTGCTTTGGTGGAAAAGGGGCAATATTGTACCAGAGCACCATGGGCCACCTCTGTGTTCTCAGCTTACAAAAGTAGGTGTGAACCATCTCATTCTCTCCCAGGTTCCTCTGAATCTCCTCTCCTGGTTGTCTCTCTGTGTAGACCATTCCATTTATCACATAAGGTACCCTCGCATCACACATCCAGAAAAATTTTCTTCCATATTTTGCAGGCTTGATTGGCATGTATTGCAAGAACTTGCATCTGCCCCGGAATGGCACTAGCTGCTCATCTGTGGTCACACAGTCACTGGGGATGAACCGTCTTCTGCAATTGTCTAGGAGACATTCCCACACATACCTGAATGTGGCCATGTGGTCTGTTTCCAGTCTCAAAGCCCTGGTCCTCTTGTCATCTTTGTCCCTCTAAGTTGGTGCATTTCAGAACTTCCTCAATGATGTTGTTACTGATGAACATATCCCAGGCTTCTTTTGGTGAAACAGCTGTTGAATCAAGTGCAGGTCCTGGGCAGCTCCTCAGGATGTTGTAGCTTCTTGTTCTGTCCTGAGTGGGGGGATGCTCGCTCCAGTAAGACCCATTTTTACTCAATCTATTAGACTGGGTCGGAGTTTCCTCTTCAGAGGATTTATCAGATGAGTCTTCTGTGTCATCAAAGGAGCCTTCTTCATCTAGGTGAGACGGATTCACAGACACACCCTCTACTCCATCCTGGCCCTGTGGCACATAGGCTAGGTCACCAGCATCAGAGATTTCAGACTCAGAATCGGGACCAAGAATTTCCTCCTCATCTTCTTCAAGCAGCATGTCTGCAAACCATTTTAGCTGTAAATCTGGAATGACAAGACCTGTCCTGTTTCTAGCTAATGATAGCTAGCTAGAATAGAATATGTCAACAGCTAGCAAGCTAATAGTATTGGACATATTTCCCTAACTAGTGAAGTTCAAGATAACCTCATTTTTAGATATCATTCTAAAGATCTTTTTTAGGTAAAAATAAATAATACTTATATGTATCAGATGTGCAAAAGTAGCAGTGTTAAGTTGAGAAATGTGTAGCAGTTGAATATTTGTCCACAGTAAATATGTTCCTGACTGCAAACATTTACAATATCAATAGTTCCTATCAAATTCCATAGTGAATACATAAGGGTCAGTTTTGACCCATCTTGTGCATTAGAAGGGTAGTGATACAAAAATGATTTTTTATAAAAAAGTAAAAACTTTGAGTAAATAGAATACAAATCCGCACAATTGAAGTCTGTGCAATGATTTCTTTACTGAGAAAGCAAGCTTTCAGTCGCTAGACCTTCATCAGGCAGAGTGCATAGTCCAACAAACAGTGCTGAGTTAATACATCTTAATTAGGAGCACCTGTAGTCAGTGCTGCAGCCACTCTGTGTCAGTAGAGCATCATGGGAAATGTAGTGAAAATAATCATGAAACATATACAAAAAAGAAAAAAGAACAAGTCCATGCTGTGTACACATCAGGCTCCCGCCATCATAAAACAAAGCATAAACAGTTCAACATTCAATAAACAATTCAGAATTAAATAAATACACTCATGTCAAAATCCACGTTTAGACCTGATGGTTGTAGTGCTTCTAATGTATATATCCAAAAGAGTTCCCGTTGGCATAACTTCTTATCAATGTCACCCCCTTTATGTAAGGTGACTTGTTCTATACCTCTAAATCTGAGTGAGGAAACAGGATGTAACTGATCATTAAAGTGACAGGCAACAGGATAATTAACATCTTTCCTCCTAATAGAACTCTTATGTTCGCTAATTCTTTGTTTCAGAGGGCGGATAGTTTTACCTATGTAAATTTTGTCACATGGACATGTTAACATATAGCTAACATTCTTTGTGTTACATGTGATGATCCCCCCGATTCCAAAGGTTTTCCCAGTTCTAGGGTGCTTAAAAGTGTTTGTTTTCACTGAGTTGTGACAACTTCCACAGGGATAATTCCCTTCTCTAATGGGAGTTAATAGAGTCTGTTTCGGAGGAGGTAAGATGGTAGCTCTGACCAATTTATCACGGAAGTTTGGCCCTCTTTTGTAGACAAAAAGAGGTGGCTCCTGAAAAAGTGCAAACAAGACTGGATCTGTGGTTAGAATATACCAGTGTTTCATAATTGTTTTCTTGATAATGTGGGCCTGGGGAGTGTATGTAGTGATACAAGAGACTGAAAAGTGTCTTTTTTTTACACTTTTATTTTTTCAAAAGATCAGCTCTGGACTTAGAGCATTGTAATATGCTTCATCAACACAGCAGTATAACCTCGTTCTAGAAACCGCTGTTTCATTTCTACTGCCTTCTCTATAAAATCTTTATTAGAGTGGCAGAGTCTTCTTAATCTATAGAATTGGCTTTTAGGTAAGCCATTCTTTAAAGCTCTAGGATGAGCACTAGTAGCTAAAAGAAAAGTATTGCGGTCAATTTCTTTCTTGTATAATGATGTGATAAGGCTCCCATTACTTAGCATAATCCACATATCCAGAAATGATACACGTGATTGATCAGAATCCAGAGTAAATTTTAAATCAGAGTTACAACTATTCAGATATGTACCCAGGGGCGCAGATAGGAGCTGTCAGCAAATGATTCCATTTTGTGTATATATATATATATATATATATATATATATATATATATATATATATATATATATATATACTACCGTTCAAAAGTTTGGGGGCACTTTGAAATTTCCTTATTTTTGAAAGAAAAGCACTGTTCTTTTCAATGAAGATCACTTTAAACTAATCAGAAATACACTCTATACATTGCTAATGTGGTAAATGACTATTCTAACTGCAAATGTCTGGTTTTTGGTGCAATATCTCCATAGGTGTATAGAGGCCCATTTCCAGCAACTCTCACTCCAGTGTTCTAATGGTACAATGTGTTTGCTCATTGCCTCAGAAGGCTAATGGATGATTAGAAAACCCTTGTACAATCATGTTAGCACAGCTGAAAACAGTTTAGCTCTTTAGAGAAGCTATAAAACTGACCTTCTTTGAGCAGATTGAATTTCTGGAGCATCACATTTGTGGGGTCGATTAAATGCTCAAAATGGGCAGAAAAATGTCTTGACTATATTTTCTATTCATTTTACAACTTATGGTGGTAAATAAAAGTGTGACTTTTCATGGAAAACACAAAATTGTCTGGGTGATCCCAAACTTTTGAACGGTAGTGTGTATACTGTACATGTTATTTCACCTCCCTCACTGCCATCACCAGGAACTACCTGCAGGCCAGGACAATGATAACATTTTAACATAGCCTATGGAAATCCAAAGTTTACACATTATCATCACGCACAGAAATTGCAAAACTGCAAAACTAGTTTTAAAACCGCTAAGTTCCAACTGTTAAACATAGCGAGAGGCTGGGCTATGCGTGTGTGTGTAAAGTGTAAACCAGTGCATCCTGACTTTCTAACTCTGCCTGTGTGTTGCGTGAGCGGCAGTCAGTCAACAACTCTTCGCAAAGTTTCCTTATGAAACAATATGCTCGCTGAAATTATGGCAGGGAACACCAGATTAAACATTAAAACTGCCTTCTGAGCACTATATCTACAGGCTACCACCGAAAGAAGGAGGCTACCAGAAAGGCATCACTCTGTACGATTTTACTTTCACTACGACATTACTTTGAACAGACTATCAAAAAATTGCAAGGTGATATGATAAAGTAAGGCACAGTTTACTTACAGTCATTTTTTTTTTTAAAAACGATGCAATCGTTTTCTGCCTTTTGGCACCCTTCATCATGCCGTGTTGGGGTCCTGAACTAGGAGGAGCTGTCCCCGATATGCCTGTCAAACTTGTTGTGGGTAACCATAGCAACCAAGCTCGAGCTCGCAACCTGTGCAGTCTGCGCAGTTGCAACTATGTATGTACTGCTGTGCACCTCAATAAACTGAATGGTAATTAGTCTTTTGATTTTTCCGTGAGGTTTGCCTTATGCAAAGAAAGACAGCATAGACGTTTTTCCTCCCTATAAGTGGGGGGGACCGAACAAGGTTAATTTAAATCTGGGTGGGACGAATCCCCCCCGTCCCCCCCTCTATCTGCGCCCGTGTATGTACCACATGCACACAGTTCTTCACTAGTTCCTTGAAACACACAGAAAACATCATCCAGGAAACGATACCATTTAAGGATTTTTTGACTATAAGGATTTACATCTGGGTTAAAGACAAATTTCTGTTCAAAAAAACCTACATACAGGTTGGCGTAATCTGGAGCAAAAGTGGAGCCCATAGATGTCCCTTTAAGTTGTAGGTAGAATTCCTCTATAAATGAAAAATAGTTTAACTTAAGAACCATAGAGGCCAATTCAATAATAAAGTGACTGGGGGGGAGGTCTGTACGGTCTTGCAGGTAGAAACCTAAGGCATCTAGTCCCCTGTCATGTGATATGTTTGTATACAGTGGTGCTTGAAAGTTTGTGAACCCTTTAGAATTTTCTATATTTCTGCATAAATATGACCTAAAACATCATCAGATTTTCACACAAGTCCTAAAAGTTGATAAAGAGAACCCAGTTAAAGAAATGAGACAAAAATATTATACTTGGTCATTTATTTATTGAGGAAAATGATCCAATATTACATATCTGTGAGTGACAAAAGTATGTGAACCTTTGCTTTCAGTATCTGGTGTGACCCCCTTGTGCAGCAATAACTGCAACTAAACATTTCCAGTAACTGTTGATCAGTCCTGCACACCAGCTTGGAGGAATTTTAGCCCATTCCTCTGTACAGAACAGCTTAAACTCTGGGATGTTGGTGGGTTTCCTCACATGAACTGCTCACTTCAGGTCCTCCCACAACATTTCCATTGGATTAAGGTCAGGACTTTGACTTGGCCATTCCAAAACATTAACTTTATCCCTCTTTAACCATTCTTTGGTAGAACAACTTCTGTGCTTAGGGTTGTTGTCTTGCTGCATGATCCACCTTCTCTTGAGATTCACTTCATGGACAGATGTCATGACAGTTTCCTTTAGAATTCGCTGGTATAATTCAGAATTCATTGTTCCATCAATGATGGCAAGCTGTCCTGGCCCAGATGCAGTAAAACAGGCCCAAACCATGATACTGCCACCACCATGTTTCACAGATGGGATAAGGTTCTGATGCTAGAATGCAGTGCTTTCCTTTCTTCAAACATAACGCTTCTCATTTAAACCAAAAAGTTCTATTTCGGTCTCATCCGTCCACAAAACATTTTTCCAATAACCTTCTGGCTTGTCCACGTGATCTTTTGCAAACTGCAGATGAGCAGCAATGTTCTTTTTGGAGAGCAGTGGCTTTCCCCTTGCAACCCTGCCATGCACACCATTGTTGTTCAGTGTTCTCCTGATGGTGGACTCATGAACCTTAACATTAGTCAATGTGAGAGAGGCCTTCAGTTGCTTAGAAGTTACCCTGAGGTCTTTTGTGACCTCGCCAACTATTACACGCCTTGCTCTTGGAGTGATCTTTGCTGGTCGACCACTCCTGGGGAGGGTAACAATGGTTAGAGATGGTTTTGTAACCTTTTCCAGCCTGATGAGCATCAACAACGCTTTTTCTGAGGTCCTCAGAAATCTCCTTTGTTCGTGCCATGATACACTTCCACAAACATGTGTTGTGAAGATCAGACTTTGATAGATCCCTGTTCTTTAAATAAAACAGGGTGCCCACTCGCACCTGATTGTCATCCCATTGATTGAAAACACCTGACTCTAATTTCACCTTTAAATTTACTGCTAATCCTAGAGGTTCACATACTTTTGCCACTCACAGATATGTAATATTGGATCATTTTCTTCAATAAATAAATGACCAAGTAGAATATTTTTTGTCTCATTTGTTTAACTGGGTTCTCTTTATCTACTTTTAGGACTTGTGTGAAAATCTGATGATGTTTTAGGTCATATTTATGCAGAAATAGAGAAAATTCTAAAGGGTTCACAAGCACCACTGTCGAATAAAAACGAGCAGTGCCTAATCAATTGAGCAACTCGCCAATGCGAGGCATTGGGTACGTGTCGAATTTAGACACCGTGTTGACTTTCCTATAGTCCACACAGAACCAGACCGACCCATTGGTCTTGGGGACCAGGACCACTGGGCTGCTCCAGTCGCTGTGGGACTCCTCGATTATGCCCATTTCGAGCATGGCTTCAAGTTCATCCCAAACCACCTTTTTTTTGTGTGTTTGGGCAGACAGTAAGGGCAGGTGCGCACTACCACCCCCGGGGGCGTCTCAATGTGGTGTTCTATGAGGTGGGTGTGGCCGGGCAGGGGCGAAAACATGTCAGAAAATTCTTTCTGCAACTGGGCTTCCTCCATGAGCTGGGTCGGGGAGAGGTGGTCTCTACAGGGGACCGGAGCGGTGGGTGATGCCAATTTTCTTTTTTGAACCTCTGGCCCCAGCTCCACCTTCTCTGGAATTACTGACAACAACGCCACAGGGACCTCCTCATTCCAACGTTTTAATAGATTGAGGTGGTAAATCTGTAATGCCCCACCCCTGTCCGTTCGCTTCACGTCATAGTCAACGTCCCTGACTCGCCGTGTGACCTCAAAGGGCCCTTGCCATTTGGCGACCAATTTGAAGCTCTACATGGGCAGTAATGAGTACTTTGTCTCCCAGAGTGAACTCCCTAAGGCACATGCCCCTGTCGTACAGTCGGGCTTGACGTTCTTGCACCTGCCACAAATTCTCCTGGGTTAAGTGGGTGAGTGTGTGGAGTTTGGCGGGCAGGTCGAGAGAACGTATTGAATTTCGTTCTTACTAGGTGAAGGTCCCTCCTCCCAATTTTCACGTAGCACGTCCAAAATGCCATGCGGCTTACGCCCATATAACAATTCGAAAGGTGAAAAACCCGTGGAGGCTTGTGGGACCTCTCGTACTGCAAATAACAGGGGCTCGAGCCACTTATCCCAATTACATGCATCTTCGCTTATGAACTTCCGAATTATATTTTTGAGAGTTTGATTGAACCGTTCTACTAAGCCATCCGTTTGTGGGTGATAGACGCTGGTGCGGATAGGCTTAATCCCCAGTAACCCATACAGTTCGCGCAGTATGTGTGACATGAATGTAGTGCCTTGGTCTGTCAGGATTTCTTTCGGAATCCCCACCCAAGAGATAAAGCAGAAGAGTGCTTCTGCTATACTGTGTGCTGAGACATTGTGGAGAGCAGGGCTCGAAATTAACTTTTTTTCTTTGTGTCCCCCAGTGGTCCCGAATTCTGTGTTGTATTGTCCCGAATGGAAGCAATAGTGTCCCCATTTTTTTCCTCTCTGAAATAACCAGTGGTTAATATTATCATATGAAGTTACTATTATATTTGTAACTATGCGATTTTGAACCCTTTATATCATTTTTACAATAAGTCACAAGACACAAGCGACACATGTCCTATACATCATCTACTTCAAAATGACAGTTATTGCATTTTCAGTTTATTAAACTTTGGTGATCTCACTGTATGAATAGATACCCGTTTATTTAAAGGGGCCAACTAGCTCATTCAGAAAATGTTTCAACTCACTACATCTGCAGTACACTTTAGTTGAAAATAAGACCCCTTTTATGTTCATTTCATCTACTTATACCTTGAATATCTGTTGGCATTTATAAGGCCAACTTGTAATTTTCACCATTACCGTTATCCATTTTTATGAACTTTCCGTTATCCATTACGGTTATCCATTTTATGAACTTTCGCTGCCGAAACGTGGGTGCAAATGTTAGCAACATCAGCATAGTGGCAGGTCCGAGCCTAGTTGTGCTGCTGACTGACTAAACTTTCTGAACTCGAAAGACACCAAGAAAACTCACTTATTCTGTTGAACGGTATCTTCCGTCAATATCATCCACATCATTCCTGTTGTATTTTATAACGTGTCTAACAGTGTTCATTCAGTTCATTCAGTTGCTAGCGTTGCCTGCAGACCAGGCGATGACACTTTGGATCCTGAAGGTCCCGGAGACGTTATGTCTGGGCTTTCAGTTTCTTCCCCGCGGTCGGTCCGCTTCAACCACTTAAGCATTTTTGTTCTGGCAAGAGTCAGCGCAGCGTGTGCGGTAGCAATTCCATTCCAAGTCCATATAATGCGGACACCGGCCGAAGATTCTAGAACAGAATGCGCTGCTCTGTAGCCTACTGATGCAGGTGCATCGAAAGTGTAGCTACTATGTATTTTTCGCTGTTAACGTTTTAAAATTAAAATTGACAAATTAGGTGAATGTCTACGTCTGTGTTACGGCTTTGTAAATAATATTAATGTAGAACTTTTTTTCTAGATCTATTTTTTTCCATTGTCCCAGGATTGTCCCAGATATGATAATTTTGTGTCCCGATGACATTTTTTATGGTCCCCGGGACGTCGGGACACCGTTAGTTTCGAGCGCTGGTGGAGAGGCACCGCTTCCAAATATCTCGTTGCATAGTCCACCAGAACTAAAATAAAGCGATATCCCTAATGGCCCGACGAGATCCATCCCAATTCTTTCAAATGGGGTCTTGATTAAAGGGAGAGGGCGCAAAGGTGCTTTTGGAGTGGCCGCGGGATTTACTAATTGGCATTTGCGGCATGCCGCACACCACCGACGGACATCCCCGTGAATCCCTGGCCAATAGAACCGGGCCATTATTTGGGCTAGTGTCTTATCCTGCCCCAAGTGTCCAGCCATGAGATTAAAGTGAGCTGCTTGGAATATGAATTCCCGGCGGCTCTTTGGAGTTAACAGCTGTGTTACTTTTTCACCAGTTTGAGTGTCCTGCATCACTCTGTATAGTCTATCCTTAATGATAGCAAAGTAAGGGAAGGCCGGCGTCGCATTTGGCTGGAGAATTTGACTATCGATTACTCTCACTTGGTCAAATGCATGCCGCAGAGTCCCGTCTCACGACTGCTCTAACAGGAAATCCCCGAGAGAGGAAGGAGGGGCGGGGTGCTCCTCACTCTGCGTATCACCCTGACGTGGTGCTGACGTAGACGGCTCTGTGACAGCTTCTCCCGCCAATGCTACTCCGGGGCTTTCCCTAGCCGAATTACGGCAGGACCCACTCTTTACTATGTGCATCATTAATTCCTTAAACCCTGGCCAATCAGTCCCCAAAATTAGCGAGTGGGTAAGACAAGGGTTAACCACCGCCTTTACACTGTTTTTCCCCTCGAAATAGAATGTGGACAGACACTAAAGGGTAGTTGTGAACATCCCCGTGCGCACACACAACACCTTCACCATTCGTGCTCTCCCCAATGCCTCACCTTGCACCAGGCTTTGGTGGATTGAGGTCTGGTTATAGCCGGAATCCATCAAAGCCTGATACGTATCTAATTGGACACTTACCGGTATTCAATATGCTCCGGCCTGATCGAGGGCAGTTTCTGACGCGTTGGGGACCCGGACCACTGCACCCACCTCCATCACGGAGCACTGATGTTGGAGATGTCCCGCCTCCCCGCAGCAGCAGCACACCAGCCCAGGCTCTCCCTCTGCACCGGTGTTACGGACATCACTCACCTGAGGGGGAGGAGACACAGACAAGGAAGGGGGAAAAGGGAGGATACCATGGGTGCGCAGGGCCGGCTGGGGGGGAAGCCGGCCCCCACAGTGGGGGAATGGGGCGAGGACGGGAAGCAGAGGGAGAAGAGTGAGGAGCAGAGGAGACACACCGTCCTGCCATCGGAACGGCAGCCATGTGGTTCTCTGCCAGCTCGATCGCCTGGTCCAGTGATGCCAGGCGATGACACTGGACCCACTCCACCAGTCCTTCTGGAAGTCGCGCGACGAATTGCTCCAGTGTCACCAGGTCAATGGCTCCCTCGGCGTCGCAGTCGTCTGCCCTCAGCGCAGTAGGGCCTGGTCACTGGAGGAGACACACAAACACACGTAAATTGACAACAGGTGCAGTGACATGACCACTCACCTTCCCTGACTTCACCCTCTATTCATAGATCGACGCTCGGCCACGCCCCTGCTGCCACAATGATGAATGAGTGTCATTAGTTCTAACTGAAGCCATAGGGGAGGTGTACAACAATTTAACCCAAGAAATAAGTGTTCCCAAAACCAAACTGCTTAAGAACATAAAACAAATAATTCCATTCCACACGATCAAAAGCTTTCTCAGCGTCCAGAGATAAGAGCCTCTGAACACTGAGATGAGGGCAATGTGTAAAGGATATTAAATACACGCCTGATATTAAAAAGTAATTGTCTCATCTCATTATCTCTAGCCGCTTTATCCTCCAGTTTGATCACATGACACAAGGGAGGGCAAAACTGACTGAAGACAGAGAGCCAACACCTTAGCCAGTATCTTAACGTCAATGTTAAGGAGACTTATGAGATGGTAGGAGGAACAATTAAGGGGATCCTTGCCCTTTTTCAAAAGCAAAGATATTGATGCCTGGCGTAGGGGTAGGGGGAGGCACTGGGATTTTAAGCTATCATCAAATACATCTTTTAGCAGAGGGCTTAGTTTTGCTGAAAACTTTTTTTTTTATAAAATTCTGTAGGAAAGCCATCTGGGCCAGTACATTTTCCACTCTGCATGCATGTGATGGCTTTATTAATCCCATCTAGAGAGATAGGGCTATCTAAAGATTCTCTTATGTTTTCATCCATGGTGGGTATGTCCAGACCTACAAAAAACGTATCCATTACTCTCTGGTCAGAAGGGTGTTCAGAGGTATATAAATTACAATAAAAATCACTAAACTGCTTATTGATATCTAAAGGGTCTGATAATAATCCTGTTTCAGACTCAATTTGATCAATTACATGAGTAGTGGATGTCTGTCTCAGACTGTAAGCAAGAGCTCTGCTTGGTTTCTCTCCATGTTCATAGGACATAGGTCTGGTTTTTAACAAGGCCTGTTCCACCTGTCCAGTTGAAAGCATGTCAAATTCAGCCTGATACATCATTCGTTGTTTATACAGCTCTGGGGTTGGGACAGTAGCATAGGCCCTGTCTACTCCAGAGATAAGTTCTGAAAGTTCAGTTTGTCTGGCCATTTGTGCTTTGTGGACAGAAGCATTATAGGAGATAATATGCCTCCTCAGGTAAGCTTAAAGGGCCTCCCAAAGCAAGGAAGGGGAAGTCTCTTTGTTTACATTCGTTTCTAAAAATATGTCCATGTAAGCATTAATAAAGGCAATAAATGATTCATCTGACAAAAGTAGTGGGTTGAGTCTCCATCTGAATCTGCTAGGTCTGTAGTTGAGGAAGATCAAAACGAGTGTTACAGGGGCTGGATCGGATATCACAATACTGTTATAATCACATTCTTTAACCAGTGGAAGTACAGTAAGGACTTGTGTATAAAGAAATAATCTATGCGTGAATAAGTATGGTGAACAGGTGAAAAAAAGGAATATTCTCTCCTTGTAGGATAAGGAATCTCCATGGGTCAGACAGCTCACAAGATTGTAAAAAAATTCTCTATGTATTCGGCTGTTTTGGAGTTACTAATTGGGCGGCTTGACGATCTATCTAATACAGGGTGAATTACACAATTAGTCACCAGCTAAAATAAGCTGATGAGTATCTAAGTAAGGTATACCAGACAGGAAGCTGCACATGAACTTAGAATCGTCCCAGTTTGGAGCGTACACACAGGCTAATATCACAGGCCGACTGTAGAGTTTACCTACGACGATAAAGCGTCCATTTGGGTCTGAGATGGTTTCAGATGCTACAAATGAAACTGATTTGTTAATCAAAATTCCAGCCCCCCTGGCCCTGCTTTGAAAAGTTGAGTGGTATACCTGTCCCACCCAGCCTCTCCTTAGACTATTATGATCTGACCTGCGCATATGTGTCTCAGTTAGGAAGGCTATATCAGTTTTCAGAAGCTTAAGATGAGCTAGGACCTTGGTGCGTTTAATAGGATGATTGAGCCCTTTCACATTCCAATTGGTAAAGTTAACAGACTGGCCACTCCTCCCAGAAGGCATATGTGAATTAACTATATTCAGCAATATAAATAATATTACACAAACATAACAATCTGACTTGTGACAGATGAATTTTGTGACTCTGGCAGATGATATACATGAAACAATGTGGAACCACAAGTGGGCACAGTGAAAAGAAAAGTGATCGACAAAATAGAAAAAAGACTTTCATTACACAAGCAACACTTACCCCCCACCCCCCAGCACTATCCCAGTCAAACTGCATAAACCCAGGGGCAGCACGCCCCAAATTTTCCAAATCTCTAACTTGGGTCTCTAACACAACCAAAACCGACCCGAAGCACAGCGGGCAGCCAGAATCATAAGGAAACAAGCAATGCCAACCATTCTGTATGCCACAGGTAAATCAAATGAAACAGTTTTAGTGGGACACCTGCTTTAAAAACACACAGGCTCAAATATTAGCCCTCTAAAAATAGTGTGCTATCCAACAGTAGCATCTTATTAATAAATTCTGTCAGCAAAAGAGTAGCCCCATATAAAATAAGCTAGGCCTATGCTAATTTAAAAGTAATAATAAATGGGCTAAATAAAACAGCCTCAAGAAAAACAGATCAAACATATTTTAACACCAGCAGGGAAAAAAGAAAAAAAATTCAAGGCACATTGAAAAACGTGGCTCCACCTGCTGGAAGCTATGTTTGACAAAAAGGGGGCTTCTATTGGTCCATAAGATATTAGGACAGAAAATACGGCCTCCACCATAAAACCATAACATCATAAAACATGTACTCTCTCACTTGAATAGGTATGTATGGTCAGATTCACGAACAAAAGGCTCTCAAGTAAACATGAAAGATCAGTCACTTAGATATAGGCTAATCCATTTTTAAAGTAGCCTATGAAGATACCTGATTATGTGATAGAATGTTCTCCTTAATATGTGAGACGGCTAGCTCAGGATTGGTGAAGGAATTTTCCTCGTCTTTGAACATGATCCGGAATGTAGCTGGATAACGAAAGCCGAACTTAACATTCTTTATGTTTCTACGGAGTTTCCTTGCCTCTGCAAAAGCGGCTCGCTTCTTTGCTACCTCTGGAGCGAAATCCAGAAAGATGTGCACACGCTTCTCCTTGTAAAACAGCTGTCTCTTCTGACTGGAAAGGCGAAGGATGCGGTCCTTCATGTCTCCATGATGTAGGCGGATTATGAAGGGCCTGGGCCTCTCTCCCTGTTGAGGTTTTGGTGCTAGTGAATGATGGCAATGGTCCAGGCGTGGAGTTTCTTCCAGGCCCAATATCTCCTTCAATGCAGTTGCACAGAATTGCCGCGGATTGTTCCCTTCTTTACCTTCCTCTATTCCCACCAACCGAATGTTCTGACGATGGCTACGGCCTTCCAAGTCCAAACATTTTTCTGTCAGACTGCACACATCTGACTGCAGCTTTTTCACCGTAATTTCCAGGGCCATGACAGTCGAGCTCCACTCTGTGGCAGACTGCTCGAGGTCGCCAATGCCCTTGGTATTCTGTGCATTAGCAGACTGCAATGAGCTTAACAGTTGTATACAACTCTTGGCAGATGGAGGATATTTCTTGATGAAGGGCAGTTGTTTGTGTGTCTATTTTCATGCCCAACGATTCAATCGCCATCATAATTTTCTCAACAGATTCTGAGGAAAGTTGCTGTGCATCAGCTTCGGTATTAGCTCTTCTGCTAGTAGTAGCAGGCTTCGGTGGCCGACCAGCCATTTTTAGACGAGGCGAAAAACCCCAAAACAAACAAACAAAAAAAACTTAGGCGAGTTCTATCTATACTTCAATTCCTTCAGTAGTGCCATACAACATTTAGAAGTTATATTCAAATGTCAATATGTATTTTGCACGCTTATAAACACAAAGTAAAGTTGCCCGCTGAGCTCGAGGACCTCGCAGCCTCACATGTCGAACGCAAACTGGAAGTCTGAATAATCTTATTTAGTGTAAATACACAGGTGAATAAAGAAAATGGCATGCGCTGATTGGTCGAGAAATTCAGACCATTTCTCGATAATCACCTCAAACGACTCAGCAAAATGGTGACCAAGCACTTTGTCAGCGTAAGTGAGGAAGAATTACAAATTATGAAAGAAAATGCTGTTCCTAAAAGCACTAAAGATGCTATGACGTTTGGTCTAAAAAAAATTCAAAGGTAAGGTGGGATTGTGATTTATTTTATCCATTTTAAAACAAAGTATTTTATGTGGCAGCACAGTGGTGTAGTGGTTAGCGCTGTCGCCTCACAACAAGAAGGTCCGGGTTCGAGCCCCATGGCCGGCGAGGGCCTTTCTGTGCGGAGTTTGCATGTTCTCTGCGTGGGTTTCCTCCGGGTGCTCCGGTTTCCCCCACAGTCCAAAGACATGCAGGTTAGGTTAACTGGTGACTCTAAATTGACCGTAGGTGTGAATGCGAGTGTAAATGGTTGTCTGTGTCTATGTGTCGGCCCTGTGATGACCTGGCGACTTGTCCAGGGTGTACCACGCCTTTTGCCCGTAGTCAGCTGGGATAGGCTCCAGCTTGTTTGCGACCCTGTAGAACAGGATAAAGCGGCTAGAGATAATGAGATGAGATGAGTATTTTATGTGAGTCAGCGTAGATAAGTGACTCAAGTCTGCACTGTGCCTTTATTACATTTACATGCCACTTTTGAAATTTGAAATAATTTTATTTTAAATGATTTTTATTTTTTTTAAATAAACACCAGTGTATTTATACTCAAACAATTATCCGCTTCAAGTGCAGTGAATATCAGGGACTAACAACCTCGACTTCGTCTCAGCTGTTATTCACTGATATTCACTTCACCTTTGGCGAATAATTGTTAAATATATGTGATGGGATTAAACTATATGCTGAATAATGAACATTTAGTTTCACTGTAATTAATAAATAATTCTGAACAACTACTAAAGAATGTTTTAAGATGAATAATTTATTGAATACACCTGATGATCATTGCAGTGTATTTGTACCATATTTTATCAGTGTGTTGCCTCTCGTGTTTAATTTGTTGTCTTTTCTGTGATGAACCTAACATTTGTGTACCAGTGTTCTCATCAGTGCACATTTTCATTGTCCACAGCAATGTTTGGTTCGTGGTTTGACCATGTGAAGGGCTGGCTCAATGCAAAAGACCAGGATCACATTTTCTCCATTTCATATGAGGAAATGATACAAGTAAGCATTTTCTGCTCATCTCACACTGCACATGATAGTTTTACAGCTTCAAACTTTTTTCTAACCTCTATGTATTTTCAGGGATGAGAGTTTTCCGCTTTTCGGCGGATTTCCGCTTTTTCTGAGTAAAAATCAACCTTTTTATATTATGCCAAATCCGTTGAGAATTTTTTTTCATTTATTGAAGGGGGTTGGGGTATGTTCCTTTGTGATACTCAAGCGTAATTCATTCCTACGACGATGTTACATGTTTACATTTTCGCCATCTTTAGTCTCGCCAAGTCTCGTGGTAGAATACGTGTTATCTACAATGTAATTGGCCAAAACATCGATGGCGAAAGCATGATAGCCAATCATAACAGTTCTTACAAAAGTACCCACATCCATTCTATTTTATCGAAACTTGCACATGTTCATTGTCGCTGCTCTTCAAAAATACGTTTCTCTTTCGTATCGGCTTTTTTACTCAAAATGCCGAATACAATTGACAAGCGAGACGAAGCGAAGGTACGTGAAATCGATGCTGGTATAAAAAACAAGTTTAGGTGGGATTGGTTGGATCGTAAACTTACGATAACTTCAGTAGATGGCAAGCATGAACCTGTGTCTGTTACCATTGGCGATTTCGTTAAGAAACTCGATGTTGCGGGAAAAGCACTGTGTACTGTGTGTGATGTGGTTAACTACCGATCAAGAGGACTGAAAGCATTTGAGAGCCACGCTGTAACCGCAAAACATCGGAAGCAGGCATTTTTATTGAAGAGCAATTATTCATTATCAAGTGCTTTTCAATCGAGGACATAGGGTGACTGACCTTTTCTCCCTAAGAAATTTTATTTAATATATGAACATTTTGATAATTAATAGAACTTAAGTGTAATGTGAATTTAGTTTGTCATTTTTGTTGATCATGAATTATAACCATACCCTTGAATGTCGAATGTGATTTTATTTTGAATTCAAACAATACTCCTATTGATTTGAAACATATTTTCATGTAAATATATAAAAAAGAGAACAGATTTTTTTATCTACTACAGCTCAGATTGCAGGAAAAGTGGTTTGTAAGGCCTTATTTTTCAAAATTTTCCTGGGGGGGGTATCCCCCCGTTGGTTTCGGGCACCTTCGGCGCCCTTGCATACCTTTATCTTGTTTTCTGCTTTTTTGATGACCACCTACTCTCATCCCTGATTTTCATAATAAGACCCTATGCATGCATCATACTCAGTGACAAAATAAACACTGAGACATACTCAATCATAGATCTATGCTGCAGGATTTGAAAGGCTCTGTGACGAAAATTGCCCAGTTTCTTGAAAAGCCTCTGAGCCCAGAAGTGATTGAGAAGATAGCTGAGAATTGTCAATTCAAGAACATGAAGCAGAACAAGATGTCCAACTATTCTTTGGTTCCAGAAGAGTTCATGGATCAAAAGAAATCTGAGTTTCTCAGGAAAGGTAAATCAAGATTCATTTTGCATGTCGCTTTGGATAAAGTGCATCTCCTAAATGACGAAATGTAAATCTCCAACATACAGTATGTAAGTGTTTTGTGTTTTCCTTCAGGAATCACTGGTGACTGGAAGAACCTTCTTACTGAGGCCCAGACTGAGAAATGTAATGCTATTTACAAAGAGAAAATGAAAGACGTTGGTTTCAAATTTGTTTGGGATTGAACTGGGGGGGGGGGGGGGGGGGGGGGGGGGGGGGGGGTTAGACCAAAAATTTTTCTACCCCCTCCAAAATATGGAGATGATCTATCTAAGTATGGAAATACCAATATTTTGCCAACTGAAAAATGCTAACCCCCCTGTACATACCCTCTGAAGTTAATAACCCCTCCAAATGTTGGAAGCATCCCAGAAGGGAACTCAGCCTGCTCTATGTACTCTACTACACCTAGTATCTTCTTAGCTTTTGACCGTGTTGCAACAGAAGCCATTATTTACCTGCAAGAATACAAATAATGGCTATTTAATACATTGGGAGATATAATTCAGATATGAATCATTTGTGCATACTGGTTCTTAAAACTAAATTAGTAACCTTAAGTAATGATCCTCTGTGCTTAAAAATAATTAATATTTGAGGTATTACTGAAGAGTGTGACATTCATCAATAACTTTAAAACTTGCTGAAAAAGAGCAGAATTACCACATGTTTAATTTACTTGAATGTAAGGTTACTTACCACTAAGCTTATTACCTTAAAATAATGATCATCTGCACTGAAAATGTTGGAGTCGTACCTAGTGCATACATGTCAACCCCTATGGATTTCCCGTATTCCCTACGGATTTTGGCATTTTAAAAATGGTACAGGCGTAGTGGTATTCAACTATGGATTTTTCTACATTTTCACCTTAAAATTATTTTGATTTATTACCATCAAAAAAATCATGAAATACGAAAATGCATGGGAGCCGCCATTTTCTACATTTAGAATTACTCAACCGATACTTCCGCTAGTACCAACAAGCCATTCTGAATGTCTGAGCATGCGCAATTGTAATTTTCCTGCACACTGAGCGGGAAATAACAGCACATGTAGCGTATCAATAGACAGGTCAAGATGTCGGCACCACCGAAGAAAAAACTCAAAACATCTAAAACTGGAGGTCGCTTTCTTCCCGAATGGACAGAAACATTCAATGGAATAATTATCGCTTCCAAAATGGGTGCTGAGTATGTCAACTGCACAATTTGTTGTAGAGACGTGAAAGTGTTTGCCTCTGGAATTTACGACGTGAGGGAACACGTGAAATCTCAAATGCATGTGAAGAATGCAAACCAGAAAAAGAGACAGCCGTCAATTAATTTCTTCACGCAAAAGCCAACAAAGGTTGTATCTGACACTATCTTAAAATCAGAAGTGGCATTTTGCAATTTCATTGCTCAACACAACCTCCCGATGTCCGTCGCAGACCATTTCACGGAACTCGTCCCTACACTATTTCCAGATAGTGATCTAGCAAAGAAATTCAGCTGTAAACGGACCAAGGCGACTCAGATTATAAAAGGAAGTCTAGCACCAGAGGCCACTTCTCCAGTGATAGATCATTGTAAGACTATGCCCTTTTCTGTAGTGATTGATAAAAGCAATGATAAAAAGAGTGAAAAGAGACTGGCAGTGCTTATCCGAATTTTTGACGTGAATGTTGGGGCTCGATCCAGAATTTTGGACATGCCACTGTGTAACATTGGTACAGCGGAGTCAGTTTTCAAAACTTTGGATGAAGTATTACAGTAAGTATGTTATGTCCATTTTAATGAATATAGAATAAATATAAGATGAACAGTGACATGCTGCAAATTAGAGATAACCCATGAACATGTAAAGTTGGGTAGAAGTGCAATCAGGAACATTGCTGAACAATGTGCCAAGTGAACCCCAAATTATTGGATTATGTCAGAAGAGACACTAAATTTTGTTGAACTGATATAGGGTTAAGAAAACACTGACTGTTGTTTAATTGAGTGTTAACAGTACATATGGATGTACAGAAATAAACCAGTGCATATATTAGGTAAGATCTGATACATTTTTATTATGCATGAAATATTACTATGGATTTGGTATGGAAATTATGGATTTCTTTACCAGGGAGTACAGGTGAGAGCCGTGAGGGGTTGACATGTATGCTAGTGGCATACCTGAAGAGGTTCACATTCATCGATAACTTTAAAACACATTTAAAACAGCAGCATTCTAATATCAAACAGCACTGTAATGTATTTTGTCATATTGTAAGAATGGAAACTTTCAGAGGGTATGTACAGGGGGGTTAGCAAAGGTTCAATTTAATAAAATTTGACATTTTCCCACATAGATGGACCATCTCCATATTTCTAGGGGGGTAAAACATGGAAAAGTCAAAATTCTTAAAATTACACCCCCCCCCAATTGAACAAACTCATCATTGAGAATAATTAAGTGATTTGTTGAATTTGTACTGAATTTGTTTAATCAGCTGATCCCTTGACAGCAGCACAATGTATAAAATCATGCAGATACAAATCAAGAGCTTCAGTTAATGTTCACTTCAAACATCAGAATGAGAAAAATTGTGATCTCAAAGTGTGACTTTCACTCCCGCATGGGTGTTGGTGCCAGATGGACTGGTTTGAGTTTTTCAGACACTGCTGATCTCCTGGGGTTTTCACACACGAATGTCTCTAGAGTTTACACAAAATGGTGCGAAAAACAAAACAGAGTGAGTGACAGTTCTGTGGGTGGAAACGTCTTGTTGATAAGAGAGGTCGGAGGAAAATGGCCACATTGGTTCGAGCTGCCAGAAAGGATATAGCAACTCATAATTACTCTTTACAACCGTGGTGAGCAGAAAAGCATCTCAGCATGCAACGGCAGAAGACCACATTGGGTTCCACTCCTGCCAGCCAAGAACAGGATTCTTAGAATCAAGAACACCTTCCTATTAAAGTGGCCGGTGAGTGGATATGTATTTTAAAGATAGACTGCCTTTCAGATTTTTCAAGTTTAGGTCATAAAAATAATTTTCCCTGACACCCAATTATTTTTGTTTAGTGGACCGATAGCTACTGAATTCAAATCACAGACTTCCAATTTATGAGGTTTTTTTTTTTAAATAGAACAATTAATGAATTTAGGGCCAAGTGACCCTAAATTCTCTGCTATTTTTTCCTGCTTCACCATGACCCAATTCAAGATACTACGTCATGCATCATGTGGTGGGCTTTCCCCATTTGCGCAAGGCATTGTGGGATACAAATTTGAAAAAGGAGAGAAAAATGGAGGACGTGAGTGTGTGAATCAAACGTGAAAGACCGACTACAGTAACAGGAAAGTGAGAAGAAAAGATGTTATGTTGCGAAGGAAAGGAAACGCAGGACCAAACTAATAAATATTGGTGATCAGCTGTTTGTTTAGTGACAGAATGATGTAACTGTCACTGCACGGTCAAGGTAAACCTGTAGATGGCAGTAATGCAACACTGGATGCCAGCTGCCGTAAAACCCAAAAGAAAAAAAAAGGAGAAAGTGGTAAACCTGCACATGCGCACATGGACTTCCTCTGTCTGCTTGACTGCACGAAGCGAGCAATTTCATGCACATTATTTGCTAGGGAATCCCCTCAAATTAAATAACTTCTCAACCACAGAATGGCCTGATATTTTGTGAGCTATTATATAAATAAACATGCATCACAATGACTAAAATTCAGAGGGAACTAAATTTCACCGTGTAAGAGACCCTACGTGTGGGTGGAGCACAGAGGACGGCAGGACAGAGATCAGGTTTTATAAATTGGCTTTATTGCCACACTTTTCAGTCTAACAATAACTCGCACAGACGCACACAACCGGCGTCTGGTTCAGGGTTGAGATCCTTCTGCTCTCGCTCTCCCTCCTGATATAGGGCGCAGTCACTGGGAAGACACACAAACACAGATTAATTGCTCTCAGGTGATGTGATTCTGCCACTTACCTTCCCTGACTCCGCCCTCCTGTCACAGACCGGCGCTTGACCACGCCCCCGCTGCCACACACCGATTTTATGAAATTGAAAGGCTGTCTAGTTTAAAAAGTGTATAATGATTTTACTTGAAATTAGAAGTCAGGATAGGAGATATTTTAATTAGCATAACTCTGCAAAACTAATCACAAACTAGGATTAAGAATCAGATGACTATTCCATCTTTTGGATATTTTTTCATGAGATTAACTTATTCTTTTTTGTCATAAAGAAAGCAATTGTGGAGTTATAATTATATTCTTGCTTATAATTTTATTTTACTTTCATGGTAGTGAGAAAGACCATTCTTCTGCATAACTATTGCATATCTGTGTTATTTCTATGTTCTTTGAGCCTTTTATTACAAAATATTAATACACATCAAATATTAAACCTGTTTTCCTCACAAATAAAGGAATAAATAAAGAAAACAAGCATATCATATTTTTTTCATTATTACAGGGCTTGATATTTATGGTAGTCCAACTGTCCGGGACAACCGAATGTTTGGTCCGGACAAGTAAAATCCGCATCTGCCTGTCTGACAGGACGAGTTGAATATCTGTTGGCAATCACCATTTTTATAGTAAATATTCAAGAGTTACACCAATAAAGTTCCATCAAAACTACTTCGATCCCCTCAGTGATCCAGCCATGTTGTTTACAAAATTCTGGGGAAGGTGCTATTGACCAAATACTACTATTGACCTTTAAAGCACTGAATGGTTTTGCGCCACAGTACCTGAGCGAACTTCTGGTCCTTTATGACCCGCCATACCTACTTGGATCAAAAGGTGCAGGCTATCTGCTGGTACCTCATAAAGTGAAGGCTACATCAGGGGGCAGAGCCTTTCCTTACAAAGCCCCACAGTTATGGAACAGCCTTCCAAGTGGTGTTCGGGAATCAGACACAGTCTCAGCATTTAAGTCTAGGCTGAAAACATATCTGTTTAGTCAAGCCTTTTGTTAATGGTGTCTATATTAAAGGTGTAGATCTGGAGGGTCCTTAGACATAGACCTCTACTGGGCATTTTACAGCCCGTGGGCCGCATCCGGCCCATTGGTTCATTCTGACCGGCCCGCGTAAGGTTAATTAGAAATTACAAAATAAACGTATTTTCTAATTTTACCTCATGCATGGACTGAATGTGCATTGCTTTTATTTTGAAGTTGTGTTCAACAAAAACGCAATGCGCATGACATGAAATCCCACAAAACCTAATCCCACAATAACTACTTCCGTAATTTGTCCAGACCAACCACAAAATTGTACATCATCCTTCAAACGGTCCAGCCAATCACATAGTGTGATGTCACCAGCCGGAGCCCAAGCCGACCTGATACCTACACCGAATTGAAGTTGTTGCGAGCAGGTCACAAGAAGACTTTAACCCCCAAAATGTCCGCAAAAAGAAGGTAGATGCCGCGGTGGTGTAGTGGTTAGCACAGTCGCCTCACAGCAAGAAGGTTCCGAGTTGGTATATCAGATATATTCCATTCAGCTAGCATGATACTGAACGAGTTGAGGACGAGTTCAGTATCATGCTAGCTGAATGGAATATATCTGATATACCATGAAAAAGACAACTAATATAATTATTTTTATATGTATACATTTGATGGAAAAGTTATAGATTTTACAAAAAGTTAAGAACAGGGGGATAACGTACCAATATTGAATGCTGATTCTGATGGAATGTAATTCAGTGTTCTGTCAATCCAATGTACAAATACAAAGCCAAAGTTCTAACAATAAAAATGGTACAAGTCCAAAAAGCCTGAACAACAACCCAACTTATATACAAGCTATGTACATTTCACTGGTTTGTTTACATTCTAAGTGGAAATTATTTTGTTGGACGTTTTGTATCAAGTTTTTATTCATCAGATTTGCTAAAAATAAAAATGCTTCATTTCTCAAAATCCAGTGACTGTAGATAGAATAAAACAGTTATTCCACTCAATCTCATCGTACATGGCTTATAACCAACTTGGCGTTACGCATCTTGTCGGCTATCAGCTCATGTACGAGTCAATTTCGTGTAATAACTGATTATTATTCTTATTATTACCACCTTGCCTGGGACGGAGTCCACCAGGGGGTGAGGTATTGTTTTCGGTCGGGTTTCTTTGTTTTATTGTTAACGATATTATGGGGAAACGGCTGGACCAATCTTCATGAAAATTTCAGGATAGATGGGCATTGGTCTCAAATAGAACCTCCAACATTTTGGGGGTCATCCAGTCAAGGTCAAGGTTTTTGTGGCTACTGCCTCATACACTCATATGTAAACGTGTAACAATTGTGCACTGTGCATGCGGATCACCAGAATGGCATTATGCATGCGCATTTATGTGTTCTCATTAAAATGGCCAGTTAGTGCATACAATTTGTTTCACCATTCAAAATAAATGGACTAGATTAAAGAAATTGCTTTCAGACATGTTTATGCTTATTACAGAGGGAGAGTGCGTGCCACTGAGCTCTAGCACCGGGCCATTTCCAGGAGAATTGTCAATTCAAGTGTATGTCAAGTGTGTATGTCAGCCTCAGTTCGGATGTTTCAGTTTTGAAAACTAAGAGGTAAGAATAGAATAATATAAATGAGACCGACCCAAATGACTAGAATTTAGCCCCTAACTGAAGCTACTTCAGTCCAAGTGAATCACCCTTAAATTAATCTGTAGTATTCCTCCACAGAGCAGGCCATTCAACGAAATGAATGTAGCAGACGCATGATTCCTCAAATGCAACACTTTATTAAGAATTAATTTCAATATAAAAATATATTTAAAACATGCAACTGTAGCTCCAGTATAACTTATATGAATTGGGCCTCAAGAGGCAGCAGTGTAGCAGTGCAACATAGGCTCAGTCCCCCTAACCCCACAAATCAAACAAATCACAACATTCTACATCAAAAGCAAAATAAAAAAATACAAACCCAAATAATAAATGCACACTCAAAACCTGTTACAAGAGACACCCAAATGAAAATAACCCACAGCCAACAAAAAAAAAAGATATGCATGTAAGCCGGTACACTTGCCTCCCCCTTAGATGTAATTACCCAAGCCAGTACTGAGAGGTTACAATGCAATAATAATAATAATAATAATAATAATAATAATAATAATAATAAAAAAACACAAATTATCCAAAATCAAAATGGACTTATCGGACAACACAATACAAACAAACAGACACATGGACAAACAAACCAACACTCAAGCACAGCACAGTTAATGCAAGACACAGACGACACCATTCACCCTCACACAAGTAGGAGACACGTCACCACGCACGCACAACGTAGACACCAAACATACCACAAGCACACCAAGCCACCATACAATGGCCCACAGGAAAAGTGGAGAGCAGCGGCCTTAGATTAAGACCCGTAAAGTTAGTTTAGAAATGTTAAGCCGAGTAGCAGAAGATGGCAGTAGAAAGCAGCAACCGCATGCAGCATATGTAGCAAGCCGAATCGAAACAGCAAAGCGGCAACAGCGAAGCAGCAAAGCAGCAGCCAACAAGTTTCTGTGGCAGTGCGTTTTGAGCTTACGACCAGGAAGCACTATTGAGGTATTTCACCTGACGTCACAGGGTCACGTGACGCCCCGGAGAGCTAGCTAGCCCTGGCCAGCCCCGGAGCGCCGGCCAGCCCCGGAGCGCTAGCTAGCGCCAGCCAGCGCCGGAGCGCTAGCTAGCGCCGGCCAGCCCCGGAGCGCTAGCTAGCCCCGGCCAGCCCTGGAGCGCGCTCAGTAAACTAGTAAATACAGTAAAGGAAAAACTTATAACGGGCCATGTCTCAACAGACTAAGAAGTTATTTCAATGACATTTAATAACATTTTGTTTATCCTGAGGACCGAAAGTAAATGAAAATGTGAACAAATCTTAGCTGTCAGTGAACAGTCCTGGTGGAAGCAGGTAAACGTCGTTCTCTAAGCCTGCTAACCTCAATTTTTGCAAATACCTCTCCCTCTGCTCGCCCTGTAAATGTCGTTTAATGTTCGTGAGCCTCTCATTAACGTGGACAAATATATTGATATCGTGTTTGAAATTGACGTTTTTGAATAACGATAGACTGCAATATTTATCTCTTATTTAAGATGTGGAGACGTGATAGTAGTCCACCCTCCCACTCTCTCCATTCAGTCAGCGAACGTCACACAGGAAGTGAACCCCAGCGGGTTATAGAAACTTGCGCAGGAGAAGAATGACTTTTTTATTTGTAGGCTACGGAAACTTTGAGGAATGAAATAAAAACCAGTATTAACCGGTTACCATTATTTTTAATAAGCGTTTCTGTTCCGGAACATAAAAAATAATAAAGTTTCTGGTTTCATTTCTGTTCCATGTGAAATAGAAAAAGTTCCCGGTTTTCGTTCCTTGAACCGGTTCAAAGCCCTGGTCCTACCACATAAAGTACAACAGACACTTAGTAAATTTTACTTCTGTGATTTTTAAATTGTTCATTTTTGGATTATACTTCATTTTTGTGGCTACTGCCTCATAGAGTAAATATATATGCTATATTTACTGTATGGACATGGTATCAGAAAGCTATTTTATTTATAAGCAGTAGCCACATGTACCCATAGGGTACCAATTTTTTTCACGATATCTTCCTTCAAATTCATTATACAGTGGGAAAAATAAGCATTTGATACACTGCTGATTTTGCAAGTTTTCCCACTTACAAAGAATGGAGAGGTCTGTAATTTTTATCGGAGGTACACTTCAGCTGTGAGAGACAGAATCTAAAAAAAAAATCCAGAAAATCACATTGTATGATTTTTAAATAATTAATTTGCATTTCCTGTAGTTCTTGACCAGGTTTGCGCACACTGCAGCAGGGATTTTGGCCCACTCCTCCATAAAGATCTTCTCCAGATCTTTCAGGTTTTGGGGCTGTCGCTGGGCAACATGGAGTTTCAGCTCCCTCCAAAGATTTTCTATTGGGTTCAGGTCTGGAGACTGGCTAGGCCACTACAGGACCTTGAAATGCTTCTTACGTAGCCACTCCTTAGTTGCCCTGGCTGTGTGTTTCAGGTCATTGTCATGCTGGAAGACCAAGCCATGACCCATCTTCAATGCTCTTACTGAGGGAAGGAGGTTGTTGCCCAAAATCTCGTGATGCATGGCCCCATCCATCCTCCCCTCAATATGGTGCAGTTGTCCTGTCCCCTTTGTAGAAAAGCACCCCCAAAGTATGATGTTTCCACCCCCATGCTTCACAGTTGGGATGGTGTTCTTGGGGTTGTACTCATCCTCCTTCTTCCTCCAAACACAGCGAGTGGAGTTTATACCAAAAAGCTCTATTTTGGTCTCATATGACCACATGACCTTCTTCCATGCCTCCTCTGGATCATCCAGATGGTCATTGGCAAACTTCAGACGGGCCTGGACATGTGCTGGCTTGAGCAGGGGGACCTTGCGCAGCGCGCAGGATTTTAATCCATGACAGCGTAGTGTGTTACTAATGGTAATCTTTGAGACTGTGGTCCCAGCTCTCTTCAGGTCATTGACCAGGTCCTCCCGTGCAGTTCTGGGCTGATCCCTCACCTTCTCATGATCACTGATACCCCTTGAGGCGAGCTCTTGCATGGAGCTCCAGACCGAGGGAGATTGACAGTCATCTTGAGTTTCTTCCATTTTCTAATAATTGCGCCAACAGTTGTTGCTTTCTCACCAAGTTGCTTGCCTATTGTCCTGTAGCCCATCCCAGCCTTGTGCAGGTCTACAATTTTGTCCCTGGTGTCCTTAGACAGCTCTTTGGTCTTGCCCATGGTGGAGAGGTTGGAGTCTGATTGATTGAGTGTGTGGACAGGTGTCTTTTATACAGGTAACGAGTGCAAACAGGTGCAATTAATACAGATAATGAGTGGAGAATAGGAGGGCTTCTTAAAGAAAAACTAAGAGGTCTGTGAGAGCCAGAATTCTTGCTGGTTCGTAGGTGATCAAATACCTATTTCATGCAATAAAATGCAAATTAATTATTTAAAAATCATACAATGTGATTTTCTGGATTTTTTTTAGATTCTGTCTCTCACAGTTGAAGTGTACCTACAATAAAAAATTACAGACCTCTCCATTCTTTGTAAGTGGGAAAACTTGCAAAATCGGCAGTGTATCAAATACTTATTTTCCCTACTGTAAGTGCTACCAGGTGAGGTTTGTTTTGCCTGGCAACACTTATTATTATTATCTCATCTCATCTCATTATCTCTAGCCGCTTTATCCTTCTACAGGGTCGCAGGCAAGCTGGAGCCTATCCCAGCTGACTACGGGCGAAAGGCGGGGTACACCCTGGACAAGTCGCCAGGTCATCACAGGGCTGACACATAGACACAGACAACCATTCACACTCACATTCACACCTACGGTCAATTTAGAGTCACCAGTTAACCTAACCTGCATGTCTTTGGACTGTGGGGGAAACCGGAGCACCCGGAGGAAACCCACGCGGACACGGGGAGAACATGCAAACTCCACACAGAAAGGCCCTCGCCGGCCCCGGGGCTCGAACCCAGGACCTTCTTGCTGTGAGGCGACAGCGCTAACCACTACACCACCGTGCCGCCCCATTATTATTATTATTATTATTATTATGGTTGTTATAGTTACTTTTTTTTATTTGTCTTCTGTTTTTCTCCATGAAGTTCTTGTGAGGTTGTTTAATTTCTTTTAGTAAGTTAATTACAATTTTATCATCTTTTTATTTATTTTTTGGTGTATCTGTATTTGTAAAGACATTAGAAATTTCTAAATTAAGTATAAATTTTAAGGAAACTTGTTGTGCATTTATCTAATCAGTTTGATATATATATATATATATATATATATATATATATATATATATATATATATATATACACACACACACAGAAGGAGGTAAGAATAAATAAATTATTTATATAAAATTTATTTATTTATTTTTACCTCCTTCTGTTATTTGTCAAGGCATCAAGCCCATGGGCAGTGGAGGCAGAGCTGTGGCCCAAAACTGCTGATAAACTGTATGTCATAGAGGATAGTCAGTGTGAAGAGCTCCACTCACTGATAATGGCAGATCAACTTCCCTCTGACATCAAACTGCAGCAAAGACATGTTCTGATCAACCTGCTGGAGAACAACTGCGACACTGGGTATGACACACACACACACACACACTCCTAAACCTCTTCAAAGTATAGGATTACACACTGCGCTTCCCCTGTGAAAGACCTGTCTGTCAGCCAGCTGCTCTAATCCTCCTAATCTGCGGCTGATTGTGAAGCAAGCTTTTCGTCTAGCCATTCACCTTATGGTCTGTTATTTCAGTCCTATATCTTTTCCCTTTCCAACTCTCTCCTAGTCTGTATTCCTAAAATTTGATGGCCTATATTCTGTATAGAACAATGCTGAAATGCAGGTGGCTGGATGGTAATGGGGTCATTGTCACTGTATTATCCGTTCTGCAAACATAAGCTTAGTTAAAATACAAATACTAGTCCTCCATGTCTGGATCAGGGTGTGAAGCTCACTGGATTTGTGCAATTTGTTTAATGTATCCTCGTTTTTCTGGTTTATTGATTTGTAAGCCATATCTGGCCATAGCTAATTGTGATAGAACTGGAGTTCATATTCAGAGTGATGATCCTTGGAGAGAAAGATTTAGCAAATGCCACAACACATTACAGAGGATCACTTTAAAGGAATACTACAGTGTTGTTTTGTGTTTGTTTGTTTTTTTAATCTAGAATCTAGCAAAAGTGGGATTACACAAGTGGCCTTTGCTGAGTGTTTTATATTGTTTACTGATGAAATTCAACTTTCACAATATGTGACTATAAAACATTAATTCAGAAGTACAATTTTTACACGCTGATAATACTCATTGGTCACTTTATCAGGAACACCCATCCATTTTATGTAGTTTTCTAATCAGCCAATCCCTTGACAGGAGCACGATGCATAAAATCATGCAGATACAAATCAAGAGCTTCAGTTAATGTTCACTTCAAACATCAGAATGGGAAAAATTTTAATCTCTTTAACTCACTGGGGCATGGATGTTGGTGCCAGATGGACTGGTTTGAGTTTTTCAGAAACTGCTGATCTCCTGGGCTTTTCACACACAACAGTCTCTAGAGTTTACACAGAATTGCGTGAAAAACAAAAAACATTGTGTGAGCGACAGTTCTGTGGATGGAAATGCCTTGTTGATAAGAGGAAAATGGCTAGAATGGTTCGAGCTGCCAGGAAGGATACAGTAACTCATAGGAACTCTTTACAACTGTGGTGAGCAGATAAGCATCTCAGCATGCAACAGCAGAAGACCACATTGGGTCCCACTCCTGCAGCCAAGAACAGGAATCTTAGGATCAAGAACAAGTTCCTGTTAAAGTGGCCAGTGAGTGTAAATATCTTAGGGTTACACAGACACTCTGCTCACTGTATTTGTAACACGTCCACAAATTCATCCCTCTGAAAAAAGGGATCTGTTCTATCTTTGAATGGATATATTATACATATTTAAAGCTTCATTTTTTTTTTACAAATGCCTTTGACTGAAGAATACATGGTTTGCATACACATGTAGATTCCCTTTAACAGATTTCCATTATGAGATTGTTTCACATAAAGAGATTCTCTATGCTTCAGTCAGAAATCCTTCTCTGTGGTAATCACTTATATGCAACAAATGTGTTTGAAAAATGCTGGAACATTCCTCTACAATGGTTTCAACCCATTTAGGCTTCAAGAATTCCTCCAACCCTTCATAACTGCCTTTATAGGAGTTGTCGATGCTGCTGGTCATTAAGGCTAATGACCAGGTACAACAACAGGTCTGGGATTCACTGGCTCATTGTATCAGCTCGCGCATCACCTTTTGTCCTCTTGTCCTTTCTGTGCTGCAGCGTGTGAGTCATCAAGCCATCTGAGCAGGATGAAACAGAGCAATATTTTCTTATACCCCATAAATGTTCATCAAATATCTCATGCTGCTTAAAAAGATATTGGAAAGAAAAAAGTTCTCTCTTGTGCCCTATATCTTGTGTTGCATCATGTACTGGGGTCCTTGAATGGCTAATCAGCAGTGGGGTGTTGTGGTGAGTTGCTCTTACCACCATGAAGTTGATTAGTTTCCAATCACGGCACATCCTGAAGTATTTTATTTCTTTATAACAGTAATTTTCTATCACCACAAACTGGCACAATTCAAATATTTGTACAAATATAGCTAAGCCTCTCCATTACATATCAAATTTGGGCTCCACTCCAGCATCTGATAAGAAAGACTTGGTTTTGGGCGTCCTGTGCACCATCAAACTAAAATAAACCTCTTTAGTTTGACCTTACTTAAAGAAGAAGAAACCTTTATTTGTCACATGCATACTTCAAGCACAGTGAAAGTCATCCTCTGCATTTAACCCATTTGAAGCAGTGAACACACGTGCGTGTGCGCGCACACCCAGAGCACACCTAGACAGGGGAGCAGTCAGGGGTTAAGTATCTTGCTCAAGTGCACTTCAGCCCAAGGCCGCCCCACGTTAACCTAACTGCATGTCTTTGGACTGTGGGGTAAACCGGAGCACCCGGATGAAACCCATGCAGACACGGAGAGAACATGCAAACTCCACACAGAAAGGCCCTCGCCGGCCACTGGGTTCGAACCCAGAACCTTCTTGCTGTGAGGCGACTGTGCTAACCAAAAAAGTAATAACAAAGTTAGACTGTCTTTCAGATTTCTCAAATTTAGGCCATAAAAAGAAGTTCCCTGACACCCAATTATTTTTTTTTAGTGGCCCGAAAGCTACTGAATTCGAATCACAGACTTCCGATTTTATTACTTTTTTTCCCTAAAAGAAAACTTAATTAATTTAGAGCCCCGTGGCCCTAGATTCTCCGCCATTTTTTCCTTGTCTCACTGTGACCTAATTCAAGAGACTATGTCATGCATGACGTGGTGGGCTTTCCCCGTTCACACAGTGCATTGTGGGATACAAATTTGAAACAGGAGAGAACAATGGAGCACGTGAGTGTGCGCATGAAATGTGGAAGACCGACTACAGTAACGGAAAGTGAGAAGAAAAGACGTTATGTCATATATGAAGGAAAGGAAACGCAGGACAAAACTAATAAATATCGGCTGTCAGCGAGCACCTCGGTGTGATCAGCTGTTCATTTAGTGATAGAGTGATGTAACTGTCAATGCACAGTCAGGGCAAACCTGTAAATGGCAGTAATGCAACACTGGATGCCAGCTGCCGTAAAACCCCAAAGAAGGTAAACCTGCATATGCGCACATGGATTTCCTCTGTCTGCTTGACTGCGCGAAGCGAGCGATTTCATGCACATTATTTGCTAGGGAAGCCCCTCAAATTAAATAACTTCCCAGCCACAGAATGGCCTGATATTTTGTGAGATATTACAGAAATAAACATATATCACATTGACCAAATTTCAGAGGGAACTAAAATTTCACCGATTTTATGAAATCGAATGGCCGTTTTGCTTTAAGAATATTTTAGCAGGGAATTATTTAAAAGAGATATTAGGACTCCCCTTACCTTTTACTTCAACACAACTTGATTTAGAATTGAACAGAGTCAAGAAGAGTCTTAGACCAACCAACAGTGAAGGAATCATCTTCTTCTGGTTTTTACAGAGTGAAGGAATCTGAATTTGCCATCAATTTATGAGCCGAACACAGAATGACACCACGTTTTACATCATGCATCCGCCGTGGGGACTCAACACTCCACGCCCCCCAAAACATAGAGCGCTTCTGTTGCTTGCCGGCTGACAGCACTTTCACTTTGGCTTTTTTTTTTTTAATTACACTGACCCCTGTATTACTGACACTGTCCAATGTGCTTGGGGATGGTCGGGGCACTGATTGTGCCTCTGCCATGACTGTTTCAGCCCTTAAATCATCCTCAGTGCTTGGAGAAGCCCACCCAAAGAAACTTCATCAGCTTAGACTGCACCATTGTTTGTTTCCTGCATAGATAATTACCACCACACCAGGCCGATTAATTCGCACTGCGATTGGTCAAAAGTATGGTGCACATGTGGTAATTATGTGTAGTCGATTTTTATTGGTCACAAGCACGCGCTCATTGTTTACACTGTGTGGGTGGTAAAAGAGAGCAACTGGACTTGCTTGAAGATTCTTGAAGACGTTTCACCTCTCATCCGAAAGGCTTCTTCAGTTCTGTCTGACTAGTAGGGAATATCAGGTATTTATCCTCTCATGGATGAAAAGCTCATCTAAGGTGTCGTTGAGTCATCCTGTTTGTGTGGGTCACTGGGGGCTGCATGTGAATGGCCTCGAGAGTTGTTAGGGTGATCAATGGATAGCCCGTTAAGGTGATCAATGGAATGCTGATTCTCTCTGTCCTCCTGTGAGCCACTGAAAACAGCTGGGTTTTGGTGTGCATTCAGTTGTCTGGGAAGTGTGCCAAGGACTGCATTGTAGGTGGCTGATAAATGATGTCTTAGACCCCCACCTCTGTTCAGTGATGGCCGTTCCAGGTTGACAAAAATGGCTTCTTTAACTCCTCGCTCATACCAATGATCTTCTCTGGCTAAAATGCGTACATTGCAATCCTGAAATGAGTGTCCTTTGTTGTTAAGATGAAGGTAGACAGCAGAGTCCTGGCCTGAGGAACTGGCTCTCCTGTGTTGAGCCTGTGAAGCGGTTGTTTGGTTTCACCAATATACGAGTCCGTGCATTGCTCACTGCACTGAATTGCATACACTACGTTGTTCTGTTTGTGTCTGGGTATTCTGTCCTTAGGGTGGACCAGTTTCTGCTTCAGGGTGTTACTGGGTCTGAAACGTACCGGAATGTTGTGTTTGTAGAAGATCCTCCTGAGTTTCTCAGATAGACCAGAAATGTAGGGAATGACAATGTTCTTGCGTTTGTTCCTGTAATCCTCCTTGTCCGTTATGTTCCTTTTTCTGCTCTTGAAGAAAGACCAGTTGGGATACCCGCAGTTCTGAAGTGCTTTCCTGATGTGATTCTGCTCCTTCTCTTTTCCCTCTACCGTTGTAGGGATGTTCTGAGCCCTGTGTTGCAAGGTCCTAATGACCCCCAATTTGTGTTCCAGTGGGTGGTGAGAGTCGAAGAGTAGGTACTGGTCCGTGTGTGTGGGTTTCCGGTAGACCTCGATGCTAAGGCTTCTGTCTTGTCTAATGTGTACATCACAATCCAAGAAGGCTACATTATTCCCACTTACGTCCTCCCGAGTGAATGACACCTGGGTTAAAATCAAAACCCATGAAGTGGAAGCCTTCTCTAAACACATCAATGCAGTGGATATCAACATCAATTTCACTCGGGAGGACGCAAGTGGGAATAATCTAGCCTTCTTGGATTGTGATGTACACATTGGGTATCTGGAGCCGACCACCCCACAGACTCTGAAATAAGACACCCAGGCAGTTTCTTTTGTGCTGCCTATTTAAGAAAATGTGCTTCAACAAACCATTCAGATTTGACTCCCCTTTCAATGTTACAAGAGGAGGTCATTAGAATTATGCCACTCCCTCATCTGAGTATCTCCACTCATGGCCTAAGAACTGCCTTTGTGAACGAATATTCATGAGGAAAGTGCTACCTGATTGGCCAGCAAAAGAGAGGCGATCAGTGGCTCATTATCATTTAAAGGAACAGCCACAAAAATCAGCCGTTTTGAACAGGGCTGTTTAGACAGGGTGAGAAGGGAGCTGTGGCGTTTTATCCTTGTAGTATTTTGACCAAAGCATGTCACAGACATTTCATTAAGACATCGGGGAACTGGGTCAACTTGTGCAAAAGGGGTATAATATGTTACCTTGAATAAGACAAAACATACAGTGCTCAGCGTAAATGAGTACACCCCCTTTAAAAAGTAACATTTCAAACAATATCCCAATGAACACAAAGAATTTCCAAAATGTTGACAAGACAAAGTTTAATATAACATCTGTTTAACTTATAACGTGAAAGTAAGGTTAATAATATAACTTAGATTACGCTTTTTTTTTTTTCAGTTTTACTCAAATTAGGGTGGTGCAAAAATGAGTACACCCCACAACAAAAACTACTACATCTCGTACTTTGTATGGCTTCCATGATTTTTAATGACAGCACCAAGTCTTCTAGGCATGGAATGAACAAGTTGGCGACATTTTGCAACATCAATCTTTTTCCATTCTTCAACAATGACCTCTTTTAGTGACTGGATGCTGGATGGAGAGTGATGCTCAACTTGTCTCTTCAGAATTCCCCATAGGTGTTCGATTGGGTTCAGATCAGGAGACATACTTGGCCACTGAATCACTTTCACCCTGTTCTTCTTCAGAAATCCAACAGTGGCCTTAGATGTGTGTTTAGTCATGTTGGAAAAGTGCACGACGACCAAGGGCACGGAGTGATGGTAGCATCTTCTTTTTCAGTATAGAGCAATACGTCTGTGAATTCATGATGCCATCAATGAAATGCAGCTCCCCGACACCAGCAGCACTCATGCAGCCCCACATAAGGACACTGCCACCACCATGTTTCACTGTAGGCACCATGCATTTTTCTTTGTATTCCTCACGTTTGCGATGCCATACAGTTTTGAAGCCATCAGTTCCAAAAACATTTATCTTGGTCTCATCACTCCAGAGTATAGAGTCCCAGTAGTCTTCATCTTTGTCAGCATGGGCCCTGGCAAACTCTAGGCGGGCTTTTTTGTGCCTGAGCTTTAGGAGAGGCTTCTTTCGTGGACGGCATCCATGCATGCCATTCCTCTGCAGTGTACACCGTATTGTGTCATGGGAAATAGTCACCCCAGTTTGGCTTTCTACTTCTTTAGATGACTGCAGTGAACTTGCATGCCGATTTTCTTCAACCCTTCTCATCAGAAGACGCTCCTGTCGAGGTGTTAACTTCCGTGGACGACCTGGACGTCTCTGTGAGCTGGTTGCAGTTCCAGCTTTCTTAAATTTTTGTACCACTTTTGCTACAGTATTCTGACTGATAAGTAAAGCTTTGCTGATCTTCTTGTAGCCTTCACCTTTGTGGTGTAAAGAAATTATTTTCTTTGGGGAATTCTGAAGAGACAAGTTGAGCATCACTCTCCATCCAGCATCCAGTCACTAAAAGAGGTCATTGTTGAAGAATGGAAAAAGATTGATGTTGCAAAATGTCGCCAGCTTGTTCATTCCATGCCTAGAAGACTTGGTGCTGTCATTAAAAATCATGGAGGCCATACAAAGTACGAGATGTAGTAGTTTTTGTTGTGGGGTGTACTCATTTTTGCACCACCCTCATCTGAGTAAAACTGGAAAATTGTGTAATCTAAGTTATATTATTAACCTTACTTTCACGTTATAAGTTAAACAGATGTTATATTAAACTATGTCTTGTCAACATTTTGGAAATTGTTTGTGTTCATTGAGATATTGTTGAAAATGTTACTTTTCAAAGGGGGTGTACTCATTTACGCTGAGCACTGTATATACTGTAGATTTAAATGTGACTATGAAACCACAAAGCATAAAGTCCTCTGTCCTGAAGACGTTCTTGTGTCTGAAAACAGAACCAGCCTGAGCCTGGCTGTTACAAAGTGCTGACGAGCACTAACCAATCAAAATGAAGAAAGCCTGTAAAAGACATACATGCATGTTCTGTGTGTTTCAGAAAGAAGTATGCTCAGTACCTCAGTGCTCAAGTGCTGGACAGCCAGGGTCGCACCCTAAGAGATGGTCTTCAGGACACTTCTACCATCTCAAGGACGTGTGCTGGCGAGATCCAACAGGCATGTTTGTCAGATACAAGGAGCTGATCCTCAAGCCAGACAGCAGGGTCCAGGAACATAAAGTATTGGCTCCATTTTATAGCAAATTGCAGCACATGGAAGAACTGTTTATGGTGACCCTGTAGTTTTAGATTTGTGCCGTTGTTGTGCGAAATAATTGAGACTGTTGCATTTTGTTTATTCACATTTCGAGTGAAAGCTTTTTGTGTCTTGTTTCTCATGCAGAAGTCTTTGAAGGTGGAGCCCAGTCCATCCATGAAGCAGTATGTGGACCTTTTGGAGGCTGTATGTGAATCATTGCCACTTCCCACAGGAGAGGTGCTTCAGGATATCTCCATCATTTTTTGCCAGACTGGGTGGGTGTTTTTATATAGTAGCAGTCACCCTAAAACAATATCAGAGTGAATATGGCTCTACAGAATGCAATACAGCTGATATTTTATGTTTGGTTCTTTTTAATAAAAGCTGAAAACATATAAATAAATAAATAAATATTAAAAACACCACCACCACACACACTTCGTACACATGGCATGATGAAGACATCAAATTGGACCAGTTCTACTGCAGAAATCTGAAAGGTGAGAGAAGGTGCTAATGATATTGATTCAGTTTCATTTTTGATGTTTAATGTTGTGTCCACTTAAGCTTAAAACGGTTTGCGATGACTGCTTGCTTGGTGTCATTTCTGCCAGAAATGGTGTCTCATATGGTGTTTCCTACCAAGACAGTGCTGGGTCACACTGGCCCGGAAACCTATGATACCAGACAACCCAAACCTGGAAAAGATCTTCAAATCTCATGCAGAAGTTTGCCTACTTGGCATGGTGGTGTAGTGGTTAGCACTGTCACCTCACAGCAAGAAGGTCCTGGGTTTGAGCCCAGCGATCGATGAGGGCCTTTCTGTGTGGAGTTTGCATGTTCTCCCCGTGTCCACATGGGTTTCCTCCGGGTGCTCCGGTTTCCCCTACAGTCCAAAGGCATGCAGGTTAGGCTAATTGGTGGCTCTAAATTGACCGTAGGTGTGAATGTGAGTGTGAATGGTTGTTTGTCACTATGTGTCAGCCCTGTGATAACCTGGTGACTTTACCAGAGTGTACCCGGCCTCTCACCCATAATCAGCTGGGATAGGCTCCAGCTTGCTTGCGACCCTGTAGGACAGGATAAGCGGCTACAGATAATGGATGGATGGAAGTTTGCCTACTCAACCTGCCCTCAGCTCAGAAGAAAGCAGCCAACAGTCTTAAACCAAACTCAAACGGTAGTCTGACACAGCAAATACTGCTTTAAAGGTAGTGTGGTCAGAAGTTTACATTCATGAATGTCATGGCAATATTTGGGCTTTCAGTAATTTCTTTGAACTGTTCTTTTTCTGTGGCAGAATGATTGTACAGCATACATCTTTAATTTAAAAAAAAACATTAGAATTTAGTGGACAAGTTTTAATTTTCTTTGGAGTTTCTGAAATCGATACAGGGTCAAAATTATACAACCCCGATTCCAAAAAAGTTGGGACAAAATACAAATTATAAATAAAAACGGAATGCAATGATGTGGAAGTTTCAACATTCCATATTTTATTCAGAATAGAACATAGATGACATATTAAATGTTTAAACTGAGAAAATGTATCATTTAAAGAGAAAAATTTAGTGATTTTAAATTTCATGACAACAACACATCTCAAAAAAGTTGGGACAAGGTCATGTTTACCACTGTAAGACATCCCTTTTTCTCTTTACAACAGTCTGTAAATGTTTGGGGACTGAGGAGACAAGTTGCTCAAGTTTAGGGATAGGAATGTTAACCCATTCTTGTCTAATGTAGGATTCTAGTTGCTCAACTGTCTTAGGTCTTTTTTGTCGTATCTTCCATTTTATGATGCACCAAATGTTTTCTATGGGTGAAAGATCTGGACTGCAGGCTGGCCAGTTCAGTACCCGGACCCTTCTTCTACACAGCCATGATGCTGTAATTGATGCAGTATGTGGTTTGGCATTGTCATGTTGGAAAATGCAAGGTCTTCCCTGAAAGAGACGTCGTCTGGAAGGGAGCATATGTTGCTCTAGAACCTGGATATACCTTTCAGCATTGATGGTGTCTTTCCAGATGTGTAAGCTGCCCATGCCAAATATTCCTGAGCCCATTTTGTGATTTCCAATAGATAAGCATGCCTGTATGTGATGCAGTGCTGTCTAAGGGCCCGAAGATCATGGGCACCCAGTATGGTTTTACGGCCTTGACCCTTACCCACAGAGATTCTTCCAGATTCTCTGAATCTTTTGATGATATTATGCACTGTAGATGATGATATATTCAAACTCATTGCAATTTTACTCTGTCGAACTCCTTTCTGATATTGCTCCACTATTTGTCGGCACAGAATTAGGAGGATTGGTGATCCTCTTCCCATCTTTACTTCTGAGAGCCGCTGCCACTCCAAGATGCTCTTTTTATACCCAGTCATGTTAATGACCTATTGCCAATTGACCTAATGAGTTGCAATTTGGTCCTCCAGCTGTTCCTTTTTTGTACCTTTAACTTTTCCATCCTCTTATTGCCCCTGTCCCAACTTTTTTGAGATGTGTTGCTGTCATGAAATTTCAAATGAGCCAATATTTGGCATGAAATTTCAAAATGTCTCACTTTCGACATTTGATATGTTGTCTATGTTCTATTGTGAATACAATATCAGTTTTTGAGATTTGTAAATTATTGCATTGCATTATTATTTACAATTTGTACTTTGTCCCAACTTTTTTGGAATCAGGGTTGTACATACAGCACACCTAATACTTGGGTAAAATGTCTCTTCACAAGATTTACCTTGACCAAACATTTTTGTTTACCACGACCAAACTTCTGGCAGAATTCTGGTTGGATATTTCATGACTCTTCATGGTAGATTTGGTAGAGTTCACTTAAATTCATTTTTTTTTTCTTGGCATGGACTTGAGTTATAAGCAGGGTCGGACTGGGAACAAATTTCGGCCCTGGCATTTTTCCTCTGGACCAGCCCACTATTGGCCCGACGAAACCACCCCCAAACACGCACTCACACATCCACCCACCCGTCCACACCGAACCCCCAGTGAACAAATACCAGACACCTAAACACCATGAAAACACACTTTCACTGTCATTTCAATTTCAGCTTGAACATATTACAAAGCACAAGCACACAAGCTTTTGTGTCTCCAAAATGTGTATGTGTGTGCGTGTGTGTGTGTGTGTGTGTGAGATTAAAATTAACGTCGTCCCGTCGACGTGATAAATTCTCATCGGGAGAATTTGTGTGTGTGTGTGTTTACTTTACCTTACCTTACAGGAGACAGTCGTTTTGGTTAGGGCAGCTGAAATAGTCCATAGCAGGCTCGGCCTCAGACGTAATCCTCTCTGAAGGAACGTTAACACTGGAAGTGCTAGCATGAATCTGAGCATGATGAACAACTTCGGGTTCTGTAATCTCCTGTGCGTCCTTTCCCTCGACCTGCTCACTGGCCACGGAATCCTCCGAGTCCGACCCAACATACACATCACTTGGCTTTGAGCCTGTACTGACCTCTCCAGTAACGTTGTCCTTATTTTCGCCCGTTGAACTTGTAGTAGGGACGTTGGGAACACTAGCAGCAACGCTAGTAGTAGCACTACTGGCCACAGCAAACAAATTATCTATTTTAAAACACTTGGAAGTGTCAGCTTGAAGAGCTTTCTGCTTTTTGTCACGAATCTTCTCTGCTCCCTCTTTTCTCTTTTTGCCACCTCTTTCCATTATTTATAGAGGGCTACCATGTGACGTCACCATACCACAAGATTGTGTTAGGGCGCCATATAGGAAGACCAAATACATGCATACATACATACCAGAGGTGGAAAGAGTACTAAAATATTATACTCAAGTACAAGTACTGTTACTCTGATGAAATTTTACTTAAGTACAAGTAAAGTTACCAGACAAAAAAATCTACTCAAGTAAAAGTAAAAAGTAGATCATTTAAAACGTACTTTGAGTAAAAGTAAAATGTTACTTTTAACAATGGGTGTTTTCTGCCTCCACTGTGTTGTGCAAAAATGAAAAAGAAGAGGAAACAAGGATATATGTACATCTCAACCCAGATGTTTTATTTAAAGGAAGTGTATCAAATTGAATGCTTAGGATAATGCTGCATTAAAACTGAGACAAACAAAAAAGGTCAATACACACAGTCATGTCGTTTACATCGCCCTGACCACACACAAAGCATTGTACACGTAATATGAAAGTGAAATGTTGCACCGAAATCTCGTAGCTTGCCTGTGTGCACTGTGTGTTATTGAACAATTCAATTCAAACATTATTTGTTTTGCTTAGTATTCCTTTCTGGCCTGTTGGATGTAGAATGGTAGGAGGACTGATCACGTCAGGTTGGCGAGCTAACTTGCTTGCATGATTAGCCAACCGAATAACAGACTAGTTACCGTTATGTTACAGTACCAACAGGTTGCTACTTCAACATTAGCAATGCCATCCACTATTTTTGGAATATAACCAGCCTATTGTCGGTTTTACTATGGAAAGGAAACATTATGATCAGGGGCGCAGATACGTTTTTTTGAACTGGGGGGGACAAAAAACTGGGGGGGGACAAAGCTGCCAGCAAACCAACCCCAACCCCGATATGCCTGTCAAACTTGTTGTGGGTAACCATAGCAACCAAGCTCGAGCTCGAAACCTGTGCAGTCTGCGCAGCTCAACCAACCGAATATCAGTCTTTGTTTTGTTTTATGTGAGTTGTTGCAACTATGTATACATTGCTGTGCACCTCAATAAACCGAATGGTAATTAGTCTTTTGATTTTTCCGTGAGGTTTGCCTTATGCAAAGAAAGACAGCATAGACGTTTTTTCCTCCCTATAAGTGGGGGGGACCGAACGAGGTGAATTTAAATCTGGGTGGGACGAATCCCACCCGTCCCACCCTCTATCTGTGCCCGTGATTATGATGCCAATGACAATACTTACCTCAACATGCTTGCGCAGATTAGACGTTGAATTTTTGTATGCCGCAATGGTTGTCTTCTTGGGCACACAATCTGCATTGCATAATGAAACCGTCACCCCTTTTCTCTACGAAGCTGAAGTGATCACGTATATAGGGCCAGGGGTGCACTTCATTACTGGAAGAAATTGCATTTTCTGCAGGGTCGTCCACCACAGGTTCCTCGGTCTCCTCCATGTCCGCAGGGGCGCTTTATCAACACTCGTGGCCCAGGGGCTAGGCCCCTCATAGGCTACCTGTCAACCCTACCCTTACCGTTGGCCAGGAAAACACTCTTATTTTATTTGCAATACGTGTCAAGCATTTACAGTGTAAGCGCGTAATTAGCCTAGAAGCCTACGATAGGTTACGTTTGGCTCATCGTAGCTGCGCAAGGCCCACGCTCACATCGCTCAACACATCCGACCACAGAGGGAGAGAAGAACGCACGCATTATCATTACAGAGCCGGTTCTGATTATTACCACGGACAGGACAGTGATACTGCGTAACTTTCATGAAGGGGCATGGCCAGAGATAACCACACAAGCGCGCGTGCGCTAATGTAGACCTATGTGTTGTAAACATAAAACACACACACCTACAGACAAGTCCTTTTAAAAAATAAAATACATAAAAATATCTCGGCGGCATGAAAACAAACATTCACTGCAAGACAAGGTGCCCTAGAATCGCCATCAGTTTTTAAATATCTATATGGACTTTGTCGTCAGGATTGCACAGCATGAGATATCAAAACTGTACCCAGATACAGGCTTCAAGTTCAGATATTGCATTCCAAATGAGGTATCCACAAGAGAAATGCGTACGAAAGCATGAGCATCAGGAGAGGGTTGCATAACAGAGATTCTATACGCAGATGATCAGGCCATACTCGCTGGATCCATCGAGGAGCTTCAGAATATTCTTCAGTTGTATGATAAGACCTACACCCGCTTTGGTTTACAAATATCATATGTCAAAACAGAAACAATGGCTTTTAACGTCAATGAGGATATCAAATGTAAACCAAGTATCATTTTCCTTGGCAGCACTAATATTAAAAATGTCCGCACCTTTAAATGTCTTGGTTATAATGTCAGCAACTGTGATGAATCCTCACACTTCCTGCATGCTAGGATAAGTGCTGCATTCATGAAATGGAATGAACACGTTCTATACGACCACCGAATACTACTAAAAACCCGTATAAAGTTCCTAGTGGCATGCGTTCGATCTCGTCTCCTGTACAGCACACAGGCATGGCAACTATCATCCAGTGAAATTCACAAAATTGAGGTAGTGTGGCACGGCTTCCTAAGGAAAATGATTAAAGGTGGATATAAACGAAAGAATGCCCCTGACCAAAAGAACACTACAAATGAAGATATAGACTGGAGCTACAAGATGTCCAATGCTGACCTCCGGAAACTGACAGGAACCCAGGATATAAAACTATCCTGCTACGTACAACAACTAAAATATATTGCTCACGTTTGCCGGATGGGCAATAACCAAGTGCAAAAGCAGCTCCTGTTTGACAAAAATGGTTACAAATGGACGAAATGGGAAAATCTGCTGGGCATAGACACCCAACAGATAAGACGTATGATGATGGACAAATCAAACTTTGAGCAACTGCTGCAACTGCTACAGCAGAAGCACCCCTAGAGAGTTTAACTTTTGACAGGGGAACATGATGATGATGATGAAGGTACTTGGCTCGGCGGCCACATGAAACGTAAACATCATGGACAGCGGCCAAACTCATAACTCTACAGACCGAAATACACGAAACCAAGTCCTACTAGGGTCTATTTTACCGATCTATGTTCAAGCATCATGCAAGTCTTCCTTCTCCTTGAATAAGACCGTGGATTCAACTGCCTTTTTGACATGACTGCATTGAAATACCACTTGCAACAATATTTCACGCACTCCATCAAGAAAAAAGTTAAACATGATGAACACGGGCATACTGTTTTGAGCATACGATTTTTTAAAAAGAAACTAGCTACATCAAAGTCCTTCAATAAACCCATCCTTTAGCGCAAATGAGCTTAACCTAGTTCAAAGCATGACGCTAGCAGTAGCTGCATAAGGCAAAATCATGTGGGCCTTTCGTCAACAACAAGCCACGGAGGGCAAACATTAATAATCAAGCATCCTTACCTTAAAACATTGTCTTGACCACAGAACTTCTCAAGTATTTCACTTAAATCCACACGGGTTAACAACACACCCAACACAGCTAGCGAGAAATGTGGATATGCGCTAGCTTTGTATTGCTATTCCCCTCAGTATGCTTACTCTGTCTGCTGCCCGAACTGTGACAATTATAGGCTACAATCTTTTCATCAATTTCTTCAGTAGATGCCGTTTTAGACATTTTATTATCCCCATCGAAATATGCTATTATACTAACAGGATTATAACTCAAATCACACGACACATATTCAAATCACAACTGATTTATTTTACTGTTGGACAGATCATAGCATATCTAGCCTAGCTGCACATAGCCTAGCTGCTGGTAGGCTGATAACTGATAAGTAGCTGATATTCTGAACAGATTGGTGATCCTTACCTTAAAAAAGTCTGTGACTTTAGGCAACGATTCTATCATTACCTGCATCTCTCTCTTTTTTTCCTTTTATGTGCTCCGCTAACATGTGAACGCTTCATCTTTCAAAGTCTCTAAATTTGTGTCTCAGTAGTCTGCAGTCTTTGGCGCGCTTTCGTGCGTGACGTTACATTTTGTTACATTTTATTCTGGTACAGTTGTGGGTGTTCGTTTCGCGAACCACATCCACCATGTCTCTTACAGCAGGCTACTGTGCGCTCATTTATTTCTAACCTTATTTCTATCCGTACATTAATGTAGGCCCACGATTCCGACAGTTTATTATTTTATTAATATTACAAGGCCCCTGATTGGCTGTGGCCCAGGGGTTTGAGCCCCCCGAAGCCCCCCCCCTTAAAGCGCCGGTGCATGTCCGCCATCGTCTGTGTGAGACTTGCGCGCGCGACAACTGTCCTTCCCGTGATTCATTTCCAGAACGCATTTCTCCAGGGGCGTCAGAAGCATTTTTAATGTGGGGGGGACACACTGGCGGGGGGTCCTCTGCCAGAAAAATTTTAATTAATTTTCAACAATAAGTCCTCATTCAACTAGTCCATATATTCATCAGCCTGTTTTTAAACCCACCACTACGCCTAAGATAATGAGATGAATGTGACACAATTTATCACCAACAATGACTTTATGGGTGCATTTTACTTTTTATTTTGTGTTTTCTATTTAGTTTTAGATGTAACACAACATGCCACTGGGCCAAGCAATAGTGACACTCAACTGTATGTTTAAAAATAAGAATATTCATAATCTCACACAATGAACAGGCATGACATGGCATCATGCAAACTTCATAACACAAAATCACACTGTGTCAAGCAACGGTGACATAAAAAATAACTTCACACAATGAACAGGTGCAATTTTGTTCACCACCAACAGTGACTTTAGTGGGTGCATTTTACTTTTTTCCGATTTAGCGATACTCATAAAAATGGCATGGCATCATGCAGTCTTCATAGCACAAAATTACACTGGGTCAAGCAATGACACATAAAAGAGAACTTCACACAATGAACAAGTGCAGTTTTGTCAACCTACATGCAACGGTGGTACTACAGTAGCATTTACAGATCAGTATAACAAATAGATTTATAGATATAACTCCTTCTTATATTGGTGCCACCACAATTTCTACCACTTCATAACTTTTATCCCCCTTTCCTTCACAATCCACCTGGAATAACATCCATCTCTCTCCATCGCTTTCCTTTCTACTATTCCTTCCCCATACACTGATTTCCCATCTTACTTTCCAGAAAACTGCCAAAGACCAGACAAAACAAGGAATCAGTAAATATCATCAGAGCAGACTTGACCTCATTCTTGGCATTACAGTAAGGCAGGCCTACTGGGTTTGAATTAAATGATAGCTAACATTAAACTAGCTGATACATCTCCTAACATTGACTAGCCAGCTAACTGCACTAACATTTCCATTGGGACAAAAAAAAAAACCTGTCCTGTGTGGAAATTTTGACTGACTTTCCGCTTCTTTGTAAAGAATGTCCTTATGTCCATTGTGTCTGGGAGCAAATACTGCAAACAATTCATCATCAATCAAGAATACCCCATTAGGCTAAGCTTATTTCACTGTTTAGTTGAACATTAATTTAACGTGTCCTAGGGTTAATTTTGAGGGCAGATAACAAAAGAATAAGGTTTTAGCAAAAGCTAGACATTGTGAGGTTGCAATGGGGATGACGTCACCTCCTCCACTTTCCAGCAGCTGCACCAAAATTTCTGTGCTCGCACTGAGATTCGCTTCACTCGCGCGCGGTGAGCTGTTGTAGGGAAAACCCGGAGTGGATTTTCAGTGCTCTGTGTTTTCTCTTATCGATCAAGTGGAATGGATTCTTTCACGAAGCAATAGAAACGGCGCTGGGTGAACTCATATTTTATGTTGTGTGTGTGTGTGGGGGGGGGGGTCCAAACGAAGAATTATGAAATGTGAGGGGGACACGCCCCCTTCACATTCAATGGTGGTGACGCCCATGCATTTCCCCTTCTCCGTTTTAGCCTTTTTTTTTTTATTTTTTATTTATTTATTTTTTTTTACTCAGTAACGGTTGTGATGTAAAATGTACCGAAGTACACTACTTAAAAGAAAACATACTTAAGTAAAAGTAAAAGTACACTCTTTAAAAATTACTTGAAAAAGTATAAGTACACAAAAAAGCTACTCAAGTACAGTAACGCGAGTAATGTAATTCGTTACTTTCCACCTCTGATACATACAATATAAAACAAAGTACGAGCGAGAGTAAAGTGACACGATGGCTGATAATTCTGGTTATGTGAGTACATTACCAGCTGCAGAAAGGGCACGGTGTGGAGAAACTGGCTGTGATTGATGGGTTTGACCCATATGATAAGACTCGGGGCAAGGGAGAATGGATTTTTTTATTTCATAATTTATTTTTAATTTACTACTTATCTGTTTTTATTTATATATATTTGAATTATTTGGACATGGGGAAAAACTATATTTAAAATCCAAAGAGGGATGGAGGGAGGAAAATTAAAACAAAAGAAAGAAATGAAATACACAACATAAATGTGATAAAATAAAGGATGTTTTTATTCAGTAAACATTTAAAAAAATGTTCTACAACACACTAGCCTAGTGACTTACCAGTAACAAAATGGTCTGAACATATTCTGTACTGTTGTAGACTTGAAGTATTCAGATCCGCTCTGCATAAAGCAGCTAAATACTCTCTCTGTCTCCTGGCAGAAAGCTCCTTGGTTTGCTTGTGTCTCAATCACAGCTGGTATTCTGTAGAAAGACTTCTTTTCACCTTTCCCATCAGGTTTGTTAGAACCCTAACACAGCACAAAAGTTTACCATTGTAGGTTTTTGATGAACCAAGTGACTCGTGGGTTCACATACCGCGCACTGCCGTTATTTCCCCCTAATCACGAGTTTGTTGGTCTTCCAATATGGCGCAGGGTTTGTTTACTTCCGGTTTCGGGTGACATCAGTGAAAGATTCCTACCCCATCATGCACCGCTACACCTCATCTCATCTCATTATCTCTAGCCGCTTTATCCTTCTACAGGGTCGCAGGCAAGCTGGAGCCTATCCCAGCTGACTACGGGCGAAAGGCGGGGTACACCCTGGACAAGTCGCCAGGTCATCACAGGGCTGACACATAGACACAGACAACCATTCACACTCACATTCACACCTACGGTCAATTTAGAGTCACCAGTTAACCTAACCTGCATGTCTTTGGGCTGTGGGGGAAACCGGAGCACCCGGAGGAAACCCACGCGGACACGGGGAGAACATGCAAACTCCGCACAGAAAGGCCCTCGCCGGCCACGGGGCTCGAACCCAGGACCTTCTTGCTGTGAGGCGACAGCGCTAACCACTACACCACCGTGCCGCCCGCACCGCTACACATTTTTGCAAAATCTTCAAACAGAAATCCACCAAATACAAAAGGAACATCGTAGTTTGGCTTCAACAAAGTTTTTAGTTTATTTTGTTGTAAGGATTTTACAGTTAAAAGAAGAAAAATAAAATTACGCCACATGCCCACCATGACAAAGATGTGTATCAAAAGTAAGGGGTATATAAACTGCACGCTCCGCCCAAAAGTCATGATGTGCTTAGTCAAAAATGTAATAGCGGATTTTCTATTGCTAGTAGTCACTTGTAATTGCTATGTAGAGAGCAGGGCCGGTGTTAACTTGTGAGGGCCGGCCCAAAGCACATCTGAGGTACAGCGGCCCACCGGGATAATGCCCAAAATCACAGATTACCAGTCCGAGCCTGGTTATAAGCATGGTCCATATATTTTCAATAGGGTTGAAGTCAGGACTTGTTTTAAGCTTAAATGTTAGCCTGCTTTATCCTCCACAACCAGCTCTGATATATGCGTTTGGGTTCGTTGTCCTGTTGTAAGTCCCAAGTTGTGTTCAAGTTTCTGATGGTTTATGCTGAAGAATTCTGAGGTCGTCCTCCTTCTTCATTATTCCCTCCACTTTGTGCAATGAACCAGTTCCACTGGCAGCAAAACAGCCCAAGAGCATGATGATCCTACGGTACCACCACCACCAGCTGGTACAGTGTCCCTCTGTACATGGTGGTCATCGTGGCCAAACAACTCAATCTTTGTCTCATTTGACCATACAGCTATCCTCCAGAAGGCTTTTTTCTTTGTCCGTGTGGTCAGCTTCAAACTTTAGGTAAGCTTGAAGGTGTCAGTTTTGGAGCAGGGGGTTATTTCTTGGATAGCAGCCTCTTAGCCCATAGTGATTTGAACTGTAGACAGTGATCCATCAGCTTCCAGTTCATGGCAGGGCTGTGCCATGGTGGTTCCCAGGTTGTTCCTGACCATCCAAACCAATTTCCTTTCAGCTGAGGGTGACAGTTTGAGTTTTGTTGAAACAAAGTGGCTTGGCAAAGTGACTACACCTCACAATAACTTGGATACAATTGTTTGAACTGATCTTGGAATTTGCAGTTGTTTAGAAATGGCTCCAAGAGACATTCCAGAGTTGTGTATATCTGTGATCCTCTTTGTCAGATCTGCACTGAGCTCCTTGGACTTTCCCATTTAACTGTGTGTTGGTCAATCCAATGAGTGCTGTAAACAAACCCTTTTTATAAGGCACAGAGAAGCTACCAGCTGTAGTCAATCATGATCACTAACAGGAAGTTAAGAGACCTTGGCCTTGGCAAGATAAGAGACATTTTGGAAGTTTCAGCACCTCTGAATTAATAATCTAAGTGAGCGTATGTACATTTTTGACCCTGTGATTTCAGAAAACCCAAAGAAAATTAAAGCTTGTGCACCAAATTCTAGTGTTTTTTTATTACTAAAGATGTATGCTGTACATTCATTCTGCCACAGAAAAAGAACAGTTCAAAGAAATTACTGAAAGCCCAAATATTGCCATGACATTCATATCCAAGATGACATTCAGGTCACTGTATGTAAACTTCTGGCATCAATTGTATGTGTGTGTAATTATATGTATGTATGTGTGTGTGTGTATATATATATATATATATATATATATATACACACACACACACACACTGTGTATGTATATATATATATATATATATATACTGTATATAATAAAAGCAAGAGTACAATATTTAAGTTATTTCACAAAATCGAGTTGTACATGAGCTGATAGCTGACAAGGCGCGTAGCACCAAGTCGGCTATAAGTCATGTATGACGAGATTGAGTGGAATAACTGTTTTATTCTATCCACATTCACTGGATTTTGAGAAACAGCATTTTTATTTTTTGAAAATTCAATAAATAAAAACTATATACAAAACCTCCAACAAAATCATTTCTGCTTAGAATGTAAACAAACTGTCGAAATGACAGTAACAATTTGTGAAAAAAGCTAAGAAAATAATACTTGAAAAATAAAAAAGATACGTTCTTACCATCAAATACTTTTATTCCAAATTTTGTTGATTTATTTGTAATTTTGGGGTGTTTTCTTTAGGTTTTTTTTTTGGCAGTTGGCAAACCAACTTATAGGTGCATTACCGCTACCGACTGGGCTGGAGTGTGGAACAGGGGATATTGGGGGGGGGGGGGGGGGGGGGGGGAAATATATATATATATATATATATATATATATATATATATATATATATAAATAAAAATAATTTTTGCTATTTTTTTGCTGGTCTCTTTTAAATATTTGATCATTTTGGGGGTTTTGTTTTCAAGTAGAGTTTTTAATTTCGTCCTCAGTTGGTTCAGCAGCATGCGCTGCCATTTTATTTTTCTCTACTCATGGTATATGAGTTGATATCCTAGTTGTAGCATAGCCAATCAGAGTGCACGATTGCTAATATCCAGTGAATGTGGATAGAATAAATACTAGGTATTTCTCAAAGGCAAGCTGCATGAGGAGAAGTTGGCCTTCAGTGAGGGAGACCATGAGCTGGTCGTGGAGATCTGTGGCATGAAGAAACAGTGTGTCACCACCGAACCCCAGACGGAGAACTACAGGCCATGTCTGGCTATGCAGAACCTGGTGTGTGACCTCATCCTGTACATCCAGAGGTTCATCTACCACCACGATGAGCTCAGTGAAATGTACAAAGTCATGAGAGAGCGGAATTGCCCAGGAGATCAAGTCACTGAAGTTTGGTCAGGTAAGCATGTGCCCTTCTTGTCCATAAGCACCGAGATTTGATATTTGCCATTCCTGGCTTGGCTGCAGTGTCTGCTGAGTCATTGCTGGCGATTGCATCATGTCCTTTTAGTGGAGGACTGAAGAGAGCCTAAAGAGAGGATTGTTTTTTTTTTTTTTCACAGGTGGGAAAGCTGTACATTTATTACCATCTGGAACAGCCAGATGAGAGCCCCATTGTAGAATGTGAAGACATCGTATGTCTTCTGAAAGACAGGAAAGAGTTCTACATTCAGAAAGACCACCTGTCATCCAAAATGACCATCTGCAGGTATTTCTCTAGTGCTCGTATAACCCGTACGACGATGGAGGGGCCTGTGCTTGTGCAGAAACAGTCTAATTCTAAGTTCTAGGTTCTAGAGGAGACTGGTTTAGGTTAGGCTAGACCACAATCAATTACTCACCCCAAACAACACACAACACTCACTGGTATAAGGATAAAAAAATAAAACAAATATTTATTTAGACAATAAGTTAAAGAGAATAAAAGTAATTTACTCTGTGCAAATTATCAATCATGTAACCAGTATTCTAAGTGCAGTTACAGTAGTAAAGGTGTCAATATGAAGAATAAATAACGTCAATACTAAGAATCTATTTGTGTTTTAACTAGGTTAGTAAAGGTCTCAATATGAAGAATAAATAGCCACTCTATTTATCAATAACTATTTAAAGACTTATTTAACTCCTACTAAAAATCTATTTAACTCAGTTCAATTATTAAGTTGTGAATGGTAAGCTACTTTTGTTTCCTAGGGTTTTCTATGTGATACAAGTGTACTCAAAACACTGTTAAATTGTAACTAGATGTAAAAAAAAAAAAAACTGCATCAATACCAATACACTATTAGTGCCGGCACTATGATTCTAAATAACAAATAAAATAAATGAATGAAACAAACAAAATATTAAATAAAACCCAATTGAGACCTCAAAAAACAACAAAAAAACTTAATAAAAATAAGCCTAAAGAAAACTGAGTGCACCCCCCAAAAAATGAAATTAAAATAAGAATGGAGTGGGGATGTTAAATGTGTGGCTCAGTCCAATTTCCGATCCAAGTCTGCGTATTGTGTTCAAATTTGATCCTACCACAGTCACAGGGCAAGGGATGGTGACAAGTAGCTAAGGGAGATCAGCCAGGAGATGTGAGGAGGCATGCAAGGGGGAATGGTGACACAAGAGAGAAGGGGACCACAGATGGGGGACTCCAAGGTATCCACAGACGAAGACGACAGTGACACAGGGTTTCCAGGTGTACAAAAAAACAGTCAGGATATCTGATCTTAATCAAGATCTCCAACAACCTCTGGGTCTTGATTGTAGATAAGGATAGATTAGATGCCAGTTTCTCTCTCTCTCTCTCTCTCTCTGTATCGAAGGTAATCGTGTCTATCCAGTTTCTCGATTTCAAGTCTGGTTTTAAAGTGTCAGTTGCTTATTATTATTTGAGTAAACACTCTGGCCCATGCTCTAGGGGCCATCAGCAAACTCTCAGTGCATCAGAATGGGTTAGGGGGCGTCTAAAAATCATATGGGTTACATTCTCCCCCTCTAAACCTCATGAGTCTCTGCATGTGTGTTAAATCTACCTAGTGTGCCCTCTAGAGGATTCAGACATTCCTGGCTAGACTTCTGAAGAAAGAGTCAAGAGCTAGCACCAAGGGTTTCCCCAGTTCTCCATAACACAGTCGTTCAGGTGGACGTCTTTCTCGGGTGGATCTTCGGACTTCAGTGGATTCTCTCTCAGGTAAGTCAACAGGTTCAACTTGGGGTATCTCATCAATGGGTGGCACTGTCTCTTCTTCCTCAGGTAAGTGTCTTTGAAGAGGTCTTTTCTGTGGTACTGCATTGGTGTGTGGTGCTTCCTCTATAACAGGGTTTCTTGCAGGTGAGTATGCACCAAGTGGTTCACTTGCAGGTACTGTATCATTGGCTGGAGTTTTCTCAATTTCAACTGTCTGTCTTTCAGGTGAGTCTGTCTGGACAGGAACAGTGTGGGATACTGTATCGATGAGTGGAGTTTTGGACTGGAGGACCTCGGCTGGATTTGGATTTAGCAAAACTGGAGTGGAAGGTTCTGAAGCCTGATGTGCAGAAGTGGACTGTGTTGCTTCTCTGATGTTATTTGTTTTGATGAAGAACCTTGTGGAGATCTATGGAATCTGATGTGGATAGCAATCCTCTTCTTCACTGCTAGACATTCTCTCCTCAGCATTGTCAACATTCATGGGCTGCTGAACAGTATTATTTCAGGATCTCAACCTTCTTGCAAGGAATTTCTTTTCAGGCTCTGTTTCCAGTTCTCCAACAGGTAAGAAACCACAGGGCAGGAGGAGGTCTCTGTGAAGGGTTTGGTGTGGAGCATCACCTCTTTCTTGTGTGACGACGTAGACAGGACTTCCACCCATTCTCTTTACTACAACATGGACTTCCTTCTCCCATCTATCAGCAAGCTTATGTTTTCCTCTCAGGTTCATGTTCTTCACCAGGACTCTGTCTCCAGGAACTAGTTCTGCTGCTCTAACTTTGGTGTCAAATCTGGCCTTGTTCTTTTCTCCCATCTTCTGTGAGCTTTCAGAAACAAGGGCATAACTGTCTTGCAGGCGTTGATGAAGGCCCTTCACATAATCTGAGTGTGACTTGAAGCCATCTTGTTTTGGTTGAAGGCCAAGGACAAGATCAATGGGGAGTCTTGGCTGCCTGCCAAACATCAGCTTGTACGGTGAGTAACCAGTGGTGTCATTCCTGGTGCAATTGTATGCATGGACTAAAGGCTGGACAAAGTCCCTCCAGTGGTATTTGTCCTTTTCCTCTAGCATTCCAAGCATGCTGAGGAGGGTCCTGTTGAACCTTTCGACGGGGTTGCCACGTGGATGGTATGGTGTGGTTCTCGCTTTCTCTGTGCCAATCAGCGAACACAGCTCTTTGATGGTACGGGATTCAAAGTCTCTTCCTTGGTCACTGAGAAGATGGCTTAGAAATCCATAATGGACAATGAAGTTATCCCATAGAGTCTTGGCAACGGTGTTCGCCCTCTGATCTTTTGTTGGCACCGCAATGGCAAACTTAGTAAAATAGTCTGTGATGACAAGGATGTTTCTAGTGTCTCTACTGTCAGGTTCAATACAAAGGAAGTCCATACACACAAGCTTGAGGGGGTAACTAGTCTGGATGTTTTCCATGGGAGCAGCATTCTGAGCATGGGCCTTCCGCCTCACACATCTCTCACACGTCTGGCACTTCTGATCAACAGACTGGAACATCTTCGGCCAGTAAAACCTAGCACAGGCAAGGTGGAGGAGACACTCAGTGCCAAGATGGCCGAGTTCATCATGCAGACCATGTAGTGCTCTGGCGCGGTGCTTACTGGGTAAAACCAGCTGATGGATCTCAGTGCCTCTATTCAGACATCTACGGAATAGCACCCGATCTCGAAGCTCGAGTCTTTTCCACTCTCTGAGTAGCAGTTTGACTTCCAGTGACTCAGAAGATGTCTCTTTAAAAGTGGGCTTTTGATTTCTTTGGATGAGGCTGATCACACGTCTGATGGAGGGGTCTTCTCTTTGGGACTGGTACCAGTCACTGTGAGTCATTCCAGGGATGGTGTCTTGCCCTGAAGACTCAAAGTCATCTGGAACAGCAGACGCATCTACAGCCAAGGACTCGGCAAGAATGGGGAGCTCTGGCAGTAAACATCTGTCAGCTGAGGCAATCACAGAGTGGTGCTGACATACAGCAGAGAGCATTTCACCAGACACCAACTCACTTTCCTCATTCAAGATCCATTGCTTCATCTCCTCAATTTTCGCTTTCTCTTGCTTGAACTCCTCATCCTCTTCAGACAGACTCTGAGGCCTTCTGGACAACCCGTCAGCATCTTGATTACTGATTCCAGCTCTATACTCGATGGTGAAATGATGCGTTGACAAAGCGGCTAACCAGCGATGACCTGTTGCATCAAGCTTAGCTGTGGTCAGCACATAAGTTAAGGGGTTGTTATCGGTTAAAACTTGGAATTCAGTGCCATAAAGGTAATCATGGAATTTCTCACAAATGGCCCATTTTAAAGCGAGATACTCTTGTTTGTGGATGGGGTAATTCTGTTCACTCCTGGACAGCCCTCTGCTGGCATATGCTATGACTCGCAGTTTTCCATCTTGTTCTTGGTAGAGGGCAGCGCCAAGTCCATCACGGCTGGCATCTGTGTGTAGTACGTATGGCAAGTTGGGATTGGCAAAGGCCAGGACAGGGGCTGAGGTCAATTTGTCTATATGAGTTCTAATTGCAACCTCACACTCTTCAGTCCAGTCATCTCCAAAGGGCAAGGTGGGATTAATGGGTGTTTGAACTTTTCTCTTTTATAAATCTTTCCTCTTTTCCTTGGTGGGACATATCCTGCTGTAAGGCTGTTCAGTGGCTTCGCTATTTTAGAATATCCTTCCACAAATCATCTGTAGTATCCAGCAAATCCTAAGAAGCATTTGAGCTCTTTTCTGTTGGTGGGACAGGGCCATTCCTTTAATGCAGAGACTTTACTGGGATCTGTGTGGACTCCTTCAGCATCAACGACGTGACCAAAATATTTGATGGAGGTCTTGAAAAAGTGGCACTTGTCTGGGGACAGTTTCAGACTGTAGTCTTTGAGCCGATTAAGCACTTTAAGAAATCTGGTCTCATGCTCTTCTAATGTCTCTGAGAAGACAATGAGATCATTCAGAAAGACTAGGACTTCGTTCAGGTGTAAATCTCCCACATATTTCTCCATAAGCCTCTGAAAAGTGCTTGGTGCATTTGTTACACCTTGAGGCATCCAGTTAAACTCCCAGAAGCCTAGAGGGCATACAAAAGCGGTCTTGTGTTTGTCTTCCTCAGCAACCTCTACTTGGTAGTAGCCTGACTTCAGGTCCATGACAGAGAACCATTTTGCGCCACTAAAAGCAGAGAAGGTATCTTCAATGTTGGGAAGAGCATAGGCATCTTTCACTGTTCACATGTTCAATTTTCTGTAGTCAACACACAGCCGAATTTTTCCATTTTTCTTTTTGACAACAACAATGGGTGATGCGAATGGGCTCTCTGACTCTCTGATGATTCCAGTGTCTAGCAGCTTTCAGAGGTGTTGTTTGACAGCTTCTCTGTCGGAGGGGTGAATGGGCCTGGGTCTCTCTCTAAAGGGAGTGTCCTCCTGGAGGCGGATGTGGTGCTTGATGGCAGATTTATGGCCGTAGGACAGGTCAACAACAGCAAAGATCTCCGGCATGTTGTTCAGCTTTTCTGTGATTTGTTTCTTCCACTCTTTTAGAATGGGGGAATCTTCCAGGTTGAAACTCAGTCCATTGTTCTGAGACTGGGGGATGTCAGACACTGTTCCATGTGGTTCGGGTGGCATCATATACTGTGCTACCATCATCTGAGCTATCACCTGCTTTGGATGCAGCATGATGTTTCGGTTGGTCACATTCCTCAGCACAATGGGGATCTTGCTTGATGATCTGTGTGGAATTTCTTGAAGGGCACTCTCAATGAACACGCCTCCTGGCAATGAAGACATTTCAGGGGACTCAACCACAAAGAGTGAGCGTGGAGAGTTCTTCCTCATCCTGACATCACCCGAGACAGACACTGTTCCTCCCGCTGGGATGACAACGGAATGTCGTCCATGTAACTTGACATGACAGGCTGAATTCTCTTCCTGATGACTTTGGGCAACATGCTGGAACAGTAGGACACAGTCGCTATTGAGGTCAGGTCCTTGCAAGAACTCTGGTCCATGCTTTTCCACGCCATCTTTGTACAATCTGTCTAAGACATTCGTTCCAACCAACAGAGGAATCTGGGTGTTGAAGTGACAGTCTGGCACAATGAGGACTAAAGCAGTGATCTGTTCAGCAACACCAGTGATGTTGCTAGGGAAGGAGATGAGGGCTTGGGTATAACCCTTATAGGGGGCATGTTGGCCTCTTGCACCTTCTACCTGGAACAAGGCTTGGATGGGCTGAATGGGGAGGAAAGACAGGTTGTTCCAGTAGAATGTCTCAGAAACAGTTGTAACTTGAGATCCAGTGTCGAGGATGGACTCACACTCTATTCCTTCAATAAAAACAGAGGCAGTGCAGCGTGGGCCTACAAGTCCAAGGGGGAGGAATTTATCATTCTGTTGGTGGTGATTTTCTTTCCAGAGTGTTCTCTTTATGATGGCGTTGAGGGGTTGGGGACTCATATTCTGGCCTTTAGCTCCTGAAAGTCCTGAAACAGGAGCTGTTACGAGTTTAAAGGCATGGAGGAAACAGTGTGTTGTGTTCTCTGAGATTCATGTTTTCTTTTTAGTTCTGCATTCTTCTGATGGACCAGAACAGGGTTGGGGGCATTCGAGCAGCAATATGGCCGTCTTCACCACACTTAAAGCAGAACCAAGGCTTAGGGAAACAAGGAGCATCATGTCGAGGCATGGAGGCATTTGTGACCATGCAGCTGGCTTCAACTTGATTTATGCTTGGCTGCGAGTTCATGCCATTCCTAGCGGACAGAGTGACAACCTGTTTGCGCAGCTCGGATATCTCACTAAGCAACCTCTGTGTATCATCATCTTTCTTTTCAACAGGCACTTCAGTGTTGCTGTAACAGGTGGGTAAGCCATATACTGTGCGGGCATGTGCAATCGCTTTTGAGCTTCCCATATGCTTTTTCATCCTATCCATTTTGGCTGAACAGCGGTCTTCTTCAGTTCTAAGCAGGAGCAGCAATTTGGGGAAAGGTGGAGGACCATTCTTTTTCTGCTCAAGCTGGAGGCTGATAAGCAAGGAGTGGTCCCAGCACCCTCTGCAAAACTGTCGGATTAAGTGTTTGTCTGAATTTTCAAAATGGACTCCCCCTCTATAAATGACTTTTGTCAGGAGGGTCTGAAGTCTAAACAAGTAATCTGATGGCTTCTTTCCAGCGTTTTGGTTCGTGCTCAAGAACTTTGCAAACAGCTCCTCTCCATCCTCTACAACACTAAAAGCTGACTCAAGATGATTAACATATGCACAAGGGGTTGACGTGGTCCCAAGTGGCTTTACCATGTCAGCGGCTGGGCCAACCAGACTGTCTAGAACCTTCCTCACCTTCTGTGAGTCTGTGACATAAGGGTCACTAAGAAGCAGCTCAACTTGAGTTTTCCATGTTTCATAATCCACTTCGCCGTTCGGCTTTGGAACTCTTCCGGATGACATGTTCTACAACTGCTCTTTGGACGCTTGGAGGATTAATGACATCATCGGCAAGGCTCAGTGGGCTGTACCCAGCAGAGTGGGCACTCAAAGGGAGATCTCCAGACATGGAAGAGCGACAGTTGCACTGCGTGTTCATGCTCTGAGTGGCTTTGACATCCATGCTGGTCTCAGTGTGTGATATGGGGCTGTCTCCAGGGGTGGGAGTGCTGTCTGTTCTCTCAGAAGTCTGACTGAATCCGTCTAGGCTCTCCTTCCAGGATGCTGGCATATCCTGATGTGGCACTGCCATCTATGGCACTCAATTCTTCTAGGTACTGTCAGGCAAGCTCTTTGCCCAAATCTTCTTGGCATATGTCTCTAACTGTTCTAACATAACATAAAGTGGTTGGGTCATTGGGACTGGGTATATGGCCAAGGGTATCTGGGTTGATCATAGTTATTGATTTTTCTGAAGCATAAACTATTAATACCCTGCCATTAGGTTGATTGGGCTCATCAGGAACTCTAATGCATTTTGAAATCTTGCCATTTTGTTCAAGAAAGCTAATTATAATTTCATCAGTGCATATTTGATCGACACCTGCTACTATCAAGCAGCATTGTCTGTGTACTTTATAACGGTTGCAAAGATCCATGTTTGACTAAGGTGAGCACTATTTTCAAGTAGCCTAGTTCACTAGAAATATTTTTACAGTGAGGTGTGGTCAAAGGGGTGTGGTACATGGTCTTAAAACCATTTAACCAATCTCCTGGCTGGCTCGCCAAACTTTCTGTAACCCGTATGACGAGAGAGGGGCCTGTGCTTGTGCAGGAAAAGTCTAATTCTAAGTTCTAGGTTCTAGAGGAGACTGGTTTAGGTTATGCCTTGGTCACAACCGGCCGTAAGTGCTCCTACAGCCGGTCTACATGCAAAAAATGCAAGAAACGCATGGAGGTCGCGTGTGTGACGTGCTGATTTTCGAGCCATAGACTGGCCACAGACCGGCCGCAGGGGTTCTTTGTCATGTCAAACAAATTCTACAGGCACTTACGTTTTTTTCAGGTTGCAAGACAAACTTACGGCCTCGTGTGTCATCTGTATGGCCAACGTGCATCTTTTGTATGATTTGCTGGTGTCAGGTTTGGGCAAAATGTCAATTTTTTCGTACGTCACACTTGCGGACTCCGTATGTGTGTCATGCGCCCCACATACGTAATTAATGCGGCCAACACACGTTCAGATATTTCGTACGTCCTCCATGCATGTCGAGTAAGTCGGCCGTGCATTGGCCGTACGGTGAGAGTGTGTCAATCGCACGAAAACTCGGGTATATAAAGCTGCAGGGGTGCCTACGGCCATTTGTACACGTTGTTTAATTGAGAGAAAATCCAATTGCATTGCATTGTTTCAATATGCCGAAGGCAAAAGGGAAGAGGAGAGAAAAGGTGTCAGAGACGGAGGAGAGAGAGGGGATGACAGAGAGGGAGGAGAGAGAGACGGCGGCAGAGAGGGAGGAGAGAGAGAGGATAAGGAGCAGTGAGGAGGAGGATGAAGACCACGACAGTGACCAGCAGGCCAGGAGTTTGTCGTACTCTTTCGGTGAAGCAGACGAGGAGAGGTTGGTAGATTTTTTCCGTGCCAATCCTTGTTTCTATGACAAGACTTTGGACCTGTACAGCAACGCCACCCACAAACGGAAATTGACACAGGGCATTGCTACTGAACTACACACAACTGGTGAGTATTGACCTGCTAAATACTAATTATGGTGCTGTTTTGGCATTTTCTTAGTAAAAATCCTTGGATTTGTAAGTTTTGTGTAGACATACTTTGCACATGTATTGGTTAAAGCTTTGCTTGGTATATGTTGTCATTTTTTTTCCAAATTCATGTATGTAAATGTCTACAAATGCTGTGCACGTGAATTTTAACTTTCTTTTCTTTGCATTTCTTAATTTAAAACACCGACATATTTTGTTTTATGTTTTTGTTTCCTGCAGTTGCCAAGGTAAATGGATGGTTCAGGAACCAGAGGACGGCTGTGGGAAAGCTATTGAAGAAAAAGTCAGGGCAAGCACTAGAGGCACTCACAGCCAGGAAAAGATGGCAGCTACAGAACTTTGTTTTCTTGAGGGATCACATCGTCTCAAGATCATACATGTCTGACACAGGAACAGTAAGCATTTACCATGTATTGTTGCTTGGATTATTATAAATGATCATGATTAGTGATGATTAACGATCATGACTAATTATTTCATTAATTATCATGATTAATGACTATTTTCTGCTTTGTGTTTCGTTCCTCCAGCTGCCATCATCAGAGTCCAGGACAAGCAGGGGAGCTTCGACCAGTGAAGAAGAGGATCAAGCGAGTGACAGGTCAACCTCCAGCCGGGCCTATGTTCAAGCCCAAAAAAAGCGCTCAAAGAAGACTGACGATGTCATTCTCGAATACATATCGAGGCCCAGGCCCTCTGAGGAGATTTCCCAAAAGGTATAAGACTTTAGCATTTATTTGGCCAAAAGAATGCAACTTATTTGTACAAAATGTATTTTAAATTGATGTGTATAGTTTTTCTTTTTATGGTATTCTTATTTAATGGTATATAGAGTTAATAATCATTATGTTGTTTACATTTTTCCATGATCTTGAGCAGATTGAAGCAGCTTTAGCCGCCAGTTCTGCAGGACCCCAAGACGAACACACGGCACTGGGGAACTGGCTCGTGGCCAGGATCCCGAAGGTGCCCGATGAGAGAACTTCACTGTAGCTGCCCAGAATCTGATGCGGGAATTCACAAGGCCCATCATGCCCCCTCCACAAGCCCCAGACACTTCATTGCCTCCTCGCATTGCCTCGCAACAGTCCTGGCAGCAGTCCTGGCAGCAGACCTGGCAGCAACCCCCGCAGCAGTCCTGGCAGCATGACCCACCCCGTTGCCACAGCACTCCGATGAGGCAGGTGCAGCAGGTGTGTATTACAATGGAGTAGCCAGCGACAAGATGGCACATTCTACTCTGCACATGTGTATATCTTCATGATAAATTAGATTGTGTATAATTATCTTTTTTTAAATGACAAATTTTGATGACATCTCATCTCATCTCATTATCTCTAGCCGCTTTATCCTTCTACAGGGTCACAGGCAAGCTGGAGCCTATCCCAGCTGACTACGGGCAAAAGGCAGGGTACACCCTGGACAAGTCGCCAGGTCATCACAGGGCTGACACATAGACACAGACAACCATTCACACCTACAGTCAATTTAGAGTCACCAGTTAACCTAACCTGCATGTCTTTGGACTGTGGGGGAAACCGGAGCACCCAGAGGAAACCCACGCGGACACGGGGAGAACATGCAAACTCCGCACAGAAAGGCCCTCGCCGGCCACGGGGCTCGAACCCAGTACCTTCTTGCTGTGAGGCAACAGCACTAACCACTACACCACTGTGCCGCCCCACAAAAATCATCTTTTAAATGTTTGTTTCTTGTCACATTTAAAAAAAATACAGGTAAACTAGAGATAACTAAAATTTAAATATCTTTTAACATCTTTATTTTGCAGATATCGGTCCCTCTACCTAGGCCACATTCAGCAGGGCAATTCACCCCAGGAAGCACGTCAGGGGAGAGCTTCTCCAACATAGGTCTGAGCGACAGTTTCATGAAGCAGCTCAAGGGAGGGGACTCCGGATCAACCCCGACAAGCCAGAGGACGGAGGACGAGGACAATGTCTCAGATTAGCTATATAGGAGTGGAAAGACATGTGTGTAATCTGTTTTGTTAATATGTTTTGTTAATAAATGTTATGATTGACCATATATAATGACTTGTTCATATTTTCCCAGAAATAAGACTTCTGAAAAAAATTACTACAGAAAGCAGAACGATGTGTGTGGGTGTGTCCAAACACATCTAGTTCTCTGAAAATATTTTACCGATTTCACTGAGACTTGGTAGAGGTATAATTAATCTAAATGTTATATTTTGGTAGTTACTTTATATTTAACCTTTTGATGCAAAACATATGCACACCCCTTCTAATGCACAACATGGGTCAAAAATGACCCGCATTCATTTTCCAGGTTATTTCATGCTGACTGAGTTTTTCTTTGCTCTATCTTTTGAAATCAATTTATTTTATGATGGAATATTCAAAGTATTCTTTAAATATCTTGTTTTTAATTACCACAAATCATTAATTTAATTTTTTCTTTCCTACTTTATGAACAAAAATACTTTTTATATTACTGCACATGGGTCATCCAAGTGTGATTTAAAATTAAATGTCTTAATACTATAATAATTTGTTTCAAGTAATTACTTTAGCAGTGAATGGGGCCAGTTATTTATTTATTAACTATGTGGTTAGCTAAGCCAACTACAATAAAATTAGCTAACTAAATTAGAATATGTCAACAGCTAGGTAGCTGTTGCCAAATCAACAAATATCTGACAAATTTATGCTCGACCATCTCAGATTTCAATGAAATTTGGAGGGTTCAGAGATACTATTAAAAGAAGTTAATCCTCAAAATTTGAGCTTCCTATCTCCAACGGTTTCAGAGATACAGGCATTTGAATTTTTCGATTTTTTTGCATTTTGCTCAAAACATACATATTTCAAAGTGTAATATAATCTTTATTATGCAAGATAGCAACCTAAAATTTTGCACAGAGAGACTCAATGTCTTGTACTACAAGCTTCAACTTAGAATTTCAATGGTCATTGTATATTAGATGGTGATTTTAACAAGGAAATTAAAAAGACAAATTTGCATTTTTTGCATTTTTAATTCATTCTGGAAGCTTGCCTGTGGCAGTAATGCTTAAACTAAGAATGTTATTCAAATCTACACAGAAATATCTACCAATTTCAGTTTTACCAAGTCTCCACTATTCCTAGTTTGTGTGTAATAGGGTTTTGAAATTCGCTGATTTCTAAAACATGCCATTTTCAGTAGCAAGAAATCCAATGTGGGATAGCAGTTAGGAACTTGTAAATTTTTTTCAGTAATCCCCAAGACCCATATTTTATATTTCCAAATTTTTGTTCTGTGTCTCTCAATTATTTTTAAACTACAGGGGTTTAAAAAAAATCCATTTTCACCAAATTCGAATTTTTGATATATTTTCATATAACTGATATTTGAGGGTTAATAAATGCTTCAATAAGACTCAAGTAGGTTAGGAGACATGTTTCTTCCTCAATTTTAAATAAAATTTCAATTAATGCTCAGTATTAATTATTTGTAAATTGATTTTGATCTAAGACTGTGTAACATTAGCAATCAATGACCAGCTATTGTGTACCAGTCAACAGCCAGCCTTATCAATATCAACACAGCACAATAGGTGACCTTTGATACCAGAACAGGTGGCTCATATAGTTTTAGAGTCTGTAAACTGCATACTTGTTCAGATAACATTATATTGCTTGGATTATATTAAACACATTGGTAAATTTTCTCAGTGCTCTTTATTACAATGTTATTAACTGAATGTGTTTCTTTGCAAGGATTGGATATTTTGAATAGTTGACTAGGGAATTTAATTGTGGTTGCTTTCAATTTGAGATCAGTATAAATGAGTTTGTTCTTAGACATCTAGAAATGGCTGAACTTCCTCCCTGTTCTATAGGAATTGGACTAAAAGATTCTGACTGCCATAAACTAACATACAACAGAAATTGTAAGTTAAATACACTCTCTCAGTATAGTTTGGAGCAAATTTCATTAATTAATAAAATTTCATTTTAGAACGTAAAGCTTCTTCTACTCGTTGCAGCTTTGCTTTGCCATACGCAGCTTTCTGTTTGTGGCTATAGACCCTTTTCAGTCACGTGACCTTCGTAACAGCGACCACCATTTTGGACATGTAGTGGACTTCGGCTCGAATCGGTTTGAATGCAAGGAAAGCGACAAGCATAAAAGAAAAAGGAGCGAGATGCAGAAAACTGTATTTACCAGTTTACTGTAATTATGATCTGGCAGCTATTTACACCGGATCCAGTGTAAATAGCTGCCGGAGCCAATGTCCGAGCTGCCGCAAGCCAGCGCTGGCTCCGAGCCGCCGTGAGCCAGCGCTGGCTCGCGGCCGGCCGGAGCCAGCGCTAGCGAGCCAGCTCGGACGTTCTAGTTTTTTACTGTAATTATGATCTGGCAGCTATTTACACCGGATCCAGTGTAAATAGCTGCCGGAGCCAACGTCCGAGGTTCCGGAGCCAGCGCTAGCTCGTGCCTGGCCAGAGCCAGCGCTAGCTCGCTAGCTCGGACGTTAGCTCCGGCAGCTATTTACACTGGATCCGGTGTAAATAGCTGCCAGATCATAATTACAGTAAACTAGAATGGAATGTTAACAGCAATGTAATGCCTTTTCTGGCTAATTTTATTCATCTTACCTCCAACAAAGTGGTCACTACACAAGCGTTGGTATCCCGCTATCCATCTTCTCTGTCAGTCAGCATCTACCGGGATCCGATAAAATGATAACCCTTGCCTTGTTTGTTGATGGTTACTACATCCAGGTACACAACAATATAGTGGCATGACGGAAGTCTTGCTGAAAGTAAAAACTTTCTTTGCTGCCATTCTTCAATGTTGGCTGTGGTAAACTACTGGTAGTACATGTCCAAAATGGCGGCCGCGTTTGTCGTGACGTCACATGAAAAGGGTCCATACTTGGCAATTTTCAGTGGAGAGCAACCAATTGACACAAGGCTTTTGTCAAGTGATTCAGCTACCTCACCAGTGTATGTTGGATCCACATCTACACACATGCTCTCTTGTTCTGATTCTGTAGAACCTGCTGAATCTGCTTGGCTTAAATGTTCTTTCACTCTCTGTGAACATTTAGAACACAATTTTGTCCAGGTTTAATATTTTTATCAGTTTTGAAAGTGAATCTGCTGTTTCAGGAAGAATTGAACGTAATTCTGTTTTAACTTTTTTCTTGTGCCTTTCATATGGATCACAACAACTTTTCTGTAGCTCTTCATATTTCATCAGAAACAGTTTCTCATGATGCAGACATACTGTGTCTGTGCTTGAAATGTTTTCAAGTTCAGTTCTCTGTTTGATTAATGAAATTTGCTCCAAACTATACTGAGAGAGTGTATTTAACTTACAATTTCTGTTGTATGTTAATTTATGGCAGTCAGAATCTTTCTTTAGTCCAATTCCTATAGAACAGGGAGGAAGTTCAGCCATTTCTAGATGTCTAAGAACAAACTCATTTATACTGATCTCAAATTGAAAGCAACTACAATTAAATTCCCTAGTCAACTATTCAAAATATCCAATCCTTGCAAAGAAACACATTCAGTTAATAACATTGGTAAATTTTCTCAGTGCGCTGTATTACAATGTATTTAATATAATCCAAGCAATATAATGTTATCTGAACAAGTATGCAGTTTACAGACTCTAAAACTATAAGATATGAGCCACCTGTTCTGGTATAAAAGGTCACCTATTGTGCTGTGTTGGTATTGATAAGGCTGGCTGTAGACTGGTACACAATAGCTGGTCATTGATTGCTAATGTTACACAGTCTTAGATTAAAATCAATTTACAAATAATTAATACTGAGCATTAATCGAAATTTTATTTAAAATTGAGGAAGAAACATGTCTCCTAACTTACTTGAGCCTTATCGAAGCATTTATTAACCCTCAAATATCAGTTATATGAAAATATATCAAAAATTCGAATTTGGTGAAAATGGATTTTTTTAAACCCCTGTAGTTTAAAAATACTTGAGAGACACAGAACAAAAATTTGGAAATATAAAATATGGATCTTGGGGATTACTGAAAAAAATTTACAAGTTCCTAACTGCTATCCCACATTGGATTTCTTGCTACTGAAAATGGCATGTTTTAGAAATCGGCGAATTTCAAAACCCTGTTACACACAAACTAGGAATAGTGGAGACTTGGTAAAACTGAAATTGGTAGATATTTCTGTGTAGATTTGAATAACATTCTTAGTTTAAGCATTACTGCCACAGGCAAGCTTCCAGAATGAGTTAAAAATGCAAAAAATGCAAATTTGTCTTTTTAATTTCCTTGTTAAAATCACCATCTAATATACAATGACCATTGAAATTCTAAGTTGAAGCTTGTAGTACAAGACATTGAGTCTCTCTGTGCAAAATTTTAGGTTTCTATCTTGCATAATAAAGATTATATTACACTTTGAAATATGTATGTCATCATCTCATTCTCATTATCTCTAGCCGCTTTATCCTTCTACAGGGTCGCAGGCAAGCTGGAGCCTATCCCAGCTGACTACGGGCGAAAGGCAGGGTACACCCTGGACAAGTCGCCAGGTCATCACAGGGCTGACACATAGACACAGACAACCATTCACACTCACATTCACACCTACGGTCAATTTAGAGTCACCAGTTAACCTAACCTGCATGTCTTTGGACTGTGGGGGAAACCGGAGCACCCGGAGGAAACCCACGCGGACACGGGGAGAACATGCAAACTCCACACAGAAAGGCCCTCGCCGGCCCCGGGGCTCGAACCCAGGACCTTCTTGCTGTGAGGCGACAGCGCTAAATATGTATGTTTTGAGCAAAAAACAAAAAAATCGAAAAATTCAAATGCCTGTATCTCTGAAACTATTGGTGATAGGAAGCTCAAGTTTTGGGGCTTAACTTCTTTTAATAGTATCTCTGAACCCTCCAAATTTCATTGAAATCTGAGATGGTCGAGCATAACCTCTTGTTGATTTGGCATGGAATGACCCAGTAATTACTTGCAACTTTCTGACAAGTAATCTACTCACTCTCAAGGTAACCTAAACATAATCAATTTTTTTTCTAAGGTAATGTTAAAACAATTGATAAACATTTTCAATAGGGGTGTTTTATAAGTAATGCCCCTGACCCACTTCCAGTTGTCTGATCTAGCTGAAATTTTGCATGTGCAATGATTTATATCTCTAGGGGTTATGTGGCAAATTACAGCTCTGTACTAATTGTGGTTTCAGATTTACAGGTGTTTGAACTGAGTCAGGTGTGAAATGGAGCCTGTTGAGTGTCGCGCAGTGATCCGGTTTTTGTATTTGAAAGGACGCACACCACAGGAGACTTTTGATGAAATGAAAGAAACTTATGGTGATAATGCCCCATCATATGACCTTGTAAAACGCTGGCATCGTGAATTCAAACATGGCCGGAAGTCTGTGGAAACAGCTCCCAGACCTGGTCGCCCCCCTTCTGCCATTGATGAGGCATCTGTCCGTCAAGTTGAGGCTGCCATTTTGGAAGATCGGCGCATTACTATTCGCCAAATAGCCCAAGAGGTCAAGATTAGTACAGGGTCTGTGGAAACTATCATTCATGACTATTTGCATATGCATAAAGTGTCTGCCAGATGGATTCCCAGGTTGCTCACACCTTTCCAGAAGCGAGAATGCGTCGAGTGCTCGAGGATGAATTTGGAGATGTGCCAAGAAGATGAGTCAAAGTTTTTCAAAAGACTGATTACACAGGATGAAACCTGGGTCCATCACTATGATCCAGAGACCAATGCCCAGTCAATGCAGTGGAAGCACTTGGACTCACCACCTCCAAAGAAGGCAAGGGTGCAGCCCTCCGCTGGCAAGGTCATGCTCACAGTCTTCTGGGACCAGGACGGAGTAGTGATGACAGATTTCCTGGCAAAGGGTACCACAATTACAGGAGCCTATTATGCTTCACTTTTAAGGAAATTAAGAGAAGCTATCAAAATCAAGAGGCAGGGCAAGATCAGCAAAGGTATCCTCCTCCTGCAGGACAACGCTCCAGTCCACAACTCGCTTGTCGCCAGATCAGAAGCATGGGAGTGTGGCTATGAAATCCTCCCCCATCCTCCCTACTCTCCTGACCTTACACCCTCTGACTTTCACCTCTTCCCAGCCATGAAGTTGTTTTTGAAAGGAAAGCGTTTCCCAGATGATGCAGCCTTGATTTCTGAAGTCACGTCGTGGTTGGAGGACCAACCTGGGGTGTTCTACAAAAACGGTCTCCAGAGCTGCATCAAACGATGGGAGAAATGCATAACTCTGGGTGGTTCCTATGTAGAGAAAGACTAATAACTGTGCCAAGTTTCGTTGCTCTACTGCTATGGGAAGTGGGTCAGGGGCATTACTTATTGAACGCCCCTCACATGTATTAGATGGGCAAAGGGCGCTGTGCTGAGCTGTGAAATGTCTGACACAAGCACAATTCACAGTTCCCACCAAACGCTGTAGTAAATGCATGTGGGTCGTTTCTGACCTGTGTGTGTAAACTTGATGTAGAATTACAAAAGCTGTGCTTGTTCATAACTTAAAGGAAAAATAAAAATGATTTGTGCTAAACAAAAACAAGATATTTACTGCATATTTGGAAAATTAAATGACAAAATGAATTTATTTCAAAAGTATATCATAGAAACACTCAGCCATACATGAAATAACCTGGAAAATGAATGCAGGTCATTTTTGACCCATGTTGTGCATTAGAAGGGTAGTGATACAAAAAAGGTTCTTATTCAAAAAGTAAGAAAGGAAAAAATAAAATAAGGATGTATGATGATCAAAAACAAATTAATTGAGGAATACCTTGAATACTGAATGATGGAATTAATTTATTGCAAAGATATAGAAGATAAAAACTCAGCCGGGTCACTTTTGACCAATGTTTTGCATCAAAGGGTTAAAGAATTATATATAAGCTTTCACATTTTCTGTGGATGTTTGCTGCATTTTATATGCATTTCAAGCTAATAGTACCCTAGCTACGTATATACAATGTTGGATCTATTAAACAATACCTTTTTGCATAATGTTTGTCATTTTGTTATGATGTATAATAAAGTAATAGTAGTATAAAACATATAAAGGAATATACATATATATAAAAAAATGACGTCAAGTTTTATTCCACCTTTTTTTACACTTTAATCATGAAAATTGTTTACTGTCATCAAGAGTTCATCGAAATCTTCTGCTTCTGCCAAAGTTGTTTTATACAACCCTGTCCTGCCATGGTACACTGCCAATAGGGCTGTTCAGATAGTCACTGAGATAGTTCCTCTCTTTCTTTCCCTCATGTGTCACACGTTGATCTCTAACTGCAACTGTGTCAGTCAGTTGCACACCCTCACACCAGGCTCCTGGTACCACGGTCCCATCATCATCGTCCTGATCCACCTCATTTGCCTGGAGAGCTGGTCAGCGCATCCTGAGGAGGTTGTGCAGCGCAAGCGTGGCATTGACAACCTTGGTGGCCTTGCCAGGACCGATCTGCAATGTGGTGAGCAGGCAACGCCAGCGATGTGCGAGAATGTCAAAGGCATTTTCGACCACCCACCTTGCCCATGAGAGTCGGTAGTTGAAGACTCTCTCTGCATGCGTCATACCCCTGTTGCTGTATGGCTTCATCATCCAGGTACGTAGGGGGAACGCGTCATCGCCCACGAGAAAGTACGGAAGGTCACAGTCATCTCCTGGGAGGAGTGCCTCAGGTTGGGGGAAGCCAAGTGAATCCCCCACAAGGGCCGGGTACAGCTGGGAAGCGTTGAAAATGCCGCAATCTGATGCAGAGCCATTGCCCCCAACAGTGGCCCAGACGAACTTGTATTCAGCATCCACCACACCGAGCAATATAATAGAGAAAAATCCTTTATAGTTATAGAACAGCGAAGCACTCTTGTTTGGTTTCTTTATAGCTATATGTTTCCCGTCTATAGCACCACAAGTATGGGGAAAGTTCCACCTTTTCCAAAATTTCTGTGCTACGTCACGCCATTGGTCAGGTGTTGAGGGGACTTCAAACAGCTCCTTGCGGTATTCATCAAATATGGCTGAACACACTTCGGGAATGAACAGGCTGATGGTGTTGTGGGCGACATGGAAGTTGAAGGCTAAAGATCTGTAGCTGCTACCTGTCACTAGGAAACGCAGAGTGATCACCAATTTCATCCCAGGCTCCAATGGTCGTCTGCTTCTGTAAATATACCCAACAAAAAGAAATTTTAAGTACCTGAAATATTATTTATATATATATATATATATATATATATATATATATATATATATATATATATATGTGTGTGTGTGTGTGTGTGTGTGTGTGTGTGTGCTTTAATAGCGACCATTATTGGATTTTAATTAATATACTGTATGTATAATCCAAACATTTTCTTTACCCTCAGAGAAATCTCAATATTTCACAAACACACACCTTGGCCCCTTGGTTATGTGTGGTGTGATGCGTAGCAGCAATTCCGCAAAGGTGTTTGGGTCCATGCGAATGTATGACATGTAGTCACCCTGGCTTTCTCTCTCCAACTCCTGGAAAATGGTGTTATACTGCCCTAACATCCGCCTTCTCTGTATCCAAGAATGTACCCACCATCTCCTTGGTCTTGGCCCCTGTTTGTGCTGTCTCTCACAAATTAGATAGAGTAGTATAACTTCGTGGTGTTCCTCAGCTTCGCGAAGTTGTAATTGAAAATCTAGGAGACGAAGTCTTTGCGGAGGGATTGCCATTTTCACAGTGAGAAAGCAAAGTATTATATGCCGAAATATATATACCCCTCTCCAAATCGCCGCTGTGCGACAAACGAACGTCGTTGGTATGCACAACATACAGATCGTGCGCAGTTCTTGCAACCTTCATACGAAGCCTGCATGGAACGCACGGTCAGTACGATTATTGCACGTTTGAAGGACGTTGGTCTTACAACTTGCGTGCGTCGGCTGTACGAATGAAGCGACAGCCGTACATCCGAGCAGCCTCAGATTTCATGCGTGGTACGCACATTCGACTTCCAGGTTGTATGTTGGGTGCGCGGTGATCTTACTCCTTCATGGTCACCACAACTACGTTCTCCACGAACCAAAAAAAAAAAAGCAGCGATTTGGGAAACGCCAAAAATCGCACGGCCAAAAAAATCGTACGTCCGGTTGTGACCTAGGCTTTAGGCTAGACCACAATCAATTACTCACCCCAAACACACAACACTCACTGGTATAAGGATAAAAAAAAAAAAAATACAACAAATATTTATTTAGACAAGTTAGAGAATAAAAGTCATTTACTCTGTGCAAATTATCAATCATGTAACCAGTATTCTAAGTGCAGTTAGTAAAAGGTGTCAATATGAAGAATAAATAACATGTCAATACTAAGAATCTATTTGTGTTTTAACTAGGTTAGTAAAGGTCTCAATATGAAGAATAAATAGCCACTCTATTTATCAATAACTATTTAAAGACTTATTTAATTCCTACTAAAAATCTATTTACCGGTAACTCAGTTAAATTATTAAGTTGTGAATGGTAAGCTACTTTTGTTTCCTAGGGTTTTCTATGTGATACAAGTGTACCCAAAACACTTAAATTGTAACTAGATGTTTAAAAAAAAAAAAAAAAAATCAATACCAATACACTATTAGTGCCAGCACTATGGTTCTAAATAACAAATAAAAGAAATAAATGAAACAAACAAGATATTAAATAAAATCCAATTGAGATCTCAAAAAACAAACAAAAAATAATAAGCCTAAAGAAAACTGAGTGCACCCAAAAAAAAATGAAATTAAAATAAGAAAAATGGAGTGGGGGGCGGCACGGTGGTGTAGTGGTTAGCGCTGTCGCCTCACAGCAAGAAGGTCCTGGGTTCGAGCCCCAGGGCCGGTGAGGGCCTTTCTGTGTGGAGTTTGCATGTTCTCCCCGTGTCCGCATGGGTTTCCTCCGGGTGCTCCGGTTTCCCCCACAGTCCAAAGACATGCAGGTTAGGTTAACTGGTGACTCTAAATTGACCGTAGGTGTGAATGTGGGTGTGAATGGTTGTCTGTGTCTATGTGTCAGCCCTGTGATGACCTGGCGACTTGTCCAGGGTGTACCCCGCCTTTCGCCCGTAGTCAGCTGGGATAGGCTCCAGCTTGCCTGTGACCCTGTAGAAGGATAAAGCGGCTAGAGATGATGAGATGAGATGAGAATGGAGTGGGGATGTTAAATGTGTGGCTCAGTCCAATTTCCGATCCAAGTCTGCGTATTGTGTTCAAATTTGATCCTACCACAGTCACAGGGCAAGGGATGGTGGCAAGTAGCTAAGGGAGATCAGCCAGGAGATGTGAGGAGGCATGCAAGGGGGAATGGTGACACGAGAGATGGGGACCACAGGTGGGGGACTCCAAGGTATCCACAGACGAAGACGACGGTGACACAGGGTTTCCAGGTGTACAAAAAGAGTCAGGATATCTGCTTTTAATCAAGATCTCCAACGATCTTGGGGTCTTGATTGTAGATAAGGATAGATTAGCTGTGCTCACTCTAGGACCCAAATTGTTTTAGCGCAAAAGTGCTAAAGACTCAAATTTTTCTTTAGCAATTTGCAATTTCGCTTAGCAAGAAATGCTAAAAGAACAATTTTCTTTTTAGCAAAGTAATTTTTTTAGCAAGATATGTTATACTTCTAAATGTTTCTTGCACTGACATAGTATTGAAAAATGAATTGTTATTGTAGTTTGTTGGTGTTTCAATAGTGTTTGCAAGCTTGTTTCCTGCCTTTGTCTTTCCATGTTCTTGATTTATGTTCATAGCATGCTTATTTATTCTTGAATCCTCTTATTTTGATCATTTCATCAACTGTATATATGTAATGAAATTGTGTGTTTAATTTAACCCACTTAATCTGGTTTACAGAGTCCATATTTTTCATTATAATTATATCTAACATCTGGTGTAATGTGCTTTGCATTCTTTGCCATCTATGCACCTTTTAGCCCTTAGCGCATGTTTACATTAGATCGTATCAGCGGATCATCAGATTAACGTTTTTAAAATGATTAGTGTGCACACAGCAACACCAATACACGATTTGCGTGCACACAGCAACACCAATACACGGATACGCTCGGCTCCGCAGGTATCCTGCGCTCCAAATCACTCCGCCCTGAACAGCGAGTGCCCTCTGGAGGGTGCGCACTCCGGCCTTGCGCAGCTCACAGAGCGCGCGAGTGTAGTGCACAAGCTGTGATTCGGGACTGAGCCGCTGTGTGTGTGATCCCAGCGCATATCACTTACCACTTGCAAGTGGAAGGATGGCAAGCCTAAAGACAATCATAACTACACAATGGGCAGTATTTGCATCAGTATTTGCAGTATTTTCATACTTTTATACTCTTTAATGAAAGGTGATACAAGGCGGAAGTCCGCGCCGTTTTTCAGCAGTCGCGTCACATGACCAACGCCAGCGAATCAGGAAGGTGGATGTCACAGTGACGTTGTCCAATGACGACGCCAGCTAGAGCTCAGCACAGCGTATCCGTGTATCTCAATGTTTACACAGCACCGGAGCTGACATGATCTGGATTGAATACGTGGACGCTGGCGGATTCCCGTTTCCCGGCGTTTCCAGGCGGTTTAATGTAAACGGACAGTGCATCCGCGAAGAAAACGAGACAGATACGGTCTAATGTAAACTTGGCCTGAGTCACCCTCTATAGTCTGCTGACTGGCCTGTGTGGGTGTGTGTGTGGTGTATAATTGTGATCCATGTGTGTGTGTTTAGGGGGAGGGGGGTGTCTTTACGGGTAGGATGAAGGGAGCTCAGGGAGTTAAAATCAATGGTTGTTTCTTATAAATTAATCTCATAACCCAAATATAACGATATTCACCATTAATTTCTCAAGTGAAACTTGCAGTCAAAACTTTGAGCCATGTGCGTCAAAACGCTCTGAAAACAAGGTACACTTGGTCGATATATCCTGGTTCATCTGTGAGTTTTTCCAAAGTTCTGTCAGGGTTGATATGTAGAAAATACTTCTTTAGAATGGTTATATCGTGTTTTTATCCCTAACTGAGAAAACTAACAGAATATTCTAATATGTTCTCACTTTTTAGATAAGTTTTTGTCATACGTAAAGTCGGATAATTTTAAACAAACCTCGCTATAATCTTGTTCACTAATGAGCGAGAACTGGCGACATTATCAGCGCAACTCGGAAATTGATCATTTTATATGTAAGGTCCGATGCTATTGGAAGACATAATTTGCGGTCAACCAATAAGAAGCTTCGAAACTCGGGGGCGTTGGTTACAAATCAAAACATCGAAGATGGACACAAAAGGCAGGGCCTGAATTTCATTTTTCAGAATGGGGGGGAATTCCCCCCCTCAGTGACTCAAATGGGGGGGATTTATACAGTTTGTGGGGAACGCTACTTGTGGGATTAAATAGCTTAGGTCTTACCTTCTGCCACTACTCAGATTGAAGATCTCTACAGTATGTAACCTTTTGTCACCATTTGAGGTATCCTTTTTAGTAGACTTTTCATTTTGATATCTCCAAATTTGGATAGCATTGTCAGACAAAGGGTGGATAAATGCAAGTATTATTCCCACCAGCCGTCTAAGATATGGACTGTTCAGTTTTGGGTGGAGGGTAGAAAACCACCACAAAATGAAAGAGATCCTTTACAGCATGACATTGCTGACTGACTGTTATGCCATCAAACACCAATAGCCTTTTTCTAGCAGTGCGAGTAAGGCTCTAGGAAGAGTTTGGAAGGTTGTGTGCCTTTTAGTTAAGCTAATTTTACAACCTCCTTAGTGTTGCTTTACACAGCTGCTTCTTCCTCATCTTCATGCACTATTCTTTAAGTGTCACTGCTTCGTTTAATTATAAAAAAAGAAAAAAAATCAGTCTGTTCTTAATAGCACTCAATGAATTTATTGACACAACAAGTCTAACTTAAAATCTAACTTAAACCAGTCTGCTGACTTTTCAGGATTCTCTTAACTATGTTTGTGTTATTTGTCTCTTCTTTAAGTGGCCATCTCTTTAATCAGTGACCTTTGCTTTTTCCTTTTATAACATTTTTATATCATCTTTTTTTATCAACTTTTATATCATTTTTCTATTCTCATGTCTGATCTGATCATCCCTGTCCTCTTTTTAATGTCTACAATTAAAATAAGAAAACACTATCAAACTGTTCTTAACACTGAATGAATTTACAAACTTTGTTTCAGTCCACATATAGAACGTTAACATGACAGTCTTTGTTGACTTTTCAGGATTCTCTTATACCATATAGCCCTGTCTCCTGTGTCATATACCATCTTTAATTTAAAAAAAAAAAATCTAATTGTTCAACACTGAACAATTCATCTTTGCTGAGTGCAGGATTCTTGTACATATGTAGTCTTTCCTACTCTTTCTCCTAGTGGTCATCCCTTTTGTCAGCATCAGTGTCCTTTGCTTTTCCTTGTAAATACTTTTTTCTTATAGCCATGCTCTGATCTAATCCCCTTTGCAACGTCGACGTTAACGTTAGTTGTCTCGTCCTGTGTATTCTCAGTAGTATTCTCAACAGTATCACTCACACTGCTATTACCACCATCGGATTCAGGAGTTTTCCTCTTAGCAGGGGAAACTTCTGCCACTGCACTTGTACGTTTTAGCCAGCGGTCCATGTGTTTTACAGCGAAAGTCCGAGAGAGGAAGAGTGCGCGCGCTGTATCTGTGTGTGTGTGTGAACTGTCTGTCTGCTGTTTTTTTTTCTGAGTGGGCTACGGGGGGAGAGGGGGGTCAGTCAGTAAAAGGAGGGTTAAATTCAAGTAACCTTGAGAACAGAAGGTAGTCGCGCATTCACACTGATCCATTATTAGATTGACGTTGTCAGGCAATGCAGTAATGTGTGCGGGAATCTCTCGCATTAGAATCGTTAAAAGTGCGGGAATTAAAAAAAATATGCGCGATACCCGCAATCCCGCGCCCAAATTCAGGCCCTGAAAGGTACTTTTTATCTTGAGAAATCGCAATTGTTTGATGGATTTTGCTTAAACTTTAAATGACTTTCGCATAAAATGCGAATACAGATTTTCTTTTCGCAAATTGGAATAAAACCTTCTCGATTTTAAGTCTGGTTTTAAAGCGGCAGTTGCTTATTATGAGCAAACACTCTGGCGCATGCTCTAGGGGCTATCAGCAAACTCCCAGTGCATCAGAATGGGTTAGGCTATCCCGGATTACGGACCGGGCCAGTGGGGCCGGCACCCAGGGGCCCAAGGGGGCCCATAGCGATGCCGATGCTAATTGTGACATCAGAGGGCCTCTATTCTCTAGGATCTTATGACTACTTACACTGTTATAGGACATATCTGAAGAAAACAGAGGGAAGGGGTGGGTTGGTGGGCGGTGGGGGACGGCAATCAGAGGGCCCCTGGCCCTGCTGTAGTGCCTCTCGTGAAAACTCCTGAGGCCATAACGTCTGCCAACTAGGGGTTCAAGGAAGTAGGGGGAATGCTTTCAGAGGACCCTATGATTATGAAAGCCCCTGCTAAGGGTCATGACTTCTGGCTATCTGGGGGCCCTAGAGAGAGCCCCAACAGGAAAGCGTACTGTTAAGAGTAGCACCAAATTCTGGGCCCTATGGACCTAGCTCAAATGGACCCCCCCTTACAAAAAAAAAAAAACTGACTCCCTATGGGGCCCCCCCCGATACGTAGGGCCCTGGTGACTTTCCCCCCTACTTTGACGCCCCTGAAGAGAGCCCTCTGATTACAAATGTCCCTACAAAGGGCCTCTGATTTACCAAGGGTTTTAGTGTTGGGGTTCATTTTTGTTCCTTACTTCATGTCATAGGCAGATAACAACATGCCTTGTGTGCCTCACGCCAGGGACACATACTGTACAAGTGAATTTGGCAAAGTGAAGTGAAATTCACCATTCATTCCTATGAGGGAAGCGAAGTGGGGTGAAGGCAAGCGAACAGGGCGACGCGAAGTGAAAAATATTTGGCCAAGTTTAATATGATGCAAATGAGTAGCGAATTTCACCTGCGGCGGCCAATCAAATCAACATAAATGTTTTAATCGATTTGATTTGCTGCTACGACCTCAAAGCCGTTGTAAGGACTAGTGTATTTTCAGTGAGAAATTTCGGAAGTCTAAGTGAAAATCTAATATCAATTTTCCAATGGACTGACCAGAAGGGGCGGAGACTTAGGGGCTCTCTTTCATATATATATATATATGCTCCCTGCTTCAGTACTCCTCAACATTCTGACCGTTCAGCTTGACAACTTGCTCTGTGTTCAGCCTGTTCAACCAGACTTGTTCAGCAGTTTAGCATCCAACAGCCTTTTTAAAGGCTTATATCCATTTATATTATATAACACATCACTGCACATTCAAAGGTTCAAAGCCTTTGTAAAAGCTCATTGTCTTTATTATATTTCATTATATATTATATTACTAGAAACAACACTGCACCTTCAAAGGTTCAAAGACTTTTTAAAGGCTCATTGCCTTTAATTATTGTATTGCGTGTGCGCGCGCGTGTATATATTATAATCAGTTGTGAGAAATTTAGGAAGTCCCAGTGAAAATCCAATAGATATAACACTCCCACATTACACTTGGCATCAGTAATATGGATTGCAAACAAAAAAGTGGGGCTTCAAAACAAAAAGCCAAAAAAAGTTAGGGAGGCAAAGCAGGCCGATTTTTAAAAAAATGTGCCTCTGATTTCTAACTTTTTCGACAAGCCTCAAGATTCAAGTATTGATAAATGTCATTAGTGGCCCAAGTTGTAGCAATGAAGAGATCACTACTGGCTTGATCGTACAGGAGCCCTCACAGACCCAATCAAGCGTAGATCCGGCCTGTCAGGCTCAGGCCCACAATCAGACCAGGCATCGCCTGAGAAAGTGTTTCCAAGTGAGGAGGAGTGCACGGAGCCCAGTTTCACACCAGAAGCTTGGGACTCCAACTCCAGTTGTGAAACACTTAATGACCCTGCTTTACAGCCAAATACCACAACTGACCAAGACTGTACTCTTGTTAGTACAGGAGACTCACTGTCAGACCAGGCATCACCTGAGAAAGTCTTGTCAAGTCAGAAGGGGTACACCGAGACCAGTATCACACCAGAAGCTGGGGGCTCAAACTCCTGGTGTGAAACAGATAATGACCCTGCTTTATGGCCAAGTTCCATTACTGAACAAGCCAAGTCGATTCTGGTTAGTAGAGGAGCAGCTGCTTTTCAAAATCGAAGTGAAAAGTACCCTGCCTCAAGTAGGGATAGGACAATGGGGGGGCATGACTAGGAGTTTCACAAATTCCTTACTCAAATGTTCTCTACCTAATGGCCAATCTGTGACTAGGCAGTGGCTACTTTACTCCCCTTCAACTGGTTGCATCTTTTGTTTTGCTTGCAAGCTATTTTCAAGTAAGCACAATGCATTTGTCCACGGGTTTTCTGATTGGAAACATTCTGAGCTTATCGGTGAGCATGAGAGGAGTGAGGAGCATAGGGCTTGCATGCTAGCATTACACAATCGCTCCAAAAACACAGGAAGAGTTGATTCTGGTCTTGTCAAACAAATGGATACAGAGAGGCAATACTGGCGGGAAGTTTTGAAAAGAGTTGTTGCTGTAATCCAGTTTTTGGGGGAGAGGGGCCTTGCTTTCAGGGGAGACGATGAGCAGCTGGGATCACCTCACAATGGTAATTTCTTGGGCATTGTCGAACTGTTGGCCAAATTTGACCCTTTTCTAGCCGACCATCTCCAAAGGTTTGGAGGCAAGGGCAAAGGCTCCGTGTCCTACCACCCATCAACAATCTGTGAGGAATTTATCCACTTAATGGGAGAAAGAACAAAGGAAGCAATTATCAGCGAGATTAAAGAGTCCAAATACTTTTCTGTTATAGTTGACTCCACTCCAGACTTTGCTCATGTGGACCAACTCACTTATTTTCAGGTTTGTAAATAATGGTGGAGAAGTAGTTGAGCATTTTCTGACTTTTGAGCCTGTTGGAAATCATAGTGGGAGCAGTTTGGCTGAGTGTGTTGTTGCTATGGTGGAGAACCTGGGCCTAGACTTAACTAACTGTAGAGGCCAGTCTTATGACAATGCAAGTAATATGTCAGGAAAATACAATGGAGTCCAAGCTCATCTGAAATGAATAAACCCATTAATTTATGTCCCCTGTGCAGCACATTTGTTGAATTTAGTTGGTGTCAGTGCTGTTGATAGTTGCCCAGAAGCTGGCAGTTTCTTTGACTTTGTGCAATCATTATACACATTTTGTACCTCGTCAACACACAGGTGGGGAAAGGTGTTTCGTGATACAGATGTGAAACTCGCATTGAAATCATTGTCAGGTACTCGCTGGAGTTCAAGAGCTGAATCCACAAAGGCTCTTTGGAAATATTATCCACAATTGAGAGAGGCACTGAACAATATTTCCAAAGATTCACAGGAGAAATGTGAAACTAGAAGCGAGGCCTCTGCACTCTGTGGCAAGCTGGACACCCTAGAGATAGCCTTCATGGCACACTTTCGGGATACAATACTGCAGCGGTTCCAAGCCACAAGTCTGCAGTTGCAGAAACATAACATTGACATACACACAGCTACACTGCTTCTCCTTTCACTTCGTGACTTTGTGGCACAACAGAGAGACAATTTCGCCTTTTTGAAGGGTCAGCTTTAAATGTTACCCATTCAGTCTCCCAAGACTACAGGCATGACCTCCAGCGCACAAAGAAGCGCAAACGTATGGCTGATGAAAATGAAGAGCCAGGTGTTGAATTTAGTGGAAAAGAAAAGTTTCGGATTGAAACATTCAATGTTCTAATTGACAAACTTGTGTCCTGTCTTAACCATCAGTTAACCGCATACACACACTTGACCAATCTTTTTCATGTTCTTTTCATGCCTGACAATATGTCCAACAGTGAGCTCACTTCAAGGGCCAAATCACTTGCTGAAGCATATCACACAGATTTGGACATGAGCCTGGCAGAGGAACTTGTACAATACAAATCATTCATGTCAGAAAATCAAAAATGCCCAAGTACAATGCTGAAGACCATGGTGGATTTGGATCTACAGTCCACTTTTCCAAATGTCTACATAGCACTCAGACTTTTTTTTTTACCCTGCCTATTACAAATTGTGAAGGGGAATGTTCATTCTCCAGACTGGCTCGTATTAAGAATGAACTAAGGATGACAATGTGCCAAAACCGCTTGAATTCACTTTCTCTTTTGGCAATTGAATCAGAGTTGGTTCGACAGCTTAACTTTGATGAATTAGTGGATGACTTTGCAAGAAGGAAGAGTAGGAAAAAAAAAAAAAACTTATATAGCCTAGAATGAATTATTCCTTAGGTATGGCTTAATTATTGACATATCCTAATCAGTTTCCTTGTTAACTTCTTGACACAATACATATATCTTTAATCACTAACATTGTATGCCTTAAATGTTCTAAACATACAGTATGTTCATGTCACTTTATTTACTTAATTCACATGTTGCCCTCTGCTAGTTTGCGACCTCAGTAGCCTTTGTGTGTGGGGGGGGGGCTTTGCGAACTCCTGGCCCCGGGGCCCAGACCCCCCATAATCTGGCCCTGGGGTCCTGTAGAGGAAGCCTTGGTCGCCTCTATGGGCAGCCGCCTCTGCTTCTTCTGGTAGGTTGTCGAGCCAGTTCAGCTTGTTGCGTTTGGCATTAAGACATCTGCACTCCCTGCCAGTCTGGCTGTTCTTGCCTCCACAACACAAAGTTTCCTCTGACAGGAAGTCCTTCCTCTCCTTCATTCTCTTGTGCCCAAGCACCCTGGCTGCAGCAGTGATGCTTTGCTTGAGGTCGTTCCAGAGCTTCTCTGGATTGTCCTCATCTGGGTCTGTAGGCAGGGCGGCGAAGCGGTTGTGAAGGTCCAGCTGGAAGTGGGCTGCGACTTCAGGAGACCACAGTTTGGAGATGTCAACCTTGCACTGTGCTTTGGTGGAGTGGTTCCTTTTCAGTCGAAGACAGACTGTCATGGCGAGCAGCCTGTGGTCGGAGTTTCCCAGCTTGGCACTGCGGTAGACATGGCAGTCTGTTGAAGTGTGTCAGCGTCGGCTGGTAAGGATGTGGTCCAGTTCTTTCCTTGTGTGGCCGTCGTTGCTGATCCAGGTCATGCTGTGTATGAGCTTGTGCCGGAAGAAGGAGCGCTCTGTTCGTAGGAGAAAGTTGGAGCAGAACTCTAGGAGTCTTATGCCATTGTTGTTGCAGGTGCCAGTTCCATGGGGGCCTAGGGCACTCAAACCTGGCTCTATCGGGCCCAGTTGTAGTGTTGAGGTCATCAAGGATCCAAACGATGTCATGTCTGGAGATGTCAGTCATAAGCGATAACTGGGTGAAAAACTTGTCCTTTTCCTCGTCTGCTGCCATGTTGGTTGGGGCATAGGCTACAATGACAGAAATTCTGCCATAGCTGTGGTGTAGGCGGGCAAGGAGCAGTCTGTTGTTCACTGGTTTCCAGTGGACTAGTGCTAGGGAGGCAGGTGGAGCTAGGGCAAGTGCAGCCCCTTGGCGATGTTGGCAGTCATCCCTGCCCGACCAAAGGAAATTGTAGTTGTTTGCTACATGTGTGCCAGATCCAGGCCAGCATACTTCTGTAAGACCTGCTACTGCGACGCTCAGGCATGCCAGTTCGTTGGCAACCAGCTCTGCTGATCCTTCCCGTTTCATGGACAATACGTTCCAGGTTGCAACTCTTATTGTTGCAGTTCCGTTAGGCTTAACTCGTAGGTCCATCCAATCCATGGTTGGGGTTCCATTGGAGTCAGTCCAGTTTGGGTTCCATATTACCCCTTTTCCACCAAATCAGTTCCAGGGCTGGTCCGGAGCCAGTGCTGGTGCTGGTTCACAACTCGTTCAACTTGCGAGCCAGCTGAGAACCAGCTTGCTTTTCCATCGCTTGCGGTGCTAAGAGAAGACACGTCATTACGTTGCTGTATACGTCAGTTACGTCGTTGTATACGTCATTATGTCGCTGTATACGTCAGTTATGCCGTTACGTTTGCATAAACCTTAGCGCGAATATCGAAGCAAAAACAATGTGGAAGAAGCAGCAGCAACAACAATAATAATAAATGACTTCGCGTTTGTGCAGCTGCTGCTTCTCGTCACTTAAAAATGGCGATCTTTCGCGGTCTTGCTATTGTTGTCGGTCTTAACAACTCCGCCCCCCCGCTGACATAAGCGGTTCTTTCCTCTGGCCCAGCAGAGAGTTGGTGCTAGCCTGGAACCGGTTTTTCTGGCCCCAGAGCCAGTTCTTTGTCAGTGGAAACAGAAAACCCGGTTCCAAACTAAGCACTGGCCCCGAACCAGCCCTGGAACTGCTTTGGTGGAAAAGGGGCATATGTGAGGTTTTGTAGTGGGTTTGTTTTATGTGGGTGGTTGCTAACCCAACGCACAACCTCGGCTGGATTTGTAGACCACCCATCGGGGGCTGAGGCGGTGCAGGTGCTATTAGCCAGCAGCAGCTCCCCTGGGAACCATCCCACCATGGTTGGACCTGCCAGGAGCGGGGGGAGCCTTTGCAGGGAACCTGCTAGTTCACCGCCTGCCCCTGAAGGTATCGCAGCCCAGGGTCTGATCACTATGTTTGGCAAAAACATTAGCAAACAAATCAAAAAGATGAATATAACTGCTTCCCTGATATAGTGGACACTGAACTATGCAGGCAAGATCAATGTCACTTTCGTTTTTATTTTTTAAACTGTCACTTAACACAACATGCTTTTCAGCAGTTTCAAACTAAACTGTGAGCCACTGCACCAACGTGATTTCAGCCAGGGGAAGAGATCCTCACTCCACACACAGAGCACCTTCCCTGGCCTCACTCTCCATTCACAAACTGGCACTTGACCACGCCCCTGCTGCCACACTGAAAAAGAACTGTATACTCTCTTGCTCAACGAAATAAACTGTACAGTATGGTAGTGAATCGAGAGGTTATTCACCAGAAGTTATGCAATATAGGTGTATACTCTAATTACACACATTTTCACTCGGCGGTCTTCACCATCGCAATGATAAAAAAAGGACCTTCTATGTAAACTATCTAATGCACAGGAATAATATTTACATTGTGAAATTAATATATAATTTTCATTATCACTAACGAATATTGGCTAGAATACGCTTAAGGAAAAACAGACTTCAACAAGATGAGTGACCAGGCTCAAGTTCACCTCAAAAAGATACATATTTTGGGCTAATTGCAGCATGTTCTTCACTAATTACAATATTTATGATAGGGAGAAACATACTACCCAGCATTTGATGTGTAGGATCCATTAGCTCTGTCAAATTTTCTGTCACAACTTGAGTACGGAAGTTGCAGTGCGAATGTTGTGATTTAGCTCCTCGTCTCGCAGCAAAATGATGTAACTGGGTCAGTGCATGGTCAATGAACCTGCGCACACCGGACTTCCTCTCTCTGCTTGACTGCGCAAAGCATGCGATTTCATGCATATTATTTGCTAGGGAATCCCCTCAAAAGAAACAACTTCCCAGCCACAGAATGGCTTTTTTTTTTTTGAGATATTACAGAAACAAATACATAATCACAATGACAATTTCAGAGGGAAATAAATTTCACCGACTTTATGAAATTGAAAGGCCATCTTGCTTTAAGACAGAAGCAAAACAACATACTGCTTTGAAGGCTGCAGTGTGGACTCTTGTTCTCCTGCTGGAGATGGAGTACTGTTGCTCTCTGGCTTGTCCTCGCTGGTTTCAGCTTGTTCACCAGGAACTGCACTGGACCCAGCATGGGCTTCGTAAGTAGCATCAACACCCTGGACCATCTGCACAGCAGCTTTGGGAGCTTGTGTAATTAAACAAAAACAAAAAAAAAATGTTATATATATATATATATATATATATATATATATATATATAGAGAGAGAGAGAGAGAGAGAGAGAGAGAGAGAGAGAGAGACTAGAAAGCCTTTTTTGAGATTGAGAATAAAGCTCCATTTACACTTGCCATGCACAACATTTGTTTAGTTTCAATATGATACAGTAGTAGCTACAGTGTGTATAGCTTCAAAAGCTAGCTAGCTAAACACACATTAAACTAGAAGGGCACTCAGTAGCGTGCATACCTCCGCCAAGGCACATATTCGGATTTGCATCAAAATCTAATCAATTGTTCCTTGGTCCATGGTTCACCTTTCCTCCAAATTTCATCAAAATCTGTTCACTACTTTTTGAGTTACGTTAGGAACAGTCAAACAAACAAACGGAAATGAAAACATCACCTCCTCCAACAAAGTCTGTGGAGGTGGTAACCACAGTGTGTAAATTGGTTTTGATTCTAGTCTTGGTACTCACTAGGACACTCACCAGAAGGACCAACAATTACTTCCTTCCAAGCTTTATTTTCTTGGAAGTCATGACCAGATAAAATGAAATCACAATAAGATTTTTCATCCACTTCTACAAGTTAAACAGTCAATGGGAACTGACTGCAGCTAGTAACCAAAATTCTGAGTGGGTAACTAAGCACATGTCAGATCACACACACCATAGGTTTGGTCTGAAGTATCATTTGAACCAACTGTATGGATTTGTTGCTTCACCACATCATAGTTTCTTGGAACAGAATTGAAACAACTCAAGTAACTCACAGTTCTGTGTCGCATGTATATAGAAAATGAACGTCTGGCTGTCATGTCACTTAAACATAGTATAACACAGATTTGCTACACAACTCAATATCTAAATGAGAAATATCAGTTACTCCAACATCACTGGAAATCACTTCATTCTGCTCTTGATCTTGTCAGCTGTTAACACAAACACTAACCTTCTGTGTGTGGAATGTGATCGCTTGACCTGGGTCCCTGAAATCCCTGAATACTTGGAGCACCTGGCTCTCGGTGTAGCTGGAGTTCTGCTGTATTTTCCTGAGCACTTGTATTGAGTGAGCTGCTTTCAGCTCCAGAGCCCCAGTGAGCAGGAGCTGAAGAGGTTGGAGGTGCTGGAGGAGGCCACATCTTCATTACTGCCTCCACTGCCTGGCTTCCTTTTCCTGCGTACACACAAGCAGACAGGTGAGGACCATTGCACTATTTGCATTTAGCCCTGGCTACCAAGATGTGGCATATCATGGATATTTTGGGGATGACGATAAAACTTGCCTTGATTAATACAGTTTGAATGAATAGTATTGTCAGTATTAAGTATTTTATAATATAACTAGGCATATCAGGCGGCACGGTGGTGTAGTGGTTAGCGCTGTCGCCTCACAGCAAGAAGGTCCTGGGTTCGAGCCCCGGGGCCGGCGAGGGCCTTTCTGTGTGGAGTTTGCATGTTCTCCCCGTGTCCGCGTGGGTTTCCTCCGGGTGCTCCGGTTTCCCCCACAGTCCAAAGACATGCAGGTTAGGTTAACTGGTGACTCTAAATTGACCGTAGGTGTGAATGTGAGTGTGAATGGTTGTCTGTGTCTATGTGTCAGCCCTGTGATGACCTGGCGACTTGTCCAGGGTGTACCCCGCCTTTCACCCGTAGTCAGCTGGGATAGGCTCCAGCTTGCTTGCGACCCTGTAGAAGGATAAAGCGGCTAGAGATAATGAGAGAGAGAATGAACTAGGCATATCAGACGCTTGCTGGCTGTGCTGTGAAAACTGTGCATGCAGACACTCATCTGAGTTTCCAAATCTGTCATTGTTTAACTCTTGAATATTTTCTATCATGAACCTAATCATTAAAAAGCTTCTCTGCTTTCCAAAGAAATTTATCTTGTTAAGCTCTGTTCAGTAGAGCAGAGTTTTTACTTTGTTGTATCAACTTCAACCTGCCGTTACTCCCAAAGGGGAGTAACGGTAGGTTGAAGTTGATACAACAAAGTAAAAACTCTGCTCGCGTAATGTTGGGAAACTGCCGGTGCTTTTTGAGTCATGGAAAAGCGGTCAGGCTCTCTCTCTTCTGATCGGTTTCTGATTGGATTACTTGTGAATATCGATCAGAACTTTTATAGGGCTGTTCTCTAGCTCCCACTGTTTCTGATGAAGTGTTCAGCAAAATTTTCCGTCAGCTAGTTTTGATGTTCTGATTCACGGGAGACTTTGAAGTGAGTTTTCATAGCTTTACCTACTTATTTTTTCAAATAAAACTGAGTCATGTAAATAAATCTCATTTCTCATCTCATTATCTGTAGCCGCTTTATCCTTCTACAGGATCTCAGGCAAGCTGGAGCCTATCCCAGCTGACTACGGGCGAATGGCGGGGTACACCCTGGACAAGTCGCCAGGTCATCACAGGGCTGATGTATATGTAAATAAAATATTTTAGAATATAACTAGTTGTTCTGATGAAAAATATTGAGATCTTTGTGGTCAGAATGAGATTTAAAAAAAAACGGAAGTCAGAAATGCGAGTGTCAATTTCAGTTCAATTAATTGGAATTATTTATTGTAGATCACAGTTTTTCGAGGTTCGCCTTGAAAACTGAACATTATCATTTATATTCTTTCATATAAACACTAGTAGGCCCTACGTTTGAGAAATACAAAGGCCTACAGAGCACAAAGAGGGTATTAGAAATAATCCTTTATTACTTGTTTATTGAGTGTACCGATTTAATGTTTACCTAATTAGCATAATTGATACTAATTAAATACTAATTTGCAGAATTGGTTTTTACTAATTTTTCAAACTTTGTATTCAGTATACAACCATCTGTGTGCTGCCAATTTCCATGTAAATATCTTGAAAAATAAAAAAGTTAGTAAAAAAACCAAACATTTGATCTCATTTGTTAATGAGGCCCATTTTGGACCATGTGATCCTCGTCTCGTCTCGTCTCGTCTTCTTCCGCTTATCCGGGACCGGGTCGCGGAGGCAGCAGTCTAAGCATGGAAGCCCAAACTTCCCTTTCCCCAGACACCTCGGCCAGCTCCTCGGGAAGAACACCGAGGCGTTCCCAGGCCAGCCGAGAGACATAGTCCCTCCAGCGTGTCCTGGGTCTTCCCCGGGGCCTCCTCCCAGGGGGACATGCCTGGAACACCTCCCCAGGGAGGCGTCCAGGAGGCATCCGAAAAAGATGCCCGAGCCACCTCAGCTGGTTCCTCTCGATGTGGAGGAGCAGCGGCTCTACTCCGAGCTCCTCCCGAGTGACTGTGCTTCTCACCCTATCTCTAAGGGACGCCCAGCCACCCTGCGAAGGAAACTCATTTCAGCCGCTTGTATCCGCGATCTTGTTCTTTCTGTCATTACCCAAAGCTCATGACCATAGGTCATGACCATTGTGCTACTGGGGGACTTCAATGCTCACGTGGGCGACGACAGTGACACCTGGAGGGGCGTGGTTGGGAGGAACGGCCTCCCCGATCTGAACCCGAGTGGTGTTTTGTTATTGGACTTCTGTGCTAGTCACGGTTTGTCCATAACGAACACCATGTTCGAGCATAGGGGTGTCCATAAGTGCACGTGGCACCAGGACACCTTAGGTCGGAGGTCGATGATCGACTTTGTAGTCGTTTCATCTGATCTCCGGCCCTATGTCTTGGACACTCGGGTGAAGAGAGGGGCTGAGCTGTCAACTGATCACCACCTGGTGGTGAGTTGGATCCGCTGGCGGAGGAGGAAGCTGGACAGACCTGGCAGGCCCAAACGTATGGTGAGGGTCTGCTGGGAACGTCTGGCCGAGCACTCTGTTGGGGAGGTCTTTAACTCCCACCTCCGGGAGAGCTTTTCCCAGCTTCCGAGGGAGGCGGGGGACATTGAGTCTGAGTGGACCATGTTCTCTACCTCCATTGTGGACGCAGCTGTTCAGAGCTGTGGCCGCAAGGTCTCCGGTGCCTGTCGTGGCGGCAATCCCCGAACCCGGTGGTGGACACCGGAAGTAAGGGATGCCGTCAAGCTGAAGAAGGAGTCCTATCGGGCCATGTTGACCTCCGGGACTCCTGAGGCAGCCGACGGTTATCAGCAGGCCAGGCGTGCTGCAGCTCGGGCAGTTGCGGAGGCAAAAACTCGGAACTGGGAGGAGTTCGGGGAGGCCATGGAGAAGGACTATCGGTCGGCCTCGAAGAAATTCTGGCAAACCGTCCGGCGCCTCAGGAGGGGGAAGCAGTACTCTGCCAACACTGTTTACAGTGCGGGTGGGGAGCTGTTGACCTCGACTGGGGACATTGTCGGGCGGTGGAAGGAATACTTTGAGGATCTCCTCAATCCCACCGTCATGCCTTCCACTGAGGAGACTGAGGCTGATGACTCAGAGGTGGACTCGTCCATTACCCAAGCCGAAGTCACTGAGGTGGTTTGCAAGCTCCTCGGTGGCAAGGCACCGGGGGTGGATGAGATCCGCCCTGAGTATCTCAAGTCTCTGGATGTTGTGGGGCTGTCTTGGTTGACACACCTCTGCAGCATTGCGTGGCGGTCGGGGACAGTGCCTCTGGAGTGGCAGACTGGGGTGGTGGTCCCTCTTTTTAAGAAAGGGGACCGGAGAGTGTGCTCCAATTATAGGGGAATCACACTTCTCAGCCTCCCAGGGAAAGTTTACTCCAGGGTACTGGAGAGGAGAATTCGACCGATAGTCGAACCTTGGATCCAGGAGGAACAATGCGGTTTTCGTCCTGGTCGCGGAACACTGGACCAGCTCTATACCCTTCATAGGGTGCTCGAGGGTTCATGGGAGTTTGCCCAACCAGTCCACATGTGCTTTGTGGATCTGGAGAAGGCATTCGACCGTGTCCCCCGTGGTATTCTGTGGGGGGTGCTTCGGGAGTATGGGGTTCGGGGCTCTTTGCTAAGGGCTGTCCGGTCCCTGTACGAACGGAGCAGGAGTCTGGTTCGCATTGCCGGCAGTAAGTCAGACCTGTTCCCAGTGCATGTTGGACTCCGGCAGGGCTGCCCTTTGTCACCGGTTCTGTTCATAATTTTTATGGACAGAATTTCTAGGCGCAGCCAGGGGCTGGAAGGAATCCTGTTTGGGAACCACAGGATTTCATCTCTGCTTTTTGCGGATGATGTTTTCCTGTTGGCTTCTTCAAACCAGGACCTTCAGCATGCACTGGGGCGGTTTGCAGTCGAGTGTGAAGCGGCTGGGATGAGAATCAGCACCTCCAAGTCCGAGGCCATGGTTCTCGACCGGAAAAGGGTGGCTTGCCCTCTCCAGGTTGGTGGAGAAGTCCTGCCTCAAGTGGAGGAGTTTAAGTATCTCGGGATCCATGTGATCCTCATACAGAATATTATGGCAGTTTTCTAAAAATTAAGCCATTTTTTCAATCTTTGATATTTGTAATATCTCAAGGATGGATAAACATTTTAATTCTGTAAAAAGTATGTTCTGCATTCAATTCTGAATTCGGTGATAAGTTTCAAGCAATTTGGATTAAATTTGAATTTTCACCTGATATGCCTATTATAGGCGGCACGGTGGTGTAGTGGTTAGCGCTGTCGCCTCACAGCAAGAAGGTCCTGGGTTCGAGCCCCGGGGCCGGCGAGGGCCTTTCTGTGTGGAGTTTGCATGTTCTCCCCGTGTCCGCGTGGGTTTCCTCCGGGTGCTCCGGTTTCCCCCACAGTCCAAAGACATGCAGGTTAGGTTAACTGGTGACTCTAAATTGACCGTAGGTGTGAATGTGAGTGTGAATGGTTGTCTGTGTCTATGTGTCAGCCCTGTGATGACCTGGCGACTTGTCCAGGGTGTACCCCGCCTTTCGCCTGTAGTCAGCTGGGATGGGCTCCAGCTTGCCTGCGACCCTGTAGAAGGATAAAGCGGCTAGAGATAATGAGATGAGATGAGATGCCTATTATAACATTTACAGCATTTAGCAGATACACTTATTGAGAGCACTTTATAAAAAAAAAAAAAGCACTTAAGTATTTCAAAAAAAAACATCCTCCAGCTTGTACAAATGGTCTACAAATACTATAAGGCAGTACCACAAATAAAACAGTACACGTTGGAGGTTTTATGGAATGAGAACTCTTCCCTATGGGATTTCTGCATTTAAAGGACAGCAACAGCTTTTTTTCCCCTTAACTTGTCACATGATCGAGCAGATAGTGTGAGAGCCTGTGCACACATCTGTGTTTCTGCCTCATTTTGCTGAGTGATTCTTTGGGAGGCCAGCAGTTCAGTTTAACCTTCTGTGTTCATTTCCACTTCCTGTGCACTCACAGTTCCTAATGAGCTGTTGGTAAAGAGCTCTAACAACAAAAAGGGGGGGGGGAATGCTAAGCAGCAGTACTAACAGGATAAAGTGAAAACGGGCTTATGACAAATTTAATATTTTTTACTTAGTCAGAGCAATGGAATGTGTGTGTGTGTGTGTGTGTGTGTGTGTGTGTGTGTGTGTGTGTGTGTGATGGTTATTGAATCCTGTAAGAGGAAAAGACAAGCGAGGGATGATTCCCTCCTTCCTCTGCACTCCTACAGCCCCAGTAACAGCCGCTCCTTCATGTCCGTGAGCACTGCACTGAACAAATCCCTATTAACATATGAGCATGCTACACTGTGTCCATGTGCGCGCAACACACGCATAGAAGATGAAGGAAAATAACAGTACTGGAAAGGGAACGGTGCTGAGACTAAAGCGGCGGTGCATGTCAGAGCTGCAAATGTGCCCCATATACATGGGGGAGACAGGTGGAGAGGGTGAGAACTTTTAAGTTCCTTGGCCCTCACATCAGTGAGGACCTCACCTGGTCTCACAATACTCAGCAGCTTCTGAAGAAGTCACAGTAGAGACTATATTTCTTGAGAAAGCTGATGAAGTTTGGCATGCCAACCAAAATCCTCAGCAACTTCTACAGATGCACAGTTGAGAGTGTCATCACCAGCTCCATCACAGTGGGGTATGGAAACTGTACTGCTCAGGACAAGAAGGCTCTCCAACGGGTGATAAAGACTGCCCAGTCCATCTCTGGAACAGCCTTCCCATCACTACAGGGCATTTATAATTCCAGGGTCATCAGGAGGGCCCATAACATTATTAAGGACAACACCCACCCACAACAGTCTCTTTACACTCCTGCCGTCAGGGAGACACTACCGGAGTGTCAAATCAAGGACTACAAGACTCACAGTTTCTATCCACAGGCTATCACACGAAATACTGCACTCCCCATTCTCCAGCATCCCCACTGCAGATACCTGTTTGCACAAAGCACAGAGTCACTTTACAAATTGACTGTTTTTTTCTGGCACTTCTTTTACCTATTTAGTTTTACTACATTTACTGCTTTTATTACTTTTATTCCCTTTTCGGGCATCTTTTTGTCATGTCTTTGGGTGTATGTGTTATTGTTGTGTGTAAGGACAGCAGCAAAATAAGAATTTCATTGGATTGTCTGAACCTTCGTGTTTTTACTATGCATATGACAAACTTCTTGAATCTTGAAATGTTCTGTATATGACACTTCAAAACCACTTTTAAAAAATCAGGGTGTGTGATGTGACCCTTCTTCACGACACTACAGCCAGGCCTGGAGCTTACTCTTGGGTTCAGGTGTCTCTAGCAGCGCCGGAACCTCCCATCATTCTTCATCCCGAGGAAGCTCCTCAGTGCCTTTACTGTCTAGTTATTTTTTTCAAATCTGCATCCTAGGTGAGACAATAAAATAAAACAAAAACGGCATTACAACTGTTTGACATTAAAAAGTTTTTTCAAATTTGAATGAGAAAATAAAATGTGCCAGATCTCTGCTGTGAATAAGGAGGATGCAATAAGCCTGTCATGCTATGATTCACGCTCAGTCACATTAAGTTATCTCTTGCAGACATTTCCTTCCCTGGCCTCCTGATGTGATGATTCCATCCTTCCATCCATTATCCGTAGCCGCTTATCCTGTCCAGGGTCGCAGGCAAGCTGGAGCCTATCCCAGCTGACTATGGGCAAGAAGCAAGGTACACCCTAGACAAGTCTCCAGGTCATCACAGGGCTGACACAGAGACAAACAACCATTCACACTCATTCACACCTACGTACAGTCAACTTAGAGCCACCAATTAGCCTAACCTGCATGTCTTTGGACTGTGTGGGAAACCGGAGCACCCGGAGGAAACCCACACAGACATGGGGAGAACATGCAAACACCACACAGAAAGGCCCCTGTCAGCCACTGGGCTCGAACCCAGGACCTTCTTGCTGTGAGGCGACAGTGCCGGCCCATGTGATAATTAGAATGCCTTTAGATGTGTTCAATCAGTGCATCAGTTCCAGTTGCCAGGTGACTGTGACGCATCCCCCAGGGATATGACCCACTACTGCAGAGCATCTCTGCAGCCACAGCTGCTATGAATCACCTGTGTATTGAGGAGCCAGACACCCAACTTAGGAAAAACTTTCCTTCACAACTGGGAGATCAGAGACTTGCCATTATAGAGCAAAAATGACCTTCTGAATTTGCTACCTACATGAATTAACCAGAAGCCAGATTTTAGTTATACAGGAATTAGTCGGATTTTATTCGTCTGTGTATAACTGTGATGGTGCCTGAAGTATACGGTCTAATTGTATTAACAAAGAGGAAGAAGCTGAAAAAGAGCCAGGATTGTTGAACATCAAGAACATCTAGATTCTAACAGGAAACTCACACTAGCAAAGTAAACAAAAGTCAATGTTTGAAGGATTTATTTTCTTAAATCCAACAGACCTGGTACTGTGTCCAATAGAACGCGACAACAATTGGCTTCCAGTAAAAAGTTTTTATAAAAAAAAGCTGTTATGGTAAGTTATATGCTTAACCTCCTAAGGCCCAAGCTGTTTTTTTACATGCATTTTTTATTTTCTCTTTGCTATTTGGGCTTATTAGAACCTGATTAGAATAAAAACTAAGCATCATCTTTTGATAAGATGTACTTTTAGAGAAAAAGTATGTCCACATATGTGGATTCTTGTTCCGAATTTCTAAAAAGTGCTGTCCACGCATGTGACCGCTAAGCTCTAGGAGGTTAATAAAACATTTGTAGTATTGATGCCTTTTGTGGCAGTTTTATTTATCCATCCATCCATTATCCATAACTGTTTATCCTGTGCAGGGTCACGGGCAAGCTAGAGCCTATCCCAGCTGACGATGGGCAAGAGGTGGGGTACACCCTGGACAAGTCGCCAGATCGTCGCAGGGCTGACACACAGAGATGAACCATTCACACTCACACCTACGGTCAATTTAGAGCCACTAATTAACCTAACGTGCATGTCTTTGGACTGTGGGGGAAACCGGAGCACCCGGAGGAAACCCACACAGACACAGGGAGAACATACAAACTCCATACAGACAAATCAATTCACGTCAAAATAAAATGGACATACATTCATTTACTTTTTAATCCTACAGTGTTGCTTGAAAGTTTGTGAACCATTTAGAATTTTCTATATTTCTGCATAAATATGCCCTAAAATATCATCAGATTTTCACACAAGTGCTAAAAGTAGATAAAGAGAACCCAGTTAAACAAATGAGACAAAAATATTATACTTGGTCATTTATTTATTGAAGTAAATGAGCCAATATTACATATTTGAGTGGCAAAAGTATGTGAACCTCTAGGATTAGCAGTTAATTTGAAGGTGAAATTAGAGTCAGGTGTTTTCAATCAATGGGATGACAATCAGGTGTGAGTGGGCACCCCGTTTTATTTAAAGAACAGGGATCTATCAAAGTCTGATCTTCACAACACATGTTTGTGGAAGTGTATCATGGCACGAACAAAGGAGATTTCAGAGGACCTCAGAAAAAGCGTTGTTGATGCTCGTCGGGCTGGAAAAGGTTGCAAAACCATCTCAAAAGAGTTTGGACTCCTCCAATCCACAGTAAGACAGATTGTGCACAATTGGAAGAAATTCAAGACCATTGTTACCCTCCTCAGGAGTGGTCGACCAACAAAGATCACGACAAGAGCAAGGCATGTAATAGTCGGCAAGGTCACAAAGGACCCCGGAGTAACTTCTAAGCAACTGAAGGCCTCTCTAACATTAGCCAATGTTAATGTTCATGGGTCCACCATCAGGAGAACACTGAATAACAATGGTGTGCATGGCAGGGTTGCAAGGAGAAAGCCACTGCTCTCCAAAAAAAACATTGCTGCTCATCTGCAGTTTGCAAAAGATCATGTGGACAAGCCAGAAGGCTATTGGAAAAATGCTTTGTGGACAGAGAAGATAAATAGAACTTTTTGGTTTAAATGAGAAGCATTATGTTTGGAGAAAGGAAAACACTGCATTCCAGCACAGGAACCTTATCCCATCTGTGAAACATGGTGGTGGTGGAGGAAGTATCATGGTTTGAGCCTGTTTTGCTGCATCTGGGCCAGGACGGCTTGCCATCATTGATGGAAGAATGAATTCTGAATTATACCAGTGAATTCTAAAGGAAAAATGTCAGGACATCTGTCCATGAACTGAATCTCAAGAGAAGGTGGGTCATGCAGCAAGACAACGATCCTAAGCACACAAGTCGTTCTACCAAAGAATGGTTAAAGAAGAATAAAGTTAATGTTTTGGAATGGCCAAGTCAAAGTCCTGACCTTAATCCAATCAAAATGTTGTGGAAGGACCTGAAGCGAGCAGTTAATGTGAGGAAACCCACCAACATCCCAGAGTTGAAGCTGTTCTGTATGGAGGAATGGGCTAAAATTCCTCCAAGCCAGTGTGCAGGACTGATCAACAGTTACCGGAAACGTTTAGTTGCAGTTATTGCTGCACAAGGGGGTCACACCAGATACTGAAAGCAAAGGTTCACATACTTTTGCCACTCACAGATATGTAATATTGGATCATTTTCCTCAAATAAATGAGCAAGTATAATATCTTTGTCTCATTTGTTTAACTGAGTTATCTTTATCTACTTTTAGGACTTGTGTGAAAATCTGATGTTTTAGGTCATATTTATGCAGAAATATAGAAAATTCAAAATGGTTCACAAACTTTCAAGCACCATTGTATCTGGCTATCTTGCTGCAAAGATCATGTTAGGCAAGAAGCCAGTTTAATAAACACAGCAGTCAGTGTGCCTAAAGATGCCTGAAACCTTGCTAGGTAAGTGAGATTTCCTCACACAGTGAATGTCATGCTTTGATCAAGTTATTGAACAGCTGTGTGTCATAGCTAAACGGAGATAAGCCTAATCAATTCAGTCAGATAGTGGCTGTTAAAATGTATGTGACGCTCTTTAAATGCAATTTTCAAAAGTTTCTTTTTTTTTCTGGGGGTAACCAGATTTTAAAATGCTAGAACTTTTCATCTGGAGAGAAAGAGAAATATACCAGACCCTCCAGGATTTCGCGATGTTGCGATTTGCAACTTCAATGCAAATTCAACCAATCCCCGTGAATTCAGGGCGGTGTTGCAATTATATCCAATCACCGCAACTTTCCCGCAAATTTGACCAATCGTTGGCGTCGTCTTGAGGTGACGTCAACAAACTACCTTCCGCCTTACTTCCAGTGTTGCCAGATTGGGCAGTTTCAACTGCATTTTGGCGGGTTTTGAACATATAGGCTGGAAAACGTCAGCAGTATCTGGCAACACTGCTTACTTCCGTGTATATGTTCAAGAGAAGCAGCATGTGCGAGTCAGTGTTTATATAGGCTTAAATTCTGTTACTGAAAGTGTGTTATGTTTACAGTGAAGGACTGTGTGCACTTTACATTATTTTTTACTTAATACAAGAAATTAATGGATGCCAACATTTTTGCCAAAATGGTATTTTATTTTCCATTGTTTAGGCAGCTTCAACATCATACTGTGAGATTCTATTCAAATTGTTTTTTTCTTCTATGAAGCCTGAGCCATTTATTTTATTAGTTTATAATTATTGTTTAATTTAGTCTTCAGGAGAGACTGCCTGCACACAGTACTAGTATTAATAGTTTTTTTTTTTCTTACATGAAAGCTGAGGCATTTATATTATATTTTAAGCTAACTTCATGTTGTGCTGTGAGGTTCTATGCACTTTAACTTTTGAACCAACAGGTGCATTTGGATAAGTAAAGCCTATTTTTTCTGCATTTTTGTAGTTCTGGTAATCTTTTATATTGGTAAAGTTGTTTATAGGACCATTTCTCAGTGTGTTTTTTTTAATCAATAGTTTTTCAGTAATAACTTAATATTTAACATACCGCATCACTCAATTTTAATCACAAAAAGAGAAAATTGCAACAATTTCTCGCAACTTTCATTTCCTCCCGCAATGTAATCGCAACAAAAACCTAAAAACACCACAACTTTCATCGCAATTTTTTCGAAGACCCCCGCAACAGACATTTTAGCCCGCAACAATCACAAAAAAGGCCCGTGAAATCCTGGGGGACTGAATATATTTCAATTCAAAAGAAGCTTGAGAGTCAAATCTTTATATCATAGAAAATGTCACAATTTCACAATCGCTATGTTTACAGCCACAAAATATTCCAGTTTTTGCCCTTATTTGGAAAAAGACAACATTCCTCTTAAGCTGTTTATATGGCTAATGGAAATGAATATTCCACTAATATTCCCGTTTGCATGCAGCCGTGTATACTCCAATTGTCTAGTTGATTTGTGTACAGCACACAGAGCAGATAGTAAACAGGCGAGAGGCCTGTGGGTCACAAACTGCCATAAAAACCCCAACTGAGATGAATATTCTGATTCTGCTGTATACATGTCCAAAGAATGCTCCTAAATCCTGAATAATATCAGCATCTAGTGTGTCTTAATCGGAAAATGCTAAATTTGGAATAAGGCCAAATTTGGAATATCCATATGCTGTTTACATGACCGTTATCAAATTCCGAATATCGCCATTCTCAGAATAATAGTGGAATATTAGTGTTGGGGTTCACCCAGTCGGAAACAGTCAACTTACTTCTCGGGACCCCCGCCCTCGTACCGCCCAGAGCTCTGGGGGGGTTAGTCGCAAAGAAAGACAGGAACCCCAGTGTAGTTCACATCTTTATTCGCAAGTTTCCCCCAATTGGACAAGAATACAGAGGGTTATTATATACGAGTGTTATCTGCGTGTAAATGACATCACTGTTTGATATCTATGTGTATGTGTGCATGAATGTGTGTATGTGTGTGTCTATGGGGGGGGTGTGAGTGAGTGACATCATTTTGATATCTATGTCTACAGTGGTGCTTGAAAGTTTGTGAACCCTTTAGAATTTTCTATATTTCTGCATAAATATGACCTAAAACATCATCAGATTTTCACACAAGTCCTAAAAGTAGATAAAGAGAACTAAGTTAAACAAATGAGACAAAAATATTATACTTGGTCATTTATTTATTGAGGAAAATGATCCAATATTACATATCTGTGAGCGGCAAAAGTATGTGAACCTTTGCTTTCAGTATCTGGTGTGACCCCCTTGTGCAGCAATAACTGCAACTAAACGTTTCCAGTAATTGTTGATCAGTCCTGCACACCGGCTTGGAGGAATTTTAGCCCATTCCTCCATACAGAACAGCTTCAACTCTGGGATGTTGGTGGGTTTCCTCACATGAACTGCTCACTTCAGGTCCTTCCACAACATTTCCATTGGATTAAGGTCAGGACTTTGACTTGGCCATTCCAAAACATTAACTTTATTCTTCTTTAACTATTCTTTAGTAGAACGACTTGTGTGTTTAGGGTCGTTGTCTTGCTGCATGACCCACCTTCTCTTGAGAGTCAGTTCATGGACAGATGTCCTGACATTTTCCTTTAGAATTCACTGGTATAATTCAGAATTCATTGTTCCATCAATGATGGCACACCGTCCTGGCCCAGATGCAGCAAAACAGGCCCAAACCATGATACTACCACCACCATGTTTCACAGATGGGATAAGGTTCTTATTGCTGGAATGCAGTGTTTTCCTTTCTCCAAACATAATGCTTATCATTTAAACCAAAAAGTTCTATCTTGGTCTCATCCGTCCACAAAACATTTTTCCAATAACCTTCTGGCATGTCCACATGATCTTTAGCAAACTGCAGATGAGCAGCAATGTTTTTTTTGGAGAGCAGTGGCTTTCTCCTTGCAACCCTGCCATGCACACCATTGTTGTTCAGTGTTCTCCTGATGGCGGACTCATGAACATTAACAATAGCCAATGTGAGAGAGGCCTTCAGTTGCTTAGAAGTTACCCCGGGGTCCTTTGTGACCTCGTTGACTATTACATGCCTTGCTCTTGGAGTGATCTTTGTTGGTCGACCACTCCTGGAGAGGGTAACAATGGTCTTGAATTCCCTCCATTTGTACACAATCTGTCTGACTGTGGATTGGTGGAGTCCAAATCTCTTTAGAGATGGTTTTGTAACCTTTTCCAGCCTGATGATCATCAACAGCACTTTTTCTGAGGTCCTCAGAAATCTCCTTTGTTCGTGCCATGATACACTTCCACAAACATGTGTTATGAAGATCAGACTTTGATAGATCTCTGTTCTTTAAATAAAACAGGGTGCCCACTCACACCTGATTGTCATCCCATTGATTGAAAACACCTGACTCTAATTTCACCTTCAAATTAACTGCTAATCCTAGAGGTTCACATACTTTTGCCACTCACAGATATGTAATATTGGATCATTTTCCTCAATAAATAAATGACCAAGTATAATATTTTTGTCTCATTTGTTTAACTGGGTTCTCTTTATCTACTTTTAGGACTTGTGTGAAAATCTGATGATGTTTTAGGTCATATATAGAAAGAAATAGAGAAAATTCTAAAGGGTTCACAAACTTTCAAGCACCACTGTGTGTGTGTGTGTGTGTGTGTGTGTGTGTGTGTGTGTGAGAGAGAGCAAGTCACATCTTAATTACATCATTGTTCTAATGGAATGTTCAGATGTATGTGTGTGTGTTTGACTTGCGAGCAAGTGGGCAGCTTGATCTTGGGGCAGGTCAAATAATCTCCATCAGTGTGTGTGTAAATCATAACATAATGACATATTTCTGATGATATGACATGATAGCAAGGTACAAACAGATTTTAAAGGTCATTGCCTACGTACACCCCTTCAGGTCAGATATAACATAGGGCAATACATGCATGTACTTAAGATGGTGATGGAATTTTTCAACAAAGATAATATGTCTAGTCTACGAAGTCAGAAATTAATGCCAACAGAAATAGTTTAAAAGGTCTAAAAGCTAAAGGATGAAAAGCTCATAAATTCTTAACACATGAATGTGTGTCTTGTGCTAAGTCAGCAAATTACATCTTGATTTCATCAATATGTAGTAAGACAATCATAAGCAAAATAACATAAAAATATGTCTTTAACAATCCTAAATTATATTCTGTAATTATAAAACTAACTTAAAACTATAAAACTAACTTAAACCATTGAATGCATCTTAGATCTAAAAATTAAATCTAAATCACTGCCATAGTATATGCAATAGTCCAAAATAATAAAGGATCTTAAAAATATAAAGTCTTAACTCTTTGTGCAACTGTGGTTCTGTGTGATATCAAAGGCCATTGTGGGTGGATCTGACATCATTGCAGACCTTGGCGCTGTTCAGACATATCTCTGATCAAAAATACACATTTCATATCAGAACAAGCAAAATGTTCCCAAACAATGTCCAGCCGAGACATAAGGTCATTTTAACTGAACCGAAATTAATCCTTAATTTGGTCACAAATAAATTACTGCCTTCTTGGTCAAGAATAATACTTATATAAACCTAACAATTAGTGTGCAAGGCAACATACTGAATGTGAGGGGTTTTCACATGCCGTCACACATTTTTCCAAATAAAATACAGTTTTAATAAATATACTGCACTATATGGATCTCAGAAATATTTCCATGTTTAATTGAACTTTTAAACAGAATAGCATCCTGGATTTATTTCTGTATGAAAATCTGCAAGTATTTCGCTCAAGGGTCTGACATGGAGTATGGTGAAGGTGCTTACATTGGTGCACATAAGTTTATCGAGAAATTGTTTCAGTTCCTCCATAAAGCTCTTCTCTGTGGTGAACAGTTTCACCAGCTCTCTGCAATCAGACCAGCACAATTACACCTGAACCACAAACCAGAGTTCTGGTCTTGTTAAAGACAGTGCTATACATGGCCTTGTATAATCCGAGTGTAACCCATATGATTTTTAGATGCCCCCTAACCCATTCTGATGCACTGAGAGTTTGCTGATAGCCCTTAAAGCATGCGCCAGAGTGTTTACTCAAATAATAATAAGCAACTGCCGCTTTAAAACCAGACTTGAAATCGAGAAACTGGATAGACACGATTACCTTCGATACCGAGAGAGAGAGAGAAACTGGCATCTAATCTATCCTTATCTACAATCAAGACCCTGAGATCATTGGAGATCTTGATTAAAAGCAGATATGCTGACTTTTTTTGTACACCTGGAAACCCTGTGTCACCGTTGTCTTCGTCTGTGGATACCTTGGAGTCCCCCACCTGTGGTCCCCATCTCTCTTGTCACCATTCCCCCTTGCATGCCTCCTCACATCTCCTGGCTGATCTCCCTTAGCTACTTGCCACCATCCCTTGCCCTGTGACTGTGGTAGGATCAAATTTGAACACAATACGCAGACTTGGATCGGAAATTGGACTGAGCCACACATTTAACATCCCCACTCCATTCTTATTTTAATTTCATTTTTTTGGGGGGTGCACTCAGTTTTCTTAAGGCTTATTATTTTTTGTTTGTTTTTTGAGATCTCAATTGGGTTTTATTTAATATTTTGTTTGTTTCATTCATTTATTTGTTATTTAGAACCATAGTGCCGGCACTAATAGCATATTGGTATTGATGCATTTTTTTTTTTTTACATCTAGTTACAATTTAACAGTGTTTTGGGTACACTTGTATCACATGGAAAACCCTAGGAAACAAAAGTAGCTTACCATTCACAACTTAATTTAACTGAGTTAAACAGATTTTTAGTAGGAATTAAATAAGTCTTTAAATATTTATTGATAGAGTGGCTATTTATTCTTCATATTGAGACCTTTACTAACTGCACTTAGAATACTGGTTACATGATTGATAATTTGCACAGAGTAAATGACTTATTCTCTAACTTGTCTAAATAAATAGTTGTTGTATTTTTTTATCTTTATACCAGTGAGTGTTGTGTGTTGTTTGGGGTGAGTAATTGATTGTGGTCTAGCCTAACCTAAATCAGTCTCCTCTAGAACCTAGAACTTAGAATTAGACTGTTCCTGCACAAGCACAGGCCCCTCCCTCGTCATACGGGTTACAGAAAGTTTGGCGAGCCAGCCAGGAGATTGGTTAAATGGTTTTAAGACCACATACCACACCCCTTTGACCACACCTCACTGTAAAAATATTTCTAGTGAACTAGGCTACTTGAAAATAGTGCTCACCTTAGTCAAACATGGATCTTTTCAACCGTTATAAAGTACATGGACAATGCTGCTTGATAGTAGCAGGTGTCGATCAAATATGCACTGATGAAATGATAATTAGCTTTCTTGAACAAAATGGCAAGATTTCAAAATGCATTAGAGTTCCTGATGAGCCCAATCAACCTAATGGCAGGGTATTAATAGTTTATGCTTCAGAAAACTCAATAACTATGATCAACCCAGATACCCTTGGCCATATACCCAGTCCCAATGACCCAACCACTTTGTTATGTTAGAACAGTTAGAGACATATGCCAAGAAGATTTGGGCAAAGAGCTTGCCCGACAGTACCTAGAAGAACTGAGTGCCATAGGTGGCAGTGCCACATCAGGATATGCCAGCATCCTGGAAGGAGAGCCTAGACGGATTCAGTCAGACTTCTGAGAGAACAGACAGCACTCCCATCCCCGGAGACAGCCCCATATCACACACTGAGACCAGCATGGATGTCAAAGCCACTCAGAGCATGAACACGCAGTGCAACTGTCGCTCTTCCATGTCTGGAGATCCCCCTTTGAGCGCCCACTCTGCTGGGTACAGCCCACTGAGCCTTGCCGATGATGTCATTAATCCTCCAAGCATCCAAAGAGCAGTTGTAGAACATGTCATCCGGAATGATTCTGCACCACCATACACAAGCCAGACTAAAATCCACACCCTCTTAGGAAGAGTTCCAAAGCCGAACGGCGAAGTGGATTATGAAACATGGAAAACTCAAGTTGAGCTGCTTCTTAGTGACCCTTATGTCACAGACTCACAGAAGGTGAGGAAAGTTCTAGACAGTCTGGTTGGCCCAGCCGCTGACATAGTAAAGCCACTTGGGACCACGTCAACCCCTTGTGCATATGTTAATCATCTTGAGTCAGCTTTTAATGTTGTAGAGGATGGAGAGGAGCTGTTTGCAAAGTTCTTGAGCACGAACCAAAATGCTGGCGAGAAGCCATCAGATTACTTGTTTAGACTTCAGACCCTCCTGACAAAAGTCATTTCTAGAAAGGGAGTCCATTTTGAAAATTCAGACAAACACTTAATCCGACAGTTTTGCAGAGGGTGCTGGGACCACTCCTTGCTTATCAGCTTCCAGTTTGAGCAGAAAAAGAACAGTCCTCCACCTTTCCCCAAATTGCTGCTCCTGCTTAGAACTGAAGACCACTGTTCAGCCAAAATGGATAGGATGAAAAAGCATATGGGAAGCTCAAAAGCGATTGCACATGCCCGCACAGTATATGGCTTACCCACCTGTTACAGCAACACTGAAGTGCCTGTTGAAAAGAAAGATGATACACAGAGGTTGCTTAGTGAGATATCCGAGCTGCGCAAACAGGTTGCCACTCTGATAGGAATGGCATGAACTCACAGCCAAGCATAAATCAAGTTGAAGCCAGCTGCATGGTCACAAATGCCTCCATGCCTCGACATGACACTCCTCGTTTCCCTAAGACTTGTTTCTGCTTTAAGTGTGGTGAGGACGGCCATATTGCTGCTCGCTGTTTGAATGCTCCCAACTCTGTTCTGGTCCATCAGAAGAATGCAGAACTAAAAAGAAAACGTGAAGCTCAGAGAACACAACACATTGTTTCCTCCATGCCTTTAAACTCGTAACAGCTCCTGTTTCAGGACGTTCAGGAGCTAAAGGCCAGAATATGAGTCCCCAACCCCTCAACGCCATCATAAAGAGAACACTCTGGAAAGAAAATCACCACCAAAAGAATGATAAATTCCTCCCCCTTGGACTTGTAGGCCCACGCTGCACTGCCTCTGTTTTTATTGAAGGAATAGAGTGAGAGTCCATCCTCGACACTGGATCTCAAGTTACAACTGTTTGAGACATTCTACTGGAACAACCTATCTTTCCTCCCCATTCAGCCCATCCAAGCCTTGTTCCAGGTAGGTGCAGGAGGCCAACATGTCCCCTATAAGGGTTATACCCAAGCCCTCATCTCCTTCCCTAGCAACATCACTGGTGTTGCTGAACAGATCACTGCTTTAGTCCTCATTGTGCCAGACTGTCACTTCAACACCCAGATTCCCCTGTTGGTCAGCACGAACGTCTCATCTCATCTCATTATCTCTAGCCGCTTTATCCTTCTACAGGGTCGCAGGCAAGCTGGAGCCTATCCCAGGTGACTACGGGCGAAAGGCGGGGTACACCCTGGACAAGTCGCCAGGTCATCACAGGGCTGACACATAGACACAGACAACCATTCACACACTCATTCACACCTACAGTCAATTTAGAGTCACCAGTTAACCTAACCTGCATGTCTTTGGACTGTGGGGGAAACCAGAGCACCCGGAGGAAACCCACGCGGACACGGGGAGAACATGCAAACTCCGCACAGAAAGGCCCTCGCCGGCCATGGGGCTCAAACCCAGACCTTCTTGCTGTGAGGTGACAGCACTAACCACTACACCACCGTGCCACCCAGCACGAACGTCTTAGACAGATTGTACAAAGATGGCGTGGAAAAGCATGGACCGGAGTTCTTGCAAGGACCTGACCTCAATAGCGACTGTGTCCTACTGTTCCAGCATGTTGCCCAAAGTCATCAGGAAGAGAATTCAGCCTGTCATGTCAAGCTACATGGACGACATTCTGTTGCCATCCCAGCGGGAGGAACAGTGTCTGTCTCGGGTGATGTCAGGATGAGGAAGAACTCTCCACGCTCACTCTTTGTGGTTGAGTCCCCTGAAATGTCTTCATTGCCAGGAGGCATGTTCATTGAGAGTGCCCTTCAAGAAATTCCACACAGATCATCAAGCAAGATCCCCATTGTGCTGAGGAATGTGACCAACCGAAACGTCATGCTGCATCCAAAGCAGGTGATAGCTCAGATGATGGTAGCACAGCATGTGATGCCACCCGAACCACATGGAACAGTGTCTGACATCCCCCAGTCTCAGAACAATGGACTGAGTTTCAACCTGGAAGATTCCCCCATTCCAAAAGAGTGGAAGAAACAAATCATGGAAAAGCTGAACATGCCGGAGATCTTTGCTGTTGATGACCTGTCCTATGGCCATACATCTGCCGTCAAGCACCACATCCACCTCCAGGAGGACACTCCCTTTAGAGAGAGACCCAGGCCCATTCACCCCTCCGACAGAGAAGCTGTCAAACACCACCTCTGAAAGCTGCTAGACGCTGGAATCATCAGACAGCCCATTCGCATCACCCATTGCTGTTGTCAAAAAGAAATTCGGCTGTGTGTTGACTACAGAAAATTGAACATGCAAACAGTGAAAGGTGCCTATGCTCTTCCCAACATTGAAGACACCTCTGCTCTTAGTGGCGCAAAATGGTTCTCTGTCATGGACCTGAAGTCGGGCAGCTGCTAGTTTGTTTATACTGTTTATTTCATGTTTACCTGCTATACCTCAAGTGCCCTTGACTGTTTGGTTATTTGAACCAATTTGTGTGTGTGTGTGTGTGTGTGTGTGTGTGTGTGTGTGTGTGTGTGTGTGCAATGCAATAATGAGTACATCCTCTTTGAAAAGTAACATTTCACACAATATGACAAGGAACACAAAGATATATTTCCAAAATGTTCCCAGACTAAGTTAAACACAGGTTCTGTTGAGCTTTTGAACTCAAAACAAAGGCTAATAATATAACTTAAATGATTTTTATTTCAGTTTTAGTGAAATTTGTGTGGTGCAGAAATGAGTACACCCCACTGAAGGGCTCTGAGTAAAGCAACTTTTTAGGCTACCAATGTGGACCTGAACAAACAATTAACCACAGGTGAGTCTAATTAGTCATTACACAGGTGTTAATTAGGCAGTTGGCTACAAAAGGCTATTACCTAAAGCAAACCACCCTTTCCCATTTCCTGCTGTCAGCAATGGCACCTCATGGGCAGGAAATGTCTCTGGATCTGAGAAAGCGGATTATTGCTTTACACAAGAGAGGTGAGGGCTACAAGAAGATCAGTAAAGCCTTACTTATCAGTAAGAACACGGTTGCAAAAGTGATCCAAAAATTCAAGACAGATGGAACTGCAGCCAAAGTACAGAGACGTACAGGCTGGCCAAGAAAATTAACACCCAGGCAGGAGTGGCTTGTAATGAGAAAAGTTGAGGAAAATTGGCATGCAAGTGCACAACAGGTATCTAAGGAAGTAGAGACTGAAATTGGAGTGAATGTGTCACGTGACACAATATGCCGTACAGTGCAGCGGAATGGCATGCATGGGTGTCGTCCCCGAAGGAAGCCTCTCCTAAAGCCCAGTCACAAAAAAGCCCGTCTAGAGTTCGCCAGGGCACATGCTGAAAAGGATGAAGGCTACTGGGACTCTATACTCTGGAGTGATGAGACCAAAATCAATCTTTTTGGAACTGATGGCTTCAAAACAGTCTGGCGTCGCAAGGGTGAGGAGTACAAGGAAAAATGCATGGTGCCCAAAGTGAAACATGGAGGGGATAGTGTTCTTATGTGGGGTTGCATGAGTGCTGCGGGTGTTGGAGAACTGCATTTCATTGATGGCATCATGAATTCTCAAATGTACTGCTCTATACTGAAAGCTAAGATGCTTCCATCACTTCGGGCCATTGGTCGTCGTGCCATTTTTCAACATGACAATGACCCAAAACACACATCTAAGGCCACTGCTGACTTTCTGAAGAGGAACAGGGTGAGAGTGATTCCATGGCCAAGTATGTCACCTGATCTGAACCCTATAGAGCATCTTTGGGGAATACTGAAGAGGCAGGTTGAGCATCACTCTCCATCCAACATCCAGGCTCTGAAAGATGTCATCTTTGAAGAATGGAAAAAGATTGATGTAGCCAAATGTTGTCAACTTGTGCACTCCATGCCAAGGAGACTTGGGGCTGTCATTGCAAATAATGGAGGCCATACAAAGTACTAAATGTACTGGATGTAATTGAGTTTGTTGTGGGGTGTACTCACTTTTGCTCCACCCCACTTTCACGGAAACAGAAAAATATGTAATTTAAGGCATCTTTTCACCTTTCTGCTTGAGTTATAATGTAAGAACATAGTGCAATAAACATCATCAAGGAACTGTTTGGGACATATTGTTTGTGTTCATTTTAATACTGTGAAAAATGTCGTTTTTCAGGGGGGGTGTACTCATTATTGCATTGCACTGTATAGTGCTGTCAAAAATGTCGCGTTATTAACGTGTTAACTTGACTCAATTTTAATGGCGATAATTTTTTTATCGCGAGATTAATGCTCTGTGACATGATGTAGGTTTTTCATAAGCTTTTGAAACTGCCAGGAACTTGGAACAGAGACTTTGCTTAGAATACCGATAGCAGCTAGACTGTAATGCCCCGCACAGCCAGAGTCCTCTGCCCTCCTCCCCCAAAGAACCAGCGCGGGCAGGGCGCGCTAGTAGAGATGGGATTTATGGCTCTTTGATGGGATCCGCATCTTTGTGATCCGTTCTTTGAAAAGAGCCGTTCAAAAGACTGGCTCATTTGGCTCTTTTTAAATATTTATTCAGTTTTAAGAAGACAGCGTCTAAAGAAGCCAGATCCCTCTGAACTGTAAACTCAATGCTATCCCAGAAATCCTTCCTGTAATATGCAAATTTGGCCGCCTCTGATTGGACAGCGCGACGCATCAACAGGCAGAAAGTGTAAAAGTACAAAATGTGTTAAGTGAGCTGAAATAGTAAAGATCAGATTCAATGCAATATTTATCAACGAACAACTTAAAGTTAATATAATAGTGTACTTTATATTATAATCAAGCATGTCAAGCCTACTGTCACTGTGTAACCTGTCTCTCTGAGTTGTAGACTAACTCAAGCAGTAGATCACTTCACTCATGGTTCTCTTGCCAGCCCCGGTGTTTGGCTTAGGTTTCACTTTGCAGTGGCTGTGTCAAGATGTGTTATGCTTTGCAATACAAAGCAAGCCCATTCACGTTTTTATGCTGATAAGAGAATTACAATGGTTTTTCATGTGACAAAAATGTGCGATTAAATTGCGATTAATCGCGAGTTAACTATGACAGTCGTGACATTAATCGCGATTAAATATTTTAATCGCTTGACAGCACTAATGAGTGTTTAGTCTATGTCTAGTTCATATCTAGTGTTTATACTGTTTATATTGTCGGTGTTTAGTCTGTCTTGTTCTTATCTAGTGTTTATACTGTTTATTTATACTGTTTATATTGTTTGAGTGTTATCTAGTTCCTATCTAGAACGTTTATACTGTTTTTTTCTTCAATTATTCTATGTTTATTTATTGCATTGCCTGTTTGCACTGTGGGTCAGAGAGGACTGATATTTCATCTGTGCTGTATGTCGAGCATGTATAGCATATTTGACAATAAAGTTGACTTGACGGCGGCACGGTGGTGTAGTGGTTAGCGCTGTCGCCTCACAGCAAGAAGGTCCTGGGTTTGAGCCCCGGGGCCGGCGAGGGCCTTTCTGTGCGGAGTTTGCATGTTCTCCCCGTGTCCGCGTGGGTTTCCTCCGGGTGCTCCGGTTTCCCCCACAGTCCAAAGACATGCAGGTTAGGTTAACTGGTGACTCTAAATTGACCGTAGGTGTGAGTGCGAATGGTTGTCTGTGTCTATATGTCAGCCCTGTGATGACCTGGCGACTTGTCCAGGGTGTACCCCGCCTTTCGCCCGTAGTCAGCTGGGATAGGCTCCAGCTTGCCTGCGACCCTGTAGAAGGATAAAGCGGCTAGAGATAATGAGATGAGATGAGAAGTTGACTTGACGTTGCTGAGGAAGACAAACAAGACCGCTTTTGTATGCCCTCTAGGCTTCTGGGAGTTTAACTGGATGCCTCAAGGCGTAACAAATGCACCAAGCACTTTTCAGAGGCTTATGGAGAAATGTGTGGGAGATGTACACCTGAACAAAGTCCTAGTCTTTCTGGATGATCTCATTGTCTTCTCAGAGACATTAGAAGAGCATGAGACCAGATTGCTTAAAGTGCTTAATTGGCTCAAAGACTATGGTCTGAAACTGTCCCCAGACAAGTGCCACTTTTTCAAGACCTCCATCAAATATCTTGGTCACATCGTTGATGCTGAAGGAGTCCACACAGATCCCAGTAAAGTCTCTGCATTAAAGGAATGGCCCTATCCCACCAACAGAAAAAAGCTCAAATGCTTCTTAGGATTTGCTGATTTCTCATCTCATCTCATTATCTCTAGCCGCTTTATCCTTCTACAGGGTCGCAGGCAAGCTGGAGCCTATCCCAGGTGACTACGGGCGAAAGGCGGGGTACACCCTGGACAAGTCGCCAGGTCATCACAGGGCTGACACAGACACAGACAACCATTCACACCTACGGTCAATTTAGAGTCACCAGTTAACCTAACCTGCATGTCTTTGGACTGTAGGGGAAACCGGAGCACCCGGAGGAAACCCACGCAGACACGGGGAGAACATGCAAACTCCACACAGAAAGGCCCTCGCCGGCCACGGGGCTCGAACCCGGACCTTCTTGCTGTGAGGCAACAGCGTTAACCACTACACCACCGTGCCGCCCCTACAGATGATTTGTAGAAGGATATTCTAAAATAACGAAGCCACTGAACAGCCTTACAGCAGGATATGTCCCACCAAGGAAAAGAGGAAAGATTTATAAGAGAAAGTTCAAACCCCCCATTAATCCCACCTTGCCCTTTGGAGATGACTGGACTGAAGAGTGTGAGGTTGCATTTAGAACTCTGACAAATTGACCTCAGCCCCTGTCCTTTGCCAATCCCAACTCACAGATGCCAGCTGTGATGGACTTGGCGCTGCCCTCTACCAAGAACAAGATGAAAAACTGCGAGTCATAGCATATGCCAGCAGAGGGCCGTCCAGGAGTGAACAGAATTACCCCATCCACAAACAAGAGTATCTCGCTTTAAAATGGGCCATTTGTGAGAAATTCCATGATTACCTTTATGGCATTGAATTCCAAGTTTTAACCGATAACCCCTTAACTTATGTGCTGACCACAGCCAAGCTTGACGCAACAGGTCATCATTGGTTCACTGCTTTGTCAACGTATCGTTTCACCATCAAGTATAGAGCTGGAATCAGTAATCAAGATGCTGACAGGTTGTCCAGAAGGCCTCAGAGTCTGTCTGAAAAGGATGAGGAGTTCAAGCAAGAGAAAGCGAGAATTGAGGAGATGAAGCAATGGATCTTGAATGAGGAAAATGAGTTTGTGTCTGGTGAAATGCTCTCTGCTGTATGCCAGCACCACTCTATGATTGCCTCAGCTGACAAATGTTTACTGCCAGAGCTCCCCATTCTTGCCGAGTCCTTGGCTGTAGATGCGTCTGCTGTTCCAGATGACTTTGAGTCTTCAGGGCAAGACACCATCCTTGGAATGACTCACAGTGACTGGTACCAGTCCCAAAGAGAAGACCCCTCCATCAGATGTGTGATCAGCCTCATCCAAAGAAAATCAAAAGCCCACTTTTAAAGAGACATCTTCTGAGTCACTGGAAGTCAAACTGCTACTCAGAGAGTGGAAAAGACTTGAGCTTCGAGATAGGGTGCTGTTCCATAGATGTCTGAATAGAAGCACTGAGATCCATCAGCTGGTTTTACCCAGTAAGCACTACGCCAGAGCACTACACGGTCTGCATGATGAACTCGGCCATCTTGGCACTGAGCGTCTCCACCTTACCTGTGCTAGGTTTTACTGGCCGAAGATGTTCCAGTCTGTTGATCAGAAGTGTCAGACATGTGAGAGATGTGTGAGGTGGAAGGCCAATGCTCAGAATGCTGTTCCCATGGAAAACATCCAGACTAGTTACCCCCTCGAGCTTGTGTGTATGGACTTCCTTTGTATTGAACCTGACAGTAGAGACACTAGAAACATCCTTGTCATCACAGACTATTTTACTAAGTTTGCCATTGCGGTGCCAACAAAAGATCAGAGGGCAAACACCATTGCCAAGACTCTATGGGATAACTTCATTGTCCATTATGGATTCCCAAGCCATCTTCTCAGTGACCAAGGAAGAGACTTTGAATCCCATACCATCAAAGAGCTGTGTTTGCTGATTGGCACAGAGAAAGGTGGCGGATAGGTGGCGCTTTTAATGGCAGCCGCACTCAAATACCCGTTGTTGGTTAGATGCATTTTATTTTATGGTTTTAAAGATTTTAGTTTAATTGTGCAATAGATCGTGTGTATGAATGTTTCCAGAGACCTTGTGGACCGTTTTTGTACAACTGTGAGCTTCATTTGTTCAAGTTCGCACCAATTATAGCTACTCTGCCCCCGCTCGTGCGTATGCTTCCCTGATTGCATGGCAACGAGCTGCGCAGATAGCGAACAACTTCTTCAATAAACTTCCAGGGTCCGTTGGTGGACTTATAAAAAGTTTACTGAAGATTTATCTGTAAAACTGACATACAAAACATGCAAATATATCTGGATTAAACTATGTTTGGATTATAATCACAAAACACAAGAAAGAGTAAACTACATACAAGACAAATGAAAAATAAGCAGTTAGCTTAAAGCTAACATCTATGGAAAACAGCTTTTAAATGACAACGGTTACCATTTGATACATTAACTATAAAAAGATATTCTCACTTATGTAGAAAGGTTCATATCACATAATTCCTTATTATTGTTATTATTATTATTATTATTATTATTATTATTATTAAGAGGCAGATTAGCATAAATTACTTACAGGCAAATGCTTTCTGGCCATAAACACAGATCACAAACCATTGGCCGTTCAGCTTCTGAGTTCAGACAGGAACAGGTGTTGTCAGAGTGGTTTGGCCGTAAGCGTGGTAACCTGGTATTCCTAGGCAGTCTCCCACTCAAGTACTAACCAGGCCCAACTCTATTTAGCTTCTGAGTTAATTAACTAAATACCTCTGAGTACGGCAACACCAAAGGTACAAAAAAGGAATAGAAAACTTCGTTGCTATGGAAAAATATGACCACTAGAAGTCTCCCTTGCCCCATAGCAATGACAAAACAGCACAATAGCACTCGGACATCATTTTGGTTACAATATGGCTTCCTGCTCACGAACTGTCTTCAAGTACTCATTGGATTACCTGCGGGAGTTGAAGACGGTATCTGCACGAGCTGGTCCAGAAATCAAGAATCACCTACGTGGCCTTGGGATTTTGAAACAACGACGTAGACCAAGCATCACCAAATGGCGGCCCTCGGTCTGGATCCGGACCCAGTGATGGTTCTGTCTGGACCCGTGACCAATGGTAAATTCACGAGATTAAGTAATTTTCATGGAGCATTATTTTGGACGGTCGTGGCTATTGACAGCGGGCACTGCTACTCCAGTTAATACGACAACAGCTTCACTCAGTTGAAACAATAAAATCATTAGTTTACCCAGCATGTCCCAGTAGAGCAACAAGCAGAGAGGAAGAGAGTTAAGTTCAGAGACAACCGACCGAGACAACATGGCTTGCTCCAAAAGGCGACGGAAAGTAGACAAGAAAAATCATTGTTTTAAAGATGAATGGACGGAGAAATACATGTTCATTCTTCCGGCAAGCAGTTCAAAACCAGTGTGCCTCATATGCTCCGAAAACGTGGCATTAATTAAAAGCAGCAACGTGAAGCGGCACTACGAAACAAAGCACAGCTCTTTTGAGCAAAGTTATCCCCTGAAGTCCGAGCTGAGGGCACACAAAATAACTGAGGCCAAGTTTACATTAGACCGTATCTGTCTTGTTTTCTTCGCGGATGCACTGTCTGTTTACATTAAAACGCCTGGAAACGCCGGGAAACGGGAATCCGCCAGGGTCCACGTGTTCAATCCAGATCGTGTCTGGTCCGGTGCTGTGTAAACATTGAGATACGCGGATACGCTGTGCTGAGCTCTAGCTGGCGTCGTCATTGGACAACGTCACTGTGACATCCACCTTCCTGATTCGCTGGCGTTGGTCATGTGACGCGACTGCTGAAAAACGGCGCGGACTTCCGCCTTGTATCACCTTTCATTAAAGAGTATAAAAGTATGAAAATACTGCAAATACTGATGCAAATACTGCCCATTGTGTAGTTATGATTGTCTTTAGGCTTGCCATCCTTCCACTTGCAAGTGGTAAGTGACGTGCATGCCCGATATGCACTAGGATCACACACACAGCGGCTCAGTCCCGAATCATTGCTCGTGCGCTTCACTTGCGCGCTCTGTGAGCTGCGCAGGGCCGGAGTGCGCACCCTCCAGAGGGCACTCGCTGTTCAGGGCGGAGTGATTTGGAGCGCAGGATGCCTGCGGAGCCGAGCGTATCCGTGTATTGGTGTTGCTGTGTGCACGCAAATCGTGTATTGGTGTTGCTGTGTGCACACTAATCGTTTTAAAAACGTTAATCTGATGATCCGCTGATACGGTCTAATGTAAACCCCACCTGAACTGCAAGCACAGTATGACAGGTCTACCCAACTCATCACACATACATTTACAGCCCAGCAACGTGCAAACGAATGTTCCTTAAAAGTAGCGTGGATTTTGGGGCAACATAAAAAAAAAAACATTTAGTGATGGGACAGTTGTGAAGGAGTGCTTAAACGCCGTTGCTGAGACATTGATCTGCTCATTGATCTGCAAGGAAATGCTGCATAAAGAGAGCATTTTGAGACAACTGACCCTGCTACTTTCTGGTTACAGACTGTTTCTGAGAGTGTGTTCCCTGGTCTAACCAAAGGAGCACTGCACACCTTGACTATGTTTGGATCGACTTACAGCTGCGAGTCAGCTTTTTCCACTATGAACATTGTCAAAACCAAGTACCATTCTAGGCTCAACAATGAACACCTACATATCTGCATGAGAATGGCACTAACTCCATTCCAACCAAGATTTAAATTACTGGCAGGTCAACCACATGCCCATTTTTCTCATTAAGAAAAGTAAAAGAAGAATTAAAAGAGAAAAATTCAAAGAAAAATGTTCTGTTTGCATTTCCCCCCCAAAAAGCCACTTGTTTTCTGAAAATGTGGACTTTTTTTTCTTGAAAAGTAGGCCCTCATTTTTTTAGGCTGGGACCTCCTTATTTTAAGAACAAAGAAGAGAAAATGTTAAGTCAGTGCTCTGTTTGCACTTTAGTTAATGTTTTCTGAGTTGACTTTTTTACTTGAAGTGTAGGCCTTCAATTCTTCAGGTTGGGATCGCTTTAATTTAAGAGAAACAGGAGTTATTCCACTCTGTTTGCACTTTTTTATTTATTTTATTCTGAGGTTTCTGTTTTCTTTAATCTGAAATAAAGGCCTTGAATTTATTTTCCTGGGACTACTTTTATTTATGGTAAGAGAGATAGTTGTGCACTCAGTTCATTTCCTGCATTGGAAATGAACAATAAATATTGTTGAAACCATATGAAAATGTGGACATAGGGGAAGGCTATAAGACACAAGCTGGACTTCGGTTCGGACCTTCTACTTGGACAAAATTTAATAACTGGACCTCAGTGACTTAATTGAATACCCCTCACGTAGACCAAGAGGGAAAAAAGCTGGCCAACACTTTATACGGAAGATTTCTACAGTTACTGAGAAAACAGACCATTGATATGTAAATATGGGGCACTCAACAACCAGCTCAAATAACCCGTATGTAAAGTTGCCAGCGAGTTCCTGTCGGTGCCAGAGGGAAATGGTGTGTTTACAACAGGACCAGTGACTGGTTTATGTGCCCAAATGCACATACCTGGAGCATACCGAAACACATACCGGCCGACATATCTTCCTCGCGTTCTGCCCATTGTCAACAAACTTCCTCATACACCGGCGAACATTATTCACAGGCCGAGAGAGGTAGTACCAGTTGCACTTACGAACACTTAATTCTAAAAAGTTAAGCCTAGTACCTTATGTCAAATTACTGCACCATCTGCATGTCTTTGCAATGCTCGTTCTTTAGTGAACAAATTAGATGAGTTTCATTTGTTGTTGTTAAGCGAGAATGTTGAGGTTGCTGGTGTGACAAACTTGGTTTAGTAATGATGTTCCTCCTGACTTTTGGGCCGTAGATGGCTACACTGTTTTCCAAATCCCGAGAAGATAGACGTGGTGGAGGCGTAGCATTATATGTAAGGGATTGTATAGCTGCACATCAGATAACGACAATCACTGTACCAGGTGATATAGAATGTATGTGGATCATGTTACGGCCTAGGTGCCTACCGAGGAAGATCTCCTCCATTATTATCTGTGTAGTGTATGGACCACCACAATGTGCCTGTGAAGACACTTTAAAACAACATTTGATAGAAACTGTAGATAAGCTAAGAAGCCAATATGATAATGCAGGATATTTCATAATGGGTGATTTTAATCATGTTGACATATCTGCGGTGTGTTCTGGCAATGGTCTGTATCAAATAGTTAATATCCCAACCAGATGTGAGGCAACTCTAGACCTCATAATGACAAACCTTAACGAATTCTATCACCCCCCCACTGTGATCGCACCTCTGGGGCGTGGCGACCACATCATTCTACTAAAGTCCAAGTATCAGCTGGTCACGAACAAGATCACAAAGCGTCAGATACGACCAATGAGTCAAACATTCAATCGTTCGGCCAATGGATTACTCAGTACCAGTGGGAAGAAGTGTTGGAGGCACAAGGAACACAAAACAAAACCTCTACTTTTTACAGAATCTTAACCTACGCAATAGATACACACTTCCCCTGTAAAGTAATCAAGACCCACATCCAAGATAAACCATGGATATTACCAGTGATCAAGAACGCGATTAAGCTCCGTCAGTGTGCATTTGAAGAACAAAACTGGGCAACATGGCGAACACTTCGCAACAAAGTTCAAAGGGCAATCAAAAGGGCCAAAAGCGAATTCTACCGCAACAGAGTTCAGAAGCTGTTGAAGCAGAATCCCAGTGCTTGGTATAAGGAGCTTAAAGTTCTCACTGGTACACAGAGGAAGGAGATGACAGTACGAGTGCAAGGTGTACCCAATGACCCCAGTGACATTGCAAATATCATCAACAAAAAGTTTACCGACATCACGACATCCCTGCCACCTCTCGATGTCACTAAGTTACCAGCATTTCTTCCATCACACGTTCCCCCCACAGTCCATCCATGGGAGGTGTACAATAAACTGTTACAAATGAAGGTGAAGAAATCTCCTGGACCGGATGAAATCAATGGTGTGTTACTGAAAGTTTGCTTATGAATTCAGTACACCCATTGTTAATATTTTCAACGCCTCTCTACACGAAGGCAAAGTGCCACAGGAATGGAAGGAGGCCGTTGTAGTTCCACTTCCTAAGTCCCACCCACCAAGCATTGATCAGTTACGTCCAGTGTCATTGACTTCCCTTATCGCCAAGGTATGTGAGGGCTTTATTGCTTCTTGGATACTGCAGGACATAGACAGCAGCATATCTCCCAGTCAATTCGGGTGTTTGAAAGGTCGTTCGACAACGCATTGTCTTGTTAGTTTGGCGAATCATCTTTTTAAGTCAGCAGACAAGCGTGGAACAAGCAGCACATGGGTACTGATGGACTTCAGTAAGGCTTTTGACCTTTCAGTCAGACCTGAAGTGGGGCACGCATGTCACAGAAATGACTAATAAAGGGAAACAGAGGCTGTACCTCCTATGTAGGCTAAAGCAGTTTCAGTTACCCATACAGGACCTGCTTACAGTCTACACATGTTTTGTACGACCGGTCCTGGAGTATGCAACACCCCTGTGTCATCCAGGCTTAACGAACAGCCAACGGATGAAGATAGAGAACACCCAAGTGCGTGCAACTAAGATCATCCTTGGCAATAACTTTCACAGTTACTCTCCAGCTTGTGAAGCTCTACGACTCCAAAAACTTGAGGACCGACGTGTTACGCTGTGTCTGAAGTTTGCCCAGAAACTGTACAAGTCTGAACAGTACAAACATTGGTTTCCACAACTGTGGGGAAAGACAAGTGGTAGGGAAACTAGACAGAATAAAAAAACTTGATCAGTTGCCAGTTCGCACTGTACAATACTCTAAAAGTCCACTTCCTTACCTTGTTCAACTTCTGAATAGCACATTATAATTGGAATGGTTAACCATGATGTTTTATTTTGTATATATATATATATATATATATATATATATATATATATATATATATATATATATATATATGTTTGTGATTTTAACTCTAAGTATGTTTGATTTGTCAATGTACCTTTTATCCAATGTACAGAACATGTAATTCAGCTCTTGGGCTGCCAAATGTTCTTTGAATAAAACCCATTTTTAAAAAAAAGTGAGAACCACACCATACCATCCACGTGGCAACCCCATCGAAAGGTTCAACAGGACCTTCCTCAGCATGCTTGGAACGCTAGAGGAAAAGGACAAATACCACTGGAGGGACTTTACCGAGTCTTTAGTCCATGCATACAATTGCACCAGGAATGACACCACTGGTTACTCACCGTACGAGCTGATGTTCGGCAGGCAGCCAAGACTCCCCATTGATCTTGTCCTTGGCCTTCAACCAAAACAAGATAGCTTCAAGTCACACTCAGATTATGTGAAGGGCCTTCATCTATGCCTGCAAGACAGTTATGCCCTCGTTTCTGAAAGCTCACGGAAGATGGGAGAAAAGAACAAGGCCAGATTTGACACCAAAGTTAGAGCAGCAGAACTAGTTCCTGGAGACAGAGTCCTGGTGAAAAACATGAACCTGAGAGGAAAACATAAGCTTGCTGATAGATGGGAGAAGGAAGTCCATGTTGTAGTAAAGAGAATGGGTGGAAGTCCTGTCTACGTTGTCACACAAGAAAGAGGTGATGCTCCACACCGAACCCTTCACAGAGACCTCCTCCTGCCCTGTGGTTTCTTACCTGTTGGAGAACTGGAAACAGAGCCTGAAAAGAAATTCCTTGCAAGAAGGTTGAGATCCCAAAATACTGTTCAGCAGCCCACGAATGTTGGCGGCGCTGAGGAGAGAATGTCTAGCAGTGAAGAGGATTGCTATCCACATCAGATTCCACAGATCTCCACAAGGTTCTTCATCAAAACAAATATCAGAGAAGCAACACAGTCCACTTCTGCACATCAGGCTTCAGAACCTTCCACTCCACTTTTGCTAAATACAAATCCAGCCGAGGTCCTCCAGTCCAAAGCTCCACTCATCGATACAATATCCCACACTGTTCCTGTCCAGACATACTCACCTGAAAGACAGACAGTTGAAATTGAGAGAACTCCAGCCAAAGATACAATACCTGCAAGTGAACCTCTTGGTGCATACTCACCTGCAAGAAACCCTGTTATAGAGGAAGCACCACACCAATGCAATACCACAGAAAAGACCTCTTCAAAGACACTTACCTGAGGAAGAAGAGACAGAGACTGTGCCACCCATTGATGAGATACCGCAAGTTGAACCTGTTGACTTACCTGAGAGAGAATCCACCGAAGTCCAAAGATCCACCTGAGAAAGACGTCCACCTGAAAGACTGTTATGGAGAACTGGGGAGACCCTTGGTGCTAGCTCTTGACTCTTTCTTTGAAAGTCTAGCCAGGAATGTCTGAATCCTCTAGAGGGCACACTAGGTAGATTTAACACACATGCAGAGACTCATGCAGTTTAGAGGGGGAGAATGTAACCCATATGATTTTTAGACACCCCCTAACCCATTCTGATGCACTGAGGGTTTGCTGATAGCCCCTAGAGCGTGCGCCAGAGTGTTTACTCAAATAATAATAATAAGCAACTGCCACTTTAAAACCAGACTTGAAATCGAGAAACTGGATAGACACGATTACCTTCGATACTGAGAGAAACTGGCATCTAATCTATCCTTATCTACAATCAAGACCCCGAGATCATTGGAGATCTTGATTAAGAGCAGATATCCTGACTTTTTTTGTACACCTGGAAACCCTGTGTCACCGTCGTCTTCGTCTGTGGATACCTTGGAGTCCCCCACCTGTGGTCCCCATCTCTCTTGTGTCACCATTCCCCCTTGCATGCCTCTTCACATCTCCTGGCTGATCTCCCTTAGCTACTTGCCACCATCCCTTGCCCTGTGACTGTGGTAGGATCAAATTTGAATACAATACGCAGACTTGGATCGGAAATTTGACTGAGCCACACATTTAACATCCCTACTCCATTCTTCTTATTTCAATTTCATTTTTTTTGGGTGCACTCAGTTTTCTTTAGGCTTATTTTTATTTAGTTTTTTTGTTGTTTGAGATCTCAATTGGGTTTTATTTAATATTTTGTTTGTTTCATTCATTTCTTTTATTTGTTATTTAGAACCATAGTGCCGGCACTAATATTGTATTGGTATTGATACAGTTTTTTTTTTTTTTTTTACATCTAGTTACAATTTAACAATGTTTTGGGTACACTTGTATCACATAGAAAACCCTAGTGTGGCAGAGTGCTAGGGGAAGTTAAAACATCCCCTGAAATGAGCCCGACTACGCCATCCCAGGGAATAACTACCACCCCTGGGACCATCCACACAGAGCCCCCAACTGAACCCACACAAGTTCTAGATTGCACGAAAACAGCAGACGTGGATTTCGTCGTCACAACAATATATTTATTATAAATAATACCACATAAAACACTAAAATCAACAATTGGGTTTCCCTTCACACTCACACGCATTCACACTCACTCACACACCAGCCCACACTCAGGTAGTAAATCTGTACATATTTGTAGATGCTAGAAGGTGTCCTCCAATCCAAAACAGGCGCACCCAGAGGGAGGAAATAATCAGCCCCTGTACAGGCCTAGTATACACACTCGGTTAAGTCTGCACACTCACACACGTGCCAAGACAAACACGCTAGGTGAAGGTAAGCTAATGCATTCACTATCAAGGAACACTCAGTAACACTACCCTACACACTACATGATCTATAACCCACCACCAGGGGCGACAAACTCCCTCGGGGATCACCTGCACCTATTAATTAAACAAAATATTAAATGACTAAAGGGCCTGCCACACAACTCACATATTAAAACAAAGAAAAAACAAACAAAACAACAAAATTATATAACCACAAAGCAAATCAAATACACAGGTCCAGAAAAAGTTGCAATAGGCAAATATTACCCAGATGGAAACTTGCAACTTGTGTAGCTCTAAATCAAAAGCAATGACATGCAGATCATGCAAATGAAGGTGCCATTAAACACAGGACCAAACAAAAGAAACAAAATCAGGATAAGTCAATCCAAATATCACGATGGGGGGGGAGTCGTGCTCTCACCGCGACCTTTTAACTTAAGTTGAAGACAAACACACTTCTACCAGTCTCACATACACACACTCAACCAATCCCAGCTGGCAAACAAACAGCCACACACTCAAGTTGTGATTAGAGCAGTGATGAGCCACAAAAAACAAACACAACAGTGGATCAGTGTATATTTAACAGGGACAAAACAGCAACACCTGAAGAGATGACTTGAGGTCCACAGCTATGCTAACATGCCTACAAATGCAAAGCATACATTAAAAACATATGCACCATTAAACTATTTTAACTAACTAATCAAAAGTTAAAGCTGTCTACTCACATTGGAATATAGTAGAAAACAAACTACAGACTGGCATGCAGGAAGAAATTCCTAAACCCACGCTTAAAAAAAAAAAAAAAAAATACAAACGCCTTTTTAAAACCAACTCAACACAACATAAGCACCTAACAGACTTGTTAGCATGATGAGAATGACCTACCTTAACACAAAAGAAAAGGCCAGCAAGCACAGCTGTGGTGAACACATACCAACAGAGTAAGAGCAGCAGCAGAAGGACAGATGCCCTCACAATCGCGGGGAACATGAACGCACCAATTAAAATTCCACGACAGGTAAGAGCACGAGGAACAGACAAAAATCGCATGAAGTGGAGGTAGAAAGACCTGCCAACTATCAGCTATCCCACTCAGTTCGTGAATGCCTGCCTCTCAACTATACCTCACCAGCAGTTAATCAGCTGAGCAATCAGCTGAACAATCAGCTGGATAAAATGAAGGACGTCATGACGCAAGTACCGTGGGTATGGCAAAAAAGCCAATACCCACCTTGCTACAATCTACCCCCGGGATTTGCATCGTTGTCCCGACGAGGAATCCTTACTTGCTATAAAGCTATATACACACACCATCCTCAACTGGCATTTCCCACCGATCACGGAAGATGGTATGGGTTGGAATGTTGACCTGCAGTTACTCGTGCCGATCGTCGTACTCCACCAATATCATTGGTCTGGGCAGGTAATAGCACAGCAGCCTCCAAGGCCTCACCTTGGAAGGGACTAGCCAAAGAAATGCCAACTGTTCATTCATCCCTTGATCCAAGGGGAGACTACTCTGGGGACCACGAGATGGAGACAACGTACTGGGATACGGTAGCACCAAAGAAGCAGTCACTGACTCTGGGAACGACAGTCGAGAATGGTAAGTATTGCCAGCTGGAGACTGTATACTAGAATGAACAGTAACCAGAGGCGACACAACAGAAGCAACTGCTGATTCTGGAAGCGAACATTGGGGGTTATTAAACCCAGTAGCCACCAACAAGCCAATGTCCTCATTGGAGTCGTCCTCCTGCAAAGCTGGCAAACCTGGTGCAAGAGGGGGAGGACTGTGCACAGGGTTTAAGCCAAGATAAGGTTTCAGCATGGTACGATGCACATGCTTGGTTTTGCCCAAGGCATCAATGGGTGCAATATCGTAAATGACACCACCTGGCTGTGGAACCTTAATTACCTTATGCAACACTGGATGCCATCGATCTTGAATTTTGTTACGACCCCTAAAACTATGATCACGGACATAAACAAGGTGGCCCTCCTCCAACGGCAACTCCCGCACCCGCTGACCATAAAACTGCTGGCGATATTCTGCTGCATTAGCCAAGCAGTCCCTTGCCCCACTAAAGGCAAGGTTAAGTCGCCTTTGGTGTTCCGCTATCCAGTCTGTTACGGTCCCCGCCACAGGATCGGCTACCCTACCCAACAAAAAGTCCACCGGCAGTTTGGGATCTTGACCAAACATAAGGAAATACGGTGATTCATCGGTGGACTGGTACAGGGTCGTGTTATAAAAAAGCACCATTTGGGGGAGGCCCATCTTCCAGTCGCGTTTCTGCGATGCAGGCAAAGTCCGCAACAAATTATGCAGCGTTTGGTTAAACCTCTCGCACTGGCCATTGCCAGCCGGATGGTGTTGGGTTTCACCCAGAAAGAGACCCCGATTCCTTCATGAGCCCCCTCAGATCTGAGGATGAGAATGATCAGGTCGAGAGAAACAGACAAGGGAACACCAGAGAGTTCACATGTCAGTTTATTTGCACAGTCACTTCGTCAAAATGAAAACATTTTTGAAAACGTCTTATAGTGTCTCTGTGTTTATGTTTTGTCTTCGTGTGTGTGTGTGTGTGTGTGTGTGTGTGTGTGTGTGTGTGTGTGTGTGTGTGAGAGATGGGTGTGCGTCTATGTGGAAGTGTGTAATGATCTTGAATCAATCATAATATAATAACATTTTTGCTGACAGTAAGGTACAGATAGATATCAGAGTCTTGGCTTATGATCAATATTATGGTTATAGCATGGAATGTCTAAACACAGATAATGTCTCGTCTACAAAGAAGGTCAAAGACACTAGTTTGCACAGAAAGGATCTTAATAATTAACATAATTTCTTAACACATAAATGTGTGTTAAGTCAGTAAATTACATCTTGATTTCATCAACATAAGTAAAATAACAAATAACATGTCTTTAATAATGCTAAAACAAGGAATGTTATAAGAAAATAAACATAAAAAATAAGAACAACTTAACCACAAGAACAATGAGAATATGTCTGAAAGAGAGAGAACAATTAAACAACTAACAGGTTAATTAACTAAATTAGGTTAATGCTTTTAAACTAAAAACCCTTAGAATCATAAGATCTTAATTATAATTATAATGTCATTATGAAACTAATCTAGAACTATAAAACTAACATTAATCACGGAATGCATTCATTAATTACGGGATCCAAATCACTACCATAGTATATTTCAATATATTTCAGTATATTTCATAGCTTTTATGAAGCTATGACCTAAGTTTCAAATGAAACATGAACTTTAATTCTGCCATTTCAGAGTGTGTGTGAGTCGATTTAGCACTAAAACAGACCTTGGTGGGTCCTTCAGACACTTCTCTGTTCAAAATACACTCTCATAACAAAGAATAAACAAAATGTTCCCAAACAATGTCCAGCCGAGACATAAAGTCAACTAATATAATTTTGACACAGAATAATTCGCTGAATTCTTAACTAAACTTATATATATATATATATATATATATATGTCTACATATATCTTGATTTAACCAACAGATGGTAAGGAGTTGTTCGGGACTTTGCAATCTCATACATCTGACAGAGCTGGTGAATTAATGCGCTTTCAAAGTTTTGGCCCTGGTCTGAATGGACACGACTGGGAACCCCCAGTTTGTAGAACCATTCATTGACCAGGACTTGGGCCATGGTGGCAGCACGTTGATCCCGGGTAGGGATAGCTAATGTATATTTACTGAAGATGCCAGTCATTACCAAAACGTTTTCAATGCCACTACGGGTAGGCTCCAAAATCGTGAAATCTAGGGCCAAGATTTCATTGGGTCGGGAGGCCAACAAATGCCCCATAAAACTATGAGCCACCGGCTGCATATCTTTACTAACCTGGCAATGCTCACACTCTTGACACCACCGCTTGATGTCAGCAAACATCCCCGGCCAGTAGCACCGCTGCTGCACCAACCGGCTAGTCCTCTCAATCCCTTGATGGCCATGATTCTGGTGGAGCTGGGTCATTACCACCAAATGCAAAGGGGAAGGTAGAACTAATTGGAGGACCTCCTCCCCGCCATCAGGGCGGAAGATCCGGCAGTGCAGCACACCATCCTTGAGCACAAAATGATCCCATTGGCGTAGCAACACCAAAGCCTTAGATGTCAGTGAACGCCGTTCAGCCGCACTTGGACGCTTCTTCCGTTCCCAGAAGGTCAATATGAGCTGAATAACAATATCGGCCCTCTGCAAAACCTGCAAGTCAGAAGTGGAGTGATTGGGGAAGAGCGAGATGGAGGATTGTACTGCTACCACAGTACTCAAACCAACCTCCACCTTTTGCAAAGGTGTAAGAAGGAGTGTCCCACGCGCTCCCTCTAGGCCGGCACCCGAATCCACATACTGTCGTGACAACGCATCAGCGTTCCTATTTGTCCATCCTGACCTATACCTCAACTCGTAATCAAAGGCAGCCAACTGGGCAGCCCACCTTTGCTCGGTAGCGCCAAGCTTAGCCGTGGACACGTGACAGAGTGGATTGTTGTCCGTGAATACAATACACTTCTGACCAAGAAGATATTCACAGAACTTCTCCGTCATAGCCCACTTGAGCGCAACAAACTCCAGCTTCATAAAGCTATAGTTTGACATGTTGCGCTCAGTGGGCCTCAATCCACGGCTAGCGTAGGCAATGAGCCGAACCTGGCCACCCTGTTCTTGGGAAAGAACTGCTCCGAGGCCGGTATAACTGGCGTCGATCTCTAAAATAAATGGCAATGAAAAGTCAGCATATGCAAGCACAGTTGCCTGCACCAATTTGCTTTTCAGACCTTCAAAACCAGCCTCGCATTCCGCTGTCCACACTGATGGCAAGCTCCGGCCTGAGGCCTTTCGCAACTTGGTACCTACCAGTTCAGCCACCACCTTATGCAAAGGGGCTGCCAACTTTGCAAACCCCTTGACAAAGCGGCAATAATAGCTCGCGAAGCCCAAAAACGACCGGAGCTCAGAAACCTGGGTGGGATGTCGCCAGTTGGCCACCACCTCAACCTTCTTGGGGTCAGTAGAGACACCCTTGTCCGAGATTACATGCCCAAGATAACCTACCTCCCTCTGAAAAAATACACACTTCTCTAATTTGGCTTTTAATCCCTCCTGCTGCAACCGGTCGAGCACCACTGCGAGCTGCTGCAGATGTTGGTCAACAGAGGAAGAAAACACCACATCATCATCTAAATAAAGCAATAACAATTGGCACTGCTGGTCCCCAAACAGCCACTGCATTAGCCTTTGAAAAGTGCTAGGGGCATTGCAGAGCCCGAAAGGCATCCTGTTCCATTCGAACAAGCTGAATGGGGTACAGAAAGTTGTTTTCACCTTATCTGGCTCTGCAACGGGCACCTGATTATACCCGCTGGCAAGATCTAATGTTGAAAACCAGCAGGCACCAGAGAGCGCATCCAAAGTTTCCTCGATATGCAGGAGTGGAAACGCGTCCTTGCGAGTTTTACTGTTCAACTGGCGGTAGTCCACACCCAATCATGGGCTACCATCTTTTTTTCGGACCAGGACGATCGGGGACGCGTACGGGCTGCAGCTCTCTTGGATGATCTGAGCCTCCAGCAATTGCTGGATGTGCGACTTAACCACATCATACTCAGAGGGAGGTAGTCGACGGTACCGCTGCCGGACTGGAACCTGATCAGGCAACGGAATCTCATGACAGATGAGACTGGTACAGCCTAGATCTCCTTCATGGGCAGCAAACACAGAACGATGTTTCAATAGAAGGGAGCGGACTTGCTCTTGGTCACTCAAAGCTGATAAATCAAGAGCCCAATTTTGGACAGTATAGGGTCCACAGACTCCTGTGCCTGAACCGAAGTACATGTTGCCCTAACTTCAACAATGCCTGGAGGTAACATGGGCATCTGCTAAACTGCCCAAAACAGACCGGGGATATAACAAAACATCACTGACGCCAAAATTGACCACAGGAACATAAGCAGTGCCCTGGGACACAGAAACTAATGCTGGGAAAGCCAACAACCCCCCTGGCAACCCAGTGGACAACGGCTCAAAGAGTGCAGACTGGCCGGAGCCAAGGCTACAACAGGTAGCAGCAACAAATTTGAATGTCCCCCCATGAATGTGATATGCTCTTCTACCCTGCACCTGAACAGTCCGGTCGGTTGTCAAGGAAGCAGTTATGTTCACTTGATGGCATTGCTGTAAGGCCTCAAAGACGGGACTTGAAACCTGGGCCAATGAAAGAGATTCGACAGAAAAAGCAACCTTCCCACCAAACAGTTCATAATAACATTTACTGATAACATTCATCCCCAGAACACCAGGGACCTCAGACATGGGCCCACCCGAAGGGTCACTAACTACCAGCACCCCACACCCTGAGATAACCTTGTTACATAACGTAATGTCAAGCTCCAAGTAACCCAGGTATGGAATTGCCAGCCCATTTGCAGCTTGTAGCTGCAACCACTGACACCGTCTGAGGCGATCTTGTCCGCAGGGTTCAAAATGATGTTTAAAGAAGGTTTCTGTAATGGTTGATACCATTGAACCTGTGTCCAATAGACATAACACATTCACCCCCCCCATATTAACCTGTATATTTGGGCATGATGACAGTAAGTGTGGTAAGCCCCCCTCTTTGCCCTTTACCATCCCTGAGCCCTTAGAAACCCCATCCGAACTGCGACTCAACAGATCGGTGGGTGTTAGTTTTCCTGCACCTGAGTAGGGGGTGTAGGGCCAAAATGACACAAAGGAGAGCTAGAGCTGGAAACCATACTGGGATGCGGTGGGCACCTTGGACCATCACAATCACGCACAAAATGTCCCTGTTGCTGGCACCGCCTGCATATCACAGGACCAGTAAAAAAAGGATCTACCAGGGACTTTAGCCTCCTGAAAGAGGCTAATGCTACGTGTAAGAAGGTCCAACTGTTCTTGCTGATGCTTCAAAATCTCCTTCAACTCTACCCATTCAGGACTGGGCATTGGCCTATTGGCTGCTGGACAAGGGTCACCCTGGACACCATACACCAGGACATATGTAGAGGGTACAGACTGACTCCTTACCCTCATGGCCACTGGCATGCCCTCACGCTCCCACCTAATCGCTTCCCCTTGAACATCGAGCAACGAAGCTCTCGGGTAATCTCGAACAAACTGCTTGAGGGCTCTACGCAACGCTCCATCTATAACATACTCTATAAATTGGTCTCTCAACAGAACATCAGCATTTGGTACTACATCTGGTGCAACTTGTCTAATCTTTCCCATTAAGCTCATCAACCCCAAGGAAAACTCCAGCAAGCTCTCACCCTCCTGTTGTTTCCTTGAAAAGAAAGCTTCTTGTAACACATGGGACTGCGAGCAGCCATACAACTCTTGCAAAATTGCCAAAATCTTCACCGGGTCTTTCCTCTCCCCTACAGGCCTATATTTTATCTCCTCCTTTGCTTCCCCTTCAAGATGGTCAAACAGAAAATAGGCTTGGTCTGCTGGGACTAAATGGCAGGCCATCATACAAGCCTACACTTCTTCCTCCCATTCATCAAACCCCATACCACTCTTGCCTGAAAACATAGGACACTTTCTATCCCGTGGAATAAACACAAACTTCTCAGCCATTACATTTACCGCAGTCTGAGCTGCAAAGGCTGCCCCTGACTCCCCCTGCTGCTGTTGCAACCATCGATCCTTCTCAGCCTGAAGCTGTGCAACCGGATCTTGCAGTTGCTGCACCTCATCCACAGGTGCTAAATTGTCCTGCTACTGCCATTCCTGACTCATGTTCGTGTCACAACTTGCCAAGACATTCTTGGCAACCAACGAATCACTTTACCTCCACGAACAAATATTTCCTGCTCAGGCTGTTGCTGCTCTGTCCCACTATTACTACACCCAATCAAAAAAAACACCCATACAAACACACCAAACTAAGTTCAAACACACAAAAATTAAACAGACAAAGAAACAAAAAAGAATCCACATCTTGCTTTAAATGCAATCTTGCTGACTATGCCAAAATGTGGCGGAGTGGTAGGGGGAAGGGAAGTTAAAACCTCCCCTGAAATGAGCCCAAACGAGCCACCCCAGGGAATAACTACCACCCCAGGGACCACCCACACAGAGCCCCCAACTGAACCCACACAAGTTCTAGATTGCACGAAAACAGCAGCCGTGGATTTCGTCACAATATATTTATTATAAATAATACCACATAAAACACTAAAATCAACAATTGGGTTTCCCTTCACACTCACACGCATTCACACTCACTCACACACCAGCCCACACTCAGGTAGTAAATCTGTACATATTTGTAGATGCTAGAAGGTGTCCTCCAATCCAAAACAGGCGCACCCAGAGGAAGGAAATAATCAGCCCCTGTACAGGCCTAGTATACACACTCGGTTAAGTCTACACACTCACACACGTGCCCAGACACACACGCTAGGTGAAGGTAAGCTAATGCATTCACTATCAAGGAACACTCAGTAACACTACCCTACACACCACATGATCTATAACCCACCACCAGGGGCGACAAACTCCCTCGGGGATCACCTGCACCTATTAATTAAACAAAATATTAAATGACTAAAGGGCCTGCCACACAACTCACATATTAAAACAAAGAAAAAACAAACAAAACAACAAAATTATATAACCACAAGGCAAATCAAATACACAGGTCCAGAAAAAGTTGCAATAGGCAAATATTACCCAGATGGAAACTTGCAACTTGTGTAGCTCTAAATCAAAAGCAAAGACATGCAGATCATGCAAATGAAGGTGCCATTAAACACAGGACCAAACAAAAGAAACAAAAATCAGGATAAGTCAATCCAAATATCACGATAAAGGAAAAAAAAAAACATATCGGTCGCACTCTCACTGCGCCCTTTTAACTTAAGTTGAAGACAAACACACTTCTACCAGTCTCACATACACACACAGAACCAATCCCAGCCGGCAAACAAACAGCCCCTTGGCGATGTTGGCAGTCATCCCTGCCCGACCAAAGGAAGTTGTAGTTGTTTGCTACATGTGTGCCAGATCCAGGCCAGCGTACTTCTGTAAGACCTGCTACTGCGACGCTCAGGCATGCCAGTTCGTTGGCAACCAGCTCTGCTGATCCTTCCCATTTCATGGACAATACGTTCCAGGTTGCAACTCTTATTGTTGCAGTTCCGTTAGGCTTAACTCGTAGGTCCATCCGATCCATGGTTGGGGTTCCATTGGGGTCAGTCCAGTTTGGGTTCCATATTACCCCTTTTCCACCAAATCAGTTCCAGGGCTGGTTCAGAGCCAGTGCTGGTGCTGGTTCACAACTCGTTCAACTTGCGAGCCAGCTGAGAACCAGCTTGCTTTTCCATCGCTTGCGGTGCTAAGAGAAGACACGTCATTACGTCGCTGTATACGTCAGTTACGTCGTTGTATATGTCATTACGTCGTTGTATACGTCATTACGTCGCTGTACACGTCAGTTAGGTCGCTAAGTTTGTATAAACCTTGGCGCGAATATCGAAGCAAAAACAACGCGGAAGAAGCAGCAGCAACAACAACAATAATAATAATAATAATGGATGACTTCGCGTTTGTACAGCTGCTGCTTCTCGTTGCTTAAAAATGGCGATCTTTTGCGGTCCTGTTATTGTTGTCGGTCTTAACAACTCCGCCCCCCCGCTGACGTAAGCGGTTCTTTCCTCTGGCCCAGCAGAAAGTTGGTGCTAGCCTGGAACCGGTTTTTCTGGCCCCAGAGCCAGTTCTTTGTCAGTGGAAACAGAAAACCCGGTTCCAAACTAAGCACTGGCCCCGAACCAGCCCTGGAACTGCTTTGGTGGAAAAGGGGCAACACTTGAGTTGTGGTTAGAGCAGCGATGAGCCACAAAAAAACACAACAGTGGATCAACGGGGTGTATATTTAACGGGGACAAAACAGCAACACCTGAAGCGATGACTTGAGGTCTACAGCTACGCTAACATACCTACAAATGCAAAGCATACATTAAAAACATATGCACCATTAAACTATTTTAACTAACTAATCAAAAGTTAAAGCTGTCTACTCACGTTGGAATATAGAAGAAAACAAACTACGGACCGGCATGCAGGAAGAAATTCCTAAACCCACGCTAAAAAAAAAAACACAAACGCCTTTTTAAAACCAACTCAACACACAACATAAACACCTAACAGACTTATTAGCATGATGAGAATGACCTACCTTAGCACAAAAGAAAAGGCCAGCAAGCACAGCTGTGGTGAACACACACCAGAGTAAGAGCAGCAGCAGAAGGACAGATGCACTCACACAATCGCGGGGAACATGAACGCACCAATTAAAATTCCACGACAGGTAAGAGCATGAGGAACAGACAAAATCACATGAAGTGGAGGTAGAAAGACCCGCCAACTATCAGCTATCCCACTCAGCTAGCGAATGCCCGCCCCTCAACTATACCTCACCAGCGGTTAATCAGCTGAGCAATCAGCTGAACAATCAGCTGGATAAAACGAAGGACGTCATGACGCAAGTACCGTGGGTATGGCAAAAAAAGCCAATACCCACCTCGCTACACTAGGAAACAAAAGTAGCTTACCATTCACAACTTAATAATTTAACTGAGTTACATAGATTTTTAGTAGGAATTAAATGTCTTTAAATAGTTATTGATAAATAGAGTGGCTATTTATTCTTCATATTGAGACCTTTACTAACCTAGTTAAAACACAAATAGATTCTTAGTATTGATGTTATTTATTCTTCATATTGACACCTTTACTACTGTAACTGCACTTAGAATACTGGTTACATGATTGATAATTTGCACAGAGTAAATGACTTTTATTCTCTTTAACTTATTGTCTAAATAAATATTTGTTGTATTTTTTATCCTTATACCAGTGAGTGTTGTGTGTTGTTTGGGGTGAGTAATTGATTGTGGTCTAGCCTAACCTAAACCAGTCTCCTCTAGAACTTAGAATTAGACTGTTCCTGCACAAGCACAGGCCCCTCCCTCGTCGTACGGGTTATACGAGCACTAGAGAAATACCTGCAGATGGCCATTTTGGATGACAGGTGGTCTTTCTGAATGTAGAACTCTTTCCTGTCTTTCAGAAGACATACGATGTCTTCACTCTCTACAATGGGGCTCTCATCTGGCTGTTCCAGACAGTAATAAATGTACAGCTTTCCCACCTGTGAAAAAAACCCCAATCCTCTCTTTAGGCTCTCTTCAGTCCTCCACTAAAAGGACATGATGCAATCGCCAGCAATGACTCAGCAGACACTGCAGCCAAGCCAGGAATGGCAAATATCAAATCTCGGCGCTTATGGACAAGAAGGGCACATGCTTACCTGACCAAACTTCAGTGACTTGATCTCCTGGGCAATTCCGCTCTCTTTCATGTCTTTGTACATTTCTCTGAGCTCATCGTGGTGGTAGATGAACTTCTGGATGTACAGGATGAGGTCATACACCACGTTCTGCATAGCCGGACATGGCCTGTAGTTCTCCGTCTGGGGTTCGGTGGTGACACACTGGGAGAGTTTCTTCATGCCACAGATCTCCAGGACCAGCTCATGGTCTCCCTCACTGAAGACCAACTTCTCCTCATGCAGCTGCCTTTGAGAAATACCCAGTATTTATTCTATCCACATTCACTGGATATGAGCAATCATGCACTCTGATTGGCTACGCTATGACTAGGATATCAGCTCATATACCATGAGTAGAGAAAAATAAAATGGCAGCACATGCTGCTGAACCAACCGAGGATGAAATTAAAAACTCTACTTGAAAACAAAACCCCCAAAATGATCAAATATTTAAAAGAAACCAGCAAAAAATAGCAATTATATATATATATATATATATATATATATATATATATATATATATATATATATATATATATCCCCTGTTCCACACTCCAGCCCAGTTGGTGGCCGTAATGCACCTTTAAGTTGGTTTGCCAACCGCCAAAAAAAATACCACTAAAGAAAACACCCCAAAATTACAAATAAAGCAACAAAATTTGGAATAAAAGTATTTGATGGTAAGAACATATCTTTTTTTTTCAAGTATTATTTTTCTAGCCTTTTTCACAAATTGTTACTGTCATTTCGGCAGAGGTGGAAAGTAACGAATTACATTACTCGCGTTACTGTACTTGAGTAGCTTTTTTGTGTACTTATACTTTTTCAAGTAATTTTTAAAGAGTGTACTTTTACTTTTACTTAAGTATGTTTTCTTTTAAGTAGTGTACTTCGGTACATTTTACATCACAACCGTTACTGAGTAAAAAAAATAAATAAATAAAAATAAAAAAAGGCTAAAACGGAGAAGGGGAAATGCATGGGCGTCGCCACCAATGAATGTGAAGGGGGCGTGTCCCCCTCACATTTCATAATTCTTCGTTTGGACCCGCCCACATTTAACATAAAATATGAGTTCACCCAGCGCCGTTTCTATTGCTTCGTGAAAGAATCCATTCCACTTGATCGATAAGAGAAAACACAGAGCACTGAAAATCCACTCCGGGTTTTCCGGGCGTTCCCTACAACAGCTCACCGCGCGCGAGTGAAGCGAATCTCAGCGCGAGCACAGAAATGTTGGTGCAGCTGCTGGAAAGTGGAGGAGGTGATGTCATCCCCATTGCAACCTCACAATGTCTAGCTTTTGCTAAAACCTTATTCTTTTGTTATCTGCCCTCAAAATTAACCCTAGGACACGTTAAATTAATGTTCAACTAAACAGTGAAATAAGCTTAGCCTAATGGGGTATTCTTGATTGATGATGAATTGTTTGCAGTATTTGCTCCTCCCCAGACACAATGGACATAAGGACATTCTTTACAAAGAAGTGGAAAGTCAGTCAAAATTTCCCTACAGGTCAGGGTTTTTTGTCCCAATGGAAATGTTAGTGCAGTTAGCTGGCTAGTCAATGTTAGGAGATGTATCAGCTAGCTTAACGTTAGCTATCATTTAATTCAAACCCAGTAGGCCTGCCTTACTGTAATGCCAAGAATGAGGTCAAGTCTGCTCTGATGATATTTATTGATTCCTTGTTTTGTCTGGTCTTTGGCAGTTTTCTGGAAAGTAAGATGGGAAATCAGTGTATGGGGAAGGAATAGTAGAGAGGAAAGCAATGGAGAGAGATGGATGTTATTCCAGGTGGATTGTGAAGGAAAGGGGGATAAAAGTTATGAAGTGGTAGAAATTGTGGTGGCACCAATATAAGGAGGAGTTATGTCTATAAATCTATTTGTTATACTAATCTGTAAATGCTACTGTAGTACCACCATTGCATGTAGGTTGACAAAACTGCACTTGTTCATTGTGTGATGTTCTCTTTTATGTGTCATTGCTTGACCCAGTGTAATTTTGTGTTATGAAGACTGCATGATGCCATGCCATTTTTGTTATGAGTATCGCTAAATCGGAAAAAAGTAAAATGCACCCACTAAAGTCACTGTTGGTGGTGAACAAAATTGCACCTGTTCATTGTGTGAAGTTATTTTTTATGTGTCACCGTTGCTTGACACAGTGTGATTTTGTGTTATGAAGTTTGCATGATGCCATGTCATGCCTGTTCATTGTGTGAGATTATGAATATTCTTATTTTTAAACATACAGTTGAGTGTCACTATTGCTTGGCCCAGTGGTATGTTGTGTTACATCTAAAACTAAATAGAGAAAACAAAATAAAAAGTAAAATGCACCCATTAAGTCATTGTTGGTGATAAATTGTGTCACATTCATCTCATTATCTTAGGCGTAGCGGTGGGTTTAAAAACAGGCTGATGAATATATGGACTAGTTGAATGAGGACTTATTGTTGAAAATTAATTAAAATTTTTCTGGCGGAGGACCCCCCGCCAGTGTGTCCTCCGCACATTAAAAATGCTTCTGACGCCCCTGGGGAAATGCGTTCTGGAAATGAATCACGGGAAGGACAGTTGTCGCGCGCACGAGTCTCACACAGACGATGGCCGACATGCACCGGCGCTTTAAGGGAGGGGCTTCGGGGGGCTCAAACCCCTGGGCCACAGCCAATCAGGGGCCTTGTAATATTAATAAAATAATAAACTGTCGGAATCGTGGGCCTACATTAATGTACGGATAGAAATAAGGTTAGAAATAAATGAGCGCACAGTAGCCTGCTGTAAGAGACATGGTGGATGTGGTTCGCGAAACGAACACCCACAACTGTACCAGAATAAAATGTAACAAAATGTAATGTCACGCACAAAAGCGCGCCAAAGACTGCAGACTACTGAGACACAAATTTAGAGACTTTGAAAGATGAAGCGTTCACATGTTAGCGGGGTGCATAAAAGGAAAAAAAGAGAGAGATGCAGGTAATGATAGAATAGTTGCCTAAAGTCACAGACTTTTTTAAGGTAAGGATCACCAATCTGTTCAGAATATCAGCTACTTATCAGTTATCAGCCTACCAGCATCTAGGCTATGTGCAGCTAGGCTAGATATGCTATGATCTGTCTCATCTCATCTCATTATCTCTAGCCGCTTTATCCTTCTACAGGGTCGCAGGCAAGCTGGAGCCTATCCCAGCTGACTACGGGCGAAAGGCGGGGTACACCCTGGACAAGTCGCCAGGTCATCACAGGGCTAACACATAGACACAGACAACCATTCACACTCACATTCACACCTATGGTCAATTTAGAGTCACCAGTTAACCTAACCTGCATGTCTTTGGACTGTGGGGGAAACCGGAGCACCCGGAGGAAACCCACGCGGACACGGGGAGAACATGCAAACTCCACACAGAAAGGCCCTCGCCAGCCCCGGGGCTCGAACCCAGGACCTTCTTGCTGTGAGGCGACAGTGCTAACCACTACACCACCGTGCCGCCCGCTATGATCTGTCCAACAGTAAAATAAATCAGTTGTGATTTGAATACGTGTCGTGTGATTTGAGTTATAATCCTGTTAGTATAATAGCATATTTCGATGGGGATAATAAAATGTCTAAAACGGCATCTACTAAAGAAATTGATGAAAAGATTGTAGCCTATAATTTTCACAGTTTGGGCAGCAGACAGTGTAAGCATACTGAGGGGAATAGCAATACAAAGCTAGCGCATATCCACATTTCTCGCTAGCTGTGTTGGGTGTGTTGTTAACCCGTGTGGATTTAAGTGAAATACTTGAGAAGTTCTGTGGTCAAGACAACGTTTTAAGGTAAGGACGCTTGATTATTAATGTTTGCCCGCCGTGGCTTGTTGACGAAAGGCCCATACGATTTTGCCTTATGCAGCTACTGCTAGCGTCATGCTTTGAACTAGGTTAAGCTCATTTGCGCTAAAGGATGGGTTTATTGAAGGACTTTGATGTAGCTAGTTTCTTTTTAAAAAATCGTATGCTCAAAACAGTATGCCCGTGTTCATCATGTTTAACTTTTTTCTTGATGGAGTGCGTGAAATATTGTTGCAAGTGGTATTTCGATGCAGTCATGTCAAAAAGGCAGTTGAATGCACGGTCTTATTCAAGGAGAAGGAAGACTTGCATGATGCTTGAACATAGATCGGTAAAATAGACCCTAGTAGGACTTGGTTTCGTGTATTTCGGTCTGTAGAGTTATGAGTTTGGCCGCTGTCCATGGTGTTTACGTTTCATTTGGCCGCCGAGCCAAGTACCTTCATCATCATCATCATCATCATGTTCCCCTGTCAAAAGTTAAACTCTCTAGGGGTGCTTCTGCTGTAGCAGTTGCAGCAGTTGCTCAAAGTTTGATTTGTCCATCATCATACGTCTTATCTGTTGGGTGTCTATGCCCAGCAGATTTTCCCATTTCGTCCATTTGTAACCATTTTTGTCAAACAGGAGCTGCTTTTGCACTTGGTTATTGCCCATCCGGCAAACGTGAGCAATATATTTTAGTTGTTGTACGTAGCAGGATAGTTTTATATCCTGGGTTCCTGTCAGTTTCCGGAGGTCAGTGTTGGACATCTTGTAGCTCCAGTCTATATCTTCATTTGTAGTGTTCTTTTGGTCAGGGGCATTCTTTCGTTTATATCCACCTTTAATCATTTTCCTTAGGAAGCCGTGCCACACTACCTCAATTTTGTGAATTTCACTGGATGATAGTTGCCATGCCTGTGTGCTGTACAGGAGACGAGATCGAACGCATGCCACTAGGAACTTTATACGGGTTTTTAGTAGTATTTGGTGGTCGGTTAGAACGTGTTTCAGTTCATTCAATTTCATGAATGCAGCACTTATCCTAGCATGCAGGAAGTGTGAGGATTCATCACAGTTGCTGACATTATAACCAAGATATTTAAAGGTGCGGGCGTTTTTAATATTAGTGCCGCCAAGGGAAATGATACTTGGTTTACATTTGATATCCTCATTGACGTTAAAAGCCATTGTTTCTGTTTTGACATATGACATTTGTAAACCAAAGCGGGTGTAGGTCTTATCATACAACTGAAGAATATTCTGAAGCTCCTCGATGGATCCAGCGAGTATGGCCTGATCATCTGCGTATAGAATCTCTGTTATGCAACCCTCTCCTGATGCTCGTGCTTTCGTACGCATTTCTCTTGTGGATACCTCATTTGGAATGAAATATCTGAACTTGAAGCCTGTATCTGGGTACAGTTTTGATATCTCATGCTGTGCAATCCTGACAACAAAGTCCATATAGATATTTAAAAATTGATGGTGATTCTAGGGCACCTTGTCTTGCAGTGAATGTTTGTTTTCATGCCGCCGAGCTATTTTTATGTATTTTATTTTTTAAAAGGACTTGTCTGTAGGTGTGTGTGTTTTATGTTTACAACACATAGGTCTACATTAGCGCACGCGCGCTTGTGTGGTTATCTCTGGCCATGCCCCTGCGTGAAAGTTACGCAGTATCACTGTCCTGTCCGTGGTAATAATCAGAACTGGCTCTGTAATGATAATGCGCGCGTTCTTCTCTCCCTCTGTGGTCGGATGTGTTGAGCGATGTGAGCGTGGGCCTTGCGCAGCTACGCTGAGCCAAACGTAACCTATCGTAGGCTTCTAGGCTAATTACGTGCTTACACTGTAAATGCTTGACACGTATTGCAAATAAAATAAGAGTGTTTTCCTGGCCAACGGTAAGGGTAGGGTTGACAGGTAGCCTATGAGGGGCCTTGCCCCTGGGCCACGGGTGTTGATAAAGCGCCCCTGCGGACATGGAGGAGACCGAGGAACCTGTGGTGGACGACCCTGCAGAAAACGCAATTTCTTCCAGTAGTTAAGTGGACCCCTGGCCCTACATACGTGATCACTTCAACTTCGTAGAGAAAAGGGGTGACAGTTTCACTATGCAATGCAGATTGTGTGCCCAAGAAGACAACCATTGCGGCATACAAAAATTCGACGTCTAATCTGCGCAAGCATGTTGAGGTAAGTATTGTCATTGGCATCATAATCACGGGCACAGATAGAGGGTGGGACGGGTGGGATTCGTCCCACCCAGATTTAAATTCACCTCGTTCGGTCCCCCCCACTTATAGGGAGGAAAAAACGTCTATGCTGTCTTTCTTTGCATAAGGCAAACCTCACGGAAAAATCAAAAGACTAATTACCATTCGGTTTATTGAGGTGCACAGCAGTGTATACATAGTTGTAACAACTCACATAAAACAAAACAAAGACTGAGATTCGGTTGGTTGAGCTGCGCAGACTGCACAGGTTTCGAGCTCGAGCTTGGTTGCTATGGTTACTCACAACAAGTTTGACAGGCATATCGGGGTTGGGGTTGGTTTGCTGGCAGCTTTGTCCCCCCCAGTTTTTTGTCCCCCCCCAGTTCAAAAAACGTATCTGCGCCCCTGATCATAATGTTTCCTTTCCATAGTAAAACCGACAATAGGCTGGTTATATTCCAAAAATAGTGGATGGCATTGCTAATGTTGAAGTAGCAACCTGTTGGTACTGTAACATAACGGTAACTAGTCTGTTATTCGGTTGGCTAATCATGCAAGCAAGTTAGCTCGCCAACCTGACATGATCAGTCCTCCTACCATTCTACATCCAACAGGCCAGAAAGGAATACTAAGCAAAACAAATAATGTTTGAATTGAATTGTTCAATAACACACAGTGCACACAGGCAAGCTACGAGATTTCGGTGCAACATTTCACTTTCATATTTCATGTACCGTACAATGCTTTGTGTGTGGTCAGGGCGATGTAAACGACATGACTGTGTGTATTGACCTTTTTTGTTTGTCTCAGTTTTAATGCAGCATTATCCTAAGCATTCAATTTGATACACTTCCTTTAAATAAAACATCTGGGTTGAGATGTACATATATCCTTGTTTCCTCTTCTTTTTCATTTTTGCACAACACAATGGAGGCAGAAAACACCCATTGTTAAAAGTAATGTTTTACTTTTACTCAAAGTACATTTTAAATGATCTACTTTTTACTTTTACTTGAGTAGATTTTTTGTCTGGTAACTTTACTTGTACTTAAGTAAAATTTCATCAGAGTAACAGTACTTGTACTTGACTATAATATTTTAGTACTCTTTCCACCTCTGCATTTCGGCAGTTTGTTTACATTCTAAGCGGAAATGATTTTGTTGTATGTTTTGTATCTAGTTTTTATTTATTGAATTTGCAAAAAAAAAATGCTGTTTCTCAAAATCTAGTGAATGTGGATAGAATAAAACAGTTATTCCACTCAATCTCGTCATACATGACTTATAGCCGACTCGGTGCTACGCGCCTTGTCAGCTATCAGCTCATGTACAACTCGATTTTGTGAAATAACTTAAATATTGTACTCTTGCTTTTATTATATACACACACACAGTATACCATTGCAGCCATTGAATTTGTTCCACGTTTCCGTGACTGGCCCTCTGCAGGCCCTTGGCTGTCCCCTGACTGGTTCGTGACTGTCTGCCGATTGGTCAGTGCAGATAATTTATCCCCCACAATGACGTAGTCAATGCAGTCCTGACTGGTGACGCCCCTAAGCAGCTTGTGTGAAAACCAGCTGCTATCCCTCATTTTTCCACGGGGAGGAGCAGTGATTGTCCGTTTCACAAAGCAGGTTTATCAAACGCTGAGAACAGCTGTTTTCAGTTAGTTAATTCAACCCGGAGGAGTTTCACCGTGAGTTAAAAAGCCATAAGATTTTAATGCGCTCATACAGCGAGTTTGAATATGTTTATATATAATTGAAATAAAATATAGATAGATAGATAGATAGATAGATAGATAGATAGATAGATAGATAGATAGATTGATTGAAGTGCGCATGCTCTCTACATAAACACTGTCTAGTGCAGACATCCCAAGTCTCCCGGAAGTTCCGGGAGTCTCCCGCATATTGATAGTGGCTCCCTGATGCCCGCAAATTGGAGAATATCTCCCGGAATCTAGAGCAAGTGAGCAAGAGTGTGCACGCGAAACATTAATGTCTGCATTGCGCATATGACGGAGTGTGCGAGGGAGTGCGAGAGAGACTGTGTGCGCGCCTGTTCATGTAGCGCATGCTAGACAAAGAGCATCCTGATTGGTTTACAGACATCCAAACTCATTTAGGACAGTGTAGAGACAGGAAATGAGCAGGAGAAAAACAGGGAGGGCTCGGAAAGTGACCGCAGGTTGGAATCGAACCCAGGTCCTCGGATTTATGGTGTGGCACTTTATCCACCTGAGCCACGAAGTCCCGCTGGCACTGTTTTTAAATACCCTACTTAAATCCTTAAAATGAGTCATGTAACGCATGTCTTGTGTGATCTGATCTCCAATGGTGAAATAAACCGGTTGTGATATGAATACAGTCTGTTATTTTAGAAGATAAATTGAATATATAATTTAATATATAGCCTAATAAAAAATAATATTTTATAACATAATATCACGACATATTACTGTCTGTAACTGTTCGTCACTAAAGCGTTTTCTAAGATCATAATGTCTGATATTATTATTTTTTTTTAACACACACAAAGCAGGTTTAGTGAAAACTCTGAGCAGGGCCGTAACCAGGATTTTTCAAATACCGATGTCAAGCATGGCTGACAGCACCGAAGGCCCCCCGGCACAACTTAAATAAATAAATAACAAACCAAGGATAGATTTGGTGGTGGACACATTTATTTTAACGATTCTACAACTGTGGCACCATAACTGTGGTGTTTTATCTGACATAAAAGTAGAAAGGTAGTGAACTCTTGAACTGAGTATACATACCTAAAGTACCAGTTACAGTATCTAAAGTATTGGCATTATTTACATTGCAGCATACACATGACAGAAAGGGTGTGAATTGCTGAATTGTAAGCTTTAGTATTACACCTTATAATAATAGTGTGAGTGTGTGTGTGAGAGAGAGAGAGTGACTGAGAGTTTGTGTGTTATTTGTGGGTATCTGTATGTGTAGAGACATTCTGAGCAGTAATGTAAAGCAGGGCTTTGAACCGGTTCAAGGAACGAAAACGAAAACCGGGAACTTTTTCTATTTCACATGGAACAGAAACAAAACCAGAAACGTTATTATTTTTTATGTTCCGGAACAGAAACGCTTATTAAAAATAATGGTAACCGGTTAATACCGGTTTTTATTTCGTTCCTCAAAGTTTCTGTAGCCTACAAATAGTCATTCTTCTCCTGCACAAGTTTCTATGACCCGCTGGGGTTCACTTCCTGTGTGACGTTCGCTGATTGAATGGAGAGAGCGGGAGGGTGGACTGCTAGTGAGTAAGTGCATTACTGAGTGTCTCTGAGCAAAGAAGAGCCTGAACGATGCAACCTCCCTATTGGCCGTTTGTAAAAATGTATCAGTTGTTGCCCTTCCCACGGGAATCATCGCGGGCTCGAGAGACGAGACCTGACGAGTTAGTTCGTTGGTAGCAGAACAAAATGTCTGGACACAAATCGGGTTTTCAGAAAAGGAAAGAAAATAAACGGAGGGTCGAAAATACAAAAAAGGAGGCAGAAAATGCAAAACGAGTTTTAAGGTAGGACAAATGGTTACTTTTCTGAGGCAGCCCGCTGTGGCTGCCTGCAGGCTTATTTATTATAGCCCATTTAGTTAAAATAGTTGATATAAAATGTTTATAGTTATAGTTATGTGATGGTTGTCCTGATTTAGACTGTTTTTTTTTTTTGGGGGTTCCGCGATGTTGCACCCGGGTCCAGATTAGGGCAGAACCGGCCCTGGCTACATTTCAGGTGTAGTTTGTTTTATGTATGTATGTACTTGCATAGATGTGTACTTGGTCTTCCAATATGGCGCCTAACAAAATCTCGCGGCGCGGTGACGTCATGCGGTAGCCCTCTATAGGGCCTGACTAGCCTTTGGTAACACACTAAACGAATTATCTTTCATTTTTGGCACTTTTTCTGTTTGTGTAGATGGGAAGACATACTGAGAATCCAAATCGCCAACATTTGAAATAATAATTGTTTTGAATTATTTCTTGTCTTATTTAATGAAGGTTGTAATAGAATTAGCCTACATTTGGCTTAAGCTAGATGAGACAGAGACATAATTTTATAGCCATTTGTTAAACAGCTGACAGGGAACGTAATTAACCGTTCCGGGAACGAAATTTTTTTGTTCTAACCGGTTCGGGAACGTCTATTTAATGGTGGAACCCAAAACCGGAAACGTTAAAATTCCGTTTCTGTTCGGAACGAACCAATAGGAAAAAAATTCCGGTTCAAAGCCCTGATGTAAAGGCATCAGTCTATCTGGCTGTCTTGAATTGAGATCCATTTACATGCATTCTCTGAAACAGAGTGTTCTCACCATTGCCTGTAATGTAAGTTTGGCTCACAACACATTTACTTCAACAATTCTAAAACTGTGCCATCATAACTGTGGAGTTTTGTCTGACATAAAAGTCAAAACTGAACTGAACTGAGTGTATTGCTCAGCTACCTGAAGTATTGGCATTATTTACATTTCATTATCTTAAATTACATTAGAATGTAGGGCTATTAGTTCTGTGTCGAAGACTATGTATTAGAGAGCGTGTGTGAGAGTGTATTATTTGTGTGTGAGTGAGTGAGTGAGTGAGTGAGTGAGTGAGTGAGTGAGTGAGTGAGAAAGAGAGAGTTATGAGAGAAAGAGAGACAGTTACTCAAATAAGCCCGTTTAGTCAGCCCTGCACAGGGCTGCCTGTGACAACGTAGTTTTGAATGTTTCTCAAAATGCTAACTAAAATGTAATAGGCAATGACAATGAAACGTTTCCCCTTGAAAAGTTGGCATGACACCGCTGAACGGTCTGCCACTGCACTGACAATATTTTCTCACCTTCCCTCCTTCTCTTTCCCTGCTCTTCTGTTGGCTGTCCAAACCTTAATTTAATTTGTTGCAACGTTTTCATTTTGCACTCAGGTAAAGCTCTATAATGCGATGTGACTATTAGCCTACGTTAGGTTAGGTAGGCATGTGATAGAGCGTAGACTACACCCTGCCTGTTTTATCCAAAACCCAACTTCCCCGGCCGACACTAGTATAGGCTACGTCGCGTGACGCTGCGTTAAACACGGCAACGATAGAGATAAAGGCTGAGAGATTTCAGATGACATTAGACAAATGTGAATTTTATTGGGGGGAAATACAGATGACGTGGATGTGGACGCTGCGTTTTACATTGATCACTGCTCGAATTCAGCGTAGACCAATTTTAAATTTCTGAAAAAAATACCGAGGACATGACCTCGGTGTCCTCAATGGTAGTTACGGCCATGACTCTGAGTCTGTAAACCCTGAAATGAGGGAAACTCTGGGTTTTCCGTAGAGGTCTGCGCGGGACAGAATTTTCAGTCCTGCTCCCGCAAAGAATTATGATTTTCAGTCCCGCTCCCGCCTGCCATATTTTGTCCCACTCCCGCCCGTAAATCCCACATGATGCAGACGTTCGCATTATTTCTCACGAAAGTTCTTGTCATTGGCTTGGGGAATTAAACATGCTGAGCTTAGCTGAGCTCTCCACTGACCGATCCTTCACCTAGCGCACGTAGCGAGGGTGCGCGTTGCCAGGCGGCATGCGCAGCTGAGGCTTTAAGGCCAATTTATGCTGACAACCCAGTCCTCGCAGATGGCGTCTGCGAAGCCCCCCCCTTCGCAGACACACTGTGCGCACCTCCCAAAAATTGTGACCACCGCAGACAGCGTCGCAGACAAGAGGGCTCTGATTGGTCCACTCTACATCCGCTGTACACGCACTTTCGCTTCCCTACTTTCCGGGTTTGGTTTGTTTTCACGACCGCCATTTTTAAAAACACGAGCGAAGCTGGAGCAGCACGAAGAGCGGTTGATCGAGGAAGTGAGGAAGTACGTACATCTATACGACTCCAGTTCTAGTCATTATAAGTAACCGGAGGATAAACACTCCACTAACCACACCCACCAACTACTCCTAGCGATTTCGCGACTTCGCGCCCCCTTGCGTTGTGGCGGTGAATAACATCGCGCACGCCTATTACTCCCCGCTCAATGATAAATTACAACTGTCTGCGAAAAGCTATCTGCGAAAGCCTTGTCGCAAGAGCATGCAGAGCCCCTTACATGTACATCTATCTATCTATCTATCTATCTATCTATCTATCTATCTATCTATCTATCTATCTATCTATCTATCTATCTCTGTCTGTCTGTCTGTCTGTGTCTATCTGTATGTCTCTCTCTCTCTCAGTCTTTCTCTATCTGTCCGCATGGTGTGTGTGTGTGTGTGTGTAAAACCCTGACAGCATATGGCCAGAATGTCATATTACAGGTGAGAATGGTCCCTTTTCACTGAATGGGGGGTAGGGCAGCTTGCGCATTCCAGCCAAACGAGCTGTTACGCATTACAAAAGGTTAGACGCCATACTGTAGTTTACCCTGTAAGACCCATTGTTTCAATATTACATCACTTTTAGCGATTTTAACAAAAGGTCTGCAAACATGTTTTTTTTCTCAAGACCACATTTACACCGTAATGTAATCATATGAAAAATACCATTACAGACTGGTGGAGCAGCGTGCCGAAAATAATATGTATTTGGTCCAAGGTGTGGGTTTTTTTCATACGTCGCTGGCTCTTTTGCCAGTAGCGCATCACTTGCGCAGGTCTGGGGTTACCCTGCAATTTTTGGGTTGTTCTATTATTATTAGGCTACCGCATAAAAGTGGTCACATTGTGTGCTCAATACCTGTATACAGCGCTGAAATAAACGTTTTACAATGAATAAGAAGTGTTTTGAGTTAACAGCATATTTTTAACACTAGAAGGCCCAAAGTGCAGACTTTAGGCTGCAATGAAATCCCCCCAAATTTGTGAATAAGTCTAACGTACCATTACCTGCCTCCCATTGTTGTGTAAAGAAGCCTAATTATTGTGTTACCTGAGAAATAGCCTCTTTGTTTCTAACCCTAAGCAGACTTCACAATGTCACAACCAAGGCAACCAAGAAGGATCAGTTCTAACCCTAACCCCAAATCCTGGATCTAACCCCAACCTGAGCTCACCCCTAACCCAACCCCTAGCCTTATCCCCTAGCCCAAAACCTAGCCTCAAATAATAATGGAATAATAACCCAAATATAACATGGGGGTACTGACCAGGCACTTGTGGAGCATTGAGGATGGGGCTTGGGAAGGACAGTGCACAACACGGCCTTGGCCTAGGCCAGGATGTGGATCTTTCCGGAAACCCTAACCCAAGTATGTGATTGAGCAGGACAGTTCAGACACAGAGGCAACATCAGATGAGGAGGAAGACACAACACACATCAACCCCCCTTGTAATAAAAAAACAAAAAGTTGCAGATATGGGCATAACATCTAGATCCACAGAGAAGGCAAAAGATGGCACTGTGTGGTTCCACCACAAAGTTGGAGACTTTTCTGCTCATGAAACTCCACAGACAGCATTCAATGGATCTGGAGGGCCAACAGAGTTTGCAACACGCAAAATCACGAGTCGCCTTCAAAGCTTCCTGTATTTGTTGGATATCAGCATGTTGTTGGCCATCAGAGACTGCACAGTCCAGGAGGGCCATAGAACAAATCCCAGCTGGCAGACGAGTGTCTTCGAGCTGATGGCGTTCCTCGCAGTCCTTTTTCGAAGGGCTGCCAAGGGCTACATTGGTGCCATGTGACTCATGTGGGCCAATAGATTCGGCAACCCAGATATCAAAGCCATAATGCCCCGTAACCACTTTCTTGAAATAAAGCGGTACCTTCGCTTCAACAACAAGGACACCTGCAAGGAGCACATACAAACGGACAAATTTGCAGCAATTTCAGACATCTGGCAGGAGTTTGTTCAGAATTGTGTGTCGTCCTACAGTCCAGGGCAACATGTTACCATGCATGAGCAGTTATTTCCTTCAAAGGTTCATTGTCCCTTTCTGCAGTACATCGCCTCCAACCCTGACAAGTTTGGAATCAAGTTTTGGATTGCAGCAGATCTGGACACAAAATACATGTGTAATGCCATCCCTTACTTGGGAAAAGATCCCACTTGTCCAACGAGAAAGAGGCTATCAGAGAATGTTGTTTTGAAATTGATGGAACCATTTACCGTATGGACCAGGGAAGGACTGTAACTATGGATAATTTCTTCACCTCTCTGTCTTTGGCTAACAGGCTTCTTCAACGAAAAACAACTCTGCTTGGCACCATCAACAAAAATAGTCAGGAGCTACCAGCAACTGCAAAGGAAACCTTGGGGCGCCAGTTGTACTCCACACAGGTGTTCACATCTGGAAGTGCCTTGCTGATGGTGTTTGCAACAAAAAAAAAGAAATCTGTTTGTCTTCTGAGCACCATGCATCAGAAAGTGGAAATTTTGGACACCCAAAAACAAAAACCAAACACTGTTGTTGATTACAACCATTTCAAATGCAGCGTTGATATCATGGACCAGAAATTACGCAACTACTCGGTGCATGCAGGAACACGGAGATGGCCCATGGCTGTGTTTTACAACCTGCTTGACATGGCTGTCACAAATGCACATGTCTTGTACACAGCATGTACAGGATCCAAAGAAAGTTGCCAATTGTTCATGCTGGAGCTTGCAGAGGAACTTCAAAACAGGCTTTTGCAGGAAAAGGCACAAGGGGAAGAACACAAACAGCAGCATGAGATGAAAGTTTCTCAGAAGAAAAAGACACAGTGTCAGGTGGGCATACCCTGCAATACAGAAGCACTGAACTTTGTGTACGCTGCCACAAATACACCTGTGGCAAATGTACCGTAGGAAAGACTCACCATGGGAATGTGGAAACTACTAGATGGGACAACTGTATGCTACATTTCTGTGCTTTGTATAGCCTCCATGTGTAGTGAGCCTGCTTTTCTTAGTGTGAAATAAATGTTTATTTTCTTCCTGAAGTTATACCGTCTGTAGTTTTTCCAAGCTGAAATTGTGTTTTTTGGGGCACTAATGCCGCTTTTCCACTACAAACGCGGCTGAGTCGGGTTGAGCCGTGCCATGCTGAGTTGGGCTGAGTCGAGCTGAGCGGGGCTGTTGGAGTTGCATTTCGACTACAACCGCGCTGAACCGTGCTGGCTGGAAGTGGGTGGACACATTGGGTGGAGTTAGCGAAAGTGGGTGGACGTCACGTGATGTCGTTAAGCAGTGCAAACAGTGACATCAGTGAGCTTTTAAGCGGTAGTCTCACGACCCGAATAGTAAACAATAAACATGGAGTCGTTAGTGTTGCTGGTCTTGGTGCTGTGGCTTGTTGTCACCGACAACGCCAACAGATACTGGCAAGAGCGTATAAATGAGGCGAGGCGCATAAGGCTTCAGAAATTCTCGTAATTCGTAATTCTTCTTCTTCCAGGTTTACGGTGTTTACAGATCCCAGCGTGGGGCGTGTGTGGGCATGTGAGGACACTCCTCCTCACCAATCAGTGCACAGGGGAGTGTCTGCTCACGCCCCCAGCCTCACTCGGCTCGCTTTGGCTCGCTTCAGCCCCACTCCAAAACCATGTGAGTTTTAGGGGCTAAGCAGGGCTGAAGCGAGCCGAGTCGTGCTGTTCTTTGGTAGTCGAAACGCGAGCCCTGTCGGGCTGAAGTGAGCTGAAGCGAGCTGAAGTGAGCTGAAAAAGGGTAGTGGAAAAGGGCCATAATTCCAGTCCTCTGTCCTCTGACATTGTGAGCTTGGCAGAGTAAATTGTCATTGAAATTGGGGTGTAACCTAAAACCAAATTACCATTCATGAATAGCAACCTCAGTGGGGGGTGGAGTGGCTGTTCACAATACAATGGAGATAGTTAGTACCTTGAGAGGAATACACAATTTTTGCAGAGAGGAGGAGGCATGCAGCAGAAGTGAAAATCTCCGGGCCTTTTAATGAACCGTGTTTATCACATACGGTAACACATTATCAACAAAGAAAGAAAAAAAACAATGCCATTGATCAGGAAAAGAACCACAGCGCTGTGACTAGTTGGGCTATCAATGACTGACAGAGCCCCGGCATGTAACTAAGCATTATAAAGTTAAAAAATATTATTTTTATTGAAAAAACAAGAATGTAATGATTTCTAAAATTTCGAAAAGGATTTTACCTAACGAAATTTTCTGCTTTAATCCACATTTGCTGGTGTTGAGCATTTTTTTTTTGCTTCTCAAAATCATCTCATCACAGATCACTCGCTACTGGAGTGTGCGAGCTTCGCTGCCCCCTATTTGTTGAAAATCTTCTGTAGATGTCGGGGTTTTATATTGATTTATTATTATTATTATTATTATTATATTTGTTAATAATTAAACGTGATAAATCTGGTTATTAGGAACAAAGGAGGGCATAGTGGGAAATGATACGGTAACTGTCTCTTGTCGGTTCAAATACGATACTGTTTTTTGATTACACTGTACCGGTACATTTTAATAAAAATAGACAAATGGCATGAACCTCTCTACTGTCTCTTATTACACTAAAGAAAGGGCCTGGCCGAGTCATTGCGCATTACTGAAAAAAAGAAAGAACGAATGATACACGGATTTTGTATCATTCGTTCTTTCCATTTTTAATTGGCAATCAAAAAATGAAAAAAATGACTTGTTTTTCATTTCAATTTTAGGCTCATATAAAAAAAATATGAAAAACCAGTCATTTTTTCATTTTTTGTGTTAAAATAAAAACAAATAAAATAACCAGTCACTTTTTCATTTTTTGATTGCCATTTGAAAATAGAAAGAATGAATGATACACTGATTCAAGCAAATAAGCTATACGGTACTTTCATCACAAGCATGTTGTTTAGCGTGCCCTATAAGGCCTACTTCATGAAACAGTAATCAGTGACTACATTCAACTTGTAATAGATGTCAGTAGTTAGCAGGGCTTTGAACCAGAATTTTTTTCCTATTGGTTCGTTCCGAACAGAAACGGAATTTTAACGTTTCCGGTTTGGGGTTCCACCATTAAATAGACGTTCCCGAACCGGTTAGAACAAAAAAATTTCGTTCCCGGAACGGTTAATTACGTTCCCTGTCAGCTGTTTAACAAATGGCTATAAAGTTATGTCTCTGTCTCATCCAGCTTAAGCCAAATGTAGGCTAATTCTATTACAACCTTCATTAAATAAGACAAGAAATAATTCAAAAAAATTATTATTTCAAATGTTGGCGATTTGGATTCTCAGTATGTCTTCCCATCTACACAAACAGAAAAAGTGCCAAAAATGAAAGATAATTCGTTTAGTGTGTTACCAAAGGCTAGTCAGGCCCTATAGAGGGCTACCGCATGACGTCACTGCGCCGCGAGATTTTGTTAGGCGCCATATTGGAAGACCAAGTACACATCTATGCAAGTACATACATACATAAAACAAACTACACCTGAAATGTAGCCAGGGCCGGTTCTGCCCTAATCTGGACCCGGGTGCAACATCGCGCAACCCCCCCCCCCCCCCCCCCCAAAAAAAAAAAACACCAGTCTAAATCAGGACAACCATCACATAACTATAGCTATAAACATTTTATATCAACTATTTGAACTAAATGGGCTATAATAAATAAGCCTGCAGGCAGCCACAGCGGACTGCCTCAGAAAAGTAACCATTCAATGACACAACTGAAAGCCTGCAGCCACGGCGGGCTGCCTTAAAAAGTAACCATTTGTCCTACCTTAAAACTCGTTTTGCATTTTCTGCCTCCTTTTTTGTATTTTCAACCCTCCGTTTATTTTCTTTCCTTTTCTGAAAACCCGATTTGTGTCCAGACATTTTGTTCTGCTACCAACGAATTAACTCGTCAGGTCTCGTCTCTCGAGCCCGCGATGATTCCCGTGGGAAGGGCAACAATTGATACATTTTTACAAACGGCCAATAGGGAGGTTGCAACGTTCAGACTCTTCTTTGCTCAGACACTCAGTAATGGAGACATGATAGTAGTCCACCTTCCCGCTCTCTCCATTCAGTCAGCGAATGTCACACAGAAAGTGAACCCCAGCGGGTCATAGAAACTTGCACAGGAGAAGAATGGCTTTTTTATTTGTAGGCTACGGAAACTTTGAGGAACGAAATAAAAACCGGTATTAACCGGTTACCATTATTTTTAATAAGCGTTTCTGTTCCAGAACATAAAAAATAATAAAGTTTCTGGTTTCGTTTCTGTTCCATGTGAAATAGAAAAAGTTCCCGGTTTTCGTTTTCGTTCCTTGAACCGGTTCAAAGCCCTGGTAGTTAGTAAAGTCTTATAAGCAAAAAAAAAGTCTGTTTTCAGTCATCCCAACATTGCCACTATTTAATATTGTCTAGCCTATTTGAAAGCAGAACCTACATGTAACACTAAAAAGTGCACAGTGCTTCATTGCAAGAGTCACTTTTGTTAAATATTTATTTTTGAGCGAGTTTGCCTTTGTTTAACAGTAGCTGGTATAGAGGTTGGCAGAAAACAGGGAGAGAGGAGTGAGGGTGAAAAACCCAAGGCAAGAATCAAACCATGTTTCAGGAGTTACCGGTACAAGACATGTGCAGTAACCACCAGACTACCAAGACCCGCAGTTTTGCCTGCTCCTGCACTGAAAAAAGTAACCTACCGTATAGAATTTACCCAATAAATCTGAGGTAACAATTTGCATTGACTTGTTTGGGGTAGATTTCATTCCATATATTGAGTATAAAATAACTGAAATAAAAAGCTATGAAATACTTAAATAAATTGGGTAAAATTTACCTCACATTTATGTATCTATTCAACAGCTATTTTCTCACTGAAATTGGGTAAAATTATCTCTTGTTTGCTAGTAGGTAATACCTGATAATTACTAATCATAGGTAATTAATATCACTTACGGTAGTAACCATTACTTATTCGGAGACGGTAAGATGTACCCCCCAAAAAAAGACTTTCAGATGGTTCATCATCTCAATGTTTTTAATCCATAAGATCATAAAAAAAAACAGAATGAAGTGCAGTACAACAGTTTCACACAACATTTCAAGTAATGTTTTTTTTTTTATGAGAGAAGCGCCATCTAATGGCGACACAGTGGAATCGAATGAATGGGCATGTTTAGAATTAAAATAGGAGAGGGAGGGGGTCTGAGCCATGCATGGCAGCCCCCTGGCGTTCAGCTGGGAACTGCACGGCAGTCGCATGGCAGTCGCATGGCGTGGGGCTGGAACGGGAAAAATTCAATGGCTGCTACGCGTATATATAATTACACACACATACAGTTGTGGCCAGAAGTTTACATACAGTGACATGAATGTTATCTTGGATATGAATGTCATGGCAATATTTGGGCTTTCAGTAATTTCTTTGAACTGTTCTTTTTCTGTGGCAGAATGAATGTACAGCATACATCTTTAGTAATAAAAAAACATTAAAGCCGCAAGCGGCCTCGACGGGCCCTCGCGCCAGCGGCCAAGGGGGGCGGGGGCATGCATCCCCGCGAAATACCTTCCACAGCTTCTTTGGCAAGAGACATTACTCCCACAATGGTGACAAAGCACAGAATTGGACACAGAGTACACGGTGCGCTGAGATGTTGTCATGGACAGAACATTTTATGCCATGGCTTCCCAACCAAATTAATGTATTTACCTCATCAGTCACCAAGCTATAGCTACATAGGATTGTCTTCTGTTAGACATCTATTAGTCTGTATGTAACGCTACAACACTTGCTCCCAACTGCCTACCCATTCCCCACAAGTCATGTGTGTTTAAGGCAACCAAAACAACATACTCCTGGTGCCTCATGATTGTAAACACCTCTCCTGCAATTGCTACAGCGCAATGAGCGCCCCCAGTGGTGGAAGTTCACCAAATTTGGTAGACATGTCAAGGGACCTATGAAGAGTTGTTTTGTAAAGTTTGATCAAGTTTGACCAATCAGAAGCCGAGATGTAAATTGTTGCCTGAAAACAGCGCCCCCAGTGGCAAAAGTTCACAAAATTTGGCACATATGTCAGGTGACCTGTAAAGAGTGTGCATATCAAGTTTGATCAAGATGGAGAAAATAGAAGATGAGATATTGATTTTTGAAGAATAAATTTTTTGGTTTCTCCCATGTCAGTAGGTGGCGCTATGCTACAGCACTTGCTCCCGACTGCCTACACATTCCCCACAACTCATGTGTGTTTAAGGCAACCAAAACAACATACTCCTGGTGCCTCATGATTGTAAACACCTCTCCTGCAACTGCTACAGCGCAATGAGCGCCCCCAGTGGTGAAAGTTCACCAAATTTGGTATACATGTCAAGGGACCTATGAAGAGTTGTTTTGTAAAGATTGATCAAGTTTGACCAATCAGAAGCCGAGATATAAATTGTTGCCTGAAAACAGCGCCCCCAGTGGCAAAAGTTCACAAAATTTGGCAAATATGTCAGGTGAACTGTTAAGAGTGTGCGTATCAAGTTTGATCAAGATTGAGAAAATAGAAGATGAGATATTGATTTTTGAAGAATAAATTTTTTGGTTTCTCCCATGTCAGTAGGTGGCGCTATGCTGCACATGAGCGATTATGAGTTGGAAAAATAAGTGTCTACAACAGCAACGTACTATCACAAGGTAGTGGTGTGAAGGAAAAGCATTATGGAATTATTTACCAAAAACTTGTTTTGGAGCAATTGCGTTGGCCAAAAACAGCGCCCCCCATGGACGAAAATTCCCAAAATGAGGTGTACATGACATGGGAGGTAGTAAGAGGGTGGCCGTGAAGTTTGACCAAATTTGAGGAAAGATTGGATTTTTTGCCCAAAAATAGCGCCCCCAGTGGCGAAATATCACAGAAATTGGGTAACATGTCAGATGCCCAATGAGTGATTTGCGTGTGAAGTATGAGCAGTTTTGAGCAATTTGAAGATATGTTATGAATTTTTAAGCATGTAAAATTTTGCATTGAAAATTGATTGACGTATAACTTCTGAATGGTTTATCCTACGTGAAACGTATTTAGGAACTTTTGTCAGCCATGTCTGTAGATGATGTCTATCAATTTTGGTGACATTCCTATGAACGGTCTAGGAGGAGTTGCGCCGTTTTCGTGGCCATGCATTTCGCACAAAAGTGAAATTACCTTACTTCCTGTTGGGCGTGGCTAATGCATTGGCATTACATTTTTGTCCGGCTTAGTGAGATACATATGCGTACCAAATGGCATGCCACTACTACAAACTACATGGCAACCATGCACCTTAATGCGGGAGGCCAAAATCACAATGAGTTAGGGGGCGCTATAGAGGCCCTGAGGCCCGCCTGGATCTGGGCTTCTCGTTCTCAGTAGCGGTGGGAGTCTAAGAAAAAGGAGCCAAATTTCGTGCGATGTCGACCATGGCAAGCGCCCCAAAAAGGGTCTTGTAAAGAGTTTGCTTGCCAAGTTTGACAAATCAGAAGCTGCAATATCATTTCTGCCATAACCCGCACCCCCAGGGGCGAAAGTGCACAAAATTTGGCGTACATGTCAGGTGAGCTATGAAGAGTTTGCGTATGAAGTTTGATGACAATTGAGTAAACAGAAGATGAGATATAGATTTTTGAAGAATAAATTTTTTGGTTTTTCCCATGTCAGTAGGTGGCGCTATGCTGTACATGAGTGATTATGAGATGGAAAAATAAGTGTCCACAACAGCAACGCACTATCACAAGGTAGTGGTGTAAAGGAAAAGCATTATGGAATAATTTCCCAAAAACCCGTTTTGGAGAAATTGCGTCGGCCAAAAACAGCGCCCCCCATGGACGAAAATTCCCAAAATGTGGTATACATGACATGGGAGGTAGTAAGAGGGTGGCCGTGAAGTTTGACCAAATTTGAGGAAAGATTGGATTTTTTGCCCAAAAATAGCGCCCCCAGTGGCGAAATATCACAGAAATTGGGTAACATGTCAGAAGCCCAATGCGTGATTAGCGTGTGAAGTATGAGCAGTGTTGAGCAATTAGAAGATTTGTTATGAATTTTTTAGCATGTAAAATTTTGAAGTGAAAATTGATTGACGTATAACTTCTGAACGGTTTATCCTACGTGAAACGTATTTAGTAACTTTTGTCAGCCATGTCTCTAGATGATGTGTATCAATTTTGGTGACATTCCTATGAACGGTCTAGGAGGAGTTGCGCCGTCTTCGTGGCCATGCATTTCGCACAAAAGTGAAATTACCTCACTTCCTGTTGGGCGTGGCTAATGCATTGGCATTACATTTTTGTCCGGCTTAGTGAGATACATATGCGTACCAAATGGCATGCCAGTACTACAAACTATATGGCAACCAGGCACCTTAATGCGGGAGGCCAAAATCACAACTACTTAGGGGGCGCTATAGAGGCCCTGAGCTCCGGCCAAGTTTGGGCTTTTGGTGCTGAGTAGCGGTGGCAATTCTCGGAAGTGGTGCCAAATTTCGTGCGTTTTCGCCCATGGTAAGCGCCCCGAAAATGGCCCAACAGCGGAGAAAAATAAAGAAGAAGAAGAAGAAGAAGAAGAAGACGGAAGAATAATAATAGTGAACTCTTACAAGAACAATAGGGCCTTCGCCCATAGGGCTCGGGCCCTAATTAAAGCCGCAAGCGGCCTCGACGGGCCCTCGCGCCAGCGGCCAAGGGGGGCGGGGGCATGCGTCCCCGCGAAATACCTTCCACAGCTTCTTTGGCAAGAGACATTACTCCCACAATGGTGACAAAGCACAGAATTGGACACAGAGTACACGGTGCGCTGAGATGTTGTCATGGACAGAACATTTTATGCCATGGCTTCCCAACCAAATTAATGTATTTACCTCATCAGTCACCAAGCTATAGCTACATAGGATTGTCTTCTGTTAGACATCTATTAGTCTGTATGTAACGCTACAACACTTGCTCCCGACTGCCTACCCATTCCCCACAAGTCATGTGTGTTTAAGGCAACCAAAACAACATACTCCTGGTGCCTCATGATTGTAAACACCTCTCCTGCAACTGCTACAGCGCAATGAGCGCCCCCAGTGGTGAAAGTTCACCAAATTTGGTATACATGTCAAGGGACCTATGAAGAGTTGTTTTGTAAAGTTTGATCAAGTTTGACCAATCAGAAGCCGAGATATAAATTGTTGCCTGAAAACAGCGCCCCCAGTGGCAAAAGTTCACAAAATTTGGCACATATGTCAGGTGACCTGTTAAGAGTGTGCATATCAAGTTTGATCAAGATTGAGAAAATAGAAGATGAGATATTGATTTTTGAAGAATAAATTTTTTGGTTTCTCCCATGTCAGTAGGTGGCGCTATGCTACAACACTTGCTCCCGACTGCCTACCCATCCCCCACAAGTCATGTGTGTTTAAGGACTTGTCATGGACAGAAAATTTCATGCCATGGCTTCCCAACCAAATTAATGTATTTACCTCATCAGTCACCAAGCTATAGCTACATAGGATTGTCTTCTGCTAGACATCTATTAGTCTGTATGTAACGCTACAACACTTGCTCCCGACTGCCTACCCATTCCCCACAAGTCATGTGTGTTTAAGGCAACCAAAACAACATACTCCTGGTGCCTCATGATTGTAAACACCTCTCCTGCAACTGATACAGCGCAATGAGCGCCCCCAGTGGTGAAAGTTCACCAAATTTGGTATACATGTCAAGGGACCTATGAAGAGTTGTTGTGTCAAGTTTGATCAAGTTTGACCAATCAGAAGCCGAGATATAAAATGTTGCCTGAAAACAGCGCCCCCGGTGGCAAAAGTTTACAAAATTTGGGAGATATGTCAGGTGACCTGTTAAGAGTGTGCGTATCAAGTTTGATCAAGATTGAGTAAATAGAAGATGAGATATTGATTTTTGAAGAAAAAATGTTTTGGTTTTTCCCATGTCAGTAGGTGGCGCTATGCTGTACATGAGCGATTATGAGTTGGAAAAATAAGTGTCTACAACAGCAACGTACTATCACAAGGTAGTGGTGTGAAGGAAAAGCATTATGGAATTATTTACCAAAAACCCGTTTTGGAGCAATTGCGTCGGCCAAAAACAGCGCCCCCCATGGACGAAAATTCCCAAAATGGGGTATACATGACATGGGAGGTAGTAAGAGGGTGGCCGTGAAGTTTGACCAAATTTGAGGAAAGATTGGATTTTTTGCCCAAAAATAGCGCCCCCAGTGGCGAAATATCACAGAATTTGGGTAGCATGTCAGAAGCCCAATGCGTGATTTGCGTGTGAAGTATGAGCAGTTTTGAGCCATTAGAAGAATTATGAATTTTTAAGCATGTAAAATTTTGCATTGAAAATTGATTGACGTATAACTTCTGAACGGCTTATCCCACGTGAAACGTATTTAGGAACTTTTGGCAGCCATGTCTGTAGATGATGTCTATCAATTTTGGTGACATTCCTATGAACGGCCTAGGAGGAGTTGCGCCGTCTTCGTGGCCATGCATTTCTCACAAAAGTGAAATTACCTCACTTCCTGTTGGGCGTGGCTAATGCATTGGCATTACATTTTTGTCTGGCTTAGTGAGATACATATGCCTACCAAATGGCATGCCACTACTACAAACGACATGGCAACCAGGCACCTTTATGCGGGAGGCCAAAATCACAACGACTTAGGGGGCGCTAAAGAGGCCCTGAGGCCCGCCTGGATCTGGGCTTCTGGTTCTCAGTAGCGGTGGCAGTCTAAGAAAAAGGAGCCAAATTTCGTGCGTTGTCGACCATGGCAAGCGCCCCAAAAAGGGTCTTGTAAAGAGTTTGCTTGCCAAGTTTGACAAATCAGAAGCTGCAATATCATTTTTGCCATAACCAGCACCCCCAGGGGCGAAAGTGCACAAAATTTGGCGTATATGTCAGGTGAGCTATGAAGAGTTTGCGTATGAAGTTTGATGACAACTGAGTAAATAGAAGATGAGATATAGATTTTAGAAGAATAAATTTTTTGGTTTTTCCCATTTCAGTAGGTGGCGCTATGCTGTACATGAGCGATTATGAGTTGGAAAAATAAGTGTCTACAACAGCAATGTACTATCACAAGGTAGTGGTGTGAAGGGAAAGCATTATGGAATAATTTACCAAAAACCCGTTTTGGAGCAATTGCGTCAGCCAAAAACAGCGCCCCCCATGGACGAAAATACCCAAAATGTGGTATACATGACATGGGAGGTAGTAAGAGGGTGGCCGTGAAGTTTGACCAAATTTGAGGAAAGATTGGATTTTTTGCCCAAAAATAGCGCCCCCAGTGGCGAAATATCACAGAAATTGGGTAACATGTCAGAAGCCCAATGAGTGATGTGCGTGGGAAGTATGAGCAGTTTTGAGCAACTAGAAGATTTGTTATGATTTTTTAAGCATGTAAAATTTTGCATCGAAAATTGATTGACGTATAACTTCTGAACGATTTATGCTACGTGAAACGTATTTAGTAACTTTTGTCAGCCATGTCTCTAGATGATGTCTATCAATTTTGGTGACATTCCTATGAACGGTCTAGGAGGAGTTGCGCCGTCTTCGTGGCCATGCATTTCGCACAAAAGTGAAATTACCTCACTTCCTGTTGGGCGTGGCTAATGCATTGGCATTACATTTTTGTCCGGCTTAGTGAGATACATATGCGTACCAAATGGCATGCCACTACTACAAACTACATGGCAACCAGGCACCTTAATGCGGGAGACCAAAATCACAACGACTTAGGGGGCGCTATAGAGGCCCTGAGCCCCGGCCAAGTTTGGGCTTTTGGTTCTGAGTAGCGGTGGCAATTCTCGGAACTGGTGCCAAATTTCGTGCGTTTTCGCCCATGGCAAGCGCCCCGAAAATGGCCCAACAGCGGAGAAAAATAAAGAAGAAGAAGAAGACGGAAGAATAATAATAGTGAACTCTTACAAGAACAATAGGGCCTTCGCCCATAGGGCTCGGGCCCTAATAATAGTGAACTCTTACAAGAACAATAGGGCCTTCGCCCATAGGGCTCGGGCCCTAATAATAGTGAACTCTTACAAGAACAATAGGGCCTTCGCCCTATAGGGCTCGGGCCCTAATTAAAGCCGCAAGCGGCCTTGACGGGCCCTCGCGCCAGCGGCCAAGGGGGGCGGGGGCATGCGTCCCCGCGAAATACCTGCCACAGCTTCTTCGGCAAGAGACATTACTCCCACAATGGCGACAAAGCACAGAATTGGACACATGGCAACAATAGGGTCTCACACTGTACGGTGCTCGGGGCCTAATAATAATAATAATGATAATAATAATCCTTCAAAAACAATAGGGTCTCGCACTGTACGGTGCCCGGGCCCTAATAATAATAATAATAATAATAACTAGAAACTATATGCCAAGCAGGCACCTTAATGCGAGAGGCAAAAATCACAACACGTTAGGGGGCGCTGTAGAGGCCCTGAGGCCCGCCTGCGGTGGCAGTCTAAGAAAAAGGAGCCAAATTTCGTGCGTTGTCGACCATGGCAAGCGCCCCAATAAGGGTCTTGTAAAGAGTTTGCTTGCCAAGTTTGACAAATCAGAAGCTGCAATATCATTTTTGCCATAACCAGCACCCCCAGGGGCGAAAGTGCACAAAATTTGGTGTATATGTCAGGTGAGCTATGAAGAGTTTGCGTATGAAGTTTGATGACAATTGAGTAAATAGAAGATGAGATATAGATTTGTGAAGAATAAATTTTTTTGGTTTTTCCCATGTCAGTAGGTGGCGCTATGCTGTACATGAGCGATTATGAGTTGGAAAAATAAGTGTCCACAACAGCAACGTACTATCACAAGGCAGAGGTGTGAAGGAAAAGCATTAAGGAATTATTTACCAAAAACCCGTTTTGGAGCAATTGCGTCGGCCAAAAACAGCGCCCCCCCATGGACGGAAATTCCCAAAATGTGGTATACATGACATGGGAGGTAGTAAGAGGGTGGCCGTGAAGTTTGACCAAATTTGAGGGAAGATTGGAATTTTTGCCCAAAAATAGCGCCGCCAGTGGCGAAAAATCACAGAAATTGGGTAACATGTCAGAAGCCCAATGAGTGATTTGCGTGTGAAGAATGAGCAGTTTTGAGCAATTAGAAGATTTGTTATGAATTTTTAAGCATGTAAAATTTTGCATTGAAAATTGATTGACGTATAACTTCTGAACGGTTTATCCTACGTGAAACGTATTTAGTAACTTTTGTCAGCCATGTCTGTAGATGATGTGTATCAATTTTGGTGACATTCCCATGAACGGTCTAGGAGGAGTTGCGCTGTCTTCGTGGCCATGCATTTCGCACAAAAGTGAAATTACCTCACTTCCTGTTGGGCGTGGCTAATGCATTGGCATTACATTTTTGTCCGGCTTAGTGAGATACATATGCGTACCAAATGGCATGCCACTACTACAAACTACATGGCAACCAGGCACCTTAATGCGGGAGGCCAAAATCACAACGACTTAGGGGGCGCTATAGAGGCCCTGAGCCCCGGCCAAGTTTGGGCTTCTGGTTCTGAGTAGCGGTGGCAATTCTCGGAACTGGTGCCAAATTTCGTGCGTTTTCACCCATGGCAAGCGCCACGAAAATGGCCCAACAGCGGAGAAAAATAAAGAAGAAGAAGGAGAAGGAAGAAGAAGAAGAAGAATAGTGAACTCTTACAAGAGCAATAGGGCCTTCGCCCATTCGGGCTCGGGCCCTAACTAGAATTTGGTGCACAAGGTTTAATTTTCTTTGGGTTTTCTGAAATCACAGGGTCAAAAATGTACATACGCTCACTTAGATTATTAATTCAGAGGTGCTGAAACTTCCAAAATGTGTCTTATCTTGCCAAGGCCAAGGTCTCTTAACTTCCTATTAGTGATCATGATTGACTACAGCTGGTAGCTTCTCTGTGCCTTCATAAAAAGGGTTTGTTTACAGCACTCATTGGATTGACCAACACACAGTTAAATGGGAAAGTCCAAGGAGCTCAGTGCAGATCTGAAGAGGATCACAGATATACACAACTCTGGAATGTCTCTTGGAGCCATTTCTAAACAACTGCAAATTCCAAGATCAGTTCAAACAATTGTATCCAAGTTATTGTGAGGTGTAGTCACTTTGCCAAGCCACTTTGTTTCAAGAAAACTCAAACTGTCACCCTCAGCTGAAAGGAAATTGGTTTGGATGGTCAGGAACAACCTGGGAACCACCATGGCACAGCCCTGCCATGAACTGGAAGCTGATGGATCACTGTCTACAGTTCAAATCACTATGGGCTAAGAGCCTGCTATCCAAGAAATAACCCCCTGCTCCAAAATTGACACCTTCAAGCTTAACTAAAGTTTGAAGCTGACCACACGGACAAAGAAAAAAGCCTTCTGGAGGATAGCTGTATGGTCAAATGAGACAAAGATTGAGTTGTTTGGCCACAATGACCACCATGTACAGAGGGACACTGTACCAGCTGGTGGTGGTGGTAGGATCATCATGCTCTGGGGCTGTTTTGCTGCCAGTGGAACTGGTTCATTGCACAAAGTGGATGGAATAATGAAGGAGGACTACCTCAGAATTCTTTAGCATAAACCATCAGAAACTTGAACACAACTTAGGACTTACAACAGGACAACGAACCCAAACACATATATCAGAGCTGGTTGTGGAGGATAAAGCAGGCTAACATTAAGCTTAAAACAAGTCCTAACTTCAACCCTATTGAAAATATATGGACCATGCTTATAACTCGAGTCCATGCCAAGAAAAAAAAAAACGAATTTAACTGAACTCTACCAAATCTACCATGAAGAGTCATGAAATATCCAACCAGAATTCTGCCAGAAGTTTGTTCGTGGTAAACAAAAATGTTTGGTCAAGGTAAATCTTGTGAAGAGACATTTTACCCAAGTATTAGGTGTGCTGTATGTATAATTTTGACCCTGTATCAATTTCAGAAACTCCAAAGAAAATTAAAACTTGTCCACTAAATTCTAATGTTTTTTTAATTAAAGATGTATGCTGTACAATCATTCTGCCACAGAAAAAGAACAGTTCAAAGAAATTACTGAAAGCCCAAATATTGCCATGACATTCATGTCCCTGTATGTAAACTTCTGACCACAACTATCTGTCTTATATATATTACATTCTCCACCTTTAAAGCAGTATTTGCTGTGTCGGACTACCTTTTGAGTTTGGTTTAAGTCTGTTGGCTGCTTTCTTCTGAGCTGAGGGCAGGTTGAGTAGGCAAACTTCCATCCATTATCTGTAGCCACTTATCCTGTCCTCCAGGGTTGCAGGCAAGGCAAGTTTATTTATATAGCACATTTCATACACAGTGGCAGTTCAATGTTCTTTACAGAAGTAAAAGCAAAACAGTGAACAATAGAGAATAAAATTACATAAGAAATATAATAAGAATTAAACAATAGTAGAAATAAAATAATAAAATTAAGTAGAAGTTCAAATGGGGGGGAAAAACCAGCAGAATAAAATAGAATAAAAGTTAAGTAAAATTTGAAACATGCAGAGACTGTTAAAGTACAGATTATAAAACATGTAAAGAAGACAATATTAATTATTTAACAGAAAGCATCTGAAAACAGCTTGGTCTTTAACCTAGATTTGAAGCTGCCAACAGCAGGAGCATTTTTAATGTCCTCTGGCAGTTGGTTCCATAGCTGCACTGCATAGTAGCTAAAAGCTGCTTCACCATACTTTGTTTTAACAACAGGTTTTAATAGTAAATTTTTCTGTTGCGATCTGGTAGATCTGATTGGGTTAGGCCACTGCAACATATCAGAGAGGTAATTGGGCCCTGTACCATTTAGAGATTTGTACACCAGCAGCAATGCTTTAAAGTCAATTCTGTAGCTTACTGGAAGCCAGTGTAGGGACCTTAGAATTGGAGTAATGTGCTCTGTTCTTTTTGTTCGTGTGAGAACCCTAGCCGCTGCATTTTGAACCAGCTGAAGTCGTTTGATGGTCTTTTTTGGCAGGCCTGTGAAAAGGCCATTGCAGTAATCAACCCTACTAGAGATGAAGGCATGTATCAGTTTTTCCAGATCATTTTTTGTCAAGGACAGCTATCCACCAAAGAGCACAATTTGTGCTAGAAAAGTCATGGAGCTTAAATCAGAGTTGAAAGCCCAGCAGTCACTCTTCACTAAGCACGCCTTGGTTGGGAAGGTCATGGACTTCTCTCACATGATGACAGTGGTGGTCAAACGGATAACCTCGATTCAAGGAAAATCTCTTCAACATCGCTTATTTAAGGTGTTACTGGATGAGCTTGACGCCGCTTACGGAGACCTAATTCTCCATGCTGAGGTTTGGTGGTTGAGTTGCGGCAAAGTGCTACAGCGATTTGTTGACTTGCTGCCAGAGATGAAGACTTTTCTGTCAACGAGGAATGAAGAGCATGAAGAACTCTTAGATGATGCATGGCTACTTGACCTGGGATTTCTGACAGACTTAACAGCAAAACAACACACTCAACACTGAGATCCAGGAAAAAGATAGACACCTATCCCACACATTTAAAGAACAGGGGGCTAACACACTTTGGATCCACTTACCTATGTGAAATGGCATTTTCACAGATGAAAATAATCAAATCAAAGTATAGGGAGCTGCCTTACTGAGACACCTCACAGACTGCCTCAGACTGGCTGTCTGTAGCTATGAACCAAACTACAGTGCACTCACTGACAGTATTCAATAATAGCCATCACACTAACTTGTGAACATAACTGCAAAAGTTTTGCCTTCTAATGACATTGTAAAAGTGATACAGCATAAGATGGGACACAGAAGTGCACTTAGTTTCATTAACTGGGAATTTTATTGGCATAGGCTACATTACAGTTTTGCTTTCTTCAATGTTCAAAGGTAGCTTAAGTATAGTAACTTATGTGAAGCAAGTTGATATGCATCACACTTAATTGTTATCACTGGATCTGGTTACTGTGTGTAAACTGCATGGATTTGTTTTTTACGTCCACCATGAACAAGATAATCTGCATAATTCTACAACCCCGATTCCAAAAAAGTTGGGACAAAGTACAAATTGTAAATAAAAACAGAATGCAATAATTTACAAATCTCAAAACCTGATATTGTATTCACAATAGAACATAGACAACATATCAAATGTCAAAAGTGAGACATTTTGAAATTTCATGCCAAATAGTGGCTCATTTGAAATTTCATGACAGCAACACATCTCAAAAAAGTTGGGACAGGGGCAATAAGGCCCACTTTACACGGGGACGGTCTGAAACAAAAACGCAAAAGTCCGTTTTCATTCTCACTTTTTTCCGCGTCTACACGACCGTTTTCAAGGAGGAAATCTGCGTCTATACGGTGACGCATAAATGTGTGGAATTCAATTGGATGTGCATGCCAGGCGGCTAGGTGGTGCTGTGAAAGACCTCCGCTATGTCTGCACGCATGCACAACGTTTTCCGTCTTGTCTGATCTGCACATCTGCGCTGCGAAAACTTTGACTACTCTGTCTATGGCTACTCGTGAGGTTAAGAAAAACTTCCTCCGACGAATTGGTGTATCCAAAAATTCATAAAGGTAATTACATACCCGCCTCTGTTCATTAATGGTATATGTGCAGATTCGGTATAGATGTTCGAAGGACTCCTGGACGTTTATTAAAGCTGCCAGAGCAGCTTGAAGGTCCATTGGATCGACGTAATCAGACATGCTCTTACTTTTTTACTTACTTTCTTACTTCCCGGGCTGGCATGTGCAGTATATGACATATGTATGACGTAAACGCGTACCCGACATGAGCAGATCCGAGCAGAGTTTCGCGTATTGGGTAGTTTAGACGGATATGCAACGGGGGCTGTTTTTAACTTATCCACTCTGGAAGGCATTTTCAATTTTTTCCGTTTTTCAGCCTCGGAAACGCCATCCCCGTGTAGACGAAAGGCACTTCCGATAAAATATTTAGTCGTTTTTACTTGACAGCGTCCTCGTGTAAACAGGGCCTAAGAGGCTGGAAAAGTTAAAGGTACAAAAAAGGAACAGCTGGAGGACCAAATTGCAACTCATTAGGTCATTAACATGACTGGGTATAAAAAGAGCATCTTGGAGTGGCTGCGGCTTTCAGAAGTAAAGATGGGAAGAGGATCACCACTCCCCCTAATTCTGTGCGGACAAATAGTGGAGCAATATCAGAAAGGAGTTTGACAGTGTAAAATTGCAAAGAGTTTGAACATATCATCATCTACAGTGCATAATATCATTAAAAGATTCAGAGAATCTGGAAGAATCTCTGTGCGCAAGGGTCAAGGCTGGAAAACCGTACTGGGTACCCATGATCTTCGGGCCCTTAGACAGCACTGCATCACATACAGGCATGCTTCTGTATTGGAAATCACAAAATGGGCTCAGGAATATTTCCAGAGAACATTATCTGTGAACACAATTCACCATGCCATCCGCCGTTGCCAGCTAAAACTCTATAGTTCAAAGAAGAAGCCGTATCTAAACATGATCCAGAAGCGCAGACATCTTCTCTGGGCCAAGGCTCATTTAAAATGGACTGTGGCAAAGTGGAAAACTGTTCTGTGGTCAGACAAATCAAAATTTGAAGTTCTTTATGGAAATCAGGGACGCCGTGTCATTCGGACTAAAGAGGAGAAGGACGACCCAAGTTGTTATCAGTGCTCAGTTCAGAAGCCTGCATCTCTGATGGTATGGGGTTGCATTAGTGCATGTGGAATGGGCAGCTTACACATCTGGAAAGACACCATCAATGCTGAAAGGTATATCCAGGTTCTAGAGCAACATATGCTCCCATCCAGACGACGTCTCTTTCAGGGAAGACCTTGCATTTTCCAACATGACAATGCCAAACCACATACTGCATCAATTAGAGCATCATGGCTGCGTAGAAGAAGGGTCCGGGTACTGAACTGGCCAGCCTGCAGTCCAGATCTTTCACCCATAGAAAACATTTGGCGCATCATAAAATGGAAGATACGACAAAAAAGACCTAAGACAGTTGAGCAACTACAATCCTACATTAGACAAGAATGGGTTAATACTCCTATCCCTAAACTTGAGCAACTTGTCTCCTCAGTCCCCAGACATTTACAGACTGTTGTAAAGAGAAAAGGGGATGTCTCACAGTGGTAAACATGGCCTTGTCCCAACTTTTTTGAGATGTGTTGTTGTCATGAAATTTAAAATCACCTAATTTTTCTCTTTAAATGATATACATTTTCTCAGCTTAAACATTTGATATGTCATCTATGTTCTATTCTGAATAAAATATGGAATTTTGAAACTTCCACATCATTGTATTCTGTTTTTATTTACAATTTGTACTTTGTCCCAACTTTTTTGGAATCGGGGTTGTATAATGCCGATAGAAAATAGGCCACATGCCTTTATTCTTTGTATTGGTATGACTTAATTATTTGATATGCTAGTATCAATATTTTCTTGGTTGTATCAAATTGAAAGTTGGACCAAAGTATTTTGTGTAATTCAAATAGGTTGCCTAAATAAAAGGCCTTGAATTGGAAGTATTTTGGCTGTCTTTCTCTCAACGCTTCAAAAGGTAGAGCTTGTCTTCCAACAGGGCTGAGGTTAGGGATCTTGGGCTTAAAAAGGCTGGTGACCACTGATATAGAGGAAGCCATGGTCAAAAGATTTGAGAAGCAGCTGTGGGACCAAAAGGTTGCAGGTTTAATTTCCTGGACCAGTAGGAATGGCTAAAGTGCCCTTGAACAAGGTACCTAACCCCCAACTTCTCCCCAGGCTGCTCTGGGTGTGTCGTATATCGCTCTAGATAAGAGCATCTGCTAAATTCCATTAATGTAATGTATGAAAAGTGTCTGATCTTACAGAACAATAAGGTTCTATCTGCATTCGGCTCATGTTCAAAAATTTACTTTTTGAACTGTCTCAGAAATTTGAAAGTGTACTTTTTTAATAACTTTGAGTGTGTGGGGTTTTCTTGTACTGTAACTATCCAGTACCAGTTAAAAGTTTGGACACCCCTTCTATGTCTGTGAAGGTTCTCAGTCATCCAGGTAATAGTAAACCGTAGGTGCTAAACATGGGCGTCACCACCATTGAATGTGAAGGGGACATGTCCCCCTCACATTTCATAATTCTTCGTTTGGACCCCCCCACACATTTAACATAAAATATTAGTTCACCCAGCGCCGTTTCTATTGCTTCGTGAAAGAATCCATTCCACTTGATCGATAAGAGAATACACAGACCACTGAAAATCCACTCTGGGTTTTCCGGGCGTTCCAGACAACAACTCACCACGCGCGAGTGAAGTGAATCTCAGCGCGAGCAGAGAAATGTTGGTGCAGCTGCTGGAAAGTGGAGGAGGTGACGTCAGTCCCATTGCCGCCTCACAATGTCTAGCTTTTGCTAAAACCTTATTCTTTTGTTATGTGCCCTCAAAATTAACCCTAGGACATGTTAAATTAATATTCAACTAAACAGTGAAATAAGCTTAGCCTAATGGGGTATTCTTGGTTGATGATGAATTGTTTGCAGTATTTGCTCCTCCCCAGACACAATGGACACAAGGACATTCTTTACAAAGAAGCGGAAAGTCAGTCAAAATTTCCCCACAGGACAGGGGTTTTTTTTGTCCCAATGGAAATGTTAGTGCAGTTAGCTGGCTAGTCAATGTTAGGAGATGTATCAGCTAGCTTAACGTTAGCTATCATTTAATTCAAACCCAGTAGGCCTGCCTTACTGTAATGCCAAGAATGAGGTCAAGTCTGCTCTGATGATATTTATTGATTCCTTGTTTTGTCTGGTCTTTGCCAGTTTTCTGGAAAGTAAGATGGGAAATCAGTGTACGGGGAAGGAATAGTAGAAAGGAAAGTAATGGAGAGAGATGGATGTTATTCCAGGTGGATTGTGAAGGAAAGGGGGATAAAAGTTATGAAGTGGTAGAAATTGTGGTGGCACCAATATAAGAAGGAGTTATATCTATAAATCTATTTGTTATACTAATCTGTAAATGCTACTGTAGTACCACCATTGCATGTAGGTTGACAAAACTGCACTTGTTCATTGTGTGAAGTTATCTTTTATGTGTCATTGCTTAACCCAGTGTAATTTTGTGTTATGAAGACTGCATGATGCCATGCCATTTTTGTTATGAGTATCACTAAATCGGAAAAAAGTAAAATGCACCCACTAAAGTCACCAGTGGCGGCTGGTAGTCTTTCAAACGGGAGGCTGGTCGGTTACGATATTTCCAGATTTTAAAAGAAAAAACATCAATTTTGCCCATACTCTTGCCTCTAATCTGGCTGATTGTTGGCAGCGTCACAAACTGTGAAATAACAGGTTCTTTTGGCCCATTAGCCTACTGTCCAATATACATGATGGTGGTGTTGGGGGGGGGGGGTATATTTTAACATTTTATATTTTAAAATTGTGGCATGTTGTTTAAAAATTGATCATTATTGAAAGCAGCTCTTTGTCAGGAACCTCAGCAGTAGAGCTGGGTGCCACACATTTCATTCAATGACACTTTCCCTATATTTTACTTATTTTGACTGAGAAATGTTTTATTGACAATTTTGATAACCCTTCACTTTTAATCCAGGTCTGTAGTGTGAAATGTTCTCGGCTGTGTTTTTGTTTAAAAATGTTTTCCAAATTGTAGCTGTGTTTAATTCATATCCAGAAAAATATATATTCCAATATAATATACTCAGCATAAACATTTTAAATAGATTCTATATTTTTGGTCCATCCATGACATATTACTAAAGTAGCCTATTTACTGTTGTTGATGTGGGTCACTTGCTGTTAGCCAATTCACTTTCTCGTACCAGGAGAGCTGAAAGGAACGAGTATTATTCCCTACCTTTTTCACCAAGTCAATTTGAGGCGTTGGTCTACCCTGCTCTTTAATTTTAATTTTTTCCTCGAAAGGAAGACTGGCAAATGGCTTCGCCAAAATTAAATCAGCAATGCTTGGCCTCCGTGCGCAGCTTTCTTGCTAGCTGACTAGCCCCCTCAAGTTCAAGTTCAGTCACTCAAATAAACGAAATTTCTGGAACTAAGATCGCAAACTTGACAACACTATATTTACACTTTATTTACAATGGAAATATATACAAACTAAAAAAGCTGGTAGAAACTGTATGTAATGAATGAAATCGAAATGTAAGCTGATCTCTTACAATACACCACAGCACTTGCGAATCCGCATGGGACTGAACTGAAATTCACCGCTGCCTGTCTATAGTTGAAACGAGCTGTCAATCAAAGAAAATATCCGGCCACTTTCACCAATCACCAGTCTCCTCGCGTAAACTGCCATGTCCCTCCCATGTGAGGCTCGGAGTCTGTAGGCGGGCATTTTCGCAGTATTTGTCCAATAACCGTCTTGCATTTTGAGATTGAAAAGCGCATAGCTCCCAAATGCCATTGAAGTCCACTGAGGCTGCGCTGCATCGCGCTGTCACGAGGGGGAAAAACTCACACACACATTAAAGTTATAAGGGCATTTTTAGAGGAGGCTGAGCCTCCCTCGTTGTCTTAGAGCAATCGCCCGTGAAAGTCACTGTTGGTGGTGAACAAAATTGCACCTGTCCATTGTGTGAAGTTATTTTTTATGTGTCACCGTTGCTTGACACAGTGTGATTTTGTGTTATGAAGTTTGCATGATGCCATGTCATGCCTGGTCATTGTGTGAAATTATGAATATTCTTATTTTTTAAACATACAGTTGAGTGTCACTATTGCTTGGCCCAGTGGCATGTTGTGTTACATCTAAAACTAAATAGAAAACACAAAATAAAAAGTAAAATGCACCCATTAAGTCATTGTTGGTGATAAATTGTGTCACATTCATCTCATTATCTTAGGCGTAGCGGTGGGTTTAAAAACAGGCTGATGAATATATGGACTAGTTGAATGAGGACTTATTGTTGAGACTCTAAAATAGTCATTGAATTAAGTGACTTTTGTAGGTAAAATTAGGTGTTTAACAACCTGTTAAAAATACACCAGAATGCAGGAAATGGCATCTAATTAATTAAAAATTTTCTGGCGGAGGACCCCCCCCCCCCCCCACCAGTGTGTCCCCCCCCACATTAAAAATGCTTCTGACGCCCCTGGTGCTAAAAGAAGGCAACTGGATTTGCTTGAAATTCTTGAAGACATTTCACCTCTCATCCGAAAGGCTTCTTCAGTGCTGTCTGACTAGTGGGGAGTTCCAGGTATTTATCCTCTAGTGCAGGGGTTTTCAAAGTGTGGGAGAGTCAGCCCCCCCTCAGAGAGCAAATAAACAACAGCGCCCCCCCCTCACAATTTTTGTTGTTGCTATACTTAATGTTCCATTCGTATTTAAAAAAAAATGGTTGTTGTACACATTTTAATTTTTTTCTTTTACACATTTTAAACATCTGTGCTTTTTAAAACATCCTTTTTTACACATTTTAAACATCTGTGCTTTTCTTTTTAAAACATCTTGTTTTACACATTTTAAACATCTCATAGCATCGTTAGCTAGCACCTCTTGGCAGACAACACACTGTGGCAGTGGAGCATCTTCAGATCCAGTCCATGAAAATCCAAACTTTAAATAATCGTGGTCATACTTCCTTCTTTTTTCAGTCCCCCCAGGATTTCGCGGGCCTTTTTTGTGATTGTTGCGGGCTAAAATGTCTGATGTTGCGGGGGGGGTTCCAAAAAATTGCGATGAAAGTTGCGGTGTTTTTTAGGTTTTTGTTGCGATTACATTGCGGGAGGAAGTGAAAGTTGCGAGAAACTGTTGCGATTTTCTCTTTTTGTGATAAAAATTGAGTGATATGTTAAATATTAAGTTATTACTGAAAAACTATTGATTAAAAAAAACAGACACTGAGAAATGGTCCTATAAACAACTTTACCAATATAAAAGATTACCAGGACTACATTAATGCAGAAAAATAGGCTTTACTTATCCAAATGCACCTGTTGGTTCAAAAGTTAAAGTGCAGAGAACCTCACAGCACAACATGAAGTTACCTTAAAATATAATATAAATGCCTCAGCTTTCATGTAAGAAAAAAAACTATTAATACTAGTACTGTGTGCAGGCAGTCTCTCCTGAAGACTAAATTAAACAATAATTATAAACTAATAAAATAAATGGCTCAGGCTTCATAGAAGAAAAAAACAATTTGAACAGAATCTCACAGTATGATGCTGAAGCTGCCTAAACAATGGAAAATAAAATACCATTTTGGCAAAAATGTTGGCATCCATTAATTTCTTGTATTAAGTAAAAAAATAATGTAAAGTGCACACAGTCCTTCACTGTAAACATAACACACTTTCAGTAACAGAATTTAAGCCTATATAAACATTGTCTCGCACATGCAATGTTGCCAGATACTGCTGACGTTTTCCAGTCCAAAATATGTTCAAAATCTGCCAAAATGCACTTAAAACCGCTCAGTCTGGCAACACTGCGCGCATGCTGCTTCTCTTGAACGTATACACGGAAGTAAGGCGGAAGTTAGTTTGTCGACGTCACCTCGACGACGCCAACGATTGGTCAAATTTGCGGGAAGGTTGCGGTGATTGGATATAATTGCAACACCGCCCTGAATTCGCGGGGATTGGTTGAATCGTAACATCGCGAAATCCTGGAGGGTCTGGTTTTTTGCTTGGCCCAGACTCTGTCTCCTCACTCACTGTAGCTTTAGGTACTAAAAATCGATCCATTTTGTCTCTGGCAAAGGCTAGCTGAAGTTCGCGAAATGTCTGCAATAGTAACTTATTCTGGCTTATGTTTCCTCACGTTGCGCCCCCCCTGAAGAACTCTGGCGCCCCCCAGGGGAGGCGCGCCCCACACTTTGAAAATCCCTGCTCTAGTGGATCAAAAGCAACCCAAAGGAGATTCAGTAAGGTCACCTGGGTCGCTGAGTCATCCTGTAGGTGTAGGTCACTGGGGGCCAGGTGTGAAGGGTGTTAGCAGCCTAGAGAGTCATTAGGGTCATCTGTGGGTCATTGGTTCTCTCTGTCATCCTCTGAGTCATTGAAGTCAGCTGAGTTTTGGTGAGGGTGTGTATTCAGTTGTCTGGGAAGTGTGCCAAGGACTGCATTGTAGGTGGCTGATAAGTGTCAAGTCAAGTTTATTTTTATAGTGCTTTTAACAATAGACATTGTCACAAAGCTGCTTTGTGACAGAATTTTAATGACTTTAAACATGAGCTAATTTTATCCCTAATCTATCCCCAATGAGCAAGCCTATGGCAATGGTGGCAAGGAAAAATTCCCTCAGACGACATGAGGAAGAAACCTTGAGAGGAACCAGACTCAAAAGGGACCCCATCCTCACTTGGGTGATAATGTGATTACAACATTTTAACAGTTTTAGCATGAAGTCTGGGCGGCACGGTGGTGTAGTGGTTAGCGCTGTTGCCTCACAGCAAGAAGGTCCGGGTTCGAGCCCCGTGGCCGGCGAGGGCCTTTCTGTGCGGAGTTTGCATTTTCTCCCCGTGTCCACATGGGTTTCCTCCGGGTGCTCCGGTTTCCCCCACAGTCCAAAGACATGCAGGTTAGGTTAACTGGTGACTCCAAATTGACCGTAGGTGTGAATGTGAGTGTGAATGGTTGTCTGTGTCTATATGTCAGCCCTGTGATGACCTGGCGACTTGTCCAGGGTGTACCCCGCCTTTCGCCCGTAGTCAGCTGGGATAGGCTCCAGCTTGCCTGTGACCCTGTAGAACAGGATAAAGCGGCTACAGATAATGAAATGAAATGAACACGAAGTCTGTTTCATTGATGTTATAACTCTTCATTGAAGGAAACTTGAGTGCAAAACTGTTCATGACAACTGCAGTCCTAAAGTTAGCAAGTCAACTGTAGTCCTCAGCCATAAAAGCATTACTGCAAGTGTCCAGAGCATCTTCCAAGTGTGACTTTCATCTGTCCATATGGGGCCGTCCTCCACAGGAATGATGTGATGAGAGTCCAGCCAGACACAGGGCATCAGGATGGATCAGGCAGGTCTGAGGAGCAGAAGAGGTCAGCATCTCAATCAAAGGATTGACCTGTAACTCAGAAGGATAGATGGGGGGAGGGGGAGAAAACACAGGTTGTTAGCAGAGGTGGAAAGAGTACTAAAATATTATACTCAAGTACAAGTACTGTTACTCTGATGAAATTTTACTTAAGTACAAGTAAAGTTGCCAGACAAAAAATCTACTCAAGTAAAAAGTAGATCATTTAAAATGTACTTTGAGTAAAAGTAAAACGTTACTTTTAACAATGGGTGTTTTCTGCCTCCATTGTGTTGTGCAAAAATGAAAAAGAAGAGGAAACAAGGATATATGTACATCTCAACCCAGATGTTTTATTTAAAGGAAGTGTATCAAATTGAATGCTTAGGATAATGCTGCATTAAAACTGAGACAAACAAAAAAGGTCAATACACACAGTCATGTCGTTTACATCGCCCTGGCCACACACAAAGCATTGTACACGAAATATGAAAGTGAAATGTTGCACCGAAATCTCGTAGCTTGCCTGTGTGCACTGTGTGTTATTGAACAATTCAATTCAAACATTATTTGTTTTGCTTAGTATTCCTTTCTGGCCTGTTGGATGTAGAATGGTAGGAGGACTGATCATGTCAGGTTGGCGAGCTAACTTGCTTGCATGATTAGCCAACCGAATAACAGACTAGTTACCGTTATGTTACAGTACCAACAGGTTGCTACTTCAACATTAGCAATGCCATCCACTATTTTTGGAATATAACCAGCCTATTGTCGGTTTTACTATGGAAAGGCAACATTATGATCAGGGGCGCAGATACGTTTTTTGAACTGGGGGGGACAAAAAACTGGAGGGGACAAAGCTGCCAGCAAACCAACCCCAACCCCGATATGCCTGTCAAACATGTTGTGGAATGGTAATTAGTCTTTTGATTTTTCCGTGAGGTTTGCCTTATGCAAAGAAAGACAGCATAGACGTTTTTTCCTCCCTATAAGTGGGGGGGACCGAACGAGGTGAATTTAAATCTGGGTGGGACGAATCCCACCCGTCCCACCCTCTATCTGCGCCCGTGATTATGATGCCAATGACAATACTTACCTCAACATGCTTGCGCAGATTAGACGTCGAATTTTTGTATGCCGCAATGGTTGTCTTCTTGGGCACACATAATCTGCATTGCATAATGAAACTGTCACCCCTTTTCTCTACGAAGCTGAAGTGATCACGTATGTAGGGCCAGGGGTGCACTTAATTACTGGAAGAAATTGCGTTTTCTGCAGGGTTGTCCACCACAGGTTCCTCGGTCTCCTCCATGTCCGCAGGGGCGCTTTATCAACACCCGTGGCCCAGGGGCTAGGCCCCTCATAGGCTACCTGTCAACCCTACCCTTACTGTTGGCCATGAAAACACTCTTATTTTATTTGCAATACGTGTCAAGCATTTACAGTGTAAGTGTGTAATTAGCCTAGAAGCCTACGATAAGTTACGTTTGGCTCAGTGTAGCTGCGCAAGGCCCACGCTCACATCGCTCAACACATCCGACCACAGAGGGAGAGAAGAATGCGCGCATTATCATTACAGAGCCAGTTCTGATTATTACCACGGACAGGACAGTGATACTGCGTAACTTTCACGCAGGGGCATGGCCAGAGATAACCACACAAGCGCGCGTGCGCTAATGTAGACCTATGTGTTGTAAACATAAAACACACACACCTACAGACAAGTCCTTTTAAAAAATAAAATACATAAAAATAGCTCGGCGGCATGAAAACAAACATTCACTGCAACCCTGGTGCAAATCCTGGCCAGGATCCTACCAGGATCCTAACCAAGATCTTGTACAGGATCTGAAATATAATCCTAAAGGATCTTGTCCAAGATCCTACAGGATCCTGTACAAGATCCTACAGGATCCTGTACAAGATCCTACAGGATCCTATAGGATCCTACAGGATCTTGAATGGGATCCTGTAGGATCTTGGACAAGATCCTGTAGGATCCTAACCAGGATCTTGTACAGGATCCTATAGGATCCTGGTAAGATCCTACAGGATTTTGTGAAGGATCCTACAATATCCTACAGGATCTTGTACAGGATCCTACAATATCCTACAGGATCCTGTACAGGATCCTACAACATCCTACAGGATCCTGTACAGGATCCTACAACATCCTACAGGATCTTGAACAGGATCCTACAACATCCTACAGGATCTTGAACAGGATCCTACAACATCCTACAGGATCCTACAGGATCTTGAACAGGATCCTACAACATCCTACAGGATCTTGAACAGGATCTTACAACATCCTACAGGATCTTGAACAGGATCCTACAACATCCTACAGGATCTTGAACAGGATCCTACAACATCCTACAGGATCTTGAACAGGATCCTATAACATCCTACAGGATCCTGTAGGATCTTGGACAAGATCCTTTAAGATTATATTTCAGATCCTGTACAAGATCCTGGTTAGGATCCTGGTAAGATCCTGCTAGGATCCTGGCCAGGATTTGCACCAGGGCTTTTAGATGAATCACATTATTATGAAGGTTATTTTTCAACCAAACATGCTGTTGATTGTACTAGGTTTCATAGTTGAATAAATATGGAACACTGCTCTTTATAACTTTATTCAAGCAAACTCATGAAAACTGTAACTCTGAAATATTATCATGGAATAGTTAAAATTGTCTTCCATATTCACATTATTATGGTTTGTTGAAATAAAGGTCATCATATTTAGCTATATTTAAACCCTAAATCACATATAGTATGTGTGAGCCCTCTTCTGCTCTTGTACAGAAGGATATTTATTTAAGTTTAAAAAAACCTCGCAAAAAAACTTTAAATGCACTATCTATTCAAGAATTTAGGGCTAGCAAGCCTTGTTTCCATGTGTAACGTTCACTAGGTGTGGGTGGAGCACAGAGGACGGCAGGACAGAGACTGAGTCTGCAAAAACTCATTTATTTTCACTTTTCAGTGGAATAGCTTTCTCTCTCAGCCACGCACGCACACACATTCCAGTTTCTGGTTGTGGAGAGAGCTCTCCTCCGCTCTCGTTCTCCCTCCTTATATAGGGCACGGTCACTGGGAAGACACACAAACAGGTTAATTGCTCTCAGGTGTAGTGATTCTGCCACTTACCTTCCCTGACTCCGCCCTCCTGTCACAGACCGGCGCTTGACCACGCCCCCGCTGCCACACCATGCTACCCTGAATTTGCTGAATCAGAGTACTGGGAATTCATTCGGCAAGAACCTACTCAGGATCCTGTTGGTATCCAGTTAGGATCTTATTCAGGATCCTACTTAGGATCTTGTTAAGATCCTACAAGAACATACCCAGGATCCTGTTTGTATCCAGTTAGGATCCTGTTCAAGATCTTGTTTAAGATCCTACACAGGATCCTGCTGCAATTGAGTTAGGATCTTATTCAGGATTGTTCAAGATCTTGTTTAAGATCCTACAAGATCCTACTCAAGATCCTGCTGCAATTGAGTTAGGATCTTATTCAGGATCCTGTTCAAGATCTTGTTTAAGATCCTACAAGATCCTACTCAGGATCCTGCTGCAATTGAGTTAGGATCTTATTCAGGATTCTGTTCAAGATCTTGTTTAAGATCCTACAATATCCTACAGGATCTTGTACAGGATCCTACAATATCCTACAGGATCCTGTACAGGATCCTACAACATCCTACAGGATCCTGTACAGGATCCTACAACATCCTACAGGATCTTGAACAGGATCCTACAACATCCTACAGGATCTTGAACAGGATCCTACAACATCCTACAGGATCCTACAGGATCTTGAACAGGATCCTACAACATCCTACAGGATCTTGAACAGGATCTTACAACATCCTACAGGATCTTGAACAGGATCCTACAACATCCTACAGGATCTTGAACAGGATCCTACAACATCCTACAGGATCTTGAACAGGATCCTATAACATCCTACAGGATCCTGTAGGATCTTGGACAAGATCCTTTAAGATTATATTTCAGATCCTGTACAAGATCCTGGTTAGGATCCTGGTAAGATCCTGCTAGGATCCTGGCCAGGATTTGCACCAGGGCTTTTAGATGAATCACATTATTATGAAGGTTATTTTTCAACCAAACATGCTGTTGATTGTACTAGGTTTCATAGTTGAATAAATATGGAACACTGCTCTTTATAACTTTATTCAAGCAAACTCATGAAAACTGTAACTCTGAAATATTATCATGGAATAGTTAAAATTGTCTTCCATATTCACATTATTATGGTTTGTTGAAATAAAGGTCATCATATTTAGCTATATTTAAACCCTAAATCACATATAGTATGTGTGAGCCCTCTTCTGCTCTTGTACAGAAGGATATTTATTTAAGTTTAAAAAAACCTCGCAAAAAAACTTTAAATGCACTATCTATTCAAGAATTTAGGGCTAGCAAGCCTTGTTTCCATGTGTAACGTTCACTAGGTGTGGGTGGAGCACAGAGGACGGCAGGACAGAGACTGAGTCTGCAAAAACTCATTTATTTTCACTTTTCAGTGGAATAGCTTTCTCTCTCAGCCACGCACGCACACACATTCCAGTTTCTGGTTGTGGAGAGAGCTCTCCTCCGCTCTCGTTCTCCCTCCTTATATAGGGCACGGTCACTGGGAAGACACACAAACAGGTTAATTGCTCTCAGGTGTAGTGATTCTGCCACTTACCTTCCCTGACTCCGCCCTCCTGTCACAGACCGGCGCTTGACCACGCCCCCGCTGCCACACCATGCTACCCTGAATTTGCTGAATCAGAGTACTGGGAATTCATTCGGCAAGAACCTACTCAGGATCCTGTTGGTATCCAGTTAGGATCTTATTCAGGATCCTACTTAGGATCTTGTTAAGATCCTACAAGAACATACCCAGGATCCTGTTTGTATCCAGTTAGGATCCTGTTCAAGATCTTGTTTAAGATCCTACACAGGATCCTGCTGCAATTGAGTTAGGATCTTATTCAGGATTGTTCAAGATCTTGTTTAAGATCCTACAAGATCCTACTCAAGATCCTGCTGCAATTGAGTTAGGATCTTATTCAGGATCCTGTTCAAGATCTTGTTTAAGATCCTACAAGATCCTACTCAGGATCCTGCTGCAATTGAGTTAGGATCTTATTCAGGATTCTGTTCAAGATCTTGTTTAAGATCCTACAAGATCCTACTCAGGATCCTGCTGCAATTGAGTTAGGATCTTATTCAGGATCCTGTTCAAGATCTTGTTTAAGATCCTACAAGATCCTACTCAGGATCCTGCTGCAATTGAGTTAGGATCTTATTCAGGATTCTGTTCAAGGTCTTGTTTAAGATCCTACAAGATCCTACTCAGGATCCTGCTGCAATTGAGTTAGGATCTTATTCAGGATTCTGTTCAAGGTCTTGTTTAAGATCCTAGAAGATCATACTCAGGATCCTAAAGCATTTGAGTTAGGATCTTATTCAGGATCCCACTCAAGATCTTGTTTAAGATCCTACAAGATCATACTCAGGATCCTGAAGCATTTGAGTTAGGATCTTATTCAGGATCCCACTCAAGATCTTGTTTAAGATCCTACAAGATCCTACTTAGGATCCTGAAGCATATGAGCTAGGATCTTATTCAGGATCCTACTTAGGATCTTTTACAGGATCCTGATACTTTTTCAAGATCTTATACAGGATCCTGTTCAAGATCCTATCACTTCCAAGATTTTGGCTCCTTCTAGGATCCTATTTAGGATCCTGCACAGGATCTTATATAGGATCCTATTTCTACTTAGGATCTTAAATAGGAATGTAATCCTGTGCAAGATCCTATTTCTACATAGGATCCTATTCAGGATCTTAAATAGGATCCTGTTCCTATGTAGGATCCTATTCAGGATCCCATTCCTAAATAAGATCCTATAGGATCTTACAGGATCCTACAGGATCCTGTGTAGGATTTGCATCAGGGAAGACAAGGTGCCCTAGAATCGCCATCAGTTTTTAATATCTATATGGACTTTGTTGTCAGGATTGCACAGCATGAGATATCAAAACTGTACCCAGATACAGGCTTCAAGTTCAGATATTGCATTCCAAATGAGGTATCCACAAGAGAAATGCGTACGAAAGCACGGGCATCAGGAGAGGGTTGCATAACAGAGATTCTATACGCAGATGATCAGGCCATACTTGCTGGATCCATCGAGGAGCTTCAGAATATTCTTCAGTTGTATGATAAGACCTACACCCGCTTTGGTTTACAAATATCATATGTCAAAACAGAAACAATGGCTTTTAACGTCAATGAGGATATCAAATGTAAACCAAGTATCATTTCCCTTGGCGGCACTAATATTAAAAACGTCCGCACCTTTAAATATCTTGGTTATAATGTCAGCAACTGTGATGAATCCTCACACTTCCTGCATGCTAGGATAAGTGCTGCATTCATGAAATGGAATGAACTGAAACACGTTCTAACTGACCACTGAATACTACTAAAAACCCATATAAAGTTCCTAGTGGCATGCGTTCGATCTCGCCTCCTGTACAGCACACAGGCATGGCAACTATCATCCAGTGAAATTCACAAAATTGAGGTAGTGTGGCACGGCTTCCTAAGGAAAATGATTAAAGGTGGATATAAACGAAAGAATGCCCCTGACCAAAAGAACACTACAAATGAAGATGTAGACTGGAGCTACAAGATGTCCAACGCTGACCTCCGGAAACTGACAGGAACCCAGGATATAAAACTATCCTGCTACGTACAACAACTAATATATATTGCTCACGTTTGCCGGATGGGCAATAACCAAGTGCAAAAGCAGCTCCTGTTTGACAAAAATGGTTACAAATGGACGAAATGGGAAAATCTGCTGGGCATAGACGCCCCACAGATAAGACGTATGATGATGGACAAATCAAACTTTGAGCAACTGCTGCAACTGCTACAGCAGAAGCACCCCTAGAGAGTTTAACTTTTGACAGGGGAACATGATGATGATGATGAAGGTACTTGGCTCGGCGGCCACATGAAAGGTAAACATCATGGACAGCGGCCAAACTCATAACTCTACAGACCGAAATACACGAAACCAAGTCCTACTAGGGTCTATTTTACCGATCTATGTTCAAGCATCATGCAAGTCTTCCTTCTCCTTGAATAAGACCGTGCATTCAACTGCCTTTTTGACATGACTGCATCGAAATACCACTTGCAACAATATTTCACGCACTCCATCAAGAAAAAAGTTAAACATGATGAACATGGGCATACTGTTTTGAGCATACGATTTTTTAAAAAGAAACTAGCTACATCAAAGTCCTTCAATAAACCCATCCTTTAGCACAAATGAGCTTAACCTAGTTCAAAGCATGACGCTAGCAGTAGCTGCATAAGGCAAAATCATGTGGGCCTTTCGTCAACAACAAGCCACGGCGGACAAACATTAATAATCAAGCGTCCTTACCTTAAAACGTTGTCTTGACCACAGAACTTCTCAAGTATTTCACTTAAATCCACACGGGTTAACAACACACCCAACACAGCTAGCGAGAAATGTGGATCTGCGCTAGCTTTGTATTGCTGTTCCCCTCAGTATGCTTACTCTGTCTGCTGTCCGAACTGTGAACATTATAGGCTACAATCTTTTCATCATTTTCTTCAGTAGATGCCGTTTTAGACATTTTATTATCCCCATCGAAATATGCTATTATACTAACAGGATTATAACTCAAATCACACGACACGTATTCAAATCACAACTGATTTTACTGTTGGACAGATCATAGCATATCTAGCCTAGCTGCACATAGCCTAGCTGCTGGTAGGCTGATAACTGATAAGTAGCTGATATTCTGAACAGATTGGTGATCCTTACCTTAAAAAGTCTGTGACTTTAGGCAATGATTCTATCATTACCTGCATCTCTCTCTTTTTTTCCTTTTATGCGCCCCGCTAACATGTGAACGCTTCATCTTTCAAAGCCTCTAAATTTGTGTCTCTGTAGTCTGCAGTCTTTGGCGCGCTTTCGTGCGTGACGTTACATTTTGTTACATTTTATTCTGGTACAGTTGTGGGTGTTCGTTTCGCGAACCACATCCACCATGTCTCTTACAGCAGGCTACTGTGCGCTCATTTATTTCTAACCTTATTTGTATCCGTACATTAATGTAGGCCCACGATTCCGACAGTTTATTATTTTATTAATATTACAAGGCCCCTGATTGGCTGTGGCCCAGGGGCTTGAGCCCCCCGAAGCCCCCCCCCCTTAAAGCGCCGGTGCATGTCTGCCTTCGTCTGTGTGAGACTCGCGCGCGCGACAACTGTCCTTCCCGTGATTCATTTCCAGAACGCATTTCCCCTTCTCCATTTTAGCCTTTTTTTATTTTTATTTATTTATTTTTTTTACTCAGTAACAGTTGTGATGTAAAATGTACCGAAGTACACTACTTAAAAGAAAACATACTTAAGTAAAAGTACACTCTTTAAAAATTACTTGAAAAAGTATAAGTACACAAAAAAGCTACTCAAGTACAGTAACGCGAGTAATGTAATTCGTTACTTTCCACCTCTGGTTGTTAGGTATGCCCAATGTCACCTGATGAGTAAGTACAGCATACATTTTGTGCTGAGTGCAAGCAGGGACTCCGGAAAAACTAACTATGACAGCATAACTAAAAGGGGAGCACTAGAAGGTAACACAGGCATGAGGTAGCCCCGGGACATAAAGCAGCCAGCCGTTACACTGTCAACAAACTCGAGTGAGCAAGTGAGTAGGGGACTGACAGCATCCATACATCCCAGTTTACCAAACAGTCTATGTCTGAGGACCCTCCAGATCTACACCTTTACCTCATAGACACCATTAACAAAAGGCTTGACTAAACAGATATGTTTTCAGCCTAGACTTAAACGCTGAGACTGTGTCTGATTCCCGAACACTACTTGGAAGGCTGTTCCATAACTGTGGGGCTTTGTAAGAAAAGGCTCTGCCCCCTGATGTAGCCTTCACTATATGAGGTACCAGCAGATAGCCTGCACCTTTTGATCTAAGTAGGCATGGCGGGTCATAAAGGACCAGAAGTTCACTCAGGTACTGTGGCGCACAACCATTCAGTGCTTTAAAGGTCAATAGTAGTATTTGGTCAATAGCGCCTTCCCCAGAATTTTGTAAACAACATGGCTGGATCACTGAGGGGATCGAAGTAGTTTTGATGGAACTTTATTGGTGTAATTCTTGAATATTTACTATAAAAATGATGATTGTCAACAGATATTCAACTCGTCCTGTCAGACAGGCAGATGCGGATTTTACTTGTCCGGACCAAACATTCGGTTGTCCCGGAGAGTCGGACTACCATAAATGTCAAGCCCTGTAATAATGAAAAAAATATGATATGCTTGTTTTCTTTATTTATTCCTTTATTTGTGAGGAAAACAGGTTTAATATTTGATGTGTATTAATATTTTGTAATAAAAGGCTCAAAGAACATAGAAATAACACAGATATGCAATAGTTATGCAGAAGAATGGTCTCTCACTACCATGAAAGTAAAATAAAATTATAAGCAAGAATATAATTATAACTCCACAATTGCCTTCTTTATGACAAAAAAGAATAAAAAGTTAATCTCATGAAAAAATATCCAAAAGATGGAATAGTCATCTGATTCTTAATCCTAGTTTATGATTAGTTTTGCAGGGTTATGCTAATTAAAATATCTCCTATCCTGACTTCTAATTTCAAGTAAAATCATTATACACTTTTTAAACTAGACAGCCTTTCAATTTCATAAAATCGGTGAAATTTAGTTCCCTCTGAATTTTAGTCATTGTGATGCATGTTTATTTCTATAATAGCTCACAAAATATCAGGCCATTCTGTGGTTGAGAAGTTATTTAATTTGAGGGGATTCCCTAGCAAATAATGTGCATGAAATTGCTCGCTTCGTGCAGTCAAGCAGACAGAGGAAGTCCATGTGCGCATGTGCAGGTTTACCACCTTCTTCTCCTTTTTTTTCTTTTGGATTTTACGGCAGCTGGCATCCAGTGTTGCATTACTGCAATCTACAGGTTTACCTTGACCGTGCAGTGACAGTTACATCATTCTGTCACTAAACAAACAGCTGATCACCAATATTTATTAGTTTGGTCCTGCGTTTCCTTTCCTTCGCAAAATAACATCATCTCACTTTCCTGTTACTGTAGTCGGTCTTTCACGTTTCATTCACACACTCACGTCCTCCATTTTTCTCTCCTTTTTCAAATTTGTATCCCACAATGCCTTGTGCAAACGGGGAAAGCCCACCACATGATGCATGACGTACTATCTTGAATTGGGTCATGGTGAAGCAGGAAAAAATAGCAGAGAATTTAGGGTCACTTGGCCCTAAATTCATTAATTGTTCTATTTAAAAAAAAAAACTCATAAATTGGAAGTCTGTGATTCGAATTCAGTAGCTATCGGTCCACTAAACAAAAATAATTGGGTGTCAGGAAAAATTATTTTTATGACCTAAACTTGAAAAATCTGAAAGGCAGTCTATCTTTAAAATACATATCCACTCACCGGCCACTTTAATAGGAAGGTGTTCTTGATTCTAAGAATCCTGTTCTTGGCTGGCAGGAGTGGAACCCAATGTGGTCTTCTGCTGTTGCATGCTGAGGTGCTTTTCTGCTCACCATGGTTGTAAAGAGTGATTATATGAGTTGCTATATCCTTTCTGGCAGGTCGAACCAGTGTGGCCATTTTCCTCCGACCTCTCTTATCAACAAGACGTTTCCACCCACAGAACTGTCACTCACTCTGTTTTGTTTTTTGCACCATTTTGTGTAAACTCTAGAGACTGTTGTGTGTGAAAACCCCAGGAGATCAGCAGTTTCTGAAAAACTCAAACCAGTCCATCTGGCACCAACACCCATGCGCGAGTGAAAGTAACACTTTGAGATCACAATTTTTCTCATTCTGATGTTTGAAGTGAACATTAACTGAAGCTCTTGATTTGTATCTGCATGATTTTATACATTGTGCTGCTGTCAAGGGATCAGCTGATTAAACAAATTCAGTACAAATTCAAATCACTTAATTATTCTCAGTGATGAGTTTGTTCAATTGGGGGGGTTGTTATTTTAAGAATTTTGACTTTTCCATGTTTTACCCCCCTAGAAATATGGAGATGGTCCATCTATGTGGGAAAATGTCAAATTTTATTAAATTGAACCTTGCTATCCCCCCTGTACATACCCTCTGAAAGTTTCCATTCTTACAATATGACAAAATACATTACAGTGCTGTTTGATATTAGAATGCTGCTTTTTTTAATGTGTTTTAAAGTTATCGATGAATGTGAACCTCTTCAGGTATGCCACTACTGTAGGTACAACTACAACATTTTCAGTGCAGATGATCATTATTTTAAGGTAATAAGCTTAGTGGTAAGTAACCTTACATTCAAGTAAATTAAACATATGGTAATTCTGCTCTTTTTCAGCAAGTTTTAAAGTTATTGATGAATGTCACACTCTTCAGTAATACCTCAAATATTAACTATTTTTAAGCACAGAGGATCATTACTTAAGGTTACTAATTTAGTTTTAAGAACCAGTATGCACAAATGATTCATATCTGAATTATGTCTCCCAATGTATTAAATAGTCATTATTTGTATTCTTGCAGGTAAATAATGGCTTCTGTTGCAACACGGTCAAAAGCTAAGAAGATACTAGGTGTAGTAGAGTACATAGAACAGGCTGAGTTCCCTTCTGGGATGCTTCCAACATCTGGAGGGGTTATTAACTTCAGAGGGTATGTACAGGGGGGTTAGCATTTTTCAGTTGGCCAAATATTGGTATTTCCATACTTAGATAGATCATCTCCATATTTTGGAGGGGGTAGAAAAAAATTTTTGGTCTAACACCCCTCCCCCCCACCCCCAGTTCAATCCCAAACAAATTTGAAACCAACGTCTTTCATTTTCTCTTTGTAAATAGCATTAAATTTCTCAGTCTGGGCCTCAGTAAGAAGGTTCTTCCAGTCATCAGTGATTCCTGAAGGAAAACACAAAACATTTACATACTGTATGTTGGAGATTTACATTTAGTCATTTAGGAGATGCACTTAGCCTAAGCGACAGGCAAAATGAATCTTGATTTACCTTTCCTGAGAAACTCAGATTTCTTTTGATCCATGAACTCTTCTGGAACCAGAGAATAGTTGGACATCTTGTTCTGCTTCATGTTCTTGAATTGACAATTCTCAGCTATCTTCTCAATCACTTCTGGGCTCAGAGGCTTTTCAAGAAACTGGGCAATTTTCGTCACAGAGCCTTTCAAATCCTGCAGCATAGATCTATGATTATGAGTATGTCTCAGTGTTTATTTTGTCACTGAGTATGATGCATGCATAGGGTCTTATTATGAAAATCAGGGATGAGAGTGGGTGGTCATCAAAAAAGCAGAAAACAAGATAAAGGTATGCGAGGGTGCCGAAGGCGCCCGAAGCCAACGGGGGGATACCCCCCCCCCCAGGAAAATTTGAAAATAAGGCCTTACAAACCACTTTTCCTGTAATCTGAGCTGTAGTAGATAAAAAAAAAAAAATCTGTTCTCTTTTTTATATATTTACATGAAAATATGTTTCAAATCAATAGGAGTATTGTTTGAATTCAAAATAAAATCACATTCTACATTCAAGGGTATGGTTATAATTCATGATCAACAAAAATGACAAACTAAATTCACATTAAACTTAAGTTCTATTAATTATCAAATTGTTCATATATGAAATAAAATTTCTTAGGGTGACTGACCTTTTCTCCCTATGTCCTCGATTGAAAAGCACTTGGTAATGAATAATTGCTCTTCAATAAAAATGCCTGCTTCCGATGTTTTGCGGTTACAGCGTGGCTGTCACATGCTTTCAGTCCTCTTGATCGGTAGTTAACCACATCATCACACACAGTACACAGTGCTTTTCCCGCGACGTTGAGTTTCTTAACGAAATTGCCGATGGTAACAGACACGGGTTCATGCTTGCCATCTACTGAAGTTATCGTAACTTTACGATCCAACCAATCCCACCTAAACTTGTTTTTTATACCAGCATCGATTTCACGTACCTTCGCTTCGTCTCGCTTGTCAATTGCATTCGGCATTTTGAGTAAAAAAGCCGATACGAAAGAGAAACGTATTTTTGAAGAGCAGCGACGATGAACATGTGCAAGTTGCAAGTTTCGATAAAACAGAACGGATGTGGGTACTTTTGTAAGAACTGTTATGATTGGCTATCATGCTCTCGCCATTGATGTTTTGGCCAATTACATTGTAGATAACACGTATTCTACCACGAGACTTAGCGAGACTAAAGATGGCGAAAATGTAAACATGTAACATCGTCGTAGGAATGAATTACACTTGAGTATCACGAAGGAACATACCCCAACCCCCCTCAATAAATAAAAAAAAAAATTCTCAATGGATTTGGCATAATATTAAAAGGTCGATTTTTACTCAGAAAAAGCGGAAATCCGCCGAAAAGCGGAAAACTCTCATCCCTGAAAATACATAGAGGTTAGAAAAAAGTTTGAAGCTGTAAAACTATCATGTGCAGTGTGAGATGAGCAGAAAATGCTTACTTGTATCATTTCCTCATATGAAATGAAGAAAATGTGATCATGGTCTTTTGCATTGAGCCAGCCCTTCACATGGTCAAACCACGAACCAAACATTACTGTGGACAGTGAAAATGTGCACTGATGAGAACACTGGTACACAAATGTTAGGTTTATCACAGAAAAGACAACAAATTAAACACGAGAGGCAACACACTGATAAAATATGGTACTAATACACTACAATGATCATCAGGTGTATTCAATAAATTATTCATCTTAAAACATTCTTTAGTAGTTGTTCAGAATTATTTATTAATTACAGTGAAACTAAATGTTCATTATTCAGCATCTAGTTTAATCCCATCACATATATTTAACAATTATTCGCCAAAGGTGAAGTGAATATCAGTGAATAACAGCTGAGACGAAGTCGAGGTTGTTAGTCACTGATATTCACTGCACTTGAAGCGGATAATTGTTTGAGTATAAATACACCAGTGTTTATTTTAAAAAAATAAAAATTATTTAAAATAAAATTATTTCAAATTTCAAAAGCGGCATGTAAATGTAATAAAGGCACAATGCAGACTTGTGTCACTTATCTATGCTGACTCACATAAAATACTTTGTTTTAAAATGGATAAAATAAATCACAATCTCACCTTACCTTTAAATTTTTTTAGACCAAACGTCATAGCATCTTTAGTGCTTTTAGGAACAGCATTTTCTTTCATAATTTGTAATTTTTCCTCACTTACGCTGACAAAGTGCTTGGTCACCATTTTGCTGAGTCGTTTGAGGTGATTATCGAGAAATAGTCTGAATTTCTTGACCAATCAGCGCATGCCATTTTCTATAATCACCTGTGTATTTACACTAAATAAGATTATTCAGACTTCCGGTTCGCGTTCAACATGTGAGGCTGCGAGGTCCTCGAGCTCAGCGGGCAACTTTACTTTAATTGTGTTTATAAGCGTGCAAAATACATATTGACATTTGAATATAACTTCTAAATGTTGTATGGCACTACTGAAGGAATTGAAGTATAGATAGAACTCGCCTAAGTTTTTGTTTGTTTGTTTGTTTGTTTGTTTGTTTGTTTGTTTGTTTGTTTTGGGTTTTTTCGCCTCGTCTAAAAATGGCTGGTCGCCCACCGAAGCCTGCTACTACTAGCAGAAGAGCTAATACCGAAGCTGATGCACAGCAACTTTCCTCAGAATCCGTTGAGAAAATTATGACGGTGATTGAATCGTTGGGCACGAAAATAGACACACAAACAACTGCCCTTCATCAAGAAATATCCTCCATCCGCCAAGAGTTGCATACAGCTGTTAAGCTCATTGCAGTCTGCTAATGCACAGAATACCAAGGGCATTGGCGACCTCGAGCAGTCTGCCACAGAGTGGAGCTCGACTGTCATGGCCCTGGAAATTACGGTGAAAAAGCTGCAGTCAGATGTGTGCAGTCTGACGGAAAAATGTTTGGACTTGGAAGGCCGTAGCCGTCGTCAGAACATTCGGTTGGTGGGAATAGAGGAAGGTAAAGAAGGGAACAATCCGCGGCAATTCTGTGCAACTGCATTGAAGGAGATATTGGGCCTGGAAGAAACTCCATGCCTGGACCATTGCCATCATTCACTAGCACTAAAACATCAACAGGGAGACAGGCCCAGGCCCTTCATAATCCGCGTACATCATGGAGACATGAAGGACCGCATCCTTTCCCTTTCCAGTCAGAAGAGACAGCTGTTTTACGAGGAGAAGCGTGTGCACATCTTTCCGGATTTCGCTCCAGAGGTAGCAAAGAAGCGAGCCGCTTTTGCAGAGGCAAGGAAGCTCCGTAGAAACATAAAGAATGTTAAGTTCGGCCTTTGTTATCCAGCTACATTCCGGATCATGTTCAAAGACAAGGAACATTCCTTCACCGATCCTGAGCTAGCCGTCTCACATATTAAGGAGAACATTCTATCGCATAATCAGGTATCTTCATAGGCTACTTTAAAAATGGATTAGCCTATATCTAAGTGACTGATCTTTCATGTTTACTTGAGAGCGTTTTGGTTTGTGAATCTGACCATACATACCTATTCAAGTGAGAGAGTACATGTTTTATGATGTTATGGTTTTATGGTGGAGGCCGTATTTTCTGTCCTAATTTCTTATGGACCAATAGAAGCCCCTTTTTTGTCAAACAATCCAGCAGGTGGAGCCACGTTTTTCAATGTGCCTTGAATTTTTTTTTTTCTTTTTTCCCTGCTGGTGTTAAAATATGTTTGATCTGTTTTTCTTGAGGCTGTTTTATTTAGCCCATTTATTATTACTTTTAAATTAGCGTAGGCCTAGCTTATTTTATATGGGGCTACTCTTTTGCTGACAGAATTTATTAATAAGATACTACTGCTGGATAGCACACTATTTTTAGAGGGCTAAAATTTGAGCCTGTGTGTTTTTAAAGCAGGTGTCCCACTAAAACTGTTTCATTTGATTTACCTGTGGCATACAGAATGGTTGGCATTGCTTGTTTCCTTATGATTCTGGCTGCCCGCTGTGCTTCGGGTCGGTTTTGGTTATGTTAGAGACCCAAGTTAGAGATTTGGAATATTTGGGGCGTGCTGCCCCTGGGTTTATGCACTTTGTTTGGGATAGTGGTGGGGGGTAAGTGTTGCTTGTGTAATGAAAGTCTTTTTTCTATTTTGTCGATCACTTTTCTTTTCACTGTGCCCACTTGTGGTTCCACATTGTTTCATGTGGAACAACAATATCATCTGCCAGAGTCACAAAATTCATCTGTCACAAGTCAGATTGTTATGTTTGTGTAATATTATTTATATTGCTGAATACAGTTAATTCACATATGCCTTCTGGGGGGAGTGGCCAGTCTGTTAACTTTACCAATTGGAATGTGAAAGGGCTCAATCATCCTATTAAACGCACCAAGGTCCTACAGTAGCTCATCTTAAGCTTCTGAAAACTGATATAGCCTTCCTAACTGAGACGCATATGCGCAGGTCAGATCATAATAGTCTAAGGAGAGGCTGGGTGGGACAGGTATACCACTCAACTTTTCAGAGCAGGGCCAGGGGGGCTGGAATTTTGATTAACAAATCAGTTTCATTTGTAGCATCTGAAACCATCTCAGACCCAAATGGACGCTTTATCGACGTAGGTAAACTCTACAGTCGGCCTGTGATATTAGCCTGTGTGTATGCTCCAAACTGGGACGATTCTAAGTTTATGTACAGCTTCCTGTCAGGTATACCTTACTTAAATACTCATCAGCTTATTTTAGCTGGTGACTATAATTGTGTAATTCACCCTGTATTAGATAGATCGTCAAGCCGCCCAATTAGTAACTCCAAAACAGTCGAATACATAGAGAATTTTTTACAGTCTTGTGAGCTGTCTGACCCATGGAGATTCCTTTATCCTACAAGGAGAGAATATTCCTTTTTTTCACGTGTTCACCATACTTATTCACGCATAGATTATTTCTTTATACACAAGTCCTTACTTCCACTGGTTAAAGAATGTGATTATAACAGTATTGTGATATCTGATCATGCCCCTGTAACACTCGTTTTGATCTTCCCCAACTACAGACCTAGCAGATTCAGATGGAGACTCAGTCCACTACTTTTGTCAGATGAATCATTTATTGCCTTTATTAATGCTTACATAGACATATTTTTAGAAACAAATGTAAACAAAGAGACTTCCCCTTCCTTGCTTTGGGAGGCCCTTTAAGCTTACCTGAGGGGGCATATTATCTCCTATAATGCTTCTGTCCACAAAGCACGAATGGCCAGACAAACTGAACTTTCAGAACTTATCTCTGGAGTAGACAGGGCCTATGCTACTGTCCCAACCCCAGAGCTGTATAAACAACGAATGATGTATCAGGCTGAATTTGACATGCTTTCAACTGGACAGGTGGAACGGGCCTTGTTAAAAACCAGACATATGTCCTATGAACATGGAGAGAAACCAAGCAGAGCTCTTGCTTACAGTCTGAGACCGACATCCACTACTCATGTAATTGATCAAATTGAGTCTGAAACAGGATTATTATCAGACCCTTTAGATATCAATAAGCAGTTTAGTGATTTTTATTGTAATTTATATACTTCTGAACACCCTTCTGACCGGAGAGTAACGGATATGTTTTTTGTAGGTCTGGACATACCCACCATGGATGAAAACATAAGAGAATCTTTAGATAGTCCTATCTCTCTAGATGGGATTAATAAAGCCATCACATGCATGCAGAGTGGAAAATGTACTGGCCCAGATGGCTTTCCTACAGAATTTTATAAAAAAAAGTTTTCAGCAAAACTAAGCCCTCTGCTAAAAGATGTATTTGTTGATAGCTTAAAATCCCAGTGCCTCCCCCCAACCCTATGCCAGGCATCAATATCTTTGCTTTTGAAAAAGGGCAAGGATCCCCTTAATTGTTCCTCCTACCATCCCATAAGTCTCCTTAACATTGACGTTAAGATGCTGGCTAAGGTGTTGGCTCTCCGTCTTCAGTCTGTTTTGCCCTCCCTTGTGTCATGTGATCAAACTGGAGGATAAAGCGGCTAGAGATAATGAGATGAGACAATTATTTTTTAATATCAGGCATGTATTTAATATCCTTTACACATCGTCCTCATCTCAGTGTGCAGAGGCTCTTATCTCTGGATGCTGAGAAAGCTTTTGATTGTGTGGAATGGAATTATTTGTTTTATGTTCTTAAGCAGTTTGGTTTTGGGAACACTTTTATTTCTTGGGTTAAATTGTTGTACACCTCCCCTATGGCTTCAGTTAGAACTAATGACGTTTATTCATCATTGTGGCAGCAGGGGCGTGGCCGAGCGTCGGTCTATGAATAGAGGGCGAAGTCAGGGAAGGTGAGTGGTCATGTCACTACACCTGTTGTCAATTAACGTGTGTTTGTGTGTCTCCTCCAGTGACCGCGCCCTACTGCGTTGAGGGCAGACAACCGCGACGCTGAGGGAGCGATTGACCTGGTGACACTGGAGCAATTCGTCGCGCAACTTCCAGAAGGACCGGTGGAGTGGGTCCAGTGTCATTGCCTGGCATCACTGGACCAGGCGATCGAGCTGGCGGAGGACCACATGGCTGCCGTTCCGACGGCAGGACAGTGTGTCTCCTCTGCTCCTCTCTCTTCTCCCTCTCTCCCTCCCTCTGCTTCCCGTCCTCGCCCCATTCCCCCACTGCGGGGGCCGGCTTCCCCCCCAGCCGGCCCGGCGCACCCATGGTGTACTCCCGTTTCCCCCTTCCTTGTCTGTGTCTCCTCCCCTTCAGGTGAGTGATGTCCATAACACCGGTGCAGAGGGAGATCCTGGGCCGGTCTGCTGGCGCTGTGGGGAGCCGGGACATCTCCAACATCAGTGCTCCGCGATGGAGGTGGGCGCGGTGGTCCGGGTCCCCAACGCACCAGAAACTGCCCTCGATTGGGCCGGAGCATATCAAATACCGGTAAGTGTCCAATGGGATACGTATCAGGCTTTGATGGATTCCAGCTATAACCAGACCTCAATCCACCAAAGCCTGGTGCAAGGTGAGGCATTGGGGAGAGCATGAATGGTGAAGGTGTTGTGTGTGTGCACAGGGATGTTCACAACTACCCCTTAGTGTCTGTCCACATTCTCTTTCGAGGGGAAAAACAGTGTAAAGGTGGTGGTTAACCCTTGTCTTACCCACTCGCTAATTTTGGGGACTGATACCCCTTTTCCACCAAATCAGTTCCAGGGCTGGTTTGGGGCCAGTGCTGGTGCTGGTTCACAACTCGTTCAACTTGCGAGCCAGCTGAGAACCAGCTTGCTTTTCCATCGCTTGCGGTGCTAAGAGAAGACACGTCATTACGTCACTGTATACGTCAGTTACGTCACTACATTTGCATAAACCTTGGCGCGAATATCGAAGCAAAAACGCGGAAGAAGCAGCAGCAACAACAATAATAATAATGGATGACTTTGCATTTGTACAGCTGCTGCTTCTCGTCGCTTAAAAATGGCGATCTTTCGCGGTCTTGTTATTGTTGTCGGTCTTAACAACTCCGCCCCCCCGCTGATGTAAGCGGTTCTTTCCTCTGGCCCAGCAGAGAGTTGGTGCTAGCCTGGAACCGGTTTTTCTGGCCCCAGAGCCAGTTCTTTGTCAGTGGAAACAGAAAACCCGGTTCCAAACTAAGCACTGGCCCCGAACCAGCCCTGGAACTGCTTTGGTGGAAAAGGGGCATGATTGGCCGGGGTTTAAGGAATTAATGACGCACATAGTAAAGAGTGGGTCCTGCCGTAATTCGGCTAGGGAAAGCCCCGGAGTAGCATTGGCGGGAGAAGCTGTCACAGAGCCGTCTACGTCAGCACTGCGTCAGGGCGATACGCGGAGTGAGGAGCACCCCGCCTCTCCTCCCTCTCTCGGGGATTTCCTGTTAGAGCAGTCGTGAGACGGGACTCTGCGGCATGCATTTGACCAAGTGAGAGTAATCGATGGTCAAATTCTCCAGCCAAATGCGACGCTGGCCTTCCCCTACTTTGCTATCATTAAGGATAGACTATACAGAGTGATGCAGGACACTCAAACTGGTGAAAAAGTAACACAGCTGTTAATTCCAAAGAGCCGCCGGGAATTCATATTCCAAGCAGCTCACTTTAATTCCATGGCCGGACACTTGGGGCAGGATAAGACACTAGCCCAAATAATGGCCCGGTTCTATTGGCCAGGGATTCGCGGGGATGTCCGTCGGTGGTGAGCGGCATGCTGCGAACGCCAATTAGTAAATCCCGCGGCCACTCCAAAAGCACCTTTGCGCCCTCTCCCTTTAATCGAGACCCCATTTGAAAGAATTGGGATGGATCTCGTTGGGCCATTAGGGATATCGCTTTATTTTAGTTCTGGTGGACTATGCAACGAGATATTTGGAAGCGGTGCCTCTCCACAATATCTCAGCACGCAGTATAGCAGAAGTACTCTTCCACTTTATCTCCGAGGTCGGGATTCCGAAAGAAATCCTGACAGACCAAGGCACTACATTCATGTCATGCACACTGCGCGAATTGTATGGGTTACTGGGGATTACGCCTATCCACACCAGCGTCCATCACCAACAAATGGATGGCTTAGTAGAACGGTTCAATCAAACTCTCAAAAATATAATTCGGAAGTTCATAAGCGAAGATGCATGTAATTGGGATAAGTGGCTCGAGCCCCTGTTATTTGCAGTACGAGAGGTCCCACAAGCCTCCACAGGTTTTTCACCTTTCGAATTGTTATATGGGCGTAAGCCGCGTGGCATTTTGGACGTGCTACGTGAAAATTGGGAGGAGGGACCTTCACCTAGTAAGAACGAAATTCAATATGTTCTCTCAACCTGCGCGCCAAACTCCACACACTCACCCACTTAACCCAGGAGAATTTGTGGCAAGTGCAAGAACATCAAGCCCGACTGTACGACAGGAGCATGCGCCTTAGGGAGTTCACTCTGGGAGACAAAGTACTCATATTACTGCCCATGTCGAGCTCCAAATTGGTCACCAAGTGGCAAGGGCCCTTCGAGGTCACACAGCAAGTCAGGGACGTTGACTATGACGTGAGGCGAACGGACAGGGGTGGGGCATTACAGATTTACCACCTCAATCTTTTAAAACGTTGGAATGAGGAGGTCCCTGTGGCGTTGGTGTCAGTAATTCCGGGGAAGCCGGAGCTGGGGCCAGAGGTTCAAAAAAGAAAATTGGCATCACCCACCGCTCCGGTCCCCTGTGGAGACCACCTCTCCCCGACCCAGCTCACGGAGGAAGCCCAGTTGCAGAAAGAATTTTCTGACGTGTTTTCGCCCCTGCCCGGCTGCACCCACCTCATAGAACACCACATTGAGACGCCCCCGGGGGTGGTAGTGCGCACCCGCCCTTACTGTCTGCCCGAACACAAAAAAAAGGTGGTCCGGGATGAACTTGAAGCCATGCTCGAAATGGGCATAATCAAGGAGTCCCACAGCGACTGGAGCAGCCCAGTGGTCCTGGTCCCCAAGACCAACGGGTCGGTCCGGTTCTGTGTGGACTATAGGAAAGTCAACGCGGTGTTTAAATTCAATGCGTACCCAATGCCTCGCATTGACGAGTTGCTCGATTGATTAGGCACTGCTCGTTTTTATTCGACACTGGATTTAACAAAGGGATATTGGCAGATCCCCTTGACTCCTCTGTCCCGAGAGAAAACAGCCTTTTCCACACTTTTTAGCTTACACCAATTCGTCACACTTCCTTTTGGGCTGTTTGGGGCGCCCACTATGTTCCAGCAGCTTATGGACAGGGTCCTCCACCCCCATGCCACCTACGCCGCCGTGTATCTGGATGACATCATCATCTACAGTAATGACTGGCTGCGGCACCTTGAACACCTTCGGGCCGTCCTAAAGTCGCTCAGGCGGGCGGGTCTCACAGCCAACCCAAAGAAATGTGCGATTGGGAGGGTGGAAGTATGGTATCTGGGTTTCCACTTGGGCCATGGGCAGGTACGTCCCCAAATTAATAAGACGGCAGCAATTGCGGCCTGCCCAAGGCCCAAGACCAAAAAGGGGGTGAGACAGTTCCTGGGGCTGGCTGGCTACTATCGGAGGTTCATACCTAATTATTCGGATGTCACCAGCCCGCTGACTGATCTCATGAAAAAGGGGGCACCAGATTCGGTCCAGTGGATGGAGCAATGCCAACAGGCTTTCTCGAAGGTAAAGGCTGCACTGTGTGGGGGGCCACTGTTACACACTCCTGACTTTTCTCTCCCCTTTATTTTGCAGACAGACGCATAGGACAGAGGGCTGGGGGCCGTTCTGTCCCAGGAGGTGGAGGGGGAGGAGCGTCCTATGCTGTACATTAGCTGGAAGCTGTCGATGTGGGAAGGCAGGTACAGCACGATTGAAAAGGAGTGCCTAGCCATCAAGTGGGTGGTCCTCGCCCTCCGGTACTACTTGCTGGGGCACCCTTTCACCCTCTGTTCGGACCACGCGCCCCTCCAGTGGCTCCACCGCATGAAGGATGCCAACACGCGGATCACCCATTGGTATCTTGCACTCCAGCCATTTAAATTCGAGGTGGTCCACAGGTTAGGGGCACAGATGGCAGTGGGGGACTTCCTCTGCCGTCAAGGGGGGGAGGAGTTGGGCGGTGTGGCAGCGGGGGCATGGCCGAGCAACGGTCTGTACATGGAGGGCGGAGTCAGAGAAGGTGAGTGGTCATGTTACTACATCTGTTGTCAATTAACGTGTGTTTGTGTGTCTCCTGCAGTGACCGCGCCCTATAAAAGGAGAGTGAGAAGGGGAGGTCGGCGCCGAGGGCTTACTACTAGCCTGTGTGTGTATGTGAGAGAGAGTCTGAGTTGTGTGCTGAAAAGCAGCAATAAAGGAAATACAAGTCGCAAACAACCACCTGCCGTGCTTCTGTGCTCCACCCGCATCAGAGTCTCGCTACAATCATATTTTCCTCTTCAGCACAGGACTAGACAGGGCTGCCCCCTGTCCCCATTACTCTTTGCACTGGTTATGGAACCTCTTGCAGCTACCATTAGGTGGCATACAGATATTAAGGGAATCTTAAGAGCAAATAAGGAGCACAAAATTTCCTTATACTGTATGTGGATGATGTCCTTCTCTATGTATCTGACCCTGTGACATCCATCCTACATATTCTTACTACCCTAAATGTTTTTGGTAGCTTCTCTGGCTATAAGCTTAATCTTGGCAAAAGTGAGCTCGTCCCTATTAATACAGCTGCTAGACAAATCACATTTCATTCTTTACCATTCAAAGTGACCAATGATGAACTAAATTACCTTGGTGTGTCTGTTACAAAGTCTCACTCTCAGCTTGTGAAGGCCAATTTCACCCCACTTTGAGCGTACCCAACAGGATCTCACCCACTGGTCCGCACTGCCTTTATCTTTAGCTGGGTGTATTAGTATAATTAAAATGAACATCCTTCCCAAATTCTTATTTCTTTTTCAATGTATTCCATGTTTTCTTACAAAAACATTCTTTACAAAACTTGACAGTGTTGTTTCATCTTTTAATTGGAATAATAAAATGGCAAGGATTAGGAAGTTGTTTTTACAAAGGCCAAAAATATATGGTGGGATGGCTCTGCCAAATTTTCAAATTTATTATTGGGCTGCCAACATCAAATGCCTATTGTATTGGCTTTGGGACTCATCCCTCATGGATCTTCCAGGCTGGTTACAAATTGAATCTAACTCTTGCAGTCCTATCTCATTTTCAGCTCTTTTGTGTTCGTCCATTCCTTTACGTTCACCTCAGCCCTGCCAGAATCCAGTAGTGCTTCATTCTCTAAAGATTTGGTCTCAGTTTCGTAAACACTATGGACTAGTCTCCATGTCGGTTTATGCTCCAGTTATGGCCAACCATCTATTTCCAGCTTCTCTGTTAAACCATTCAGTGGTTTAAAAATGGGGTGTTGAATATTAGGACATTGTATAAGGATGGCATTTTCATGTCATTTGATCAGGTTAGACAAATGTTTGCTTTGCCAGCAAATAGTTTTTTCAGATATCTGCAAGTCAGACATTTTGTACAAAGTCATTTTAATCATTTCCCTTCATTACCACAGACATCCTCTTTGGATGCAATCCTAGAGGCGCAGCCTGAGGTTAGGGGAACTACAACCCCGATTCCAAAAAAGTTGGGACAAAGTGCAAATTGTAAATACAGTGGGGCAAAAAAGTATTTAGTCAGTCACCAATTGTGCATGTTCTCCCACTTAAAAAGATGAGAGGCCTGTAATTTTCATCATAGGTATACCTCAACTATGAGGCAAAATGAAAAAAAAAATCCAGAAAATCACATTGTCTGATTTTTAAAGAATTTATTTGCAAATTATGGTGGAAAATAAGTATTTGGTCAATAACAAAAGTTCATCTCAATACTTTGTTATATACCCTTTGTTGGCAATGACAGAGGTCAAATGTTTTCTGTAAGTCTTCCCAAGGTTTTCACACACTGTTGCTGGTATTTTGGCCCATTTCTCCATGCAGATCTCTTCTAGAGCAGTGATGTTTTGGGGCTGTCGCTGGGCAACACGGACTTTCAACTCCCTCCAAAGATTTTCTATGGGGTTGAGATCTGGAGACTGGCTAGGCCACTCCAGGACCTTGAAATGCTTCTTACGAAGCCACTCCTTCGTTGCCCGGGCAGTGTGTTTGGGATCATTGTCATGCTGAAAGACCCAGCCACGTTTCATCTTCAGTGCCCTTGCTGATGGAAGGAGGTTTTCACTCAAAATCTCACAATACATGGCCCCATTCATTCTTTCCTTTACACGGATCAGTCGTCCTGGTCCCCTTGCAGAAAAACAGCCCCAAAGCATGATGTTTCCACCCCCATGCTTCACAGTAGGTATGGTGTTCTTTGGATGCAACTCAGCATTCTTTCTCCTCCAAACACGACAAGTTGAGTTTTTACCAAAAATTTCTATTTTGGTTTCATCTGACCATATGACATTCTCCCAATCCTCTTCTGGATCATCCAAATGCTCTCTAGCAAACTTCAGACGGGCCTGGACGTGTACTGGCTTAAGCAGGGGGACACGTCTGGCACTGCAGGATTTGAGTCCCTGGCGGCGTAGTGTGTTACTGATGGTAGCCTTTGTTACTTTGGTCCCAGCTCTCTGCAGGTCATTCACTAGGTCCCCCCGTGTGGTTCTGGGATTTTTGCTCACCGTTCTTGTGATCATTTTGACCCCCTGGGGTGAGATCTTGCGTGGAGCCCCAGATCGAGGGAGATTATCAGTGGTCCTGTATGTCTTCCATTTTCTAATAATTGCTCCCACAGTTGATTTCTTCACACCAAGCTGCTTACCTATTGCAGATTCAGTCTTCCCAGCCTGGTGCAGGTCTACAATTTTGTTTCTGGTGTCCTTTGACAGCTCTTTGGTCTTGGCCATAGTGGAGTTTGGAGTGTGACTGTTTGAGGTTGTGGACAGGTGTCTTAAATACTGATAACGAGTTCAAACAGGTGCCATTAATACAGGTAACGAGTGAAGGACAGAGGAGCCTCTTAAAGAAGTTGTTACAGATCTGTGAGAGCCAGAAATCTTGCTTGTTTGTAGGTGACCAAATACTTATTTTACAGAGGAATTTACCAATTAATTCATTAAAAATCCTACAATGTGATTTCCTGAATTCTTTCCCCCCATTCTGTCTCTCATAGTTGAAGTGTACCTATGATGAAAATTACAGGCCTCTCTCATCTTTTTAAGTGGGAGAACTTGCACAGTTGGTGGCTGACTAAATACTTTTTTGCCCCACTGTAAAAACGGAATGCAATGATGTGGAAGTTTCAAAATTCCATATTTTATTCAGAATAGAACATAGATGACATATCAAATGTTTAAGCTGAGAAAATGTATCATTTAAAGAGAAAAATTAGGTGATTTTAAATTTCATGACAACAACACATCTCAAAGTTGGGACAAGGCCATGTTTACCACTGTGAGACATCCCCTTTTCTCTTTACAACAGTCTGTAAACGTCTGGGGACTGAGGAGACAAGTTGCTCAAGTTTAGGGATAGGAATGTTAACCCATTCTTGTCTAATGTAGGATTCTAGTTGCTCAACTGCCTTAGGTCTTTTTTGTCGTATCTTCCGTTTTATGATGCGCCAAATGTTTTCTATGGGTGAAAGATCTGGACTGCAGGCTGGCCAGTTCAGTACCCGGACCCTTCTTCTATGCAGCCATGATGCTGTAATTGATGCAGTATGTGGTTTGGCATTGTCATGTTGGAAAATGCAAGGTCTTCCCTGAAAGAGACGTCGTCTGGATGTGAGCATATGTTGCTCTAGAACCTGGATATACCTTTCAGCACTGATGGTGTCTTTCCAGATGTGTAAGCTGCCCATTCCACACGCACTAATGCAACCCCATACCATCAGAGATGCAGGCTTCTGAACTGAGCGCTGATAACAACTTGGGTCGTCCTTCTCCTCTTTAGTCCGAATGACACAGCGTCCCTGATTTCCATAAAGAACTTCAAATTTTGATTCGTCTGACCACAGAACAGTTTTCCACTTTGCCACAGTCCATTTTAAATTAGCCTTGGCCCAGAGAAGATGTCTGCGCTTCTGGATCATGTTTAGATACGGCTTCTTCTTTGAACAGAGTTTTAGCTGACAACGGCGGATGGCATGGTGAATTGTGTTCACAGATGATGTTCTCTGGAAATATTCCTGAGCCCATTTTGTGATTTCCAATACAGAAGCATGCCTGTATGTGATGCAGTGCCATCTAAGGGCCCGAAGATCACGGGCACCCAGTATGGTTTTCTGGCCTTGACCCTTGCGCACAGAGATTCTTCCAGATTCTCTGAATCTTTTGATGATGATATGCACTGTAGATGATATGTTCAAACTCTGCAATTCTACACTGTTGAACTCCTTTCTGATATTGCTCCACTATTTGTCCGCGTAGAATTAGGGGGGTTGGTGATCCTCTTCCCATCTTTACTTCTGAGAGCCGCTGCCACTCCAAGATGCTCTTTTTATACCCAGTCATGTTAATGACCTATTGCCAATTGACCTAATGAGTTGCAATTTGGTCCTCCAGTTGTTCCTTTTTTGTACCTTTAACTTTTCCAGCCTCTTATTGACCCTGTCCCAACTTTTTTGAGATGTGTTGCTGTCATGAAATTTCAAATGAGCCAATATTTGGCATGACATTTCAAAATGTCTCACTTTTGACATTTGATATGTTGTCTATATTCTATTGTGAATACAATATCAGTTTTTGAGATTTGTAAATTATTGCATTCTGTTTTTATTTACAATTTTGTACTTTGTCCCAACTTTTTTGGAATCGGGGTTGTATATCAAGGTTGTACACAAGTATATTTGACATGGAAGGCTATTCATTGATGATAATAAAAGATAACTGGGAGAAGGATAATGGTACAAATATTACAGATGATCAATGGTCTAAACACACTTCTAAGAATCCATTCCTCTTCCATTTGTGCAAGGCATAGATTAATTCAGTTTAAGATTGTGCACAGGCTCCACATGTCTAAGGTTAAGTTATCCAAAATCTACCCAGAGGTTAATCCTATTTGTGACAGATGTAGGCAAGCACCTGCTACTCTTCTCCACACATTTTGGTCATGCTCCAGTCTAACCTCATTCTGGTCCTCAATATTTGAAGTATATTCAGCAATTTCAGGCCTAAATATTGATCCCTGTCCGTTTATTGGACTCTTTGGTGTACCATCAGAAGATCTTCCCCTACAAAAGCCCCAGTTAAATTGGATTGCCTAATCCTCACTTTTAGCACGGTGACTCATTCTTTTAAATTGGAAAAATGACAAACCTCCCTCCTTTGGCAGATGGATTTGTGATGTCATTTTTCCTTAAGGTTGAAAAGATTAGATACACATCAAATGGATCAATGGGCAAGTTTGATGTAGTATGGTATCCTTTTATTTCTTAAAGGATTAACCTCTGGGTAGATTTTGCATTATGTGGAACAGCTGACAATGCACCTTGACTCTGTGTAATGTACCCTATATGTAAGATAAGTAGGTAACTACTTTGTGGGCTTTTTTTGTGTATCTTTTGTGTCTTTTTGTTTTGGTTTGTGGACTTTTTTTGTAATGTCTTATATTGCCTTTGATTCTGTCCTTAATGTTTACTTTCTTTGTATACGGTAGGTTTGAAAGCTCAATAAAAATACATTGATAAAAAAAAAATAACCTTATTCATATAAGCTGTTGTAGGAATCAGAGCGGGTGGGTGGAGCACAGAAGCACGGCAGGCCAGAACTGAGTTCTCAAAACTCTTTATTTGTAACTTTTCATACTCTCCCAGCCACACACGCACACACAAGTGTTCTGGTTGGGGAGAGAGCTCCCTTCCTTTGCTCTCTTTCTCCTTTTATAGGGCGCGGTCACTGGGGAAGACACACAAACACAGGTTAACTTGCATCAAGTGCAGTGATTCTGCCACTTACCTTCCCTGACTCCACCCTCCATTCACAGACCGATGCTTGACCACGCCCCTGCTGCCACATACCCCCACTGCCCGACTCAGGCCAGGGAGCCGTCCGGCCTGCAGCCGACTCCCCCCCTTGACGGGAGAGGAAATCCGCCACGACCATCTGCGCCCCCGGCCTGTGGACCACCTTGAATTTAAACAGCTGGAGTGCCAGATACCAACGGGTGATCCACGCGTTGGCATCCTTCAAGCGGTGGAGCCACTGGAGGGGTGCGTGGTCCAAACAGAGGGTGAAAGGGCATCCCAGTAGGTAGTAGCAGAGGGCGAGGACCGCCCACTTGATGGCAAGGCACTCCTTCTCTATGGTGCTGTCGCGGCCCTCATGCACCAACAGCTTCCTGCTGATGTACAGCACTGGACGACCCTCCCCTCCACCTCCTGGGACAGAACAGCCCTCTGTCCGACATGTCCGTCTGCAAAACAAAGTGGAGAGAAGTCAGGGGAGTGCAACAGTGGCCCCCCACACATGCCCCTTTTCCACCAAAGCAGTTCCAGGGCTGGTTCGGGGCCAGTGCTTAGTTTGGAACCGGGTTTTCTGTTTCCACTGACAAAGAACTGGCTCTGGGGCCAGAAAAACCGGTTCCAGGCTAGCACCAACTCTCTGCTGGGCCAGAGGAAAGAACCGCTTACGTCAGTGTGTGTGTGTGGGGGGGGGGAGTTGTTAAGACCAACAACAATAACAAGACCGCGAAAGATCACCATTTTTAAGCGACGAGAAACAGTAGCTGTACAAACACGAAGTAATATATTATTATTGTTGTTGTTGTTGCCGCTGCTGCTTCTTCCGTGTTGTTTTTGCTTTGATATTCGCGCCAAGGTTTATGCAAACGTAGCGCCGTAACTGACGTATACAGCGACGTAATGGCGTGGCTCCGCTTAGCCCCGCGAGCTATGGAAAAGCAAACTGGTTCTCAGCTGGCTCGCAAGTTGAACGAGTTGTGAACCAGCACCAGCACTGGCTCCGAACCAGCCCTGGAACTGATTTGGTGGAAAAGGGGTAACAGTGCAGCCTTTACCTCAGAGAAAGCTCGCTGGCACTGCTCCATCCACTGGACCGGATCTGGTGCCCCCTTTTTAGTGAGATCAGTCAGCGGGCTGGTGATGTCCGAATAATTAGGTATAAACCTCCGATAGTAGCCAGCCAGCCCCAGGAACTGTCTCACCCCCTTTTTGGTCTTGGGCCTCGGGCAGGCCACAAATCGCTGCTGTCTTATTAATTTGGGGACACACCTGCCCATTGCCCAAGTTGAAGCCCAGATACCGTACTTCCACCCGCCCAATTGCACACTTCTTCGGGTTGGCTGTGAGACCCGCTAGCCTCAGCGACCCAAGGATGGCCCTTAGGTGTTCTAAATGCCACGGCCAGTCATTATTATAGATTATGATATCGTCCAGGTATGAGGCCGCATAGGTGGCGTGGGGGCGGAGGACCCTATACATAAGCTGCTGGAATGTAGCGGGCACCCCAAACAGCCCAAAAGGAAGCGTGACAAACTGGTGTAAGCCAAATGGTGTGGAAAAGGCCGTTTTCTCTCGGGATAATGGAGTCAAGGGGATCTGCAAATACCCCTTTGTCAAATCCAGTGTCGAATAAAAACAAGCCGTGCCTAGTCGATCAAGCAACTCGTCAATACGAGGCATTGGGTACGCATCGAATTTAGACACTGCGTTGACTTTTCTATAGTCCACACAGAACCAGACCGACCCGTTGGCCTTGGGAACCAAGACCACCGGGCTGCTCCAGTCACTGTGGGACTCCTCGACAATGCCCATGTCGAGCATGGCCTCGAGTTCTTCCTGAACCACCTTTTTCTTGTGTTCGGGCAGCCTGTAAGGGCGGCTGCGCACTACAACCCCCGGGGGCATCTCAATGTGGTGTTCTATGAGGTGGGTGCGGCTGGGCAGGGGCGAGAACACGTCAAATTCTATCTGCAACTTGGCAACCTCCGTGAGTTGGGTCGGGGAGAGGTGGTCTCCACAGGGGACTGGAGTGGTAGTCAATGGTCCCTTTTGAACCTCCGGCCCCAGCTCCGCCTTCTCTGGAAACAGCGACACCAATGCTATGGGGACCTCCTTGTTCCAAAGTTTTAGCAGATTGAGGTGGTAAATCTGTAATGCCCCACCCCTGTCCGTTTGCCTCACCTCATAGTCGATGTCCCCGACTCGCCGTGTGACCTCAAAGGGTCCTTGCCACTTGGCGATCAATTTGGAGCTCGACGTGGGCAACAGCATGAACACTTTATCTCCCGGTGCGAACTCCCTAAGGAGCGTGCCCCTGTCGTACAGGCGGATTTGCCGTTCTTGGGCCTGCTGCAAATTCTCCTGGGTTAGGTGAGTGAGTGTGTGGAGTTTTGCACGCAGATCGATAACGTATTGAATTTCATTTTTGCTGGGGGAAGGTCCCTCCTCCCAGTTTTCCCACAGTACATCTAGAATGCCCCGCGACTTACGCCCATATAATAATTCGAATGGGGAGAACCCCATGGAGGCTTGTGGGACCTCTCGCACTGCGAATAACGGGCTCAAGCCATTTATCCCAGTTGTGTGCGTCCTCGCTTACAAATTTTTTAATTATGTTTTTGAGGGTGCGATTAAACCGTTCGACTAAGCAGTCCGTTTGTGGGTGATAAACGCTGGTGCGGATCAGCTTAATTCCCAGTAACCCATACAGTTTGTGCAGTGTGCGTGACATAAACCTAGTGCCTTGATCAGTCAGAATCTCTTTGGGGATTCCAACTCGGGAGATGACGCGGAAGAGTGCTTCCGCAATACTACGTGCTGAGATATTGCGAAGAGGCACTGCTTCCGGATATCGCATTGCATAGTCCACCAGAACTAAAATAAAGTGATATCCTCGTGTTGACCGATCTAATGGCCCAACGAGATCCATCCCAATTCTTTCGAACGGGGTCTCGATTAATGGCAGAGGGTGCAAAGGCGCTTTTGGAATGGCCGCTGGATTTACTAACTGGCATTCGCGGCACACTGTACACCACCTACGGACATCACCGCGAATCCCTGGCCAATAGAACTGGGCCATTATTCGGGCTAGTGTCTTATCCTGCCCCAAGTGTCCAGCCACGGGATTAAAGTGAGCCGCCTGGAATATAAATTCCCGGCGGCTCTTTGGGATCAAAAGCTGTGTGATCGGCTCCTTAGTCTGAGTGTCCTGCGTCACTCGGTATAATCTATCCTTAATAATGGAAAAATAGGGGAAGGACGGGGTGGCGTTTGGCTGGAGCGTTTGACCATCGATTACTTTCACTTGGTCAAATGCATGCCACAGAGTCTCGTCTCACGACTGCTCTAACGGGAAATCGGCGAGGGATTCCCCGAGAGAGGGAGGAGGAGCCTGCTGCTCCTCACTCTGACGCGGTGATGACGTAGACGGCTCTGTGACAGCTGCTCCCGCCAATGCCACACCGGGACCTCCCCCTGCTGAACTATGGCAGGCCCCACTCTTCACTAAATGAGTCATTAATTCCTGAAATCCCGGCCAATCAGTCCACAAAATTATCAAGTGGGTAAGGCGAGGATTAACCGCCGCCTTTACTCTAAATTTCTCCCCTTGAAATAGAATGTGGACCGCCACTAACGGGTAGTTGTGAACATCCCCGTGCACACAACACCTTCACCAATTGTGCTGTCCCCAATGCCTCGTCTTGCACCAGGCTTTGGTGGATTGAGGTCTGATTACAGCCGGAGTCCACGAAAGCCTGATACGTATCCCCTTGGATACTCACCGGTATGCGATACGCTCCAGCCCGATCGAGGGCGGTCCCTGGCGCTTCGGGGATCTGGACCACTGTGCCCACCTCCATCACCGAGCACTGATGCTGGAGGTGCCCCGGCTCCCCACAGCGCCAGCAAACCGGCCCAGGCTCTCTCTCTGCACCGGTGTTCTGGAGCTCACTCACCTGAGGGGGGGGAGACAGACACGGAAGTGGGAAACGGTAGGGCACCGCAGGTGTGGTGGGCCGGCTGGGGTGGAGCCAGCCCCCACCTCTGCGGTGGGGGAATGGGGCGAGGAACAGAAGGGGGGGGAGAGAGAGATGAGAAGAGGAGACATGCTGTCCTGCCGTCAGAACAGCCGCCAAATGGTCCTCTGCCAGCTCGATGGCCTGATCCAGTGACGCCGGGTGATGGCACTGGACCCACTCTGCTGTTCCTTTGGGAAATCGGGCGATGAATTGTTCCAGCGCCACCAGATCAATGATTCCCTTGGCGTCGCAGTTGTCAGCCCTCAGCCACCACCGGCAGGCGTCCCGGAGTTGCTGGCCAAACGCAAATGGCCAGCCGACCTCCTCCATGCGCAGAGCGCAGAAGCGATGCCGTTGTTCCGGGGTGCGCCCCACACGCTGGAGGACGGCCCGGCGGAGGTCGGCGTAGACCAGCCGGCTGTCAGCAGGGAGCTGTAGTGCGGCCAGCTGCGCCTCGCCCGTTAGCAGGGGGAGGAGGCGCGCCGCGCGCTGTTCCACCGGCCTGTCCCAGGCGTCTGCTGCCTGCTCAAAGAGCTCAAGGAAGGCCTTGGGGTCGTCATGCAGGCCCATCTTCATTAGGGTGAGGTGGGGAGGGCCTGCGGCGGTGGAGGTGGTGGACCCCGCCGACGCAAGGAGGTGCCGGAACGCCTGACGATCTTCCTGCTGCGCCAGCACCAGGGCCTTGAACCTTTGCTCCTGCTCCTTCCGGAGGGCGACCAGCGCCTGGTGCTGGCTCTGTTGGGCCGTGGCGAGGGCATGGATCAGGTCCTTGAAGGGGGAGGACTCCATGGGGCTGTTCTCCTCTGTGCTCCGGTCCCGGGTTTTGGCACCACTGTAGGAATCAGAGCGGGTGGGTGGAGCACAGAAGCACGGCAGGCCAGAACTGAGTTCTCAAAACTCTTATTTGTAGCTTTTCAGCTTTTCACACTCTCCCAGCCACACACACAAGTGTTCTGGTTGGGGAGAGCGCTCCCTTCCTCTGCTCTCTCTCTCCTTTTATAGGGCGCGGTCACTGGGGAAGACACACAAACACAGGTTAACTTACATCAGGTGCAGTGATTCTGCCACTTACCTTCCCTGACTCCGCCCTCCATTCACAGACCGACGCTTGACCACGCGCCCGCTGCCACAGCTGTACTATCCCATTGTGCAATATATTTAACAGTTATTCCACAAAATCGAGTCGTACATGAGCTAATAGCTGACGAGGCACGAAGCACCGAGTTAGCTATAAGCCATGCATGACGAGATTGAGTGAGTGGAATATCCGTTTTATTCTATCCACATTCACTGGATTTTGAGAAATAGAGCATTTTTATTTTTTCCAAATTCGTAAATAAAAACTTTATACAAAATTTCTGACAAAATCATTTCCACTTAGAATGTAAACAAACCGGCGAAATGACAATAGCAATTTGTGAAAAATGTTATCATGATTCTTGAAAAATAAAAAAAATACCTTCTTACTATCAAATACTTTTATTCCATATTTTGTTGCTTTTTGTATTTTTTGGGGTTTTGTTTTCAAGTAGAGTTTTCATTTCATCTTCGGTTGGTTCAGCAATACGTACCGCCATTTTGTTTTTCTCTACTCACAGGATATGAGCTGATTGGCTACTCTACTACTAGGCTATCAGATGCGCAGTTGCTCATATCCAGTGAATGTGGATAGAATAATACTAGTACATCCCATATTTGAAGCTGCACCTTTTGAGATTTTTTTTTTTTACATTCATAACAGCTTCATAAAAGCCAAATTACAAATGCAAAGTGGAAAAAAAGATAGAATAGTTTTACTTTTGCCTTTCAGAAACTCTTCCAGAAACTCATCAACAGTGCCAGGATTGACCAGATATGAAGCCATTCCATAGTAGTAGAAGGAGGATGTAAACACGTCTTTCGGGTTTCGTATTACATAAACAACCTGGAAAAGAATTAGAGAGGTGCTGTGGTTTGTCACTTTACTTAAGTTATAAACTGATCAATGTGCCTGCTTGGATATTGTTATTAATATTGTTAGGCTGTGTTCCAGTTAGCGCAGGGGTTTTCAAAGTGTGGGAGAGTCAGCCCCCCCTCAGAGAGCAAATAAACAACAGCGCCCCCCCCACAATTTTTGTTGTTGCTATACTTAATGTTCCATTCGTATTTTAAAAAAACTGGTTGTTGTACAGGGGCGGCACGGTGGTGTAGTGGTTAGCACTGTCGCCTCACAGCAAGAAGGTCCTGGGTGCGAGCCCCGGGGCCGGCGAGGGCCTTTCTGTGTGGAGTTTGCATGTTCTCCCCGTGTCTGTGTGGGTTTCCTCCGGGTGCTCCGGTTTCCCCCACAGTCCAAAGACATGCAGGTTAGGTTAACTGGTGACTCTAAATTGACCGTAGGTGTGAGTGTGAATGGTTGTCTGTGTCTATGTGTCAGCCCTGTGATGACCTGGCGACTTGTCCAGGGTGTACCCCACCTTTCGCCCGTAGTCAGCTGGGATAGGCTCCAGCTTGCCTGCGACCCTGTAGAAGGATAAAGCGGCTAGAGATAATGAGATGAGATGAGATGGTTGTTGTACACATTTTAATTTTTTTCTTTTACACATTTTAAAACATCTGTGCTTTTTAAAACATGTTTTTTTTACACATTTTAAACATCTGTGCTTTTCTTTTTAAAACATCTTGTTTTACACGTTTTAAACATCTCATAGCATCGTTAGCTAGCACCTCTTGGCAGACAACACACTGTGGCAGTGGAGCATCTTCAGATCCAGTCCATGAAAATCCAAACTTTAAATAATCATGGTCATACTTCCTTCTTTTTTCAGTCCCCCCAGGATTCCGCAGGCCTTTTTTGTGATTGTTGCGGGCTAAAATGTCTGATGTTGCGGGGGGGTTTCCAAAAAATTGCGATGAAAGTTGCGAGAAATTGTTGTGATTTTCTCTTTTTGTGATTAAAATTGAGTGATATGTTAAAATATTAAGTTATTACTGAAAAACTATTGATTAAAAAAACAAAGACACTGAGAAATGGTCCTATAAACAACTTTACCAATATAAAAGATTACCAGGACTACAAAAATGCAGAAAAATAGGCTTTACTTATCCAAATGCGCTTGTTGGTTCAAAAGTTAAAGTGCATAGAACCTCGCAGCACAACATGAAGTTACCTTAAAATATAATATAAATGCCTCAGCTTTCATGTAAGAAAAAAAACTATTAATACTAGTACTGTGTGCAGGCAGTCTCTCCTGAAGACTAAATTAAACAATAATTATAAACTAATAAAATAAATGGCTCAGGCTTCATAGAAGAAAAAAAAAACAATTTGAACAGAATCTCACAGTATGATGCTGAAGCTGCCTAAACAATGGAAAATAAAATACCATTTTGGCAAAAATGTTGGCAGCCATTAATTTCTTGTATTAAGTAAAAAATAATGTAAAGTGCACACAGTCCTTCACTGTAAACATAACACACTTTCAGTAACAGAATTTAAGCCTACATAAACACTGACTCGCACATGCAGTGTTGCCAGATACTGCTGACGTTTTCCAGTCCAAAATATGTTCAAAACCCGCCAAAATGCACTTAAAACCGCCCAATCTGGCAACACTGCGCGCGGAAGGTAGTTTGTCGACGTCACCTCAAGACGACACCAACGATTGGTCAAATTTGCGGGAAGGTTGCGGTGATTGGATATAATTGCAACACCGCCCTGAATTCGCGGGGATTGGTTGAATTTGCGTTGAAGTTGCAAATCGCAACATCGCGAAATCCTGGAGGGTCTGGTTTTTTGCTTGGCCCAGACTCTGTCTCCTCACTCACTGTAGCTTTAGGTACTAAAAATCGATCCATTTTGTCTCTGGCAAAGGCTAGCTGAAGTTCGCTAAATGTCCGCAATAGTAAATTATTCTGGCTTATGTTTCCTCACGTTGCGCCCCCCCCCCCCCCCCCCCCCGAAGAACTCTGGCGCCCTCCAGGGGAGGCACGCCCCACACTTTGAAAAGCCCTGAGTTAGCGTATTTCGATCTTAATACAAAAGTTTACTATATAGCTTTTCAATTTTCTATTTTTGAAAATACTTTTTTTTTTGACAAAATATCTTTGTAAAACTTTTCACACATACTGTATAGAGGCATGTAATAAAATAGAACAATAACTCATTTTGGCAAACACATAGAACTTTATAATCCCAAAGTCTTGAACTAAAAAGAAATAAATATGACATGCATTTCATTTCTAAAAAAAGGACTTAGGAATTGTGCAAATTGAAAATTAATGTAAGAATATAAGCTACTGAATGCCAGAATAGCAATACTTTTGGGCATGCTTGCTTTCCTGGCCAGGTACCTTACACTGGCTATCATGTTAGTCAGAACAGAATTGGAAGAGTGTATGCTAATACTTTTGGCTTGACTGCAAAATAGGACTTGTTCATCATGCCACGATGGAAGTGGGTCGCAAAGATGCGTGGAGAAGGCCTCTGCTCCAGATTGAGTATTTTGGCCCTGTGTTCTTCCAGCCATGGAACCCGGTCCCAGTTTGGTATAGTGCGCACTGGAGTGAGATCTCCCTCACTGCAGATCAGAGGAATGATCTCCTGCATCCATGTTGTGCCTACAGAGAGCAAAAACAACTCATGTCTCTCAAACTCATATCCCAGTGACACAGGTTATTCGGAAATGAGACTAATGCTGTACATCTGGCAAAAGCCACAGTGTTGTACTAACATCTGTAATGCTCATGGAAGTCCCACTGGGTACAAAGAAGCTTTGACTTTATTCAGTACTGTTCTTCAAGCTGTATCTTAAGGAAGTTTATTTGCACCAGTCACTTAGTCAGATAATGAGAACATCTCATAATTATGATGATTATTATGAGATTGTAAGTCAAGTCAATTTATTTGTATAGCACTTTTAACAATAGGCACTGTCACAAAGTAGTTTTACAGAAAAATATTTGAAACATATATGAACTAATAATTCATAAGTCATAATATCTCATAATGATTAGAAAAGTAAGTCATGATGGTAACCTGAGTCATAATTATGACAAACCTTTTCATTATTATGGTGGCGGAAGCAGGCTTCCACACCCTTCGCTATATCGATGAGAGCGTCAAAATGACTGGAAGTCGTTCACTACCTCCGCCAAGTTTGCTGAAGGAAGTTATGTTTTCATCTCCATTTGTTTGTCTTTTCCCATCATAACTCAAAAAAGTAATGAATGAACTTTGAAATTTGGGGCCATGGGCTAAGGAACAATTGATTAAATTTTGATGCAAAACACACACACACATTAGTGGTGCTTGTGAACCCTTTAGAATTTTCTATATTTCTGCATAAATATGACCTAAAATATCAGATTTTCACACAAGTCCTAAAAGTAGATAAAGAGAACCCAGTTAAACAAATGAGACAAAAATATTATACTTGCTCATTTATTTATTGAGGAAAATGATCCAATATTACATATCTGTGAGTGGCAAAAGTATGTGAACCTTTGCTTTCAGTATCTGGTGTGACCCCCTTGTGCAGCAATAACTGCAACTAAACGTTTCCGGTAACTGTTGATCAGTCCTGCACACTGGCTTGGAGGAATTTTAGCCCATTCCTCCATACAGAACAGCTTCAACTCTGGGATGTTGGTGGGTTTACTCACATGAACTGCTCGCTTCAGGTCCTTCCACAACATTTCGATTGGATTAAGGTCAGGACTTTGACTTAGCCATTCCAAAACATTCACTTTATTCTTCTTTAACCATTCTTTGGTAGAACGACTTCTGTGCTTAGGGTCGTTGTCTTGCTGCATGACCCACCTTCTCTTGAGATTCAGTTCATGGACAGAGGTCCTGACATTTTCCTTTAGAATTTGCTGGTATAATTCAGAATTCATTATTCCATCAATGATGGCAAGCCGTCCTGGCCCAGATGCAGCAAAACAGGCCCAAACCATGTGTAACAAGTCCCTGATGTGGGTGGAGTACAAAGGCAGGCGGGAGTTAATGTTCACACACACACACACACACACACACTTTCACTTATTTTCTTAGCTTTTCAGCTTCACTCACTCACACAGTCACACATGCAACACACACACACGTGTTCTGGTCAAGAGAGCTTCTCTCTTTCTACTCTCTCCCTCCTTTTCTATCCTCTGTCACTGCAACACAGACACACAGCATTAATTAACCACAGGTGCATTGACTTTGCCACTCACCTTCCCCGGCCCCACCCTCCATTCACAAACTGATGCTAGGCCACGCCCCCGCTATCATATACCCCCACCGCCTGACTCAGGCCGGGGAGCCATCCCAGGCTTTCCCTCTACACCAGCGTTATGGGCGTCGATCACTTGAGGGGGAGAAGAGACAGACACGGAAGAGGGAGATGGGAGGACACCGCGAGTGCAATGGACCGGCTGGGGAGGAGCTGGCCGCCACCTCTGTGGTGGGGGAACGGGGTAGGAGAGAGAGAGAAACACTGCAGGATGGCTTTCTTCAGGTTGGCGTACATGAGCCGGCTGTCAGCAGGGAGCTACAGCACTGTGAGCCTCACCAGTCAGAAGTGGGAGGAGACGTGCCGTGCGGTAATCAAGCGTCCACCCCCACGTTTCGGCTGCTTGCTCGAAGAGTGTCAGGAAAGCTTCCGGATCATCCTGTGGGCCCATCTTTGTGAGGGTGACATGAGGGGGGTCCATCGTGGTGATGGTCGAAGCCCCTGATGACACGAGCAGATGCTGGAACGCCTGGTGATCTTCCTGCTGGGGCAGCATCAAGGCTTCAAAGCGTTGCTCTTGCTCCTTCCAAAGGGCGGTCAGTGCTTGATGCTGGTTCTGCTGGGTGGTAGCTAGGGCATGGATGAGCTCTTTGAATGGGGAGGACTCCATGTGGTGGTTCCCTTCTGTATTTCTGGGTGTCGGCACCACTGTAACAAGTCCCTGATGTGGGTAGAGTACAGAAGCACGGCAGGCGGGAGTTGATGTTCACACACACTTTATTTCACTTATTTTCTTAGCTTTTCAGCTTGACTCACTCACTCACTCACACGTGTGTGTTCTAGTGGGGAGAGCTTCCCTCTTTCTGCTCTCTTCTTCCTTTCCTATCTTCTGTCGATGCAACACAGACACACAACATTAATTAACCACAGGTGCACTGACTCTGCCACTCACTTTCCCCGGCCCTGCCCTCCATTCACAAACTGACGCTAGGCCACACCCCCGCTGCCACACCATGATACTACCACCACCACGTTTCACAGATGGGATAAGGTTCTTATGCTGAAATGCAGTGTTTTCCTTTCTCCAAACATGATGCTTCTCATCACCAAAAAGTTCTGTTTTGATCTCATCTGTCCACAAAACATTTTTCCAATAGCCTTCTGGCTTGTCCACATGATCTTTAGCAAACGAGCAGCAATGTTCTTTTTGGAGAGCAGTGGCTTTGTCTTTGCAGCCTTGCTATGCACAACTTTGTTGTTCAGTGTTCTCCTGATGGTGGACTCATGAACATTAGCCAATGTGAGAGAGGCCTTCAGTTGCTTAGAAGTTACCCTGGGGTCCTTTGTGACCTCGCCGACTATTACACACCTTGATCTTGGAGTGATCTTTGTTGGTCGACCACTACTGGGGAAGGTAACAATGGTCTTGAATTTCCTCCATTTGTACACAAACTGTCTGTATGTGGACTGGTGGAGTCCAAACTCTTTAGAGATGGTTTTTAGGGATGCAACTGTACAGTGTGACCACGGTTCGGTTCACGGTTTATGGGCCACGGTTTCGGTTCGGTTTCGGTATGTCAATATTGTCTCTGCTCTAACATGCAGTAGTTTTTTTTTTGCTTTTTCTATTTGAAAAACTAGGTACAATATCAAGTGTAAAATGTCAAATAATTAAAGGCATTGATGAAATCAAAGGGGTTTTATTATAAACATGGAGTTCCTTATCATACTTGCCCTCATAAATAGGTAATAAACATAAAATACAGTAAAGGGCAGCAATGTAGTAAAGTCACCTGAATACTGTCACCCACACAAGACAAAAAAAACTACAGAGTGCGTTAACTACAGAGTATGGCTGCATGTCTTTGGCTATGTACACGCCAATTCCACGAGTTATGCTTTTGTGTTTTTCGGAATGGGTTGAATATTGCTGTTGGAAGGCAGCTGGGATGGATTGTTGTGTTTTGGTGACAGGTCTTGTTCCACTTAAGTTTATGCCCGGGTGATTGCGACACAGGTGTGCCATCATGTTGGATGTGTTACCTGATGAGTAGCCAAGCATTGCAAAACAGTGTTTGCAGACTGTGTTTTGCTTGCTGACTGTCTTTGTGCCTTGTTCGTCATACTTAACACTGAAGCCAAAATGACTCCACACTGTGGATTTGAACGAAGATGGTGCCTCTTCAAAGTTTAATCTCTCGTCTTCTTGTCCACTCGCCATGATTCTAAGTGCTACTAGAACACACGCATTCCTCTTTTACTTCCCCGGTGTCTGTTTCGGAGTGCTGATAGGCTCAAGGGAAAATTCTGAAAATGTGATTGGCTCTTGTTTCTTTGTGGGCAGGGCTTAAAGGGAGAAACCGCTTCCCCGGGGTCCTAAGCACTCTTGTGTATTGTACGCTACACAGAATACATGAGCAGGCCTGCCGACAGGGGGGGACAAACGGGTATGTTGTCCCGGGCCCAGGAATGGGGGGGGGGCCAGAACTGGGCTCTCATGAAGTTGTGATTAAATTATTTTATTTCATTTCAAAATGTGTTGATTTGGGGGAGAAATGTGCTATATTTGCATTCAATAAATGATTTCTAGATCTTTTGCCTTTATTGTCTTTGAAAAAGGCATCAAGAACCCCCTACCACCCCTAATGCAAAAATGGTTTGGTCTGACTCTTTGATTAAGGGGAAAAAAACGACATCGTTCGATCATAGCGCTTTGACAATCAGCGTGCGTGCCATTTGCCAACATGCACAAGTCAGGAGCACAGAAAAGAAAAGAGAAAAAGAGGAAGAAACCAAGAGACTCAGGGGCTCACTGCATAAATATTTTAAAAAAGATTCGGATGATGCAGCAGGTACTAGCAAAGGCAGTGGGGCAGCTGAGCCAGGTAAGACACAGCCAACTTTTTCCAGCCCTGTAAAGTAACCCCAACCAAGGCACGCGCGGCACACAATTCATGTTACAAACGAGGGGAGAGCAAGTCACACTGAACACCATATCAAACGCACAGGGCATTGAATCATTTCATAACCACAACGGCTTAATAACATTGTGTTTCATATATCTGATTGAAGCTAAGAATATTCACATTAGCATCATATCCCGCCGTTTCTCGAGCGGTGTGTTCTTCTCTGCTTTTCACACTGGACAGTACGCACGCACAGTATACTATGTTCGACCCCAGCCCTGCCCGAAATCCCCTGTCCATCGCTGCTCTTTCAAGAGCACCCCAATCGCGTGATTATAGTAGACTATCCACGAGTTTAGGAAGGCATTGCGGGGGCTGTCGCATGCAGGCTTGGGGCGTAACCAATGCTTAATTTGTGAAGTGGGAGGTCCCGGAACGCAGGAGGAGGGTGGGTCCGGCGACTCAAAAAAAAAAAAAACTTTACGCACACACGCCTATTGTGTGTGTTAAAAAAAATAATAATATCAGACATTATGATCTTAGAAAACGCTTTAGTGACGAACAGTTACAGACAGTAATATGTTGTGATATGTTATAAAATATTATTTTTTATTAGGCTATATATTAAATTATATATTAAATTTATCTTCTAAAATAACAGACTGTACTCATATCACAACCGGTTTATTTCACCATTGGAGATCAGATCACACAAGACATGCATTACATGACTCATTTTAAGGATTTAAGTAGGGTATTTAAAAGCAGTGCCAGCGTGGCTCAGGTGGATAAGGCGCCATACCATAAATCCGGGGACCCGGGTTCGATTCCGACCTGTGGTCATTTTCCAAGCCCTCCCTGTTTTTCTCCTGCTCATTTCCTGTCTCTACACTGTCCTATCCAATAAAGGTGGAAAAAGCCCAAAAAAGAGAATAATTTAAAAGCAGTGCCAGCAAACAAAAGTGCAATCAATTCAAGTAATAGTTAATAAATAAAGGGTTTACAAAACAAGTTGGAGAATTAAGCTTTCTTGTTTTTTTGCCATTTTTTCCACAGCGCAAGCTAACGGCTACAAAAAACCCGGTGTTCTATTGAGAAGTATACACCCCATGTCCCCCCTCTTCCCCTTCCGCATAGATTTTGTGGATGTCATAGGAGAGAAAACAACAATAGATATCAAAACCGAACACTAAACAATTTTTTATTTACTTATTTATTTAATTTATTGTTTGATTTTTTTTCCCTTTGTGATGGTCACGGAAGTGATCTGATCCATTTAAATAGCTGCCGGAACACCGAATGAAATGAAAATAGCTGCCGGATCCGACGACGGAGGTTCCGGATCTTGTTCCGTCATGTTCCGGCTCAAATTAAGCCCTGGGCGTAATGGAATACATTTAATGACGTTCGGTTAAAGGATACAAAATAACAGTAACCGCTTATTCCGTTACAGTACAGGGGGGAAAGATTCAGTGAAAATGGGGATTACTTCACAGGATCACAATGTGTGTGAGGTTGCTGGTTTTGGGCTTTTTTTTCAAGCCTGCATTTTACATTGGCTTTTCGTTTGCTTCTGCTCTGCTAAACCCACACATGCACAAACCTGATAGCAGCTGACAGCGGCTCCGACTTTGCAAAGCAGCACACTGCGCTTCTGAACCCTGCACTCACGTGCCGAAATATGCGGTTGGCCCTGGGGGGGGTTGTTGGGGGGGCCATTCGGAGCATTTTGTCCCGGGCCCAGCCAAAGCTGTCAGCGGCCCTGTACATGAGCAATGACTTTGTATTAAAAATTAAAATTTAATGTCGCGCTTACCGAAATACCGCGGTTCGCCTACGCGTACCGAACCGTGCTGGGCGTACCGAACGGTACGAATACAATCAAAAAACCGTTGCATCCCTAATGGTTTTCTAACCTTTTCCAGCCTGATGAGCATCTCATCTCATTATCTCTAGCCGCTTTATCCTGTTCTACAGGGTTGCAGGCAAGCTGGAGCCTATCCCAGCTGACTACAGGCGAAAGGCGGGGTACACCCTGGACAAGTCGCCAGGTCATCACAGGGCTGACACATAGACACAGACAACCATTCACACTCACACCTACGGTCAATTTAGAGTCACCAGTTAACCTAACCTGCATGTCTTTGGACTGTGGGGGAAACCGGAGCACCCGGAGGAAACCCACGCGGACACGGGGAGAACATACGCAAACTCCGCACAGAGAGGCCCTCGCCGGCCACGGGGCTCGAACCCGGACCTTCTTACTGTGAGGCGACAGCGCTAACCACTACACCACCGTGCCACCCTGATGAGCATCAACAACGCTTTTTCTGAGGTCCTTAGAAATCTCCTTTGTCTGTGCCATAATACACTTCCACAAACGTGTTGTGGAGATCAGACTTTGATAGATCCCTGTTCTTTAAATAAAACAGGGTGCCCACTCACACCTGATTGTCATCCCATTGACTGAAAACACCTGACTCTAATTTCACCTTCAAATTAACTACTAATCCTAGAGGTTCACATACTTTTGCCACTCACAGATATGTAACATTGGATCCTTTTCCTCAATAAATAAATGACCAAGTATAATATTTTTGTACAAAGAATTTTGTAAGGGATTAGTGACAGTGCGCCAGGTAGCTACATCCTGTGGAGTTGTCAATGTTTTTTTTTTTAATTAGGTTCAACAAGAGCCTGGTGTTGCCATCATTAAAGATGACGAGCGGCTCATACATTAAATCAAATAATACAAAACATAATAGCAAAAAAAAAAAAGAATGCGTCATCACAATCTTGCCTTGAAGTTACATTGAACATTGCCATCCACATTTCATTACCTCTAAAACAGTAGATATACATGTAGATACGACAAAGTAACATTAAGAAGAGTTTAAGAGGAATCTGTTAACTGCAGTTTTAAAAGTGTTCACATTTGCAATGACAGGGAAAACCGAGGCTGGCAGTGAGTTCCACAGCCTGCTTGTCCTTGGTACATATCAAGATAAATGAAGCTGAGTGTTGGATCTTGGCACATTGACGAGGTATGGGTGACCACTTGTAGTTGAACAGGTTACCTGTGTTCCAGTAACTTGGGTCGGCAGAATTCCTACAAGTTCCTCAGAGGGTTGCAGGAAGATGTGCCGGTAGAAGGTACTGAGACTGGCTACTTTCCTCCTGTGGTCCAAGGGGAAAATGCCGGCCTGTTGTGGGTCCCTAATTTGAAGTTGGCGTACAGCTTTCCTTTGGAGTCTGTCTAGCAGCTTTAGAGCCGTTGTGCAAGCACCACTCCATATTGGAGAAGCATATTCCATGAGGGGACGGATATACACCTTATATACTGTTATCCGAGCCTGAAGAGGGAGAAGGTCTCTTGTGTGCCCAAGGATGTATAACCTCCTAGCCGTCTTCTTGGCAAGGCTTTTGATGAATGGAGTCCAAGTTAGAGTATTGGTGATGGTGACACCAAGGAGATTAATACTCTGTGTGGGCTTTAGCTCTTCGTTCATGAAAGAGCGAGGAGGGTGGGTCTGTTCTCGTTTCCTACTTATAATCATCTCAGTTTTACCTGCACTGAATGTTATACACCAGTCAGAGGCCCACTTGTCTATTTTGTCCAGGTCACATTGTAGGCTCTCAGCACAGGTGTTTCTCAGGCTAGGATTTTTTTATAACGAAATGTAGAGTTAAATCATCTGCAAATAGGTGAAGGTCATTCTTTAAGTGAGATGCAAGGTCATCAATAAAAATGAGAAAAAGTAAGGACCCCAAAACACTGCCTTGGGGAACTCCGGCAGTTATGGGCACTGATGAAGAGGTAAACCCGTCTAGTACAAACAGATTGGAGTCTGTCAGCTAGAAAGGATGAAATCCAGCCATACAGGTCACCTTGAATACCAAAGGAGGTCAGCTTGGACAATAGACCGCGGTGCCAAACACGGTCAAAGGCTTTCTCTCAGAGTCAAGAGCATTGTTCCACCACTGGGTAATATATGAAAGCATGTTAATTGTTGATCTCTTCTCTCGGAAACCATACTGGCTGTCACAGAGAAGCCGGTACGTGTCAAGATGTTTACGAATGTGATCACAGATAATACTTTCCATGACTTTGGATATTATCGGCAGTAATGATATGAGCCTATGGTTGGCGGGATCCTTCTTGTTTCCCTTTTTAGGTACAGCTATCACATGGGCAGCTTTCCAATCAGAGGGAACTGTCTGTGTGTCAAAAGATATCTGGAATAGCTTGGCAAGAGCTGGGGCAAGTTTGGGGCCACATTTCTTAAGTACTGTTGCCGATATTCCATCTAGGCCATTGGCCTTGGAGGTGTCCAAATTACAAAGTTTCCGGAGAACAGTTTTGGGCCAGAACTTCAGAGAGGAAAGGACTCCACTGGTTTTGGGTGACGAGTTTGGGGGAGTCTTGCCATTGTCGTTGAGGTGAGCATTTGCAGCGAAAGTCTTGTTCAGCAACTCAGCCTTGTTTTTTGCCTCACTGAAAGTCTTACCATCGCTCACTAATGGAGGGACAGAAGACGATTTACTGCTGTCAGTCACTGTTTTGACAAGCTTCCACCATTGCTTATTGTCTGCGTGCTTGAGATTCTGTTGTAAGTGTTGTGAAAACTGCACACGAGCACGGCGCACAACACACTGACACTCTGCCTTGGACTTAATATACAAAGCCCAGGAGTCCTTTGTTCGGTCATTTTGCTACCTTTTGAATGCATTTTGTTTCCTTTGAACTGCTAATTTGCAATCTTCATTAAACCAGGGTTTATCAGAATACAGATGTTTGGTTGTCTTGGAAGGAATGAACATGTCCATAGCCTCACTAATCTTATCTCTCACACAGGACCATGCTGCATTAGCACTTTGGCCTTTTAAGAGAGAAGTCCAACTAACATCGGCCAAATATGAGTGCATACCATCCCAATCAGCTTTGTCATAGTACCAGGTCTTACGATTGCCTGGTTTACTCTGTGTTGGAAGTCTGTAGTTTGCCACAGAAGTTACCACACAATGGTCGGAGGACCCAAGAGGTGCACTGACGGTGACAACATGGTTATCTGGAGAATTGTTGATTTTAAAAGTAACTAATTAAGTCACACTAAATGAATACTGAAGTCTGAGTGAAAAATACTGTGGCGAGCATGCATGTAAGAAGAGTCTGGAGACAGATATCTTAGTTTCTTGGTCGTTAGCCTGTGCTACTTGCTCTTGATAGCACTGGCTTGACCGCTTTATCAGCATTCACGAACACTACACCAGCTGGAAGGTAACTTCACTGCTGTGCTGACGGTGCCAACTCTCGGTTAAGCTCACGGAGGCCTTTGAGAAGTCCTAGAGCGAGAAATTTTTGGTCCCTCCCACTATAAACCAAAATCTGTTTGATTAATTCATCTGTCACTTCTTACACTCAAGCACAGACTTAAGTACACAGCGAACTTTAACCTCTGCATTTAACCCATCTGAAGCAGTGAACACACACATGCACACACAAGTGAACAATGAACACACACATACCCAGAGCAGTGGGCAGCGATGCTACAGCGCTTAGGGAGCAGTGGGGGGTTAGGTGCCTTGCTTAAGGGCACTTCAGCCCAACCTCAGGCCATGGTTGCCCCATGTTAACCCAAGTGCATGTCTCTGGACTGTGGGGGAAACCGGAGCACCCGGAGGAAACCCACAAAGACACGGGGAGAACATGCAAATTCCACACAGAAAGGCCCCCGTCAGCCACTGAGCTTGAACCCAGAACCTTCTTGCTGTGAGGCGACAGTGCTAACCACTACACCACCATGCTGCCCCTTAATAGGTCATTTGAAATCATTGAGTAGTGACTGATTTCAGACACAGCTTGTGAGCTTGTGATATGTGAGTCAGCTTCAGGGCATCAGAATAAAGTTGAAGTCCAGGCCACTTTATGGTAATGAGCTATGACACCTTTCAGTGGCAACCAATTGGAATTTAGAAGTGCTGCGCTCTAAAGAATCCTAGAGAAGACGGTCATATAAAGTTTTGGTTCCGTTTAACCCATTCCAAATAAACCTACCATGGAGGAGAAATTGATCATAGCTGTGGTGGGTTTCTCCATTATTTATGATGCGTCCCTGTATGAAAGGTGTTTGAAGTGAGTTGGTAAAGTGCATAAGATATAGACAGCTATTTTGTGAAAATAATAGGGAACTGCATGCCAAGTAGCGCCACAGTATGCAAAAGTGTGTTGGTTGGTTATTTATTTACTTACAAACATGTCACTTGGATGAGGGTGTCGAATGGGAGGTATCATGAGACAAGGGGTGTGTGTTAGACATAGGTGTAGAATTGGGTATGGACGGTATGGATGTATCCCTACCAATATCAAACGACAGCTGATATGTCCCTACCAATATTTCTGATTGAAGAAGAAAAAAAAAAGAAAAAAATCACGCTCCGTGCGCGGTACACAAATGGTTACTGTAGGTTTCCACTGGGTGAAACACCATGCAAAATTCACTCATGAATATTCACTCTGGGGGCGTGGTCGCGAAAACAGCATGCAGGTTTGGCTACCAATTGCGGTTGCAGTGCAGTGACAGGCTGCTAGCTAGTAAGCTAGCAAATTGTCCTTGAGGAATGTAACATTAGATTAGCCTGTAAAATGAATCAGTGAACAACAGTTCATATTCAGTGTGTAAAATCGACAACATACGAATATGACTGTTTGTTTTCTAAGTTTGTGTGGCATGTAAATAATCTGACTTGATACTGACAACAACTGGTGTTCAGTAAGGTCACAAAGACATTATTAAATCATATCAAATTGTGCTAATGTTGGCTAACATTGCACCTAGTCGTGCTTGTGAAGTGCCTGCAAACTTTAGCAGCCCGCTAACCCTCAATTTGAAATGCTTCAGTTAAGACCTGCAGAGCCCTGACCAAGTTCGTGTAACATGACACATGTAAACAACAACCCGATGGTGATGTGGACAGTGTTCATGGCCCAGACACCTTTTTATCAAATAAACAGAGTTGAACAGTAACGAAGTACATTTACTTGAGTACTGTACTTAAGTACACTTTTTGAGTATCTGTACTTTACTTGAAGTACAGATACTCAATAAAATAGAACAATAACTCATTTTGGCAAACAGAACTTTATAATCCCAAAGTCTTGAACTAAAAAGAAATAAATATGACGTGCATTTCATTTCTAAAAAGAGGACTTAGGAATGATGCACACTGAAAATTGATGTAAGAATATAAGGTACTGAAAGCCAGAATAGCAATACTTTTGGGCATGCTTGCTTTCCTGGCCAGGTACCTACACACTGGCTATCATCTCATCTCATCATCTCTAGAACATTATCCTGTTCTACAGGGTCGCAGGCAAGCTGGAGCCTATCCCAGCTGACTACGGGCGAAAGGCAGGGTACACCCTGGACAAGTCGTCAGGTCATCACAGGACTGACACATAGACACAGACAACCATTCACACTCACATTCACACCTACGGTCAATTTAGAGTCACCAGTTAACCTAACCTGCATGTCTTTGGACTGTGGGGGAAACCAGAGCACCCGGAGGACTGGCTATCATGTTAGTCAGAACAGAATTGGAAGAGTGTATGCTAATACTTTTGGCTTGACTGTAAAATAGGACTTGTTCATCATGCCATGATGGAAGTGGGTCGCAAAGGTGCGTGGAGAAGGCCTCTGCTCCACATTGAGTATTTTGGCCCTGTGCTCTTCCAGCCATGGAACCCGGTCCCAGTTTGGTATAGTGTGCACTGGAGTGAGTTCTCCCTCACTGCAGATCAGAGGAATGACCTCCTGCATCCATGTTGTGCCTACAGAGAGCAAAAAACTTTCCTACAGAATTTTATACAAAGTTTTCAGCAAAACTAAGCCCTCTGCTAAAAGATGTATTTGATGATAGCTTAAAATCCCAGTGCCTCCCCCCAACCCTATGCCAGGCATCAATATCTTTGCTTTTGAAAAAGGGCAAGGATCCCCTTAATTGTTCCTCCTACCGTCCCATAAGTCTCCTTAACGTTGACGTTAAGATACTGGCTAAGGTGTTGGCTCTCCATCTTGAGTCTGTTTTGCCCTCCCTTGTGTCATGTGACCAAACTGGATTTATCAAAATAGACCATTATTTTTTAATATCAAGCGTGTATTTAATATCCTTTACACATCATCCTCATCTCAGTGTTTAAAGGCGCTTATCTCTGGACGCTGAGAAAGCTTTTGATCGTGTGGAATGGAATTACTTGTTTTATGTTCTTAAGCAGTTTGGTTTCGGGAACACTTATTTCTTGGGTTAAATTGTTGTACACCTCCCCTATGGCTTCAGTTAGAACTAATGACACTTATTCACCATATTTTCCTCTTCAGCGCGGGACTAGACAGGGCTGCCCCCTGTCCCCATTACTCTTTGCACTGGTTATGGAACCTCTTGCAGCTACCATTAGGCGGCATACAGATATTAAGGGAATCTTAAGAGCAAATAAGGAGTGCAAAATTTCCTTATATGTGGATGATGTCCTTCTCTATGTATCTGACCCTGTGACATCCATCCCACATATTCTTTCTTACTTTTTTTCCAAAAAAAGGTTTGTTTGTTTTTTTTTTTTAAACTTATGACTTTAACTTCACTACATTTCTGTCAAGGTCCTCATTACTCGTTACTATGAACTGGCTATGAAAGTGGATTTTTTTTCCTTTTCTTTTCTAAAACGTGATTGGTTTTTTCGCAGGTGACACTGAGACAGCCTATCAGTAATCACTCACATCATGTCCATAGACTGTATAAAATCAAGTTCAATGATTTCTCAGCAGCATTATTTGAACACGATCAGTTGATGGCAGAATGGAAGGAGACAGTTTTTCTGGAGAATGCAAGCACTCATGGCTATACCTGGAACCCATGTTTCAGCTTTCTGAAAGGATTCAAGATTCATTTCATTTTAAACGTTTGCTTTGTTTGCTGAAAACGAACCTCATCACGGCCTACAAAAAACTTGCCATCCAACTGGCAGAAGCATCTTGAGGTATATAAATGTTTTATTCCAAGAGAAAGCTTGCAACGAAGTTGTCTGTGCTTTTAGAGCTAGCGATAACATTGTAATAGCTATGCAGTCTGGTTAGTCAAATGACTTTCTATGGATTTGCCCGCCAAGTTGCCATCGCCTTGTCCACGGCTAACGTTAACACATAGCTAGTTAACTTGGACACTGTTAGTTAGCATGTAAAAATGGAGTTACGCTAACATGAATAACGTTATATTTCTGAAAGGACTTCAGATAAGTTATGTTTTAGCATAATCTTGCCAAATAAACAATCTAGAAAAGAGAGATTTCTACTAGTATTAGCTACCCATTGTGATTTCGAGTTTGAAAAGAGTTTGCTAGCATGTCAGGTGGAGTTTCACTGACTAGCTAGCTTAACATTAAACCGCCATGATGGCACAGCATGCACTCATTTTGTGAATTCACATTTCTGTCTTTGGTAACGGCATTAGGTTTTGTAAGCATTATGGCAATAATATAACAATGCGTTGACAGAAAATGTACTTTTAATACTTAAGTATTTTTAAAAGCAAGTATTTCAATACTTTAACTTAAGTAAAAATTTGACTGTACAACTTGGTGGAGTAACATTTAACCAGTGGGATCTGTACTTTGACTTAAGTAATAAAGTTGGGGGCTTTGTCCACCTCTGCAAATAAGACTTTCACATAATAAGCATAACAGCCTCCGCCTTCTTGATCAGAAATTAAGCGTGTTCTGAATTGAAGAAATACATTTTGCACAATTTTCCTCAACCAGAACACTATTTCAACGACAGCAGAGACACCAGGAACCTGTGGCGGGGGATTCAGACCATCACAGACTACAAGCCCTCGCCGCAGACCTGTGACAACTCCACGTCTCTGCTGAATCAGTTGAACGACTTTTTCGCTCGCTTTGAGGCAGACAACAGCACCACCGCACAGAAGACCCCACCACCTCCCGGCGACCAGGTGTTGACGCTGTCCCCTGACAGTGTGAGGAGAGCTCTCAGGACGACAAATGCACGGAAAGCCCCGGGTCCTGATAACATTCCTGGTCGTGTCCTGAGAGACTGTGCCGAGGAGCTCACAGATGTCTTTACAGACATCTTCAACATCTCATTAAGCCAGGCTGTTGTCCCCACGTGCCTCAAAGCCACCACCATCATCCTGGTCCCGAAGAAGCCATCTCCCTCCTGCTTCAATGACTACCGCTCTGTCACACTCACTCCCATCCTCATGAAGTGCTTCGAGCGGCTAGTCATGCAGCATATCAAGTCTGCCCTCCCTGCCCTGGACCCTTTCCAGTTTGCATATCAGTCCAACCGTTTGACCGGTGACGCCATCTCCGCTGCCCTCCACTCAGCCCTCACCCACCTGGAGACAAAAGACTCGTATGTCAGAATGCTGTTCATAGACTTTCGCTCAGCATTTAACACGATCATTCCTCAGCAGCTCATTCATAAACTGGACCGGCTGGGACTCAACACCTCCCTGTGCAACTGGCTGCTGGACTTCCTGACGGGGAGACCACAGACTGTACGGGTCGGCAGCAACTCCTCCAGCACCATCACATTGAACACGGGGGCCCCCCAAGGATGTGTGCTGAGCCCCCTCCTCTTCACTCTGCTGACCCACGACTGCACACCAACATCCAACTCTAATCTCTTCATTAAGTTTGCGGATGACATGACTGTGGTGGGTCTCATCAACAATGGCAATGAAACAATCTACAGGAGTGAGGTGAGCCACTTGGCCATGTGGTGCAAGGACAACAATCTCCGCTTGAGCGTGGAGAAGACGAAGGAGATTGTTGTGGACTTCAGGAGAGCGCACACCCAGCATGCTCCACTATCTATCGACGGTGCTGCAGTGGAGAGGGTGAGCAGCACCAAGTTTCTGGGTGTGCACATCTCTGAAGACCTGTCCTGGAGCAACAACACTGCATCACTGGCCAAAAAAGCCCAACAGAGTCTGTACTTCCTCTGCAAACTGAGGAGAGCAAGAGTCCCGGCCCCCATCATGCACACATTCTACAGAGGCACCATCAAGAACATCCTGACCATCTGCATCACTATGTGGTATGGCGCCTGCACCGTGTCCTGCTGCAAGACTCTGCAGCGCATCATGAGAGCAGCCGAGAGGCTCATTGGTGTCTCTCTCCCTTCTCTAATGGATATTTATAACTCCCGCCTCACCCACAAAGCCATCAGGATTGCAGGTGACCCCACCCACCCATCTCACAGCCTCTTCAGTCTGCTGCCGTTGGGGAGGAGACTGCGGAGTCTCCGGGCCAAAACCAGCAGGCTCAAGAACAGTTTCTTTCACCAGGCGGTCAGGAGGCTCAACTCCCTCCCTGTTCTGCCTCTCCTCCCCCCTCTGCCCCCTGCCACAGATTCTGCTCGCACTCCCCCCTGCCCCCCCTTCAGCATCTGACATGTCACCCTCACAGTCCCCCCCCCCCCCCCCAAACACATACACACACAATCTCAACGTTCATTAACACACTGAACTCAGGGACTGCACATTTCACTTTACCTCACTCATTTGCACTATTCTGCACTACCTCATCTTAACAGCCATTAGTTTATTGTTTATACTGCTTATTTCATGTTTACCTGCTATACCTCAAGTGCCCTTGACTGTTTATTTGCACCAATTTACGTGTGTGTGTGTTTAGTCTATGTCTAGTTCTTATCTAGAGTGTTTATACTGTTTGTTTTTTCAATTATTCTATTTTTATTTATTGCATTGCCTGTTTGCACCGTGGGTCAGAGAGGACTGAAATTTCATCTGTGCTGTATGTCGAGCATGTATAGCAAATTTGACAATAAAGTTGACTTGATCTGCACTTCAGCAAACCCCTCTCCCTCCCCTCTGGGCTCAAGAAGATAACAAAAGGGCAATAATATAACAACAACCAAACAGAATTCAGATACATTCTGTTGCCAAGTAAAATTGTAACCTTTCAACGTGTCAAAGTTCTAGAGCCTTCATCCTGTTTTACCGTTCAATCAATCACATATCAGTTTAAACTAGCATTCTAAAACTAGTTAAAGATTACACAGCAGACAGTCTACTCCCCCTGCCAGCCTCACGGAACCCAGTGTTCAGATTAGATTAGATTGTGTGGAACACAACGGAACAAAATATTGTGACCCTATAATGTTGACATGAAGTTGGCGGGTTGGCATTGGGTTTATGTCCCCACCAGTGTTAATACCAAACCTACGCCCTCGGTGTTGGATATGTTCAAATTAAATTTATTTCAGCGAATAAACTTATTTTTTCGCGTTCCAAATCCTGCGCTCTGATTGGCTGGCGAGCGGGTCCGTATCCTACGGTAGTTACGGACCTCTGGCGACTCGCTCGTTCACAACAACAAACATTGTAGCTTTTTTTTTTTTTTTTTGTCAACATTTATCTTCGCATTTCTCAGGAGAATAGCATTAATTTTACAGCATGGATAGCGATAACGACAGTGTTCACAGCGAAAGCGAGTTTTATTACCCTGAGGAAGAAGAAATAAAAGAAAACATTTCAGGAGAAAGCTTAAAACGTCTAACTTGCTGAAAACATGGCTGAATCCTGAATGACTCAATTTTGTATAAATAGGGGACTACGTAGGCGGCAAAATGTAGTTGTTTTCCTGCCATGGAAGTGCACTTGTAAGGAAGCCATCATTTGCATTACAGCCGAGGATTCAAAATAGCGGCTCGGCTCGGTTTTCCCTTTCGGGCGCTCCCGTTTCCTGTTAGAATTTCATAAAGAAAAAAAATAAATATTTTACCAGCTTAAGGTCGGTCTCTATGGTGAAATACCGTGACCTCGGCCTTGAATACTGACCTCGGCCTTGAATACTGTCAGTACTTTCAAGACATGTTTATGAAACATGTAATTAGCTACTATCATAATCAACTGTCACAGTACAAACCTCATTAACTCTTTACTTGACTATTGAACCCTATTTTATAGCCCATAAACTTTGATAATTTTGAAGAATAAGATCAAATTATATAAAGACTTTACATTATACATACACATATATATATATAAAATTTTTTATTTATAGGAGAAGTTTATCAATTGGGACAAAAGTCCTATAGCTTCCACCTGTCACAAGATTTAGTTTTAGAAATTTTATCATTACCTGCTTTTCGTTTTATTTTATTGTAACTGTATTTATATATATTGTGACAAATTAAAAAAAAAAGACCTCGGTTACAGTAATATTTCATTGTGCACAGCTTTGCAAGTTATGGCATGTGACCAGTTGCAACATTCCTGAAGCTATGTTTTTTCATTCCTGCGTGAAATGTGATCCTCTGCACACAGTTCAATGGTCCATTCACTAACACATACAAATATTAATCATATGCATCATGTTAGTTGTGTACTGAGTGGAAATTCTGTCAGGTCATGATGTGCTCAGTGACAGTAGTTGTGCTATAAATGAATTAAAGGTCCATTTGCACTTTCTCCAAGTGTCCTAAAAACCACATGACAAAATCCCCAATGAAGCGAGAAGTCTGTGGAGAGTAAATTTCCCTACCTGATTTAGGATAGGTGATGATAAGGATGTCATCTGATCGGAAAGTGAAATCCTCATAATATTTCAGGCTGTCGGGAGTGTGCAAATGCACTGGCACATAAACCCCTTTATATTCGGCGTATAAATCTACTTTTGCCATTTTAGTAAACAGAGACTGTTCGACTCCTCTCGCTTCGCCGCACTGAGACTTGAACTTGTGTCTTCGTTGTTTTAGTTGTTGCTCCAACCGAGTCTGTTCAGTGATTCGGATCATTTGACTCAGTTCCGAAAAGAGTCGACTCTTTCAGTCCACTGAAACAGTTATCTCTTTGTTTTATTCATTGATTGTCACTTCAATTGTCTATTGAAATATCACTCCAGTTTAGAATGAACAAAATAACTTTTATTTGCATCCAAAACTAATGAAGAGGAATAAATATTTAAGTTATCGAGCCAGTATTAAAAACATTTTACATTACCAAACACTGGTTTTCCAGCACTGAGTTAAATGCTACAGAAACATGTTTATATTTCGGTAAAGAAAGCAGAGTATTACTTTAACAATGTTCAGACAAAAAAACATAACGAAGACTCCAAAACGGAAATAGTGATAATTATAACAGTCAGGGCCTCTGCATGCTCTTGCAACAAGGCTTTCGCAGATAGCTTTTCGCAGACAGTTGTAATTTATCGTTGAGCGGGGAGTAATAGGCATGCGCAATGTTATTCACCGCCACATCGCAAGGGGGCGCGAAGTCGCGAAATCGCTAGGAGTAGTTGGTGGGTGTGGTTAGTGGAGTGTTTATCCTCCGGTTACTTATAATGACTAGAACTGGAGTCGTATAGATGTACGTACTTCCTCACTTCCTCGATCAACCGCTCTTCGTGCTGCTCCATCTTCGCTCGTGTTTTTAAAAATGGCGGTAGTGAAAACAAAACAAACCGGGAAAGTAGGGAAGCGGAAGTGCATGTACAGCGGATGTACAGTGGACCAATCAGAGCCCTCTTGTCTGCGACGCTGTCTGCGAGGCTTCTGCAGTGGTCACAATCTTTGGGAGGTGCGCACAGAGCATCTGCGAAGGTGGGGGGGCTACGCAGACGCTATCTGTGACGCCGTCTGCGAGGACTGGGTTGTCAGCATAAATTGGCCTTCAGTCCTGCATGCTGTGGCGCGTGCACGTAAAGGCGCGCTCCGGACTGCGTGCGCGTCGAGTTGGCTCCAGCACGCGTGCCGTTAACGACACGCACCTGAACTTAATTAAAGTGCATCTTCTGGAGCAATTTCATTTTTTATATATGTCCCTTTACACACTCATCCAGAAGAGTAATTTTGCACAAGGCCATCTGTCTAGAGCAGAAAAAAACTAAAACGCGTCTGGAAAAATCCCAAGGGAGTCTGGAGACAGATTCATGACGTCACCTGCGGAAGCGCCAGCAGGCTGCGCGAGCTTTGCACGGTTTCAGTGCACAGCCTATGTAGACCAAGTTTAGCAGCGAGCGGTTTTGCATTGAAATATGGAATTGTCACCTGAGCGCAATGTTACTTCACCTTTGGATGAAGAATGTAATGAGATGTCAGAATTATTTCTTACCTAGCAACAGTCAACTTGTGAACTGCTGATTTTCTTGGTCTTTTTCTCAGCTCTGCTTTGGTCCTCGGCTTCTGGGTGCCTCGCACGAAGCGCTCCCATTTCTCTCCCATTGTCCGGTCTTTTGGGAAACGACGAGTCCTAATCCCATCAAGACTGGTGTTGCTACACCCTCCTACGATACATCTGTTAACCATTTTAATAATTACACGATAACGTTGAAGAAATTTGCAGAAAACCACCGGGTCGTTTTCTCATAAACAAACCAGCGCTGACGTAGGATTCAGAGGGAGGCATCCCACACATGACGTCACAAAAATCAATGTTTGCCAGGAAATTCAAATGCAAAGTTTTTTCAGAGGTGGACCAATTCACCTCAAATGGCTTGATTTCAACTGAATTTTTCTGGTATTGCGCAAGGTAAAAAAATTGCACAAACTGTGACAGATATTTGACCAAAGTTTAATATAAAATAGGAGAATTACATTGATCTTGCTCCTGAATTTACCCGTGATATGCACTTTAAGGAGCTATATGTGCACCTATTTAAGGACTGTGCTGACGCATGATCAATGCAAAGTATTACGCTACGTCAGTATGCATTATCGAGCCTTACTACCCGTGTTTGTGATTTCTTGTTCCTGTTTCTCGTTCTGCCTCTAATATCCTGTTTGTGCCTCGCATGACCCTTTGCATGTTTTACGTTTTGGATTTAGCCTGCCAATCTGGACTGTTTGCCTTTGTGTCTGTTTTCACTCTTGCACATATCTTCACTGTTATTAAACTTGTACTTCTGCACTTACAGTACATCCACCTACCTCATACATGACAATAACCCAGACATAACCTACTAATTAATTTATTAAAATAATAATAATAGGTGGCACAGTGGTGTAGTGGTTAGCACTGTCACCTCACAGCAAGAAGGTCCTGGGTTCAAGCCCAGTGGCCGGCGAGGGCCTTTCTGTGTGGCATTTGCATGTTCTTCCCGTGTCTGCGTGGGTTTCCTCCGGGTGCTCCAGTTTCCCCCACAGTCGAAAGACATGCAGGTTAGGCTAATTGGTGGCTCTAAATTGACCGTAGGTGTGAATTGAATGGTTGTCTGTGTTTATGTGTCAGCCCTGCGATGACCTGGCGACTTGTCCAGGGTGTACCCCACCTCTCACCCATAGTCAGCTGGGATAGACTCCAGCTTGCCTGTGACCCTGTAGAACAGGATAAGCAGCTACAGATGATGGATGGATGGATGGATAATAATAATAATAATAATAATATACTTTAATTGTTTATGGACACATGACCTTGCTTCCTGTGTATAACCTCCCTTAGGAAAATTAAGCATTTTGTTGAAGTGAAAACAGTGATTTATAATTTCTAAGTAGGGTGAAAAATTAATGGATACAATGGTATGACATTACATCTTTAAAAAAAAAAACTGTGGTAAACACATCACAATTTCGATCATTTTGAAACAGTGGTTTTATCATGCTTACTGGGGAATAATAATTGTTTTCAAGCCATGATTATATAGTAACCATAGTAAATAGTAGTAGAGTAGAGTGTACTTTATTGTCCCCAGGGGGGAAATTTGTGTTAGGCTTAAACAGTCACTGCAACACATACAACATTCATACGGTACATTAAGACAATAATTAATTAAGACAATTGTTAGGTTTATATAAGTAGAATTCTTGACCAAATTAAGGATTAATTTCTTAGTTAAAATGACCTTATGTCTCGGCTGGACATTGTTTGGGAACATTTTGTTTATTTTGATATGAAATGTGTATTGTTGATCAGAGATGTGTTTAGATGGCGACAGGGTCTGCGATATCACACACACCCACAATGGCCTTTGATATCACACACAACCACAGCTGCACAAAGAGTTAAGACTTTATATTTTTAAGATCCTTTATTATTTTGGACTATTGCATATACTATGGCAGTGATTTAGATTTAATTGTTAGATCTAAGATGTATTCAATGATTTAAGTTAGTTTTATAGTTTTAAGTTAGTTTTATAATTACAGAATATAATTTAGGATTATTAAAGATATATTCTTATTTGTTATTTTGCTTATGATTGTCTTACTACATATTGATGAAATCAAGATGTAATTTGCTGACTTAGCACAAGACACACATTCATGTGTTAAGAATTTATGAGCTTTTCATCCTTTAGCTTTTAGATCTTTTAAACTATTTCTGTTGGCATTAATTTCTGACTTCGTAGACTAGACATGTTCTTATTTTTTGTTTACTTTTTATAACATATCTGTGTTGAAAAATTCCATCACCATCTTAAGTACATATTGCCCTATGTTATATCTGACCTGAAGGGGTGCACGTAAGCAATGACCTTTAAAATCTGTCTGTACCTTGCTATCATGTCATATCATCAAAAATATGTCATTATGTTATGATTTACACACACACTGATGGAGATTATTTGACCTGCCCCAAGATCAAGCTGCTCACTTGCACGCAAGTCAAACACACACACATACACTGCGTTCCAAATTATTATGCAAATGACATTTTTCACTGGTTTTCCTAAATAAATAACTAAATGACAAGTCATCATAATTTTCAAGTCATCAATCGTTAGAGTACAAAGCAAATATTTTTGAACGAACCTTCCAATGATAACGGTATTTTTTTAAAAATTGAAAAACTGAAAATGCACTGTTCCAAATGATTATGCAAAGCAGAGTTTCAAAAGATGTTGTTCTTGTAAAGAACTGAAAATGGCCATTTATGAAATTTGAAGCATTAGCAGGTGATAATTACTCAAAAACATCTTACAGTTCTAGTTCCATTACTGGATTTGTAGCTGATTCACAGCACACACATAATTGTGCAGATTAAGGCACATTAAGAAAGGTTTCTGTCCGATAAATACATTCGATTAAGAGAATATATGCTAAAATATATTACAAAGCAGGAAAAAGGTGAAACAGTTCAAATTTGAAGCTGCTGGTAGCTCTGGAGTCCCACAAACACCAAGAAGATGTTATGAAGAAACCTATTTGGCCCACCTTAACTAATGCTCACAAGCAGAAACAACCTAGAAATACAAGAAAACCACATGCATGAGTGCATAGGTATTCTTAACAGCATGAGATGGTGCACTGCCATGCCCATACATGAAAACGATATAAAGTGGTCAGTAGTCAGTCTTAAACTCAACATACTTCCCAAACATCATTTTCACACATTTGGGTACCCTAAAGGAGGCATCCAGGTGTCTCCCCATGATTCCAGCCCAAATCATGACTCTGTCTCCTCTTTGCTGATGTAGTAGCCTTATTAGGACATGGTGGTCATTCACCAACCATCCACCTGGAGCATCCAGGGCACTCAACAGTGCAAGGACACTCAACAGTGAACAAGACTGTTTGAAAAGTAGTCTTTATGTATTTCTAGGCCTACTGGAGTCGTTTCTGCTTGTGAGCATTGGTTAAGGATGACCAAATAGAAGGTTTATACATAACTGCGTATCTATACCTTGGTGTTTCTTAGACTCCAGAGCTATCAGCAGCTTCAAAAGTGACTTGTTTGTTGCTTTGTAATAGTATTTTATCATTTACTCTCTTGTTCTGATGTATTTATCTGGAAGAACCTTTCTTAATGTGTCTTTATCTGCACAAACCTGTGTGTGCTCTGAATCAGCTACACATCCAGTAATGCAACTTGAACTGTAAGATTTTTTGATTGAACTAGGTTTTGATTCCAGTAATTATCACCTGCTAATGCTTCAAATTTCATAAATGGCCATTTTCAGTTCTTTACAAGAACAACATCTTTTGAAACTCTGCTTTGCATAATCATTTGGAACAGTGCATTTTCAGTTTTTCAATTTTTAAAAAAATACTGTTATCATTGGAAGGTTCGTTCAAAAATATTTGCTTTGTACTCTAATGGTTGATGACTTGAAAATTATGATGACTTGTCATTTAGTTATTTATTTAGGAAAACCAGTGAAAAATGTCATTTGCATAATAATTTGGAACGCAGTGTACATCTGAACATTCCATCAGAACAGTGATGCAATTAAGATGTGACTTGCTCACACACACACATACACACACACATAGACACAGATATCAAAATGATGTCACTCACTCACTCACACACCCCCATAGACACACACATACACACATTCATGCACACATACACATAGATATCAAGCAGTGATGTCATTTACACACAGATAACACTCGTATATAATAACCCTCTGTATTCTTGTCCAATTGGGGGAAACTTGCGAATAAAGATGTGAACTACATTGGGGTTCCTGTCTTTCTTTGCGACTAACCCCCCCAGAGCTCTGGGTGGTACGAGGGCGGGGGTCCCGAGAAGTAAGTTGACCGTTTCCGACTGGGTGAACCCCAACAATGGAATACATAAAAACATAGACCTATACATAAAAAACATAAAACTATACATAAAAAAAGAAAAAAAACTGTGTACTGCGTAGCATGGCTGCTATCTGTCATTGAGCATTTTGATGGCAGTTGGTAGAAAAGAGTTTTTATATTTGTTCAGTCTGTAATGTGGTGTTCTAAAACGTCTCCCTGAGGGTAGCAGAGTAAATTCCTGGTACAATATATGGGTGGGGTCATCTAAAATCTTCAGTGCCTCCCTGAGCACTGACTTTTCATAGAGAGATTGCATATAACCTTGATCTGTATGACCAACAATTTTAAGTGCAGTTTTGACCAGACGCCCCAACTTTGCTTTCAACTGGACAGTCAGATTCCCATACCAGGTTTCCATACCATACTGTATCACACTTTCTAAAACCATTTGAAAAAATAAAAACAGAAGCCTGCTACTAACACCATACAGTCTTAGTCGTCTTAAAAAATACATCCTCTGCTGGAGTTTAGTGCATAGACTGTCAATGTGAACATGCCATGTAAGTGAGCTGTCCATAAGTACACCCAGGTATTTATAGGAGCAGACCTGACTGATGGGGGTGTTGTGGATGCATACTGGTCTTGAATCAGAAACTGCTCTGGGGTCAAATATCATTTCTTCCGTTTTCTTTACATTGACAACCAGGTGATGGGCATCACACCAGTCTACAAACTGCTTAATTTCTAGGTGGTATGGTGCTGCATCCTGGTCTTTATGCAAAAGGCCCAAAATGGCAGTGTCATCAGAAAATTTAACAATGTAGTTGTGTGAGTGTTTACTCACACATTGATTCGTATAAATGGTGAAGAGTACAGGGGAACTCACACAACCTTGAGGAGCCCCTGTACTTATGGATTTAGATTGTGAGGTTGCTTTATGGACTCTTACATACTGCATCCTGTTTGTTAAAAATGAATAATACCATTTAATGATAAAAGTGCTGACACCCATGTTCTTCAGTGTATCTAGTAGTAAAAATGGCTGAATTGTGTTAAAAGCAGAGCTAAAAGCAATAAAAAGTAAACATGCATAAGCCTTTGGGTCCTCAAGGTGCTTTAAAATTAGGTGGGTGATGCTACTTATAGCATCATTTGTGCTTCTGTGGCATTTGTAGGCAAACTGCCATGGGTCTAGTTTTGGGTTTGCCTCAGTTTTTAAAAGAGACACCATATATTTTTCAAAACATTTCATGACTATGGATGTTAAAGCTATAGGTCTAAAGTCATTGTTTTCAATGGGACAAGACTTTTTTGGGACTGGTGTTATGGCTGCCTTTTTCCATAGAGCTGGGATAGTGTGAGAGTCTAGTGACCACTGAAAGATTGGACACCAGGCTGGGATGAGTTCCTCTGCGCAGGTTTTTAGAAGGCGGGCAGAGATCCCATCTGGCTCCATGGCCTTTTTTGTGCAAACCTGCTGGAATAGAGTCTGTATTTTGAGGCAGTCTACCTCATGGACATTCGTCTCATCACTGAGTGAATCTAAAACCAACATACACTCGTTATTAAAATCCTGAGTTTGGAATCTGAGAAAAAAGTCATTTAATTCATTTGCCTTCTGGTGATCGTCGGAAGTGCTTATGTCCACTTTGCTTGGGCGCATATTTGCAATGTCTTTCATTGAGTCCCATAGTTTTTTGGAGTTCATGTTTGAGAATTCAGTCTCAATCATGTCCCTTTGATGATTCCTGGCTTCCCTCAATAACTTATTGAGTTCTTTTTGTACAATTTTCAGACTCACTTTGTCATTGTTTCTGAAAGCTGCCTTTTTTCTATTTATACAGTCCTTAATGTCCTTGGTTATATAGGGTTTGTTGTTTGGGTAGACCACAATTTGTTTTTTGTCCAGCACACTGTCCACACAATAGTTAATATAATCAGTGATTGTGTCTGTGGCCACATCAATTTCAGCATCATGAAAAACGTCCCAGTCTGTACACAGGAAGCAGACTTTGATGGATTCTATCCCCTCCTCTGTCCACATAGTTACAATTTTCACTTGGGGTTTGCTGCGTTTCAACATAGTTTTATATTTTGGGATTAAGTGAATGACATTATGGTCTGAGTTGGCCAGGGGAGGTTTGGGTTTGGCGACGTATGCATTGTTGACGTTACCGTAGCACTTATCGAGAGTTCTTTTGTCGCGTGTGCTACACTTGACGTATTGCTCGAACCCAGGGAGAGCAAGCTTTAATTTGCAAAGATTGAAGTCCCCCATAATAAACACCGGTGCGCCTGGCGAACGCTGTAGTTCATTGTGTACACAGTCTGCAATGCGAGTTGCAGCTCGAGCTGCATTCCCACTTGGGGGTACGTAGACAACGCACACGGATACACTACCAAACTCCCTTGGTAGATAAAACGGTGTGAAGTGCAGGTGCAAGAGCTCCACGTCAGGAGAACAAAACGTTTCCCTAACTGTGTATTGTTTGCACCAGTTGTTACTCACATACACCGCCATGCCACCTCCTCTGCTTTTCCCCGATTGTTCAGTCCTGTCAGCGCGGATAAGCGAAAATCCTTCGATGTCGACTAAAGAGTTTTGGATATCTTGATGGAGCCATGTCTCTGTGATAGCCAACAGGCTCGCGGTGCGGTACTCAAAGCATGCCTTGGTGTTAATCCGAAGCTCATCAATCTTGGTCCGGAGTGACCTCGCATTGCAGAGAATCATAGACGGCAGGGGAGGCCGACTGCCTCTCCTCAGCAGACGCTGCTGCACTCCGCCTCGCCGGCCCCATTTTCTGGGCCGCGTTCGCATTGACTGCACTCTCATGCATTCCGGTAGGTCCAAAACGGGGGTGACTCCAGCTGATCGCAGCGCCAGCAGGGCATCTCTGGTGTAGGGGAGAGGTGTTTGGGCCTCCTTGACCCCGAAGTGAGCTTGGCAGGGAATCCAAAGTCCGGCGATAATTAGTACGAGGTATAAATAGTAAATTAGTTTTGCCATGTTGTTTCACGTTCTGCAGTGTTACACACTCAACAATCGCGCACATAAAAACAAACGCAAACGTACAAAAACAGACTGAAACAAGAGCTGGCTGCAGTGACGGCAAGCCCAGGTCGCAAGCAGAGCAGCTCCACCTGGATGTTTTTCCAGTTACATAGTTACACCATAGTCTAACTATTCATTGTATAACCATGATTATTCTTTCCCCATCCACTGTTTATGAGCAATCACACACTACTCGATTGGCTATTCTATTACTAGGCTATCAGCTCATATACTGTGAGTGGAGAAAAAGAAAATGGCAGTGCGTTTTGCTGAACCAACCAAGGACAAAATAAAAACTCTACTTGAAAACAAAACCCCCGTAAATGCAAAAAAAAAAGCAATAAAATATGAAATGAAAGTATTTGATGGTAAGAATGTATCTCTTATTTTTCAGGAATTATTATAGCATTTTTCACAAATTGCTACTGTCATTTCGCCGGTTTGTTTACATTCTAAGCAGAAATGATTTTGTCTGACATTTTATATATAAAGTTTTTATTTCTCAAATTTGCAAAAAATAAAAATGCTCTGTTTCTCAAAATCCAGTGAATGGGGATAGAATAAAACAATTATTCCACTTAATCTCATCGTACACGGCTTATAGCCGAGCTATCGGCTCATGTACGACCTGATTTCATGGAATAATTGTTAAATATACCATGGCTACAGTGGTATGTCTGTCATGGTCCAAACAGAGGGTGAAAGGGCGTCCCAGCAGGTAGTAGCGGAGGGCAAGGACCGCCCACTTGATGGTCAGGCAAGGCACTCCTTTTCTATCGTGCTGTAGTGGCCCTCACGCACCGACAGCTTCCTGCTGATGTACAGCACTGGGCGATCCTCCCCCTCCTGGGACAAAACAGCCCCCAGCCTTCTGTCCGATGAGTCTGTCTGCAACATAAAGGGGAGAGAAAAGTCAGGGGAGTGTAACAGTGGCCCCCCACACAGTGCAGCCTTCACCTCAGAAAAAGCCCGCTGGCATTGCTCCGTCCACTGGACCGGATCTGGTGCCCCCTTTTTAGTGAGATCAGTCAGCAGGCTGGTAACGTCCGAATATTTAGGTATAAACCTCCGATAGTAGCCAGCCAGCCCGAGAAACTGTCTCACCCCCTTTTTGGTCTTGGGCCTCGGGCAGGCCGCAATCGCTGCTGTCTTGTTAATTTGGGGACGCACCTGCCCATTGCCCAAGTGGAAGCCCAGATACCGTACTGCCACCCGCCCAATTGCACACTTCTTCGGGTTGGCCGTGAGACCCGCTCGCCTCAGTGACCTAAGGATGGCCCTTAGGTGTTCTAAATGCCGCGGCCGGTCATTACTATAGATTATGATATCATCTAAGTACACGGCCGCATAGGTGGCGGAGGGGCGGAGGACCCTGTCCATAAGCCGCTGGAAAGTAGCGGGTGCCCCAAACAGCCCAAAAGGAAGTGTAACAAATTGGTGTAAGCCAAACGGTGTGGAAAAGGCCGTTTTTTTCTCGGGATAGTTGAGTCAAGGGGATCTGCCAATAACCCTTTGTTAAATCCAGTGTCGAGTAAAAGCGAGCCATGCGTAGTCGATCCAGCAACTCGTCAATACGAGGCATTGGGTATACATCAAATTTAGACACCACGTTGACTTTTCTATAGTCCACACAGAACCGGACCAACCCATCTGCCTTGTGTAATGGAAATTTCTAATAAACACTTCAGAACGCTTAACAGTTGTCTTTTCAGTCATTTATTATAGTAGATCATATAAAGATATAAAATAGGAAAGGAAAGAGAAGAATAGAAGAAGACATCACTTCTGATGATGCCGAGAGTACGCGCACTCTGAGTTGTGTTTTTAGGAATGTTATCTATTATACTCTGAAAGCATTCGCTCACTTCTTGTGTCTTCATGTGATTGGCTCAAGATTTTCTATGAAGCTTTGTTAAAGTGTGCACCTGGCGTGCTCTGGTATGTGCAGGCAGATGCGAGTTAGGAAGAGCTCAAGCTCCCTGCTTATCACCACCGAGGTCAGGAAAGGTGGTTACATCATGAGAAGATGCGTAGTTAGGACGAACTCAAGCACCCTGCTCATTACCACCAAGGCCACAGAAAAGCGATTACAGCATGTGGAAAAACATCTCTTCTCAGTAACTCAGTAACATACAGAAACACAGAGAATAATAATGTTCATCCATTAAGTCACTTGAGCTCAACATACAGGAACACAGAGAATAATAATGTTCGTCCATTAAATTTCCCTCACATTCCCCCCTTTTTATCCTATAGGATAAATTGCTAAAAGGAAAGAAAAGAACTGTACACAGTTTCAGTGATAAGAGTTCTCAGAGAAATTCGACTTAACACGTCATTGAGTGTACAGGGATAATGCTAAGGCTGTTTTTATAAGACATAGACATCTTAAATGAATGCTAGCAAGCCATATACATAGATCAGGAATAATAGAACAGGAAACAATCATAATGAAAGTGTTTTAAGTTAGGGCTAGTTTCATGTCAACTGTGCTGATGTCATCAAACGGTGGGTTATAGTCTTCATGTGAGTTTGGAGGCCAGTCAGGCAAGTCATCAGAGTCTATTTTCACCATCTGGTAACCAATATTTGTCAGCTGCCTCTGAAACACAGACATACAACATTGACAGAAAACAGGGAGCAAACATAGCATCACAATCACTAAGCCCAGGACCGGTACGGTGGATAGAATCAGAGTCTTCCATCCACTGAACTAACACGATCAGCTGTCTTCAACTCCTCCATGTTCATCTGCTTATGATTGTTCAGCAACCTTGCGCATCTTGTTCAGTGCCTCATTGATGTTACCTAGTTAACCCTTGCCCTTCTTGATGTGTATTGGTGCTCAGAGGGCGGGCACGCCCTATCAGCCCTCGTCCCACCTCACCGGGACTTGGAGGAAACTCAAAACCCTAAGACTTATCTATCAGCTAGACACTGAAATACTCTTCCCTATTGAGGGTGCATACGTGATTGATGTGATACTCGCACTGTTCCATGCAGTGATGCCTTTCTTCCTCACGAGCTTTAGTCAGCGTCTGGTCACTTAGGCCTTCCTTTTCCTCCTGCTCAGCTGGTTCAGGAACCCTCCTGTAGTGGCTAGCGTGGATCCACATCACTCTGCCTGTGACCTTCACTGCCATTGGGGTCGTGAGCAGGACCTGGAATGGGCCATTCCACCGTGGCTTGTTCCACTTGGTTTGTTGGAAGTCCTTTACCACGATCTAATCCCCTGGTTGTAGATCATGCAGAGGTCCCTCAGCGGGTTTGGGAAGTGCTTCTTTACCTGTTTGTGGATAGATATCAAAGCAGAGGACAACGTTGCACAGTAATTCAACATTGCATCATCACACAGTGTGGTGTCCGGCAGTGTTCCTTGAGCTAGCCCTATCCCCGTGTTGGGTACTCGTCCAAACAGAATTTCGAATGGGCTTAACCCATGTTTAGGCCTAGTTTGCATCCTCATTTGTGTGAGTGCTACAGGGAGGACCTTTGTCCATCCTAGCCCTGTTTCTGCACAAGCTTTGCTTAGTTTATTTTTAAGTGACCCATTTTCCCTCTCTAAGTGTCAGTTCAATGAAGTCCATTTTGAGGTGATCAAATGGTTTGTCTGGTATTGGGTGTGCTGCTTGAGTTAGTTTGATACCTTGATCTGCATTATATTGTGCACATATCAAGCATTGCTTGCAAAATTTCGCAGCATAATTTGAAAACCCCTTTGTGAACCATCTCTTTGTTACTTCTGCTACCATCCCCCCTTTTTGACACATGGGTGAGCCCATGTGCCAATTTTGCATAGAAAGGGAACATGTATTTTGGTAGACAGGGACGGCCCGAGGGACAAACCCAGACCGAGTTTGCAAGGATACAGCCCGCCTGTTTCCAGACTCGTCTCTTGTCCTGAGTGGCAGTGCTCTGAAGGTCCGCTAGCTGTAAACAAGGGGTAGAAACCTGAGGAAAGGCAAGGTTAGAGGGTGAACTGGAAGCCGAGGCTGCACACTTAGCTGCCGCGTCCGCCCTGGCATTCCCTTGAGACACAAGATCAGTATTATTAGTATGGGCAGCACACTTACACACAGCAATGGCTCTAGGGAGTAGAACAGCATCCAACAACTCAGAGACCAGTTTATGATGTGCAATGGGAGATCCTGTGCTAGTGAGAAAATTTCTGTTTCCAAATGGTGCCAAAATCGTGCACAACGCCAAATGCATACCTACTGTCCGTAAAAATATTGACAGATTGCCCTGCCGCCAATTTGCATGCCTCAATGAGGGCACAGAGCTCTGCAGCCTGTGTCGACAGGTTTGAGGGCAGACGTGACGCCTTGAGGACCTCGTGATCTGAGACTACGGCAAAACCTACTTTGTTCTTTCCCGTCTCTGGGTCTCTGGAGGCTGAACCATCCACATAGAGGATCATGTCTGCATTTTCCAAAAGGGTCACTCTAAGTCTGCCCTGGGGGAACAAAAATCATTAGTGAGAGCAACACAGTCATGTGTCTCTCCATCGTCCTCTGTAGGGAGAAGAGAGGCAGAATTCCTAACAGAACAATGTTTCACAGTGATGTTAGGCATATCAAGTATGACAGTGTTATACTTCAACCATCTCTGTGCTGACAAATGTGACGTCTTTTTTTTTTCCAACAGAAGCAGGGAGACAGCATGTGGGACCAAAGGGTGAGGTTAGAATACCCCACAATATTTCTGGAGGCAGTTACCGCCTTTTCAGCTGCAGCAACTGCACGCAGGCAAACAGGAAGTCCAGCTGCCACTGGATCCAGCCTGCTGGAGAAGTAGGCTACAGGTCTCAATCTATCCCCGTGTTTCTGCAAAAGAACAGAGGTCATAGAACAAATGGTTTATTGGGGTCAGGCAGTCCCAGAGTGGGTGTGGTCTGCAGAGCGCTCTTTAGGGACGTTAGGCGTGTGCGGGACAGCCGCAGCATTGACTGTTTGCAGATCTTGGACAAACCTCCACTCATCGGGCTGGGACGGTTTTCTTGCCTTCTTAACTGGAAAAATAGGAGTGCGCACTGGAGAGTCCTGGCAAGGGACAATTACATCTGCCTTCAGCAACGAATCAAAGACCGGTCTTATACCTGCGATTGCTTCTAGTTTGAGTGGGTACTGGGTCTGTTTAGGACTGAAATCTGATTTGGGGGTGATCACCACTGGTTCAGCATTCTTTATTAGGCCCACATCATGTTTACCCTTCGCCCAAACGGAATTTGGAACTCCCGCCAATTTGGGGTGCACCTCTGCTGGAGTTATGCCTGTGGAAACAGAGACAAACAGGCCACTATGGCCGGGGTCCCCAGGACCCTGGTCATCAGTGGCTAATATTACGCTGCGCTTAACATACACACACATAGCATGACTTTGTTTGTAGACCCCAAGCCTTTGACAAAACAACACACTAGGGTCCTCTGTTTGGGACCATTCATTGCCATCGACTGCACACTTCCTGACCCACTTCCCCACGTCTTTCCAATGGGCGGCTCGTGGCCTTGGTAATGAGACATGGGATATAGAATTAATGATGTCAAAGAAATCATGTTGGCAGCAGCCGACCTCAGAGTCCTCTGACACAAGGCTGCGTATAACATGTTTGAGAACACTGCGATGAACATTGATGCAGCTGTTTGGACAACGAGTAAAATGGACCTGCACAGCGCAATAATGTTTAGACCAATACATAGTTTGAGGGTCAATCTTTCATGTGCATGGGGGTCTGCAAACCAAGTCTTTTCAAACTCTACATCTTGCCCTTGGTGAACATGTGCTGTATAATGCAAATCTTCCTCTTTCATATAATCTGTGTCAACTGATGAGGTGTTCAAGTGTGTGAGCTGTACAAGGTGTTTTGGAGTTTGTGTGAGCTGATCTGAGCAGAGCTGCCAGACATACACATACAGAGGGCTTCCAAACCCATACTGCACACTGCACATTTCACTTACTTCAATAGTTAGCCCATCTGGAGTGGATGTGAGATTTACTTCTAATTTGCACATTAAATCATGTGCTAACAAATTTACTGGACATGTATGTGAGATGAGGAATGAGTGGGACGTAACTATTCCTCCCTCGCTTTCACACGGGAGGTTGACCGAGAAAGTTTTGGTTACAGGTCATCCTGAGATGCCCATTGTCTGAATAGAATTTGAGCTGAGCGGTGGGTCTACTGGAAGTACCCCATGTTGTATCACTGAGTGTGCTGCTCCAGAATCTACTAAAAAGGTTAACACATGCCCACATACAGTGAGGGGCATACAAGGGAGTTTTAGAAAAAGGAGTAGTTGTGTATTTTAACAAACTTAATGCAACTTCAGGTGTATTTATTTGGACTGGTGTATCGGGCATTTCTGTGTAGTCTTGCTGTTGCATGCAGGTGCTGCTACTAATGTGTTTAACGTTATGTGAATGCTCCTGTCTATGTGTATGTGTATCATCAGGTGTGTGTGTGTGTTACCTCCCCTGTTCTCTGTGTGGGGCCCGTTCCCGGAGTCCGCCCATCAGTCTGCTTTGCTGTACTCCTCACGGGGCTTCTGCCTGTTACTGTGGAGACAATTTTGAGCAATGTGTCCCTTCTGATTGCAGTTGTAGCAGGTTGCACCTTTTATCCAGGACGAGTCACTCCAGGTTGTCCTGTCTCGGCCCCTACCTCGACCTCGTCCTCTAGGTCCAGGCTGAGCAGTCTGGAGAAGAGTGAGAGTGGTGGCATGTAGGTCATTTCTTGGTCACTTTGTGCCGACTTTGTCTTCTCCTTCTGTTTCAGCAGCTTTTCTGCATGCACAGCGTACTGCTCGATCTTGGTGAGACTCAGGAGTGCTCTCCACTGCAGCCAGGTTCACGGGTCTGGTCAGGCCACTGTGTTGTTGTTGTTTTGTTTTTTTTTCTCTCATGCACGGCGGTGAGACAGGCGAAAAACGCTGACACCACTTCACATCTTCTTGCTTACACATACTGATCTTAGTAATGTCTATGTTCAAGGGAAAAGTACTGTCCAGACGAGCACAGAGAGCAGTGATGGTATCTCTATACTCACCATTGCCAGCCACGCTCCAGTCTGGTGTAGTCATTCGCTGGTCAGCTTCCAGACAATCTTTGGAAACTTTGCTCCAATCTATACCCATCTTGGTCATGATTAGGCAGTGAAGTTCATGGGTGGTCGGTCGGAATTCTCTGCAAAATATCAACAGTTCGTTACTAAATCTCTTTCCTCCTACCTCTCTCCCATTGGGAAGAGAAGCCATGCTTTCCTTGATATCAGCTGTCATCCAGGGTCTGTGGACTAAAAGCACGCCATCAGCTCCAGCCACTTCCACCATTGGAAGATGAAGAACTTCAGACTTTAGGTTACAGCCTTGTGGACCCATTGGTGAGCACGTGGTCAGGTCCAGGAGAGTATCTTTTCCATCACCATATATAAGACCGGATCTCATGTGTGATGGAGAAGCGCTGAGAGGCGCTGATGCTGGAGGCAGCTGGTAGGCTGGGGGAGATTCCAGAGGCTCAGTTTTTTCCTTCGTCTCAACTTCTCCCCTTCTCTGTGGGTGAGGTGCTTGTGGGAATGATGCTCCGCCTTGCTGAGGAGGCAGTGTGTGTCGGGGTGGTGGGTCAGACTCCAGGTCAGGGTCCATCTGAAATTTCAAACACTGAGAAGAGGGTGAGAGCCCTGCCTGTCATTTCTCTCTTTTGTACTCTCTCTTAAGTGTTTCTTCTTTCCATGCAGAAAACGCCCTCCAGTCCCCTAAGAACTTAACATTATCTGCAGACTCTTCTTTTTCCTTCTGTTTCAACTTTCTTCTAACTGTCCTATCTGCCTGGGACTAAAACTGCCCTTTTCAGGGAATCCTAAGTCCTTTACCCATATATCAAACTGTGCCAAATAATCCTCGCCATACGAGGTTTTCATAAACTGGATGTTTGGGCTGTCATAGGAACAGCCAGTTCTTATTATAGCACATGTAGCTTCACACTTACTTGCTTTTTCTTTTCTTTCCCTAACTTACTGTTTCTGTTCCTCATTTTACACTGTTATATCAATAGGTTATGACAACAATGGCTGAGTTTTTTTTTTTCAGAATCACAAGAAGAGCAAGTTGGACTATGTCCAAAAATGCAACACAATAATCTTTTAGGTGTGTTCTTATTAGTAAACGATTAATCTGACATTTGCCTTAAACCAAAGTAGGTATCATTTAACACAACAACCTCAAAGACAACTCGCGCATGTGTACAAAAGCTGTTTCTCTGTTTCAGAATTTGGAGGAGGACAGTACTCTGTTGATTCATCAATATTTTGCGTGCACACCGGTGTGTCTTTGCGTTTTCGCGATCGAACCTCTCTATCCCGTTCCCCAGACGGGCCAGTTGTTCACACAGAACAAAGGGAGCAAGATTCAATTCCCACGAATCGCTGAACGTGAATCCGTCGAAACACGCACCCGTACTTCCCCTCCTCAAGTAGGCGAGCGATTACCCAGTCGTCACTTAGGCGGATAATTCTCTAACACAACCCAATAAACTACTCGCAGTTTATTGTCTCAAAATTGTGTTTTATCCGTTGTCTGCAAACATATTGATGGTACCACAGTTTAGCAGTCCTCCTGGGCTCGGACAAACTTCTGTCCGTCTCTTATATCAGTCTTCCTTGACTGGGACAATCTCTGTCCATTTCTTATATCATTCTTTAAATACTAGGACAAATCTCTGTCCATTTCTTGTATCATTTTTTAAATACTGTTTCCACTAATTTCTTTACACAAGAATGCAAAGTTATCACTTACTGGTTCGGTGAGCCCTGACGGTCTGGTCTCTCGTCCGAGTTCTCAGCTCCGCACCGTAGCCTTGGGAGTGTTCCGTCGTCCGAGGATCAGACGCATAGGGCCCACCCAGGGGACGCCAAATTGTAATGGAAATTTCTAATAAACACTTCAGAACGCTTAACAGTTGTCTTTTCAGTCATTTATTATAGTAGATCATATAAAGATATAAAATAGGAAAGGAAAGAGAAGAATAGAAGAAGACATCACTTCTGATGATGCCGAGAGTACGCGCACTCTGAGTTGTGTTTTTAGGAATGTTATCTATTATACTCTGAAAGCATTCGCTCACTTCTTGTGTCTTCATGTGATTGGCTCAAGATTTTCTATGAAGCTTTGTTAAAGTGTGCACCTGGCGTGCTCTGGTATGTGCAGGCAGATGCGAGTTAGGAAGAGCTCAAGCTCCCTGCTTATCACCACCGAGGTCAGGAAAGGTGGTTACATCATGAGAAGATGCGTAGTTAGGACGAACTCAAGCACCCTGCTCATTACCACCAAGGCCACAGAAAAGTGATTACAGCATGTGGAAAAACATCTCTTCTCAGTAACTCAGTAACATACAGAAACACAGAGAATAATAATGTTCATCCATTAAGTCACTTGAGCTCAACATACAGGAACACAGAGAATAATAATGTTCGTCCATTAAATTTCCCTCACACTTGGGAACCAAGACCACCGGGCTGCTTCAGTCACTGTGGGACTCCTCAACGATGCCCATTTTGAGCATGGCCTCAAGTTCTTCCCGAACCACTTTTTTCTTGTGTTCGGGTAGCCTGTAAGGGCGGCTGCGCACTACCACCCCCGGGGGCGTCTCGATGTGGTGTTCTATGAGGTCAGTGCAGCCGGGCAGGGGCGAGAACACGTCTGTCTGCAACTGGGCAACCTCCGTGAGTTGGGTCGGGGAGAGGTGGTCTCCACAGGGGACCGGAGAGGTACGCGATGTCAGTGTTCCCTTTTGAACCTCCGGCCCCAGCTCTGCCTTCTCTGGAACCACCGACATCAACGCCACGGGGACCTCCTCGTTCCAGAGTTTGAGCAGATTGAGGTGGTAAATCTGTAGCGCCCCACCCCTGTCCGTTCGCCTCACCTCATAGTCGACGTCCCCGACTCGCCGTGTGACCTCAAAGGGTCCTTGCCACTTGGCGATCAATTTGGAGCTCGATGTGGGCAACAGTACGAGTACTTTATCTCCCGGTGCGAACACCCTAAGGCGCATACCCCTGTCATACAGGCGGGTTTGCCATTCTTGGGCCTGCGGCAAATTCTCCTGGGTTAAGTGTGTGAGAGTGTGGAGTTTTGCGTGCAGGTCAATAACGTATTGAATTTCATTTTTGCTGGGGGAAGGTCCCTCCTCCCAATTTTCTCGCAATACATCTAGGATGCCGCGCGGCTTACGCCCATATAATAATTCGAATGGGGAGAACCCCGTGGAGGCTTATGGGACCTCTCGCACTGCAAATAACAGGGGTTCGAGCCATTTATCCCAATTGCGTGCATCCTCGCAAACAAATTTTTTAAATTATATTCTTGAGTGTGCGATTGAACCGTTCGACTAAACCGTCCGTTTGTGGGTGATAAATGCTGGTGCAGATCGGTTTAATTCCCAATAACCCATACAGTTCGCTCAGTGTGCATGACATAAATGAGGTGCCTTGATCAGTCAGAATCTCTTTGGGGATTCCGACTCGGGAGATGACTCGGAAGAGCGCCTCCGCAATACTGCGTGCTGAGATATTGTGAAGAGGCACTGCTTCCGGGTATCGCGTTGCATAGTCCACCAGAACTAAAATAAAGCGATACCCTCGTGTTGACCAATCTAATGGCCCGAAAAGATCCATCCCAATTCTTTCGAACGGGGTCTCGATTAATGGTAGAGGGCACAAAGGCGCTTTTGGAATGGCCACTGGATTTACTAACTGGCATTCGCGGCATGCCGTACACCACCTACGGACATCGCCACAATTCCCTGGCCAATAGAACTGGGCCATTATTCGGGCTAGTGTCTTATCCTGCCCCAAGTGTCCAACCATGGGATTAAAGTGAGCCGCCTGGAATACCAATTCCCGGCGGCTCTTTGGAATCAAAAGCTGTGTAATCGGCTCCTTAGTCTGAGTGTCCTGCGTCACTTGGTATAATCTATCTCGCGTAATGGAGAAATAGGGGAAGGACGGGGTGGCGTTTGGCTGGAGCGTTTGACCATCAATTACTCTCACTTGGTCAAACGCATGCCGCAGAGTCTCGTCCCGCGACTGTTCTAATGGGAAATTCGCGAGGGATTCCCCGAGAGAAGGAGGAGTAGCCTGCGTCTCCTCACTCTGACGCGGAGATGACGTAGACGCCTCTGTGACAGCTGCTCCCACCAATGCCACACCGGGACCTCCCCCTGCTGAACTACGGCAGGACCCACTCTTCACTAAATGCCTCATTAACTCCCAAAATCCCAGCCAATCAGTCCACAAAATTATCGAGTGGGTAAGGCGAGGATTAACCGCCACCTTTACACTAAATTTTTCCCCTCGAAAAAGAATGTGGACCGACACTAAAGGGTAGTTGTGAACATCCCTGTGCACACACAACACCTTCACCAATTGTGCTCCCCCCAATGCCTCGTCTTGCACCAGGTTTTGGTGGATTGAGGTCTGATTACAGCCAGAGTCCACCAACACTTGATATGTATCCCCTTGGACACTCACTGGTATGCGATACGCCCCGGCCCGATCAAGGGCGGCTCCTGGCGCGTCAGGGATCCGGACCACCGCGCCCACCTCCATTGCCGAGCACTGCTGCTGGAGGTGCCCCGGCTCCCCACAGCGCCAGCAAACCGGCCTGGGCTTTCTCTCTGCACCGGTACTCTGGGGCTCACTCACCTGAGGGGGGGAAGAGACAGACATGGAAGCAGGAAATGGGAGGGCACCGCGGGTGTGGTGGGCCGGCTGGGGTGGAGCCGGCCCCGGCCTCCGCGGTGGGGGAACGGGGCAAGGACGAGACACAGAAAGGGAGGGGGAGAGAGAGAGAAAGAGAGGAGAGGGGAGAAGAGGAGATCTGCTGTCCTGCCATCAGAACAGCCGCCAAATGGTCCTCCGCCAGCTCGATGGCCTGATCCAGCGACACCGAGCGATGGCACTGGACCCACTCCGCGGTCCCTTTGGGTAGTCGGGCGATGAACTGTTCCAGTACCACCAGATCGACGATTCCCTCGGCATCGCGGTTGTCAGCCCTCAGCAACCGCCAGCAGGCGTCCCGGAGCTGCTGGCCAAACGTGAACGGCCAGCTGACTTCCTCCAGGCGTAAAGCGCGGAAGCGCTGTCGATGTTGTTCGGGGGTGCGCCCCACACGCTGGAGGATGGCCCGGCAGAGGTCTGCGTAGACCAGCCGGCTGTCGGCAGGGAGCTGTAGCGCAGCCAGCTGCGCCTCGCCTGTTAGCAGGGGGAGGAGGCGCGTATGCGCGCTGTTCCACCGGCCAGCCCAAAGCCTCTGCTGCCTGCTCAAAGAGCGTGAGGAAGGCCTCGGGGTCCTCATGCGGGCCCATCTTTGTTAGGGTGAGGTGGGGAGGGCCCGCGGCGGTGGAGGTGGTGGACCCCGCCGACGCGAGGAGGTGCCGGAACGCCTGACGATCTTCCTGCTGCACCAGCACCAGGGCCTTGAACCTTTGCTCCTGCTCCTTCCGGAGGGTGATTAGCACCTGGTGCTGGCTCTGCTGGGCCGTGGCGAGGGCATGGACCAGGTCCACGAAGGGGAAGGACTCCATGGGGCTGTTCTCCTCTGTGCTCCGGTCCCGGGTTTCGGCACCACTGTAGCAATTCTGATGGGTGGGTGGAGCACAGAAGGATGGCAGGCCAGAACTGAGTTCAACAAAACTCTTTTATTTTCCACTTTTCAGTGTACTTATTTTCCACTCTCCCAGCCACACATGCATGCACACACACAAGGCGTCTGGTTGGGGAGAGAGCTCCCTTCCTCTGCCTTCTCTCTCCTTATATAGGGCGTGGTCACTGGGGAAGACACACAAACACACGTTAACTGACATCAGGTGCAGTGATTCTGCCACTTACCTTCCCTGACTCCGCCCTCTGGTCACAAACCGACGCTTGACCACGCCCCCGCTACCACAATCTCATAAACACTTGATCACCAGACAATGAAATTTTGTATCTTTATTTTCATAAGAGAGATGTTTTTTTGACCAGTGCTTATTTTTAATTTACTTTTTAAAAATAACATGGGATTATTTGCTAACACATTTTACAGAACATAGTCATGACAGTTTCATAAAACTAGTTAAAACAAACAATTTTATTAGTCCACTAGCTTGTTGGACAATTGACAGTTTCTGTCATGTCAGGGTTATAGACAGATGTAAATGCCAGGGAAGTTTTATTGAAAACATTGCTAGCAAACAGATCTGAAATGTAGACAAAGGCAGAGTCAAAAAATAGGTCAAGTGAGGTACAGACAGGATATCAGAGATAATACAGTACTCACAGTCCAAAAATACAAACAGGTTCAAAACAAGAGAAAATACAAAGCTTTTGTAAAGTTTGTGTGTTACCAAGTAGAGGTGGACAGTAACGAAGTACATTTACTTGAGTACTGTACTTAAGTACACTTTTTGAGTATCTGTACTCGTACTTTCCTTGAGTATTATTATTGGAAACTTATGACTTTAACTTCACTACATTTGAAAGACAAACATCGTACTTTTCACTCCACTACATTTCTATCAAGGTCCTCGTTACTATGGAGTGGCTTTGACCATGGATGTTTTTTCTTTTCTAAAACGTGATTGGGTTTTTCGCAGGTGACACTGAGACAATCAGTAATCACTAGAGTCACGTCACGTCACGTCCATAGACTGGATAAAATCAAGTTCAATGATTTCTCAGCCGCATTATTTAACACGATCAGTTAATGGCAGAATGGAAGGAGATAGTTTTTCTGGGGAATGCATGCACCCAGGACCATACTTAAAACCCATGTTTCAATTTTCTGAAAAGAATAGATTCGTTTCGTTTTAAATGTTTGCTTTGTTTGCCTAAAACGGAGCACATCACGGCCTACAAAAACTTGCTGTCCAACCTGCGGAAGCATATTGAGCTATATAAGCATTTTATTCCAAGAGAAAGCTTGCAATGAAGTTGTCTGTGCTTTTAGAGCTAGCAATAGCGTTGCAATAGCTATGCAGTCTGGTTAGTCCAATGGCTTTCTATGGATTTGCCCACCAAGTTGCCATAGCCTTCTCCACGGCTAATGTTAACACATAACTAGTTAACTTGCTAACTGTTAGTTAGTTAACTTATCTGAAATCCTTTCAGAAATGTTTTAGGATAATCTTGCCAAATAAAATGTAGAAATCTTTCTTTTCTAGTAACATTAGCTACCCAATTTAATTTTAATTTAAAGAGTTTGCTAGCATGTCAGGTGGAGCTTCACTGACAACTGAACTTAATATTAAACCACCATGATTCCACAGGCAGATTCATATGTGCATGAATACATACACGTCTGCACACACACATACACAAGACCTGTGAGATGGACAGTATTGTACTTGTCGGTCACAACAAATTGTGGGAATTTTTTGTTTTGATGTCAGATTATGGTCTTGCTTATTTATTTATTCATTCATTCAGTCTTGCTTAAAGCAGTGTTGCTATTGGGCGTTTTAAACACTGTAGGATTGCGAAAGCTGTTTGTTTGTCTCTAATCATGTGTTTGAGATTTTTCTGAGTTACCTTGAGCATTGGGGACGGTCCCTTCCTGGTTGGGCAAAAGGTGTGGCTGAGGGCTGAGGAGATCTAAACCTTGGAGCCTGCTCGTTAGGCCGTACCACGTCTCACCATATGCCCGAGGGGGATTTTGGTTTTCAGGAGTTTTGCTTTGTTTGTAGTCAGTGTTTTATTTTTTGTTTACCCCTTCTGTGTTGTCTGGTTTGGCCAAGCCATATATGTTCCCTTTTGTCTCATTGCGGGAAGTCAGTTTTTGTTCAGTTAACGTCATGTCTGTGGCTCAAGGCAAGTTATATTTTGTTAACCTTTCTTTATAGGCCTAGTTATTATTAATAATTTTGGTCTTTGTAAACTTTTTTTTTTAAACATTTTTGGGTAAATAAAACCCTGCCTTCTGAACCAAAAACTGCTGTGTCCTCTTGCCTCGCTGTTTAGTTCCTTTTTTTTTTTTAAATATAAAGACTCAAATATTTTGAGTCTCTTGTTAAATACTAATTATATTAGTATTTAACAAGAGACTCAAAATATTTGAGCCTTTAATAAACATCTGTAATATGCTGCTCAAATACAAAAAAAAAATTCTGTAACATTTTAATTTTATGCTGGAAAACGAATGTTTGGAACTCTAAAATGTTTTTGTACTGACTCAGTGGAGAAGTCATAAAACAGAAAGCTACATGTAGTATTTAACAAAGACTCAATCACATTATGACAGATGTTTTTCAATGGAAATTTACCATTAACAGTATACTGTGCTGTGCTTCACTAGCAACTTAACTTGTTCTTTAAGTTCTGAAACCTGTAAGTTATAGAATCGCTGTGCAGCCTTATTGCTAAAAAAGTCAAAGGTTGTTCTGACTAGCATACATGCACCTTGGTTATTGACTGTATAATGGTTGTTACATCTCATCTCATCTCATTATCTCTAGCCGCTTTATCCTTCTACAGGGTCGCAGGCAAGCTGGAGCCTATCCCAGCTGACTACGGGCGAAAGGCGGGGTACACCCTGGACAAGTCGCCAGGTCATCACAGGGCTGACACATAGACACAGACAACCATTCACACTCACACCTACGGTCAATTTAGAGTCACCAGTTAACCTAACCTGCATGTCTTTGGACTGTGGGGGAAACCGGAGCACCCGGAGGAAACCCACGCGGACACGGGGAGAACATGCAAACTCCACACAGAAAGGCCCTCGCCGGCCCTGGGGCTCGAACCCAGGACCTTCTTGCTGTGAGGCGACAGCGCTAACCACTACACCACCGTGCCGCCGGTTGTTACATTGGCAAAGTTAAAATAACGTCATAAAATACTTTATATATACACAGCACAGTGCAAAGGTCTTAGGCATGTGTAAAGAAATGCTGTAGACCAAAAATGGCTTTAAAATAATGAGATGAAATGTTTCAACGCTTTAAAAAAAAAAAACGGCAGCAAGCCATAATAAATGAAAGTCAGTATTTGGTGTGAGATGACACTTTGCTTTAAAAAAAAAAAAAGGTAGTCTCCAATACAGTGAGTGCAGTTTTATAAGGAAATGAGCTGTAGATTTTAATGAGCATCTTACAGAACCAGCCACAGTTCTTCTGGACACTTTGTAACACTCGCTTCTTAATTTTCTATTTTATTTTATTTATTTTTAATCTGAAAAGTGGTCTCTTATATAATATGCTACTCAGATACAAACATTTTTCTTTTTTCCTGTAACATTTATTTTTATGCTGGAAAACCCGTCTTCAACTTGTTCAATATCATGCTAAGCTGAATGGAATATATCTGATATACCACTCAATGCCAGCCAATATTATTTCATTATTAATTATACACATTTATACAACTTGAAACTGGCCAAATTTGTCATAATGCACTTAATATTGACTTCATCTTGCAGAAGACTGAAGACATCCACAGTGTCAACGGAAGAGTATTTATTTAAAAAAAAATACCTTTTGTTTCTGTTATTTCTTGATTGTTGATCTGTGACCAACCTTTTACAATAATTTACAGTGGTGCTTGAAAGTTTGTGAACGCTTTAGAATTTTCTATATTTCTGCATAAATGTGGCCTAAAACAACATCAGATTTTCACACAAGTCCTAAAAGAAGATAAAGAGAACCCAGTTAAACAAATGAGACAAAAATATTATACTTGCTCATATTATACTTAATATAATAAATATTATACTTGCAATATTATACTTTTTTCTGAGGACCTCAGAAAAAGCGTTGTTGATGCTCATCAGGCTGGAAAAGGTTACCAAACCATCTCTAAAGAGTTTGGACTCCACCAATCCACAGTCAGACAGATTGTGTACAAATGGAGGAAATTCAAGACCATTGTTACCCTCTCCAGGAGTGGTCGGCCAACAAAGATCACTCCAAGAGCAAGGCATGTAATAGTCGTCGAGGTCACAAAGGACCCCAGGGTAACTTATAAGCAACTGAAGGCCTCACTCACATTGGCTAATGTTAATGTTCATGAGTCCACCATCAGGAGAACACTGAATAACAATGGTGTGCATGGCAGGGTTGCAAGGAGAAAGCCACTGCTCTCCAAAAAGAACATTGCTGCTCATCTGCAGTTTGCTAAAGAGCACGTGGACAAGCCAGAAGGCTATTGGAAAAATGTTTTGTGGACGGATGAAACCAAAATAGAACTTTTTGGTTTAAATGAGAAGCGTTATGTTTGGAGAAAGGAAAACATTGCATTCCAGCATAGGAACCTTATCCCATCTGTGAAACATGGTGGTGGTAGTAGTATCATGGTTTGGGCCTGTTTTGCTGCATCTGGGCCAGGACGGCTTGCCATCATTGATGGAACAATGAATTCTGAATTATACCAGCGAATTCTAAAGGAAAATATCAGGGCATCTGTCCATGAACTGAATCTCGAGAATGTGGGTCATGCAGCAAGACAACAACCCTAAACACACAAGTCGTTCTACCAAAGAATGGTTAAAGAAGAATAAAGTTAATGTTTTGGAATGGCCAAGTCAAAGTCCTGACCTTAATCCAATCGAAATGTTGTGGAAGGACCTGAAGCGAGCAGTTAAAGTGAGGAAACCCACCAACATCCCAGAGTTGAAGCTGTTCTGTACGGAGGAATGGGCTAAAATTCCTCCAAGCCGGTGTGCAGGACTGATCAACAGTTACCAGAAACGTTTAGCTCCAGTTATTGCTGCACAAGGAGATCACACCAGATAGTGAAAGCAAAGGTTCACATACTTTTGCCACTCACAGATATGTAATATTGGATCATTTTCTTCAATAAATAAATTACCAAGTATAATATTTTTGTCACATTTGTTTAACTGGGTTCTCTTGATCTACTTCTAGGACTTGTGTGAAAATCTGATGATGTTTTAGGTCATATTTATGCAGAAATATAGAAAATTCTACAGGGTTCACAAACTTTCAAGCACCACTGTAATGATTCCAGTAACAATAATATTCTTATCTTTACTGTGAAATAACTTGGATATCTCACAAACAAGCACGCACTCTCCCAAGCAGACATGCTCTGAGACGCTTTGTCTTTCACTTTTCTTTCTTTCCAGCTCACACTGCCTCTCTTTGTCCTTTTTTTCTCATCCATCCTCTCTCCCCCATCTCCCCCTAATCCTGTACATCTAGAGTCTGAATAAGAGAAGGATAGTTGAACAGAGATCCTAGGGTCTTTCATACAACCTTAAATAGTAGTAATGTTTTTAAATTGTTTCATACCAGTTTACGGTTTTGATGTTTTAGAATGAATGCAAATGAAATGTCCTGTTTATTATTATTATTATGTATACTGATCAATTAATAATCATTTTTGCTACAAGTATAGTGACCATGTGTTAAACAGATTACAAAAACGAAGTAAAAATTATATAAAAGGAAATTCATGTCATAAGCGTTATAAAAAATGTTTTAAATGGTGTCTTCAGACAAAAAAAAACTGAGGAGAATAAAATCTTGGCATTTTCGCAGAACTGTTTCAAAGTGCACTTGTGTGTCAGGAAGAGATGGGTTGGTATGCTCAGCGTTTTGGCACCGTGTCTTCATGACGACTTTCAGTCCGGGCAACTAGCAACTGAGCTTGCTCTCCAGCCTTCTGAATGAGCTCCCTGCCACTAGATGAGAAAATAAGGTCTTAGATTGATGCATAATTCTTCATTTTGCAGAAATGGATTTTATGATTCACATCTTGCATATATAATCGCAAATCGAGTGCCTTTGTATAAGTTGACTCACATGTGGTAGTCCAAACCAACCAATCCATGGCCATTCACTGCCAAAAGTCGATCACCCGGCCTCAGTCTCTGACTCAGAGCTGCAGGAGACCCTGGGATCACAGATTTAATATAAATCCCATTCATCTTCATTGGTGTTTCCTGATAACAGAACACATCAGATATTACAGTATCTCACAGACTCAAACCAGAGTGTCTTGAGTAGGATGATATTAAGAAAATGTTATACCATAACTCTATTGCTCCATAAAGTGACTGGTATATGCTTTCCATTAAAACCACATTTATCAGCATTTGATGGGATGTGGTTAAACAATACTGTGTTCGACAATATTTTGATTATGTTTACTGGATGTCTTGATTTGTCAAAACACTTAGAAACAGTCATGTAGATCTGATCTGAGAGATCTGTTTACGATGTTCACAGCACACATTCAAATTTGGAATCATGCTCATATTACAGTCAACAATCAATATTTCATGTATCTCATCTCATTTCATTATCTTTAGCCGCTTTATCCTGTTCTACAGGGTCGCAGGCAAGCTGGAGCCTATCCCAGCTGACTACGGGCGAAAGGCGGGGTACACCCTGGACAAGTCGCCAGGTCATCACAGGGCTGACACAGACAACCATTCACACTCACATTCACACCTACGGTCAATTTAGAGTCGCCAGTTAACCTAACCTGCCTGTCTTTGGACTGTGGGGGAAACTGGAGCACCCAGAGGAAACCCACACGGACACGGGGAGAACATGCAAACTCCACACAGAAAGGCCCTCGCCGGCCACGGGGCTCGAACCCAGACCTTCTTGCTGTGAGGCGACAGCGCTAACCACTACACCACCGTGCCACTATTTCATGTATCTCATCTCATCATCTCTAGCCACTTTATCCTTCTACAGGGTCGCAGGCAAGCTGGAGCCTATCCCAGCTGACTACGGGCGAAAGGCGGGGTACACCCTGGACAAGTCGCCAGGTCATCACAGGGCCGACACATAGACACAGACAACCATTCACACTCACATTCACACCTACGGTCAATTTAGAGTCACCAGTTAACCTAACCTGCATGTCTTTGGACTGTGGGGGAAACCGGAGCACCCGGAGGAAACCCACGCGGACACGGGGAGAACATGCAAACTCCGCACAGAAAGGCCCTCGCCGGCCACGGGGCTCGAACCCGGACCTTCTTGCTGTGAGGCGACAGCGCTAACCACTACACCACCGTGCCGCCCCTATTTCATGTATATTTATTAAAATGTTATTTTGTGCAGCTCTACAGTGGTGCTTGAAAATTTGTGAACCCTGTAGAATTTTCTATATTTCTGCATAAATAGGACCTAAAACATCATCAGATTTTCACACAAGTCCTAAAAGTAGATAAAGAGAACCCAGTTAAACAAATGAGACAAAAATATTATACTTGGTCATTTATTTATTGAGGAAAATGATCCAATATTATAGATCTGTGAGTGGCAAAAGTATGTGAACCTCTAAGATTAGCAGTTAATTTGAAGGTGAAATTAGAGTCAGGTGTTTTCAATCAATAGGATGACAATCAGGTGTAAGTGGGCACCCTGTTTTATTTAAAGAACAGGGATCCATCAAAGTCTGATCTTCACAACACATGTTTGTGGAAGTGTATCATGGCACGAACAAAGGAGATTTCTGAGGACCTCAGAAAAAGTGCTGTTGATGCTCATCAGGATGGAAAAGGTGACAAAACCATCTCTAAAGAGTTTGGACTCCACCAATCCACAGTCAGACAGATTGTGTACAAATGGAGGAAATTCAAGATCATTGTTACCCTCCCCAGGAGTGGTCAACCAACAAAGATCACTCCAAGAGCAAGGCGCGTAATAGTCGGCGAGGTCACAAAGGACCCCAGGGTAACTTCTAAGCAACTGAAGGCCTCTCTCACATTGGCTAATGTTAATGTTCATGAGTCCACCATCAGGAAAACACTGAACAACAATGGTGTGCATGGCAGGGTTGCAAAGAGAAAGCCACTGCTCTCCAAAAAGAACATTGCTACTCGTCTGCAGTTTGCCAAAGATCACGTGGACAAGCCAGAAGGCTATTGGAAAAATGTTTTGTGTATGGATGAGACCAAAATAGAACTTTTTGGCTTAAATGAGAAGCATGATGTTTGGAGAAAGGAAAACACTGCATTCCAGCATAAGAACCTTATCCCATCTGTGAAACATGGTGGTGGTAGTATCATGGTTTGGGCCTGTTTTGCTGCATCTTGGCCAGGACGGCTTGCCGTCATTGATGGAACAATGAATTCTGAATTATACCAGCGAATTCTAAAGGAAAATGTCAGGACATCTGTCCATGAACTGAATCTCAAGAGAAGGTGAGTCATGCAGCAAGACAACGACCCTAAGCACACAAATCATTCTACCAAAGAATGGTTAAAGAAGAATAAAGTTAATGTTTTGGAATGGCCAAGTCAAAGTCCTGACCTTAATCCAATCAAAATGTTGTGGAAGGACCTGAAGCTAGCAGTTCATGTGAGGAAACCCACCAACATCCCAGAGTTGAAGCTGTTCTGTATGGAGGAATGGGCTAAAATTCCTCCAAGCCGGTGTGCAGGACTGATCAACAGTTAGCGGAAATGTTTAGTTGCAGTTATTGCTGCACAAGGGGGTCACACCAGATACTGAAAGCAAAGGTTCACATACTTTTGCCACTCACAGATATGTAATATTGGCTCATTTTCCTCAATAAATAAATGACCAAATATAATATTTTTGTCTCATTTGTTTAACTGGGTTCTCTTTATCTACTTTTAGGACTTGTGTGAAAATCTGATGATGTTTTAGGTCATATTTATGCAGAAATATAGAAAATTCTAAAGGGTTCACAAACTTTCAAGCACCACTGTATATTCATGCTTCTGAGTAATTTTCACTGTATTATAAACCGACCAGCCATAACATTAAGACCACTGACAGGTGAAGTGAATTACATTGAGTATCTCATTACGATGGCACCTGTCAAAGGGTTGGATATATTAGGCAGCAAGAGAACAGTCAGTTCTTGAAGTTGATGTGTTGAAAGCAGGAAAAATGGACAAGCGTAAGGCTCTAAGCGACTTTAACAAGGGCCAAATTGAGATGGCTAGATGGCTGGGAAGATACGTAGAAGAGCTAGCACAAACTGCAGAAAAAGTTAACGCTGGCTAAGACAGAAACGTGTCAGCATTAACTTTTTCAGCAGTTTGTGCTACAGTAGCTCTTCTGTAGGATTGGACCATATGGGCTAGCCTTCATGCCCCAGGTGAATCACTTGGACAGCCACGACCCTGTCACCAGTTCACCGATTGTCCTTGGACCACTTTTGGTCGGTCCTAACCACTGCATACTGGGAACACCCCACAAGATGTGCCATTTTGGAGATACTCAGACCCAGTCATCTAGCCATCACAATTTGGCCCTTGTCAAAGTCACTTATACCCCTTTTCCACCAAATCAGTTCCAGTGCTGGTTCGGGGCCAGTGCTGGTTCACAACTCGTTCAACTTGTGAGCCAGCTGAGAACCAGTTTGCTTTTCCATAGCTCGTGGTGCTAAGGGAAGCCACGTCATTACGTCGTTGTATACGTCAGTTACATCGCTACGTTTGCATAAACCTTGGCGCGAATATCGAAGCAAAAACAACACGGAAGAAGCAGCAGCAACAATAATAATAATAATGGATGACTTCGCATTTGTACAGCTGCTGCTTCTCGTCGCTTAAAAATGGCGATCTTTCGCGGTCTTGTTATTGTTGTTGGTTTTAACGACTCCGCCCCCCCGCTGATGTAAGCGGTTCTTTCCTCTGGCCCAGCAGAGAGTTGGTGCTAGCCTGGAACCGGTTTTTCTGGCCCCAGAGCCAGTTCTTTGTCAGTGGAAACAGAAAACCCGGTTCCAAACTAAGCACTGGCCCTGAACCAGCCCTGGAACTGATTTGGTGGAAAAGGGGCATTAGATCCTTACACTTGCCCATTTTTCCTGCTTCCAACACATCAACTTTAAGAACTGACTGTTCTCTTGCTGCTTAATATATCCCACCCCTTGACAGGTGCCACTGTAATGAGATAATCAGTGTTATTCACTTGACCTCTAAGTGGTCATAATGTTCTGGCTGATCGATGTACAATAGTTATTCAGATATTTGCCCAGACACCATGTGTCCTGCTGTGAGAATCAAAGCTACATGTATGTTCTCCACCACATGGGGGTGCACTTTACAAAACAAATAACTTGAAGTTAACTTTTTTTTTGAGAGAGAGACCAAAAATTCTCTGTCTGTATTAATATCATAAACAGATTGATATTCAAATGTCTCACAAGAATGTTTTTTTCTTCTTTTCTCTCAAATAGCTCCAGAAGCTTAATAAAAACTCTGGACTGCTCAGTCAATTGTAAAAGACAAAAAAAATGACATGAGAAGACCCACTTAATTGACCAAAAATGAAACAAATATAACCCATTAACACAAATGTAGTCAGTTTACCAAGACATTATTTGCATCCTAACCTTTCTTCTTTACTTTAAACCACATACAGTTTTACAAAACCAAACTCAAACTTGGACGGCATAATAGTGTAGCATGTAGCATTACTGCTTTACAACTCCAGAGTCTCTGATTCAATCCTGAGCTCGAGTTACTCTCAATGCAGTGCTTTGTATATTTTCCATGTGTCCGTGTACATTTTTTCTTTTAAGTACTCTGGTTTCCTCGCACCTCCCAAAAACATACCCATAGGGGTGTATGAGTGTGTGCCTGGTGCATTGCAGTGGACTGGCAGATGGGAAGACACACTGTTGAAACCACTTAAGCAAGTCTATTTGAGATTATTTAACAGCTCAGATGAAAATGAGCACATTATGTGATTTACTACTACCCTTGTAGCTTTAGTGCAAACTAAAGAAGGAAAATGCAAATTTAAAAAAAAACAAACATTATTTAAACATTATTTCAGGAAAGGAGGAAAGTTCTACAGCAGTTCTCACCACCCCATCCACTAGAGACAGTCCTAGTCCTCCAGGGCCCTTCAGCAGCTCCACCACAAACACTTCATCATTGCTGACTTTATGCCTTCCACATCCACCTATAGATTCAAGCAATTTAAACATCATTCAATCAATATGACAGTTGATATGATTCAGTCAATCAGAGGATTCTATTTAATCTACAAGAAGAAGCAGCATTTATTTTTTGTCACATGCACACTCAAGCACAGTGAAATTCCTCCATTGCATTTAACCCACCTGAAGCAGTAAACACACACATGCATACACAAGTGAGCAATAAGCACACACCTACGTACCCAGAGCAGTGTGCAGCTACACTACAGCACCCAGGGAGCAGTAGGGGGTTAGGTGCCCTGCTCAAAGGCACTTCAGCCACGATACAGATACATGCTCATTCACTAAATTCCCCTCACATTTTTCCTGCCAGTCCTAGGAATCAAACTAAACTCTCCTCAGTGAACATCGCTGCAGTGACCTGGACATGTAGATTTCTCCTCTACAACATCTGAAGGATCCGCCCTTTTCTTACCGCCTACTCTACTCAGCTTCTGGTCCAAGCACTGATCCTCTCCCATTTGGACTGCTGCAACTCTCTCCTTGCTAGCCTTCCAGCTTCTGCCATCAGAACCCTACAGCTCATCCAGAATGCTGCAGCTCACCTGGTCTACAACCTCCCTCGTTCTTCCCATGTCACCCCTCTGCTTGCCTACCTATCATGGCTTGCATCAAATTTAAGATGTTGGTGCTAGCTTACGGGGGGGGGGGGGGGGGGGGTTTGCTAGCTTACGGGGGCTGTCACAGGGTTAGGGCCTCCTCTAGAGTTTCATCCGTCCCTACATGCCAGCCAGATCCCTACGCTCTGCCATTACCAGTCGCCTGGCCCCTCCTCCTCTCCTGCTCAGCCCACTCAAGAATACTGTTTGTCCTGGTTCCCCGTTGGTGGAATGACCTTCCCATTGAGGTTAGAACTGCTGACTCCCTGACTACCTTCAAGGACAGACTGAAGACTCACCTCTTCAGGCTGCACCTCTCCCCTTCTTCCCTGCCCACTGTTTAACTGCGTATTGGTCTAGACCAACCCAGACTGTGTACAGTCTAGCCTGGGGTTAGCTGTTTGATTTCTCTATTTAGTTGTACATTATATGGTTGATTTGTTTCCTTGACTGTTTAAGTATTGGTATTTCAACAGAATATTACACCAGGTATTGCGGTCACTTATTCAGTTGGCACTAAAACTTTCTTGTCTAGAAGTTCAGTACTTCATGTACCTGACTTTTGCACTCGTTGTTTGTTGCTCTGGATAAGAATGTCTATTAAATGCCATGTAATGTAATATAATGTAATCAAACCAACAACCCTTTGGGCCCAAGGCTGCTTCTCTAACCTTCAGGCCGTGGCTGCCCCAGTACAACATAGTACTGCTAAGATCATCATCCTGAACTTCACAAGATGTGTGCAATAGCTTCTCTGTTTTGCATCTCACCTTCTTCTTGTTTGGTTGTATCACAGCACTGGGGAGTGTGATGGTGGGACTCCATGTCTTGGCATTCGGTCTCAGACACCATCAGCTCTGAGCTCAGTGGTGTGTTCGGAGGGGTAAGCAAGCACGAGGTTTCCAGTGCTGAGTGCTTAGTTCTGCTATTGTGGTTTGCCTTTTTGTCCTGTAGATCCAGAGCCTTTATCTTTTGGGTAAGCAGAACTTCACAGGTGCCCTCATCACCTGATACTGAAGAAGTGGAAGAATCACAGTTCTTAGGCAGCATCGATGGTGTGTGTCCTTGTTCCAGATGCGCTTTTAGAAGAACCTCCATTTTGATGCATTTGGCTTTCATGGGTAGGGCAGAGTCACGCTACATAACAGATAATAAGAAGTGAGTGGTTTCTTTTGAAATATAATAATAATAATAATAATAATCTCATCTCATCTCATTATCTCTAGCCGCTTTATCCTTCTACAGGGTCGCAGGCAAGCTGGAGCCTATCCCAGCTGACTCCGGGCGAAAGGCGGGGTACACCCTGGACAAGTCACCAGGTCATCACAGGGCTAATAATAATAATAATAATAATAATAATTAGTAGTAGTAGTAATAGTAGTAGTCACATGGGTTAAAAGTTAGACGCAAGAGTGTGGTTAGTGATTAATCCTAAATTTGTGTGAGCTTCAGGAGCATTTTCTAAATCAATTCACATTGTATCCAAATGTTATAATAATTGTAGTATTAAGGCCACTGCTTATATACATATTCAACAGTCGTTATTACATTCACCAATTTTGTTGGAGGAGGTTATGTTTTTGCCTCCATTTGTTTGTTTGTTTGTCTGTTCCCAACGTAACTCAAAAACTAGTGAACAGATTTCGATGTAATTTTGAGAAAAGGTGAGCCATGGGCCAAGGAACAATCGAATAGATTTTGATGCAAATCTGAATATGTATGTCGATACAGAATCTGGATATGTGTATGCAGGAATTTTTTTGTCTCTTCCTATTGTAACTCAAAAAGTAGTGAACGGATTTTGATGAAATTCAGTGTACAGCTTCAGGATTATCCTAGGTTCAAGTGATTTGATTTTGATGTTGAGAATATATGGCTTGGCTGAGGTATGCACTCTACCGAGTGCCCTTCTAGTTATGTCTGTATTGGTAATTAACCCTCCCTAATGTCTCATGAATAAAATCCAACTGTCCTGGGTTTTTTTTTAGATAAAAAAGAGCAAGTGCAATTACAATTTGATACAATTACAATTATTAGCCTCATGAGTAAAAAGGCGATGCTGAGCATTATTTACTGTCCATTTAAGAATGGTTGGCACCCTGTTAGAGAATAATTCTATAAAATATACACAACACAAACTAATCATTGCACAATCTTTTAGACAGTTGAAGAAACTACTAATCTCTCAATCTTATTAATTACTTATTTATTAATATTATGTGCAAAAAAGGACTGACTCCCCAAAGAATATTTAAATTATATAACTGACATTCTTTAAAAACAAACAAACCCTTGCTCCTGCTAGGTGCTTAAGACATAGGATAGAAGGGTAGAAGGATTTTTCAACATGATAATGACTCATTTTCATAAAGTGTAACAATAATTCTGGAGTGGACTGTAATTATTATTAATTATTATACATACAGGCCACTTTTTGCATGGAATAAAAACATAAACAGTATTCTATTCCCTTCTAGTGGGTTGATAGCATGCAATGTTATATCATTTATCCTCCATGTATTACACCACTCTCCCCAAAAGGAGAATGAGCGTGCAATATTGTTATGATATTGCACCTTGTCAAGACAACACAACGTTACAAATCGGAGCTCATGCGAAGATCCAGTGACAAAACTTTTCTGCTGTGCATGCGCACAATCATTTCTTTGTCAGCAGGGAAAGAGAGAAGACAGGGTTAATTCAGTGCTAAATAAATAAATAAACTGAAAACTGAAATTAAAGACGTGCTGAACACCCAAAAGGCTACCAACACTTCATTATATATTCTTCACGCATATTTACAAGAGAAAAACATACCAACGGACATCGAAAAACTGGAAAAGAGAGCAATAGCGGAAATATTGTCAAAGTTCTACTTGGAGGTGAGGAAAAGTGACGGAGACTTTTACAAGAGGACTTCACTCGTGGATTTCACTCAGCAAAGCCCTTTTGTTTTGAACAACTGCAGTGTAATAATTAACCACTACCAAAATTAACTTTGAACTTGAACTCTCAACCTGTATATAGCTTGTATATAAGTTGAGATGTTGTTCAGGCTTTTTGAACTTGTACCATTTTTATTGTTAGAACTTTGACTTTGTACATGTACATTGGATTGACAGAACATTGAATTACATTCAATCAGAATCAGCATTCGATATTGGTAAGTTACCCCCCTGTTCTGAACTTTTTGTAAAATCTATAATTGTTCCATTGAATGTGTATGTATAATAATAATAATAATAATAATAATAATAATGGCTTTTTTTGTGGTAAATCAGATATATTCCATTCAGCTAGCATGATACTGAACTCATCTTCAACTTGTTCACTATTATGCTAGCTGAATGGAATATATCTGATATGCCACAAAAAAAGTCAGCCAATATTATTATTATTATTATTATTATTATTAATTGTAGACTTCCCTAGGTGTGGGTGGAGCACAGAGGACGGCAGGACAGAGATCAGGTTCAACAAACAGTTTAATTGTTTCCACTTTTCAGGGGACACAAGGGGTTTTACCCAGACACACGCACACACACACATCAGGTGTCTGGTTCGGGAGAGATCTCCTCTGCTCTCGCTCTCCCTCCCTAAATAGGGCGCGGTCCCTGGGAAGACACACAAACACAGGTTAATTGCTCTCAGGTGAAGTGAATCTGCCACTTACCTTCCCCGACTCCGCCCTCCTGTCACAGACCGGTGCTTGACCACGCCCCCGCTGCCACATACCCCCACCGCCCGACTCAGGCCGGGCAGCCGTCCGGCCCGCAGCCGACTCCCCCCCCCCTTGACGGGAGAGGAAGTCCGCCACGACCATCTGCGCCCCCGGCCTGTGGACCACCTTGAAATTAAAGGGTTGGAGCGCCAGATACCAACGGGTGATCCGCGCGTTGGCATCTTTCATGCGGTGGAGCCACTGGAGGGGCGCGTGGTCCGAACAGAGGGTGAAAGAGCGCCCCAGCAGGTAGTACCGGAGGGCGAGGACCGCCCATTTGATCGCCAGGCACTCCTTCTCAATCGTGCTGTAGCGCCCCTCACGCACTGACAGCTTCCGGCTGATGTATAGGACCGGGCGATCCTCCCCCTCCACCTGCTGGGACAAAACGGCCCCCAGCCCTCTGTCCGACGCATCCGTCTGTAACATAAAAGGGAGAGAGAAGTCAGGGGAGTGTAAAAGTGGCCCCCCACACAGTGCAGCCTTTACCTCAGAGAAAGCCCGCTGGCACTGCTCCGTCCACTGGACCGGATCTGGCGCCCCCTTTTTAGTGAGGTCAGTCAGCGGGCTGGTGACGTCCGAATAATTAGGTATAAACCTACGATAGTAGCCAGCCAGCCCCAGGAACTGTCTCACCCCCTTTTTGGTCTTGGGCCTCGGGCAGGCCGCAATCGCTGCTGTCTTATTAATCTGGGGACGCACCTGCCCGTTGCCCAAGTGGAAGCCCAGATACCGTACTTCCACCCGCCCAATCGCACACTTCTTTGGGTTGGCCGTGAGTCCCGCCCGTCTCAGCGACCTAAGGACGGCCCTCAGGTGTTGCAGGTGCCGCTGCCAGTCGTTACTATAAACGATAATGTCGTCCAGGTAGGCGGCCGCATAGGTGGCGTGGGGCCGGAGGACCCGGTCCATCAGCCGCTGAAACGTAGCGGGCGCCCCAAACAGCCCAAACGGAAGTGTGACGAACTGGTGTAAGCCGAACGGTGTGGAAAAGGCCGTTTTCTCCCGGGATAATGGAGTCAAGGGGATCTGCCAATATCCCTTCGTTAAATCCAGTGTCGAGTAAAAGCGAGCCGTGCCTAGTCGATCGAGCAGCTCATCAATGCGAGGCATTGGGTACGCGTCGAATTTAGACACCGCGTTGACTTTTCTATAGTCCACACAGAACCGGACCGAGCCGTCGGCCTTGGGAACCAAGACCACCGGGCTGCTCCAGTCGCTGTGGGACTCCTCGACGATGCCCATTTCGAGCATGGCCTGAAGTTCTTCCCGAACCACCTTTTTTTTGTGTTCGGGTAGTCTATAAGGGCGGCTACGCACTACCACCCCCAGGGGTGTCTCTATGTGGTGTTCTATGAGGTTAGTGCGACCGGGCAGGGGCGAGAACACATCCGAAAACTCGGCCTGCAACTGGGCGACCTCCGTGAGTTGGGTCGGGGAGAGGTGGTCTCCACAGGGGACCGGAGAGGTACATGATGCCAAATTCCCTTTTTGAACCTCCGGCCCCAGCTCCGCCTTCTCCGGAACTACCGACACCAACGCCACGGGGACCTCCTCGTTCCAGAGTTTGAGCAGATTGAGGTGGTAAATCTGTAGCGCCCCACCCCTGTCTGTTCGCCTCACCTCATAGTCGACATCCCCGACTCGCCGTGTGACCTCAAAGGGTCCTTGCCACTTGGCGATTAATTTGGAGCTCGACGTGGGCAAGAGTACGAGTACTTTATCTCCCGGTGTGAACTCTCTAAGGCGCGTACCCTTGTTGTACAGGCGGGCTTGCCGTTCCTGGGCCTGCCGCAAATTCTCCTGAGTTAGGTGGGTGAGCGTGTGGAGTTTTGCGCGCAGGTCCATAACGTACTGAATTTCATTCTTACTCTGTGAAGGTCCCTCCTCCCAATTTTCCCGCAGCACGTCTAGGATGCCGCGCGGCTTACGCCCATATAATAATTCGAACGGGGAGAACCCCGTGGAGGCTTGAGGGACCTCTCGCACTGAGAACAGCAAGGGTTCGAGCCACTTATCCCAATTACGTGCGTCCTCACTTACGAATTTTTTAATGATATTTTTGAGGGTGCGGTTGAACCGTTCTACTAAACCGTCCGTTTGTGGGTGATATACACTGGTGCGGATCGGCTTAATCCCCAATAACCCATACAGTTCGCGTAGTGTTCGTGACATAAACGTAGTGCCTTGATCAGTCAGAATCTCTTTCGGGATTCCAACTCGGGAGATGACGCGGAAGAGTGCCTCTGCAATACTGCGTGCTGAGATATTGCGCAGAGGCACTGCTTCCGGGTATCGCGTTGCATAGTCCACTAGAACTAATATAAAGCGGTACCCTCGTGCTGACCGATCTAATGGCCCGACGAGATCCATCCCAATTCTTTCAAACGGGGTCTCGATTAACGGTAGAGGGCGCAACGGCGCTTTTGGAATGGCCGCTGGATTTACTAACTGGCATTCGCGGCATGCCGTACACCACCTACGGACATCGCCGCGAATCCCCGGCCAATAGAATCGGGCCATTATTCGGGCTAGTGTTTTATCCTGCCCTAAGTGTCCAGCCATGGGATTAAAGTGAGCCGCCTGGAATACTAATTCCCGGCGGCTCTTTGGAATCAAAAGCTGCGTGACTCGCTCTTTAGTTTGAGTGTCCTGCGTCACTCGGTATAATCTATCCTTCATAATCGCGAAGTAGGGGAAGGACGGGGTGGCGTTCGGCTGGAGCGTTTGACCATCGATTACTCTCACTTGGTCAAACGCATGCCGCAGAGTCTCGTCTCGCGACTGCTCCAATGGGAAATCCGCGAGGGATTCCCCAATAGAGAGAGGAGGAGCCGGTGGCTCCTCACCCTGACGCGGAGATGACGTAGACGGCTCCGCGACAGCTGCTCCCGCCAAAACGACACCGGGACCTCCCCCTGTCAACTGGCAGGACCCACTCTCTACTAGGCGCGTCATTAAACCCCGAAATCCCGGCCAATCAGTCCCCAAAATTAACGAGTGGGTAAGGCGAGGATTAACCGCCGCCTTCACTATAAATTTTTCCCCTCTGAAAATAATGTGGACCGACACCAAAGGGTAGCTGTGAACATCCCCGTGCACACACAAAACCTTCACCCCTTGTGCTCCCCCCAATGCCTCGTTTTGAACCAGGCTTTGGCGAATTGAGGTCTGATTACAACCAGAATCCACCAATGCCTGATATGTAGCCCCTTGGATACTCACCGGTATGCGATACGCTCCGGCCCGATCGAGGGCGGCCTCTGGCGCGTCGGGGATCCGAACCACCGCGCCCACTTCCATTGCTGTGCACTGCTGTTGAAGGTGGTCCGGTTCCCCGCAGCGCCAGCAAACCGGCCCGGGCTTCCCCTCTGCACCGGTGCTCTGGGGCTCACTCACCTGAGGTGGGGGAGAGACAGACACAGAAGGGAGAAACGGGAGGGCACCGCGGGTGCGGCGGGCCGGCAGGGGTGGTGCCGGCCCCCGCCTCCGCGGTGGGGGAATGGGGCGAGGACGGGACACAGAAGGAGGGGAGAGAGAGAGAGAAAGAGAAGAGGAGAGAAGAGATGTCGACATCCGCTGTCCTGCCGCCGAGACAGCCGCCAGATGATCCTCCGCCAGCTCGACTGCCTGATCCAGCGACGCCGGGCGGTGGCACTGGACCCACTCCGCGGCTCCTGCTGGTAAGCGGGCGATGAACTGTTCCAGTACCACCTGATCGACGATTCCCTCGGCGTCGCGATCTTCGGCCCTCAGCCACCGCCAGCAGGCGTCCCGGAGCTGCTGGCCGAACGCGAACGGGCTGCCGACTTCCTCCATCCGCAGCGCGCGGAAGCGCTGGCGCTGCTGCTCCGGCGTGCGCCCCACGCGCTGAAGGACAGCCCGGCGAAGGTCGGCGTAGGCCAGCCGGCGATCGGCGGGGAGCTGTAGTGCAGCCAGCTGCGCCTCTCCCGTCAGGAGGGGGAGGAGGCGCGCCGCGCGCTGCTCCATCGGCCACCCCGAGGCTTCAGCGACCTGTTCGAATAACGTGAAGAAAGCCTCGGGGTCATCCTGCGGGCCCATCTTAGTTAAGGTGAGGGGAGACGGGCCCGCGGCCGGAGCGCTGGTGGGCCCCGCCGACGCGAGGAGACGCCGGAACGCCTTGCGATCTTCTTGCTGGGCCAGCACCAGGGCATCGAAGCGCCGCTCTTGTTCCTTTCGGAGTGTGATGAGCGCCTGGTGCTGGCTTTGCTGAGCCGTGGCGAGGGCGTGGACCAGGTCGGTGAACGGGGAGGATTCCATGGGGCTGCTGGGTTGGTGCTCCATTTCCCGGGTTTCGGTTCCACTGTAGACTTCCCTAGGTGTGGGTGGAGCACAGAGGACGGCAGGACAGAGATCAGGTTCAACAAACAGTTTAATTGTTTCCACTTTTCAGGGGACACAAGAGGTTTTACCCAGACACACGCACACACACACATCAGGTGTCTGGTTCGGGAGAGATCTCCTCTGCTCTCGCTCTCCCTCCCTAAATAGGGCGCGGTCCCTGGGAAGACACACAAACACAGGTTAATTGCTCTCAGGTGAAGTGAATCTGCCACTTACCTTCCCCGACTCCGCCCTCCTGTCACAGACCGGTGCTTGACCACGCCCCCGCTGCCACATTAATATTATACATACAGGACACTTTTTCGATGGAATAAAAACATGTATTCTATTCCCTTCTAGCGGGTTTCATTCATTTGGTTTGATAGCATGCAATATTGTTAGCATATCACTTATCCTACATGTATTATGTCACTCTACCCAATGGAGAATGAGCATTGAATATGGTTTACGATATTGCATGGTTGTCAAGACAACAAAACGTCACACGTCAGAGCTGATGTGAATATTCAATGAGAAAGTTTTCTGCTTCTCGTTGAAAGCATTTCTTCATTCACCATTAGCACCTGCAGTAAACTGTCACAGTGAATTGAAAATGCCATAAGATACATATTACACGTAAAACTTCCGTGCTAGCGAGTGAACAAATCTTGTAAAATCTATAACTGTTCCATAAAATGTGTAATAATAATAATATTATTATTATTATTATTATTATTATTATTATTGGCAGGTGTTTTTTCATGGTATATCAGATATATTGCATTCTGAATGGAATATATCTGATATACCATGAAAAAAAGCCAGCCAATATTATTTAAATATTACTGCTTACCTGAGCACACTGTGCAGATGATGTTCCAACATTAAGTGTTTTGATGTCTGCCTGAAGCTGAACAAGTTCTTGAATGAGACTTGTATCTCCAATAGGCTTCTTTAAGTTCAGCTGAAAGTCATCGATGGGCAGGACAAGAGGCGGGTGGTTATCAAAACTCTCCAGAATATCAGCTGGAGGACAAAAAAGGGGCATGTGCATTTACAGTAATAACACAAACAATTCAATCTCACACTGGACTTGGGTTGCTGCAAGTCAGTGACGGTGTGACACACAACCCGGAAAAGGTCTTGATCGTTCCTGTGTCGGCCTGACATAAAATCTGAGATCTGCTGCTGCAGGGCAATATTACTATCATATATCAATGTTACTGTCTACACTTTCTTACCAGTTCGGCATGCTGCGTCAGCATCAACACTGCAGGGCATCCATGCGGAGGGGCAGGGCCGCTGTGGGTTGTACTCCCTCAGCATGTGGTGCAGCTGAGCAGGGCTAAGTGAAGAAAACTCTGTCCTCAAAGAACCCCATGATGCCTGTACAGAGGAACATATGGATTTACTTAGGCAAGTTAGAAACAGTTTGTGATTTGTAGAACCTTCTGCTGCCTATAAGACAACTGACACGCCCTCTCTGTTGAAATTACATCTGCCTTCTGGGTCGATTTTCAAAATAAGGGCAGAACTGAGCAGATCTGTTTCAGGTGAGAGTGGAGTTAATTTATGGGTTTGAAAAAAAACTGAAATGAAGAAACTACCCAATTCCACTGGATGGAAATGTTGCAATTTAAGGACATGTGATTTTCTAAGACAGCTTAGTAGAAATGCATTGCAAACTGCACAGTTCTGTTTGTATCAAATGACCCAAAACGTATGGCTCAAATGGTGAAATTATTGATTCAGATGAAAAATATTCATTCATCCATAGCTGCTTATCCTGTGCAGGGTTGCAGGCAAGCTGGATTCTATCCCAGTTGACTATGGGCAAGAGGCGGGGTTTACCCTGGACAAGTTGCCAGATCATCACAGGGCTGACACATAGAGACAAACAACCTTTCACACCTACGCTCAATTTAGAGCCACCGATTAGCCTAACCTGCATGTCTTTGGACTGTGGGGGAAACCGGAGCACCCAGAGGAAACCCACACAGACACGGGGAGAACATGCAAACTCCACACAGAAAGGCCCCCGTCAGCCACTGGGCTTGAACCCAGGACCTTCTTGCTGTGAGGCGACAGTGCTAACCACTACACCACCATGCCGACCCCGATGAAAAACAGGATACAAGTAATCTTATTCCTGTTATTCTACAAGGAAAGATGGGTATGAAAGTTTCACTCATATAAGTACATTTAGTTGAAATTGCATTGGTCACTAGTAGAGAACATTAAATCAGCACTATGTAGGAATTTACTTAAAAATAGCAGCTTCAAAATCATTTTGATGGTACATTGACTTGTCATAGGGAGAACGGCTTGTCTTCCATTCCGAGTCCGTGCCCAGGTCACCAGTTATAGCACAATGTATCCCTGGTGGAGCATCCCTGAGCCCTCTCACGAGAGCTGCGTAACGCTTTACAGCACCAAGTCACACAACAAGAACTGAAGAAGCTAGCTCGGTATTCTCAGTACAGACATTGTGGCAGAAGCTGAGAGACCAAAGAAGATACTGTCAGAGGAAGCCAGGAAGAGAACAAGAGAGTGAGCGAGCAAAAGACTGGATAAGAGTAAATCTTGGACTGGTTTTTACTTGTTGGCGAGAGCTAAGAGAGATAAAAGACTGCAAGACAGACGCCAAACTGGCCTTCTTTCTGTTTAACTAGCAAGTAATATTACATTAGCTGGCTTGCTATGTGTTGTATTGTTGCACTTGCTTGATCTTTGGCTGTGTTAGCAAAGTTGTCGACTCACTAGGCTTTGATCATAAACCAAGTCAGTCCATTTCGACAGAAGTTTAGCCGCTAGCTATATTGAGTTGATGTTAGCAAACTTGCTAGATAACACTCGGACATCAGTACTGGTAATAAGTGCTCTTGTGTCGGTTGCTGTCTAGCTTTGTTGGCTGTCCAAGTTTGCATCACTTTGTGTCAAGGACATCGAATTTCTGTAAGGTTAATTTAGTTGACTAGCTGTTCTTTGGCATTAAACAGGTCAGTGATAGTATGATTCTGGTTATGTTCGCTTAGAATATCACTAATCAGAGTTATGTGCAGTACTGCCATAACTTTAACTGCCACAGAGAAAAAAAAAAGTCTGAGCATGCATGTTTACTTCAAGACAGAAGTAATGATCTGTCTCATGTCTAACGGGAAAACAATGACAATCCAAGAGCAGAGTGTCCATCCCTGCCCATGTTACGATGAAAGATTACAAATGCAACATAGGTTGTAACCTTATCAGTGTTATCACCGTTTCACTGAGATTTGTAGTTTTCTGGATGACAAAAAGTCATCTAACCTCGGTCCCATCTCAGGCTAGCATGCAAATAATTAAATTCATCACACACCAAAAAGTTTGGTCCATCTTTGCCGGTTCTGTATCCTTCAGCTTGTCAACAAATGCATGTGTACAGATGTTCACGACGGGAGCTCAAAGTGCGATTTGTATTTATGACAGTGGTGTAAAAGTGAATTACACCTGTGACTAAGTTAAGAAGGTCTAAGAGTAACAAAAATATGTCCAAATGATTTATCTGCACGTAGCATTTGCTTTAAGAGTTACACTTAAAGGATGAGCATAATTTGCTGCTACTGAATCATGAGTTCATTATCTATGAGTGAATGTCTCAGGTCACTTTCAGCCGATAAGAATATTGCTATTTTTCTCATCCAAGGAAGCCACACTATTGCTATTTAGAGCATGTAGAATGCAGCGCTGTGTATCATGAATGGTGACTTTCACATGCAGACAATAAACCATGCTACAGAGTAAAAAACCCGCACTGGATACATGTAGGCAAGGCTTATCCGCCATGTCATCTTTATCTGCTGGATTGAATGACCCTTTGTGTTCGCCAGTCTTAATCCTTTAATGGTTAATACTCCCTGTTAATTATTTCTAAGCACTGCACTAATTCCTGATGTCTATTCCTGATGGATAACGTTGAAAGACAGTCAATAGAAACTTGTAATTGGATGACGACACGACAGAATGATTCTGTGCACTCAGGCCCGGCGCTAGGAACAGTTTACTAAGGGGGCAATTAGAAATCGCAAGGGGGCAAATATTTTTCATATAGTGTGTAGTAGTGATGGCGGTCTGACAACGTGTTTCAAACAATTAACTGCGCCAACCACAAAACCACGGCCCCGAAGGTTGCTTACGGGAAAATCATGTGGCATATTACCAGGGCAGTTGCGCTTTATCAACTCCCGTGCCCACCTGTTAACCCTCCCCTCCAATTTTCTCACAGACACGCGGTACAACCGGAAAGATGCCAAACATAAAACAACATACACAAACCTATAGGCAAGTCCTTTACATTTAAAATACATACAAATAGCTCCGCGGCATGAAAACAAAACATCAATGCAAGTCTAAGGTACTTGGCTCGGCGGCCAAAATCATAATTTAAAAAAATCAACAGACCCCGCGGCTGCACCAGTAATAGCCTTCCTGACTCGCACTGAGTCAACGCTAACCACTTAATCCGCGATCCCAGTTTAGGCGTGTAGGGGACAAAACACTCTGAAGTGATGAATTTTCACCCCCGCTGCATGGGGGGTGACGTCAACGACACGTATTCTTACGCTATTTGAGCACAAAGCGGACCATATATGAACACATACACCAACATAAACGGAGATAAACTCAGCCTATAGAAAGAAAATGGATTCACAATATTGTGATTGAATTCATTTAATTCGGAGGGGGAAAGACTACTCCCGTAAACTGACTGCATATTACAGGATTGTGCACTTGTAAGTGTACATGTAAAACCCCCGCTCGCACGACCCCTCCCCTTGTCCTTATCACAGGTCTGTGTGTGCGCGGCTGTGTCAGCATTTCACACATACACCCACAATAACTAGTAGTCCCCAGTAGTTAGGATTGATACATATGTCTAAAACAGGGTTAATATTAAATTCAGGCTTTTTGAAATAATCCTACCTTAATACAGTTGAATTCTACGATTGCAACGTAAGAATCATAACAACCAATCAGATTTGTTCTACCGTGCCAGTTTTAGTAGTGATTTATGTGAAATGTATTTTGTGCAATGCGCAACCACTTAATATTTCGTATTTGAAAATGCAAATTATTAATACGTCTATAATACACTATATTTTCATAAGAAAACAATTAAGTGATCTGAGTCTCCGTTGAGGGGGCGGGGCTGTAGCCACGAGGGGGCGACGCCCCCTTTCGCCCCCCCATGGCGCCGGGCCTGTGTGCACTCCAACAGTTGTCCTTGTGTTCGTAACATTTTATAAGACTGCAGTCAGAGGGAGTGAGAAGTGTTTCAAGGCTTGAAAAATGCTTCTGTTTGCATTTAGGATTGTCAGCATGGACAGGATGGTCCAAAAGAACTGAAGTATCAATGAACACTGTCTAACTCCTTTCAAAATTGCACTCGATAGTTAGAAGATTTCATATCTGTATTTTGTTAAATATTAAGTGAAGCTGCAAGGAGTAGACGTAAAGAAAGTTGGTGAATTCAAGTACCTGGGGTCAACTGTGCAGGAAAATGGAGGCTGCGATAGTGAGGTGAGAAAAGAGAGTGCAGGCAGTGTGGAGCAGTTGGAGAAGGATTTTGGGAGTCGTTTGTGATAGGAAAGTCCCAGCAAAAGTAAAAGGTAAGATGTATAAGACAGTAGTGCATTGTGCTGCTGTCAAGGGATTGGCTGATTAAAGAACTGCATCAAACAGCAGGTGGATGGGTGTACCTAATAAAGTGGCCAGTGAGTGTATATTCACGTATAAAGAGGAGAAAGAAAGTGTCTCTGACCTGCAGCAGATGTTCTCGAGTGGTGGCCAGCAGATTGACAGCGGAGGAGAGTTTGAGGAGGTGGCTCTGTGCCAGTTCTCCGAGGCCTGCCATGTAAGCCCAGTCTATCAGCACATCCAAATTTGCACGGATCTGAACCCCACAGGACCAGTGGTAAAAGCTCCCCCCTGACCCTTCATACAAACAACATACAAGTGTCAGTCTAAATAAAATGTTACAAAATCAGCTTGCTGTGTATACACTTACTGAATCAGAACATGTGAAATGAAGAATTGTAATAATTGAAAAAGAGACTGGTAAAAAAAAAAAATTGGCTGACAGACACTGGTCTTAATACTTACGACATACTGTAAGTGCACTTCATGAAAATAATGAAAATGCTGGACAAAACTTGGGAAACGAATTAGCACAAGCATCTCTCTGTATTGGTACCAAATGTAAAAGAGGTGCATCCTATATGTCTATATACTATCCCTGGTATTAAGATGCACATCATGTCATTTCAGAAAGAGAAACACCAATAAGAGACTTTTACCTCTCTCCATGAGCAGGTTGAAGAGGAAGGCATTGACGAAGAAGAAGAGATAAGCGAATAGCTGTACGGAAATTTCAGGATGTATGTGGAAGTCTTTGGTGAGATTCAGTGTCTTTGTAAGGATGTCCAACACACTGGCAACTTCATGAGGGATGTGCACCTGCCCATTCTCCGAGAAAGGATTACTGTCTAACAGGCCTGGCAGGACCGGGTACAGGAGCTGTGTGTGAATACAAATAATATACGTGACAAACTAAGATCTTCAAATGACGTCATTTTGAAAACAAAAGAAATTAAAAGGCCCACAAAAAAGATGTTTAATATTTCGGTGAAAAATCACCTGCACACGTATTTTCTCTTTAGGTCAACACAATTCATTGATAATCTATAATCCATCCATATTGAAATTAGTGGAAATACTAAAAATAATTTCTTTCAATGAAATTCCTCTCGGGTGGCACGGTGGTGTAGTGGTTAGCGCTGTCGCCTCACAGCAAGAAGGTCTGGGTTCGAGCCCCGTGGCCGGCGAAGGGCCTTTCTGTGCAGAGTTTGCATGTTCTCCCTGTGTCCACATGGGTTTCCTCTGGGTGTGCCGGTTTCCCCCACAGTCCAAAGACATGCAGGTTAGGTTAGGTTAACTGGTGACTCTAAATTGAGCGTAGGTGTGAATGTGAGTGTGAATGGTTGTCTGTGTCTATGTGTCAGCCCTGTGATGACCTGGCGACTTGTCCAGGGTGTACCCCACTTTTCACCCGTAGTCAGCTAGGATAGGCTCCAGCTTGCCTGCGACCCTGTAGAAGGATAAAGCGGCTAGAGATAATGAGATGAGATAAGATGAAATTCCTCTCCATTCATCTTCAATAGTTACTTCATCCTGATCAGGGTCCAAAGCTCATCCTAGGAGCACTGGATGTGAGGCAGGAATACACCCTGGATGGCATTCATACACTCTTTCCTAAACTCATTCACACCTAGTCACAATTTAGCATAGCCATACGCATGTTCTTGGATGTTGGGAAGAAACCAGCAAAACAAAAGGAAACCCATGGCATGAAAGTTGACATTAATTCCCATACAGTGAGCAGTTTTGATTATTGTTTGTGTCACAATAAAACAACAATTTGCACCTTTAAATTGGTAGGCATGTTGTGTAAATCAAATGGTGCTAACCCCCCAAAAATCCATTTTAATTCCATCTTGTCAGTAATGGCGTTGAGAGTGACAGCTCTAAACGAGGGTTATGTATATAACCGCGGTTCTATGAGTTTCAGATGACCGCCAGAGGCGGTGCTTTCAGCACATGGATATCCATCACACGAACGTGCAGGTCGAGTAATAATAACAACAAAGTCACGTGTGACCTGGGTGACATCACCCCGTGACCCCGGTATAAAAGACCGGTGAACCCAGGAAGTGACCTCTTGGCAAATCTTCTCGTGTACACTCCAAGTGACTGCCAAGCTCTGGCGGTCATCCGAAACTCATAGAACCGCGGTTATATACATAACCCTCGTTCTATTTCGTTTCTCCTGACCGCCAGAGGCGGTGCTTTCAGCACATGGATGACTAATACCAACCAGGTCATGAGGAGTGCCTACCCGTACTCAGTGCTGCTGTGACGGGCCTGGAATGACGGCCGTCGCCACAGGATTATGTGGGACGACATTAAGACGGTAAAACCTGGTGAAGGTGCAGCTGGAAGCCCAGGAGGCTGCGCTGCATATGTCTGAAAGGGGCACGCCCTTCAGTGATGCCCATGAGGCCGCCACGCCCCGTGCAGAGTGCGCCCTGACAGCCGGAGGAATCGGGGAGCCACTGTGCCTGTAGGCATGTAATATGGCCGACTATCCACTTGGATAGCCTCTGCTTAGAGAGCGCCAGACCCCTCCTCGGCCCTGTGTGGCACAGAAACAGGGCGTCACTCCTACGGAAGCCCTCCGTACGGGACACGTACACCCTGAGGGCGCGAACTGGGCACAAAAGTTCCGACCTCTCACCATGGCCCGCCTCGAACGCCGCAAGGCTAAGGGGCTGGTTGACGAAGGTAGCAGAGAGGGTCTTCGGGAGGAAGGAGGGGTTAGGCCACAGAGTGACCCCACTATTGCCGGAGTGCCACTGCAGGCACTCCCCACTGACTGACAGCGCGTGTAATTCCCCGACGCGCCTCGTCGATGTAATGGCCAGAAGAAAAGCAGTCTTCAGGGAGAGCCATGAAATGTCTGCCATGAGCAGGGGCTCAAACGGTGCGTCGCAGAGAGCCTGCAGCACCAAGTGAAGATCCCATGTGGGTACCCGGCCCCGTCGGAGGGGTCTCAACCGGAGAGCACCCTTCAAGAACGTGCCACCAAGGGGTGGGACCCCACAGTCCTTCCCCAACTCTGGCATGCTGAGCAGAGATGACAGCTGCATAGGCCTTGATGGTGGAAGGAGTAAGACCCTTATCAAGCAGAGACTGGAGGAACAGTAGAATGGTCGTCAGGGGGCAGCATGTAGGCTCCTCCCCCCAAGTCAAGCACCAGTTGGAAAAAAGCCTCCATCTGTTGGCGTAGAGGGCATTGGTGGAGAGTGCCCGAGAGCTTGCAATGGTGTTGACCACTGCCAGCTCACAAAGACCTAGCAGGGGGTCCGGCCCTTCAGCGGCCACACCCAGAGCTGCAGACGGGCTGGATCCGGGTGCCAGATCTGCCCTCCCAGCTGTGATAGCAGGTCCATCCTCACTGGCAGGCACCAGGGGTCGCCGTTCGGAAGTTGCAGCAACTTCGGAACCCACGCTCGGCCCGGCCACCGAGGGGCGACAAGCAGCAGCCCGTGGTGGTCCATCGCAACCCTGTGTAGGGTTGGCACGATCAGCGGCAGAGGGGGGGGAGGCATACAGCAGTTGCCTCGGCCAAGCATGCGCCAGCGCATCCTGGCCCAGGGAGCTGGGGCCGTGGAGGCTGAACCACAGAGGGCAGTGTGTCGACTCCTGGCAGGCAAAGAGGTCCACCTCTGCCCTGCCAAAACATTCCCAGATGGCAAGAACCACCGCTGGGTTGAATCTCCGTTCCCCGGGATCGGGGTCCTGGCGGGACAGCAGATCTGCTGCCTTGTTGGCAGTGCTTGACAAGTACATGGCACGCAGGCTCAAGAGATGTTGATGGGCCCACCGCAGAAGTTGGCCAGCCACTTCCAAGCACTGGAGGGACTTGGTGCCTCCCTGGTGGTTGATGCAGTACACTACCGTAGCGTTGTCCGTCCGCACCAGGACGTGTCTGCCGGCCAGGCCTGGGAGGAAGTGCTGTAGGCCGAGGAACACAGCCCGTAGCGCCGGGTGGAGGTGGAGACCGTTGAGCCACCTCTGAAGTGGACGCAAGTCCAGGAGCCCCAGCGGGACCAGAGAGGAGGCTGCCGTAAGCATGCCCAGCAGGCGCTGAAAGGTCTTCAGGGCGAGTGACCTGCCCCGTCCAAAGCGGCCACGTAGCAGGCGGATGTTGTGGATCCTGGTCTGGGAGGGGGTTGCCATCAACGACCTCGAATCCAGGTGCCTGCCCAAGAAAATCGTCTCCTGGCTGGGCACCAGCGAGCTCTTCTTGTAATTCACCCTGAGCCCCAGCTCTGTGACATGTGAGAGCACAGTCGCGATGTCGGTGCGGGCCTGAGCTGCTGACCATGAACAGACGAGCCAGTCGTCCAGGTAAGGCAGGACACGCAAACCCCTTGCCTGAAGTGGTGCCAATGCCGCTGCCACACACCTGGTGAACACACGGGGTGCCAGCGATATCCCAAAGGGCAGAACATTGAACTCGAAAGCCTGGCCCTCGAAGGCAAACCGCAGGAACTGCCTGTGGTGTGGCGCAATGGGAACATGGAAATAGGCGTCTTTCAGGTCGATGGTGGCAACCAGTCGCCCGCCTGGATGTGGTGTAAGACATCCACTGTACGCAGCATGCAGAATCTCATGGTCTTCAAGTGGGAGTTGAGGGGCCTCAGGTCGAGGATTGGGCGGATACCGCCGTCCTTCTTCGGAACCAGAAAATACCTGGAGTAGAACCCACCTTGCTGTCTCTGCCTGTCGATGGGAGAGATTGCTCCCTTCTCCAGGAGGGTGGCGATTTCCTGCCGGAGGACAAGGGACTTCCCCGGATGGCTCACGGTGGTGTGTTTGACCCCATGAAAACGCAGCGGTCGGCGGCAGAACTGGATGCGGTAACCCTCGGTGAAAGTCACCAGCACCCAGGGGTCTGGGGTCAACGCTCTCCAGCTTTGGAGCTGTTCACTGGAAAAGCGGCCGACCGCCGGCACGCTGTCGTCAGCGCCGCCCAGACCGCCCCCGTCGGTCACCATGGGGACGACGAGGAGCAGACTGGGTGTAGGGGGCGGCGCTGCGGGTCCGGGAGGTAGTGGGGCGACGAAAGTAATCAACCCGTCTGGTCTCCTGGCGGGTCGTGGCTGAGACAGAGCCGGTGTGGGCCCCCTGAAGGACTGGGCAGCGTTGCTGTGGTGGTGGACCTGGCGGAGGCCAGCGAACTGCTGTCGCGCCTGGACGACCTGGGCGCTCCGGTCCAGGGCTTGCTGAGCGACCTCGCCAAACAGCTCCCTGGGGAAAACAGGGAGAGAGTGCAGCACACGCCGGTCGGGCTCGGCCAGAGGGGACTGCGCCAGCCATATCTGCCGGCGGGCGAGGGTGAGATACGACATCAGCCGGCCCAGTTCCCGTGACGAGTAGGCAAAGGCCTGGAGAGCCGCGTCGCACAGCTCCCATGATGCCGTGCTCGTCCCCTCCAGCGTCTGGGCGAGGGCCAGCAGCAGATGGGACATGGAATTGTCAATACGACCCATTTGTGCCGCCGTGTCGTATCCCCGACGACCTCATCGTGCGGTCGCACGGCATTGAGTGCGGGGGCATCGGGCGTCCGAAAGGACGAGGGCAGCCACGGAGGGCTCAATGTTGGGCATCTGCTGGAGGCCGTAGGTAGGGCGTCCTGCATTGCTGCCAGGGCCCTGCAGTCACTAGGGAGGTGGGAAGGCATCTAGGGTCCACCCAACACCTCTGTAACTCCCCGATGTATGGGGCCGAGGGCGGAACAGACAACGAGGAAGGCTGTGGAGCCTCTGAAGAAAGTGCTCTGATGCTGGGCCACCGGGGCGTGTCCAACCCCACGGGCCAATGCAGCCCTCAGCGTTGGCTGGATGGATGAGCGTCCGCCTTCCGACGCTGCCACGGTACCATGGCTGGTGGCCTGGGAACCCGCCGGAGAGGTGGAGTCGTGACCGTCAGACCCACCGCAGTCAAAGCTCTCCGACACCCGGATCGACAGCTCATCCAGGCCGCATGCATCAACGGCCGGTGACAGAAGTGGCGAACGGTCGGGCTGCCAGGCAGATGGGGTGGCTGCGGGAACACTGCTGCCCTGTGGCGGAGGCTGGAGATTCGCCAGCAGGGCCTTCATCTCCTCCAGCTTGGCGCACATCACCCTTGGAAGCGGAGACACGTGGGGGCGCCCCACGGCGCTTGCTGGGCCCCGCTGCTGCAGCCGGCACCATGTCCTGTCCCCCCGAGGCCCGGGGGATGTCGGACGGGGGATCCATCCGAGCCAGCCTGGCGGTCCGCGCAGCCACGCTCAGGCACATGCAGTCTGTGCAGGCCATGTCCGTCAGCCCCTGCCGCAGGTGATCAATACCCAGGCACGAGGGGCACTCGCGGTGGCCGTCCTCCGGCTCGAGGGGGGCCCGGCGGTTGGCGCAGCAAGAGAATAGGTCCATGACACCTGGCTGGCAAAGGGGAACTTAAAAAATAGGGCGAGAACACCCCAAGTAAGTATCCCAAAATAAACAATCAGGCAGCAACGAAAACGACCGGGCGAACACACCCGTGGTCAGGAGAGGAAGAAAAAAAATGGTGCGGGGGCCTAAGCGGGAGCACCCGGACCTCGAGCCTACTGCCGCGGGTTTAAAAGACAGCCGCAACTAACAGTCGCTCACTAGCGTGAGAAGACATCATACGCCGCTAAACACACAAGACAGCCGGCCCGTGAGCAGGCCGGAGGCAAGGTTACACAAACAAGGCGGTCGATAATATTAACAAGATAGGCGCCGTGCGCCACAGAACTGATAAACAGCGGCGAGAAACACCGCTTTAATTTAAATGAATGAAGACCGCTTACCTGGACGAAAATAGGCTGGCCTCCAGCGGCGAGGACCCCGCCTCGGAGGGCTAGTCAGCTAACTCCACCGAGCGAGAGCATTCAGCTTAAGGGAGTAACAATACGAATACAACACACACAAGACAGCCGGCCCGTGAGCAGGCCGGAGGCAAGGCTCCACAAAACAAGGCGGTCGATAATATTAACAAAGATAGGCGCTGTGCGCCACAGAACTGATAACAAACAGTGGTGAAAAACACCGCTTTAATTTAAATGAATGAAAACCGCTTACCTGAACGAACACAAGCCGGCCTCCAGTGGCGAGGACACCGCCCCAGAGGGCTAATCAGCTAACTCCACCGAGCGAGAGCGCTCCGCTTAACGGAGTAAAATACGAATATAACAAGAGAAAAGGAATTGGTGGACTTAACGCAGTTTCTTGGAGGGTGCGTAAGCACAGCCCCAACCCTACGGGTAACGAAACTAACACGGCGCTTTGTCCAAATTCCAATCCAACTCGCAACCTGCAAACGTGAGAAGATGCAAGAGGTCACTTCCTGGGTTCACCGGTCTTTTATGCCGGGGTCACGGGGTGACGTCACCCAGGTCACACGTGACTTTGTTGTTACTATTACTCGACCTGCACGTTCGTGTGATGGATATCCATGTGCTGAAAGCACCGCCTCTGGCGGTCAGGAGAAACGAAATAGAACAGACTACAAACATGGCTTCTCAAAACTACAATGCCCAAGAACCACAGCACCCTCTGTCACCTGCTTATTAATTACACCTATCTCTCACTCACAATTCGTCAGTCCTGCTACTTAAGCCTCTCTGACACTCCCATAGTCACGAAGTATTGTTCAGTGTTTACTCCTGTCATACCAAGCCGGTTCCTTTCTGCCTGTTTATAGTTTCTTCGACCCTCGTTCTCGTTTTCACCTCTTCGGCCTCTAGTCCTGCTTGCATTGCTCTGTTTGCCCATTGACCGACCCTCACCTGCTCTTTGACTACGATTCTCAGCTTGTGATTTGACTTCGTTTCCAGTTTGCTTCTCCCGCTCTCCCTTGCACATACAGCCGTAAGCACCTGCACCCTGACACTTATAATGCAACAAAATAGGACAAACACCAAGGGGGATGAATACTTTTGCAAGACAATGTATTAGACCAGGGCTTTTCAAAGTGTGGGGCGCGCCTCCCCTAGGGGGCGCCAGAGTTCTTCGGGGGGGCGCAACGTGAGGAAAAATAAACCAGAATAAGTTACTATTGCGGACATTTAGCGAGCTTCAGCTAGCCTTTGCCAGAGACAAAATGGATTGATTTTTTAGTACCTAAAGCTACAGTGAGTGAGGAGTCAGAGTCTGGGCCAAGCAAAAAAAGAAGGAAGTATGACCACGATTATTTAAAGTTTGGATTTTCATGGACTGGACCTGAAGATGCTCCACTGCCACAGTGTGTTGTCTGCCAAGAGGTGCTAGCTAACTATGCTACCGTATGAGATGTTTAAAATGTGTAAAACAAGATGTTTTTTAAAAAAAAGCACAGATGTTTAAAATGTGTAAAAAGGATGTTTTAAAAAAGCACAGATGTTTAAAATGTGTAAAAAAAGATGTTTTAAAAAGCACAGATGTTTAAAATGTGTAAAAAAAGAGGTTTTAAAAAGCACAGATGTTTAAAATGTGTAAAAAAGAGGTTTTAAAAAAGCACAGATGTTTAAAATGTGTAAAAAAAAGAGGTTTTAAAAAAGCACAGATGTTTAAAATATGTAAAAAAAGAGGTTTTAAAAAAGCACAGATGTTTAAAATGTGTAAAAAAAAAAGAGGTTTTAAAAAAGCACAGATGTTTAAAATGTGTAAAAAAATGTTTTAAAAAAGCACAGATGTTTAAAATGTGTAAAAAAGAGGTTTTAAAAAAGCACAGATGTTTAAAATGTGTAAAAAAGAGGTTTTAAAAAGCACATATGTTTAAAATGTGTAAAAAAGAGGTTTTAAAAAGCACAGATGTTTAAAATGTGTAAAGAGGTTTTAAAAAAGCACAGATGTTTAAAATGTGTAAAAAAGAGGTTTTAAAAAAGCACAGATGTTTAAAATGTGTAAAACAAGATGTTTTAAAAAGCACAGATGTTTCAAATGTGTAAAAAAGAGGTTTTAAAAAGCACAGATGTTTAAAATGTGTAAAAAAAGGGGTTTTAAAAAGCACAGATGTTTAAAATGTGTAAAAAAGGTTTTAAAAAAGCACAGATGTTTAAAATGTGTAAAAAAAGAGGTTTTAAAAAGCACAGATGTTTAAAATGTGTAAAAAAAAGAGGTTTTAAAAAGCACAGATGTTTAAAATGTGTAAAAAAAGATGTTTTAAAAAAGCACAGATGTTTAAAATGTGTAAAAAAGAGGTTTTAAAAAGCACACATGTTTAAAATGTGTAAAAAAGAGGTTTTAAAAAAGCACAGATGTTTAAAATGTGTAAAAGATGTTTTAAAAAGCACAGATGTTTAAAATGTGTAAAAAAGAGGTTTTAAAAAGCACAGATGTTTAAAATGTGTAAAAGAAAAAAATTAAAAATGTGTACAACAACCATTTTTTTAAATACGAATGGAACATTTAGTATAGCAACAACAAAAATTGTAAGGGGGGGGGGGGGGCGCTGTTGTTTATTTGCTCTCTGAGGGGGTCTGACTCTCCCACACTTTGAAAACCCCTGTGTTAGACCAAGCAAATTAATAGAGACAAATATGACAAGTGTTGCCAGGCAAAACAAACCTCGCCCAGCAGAACTTATTTTATACCGTACCTATATGTTAATAATGGTAATATTTCTCAGTCATCAGCTGTCAGGTTATAGTCCTATGAAAATCCATGACCTTGAGTTTGACATTTCAAAGTCATTCAAGGTCAAAGGTCATGGCGGCAACTGAAAGCCCATATGGGACTTCTTATATGTTGATAATGGTAAACATCTGGTTATCATAAACCATTTTAAAGTTATAGCCCTTTGAAAACCCATGGCCTTCGATTTGACCTTTCAGTGTCACTCAAGGTCAAGAGATCATGGTGCCAAATGAAAGCCCATATGGCACATCCTACAAGTTGATAATGGTGAATATCTTTCTACCATTAACCGTTTTCAAGTTACAGCCCTCTGAAAATCCGTGACCTTGAGTCTGACCATTCAGGGTCACTCAAGGTCAAAGATCATGGTGCCAAATGAAAGGCCATATGGGAGTTCCGATGGTATGTGCTCATAATAGTAAACATCTGTCTATCAGCAACTGTTTTTGAGTTATAATGGAAAATGTGTTATTTTGACCAAAAGGTTGACCTTTCCGGTGACTTTGACCTTCACCTTGACCCTATTACCCCCAAATTTTATTCAGGTAATCTATGGACCATTGCCTACCTACCCTGAAAATTTTAAGTCAATCGGTGCAACCGTCTAGACGCTAGATTGTTAACAGACAGACACACAAACAAACCACACTGATTACAATACTTCGCCCCGCTTACTCCATCGCAGTGAGTCATGCGTTGTCCTTGAACTCCGGTGAAGCCAGAACAAAGTTCTTCCTCCAAAATTCTCTGTCATGCATTGCATTGATGAGATCGTCTGAGTAAAGCTGAGTATCATCTTCAATGATCTGTTTGAGGGTAGTTCGAGGACGACCAACTCTTCTTTTTCCTTCTGGTTGCCACATCAGTAACTTGCTGGCTGGTTCCTTTCCTCGGATCACATGGCCAGCTAGGGCAAGCCTCCTCTTTCGAATTACTTGAGATAGGGCTGGAAGTGGGCCATACAATTGTGTGTTCGGGATATGATCCCTCCATGATACGTTGTAGATGGCGCGCAGCATCTTTGTGTATGTTCCATCCAACTTTACATTCCTGACTTTGTTTAATGCCCACGACTCAGAGCCATAGACAAGTATGGACTCTACACAAGCTTTGAAGACCTTTGTCTTGGTAGACTTTTTGATTGGAGCTTTCCAGACTCTCTTTAAAGAGTGTACGGCGCCCCAAACTTGACCGATTCTTGACTCAATATCATGGGCGCAGTCTGTATACCCTCCAAGATATTTAAAATCTTGAACACGTTCAATGTTGGAGCCATCAGATGCAGATACACCCTGTTGGGATGTAGGATTCAGATGCATGTATTTGGTTTTGGAGGCATTCAAGTGTAGGCCGATAGCTTTACATGCGTCTTCTACACGTCGAAGCAGGTCTTGAGCTTCTGCAACAGTATCCTCCAAGAGGGCGATATCATCAGCATAATCTAGATCTGATAGAGTCTGTGCTGGGTATCGTCTACTACGACGTCTGTACAACGTGAGTCCATCAGTGTCTTGGATTGCAGTTCGCAGGGCATAATCAAGACAGATAATGAATAAAAAGGGTGCAAGTGGATCACCTTGTAGTACACCGGTATTGATAAGAAAGGGGTCAGTCATTCCGTCTGGGGTGATAACTTGAGCAGAGGTGTTGTTATACATGACCTTTATTCCTTCAACCACTTCTTCTGGGATGCCGTAAGCAATCAATATTTGCAGCATTTTCTCTCTGTTTACTGAGTCGAATGCTTTTCGAAAATCGATAAAAACTATGATTGCTTCCTTGCTAAAGTTCTTCAGTTCTTCTACAATACGGCGGAGGGCAAGAATGTGTGAGGTAGTGGACCTTCCTTGTCTGAATCCGTTTTGGTTATTCCTGAGGACATTGTCGATAACTGGCCGGATTCGATTCAGGAGGCATCGGTTATAGACTTTTGACGCAATCTGTGACAGTGCGATGCCTCTGTAATTGTCTGGCAGTCTAAGGTCTCCTTTTTTGGGGACTGGAACTAGGCCAGAAAGACCCCATTCCTCAGGACGGTTGCCAAAGTAAGTCTGATTGCAGAACTTACGGAGTTGTTTCTTCACCTTTGGCATTTTCCAAAACTCTAGTGGGAGACCGTCAAGTCCAGGAGCTTTACCGTTTTTCATTGCCTTCATAGAAGCGTCAATTTCTGCCTGTGATAATTCACCAGTTGGTATTTCTTGGAACAGATCGAAGACTTTCTCAACTGGTTGATCAGTATCTACACTAGCTTGATCTACGTTGAGCAAATTTTCAAAGTGATTTTCCCAGATGTGCAAGCGATCATCTCCTTCAATACAAATGGGATTACTTGACTTTTTACCGGAAAGTTTCTTCACGAGCTCCCAGGCAGACTTGATAGCTGAGGCAGCTGCTGCAGATTCGAAGGTACTGAGGATTTCATTAATACGCTTATCTTCGCGGTGATCAAATGTCCTATGAAGATGATTCTGAGCAGATTGAATTTGACCTGTTGAGGTATGCAGAGTGGCTTGGCGAGCTGCCACTACCGAAGGGCGGACACTAACAGGTCTTGGAGGGCGAGGCTTTGGTGGAAGATGCTCCGCACCGACTTCATTTGCAATCTTAATAAAAGATGAGTAACTTTGTTCTTCTTCAGGAAGGTGGTTGAATTGTGTTACTACGCTGGTGTCGATCTTAGAAGCAAGTTGGGAGTCAGTCATCACTGAGGTCCAATATAACTTCTTCCTAGCAGCTTTTGTGGTACGCAGGCTAAGTTTAACAGAAGTTGAAACAATGCGGTGGTCACTTCCGATAGGGTTTGATGTTGAGTAGGCTTGACAATCGTGGACACTATTGCGCCAGCGCTTCTGGTACAAACAAAAGTCTATTTGTGAGAGAGAGCCCTTAGGTGAACGGTAGGTCCAGAGTTTACGAGTGGGCTTACAAAATGACTGGTTACCAATAATAAGGTTGTGCTGTTGTGTAAAATCCAAAAGTAGTTGGCCGTTTCGGTTGGTGATCTTGTGCAATGAGAATCTGTTTCTCAACTGGGCATTGAAGTCTCCACATACGAGCAACATTGCTTGTTGTGGTACATTTGTTACCACTCTGTTCAGGCATGAGTAGAAATCATCAGCAATTTCATCAGAAAGACCGCTATGTGGTGCGTAACAGGATACAATCGCTGTCTTGGGGTTGCCTTTGAATGTAGCAACTATCAAACGGTCGCTGTATTTCTTAACTGACGTAAGTAGTGGTAACAGATTCAATTGAATGCAGAAGCCTACGCCTCCGATTGAGGCACCACATTCATTTCTTGTAGCAGATGCAGTGAACAGTGTGCTTTTCCCGAGGCTACAAGCGATAATTTCTGGTTCTGAATCAGCGTGCACTTGGCGATGTTCTTGGATACAGGTGACTACAATGTTATAGTCATTCATGAGCTTATCTAGCTCAACACGAGATGATAAAGAGCGAAGGGTTCTACAGTTTAATGTAGACACTATCGCGGGCGAGGTAAAAATTCAATAGCATTGTGGTATACGCCTTATGTGCCACATATTTGTTTATCGGCACATGTCTACTACAAGCCTGCTGAAGGGGAACCTCTCAAGAAGGAAGGCTTTTGAAGGAACATTAAGATTTACAGCAGGAGCAGCTCGAGAGAAGAGCCTTGTTTAAAAAAAAAAAAAGATTTCCACTCAGGCCCTCAGTGTCCTGCCCCCCACTTTCTCTAGCTCAACACTTCTTTATTCTCTGCGTGCTCAGACATGACAACACTGCCTTTGTTCAGTCCATGGACAGTTGTATCCAGTCCGTACTTGGCAGCAGTTTTAACCCTGGCCATCATATATGCAGTATACATTCTTAAACTGCTGTATCACCACACACTCTTGGCAACCACTGGCTGCTTTGGCAAGCCTGCTGCAAATCATGTAAAATGGAGAAAAAAGTAAGAGAAGAGCAAAAAAAAACAGAACAATGGCTCCTTATTTCCTGATGTGTGATTAAAAAGGAACATGATTTGTAGCTGTTTGGCAGCTATCCGTCTGCTGCATCAGGCGTACATGTATGTATATTTAATATTTCTCTACACAAAATGCACTGAATGTTTTTTTGTTAATCAGACTATTTATTATGTTCCCAGAAGCACCACATGAATGTGTCCTTGCCTCTGGGAATTGCAAACCCACAAACACACCACGCTTTTATTTTCCTAAGCCGACCAGCAGCTGCTTCCTTTTCTGCTAGATAGAGAAGCCTAGCAGGCCTACAAATTAGACAGAGAGCTGCAAATGTTATTCAGGCTATAAACCGTCTGTTGCCTTTCCTCATGGTCATGTTTGCATTTCCTATTAAAAATATTGACTATACCTATGGCATGACAGATATTAGATTGAGTTTGTGGTTTGTTTGTTTTTTTGTTGAAACTCATGGAAGCTGTACAAAGTCAGTACTGAATAAAGCAGCAGGCAGTTTAAGATTTTTTTTGCGAATATGCCTAAAACAAATCTTCAGTGGCACTCCTGAGTTCTGATTTTAAGATGCTGCAACCTTCCTGTACGGTAATAAGCTAAGTATCAAGTCAACCTACTGGGTTAACTAGCCAGCTAAAATGTTCAACTGTGATTGATTACATGGTGCATTTACTGCATTATGCTCTGCCAAGTTCATGATTTAGTAGAAGGAATTCTCTGAGGAGAGCAATGGTCCAAATCACAAATCTGTCATGAAGTACACTTCCCTCAGACCAAGGCTATCCCACACTCCGGATCCTAAAATCCCTCAAATCAGCCGACGCCTATGGAAATCTTCCGATAGTAGATCAACTTCGAGACCAAAGATGAACTGAAACGTCCCAGAAACCAAAGACGAATTCAGATTTTCCCAGAGACAGGATGCCTCAAGGAATTTTTCCAAAATGGAACGTGGAGCAGTTCCTAAATACAGGCTATGCCAAATGATCAAGGCACAAGAAAGGAAATTTCAGTTCAACAGCTCCTTTAGCAAGGAACACACAGGCACCTTAAAACATATCTCCATATATGCTAACCACATTCACTGGATATGAGCAATCGCGCATTCTGATTGGCTACTCTACTACTAGGATATCAGCTCATATACCATGAGTAGAGAAAAACAAAACGGCGGAGCGTGTTGCTGAACCAACCGAGGATGAAATAAAAACTCTACTCGAAAACAAAACCCCCCAAAATACAAAAAAAAAAAAATCAGCAAAATGTGGAATAAAAGTATTTGATGGTAAGAACATTTTTTAATTTTCAAGAATTATTATTATTATTATTATAGCATTTTTCACAAATTGTTCCTGTCATTTCGACAGTTTGTTTACATTCTAAGTGGAAATTATTTTGATGGATGTTTTGTATAAAGTTTTTATTTATCGAATTTGCAAAAAATAAAAATGCTCCGTTTCTCAAAGTCCAGTGAACGTGGATAGAATAAAACGGTTATTCCACTCATTCTTGTTTAGTCGGCTATAAGCCAACGCTGCGTGCCTTGTCGGCTATCAGCTCATGTACGGCTCTATTTTGTGAATAACTGTTAATTATCCCCAGTGGATATGATACTTTATCTTTTGGTCTGAAAGTCACTTTTTTCATAATAGCAATAGGCCCTGAATGAAAGCACTTTTTCAGACTGTGAGAATTGAGACCTGCTTTTGGACAGTTAAACTTCTCTGCTCAGCCTGTTATTCCGTTAAACTAAAGTCCTTCCTTGTTTGATGGTTGATAGCTGAGATTCTGGTAACTATATTTAATAGAAACAGGAGACGGAATAAACATTAGGAAAAGGTTTTCAGAAGTTTCAAGGCTGAAGGGAAGTTGGACGATTGCCCACCTTCCACTGGACACAAGGAACAGTTCAATTGAAAATCCTGAAGTAATTAAAAAGGAAGCTTTTTAACTTTGCATGGGACACATACTTTGTTAATTTAAATCAGTACTCCTACAGCCGGGCCTACAGCATAGGGAACAGATTATTACAAATCTCAATTCCGCACTGGAATAAAGTCAACTAATCATGTGATAAAGCCAAACTATGGCTTAGTGTGCAGTCAGGTGTTCTATCTCCAGCTGAGTCTGTCCAGTATAGACAGAGACTACATAAATGCCTAATGATTTGGGGCATGAGGAACACATCTCAGTTTCTGACCTACAGTACTGTGCAAAAGTCTTAGGCAGCCTTTTTTTTTCATAAAAACTTTGTTATAGATTTCTATTTTATGACTTCTACATTATCGAGTCAGTACAAAAACATTTTAGAGTTTCAAACGTTCGTTTTCCAGCACAAAATTAAATGGTTTTGTACTGAAAAAAATTTGTATCTGATGAGCATATTGCATAATAGAGCACTTTTCAGATGAAAAAAAGAAAACATTGAAGGCTGCTGGGTTTTGGTGCTAAATGAAGAAGCGAGTGTGACAGTCAAAGTGTCCAGAAGAACTGTGGCTGGTTCTGTAAGATGCTCAGTAAAACCTACAGCTCATTCCCTTATAAAACTGCACTCATTGTACCTGAGACTACTATTTTTTATCCCCACCCCCGACATATAATGTGGGGGAATATAGCTATTGCTCTGTCTGTCCATCTGTAAACATTTTAGTTTCTGGAGCATAACTCAAAAACTACTAGGAATGTTTTCACAAAACCTGACAGTTATGTTAAGTGACTAGAGGAGTAGTGCCTTTTGACATTTCTGTGATTTTTATTTTTCTGTATTTCCATGGCAACCAATTCAACTTAGGAAAATTTGGAGTGGGGTTTCATGTGGCCGCCGGGGGGATATGTCATCTCCTGATGACTCTTGGTTTGTTTGTTTTTTTTGTTTTTTTAATAAAGCAAAGTGTTGTCTCACACCAAACATTGACTTTGTTTCATTTATTAAGGCTTACTGCTGTTTATCGTCTTTTTTTTAATGTTGAAACATTTCATTTCATTATTTTTAAGCCATTTTTGGTCTACAGCATTTTTTTAGACGTGCCTAAGACTTTTGCACAGTACTGTACATCCTGTTCAGGAAATGGATGTGCAGTGTCTTCCTTCATTTAATGGCTCATGTAATAAGTATAATATTACAGCGATATGACCCTGACATTGACCTCTTCAAGGTTCTTATGTTTCCTCATAAACAAAATTCTGGACCTTCTGAAGACCCGTGTTTGATTTTCCTGAAAATGTTAAACAACTGTAGCATGAAGGAAATGTCTAAAGACAAGGAACTTAGATCCATAGCGTCTTGGGTTTATGCTAGTATGGTAATAGATATCCATATCTAGCCATACCTTTTCCAAAACATATTCTGAATTTCCATAATTTGTCTGGAAGTGCCTTTAAATTCCATGTTTCTGTATTTTTACATACCTGTGCATGATCACAGTTCTAAAATCTGAATTTAAAAAAAAGAATTCAAAAGTGAGTGAAATGTTTTACGACTGAAAACTGTTGTTTGTCCTCATTGGGTTTGTCAAAAACACATCTAAATTAGCCACCTGGAAGCAGTCAAAGTCTCTGCATGATGAAGTACTTCATTATGAATATATGAATGCTCCACATTTATGTGATCCACAATGCTACTGCTATAATGCTGCTGCTCTCCAAATTGATTCTCACCTTCATGATAATTTCTCATTCATTCCAGCCAGAGAGATACAAAACAAACTCACACAGCATGTTGTGCTAAAGTTAGCCCAGGACTATTTTTCTTACTCAATCTCCATGCTTACAAAAACAGCAGGTCCTGTGTGATAAAACAGGCAGCTATTATGCACAAAAGCCAAAGTGGCTGGGGTTATTTAACAAGCACTTCATGCCAAAGCAGAAACACACCGACCTTGGTGAGGTAATAGACACACTGCTGGAAGGTAAACATAATGACCTCCTCCAGGACCGTCATGGCCTCCTTGCTGGCAGGCCGCACAGTAGACAAGCGCAGCTCCAAAACAGCTTTCAGGAGCATGTGGACAGACAGATTACTGGTTGATAATAAAGAATATCATCACTGTCACTTTAAATTATCATACTCTTCTGTAAAATAATTACCCATGCAATCTTCCTCCTCTTCCTCCTCCATTTGTGAAATCCCATGTAACAAGCAAGGAACTTCTTGATGGATGAAATGGAGGACCTCGATGGAGTTGGCCATCCACAGAACAAGCGGCTGCAGGCTTCTGAGAAGGTTCTCCGGATGCAGTTCCACAGAGTCAACACCTTCCCTGTGAAATGAATATTTAACAGTTATTCCACAAAATCGAGTCGTGCATGAGCTGATAGCCAATGAGGCACGTTGCACCGAGTTGGCTATAAACCATGTACAACGAGATTGAGTGGAATAACTGCTATATTCTATCCACATTCACTGGATTTAGAGAAACAGATCATTTTTATTTTTTGCAAATTCAATACATAAAAACTATACAAAACGTCTGACAAAACCATTTCCGCTTAGAATGTAAACAAACCAGCAAAATGACAGTAGCAATTTGTGAAAAATGCTATCATAATAATAATTCTTGAAAAATAAAAAAAAGATGCGTTATTACCATCAAATATTTTTATGCCATATTTTGTTGCTTTGGGGGTTTTGTTTTCGAGTAGAATTTTTATTTCATCCTCGGTTGGTTCAGCAACATGCTCCGCCATTTTTTTTCTCTTCTCACGGTATATAAGCTGATAGCCTAGTAGTATAGTCACCAATCAGAGTGTGCAATTACTCATATCCAGTGAATGTGGATAGAATAAACAGTTTTATGTCCAGGAATGAAATCAGGAATGTATAGAAATTTGGAGGGCCAAAACTTTTCAGTTGAAAATGATTAGGACGTAAGTCACATTGTCAAAAGACATAGTAATTAAATTGTTGTTTGTTTGTTTGTTTTCATTGTAGCTTTTTGATTAAGCATAATATTTTTAAATAATAATTTTCACATTTCAAAAGTATAATATGAAAAAAAATGAAATTATTACATATTACTTAATAGTAAGAAAAAATGTTCTTTATTTATAGTAAAAATTCAGCGTTTGCTTTTTGATGTTTTCTCCAGAGAGTCCTGAATTTCTGTTTTCATTTCAGCCAAGATTTATAATGTCCATGAGTATACATTAATAATGGAAAGGATTCCTGTATACATGATAATTCTGTCTTGAAAAATCCTGCAGTAATACACAAAGCACCATAATCAGACTTCCAAAGATGTATTTCTTTATAATACGCCCACCGGCCACTTTATTAGGAACACCCATCCACCTGCTGTTTGATGTAGCTCTCTAATCAGCCGATCCCTTAACAGCAGCACAATGCATAAAATCATGTGGATACAAATCAAGAGCTTCAGTTAATCTTCACTTCAAACATCAGAATGGGAAAATTTGTGATCTCAAAGTGTGACTTTCACTGGCGCATGGGTGTTGGTTTGAGCCAGATGGACTGGTTTGAGTATTTCAGAAACTGCTGATCTCCTGGGGTTTTCACACACAACAGTCTCTAGAGTTTACACAGAATGGTGTGAAAAACAAAAAACATTGCGTAAGCGACAGTTCTGTAGGTGGAAACACCTTGTTAATAAGAGAGATCAGCGGAAAATGGCCAGATTGGTTTGAGCTGCCAGAAACAATACAGTAACTCATAACAACTCTTTACAACCGTGGTGAGCAGAAAAGCATCTCAGCATGCAACATCAGAAAAATTCCTATTAAATTCCTATTAAAGTATTTATGCATAAATAATATTTGTTACAGGGTTCTATATGGTGTCTTTAGACCTTTGGGACAAACTGTCAGTCCTAGATGGAACTTTTTTTTTCTAAGAGTATAAAGTATGAATGACAACATTTATATTCTATTAAATTGCTTAAACAAAAATTTAATCACACTGAACTGAAATTAAATAAAATTCAGATGTGCCTATAGAGCTTATTATAATAGACAGAGAAAGCTACACACTTAAAAATAGTTCTTTAATGTTCCTCTGGATAATTAAGAGTTCTTAGCTTATAAAAAGAAAGCTACTTGGACCCATTTCTGAGAACACTCTGTTTGAGGGTTTTATACTAGGCCAAAAAATAAGCCAAGGTTCTCTTGGTTTTCTGCAAATCAGTGTTCGGGTCCACTTCATGCTATTATGTGCTGCAAGTTTACCCCAAAGACTTCATTATTTAAAAAATGAAAGGAGAAGATTAATTCTGTATTATTCATGTTGTTAAGTCAGTTGACATTTTTTAAATTGCAAAATTAAATATATGAAATTTATATTGAATTCATTAATGCATGACCAATTGTAATTACCCAAGGAATCCCAAATCTAAATTTGTGTTGGCGGCACAGTGGTGTAGTGGTTAGCACTGTTGCCTCACAGCAAGAAGGTCCTGGGTTCAAGCCCAGCAGCCAGCGAGGGCCTGTCTGTGTGGAGTTTGCATGTTCTCCCTGTGTCTGTGTGGGTTTCCTCCGGGTGCTCCGGTTTCCCCCACAGTCCAAAGATATGCAGGTTAGGCTAATTGGTGGCTCTAAATTGACCGTAGGTGTGAATGTGAGTGTGAATGGTTGTTTGTGTCTATGCCCATGTTTACATTAGACCGTATCAGCGGATCATCAGATTAACGTTTTTAAAACGATTAGTGTGCACACAGCAACACCAATACACGATTTGCGTGCACACAACAATACCAATACACGGATACGCTCGGCTCCGCAGGCATCCTGCGCTCCAAATCACTCCACCCTGAACAGCGAGTGCCCTCTGGAGGGTGCGCACTCCGGCCTTGCGCAGCTCACAGAGCGCGCGAGTGAAGCACACTAGCAGTGTTTTCGGGACTGAGCCGCTGTGTGTGTGATCCCAGCGCACATCACTTACCACTTGCAAGTGGAAGGATGGCAAGCCTAAAGACAATCATAACTACACAATGAGCAGTATTTGCAGTATTTTCATACTTTTATACTCTTTAATGAAAGGTGATACAAGGCGGAAGTCCGCGCCGTTTTTCAGCAGTCGCGTCACATGACCAACGCCAGCGAATCAGGAAGGTGGATGTCACAGTGACGTTGTCCAATGAGACGCCAGCTAGAGCTCAGCACAGCGTATCCGCGTATTCTGAATGTTTACACAGCACCGGAGCTGACACGATCTGGATTGAATACGTGGACGCTGGCGGATTCCCGTTTCCTGGCGTTTCCAGGCGGTTTAATGTAAACGGACAGTGCATCTGCGAAGAAAACGAGACAGATACGGTCTAATGTAAACGTAGCCTATGTTTCAGCCCTGCAATGATCTGGCGACTTGTCCAGGGTGTACCCTGCCTCTCACCCATAGTCAGCTGGGATAGGCTCCAGCTTGCCCACGACCCTACACAGGATAAGCAGCTACAGATAATGGATGGATGGATGGATACATTTGTGTTTCAAAGCTTAGTGTTATGGACATTAGTATGATACAATATCTTTAAAAAATAGCTTTGGAGATATTCTCATTTATTATTTTATAATTCATCACTTCTGGAAATATATTGAATTTCTGCTGATTGATATCTCATCACAACTTCATGTTGGTTCAATTAAATTAAATTAAATTAATTAAATGTTCTGTAGAATGTATTATACTCTGTGTCCCACTCCCAGAGGTGGGTCTTGCTGTACAGTAGTAGCTTGTTAGCAGTAAACATAGTTTATCAGTGTGTTTTTGGCTGTGGGTCTTTCATACACTATTCCCTTTTCTAAGCAATTGCTTGGAAGTGCTCTAAAATTTTCTACTGCTAGTCTACTGTCATGATTGTTTAGATTTGGCAGAGGTATGGCATACATATTTCAAACACTATTGGCGACCGTGTAATTCAGTTAAGCACTTCATCAAGCCTTCGCTTTGACTTCCTGTTTCAAATGGAAATACATCAACCAAGGAATCAAATCACAGCTAAGAAGCCATTTACTGGTTCTGAATGCATTAAGAGTGTAGTTATGGCATGCTAGTTTCTGATAGTAAAACTGTCAAGAAGAGACCTACATTTCAGAATGAACAGCTGCAAGCTCCTTCGCCCTTTCCTGTATGAACATAAAAACAAGAAGAACAATTGTGAGGACTTCAAAACAGTTGAATACAATTGACTCTCTATTAGAATCTGAACCTTACCAATACAGCGATTTGAACCTCACTGGCTATATGTAGCAGAAGTCGTCGCAGGTCAGTCATGGGAAAATGTGTGGCTGATTGCTGGAGGCATAAACACATTAGGAAAGACGGGGCAAGCTTGTGTAAGTCTTCATGATGGTCTACCTTTGAAATTATCTCCTCCAGGACCCGTGTTTCATGCTCTACGTCATAAAACAGGATGAGCTCTTGTCCATTTGTGTCCCTCAGGCAAGGCAAGATGCTTTCTGCAGCACAGGGTGTTCCTGAGCCCTCTGATGTAGACAACATACATGTCTGATCAAGAGGAAATGATGTGGGAGGATGAGGTTGTGGTGGCTCACACAGCCATGGATGAGCTACATTATGACAGCTTCCCAAAATTTCAGTGTTTGGATCCTTAAACATGAAGAGGTAATTCTGACCCAAGCCTATGACATCTCCCGAATGAAGCTCCACCTCTTGTTTGACAACAGCTCCATTCCTCTTGACCAAAGCTCCATATAAGGGCTTCAGGACCGTGATTCCTGATCCTTTCCTGTACTTTTGCTGAGGGTCAGAAGTGGAGACCTGGAGTCTCTGAATGCAGCAGTGCTGTGGTTGGATGTCAGGAGCCCAAAGAGTCACACCTACAGCTGGATCTTTCACTCCATCAGATTGTTCAGAATTACAGCCAAAAATTGTACAGCTGCTATTTAAAGAGTAGATGATGAAGTCCTGAGAATAAGATCAGAGAGAATGTTAGTTCTCGGCAACAATGATGCAGAATAACTAAAATCAGAGTGAAGCATAGCCTATACTCACATAATATGAGTTACATAGACATTTCCAGATTTTTCTTTTGCCTTTATATATAGAAATACAGTAGTAAAAAAAATGCAAAATGTGTAATACCACTCATGAGTGGTAATTGAGGAAGAAGTTGAATAAATGAAGAAGAAATTACAGTCTGACATGTTTCTGCAATGCATGCTGGGTACCATCGTAATGGTGGTATGCAGTGGTGAACCATTACTATTAGAGCTGGGACTTCAGCTCAGCCAAAACTTAGCCAGACACAACAAAAAAGCAACAAGGCAAAGGATTTTGTAAGGGATTAGTGGCAGGCTGCCAGGTCGCTCCGTTGTGTGTAGTTGTCAATGTTGATTTTAAAAGTAACTAAGTAAATTACAGAGGGAACTGAATACTTAAGTCTGAGTGAAAAATACTATAGCAAGCGTGCGTGGAAGAAAAGTCTGGAGACAGAAATCTTAGTTTCTCGGTCGTTAGTCTCTGCTACTTGCTCTCGATAGCACTGGCTTGACCACTTTATGAGCCTTAACTAACACTACTGATGAACGCTACACCGGCTGGAAGGTGACTTCACTGCTGCACCGACTTATGGTTAAGCTCATGGTGGCTTTTGAGAAGGCCGAGGCTGATAGATTTTTGGTCCCTCCCACTATAAATCAAAATCTGATTGGTTAATTTATCTGTTACTTCCTATATAAACATACACTGCCATGGCCTTCTGTCCCGGCAATGAAGTCCTAAGCAATGAGTGAGCCGGCTCTAAAATCTTCTCAGCAAACAAAAAAATCTCATTGGATAACTATTTTAATGTTTTCAGGACAGTAACCCTTTCATTTCTGAAGCAAATTTGATAGAAAATGAGGCCAAATTAAAATTAGAAGAGAATAATTATAATGAAATAATGAAAGCTATTAAAGAATGAAATAAATTAAATATAATATTTGAAATGCTGATATGTTTAGGTCTTCTCTGAAGGCCCAGAAGGCCGTGATGGTTCCCCTCTGGTGGTATGGATTTATGGTGGATATATTTATGCTAAAAGGTCCCTTTTAAAACCTATTTGTCATCTAAATTTTATTATTACAATATTAATCTTTAGATTTATGCAAAAAGACTCCATGCTGATGGCAGATGTGGATTCACGATGTTTTAACTAAGAAACAGAGGGAGCATGAGAACTAAAATCATGTCTTTCATGACTATAAAATTAATATGACAAAAACGTCTTTTTCATTGGTCAGTAGAGAAATCGAGCCAGGCATGAAACTTCAAGTACATCTGTTATTCATCTTCCTCTCAAAGTAACCAAAACAAATAAATCATACACGCACATAAATCAAAAGAAAATCCAAGCCACAATCATTTCATGATTTTTAGAGAGAACTATTATAACAAAAGAATGGTGGAAATTAGTTCCATCTTTACAGCAACCTCTATGTGAAAAGTGATAACAGCTCTCAACAACTGCTTGCAGATGAAACTCAGATGAAAAACTGACTGGGACTGTTGCAGACAGCAGTGAAAAATCAGACAAATCCAGTTCAGACAAATGGGAAACTAAAAGCAGAGTCCTGAATAGGAGGCTGAATTCTTCCTTGAGTCCACAGCAGACATTAGCAGTGGTATGGAGCTTTATTCCTAAAACTCCAATTACTGGATTAACCCTGTTTAAAAGTAACTATGCATAAGTAAAGCGAATGCACCCAAACAGCCAGTGACGATATCATTGGTCAATGTCATACCTTGCATTCAATTGGTTGGGGAATTTTGATAGAGTCATATCACCAAAATCTGCAAGAGCACACAGAAATGTGTGAGCAGAAGATTTGTGAGTGCATAAAAGCAGTCTGAGCACGGCCAGGGGCTGTTTGAGAGAGATGGCAGGTTTTTTGAGCAGGAGCAGAACAAATTTGTATGCAAGCAGGGGCTATTTAAGAGAGAGGGGGAAACACTGCAAAATCTGAACGTTAAATGAATAAATGCTGTTCTCAAATACTGATCACACTCTTGATTAAAGCTAGGAATAAAACTCCATACAGTGGTGCTTTGGTTTGTTAGTCACCAATTGTGAACAAACTAATTTTGGTAGACAGTTATTTTATTTATCTCTGTATTAACATCCATCCATTATCCATAACCGCTTATCCTGTGCAGGGTCGTGGGCAAGCTGGAGCCTATCCCAGCTGACTATGGGTGAAAGGCGGGGTACACCCTGGACAAGTCACCAGGTCATCACAGGGCTGACACATAGACACAGACAACCATTCACACTCACATTCACACCTACGGTCACTTTACAGCCACCAATTAGCCTAACCTGCATGTCTTTGGACTGTGGGGGAAACCGGAGCACCCAGAGGAAACCCACGTAGACACGGGGAGAACATGCAAACTCCACACAGCAAGGCCCCGTCGGCCACTGGGCTCAAACCCAGAACCTTCTTGCCATGAGGCAGCAGTGTTAACTACAACACCACCATGCCACCTCTCTGTATTAACAGTTTTTGGTTAATATTTAAACTATAAGAAAATAAAGAAAGAAATAACGGTGTGGAATAATGCAGCCTGCTGCAAAGTGGACTTCCTCATGTCAGAAAATTTAAAATAAAAGCTTTACCTCTGACTGTTACAAAGCACTGACATTAGCGACTCTTTCCAAAAATGCAAAATAAATGTCTTCTTACAGAAAATTTTCCCATAAGGTACATACAGGTTTTGGAACAACATATGCTGCCATCCAGATGACATCTTTTTCAGGGACGTCCCTACTTATTCCAGAAAGACAATGCCAAGCTACATTCTCAGCATGGCTTCATAGTAAAAGAGTGTGGGTGCTAAACTGGCCTGCCTGCAGTCCAAACCTGTCTCACACTGAAAATGTGTGGCACATTATGTAGCATAAAATACATCAATGGAGACCCCAAACTGTTGATTTTTGGATTATGCTTCATTTTTGTGGCTACTGCTTCATAGAGTAAATATATATGCTATATTTACTGTATGGACATGGGATCAGAAAACAGTTTTATTTCTAAGCAGTAGCCACATGGACCCATAGGGTACCTATTTTTTTTTTTTTTTGCGATATCTTCCTTCATATTCATCATAAGTGCTACCGGGTGAGGTTTGTTGTGCCTGGTAACACTTGTTACTTATGTTTTACACAGCATCCAAACTTTTTTGGAATTAGGGTTGTAAGAGAAATAATAAGTCCTGTTTTATATTACTACACTTTTTGTTTTCTTTGAACTATTTTAAATCCTAATTCAAGCAGGCAAACAGATTTTAACACTGGACTTAGATGCTTCACTTCCCTATTACACATAATTTGTAGTGAATGTTACAGTGTGCTAATCACTCAACAGACAAAGTTAATCTGTCAGGAAATGTGTCCACCCTCTGGACACCCAACATTCGGCACACTGCTTCCTGCCTTGTGTTTATATGCAGCTGAGTTCTGCACACACAGCTGTTTTTTCAGAAGATTTTCCCTTCTGTCTGGCACTCAGGACCTCTTTGTGTTCTTTTCCAGTGGGATCGAGGGGGTTATGGAATAAAATATTGTTCCATGGCACACTGACGTCACACGGCCCATACCAACCCAAAGCCAGAGTGTTAAAAAGTCAGTGAGTCGAAACATACTTCTGATTAATAAAGAGGGTAAATGTGCCAGAGCAAATGGCATTAAAGAAACATTAGTTTTGCAGAAAGTGCAGAAACATGATTTAGACATGCTCAAACATGAACAAGCAGTCCACTGATATAGTGATGGATGTCTGGGAAAATATATGCACTGCTTGCAAATATAGAATATCTCCACACCAGGAATTCCACAAAAAACAGTCGAACTTATGTTGGATAAGGCAGAGGGGGGAGAATGTGTAGTAGAGGTGGGGCAGATCTGTACTACCTGTCTGTAACTGAAGCCCTGCAGTAGCAGGAAGTAAGGGAAGTGCACGGGCGGGTGAATGGAATACTGTGTGCAGTTGTCATCGCCGTTCTCTGTCTCTTCTTTTCTGCCAGCCACACAGGGAAGCTCTTTGTAGGCCTCTGAGTCTTCCCCACCCAATTGGCTCTTAAGGTTCTGTTGGGGCTCAGGGGAGGGCCTGAGATCTGCTTCACTGAGACTCCTGCACAGACCCAGCCCAATGTCTGTGACAATGTCATGCCCGCCTCCACTGAACACAACAGACCTCCCCCGTGAGCGCGTCTTCTGCAGTTTACGAGCCTGAGCATTGATCCCTGGGAAACAAAAATAACAAAATGACATAAAATGTGTTGAAGTATTCATATGGGATCTGTGGAAAGCTATATAAAGTTGTGTCCATTAGAAACCCTGCCATGGATTTCTAAACTAGCAAGCGCAGCTGTAAAAATTTGGCATGCTGGCATGAGTCACCCAATTCATGATTTGGTTTGATTTGATTTGATTCGATTCACGATACTGGGTACATGTACCATGATATGATTTTACCATAATATTTTTGGGAAAAAATTGAAGAAAATGTTATAAACAAAAAAATAAACATTTTTTATCCTATTCTTTATCAACTTAAATATTCCTTTTGTTAAGTTAAAAAAAGCATTTTATTTCATTTTCTTAAAAACCAACAATAATTATTTACCCACATTTGTAATAGCCAATTAACGAAAACATTCCTTTTGTTAAAAATGAAAAAGTTAATAACAAATAGGCCTTTTCTTCATAAACTTTCATGAACTGTACTACCTCCATTTACTTCACTTTTCTTTAGCTTTCAGCAGTTTGTTAAAAGAGAGCTCAGATTTCTTGTTGAATATATTTGTACAGTCAATCACACAACAGCTCTTTCCCATTTTAAATCTGTTTTTTTTTTTAGTATTTTCATGGCATTAGATCTGTGTTACTTCCGCCTACGGTGAAGTCACATGCATTCCTGTTATTGTATGTTTTTGTGCTCTCTGCTGTCTAATCAATGCAATTACAGTGAGAAAAAAACAAGACCATGTAGCCTAATAATAAGTCCATCCATCCATCCATCCATCCATTATCCGTAACCACTTATCCTGTACTTATGTACAGCTGGAGCCTATTCCAGCTGACTATGGGCGAGAGGCGGGGTACACCCTGGGCAAGTCACCAGATCATTGCGAGGCCTAATAATAAGTGTAATTCATTTTTTATTTAATCAATTATCATAAATTTGTATTGTGATTTATTGTCGCATAATATATTGTTACATGCCTAATAAAAAGTGGAGACATGGTCATTCAGGAACATCATACAGCACAATGATGGAATGACCTGTGGGTACAGAAAAAAGCCAGCTTAACTGGAGGGCAAAATAAACAAGTACTGGATGAGTTAGCCTTCTGTGTTTAGTACCATCTCATCTCATTATCTCTAGCCGCTTTATCCTGTTCTACAGGGTCGCAGGCAAGCTGGAGCCTATCCCAGCTGACTATGGGCGAAAGGCGGGGTACACCCTGTACAAGAGCTGACACACAGACACAGACAACCATTCACACTCACATTCACACCTACGGTCAATTTAGAGTCACCAGTTAACCTAACCTGCATGTCTTTGGACTGTGGGGGAAACCGGAGCACCTGGAGGAAACCCACGCAGACATGGGGAGAACATGCAAACACCGCACAGAAAGGCCCTCGTCGACCACGGGGCTCGAACCCGGACCTTCTTGCTGTGAGGCGACAGCGCTAACCACTACACCACCATGCCGCCCTGTTTAGTGCCACTGCTGCTTTATTTCATATATGCTCTCACTGTCCACTTTATTAAGAACCCCTCCGTATTCATGCAGCTATCTAATCAGTCAATCATCTAGCAGCAGCACAATACAAAAAATCATGCAGATTCAGGTCAAAAGCTTCACGTCAAACATTCAAATGAAACAAAACTATGATTTCTGTAACTTTGATCATGGCATGGGTGTTGGTACCAGATGGGTTGGTTTGAGTATTTCAAAAACTGCTGATCTCCTAAGAGTTTCACCCCCCCAAAAAAGAGTCTGGAGTTTACAAAGAATGGTGCAAAAAACAAAAAACAGTGAGTGAGCGACAGGTCTGTGGGTGAAAACAGCTTGTTGATAAAAAAGGTCAGAAGAAAATGGCCAGATTGGTTCAAACTGACAGGAAGGATAACAGTTAAGGCCTCTGCATGCTCTTGCGACAAGGCTTTCGCAGATAGCTTTTCGCAGACAGTTGTAATTTATTGTTGAACGGGGAGTATAGGCGTGCGCGATGTTATTCACCGGCACAACGCAAGGGGGCGCGAAGTCGCTAGGAGTATTTGGTGGGTGTGGTCAGTGGAGTGTTTATCCTCCGGTTACTTATAATGACTAGAACTTTTTTTTTTTAGAATGACTAGAACTGGAGTTGTATAGATGTACGTTCTTCCTCAATCAACCGCTCTTCGTGCTGCTCCATCTTCGCTCGTGTTTTTAAAAATGGCGGTAGTGAAAACAAAACAAACCGGGAAAGTAGGGAAGCGGAAGTGCGTGTACAGCGGATGTAGAGTGGACCAATCAGAGCCCTCTTGTCTGCGACGCTGTCTGCGAGGCTTCTGCGGTGGTCACAATTTTTGGGAGGTGCGCGCAGAGCGTCTGCGAAGGTGGGGGGGGGCTACGCAGAAGCTATCTGTGACACCGTCTGCGAGGACTGGGTTGTCAGCATAAATTGGCCTTAACTCAAATAATCACTCTTTACAGCTGTGGTGAGCTGAAATGTATCTCAGCATGGACAAAACATCTAACCTTGAGGTGGGTGGGCTACAACAACAGAAGACCACATCAGGCTCCAGTACTGTAAGCCAAGAACAGAAATCTGAGATTATCTTGGGCACAGACTCCCCGAAACTGGACAGTTGAAGATTAGAAAAATACATCACCTTGCTTTTTCCAGTCTTTCATAAAAGACGTTCTAAAACTGGTTGCAAATCTGTTTGTAAATATTATCAAGGACTTGATTTGTCTAGACATGCAGCTGTGCTGTACCTGCAGTCACTGTGTCCTTGTCTCTGGAGATCTTCTCTTCCACGCTGGCTCTGCTCTGGATTTCAAAGCGCCGCGCATAGCCTTCTCTGGGTTTCCAGAGTGACTGCAGGAGCAGCGGCCGCTCGTTGTCTCCCACCACACGCACACACTCGCTTCTCCATTCTCTTTCTCTGATGCAGCCAATAACATCACAAAGGACATAGGCATCAGCATCCGCCTTGTTCAGAGAGTATCTATGAAAACACAACAGAAGTCACAGACATTTGTATGTTTTCATTCAAGGTATTCAGGAAATGACTTGAAAGAGTGTAAGATCTTGATAGTGGACTTTTTTGTAAGATGAAAAGATCATTAGTGTGGGTATACATAAAACAGGAACAGCACAGTGGTGTAGTGGGTAGCATTGCTGCCTCACAGCTGCAGGGTTCCTGGTTTGATGCTAAGTTAAGTTTTAATGGAACACACACACACACACACACACACACGGAACAAATTAATGTTCACGCTTTAGAAAATGCTTCTGCCTGATTGCTGATTTAAAATGTACAGTAGTTGTATAGACAACAATACAAACACACTCAAGTACATATACACGTTTGCCGTCCTGTCCTTGTGAAGACCTTTTACTGATGTGATTATTAATGCAGCTAATTAATGCTATGCTACACCTAAATCGAACTCTAACCATAACCTCAGTAACCAAAAGGAAACATTTGGTGTTGAAGGATTTGAGGGTTTTTTTTTCTTTCAATAGAAGCTTCAGGATTTTTTTTTTTGTATGAAAACAACCAATCAGTTGTGCCTATAAGATCAAAACAGTCAGATATTCTGATTGTCTTGTGGACATTTGGTGGTTCCTACCAAGATATAAAAACATGGGCGCACATGCACTCACTCACTCACACGCGCGCACACACACACACACACACACACACACGCGCGCGCACGTCTCGCTGTGGAATGGGAGAAAAGTGAAAAAAACCCAAAAACTGTTTTCTAAAATCCCGAGTCAGCATCCTCGTGGTTAGCATTCATGGTTTGCAGTGCATTGAATGAATTCATTTCTGCTCAAATTTCCCCCCATCTTGAACATAAATGGGACATTTGGCATTCAGACATTCGACTTAACTCGAACAGGCATCTGGCCATGTGCACAATGGCTGTTTCATGCTAAATTTTCTTACTTTTCCCCCCTACATCATTTAACAATACTGTATTAAGCTATAAACCCACAGTTCAACAGTTCTGAATTTGACATAACTCTCCAGCATATAGCGGAAATCGAGTACATTCTTCTTTTTATCATGTACTTGCAAGGCACTTCTCTGCTTTTCATCCAAGGGCACAAACAAGGATTATCAGTGAAGTTTTTGAAAAGAAAACCACAGAGATTGGTTCAGGAATGTTTTGGGAGAAAAAGTGGCTTCAAGGGAATGGTATGACGTCACAGTAGTGGTTTAATGTCATTGTTCAAGTCATTTTCTGCTCCGTAAGGAACATGACAAAAGACGGAAAAGAAGCTGTAATAGTCAGAGAGACCTTGCCAGCACCCATTACTGAATCTACTCAATTGGCAGATGAGCCTTAAAAGGAAACCAGGATCCAATCCGAGCTTTGATGCTTTGAACCGTTTAAAGGTTCATGGTCTTTCTAAAGGGCCAACCAGTGGCTTTCTGGAAGGCCCAGGACTTGTTCCTGAAGCCACTATCAAAGAGGCTTTACAACTAAACTACTACTGTGCCTAAGGTTAGAGTTACTAATGATGGCTTGGTTAACGAAAGATTTTTGTGTAGAACAAAATGTTTCTTAACTATATTAACTTTATTTATTTATTTATTTATTGACAGGGTCTCCAGAAGACTGCTCTTTCACATGAGCACATGTGCTTATTGTCCATTTTGTGGGTTTGCTTAATGAATAAGTAATTAGCCTTTCTTTCTAAAGCTGCAAAACATGAAGCTCTGTCTCTGCAAATTGATTAATTTTGCATGTGTGAGGTAGGTAAAATACTAGTGGAATTAATTTGAAGCCAAATTGATACCATTTGTTTAAAAAAATTTTAGCAAAAAATATGCCTTAGCGAAGTAAACAGAATGTTCCTCACAATTATGACTTATTATTACTAATGATGTTGGTTTCATCTTAAAGGTAGACTGCCTTGATTTTTCAAGTTTATAAAAATAATTTTCCCTGACAGTCAATTATTTTTGTTTAGTGGACCAAAAGCTACTGAATTCGAATCACAGACTTCCAATTTTATTGAGGTTTTTTTTTTTTAAATAGAACAATTAATGACTTTAGGGCCACATGGCCCTAAATTCTCCACTATTTTTTCTTGCTTCACCATGACCCAAATCAAGATACTACATCATGCATCATGTGGTGGGCTTTCCCCATTCGCGCAAGGCATTGTGGGATACAAATTTGAAACAGGAGAGAAAAATGGAGGATGTGAGTGTGTGAATGAAACATGAAAGACCGACTACAGTAACAGAAAGCAAGAAAAAAAGACGTTATGTTGCGAAGGAAAGGAAACGCAGGACCAAACTAATAAATATCGCCAATCAGCAAGCAGCTCAGTGTGATCAACTGTTAATTTAGCAACAGAGTGATGTAATTGTCAGTGCACGATCAAGGTAAACCTGTAGATAGCAGTAATACAACACTGTGGATGCCAGCTGCCGTAAAACCCAAAAGAAGAAGAAGAAGAAATTAAACCTGCGCATGCGCACATGGATTTCCCCTGTCTACTTGACAGCACGAAGCAAGCGATTTCATGCACATTATTTGCTCGGGGAATCTCCTCAAATTAAATAACTTCCCAGCCATAGAATGGCCTTTTTTTTTTTTTTTAGATATTACAGAAATAAACATATATCACAATAATCAAATTTCAGAGGGAACTAAATTTCACCGATTTTATGAAATCGAAAGGCCGTCTAGCTTTAAATATTCAGTTCCCAAAGCATTTGAAAAGGTTTTCAGATATACCTAATTTATTAACAGACTCACGCTCGTATATTGGATTGGATTGTTATATTTCTTTGATAAATCTTTCAAGATCTTATGAGATCTAAAAATTCATGAAGCACATTCAAAAATCTCACTCACAAATTACATTCCCTCCCAACTTTACATGGTATGTCAATCACAAAATTTTTCGTTGGAAATGACCTACAACATGTCCATGAACTGTGCACATGATCTGATTGATCATGTATTACGTATCACGTATAATTAGCACTCATTATTTGCGATTTTTTAAATCAAGTCCGATGTGTAAATTCTTTCATAGTATTCCAGTCAATGTTATTGCCAGGTCAGTTATGTTGGAAAGCTGCTTAATACCTTTTAATGGGAAAGATGCAGTGTCATGGAACAGGGCTTGTTCATTGGGCATTTTAAGTGGCATTGGCGAGTAATAAAAATATCAACATTTCAGATGAATCCACCCAGATAAATACAGGAAGCTCTGGTGTCCTCACCTCTCAAGCGCTTCCTTTACCAGTTCTTTGGCACTGGAGTGGGTTGTAGCCAGGACACTCTTATAGTTTGCACCTTTGCAGATCTCGTTGCCAAAAATTTTCAGGATTCCTGGTGCCGTTATGTGACTGGACAGTTCTGAGGGATCGTCTGTTACTGATGGTTCTTCTCCAGCTGTAGCTATGTCTCCACGAGCTGAGAGAACACCGCGGCTGAACACAGAGGAAAGGCGGTGCTGATGCCGGCGAATTCTGCTCTTGGCTGGTTGCCTGAAGCCCATGCCCTCCACAGACATGGCAGTGCCACCCGACGAGTTGGATCTGGGTAAAAGAGTGAGACAGGATTGGAAAGTTCAGAACCATACTGACTACAACCATGAGCAACATGGTGACCATGAACCATCCCAATATGGTCTTCAATTAAAATAGACAGGAATAGCGAATTTTTAATGAGAAGAAAGGAACTCTGGAACTCAGATTTGAACATGTGCAAACGCAGTACTTTGTCCATTCATTGGCACAAGGGTCCCCTTTCAGCACAGAGAATTCAACCAGCAATATCTATGAACTGCATGCAATATTTGAAAAATATGACAAAATAATACTTTCTGTCAAAAATAAAGTCTATTCAAGAAATCTCCAGCCGACTGTCACATACACTCACTGGCCACTTTATTAGGAACACCATAACCTGCTGTTTTATGTAGTTCTTTAATCAGCCAGTCCCTTGACAGCAGGACAATACATAAAATCATGCAGATACGTACACATCAAGAGCTTCAGTTAATGTTCACTTCAAACATTAGAATGGGAAAAATTGTGGTCTCAAAGTGTGACTTTCACTGTGGCACTGTGTGTGTTGGTTTGATCCAGATGGACTGGTTTGAGTATTTCAGAAGCTGCTGATCTCCTGGGGTTTTCACACACAACAGTCTCTAGTTTACACAGAATGGTGCGAAAAACAAAAAACACTGAGCGAACGACAGTTCTGTCAGTGGAAACAAAGGCCTTGTTGGTAAGAGAGGTCAGAGGAAAATGGCCAGATTGGTTCGAGCCGACAGGAAGGATATAGCAACTCATAGCAACTCTTTACATCCGTGGTGAGCAGAAAAGCATCTTAGCAGAAGACCACATTGGGTTCCACTCCTGTCAGCCAAGAACAGGACTCTTAGACTCAAGAACAAGTTCCTATTAAAGTGGCCGGTGAGTGTCGGTTATCAAAGTGTGCTAAATATGTGGTTCAGCATTTAGTTCATAAAAATGTAATCAATTTCACTTAGTACTGACCTCTCAGTAAACCAATAAAGTCTGTTATAGGAGTGTCGAAAATCTTAATGATCATAATTACAAATTAGCTGAATTGTTTTGCGAACATTAATCATATGTATTTTTAAAACGTATCTGATTTGTATAATTCAACACTGTATGAGTGATTTAGCCTGTATGCTTATACATTTTCTTGAGCTACAAGTCCTTTGTGTAATTCATACAGTATGTGAATGTGTATTATATACAGTATACAAGACTGGGAATAAAAATCAGCACGAGAAAGTGTATCTAGTATTACAACATCCTGCACTGTTTCTACTCCTCTTGCCTCATGTTTCATTTGCTTTAATATCACCTGATTCCACAGAAACAACCGCAATCAAATAATATGTGAAACAAATTATTCAGCTCATTTTTTGTTCAATAATTTCTATGATAAAATTTTGACTTAATTCGTAAGCAAACCATCAATGGCTCAAAATTATATTCCGTCAAGTAGTGCTGGTGCTCCATTTCAGGCTAGAAATCATACAATGACCGTGATACATCTTTCTGACTGGTAGTGCCCTCGTGCCTGCCTGCTCTACTATGTGTGTGTGTCCTGATCCTGAGCATGTGTCAAAAAGAACTGGGGGGGAAAAAAAACCCAGTGTCCCACTCAGAGGAAAATAAAATACAATTTAAAAATTCCAGAACTTTCTGATGGCCAGTCCGTCCCTGTACCTGAGCCCGATAACTATGTACTGTAATACTGCAGATCTTTGCTCTGTCTGTATTAGCGTCCATGGACAGGTCTGTGATATTTTTGGTCCTTTGAGTACATCAATCAACTGTCTAGGCAGCAGATCTTCAGGAGAGCACTCTCAGAAATAAATATACCAAATCCTGCTTTTCCTTGTCACTGAGGTGATACGAGCTTTTACCTATGGAGGTCAATGTGATGTACCTTTAATTTCCTGTTAGAGTAAACCAGAGGTCCTTTTAGTTCTTAAATCATTACCTCTGCCAATTTTGTTGGACGAGGTTATGTTTTCACCTCCGTTTGTTTGTCTTTTTTCAACGTAACTCAAAAAGTATCCATCCATCCATCATCTGTAGCCGCTTATCCTGTTCTACAGGGTCGCAGGCAAGCTGGAGCCTATCCCAGCTGTCTATGGCCGAGAGGCGGGGTACACCCTGGACAAGTTGCCAGGTTATCACAGGGCGGACACATAGAGACAAACAACCATTCACACTCACACCTACGGTCAATTTAGAGCCACCAGTTAACCTAACCTGCATGTCTTTGGGGAAACCAGAGCACCTGGAGGAAACCCACGCAAACACGGGGAGAACATGCAAACTCCATACAGAAAGGCTCTCACCAGCTGCTGGGTTCGAACCCAGGACCTTCTTGCTGTGAGGCGACAGTGCCACCCACTCAAAAAGTAGTGAATGAATTTTGATGAAATTTTGAGCCATGGACTCAGGAACAATCGATTAGGTTTTGATGCCAATCTGGATATGTGGCTTGGCGGAGGTATGCGCTCTACTGACTGCCCCTGTAGTTTGTAAATTTTTAATAGTTAGCCACATTTCCGGCACGGTGGTGTAGTGGTTAGCACTGTCGCCTCACAGCAAGAAGATCCTGGGTTCGAGCCCAGCGGCCAGTGAGGGCCTTTCTGTGTGGAGTTTGCATGTTCTCCCCATGTCTGCGTGGGTTTCCTCCGGGTGCTCCGGTTTCCCCCACAGTCCAAAGACATGCAGGTTAGGCTAACTGGTGACTCTAAATTGACCATAGGTGTGAATGAGAGTGTGAATGGTTGTTTGTCTCTATGTGTCAGCCCTGCGATAACCTGGCGACTTGTCCAGGGTGTACCCCGCCTTTCGCCCATAGTCAGCTGGGATAGGCTCCAGCTTGCCTGCGACCCTGTAGGACAGGATAAGTGGCTACAGATAATGGATGGATGGATGGATGGATGGATGGCCACATTTCCAGGTGAAAGATACATACTAAACGTAGAGTAGATGTGATCTTGATGGGAATACCTTCACCAAGGAACCACCACCACCTCAAGGTGGTACCTTTCTTTGTGCAGACATGGCTGACTATTAGAGAATGCTGATCTGATCTGCCTGACTCAGGTGTGTTTGATCTGGAAAAGAAGAAAGCCATGGACACAGAACTGTTTGATTCAGACTACAACAGAGTTCACTTTCAGTCTTCACACACTTACTGGACAGATCCATTGCTGTGTTTGCGGCTGAGCTTGGACAGGCTCCTCTTGGCTGCACTGATCGGTGCGGCTGCAGGTGAAGGAGGTGCGGTTCCTGTTCTCCTTAAGGTCCGCTCACTCCACGTCATCGTCATAGGAAAGCTCTCTAACTGCGGCGGTGCATCAAAACCATTCTTCAGAAAGAAAGACAATAACACTGTAGCACTGATACTCCAATGATCATGATGAGAAAAAGCCTAGATTTATTTATGCAGTATTAGAGCAGGGATAACTATCAAGGTGCAAACGTTGTATTGAAGATTTTTAAGAAAGAAAAAAAAAGACAAGACAGGGTTTTGGAGAACAGACACTGACTCTACCTCTGACTTGCCCGCGTCTTTTAAAGCCCTGTGCTGGTTACAGTTATAGCCAGGGTTGCCAGATTGTCCTGATTATTGCATTCTCTTTCACACAAGGCCAACACTTTCAAAAACCACCAGACTATACAGCCAAGCATCTTCACCTCTAAACTCGAGAAACATTTTTAAAAGCCACGATTATTGACTTCCATTGACGAAAACAAGATCATTTTGCAATCCTGTTCATTCAAATACAGAATCTGTCCTGTAAATGAGGAGTTTAAGGGAAAATCTGGCAACCCTTTCCAGAAGCCGTGAATGATGAGGCTGAAGGGAGGGTCCATGATTTGTCACTTCATCTGACCGACTTAAAAGTGCAATAGGAGTTCATATATATATATGAAAAAGGGGCCAAATACTTTTGCACAGTAATAATTACTGTGCAAAAGTATTTGCCCCCTTTTTTTCATGCAAACTTTGTTATAGATTTCTGTTTTTATGACTTCTAGAATTAGAAAGAAAGAAATCTATAACAAAGTTTGTATGGAAAAAATATGACTTCTACATTAGAAAGAAAGAAAGAAAGAAAGAAAGAAAGAAAGAAAGAAAGAAAGCACTTGTGAAATTCCTCTCTGCATTTAACCCATCTGAAGCAGTGAACACACACATACACACACACACGTGAGCAATGAACACACACACATACCCAGAGCAGTGGGCAGCCATGCTAACAGCGCCCAGGAAGCAGTTGGGAGTTAGGTGCCTTGCTCAAGGGCACCTCAGCCCAAGGCCGTCCCATATTAACCTAACCGCATGTCTTTGAACCGTGGGGGAAACCGGAGTACCCGGAGGAAACCCACACAGACATGGTGAGAACATGCAAACTCCGCAACAGAAAGGCCCCCGCCAGCCGCTGAGCTAGAACCCAGAACGTTCTTGCTGTGAGGCAACCGTGCTAACCACTTACACCACCGTGCCGCCCACTAGTCAGTACAAAAACATTTTAGAGTTCAAACACTCGTTTTCCAGCACAAAATTAAATGTTACAGGAAAAAAAAATATGTTTGTATCTGATGAGCATATGACATAAGAGAGCAGTTTTCAGATTAAAAAAGAAAACATAATGAAGACTGCTGGGTTTTGGTGCAAAATTAAGAAGCGAGTGTGACAGTCAAAGTGTCCAGAAGAACTGTGGCTGGTTCTGTAAGATGTTCAGTAAAACCTACAGCTCATTTCCTTATAAAACTGCACTCATTGTACCTAAGAGTACAATTTTTTTTTTTAAGCAAGGGGTCATCCCACAACAAATATTGACTTTGTTTCATTCATTATGCCTTACTGCTGTTTACAGTATTTTTTAACATTGAAACATTTCATTTCATTATTATTTGAGTCATTTTTGGTCTACAGCATTTCTTTACATGTGCCTAAGACTTTTACACAGTATTGTATATTGGATTTAGGGGAATCTATTAACATAAATGGAATATAATAAGTATGTTTCATTACTGTATTATTTATTTATTATTTACTGTATTCATTACTGTGACTACAAATCATTGTGTTTTCATTAGTTTAGAATGAGCCCTTTCTATTTACTTTGGGTGCGGGTCCAGTTCCATGTTGCACCACTATAGTAGCCCAGAATGGACAAAGCTCCAGTAAGCGCCTTCTGCTTTTCTCATTTTTATAAGCAGCAGTGTGAATCTGGAAGGAAGTGCAGAAAGGAAGATGAAAAAGAAGAAAGAAGAGGAATCTGTGTTTGCTGGTGCTGATTAATAAGTTTGAGAACCCAAATTTTGTAAAATGGAGGATCATACCTATTGTCTAGCATGAGAAAAAGCCAGGGTGTGAAGCATACACAGTGAACCTTTAAGTTGTTGAGAAAAACCCCAATTATATATATATATATATATATATATATATATATATATATATATATATATATATATATATATATATATATAAAGCTTTCCCCATTCATGCAAGGCATTGTGGGATACAAATTTGAAACAGGAGAGAAAAATGGAGGACGTGAGTGTGTGAATGAAACATGAAAGACTGATTACAGTAATGGAAAGTGAGAAGGAAAGATGTTTTATATATATATATATATATATATATATATATATATATATATATATATATATATATATATACACACCAACTCGTCTTCGACTTGTTCAATATCATGCTAGCTGAATGGAACATGTCTGATAGACCACCCAAAGCCAGCCAATATTATTTAAATATACAGTATGACTATGTTCTGAGATATCAATACTCAATTTCAGCATCATTCACTTCTTAAAGGTAGACTGTCTTTCAGATTTTTCAAGTGTAGGTCATGAAAAGAATTTTCCCTGACACCCAGTTATTTTTGCCACCTGACCCTAAATTCTCCGCTATTTTTTCGTCCTTTACCATGACCCAGTTCAAGATACTACATCATGCATGACATGGTGGGCTTTCCCCAGTCATGCAAGGCATTGTGGGATACAAATTTGAAACAGGAGAGAAAAATGGAGGACGTGAGTGTGTGAATGAAACATGAAAGACTGATTACAGTAATGGAAAGTGAGAAGGAAAGATGTTATGTTGCGAAGGAAAGGAAACGCAGGACCAAACTAATAAATATCGGCGGTCAGCGAGCACCTCGGTGTGATCAGCTGTTCGTTGAGTGACAGAATGATGTAACTGTCAGTGCACGGTCAAAGGTAAACCTGTGCATACACACACAGACTTCCTCTGTCTGCTTGACTGCACAAAGCAAGCGATTTCATGCACATTATTTGCTAGAGAATCTCCTCAAATTAAATAACTTCCCAGCCACAGAATGGCCTGATATTTTGTGAGAAATAAACATATATCAGAATGACCAAATTTCAGAGGGAACTAAATTTCACCGATTTTATAAAATCGAAAGGGCGTCTCGCTTTAAAACAAAGAAACCTTCGTTTCAATTGATTGGCTGTAAGTCTTTCAGTTTAAAGCCTTATTTGAGGCTTATTTTGAGGCAGAGAAAGAAAAACTCACTGTCGCCTTGAAGTCTGGCTTCTGGTCAAATTCTTCATATCATTTGGTGGTTATGGATTGTGGGGTGGATCTACAACAACAAGTGAGTTTACATACTTCACTTCTCATATACACTGTAAATAAAACATTTGGACAGATTAGATTGAATATCCTGTATACGGTATTTTCACTATCTTAAAGACATTACGATGAAGAATTTGTTTAAAGAAATAGTTCTGACCTAAAACAAATAATTATGACTTAAAATTGTTTCCCCAGTGTTTAATTTTCATTTAGAACTTAATTTAGAATTAGCAGCCAACAAGTTGTCAGCCTATTTGGGAATTTTAAGATGTTTTGTCTCCCTCATCAAGCTGGTTAAAAAGGTGCCAAGAGTGTGTGCAAGCATCATCAAGAATATTTTTAAGAATTTAAAATATAGCTTTGATTTGTTTAAAACTGTTCTTGAGCCATGCATAACTGCATACATATGTTACTTCATTATGTTCATGTCTTATCATTCTAAAATAGTAGAAAATATTTAAAAATGAAGGAAACCATTTATAAGTAGGAGTGCCCAAAACTGTTGACCTTAGTGGTGTGTAACAGTGAGTAAGCTTATTTACATCATTACTAATATTTCTAATATGTCAGTAAATCATGTGATTATTATGTAAAACTCACTTTTTCAGTGTTTGTTCACGTACATTTAGGTATCCAGAGCCTACCAACCCACAGACTCTGAAATAAGACACCCAGTCAGGTTTTGTGTTGTTGTTTTTGTTGTGATTTTTTTTTGTGCTGCCTATTTCAGAAAACATGACCTTCAACAAGCCGTTCAGATTTGGCTCCCCTTTCTATGTCACAAGGGGAGTTCATTAGAATGATGCCACTCCATCATCTGAGTATCTCCACTCAGATATTTATTTATTTAATAAATAAATGACCAAGTATAATATTTTTGTCTCATTTGTTTCAGTGGGTTCTCTTTATCTACTTTTAGGACTTGTGTTAAAATCTGATGATGTTTTAGGTCATATTTGTGCAGAAACACCGGGTTGGTAGCAGCAGGATCATTCATTCATCTCATTATCTCTTGCCGCTTTATCCTGTTCTACAGGGTCGCAGGCAAGCTGGAGCCTATCCCAGCTGACTACGAGCGAAAGGCGGGGTACATCCTGGACAAGTCGCCAGGTCATCACAGGGCTGATATATAGACACAGACAACCATTCACACTCACATTCACACCTACGGTCAATTTAGAGTCACCAGTTAACCTAACCTGCATGTCTTTGGACTGTGGGGGAAACTGGAGCACCTGGAGGAAACCCACGTAGACACAGGGAGAACATGCAAACTCCACACAGAAAGGCTCTCGTCGGCCACAGGGCTCGAACCCGGACCTTCTTGCTGTGAGGCGACAGCGCTAACCACTACACCACCGTGCCACTCCACAGCAGGATCATGTCTCTGCTTTTTGAAGATGATGTGGTCCTGTTGGTTTCATCAATCTGTGACTTATAGCATGCGCTGGGATACTTTGCAACCGAGTGCAAAGCGGCTGGAATGAGGATCAGCACCTCCAAGTCTGTGGCCATGGTGCTCAGCCGGAAACGGGTGGAGTGCCTACTCCGGGTCAGGGGGGAGTTGCTACCTAAAGTGAAGGAGTTTAATTATCTTGGAGTCTTGTTCACAAGTGAGGGTAAGGGGGAGCAGGAGTTGGACACACGGATCGGGGCAGTGTCAGCAGTGATGTGGACACTAAACCGGTCTGTTGTGGTAAAGAGAGAGCTGAGCCAAAAGGCATAGCTCTCAATTTACTGGTCTAGCTACGTTCCCGCTATATATATATATATATATATATATATATATATATATATATATATATATATATATATATATAAATTTGAGCAGGTGGGTGGAGCACAGAAGTACGGTAGGCCAGAACTGAGTTTCCAAAAACTCTTTATTTTGCATTTTCCAGTGACATTCACAATCTCCCAGCCAAACATGCATGCACACACACAAGGTGTCTGGTTGGGGAGAGAGCCCCCTTCCTATGCTCTCTCTCTCTCTCTCTCTCTCTCCTTTTATAGGGCATGGTCATTGGGGAAGACACACAAACAGAGGTTAACTGACATCAGGTGCAGTGATTCTGCCACTTACCTTCCCTGACTCCGCCCTCCGTTCACAGACCAACGTTTGACCCCGTCCCCGCTACCACATACCCCCACCGCCCGACTCAGGCCGGGCAGCCGTCCGGCCTGCAGCCGACTCCCCCCCCCCTTGACGGGAAGGGAAGTCCGCCACGACCATCTGCGCCCCCGGCCTGTGGACCACCTTGAAGTTAAAGGGCTGGAGTGCCAGATACCAATGGGTGATCTGCGTGTTGGCATCCTTCATGCGATGGAGCCACTGGAGGAGCGCGTGGTCCGAACAGAGGGTGAAAGGGCGTCCCAGCAGGTAGTAGTGGAGGGCGAGGACCGCCTACTTGATGGCCAGGCACTCCTTTTCTATCATGCTGTAGCGCCCCTCACGCACCGACAGCTTCCTGCTGATGTACAGCACTGGGCGATCCTCCCCCTCCACCTCCTGGGACAGAACAGCCCCCAGCCCTCTGTCCAATGCATCCGTCTGTAACATAAAGGGGAAAGAAAAGTCAGGGGAGTGTAACAGTGGCCCCACACACAGTGCAGCCTTTATCTCAGAGAAAGACCGCTGGCATTGCTCCATCCACTGGACCGAATCTGGTGCCCCCTTTTTAGTGAGATCAGTCAGCGGGCTGCTGTCTTATTAATTTGGGGACGCACCTGCCCATTGCCCAAGTGAAAGCCCAGATAACGTACTTCTACCCGCCCAATCGCACACTTCTTCGGATTGCCTGTGAGACCCGCTCGCCTCAGCGACCTAAGGATGGCCCTTAGGTGTTGCAGATGCCGCGGCCAGTCATTACTATAGATTATAATATCGTCGAAGTATGCGGCCGCATAGGTGGCGTGGGGGCAGAGGACCCTGTCCATAAGCTGCTGGAACGTAGCGGGCGCCCCAAACAGCCCAAAAGGAAGTGTGACAAATTGGTGTAAGCCAAACGTTGTGGAAAAGGCCGTTTTCTCTCGGGATAATGGAGTCAAGGGGATCTGCCAATAACCCTTTGTCAAATCCAGTGTCGAATAAAAACGAGCCGTGCCTAGTCGATCCAGCAACTCGTCAACACGAGGCATTGGGTATGCATCGAATTTAGACACTGCGTTGACTTTTCTATAGTCCACACAGAACCGGACCGACCCGTCGGCCTTGGGAACCAAGACCACCGGGCTGCTCCAGCCACTGTGGAACTCCTCGACAATGCCCATGTTGAGCATGGCCTCGAGTTCTTCCTGAACCACCTTTTTCTTGTGTTCGGGCAGCCTGTAAGGGCGGCTGCGCACTACCACCCCCAGGGGCATATCAATGTGGTGTTCTATGAGGCGGGTGCGGCCGGGCAGGGGCGAGAACACGTCTGAAAATTCTGTCTGCAACTGGGCAACCTCCTTTAGTTGGGTCGGGGAGAGGTGGTCTCCACGGGGGACTAGAGAGGTAAGCGATGTCAATGTTCCCTTTTGAACCTGCGGCCCCAGCTCCGCCTTCTCCGGAACCAATGACACCAACACCACAGGGACCTCCTCATTCCAAAGTTTGAGCAGATTGAGGTGGTAAATCTGTAGCACCCCACCCCTGTCCATTCGCCTCACCTCATAGTCGATGTCCCCGACTCGCCATGTGACCTCAAAGGGTCCTTGCCACTTGGCGATCAATTTGGAGCTCGACGTGGGCAACAGCACAAGCACTTTATCTCCCGGTGCGAACTCCCTAAGGCGCATACCCCTGTCATACAGGCGGATTTGCCATTCTTGGGCCTGCCGCAAATTCTCCTGGGTTAGGTGTGTGAGTGTGTGGAGTTTTGCGTGCAGGTCGATAACATATTGAATTTCATTTTTGCTCGTTGAAGGTCCCTCCTCTCAATTTTCCCGCAGTACATCTAGGATGCCACGCGGCTTACGCCCATATAATAATTTGAATGGGGAGAGACTTGTGGGACCAATCGCACTGCGAATAACAGGGGTTTGAGCCATTTATCCCAATTGCATGCGTCCTCGCATACAAACTTTTTATGTTCTTGAGGGTGCAATTGAACTGTTCGACTAAACTGTCTGTTTATGAGTGATAAACGCTGGTGCGGATCGACTTAATTTCTAGTAATCCATACAGTTCGCGCAGTGTGCGTGACATAAACGTAGTGCCTTGATCAGTCAGAATCTCTTTGGGGATTCCAACTCGGGATATGACGCGGAAGAGTGCTTCCGCAATACTACGTGCTGAGATATTGCGAAGAGGCACTGCTTCCAGGTATTGCATTGCATAGTCCACCAGAACTAAAATAAAGCGATACCCTCATGTTGACCGATCTAATGGCCCGACGAGATCCATCCCAATTCTTTCAAATGGGGTCTCGATTAATGGCAGAGGGCGCAAAGGCGCTTTTGGAATGGCCGCTGGATTTACTAACTGGCATTCGTGGCGCGCCGTACACCACCTACGGACATCGCCGCAAATCCCTGACCAATAGAACCAGGCCATTATTCGGGCTAGTGTCTTATCCTGCCCCAAGTTTCCAGCCATGGGATTAAAGTGAGCTGCCTAGAATATAAATTCCCGCCGGCTCTTTGGGATCAAAAGTTGTGCGATCGGCTCCTTAGTCTGAGTGTCCTGCATCACTCGGTATAATCTATCCTTCATAATGGAAAAATAGGGGAAGGACGGGGTGGCGTTTGGCTGGAGCGTTTGACCATCGATTACTCTCACTTGGACAAACGCATGCCGCAGAGTCTTGTCTCACAACTGCTTTAACGGGAAATCCGTGAGGGATTCCCTGAGAGAGGGAGGCGGAGCCAGCTGCTCCTCACTGTGATGTGGTGATGACGTAGACGGCTCTGTGACAGCTGCCCCCGCCAATGCCACACCGGGACCTCCCCCTGCTGAACTATGGCAGGCCCCACTCTTCACTAAATGAGTCATTAATTCCCGAAATACCGGCCAATCAGTCCCCAAAATTATCGAGTGGGTAAGGCGAGGATTAACCGCCGCCTTTACACTAAATTTCTCCCCTCGAAATAGAATGTGGACCGACACTAAAGAGTAGTTGTGAACATCCCCATGCACACACAACACCTTCACCAATTGTGCTCTCCCCAATGCCTTGTCTTGCACCAGGCTTTGGTGGATTGAGGTCTGATTACAGCTGGAGTCCACCAAAGCCTGATATGTATCCCCATGGATACTCACCGGTATGTGATACGCTCCGGCCCAATCGAGGGCGGTCCCCGGCGCGTCAGGGATCCGGACCAGCACTCTCACGTCCATTACCGAGCACTGATGTTGGAGGTGCCCCGGCTTCCCGCAGCGCCAGCAAACCGGCCCGGTCTCTCTCTGTGCACCGGTGTTTTGGGGCTCACTCACCTGAGGGGGGGTAGAGACAGACACGGAAGTGGGAAATGGGAGGGCACCGTGGGTGCAGCGGGCTGGCTGGGGTGGAGCCGGCCCCCGCCTCCACGGTGGGGGAACAGGGTGAGGACGAGGAACAGAAGGGGAGGGGGAGAGAGAGAGAGAGAGAGAGAGAGAGAGGAGGGGGGAGAAGAGGAGACATGCTGTCCTGCCATCGGAACATGTTAGGACTGGGACTGTTTTGGCCTCTAGAGGCCGCTGTTATTTCCTTTTCGTGTCATGTTTGTTTTGGCCTCTAGAGGCCGCCACTGTTCCTGTGTTTTGTGTTTGTGTTAATTGCCTGTTTAGTCCTGATTATTTTCACCTGTGTTCAATTTAGTTTGTGTATTTATACCCCCTGAGTTCAGTCCTCTTGTCACGGAGTCTTTGTGCTGTTATGTTTATCTCCAGTTTCCTCTGTACCGTGTTCTTTGTTTTGCACTTTGCTTTTCTTTTGGACCTAAGTATTTACTGTGTTTTTGGATCTACTGAGCGTTCAGCATTTTGCCTTTCCTTTTGTTTTTGGACTTTGCACCTTTGGATATTTTTATTTTGTTATCTTCTGAGCTTTTGGATTTTCTTTTTTTTGTTTTTTCATCGGATTGTAAATATTGTACATAGTGTAAATAAACTGTTGTTTGATACTTTTTCTACTTCCGCCTCACGCCTCTGCATTTGAGTCATCCCCCTGGTGGCCTAGTGGGGGTTTGCTGGATTATCACACCAACGAACCAGGTTCGAATCCCAGCAAATCCCTAACAGAACAGCCACCAAATGGTCCTCTGCCAGCTCGATGGCCTGATCCAGCGACGCCGGGCGATGGCACTGGACCCACTCCATGGTCCCTTTGGGAAGTCTGGCGATGAACTGCTCCATTACCATCAGATCGACGATTCCCTCGGCGTCGCGGTTGTCAGCCCTCAGCCACCTCCGGCAGGCGTCCCAGAGTTGCTGGCCAAACGCGGACGGCCAGCCGACCTCCTCTAGGCGCAGAGCACGGAAGTGCTGTCGTTGTTGTTCTGGGGTGCACCCCACACGCTGGAGTACGGCCCAGTGCAAGTCTCCATAGACCAGCCAGCTGTCGGTGGGGAGCTGTAGCATGGCCAACTGCGCCTCACCCGTTAGCAGGGGGAGGAGGCGCGCCGCTCGCTGTTCCACCGGCCAGCCCCAGGCCTCTGCTGCTTGCTCAAAGAGCGCGAGGAAGGCCTCGGGGTCGTCGTGTGGGCCCATCTTCATTAGAGTGAGGTAGGGAGGGCCCGCGGCAGTGGAGGTGGTGGACCCCGCCAATGCAAGGAAGTGCCGTAACGCCTGACGATCTTCCTGCTGCGCCAGCACCAGGGCCTCAAACCTTTGCTCCTGCTCCTTCCGGAGGGTGATCAGCGCCTGGTGCTGGCTCTGTTGGGCCGTGGCAAGGGCCAACAGGTCTGCGAAGGGGGAGGACTCCATGGGGCTGTTCTCCTCTGTGCTCCGAATCCCAGGTTTCGGCACCCCTGCAGAAATTCGAGCGGGTGGGTGGAGCACAGAAGTACGGCAGGCCAGAACTGAGTTTCCAAAAACTATTTATTTTGCACTTTCCAGTGACATTCACACTCTCCCAGCCATGCATGCATGCACACACACAAGGCGTCTGGTTGGGGAGAGAGCCCCCTTCCTCTGCTCTCTGTCTCTCCTTTTATAGGGCACGGTCACTGGGGAAGACACACAAACACAGGTTAACTGACATCAGGTGCAGTGATTCTGCCACTTACCTTGCCTTACTCCGCCCTCCGTTCACAGACCAACGCTTGACTACGCCCCCGCTGCCACAATATATGAGGGTGTACCAGCTGGGGCGTGACCAAGCAGCAGTTTGTGAATGGAGGGTGGGGTCAGGGAAGATAAGTGGCTTAGTCATTCCACCTGCTGTCAATTAATATGTGTGTGTGTGTGTGTGTGTGTGTGTGTGTGTGTGTGTGTGTGTGTTACAGGGATGGAGCATAAAAGGAGGGGGAGAGCAGAGAAAAGGGACACTCCCAACCAGAATGCATGTGTGTGTGCATGTGTGGGAATGACTCAGCTGAAAAGCTAGAGATATATAAAAGAAATAAAGTTTGTAAGAACTTCAGTTCCCGCCTGCTGTGCTTCTGTACTCCACCCACATCAGGGATTCACTACAGTGGTGCCAAAACCTGGGAGAGAGTACGTAAGGGAACCACCCCATGGAGTCCTCGCCAATTATGGACCTCATCCATGCCCTCGCTACTGCCCAGCAGAACCAGCATCAAGCGCTGACCACCCTCCGGAAGGACCAGGAACAACACTTTGAAGCCTTGATGCTGGCCCAGCAGGAAGACCACCAGGCATCCCAGCATCTGCTGGCATCGGCAGGGGCATCCACCCTTACCACCATGGACTCCCCTCACGTCACCCTCATGAAAATGGGCCCGCATGACAAGCCAGAAGCCTTCATCGCTCTCTTTGAGCAAGTGGCCCAAGCATGGGGGTGGCCAATCAAGCAGCGTGCGGCTCGCAACCTCCCGCTCCTGACAGGTGAGGCGCATCTCGCGGCACAGCAGCTCCCTGCTGACAGCTGGATCAACTACGCTGACCTCAGAGGGCCATTTTGCAGCAGGTCAGCCGCTCCCCTTAACAACATTGCCAGCGGTTCTGGAAGCTGACACTGGAGGAGGTCGGCCAACCGTTTGCATTTGGCCAACAACTCCGGGATGCCTGCCGGCCGTGGCTGAGGGTGGAAGACTGCGACCCCGACCAGATCATCGACCTGGTGGCACTGGAACAGTTCATCTCTCTGCTTTCAGAAGGAATAGCAGAATGGGTCCAGTGTCACCGCCCAGCATCGCTCCAGCGAGCCATTGAGTTGGCGGAGGATCATCTGGTGGCGGTTCCGACGATAGGCAGATGAGGTGAAGGTGCTTCCCAACATTTCTCTTCTCTCCTCCTCTGTCTCCCCTCTCTCTTTCTCTCTCCCTCTCGCCCCATTCCCCCACCGTGGAGGCGGGGGCCGACTCCTCCCCAGTCGCCCTATCACACCTGTGGTGTCCTCCTGTCTCCCTCTTCCATGTCTGTGCCCTTCCCCCCTCAGGTGAGTGACGCCCTTAACACCAGTGCAGAGGGAAAGCCTGGGCCGGTATGCTGGCACAGCGGGGAGCTGTAGCATCTCCAGAATCAGGGCTCCTCAAGGGAGGTGGAAGCCGTGATCCGGATCCCCAATGTGCCAGAGACCACCCCCGATCGGGCCAGAACGTATCGCATACCGGTAAGTGTTCAAGGGGATACATATCACGCTTTGGTGGATTCCAGTTGTAATCAGACCTCAATTCACCAATGCCTGGTGCAAGTTGAGGCATTGGGGAGAGCACAAGCGGTGAAAGTATTGTGTGTGCACGGGGATGTTATCCCTTAGTGTCTGTCTGTATTCTATTCCAGGGCCAAAGGCATAGAATAAAGGTGGCGGTTAATCCTCGTCTCACCCACTCGTTGATTTTGGGTACTGATTGGCCAGGATTTAAAAAGCTGATGTAATATTTAACATGTAGTGTTTGCCAGGAATTTGTGGGGATGTCCATCAGTGGTGTGCGGTGTGCCTTGAATGCCAATTAGTAAATCCTGCGGCCACTCCAAAAGCACCTTTGCACCCTCTCCCTCTAATTGAGACCCCGTTTGAGCGAATTGGGATGGATCTCATCAGGCCATTAGATCGGTCAGCATGAGGATATCGCTTTATTTTAGTTCTGGTGGGCTATGCAACGCGATATCTGGAAACAGTGCCTCTCCGCAATATCTCAGCATTCAGTATTGCAGAAGCACTCTTCTGTATTATCTCCCGGGTCAGGATTCCGAAAGAAATCCTGCCAGACCAAGGCACTACCTTTATGTCACGCACACTGCGCGAACTGTATGGGTTACTGGGGATTAAGTCTATTCGCACCAGTCTCTATCACCCACAAACGGATGGCTTAGTAGAGCATTTTAACCAAACACTCAAAAACATAATCCGGAAATTTGTAAGTGAAGATGCATGTAATTGGGATAAGTGGCTCGAGCCCCTGTTATTTGCAGTACAAGAGGTCCCGCAAGCCTCCACGGGGTTTTCTCCATTTGAATTATTATATGGGTGTAAGCCGCGTGGCATTCTGAATGTGCTATGGGAAAACTGGGAGGAGGGACTTTCACCAAGCAAAAACGAAATTCAGTACATTCTTGACTTGCGCACAAAACTCCACACCCTCACGCACCTAACCCAGGAGAATTTGCGGCAGGCACAAGAACGTCAAATCCGGCTGTATGACAGGGGCACACACCTTAGAGAGTTCACGCTGGGAGACAAAGTACTCGTATTATTGCCCATGTCGAGTTCTAAATTAATCACCAAGTTGCAAGGGCCCTTCGAGGTCACACGGCAAGTCGGGGACGTCGACTATGAGGTGAGGCGAACGGATAGGAACGGGGCATTGCAAATCTACCACCTCAACCTTTTAAAATGCTGGAATGAGGGGGTCCCTGTGGCGTTGGCATTGGTAGTCCCAGAGAAGGCAGAGCTGGGGCCGGAGGTAAAAAGGATAACATCTCGAACCACTCCGGTCCCTTGTGGAGACCACATCTCATCGGCCCAACTCACAGAGGTAGCCCAGTTGCAAAAGGAATTTTCCGACGTGTTCTCGCCCCCTCCTGGTCATACCCACCTCATAGAACACCACATAGAAATGCCCCAGCGGTGGTAGTGCATAGCCGCCCTTACCGCTTGCCCAAACACAAGAAAAAGGTGGTTTGGGATGAACTCAAGGCCATGCTTGGAATGAGCATAATTGAGGAGTCCCACAGTGACTGGAGCAGCCCAGTGGTCCTGGTTACCAAGATCAACGGGTCAGTCCGGTTCTGTGTGGATTGTAGAAAAGTCAACGCAGTATCTAAATTTGACGCATACCCAATGCTTCACATTGATGAGTTGCTTGATCAGTTAGGTGCTGCTCACTTTTATTCGACACTGGATCTAACAAAGGGGTATTGGCAGATCCCCTTGACTCTATCCTGAGAAAAAATGGCCTTTTCCACACTGTTTGGATTACACCAATTTATCACGCTCCCTTTTGGGTTGTTTGGGGTGCCCACTATGTTCCAGCGGCTCATGGACAAGGTCCTCCGCCCTCACGCTGCCTATGCAGCTGCATATCTAGAAGATATAATAATCTACAGCCATGATTGGCTGCAGCACTTGGAACATCTAAGGGCCGTTCTAAAGTCACTGAGGCATGTGGGCCTCACAGCTAACCCGAAAAAGTGTGCAATTGGGCGGGTGGAAGTATGGTATCTGGGGTTCTACTTGGGTCATGGGCAGGTGCATCCCCAACTTAACAAGACTGCAGCGATTGCGGCCTGCCCGAGGCCCAAGACCAAAAAGGAGATGAGACGGTTCCTGGGGCTGGCTGGCTATTATCATAGGTTTATACCTAATTATTCGGATGTCACCATCCTGCTAACTGATCTCACTAAAAAGGGGGCTCCAGGTCCAGTCCAGTGGACGGAGCAGTGCCAACAGGCCTTCTCTGAGGTAAAAGCTGCACTGTGTGGGGGCCACTTTTGCAATCTCCTGACTTCTCTCTCCCCTTTATTTTGCAGACTGACACATCAGACAGAGGGCTGGGGGCCGTTTTGTCCCTGAAGGTGGAGGGTGAGGAGCGCCCTGTGCTGTCCATCAGCCGGAAACTCTTGATGCATGAAAGCAAGTACAGCACCATCGAAAAAGAGTGTCTTGCCATCAAGTGGGCAGTCCTCACCCTCCGATACTACCTGCTGGGGCACCCTTTCACTCTCTGTTTGGACCATGCACCCCTCCAGTAGCTGCACTGCATAAAGGATGCCAGTGCGCGGATCACCCGTTGGTATCCTGCATTTCAGCCATTTACCGTAAGTTCAAGGTGGTTCACAGGCTGGGGGCACAGACGTTGGTGGCAGACTTCCTGTCCCTTCGAGAGAGGAGTCAGCTTCAGGCCGGACGGCTCCCCGGCCTGAGTCAGGCGGTGGGGGTATGTGGCAGCGGAGCGTGGCCAAGCAGCAGCTTGTGAATGGAGGGCGGGGTCGGGGAAGGTAAGTGGCTAAGTCATTCCACCTGCTGTCAATTAATGTGTGTGTGTGTGTGTGTGTGTGTGTGTGTGTGTGTGTGTGTGTGTGTGTGTGTTTTACAGGGACAGAGCATAAAAGGAGGGGGAAAGCAGAGAAAAAGGATGCTCCCAACCAGAATGCATGTGTGTGTGCATGTGTGGGAGTGACTCAGCTGAAAAGCTAGAGAAATATAAAAGAAATAAAGTTTGTAAGAACTTCAGTTCCCACCTGCCATGCTTCTGTAGTCCACCCACATCAGGGATTCACTACAGAGGGTAAGTCAAAAAGTTCTAAGACAGATGTTATAATTTCAAAAGGAATTCAAAAGAATTTTAAAAAAGGAATGCAAAGAAGGAATTCTCTGATGGAAACATCGCTTGCAGAAGTGCTTAGACTTAACTGGAGGATATGTAGGGAAATAGCTTTGTCTCATCTCATTATCTCTAGCCACTTTATCCTGTTCTACAGGGTCGCAGGCAAGCTGGAGCCTATCCCAGCTGACTACGGGCGAAAGGTGGGGTACAACCTGGACAAGTCGCCAGGTCATCACAGGGCCAACACATAGACACAGACAACCATTCACACTCACACCTATGGTCAATTTAGAGTCACCAGTTAACCTAACCTGCATGTCTTTGGACTGTGGAGGAAACCGGAGCACCCGGAGGAAACCCACGCGGACACAGGGAGAACATGCAAACTCCACACAGAAAGGCCCTCGTCGGCCACGGGGCTCGAACCCGGACCTTCTTGCTGTGAGGCGACATATATATATATATATATATATATATATATATATATATATATATATATATATATATGCGCATACTGATTGGCTACAACAGCTGAGGACCACACTGGGTTCCAATCCTCAGCCAATCAGGCTACGATGGACCCAAATGCAACTTGATGCAGTATTTCACAAAAAAAAAGTTTTTGAATCATTTGACTTGGCTAAGATATGGCTGAGCCCTAAATCTAATAACAAGTCAAAGTATGGCAGATTAACATCTAGTCATATCTTGTCAAACCTGTAGAGAACAATTTCAAAAATAAATGCATAAAGTATGTCTGGAACCTGTGGTCAGATAGGCCTACTGAAACAGAGATACATGACCAACATATGATGGCTTAAACCACAGCTATTTCCAGGGGTATCTGTCCCATTCTGTTTTGTTGGTGTAATAACATGTACCATGTCTGAAACTTTAAGAGAAGAAAAAATAGATAATTCACTTGCATTATTGTACAACTTTTATTCCACCACAGTTGTAAAATATGAAAGAGCACTTGTTAAATCTCTTCCCCCTGCATTCTCAGAGCAATGACATGTGCCTGACAGACACTGAGAGAATTAATAAAACAAAGGCATCATTATGGTACACTAAACTGATCATTATTGTCAAACACTGTGATTACAGTTTGCAGTTTCCATGGATACTGGGTAAATCCTTCTGCAGACATGAGTGTAACAACATAGAAAGTGGTGCCTTTTTAAGTGCAAGTGTAAATCAGAAATGCATCACCAACATCATTCCTGCCATGGTGGTTCCACATCAGATATGGTATGCTTGAAACGACTTATTTCGGGGTACCAGTCACAGCTCACAACTATTGTTCCTGTGTTCTCATTCTAAAGATGTATAGATGTTGACTAAAGGGTACTGAGTGAACTGCTTTTCTCAGAGTGTGGGTTAAATCTGTTCCCCTCATGTTCTGACATTAAAATACATGGGCTCCTGTTTTCTTAGATGATTAATTTTTGGCTTCTACATTATTTGGTCATTTCAGCTTTCCAAACATTACTCTTCCAACAAAAATTAATTCAGCCTCTAGATATTATTGTTAATAACTAGATTAACCTTAATGTTACAGAAACATGTTTGTATGTTGATAAATAACGTGAGATTATGTAATCAAGGCCACTTTTCAGACAAAAAAAAAAAAAACATAATTGTGACTGTTGGGGGATTACCTAAAGAAACAAGTGCAAGAGTAAAAGTAAAGGTCTTCAGATGAACTGTAGCAATTCAGTCAATTTCCTTATACCGTAAAACTGCACCAAGTGTAAATGAGCCTACTGAATTTTCCTTTTTAAAGTAACCATCGGAAAATATTTACTTTGTTTATTTTAGTGCTTTTTGCTGCTGAATGAATTTCATTATATTTAAAGGCATTTTTGCTTTACACCATTTCTTTATACATGCCTAAGACTTAAAAACAGTTCTGAATTTCATCATCACAGCCTTCTTGCCATTCTCACTTCTCACTCACTTCTTCCAGCTTGTCCCCCTTATGTGTTGCTGCCATGTGGACCCTATCAGAGGTGGACAGTAAAGAAGTACTGTACTTAAATACACTTTTTGAGTATCTGTACTTTACTTGAGTATGATTATTTTTGGAAACTTACGACTTTAACTTCACTACATTTGAAAGACAAATATCATACTTTTTACTCCACTACATTTCTATCAATGTCCTCATTACTCTTTAATATGAAGCAGCTTTGAAAGTGGATGTTTTTTTCTTTTCTTTTCTAAAACGTGATTGTTTTTTTCGCAGGTGACACTGAGACAGCCCATCAGTAATCACTAGGGTCATGTCATGTCCATAGACTGTATAAAATCAAGTTCAATGATGGCAGATAGTTGATGGCAGAATGGAAGGAGGTGGTTCTTCTGGGGAACGCACACACCCATGGCCATACCTAGAACCCATGTTTCAGTTTTCTGAAAAGATTAAAGATTCATTTCGTTTTAAATGTTTGCTTTGTTTGTTGAAAACAAACCACGTCACGGCCTACAAAAACTTGCCGTCCAACCTGCGGAAGCATATTGAGGTAAGTAAACATTTTATTCCAAGAGAAAGCTTGCAACGAAGTTGTCTGTGCTTTTAGGGCTAGCGATAACATTGCAATAGCTATGCAGTCTGATTAGTCAAATGACTTTCTATGGATTTGTCCACCAAGTTGCCATAGCCTTGTCCACAGCTAACGTTAACACATAGCTAGTTAACATGGACACTGTTAGTTAGCATGTAAAAACAGAGTTACGCTAACATGAATAACATTAACTTATCTGAAGTCCTTTCAGAAATACGTTTTAGCTAGGGCTGTCAAACGATTAAAAAATTTAATCGTGATTAATCTCAGAATTTCATATAGTTAATCGCGATTAATCAAATTTTTAAAAATCTATGTAAATGAGTAAGGCTTTTAAAGTGAAATGTTACAATTAAAATGGTGAACACATTTTATGCTAGAAGTACTTGTTAAAAACTGCTGGGACAAGAGAAAATGGTAAGGGAGTTTATTCACTTACATACTAGGCAGTACATACAAAACACACAAAATTGGATTTTGTGATGGATTAGGGAGCTGTAGTCTCAAATATAAAACATGTAGTCACATACTACTGTGTCTCAGTTCAGACATGTGTGACAAAAGAAAATAAAAATGAAATAAAACTTCAATTGTGCTGGAGTTGTATTCACTCACAGCCTATAGGACTTCACAGTGCTGTGCAAACAAAAATAAATTGCAGTTTGACTTCAATAAAGACATTTAGTGTCATATCACAGTGCTACAGCATACTGAAATCTCACTTTACAAAAGTATTTTAGAACTGCAAAGTGCATACCAAAACCAACTCAATCACACTCTACTTTTGAAATGAAACTTTTGAAATGAAACTTCCCATTTAACAGACCTTTCTCCATCACTCACACTTACTGATCAGTCCCCCCAGGATTCCGCGGGCCTTTATTGTGATTGCTGCGGGCTAAAATGTCTGATGTTGCGGGGAGTTTTCCAAAAAATTGCGATGAAAGTTGCGGTGTTTTTTAGGTTTTTGTTGTGATTACATTGCGGGAGGAAGTGAAAGTTGCGAGAAATTGTTGCGATTTTCTCTTTTTGTGATTAAAATTGAGTGATATGTTAAATATTAAGTTATTACTGAAAAACTATTGATTAAAAAAACAAAGACACTGAGAAATGGTCCTATAAACAACTTTACCAATATAAAAGATTACCAGGACTACAAAAATGCAGAAAAATAGGATTTACTTATCCAAATGCACCTGTTGGTTCAAAAGTTAAAGTGCAGAGAACCTCACAGCACAACATGAAGTTACCTTAAAATAGAATAGAAATGCCTCAGCTTTCATCTCATCTCATCTCATTATCTCTAGCCGCTTTATCCTTCTACAGGGTTGCAGGCAAGCTGGAGCCTATCCCAGCTGACTACGGGCGAAAGGCGGGGTACACCCTGGACAAGTCGCCAGGTCATCACAGGGCTGACACATAGACACAGACAACCATTCACACTCACATTCACACCTACGCTCAATTTAGAGTCGCCAGTTAACCTAACCTGCATGTCTTTGGACTGTGGGGGAAACCGGAGCACCCGGAGGAAACCCACGTGGACACGGGGAGAACATGCAAACTCCGCACAGAAAGGCCCTCACCGGCCACGGGGCTCGAACCCGGACCTTCTTGCTGTGAGGCGACAGCGCTAACCACTACACCACCGTGCTGCCCTCAGCTTTCATGTAAGAAAAAAAACCTATTAATACTAGTACTGTGTGCAGGCAGTCTCTCCTGAAGACTAAATTAAACAATAATTATAAACTAATAAAATAAATGGCTCAGGCTTCATAGAAGAAAAAAAAACAATTTGAACAGAATCTCACAGTATGATGCTGAAGCTGCTTAAACAATGGAAAATAAAATACCATTTTGGCAAAAATGTTGGCAGCCATTAATTTCTTGTATTAAGTAAAAAAATATGTAAAGTGCATACAGTGCTTCACTGTAAACATCACACACTTTCAGTAACAGAATTTAAGCCTACATAAACACTGACTCGCACATGCAGTGTTGCCAGATACTCCTGACGTTTTCCAGTCCAAAATATGCTCAAAACCCACCAAAATGCACTTGAAACCGCCCAATCTGGCAACACTACGCACATACTGCTTCTCTTGAACGTATACACGGAAGTAAGGCGGAAGGTAGTTTGTCGACGTCACCTCAAGACGACACCAACGATTGGTCAAATTTGTGGGAAGGTTGCGGTGATTGGATATAATTGCAACACCGCCCTGAATTCGCGGGGATTGGTTGAATTTGCGTTGAAGGTGCAAATCGCAACATCGCGAAATCCTGGAGGGTCTGATCATAGATTTACATAGAAGACTAGATTCCTCACCGCGTATTCCAGAACGTCCGCACAGGGCGGCCATCTTACCACAGACAAGGGGTATGAAGACTTACGCAAGCACAGCACAGCCCAGCACTCACATTATGATTTACAGGAAATCAAAGTACTGACTTTGATGACAAGATGATGTGTGTGTCTGTGTGTGTTTTAATTGTAGATGTTTATATCAGTATGTTTAGTTTTATTTTAACTGCACATTGGAGCCTAGTCAAATGAAATTTCAATCTTCTGTGCTAGCATATATTGACTTTGACATGATAATCAGCTTTGAATGTTCTTTTTGTAAATGTAAAGATATCTTTTTATCCTTGGAAGTATAACCACGTGATTAATTAAATGCTTTTTTTGTCACAAACTACCGTGAGTCACTGTCACTGTTTTATACTAGTACTTACTCAGGCAGTGCATTTGTTATTATGCTATGATGTGAGTTTACATTTGTTATTATGCTATGATGTGAGTGCATTAGGTTTTTGAGGTGGATGAAGTATTTCTGAAGTTTCAGAAGTGAGTAAGCTGTTTATTTAACTTTAGCTTCCCCTACGGCCCTATCACATGTAAAAATATTTTCACTAAAAATTGGAAATAAATTGTATGGTTATTTGTCCTAAGGCCGCAGTTATCCATAAGTATGCAGTGTTAGGCTTCTCACAGCATAGGAATTTCAGCATGCATCCTGTCTTACAGTCTGTAGTATACTGAAATATTTTCGCCAAGCTATGCGTATTTTTTTAAAACATAAAATGATTATTCATCATTAATATCATAAATACATACTTCCGTTTGTTTTTTTTATACAACAAACCAAACCGTTTGAATATCGATTGAAATTTGAGGAAGTTACGGTCATCTGAAAAGTACATATCGCTACCAACACAATGTAATGGGTAAGCCAGCTGTCTGAGGTAAGATGGCCGCCATGTGCGGACGTTCGACTTCGTTGACGGGCAACGGGGACGAGGCATCTAGTCTTCTATGTAAATCTATGGGTCTGATTGAAGCAGCACGCGACAAGGCTCAACATGAACTACGGGTGACTCGCAGGGCCAAATTAGAATTTGCGTTAACGGCACTATTTTTTTTAATCGCGATAAATTGAGATCGTGTTAATGCATTATTATCGCATTAACTTCGACAGCCCTAGTTTTAGCATATTCTTGCCAAATAAACAAAATGTAGAAATCTTTCTTTTCTAGTAGCTTTAGCTACCCAATATGATTTCAAGTTTAAAAAGCGTTTGCTAGCATGTCAGGTGGCTTTTCACTGACTAGCTAGCTCAACATTAAACCACCATGATGGCACAGCATGTATTCATTTTGTGAATTTACATTTCTGTCTTTGGTAATGGCATTAGGTTTTGTAAGCGTTGTGGCAATAATACAATGATGCGTTGACAGAAATTGTACTTTTAATACTTAAGTATTTTTAAAAGCAAGTACTTCAGTACTTTTAACTTAAGTAAAAATTTGACTGTACAACTTTCACTTGTATCAGAGTAACATTTGACCAGTGGGATCTGTACTTTGACTTAAATAATGAAGCCGGGTACTTTGTCCACCTCTGGACCCTATTGATCCACGTCATATTAATTGGAGCATAGTTTTAAGCCGGATACCCTTCCTGCTGCAACCCTCCAATTTCCGGGCTTGGGAAACAATCATTCACACACACATTCACACCTATGGACAATTTGGAGTAGCCAGTTAACCTAACTGCATGTCTTTGAACTAAGGGGGAAACTGGAGCACCTGGAGGAAACCCACACAGATACGAGGAGAACATGAAAACTCCACACAGAAAGGCCCCCGTGAGCCACTGGGCTCAAACCTTCTTGCTGTGAGGTGACAGTGCTAACCACTACCGGTACACCACTGTGCCGCCAGCTTTCTTACCATTAAAAAAATACAATACCTGAATACACACATTTCTAAAATCCTCAAGTTACATAAGAAGAAAATGATAGCTAGACATCGATGTGGGAGTTAAACTTTAGTCTACACTCTTCTCAAAGTATTTAAATATTGTAATAGTCCATGATTTTGGTCCAGAGTCAGGTCTGTGATTTTGGATCATTAAAAGTGTAGATCTTACGTATGCATAATTAAAGGATCATTTTCAGACCTTTATTAAAACTATGACTATTGCTACCCAAATTTAGCACTGAAACATCTTTCACCCATCAGTAAGACTTGATGAAGGATGATTACAACAGACAAGGGAGTAATTTAATGCCCCACACTGTAATGTGATTAAACTTGCAGGAAGCAACGTACGTAGATATTTTTATAGCGGTCAGTATGTGAGGTGGTGTGCAAACCTCAGCCACAAGCAATTCGAACGCCCACATGAGACCACTTTTGAAGAAGTGTTCCTCCATCTGGTGGTGTGGATGGAGGTATTCTTGTTTAGAAAATATCTATCTATCTATCTATCTATCTATCTATCTATCTATCTATCTATCTATCTATCTATCTATCTATCTATCTATCTATCTATCTCATCATACATCAAAGAATGAAAGGAAAACTCCACCATGAAACACACTAAATATGTTTATAGACTTTTAAAAGATTTGTAATGTTTGTGATTCTGGTACTAATCAGTTGAGTTGGTGCTGTATTTTATTTATTTATTTTTTAATTCGTATGAGAAGTTGGCAGTTATCTGCTGTGCTGATGTCACTGGGGAACATTATTAGCACCATTACAGTGGCATTTGATAAACAAAAGACAAGAGTTGTTTTCTCACTCACCATTTTCCAGCAACCTTTTATATCATATTAATGAGAAATCCAGTGTAGAAGTAGTGAAAACAGCAAGCACTGGCCTCAAAGTTCGAGAATACAACATAGTTGTGCTAAGCCATGGCAGAAGCTTGACTTGGCTAGTTAGTGATTTCTGACATGACAAGTGCAAGTGGATTGAAATGTAGGATAATTGTTGTCCAAAGTGAAAATAAGCCATCATGTTAAACTACTTCCAGAAAAGCTGGGATATTTTCCAAAATGCAATAAAAACAAAAATCTGAGATTTGTTAATTCACTTGAACTTTTATTTAACTGACAAAAGTACAAAGAAACTATTTTCAATAGTTTTACTGATCAACTTAATTGTATTTTGTAAATATAAACAAAGTCAGAATTTGATGCTTGCAACACTTTCAAAAAAGTTGGGACAGAGGCATTATTACCATTGTATTACCTCACCTTTCCCTTAATAACACTTTTTAATTGTATGGGATCTGAGGATACTAATTGTTGCAGTTTTGCAATTGGAATTTTTGTCCCTTCTTGCCTGATGCAAGGTTTCAGCTTCTCAACAGTCCGTGGTCACCGTTGTCTGATTCTCCTCTACCTGTACATGATGTGCCATACAGTCTCAGTAGGAGACAGATCTGGACTAGCAGCAGGCCAGTCAAGCACACGCACTCTGTGTCTACGAAGCCATGCTATTGTAGCTCATGCAGAATGAGGCCTGGCATTGTCCTGCTCAAATAAGCATGAACTTCCTGGGAAGAGTTGTTTCCTTGATGAATTTGTTTCTCTAAAATCCCAATATATGCCCCAATATATCAGTAGTACCTTCACACACATGCAATTCACCCATGCTGTGGGCACTGATGCCCCCCATACCATCACAGGTGCTGGCTTTTCTACCTTTCACTGATAATAAACTGGATGGTCATGTTCACCTTTGGCACTGACAACCCGAAGTCCGGTTTTCCCAAAAACAAGCTGAAATGTGGACTCATCTGACCACAGCACACATTTCCACTGTCTTTTGGTCCATCTGAGATCAGTTTGGGCCCAGAGAAATCAGTGGCATTTCTGCATAGAACTGATGAATGGCTTCCTCCTTGTGTAATACAGTTTCAGGTTGTACTTCTGGATGTAGCGGCGGACTTGTTAAGTGACAACGGTCTTCTGAAGTATTCCCGAGCCCATGTAGCTATATTTGTCACATTAGCATGACAGTTTCTCAAGCAGTGCCACCCAAGGGCTTGAAAGTCATGCACATTCAACAGTGGTTTCCGATCTTTCCCTTTACGCACTGAGATGTCTCTGAATTCCCTGAATTTTTTCATAATATTATGTACTGTAGATTTTGAAAGAACTAAAATCTTGTGCTGAGAAATGTTCTTTTTGAATTGACTAAAAATTCTCTCATGAATTTTAGCACAAAGGAGTGAGTCACGACCCATCCTTGCTTGCAAAGACTGAGCTTTTGGTGCATGCTCCTTTTATACACAATCATGATCCCCTGAGCTGTAACCAGTGAACCTGCTTATTGTGGAATCTTCCAAAATGGTGTTACTTGAATATCCTATAAACTTTTCAGTCTTATTTTGCCTCTGTCCCAACTTTTTTTGTGTGCTTCACATGTCAACTTCTAACTTTGTTTATTTTATTTTATTTGTACTTTTGTCAGTTAAATAAATGTCCACATGAATTAAAAATCCCAAATTGGTGTTTTTATTGCATTTTATTGCAAATATCCCAACTTTTCTGGAAATGGGGTTTGTAAAAAAGAATTTCAAATCAGAATTTCATTACAAAATAAATTTTGGACTAGCAGCACGGTGGTGATGATAGGGCCGAGTACCACCGCATCAACAGCATGTGCAATACAGCCATCCATCAAGACCCAGTACTGGGTCGAACAGGCCAGCAAGCTTGAGTGTGCCGCTCAGCGCAACGATCAGCACCAGATATTCAGTCTTCTCCGACAGGCAAAGACCAGCCCACGACAGTGCAGCTTCCTCATAAAGGACACCTTTGGCAATGTTCTATCCATAGAAGAGGATTGCATCAACCACTGGAGGGAACACTTCGGCCTGCTCCTCAACCACCCACCAGTCCCTGAGGACCCTGTTCTCACAGATGCTGCCAACACGGCCAACAATCCAAACCTAGACTGTCCTACCACCCCAGTCACACCAGACAAGGTCAAGACTGCACTAAAGAAACTGAAGAATGGCAAAGCTCCCAGTAAATGCAGACTCATAGCAGAGATGCTCAAAGCTGGAGGCAACCATATGATCCAGTGGCTCACCCAAATCTTCAACCATGTGTGGGTCCTTGAGAAACTTCCGGAGGACTGGAGATGTGGCATTATTTTACCATTCTGGAAGAGGAAGGGTGACCACTTAGTCTGTGATTTGAATCTGTTGGTTGACAGGGCCCTTTCTGTTTGGAGTTTGCATGTTCTCCTCGTATCTGCGTGGGTTTCTCCAGGTGTTCCAGTTTCCTCCGACAGTCATGCAGATTAGGTCGACTGGCTGCTCTAAGTTGCCCATATGTAAGTGTGAATGGCTGTCTGTCTCTCTGTGTTAGCCCAATGATAGATGGGCGACCTGTCCTGGGTGTACCCCACCTCTCAGCTAGTGTCAGCTTGGATTGCCTCCAGCTCACCTGTGACTCGCAAAGAATAAGAAGTATGGAAAATAAATGAATGAATAAATCTTGGACATCACTTAAGATCATTCATCCATTACTGCTTATCCTGTGCAGGGTTGCGGGCAAGCTGGAGCCTATCCCAGTTGACTATGGGCAAGTGGCAGGGTACACCCTGGACAAGTCGCCAAATCATCACAGGACCAACACATAGAGACAAGCAACAATTCACACCTACTGTCAATTTAGAGCCACCAATTAACCTAACCTGCATGTCTTTGGACTGCGGGTAAAACCGGAGCACCCGGAGCAAACCCACACAGACACAGGGAGAACATGCAAACTCCACACAGAAAGGCCCTCGCCGGCCGCTGGGCTCGAACCCAGGACTTTCTTAATGTGAGGCGACAGTGCTAACCACTACACCACCGTGCTGCCACTTAAGATCACAATTTAATTGCCAGACTGAATGATGGCCAGACTGAATGATGGTGGGGGTAAATTTCATAAGGTTTGGTCTCATCTTCTACACTTTATACAGTCTCAACAGTCTAATGGCTCATAGGTAGACTAAATAGTTTCCGATTATATAAAATGCCACCCAAAATATTTCCTCTTTTCCTTTATTTATTATTTTTTTAAATCTTGTTTCCTTTTTATTGTTATTTTCTTTAAAAGTATTGTATGTATGTACTTTTGTAGTGTCTTTTTTTGTTGTTGTTGTTGTTGTTGGCCCAGATTGCTTTAATGTTGGTTGTTATGTTGTCAATGGGAAAAAACAATAAAGACTTTAATTATAAAAAAAGATCACAATTTAATTATTAAAATGTATGTGCCAGGCCTTTACTTAAACCAAAAAAGCCTTTTTTCCAATTTAGAGATTTATGCTCACTCTAATGCAGTCAATTTACTATGACCGTTTTTCGTGTTAATGTTGTATGAGAGCCTTCTGAATAATGTTCTACAATAACAATTGGATTAGAGATAATGCAATAACAGAAGACAGAGCATGTCCACAGGATGAACAACCAGCGCCTATTGGCAGCAGTGGTGCAGCTCTGTGTGTGTCTATGATGTCTTGCCAGGGTGTTTTTCTGCTTTGCAACCAGTGTTCCCGGAATGGTCTCCAAATCCACCATAACCTTAACCAGGATAACACAATTGCTGAAGAATTAAATCAAGTAAAGAAGTACTACTACCTCAGACACAGAAATAAACAAGCTTTTTTTTTTTTTTACATTCAGAGAGGCATGTGCTCACCTTTAAAAAGTATAAGGACACTGATTTATTTTGGATTATAGGCAGGTTGCAGTGTATGTAATGTAATAGGATTTTCTTCCAGGGCCAGGAGAGGGCGGCCTTACTGTTTCCATAAAGATTCACTGTTTCATTTTCACTCACTGTTCACAGTCACAATTTTATTCATTTCACTATTACAGTTATCATTTTCCTCTTTGACTGTCATCCCAGTTCCAGCTAAATGGTATTGATTGCTGTTTTTAAACCCTTATAAAGGGTATTATAAGTGAATTATTCAGTTATTCATAATGTGCATGCATTATGATAAGTTACTTAGTAACTACAGTAAAAGTAAGAGGAATGTTTTGTAGTATTGAGAACGAGGAATGAAAGTTTGGCCCATTGATCATGTTTTTACATTACAGTGCAAAAACATGTTTAGTTATTATGGTTATTATTTCATCAGTAGAGTTAAAAATCAACAATCTGAGCAGTTATTTGAATGTAAGGTTTTTAATCAAAAGCTTAGTAAATTGATTCCTTAAACTCTAAGAACCCATCAGTGGATTCAGACATAAATTTGTAAACCGATTCTATCATTTTTACTCCATTTCCTGAATAGTTCACTATAGTTACTGAATAATATGCTTTATTTCTTATTAGTTTGAATAACTGAACAATAAGATGAGACTTAAAGGAGATAAATATTTCATGTCTATGGAATTACTGTGATTTTTAATAAAATGATGTTATTATGTTAATATGACCCAGGATGTCATGTGTTGACCCATGATACTGTGTTCTGAAGATAGTAGGGGCTCATGATTGCAACAACTTTGATATTATGGGAATCATTTATACGTTTCATGAGAAGCATCTTCAATAATATTGTGTGTGTGTGTGTGTGTGTGTGTGTGTGTGTGTGTGTGTGTGTGTGTGTGTGTGCATTAATGGAGGAAGTCGACATGTGCTTATGGAGGGAGGGAACAGATGTGTGGATGTGTTAAGGCTGGGAGATATAGGAAAAATATAATTAAGGAAGAAAACTGTTATAGGGAAATAATCAGTGACGAGAAAAGTAATGCCATTATTTTTTATCATTTTTATTATTTTACCATTTTATGGTGTTGATGGTCCATGAAACAAGTTAGTTCTTATTTTAACTTCAGCTAAAATGTATAAATTGTCATTCCCTCACCAGCCTTTCTCTTTTTTCTCTTTCTTGAAGTGAATAAGACCAAAACTTCAAAATGTTGAGAGACTTCTTCCAAAAATGTCAAATAAATGTTTCCTCATATAGAACTTTACCATATTAACAATTACAAAAGTTTTATCTGGCGTGTTTACCATATACTGTAACCCCTGTGTATGTTGTTACTGTAGAAATTATAAGATACAAATATTATGCATGCATTAATATAAACCTGTGACAGAAAATGCTGCTCCTAAAAGCACTAGAGATGCTATGAAGTTTGGTCTAAAACTATTCAAAGGTAGGGTGCAATTGTTTGAAATATTTTTTTTAATATTTCAAACAATTGCACCCTACCTCTGGTAGGTGAAAAAGGTTTTAAGTATATTTTTTAAAATATAATTTGAAAAAATAATCATCAGTGTATTTATATTAAAACAATTATCCACCTCAGGCCCAGTGAATATCGATGAATAATAACCTCGACTTCATCTCAGTTAGTATTCACCAATATTCACTTGGCCTTCGGTGAATAATTGTTTTAGATATATAGTACATTACAGTTGTGGTCAGAAGTTTACATACAGTGACAGGTCATCTTGGATATGAATATCATGGCAATATTTGGGCTTTCAGTCATTTCTTTGAACTGTTCTTTTTCTGTGGCAGAATGTACAGCATACATCTTTAATAAAAAAAAAACACTAGAATTTGGTGCACAAGTTTTAATTTTCTTTGGGTTTTCTGAAATCAACACAGGGTCAAAATTATACTTACAGGGTCAAAAATATACATACAGCACACCTAATATTGGGTAAACTGTCTGTAGTGGTTAGCGCTGTCGCCTCACAGCAAGAAGGTCCGGGTTCAAGCCCCGTGGCCGACGAGGGCCTTTCTGTGCAGAGTTTGCATGTTCTCCCCGTGTCCGCGTGGGTTTCCTCCGGGTGCTCTGGTTTCCCCCACAGTCCAAAGACATGCAGGTTAGGTTAACTGGTGACTCTAAATTGACCGTAGGTGTGAATGTGAGTGTGAATGGTTGTCTGTGTCTATGTGTCAGCCCTGTGATGACCTGGCGACTTGTCCAGGGTGTACCCCGCCTTTAGCCCATAGTCAGCTGGGATAGGCTCCAGCTTGCCTGCGACCCTGTAGAACAGGAAAAAGCGGCCAGAGATAATGAGATGAGATGAGATGAGATGAGATGAGATGAGATGAGATGAGATGAGATGAGATGAGATGAGATGAGATGAGATGAGATGAGATGAGATGAGATGTCTCTTTGCAAGATGCATCTTGACCAAACATTTTTGTTTACCATGAACAAACTTCTGGCAGAATTCTGGTTGGATATTTCACGACTCTTCATGGTAGAATTGGTAGGGTCCAATTAAATGTTTTTTTCTTGGCATGAACTCGACTTATAAGCATGGTCCATATATTTTCAATAGGGTTGAAGTCAGGACTTGTTTTAAGCTTAATGTTAGCCTGCTTTATCCTCCACAACCAGCTCTGATGCGTGTTTGGGTTCACTGTCCTGTTGTAAGTCCCAAGTCGTGTTCAAGTTTCTGATGGTTTATGCTGAAGAATTCTGAGGTCGTCCTCCTTCTTCATTATTCCATCCACTTTGTGCAATGAACCAGTTCCACTGGCAGCAAAACAGCTCCAGAGCATGATGATCCTACCACCACCACCAGCTGGTACAGTGTCCCTCTGTACATGGTGGTCATTGTGGCCAAACAACTCAATCTTTGTGTCATTTGACCATACAGCTTTCCTCCAGAAAGCTTTTTTCTTTGTCCGTGTGGTCAGCTTCAAACTTTAGTTAAGCTTGAAAGTGTCAATTTTGGAGCAGGGGGTTATATCTTGGATAGCAGCCTCTTAGTCCATGGTGATCTGAAATGTAGACAGTGATCCATCAGCTTCCAGTTCATGGCAGGGCTCTGCCATGGTGGTTCCCAGGTTGTTCCTGACCATCCAAACCAATTTCCTTTCAGCTGAGGGTGACGGTTTGGGTTTTCTTGAAGCAAAGTGGCTTGGCAAAGTGACTACACCTCACAATAACTTGGATACAATTGTATGAACTGATCTTGGAATTTGCAGTTGTTTAGAAATGGCTCCAAGAAACATTCTGGAGTTGTGTACATCTGCAATCCTCTTTCTCAGATCTGCACTGAGCTCTTTGGACTTTCTCATTTAACTGTGTGTTGGTCAATCCAATGAGTGCTGTAAACAAACCCTTTTTATAAAGGCACAGAGAAGCTACCAGCTGTAATCAATCATGATCACTAACAGGAAGTTAAGAGACCTCGGCCTTGGCAAGATAAGAGACATTTTGGAAGTTTCAGAACCTCTGAATTAATAATCTGAGTGAGCATATGTAAATTTTTGACCCTGTATGTATAATTTTGACCTTGTGTTGATTTCAGAAAACCCAAAGAAAATTAAAACTTGTGCACCAAATTCTCATTTTTTTAATAAAGATGTATGCTGTACATTCATTCTGTCACAGAAAAAGAACACTTCAAAGAAATTACTGAAAGCCCAAATATTGTCATGACATTCATATCCAAGATGACATTCATGTCACTGTATGTAAACTTCTGACCACAACTGTACATGGTTGTGCAAAGATGTGAATTTTATCTTCGAGTGGTGAGTGTATATATCACGAGTGAGCGAAACAAACGAGTGAAAATATTTTTCAACACGAGAAGATAAACTTCATATCTTCAAGCCAAGGAGTGATTTTCTTTTTATTTTATTGACACATTTACAAGCAAAAAGTATCCAAATTTATCAGATCAATTTCCTCACGAGTGACATATAGAGATTCATGTTTTGGTTCTTCATGTCCTGGATGTAGTTCGTATGACAAATGCAAGTGGTGCATTTCCTAGTAAAGCACTTGTGTCCATATATATATATATATATATATCCATCCATCCATCCATTATCCGTTCTACAGAGTTGCAGGCAAGCTGGAGTCTATCCCAGCTGACTATGGGCGAGAGGCGGGGTACACCCTGGACAAGTCGCCAGGTCATCACAGGGCTGACACAGAGACAAACAACCATTCACACTCACATTCACGCCTACGGTCAATTTAGAGCCACCAATTAACCTAACCTGCATGTCTTTGGACTGTGGGGGAAACCGGAGCACCCAGAGGAAACCCACGCGGACACGGGGAGAACATACAAACTCCACACAGAAAGGCCCTCGTTGGCCGCTGGGCTTGAACCCAGGACCTTCTTGCTGTGAAGCGACAGTGCTAACCTCTACACCACCGTGCCACCCTATACACACATGCACCACCCACTTCTTAAGCCTACTATATATGGACATTTTTATATTTTGATGGGGTTCAAATGTCCACACAACGACAGGAATATCTGACAGTTTTCACTCATCATTGACATATGGCCCTTTTCCACTACCCTTTTTCAGCTCACTTCAGCTCGCTTCAGCTCACTTCAGCCCGACACGGCTCGCGTTTCGACTACCAAAAACCAGCACGACTCAGCTCGTTTCAGCCCTGCTTAGCCCCTAATGCCGCTTTTCCACTACAAACGCGGCTGAGCCGTGCCGTGCCGAGTCGAGCTGAGTCGAGCTGAGCGGGGCTGTTGGAGTTGCATTTCGACTACAACCGCGCTGAACCGTGCTGGCTGGAAGTGGGTGGACACATTGGGTGGAGTTAGCGAAAGTGGGTGGACGTCATGTGATGCCGTTAAGCAGCGCAAACAGTGACATCAGTGACAGTGGCGGAACAAGTCAGAGCCGGGCCGGGGGCGGGGCAAATGACCGGGCCCTTTATTAAAGCTTATCATAACATCATTTTAGGCTACAAAATGTCCGCAACTGCGGTGTTTACCAATTTCAACACTACCGGGTGCAACTATGTTATTTAGTACATCAAGTCCTTCAAACGAACATGTAACTCAGAAACAAAAAACATTAGGATACTGTACATGGCTCATAATAAAACATCAATAGCCTATACTGCGCACATTATTTGAAGGGCATACGAATGAGCGCTCAGAGGTTGCAACGCTGACAGGAAGAGTCAGAAATAAAAGGAGGGCGGTGCAAACCTCACTGAATGCACTGTGTTTACCAATTTCAACACTCCGGGGTGCAACTATGTTAGTTTGTACATTAAGTCCTTCAAACGAACATGTAACTCAGAAACAAAAAAAAACATTAGGCGACATACTGTACATGGCTCATAATAAAACATCAATAGCCTACTGCGCGCATTATTTGAAGGGCATACGACGAGCCTTGCGCTCCGCGAACTCGTCCACGATGCTCTGTATGTCACTGATTCAGTGAGCTTTTAAGCGGTAGTCTCACGACCCGAATAGTAAACAATAAACATGGAGGACATGGAGTCGTTAGTGTTGCTGGTCTCGGTGCTGTGGCTTGTTGTCACCGACAACGCCAACAGATACTGGCAAGAGCGTATAGATGAGGCGAGGCGCATAAGGCTTCAGAAATTCTCGTAATTCATAATTATTCTTCTTCCGGGTTTGCGGTGTTTACAGATCCCAGCGCGCTCGCGGGGCGTGTGTGGGCATGTGAGGACACTCCTCCTCACCAATCAGTGCACAGGGGAGTGTCTGCTCACGCCCCCAACCTCAGTCGGCACGGTTTGGCTCGCTTCAGCCCCACTCCAAAACGGTGCGAGTTTTAGGGGCTAAGCAGGGCTGAAACGAGCTGAGTCGTGCTGGTTTTTGGTAGTCGAAACGCGAGCCGTGTCGGGCTGAAGTGAGCTGAAGCGAGCTGAAAAACGGTAGTGGAAAAGGGCCATAAAACTCGCACCGTTTTGGAGTGGGGCTGAAGCGAGCCAAACCGTGCCGACTGAGGTTGGGGGCGTGAGCAGACACTCCCCTGTGCACTGATTGGTGAGGAGGAGTGTCCTCACATGCCCACACACGCCCCGCGAGCGCGCTGGGATCTGTAAACACCGCAAACCCGGAAGGAGAATAATTACGAATTACGAGAATTTCTGAAGCCTTATGCGCCTCGCCTCATCTATACGCTCTTGCCAGTATCTGTCCGCGTTGTCGGTGACAACAAGCCACAGCACCAAGACCAGCAACACTAACGACTCCATGTCCTCCATGTTTATTGTTTACTATTCGGGTCGTGAGACTACCGCTTAAAAGCTCACTGAATCAGTGACATACAGAGCATCGTGGACGAGTTCGCGGAGCGCAAGGCTCGTCGTATGCCCTTCAAATAATGCGCGCAGTAGGCTATTGATGTTTTATTATGAGCCATGTACAGTATGTCGCCTAATGTTTTTTTTTGTTTCTGAGTTACATGTTCGTTTGAAGGACTTAATGTACAAAATAACATAGTTGCACCCCGGAGTGTTGAAATTGGTAAACACAGTGCATTCAGTGAGGTTTGCACCGCCCTCCTTTTATTTCTGACTCTTCCTGTCAGCGTTGCAACCTCTGAGCGCTCATTCGTATGCCCTTCAAATAATGTGCACAGTATAGGCTATTGATGTTTTATTATGAGCCATGTACAGTATCCTAATGTTTTTTGTTTCTGAGTTACATGTTCGTTTGAAGGACTTGATGTACTAAATAACATAGTTGCACCCGGTAGTGTTGAAATTGGTAAACACCGCAGTTGCGGACATTTTGTAGCCTAAAATGATGTTATGATAAGCTTTAATAAAGGGTCCGGTCATTTGCCCCGCCCCCGGCCCGGCTCTGACTTGTTCCGCCACTGTCACTGATGTCACTGTTTGCGCTGCTTAACGGCATCACATGACGTCCACCCACTTTCGCTAACTCCACCCAATGTGTCCACCCACTTCCAGCCAGCACGGTTCAGCGCGGTTGTAGTCGAAATGCAACTCCAACAGCCCCGCTCAGCCCGACTCAGCTCGACTCGGCACGGCACGGCTCAGCCGCGTTTGTAGTGGAAAAGCGGCAATAGTAAACTGTTTTCTATCCATTAAATCCATCCATTCTTTGCACCGCTTATCCATCAGGGTTGTGCGTGAGCTGGAGTCAATCCCAGTTGACGTCGGGTGAGAGCTGGGGTACACCTGGGGCATGTCACCAAACTATCACAGGGCTAACACAGAGATAAACCACCATCCACACTCGCACATAGGGGCAGGTTAGAGTAGCCAGTTGACCTAATGGGCCTGTAAGAGGAAACCCACACAGGCATGATGAGAACATGCAAACTGTACACTCTGTGGGTTTGAACCCAGAGAACCTGTGATACAAAAGAAACCTCTTATACAAAAGAAAAAAAAGTTTTCTGAGGTTAAGGATGGGGTGTAGCAGAGCATTTATTAGGTACATTGACTATAATGTTGTGTGTGTGTCAATCTCAATCAATCTCAATCTTTTATTTCAATTACATATAAAAATATAATAGACTACACGAGTCTGCAAATAGCGCACTGCTAATCAAGGCAGACTCATGTTTACAAGGAAAAAATATTTTATATGAATTAATATAATACTTAAATATGTATGAAAAAGATAATAAAACATACTTGACAAATTAAGAACTATTTGGTAGCAAAAAGAAAAAGAGGAGACAATACTTGTTATTCGATATAAAGGTACAGTAATATATCATTCAATAACATTGAAAAAAAATATATAGAGAGAGAGGTATACTTGTCATATTGATAATAATAATTCATGCATGGTATTAAATAATATTTAAAGTTAAAACTAAAATAAATAAATATAGCTCTTAATTATATATAGAAATAAAGTTATGTAGAAAGAAAGAGTTTGGAGATGTCAACATCATATCCATATCTGCTTAAATTGGAAAAAAGGTGGTGTCTGACTTTTTTCTTGAACAACAGTTTAGATGAACATCTTATAGAAATTGGAATCTGGTTCCATACCCTAACGCCAACACCGGAAAATGAGTTCTTTTGTAGATTTGTACGAGAATACTGAGTATATAAGTTCTTGGAGTAAGATGACCTAGTGTTATAAGAATGGATACTAGAAACAGAAGAAAATAATTTACAAATGTTTGAGGGTGCACTTTGATTAACCCTTTGATGCAAAACATATGCACACCCCTTCTAATGCACAACATGGGTCAAAAATGACCCGCATTCATTTTCCAGGTTATTTCATGCTGACTGAGTTTTTCTTTGCTCTATCTTTTGAAATCAATTTATTTTATGATTGAATATTCCAAGTATTCTTTAAATATCTTGTTTTTAATTACCACAAATCATTAATTTAATTTTTTTTCTTTCCTACTTTATGAACAAAAATACTTTTTATATTACTACACATGGGTCATCCAAGTGTGATTTAAAATTAAATGACTTAATACTATAATAATAATAATAATTTGTTTCAAGTAATTACTTTAGCAGTGAATGGGGCCAGTTATTTATTTATTAACTATGTAGTTAGCTAAGCCAACTACAATAAAATTAGCTAACTAAAGTAGAATATGTCAACAGCTAGGTAGCTAAGTGAGTGTTTAGTCTGTCTTGTTCTTATCTAGTGTTTATACTGTTTATTTATACTGTTTATATTGTTTGAGTGTTTAGTCTATGTCTAGTTCCTATCTAGAGTGTTTATACTGTTTATATTGTTTGGGTTTTTTTCAGTAATTCTATTTTTATTTATTGCATTGCCAGTTTGCACCGTGGGTCAGAGAGGACTGATATTTAATCTGTGCTGTATGTCGAGCATGTATAGCATATTTGACAATAAAGTTGACTTGACTTGACTTATTTGTAACTTTCTGACAAGTAATCTACTCACTCTCAAGGTAACCTAAACATAATAAATTTTTTTCTAAGGTAATGTTAGAACAACTGAAAAACATTACTTCCATGTATGAGATGGACAAAGGGCGCTGTGCTGAGCTGTGAAATGTCTGACACAAGCACAATTCACAGTTCCCACCAAACGCTGTAGTAAATGCATGCGGGTCGTTTCTGACCCATGTGTGTAAACTTGATGTAGAATTACAAAAGCTCTGCTTGTTCATAACTTAAGAAAGGAAAAATAAAAATGATGATTTGTGCTAAACAAAAACAAGATATTTACTGCATATTTGGAAAAGTCTCATCTCATCTTATTATCTCTAGCCACTTTATCCTGTTCTACAGGGTCGCAGGCAAGCTGGAGCCTATCCCAGCTGACTACGGGCGAAAGGCGGGGTACACCCTGGACAAGTCGCCAGGTCATCACAGGGTTGACACATAGACACAGACAACCATTCACATTCACACCTACGGTCAATTTAGAGTCACCAGTTAGCCTAACCTGCATGTCTTTGGACTGTGGGGGAAACCGGAGCACCCGGAGGAAACCCACGCAGACACAAGGAGAACATGCAAACTCCGCACAGAAAGGCCCTCGCCAGCCACGGGGCTCGAACCCGGACCTTCTTGCTATGAGGCGACAGCGCTAACCACTACACCACCGTGCTGCCATATTTGGAAAAGTAAATGACAAAATTAATTTATTTCAAAAGTATATCATAGAAACACTCAGCCATACATGAAATAACCTGGAAAATGAATGCAGGTCGTTTTTGACCCGTGTTGTGCATTAGAAGGGTAGTGATACAAAAAGGATCTCATCTCATCTCATTATCTCTAGCCGCTTTATCCTTCTACAGGGTCGCAGGCAAGCTGGAGCCTATCCCAGCTGACTACGGGCGAAAGGCGGGGTACACCCTGGACAAGTCGCCAGGTCATCACAGGGTTGACACATAGACACAGACAACCATTCACACTCACACCTACGGTCAATTTAGAGTCACCAGTTAACCTAACCTGCATGTCTTTGGACTGTGGGGGAAACCGGAGCACCCGGAGGAAACCCACGCGGACACGGGGAGAACATGCAAACTCCACACAGAAAGGCCCTCGCCAGCCCCGGGGCTCGAACCCAGGACCTTCTTGCTGTGAGGCGACAGCGCTAACCACTACACCACCGTGCCGCCCCACAAAAAGGATTTTTATTCAAAAAGTAAGAAAGGAAAAAATAAAATAAGGATGTACAGTACTGTTCAAAAGTTTGGGGTCACTTTGAAATTTCCTTATTTTTGAAAGAAAAGCACTGTTCTTTTCAATGAAGATCACTTTAAACTAATCAGAAATACACTCTATACATTGCTAATGTGGTAAATGACTATTCTAGCTGCAAATGTCTGGTTTTTGGTTAGGGTGACCAGATTTCCCGAGTCTGAAACCGGGAGACTTTTGCACGCGACCATGCTCGTGCACGCACACCTTTTTTTTTTTTACGTAAATGTGACACTCAGAGAGGTGCTCTTATCATTTTGTTGAAGCTCACATTTATCAACATCTCACATGAAATAAAACAAACAGGCATTTTGTTATCTAGTAGCATAGTGGTATACAGATCAGTTAAATTATGGTCAGACAACAGATTTTGTAATGGCTGAAAATAGGTCAGGCTATGTCCATAGGCCAAATTTAAACTGATTTATTTCACCTGTTTGTGAGAACACCAAGAAGAATGCATATGCACATGTAGGCTATATCTCTAAAATTGTATGCACTATAGCATGAACTTAAAAAGTAGATATGTGACCTCAACATAGCCTAGGTCAGAATCAACCTTACTAACCATTCCCCACAACTGAATGAATAAAGCAAGAAGATGTGTACAAAAGTGAATACATTAATGGAAGGTGCAACAAGCTGTTCAACGCAGCAATATGGCCAAACTGTCAGAATGGCATGTTAAACAGAATCCTTTTTTTTATTCACCTTGTTATCCCGAGATAACGACATAATTAATTCAGGATCTCGAGAAAACAACACAACTAATTCGAGATCTCGAGAAAACAAAACCGTTATTCCGAGATCTCGAGAAAACAAAACCATTATTCCATGATCTCAAGAAAACAAAACAATTATTTCATGATCTCGAGTAAACAGCTGAGAAATGGTTCATTCAGGTGCGCCAAGAGACTTGTGATATGCTGACTTTGGGGCTATTTCTCATTCTGTATAGACGCAACTTTGGTCATTAGAATGTCTGGAATAATCGATCACCTAATAAGGCAATATTTTGATCGGGGTTGACACAGGCAGAGATTGCATTAAGTCTTTTATTAAGGGATAATTTCAAAATTAGTCCGCGGCACCTCCGCAGAAGACTGGCCCGGCTTCGTCTCTACCGACGGAGATACAGTGATCCAGCTGAGATCATGAAATAACGGTTTTGTTTTCTCGAGATCTCGAATTAGTTGTGTTGTTTTCTCGAGATCCTGAATTAATTATGTCGTTATCTCGGGATAACAAGGTGAATAAAAAAGATTATATGAAGGGCCTCTCGCGGCTTCCGTAAATATGCACTCAAACAAAACAAAACAGCAGTAAAGGAGGAGAGGGGCGACAGCCCGAGGAAAGCCCCCACAGGCGCGCACAGCATTTGCAACATAGGCTACCCAACTCAGTACAAGAACAAAGCACTTACAGTGTGTGCAGTAGGCTTTGTGCGCATTGTTCTGCACCTCTCTGAGGAAGGGGTAGGTGCCCTGTAAATCTTTGGAAAAGGTACATTTTCTTTTCGGCATAATTGCTGTGGCATTACTGCTGCTAGCTGCTAGACAAAGAACATTCGCGCCAGTTAATGTTTATTTTATTGTTGCATGGCAACACGTTCTGTTGTCTGGAATAATGTGGCTAAATAAACACCCATGCCACAGGGCCAGGGGGCAGTAACCAGGAAAGTTTGCGATTCCTGTCCATTCATCAAAATAGTAAATGCAGACATTTCTCGGCTAATGATTCCCACGCTGCTCAGTCGCAAACGTCGCAAGTGGCGAAAACCGGGACATATCCGTGTCCCGACAGACTTTTGTTGGGACTCGGGACACACAACTCCAAATCGGGACTGTCCCGGTAAAACCGGGACGTCTGGTCACCCTATTTTTGGTGCAATATCTCCATAGGTGTACTGTATAGAGGCCCATTTCCAGCAACTCTCACTCCAGTGTTCTAATGGTACAATGTGTTTGCTCATTGCCTCAGAAGGCTAATGGATGATTAGAAAACCCTTGTACAATCATGTTAGCACAGCTGAAAACAGTTGAGCTCTTTAGAGAAGCTATAAAACTGGCCTTCCTTTGAGCAGATTGAGTTTCTGGAGCATCGCATTTGTGGGGTCGATTAAATGCTGGTAATGGCCAGAAAAAGGTCTTGACTATATTTTCTATTCATTTTACAACTTACGGTGGTAAATAAAAGTGTGACTTTTCATGGAAAACACAAAATTGTCTGGGTGACCCCAAACTTTTGAACGGTACTGTATGATGATCAAAAACAAGTTAATTGAGGAATACCTTGAATACTGAATGATGGAATTAATTTATTGCAAACATATAGAAGATAAAAACTCAGCCGGGTCACTTTTGACCCATGTTTTGCATCAAAGGGTTAACAACGTCATACATTAATTTAGAAATACATTCATAGAAAAGAAGATTCACTGGTAGAATATTGGTTTTGGAAAACAATGGAAGGGCACTTTCTCTATTATCAACAAAATGGATTAATCTTAAAGCTCGTTTTTGTAGGATTAATACTTTATTTAAATGAGTTTTACAAGCCTGTCGCCAAGAGTGTGTGTGTGTATTTACATAAAGAGGCGGGGCTGTGGGAGGGGCTTTGCGTGTCATGACAACCTCCGGATGACTGCTCCTGCTCAGTAATAGCAGGGGGGCCAAGACTTTCTCTTGCGCTGTTTATCTTTCAGTAGGATTACACACTGCTCGTCACTCGTGTGTGTGATAGTCCTTTATGCTTGACCAGGAGAAACGGAGCCCACAGGAAGCCGCGTGTTTGTGCCTGAGGAGCCGTGGTGGTGTTGAGGAGCAGCGCCCGGATGGAGCCTTTGTGCGGACCTGGAAGTTCCTTCTGGGTGAGTATTGACCCCGCTAAGGGCAGGTACACCTCAGAGCTCAACTTACTGCCTGCATTGCAGTTTATAACACGATTGCACTTTCTCCTAAACTCGGCACGGAAGCGCATTTGTTCTTCGTGTTGAGCTCCAGCCCCTGGAGCAGCCCTGCGGAGCACCTTCTCCCTGATGGATGATCAGCGGTGGGAATTAAGAGAGTGTTGTTGCTTCAACACAAAAACAACGCTACAAAATGTCTCGCGCTGGAGAACTGGACCGAGCTCGGTGTTTAAGACGCACTTAAGCAGCATCAGTGAAAACAGCTGAAGTTTGTCGAACAGAACGTGGCATGGCTGCCTGCTGGTACTGTCACTACTTTTCACTTTAGTGAAAGTCTCTCAAACAAATTGCGTTCATTTACAAGGCTATTCGAGCTTAATTCAGCCATAAGGATTTATTATTATTATTGTATAATAAGGTGAAAGAGTGGAAATCTGGATGAAGTGGATTCATGTTGGGTGGTGTAGTGGTGAGCACTGTTACCTCACGGCAAGAAGGTCCTGGGTTCGAGCCCAGCAGCTGACGAGGGCCTTTCTGTATGGAGTTTGCATGTTCTCCCCGTGTCTGTGTGGGTTTCCTCCGGGTGCTCCAGTTTCCCCCAAAGACATGCAGGTTAGGTTAATTGGTGGCTCTAAATTGACCGTAGGTGTGAGTGTGAATGGTTGTTTGTGTCTGTGTGTCAGCCTTGTGATGTGATGACTTGGCGACTTGTCCAGGGTGTACCCTGCCTCTCACCCATAGTCAGCTGGGATAGGCTCCAGCTTGTCTGCGACCCTGTAGGATAAGCGGCTACAGATAATGGATGGATTCTTCCTCTTATTATTATTATTATTATTATTATTATTATTGTATAATAAGGTGAAAGAGTGGAAATATGGATGAAGTGGATTCATGTTGGGTGGTGTATTGGTGAGCACTGTTAGCTCACGGCAAGAAGGTCCTGGGTTCGAGCCCAGCAGCTGACGAGGGCCTTTCTGTATGGAGTTTGCATGTTCTCCCCGTGTCTGTGTGGGTTTCCTCCGGGTGCTCCGGTTTCCCCCAAAGACATGCAGGTTAGGTTAATTGGTGGCTCTAAATTGACCGTAGGTGTGAGTATGGATGGTTGTTTGTGTCTGTGTGTCAGCCCTGTGATGCGATGACTTACCGACTTGTCCAGGGTGTACCCTGTCTCTCACCCATAGTCAGCTGGGATAGGCTCCAGCTTGTCTGCGACCCTGTAGGATAAGCGGCTACAGATAATGGATGGATTATTATTATTATAAGGTGAAAGAGTGGAAATATGGATGAAGTGGATTCATGTTGGGTGGTGTAGTGGTGAGCACTGTTACCTCACGGCAAGAAGGTCCTGGGTTCGAGCCCAGCAGCTGACGAGGGCCTTTCTGTATGGAGTTTGCATGTTCTTCCCATGTCTGCGTGGGTTTCCTCCGGGTGCTCCGGTTTCCCCCAAAGACATGCAGGTTAGGTTAATTGGTGTGAGTATGGATGGTTGTTTGTGTCTGTGTGTCAGCCCTGTGATGCGATGACTTGGCGACTTGTCCAGGGTGTACCCTGCCTCTCACCCATAGTCAGCTGGGATAGGCTCCAGCTTGTCTGCGACCCTGTAGGATAAGCGGCTACAGATAATGGATGGATTATTATTATTATTATTATTATTATTATTATAAGGTGAAAGAGTGGAAATATGGATGAAGTGGATTCATGTTGGGTGGTGTAGTGGTGAACACTGTTACCTCACAGCAAGAAGGTTCTGGGTTCGAGCCCAGCAGCCAGCGAGGGCCTTTCTGTATGGAGTTTGCATGTTTTTCCCGTGTCTGTGTGGGTTTCCTCCAGGTGCTCTCGTTTCCCCCACAGTCCAAAGACATGCAGGTTAGGCTAATTGGTGCCTCTAAATTGACCGTAGGCGTGAATGTGAGTGTGAATGGTTGTCTGTGTCAGCCCTGCGATAACCTGGCAACTTGTCCAGGGTGTACCATGCCTCTCGCTCATAGTCAGCTGGGATAGGCTCCAGCTTGCCTGTAGGACAAGTGGCTACAGATAATGGATGGGTTCATATTGAATGAGACTATAGCTTTCCTTGTCTCTTTAACCTTTAAAGAGCCAAGTAAAACCTTTCAGATTTTTCAGTTGAGGTCATAAAAATAATTTTCCCTGACACCCAGTTTATTTTTGTTCAGTGTACCGAGAGCTACTGAATTTGAATCACAGACTTCCAATTTTATTAGTTTTTTTTTTTTAAATAGAACAATTAATGATTTTAGAGCCCACATGGCCCTAAATTCTCCGCTATTTTTTCCTGCTTCACCACGATCCAATTCAAGATACTTCGTCATGCATGACGTGGTGGGCTTTACCCGTTTGCGCAAGGCATTGTGGGATACAAATTTGAAACAAGAGAGAAAAATGTAGGACGTGAGTGTGCGAATGAAATGTGGAAGACTGACTCCAGTAACGGAACGCAAGAAGAAAAGACGTTATGTTGCAAAGGAAAGGAAACGCAGGACCAAACTAATAAATATTGGCACTCGGTGAGCACCTCGGTGTGATCAGCTGTTCATTACCTCCGCCAAGGAGGTTATGTTTTCGGTAGCGTTGGTTTGTTTGTTGGTTGGTTTGTCTGTTAGCAACATTACGGAAAAAGTTATGAATGGATTGCTCTGAAATTTTTTCCAGAGGTGTGACTGGGCACAAGTAACAATCCATTAAATTTTGGCGGTGATCCGGATAACTGTCTGGATCCTGGAATTTTTTAAAGGATTCTTGGCGGAGGTCTGCGCTCTCCGAGTGCTTTTCTAGTTTAGTGATGTAACTGTCAGTGCATGGTCAAAGGTAAACCTGTAGATGGCAGTAATGCCACACTGGATGCCAGCTGCTATAAAACCCTAAAGATGAAGAAGACAAAGGTAAACCTGGACTTTCTCTTTCTGCTTGACTGTGCAAAGTGAGCGATTTCATGCATATTATTTGCTAGGGAATCCCCTCAAAGTAAATAACTTTCCAGCCACAGTATGGCCTGTTTTTTTTTTTTTTTTGGATATTACAGGAATAAACATGTGATAAAAAGGGTGAAAGAGTAAAGGGTTTTACCAAAAGATGCAGAGAAATGTGATGGAAGGGAGTGGAGTCGAAGAACATTTGAGTTAGCAGTGATCACTTCATGAAAGGTTTATAAATTCCTCGGATTTATTTCGTTTGGATTCGCAAATCACTTTCCTCATTATGTTCTTTTATTTCGTGATGTATTGAAGTTCAGGAGACACTTAAGTCCTCAGGTGTTTTTATGATCGTGGTCACCATATTGTAAACTAACGTGTATGTTTTTACTTTATTTATCAGGAAGTCCTAGCAATCTTTGCAAGGACAATGATGTAGATGGGACTCCTACACTGAACTAGAAAAGATAATTGAGATGATCCACGTAAACACAAAAGCAGAGCTTATGAGTTAACAGAAAGAAATTGCTTCCCTGGCTGTGCAGTTACAGTGAGCTGTGATAATTTCTCCATCCTGTTTCACCAATACCCAGGTCTTTAAAGGGGTTTCTTTGGCTCTTTGTGAATGATTTACCTGGAAGAGAAGAGCACGGAGGATTGGGAATTGAGTGACTGTGGTTTGTTTACACCTGATACTAAAACTAAGACGCGTACAAGAAGCCCTAAATTGCCTCCTTACCCGGGCAAAAATGATCCAGGATTTATCTTGTACTGTCCTGATCCCCAGATCTTTCACCCAGTCACATATAAAAAGTTGTTTGCCTCCATGCTCTTCCAGGTTTTCATCTGTGTGTCCGTGTAGAACGATGTCTGCAGCACCAGGTAGTTTGAGATGTTGGGGAACTCAACGGATGGATAATTTTCCAACTCATAGGAAAAATCCTTCTTTACTAGCATATAAGGATCTATTCCATCACAAAGAGCAATTTTCTGAAGGTATTTTGACTGTGCATTGGCCTCTAAACTGTGAAAATAGTCGGAGATGGTTTCATGAGCTCTTCATGTAATGGCAGGACAAATCGGTTTGCCTGACCACCACTTCATTCACTGGAAGTAAACTTGCAAGCAAAAGTCACGTGATTGAATACAACCTATATCCAGATTTGCATCAAAATCTAATCATTTGAACTTCGTATAATACTAAAGCTGTACAGCAAATTTCATCAAATCCACGGGCGATTGCTCTAAGACAACGAGGGAGGCTCAGCCTCCTCTAAAAATGACGAACATCGTGTAGGATGAATTGCGCTAGGCTTATGTTATAGCCGACCTTATAACATTGCTATTTCAGATCCAGAATCATAGAAATGTATGTGCTCAACCCAACTACAGTGCGAAATCATTCCGTTATAACTTTCCCCAGTTCGCCTAATGTGGGCATGAGTTTTTCCCCCTCGTGACGGCGCGATGCAGCCCAGCCTCAGTGGACTTCAATGGCATTTGGAAGCTATGCGCTTTTCAATCTCAAAATGCAAGACGATTATTGGACAAATACTGCGAAAACGCCTGCCCCACAGACTCCCAGCCTCAGTGGACTTCAATGGCATTTGGGAGCTATGCGCTTTTCAATATCAAAATGCAAGACGGTTATTGGACAAATACTGTGAAAACGCCCGCCCCACGGACTCCCAGCCTCACAGTGGGAGGGACATGGCAAAGCTTTCCGCGAGGAGACTGGTGATTGGTGAAAGCAGCCGGATATTTTCTTTGATTGGCAGCTCGTTTCAAATATAGACAGGCAGCAGTGAATCTCAGTTCAGTCCCATGCGGATTCGCAAGTGCTGTGGTGTATTGTAAGAGATCGGCTTATATTTCGATTTCATTCATTACATACAGTTTCTACCAGCTTTTTTAGTCTGTATATATTTTCATTGTAAATAAAGTGTAAATATAGTATTGTCAAGTTTGCTATCTTAGTTCCAGAAATTTCGTTTATTTGAGTGACTGAATTTGAACTTGAGGGGGCTAGTCAGCTAGCAAGAAAGCTGCGCATGGATGCCAAGGATTGCTGATTTAATTTTGGCGAAGCCATTTGCCAGTCTTCCTTTCGAGGAAAAAATTAAAATTAAAGAGCAGGGTAGACCAACGCCTCAAATTGACTTGGTGAAAAAGGTAGGGAATAATACTCGTTCCTTTCAGCTCTCCTGGTACGAGAAAGTGAATTGGCTAACAGCAAGTGACCCACATCAACAACAGTAAATAGGCTACTTTAGTAATATGTCATGGATGGACCAAAAATATAGAATCTATTTAAAATGTTTATGCTGAGTATATTATATTGGAATATATATTTCTCTGGATATGAATTAAACACAGCTACAATTTGGAAAACATTTTTAAACAAAAACACAGCCGAGAACATTTCACACTACAGACCTGGATTAAAAGTGAAGGGTTATCAAAATTGTCAATAAAACATTTCTCAGTCAAAATAAGTAAAATATAGGGAAAGTGTCATTGAATGAAATGTGTGGCACCCAGCTCTATGTTTGGCTCCCCAAGGCCAGTGCTTGTGCCTATTCCAGAACACTCTGCTGTTACTGCTGAGGTTCCTGACAAAGAGCTGCTTTCAATAATGATCAATTTTTAAACAACATGCCACAATTTTAAAATATAAAATGTTAAAATATACCCCCCAACACCACCATCATGTATATTGGACAGTAGGCTAATGGGCCAAAAGAACCCGTTATTTCACAGTTTGTGACCCTGCCAACAATCAGCCAGATCAGAGGCAAGAGTATGGGCAAAACTGATGTGTTTTTTCTTTTTTCTTTTAAAATCTGGAAACATCGTAACCGACCAGCCTCCCCTGTTTGAAAGACTACCAGCCGCCACTGATCAAATCTGTTCATGACTTTTTGAGCTACGTTGGGAAAAGACAAAAAAAGGATCCACATACATATAAAGTCTCAGTTACAATGAGTGCAGTTTTATAAGGAAATGAGCTGTAGGTTTTATTGAGTATCTTACAGAAGCAGCTACAGTTCTTCTGGACACTTTGACTGTCACACTTGTGTCTTAATTTTGCCGCAAAACCTAGCAGCCTTCATTATGTTTTAATCTGAAAAGTATCTCTTACCTACAGTAATATACTGCTTTCTTTACTGGCATACAAACGTGTTTCTGTAACATTTAATTTTGTACTGGAAAACTAAATAAAAAATCTATAACAAAGTTTGTAGTTAAAAAAAGGTGCCTAAGCCATTTGTACAGTACTGTATATACAGTAAATGGACCATCATTAGTTTTTAGTGTAAAGCTTTAAAGATTTACTACATGCAGCTTTCCAAGTAAAAGACACCTACCGTAGGTACAGAAGGTGTCCGGGTGAGGGTCCCACCCCACAGACAGTCTGGTACTTTTTTTTTTTAACAATATATCTAACTTAACTTGGATTTCCTTATTATTGTATAATATCTTGCTTTGCTGCAACCATATACATAGCCAGATTAAAGTATTTCTGCTTTAAAAAAAGTTTAGCCTTATAATACCGAGAAAGCTATGTTTTACACACACAAGATGCCGTTCTCTTTGAGCAGTGGGTTTCAAACCTGGTCATACTGTAGAACATATTAAACTTTTGTATAGATACAGAGGTGATTATAGAAAATCGTGCGCACTGATTGGTCAAGAAATCTGGGTTATTTCTTGATAATCACTTCGAGTGACTCAGCAAAATGGCGGCTAGTCGCTTCATCAGCAAAAGTGAGGAAAAATTACAAAAATTATGAAAGAAAATGTTGTTCCTAAAAGCACTAAAGATGCTACGAAGTTTGGTCATGGTTATAGCAAATCGTGCGCACTGATTGGTCGAGAGATTCAGACTATTTCTCGATAATCACCTCGAGTGACTCAGCAAAATGGCAGCTAGTCGCTTCATCACCATAAGTGAGGAAGAATTACAAAAAATTATGAAAGAAAATGTTGTTCTTAAAAGCACTAAAGATGCTACGAAGTTTGGTCGTGATTATAGCAAATCGTGCGCACTGATTGGTCAAGAAATCCGGGCTATTTCTCGATAATCAGTGCGCACGATTTGCTATAATCACGATGAAGATGAAGATGAAAAATAAGCTCCGATGTTGGTGTTACAAACAAAAATATACTGCATTGCATTTTTTTAATGGTATATGAGAATCTTACACTAGTAAGTGATTTTAAAGGAGTATATGATAACAGATCAGAAGAATTTAAAAAATAAACATTTTTGAAAAAAAAACCTTCTAACATAATTTGATTTCGATTTCAGTTACTATGCTATAAGCTTGATTACAGCATAACAAATTAATATAAAAGCTGTCCCAAGTATCAGGACAAGTGCAACAATTGTACATGTCTTTAAAGGGATAAAACACAGTGAGGCATGTTGTTCTAGGAAAATAATGAATGAACCTGTGGTGTGATGTCACACAACGCGAAGTTGATTGTTCTCCAGTAAACGGCACATAACAGAGTATTTATTCATTTTATATCATGGTGATGTCTTCTTTATGAGCTTATAGTTAAATGCAATTTCATGGAATGTCTGGGAAACAAGTTAGTTCCTGTTTTTGTTTTTTTTTCTGTTTGAACAGCTAGTTCCTGTTTTTTTTTTTTCTGTTTGAACAGTCATCCTGTCACCAGCGTCTCTTTTATTAATAAGACAAAAATAAAAAAGCAGCATGTCATGTTATTGAGAAACCACTAAGCCCGCCATCCGGAAAATTTTCTTTGTCAGAAACCGTACACTTTTACTTTTGACAGTTACAAAGGCAAAGCACTGACACTGAAGACTCCTTCCAACATAACTGTCATGACTCATGATGGCGAAATAAACCCCGACAGGGTGATGCAGGACCCAGACGCGAACTGCACCTCAGTACACAGCTACCTATGAAAGAAATGAACAACTTGGCACAAAATATTAATTTAAAATCATTTTATTGCTTCCGTTAATGACGTGATTCTGTTATACATGACAACAGTCTGTTCTAAAGAAATAAGTGAATGCCGTAATTGACCAATCAGAATCAAAAAGTTTGTTTATGTGGTTTTGTGTGATTTATTTCCATTTCACATGCGTGCAGCTGTTGTAAAGTTCAGTGTGTTTGTGTAGAACTCTCTCAGACTGTAGGTTCATTACTCGATAATGTAGAAATCATAAAATAGAAATCTGTAACAAAGTTTGTATGAAGAAAACAATAGGGTGCCAAGACTTTTGAACAGTACTATGTTTGAGAATATATATATATATATATATATATATATATATATATATATATATATATATATATATTTTTTTTTTTGTTATATCATCCACCGCTAGGTTAAAAAAAAAAGTGCTGTGTCATGACAGACAGGATAATGTTTGAGTTTAAAATTGTTTAGTATGTAGGTTGTGGGTGTTTTATACAGACCTAGCAACCTGTAACTGAATCAGTGCAGCCGCTCTGTCATGACGCAGTGTGTTTTTTTTTTTTTTTTTAATAAACCTAGAGGTGGATGATGTAAAAAAAAAAAAAAGAGATATATAAATATTTTGCACAGGACTGGGTTCCTCTGATAACAGAAACAAAGCTCCAGCGCTCTCTGCTGTTAATTGGTTCTGTTCTTTTAGGATTTATCGCGCATGTCGCTCCTTGTTGAATATTTTTTATGCCCGAGTTGTTTGAAACCAATCTGGGTTTTCTGTGTCGAATAAGGAAGCGGCTTCACCTGTAAGAAAATCAAACACTTTCATGAAGGAGCTAACTCGAATGCGAACAGAAAATAATAAAACAAGATTCTTAAGCAAACTCTAACTATCCTCACTTCCAACTTTGGTTTTGTAAAATACGTTTTAAATACAATCGTGAATTTCTGTGGAGTTTTCAGGCTGAGCTCCTCTCGTCTTTAACCACTCATTTCCTTGTTGTTCCTGAAGCATTTGCTTTTATTTGTTAACATTTTTCTTGATAGCGGGGAGACGGTAACGCCTTTTATCTATTTCTCTGTTTGAACAAGCAAAAACAGCACAAAAATTAACCATATTGAAGACAGATTAAGTCTTGCTTGCATGAAAGATGGTGTCTGTCTGACCCCAGCTGTAATTATCATGTGATGCGTGATGTCATGCACAAGGTGTCTGTAAACAGTACTGTACCATACTACAACAGCGGAGGTATATAAAATAACTTGCAAAGCAGTAAATGGAACCAAGACTAAGAAAACAGCTGAGACATAATGGCAGATACATAGTGTGGGACACTTTCACGCTACGTTCACACTGCAAGGCTTAATGCTCAATTCCGATTTTTTTGTGAAATCCGATTTTTTTGTGAGGTCGTTCACATTAACAAATATATGCGACTTGTATGTGATCCTCAGTATGAACGAAAAGCGACCTAAAAGTGTTCCGCATGCGCATTGCAGGATACGACGACGTCACACGCAGTGAGCATGGCCAGTGTTTACGGAAGTAAAACCGCCCGGTTGCGGTATGACCCATCCAATCTAGCTTGAATAGCTGCATCCCCCCAAATGGAAATCAGCTCCCTAACCTCTGCGTCCTTCCATTGAGAAGATTCAGAACCTTCACAGCCCGAAGCGTCCCTCGCATTGATGTCATGCGCAGGGGCGCAGATACGTTTTTTGAACTGGGGGGGACAAAGCTGCCAGCAAACCAACCCCAACCCCGATATGCCTGTCAAACTTGTGGGTTACCATAGCAACCAAGCTCGAGCTCGCAACCTGTGCAGTCTGCGCAGCTCAACCAACCGAATATCAGTCTTTGTTTTGTTTTATGTGAGTTGTTGCAACTATGTATACACTGCTGTGCACCTCAATAAACCGAATGGTAATAAGTCTTGATTTTTCCGTGAGGTTTGCCTTATGCAAAGAAAGACAGCATAGACGTTTTTTTCCTCCCTATAAGTGGGGGGGGACCGAGCGAGGTGAATTTAAATCTGGGTGGGACGAGTCCCACCCTCTATCTGCGCCCGTGATTATGCGCCATGTTGTTGTAACTTTTTTTGAGAGACCCGCCGCCTACTTCCGTGCAGAATAGTGACATTTGTGGCTTGTTGATGACGTGTAAGTCAGATGAATGCGACCTGGCGGTTCAGACTGAAGTCGCATATGAAAAGAGCGGATAGGAATCGGAATTAGGACCACATATCCAAACGGCCTGGGTCGGATTTGAAAAAATCGGATCTGTGTCGTTCATATTGTCAATAAAAGATCGGATACAGGTCACATATGGGCGAAAAGATCGGATTTGAGTCACTTCAGCCTGCAGTGTGAACGTAGCCTCAGGAACTGAAATAAAAGATCAAAAAGCCTAATTTTTTGTGGTGCTAATTCATAATATATGCTCATTCTAACTTGCCCAGTTGGACATGTCAGGGGCATATCCCATTTGCCCGAATGCATGTTTCACTTGCCCCGGGCAATCGGGCAGTGCTTAATGTTGATCCCTGAAGATAGAGCAAGGTTAGATGGTATGTCATTTTTCTGGACAGATAACTAAATCATTCTAGCTAGTGCTTAGCTACCTAAGCCTTAGAATGCATGGTCGCGACTCCACAGTAGTGAGTATGGAGTTATCCACCTAATGGTTTGATCTTACAGAGAAAGAAACGATAACACAAAAGCCATAATGAAGAAAAGATATATTCATCTTTCGTTTGATCTCTTTGTGAATGTCAACCACAAATTACATCCGTACAACTCGGAACTCTCCGAGGTCAATGCAGAGTCACGATGTTTTCTGCGTGTCGCCATCTTGGTCTGACCCAGTTTCATAGTTATGCTAATTAGTTAAAGCTCCTCGCGTTCGGCTGTTTCTGTAGGGCCTTACTGTTTACCTAAAGAGGGAGGGAAATGGTCGCAAAATGGAGAAAAGCATCCCTCAGGACATCAGAATGATCACATCTTATCCACATGATATTGTTCTTGTGGGACATAGGAAAATGCCATGCACAATAAAAAAACATTTGAAAATTTCAGATCACTTTGTAGTCAGTACCTTTAAATGAATGATCAATTACAGTATGTGTGTTGATGCAAGAAAACAACAATAACAAAAAAAAAAACGTTACTGTTGCACTCGTGACCCCTGTCCTCCAAGAAATGAATTATCAATCAGATTCATAGTTAAAATATTAGCCATGGAGGAACCTGATTTTAACTTGGCAAGAGCCAAGACCTATTGCTGTTGGATATACTGTATGCAACCACATGCGTTTCCTCTCATGACTTTGGCTAATCAGTAAAGATAAGGCTTGTGAGTAATAGTACAGCAGTTTTAGTATCAGTGCTTATATTTTTTCCATTATACTGATACGAAGCATTTGATAATGATAATAAAAAGTGACTTTGAAGATCCAGAGGATCTCGCTCAAAGCGTGCAACTTATTTATACTATCAGTGTATATCCTGGAATGTTGGATGTCCTTGGTTCGTCAACGAAAGAGCAAAGTTTTGTGTTGGGGGACAAGAAAAACTTGAAAAGCCTGGAGTTCACTGGTCAAAGCCCTTTTTGTCTACAAGCTTAGCAAAGCCATAGGTGTTACATTTCTGCACAACACCCTGTATGCCAGAATATGCAAACCTGAGTGCTACATCAACAGACTGAATAAAAGAGGAGGATGGAGGAGGGGAAGATAGATGTCCACTCAACAGCATAGCTGACCCACGTTTGCTCCGGCTTAAGGGTATTTCTACTAATCACATCAGAAATGCCCACGTTCATTTAGGATCAAAACTTTGGCTCGTGGATTAAGAAAGAATTAATATCAAAGAGTCGAAGGTTAGAATTAAAATTATTCATGTTACTGTAGAAAGGTTGGTTTGTTTCTTGTTTCAGACTTGTTCTTAAAGTTTAAAATGGTGTTTTGGGTCATGGAGATTATTAGGAGTAAGAGAGCTATGTGAAAGGAGAGAAAGGAGCAGTTTAACAGAGGGCGTTCATGGAAAGTTAAGAGTACTTGCTTGTCATGCTCAGATCACACACGAGAGCTGGGTTTCCTGAGCTCAGCAGAACGGACTGAAGTTTTCCTCACTGGTTCACTGTAATTCTAACCAGTGGTGAACCGTTACTATTAGAGCTGGGACTTAAGCTCAGTCAACTTAGCCAGACACAACAAAAAAGCAACAGGGCAAAGGATTTTGTAAGGGATTAGCTGCCAGGCTGCCAGGTCGCTCCGTTGTGTGTAGTTGTCGATGTTGATTTTAAAAGTAACTAAGTAAATTACAGAGGGAAATGAATACTTAAGTCTGAGTGAAAAATACTGTGGCATGCGTGCGCAGAAGAAGAGTCTGGAGACACAACTCTTAGTTTCTCAGTCGTTCGCCTGCGCTGCTTGCTCTCGATAGCTTTATTAGCATTCGCTAACACTACTGATGAATGCTACACTAGCTGGAAGGTGATTTCACTGCTGCGCTGACGGCACCAACTCACGGTTAAGCTAGCATTGGCCTTTGAGAAGGCCTAGGGCAATACATTTTTGGTCCCTCCCACTATAAATCAAAATCTGATTGGTTAATTCATCTGTCATCATCCCATTGGCTGTCCATCGCTAGTGATGATGACTACTTCATTAGGATGCACAGAAACACAGATGAGGCCTGCACCAGAGCGACAGAGTCACCTGCACTGGCTGCATGAATGTCCTGGCTGAGCTGCCACGGAATATCTGGCCTCGTGAGCTCTCGCATATTAGCGATTCTCCTCTCCTAACGAAGCACCTTGCACAGTAAGGTAATACAAACAATGCCATGCCCCTATCGTGTTGTCTGTCTGGACCTCCAGACCTGATGCTAAGTGGTGCACAAAAGTGCCACAGACTTGACTGGTATGGAAGTTGCCCCACAGTGACAACTGACTTGCTGAGTGATGACATCCAATAGCCATTTGAGTGGCTCTTCCACATGCTATCTGGTGGTGTGCCATTGACCCTGTTGGGTTCATCTGCCACATTGCACCGAAAAGCGCCCTGCTGCCAGCGCCTTATTGGTGATGTACTATTTAACCCATAGCTGGAACCCAGGCAGGTGCTACCACTCCGGGTCAGAGCGGACCTGGGAGCAATGGTGATTAAGGGGTAACTCCACTTTCCCCCAATACTCAAGTCCTCCCGGACCTGAGACTCACCACCGGTTGCAATTTAAAGTCATAGGATTCATCTGTCACTTCATACATAAACATACACTGCCATGGCTTTCTGTCTCGGCAATGAAGTCCTAAACAACGAGTGAGCCAGCTCTAAAATCTTATCAGCCTAGAGACAACAAACAAAAAAAAATCTCATTGGATAACTCCGTTTTAATGTTTTCAGGACAGTAACCCTTTCATTTCTGTAGCAAATTTGATAGAAAATGAGGCCGGATTAGAATTAGAAGAGAATAATTATAATGGAATGATGAAAGCGATTAAAGAATGAAAGAAATAAAATATAACATTTGAAATGCTGATATATTTGGACGTTCTCTGAAGGCCTAGAAAGCCCTGATGGTTCCTCTCTGATTTTAACACACAGTGAATTTAAACATAAGCGTTTCTTTCATTTATGCTCCTTTACACCGAGCAGGGTTTGACAGAATCCCAGGCTCATCTTTGTATTTTTTTTGGTTTATCTGTTCAAGTGTGATTATTGTGTTTGTTTGTGGATTAGAATCAATTAGTAAAGAAAAAAAAAGTTAAGTCAAATTAATCTGTGTAGTGTACTAGTCTGAGGTTTGTAGAAATTAATTCATTCGTATCGATACTGGCCTTAAACCCAACACAGGTCTGGCATGTGAAAAGAGCACATACAGTGGTGCTTGAAAGTTTGTGAACCCTTTAGAATTTTCCATGTTTCTGCATAAATATGACCTAAAACATCATCAGATTTTCACACAAGTCCTAAAAGTAGATAATGAGACCCCGGTTAAACAAATGAGACAAAAATATTATACTTGGTCATTTATTTATTGAGGAAAATGATCAAATATTTCATATCTGTGAGTGGCAAAAGTATGTGAACCTCTAGGATTAGCAGTTATTTGAAGGTGAAATTAGAGTCAGGTGTTTTCAATCAATGGGATGACAATCAGGTGTGAGTGGGCACCCTGTTTTATTTAAAGAACAGGGATCTATCAAAGTCTGAGCTTCACAACACATGTTTGTGGAAGTGTATCATGGCATGAACAAAGGAGATTTCTGAGGACCTCAGAAAAAGTGTTGTTGATGCTCATCAGGCTGGAAAAGGTTACAAAACCATCTCTAAAGAGTTTGGACTTCACCAATCCACAGTCAGACAAATTGTGTACAAATGGATGAAATTCAAGACCAGGAGTGGTCGACCAACAAAGGTCACTCCAAGAGCAAGGCGTGTAATAGTCGGCGAGGTCACAAAGGACCCCAGGGTAACTTCTAAGCAACTGAAGGCCTCTCTCACATTGGCTAATGTTAATGTTCATGAGTCCACCATCAGGAGAACACTGAACAACAATGGTGTGCATGGCAGGGTTGCAAGGAGAAAGCCACTGCTCTCCAAAAAGAACATTGCTGCTCATCTGCAGTTTACTAAAGATCACGTGGACAAGCCAGAAGGCTATTGGAAAAATGTTTTGTGGACGGATGAGACCAAAATAGAACTTTTTGGTTTAAATGAGAAGCATTATGTTTGGAGAAAGGAAAACACTGCATTACAACATAAGAACCTTATCCCATCTATGAAACATGGCGGTGGTAGCATCATGGTTTGGGCCTGTTTTACTGCATCTGGGCCAGGACGGCTTGCCATCATTGATGGAACAATGAATTCTGAATCATACCAGCGAATTCTAAAGGAAAATGTCAGGACATCTGTCCATGAACTGAATCTCAAGAGAAGGTGGGTCATGCAGCAAGACAATGACCCTAAGCACACAAGTCGTTCTACCAAAGAATGGTTAAAGAAGAATAAAGTTAATGTTTTGGAATGGCCAAGTCAAAGTCCTGACCTTAATCCAATCGAAATGTTGTGGAAGGACCTGAAGCGAGCAGTTCATGTGAGGAAACCCACCAACATCCCAGAGTTGAAGCTGTTCTGTATGGAGGAATGGACTAAAATTCCTCCAAGCTGGTGTGCAGGACTGATCAACAGTTACCGGAAATGTTTAGTTGCAGTTATTGCTGCACAAGGGAGTCACACCAGATACTGACAGCAAAGGTTCACATACTTTTGCTACTCACAGATATGTAATATTGGATCATTTTCCTCAATAAATAAATGACCAAGTATAATATTTTTGTCTCATTTGTGTAACTGGGTTCTCTTTATCTACTTTTAGGACTTGTATGAAAATCTGGTGATATTTTGGGTCATATTTATGCAGAAATGTAGAAAATTCTAAAGGGTTCGCAAACTTTCAAGCACCACTGTAGTGTCCCACATCTGTCACCATCACATCTCTGGGTTTCACAAAACTCAGTAACGGAATGTCGCAGAGAGTCCACTTTCTGTATTATTCAAACAATACGTCTATTTGTGATCTCAGTATGCTGTAAATTACAGATATGTGAGTGTACACCTCATGTCATTAGGGCATGTTGATTGCTTTGTGCTGCTGCTGATTTTATTACAGTTACTTGTATCGGGGCTTTTGGCAACGTTGATCAGAAGTGGATCGCTCACTGAAAGCATGTATTTAGGCTGTGTGTGTATACCAGCAGCATAAAACCCACAGAAGTGTTGCTTGTTTGGCATTTGAATCTTTTTTAAATATTTGATTTCGATGAAAGATTGTAACAAAGAGCGTGTCAGTATCAGATATGCAAAGCTGTGAGGGAAAAGGAAAAACAGATACTTCTAATCTTACTGTTCCCCACTGTTAGTAGAGTTCAGTACACTGTTACGCCTCTTTCTCAGCTCATAATGCCATCCTGAACATTTTCTCTTGATTTTTTTTTTTCTTCTTGTTCTCAAGGCACAGCCTGTTCATGTCCCAAAATGTCCTCGGCTCTCTGCTCATGGAACAGGCAGCCACACTTTTCTCAGTTATTCAGATATTCAAAAGAACAGACACTTTTTCTCTTCATGAAAGGACCTAGATATGTGGATGATAAATGGATGAAGAGGTCAGATTAGATGAAAATAGCTGAGTAAGGCAAATGATCATTATAGCGTTAATAATGTAATGTTGTTATACTCTTTAGATATTTAACAGTTATTCCAATAAATCGAGTCGTACACGAGCTGATAGCTGACGAGGCATATAGCTCCGAGTTGGCTATAAGCCATGTACAACAAGATTGAGTGGAATAACTGTTTTATTCTATCCACATTCACTGGATTTTGAGAAGCAGAGCATTTTACATTTTTTTTTTTTTTTTGCAAATGCAATAAATAAAAGCTTTGTACAAAATGCCCGATAAAATAATTTCCGCTTAGAATGTAAACAAACTGGCGAAATGACAGTAGCAATTTGTGAAAAATGCGATAATGATAATTCTTGAAAAATAAAAAAATTATTTCATCCTCGGTTGGTTCAGCAACACACTCCGCCATTTTGTTGTTGTTCTTCTTTAGGGTTTTTTTTTTGGTGGTTGGCAAACCAACTTAAAGGTGTATTACTGCCACCAACTGGGCTGGAGTGTGGAACAGGAGATATGGGGGGGGGACAAAAAAAAATCTATATTATTTAGCTATTTCTGTTTCTTTTAAATACTTGATAACAAAGCCTCCATTTTGTTTTTATCTACTAACGGTATATGAGCTGATAACCTAGTAGTAGAGTAGCGAATCAGAGCACACGATTGCTCGTATCCAGTGAATGTGGATAGACTAAAATTTTATTTCTGAAAGTGTACATGATAAAAGAATTATTGTATGAGTCATCTGCAAGGCATTCATGTAAAAGTCATTGGATTTAATCTTGTTGATGTATTTGATATATCTGCACAAATGGATCAGGTTATGGGAAGCAACCTATATTTGGACTGGGACCATACTTAAGAGCATTGAAGAATAATAAAAGTGCTGGTCCAGATGGTATTCCAATGGAAGTGCTCAAGTATTGGGATCTTGATAACTACATTCTTGGTTTCTGTAATAAGGTACTAATTGAAGGGAACAGACCAGAACAGTGGTCACTCTTGCTGTTAGGACTAGGACTGTTTTGGCCTCTAGAGGCCGCTGTTATTTCCTTTTCATGTCGTGTTTATTTTGGCCTCTAGAGGCCGCCACTGTTCCTGTGTTTTGTGTTTGTGTTAATTGCCTAATTATCTTCACCTGTGTCCTTAATTAGTTTGTCTATTTATACCCCTGAGTTCAGTCCTCTTGTCACGGAGTCTTTGTGCTGTTATGTTTATCTCCAGTTTCCTTTGTACTGTGTTTTTTGATCTTCTTAGCTTTTGAATTTTTGCACTTTGCTTTTCTTTTGGATTATACTCTTTGGTTTTTTTTTTGTCTTTTGTTTTGGCCTGTATATAGTGTATATAGTTTAAATAAACCTTTTGATTCTTTTTCTACTTCCGCCTCACGCCTCTGCATTTGAGTCATCCCCCTGGTGGCCTAGTGGGGGTTTGCTGGATTATCACACCAACGAACCAGGTTCGAATCCCAGCAAAACCCTAACAGAAAGACTCCGTCCTGACCGACTCAGCAGAGGCTGCTTCAACTGTCTACCCGGCCAACCTTCAGGGAATTATGGCAGCTTTGACACGCTTCGGAGCGACCATGGACGCTCATGGACGTACGCTCACCAGCCAACGTGAGGCCCTCGCTCGCCACGAGGAACTGCTTCAGCAAATTGGGAAAACCCTGGCACAGCTGACATCTCTGCCTGCATCTCCTGCTCCTGATCCAGTTCCTGCTCCTGATCCAGCTCCCACTCCTGCTCCAGTGCCTCCTGCAATGCTGCCTTCTTCACCTCGCGAACCCAGCCTTCCTGCACCACAGAGGTATGACGGCAAGCACAGTGAGTGCCGAGAGTTCCTTACCCAGTGTCAACTCACCTTTGAGCTTCAGCCTACCACCTACACTACGGATCGCCGCAAGATTGCCTTTGTGATCACCTTATTAGCTGGTAAGGCGCGAGCCTGGGCTACTGCTATCTGGCAAAGACAGGGACCTGAGTGCTTTGATTTCCAGCTGTTTTCTGAAGAGATGCTTCGGGTCTTCGATCAGGCAGACATCAGTACCGACGCAGCCCGAAAGCTCATGTCCATCCGGCAAGGAGGAAGCGTCGCAGATTACGCCATCTCGTTCCGAACACTCGCAGCAGTAAGTGGATGGAACGAGACTGCCCTGGTGTCAGCCTTCCACCATGGTCTGTCTGACCCCATCAAGGACGGTCTGGCCTCTATTGGATGCCCAAGTGACCTCGAAACCCTCATCTCACATGCTATTCGTCTGGACAACAGGATGAGAGAACGCCACCAAGCCTTGAGCCCCCCCAGCCTCCCTACCTCTACCTGGAGACCGTCTACCTCCTTCAGTGACTGTCCAGAACCCATGCAAGTGGGTCGTACTCGCCTCTCCGCATCTGAGAGGGAGCGCAGAAGGAGGGACAAGTGCTGCATCTACTGTGGCAAGCCTGGTCACTTCCGAGCATCATGTCCCGAACTCTTGGGAAAAGGACCGCCCCGTCCAGCCGAGGGAGGGTTGTGACGGGGCCTACCCTCTCTCCCGGACTCCCTGGCCAAGGAATCTACATCCCGGTCTCCATCTCCTGGGGTGAGTCTGTCCACTCTTGTCAAGCTTTGATAGACTCAGGGGCGGCTGGGAACTTTATGGATATTCACTTCGCCCAAAGCATCAATATTCCGACTGCACCTCTTGAAGTCCCACTGTCTGTGTCTGCCCTCGATGGCCAAGCGTTAGGTGATGGAAGAGTCACCCAAGTTACTTCTCCAGTTTTCCTCCAGTCTCAAGGTCACAAGGAAGAAATATCCCTGCACCTGATTCCTTCACCTGAGTTCCCAGTTATTCTAGGCCTTCCTTGGCTTACTCGCCACAACCCTCGCATAGACTGGGTAACAAGCCAGGTTGTGGAATGGGGCCCTGCATGCCATGCCTCTTGTCTGCTCTCCTGTGTCTCCTGCCGAGCCCCCTGATCTCACCGAGTTATCTCAAGTTCCCACAGAGTACTGGGATCTCAAGGAGGTATTCAGCAAGAGCAGGGCCGCCGTTCTTCCTCCGCACCGGGCCTACGACTGTGCCATCGACTTGCTCCCTGGGACTACCCCTCCTCGTGGCAGACTGTTTTCACTCTCTCAGCCAGAACGCAAGGCCATGGAGGAATACCTCAAAGATGCCCTGGTCTCTGGGTTTATTCGACCCTCCACTTCACCTGCTGGAGCCGGCTTCTTCTTTGTCGGCAAGAAGGATGGGGGGCTCCGACCATGTATTGATTACAGGGGCCTGAATAAGATCACTGTGCGCAACCGATATCCCCTTCCGCTGATGTCCACAGCTTTCGACTTGCTCCAAGGCGCCACCGTCTTCACCAAGTTGGACCTACGGAACGCATACCACCTCATCCGTATCCGACAGGGAGACGAGTGGAAGACTGCCTTTAACACCCCGTCTGGGCACTACGAATACCAGGTGATGCCCTTCGGACTCACCAACGCACCAGCTGTTTTTCAGGCCCTAATCAACGACGTCTTAAGGGACATGATTAACCTATACGTTTTTGTCTACCTCGACGACATCCTTATCTTTTCCAAGACCGTGCAGGAGCACCGCCACCATGTCCGCCAGGTTCTCCAGAGGCTGCTACAGAACAATCTGTTCGCCAAGGCCCAGAAATGCGAATTTCATGTTCCCGAGGTCTCCTTTCTGGGATTTATTGTACGGACAGGCCAACTCCAAATGGACCCTGCCAAGACCCTGGCCGTCCGGGATTGGCCTACTCCCAAGTCCGTTAAGGAGGTTCAGCGGTTCTTAGGATTCGCTAACTTCTACCGCAAGTTCATCAGGAACTTCAGTTCTGTGGCAGCACCCATGTCAGACCTCACCAAAGGGACAGGTGGATCTTATGGCTGGTCTCCTCAGGCAGAAAAGGCGTTCAAAGACCTCAAGGACCGCTTCTGCACGGCACCCATTCTGGTTCTCCCGGACACCTCCCAACCATTCATCGTGGAGGTGGACGCCTCGGACAGTGGTGTCGGCGCGGTGCTCTCTCAACGTTCGGAAGGAAAGCTGCACCCCTGCGCTTACTTCTCCCACCGCCTGAGTCCTGCTGAGTCCCGGTACGATGTGGGGGATCGAGAACTGCTAGCGGTCAAACTGGCCCTTGAGGAGTGGAGGCACTGGCTGGAGGGAGCACAACATCCATTCCTGGTTTGGACTGACCACAAGAACCTGGAGTACCTCCAGCAAGCCAAGAGACTGAACCCTCGACAAGCTAGGTGGGCCCTGTTTTTCAGTCGGTTTGACTTCACCCTCTCATACCGCCCCGGCTCCAAGAACACCAAACCTGACGCACTGTCCAGACTGTTCTCTGCCACTAACAGGGAGAATGAAGTCGGGCCTATTATCCCTGTGTCCCGGATTGTGGCCCCTGTCCGCTGGGGTATTGAGGAGGCTGTCCGACGAGCCCAACGCCAGGACCCCGGTCCTGGGACGGGGCCACCAGGCCTCTTGTACGTCCCACATCAAGCCCGGGCCAAGGTTCTCCAGTGGGGTCACTCTTCCCCTCTCACCGCCCACCCGGGAGCTCGGAGGACCCTGGACTTCCTGAAAAGACGCTTCTGGTGGCCTAACATGGAGAAGGAAGTAAGGTCATTTGTCCTGTCCTGTGAGGTTTGCACCAGAACCAAGAACCCACGACAGCGTCCCCAGGGTCTCCTGCATCCTCTGACCATTCCCCGGCGTCCCTGGTCCCACGTGGCAGTCGACTTTATCACGGGTCTCCCTGAGTCACAAGGTAACACGGTCATTTTGGTCTTAGTTGACAGATTCTCCAAGGCCTGCCGCTTCATACCACTGTGCAAACTCCCCTCTGCTCTTGAAACTGCGAAACTGTTGTTTAATCATGTCTTCCGAGTCTTTGGTCTTCCACAGGACATCGTCTCAGACCGAGGGCCCCAGTTCTCCTCCCGAGTGTGGCACGGGTTCTGCAAGGTCATCGGAGCCACTGCCAGCCTCTCCTCTGGGTTTCACCCACAGTCCAATGGTCAGACGGAGAGGCTCAACCAGGACCTGGAAACCACCCTGCGAGGCCTGGCTATGGATAACCCGACATCGTGGAGCACCTGGCTGCCATGGGCGGAGTACGCCCACAACACCCTGCAGTCATCGGCCACCAAGCTGTCGCCATTCCAGTGCCAATTCGGGTTCCAGCCACCTCTGTTCCCGGACCAGGAGGAGGACGCGGGGGTGCCCTCGGTCAACCAATATGTGAGACGGTGTCGCAAGACCTGGAGCAAGGTCAGGAAGACCCTCATACAGACCTCCAGAACCAACCAGACTCAGGCCAACCGCCATAGAAGACCTGCACACGCTTTCCGCCCTGGGCAGCGTGTTTGGCTGTTCACTAAGGACCTTCCACTGCGGGTGGAGAACCGCAAGCTTGCTCCTCGCTACATTGGCCCCTTCAAGGTGGTGCGCAGGGTGAACCCTGTCTCCTACCGGCTCCAGTTGCCCCGGACTCTGAGGATCAACCCCACTTTCCATGTTTCCCTGTTACGGCCCGTACTGACGTCTACGTATGCCCCTGCCCCTAGGAACCCCCCACCCCCCCGCATCTTCCAGGGGCAGACTGTGTTCACTGTGAATCGCCTGCTTGACTCCCGCCGGGTCCGCGGCGGGTTGCAATATCTGGTGGACTGGGAGGGCTATGGTCCTGAGGAGCGCTGCTGGGTTCCTGCTCGGGATGTCCTTGATAAAGAACTATGTCGGGACTTCCATTCGGCCCATCCGGATCGCCCTGGGAACGTCAGGAGACGCTCCTAGAGGGGGGGGTCCTGTTAGGACTAGGACTGTTTTGGCCTCTAGAGGCCGCTGTTATTTCCTTTTCATGTCGTGTTTATTTTGGCCTCTAGAGGCCGCCACTGTTCCTGTGTTTTGTGTTTGTGTTAATTGCCTAATTATCTTCACCTGTGTCCTTAATTAGTTTGTCTATTTATACCCCTGAGTTCAGTCCTCTTGTCACGGAGTCTTTGTGCTGTTATGTTTATCTCCAGTTTCCTTTGTACTGTGTTTTTTGATCTTCTTAGCTTTTGAATTTTTGCACTTTGCTTTTCTTTTGGATTATACTCTTTGGTTTTTTTTTTGTCTTTTGTTTTGGCCTGTATATAGTGTATATAGTTTAAATAAACCTTTTGATTCTTTTTCTACTTCCGCCTCACGCCTCTGCATTTGAGTCATCCCCCTGGTGGCCTAGTGGGGGTTTGCTGGATTATCACACCAACGAACCAGGTTCGAATCCCAGCAAAACCCTAACACTTGCACATACAACCTATTCCCAAGTCAGGAAATCTCTCTATTACTGATAATTATCGTGGTATCAGCTTAACGTGTGTCATCACAAAAGTCATGAACAGGATGATACTGAACCGAATCAGGGACAAGCTAGATATACATCTAAGACCAAACCAAAATGGATTTAGACAATGTCGATCCACACTCTATCAGATTTTGGCGCTGCGTCGGATTATGGAGGAAACAAAGAACAACAATCTCTCGGCTGTGATGTGCTTTATAGATTTCAAAAAAGCATTTTACAGTATACACAGAGGGAAAATGATGAAAATCCTTCAAGCCTACAGCATTCCAACGCGCCTTCTAAATGCGATTCAGGAAATGTACACTAATACTAGAGCAAGAGTACTTTCTCCAGATGGAATAACAGAAGAATTTGAAATAAAAGCTGGAGTGCTACAGGGAGACACCCTTGCACCATACCTTTTTGTTATCGTCTTAGATTTCGCCCTGCGACAAGCTATTGATTACCATAGTGAAGATCTGGGTTTTACCATCACACCCAGACGCTCCAGTAGACACTATGCAATTACCTTAACGGATCTTGGCTTTGCGGACGACATCTGTCTACTCTCCAACACACTAGAGGAAGCACAAAAACTGCTGCTAAATGTAGAGTCAGAATGTAACAAAGTTGGTCTACACCTAAATGCCAAAAAGACTGAAGTAATAACAACGAACATCCCCCGGCCAACCCTTCCTCTTAAGACAAGAGAGGGACAACAACTTAAGGAAGTGGATGACTTCAAATATCTTGGGGCATGGGTAAAATCTTCTGAGCAAGACATAAAAGTTAGAAAAGCACTAGCATGGAATGCAATGAACAAGATGAAAACAATGTGGACCTCCAATCTCTCCAGAGATTTAAAGCTTTCCTTCTTTAAAGCAACAGTTGAGACAGTTCTCCTTTATGGTTCGGAATGTTGGACTTTGACAAAACATCTCGAGAAATCCTTGGATGGAACATATACCAGAATGTTGCGTACAGTGCTCAATGTAAATTGGCATGATCAAATACCTAATGCCATTCTATATGGTGATTTTCCATGTCTAAGCAATGTAATTGCTAGTAGAAGAATGGGCGTGGCAGGTCACTGCCAACGGCATGAAGAGCTTGTTACCAGCAAAGTCCTCCTGTGGGAACCCACCCATGGGAGGAGAAACCGGGGCGGCCCATTAAAACGTATATTGACATCCTTAAATCTGATGCCGGGGTTGCCACCCTGAATGAGCTTGCCACGTTAATGATGGAAAAATGTGACTGCCGTAGGAGACAGGAGGCTCACCTGAGGGCGGCCTAAGTAAGTAAGTAATACTTAGACCAGGATGACCAGGAATTAGCCATAGTGATGTGCTGCTCTAATTTTTCAAGAGTGTACGGGGACTGAGCCACTTAATTTGGAAGAGATTATCACATCAAGTCTTTCATACTGAACATTACAGTGTGTAGAACTCAAGCAACTAACGCAGATAAACATGAAGTGTGAAAAACAATTATTAACAAGTGTTGCCAGGCAAAACAAACCTCACCTGGTAGCACTTATGATGAATATGAAGGAAGATATCTTGAAAAAATCGGTACCCTATGGGTACATGTGGCTACTGCTTAGAAATAAAACTGTTTTCTGATCCCGTGTGCATACAGTACAGTAAATATAGCATATATATTTACTCTATGAAACAGTAGCCACAAAAATGAAACGTAATCCAAAAATGAACAATTTAAAAATCACAGAAGTAAAATATACCAAGTGTCTGTACTTTATATTATTCTACTCTTACCGCTTACAGTTTTCAAAACTGAAACATGCAAACTGAGGCTGACATACTTACACTGTCACCAAACTCTTATTTCCTGGAAATGGCCTGGGGTTAGAGCTCAGTGGAACGCAATTTCCCTCTGTAATCAGCATAAACATGTCTGAAAGCAATTTCTTTAGTCTAATCCATTTATTTAGAATGGTGAACCGAATTGTATATGCTCACTGGCCATTTTAATCGGAACACATGTATGCGCATGCGTAGTGTGCGATTGTTACATTCTTACAGCACGATGACATAGCGGCTAGCACCTGTATATAAGGCAGTAGCCACAAAAAAAAAACGATTTTGACCTTTTTGGTGACCTTGACCGGATGACCCTCAAAATGTTGGAGGTTCTATTTGAGACCAGTGCCCATCCATCCTGAATGTTTCATGAAGATTGATCCAGCCATTTTCCCGTAATATAGTTTGCAAAAAAAACCCAAAGAAACCCGACTGAAAACAATACCTCGCCCCCTGGTGGACTCTGTCCCGGGCGAGGTAATAACAATAATGACAGTTAATTGTTGTTGTCCTCTGATCGCAGAATTTGGACTTGCCTAACATCCTCCTGACTAGTTGCAGCATCAGAATAGTTCATTGGTTCTGTTATAAAGACGTTGCATTGCTACACTCCTGTAGTATTTTCGTAACTTTATTATCAGTGACAGCTGTTAAATGCACAAAAAAAAATACATGGCGCTGCTGACCAGAACAAACCCAAACAGCTATCTGACAATGTAAGCAATATTATGGAGATCTGAACAAGTAAAAGAAATGTACTTTTGTGCACAGATTTCACGATAAACTTTTCCTTTTAATTTGCACCACAGACTTGTGTGCTTTTAAATGGTCAGTTAAGCACAGCATGATGGTGTGAGATTAGGTCATCATGCTGTGAGAATTTTGAAGCACGTCTATTTCTGACAGCCAGAAAACACCCCTAGACCATAGACAGTTGAGTGTATCCGTGCTTATCTCATCTCATTATCTCTAGCCGCTTTATCCTGTTCTACAGGGTCTCAGGCAAGCTGGAGCCTATCCCAGCTGACTACGGGCGAGAGGCGGGGTACACCCTGGACAAGTCGCCAGGTCATCACAGGGCTGACACATAGACAAAGACAATCATTCACACTCACATTCACACCTACGGTCAATTTAGAGTCACCAGTTAACCTAACCTGCATGTCTTTGGACTGTGGGGGAAACTGGAGCACCCGGAGTGCTTATCTCCTATTCTGAGAAAAATATTCTGAGTGCACATAAACAGTCCACACACCAATACTGATTTTCTAACTCTACAAGTTCTGGTCTACAAGTTACCAGTTACAGAAAAGTCCCTGCTTATTATTCAGTTATTTATCTTCAAACAAACTATTTAGTAACTACAGTGAAGTCGTTTACAGGAATATAATTACAAGAGTGAAAGTTTAGTCTGGATCTGTCGACTGTAGACACTGTAAAGAAATAAAATGTGTTCCTTTAAAATACAGAATGCTACAATGAAATTGTGACATCGGATTTGGAACGAGAATGATCCTTAGTTCACATAATATCAATCAGTAGCTTTAAAATAACAGCTGGCTAACTGATGTAATAAAATAGAAAATGATCACGGTGGTGTAGTGGTTAGCCCTGTCGCCTCACAGCAAGAAGGTCCTGGGTTCGAGCCCAGCGGCCGGCGAGGGCCTTTCTGTGTGGAGTTTGCATGTTCTCCCCGTGTCTGCGTGGGTTTCCTCCGGGTGCTCCGGTTTCCCCCACAGTCCAAAGACATGCAGGTTAGGTTAATTGGTGGCTATAAATTGACTGTAGGTGTGAATGGTTGTCTGTGTCTATGTGTCAGCCCTGCGATGACCTGGTGACTTGTCCAGGGTGTACCCCGCCTCTTGCCCATAGTCAGCTGGGATAGGCTCCAGCTTGCCTGTGACCCTGTAGAACAGGATAAGTGGCTACAGATAATGGATGGATGATCATCCTTGGGTAAGTGAATGCACAGTGCATAAATTGAGGTACAGGTCAAGATACGGGTCAGGAAGTTTAGTAAATGTTGACATTAGACTCGGGAGACATGTGATCTCAGTGACTTTGACCATGCTGTGGCTGCTGGTGTGAGACAGGCTGCTTTGAGTAGTTCAGAAACTGCTGATCTCCTGGGATTTAAATGCATGATGTTAAATGGTACGAAAAACAGAATCCAACCAAACAGAAAACCACATTTTAAACTTTCGCATAGTTGTGCATGTGAAAAGGAGGATCAAAGTCCCACTTGTGCCAGGACCTGGTCTTCCCAGGCAGGCTCCCATCCCAGTACTAACCAGGCCCTTAAAGCGCATTGGTTGGTGCCGATCTCTGCTTCTATAGCCCTTGGCCTATCATCTGTGCAGCTAAGGTTACAGTGGGGGGGCTGGTCCTCTGGTAGCTGCAAGAGTTTGACTCCCTGCTCGTAGTGCAGTGCACCTTGCCAGATGGCAGTAGGTACCATTTTTATCCCCCACTGGCCGAAAGGCCCGAAGGGGGATTATGTCGTGGCGATGTCCGTCCATCCATCTGTCCGTCCATCCTTGGAAGGGTGCTCACCTTCTGAAATCAACTCCTCTCGATTTTCGAAGGAATTTCACGAAACTTCACAGGATTCTTTGTTATACGTCGGTAATACACATATTGCAATTTCGTTCAGTTCAGTCACGTTTTACCAGAATTATGACATAGTTGCCAGTGGGGGATATTGTGCTCTCGGAGCACTCTTGTTATGATGGTCTTTGGTATGACCCGACCACAAGTAGAACTCACGATCAACCGATCGAGAGGCAGACACGCTAACCACTAGGCCAGCTTGTGGTGAAAAGGAGGATGGCGACTCAAATAACCACTCTTTACAACCATGGTGAGCAGAAAAGCATCTCCGAATATGCAGCACTTCAGACCTTGAGGAAGGTGGGCGACAACAGTAGAAGAAAACAGAGAAGAATAGGAATGTGTGGCTACAGTGGGAAGAGGCGCACAGAAACTGAGCAGGGTTGAAATGTTGTGCGTTCTGACATTCTTTTCTGCTCTTGTCCTGTATCTGTATCTGTATGATTTTATACATTGCGCTGCTGCCACATGATTGGCTGATTGGATAATTGGATGAATGACCAGAAGCACAGGTTTTCATATCAAAGTGGCATATGTAGTTGCATTTAGTGATACATTAAAAACAGCTTTCCAACCTTTTCACAGTATACAGTATCAGTCAGAAGTTTGTACACCCCTGCTCATTTATAGTTTTTTTCTGTATTTTCTACATTGTAGAACAATACTGAAGACATCAAAACTATGAAAGAACATATGGAACATACAGTCCTGTGCAAGTCTTAGGCATGTGTAAAGAAACCAAAAATGGCTTAAAATAACGAAATGAAAAGTTTCAACATTTAAAAAAAAAAAAAATATATATATATATATATATATATATATATATATACACTATAAACAGCAGTAAGCCATAATAAATGAAACAAAGTCAATATTTGGTGTGAGACGACCCTTTGCTTAAAAAAAAAAGTACTCTCAGGTACAATGAGTGCAGTTTTATAAGGAAATGAGCTGTAGGTTTTACTGAGCATCTTGCAGAACCAGCCACAGTTCTTCTGGACACTTTGACTGTCACACTCGCTTCATTTTGAACCAAAACCCAGTAGCCTTCATTATGTTTTCTTTTTTAATCTGAAGAGTGTGCTCTTATGTCATATAGTAGAAGACCTGGGTTAGCTATTGTGATATCACGAGAGGCTGGCTGGCTCTTGGCGGGACCCTTCAATCAGTGCAAGGACACAAAAGTTAAAATAAATCAAGATTTTTAATGTCATGCCAGGAAATTAAACAGGAAAGGTAACTCAAAGTTCAATGCTCAAACGAAGATGGATTCCCAAAAGTCAAACTCAAATAATGTCTCTGGCTTTAGAACAACAAAATTATAGGCGGGTTTCCTTCAGTCCAATATCCTTTTCCCAGAACAACCAAAATCTTCTGCCTTACTTTAAGTCCAGTCAACAATCCCTGTAGTCTTTAGCCTGGTGGCAGCCCAGTAGCAGGCGTCCGTAACACAGGGAATTATTTCAGTGCAAAATCCTTCAGGTAAGAATTCCAGATAAGCTTTCCAACAAATACTCCGCCCAGCAGGTTCCACTCAGCAATGAGGGTCCACGAACCTCTCTCCTCTCTCCTCCAGCTCACACTGAGGCGATGTTTACACATACCCGGGTATTTTTAAAAACGCAGACCTTTGCCTTCGTTTGTGCCTTTCGTTTATACACAAACGGAGTTTTTTCCTCTGAAAACGATTCTTTCTAAAAACCCCGGCAAAAGTGGAGATTTTTTGAAAACTCCCGTTTTGCATTTGTGTGTAAAGAGACCAAAACGGAGTTTTAGGCAATCTTTGCGCCACAAAAGAGCGACCATTGTACATATGACAAGCATGGAAACACTCAGAGTAGCAGCATTTCTGTTATTAAGAGCTATATTCGCCTGTTTGCTTTTGAGAATAAAGCTCATAAAGCTCATTGACCAGCAGAGACGCATTAGGGCTTGGAGGGCAGCAATTGCGGAGCTTCTGGTGACCAAAAGAGCCCGACCATACCACCGCCAGCGTCGGCGATTTTGGGTTTGACCTGGACGGACTGCTATCTGGTGGGAGAATTTCGAGAATGGCGTTGTCTTCCCGGAGGAATGGCAGGAAAATTTCAGAATGTTGCGATCCTCACTCCTGTCACTCGCAGAGTTGGTACGTCCGTACATACAGGGTGAGTGTATTCACATGCGCGCTTCTGATTGGCTTGTGTGGAATTGTCATTCTTCTAACACTGCCACTGACAGTCTTTGCGTAGTTTAACAGCTCTTGACAGTGTATTTATGCGGATCAATATAAATGTAATTTTTTTTTTAAAAACGCAGCTGTGTGCACGAAGTTATTTTGGAAAACGGAGTTTAGAAAATATGCATTTTTAAAAATACCCGGGTATGTGTAAACAGCGCCTGAGAGTTTTGAACTCTCACTAATGCCACTTTTCCACTACAAACACGGCTGAGCCGTGCCGTGCTGAGTCGAGCTGAGCGGGGCTGTTGGAGTTGCATTTCGACTACAACCGCGCTGAACCGTGCTGGCTGGAAGTGGGTGGACACATTGGGTGGAGTTAGCGAAAGTGGGTGGACGTCACGTGATGTCATTAAGCAGCGCAAACAGTGACATCAGTGACAGTGGCGGAACAAGTCAGAGCCGGGCCGGGAGCGGGGCAAATGACCGGGCCCTTTATTAAAGCTTATCATAACATCATTTTAGGCTACAAAATGTCCGCAACTGCGGTGTTTACCAATTTCAACACTACCGGGTGCAACTATGTTATTTAGTACATCAAGTCCTTCAAACGAACATGTAACTCAGAAACAAAAAACATTAGGATACTGTACATGGCTCATAATAAAACATCAATAGCCTATACTGCGCACGTTATTTGAAGGGCATACGAATGAGCGCTCAGAGGTTGCAACGGTGACAGGAAGAGTCAGAAATAAAAGGAGGGCGGTGCAAACCTTACTGAATGCACTGTGTTTACCAATTTCAACACTACGGGGTGCAACTATGTTATTTTGTACATTAAATCCTTCAAACGAACATGTAACTCAGAAACAAAAAAACATTAGGCGACATACTGTACATGGCTCATAATAAAACATCAATAGCCTACTGCGCGCATTATTTGAAGGGCATACGACGAGCCTTGCGCTCCACGAACTCGTCCACGATGCTCTGTATGTCACTGATTCAGTGATCTTTTAAGCGGTAGTCTCACGACCCGAATAGTAAACAATAAACATGGAGGACATGGAGTCGTTAGTGTTGCTGGTCTTGGTGCTGTGGCTTGTTGTCACCGACAACGCCAACAGATACTGGCAAGAGCGTATAGATGAAGCGAGGCGCATAAGGCTTCAGAAATTCTCGTAATTCGTAATTATTCTTCTTCCGGGTTTGCGGTGTTTACAGATCCCAGCGCGCTCGCGGGGCGTGTGTGGGCATGTGAGGACACGCCTCCTCACCAATCAGTGCACAGGGGAGTGTCTGCTCACGCCCCCAGCCTCACTCGGCACGGTTTGGCTCGCTTCAGCCCCACTCCAAAACGGTGCGAGTTTTCGGGGCTAAGCAGGGCTGAAACGAGCTGAGTCGTGCTGGTTTTTGGTAGTCGAAACGCGAGCCGTGTCGGGCTGAAGTGAGCTGAAGCGAGCTGAAGTGAGCTGAAAAAGGGTAGTGGAAAAGGGCCAAAAGTCCTCTTGTTCATTAGGCCCTCATTGGCCACAGGTGTGCTGCTGTGTTGTGTGCTGAGGGGTGAAGTTCCTAACTCCACCACCAGATGGAGTTATAGCTGCCAGAAGTTGGAGCCAAGGCGAGCCGCCATTTTGAATCCTCATTCACGGCTGTAATGCAAATTGCTTCCTCCTCGGTATACAAGTGCACTTCCATGGCAGGAAAAAAACTACATTTTGCCGCCTATGTAGTCCCCTATTTATACAAATAGGAGTCATTCAGGATTCAGCCATGTTTTTGCTCTGTGTTAGCAAGTTACAGGTTTTTAGCTTTCTCCTGAAATGTTTTATTTTATTTCTTCTTCCTCAGGGTAGTAAAACTCGCTTTTGCTGTGAATACTGTCGTTATCGCTATCCATGATGTAAAATTAATGCTATTCTCCTGAGAACTGCTGGCAAAAATTTGTAAGATTTTTGATAATCTTATAAATAAATCTTATTTAAAAAAAAGATAAATGTTGACAAAAAAAATGCTACTGTGTTTGTTGTTGTGAACGAGCGAGTCGCCAGAGGTCTGTAACCAGGGTCCGTAACTGGGGTCCGTACCATTGGATACGGACCCGCTCGCCAGCCAATCAGAGTGCAGGATTTGATGAAAACCGCACCGCGAATAAAAACAATATTTATTATTATTTGTTGTTGTTGTTGTTGTTATTTTGGTTGTTATTTGTACTATTATTATCAATTAGTATCATACTGATATATACTGATGTTATTTTAGTGGTTATTATTATTATTATTAGTAGTAGTAGTAGTAGTAGTAGTAGTATACTGATGTGTATATATATATTGATGTGTTATTTTGTTGTTGTTTTTATTATTAGTATGATTAGTATTATACGGATATTCACATGAAATAATAATTGGTATCATACAAGATCATAGGGAAATAGAGAGTGGGGGTAGGAGTTAATAAGTTTTTACTTCTTCCTACTCCTTTTCGAACGTTTCATTTTCGAACAAGTTCATTTTAATTATTATTATTAGTTAATTAGTAGTAAAATTAATCATTTTACATATATGTGACACCTCACCGAATCCAGGGACGCATGTCGGCCGAAACGAATCCGAGATAATCGCAAAAGAAGCATTTTTTTTTTTTTTAATTTGTGATTTTCGTTTTTTTCCATCATGTGCAAGTTGAGATCTTGGAGAATGCAATCAGTATTTCAGATAATAGATTGTTTTGTTGGAAAAACATTTTTTTGTTGCAAATTGTCTCGTTTTTGTCAGGACTGTAGCCTGCTGGGGGGTGTGGGTAAATTACCATATGGGCCATTCACATGATGATTTAAGTCTTTTTTTTTTTTTTTTCGCGAATCAGCTGTATGATATGAGCTGAGCTCGTGGCTACTTAAGCTACATACAGGCATGTAATTTCACTATGGAATGAGCAAGCTAAACAGAGTGCAGAGGAGCTGAAACACCGCGAAGCAAACAGACGCACGGTATTTACAGTACATCGGAGATGACCATTTCTAGCAAAAAAAACGCACCCAAAAGGAAGTTATTCCATCGGAGGCATTGATGTGTGCAAGGCGACGTTTCTCTTTCTGATGGGGTAAGTTTATTAATCTAAGGCTGTGTGGTTATTTTTGCATGTAACAGAGTGTGTTGTGGTTTGGTTACATGAAACTAGCGTTGTGTTAGTTGTGTCATCATCGTGCGATCTTTCTTTCTTACGGTGTGAGTATTTTGTTATTTTTGCATGTAATGGAGAGTGTTGTGGTTTGGTTACATGAAACTAGCGTTGTGTTAGTTGTGTCATCATCGTGCTAGCTTTCTTTCTAACGGTGTGAGTAATTTTTCAACCACAAAACGTTAAAGTATACTTTAGGACTTATTTTTGTACTTCATAATTGTTTTGGGCATACTTTGCATGGAAGGAAAATTGACGTGGTGATCTTTGTTTACCGTATTTTCTGGACTATAAGCCGCTACTTTTTTCCTAGGTTTTGAACCATGCGGCTTATACAAAGGTGCGGCTATTCTATGGATTTTTCTTCCACCGCTAGGGGCGCTCTAACCGGAAGTAGAATCAAAAATAAGATAGACGAAAAATCAATGCAAAGAAGAATTAGCAGATCTTTAGCAGATAGAACACGCACGACAAATTACTAACTGGTAATTATTTTCAAATCCAGCAAAGATGATTAAAGTGACTTGTGGTTTCAAACACAGGAGAAATGAAGGTAAATAAATACCGGTTATTTTCTCTTGGTTCTGTTCCGTTTTAATCAGCAAAGCTGCTGCCGTGTTAAAAGGCACTGTTCGGAAAGAATCTGTTCAGGTACATACATGTACATTTACAGTACAAAATCGTTCTGTACATGCAGTAAATATCTAATTTTTCAACATAGATATCTGCGGCTTATAGCCCGGTGCGGCTTGTATATCTTTTTTTAAATTTTTTTTTAAAAATAGAGCGGATGCGGCTTATATACAGGTGCGCTCTATAGTCCAGAAAATACGGTACATGACAGTAGCATCATGCTAGCTAGTAGGGGGTAGGGTTTTCCTTAATGTCATGCAGATGAGCACCATTATGTGCCCGCCCTACACCCAGAGTAGCTGCGATGGAAAACTTTGAGGGCGATTTTCTCCCTTTTCTGTTTTAAGAGGTATACACTTTCAAAAGGCCACACATTCTTCAAATATTGTCAGATCTCCACATGGAAGGCATCCTTGGAAAGCTTAGAAACTGTACTTTCTGAATCTGTCAATAACTCAAAATGCCCCCGTGCCGACATTTGTCCCTGGATAATGATATCTGACACACACACACACACACACACACGTGTGTGTGTGTGTGTGTGTGTATATATATATATATATATATATATATATATATATATATATATATATATATATATATATATATATAAAATTTTATTACTTATTTTCTTTTTTCTATGATTGTTTGGTTTTGTTTTGATTTTACTGTTCACTGTTCACACATGTTCAAAATAAAGATTTCAATTTCATCACATTATTACTGTTTATATGTCACATAAACCAGGGTCAGGAACATGAGTAACACAATAGATAGTTTTCACATTCCGGGGAACGCCCTCCAGCCGCCATCTTGTGGGGCAAACAAAACGGACCATCGCCATTACCGGCTACGTTATCTCGGACGAATTTATGAAGTTATATAGTCAGTTTTCTAAAATAAAGATCAATGTCGGCAAAATCAAGCAAACAGAAGTATATAGATACATTAGACGACATCTCACGACAACGGTATGCAGCCAAACTGGCCTTGATGGGGGGAATTGACCCCTACGAAGTGGACAAAGATGCATTTTCAAGTGACTATGCAGGGCTGCCAAAGCCTGAAACTGCCAAAGCCTGCTCCAAAGCCTGAAACTGACTTCATCAAACTTTAAAGGCTGTCTGATATATACAACTTTATATATTCACAGCGGTCCTTTGGGCGGATGCCGCCTTTTTCACGGCTGAATCGCGCAGATCCGATTTTTTTTGGGGGGGGGGGCGTTGGAGTGTCTGATTATAATTTCAAAGTAAATTCTGTATTAAAATTACTAAATAAGCAAATCTGTTACAGTCCATAAAACAGGAAGTATAAGGATAAGAAAAAAACAGTTTAAATCGCAAAGCTGCGCACATTTGCGCAGTCCTGCACACCGCTCAGGCTGCGCAAATGTGCGCAGCTTTCCGATTTAAACTGTTTTTTTCTCATCCTTATACTTCCTGTTTCATGGACTGTAACGGATTTGCTTATTTAGTAATTTTAATACAGAATTTACTTTGAAATTATAATCAGACACTCCAACGCCCCCCCCAAAAAAAAAAAAATCGGATCTGCGCGATTCAGGCGACATCCGCCAAAAGGCGTGCTGTTTGCATCACAAACACAAATCAAATCATACAGAATAGACCTAAAATGTTTTTCAAAAATGACCCTTGCGTGAGTGAAGTGACAAGTTTCAAATAGAAACGTGACAAACGAGCAATATTAAGTGTACATTACAATGTAAATGTACACTCAGCGGTTCCAGTTAGGCATTCTCCAGAGATTGTTCACATGATGTTTTGGTTTCCAAAAACAAACTTAAACACAATTGATTGCTTATTTAAACAACTTACCACTTATAAAATGATCGGAGCAGACTTTGCTGTGTTTGGAAGGCTGATAATCCTTGCGGTTGTTAGGACTGGGACTGTTTTGGCCTCTAGAGGCCGCTGTTATTTCCTTTTCTGGTCATGTTTGTTTTGGCCTCTAGAGGTCACCACTGTGTTCTGTGTTTTGTTTTTGTCTTATTGCCTGTTTCCTGCCCCGCCCTGTCCTTAATTAGTTTGTGTATTTATACCCCTGAGTTCAGTCCTCTTGTCACGGAGTCTTTGTGCTGTTATGTTTATCTCCAGTTTCCTCTGTACCATGTTCCTTGCCTTTGTCTTTTTGGTTTTGCACTTTGCTTTGCTTTTTGGACTTTTTGGACCTAGTATTTACTGTTTTTTGGATCTTCTGAGCGTTGGTATTTTTGCCTTTTCTTTTCTGTTTTTTTGGCTTTTGTTTTGACTTTTGTACTTTGGATATTTCTTATTTTTCCCTTCATCTTCTGAGCGTTTTGGATTATTTCTTTTGGACTGTATATATTGTAAATAAACCTTTTGATACTTTTCTACTTCCGCCTCACGCCTCTGCATTTGAGTCATCCCCCTGGTGGCCTAGTGGGGGTTTGCTGGATTATCACACCAGCGAACCAGGTTTGAATCCCAGCAAAACCCTAACAGCGGTTGATTCTCGCAAGCCATAGATTTCTCCTTTGTATGCTGAGTTTCTTTGTTTGCTCGCCTTCGTGCTCCCGTACAGTGGGAATTCCATAAAAGCTCTGCTTGACTTCATCATCTGACCTATTGCGACAGCCATGAATACAATAGGTGTGCACCATTGCTAGCTTTAAATAGCCTGCTTGGGTTCTTTAAGACTTTGTACTCGCGCGTTACAATGTGTGCTCAGTCACCCGTACGGTAAGCTTGACCCGCAAGATGGCCGCCACTAGGGAATCCCCGACTCTGTGATGTCATGTGAAAATTATCTATAATAATACCGTAATACCGGCGGCCGTTTTGGATTGGTAATTTTCAGGTCATTCGCCCCGGATAATGATTTTGGCACATTAAAACGAATGTTTGGAACTCTACAATGTTTTTGTACTGACTCGATAATGTAAAAGTCATAAAATAGAAATCTCTAACAAAGTTTGTATGATTAAAAAAAAAATAGGCTGCCTAAGATTTTGCACAGTACTGTATGTGAATATGCATCTCAGTTGGGGTTTTTACGTCAGTTTGCGACACACGGCCTCTTACTTGTTTGCAGTCAGCTGTGTGTGTTGTACCAAAAACAGCCAAACTAGAACAGTTTGCGAGGCTGAGGTATGCACGGCTGCCCATGAACAGGAATATCAGTGGCATATTCATTTTCATTGCCCATGTAAACAGCTTCGTAGGAATGTTTGTGTTTTTCAGAATAAGGGCAAAAACCGGAATATTTTTTGCATGTAGAAGTATTTTGTGAAATAATGTGAAATTGTTATGTACTTTTTAATTAATGAGAGGAAATCCTTTGCCTTTCGGTCACACTCGTATGAGTTTCACTTCATCTTGTTTTACTCATATGATTGTCAGGCAGAGCCGCTGAAGTGTTGTAAAAACAAAAAAAACAAGGAACTGCTGACATGCAGAAGCTCACATCCAGTAATGATTTATTACGTGACTAAATAGTTGTGAATTTATATTATTGGATTTTAAGAAATTGCTCAGTTAAAATATGTTTCACTATCCTAAACTATTCAGAAATCCACTTAGTTTAGTCAGGAAATGACATGCTTTTCATGTCAGTGTGAGAATAAACGGGTTGCATCATAGCAAGTGAAATGTATTATTACTTCCCTGTATAGCGGAGTGGAGTAACGAAGTACAGCATTGCATTTTGTTGCTGCACACACATCCTTTAATGGGTTTACATTAAGGTAAGTCCTCTGTGTGTCGCAAAATAAAACTTCCACCTCGGAATAGGACTGTATGAGCCAAATATTCGTTCATACACACACAGACACACACACACATTTTTTATCCTCAGACTCCTATTAGGACTCTTTCCTGGTGTTTTAGTTGCACATGAATGATATTTTTATATATATTTAGCTCACACGGCCATAGGCCAGTGAACTGTCGCCATCATGCGGCATCCGTCCGTCCATCCGTTCATTCATCTGTCCATCTGTCCATCCACAAGTCACAAAAATCACTCCTCCTCCTCCCTGAGTTTCAATGGATTTTGATTCTGTTTGTTTTGTTTGGAAGATCTAATCAGTCTGCACCAAGGTTACTACTCCCTGGTTTTGTGATTTCTCATTAACAAGCTGCTAATTAGGCCTATTAACGACCTTTGAGGAAAATCGTTGCTCCTCCCTGAGTTTTCAGTGGATTTTGATTCTCATTGTTCAAACTGTTTTCATAAAGAACAACTTGGCTAATTATAAAAGAGTCTGGTTTCTCATGGTACAGCCGTGTGACCTACTGCGTCGCTGACGCTCTGGTCTTATGTTTCTAAAAACCCATTACAAATGTTTAACGTCATGGTTATTCTTGCCAGTCCTGTCATAATTACATTTTATCAGTGGGTCAGCTTAACAATGTATCCTGCTGTTACAGATATCAGCCAGGAAATCCATATAAGAAGAAGCCTTTATGGCAAAGCACATGTGTGTACAACAGTTTAGAATTACAAGCTCATTTTTTTTCCTCACGATTGCTGTGCAGCTCCTGGGAAATCAAACATGTGTTGTGGAATCTGCTGGTAGATTATAGCTTAGACAAACATCAAGAATGTCTCTTAACAGCTTTCATATCAGTCCAGTTCATGTGCGGCAATAAAAGAATTCCACTCAGATGCAGTTTGCAAATATTAAAATGAATTTTGTATTTATTTGGCAGTTGCTTTTATCGCATATGACTTATATGAGACAGAGTTCAAACTTTAACACAACTCCACCCTATATATTATTCTATCCACATTCTCTGGATATGAGCAATCGGATGCTCTGATTAGTTACTCTACTAGTAGGCTATCAGCTCATATACTGTGAGTAGAGAAAAACAAAATGGCGGAGTGTGTTGCTGAACCAACCGAGGATGAAATAAAAACTCGACTCGAAAACAAAACCCCAAAAATACAAAAAAAGCGCAACAAAATATGGAATGAAAGTATTTGATGGTAAAAACGTATCTTTTTTTATTTTTCAAGAATTATTATTATTATTATTATTATTATTATTACAGCATTTTCCACAAATTGCTAAAGTCATTTCACCAATTTGTTTACATTCTTCATCTTTAAGCATTCAAATTTTTTTTTTAATTTTAGGCTGCAGGGCTCGACATTAATTTTTAATCCCACTTGCCCTGGGGGGCAAGTGGAAATTAACCCCCACTTGCCCGCCAGTATTATCACTTTCCCCCTATTTTGCGAGTACTCCTTTTTTTTTTTTAGGAAACCCATAGAATAGTTGTGAATTGCAACATAAAATGAAGATCACACATTGAGTAGAAGTTTGGTTATTAAGTTTATTATTAAGTTTGGTTATTGGTTAGTTTTTACTTGTAACAGACACTAACAATTTTAACCAAAATAGTTTTTCCTGCCTTAGTCGATTTATTTCCATTTCACATGCGTGCAGCTGTTGTAAAGTTCAGTGTGTTTGTGTAGAACTCTCTCAGACTGTAGGTTAATTACTCGATAATGTAGAAATCATAAAATAGAACTCTATAACAAAGTTTGTATGAAGAAAACAATAGGGTGCCAAGACTTTTGAACAGTACTGTGTTTGAGAGTATTTATATATCGGGGTTTTTTTTGTGATATCATCCACCTCTAGGTTTAAAATAAAAATAAAAAAAAGCCCCGCACTACGTCATGACGGACAGGATAATAATGTTTGAGTTTAAAATTATTGTTTAGTGTGTAGGTTGTGAGTGTTTTTATACAGACCTGGCAACGTGTAACTGAATCAGCCAGTCTGAAATGACGCAACATGGGTTTTTTTGTTTGTTTGTTTGTTTTTAATAAACCTAGAGGTGGATGATATAACAAAAAAAAAAACATATACATATTTTGCACAGGACTGCGTTCCTCTGATAACAGAAACAAAGCTCCAGCGCTCTCTGCTGTTAAGCTGTTCTGTTCTTTCAGGATTTATCGCGCATGTCGCTCCTTGTTGAGTTTTTTATGCCCGAGTTGTTTGAAACCAGTCTGGGTTTTCTGTGTCGATTAAGGAAGTGGCTTCACCTGTAAGAAAATCAAACACTTTCATGAAGGAGCTAACTCGAATGCGAGCAGAAAAAAATAAAACGAGACTCTTAAGCAAACTCTAACATCCTCACTTCCGACTTTCTGTTTATGTAAAATACATTTTAAATCCAATCGTGAATTTCTGTGGAGTTTTCAGGCTGAGCTCCTCTCCTCGTATTCTTTAACCACTCATTTCCTCGTTGTTCCTGAAGCATTTGCTTTTATTTGTTAACATTTCTCTTGATAGCGGGGAGACGGTAACGCCTTTTATCTATTTCTCTGTTTGAACAAGCAAAAACAGCACAAAAATTAACGATATTGAAGACAGATTAAGCCTTGTTTGCATGAAAGACAGTGTCTGTCTGACCCCAGCTGTAATCACGTGATGCGTGACGTCATGCACAAGGGGTCTATAAACAGTACGCATACCATACTACAACAGCGGGGGTATACAAAATAACTTGCAAAGCAGTAAATGGAACCAAGACTAAGAAAACAGCCAAGACATAATGGCAGATACGTAGTGAGGGACGCTTTTAGGAACTGAAATAAATAAAGCATAAATAAATAAATAAACATATCCCACTCGCCTGAATGCACGTTTCACTTGCCCCGGGCAATCGGGCAGTGCTTAATGTCGAGCCCTGGGCTGGTTCAAAAGCTCAAAGAAGTTTGAAAATTACAGAACTTAAATGTCCAAGGGAGAATAAAATAAACGTCTAAAGCTATTCTATACCGAGGCAAGATGGTACTTTCTACCAAAAAACCCCCACTCAATTCAATTCATGCAGCCATCGATAGGTTTTTAAGAAGTCCGCCTAAGCAGAAATGATTGTCGGACGTTTTTATTTATCGAATTTGCAGAAAATAAAAATGCGCTGTTTCTCAAAATCTATTGAATGTGGATAGAATAAAACAGTTATTCCACTCAGTCTCGTCGTACATGGCTTACAGTCGATCAGCTCATGTATGACTCAATTTCATGGAATAACTGTTAATTATACGCCTGGAATATAGTATCACATACATTGTGAAATAACACGAATAATATCAAATAACCTGCAAGCTCTCCTCTTCGCTCCACTCTGCAAATGTATATTGTAAAAACAAACAAACACGTTTCTAGAAATGAACTGCAGGAAGCAGGAAAACAAACCCTGTGTCTGATGTCTATGCATGTCATATCCACTACCAAGTTGAGACATTTCACCCACCACCGCTTGGCTGTTCCGGCTGGATTAAATTGCACAAGGGCACAGCAGTTTGTTTCTGTTTCTCTCGCTCTCACAGACATACATGAACCCAAAGCCTGCTGAGAGTTTGGCTAGCACTGAGGTAGCGCAGCAGTTTGTGAATGTCAGGAAGCATTTGCAGTGTGTTGGTGGCCACACGCATGATTTGAGTACATGAGTTGTGATGTTGGGCGGCACGGTGGTGTAGTGGTTAGCGCTGTCGCCTCACAGCAAGAAGGTCCTGGGTTCGAGCCCCGGGGCCGGCGAGGGCCTTTCTGTGTGGAGTTTGCATGTTCTCCCCGTGTCCGCGTGGGTTTCCTCCGGGTGCTCCGGTTTCCCCCACAGTCCAAAGACATGCAGGTTAGGTTAACTGGTGACTCTAAATTGACCGTAGGTGTGAATGTGAGTGTGAATGGTTGTCTGTGTCTATGTGTCAGCCCTGTGATGACCTGGCAACTTGTCCAGGGTGTACCCCGCCTTTCGCCCATAGTCAGCTGGGATAGGCTCCAGCTTGCCTGCGACCCTGTAGAAGGATAAAGCGGCTAGAGATAATGAGAGAGAGAGAGAGAGAGAGAGATGAGTTGTGATGTTGTGTATAAATGACTCAGTGCTTATGTGTATCTTGGCAAAAAAAAAAAACCCAACTTGCTAAATATTTACTTTGTGTGTATTTTAGCCATCCCTGGTGTTGCAGCGTAAAGTAAATTAGGAGGAATCAAATTACTAAAGGACGATGTATTATGAATAGTAGACTCGCTTAATCCTATTTCATCACCTCTACATGATTTGACACTACTATGAAATCCAGTGACGTTTACTGGGATTATATCATATTACCAGACCTGTCAACATTGACACATTTTGCGTAGGATCGCTGCAATTTAACATCAGAGAATGCAAGAACTGCAATAGTTATCACTCAGAAAGACACCAAAGGAGAAGACTTTTTCTCCCTAATAAAAACGTCACAAGAACCATTCAGTATATTAATCTGGAATCATTTGCGCAGGTACTTTGAACTCTCCGATACTGTATGAACTGCGTGGGAGCCCCGCCCTCTTCCCCTCATCTCATAACACTCTCAACAGGACTCGTGGGGCACCCTCGCTTTCTATCTCGATTAAAGGATGTTTTGATTTCACGAGTAGCTAATATTAGATACGTATAGTTTAAGTACATTTGGGTTAACTGTATTTATTATGGGTTTCTCAAAAAGATAAAATTTTTAACCATTTTCTGCTGAAAGAGAAACAAAGACAGTTTTGAGCTACAGAAATCAAATAGGAATACATTGACATATCAGCTCTAACTCTTTATAAAGGATTTTGATGATGATGGTGATGCATAGAAAGTGATTAAATAGGCTTTTTTTCTTCCTCTTTGCTCTCTTTTCTCTGATCAAACACTTTGAGCAGCAGGTCTACAGTGAAAATGTCAGCAGTGTGGACATTAGATAACAGGTGTGGAAAAGGATTGTATTGAAAATGTATTGTGCAGTACTGCAGAATCCCTCCCCCAAAGAAAAAACCCCCACACACATCCAGCTGAGTTTTTGCAATTGCCACTGCCAACCAGCAGTTCCAGACTGCACAGCTGATAATATTATACTAAGGACAAATAAATACTTATAAAAATCTCCCCATTTTTGATGGTTCCACGAACACTCTTCATGTCACTCGGTTCAGGGCGTGATCTTCACTCACATCCTGTCGTGCTCATAATATAGTTATTCACTATGCAAAGCCATAAATGAGCTGTGCTTCCTCAATACATCTGATAGTGATAAACAATGATCTCTTGATGTGTGATAGTCACTGGAATGTTGTGCACTTTTCCTGAAGGTGCAATTAAAGCAAATTTTATGACATGCTAATTATTAATGTACCATGAAAACAAACGTATCACCATCTGTCATTCAAATTATTGTTGGAATTGTGTGTTTGCTTTGGGGCTGTTTGGTAGCTGGTGGTTCAGGGGCTCTTGTGAACACTGATCATGAATTTTACTAAGCACCAGGATATTTCAGCCAACAACCTGGTTTCCTCTGCCAGGAAATTCCAATTTGCCACAGCTAGTGCTTTCAACAAAATGCAGCAAATACCGTATACCTCAGGATCAACACAGAAATGATTAAAGTTAAAACGAGGCGGCCTTTCGATTTCATAAAACCAGTGAAATTTAGTTCTGTCTGAAATGTGGTCATTGTGATATATGTTTATTTCTGTAATATCTTAAAAAAAACAACAACAACAACAGGCCATTCTATGGCTGGGAAATAATTTAATTTGAGGGGATTCCCCGAGCAAATAATGTGCCTGAAATCGCTCGCTTTGTGCAGTCGAGCAGACGGAGGAAGTCCGTGTGCGCATGAACCGGTTTACCTCTGCTTCTTTTTCTTCTTCTTTTGGGTTTTACGGCAGCTGGCATCCACGGTGTTGCATTACTGCCATCTGCAGGTTTACCTTTGACCGTGCGCTGACAGTTACATCATTCTGTTGCTAAACGAACAGCTGATCACACCGAGGTGTTCGCTGAGCGCCGATATTTATTAGTTTGGTCCTGCGTTTCCTTTCCTTCGCAACATAATGTCTTTTCTTCTCTCTTTAGGTCACTGTAGTCAGTATTTCACATTTCATTCGCACACTCATGTCCTCCATTTTCTCTCCTGTTTCAAATTTGTATCCCACAATGCCTTGTACAAACGGGGAAAGCCCACTACGTGATGTATGATGTAGTATCTTGAACTGGGTCATGGTGAAGCAGGAAAAAATAGCGGAGAATTTAGGGCCACATGGCCCTAAATTCATTAATTGTTCTATTTAAAAAAAAAAAACTAATAAAATTTGAAATCTGTGATTCAAATTCAGTAGCTTTCGGTCCACTAAACAAAAATAATTGGGTGTTGGGGGAGATTATTTTTTATGACCTACACTTGAAAAATCTGAAAGGCAGTCTAGCTTTAACAAAACAAATGTTTTTCAATGTCCGCCTCAGTCTCTGGATTTTAATTCTACTGAAATCCTGTGGTCTGAATTGAGGAGGGAAGTCCACTTGCACAAACCTAAGATTATAAAGGAGATTAACGTGTTCTGCGTTGAGGAGTGGATTTAGATCCCTCGACAGTGGACTAAGATCCCTCCAACATTCTCCAACCTTGTTAGACATTACAGGAAGAGCCTCGGTGTTCTTTGTTTATAGCCTCGGTGTTATTTTTGTTTATAGTTCACCTCCAGTTTAGCTGTTTTTACAAGTAGAGAAATTGAAAGGACAGAAGCGGTGACTGATAGTGGAGCCTGTCCCTTACGCAGCTTTGAGGACAAATATTGGACCATCTGTCTGCCTGCCTGCTTAAAGAGGTCTTGCTAAAGACGACAGAGATGGGTGTAGCACATGGATAGATCAGGCAAAGCTATCTTTAACCCCAGTAACCATGCAGTGCCATGGCAGCAGTCACAATATGATTTACTCAGGAGTTCCTACGTTGCCGAGGGTGGGAGGCAGATGCAGCTTCATGCATTACAAACTCCCAGTGAAATATTCCATCTTCTGTGTAAATGTTTACACGTTTGTATATATTGTTGCTTCTTTGGACGTGATTCATTTCTCCAGATTTCCTCTGTATATTCAGAATGACTTGTATCTCGGAAGGTCAGAAATCTCACAGTGAATCATTGGTGCAATACTGAAAGCTTCTCAGGAAAATTCAGGCTCCAATGGAAGGCCATGCTGGTTAAAATGAGTGTTTTATATGCTTACACACACATGTTCACACTTAGTGCATCGCTGACAGGCTGAGAGCAAACCAGGCAGCTGTGTTTATCTTCCAACAGGCCTTTCCCTACAGAGAGGGCACATTTCACCTTAAGCTCACGTCAAAATTATGCTACATACTAGCATGTAAAGTGTGCTCATTTGTCCATTTTAGAGTTGTGCAAAGAAATAACTCGAGATCTCACCTATCATTTTGTAAAAAAAAAATTATTAAATTATGCGTCTTACAACTGAAAAGGCATTCAGCGTGAACATCTGTTTCACACATGCCAACCCCCACCCTGTTCAGACGTCTCTTTACCAATGCCAGTTATGCAAAAAAAACCAACAGCAAACAAAAAACAGCTAAAACAAAAAACAGATAGCTTTGCCTGATCTATCCATGTGCTACACCCATCTCTGTCGTCTTTAGCAAGACCTCTTTAAGCAGGCAGGCAGACAGATGGTCCAATATTTGTCCTCAAAGCTGCGTAAGGGACAGGCTGTACTATCAGTCACCGCTTCTGTCCTTTCAATTTCTCTACTTGTAAAAACAGCTAAACTGGAGGTGAACTATAAACAAAAATAACACCGAGGCTATAAACAAAGAACACCGAGGCTCTTCCTGTAATGTCTAACAAGGTTGGAGAATGTTGGAGGGATCTTAGTCCACTGTCGAGGGATCTAAATCCACTCCTCAACGCAGAACACGTTAATCTCCTTTATAATCTTAGGCTTGTGCAAGTGGACTTCCCTCCTCAATTCAGACCACAGGATTTCAGTAGAATTAAAATTATTATAAAAAAAATTATGCATCTTACAACTGAAAAGGCATTCAGCGTGAACATCTGTTTCACACATGCCAACCCCCACCCTGTTCAGACGTCTCTTTACCTATGCCAGTTATGCAAAAAAAAAAAAACAACAAACAAAAAACAGCAAATTTTTGTAGAGTCAGATGTTGGTGTGTCTGATGAAAAAGCAGCTTTCAGAATGTGCCATAGTTTAAAGCTTTATCGCATAATGGAAATATAAATATATTTCACCAGCTCAAAATAGAGATTTTTTTTTTTATTGAATTTGTAACAGATTGTTAGGTAGCTACAAGATGTGGCATACCAGAACGAACATAATCAGTTTCATTCGATCCACATTCACTGGATATGAGCAATCGTGCGCTCTGATTGGCTACTCTACTGCTAGGCTATCAGCTCATATACCATGAGTAGAGAAAAACTAAATGGTGGAGCGCATCAAGTCAGATATATCACTTTGTTATGAAGTACTTAAAAGAAACAGAAATAGTTAAACGAATATAGTCCCCCACCAATATCTCCTGTTTCATACTCCAGCCCAGTCAATGGCGGTAATGCACCTTTAAGTTGGTTTGTCAACTGTCTAAAAACCTTAAAGAAGAAGAATAAAATGGTGGTGCGTGTTGCTGAACCACCCAAGAATGAAATAAAAACTTTACTCGAAAACAAAACCCCAAAAAATACAAAAAAAGTAACAAAATATGGAATGAAAGTATTTGATGGTAAGAACGTATCTTTTTTTAATTTTTCAAGAATTATTATTATAGCATTTTCCACAAATTGCTACTGTAATTTCGCTGGTTTGTTTACATTCTAAGCAGAAATTATTTTGTCGGACGTTTTGTAAATGTCACACTTGCACACTGTGGCGCGTGTACCAGATGGACTCTCAGGCGCGCTCCGGACAGCGCGCGTGCCAAGCGGACTCTCACATGTGTGCCATTAACAATGCTTGCCTGTACAGAATTAAGGCGCAGTCAGCGCCACTATATAAAGACTGTGTAAACACATGCTCACTGTGAAGTATTGCATTATGTTGTGAGCCTTATTTCCTTGATTGTTCTCCTGGTTTTCTGATCCCTGATTTCCTGTTTCCTCGTTGTCGATTCTGTCTTTGCCTGTGATACTCTGTTTGTGTCTCACCCGACCTCTTGCTTGTTCTCCGTTTTTGGTTTATGCTCGCCGATTTGGTTTGTTTGCCTTTTGTCTCTTTTATTAATAAAACCATCTTCTGCAATTACATCCGACTCCAACCCATACCTGACAGTATAAAGTTTTTATTTATTGAATTTGCAAAAATAAAAAATAAAAATGCTCAGTTTCTCAAAATCCAGTGAATGTGGATCTAATAAAACAATTATTCCACTCATTCTCGTCATACATAGCTTATAGCCGACTCGGTGCTACATGCCTCGTCAGCTATCAGCTCATGTACGACTCGATTTTGTGGAATAACTGTTAAATAGCATAATGGAAATATAAATATATTTCACCAACTCAAAACAGAGATTTTTTTTTTTGACTGAATTTGTAACAGGTTGTTAGGTAGCTACAGAATGTGGCATAGCAGAATGAACGTAATCAGTTATATCAGATACTGGCTGTCAAAATGCACACGGTGTCACCTGCACCACAGCTGGAAAGTCATTTATAAATGTTTTAAACATTACTGCAGTTTGGATACATACAGTTCAGTTTTCTGAATGATAAATACAATAGAAAATGTCAAAAGTATACTAGTTAAATGATTTTCCAGGCTGCCACATGTATGTGTTGCTGATAATCTTCGAGAAATTAGCACTTATTGCTTATCACGTGTGTAAAAACAAGTAGCTCAACTTTCAGCACTGGTCCCAGCACCTTATCAGACTGCTATAATAAGCTAAGAGTAGTCCAGCTTTGAGTGCATTATACCATCATCCTTGCATATTTTACATTGCAATCCCCTCTTATGTTTAACCAATGAGTATAAAAAACATGGGAAGTGTACCATCTCTGAAAAGTGAAACAACCACAGGTATAGCGCCCCTGCTGGCTGGCTGCAGGATAATCCATAGCGCCACTCAGCCCCATGCGTTTCAATGACCAAATAGCCTATTATCCATATCACTTTTCTTATCGAAACTGTCTTTTCGTCTACAGCATCTAATTTGAACAGTTAGTTTTCCCTACGCTGATATCGTCACATTTTTTATTTTCCCCCAGAAATTGGTTTGTTATCCCCGCTGGCCGAGAGGCCCGAAGGGAGATTATGTCGTGGTGATTTCCGTCTGTCTATCCATCCGTCTGTCCTGGGAAGGGTACTCACCTTCTGAAATCAACTCCTCTCACAATTTTTGGAGGAATTTCACAAAACTTGAAAGGATTCTTTGTTACAGTGGTGCTTGAAAGTTTGTGAACCCTTTAGAATTTTCTATATTTCTGCATAAATATGACCTAAAACATCAGATTTTCACACGAGTTTTAAAAGTAGATAAGGAGAACCCAGTTAAACAAATGAGACAAAAATATTCTACTTGGTCATTTATTTATTGAGGAAAATGATCCAATATTACATATCTGTGAGTAGCAAAAGTATATGAACCTCTAGGATTAGCAGTTAATTTGAAGGTGAAATTCGAGTCAGGTGTTTTCAATCAATAGGATGACAATCAGGTGTGAGTGGGCACCCTGTTTTATTTAACGAACAGGGATCTATCAAAGTCTCATCTTCACAACACATGTTTGTGGAAGTGTATCATGGCACGAACAAAGGAGATTTCTGAGGACCTCAGAAAAAGCGTTGTTGATGCTCATCAGGCTGGAAAAGGTTACAAAACCATCTCTAAAGAGTTTGGACTCCACCAATCCACAGTCAGACAGATTCAGGGCTTTGAACCGGTTCAAGGAACGAAAACGAAAACCGGGAACTTTTTCTATTTCACATGGAACAGAAACGAAACCAGAAACTTTATTTTTTATGTTCCGGAACAGAAACGCTTATTAAAAATAATGGTAACCGGTTAATACCGGTTTTTATTTCGTTCCTCAAAGTTTCTGTAGCCTACAAATAAAAAAGTCATTCTTCTCCTGCGCAAGTTTCTATGACCCGCTGGGGTTCACTTCCTGTGTGACGTTCGCTGACTGAATGGAGAGAGCGGGAAGGTGGACTACTATCACTTCTCCACGTGATATTAAGTGAGTAAGTGCATTACTGAGTGTCTGAGCAAAGAAGAGCCTGAACGTTGCAACCTCCCTATTGGCTGTTTGTAAAAATGTATCAGTTGTTGCCCTTCCCACGGGAATCATCGCGGGCTCGAGAGACGAGACCTGACGAGTTAGTTCGTTGGTAGCAGAACAAAATGTCTGGACACAAATCGGGTTTTCAGAAAAGGAAAGAAAATAAACGGAGGGTTGAAAATACAAAAAAGGAGGCAGAAAATGCAAAACGAGTTTTAAGGTAGGACAAATGGTTACTTTTTAAGGTAGCCCGCCGTGGCTGCAGGCTTTCAGTTGTGTCATTGAATGGTTACTTTTCTGAGGCAGCCCGCCGTGGCTGCCTGCAGGCTTATTTATTATAGCCCATTTAGTTAAAATAGTTGATATAAAATGTTTATAGTTATAGTTATGTGATGGTTGTCCTGATTTAGACTGTTTTTTTTTGGGGGGGGGGTTGCGCGATGTTGCACCCGGGTCCAGATTAGGGCAGAACCGGCCCTGGCTACATTTCAGGTGTAGTTTGTTTTATGTATGTATGTACTTGCATAGATGTGTACTTGGTCTTCCAATATGGCGCCTAACAAAATCTCGCGGCGCGGTGACGTCATGCGGTAGCCCTCTATAGGGCCTGACTAGCCTTTGATAACACACTAAACGAATTATCTTTCATTTTTGGCACTTTTTCTGTTTGTGTAGATGGGAAGACATACTGAGAATCCAAATCGCCAACATTTGAAATAATAATTGTTTTGAATTATTTCTTGTCTTATTTAATGAAGGTTGTAATAGAATTAGCCTACATTTGGCTTAAGCTGGATGAGACAGAGACATAATTTTATAGCCATTTGTTAAACAGCTGACAGGGAACGTAATTAACCATTCTGGGAATTAAATTTTTTTGTTCTAACCAGTTCGGGAACGTCTATTTAATGGTGGAACCAAAAACCGGAAACGTTAAAATTCCGTTTCTGTTCGGAACGAACCAATAGGAAAAAAATTCTGGTTCAAAGCCCTGGACAGATTGTGTACAAATGGAGGAAAGTCAAGACCATTGTTACTCTCCCCAGGAGTGGTCGACCAACAAAGATCACTCCAAGAGCAAGACGTGTAATAGTCGGTGAGATCACAAAGGACCCCAGGGTAACTTCTAAACAACTGAAGGCCTCTCTCACATTGGCTAATGTTAATGTTCATGAGTCCACCATCAGGAGAACACTGAACAACAATGGTGTGCATGGCAGGGTTGCAAGGAGAAAGCCACTGCTCTCCAAAAAGAACATTGCTGCTCATCTGTAGTTTGCTAAAGATCACGTGGACAAGCCAGAAGGCTATTGGAAAAATGTTTTGTGGACGGATGAGACCAAAATAGAACTTTTTGGTTTAAATGGGAAGCGTTATGTTTGGAGAAAGGAAAACGCTGCATTCCAGCATAAGAACCTTATCCCATCTATGAAACATGGTGGTGGTAGTATCATGGTTTGGGCCTGTTTTGCTGCATCGGGGCCAGGACGGCTTGTCATCATTGATGGAACAATGAATTCTGAATTAGACCAGCAAATTCTAAAGGAAAATGTCAGGACATCTGTCCATGAACTGAATCTCAAGAGAAGGTGGGTCATGCAGCAAGACAACGACCCCAAGCACACAAGTCATTCTACCAAAGAATGGCTAAAGAAGAATAAAGTTAATGTTTTGGAATGGCCAAGTCAAAGCCCTGACCTTAATCCAATTGAAATGTTGTGGAAGGACCTGAAGCGAGCAGTTCATGTGAGGAAACCCACCAACATCCCAGAGTTGAAGCTGTTCTGTACGGAGGAATGGACTAAAATTCCTCCAAGCCGGTGTGCAGGACTGATCAACAGTTACCGGAAACATTTAGTTGCAGTTATTGCTGCACAAGGGGGTCACACCAGATACTGAAAGCAAAGGCTCACATACTTTTGCCACTCACAGATATGTAATATTGGATCATTTTCATCAATAAATAAATGACCAAGTATAATATTTTTGTCTCATTTGTTTAACTGGGTTCTCTTTATCTACTTTTAGGACTTGTGTGAAAATCTGATGTTGTTTTAGGTCATATTTATGCAGAAATATATAAAACACTAAAGGGTTCACAAACTTTCAAGCATCACTGTGTATGTCGGTAATACACATATTGTAATTTCGTTAAATTCAGTTGCATTTTACCAGAGTTGTGGCATAGTTGCCAGCGGGGGATGTTGTGCTCTCGGAGCACTCTTGTTATGAAACCTTATTCTACTATATCGTAAGAAGGCGTGAATATACTTGGGAATGACGTGATTAGCAGCCTTCGCAACACACTGGACCTTGGTTTTTGGAGAAGGGCTCATTCCTCCCAAATGAGTAGGTGTACCTGACTTCGACTCTTGTCTCTACTACACAGACTCTAGCTCCAAATTTGTCAACATGGCGGAGGGATTTTGACTTCATTTCTATAGAACGGTTTCTTGCCATTTTTGAAGTTCTCTTTACTGATTCACCAAGACATCCAGGTCTCAAATGTAGGTACGGTTTCTTTATTCCAGACCATTAAAATGTTATTTTATTTTTATATTGTCGTCCTATATCACATATTTAAATGATATGGTACCTGTCAAAAGTTTGTACACCCCTACTAATTCATAGGTTTTTCTGTATTTTGACCATGTTCTACTTTGTCGAGCAGTACTGAAGACATCAAAACTATGAAATAACATATGGAGCATATGACAAAATGTGTTAAAAAACAAAATATGTTTCACATTTTAGATTCTTCAAAGTAGTCACCGTTTACCTTGATGACACTTTGCACACTGTTGAGGTATTTCACCTGACGTCACAGGGTCACGTGACGCCCCGGTGTCCGCCATTTTGAAGGTCAAGCTAGCTAATGTCAACAACATAGTAGCTAGTATGTTACTGTAGCAATGTTTACGTTCAGTCATTTGGATGACTGTTAAAACCTTTCAGTCTCAAGTTTTTCCTTTACTGTATTTACTAGTTTACTGTAATTATGATCCGGCAGCTATTTACATCGGATCCAGTGTAAATAGCTGCTGGAGCCAATGTCCGAGGTTCCGGAGCGCGCTCCGGCTTGCTCCCCCTCAAATTAAGCAGCGCGCTCCGGCTCCGGGAGCAAGCCGGAGCGCACTGCTTAATTTGAGGGGGAGCAAGCCGGAGCGTGCTCCAGCAGCTATTTACACTGGATCCGGTGTAAATAGCTGCCGGATCATAATTACAGTAAACTTGAGACTGAAAGGTTTTAACAGTCATCCAAATGACTGAACGTAAACGTTGTTACAGTAACATACTAGCTACTATGTTGTTGACATTAGCTAGTGCTAACAGCTAGCTGCTAGTACACTGCTACAACACAGACACCAACCCTAATAATTGGTCATTGCCTGGTAACAGCAAATTTATAACGGGCCATGTCTCAACAGACTAAGAAGTTATTTCAATGACATTTAATAACATTTTGTTTATCCTGAGGACCGAAAGTAAATGAAAATGTGAACAAACCTTAGCTGTAATAAGATGGTGACCACCGGCTCCAGGGACGACCCGCTGATGTAGGCATGTTACCCAGCCTGACACAAAATATTTGTAGGCATCCAAACTCTTATACGCTTTCAGATCAATACCTGTGTATGGCGATGGGTTTTTAACGACATAGGTATACAGATCATGTGGGCCGAAGTCAGGTAAAGACGAGGGCTTCGTGTACTTCCGTACGTCAGTGAACAATCCTGGTGGAAGCAGGTAAACGTCGTTCTCTAAGCCTGCTAACCTCAATTTTTGCAAATACCTCTCCCTCTGCTCGCCCTGTAAATGCCCTACGTCGCTGAATAGTGAAGGTGTTTTCTGCATCTCGCTCCTTTTTCTTTTATGTTTTTCGTTTGTCGCCTTCCTCGCATTCAAACTGATTCGAGCCATGACGTCCAAAATGGCAGCCTAACGATGCATCACATGACTTGGTCACGTGGGTGAAAACCCTCAATAGGCCTTATCTTGACCAGCTTCATGAGGTTGTCACCTGGAACGCTTTTCAATTAACATTCAATTAATTAGTGGAATTTCTTGCCTTCTTAAAGCTAGACGGCCTTTCAATTTTATAAAATTAGTGAAATTTAGTTCCCTCTGAAATTTGGTCATTGTGATATATGTTTTATTTCTGTAATATCTAAAAAAAAAAAAAGGCCATTCTGTAGCTGGGAAGTTATTTAATTTGAGGGGATTCCCGAGCAAATAATGTGCATGAAATCGCTCGCTTCACGCAGTCAGGCAGACAGAGGAAATCCGTGTGCGCATGCAGAGGTTCATCCTCTTTTATTTTTCTTCTTCTTTTGGGTTTTACGTCAGCTGGCATCCACAGTGTTGTATTACTGCCATCTGCAGGTTTACCTTGACCGTGCACTGACAGTTACGTCATTCTGTCGCTAAACAAACAGCTGATCACACTGAGGTGCTCGCTGACCGCTGATATTTATTAGTTTGGTCCTGCGTTTCCTTTCCTTCACAACATAACGTCTTTTCTTCTCGCTTTCCGTTACCATAGTCAATCTTTCACGTTTCATTTGTACACTCACGTCCGCCATTTTTCTCTCCTGTTTCAAATTTGTATCCCACAATGCCTTGCACAAACAGGAAAAGCCCACCATGTCATGCATGACAAAGTATCTTGAATTGGGTCATGGTGAAGCAGGAAAAAATAGCAGATAATTTAGGGCCATGTGGCCCTAAAGTCATTAATTGTTCTATTTTAAAAAAAAACTAATAAAATCTGTGATTCAAATTCAGTAGCTTTCAGTCCACTAAACAAAACTAATTGGGTGTCAGGGAACATTCTTTTTATGACCTCAACTTGAAAAATCTGAAAGGTAGTCTACCTTTAATGCGTTTGAGATCAAAACAGTAAATGTTAAATAATAAAAATACAGTAAATAGCCCTATTCCACAACTGTAGTAATCGATATTATGTCAAGAACCGCTCAACTAAGTAAAGAGAAACGACATCATCATTACTTTAAGACATGAAGTGTCTTTTAATTAATAAAAATAAAGAAAAATTGAATTAGAAGGTGTGTATAAAATTTTGACTGGTACTGTATGTTATAACTCTCTAAATGGGATGACTATCCATCTATGGCAGGTCTCTACAGGAGGTCAGCTTCATATACAGTATGTGCATACTTGTACAACTATTATGCTGGTCAGAGTGACAACACAAAAGGTGAAAAAACTGTTTGTATTGCAGCTAACTGTCAGCCAGATTTTCTTCATGACATTCCTGGAATAGTTGAGGTATAAAGGCTTTACTCAAAGACCCAACAGTCTGGCAGTGCTGCACATTTCCTCTAGCACAGGGGTCACCAAATTACGGCCCGCAGGCCAGATCCGGCCCGCCACCCCCCTTTGACCGGCCCCCCAGCCCCTCTGCCCCCCATCACTTGAACTGGCCCTATGAGGCAATCCCCAAAAGTGGTCATGGCCTATTTTTTTAAATTGCTTTTTGGCAAATAATAACATGTCTGCATCTTGTATTTTGTTGATTTTATCAATTAAAATTGATATTTAGTTATAAAATGAACAATTCATATTTTCCGAATTTTCGTCATATGCTCGCGATCAAGCAGTGACAGGCAGCACATGCGCAGAGAACTGTCAAATCAAATCAAATCAAGTTTATTTGTACAGCGCTTTTAACAATAAACATTGTCGCAAAGCAGCTTTACAGAATTTGAACGACTTAAAACATGAGCTAATTTTATCCCTAATCTATCCCCAATGAGCAAGCCTGTGGCGACGGTGGCAAGGAAAAACTCCCTCAGACGACATGAGGAAGAAACCTCGAGAGGAACCAGACTCAAAAGGGAACCCATCCTCATTTGGGCAACAACAGACAGCCTGACTATAATATTAACAGTTTTAACAGGTATAACCCTCAACTGTCCTCATGGGGCCGTCCTTCACAGGAGTGGGGCGATAAAACTCCGACCAGACACAGGGCACCAGGATGGATCAAGCAGGTCCGAGGGGCAGAAGAGGCCAGCATCTCAATCCCAGGATCAACATGTAAATCAGGCATGACGCACAATGGCATGTTAATATGGTAAAAAATATATCATGACTGCTCTGGCTGGATGCTTGATTGGGTGATGGGAGCACACTCCTCAGCAATGATGAGATGCAGATGGGACCCTTAGGCCTGGCCAAGACAATTCAGTTACATTTCACCGGGTCTGGGACATGCGACAGAATGTCTGACGGCCGATTCCCTGCAGACTACGATAGCCAGTCGAGGTCCCCACCGTCTCCACCAAAAGATTTCCTGTTGACTCCATGTAACTCAGAGGGACAGATTTGGGGTGGGGGGGAGGGAAAGAAAACACAGGTGGTTAGGTATGCCCAATGTCACCTGAATAAGTAGGAACAGTATACATATTGCACCGAGTACAAGCAGGGACTCCGGCAACTAACTATGACAGCATAACTAAAAGGAGAGAGCCAGAAGGTAACACAGGCATGAGGGAGCCCCGGGACATAAAGCAGCCAGCCACTGCACCGTCAACAAACTCGAGTGAGCAAGCGAGTGGGGACTGACAGCATCCATACATCCCAGTTTACCAAAACACTCTATGTCTGAGGACCCTCCAGATCTACTCCTTTACCTCATAAACACCATTAACAAAAGGCTTGACTAAACAGATATGTTTTCAGCCTAGACTTAAATGCTGAGACTGTGTCTGATTCCCGAACATTATTTGGAAGGCTGTCAGTGTTCAGGACAGCAAAATGGCTAGCGGTAAGCGAAAAGCTGACAGAGAGTGCAGAGTTTTTAAAGAACAGTGGACCGCCAATTGTTTTTTCGTTCAGTGTAAGGACCGTGCAGTTTGTCTTGTATGTAAAGAAAGTGTGTCGGTTTTCAAAGAATATAATCTGCGTCAGGCTGCTGTCCAAGCAAGTATGCATGCTTGCTGTGGCCGAGGAGGTGTGTCCCGACAAGAAGGATGCGCTCAACGCGGTGAGTCTCTCCGCACCTACTATGACCAGGCGAACCGAAGATTTGGGGGACAGCGTGTATGACCAACTGAATGAGAAAGCGTCAGAATTCGAGTTTTTTGCTTTGGCCATGGATGAGAGCAATGACGTGCAGGACACAACACAACTGCTGTGATCTATTGATCTATTGCTCATATTATTATAATTTCACTGTTTTTTAAAATGTATTTATTTCATAGGCCTATTTATTTGACCTTTATTAAGTGCTGCACACAATTATTATTAATATTATTAATAATATCAACAGGCCTACCTACAATTTATAATTTTCCACTCACCTTTGCCAGTGTCAATCACCTCAACTAGGCAGATGTTTCTTAGCTTGACAGCTTTGATGTTATTTTTATTAGAAAATAAATAAATGGAATATCTGTGGTATTTTAAATTAAAACAAAGTGTGAAGACTCGATTACTACTTTTGCAAACCACTAGTAAAGATAAACATGTGCCAGGAATCAAGTGTTGATATAGTAGTGGGGGATATAGTAGTGGGGCTATAGTAGTGTGGATATAGTAGTGGGGCTATAGTAGTGTGGATATAGTAGTGGGGCTATAGTAGTGTTGATATAGTAGTGGGGCTATAGTAGTGTTGATATAGTAGTGTTGATATAGTAGTGGGGATATAGTAGTGTTGATATAGTAGTGTTGATATAGTAGTGTTGATATAGTAGTGTTGATATAGTAGTGTGGATGGCTGTGCCAGGCTAGTAATCTCTACTACACAATGAGGCCTGCTGGTGGTCATATTTGTCTGGGTCATACAATTCTATGTTATATAGCTGACCCGACCCCGGCCCCCATCACAGTCAGGAACGACAATGTGGCCCCCAGAGAAAAAAGTTTGGTGACCCCTGCTCTAGCATATACGTATTCACACTACAGTAGATTGCAAAAGAAAGAAGATACTCGGAAGAGAGGGCTAACTACTTTAGACTGTTTACATGACCAGACAGACGCTTCTGATTACATAGTGATGCACTAATCAATAGAAGGGTAATGAGAACAAGGCCATTCTTCTCACACAGCGTCGGTTATGCTCTTCTAGATTCCTGGCTATTGAAGGCTGTAGCATTGACATGATCTGAAAGACTTAATGTTTCTGCAATTTTATAAAATTCAGCCCAAAAATTCACTGTTGGTTCATATACAGTATTTCAATGGTAGTAATATTGGTGTTAACATATATTATTTCTAAGTAGGCGTATCAGATGCTCGCTGGCCGTGCTGTGAAAATTGTGTATGCAGACGTTCATCTGAGTTTCCAAATCTGTCATTGTTTAACTCTTGAATATTTTCTATCATGAATACTATCATTAAAAAGCTTATAATCTCTGCTTTCCAAATAAATGTATCTCGTTAAGATATGTTCAGTACTTTGGGAGTAATGGCAGGTTGAAGTTGGTACAACAGAGTCCACTCTCTGCTCGCATGACGTCGGGAAACTGCCGGTGCTTTTTGAGTCACGGGAAAGCGGTCAGCCTCTCTCTCTCTCTCTCTCTCTCTCTCTCTCTCTCTCTCCTGATCGGTTTCAGACTGGATCACTCGTGAATATCAATCAGATAACTTTTATAGGGATGTTCTCTTGCTCTCACTGTTTCTGATGAAGTATTCAGCAAAGTTTTCTATCAGTTTTGATGTTCTGATTCACGAGAGACTTTGAAGTGAGTTTTCGTAGCTTTACCTACTTTTTTTCAAATCAAACTGATTCATGTAAATATGTAACTATTTTAGAATATGTGTAGTTGTTTTGATGAAAAATACTGAGATCTTAATGGTCAGAATGATATTTAAAAAAAAACAGAAGTCAGAAACGCGAGTGTCAAGTTCAATTCAATTAATTGGAATTGTTTATTGGATGTGGATCACACAGTTTTTCAAGGTTAGTCTTGAAAGCTGTGAATATTAACCTAAATAATCATTTATATTCTTTCATATAAATACTAGTACACCCTACTTTTGAGAAATACAAAGGCCTACGGAGCACAAAGAGGGTATTAGAAATAATCCTTTATTACTTTTTTATTTTGATAGAGAACGGTAGGTGTAAATGACATTCAATGCTTATTTATGCACATTTTATAATTAACATTGATTTCTCCTTCTTTGTGATGTATAAATGAGAGTTAAGATCAGTTTTATATTGCAGAAATAAAGCCATTTGGTGAAACTTTGAAGATGCGAGTTTACAGATTTAACAGTTTTACCTAATTAGAATAATTAATACTAATTAAATATTAATTTGCATAATTGGTTTTTACTAACTTTTCAACCTTTGTATTCAGTATACAACCATCTATGTGCCTACCAATTTCCATATAAATATCTTGAAAAATGAAAGTTATTAAGAAAAAAACATTTGATCTCATTGGTTAATGAGGCCCATTTTGGACCATGTGATCCTCATACAGAATATTACGGCAGTTTTCTAAAAATTAAGCTGTTTTTTCAATCTTTGATTTGTAATATCTCAAGAATGGATAAACATATTTTAATTCTGCAAAAAGTATCTTGTTCTGCATTAAATTTTGAATCCAATGACAGCAGTTTCAAGCAATTTGGATTGAATTTGAATTTTCACCTGATATGCCTATTATAAATACTTAGGTAAATGCTGAAAATACAAGATGATGTAATCCAAACGTTGGTGTAAATTGAGTGGATGACACACAGTGCCCTACAGCTATAGTCCCATTTCTTTCCATGATAATAATCCAATATGGGTGATAACGCTGGTTAGTAGAAATATGCCTAATCTAGTAATCAAATATACCATGCACTGAGAGGCTCCGGTTGAAATTATGGATTCTCTTCGGTGACTGGTATAGTACTATTTTGTGAGGGACACAGCCAGTCGCCAAAGAGAATCCATAATTCCCGGTGCCTCTCAATGCATGGTATATTTGATTTATATCCCTCATCAAAAAATTCCAAACTAAAAGTGTTACAATTGAATCTCAGTATAAACTCACTGGAGACAGCCATGTTTGTTGTTTACGTCGGAGCGACTGTCGACCTGCACATATGCAATGTACCATGCTATCGCCTGCCTCGCTAGTCATGAGCATGATACGTAAATCTACACACACACTGTTAGGTCAGAGATTCACCGTCTCTTCCTCTTGCTCCAACCGGAGCGATCACCCTCTCGCAGATCGGTCCCTTCGTGTCACCCAGAGCTCTGGGGCGAATCGTGAAACAAGACAGGAACCCAGAAATTAGTTTCACCGTCTTTATTCACAGCTTTGCCGAAAGACAAAAGACTACAGCAGGCTTTATATGGATGTGGTGTGTGTGGTGTGTGTGCATATTGTTGATCTCTGTAACTGGGTCAGTCTGTGAGCACTTATCAGCAGTTCTGCTCAATGTTGACTGAGAAAAGAATGCATGCTGGAGAGAGAGACTGTAGTGATCATATTGCTACGGTCACTTAACTGATATTTCAGAACCTTCTGTATGTGTGAGTGAAACCTTGGCCCTGAGTGGGGACATCAATAATAAGCAGAATGTTCTTACACATTTCATATCAGCAGAATGTTCTGACGAATATCAAAGGCCATTTCTTACGCACAGCCTATTCTTAAGATAGAACACAAAATATTTGATGCACAGCCTGTTCTCATGATATATGGTATGATATGATATGATATGATATGATATGATATGATATGATATGATCGCACAGGGCAATGGAATGTTCCACACCACAAAATATTTGCACATGTCAGTCTTGGTTAAACTGAGATCAAGAATAAATCCTTACAATTAAGAATAAATCCTTTACACACACAAATGTTCGCGGAGCCACAGCTGTGACTCTAGTCGGCTGTACAGCTTGAAATTGTGACATCAGTTCATGGTATATCCAGGATATACCATGACTGACTCACACCATATCCATTTTTTTTTTTTTTCATTTTTGACATCACACAATACATTGGTTAATCAATGGTGGAACTGTTTTATGTAACGTGAGCCATCCTTGGCTAATCTCTACACGATAATTTTTTTATTATATCGGGATATAATATGAAATATTAAAAGAACACTTGATCATAAGGTTATCTTTTGTAGTGGCTCCAAAAAGTTTCTTTCTTGCAAAAAATTAAAGGAGGAAGGAGGATCTTCTCCTCCTTGTGCAGCTATGCATGGTTGGAAGTGAAAATTTCTCTTGGATATGCACTCGACAAGTAAATTCCTCAGCACCAGTAGCTGCCCAGTAATAATACAGAAAACAGACCAAAGCTCAACACCAAAAATTCTCCTTAGATGTCACAGAAATGATGCTGGGAATTACACGTCAGTGTGAAATGTTATGGTACTGCTGCATATCAAAATAACACCCTGTGATTTGCACTTTCGTTTTGAGTTCCTCTTGATGGATGTCCAAATGGTATTTCCCCATTTTCCAATGTAGTCATACTTGTATGTGCTTCATGTCTCTGTGCGCTTGCATGCTGATACACCATAGCATAGGTGTTCAACATATTGCTTGACAGGTCAATACAGAAATCTGTACTTTGGATCTGGTTACGGTTTGTGAAGATGTTTTGATCCAAGCCAAAATATATTGTAAGTCTGGGAAAATCCCAAAGCTGAAAGAGAGAAGTGAAGTACAGGGAAATACTCATGGGCTCGCTCTCCATTTATAGACATACAGTACCAGTCAACAGTTTGAATACACCTTCTCATTCAATGGCTTTTCTTTATTTTTATTTATTAAAAGACACTTCATGTCTTAAAGTAATGACTGTCATTTCTTTTTACTTAGTTAAGTGGTTCTTGACATAATATGGATTACTGCAGTTATAGAATAGGGCTATTTCCTGTATTTTTATTATTTATTATTATTTTAACAGTAGATACAGTGTCTTTTTTTTTCCCTACCTAAGCTTCCAAATGTACTCAAGAAGAATGCTGTCAACCACAGTGATGTGAACCACATACAGCTCATTTTAATACTCCGAATGGGCCGCCCAGAAAATGAAAGGAAACCTTCTTTGCATAAATATTGACATGTCTTTTGAATTTAAGTCAGGAACTCTGAATACGAAATTCCAACGTTCGCCTGGAATAACGTGCAAACTTAAAACCTCCCACTGAAAGTGACATAAGTCAGCTTTAGATCAGGTCAAGTCTATAATTTCCTCACACTTGTGCACGAATGTCTGCTGCAGAGTTCACCTACGGTACTGTATGGACTTGTGCTAATGCATGACGTACGTAAGCTGTAACAAACCATATATATATATATATTTTTTTTTTATTTGCAGGACCTGAATCTGACCCTATACCATAACACCCCCGACCTCACAGAGTGCTTTCAGCTTTCTGTGCTTCCATGGGTCCCCTGCATCTACCTGTGGCTGGTCTTCCCTTTTTACTTCGTTTACCTCAAGTTGAACAACAGAGGCTATATTATGATGTCTATACTAAACAGAATAAAAACGGTAAGCTGCTGCTGTATGCAGAAATTCTGGATATGGTCATCGTGACTTGCAAAATCTTTTACACCTCCTTCCTCTATTATTGCAAAACACTCTCGAGACTCCAGTGCATTCAATTCTACAATACTTTCTAACACAAATCATGTGTTTTGCCCATGTCTCTCCGACTGTATTCAGTACAAATCCCTCCTCCTCACCTACACAACCTCGAGCTGAACTCTTACTTTTTTTTTATCCCTCCCTTTTCAGGTCATTTGATTCCAGTTTAATCCCATTCCCTAGATATAGACTATCCTTCATGGCTGTAGGTCTGTCAGCTGAGGAGTTCTTTAACTCACAGCTTTTCACTTTCACATTCCAGTCTTCTGTGTCTTGCAAAAGTATTCATCCTCCTGCGTGTTTGCCCTGTTTTGTTGCATTACAAGCTGGAATTAAAATGGATTGTTGGAGGGTTAGCACCATTTGATTTGCACAACATGCCTACCACTTTAAAGGTACAAACTGTTTTTTTATTGTGACACAAACAATAATTAAGATGAAAAAAAAACAAATCTGGAGTGTGTATAGGTATTCACCTCTTTTGTATGAAACCCCTAAATAAGGGCTGGTCCAACCAATTCACTTCATAAGTCACATAATTAGTTGATTAAAATCCACCTCTGTGCAATCAAAGTGTCACATGATCTGTCACATGATGTCTGTATAAATCAACCTGTTCTGGAAGGACCCTGACTCTGCAACACTACTAAGCAAGCAACATGAAAACCAAGCAGCACTCCAAACAGGTCAGAGACAAAGTTGTGGAGAAGTACAGATTCGGGTTGGATTATAAAAAAATATCCCAAACTTTGAATATCCCACAGAGCCCCATTAAATCCATTATAGCAAAATGGAAAGAACGTGGCACCATGACCAACCTGACAAAAGAAGGCCATCCACCAAAACTCACAGACCAGGCAAGGAGGACATTAATCAAAGATGCAACAAAGACACAAAAGATAACACTGAAGGAGCTGCAAAGATCCACAGCGGAGATGGGAGTATCTGTCCATGGGACCACTTTAAGCCGTACACTCCACAGAGCAGGGCTTTATGGAAGAGTGGCCAGAAAAAAGGCATTGCTTAAAGAAAAAAAAAAAAAGAAAACACATTTGGAGTCCCCAACAGCATGTGGCAGACTCCCCAAACACATGGAAGAAGATTCTCTGGTCAGATGAGGCTAAAATTTATCTTTTTGACCATCATGGGAAATGCCATGTGTGACGCAAACCCATCACCCTGAGAACACCATTCCTACAGTGAAGCATGGTGGTGGCAGCATTATGCTGTGGGGATGTTTTTCATCTGCAGGGACAGGAAAGCTGGTCAGGACTGAAGGAAAGATGGATGACACTAAATATAGGGCAATTCTGGAGGAAAACCTGTTTGAACCAGACAGAGGTTTGAGACTGGGATGAAGGTTCATGTTCCAGCAGGACAATGACCCAAAACATACTTTTAAAGCTACACTTGAGGGGTTTAAAGGGAAACATTTAAATGTCTTGGAATGGCCTAATCAAAGCCCAGACCTCAATCTAATAGAGAATCTGTAGCATAACTTGAAGATTGCTGTACACCAATGCAACCCGTCTAACTTGAAGGAGTTGGAGCAGTTTTGCCTTGAGGAATGGGCAAAAATCCCAGTGGCTAGATGTGCTAAGCTAATAGAGACATACGGTACAACCCCAATTCCAAAAACGTTGGGATAAAGTACAAATTGTAAATAAAAACGGAATGCAATGATGTGGAAGTTTCAAAATTCCATATTTTATTCAGAATAGAACATAGATGACATATCAAATGTTTAAACTGAGAAAATGTATCATTTAAAGAGAAAAATTAGGTGATTTTTAAATTTCATGACAACAACACATCTCAAAAAAGTTGGGACAAGGCCATGTTTACCACTGTGAGACATCCCCTTTTCTCTTTACAACAGTCTGTAAACGTCTGGGGACTGAGGAGACAAGTTGCTCAAGTTTAGGGATAGGAATGTTAACCCATTCTTGTCTAATGTAGGATTCTACTGTAGTTGCTCAACTGTCTTAGGTCTTTTTTGTCATATCTTCCGTTTTATGATGCGCCAAATGTTTTCTATGGGTGAAAGATCTGGACTGCAGGCTGGCCAGTTCAGTACCCGGACCCTTCTTCTACGCAGCCATGATGCTGTAATTGATGCAGTATGTGGTTTGGCATTGTCATGTTGGAAAATGCAAGGTCTTCCCTGAAAGAGACGTCGTCTGGATGGGAGCATATGTTGCTCTAGAACCTGGATATACCTTTCAGCATTGATGGTGTCTTTCCAGATGTGTAAGCTGCCCATGCCACACGCAATAATGCAACCCCATACCATCAGAGATGCAGGCTTCTGAACTGAGCGCTGATAACAACTTGGGTTGTCCTTCTCCTCTTTAGTCCGAATGACACGGCATCCCTGATTTCCATAAAGAACTTCAAATTTTGATTCGTTTGACCACAGAACAGTTTTCCACTTTGCCACAGTCCATTTTAAATGAGCCTTGGCCCAGAGAAGACGTCTGCGCTTCTGGATCATGTTTAGATACGGCTTCTTCTTTTTTTACACTGTCGAACTCCTTTCTGATATTGCTCCACTATTTGTCGGCGCAGAGTTGGGGGGGGGCGGCACGGTGGTGTAGTGGTTAGCGCTGTCGCCTCACAGCAAGAAGGTCCGGGCTCGAGCCCCGTGGCCGGCGAGGGCCTTTCTGTGCGGAGTTTGCATGTTCTCCCCGTGTCCGCGTGGGTTTCCTCCGGGTGCTCCGGTTTCCCCCACAGTCCAAAGACATGCAGGTTAGGTTAACTGGTGACTCTAAATTGACCATAGGTGTGAATGTGAGTGTGAATGGTTGTCTGTGTCTATGTGTCAGCCCTGTGATGACCTGGCGACTTGTCCAGGGTGTACCCCGCCTTTCGCCCATAGTCAGCTGGGATAGGCTCCAGCTTGCCTGCGACCCTGTAGAACAGGATAAAGCGGCTAGAGATAATGAGATGAGATGAGATGAGTTAGGGGGATTGGTGATCCTCTTCCCATCTTTACTTCTGAGAGCTGCTGCCACTCCAAGATGCTCTCTTTATACCCAGTCATGTTAATGACCTATTGCCAGTTGACCTAATGAGTTGCAATTTGGTCCTCCAGCTGTTCCTTTTTTGTACCTTTAACTTTTCCAGCCTCTTATTGCCCCTGTCCCAACTTTCTTGAGATGTGTTGCTGTCATGAAATTTCAAATGAGCCAGTATTTGGCATGAAATTTCAAAATGTCTCACTTTCGACATTTGATATGTTGTCTATGTTCTATTGTGAATACAATATCAGTTTTTGAGATTTGTAAATTATTGCATTCCGTTTTTATTTACAATTTGTACTTTGTCCCAACTCTTTTGGAATCGGGGTTGTACCTCAAGAGACTTGTAGCTGTAATTGCAGCAAAAGGTGGTTCTACAAAAGTATTGACTGGGGGGGGGGATACCTATGCAAAGTTATAGGCATGCTGTGTAAATCAAATGGTGCTAACCCCCCAAAAATCCATTTTAATTCCAGTTTGTAATGTTACAAAACAGGACAAACACCAGGGGGATGAATACTTTTGCAAGACACTGTAGAGCCAATTTAGTGATTTTGAGTCATCATAATATTCATCTTATTTTCCTCTTGTCTTGATTGTGTGTTGTTGTGTGGTTTTATAAGTGAGCATGAGTTTAAGAAAGATGATATTTAAAATGAAATGCTTCATCATCATGTATTATATTACTCTTTTCAGGATATTACCGTAGGCTTGTGGTCACATGTCTTAACTCTGTCACTGTCTTTTCGTCTGTGTGCAGATTTTTGGCGTTATTTTATGGATCGTGTGTTGGACAGACCTCTTTGCGTCATTCAACGACATGCAGGAGGGGAACCCCAAACCTCCGATATACTTTGTCACTCCTTTAGTGCTTGGCATGACTATGGTAATTTATAGAAATATTTGAACAATGCTGTCATTGCAGAATCAGAATCTGTACGTTAGGGTTGGGCGGTATCCAAATTTTGATACCTTTAAACTGTCTCTGTGTTTTCCCGGGGTATACGGTATTACCGAGAAAAAAATATTTTGTTTCGGCCTACTGTGTAACGTGCGCCTATACCGGCGGACCTTGTCCAGACCTGCGCCTATGCCTCAAATGTACTATTTAAAAGCAGCATAGCAAATTGTGTGCATTGTGGTATGGATTAAGCAGCAAAGCGAATTTTGTGCATTGATGAATGGATTAAGAGATATTTCAAAGCATCACGCAACTCTTCCTTCATCTTGAAAATAGCATTCAACTGTCGTTTACACATGTCTGCGTTGAAACGCCATTTGCAGCACTATTTCACCTACTCCATCAAAAAAAGTACACGATGAGCAGGATCATACCCTTTCAAGCATGGGAAATAAAAAAAAGAAAAGAAAAAGAATCAACCAACGCCCAAGTCCATTTAGACTGCGCGATAAACCATATTCTTCAGCGCAAATGAGGCGAACCTAATTCAAATGCGTGATAGCTGCACAAGGCAAAATCATATGGGCCCACGTCATGCCATGGCGGGGAAATTAATAATCAAATGGCCTTACCTTGCTTAAAACGTTGTCTTGATCACATAACTCCTTACAATTATTCCACTTAAATCCATACGGTTTAACACACCCAACAAAGATAGCAAGCGCATTGCTAATTCCCACCAGAAACCTAACAGTTTACGCTACGATGTTTTCTTCCGTTTCTTCAGTAGATGACATTTCAAACGTTTATTACCCACATCCCAAATGTCATACGTTATATTATTTTACCTTGTTGTTACTCATGTAACCTACTCAAAACACAACTCATTGGAGAGATCTCGTGGAAGTGGAGTACCCCAGGCTATGGTGTGCCTTAGGGGACATATTAGATTTTTTTCGATTTTGCGCGGTCATTTACATTATTGCTGGCTCTTCCTTTTTGTTTGGTTTGAAACCAAAATACTGCCACACTGCCGATGTATTTTTTTTTTTTTTTTTTTGCCACTAACTCGTTATCTTGACTTGCCATCTTTCAACCGCGGTCTCAGTCTCTTGCGAAGCTTTCTGTCTCCAAATGTCACGCAGGGTTGCCATGGTAACGACATAAACAACCTTGCACGCGATGAGAACTTCTTTAGGAAATTGATAGAATTAGTGAAAATACGATCACACAGTTATTCGGGATGATCTTCAATTTATTATTTTATATTATGACCTCATGTACTCCATATTTATTTAGATATTATATATTTTTTTAAAATGACGGTAATGAGACCGATACCGTTGGTACTTTTGGATACCTCGGGATACCTTCTTACCGTAATACCGCCCAACCCTACTGTACGTGCCAAGTACAAAAAGTAAAATACACAAACACTCAACGGCCACTTTCATAGAAACATCTGTACACTTGCTCATTCATGCAATTATCCAAACAGCCAATCATGTGGCAGCAGAGCGATGCATAAAGTCCTGCAGATAGAGGGCAAATGCTTCAGTTTATGTTCATGGAAAAAAATGTGACCAAGCAACATTTTTCTAATCTACGTGTGTCCAGTTTCAGTGAGCTTGTGTCCATTTTAGCTTCAGATCTTTGTTTTTGTCTGACAGAAGTGGAACCCGTTGTGGTCTTTTACTATTGTGGCACATCCACCTCAAGGTTTGGTATGTTATAATTTCTGATATGCATTTTTGCTCACCACAGTTGTAAAGAATTGTGGTTTGAGCCACTGGAGACTTCCTGTCAACTCAAACAAGACTGGTCATTCAAGTCACTTTTGCCCACTATATATATATATATATATATATATATATATATATATATATACATACATACAGGGTGTTTCAAAAAATTTGATATTATTTGAGATGTAAGTATCCCAGAAACCACATAGTCGAGGCAAATGAAACTGAACAGGCTTAATGTTGAGCAATATAAGATTTATTCCTGAAAATTTAAATGAGAAATTCAAAGGTATGTGGATTCCATGAACAATTTCACAAATTTTCAATATTCGCGAACTCTCTTGACTGTCTATTCCGATGCTGGTGGTCGTCCAGATCCTTTTGCCCTGCACAGACAGCCTTCATTTTTTAACTTTTTGTGGCATGTCCAAATCTGCATTGCAGTTGGTGCATTTTTAGAGAATTCTCTCATAAATGCATGCTGCATAGTCTTGTTCGACTATGTTCGAGCGTACTCTAACACACAAAACGCCTTTTCTTTTCTATACCTAAAAAGATAAAAACATTAAACGTAAAATTTTGACCTGTTTCCACACATGCTGTTAAAATTTGAGGTCAACTGAACGAGAATTGGCAAAGTTATTAGACTGTGAAATGAGATCAAATTTTTTTGAAAAACACACACACAGTACTGTGCAGAAGTTTTGCAATGAAATGCTGTAAAACAAAGATGCCTTCAAAAATAATGAAATTAAATGTTTTTATTTTTTTCGCGGTCTGGTTTCCATCAAATCCTGCGCTCTGATTGGCTGGCGAGCCAATTATGGACCCAATTATGGACCTCTGGCGACTCACTCGTTCACAACAACAAACATAGTAGCAATTTTTGTCAACGTTTATTTTCGCATTTCTCAGGAGAATAGCATTAATTTTACAGCATGGATAGCGATAACAACAGTCTTCACAGCAAAAGCGAGTTTTACTACCCTGAGAAAGACAAAATAAAAGAAAACATTTCAGGAGAAAGCTAAAAACCTGTAACTGCTGCCAACGCCGAGCAAAAACATGGCTGAATCCTGAATGATTCAATTTTGTATAAATAGGGGACTACATAGGTGGCAAAATGTTTTTTTTTTTTCCTGCCATGGAAGTGCACTTGTATACCGAGGAGGAAGCAATTTGCATTACAGCCGTGAATGAGGATTCAAAATGGCGGCTCGGCTCGGTTTTCCCTTTCGGGCGCTCTCCTTTTCTGTTAGAATTTGGTAAAGAAAAAAATAAATATATTATTTACCAGCTTAAGGTCGGTCCGTGTGGTGAAATATCGTGACCTCGGCCTTGAATACTGACCTCGGCCCGGAGGGCCTCGCTCAGTACTTTCAAGACCTCGGTCACAGTATTTCACGATACGGACCTCCCAGCTGGTAAATAACATATGTACATTAAAAAATACCATAAAGATCAGTAATCAGTAATGCATGAAAAAAGTCAGTGTTTGGGGTGAGACGACCCTTTGCTTAAAAAATAATCGTAGTCTCAGGTACAGTGTGCAGTTTTATAAGGAAATGAACTGTAGGTTTTACTGAGCATCTTACAGAACCAGCCACAGTTCTTCTGCCTTCATTATGTTTTTGTCTGAAAAGCATCTCTTATGTAATATGCTGCTTTCTTTACTTACATACAAACATTTTTCTTTTAATATTTAATTTTGTGCTGGAAGACTAATGTTTGAAATCTAAAATGGTTTTGTTCTGGTTCCATCATGTGGAAGTCATAAAATAAAAGTCTGTAACAAAGCGTATGTTAAAAAAAAATAATAAGGTGCCTAAGACTTTCATATATCCGCATGGTTTTATGCGTTCCTCTGCTGCTGCCACATGATTGGTTGTTTGGGCTAACAGCATGAATGTGCAGGTGTATAGATGTTCCTAATAAAGTGACCAGTGCATGTCAATGTGTGATGTATTCTGTTCAGTGTAATATCAATATAGTAATAATGTAAAACCAGGCTTTGCCTTTCCTACTGAACCCAATACATATGTATTTGTATGTGATACTGACTCATCCCGCTGTCCCTCTCTTTCTGACAGCTTTTAGCCACTTTTCTTATCCAGTTTGAGCGTCTGAAAGGGGTGCAGTCCTCTGGAGTGCTTTTTATATTTTGGACCATCTCTGTACTGTGTGCCATCGTGCCTTTCCGCTCGAAGATCCTTTTGGCCCGCTATAAGGTTCGCATCAATTTGTTTTTTTGTCAGCACCGAAAGCACGCTTGTGGCTTGAATGAAAAATATTACAGTTGTGCTTGTTCATATAAGCTGGCAAAACCGAGCTGTAGCTTTCCCAGAAAATATTTACTTTATGCTTCTTCTCATACTTTTCTCCTTTATCTCACAACTTTAATTAAAGCCCTTGTCAACTTAAAGTACTCAGTTTGCTTCTTATCTACAGTTCTCTGGTACATTTACTATCAACTGCAAAAGAAAGATCGGTGTGGGTGTTTTCAGTTGACATATTTTTGCATCTGGTAGCAATTTTTAGGATTCTGTAGATACCGTTTTTGCAGTAGTTTATCTGTGGTTATGATCAGTAATTATGTGTTATGTTTTTTTTTTTTTTTTCAGCGAGGAACATAACAGAACTTAGTGGCTTATGATCGCTGCGATGTTTCACAGGCACTTTAAATATCTGTGCTTCGTGCTGTAAAAGATATGAAAAGCAAAATGCATAAAACCAAACTTTTTGGTGCTTTCAAAAAACACCATGCCCCTCGAGCTATGCACAACATGCACCCTGCTGCACTTTTGCCATTTTTAGAGTAAGAAGAATAAACGCATTTCAAACCATCCCTTGCTTTCATTCCTAAAGTCATTTAAAAAAAATCTCAATTCTTAAAGCTTATTATGTGACAGAACTGCTTAGTTATCAAATCTGATTGGCCAGAAGGTATAGCCCAGGCCAGAAAAAGTTCCAGGCCGGTGTAATGGACATTTATTTTTGCATCAGCGAATATTTTTGCCTTGAATGAAGAAAAAATCCCAGTGATTTGTATGAACTATCTTAAAAAAAAAGGAACGTCAGGCATTGGGTAGTGTGAAGAGCAGGAAGAGAAGGACGTCCTTGTGTTTGAACTACTGCTAATAAGTGTGATTGCTGAATGAGAACCTATTTCTTTTTTTATTCAGGGTAAGATTGATGACCAACTGCGTTTCACAACGTTTTACATGTATTTTGGCCTCGTAGTGGCAGAGCTCATTCTTTCCTGCTTCAATGAGAAGCCTCCACTCTTCTCCAACGTGGTCACAGATCCTGTAAGTGTGGGTGTGTGGGGAGAGGTAGCGGGTGGCGAATTGGGACTGTTAATTTGGTCAATTAGTTTTAATCATGCAGGTTCAAGTAATGCGCATGCTAAAGTGTCCATACTCGTTTTATTTCTTTTCCAGAATCCATGTCCAGAATCATCTGCTGGCTTCCTCTCAAGAATGACCTTTTGGTGGTTTACAAGGTAGAAACCATGTTTAATCTGGGCCATAGGTTTACATCAGTGTAGTGTGGAAATGGATGAAGTCAAATACTTTATTCTTTCTCTCTTGTTTTATGCTAGTAATTGTGCTTGACATTCTGTATAGACTACGCGATCAAATTTAACCTCCTAAGGCCCAAGCTGTTTTTTTTACATGCATTTTTTATTTCTCTTTGCTATGTGGGCTCATTAGAACCTGATTAGAATAGAAACTAAGCATCATCTTTTGATAAGATGTACTTTTAGAGAAAAAGTATGTCCACATATGTGGATTCTTCTTCCGAATTTCCATAAAGTGCTGTCCACGCATGTGACCGCTAAGCCCTAGGAGGTTAATTATAAATCACTCAGTACTGATTTCTGTGTTACTGGTAGAGTTAATCACTGTAATGATTAATTGTATCAGCAGTGTCAAAGTAGAGTGCAAGTATTACTGGGCATTGCTATTGCAGCTTAAATAGAGACATGATCTACAGACATTAGCATTTATTGTCACAGAGGCTGGGATGGATATTACCCATTAACCAGCTAACCATGACCTCCGAGTAGGAAAAGCGCAGAGGTGGTATAATTCCACTACATAAAAACCTGTAGCTCAGTGTTTTTATGCCAGTATCGAAATAGCTGCCCATAAACTTATTTGTTTTTAATTTGCATGCAACTAGTGGCATGATTGTCCATAGGTGCATTTGAAACGGGGAAACTGCTGCCTCAGGATGATGTCTAACAAGACAGAGAGACATCACGGACCATTCGAAACTGATCAAACTCTTGTTTCCTGTCTTCTAATGGCCCTTTTCCACTACCCTTTTTCAGCTCACTTCAGCTCGCTTCAGCTCACTTCAGCCCGACACGGCTCGCGTTTCGACTACCAAAAACCAGCACGACTCAGCTCGTTTCAGCCCTGCTTAGCCCCTAAAACTCGCACCGTTTTGGAGTGGGGCTGAAGCGAGCCAAAGCGAGCCGAGTGAGGCTGGGGGCGTGAGCAGACACTCCCCTGTGCACTGATTGGTGAGGAGGCGTGTCCTCACATGCCCACACACGCCCCGCGAGCGCGCTGGGATCTGTAAACACTGCAAACCCGGAAGGAGAAGAATTACGAATTACGAGAATTTCTGAAGCCTTATGCGCCTCGCCTCATCTATACGCTCTTGCCAGTATCTGTCCGCGTTGTCGGTGACAACAAGCCACAGCACCAAGACCAGCAACACTAACGACTCCATGTCCTCCATGTTTATTGTTTACTATTCGGGTCGTGAGACTACCGCTTAAAAGCTCACTGATGTCACTGTTTGCGCTGCTTAACGACATCACCTGACGTCCACCCACTTTCGCTAACTCCACCCAATGTGTCCACCCACTTCTAGCCAGCACGGTTCAGCGCGGTTGTAGTCGAAATGCAACTCCAACAGCCCCGCTCAGCCCGACTCAGCACGGCACGGCTCAGCCCGACTCAGCCGCGTTTGTAGTGGAAAAGCGGCATAAGATGCCTTTGAACTGCCCCAGTTGACGGCAGCATCAATGTATTCCTGATGCTGCCGGTTACCCATAAATCTGTGTGGCAGCTCCCTCAAGCAATGGAATTTTTTTTTTTTTAAGTTAGCAGAGCAAACTTCAGAGAAAGTGTTTTTGTATGCAAACATAAGTTGTGGTGCTTTTTTCCACTTAGAGTTTCGAAAAGTTAGAGAGAATAAACATTTAAATAATATTGTCTGGCGTTGAGTGGTATATCAGATGTATTCCATTCAGCTATCATGAGTGGTTGAGTCGAAGATGAGTTCAATATCATGCTAGCTGAATGGATTATATCTGATGTACCACAAAAAAAGCCAGCCAGTATTATCATTATTATACATCCACATTCCTTTTGGGTGTTCAACACATCTTCGTCTTTCAAAATTCTCTCAAAAGCTTCCATATTTAAAGAAGCAAACCTGGTGGCTATGTTTGTTTACCAGTTGTCACAGTCGCTCGCTCACGCGGAAGTTTTACGTCTCCAACGTGTGACATCATGTTGTCTTGACAACCGTGCAGTATCGTAAACCATATTCAATGCTCATTCTCTTTTGGGTGGAGTGATGTAATACACGCATGATAAGCGATATGCTAACAATATTGCATGCTATCAAACCAAATGAATGAAACCTGCTAGAAGGGAATAGAACACGTGGTTTTATTTCATTGAAAAAATGTCCTGTATGTAAAATAATGTACTCTCTCAAACCCTGTGGCTGTAACCAAATAAATTTGTTTGATATGATTTATGAGGCATCTGTTAGCCATCGATACATGGCTTGCTGATGTCATACGTGACTATAAATGCTCTCTTACAAGGTCGTTTGAAGCGAATGTCCTTAGACAGAAGATGCCTTTAGTTGAACGTCCTGCCTTATACGTAAGACACCGGTCAATTACGGCAGCGAGGCAACAAGGCAGCAACCTTCTGTTTCAACCACAGCTCCGAAAGTGTCAGCTAAATGACCAAAAGTGAACCTAATACAAAAACAAAGTTCAAAAGCTTATATTTAACCTATCCTGTTGAAAAAAAAAAATCAGTAACCAACCACCAAATACTGCCGTTCACCTCCCTGAATATAGCTTTAACTTTTGTTCTAGTACTGATTATGCTGATGATAGTTTATTTCAAACGTGTAAACAAACAATGAATAAATAAGCAGATAACAAGAAATGCAAAACAGCATTTGCAACAAGAACACGTAAAAAGCCACTAAATTAGAAAATAAACCTTAAATAATATAGGTAATAATAATGTATTAAAATCAAAACAAAAGAAAACAAGACAAAAATACAAACAAGGACGCACTAAGCAGTTTTGAGTTTACATGTCCGAAAAGGAGTGGGCTGAAGTAAAAACTTATTTAATACCACCCCTCTACTTTAGTCAATATAAATTGATTATCGAGCTTCCTTATATATATATATATATATATATATATATATATATATATATATATATATATATGAGTGATTCCACGCTTATGGGTACTGAAATGGGGACATGAACTTATTCACCTAAAACCATTTCTTTTTTTTTACCATCAGGTCACAAAACATGTAATCTTTAATGAATGATGTGTTAAAAGATAACTTTAATTTCCTGAGATGTAATAAAAACATATTTATATGCCAAAGTCAAGCCTATGAGTTCCAAAATGATGTCTGTTACATTACTTCTGTTACGATTGTCCATCTCGCGTCTGTTACAAATTAATTACAATCTAGCTATATACCATGTTAATCTTATTGAAAGAATGTGTATGTTTATTCTACTACACATGTTTATTAATTATATTTGCTAAAACATCACCTTCCTATGTTTCAAAAAGTAATTCTACATTGTTAAAATTGAGAATATATATGTCCACAACACTTCTGTTACGTTCTGACTTTGGCATATAAATATGTTTTTATTACATCTCAGAAAATTAAAGTTATCTTTTAACATATCATTCATTAAAGATTACATGTTTTGTGACCTGATGGTAAAAAAAAGAAATGGTTTTAGGTGAATTTTTAAAAATAAGTTCATGTCCCCATTTCAGTACCCATAAGCGTGGAATCACTCATATATATATATATATATATATATATATATATATATATATATATATATATATATATATACACTGTATATTACTCATTACTTCAACTATTCAGATATCCATTCTCTATGACTATATCATATAATTAATTAATTATGATGTAAATAAACAGCTCTTTAGCTTTTCTAGTTTTACGCCTCGTCTTTTCAAAACCACTCAGCTATAAGAATCATATTTTATTCAAATAGTCAGAATATGAGAAGTTACTCTACTGTTAAATCTTCAGTGTGCATGAATGTATAATCTCCTTTGAGTGTCTAAACTCAATCCTTCATATGACGTATTAAACTTGACCTTGTTTTTTGCTTATTTGGTGAACGTGTGGGTCTCATATGTGTTTCTGTTTCCCAGCATGGCAATAAAAGGCTACAAATCTCCGCTGGAAAACAAAGACTTGTGGTCCTTGAACAAGGAGGACACCTCAGAGGTGGTGGTACCCAAACTCCTCAAGGAATGGGAAGTGGAGAAATGTAAAATACAAAGGTATGCTGAGGCTCAGTGCTGTCTGCGTAGAGTGGAGGTGTTTGAGAGTCGGCTCTCTGGATACAGATGGCTTCAAGATCACACTTGCTGATAAACCATACAACTATATGAAAAACCCAACACATTTTTATTGTTTTACAGCCTAGAAATTCCTTTAATTCTGAGTGTACTGCATGTCATGAATGTACATAAAGTTCATGACACATGGATAAATGGAAAGAATATGGCCACGGCTTTGCCAAAATGAAAGTGACTACTGTAGATAAGGAGGGCTTTAGTTATAGAAGCAACCAAGAGGCCAAGGGTAACTCTGAATGAGCTGAAGAGATCCACAGATCAGATGGGAGAAGCTGTTCACAAGACAAGGCGACCACAGCTTAGATACTCCACAAAGCTGGGCTTTATGGAAGTGTTGCATTGGGACAATGCATTACATCTGGCAAGACCGTCCATGCAGTGAAGCTTGGTGGTGGTAGCATTCGGGTGCAGGGATGTGTTTCTTCTGCAAGGACTAGGAAACTGTTGAGTGCAAGATGGATGTAGCCAACTACAGGGCAGTCCTAGTAGAAAACCTGCTCAAGTCAGCTAGAGACTTGAGGCTGGGGTAGAGGTTCACCTTGCAATTTGACTAAGCATACTGCCAAAGTTGATCTGGCAACTTGTCCAGGGTGTACCCCGCCTCTCGCCCATAGTCAGCTGGGATTAGGCTCCAGCTTGCTTGCGACGCTGCACAGGATAAGCGGTTACGGATAATGGATGGAATACTGCCAAAGTGGGCGGCACGGTGGTGCAGTGGTTAGCACTTTCACCTCACAGCAACAAGATTCTGGGTTCAAGCCCAGTGGCCGACGAGGGCCTTTCTGTGTGGAGTTTGTATGTTCTCCCCATGTCTGCATGGGTTTCCTCTGGGTGCTCCGGTTTCCCCCACAGTCCAAAGACATGCAGGTTAGGTTAACTGGTGGCTCTAAATTGACCATAGGCGTGAATGTGAGTGTGAATGGTTGTCTCTGTGTGTCAGCCTTGTGATGATCTGGCAACTTGTCCAGGGTGTACCCCGCCTTTCGCCCGTAGTCAGCTGGGATAGGCTGCAGCTTGCCCGCGGCCCTGCTACAGATAATGGATGGATGGATGGAATACTGCCAAAGTTATCTTAGAGTAGTTCAAAACCAAGAACCTGAGATTTACTAACAATCTCCATCCAATCTGACAGTGCTTTAACAATTTTCTCAAGAAGAACGAGCCAAAAGTGCACATCAAGATTCACATGTGGAAGGCGGCTAGAGACAATGCGGCTATAAATACAGCCAAAGTTGGGTCTACCAAGCGTTCACCCAATGGAAATCCTATTTCAAATGATTGAAATAGTTTATCAAGCTTGAAGACAGAAAGGCTTGAGTGGCTTTGCTGTACTTTTGATTTCACATTCAGTGAGAAAGTCAGATGAAAGTCGAAGCCTGGGAAAATGCTGTCTCACTTCAGATTTGACTGACTTTCATCTCTTTCCAGTGCAGTTTGCTTAGCACTGCTTGAGCAAAGACGGTTGCAACTCTTTAGGGGGATTTCTTATTTGCTTCTTGGCACTTGTTTTGTTTTTATCTGTGGTGGTAGGAAAATGTCTACCTTTTCTTGTGGTCACAATATAATTTTGTGTAAACATGCCTTTGGTTTTAAAATCAAGTTAGGTGTACTTGACACTCCCGTCAACTTTAGCCCATATAACTGCTGCAACGTTCCTCTTTCTCTTTTATAACTGAACTTTTCTGTTCTCTGCTTAGCAATGTCAAGTTGTGCCCTTGCAAACATTTCTGATATTGAATTTTATCATGCCTTATCAGGCCACCAGCAATTAAAAACCCTTTTGTCCAGTGCACTTGCACCTGCTCCAACGTTCTGAACCTCCTTTAGATATGCAGTTGACTACTACTGACTTCACTACTGCTAGATATATTGTATACACAGGCTTTTTTTTTTTATTGTGAAGACTCAGTTTTTAAAATCACATACAAGGTAAAAAATTCTTCATGTGAAAAGGATGCAAAAACGTAACTGGAAATATCCTTGTTCTTCCCATAAAATGTTCATTACACACACGATTCAGTATATAGAGGAAATAGAGTTGTGAAGCACATAAAAAAAAGACTAAGATTTCATGTGCTATTTCAATCTTTTGAAACAGTTGCAAAGAAAATTGCCAAACGTTGCCATGGCATTTTTACAAGAAAATGTTAATGTGTGAAAAAAAAAAAAAAACACCACAATTACAAGCTAAGCAGTTCTACTGAAAGCATTTCATAACCGCTGTTCTGTGAATAACTCCAACAGGTCTGCACAGGAAATGAATGGACAGGCTGTATACTCTAAAGCTGAGGCAGAGCGCAACCATGTGGACGTAAATCCTGAGGAAGTAGAAGTGCTGCTCTCCAAGAAGAAGGAATCACGGCAGCCATCGTTCCTGTACGCCCTAATCAGAGCCTTTGGGCCCTACTTTCTCATCGGCTCAGCCTTCAAGCTGCTACAAGATATCATTGTCTTCATCAATCCTCAGCTGCTCAGGTGAAAAGCAGGGGCGCCATATGGCATAGAGGACCATTAATGTATGACAGGAAAGAGAGCAGTGTTTGAACTGTTACAGCTACTTCCTGAAAGGCAGAAGTGATAGTGTTTTATCAGCCTTATCTTGGAGTTATATAATCAGTGGCTGTCAGCAGCTCTGTAGCATTGCTGGGTTTCCTGCGATGCTGCTATCTGCTTAAATAGATATTAGTGTTGCATCAGTGCGGACTAATGAAGTGGCACAGTTAGGAGGGAACAGATGTTGCAACACTGTATGAGTACTTGAACATGATTGGGTATTGTGTGGATTGTGGGAAATAACAGCCTGCATGGTGTTCATGCTGCTGGCTGTTGACTTTATTCCTTTGACCCCATCTACGTATGTTTACTCATGTTTACCTTTAACTTGTTTGCTTGACGTAAATACAGAGCTGCGTATGCCATTAATTAAATTAATTCAATAATTAATTTAAGTAAATAATTAAATGGTCTGCATGAACACAATGCTAGCTTGTCCTCTGCTGCTATTTCTTCTTGGTTGTCCCCACCATCCATAAGCTGATAGGGAAGTTGAGTCATTTGCAAAGCAAATGTCATATGCAAAAATTGTTTCATCTTGGCTGATTCCATTCCAAAGACATTTGTGAAAGTCTGATCAAGTTTATCAGGCTTGTTTACAGCTCTTTATTTTCTACTGTAAACGCATTTTCATATACCGTAGAATAGAATGCCTTTATTGTCACTGCACAAACATACAATGAAATTTAGTTCGTCATAGGAGAGCAAAGTCGCTGCGTACATGCGCGCTGCCACTCTTGGGCACTTCAGCCCAAGGCCGTCCCATGTTAACCTAACTGCATGTCTTTGGATTGTGGGGGAAACCCACGTAGACATGGGGAGAACATACAAACTCCACACAGAAAGGCCCCCGTCAGCTGCTGGGCTCGAACCCAGAACCTTCAGCTGACTATGGGTGAGAGGCGGGGTACACCCTGGACAAGTCGCCAGGTCATCGCAGGGCTGACACAGAGACAAACAACCATTCATGCTCACGTTCACACCTACGGTCAATTTAGAGCCACCAATTAGCCTAACCTGCATGTCTTTGGACTGTGGGGGAAACCGGAGCACCCGGAGGAAACTCACGCGGACACGGGGAGAACATGCAAACTCCGCACAGAAAGGCCCCCGTCAGTTGCTGGGCTTGAACCCAGAACCTTCTTCCTGTGAGGCGACAATGCTAACCACTTACACCACATACTAAGAAAATACCAAAAACAGAAAAACTTGCTGATTCATATTTCATGGAGGTCGAAAAGCAAACTCATGAACTTTCTAAAGTCGAACATGTTAGTTATGTCTTCAGTCAAAGTTTTCAGTTAAATTGGTGAAAATTATCTTTTCAAAGATGGGACCACTTTTTCACAGAGAAGAATTATGGCTATTTGTATTTTACCAGCATAGTCAAGCTAAACGCACTAACCACACAAGTGCTGGCACATGGATAACCCAAAAACGAAAGCACAAATAATCAGAAATGATTCTGTCTGTATTGTGCCAGTATTTAAAGCTTGATTAAAACCATTTCATATTTTTGGTAAAACTTTCCACATGTCTGTCTCATCCTAAGACTTTTATTATTAGAGTGTAATAATTTGTACTTTTGAATACGTTCACCGTCCACTTTATTAGGAACGCATGTATACCTGCATATTCATGCCATTAACCGATTCACAGTGCATAAAATCATACAGATACAGGTCAAGAGCTTTAGTTCATGTACAGTGGTGCTTGAAAGTTTGTGAACCCTTTAGAATTTTCTATATTTCTGCATAAATATGACCTAAAACAGCATCAGATTTTCACACACGTCCTAAAAGTAGATAAAGAGAACCCAGTTAAACAAATGAGACAAAAATATTATACTTGGTCATTTATTTATTGAGGAAAATGATCCAATATTACATATCTGTGAGTGGCAAAAGTATGTGAACCTTTGCTTTCAGTATCTGGCGTGACTCCCTTGTGCAGCAATAACTGCAACTAAACGTTTGCGGTAACTGTTGATCAGTCCTGCACACCGGCTTGGAGGAATTTTAGCCCATTCCTCCATACAGAACAGCTTCAACTCTGGGATGTTGGTGGGTTTCCTCACATGAACTGCTCGCTTCAGGTCCTTCCACAACATTTCGATTGGATTAAGGTCAGGACTTTGACTTGGCCATTCCAAAACATTAATTTTATTCTTCTTTAACCATTCTTTGGTAGAATGACTTGTGTGCTTAGGGTCGTTGTCTTGCTGCATGACCCACCTTCTCTTGAGATTCAGTTCATGGACAGATGTCTTGACATTTTCCTTTAGAATTCGCTGGTATAATTCAGAATTCATTATTCCATTAATGATGACAAGCCGTCCTGGCCCAGATGCAGCAAAACAGGCCCAAACCATGATACTACCACCACCATGTTTCACAGATGGGATAAGGTTCTTATGCTGGAATGCAGGGTTTTCCTTTCTCCAAACATAATGCTTCTCATTTAAACCAAAAAGTTCTATTTTGGTCTCATCCGTCCACAGAACATTTTTCCAATAGTCTTCTGGCTTGTCCACGTGATCTTTAGCAAACTGCAGACGAGCAGCAATGTTCTTTTTGGAGAGCAGTGGCTTTCTCCTTGCAACCCTGCCATGCACACCGTTGTTGTTCAGTGTTTTCCTAATGGTGGACTCATGAACATTAACATTAGCCAATGTGAGAGAGGGCTTCAGTTGCTTAGAAGTTACCCTGGGGTCCTTTGTGACCTCGCCGACTATTACATGCCTTGCTCTTGGAGTGATCTTCGTTGGTCGACCACTCCTGGGGAGGGTAACAATGGTCTTGACTTTCCTCCATTTGTACACAGTCTGTCTGACTGTGGATTGGTGGAGTCCAAACTCTTTAGAGATGGTTTTGTAACCTTTTCCAGCCTGATGAGCGTCAACAACGCTTTTTCTGAGGTCCTCAGAAATCTCCTTTGTTGGTGCCATGATACACTTCCACAAACATGTGTTGTGAAGATCAGACTTTGATAGATCCCTGTTCTTTCAATAAAACAGGGTGCCCACTCACACCTGATTGTCATTCCATTGATTGAAAACACCTGATTCTAATTTCACCTTCAAATTAACTGCTGATCCTAGAGGTTCACATACTTTTGCCACTCACAGATATGTAATATTGGATCATTTTCCTCAATAAATAAATGACCCAGTATAATATTTTTGTCTCATTTGTTTAACTGGGTTCTCTTTATCAACTTTTAGGACTTGGGTGAAAATCTGATGATGTTTTAGGTCATATTTATGCAAAAATATAGAAAATTCTAAAGGGTTCACAAACTTTCAAGCACCACTGTATTGGTGGTGATAAACACCAGAATCAGGAAAAAAAATTATATATTTGAATGTGGAATAGTTGTTTGTGATCTCCTGGGATTTTCACACAGAACAGTCCGTAGCATTTATAAACGAGACCGTCAGTGACGGCGTAGCTCACTCCGGCCCTGTAAGAAATCAGATCTGGGTAGAAGTTCACCCTAGGTTCATGCCAGAAAGAATCAAAATCAGTGAAGAATTGAGGGAGAAGAAGCGATTTGTGTGGGAACTGCTCGTTAGGGCTTAATTACTCCATATCTTCATTATTAATTGCAATTATGCAAATTTAGGTAGAAGCTATATGCACCCTAGGCAGACCTACCTTCCTGCCAAAAAGAATCAAAATCGGTAAAGAACTAAGAAAGAAAAGCAATTTTCGTGAAATTCGGATGACGCCGGACAGACAACGCATGACGGCATAAGCTCATCACCTGTTGGTCGGATGAGCTAATAATAGTGGAAAAAAACAAAAACAAACGACATCCTGTCAGTGGCAGTTCTAAGCCTTGTTGATGCGAGAGGTCAGAGGGGAAAGGCAACGCTGGTTTGAACTGACAGGAAGTCTACGGAAACCCAAATAACCACTCTTTACAACCGTGGTAAGCAAAAAGCATTTCATATCGCACATGTTGAACCAATAGCAAAAGACCACACTGAGTTACAATACTGTCAGCTAAGAACAGGAAGTTTGCCACGGGGCCATTGAAACTGGACAGTTTGAAGATTTGAAAAACATCACGTGACCTTTTTTTCTTCAGCTGTGCAATGAATAGTCACATATTTTACACTTACTGGAAAAATTCAAGAACTGATTTTAGACTTTTATTATAAGTGATGGTTTTTTTTCCTCTTCTCTTAGTGCAGGCTGGTGTGTTTAAAATATTTGTTGGTCATAATCTCCTGTATGTTACTGATGCATTGGGTAGAGATTAAGTTGAACATGCCTGTAACGTCATTATGCCGCTCATTGTGACTGTCAGGATGCTGATTAAGTTCACCAAAGAGAAGAATGTGCCGTCTTGGTGGGGCTTCGCTCTGGCCTTCCTCATGTTTGGCTGCGCTCTGCTACAGACACTCATCCTGCACCAGCACTTTCAGTACTGCTTCGTTACAGGCATGAGGCTGCGCACAGCTATCATCGGTGCCATCTACAGAAAGGTACACACACTTACACACACACACACCCTGCTTACTGATGTTAATGATAAACTCACAAAAATTCTTGCTTAATTGAATCACATTTTTCCACTAATAATGTACAAAGCCAATGTTTGTGGAATAATCCAAGGCAAGAATGAAGACTCTTGTTGAACTACAGAACAAAATGTCAGTCATGCCAGATGTTAATCTGCGCTTTAACTGCTCTGACCCATCAGGTCAGACTACTTTTAAAACATCAAAAGCCTGTGGGATTGACTATTTGCCGTAAATAGAGTCAGAGTGGTGTGTCATAACTTTGGTGAATGCATGAGTAATGACAAAGGAAGCTGTCCTGGTGTGTGAAGGGATAGGTGTGGACCATTTGCTCACGTACTGTGCACTTTTACCCAGTAATGTGGAATTGTGTTAACGCAGATGAAGATACGCCTCCTTGATATACACACCACGTTTACAGAGAGATGAAACATAAAAAAGATGTTGCTTTGAAGAGAATTTGAGAATTAACCTGACTAATCCAATCTACTTCCAAAACAGAAGGGAGTTAGCTGGTTTTAATGGTGTTTAATGGTTTGGAGTGCAGTTTTAACAAAGGAAAATGTAGAACCCAGATGAGTTATTCAGTAATAGATAATGGCATACTGAAGGTACACTGAGAGGATTAGGACACTTCTGAACGTGAAGCAATGGGAAGTTGTAATGATGACTAAAGTAATTAGTGTAGATAGGGTCCGGTCTTTGTATTGATGAAAGGCTGTATAATGTAGTGCAATAGAATGTTTTATTCCAATTTACAGTAAATAACAGTTTTGACCTTTATACTAACGTGTATGCACTGACATGTTGTGCTGTGTCACGTAAGTGAGTCAGATTTGCACCACTTGCATCACTTGTTATAATTTACCCAATACAGTGTTTCCCATAGGTCTGAAGGAAACCTAGGAGAAGGACTGGGTTTGGTGGTGAGGGTTGATAGAGTTGTGGTGACCTGTTTGTCAAGTTTTTGTCTTTACTCATTAGTTTATTTTGGGTTACTGCTGCTCTACTCTCTCTTCTGACTCTGAACCAAAATGCACACCGTCTTTTTTGTTTTCTGTGTACTACATTCCCCTCTGAAAGTACTGGAGCGGCAAGGCCACTTCTTTTGTTTTTACTATACACTGAAGACATTTGGGTTAGAGATCAAAAGATGAATGTGAGATGTCACGTTCGAAGTTGTTTAACACATCTAGATGTAAATATCACGAAAATGAAAGCTGAAAGTGTGATCCTTCATCTCATGTTTATCTTTTGATCTCAAGCCTACTGAAAATGTCTTCAGTGTATAAGAATTGGGGCGGCACGGTGGTGTAGTGGTTAGCACTGTCGCCTCACAGCAAGAAGGTCCTGGGTTCGAGCCCAGTGGCTGGCAAGGGCCTTTCTGTGCGGAGTTTGCATGTTCTCCCCGTGTCTGCGTGGGTTTCCTCCGGGTGCTCTGGTTTCTCCCACAGTCCAAAAAACATGCAGGTTAGGCTAATTGGTGCCTCTAAATTGACCGTAGGTGTGAATGTGAGTGTGAATGGTTGTTTGTCTCTGTGTCAGCCCTGCAATAACCTGGCGACTTGTCCAGGATGTACCCCGCCTCTCGCCCATAGTCAGCTGGGATAGGCTCCAGCTTGCCTGTGACCCTGTAGAACAGGATAAGCAGCTATAGATGATGGATGGATAAGAATTGGCCTTGCTGTCCCAATACTTTTGGAGGAGACTGTCTATCAGGGCAGGAGAAACGATAAATCCATTATCTAACTCACAAGACAAAAGAAATCCCGGTGTCTTTACAAAATTCCATGTTTTGGTGGCTCAGAAAATTGTAGCTAACTTATAGCCAGCTTAAAGGTAGACTGCCTTTCAGATTTTTCAAGTGTAGATCTTAAAAAGAATTTTCCCCGACACCCAATTATTTTTGTTTAGTAGACCGAAAGCTACTGTATTTGAACTGTGGGTGGTAAAAGAGAGCAACTGGACTTGCTTGAAGATTCTTGAAGATGTTTCACCTCTCATCCGAAAGGCTTCTTCAGTTCTGTCTGACTAACAGGGAGTATCAGGTATTTATCCTCTCATGGATGGATGAAAAGCAATCCTAAGGTGTCATTGAGTCATCCTGTTGGCGTGGGTCACTGGGGGCTGGGTGTGAATGGCCTAGAGTCTCGTTGGGATGATCAATGGATAGTTGGTTCTCTCTTGCCCCTTTTCCACCAAAGCAGTTCCAGGCTGGTTCGGGGCCAGTGCTTAGTTTGGAACCGGGTTTTCTGTTTCCACTGACAAAGAACTGGTTCTGGGGCCAGAAAAACCAGTTCCAGGCTAGCACCAGCTCTTTGCTGGGCCAGAGGAAAGAACCGCTTACGTCGGGGGGGGGCGGAGTTGTTAAAGGAACAGTCCACCGTATTTCCATAATGAAATATGCTCTTACCTGAATTGAGACGAGCTGCTCCGTACCTATCCGAGCTTTGCGCGACCTCCCAGTTAGTCAGACGCAGTCCGACGTGCTGTCACTCCTGTTAGCAATGTAGCTAGGCTTAGTATGGCCAACGGTATTTTTTGGGGCTGTAGTTAGATGTGACCAAACTCTTCCGCGTTTTTCTTGTTTACATAGGTTTATATGACCAGTGATATGAAACAAGTTCAGTTAAAAAAAATTGAAACGTAGCGATTTTCTATGCTATGGAAAGTCCGCACTATAATGACAGGCGTACTAACACCTTCTGCGCGCTTTGGCAGCGCATTGATATCGGAGCTCAGAACAACCGCTTCACAGGCACATGGCTCAAAACAGAAGAGCCAGTTCCTCAGGCCAGGACTCTGCTGTCTATCTTCATCTTAACAACAAAGGACACTCATTTCAGGATTGCAACGTACGCATTTTAGCCAGAGAGGATCGTTGGTATGAGCGAGGAGTTAAAGAAGCCATTTTTGTCAACCTGGAACGGCCATCTCTGAACAGAGGTGGTGGTCTAAGACATCATTTATCAGCCACCTACAATGCAGTCCTTAGCACACTTCCCAGACAACTGAATGCACACCAAAACCCAGCTGTTTTCAGTGACTCACAAGAGGACCGAGAGAACCAACTATCCATTGATCATCCCAACGACTCTCTAGGCCTGGCCTTGCCAACATGGTGCCCGCGGGCACCAGGTAGCCCGCTGGGAGGCGCCCGCGATGGAAGTTCTAAAACTAGCCAGTGACTGCTGCACTGTTCAAATCATATTTGGTAATCTTTAAAAAAATATTATTTTTATCATTTTCATGTTTTAAGATGCCTTGAAGTTTAATCCAGAAGTATTTTCTAAAAATCCCCCTAACATTTTTAAAATTAAAATAGAAGCCTAATGTAGATAATTTTCTTTGCCGGGTCAAAGTTTAGCCTACTATGCCAATGCGCCAACTCCCCTTTGCATTCAGTCCTCAGTCATTAGCCCGCCAGTGGATAGAGATCAACACAGTGCGAGAAGTTGTAAATTTTCTGTAAAGGCAGTTTTGTAAAAGTGTTTAAACTTGATGTCGGAGAGCAAGAAAAAGAAGACTTACCACTTTCAGGATGAATGGGAGAAAGAGTTCTTCTTTACTCAAGTTGGTGAACATTGTGTGTGTCTGATCTGTGGAGCAGCCGTAGCCTTGGCTGAGAGACACAATGTGGAGAGACATTTTTCTACATGCCACAGAGCGTTTGATGCTAGCTACCCTCCAGGCAGCGCATTACGTGCTCAAAAGACTCGTGGCCTCAAAGCAGCTTTGGGCAGACAACAGTCTTTTTTCACCAAGCCTGCAAAGCAATCAAAAGCGGCTACGGAAGCTTCCTTCAGAGCAGCACACTACCTGGCTAAGCACAAAAACGCATTTTCGGACGGAAAGGTGGTCAAAGGGGTGATGTCAGTGGTTGCAGACACTTTGTTTAAAGATCACAAGAATGGGAAGGAGATCCTCGCTGCCATTGCGGATGTTCAGCTAAGTGCCAACACCATCGCCAGGAGAGTATCAGCAATGTCCACTAACTTGATGGAACAGCTGAACGGTGACATGAGTACATGCAGGTACTTTAGCATCCAATGTGACGAGTCGGTGGATAAAACCAGCACGGCGCAGCTGATGGTCTTCGTCAGAATGGTATTCAGTGATTTCACTGTGAAGGAGGAGATGCTTACTTTGCTGCCCCAGAAAACCACAACAAGGGCTGTTGACATCTACAAGGCCATAAAGCGCTATTTTGCAGAGAAAAACATCCCACTGCAAAAGTTGGTATCTGTAACTACCGACGGAGCCTCCACGATGACCGGCCGTCATTCTGGTCTTCTTGCGCGCTGCAGAAGCAGTCCAGATTTTCCCCGTTTCCTCAGTTACCACTGTATCATCCATTAGCAGGCAATTTGTGTCAAAGTGATGGGTTCTGGTAACGTCATGACTCCGGTAGTGAAGATTGTCAACAGTATCCGTGTGAATGCCACACAACATCGGGCATTCAGACTTCTTCTGGAGGAGCTGTCAGCTGAGTACGGTGACCTCTTGTTGCACACAGAGATACGATGGCTCAGCAGGGGTCGAGTTCTGCAGCTCTTTTTGTCACTTCTGGATGAAATCAAAGAGTTCATGGAATCCAGAGGGCGGGACACTACTTTGCTCTGGGACACTGAGTGCGTGCTTGATGTTGCCTTTCTGACAGACATCACCGGGAAACTGAATCACTTGAACCGCAAGGCAAAGGTAAGACTGTATTGGACATGATCAGTGCTGTGAACGCATTCAGAGCAAAGCTGAACATTTTCTCTGTGCATTTGCAAAGTAAGAAATTCCTGCACTTTCCATCTGTGCAGTCAGTTTTGAATGGAAATGCCCCTGCATCTGTAGCCTTAGACAGGACTGTAGAAATGTACACCCAGCTAATATCTAGGCTTGGGCAAGAGTTTGAAGAAAGATTTCATGACTTTGATAAACTGCAGCCTTGTGTTGCATTCCTTGCTAATCCTTTCATGCAATGTGACATCACATACATTTCTGAACAACTAGGTGAAATATTCAACTTGAATGCTGATGAGAGTGAAATGGAAATCATTACGCTGCAAAACGAAGTTACTCTCAAAGCCCACCAGGGATCCTCAAACTTCTGGTATCTTGTGGACTCAGAAAAATACAAAGGTGTGCACACAGTAGCCTTGAAAGTTGCATCTGTTTGGTTCGACGTATCTCTGAGAGTCAGCTTTTTCTAACATGAATTTCATTAAAAACAAACACAGAACCTGCTTAACTGATCTACACCTTGAAGATTCACTCAGAGTTGCTGTGTCAAGCTACAGCAGGGCACTGGTGGACTCGATGCAGTGTCCGGCTTCCCACTAGGAACCATTCGCATGCGAAAATAAATGCATGAAATGCATTTTAAAACTTTGAAGAGAAAATAATATTAAGAGAATGATTTCTTGAATGTTATGAATCTGCAATAAGGTGAAATCATTTAAAGATGTAGTTAAGCGTTTCAGCTTGTATGCTGTGTTAGAAGTGCGAGTGTTACAGTATATTACTGCTGCACTGCAGTTTGCTAAGGAAAGGATTTTGAATAGTTTTAACTTTCACAGAACTGTTGTGTGTTGAAAAGGGAAAATTATAACCTTTTAAGTGCCTTTGGCATTTCCAGACCTGCTTTTATGTAACAGCTGTTAAAAGCTACTGCACAGAGCTTTATAAATGATCTCCCAGAGCTGTCAACTTTGATTGGGTCACTGTCAGCCCCTGCAGAACTTGATCAGGCAACTGAATGCTTAGAGTCAACATTCCGCCATACCTTAGATAATGTAGCTCCTCTTAAAAGGAAAATGGTCAGAGACAAAAAAATTAGCAACCTGGTATAATGATGACACTCGCACGTTAAAACAGACCACTCGAAAATTGGAACGTAAATGGCATCAAACAAAATTGGTAGTGTCCAAATTAGCGTGGAAGGAGAGCTTCCTGAAGTATAGAAAAGCTCTTAGTGCTGCTAGATCAACATAATCTCTCCTCCCTAATAGAAGATTACAAAAATAATCCTAGATTCCTATTTTAGATTCCCCCCCCCCAAAAAAAAAAAATCTGTCCCTCTGAGTTACATGTCGGTCCTGGGATCGAGATGCTGACCTCTTCTGCTCCTCGGACCTGCCTGATCCATCCTGGTGCCTTGTGTCTGGTTGGAGTCTCATCGCATCGCTCCTGTGGAGGACGGCCCCATGTGGACAGTTGGGGGTCGCACCTGGAGGACGCTCTGGACTCTTGCAGTGGTGCTTTTGTGGCTGGGGACTGCGGTTGACTTGCTGAATTTAGGACTGCGGTTGTCATGAACGGTTTTGCGCTCGGGTTTCCGTCGGTGGGGGCTTTATAGCATCAACGAAGCTGACTTTGTTAGGACTGTTAATGTTATAATCATGTTGTCTGTTGTTGCCCGGATAGGGATGAGTTCCCTTTTGAGCCTGGTTCCTCTCGAGGTTTCTTCCTCATGTCGTCTGAGGGAGTTTCTCCTTGCCACCGTCGCCACAGGCGTGCTTATTGGGGATAGATTAGGGATAAAATTAGCTCATATTTTAAGTCGTTCAAATTCTGTAAAGCTGCTTTGCGACAATGTTTACTGTTAAAAGCGCAATACAAATAAACTTGACTTGAATTGCAGTGAGAATATCAGAATGTTTTTTTGTGTGTAGAATTCTAAAAGAGGGCAAATGTACTTTCCCAACATGAGATAACAACAGAATGTGTTCATTATCATCATAATTAACTTATTAGCATTAGCTAATAAGACTTAGCATAATTAAACTTTGGAATTTGCAAAAAAAAAGTTGGTAATTCCTAACAGTATTATGTTGAATTATGATTATTCATAATTAAAATGTTCATGTTAAAATACCAGTTTCTATTCCTTGATTGTTGTTAATTAAAAGCACATAATCCTACATAGTCTTATTTTAAAGGGATGTTAAACCTTTTATTTATTTTAAGTAGTGCTGTCAAGCGATTAAAATATTTAATCGCGATTAATGTCGCGACTGTCATAGTTAACTCGCGATTAATCACAATTTAATCGCACATTTTTGTCACATGAAAAACCACTGTAATTCTCTTATCAGCATAAAAAAGTGAATGGGCTTGCTCACCGTTCGAACTACAGGGGTACTCGGGGGATCCGAGATCCCCTGAAACAGACATGAGATCCCTTGAAAACATGATTTGGGAAATGTTGGGGGGGTCTCTAAAATATTGGCAAAATGATGTTTATTGACATAGCAATCGTGTGTAACGGGAAGCATTTGCATATCCGAAGTGAGCGCGCGATGGAGATCCGCGCTCTGAGACAAGCGCAAGCACCCCCCCCAAGGGAAAAAGGGACCCCCCAAAAATATCGGCATAGTTCGAGCACTGGTTGTACCAATGTTTGGGTTTTTTTTTTTTATTGCAGAGCATAACACATCTTGTCACAGCCACTGCAAAGTGGGGCTGGAGCCACCGATGGGAAAACGAAAAACTTAAGCCGAGCACCGTGGCTCTTCGGGGGAGGGCAGAGGACTCTGGCTGTGCGGGGCGTGGCATCATGTCACAGAGCGTTAATCTCACGATAAAAAAATTATCGCCGTTAAAATTGAGTCAAGTTAACGTGTTAACGCGACATTTTTGACAGCACTAATTTTAAGTAAATTATTTTGAATGACGAGCCCTCCATATAGTTTCTCATCCTTCGGGTAGCCCACAGTCCCAGAGAAGTTGGAGACCCCTGCTCTAGGCCGTTTACACCCAGCCCCCAGTGACCCACACCAACAGGATGACTCAACGACACCTTAGGATTGCTTTTCATCCATGAGAGGATAAATACCTGATACTCCCTATTAGTCAGACAGAACTGAAGAAGCCTTTCGGATGAGAGGTGAAACGTCTTCAAGAATCTTGCTCTCTTTTACCACCCACAGTTTACTATGACCTGGATGACTGAGAATCTTCACAGACATGTTTCCACGCACTTTGGGATGAGAACCTACTGAATTTGAATCACAGATTTCCAATTTTATTATTATTTTTTTTTAAATAGAACAATTAATGAATTTAGAGCCACCTGGCCCTAAATTCTCCACTATTTTTTCCTGTTTCATCATGACCCATTTCAAGATACTACGTCATGCGTAACGTGGTGGGCTTTCCCCATTCGCGCAAAGCATTGTGGGATACAAATTTGAAACAGGAGAGAAAAATGGAGGACGTGAGTGTGCGAATGAAACGTGAAAGACCGACTACAGTAATGGAAAGCGAGAAGAAAAGACATTATTTTGAGAAGGAAAGGAAACGCAGGGCCAAACTAATAAATATCGGCGCTCAGCGAGCACCTCGGTGTGATCAGCTGTTCGTTTAGCGACAGAATGATGGAACTGTCAGTGCACGGTCAAGGTAAACCTGTAGATGGCAGTAATGCAGTACTTTGGATGCCAGATGCCGTATAACCCAAAAGAAGAAGGCAAACCTGCGCATGCACACTTGACTAAGTAAAGCGAGCAATTTCATGCACATTATTTGCTAGAGGAATCCCCTCAAATTAAATAACTTCCCAGCCACAGAATGGCCTGTTTGTTTTTGTTTGTTTTTTTTAGATATTACAAAAATAAACATGTATCACAATGACCAAATTTCAGAGGGAACTAAATTTCACCGATTTTTATGAAATCGAAAGGCCGTATAGCTTTAACTAGTTAACTAATTAAGTGTTAACTGAAACTGATATGCCTGATTTGTGTTTGTGACCTCAACAAAAAAAGTCACCAAGTCACTGGAAAGTGTTTCTGCCTAGGGCGTAATTTTGGGTAGGGACGCTAGGGACGTGTCCCTACCAATATTCAGCCGCTACTGTGTAATCACGATCAATAAAACCGATGTCCTAACCTGAGCAATGATTATATGGCACACAAAGGGTTAAATGTATGACACTGCTAATAATCCCCCCTCTAACGTAGATATACATTCTCTGATTAGCTACCCGTTTCTCACTAACTTACATGGTTGGCTATCCCAGCTGTCACTCCATCTGCTGTAAAAGCAGCACACTTCCCACAGCAGCCGTGACTACCCGCCCATCAACCCCCTGTATCTCACACGTACACATCTGACCTACCCCACGCACCCCCCCACTCTCCGTCAGCCTACAAATTGAGCTGGACTTCGATGTCCATGCATGCTTGCCCTACGACTCGCATGCTGACTTGAGTATCATGGATGACGGCCCCCCTCCCAAGAAACGAGACATTCGTTCATTCTTCTTCAAAGTCAAGAATGTAAGTGCAGGGTTTCCGTCGAGCTTTAAAAACTCAACAAAATCCTTTTGATGTATGGAAACCCTTCATAAAAGTATTGCTGCGGCTCCTTAGGCAGGTTTAGCAACGTGACAGGACGCATCAGAGCTAGGCTACTGCATAGCTGCAGAGAAAAGGAATGCTGGAGCAATGTAACTTGGTGTTAGATAATATCCTCGATGAATGAATTAAATTTATAGACCTAATGGTTTTACAGAATGTAAGTAGTCAGATGTAGGCTACTGCATGGCCATGCAGATGTGCGACTTGCATTTCAGAATCAACAGCGTGACAGCCGCTGAGTCTGCTGCTGAGTCTGCTGCGTTCACTGTTTTACATAGCCTAGTAAATTAGACCCACCCGCCTAGCGGCCAAAAATATTTTTGCCTGTGAGTGGGTCTAGCCTCGCACCATATCAACAAAACACCCCGGGCATCAAATCATGCCCGCCAATCACAACGCAAGGTTTTTGTTTGGATTCTTTGGGCGGGCTTTTGCAGGAGTGACGACAAGGCTGCGCGACGCTGGAGAAAGCACAACAGGAAAGATGGCTACGGCTATTGAACAACACTAGTTTGACTCCGCTTTGGAATCAGTTTTAGAAGAATTAGACTTGGAGTTTTCGTTGAAACATGAGCAGGAAGAGGCTCTCCGCTCATTCCTTTTCAAGAAGGACGTTTTCGCTGTTTTGCCGACCGGCTATGGCAAAAGTCTGATCTACCAGCTGGCTCCGCTGGTAGCCAAAATGATGGGGCTAGTTTGTGCAGTACGAAGAATCAATAAACAGCTTTGAAACATTACTTTTTGATTGTTTCTTATTTTCCCGTTATTTTAAATTTAAGGGAAATTATTTCACCAAACACCACTAAATAAAAATAAAAACTCTCAAAAACAGTTTAAGCAAACCCTTGAAAAACACTTGAAAAAAAAGTGTATGTTAAGTATGTGGTACAGACTCCAAACTTGTGGTCATTATCTCCAAACTTCTTAATATCTCGAACCTGTTTATTAATTAATACGCATTTTGAAAAATAATTTATTTCAAGGCCTCCCCCACTGCTTTCTGTCGCTCTGACTACGTCACAGTCACTGTTGCGCTGATTGGTCAGAGCGTTGGCCTATACGCACAGAGACAGTTTGAAAGACAGCGGGTTGTTCCTCCCACACCCTTCGGAAATGTCTACGAGCGAGGCTAGACTAAATATTCACATTTAGTCTGGCTTGCCAGGCTACGTTTTACAGAGACCTCTTTCTACTACTACTAGGCTAGGCTAGATACAACAAATCCATGGTCCTTTACTGCCACCTACAGACAAATATTGGTAACTGCAGCATGAACGTAAAAGAAGTCACAAGCACATCTGCAGTGAAAATCATAACACACGTTACGAACACAGAAACAGGCAACAAAACGACATAATATGGAAAATGGAGGGGCAACAAAAAGACAAAAAATGGGAGGTATACTACAAATGCAATACTAATGTAATCATAATCATGCTATAATAGGCAATCACTAAATTATATATCCAAATATCATTTTAACTAAATTTGAGCTTAATTACAGAATAGAAAATGCCACCAGTAGCACCTATTTGAGTGTCTCAATAAGGCAGTCAGTGAATTTTGAGACACCCCCCCTCCAATGTCAAATAATACAGATATTGAATTTAAAAAAAAATATATATATATATATAAAATGCCTAAAATGCTTAAAGTTTTTAATTCTTATTTTCATGTATTTCTGTGGAAGAGACAGAACGACTGCTTAAACACAAATTAGGAATTGTGTGGTGTAAAAGTAATAAATCATCAGATTCTTGCAATGTTGGGTTAGGTGCCTTGCTCAAGGGCACTTCAGCCATGGATGGAGATGTAGGGAGAGGTAAGGGTGGGATTTCAACCTGCAGCCCTGGGATCCAAAGACCAAGTCCCTAACCATTAGGTTTATGATTTCTAATGGAAAAAAAAAACACCTTTCGGAAGCTCTGCCTTGGATCACTTTTGTGTCCCCACCAATGTCAAAATCAAAGTTACTCCCTTGGTTTCTGCTATGAGAGAGTCCACTGTCCTCACGTCATAAGTAAATATATTATTTGTTTGGTTATCTGGGATCTGGAATATTTATTTTCTCTCATAAAGTTGAACTAATATTAGAAGTGGCTATGTGTTGTGCCAGCAGGAGAGTTATATGACAGCTATGTCAGTGTTTCCACATACCTGCATGTTCCTGTTCCTGAGAAGCTAATCTGTCATTTAAAGCTCTGTACAGCCAGCCTTATTGTTGTCATGCTGACTGTTTTTGCAGTCGCTGCTTATTACCAATGAAGCAAAGCGTTCTTCCACCACTGGAGAGATCGTTAACTTGATGTCTGTGGATGCTCAGCGCTTTATGGACCTCACCACATTCCTGAACATGCTGTGGTCTGCGCCGCTGCAGATTATACTGGCTCTCTTCTTCCTCTGGCAGGTCAGGAATTCAGCCCCGTCACCTTTTTTACTCTCAAGCTAACCTTTATAACAGGTTCAACAAAAAGCAGAAAATCTACAGGGATTAGGAGTAAGAGGTTATCCTCAACATGCATGAATCTCAAATTTCATGAAAATCATGTTTCTTACACCCAGAAAGAAACCTATAATGTGACAGTTTATTGCAATTTGTCTGTCTATGTGGATTATAATGGTCACGGTTGTCTGTCACTCCTCTGGAGCATTATAATTAATGCACAGTTGGACATATTATTAAAATTACAGAAAAGTGCATGCATAAAATATGGCAACTGCTAGATGTTAGATCTTGCTCGATAAGATTTTTTTACTGATCTTTATTCCCCCCCTCCTCTTCACTCTGTAGACTCTGGGCCCCTCCGTCCTGGCAGGTGTTGCTGTTATGATTCTCCTGATTCCTTTTAATGCTGTGATCGCCATGAAAACCAGAGCATACCAGGTCTCTTCTCCATTCTGTCTGTCTGCCAAGTGATCTAGAGACAGACAGAACATTTTTGTTTGCTCAGCACAAGTTGTGCCATGCAGTAATGCTTACATGGTTTGTGGTAAACTTGTCATGCCTCAGTGAGCTGGAAGGCTGTGTTTCAATCAAAGAGCAAGCGTAGCAATATCTTCAAAAGGGGAATTCTTAACCAAAACAGAGTCGTCTGTTAATATTTATATTGAGCTGCTCAGCTTCACGTTTAAACTGCAAACTCACTGCTGTAGAAAACAAACCAAACAAAAAAAAAAAACCCAGAGAATATCTAATGACCCTCTACTATTTTAGAAGTTCCACAAGCTGTTAAAAAGTTTAGTACACCAACTTCAGGTGTTCATTTGAGCTGTTTTGTGGTCTGCAGGTGGAGCAGATGCAGTACAAAGACGCTCGTATCAAGCTGATGAACGAAGTCCTGAATGGAATAAAAGTGCTGAAGCTCTACGCCTGGGAGCTCTCATTCAAAGAGAAGATCCTACAAATTCGGCAAAAGGAGCTCAGTTTGCTGCGCAAGTCTGGCTACCTTGGCGCTCTGTCTGTCATGGCCTGGACAAGCGCTCCCTTTCTGGTGAGTGTGAAGATCCAGTTATTACATCTAGGGATGGAATACAGTTGTTTGTATAGAAATTAAACACAGTGCGCTGAGATTGGAGCTTTATTTGTCATAGTTTGGTCATTGGTAATGATATAGAAATGATATAACAGGGAAAACTTGGGAAATCTAGACATTATTAGACAGGAAATACTTGGGAAAAGGTGGTAAAATTGACTGAAGAGAATAAAATTGCTTGGAAATATTAATGATGACCTAGGAAAGTGTAAAAATTGTCTATTTAGCCACATACATACTCACCAGCCACTTTATTTGGAACATCCATACACCCACTGTTTGATGCAGTTCTCTAATCAGCCAGTCCCGTGACAGCAGCACAATGCATAAAATCATGCAGATACAAATCAAGAGCTTCAGTTAATGTTCACTTCAAACATCAGAATGGGAAAAATTGTGATCTCAAAGTGTGACTTTCTTTCACTGTGGCATGGGTGTTGGTTAGTGCCAGATGGACTGGTTTGAGTTTTTCAGAAGCTGCTGATCTCCTGGGGTTTTCACACACAACAGTCTCTAGAGTTTACACAGAATGGTGCAGAAAACAGTGCGTGAGCGACAGTTCTGTAGGTGGAAACAAACGTCTTGTTGATAAGAGAAGTCAGAGGAAAATGGCCAGATTGGTTCGAGCTGCCAGGAAGGATATAATAACTCATAGCAACTCTTTACAACCGTGGTGAGCAGAAAAGCATCTCAGCATGCAACAGCAGAAGACCACATTGGGTTCCACTCCTGCCAGTCAAGAACAGGAGTCTTAGAATCAAGAACACATTCTTATTAAAGTGGCTGGTGAGTGTATGTTCCATATTTTAGTGCATTTTTAGCTGAGGAGAAAACTCGCCAAGGAAAGCAATATGCTTAAATATACAGTATGACTATGTTCTAAGATATCAATCCTCAGTTTCAGCATCAATTCACTTCTTAAAACAAAGAAACCCTCATTTCAATTGATTGATGGTAAGTCTTTCAGTTTAAAGCCTTATTATCCCCCGCTGGCCGAAAGGCCCAAAGGGGGATTATGTCATGGCGATGTCTGTCCATCCTGGGAAGCTTCTGAAATCAACTCCTCTCACAATTTTTGGAGGAATTTCACCAAACTTGAGAAGAGACATTGTTATATATTGGTACTGCGCATATTGTAATTTCGTTCAATTCAGTCACATTTTACCAGAGTTACAGTCCTTGATTAATGAAATTATACTTTCACAATTTCATGAGTGTTTTTCTTCTGAAATCAGCTCCTCTCACAATTTGTGGAGGAATTTCACCAAACTTGGCAAAAGGCCTTGTTATATGTTGGTAGTGCACATATTGTTATTTTGTTCAATTCGGTTGAATTTTGCCAAAGTTGTAGCCCTTGATTAACAACCTTGTACTTTCACAATTTCATGAGTGTGTGCTTGCCTTCTGATAGCAACTCCTCTTACAATTTTTGGACGAGTTTCTCGAAGCTTGGCAAAAGGCCTTGTTATATGACGGTAATACGCATATTGCGATTTAATTTCGTTTGTGAAAATTTTACCAGAGTTTTGACCCTTGATTAAATAACTTTTACTTTGACAATTTCATGAGGGTGTACATTCTTCTGAAATCAACTCCTCTCACAATTTGTGGAGGAATTTCACCAAACTTGGCAAAAGGCTTTGTCATATGATGGTTATACACACATTCAAATTTTAATTTGGGCAAATTTTACCAGAGTTATGCCCTTGATTATTAACAAACTTGTACTTTGGCAATTTCATCAAGGTGTGCTTGCTTTTTGAAATAAACTTCCCTCACAACTTTTATCCCCCGCTGGCCGAAAGGCCCGAAGGGGGATTATGTCGTGGCGATGTCCATCCATCTATCCATCCATCCATCCCAGGAAGGGCACTCACCTTCTGAAATCAACTCCTCTCACGATTTTTGGAGGAATTTCATGAAACTTGACAGGATTCTTTGGCATATGTCGGTAATATGCATATTGCAATTTCGTTCAATTCAGTTGCATTTTACCAGAGTTATGGCACAGTTGCCAGTGGGGGATATTGTACTCTCAGAGCGCTCTTGTTTGAGGCTTATTTTGAGGCAGAGAAAGAAAAACTCACTGTCGCCTTGAAGTCTGGCTTCTGGTCAAATTCTTCATGTCATTTGGCGGTTATGGATTGTGGGGTGGATCTACAACAACGAGTGAGTTTACATACTTCACATATACACTGTAAATAAAACATTTGGACAGATTAGATTGAATATCCTGTATACGGTATTTTCACTATCTTAAAGACATTACGATGAAGAATTTGTTTAAAGAAATAGTTCTGACCTAAAACAAATAATTATGACTTAAAATTGTTTCCCCAGTGTTTAATTTTCATTTAGAACTTAATTTAGAATCAGCAGCCAACAAGTTGTCAGCCTATTTGGGAATTTTAAGATGTTTTGTCTCCCTCATCAAGCTGGTTAAAAAGGTGCCAAGAGTTGGCAAGCTTCATCAAGAATATTTTAAAGAATTTAAGATATAGCTTTGATTTGTTTAAAACTGTTCTTGAGCCATGCATAACTGCATACATGTGTTACTTCATCATGTTCATGTCTTATTTATCGTTCTAAAATAGTAGAAAATATTTTAAAATGAAGGAAACCATTTGTAAGTAGGAGTTCCCAAAACTGTTGACCTTAGTGGTGTGTAATAGTGAGTAAGCTTATTTACATCATTACTAATAAGACAGCGCTTCCCTTTGCACACTCCGATCTATACTGATGGCTCAAAAACTGATACCTGTGTGTCCTCAGCAATGGTAGTCGCCTCTAATCAGTGTGGAATACGCATCCCAAATCTGTGCTCAATTTTTACAGCCGAAGCCCAAGCCTTGCTCTTAAGTCTTGAATACATTGAAGAGTCCAAACTGCAAAAAGTCTTGATTTGCACAGATTCTAGATCATGCCTACAGGCATTGGAGTTCTTAAAGACTGACCACCCTCTTATTGTCAACATACTTGAAAAAGTGGAATACCTAACTAAAATCAATATGGACATTATTTTTTGTTGGGTCCCTGGCCATGTGGGTTTGACTGGTAATGAAAAAGCAGATAATGCTGCTAAAGGAGCCCTGAATGAAGAGATTTCTGAATGCCAAATCCCTGTCTCTGATATCAGACCTGTTCTTTCTTCCTACATAAGTGACAAATGGCAAGCTGATTGGACTAACTGTGCTGGCAACAAGCTGAAAGAAATATGCACTAATGTGAAACAAGTGACTATTCAATCTTTTTCATGTAGACATGACCAAGTTGTCTACACAAGGGGTAGAATTGGACACTCTAGACTAACACATGGTTTTCTGTTAACTGGAGGTGAACCTCCACTTTGCGATCTTTGTGGTGATCTCTTATCAATTAAGCACATTTTGTCTTGCCCTGCTTTTAGAATACAAAGGCAGAAGTTTTTTAAAGAAAGCACAATGCTAGATATTTTTAATAAGGTTTCACCGTTAAAGGTTTTAAACTTTTTGAAGTGCATTGATGTGTACAAATGTATTTGATGTATTTATTTATTTATTTTATTATTGGTTTTAATTTTATGTGATATTTATTACCTGTATTGGCCATGAAATAGCCATAGATGCTTAAATGGCAATAAATGTAAACAAACAAAATCATTACTAATATTTCTAATATGTTAGTAAATCATGCGATTATTATGAAAAACTCACTTTTTCAGTGTTTGTACACATACATTTGGGTATGCGGAGCCTACCAACCCACAGACTCTGAAATAAGACGCCCAGTCAGTTTCTTTTGTGCTGCCTATTTCAGAAAACATGAGCTTCAACAAGCTGTTCAGCTCTGGCTCCACTTTCTATGTCACAAGGGGAGTTTGTTAGAATGATGCCACTCCATCATCTGAATATCTCCACTCACGGCTTGAGAACTGGCTTTATGAATGAATATTCATGAGGAAACGTGTTACCTAATTGGCCAGCAAAAAGGGGTGATCAGTGGTTCATTATCATTTAAAGGAACAGGCACAGAAATCAGCCATTTTGAATAGGGTTGTTTAGACAGGGTGAGAAGGGAGCTGTGGCGCTTTACCCTTGTAGTATTTTGACCAAAGCATGTCACGGACATTTCATTAAGACCTCAGGAAACTGTGCCAACTTTTGGAAAGGAGCTATAATACGTCCCCTTTAAACGATATGAATGAATTGCATTAATTTGTGAGTATTCCTGTTTCAGTCACTCATTAAAAGGTCATTGCAGGTTGTACTGTTCTGGTTAGTTTTAAAGATGTTGGCAGATGTGAGTCATTCTAACACAAACTGTTGTGTGCAAAAACAGTCCTGAACAGGAAAGGTCCTATACAACTATCTTCTAAAAGGACTTGGGAAGCTTAAGTAATATCGCTCTCCAGGCTGTTGGAAAACGATGAGAGTTTCTACACTGTAAAAAAATATCCATTGTTTTTACGGAAAAATACTGGCAGCTGTGGTTGCCAGAATAATCCTGTTAAAAATACAGTGAAATGTAAACAATATTACAGAATAACTTGTACATTTCACTGGGATTCCATATACAATTAATGATAACTAAATGTAAATTTTATAGGTATTCAATGTACAATAATCAATACATAACTGTTAATTTTACGGCTATTCATTGTACAATAGAAAAGCATCTAGGAATGAATTGCGAGTGTTCTCGATTATTGGTTTTTGTGGCTCCAAAATGATGGTTACAAGCAATGATCTACTAGACAGATATTTTATTTGATTTAGAGTTTTACGAAATGTGCCGGAGAGCCTCTACTGACATTTTTTTTATTTTTTTTAACAAGGCAATGATGTAATTTTAACTATCACATTCTGTTTTAGTATTACAGTTTGTCTGTGTTTAAACTACAACAATTTGTAAATTCTACAAAAAAATATGATCAATTCAACATATTCTTACTGTTAAATTAACAGTGGTATTTGGTTAGGAGTTTTACAGTATATTGATGTAAATTACACACTGCTTCATTGTTTTTGTATTTACAGGTTTTTTTATGTCATGATTTTACATAAATTCACTGTTAATTCTACGGACATTTTTTACAGTGTAACAGACATTCCTAAAATATTTCCTTAGGTTGCATTGACAACGTTTGCCGTGTATGTGAGTGTGGACAAAAACAACAGCTTAGATGCAGAGAAGGCCTTTGTCTCCCTTTCTTTGTTCAACATCTTAAGATTTCCCCTGAACATGCTTCCACAAGTCATAAGCAGCATCATGCAAGTGAGTACACGTGACCATTTTTAGGCAGGTTGTAACACAGCACTTTTTTTTTTTCCTTATGCAAGCTAATCATTTCAGTGTAATTAAGTTGTCACTAATTGTATTTGTAGCACACAGAAGACTTGTGTTTATGTGAGAAGCATTTGTTTGGGTTAGAATGGACATAAGTAGTTATTGTAAAAGACAGTGTTTCACAGCTCCCCAGATGGAACATTTCTTTATTGAGAATTTGGCAAACATTTCAAGGGGCTTTCATCACAAGCTCGGTCATTAAATGTCACTTTGTTTTCTTTTCCTGTCCTCATGCCCGCCACACAGGCTAGTGTGTCTCTCAAGCGCATCCAGCAATTCCTGAGTCATGATGAGCTAAACCCAGAAAGCGTGGATAGAAAACCTGCAGCCTCGGGTAAGGCACAATCATGACACATCAGTTTGTCTGCTTTCATTTCCTTTCATTGATTGTATGAAGCATGAATTTGATTCTTACTCACACTTTCAGAATATGCTGTAACTGTTGTGAACGGGAAGTTCTCATGGGCCAAGAAAGATTCGCCTGCACTTCAAAAGTAAGGATGTTTATTTGGACAAGAATGTAGTGTAGCATTAAAACAATGATGTAGTACAGTCTTACAGGGCGACACGGTGGTGTAGTGGTTAGCACTGTCGTTAGCACTCACAGCAAGAAGGTTCTGGGTTTGAACCTCATTATCAACGGGGGCCTTTCTGTATGGAGTTTGCATGTTCTCCCCATGGCTGCGTGGGTTTCCTACAGATGCTCCGGTTTCCCCCACAGTTCAAAGACATGCAGATTAGGTAAAATACCCAACCACTAGGATTGCACAAGCCAGTGCATACTTAGTGCTGGATAGACTGGGGAGGGTTGTGTCAGGAAGGGCATCCGGTGTAAAACCTCTGCCAAATCAAACATGCGGAACAGACCCACTGTGGCGATGCCTAACAGATGCAGCTGAAAGACATAGTACAATATTACAATTAACATATACCTTGACAGCTTCACTATTACAATAGGCATAATACAAGTACCTAATTACAATGCAGTTATCCCTATAGTTTATTACTTAACATAACCGATTATGTTTGTTATGAAAAGTTGTCAATGTGGATTTTTATATTTGATATGCAGTTTACTTAACCAACAACAGAAACTTGCTATAATGTAAGTGTACATAGGCCTTTATTCCTGTGAAGAATTGAATACAATAATGAAGCTCATGGGGTAGCAGCAGCACTACTACTATTGCACCACACAGCGCAAAAGTGTTTCAGGTGGCCTAACACTGTTAAAGCACTTTTAAAGAACACAAAATAACCCCGATTGACTGATTTCATTTGCAACATATCTGCTTGTTGCTTAAACCGAATTTGGAAAAACAGCTTTGTGTCAAATTTTTACAACTGTAAAAGCCCCCTTAAAGGTAGACTGCTTTTCAGATTTCTCAAGTTTAGGCCATAAAAAGAATTTTCCCTGACACCCAATTATTTTTGTTTAGTGGACCGAAAGCTACTGAATTTGAATCACAGACTTCCAATTTTATTAGTTTTTCTTTTTTTTTTTAAATAGAACAGTTAATGAATTTAAGGCCACATGACCCTAAATTCCCCGCTGTTTTTTCCTGCTTCACCATGACTCAATTCAAGATATTACATCATGCATGACGTGGTGGGCTTTCCCCATTTGTACAAGGCATTGTGGGATACAAATTTGAAACAGGAGAGAAAATGGAGGACGTGAGCGCGCGAATGAAACGTGAAAGACCGATTACAGTAACAGAAAGCGAGAAGAAAAGACATTATGTTGCGAAGGAAAGGAAACGCAGGACCAAACTAATAATCGGTGCTCAGCGAACACCTTGGTGTGATCAGCTGTTCGTTTAGCGACAGAATGATGGAACTGTCAGTGTCCAGTGCAGTCTACAGGTCAAGGTAAACCTGTAGATGGCAGTAATGCAACACTGTGGATGCCAGCTGCTGTAAAACCCTAAAGATGAAGAAGACGACAAAGGTAAACCTGTGCATGCGCACACGGACTTCCTTTGTCTGCTTGACTGTGCAAAGCGAGCGATTTCATGCACATTATTTGCTCGGGGAATCCCCTCAAATTAAATAACTTCCCAGCCACAGAATGGCCTGGGTTTTTTTTTTTTGTCTTTTTTTTTTTTTTTAGATATTACAGATTACGTATATCACAATGACCAAATTTCAGAGGGAACTAAATTTCACAGATTTTATGAAATCGAAAGGCTGTCTAGCTTTAAAAGCATGACAGGTGCTTGAAAAACATAAGGGCAAACCATGCTGTCTTCTTTACATTCACACCAGCAACACCTACTGAAGGAATCACATATCACAGACAGAAATTTGAAGGATGGCACAAAAAGAGAGCGATACAAAAAAAGTTTAGTTTACTTTTTCACTTGCACTATGATAATGCATCTCATTATCTCTAGCCGCTTTATCCTGTTCTACAGGGTCGCAGGCAAGCTGGAGCCTATCCCAGCTGACTACGGGCAAAAGGCGGGGTACACCCTGGACAAGTCGCCAGGTCATCACAGGGCTGACACATAGACACAAACAACCATTCACACCTACGGTCAATTTAGAGCCACCAGTTAACCTAACCTGCATGTCTTTGAACTGTGGGGGAAACCAGAGCACCCGGAGGAAACCCACGCAGACACGGGGAGAACATTTAAACTCCGCACAGAAAGGCCCTCGCCGGCCACGGGGTTCGAACCCAGGACCTTCGATAGCGCTAACCACTACACCAACGTGCCATCCATGATAATGCATGGGGGGGAAGGCACCTGAAAACTCCTGCCTGGCAAAAGTGAAATATACTAAACATTTGACCTGTTACATTTCACAGAAGGGGCTTGATACACTATATGGCCAAAATTGTTTGGACACCTGAGCATCACAGGCATACAGGCTTGTTGAACACACTATTCCAAAACCATGGACATTGATCTCTATCACATCCTGCACACTTTTAAGAAAGAATTTCCAATCATTTTTAGAACATGGCTCTGGGGAGTTGCTCATTCAGCCACAAGGTCCGGTACTGATGTCGGGCAAAACGGCCTGGTGGGCAGTTGGCATTCCAGTTCATGGTAAAGGTGTTGAGTGGGGCTAAGGGCAGGGCTCTGTGCAGGTCACTCGAGTTCTTCCATATCAGCCTGTCCGACTGTGTCTTTATGGGCCATTTTCTGGTGAAGGGAAATCATAAAGCTATAGCATTCAGTCCTTTGAGACAATTGTGTGTTTCCAACTTTGTTGCTACGAACAGTTTTACACTCAAATCTCCATCATTGAACAGTGGATAACTTCAACACAATTGACTTCACGTTAACTATAATGAATTTAGAAATGACTCCTACTCATAAGTTGCTTATTTTTTTTCAAGCATTAAGAGCATTTTTCACAAATTGCTACTGTCATTTTGCTGGTTTGTTTACATTCTAAGAGGAAATTATTTTGTCGGACATTTTGTATAAAGTTTTTATTTATCGAATTTGCTAAAAATAAAATTGCTCTGTTTCTCAAAATACAGTGAATGTGGATAGAATAAAACAGTAATTCCACTCAATCTTGTCGTACATGGCTTATACCCAAATTGGTGCTACGCACCTCGTCAGCTATCAGCTCATGTACGACTTGATTTTGTGGAATAACTGTTAATTATTCCCCTTTTATAACTGTAGAATATATAGTCAAAAAGTACAATTGTGTAAACAGTAACTTATGGGCTTATAATAGAATAGAATGCCTTTAGTGTATAATGACAATAAAGGCATTCTATTCTATTCTATTCTATTCTATTCTATTCTATTCTATTATATTATATTATATTATATTATATTACATTATATTATATTATAAGCCCATAAGTTACTGTTTACACAATTGTACTTTTTGACTATATATTCTACAGTTATAAAAGGGGAATAATTAACAGTTATTCCACAAAATCAAGTCGTACATGAGCTGATAGCTGACGAGGTGCGTAGCACCAATTTGGGTATAAGCCATGTATGACAAGATTGAGTGGAATTACTGTTTTATTCTATCCACATTCACTGGATTTTGAGAAACAGCAATTTTATTTTTATTTTTAGCAAATTCGATAAATAAAAACTTTATACAAAATGTCCGACAAAATAATTTCCTCTTAGAATGTAAACAAACCAGCAAAATGACAGTAGCAATTTGTGAAAAATGCTCTTAATGCTTGAAAAAAAAAAGATACATTCCTACCATCAAATACTTTTTATTCCACATTTTGTTGCCTTTTTTGTATCTTTGGGGTTTTGCTTTCGTCCTCGGTTAGTTCAGCAACACACTCTGCCATTTTGTTTTCCTCTACTCACAGTATATGAGCTGATAGCCTAGTAGTAGAGTAGCCAATCAGAATGCGCAATTGCTCATATCCAGTAAATGTGGAGAGAATAATTTATAATTATCTGACACTATGTGGTGTCACACAGATGAGGATGGGTTCCCCTTTGAGTCATTCTCTCAAGGTTTCTTCCTCATGTCGTCTCAAGGAGTTTTTCTTTGCCACCATTGCCTCTGGCTCGCTCATTAGGGAGAAATGTATACATTTAAAATGTATTTCTGGAATTTATACATTTCCGGAAAGCTGCTTTGTGGCAATGTCCATTGTTAAAAAACGCTATACAAAACAAATTGAATTGAATTGAATGGAATTAAACTTTGTGGCAACAGTTTATGGAATGCATGGGTGTGATGGTCAGGTGTCCACAAATCTTTGGCTTTATAATGTTTTTTTATGTCATAGTAATACAGTATGTGTAATGTAAATTTAATAGTTTCATGAGATCAGTGAAGTTGATCCTGTTTGTCAAGATTAATGTCGAGGCAGTGCTTATATGATTTCATAGCGTAGCTTATTCCTTACTATAACAATTACTTATATTTCATTTAAATTGATTTGTGATATACATATCTATCTATATGCTGTGTTCCAGCATTAATGTGATGGTGCCTCAGGGCTCAGTGTTAGCAGTGGTGGGTCATGTGGGATGTGGGAAAACTTCTCTTGTGTCAGCTCTGCTAGGAGAGATGGAGAAGCTAGATGGACAGATCTCCATAAGAGTGGGTGCATTCTTCTCATATCTTATCTTATATCAGGTGTACTCCTAATGGCCAGTTTACTGTCCTACCTAAAATTGCACCGTGGACTGAACAATCCTCTTGTGCTAGGGTTCCGTGGCTTATGTGCCACAGCAGGCGTGGATCCAGAACGCCACACTGAGAGACAACATCCTGTTCGGCAAGCCCTACATAGAGGAGAAGTACCGCCGTGTGCTGGATGCCTGCGCCCTTACCCCTGACCTTGATGTACTTCCAGGAGGTGACCAAACAGAGATAGGAGAGAAGGTACAGAGGCTTTCTGTCTTAGTTACCTAAATACTGGGCCTTTTATTCATTTATTTTTATTAAACAGAACATAAGCATCTTGCGTTTGTCTGTTTTCCTGATAAGTCTTTAAGAAATATGATGATGATGTGTTTGTGCAGGGAATTAATCTTTCTGGAGGTCAGAGGCAGAGGGTGAGTCTGGCCAGAGCTCTGTACAGTGAGGCAGATCTTTACCTCCTGGATGACCCGCTGTCTGCTGTCGATGCCCATGTCGCCAAGCACATCTTTGACAACGTCATTGGGCCAGAGGGAGCGCTCCGTCAAAAGGTAGACAACTTAAGATCACAGGCATGAGGAATCAAAGATGTTACAAGAATAAATGGATGTTATACACTTCTTGTATTTGTTTATGATGGACAATGGTTAAGGTTTATTGCGTCCCAGGTTTATTATGTTTGTGGTTGGTGTGTCTGCTGGACTCTTATCTGGCAACATCAGAGCTACCTCAGGAACACAGTGTTTATCTGTTTTGCATGGATAAAAATAATCCTGCTCTTTACATGCCTGCTGTATATGTTGAAGTGTTCGGCAGCATACAATGCCAGGATATTGTCAGCTTAGCTTTAAAAATAGGAATAGCTCTTGAATCAGACAGCCGGTAATGCTATATTAGCTAGCTAACTTTAGCCATCAAAACAACTTTGGTCAATCTAAAACACAACTCCGTACTAAAACAGCAAAGAATATGTTTGCTGCAAAATAGACCTTAATGTACTTTAAATTATGCTTTTAGTCTTCCATTGGAATTATAGCATCGTCTTTCCTGAGTGGAACAGGTACAACTAAATGTTATGTTTAAATGTTGGTAAATAATTCGGTAGTAAATTAGAAATCAGTATCCTTATGCTTTCCAAATAAAAAGGCATTTGTTTGTAAGAAATATGCAAACATTAACCAAAAATGCTATCTAGAATTTCTAGAATTTTATTGTGCAAGTTGAATATTTAAATAATACTGGCTGGATTTTTTTCATGGTATATCAGATATATTCCATTCAGCTAGCATGATATTAACGCTACGTTCACACTGCAAGGCTTAATGCTCAATTCCGATTTTTTTGTGAAATCCGATTTTTTTGTGAGGTCGTTCACATTAACAAATATATGCGACTTGTATGTGATCCTCAGTATGAACGAAAAGCGACCTAAAAGTGTTCCGCATGCGCATTGCAGGATACGACGACGTCACACGCAGTGAGCATGGCCAGTGTTTACGGAAGTAAAACCGCCCGGTTGCGGTATGACCCATCCAATCTAGCTTGAATAGCTGCATCCCCCCAAATGGAAATCAGCTCCCTAACCTCCGCGTCCTTCCATTGAGAAGATTCAGAACCTTCACAGCCCGAAGCGTCCCTCGCATTGATGTCATGCGCAGGGGCGCAGATACGTTTTTTGAACTGGGGGGGGACAAAGCTGCCAGCAAACCAACCCCAACCCTGATATGCCTGTCAAACTTGTTGTGGGTTACCATAGCAACCAAGCTCAAGCTCGCAACCTGTGCAGTCTGTGCAGCTCAACCAACCGAATATCAGCCTTTGTTTTATGTGAGTTGTTGCAACTATGTATACACTGCTGTGCACCTCAATAAACCGAATGGTAATTAGTCTTTTGATTTTTCCGTGAGGTTTGCCTTATGCAAAGAAAGACAGCATAGACGTTTTTTCCTCCCTATAAGTGGGGGGGACCGAACGAGGTGAATTTAAATCTGGGTGGGACGAGTCCCACCCTCTATCTGTGCCCGTGATTATGCGCCATGTTGTTGTAACTTTTTTTGAGAGACCCGCCGCCTACTTCAGCGCAGAATAGTGACGTTTGTGGCTTGTTGATGACGTGTAAGTCGGATGAATGCGACCTGGCGGTTCAGACTGAAGTCGCATATGAAAAGAGCGGATAGGAATCGGAATTAGGACCACATATCCAAACGGCCTGGGTCGGATTTGAAAAAATCGGATCTGTGTCGTTCATATTGTCAATAAAAGATCGGATACAGGTCACATATGGGCGAAAAGATCGGATTTGAGTCACTTCAGCCTGCAGTGTGAACGTAGCCTAAATGAGTCAAAGATGAGTTCAGTATCATGCTAGCTGAAAGGAATCTGATAGACCACGAAAAAAAGCTAGCCATTATTATTATTATTATTATTATTATTATTATTATACATACACACTCTTCATATTAGCATTCTCAAAGGCCAATGCGAGCTTACTCACAACTCAATGCTGTTAGCGCAGCAGTCCAGTTAGCCGCGTGTAGCATTGAGCAGGAGCGTTAGTGAAGGCCAACGCGAGCTTACCTGCGACTCGGTGCTGTTAGCGCAGCAGTCCAGTTACCTTCTAGCCAGTGTAGCGTTGAGCAGGAGCATTAGCGAAGGCCAATGGTAGCTTAGCTGTGACTCGTTGCTGTTAGCGCAGCAGTCCCGTTCCCTTCCAGCCAGTGTAGCATTGAGCACGAGCGTGAGCGAAGGCCAACGCTAGCTTATTCACAACTCTGCGCTGTTAGTGCGGCAGTCCCATTACCTTCCAGCTGGTGTAGTGTTAGCGAAGGCCAATGCTAGCAGAGACAAGCCGAATATTATTATTATTAATTTTCCTGTGTAATTTAATTAGTTACTTTTAAAATCAACATCGACAGCTACACACAATGAAGAAGAAGAAAGAAGAAACCTTTATTTGTCACATGCACACTTCAAGCACAGTGAAATTCATCCTTTGCATTTAAAACATTTGAAGCAGTGAATACATGCACATACACCCAGAGCAGTGGGCAGCCACACTAGAGCACCCGGGGAGCAGTCAGGGGTCAGGTACCTTGCTCAAGGGCACTTCAGCCCAAGGCCGCCCCATGTTAACCTAACTGCATGCCTTTGGACTGTGAGGGAAACCAGAGCACCCGGAGGAAACCCACGCAGACACAGGGAGAACATGCAAACTCCACACAGAAAGGCCCTCGCCGACCGCTGGGTTTGAACCCGGAACCTTCTTGCTGTGAGGCGACCGTGCTAACCACTACACCACCGTGCCGCCATGTTTGTTTACAAATTGTCACAGATGCTCACTAATGCAGTAGTTTTATGTCTCCGACGTGTGACATTGTGTTGTCTTGACAACGTGCAATATTGTAACAATATTGCACGGTCATTCTCCATTGGGTAGAGTGGTGTAATACACGTAGGATAATTGATATGCTAACAATATTGCATGCTATCAGCAAACCCTCTAGAAGGGAATAGAATTCATATTGTTTTATTCCATGGAAAAAGTGGGTTGTGTGTATAATAATTAAATAATATTGGCTGGCTTTGAGTGGTATATCAGATATATTCCATTCAGCTAGCATGATACTGGATGAATTGAAGGCAAGTTCAGTATCATGCTAGCTGAATGGAATATATCTGATCGACCACGAAAAAAAGCCAGCCAATATTATTATTATTATACATACATATTCCTTTCGGGTGTTCAATGTGTCTTTCTCTTTCAAACTAATCTCAAAATCTTCCTTATTTAACGAAGCAAACCTGGCGGCCATGTTTGTTTACAAATTGTCACAGTCGCTCACTAGCTGGACTCTCTGGTGACGGTGGCAGAGAAGAGATCTATGGACAAACTATTGAACATCATGGACGATGCCAGTCACCCTCTGCACACCGTCATCAGCAACCAGAGGAGCCTGTTCAGTGACAGAATGCTCCTTCCCAAGTGCAGGACGAACAGACTCAAAAACTCCTTTGTCCCTCACGCCATCAGACTGTACAACTCCTCTCTGGGGGGGAGGGAGGAGGGGTAACAGGAGGACAGAGGACGGGAAGGAGCAGTAGCCTAGCCTAGCCTAACAATAAGCAATACCGGACAATGTGCAATATAAAGTACAATATCTTTCCTGCTCCCCCCCCCCCCCCCCCCCACTTACCCTAACCCCACTTCTCCCCCTTCCCCCCCGCCTCTCTTCCCCATAACTTATTCTTTTATATTTGTACATGTAAATACTTTATTTTAATTTATCTAGAAGTTTTTCTCTATTTCTATTCTCTGTTTATCTGTAATCATGCTGCTGGAATCTTAATTTCCCTGAGGGAACCCTCCCAAAGGGATCAATAAAGTTTTATCTAATCTAATCTAAGTTTTATGTCTCCGACATGTGACGTCATGTTGTCTTGACAACCATGCAGTATCGTAAACCATATTCAACACTCATTCTCCATTGAGTAGAGTAACGTAATACACATAGGATAAGCGATATGCAGACAATATTGCATGCTATCAGTAAACCCTCTAGAAGGGAATAGAATACATATTGTTTTATTCCATGGAAAAAGTGGGTTGTGTGTATAATAATTAAATAATATTGGCTGGCTTTGAGTGGTATATCAGATATATTCCATTCAGCTAGCATGATACTGGATGAATTGAAGGCAAGTTCAGTATCATGCTAGCTGAATGGAATATATCTGATCGACCACGAAAAAAAGCCAGCCAATATTATTATTATTATACATACACATTCCTTTCAGGTGTTCAATGTGTCTTTCTCTTTCAAACTAATCTCAAAATCTTCCGTATTTAACGAAGCAAACCTGGCGGCCATGTTTGTTTACAAATTGTCACAGTCGCTCACTAGCTGGACTCTCTGGTGACGGTGGCAGAGAAGAGATCTATGGACAAACTACTGAACATCATGGACGATGCCAGTCACCCTCTGCACACCGTCATCAGCAACCAGAGGAGCCTGTTCAGTGACAGAATGCTCCTTCCCAAGTGCAGGACGAACAGACTCAAAAACTCCTTTGTCCCTCACGCCATCAGACTGTACAACTCCTCTCTGGGGGGGAGGGAGGAGGGGTAACAGGAGGACAGAGGACGGGAAGGAGCAGTAGCCTAGCCTAGCCTAACAATAAGCAATACCGGACAATGTGCAATATAAAGTACAATATCTTTCCTGCTCCCCCCCCCCCCCCCCCCACTTATCCTAACCCCACTTCTCCCCCTTCCCCCCCGCCTCTCTTCCCCATAACTTATTCTTTTATATTTGTACATGTAAATACTTAATTTATTTTAATTTATCTAGAAGTTTTTCTCTATTTCTATTCTCTGTTTATCTGTAATGATGCTGCTGGAATCTTAATTTCCCTGAGGGAACCCTCCCAAAGAGATCAATAAAGTTTTATCTAATCTAATCTAAGTTTTATGTCTCCGACATGTGACGTCATGTTGTCTTGACAACCATGCAGTATCGTAAACCATATTCAACACTCATTCTCCATTGAGTAGAGTAACGTAATACACATAGGATAAGCGATATGCAAACAATATTGCATGCTATCAAACCAAATTAATGAAACCCACCAGAAGGGAATAGAACACAGTTTTATTCCATTTAAAAAGTGTTCTGTATGTATAATAATGTGATATATTGTATAAAAGTTCATGAGCACATACCTATGGAACATACAATACATCGTAACACTGAAATAAAGACCTGTACAGTCTATGCCAGTGTAACTGTGCTCACAATGATCTGAGCAGTTGTGATTGAGTGTAAGTGTGTTTCATGGTGCAGACAAGAATCCTGGTGACCCACAGCATCAGCTTCCTGCCCCAGGTGGATAACATCATGGTGCTTGTGGAGGGCAGGGTATCAGAGATGGGATCTTATCAGGACTTGCTCAAAGAGAATGGAACCTTCGCTGAGTTCCTGAGGAACTACTCTCTAGAGGACATAATGGAGGATGACGAAATCACAGGTATACAAGACAGTATACAATACAGTGAGAGAAAATTATTTCCACTTGGTGTCTCACAGCACCAGACATTAGCAAGAGAAAATATCAGAGTTTTCATTGCGGAGCAAACAGATCATCAAGATCTTTCCAACATTTAGTTTGCATGCATTTTCACAGCCATGAAATTTAACAAGTCCATGTTCAAGGATACACACACACACACCAACTAAACAACAACTCATTTCACAGTGGATAAATAGAAGAAAAAGATTCGTTTCTGATTTTCTCCCAGCCAACTTCACTGGATTATATTCTCAGTTCTACGTAAAGGCTCAAATTTTTATTCGAAAATAATGTTGTTAATTACAATTTCTGACCTCCCCTGAGCTCTCATGACTAAACTGAATCGATGAAATAAATAAAATGATGACTATTATCAGGCCACGTAATCTCTTAGTTTTTCCCAGCTGTAATTGTGTTGTGTAGACAGCTGAGGGTGCAACAATGTACGACAGTGGGAATAATGTGAAGTAGCACAGCTGTAATGCTGTGGAAACAAACAAAAAAAACCAAATGATGGTACAATTGGCTGCACAAATGAATTTAACAAGAAATTAGAGATCTCTTTTGACAAACTGCCAAAAGCTAAAGGGAAAAAAACAGAAAAATGGATGTAGGAAATGTTCATAAAAGTTGATTAAGAAAAGGCTTATTTGTTATGCACTTTTTTTATTTTTAATAGGAATATTTTAGTTAATAGGCTACTGTACTTTACTCCAACCGTGAGCTGGCCTAGTGGTTAGTGTGTCTGCCTCTCAAGTGGGAGATCGTGAATTCTACTTGCAGTCGGGTCATACCAAAGACCATCATAAAAACGGTACCTACTGCTGTCTGGCAAGGTACGCTGCAATACAGGTGTGAGTAGAGAGTCAAACTCTCGCAGTTACCAGAGGACTAGCCCCCCCACACACTGTAACCCTAGCTACGGAAAAGGAGATCGGCACCACCCAATGCGCCTTAAGGGCCTGGTTAGTACTGGGACGGGAGACTGCCTGGCAAGACCAGGGCATGGCATGGGAAGAACTTTACTCCAACCTTTACAAATGTGGGCATATAATTATTATTGGTTATTAAGAAAATGAAACAAAAGGGTTTTTTTATTTAATAAAAGGAATATTTAAGTTGATAAAGAATAGGAAAGTAAATGCTGCATTTTTTTGTGAATAAAATTTTCTTAATTTAACATATTTTCAAAATATCAAATCGTGAACCATGAATCGAATCAACTTATGGATTGGGTGAATGGCTAATATGGCGTGAAAAAGTGTCGTTGCTTTCTAGTAATGCAGATTAGTATTCCAAAAAAGCTGTGGATATTATTAGTCAACAGTGACACTTACTCGGGTCCTGGCTCTTGTTGGGTTTAATCTGCTCTGGAAACAGACAAAATGGAGGTTATCCTTTCTACTATTCATCTATATGTGTCTGTGAAACAAACCCTGTTGAAATTGAGGTGTGTAACTGAAGATTATGAGGAAGAAATTGGAGACACCAGACAACCCGTGAGATACAGATTGACAAATAAGTCCCTGCAACCTCTCTGTGCAGTTCTCCTTGATCTAGACCTGTCGCATTACCTGGCCCTGGCCCTGACCTGGACCGGTTGCAATTTATAGTTCAAAATGATACAATATTATACTGCAATCTGACTAGTTATTATCTCTTCAACATGGGTACAAATTTTTTCCCCTTTTGAGAAAAATAAGAGTTTATTCTTCTCATTTGGACATGTATCTGTCTGTTGCAGAGGTGCTGATTGACGAGGAAGAGTTATTCCCTGATGATGCTCTCAGTATCCACGCCGATATGGTGGACCAAGAACCTGCAGTCAATGAGGCTCGAAGACAGTTTATGAGGTAGCCTCTTTACCTTTTACTGTCTTTTTTGCTTTTCCACTTGAGTATCATCCTTTTTCAGCTTCATAAATCAATACAAAATCTTTACGCCATGTGGCACTTCAGGAATTGGACAATTACTGGCCAGCCATTCCTCCACTGATGACACTTCTGTGCTGTTTTTAAACAGATGCTAAATGTGGCAGATGCTTCCAGAATCCAGTGTATATTAGATATGTGGGTTATGGTTCTCAGCAGCGTTTTAGTCGAGTCACTAAACCTCAAGTCCGAGCCCAGTCTTGAGTCCCCAGTGTTCAAGTCCAAGTCATTAAAGAAAATTTTGAATCGAGTCCGCTATTGATCCGAGTTGAGTCCAAGAACAAGACTCCAGCTGCACCATTTGACGGTGGCTGTTGCTGCCTTTATGTGAAACCGTTTCTGCTGCTGTGTTGGACTGACGTCACTGCTCAACTGCCCTATTTTAGTTAATAGGCTACAAATAAAAAGCTTGTTCATTGCTCAGCAAGCTCCGCCCACTCTCAACAGGGCAGATAATATGAGAGAGGGTTAAAGGTGGGGTACGAGATTTTGGAATAACGGTTCCTGCAAGCCATATTTTGAAAATAAACAAGCCCGCCCTCGCCATGCTCCCACCCCCCGCGTCTCATTAAGTTAGAGTGTAGAGAGCTTGGGAAAATAGCTCAAACTTTCTCATTTAAACTGTGTTTTCAGCCCCAATTTTCACTCCACACACACAATTTTCTCAAAAGTAGTAGCCACACTTGTGCTGATTCACACAATGTGTCTACCTACACAATAGGACTTGCAGTTTTTGAATGAGAAGCCTGAAAGTGAGGAGAGGACAGGCGCCCAGCCCCATAGACTGCCATTATAAACTTGGCAGAAAAGTCACTCGTTTTTAACTCACTCTAGTGACCTCATTTTTTGCACTACAGACAAAAACATTATATCAGTGTGTTCAGGAGAGCCTTGTGGCGCTCACTGTGAAAGAATTTTGTGAATATCTCCTTCCGTTTTCGTGTAAATCCCCATTGTTTGGAGGGACCTTTTTCTGTGCATTTCTGTCTCTCCCTGCTGAGCGCGGGTTGGGGGAGGGGCTGCTCGCTCTCTCACACATGCGCGCACACACACACACACACACACACAGAAGGGACGGGCTGCTCACGGGCTTCAGTCTGATTGATGTGTCAGTATCCAATCATTTTGAGGTGGTACCTTGATAGGATTTGATGGCCTTTTTCCTTTATTTTACACTGTAGACTGGATTAAAATATTTCGTTTTTGGGTCAAACCTTCTATTGTACTGCTTGCAACATGGGTGTGAGGAGCTTTTCAAGCAATATGGTAAAAAATACTCCTGAAAAAAAATCTCATACCCCACCTTTAACACTTGCTAGTTCATCAGTCAGCAAGCAAACCCCGCTATCAACAGAGCAATGAACATAGCGTGTCACTTCCTTCTCTGGGTGGAGTCTTACCAAATGACGATTGAAGTTCGAAGTCGTTCCCATCGTCTCCTTGATAGTTCTTCTACATATGGAACACATAGCAGTGCATTTTTTCCCCACTACACGAGAAGTCTGTATAAGCAAAGCGGACAATCCTAGGGGCTTCTCTCCAGGCATTTTAGCGCCATAAATGTTAGTTTGTTCCTCTACATGACCTATGAACAGATGAATGTGTGTTCTCTTGCACAAAATTAGTATAAAAATTAATGTAGATATAAATATCTCATCTCATTTCATTATCTGTAGCCGCTTTATCCTGTTCTACAGGGTCGCAGGCAAGCTGGAGCCTATCCCAGCTGACTACGGGTGAAAGGCGGGGTACACCCTGGACAAGTCGCCAGGTCATCACAGGGCTGACACATAGACATAGACAACCATTCACACTCACATTCACACCTATGGTCAATTTAGAGTCACCAGTTAACCTAACCTGCATGTCTTTGGACTGTGGGGGAAACCGGAGCACCCGGAAGAAACCCACGCGGACACGGGAAGAACATGCAAACTCCACACAGAAAGGCCCTCATCGGCCACGGGGCTCGAACCCAGACCTTCTTGCTGTGAGGCGACAGCGCTAACCACTACACCGCCGTGCCGCCCAGATCCGAGTCCTCGTCTCCAGATCCGAAAAAATCTGAGTCCTCATCTCCAGTTTACAAGTCCGAATGCAGTTAATGCACAAGTCCGAATCCATGTCAGAGTCATCAGTGCTCAAGTCCATGTCAAGTCACGAGTTCTTTAAAATTAGGGCACGAGTCGGACTCAAGTACGAGTCCTGGACTCGAGTACTACAAGTCTGGTTCTCAGTATTGGTTCTTTGTCTGCTCTTACAGGCAAATGAGCATCATGTCTAATGATTTGGAGAGCCCAAGGACGAAATCAGTACGCAAACGGCGCTTAAGCGAGAGAAAGCATGGCGAGCCACCACAGGAGAAGGAGTCCAAAGTAGAGAAGCTTATCCAGGCTGAGACTGCGGAGACAGGCCGGGTCGGTGCTCAGTGCTTCCCTCACCTTTTGTTTTAATCAAAACTTGTACTGAACTTTGATATTGTCATTTTGTTATTAATTCTGAATTCAAAAAGGATGTGGAAGATTATACTTTATATACTAGAAATAAAGAGGCCCTGTCAGTTTGCGAACAGGTCACTGCTTGGCTGAATTGGAGCTCCAGTATATTTACACTGTGTTGTACTACATGCTTCATTTTTTTTAGGTGAAACTCAAGGTTTATTGGGAGTATGTGAAAGCTGTGGGGCTGTTGATGTCCATTTTCATCTGCTTCCTGTATGGCGCTCAGAGTGCAGCAGCTATCGGAGCCAACATCTGGCTCACCGTGTGGACTAATGACACCAAGAGCAACACGACAAACGACAATGTACCAATGAGAGTGGGGGTGTATGCAGCACTGGGCATTACACAAGGTATGGCCCAGGTTACATATTACCGTGGTACTTGATTTCATCTGCAGGTGGCTTCCACATGTAGCACAGGGCGTTATACTGAGCGAGCTGGCAAATTGGTCAGAAGTGTTTGATTGATAATTATTGATTTTGATCTCCGAAATATTTAAACATATTTTAAATGTTTAGTCAAAACCGAAAAGAAAAAAAGTACAAATGTTATGCTTTTCAGAATCTTAATATATGCAATGGAATCATTTATTATTATCTTTCTGTGGTGTTGGTAGGGCAGGATGGTGGTGCTACAGGTAACATCATCACCTCAACATCTCCAGGATGCCCATTTCAGTTTATTAATATTCTAAAACTCTTTTAATGTGCACATGTACACTCACTGACCACTTTATTAGGAACATGTACATTTCCTCATTCATGCAATTATCCAATCAAGCAGCAGCAGAGCAGTGCATTAGATCATGCAGACACAGAGCTTCAGTTAATATTAATATCAAACATAAGAACGAGGGAAAATGTGATCTTTGACTATGTCATGGTTGTTGGTGTCAGACAGGCCTGTTTTGGAATGTCAGAAACTGCTGATCTGGGATTTTTATGTGCAACAATCAACAGTTTACAGATGGGTTTGGGTGTGGGGGAAGAAAAAAAATAACTTGTTGATTAGAGAGGTCAGAGAAGACTGGCCAGACTGGTTCAAGCTGCCAGGAGGGTTATGGTAACTCATATAACTGCTCTTTACACCCATGATGAGCAGAAAAGCATCTCAGAACGTATAAGGCTACGTTTACATTAGACCGTATCTGTCTCGTTTTCTTCGCGGATGCACTGTCTGTTTACATTAAACCGCCTGGAAACGCTGGGAAACGGGAATCCGCCAGCGTCCACGTATTCAATCCAGATCGTGTCAGCTCCGGTGCTGTGTAAACATTGAGAATACGCGGATACGCTGTGCTGAGCTCTGGCTGGCGTCTCATTGGACAACGTCACTGTGACATCCACCTTCCTGATTCGCTGGCGTTGGTCATGTGACGCGACTGCTGAAAAACGGCGCGGACTTCCGCCTTGTATCACCTTTCATTAAAGAGTATAAAAGTATGAAAATACTGCAAATACTGATGCAAATACTGCCCATTGTGTAGTTATGATTGTCTTTAGGCTTGCCATCCTTCCACTTGCAAGTGGTAAGTGATATGCGCTGGGATCACACACACAGCGGCTCAGTCCCGAATCACAGCTTGTGCACTTCACTCGCGCACTCTGTGAGCTGCGCAAGGCCGGAGTGCGCACCCTCCAGAGGGCACTCGCTGTTCAGGGCGGAGTGATTTGGAGCGCAGGATGCCTGCAGAGCCGAGCGTATCCGTGTATTGGTATTGCTGTGTGCACGCAAATCGTGTATTGGTGTTGCTGTGTGCACACTAATCGTTTTAAAAACGTTAATCTGATGATCCGCTGATACGGTCTAATGTAAACATGGGCTAACACACTGAATCTTGAGATGGGCCACAACAGCAGACCATATCAGGTTCCACTCCTGTCAGCCATGAGCAAGAATCTGAGGCTACACTGAGCACAGGCTCACAAACTCAACAGGTCAAGATTGGAAAAAGACCGGGAGACGGTTCTGTAATTTAGTTTCGGTGAGCCTGTGTCCTCCATAGCCTTGGGTTCCTGTTTTTGGCTGACGGAAGTGGAACAAAATGTGGGACTTCTGTAGGCCCATCAGCGCACTTTTTTTTTTTCCTCGTCCATTCTGATATTTGTGAACGTACTGACTGAATAATTGCATGAATGAGCAGGTGTTACTAGGTGTTCCTAATAAAGTGGTCAGTGAGTATTTCTGTAAGCACTATTGTAAGACAATAGTCAAGTTGAATAATACTGCATAATATTTAAGCATTTTCTGTAAAAGGAACAGCATCACGTCTCATTTTTAACCAGTAGTATTAAATAAAACAGACTGAATTTCCTAAATTAATAAAGTGCAAATTAATCATGAGCCATCACGACTACAGCACCGCACTCGCCTCAGTGTTACTACAACTGGACACGCCATGTTTTTTTTTGTTGTTTGTTTGTTTGTTTGTTTGTTTTATGCAGCACAAATACATATGTGTTTGGTTTTTTTGGAGATTGTTTCTCTTTGCCATCATGCACCCATATCCAACCTCATAACCTACATTTCTTATTCTTTTATACCTCCTCTCTCCCCATACGTGCTCCCTAACCTTCTTTGCCCTACAGGTCTGCATAGTGTATCTCATCTCCCTTCCTTTCTCTGTGGCAGGCCTCCTGGTCTTGTGTTCTTCTTTTACTCTGGCCATGGGGAAAATTCAGGCTGCCCGCAAGCTGCACCAGAACCTTCTGGACAACAAATTTCACACCCCACAGTCTTTCTTTGATACGACACCTATAGGGCGCATCATCAACCGCTTCTCCAAAGATATTTACGTGATTGACGAGGTCCTGCCCTCCACTATCCTCATGTTCCTGGGCACCTTTTTTACCTCCCTCTCAACCGTGATTGTTATCATTTCCAGCACCCCCATCTTTGCTGTGGTCATTGGCCCCTTGGCTATAATGTACTTCTTTGTGCAGGTATTGTGGTTTTCACAACATTAGCGAAACTGACGGAATACAAAATAATATATTCATTTGTCTTCCTCCTTTCAAAATCGAAGGGTTTGCGTCCTGGCATGCAGCAAAGCCTACGGCAAAGAAAGTTCTCGTTGCGGTTTCCCTTTCCTTTCTCCTCACTTTCTTTTCCTTTCAGTTCTCCTATACAGTACTTCCTCTTACTGTCTTTATCTTTCTGTCACCCTCTCATGCTCTCTTGCCTCCCCTTTCTAACCAAGTGTTTATTTCCTCTCTCCCCACCAGCAGCTTGCCTGCCCACTTCCTGCCTTGCCAGTTTGCTTGCATGCTCGCTCTCTCTCTCTCTCACGCGCTGACTCATGATGTGTCCTCAGCCTCAGGATTTCAGCCTAGCAGGACTTCTGATATGTTACTGACCCCTGGTGGCCATAATATGACATTACATCAGCATTTTATTATTATTATTATTATTATTATTATTAATGGGATAGAGAATGCAGTCATTAGTTGGAATTGTAGAGTCGACTTTTCATTTCAGACAATGGAGCTCAGATCAGATCGGATGCAGAGGAGCATTCATATGTTTGCCTTTGGACGTGTTTTGAGGGATGATGTACAACCCCAATTCCAAAAAAGTTGGGACAAAGTACAAATTGTAAATAAAAACGGAATGCAATAATTTACAAATCTCAAAAACTGATTATTGTATTCACAATAGAACATAGACAACATATCAAATCTCGAAAGTGAGACATTTTGAAATTTCATGCCAAATATTGGCTCATTTGAAATTTCATGACAGCAACACATCTCAAAAAAGTTGGGACGGGGCAATAAGAGGCTGGAAAAGTTAAAGGTACAAAAAAGGAACAGCTGGAGGACCAAATTGCAACTCATTAGGTCAACTGGCAATAGGTCATTAACATGACTGGGTATAAAAAGAGCATCTTGGAGTGGCAGCGGCTCTCAGCAGTAAAGATGTGAAGAGGATCACCAATCCCCCTAATTCTGCGCCGACAAATAGTGGAGCAATATCAGAAAGGAGTTCGACAGTGTAAAATTGCAAAGAGTTTGAACATATCATCATCATCGACAGTGCATAATATCATCAAAAGATTCAGAGAATCTGGAAGAATCTCTGTGCGTAAGGGTCAAGGCCGGAAAACCATACTGGGTGCCCGTGATCTTCGGGCCCTTAGACGGCACTGCATCACATACAGGCATGCTTCTGTATTGGAAATCACAAAATGGGCTCAGGAATATTTCCAGAGAACATTATCTGTGAACACAATTCACCGTGCCATCCGCCGTTGCCAGCTAAAACTCTATAGTTCAAAGAAGAAGCCGTATCTAAACATGATCCAGAAGCGCAGACGTCTTCTCTGGGCCAAGGCTCATTTAAAATGGACTTTGGCAAAGTGGAAAACTGTTCTGTGGTCAGGCGAATCAAAATTTGAAGTTCTTTATGGAAATCAGGGATACTGTGTCATTCGGACTAAAGAGGAGAAGGACAACCCAAGTCGTTATCAGCGCTCAGTTCAGAAGCCTGCATCTCTGATGGTATAGGGTTGCATTAGTGCATGTGGCATGGGCAGCTTACACATCTGGAAAGACACCATCAATGCTGAAAGGTATATCCAGGTTCTAGAGCAACATATGCTCCCATCCAGACGACGTCTCTTTCAGGGAAGACCTTGCATTTTCCAACATGACAATGCCAAACCACATACTGCATCAGTTACAGCATCATGGCTGCGTAGAAGAAGGGTCCGGGTACTGAACTGGCCAGCCTGCAGTCCAGATCTTTCACGCATAGAAAACATTTGCCGCATCATAAAACGGAAGATACGACAAAAAAGACCTAAGACATTTGAGCAACTAGAATCCTACATTAGACAAGAATGGGTTAACATTCCTATCCCTAAACTTGAGCAACTTGTCTCCTCAGTCCCCAGACGTTTACAGACTGTTGTAAAGAGAAAAGGGGATGTCTCACAGTGGTAAACATGGCCTTGTCCCAACTTTTTTGAGATGTGTTGTTGTCATGAAATTTAAAATCACCTAATTTTTCTCTTTAAATGATACATTTTCTCAGTTTAAACATTTGATATGTCATCTATGTTCTATTCTGAATAAAATATGGAATTTTGAAACTTCCACATCATTGCATTCCATTTTTATTTACAATTTGTATTTTGTCTCAACTTTTTTGGAATCGGGGTTGTACCAACAAGACTTCAGATTTTTTTTTTTTTTGTGATGCTTTACACTACCTTTGTCTTTCTTCCAGATCTCTCCAGCACATTATAGCAGTCAACCTAAAACGCTCTCAAGCATCCCCTTGGGTTATTACTAATTTTTGTAGTATTGATTAGAGATTTTTGAGATACTGATGAGTTTTTGAAAACCTGAACACCGAGTACACCTCTGTCCCTGTGCAGACAATAACCCCTGGATAAATGTCCATGTTTTTTTAGTCCCGGGGAGTGAACAAACGGGTATGTGAGTCCATTGATCAGCTGATTTAATCTCCCCTCCCCTCTACACAGGTGCGCTGATTCTGGGCAACTCTTTACTGAGCCGGGTCTATGCTATGCTGAAGGCTGCCCACATCACCCACCTCCACATGCTCGGTGCTGTTCTGAGGGCGCCGCAGGCCTTTTTTGAATCCAACCCCTCAGGGCGCGTGTTGAATCGCTTCAGCAAAGATGTGGACACAATAGACTCTTTCATTCCAGAAAATATTGATATCTGGATGCGCACTTTCTGGTATACAGTCACTGTGCTGGTCATGTGCTCTGCCCTCACCCCTGTGTTCATCATAGTCATAGTGCCGTTAATGATGTTCTATTGGTGGGTCCAGGTAAATAGGAACATTAACTCATTAATGCAGCATGCTAACGTGTGTCATTTTGCTTAGTGTTCTAGTAGACGTAGTCACATTGCCATTGTCGTAGTAGTACACGCTGTAGTTTGGTTGCTTGGTTTAGTCATTTGGGAGTGTTTATCATCAGTTGTTCTTTATCCAGCCGGAATGGGAACTCCAAGTAGTGCAGACAAGTGCACCATAAAACCCATCTTTAATTAACTGACTTATTAGAAGTCACTGATATCTACAGAGATTGGTACTAATTTGCTCCGATTGTGAGATTAAATTCAATCAACATATGTATGCTAATGATGCATAAAGAACAGCTGTTTGTGGGTTTAGTCTGCTGTGGGAGTTGTGATGTAGAAAATAATTTATCATATCCTTTTTTCAGGTTTGATTCGTCTAATATGTTGCTTTTGTACTCTGATCTCAATTCGATCGTGCCTAGAGCCCGAATATTTAGAGCCTGTATATTTAACACTAGTGCTTTGCCATTACAATCATACTAACATCATCTCATGCAGTGATAGTTTGGCTTTTCTATTCTACTTGGCATGTAGTTAATGGAAGAATCAGCTGGGATAGTTGTGATCAGTAATTGACTGTTTTAGATCTGATGCTTCTCTTTGACGTTTGCTCGTTCCGAGAGCTTAACACTGTAGTAGATTTGATTAAAGCTTTTTTGAAAAGAGCAACAGAAAATAACAGTCATATTAACCCTTATCCAAACTGACCACCAATTCTAACATCTTTAATGCTATGCGAAGGGGCCTGTCTGAGACAGTGGTAGGGGTCAATACCCTTCCAATAAGTGTTTTAACAACAACTATGTAGGGGCTTTTCAAAATGTCCATATGTGCCTCTGTTGTACAGTATAACTGTTCCAAATCTTGCAAGCCCATACCACATTCACATGACTTACTCTCCAGCCTCCTTTATGATTCTTTCCTTCTTCACATGTTGCTCTTCGTTTGGCTTCAGCATTGCATGAAATTTACATCATCCAGATTCTCTCATTATTATTATTATTATTATTATTATGTATTGAGTAACCTTTTTATTTAATGTCTTAATCTACATTCATGTTAAAAGCTAAATCGAATACACAATAAGTTTATGATGCTACATCGTTTTTACTGTATTGTTTAATAATTGTCACCTAAAACGGAGAGGATTCCAGAAAGCACGTGCAGATATTTCAGCACTGGCAATTAGTGTATTATTTAGCACAATGATTATAAAAAAGAGCGGTACGGTGGTGTAGTGGTTAGCGCTGTCGCCTCACAGCAAGAAGGTCCTGGGTTTGAGCCCAGCAGCCGACAAGGGTCTGTGCGGAGTTTGCATGTTCTCCCCGTGTCTGCGTGGGTTTCCTGTGGGTGCTCCGGTTTCCCCCACAGTCCAAAGACATGAAGGTTAGGCTAAATGGTGGCTCTAAATTGACCGTAGGTGTGAATGGTTGTGTGTGTCAGCCCCGCAATGATTTGGCAACTTGTCCAGGGTGTACCCCGCCTCTCGCCCATAGTCAGCTGGGATAGGCTCCAGCTTGGCCGTGACCCTGCACAGGATAAGCGGCTACAGATAATGGATGGATGGATAAATAAGACTTATTATAAATAATTTGCTTCACCTGTGAAACAGATGACATGGTCATGTCCAAACTATTTCCAAAGTTGTGCTGTGTCTTTAACCAGAAAAAGTTTGATTCAATTTTTTTTAATGAACATCTGAACTCCTCACAGACTGGCACAGTGGTGCAGTGGTTAGCACTGTCGCCTCACTAGAGAGGGTTCCGGGTTTGAACCTGTCAGTCCTATTGCATGTTCTCCCTATGACTGAGTGGGTTTCCTCCAAGAGTCCAAGAACATGCGGATTAGTTCAACTGGCTACTCTAAATTTTCCATAGGTGTGAACATGAGTATGAATGGCTGTCTGTTTCTCTGTGACAGACTGGTGACTTGTCCAGGGTGTACCCCACCTCTCACCCAGTGTCAGCTGGGATTGCCTCCAGCTCACCTGTGACATGTAACGGATAAGCAGGATAGAAAATGAATAAATGAAACATCCATCCATTAATCGTAACCGCTTATCCTGTTCTACAGGGTCGCAGGCAAGCTGGAGCCTATCCCAGCTGACTACGGGTGAAAGGCGGGGTACACCCTGGACAAGTCACCAGATCATCACAGGGCTGACACATAGAGACACACAACCATTCACACTCACATTCACACCTACGGTCAATTTAGAGTCACCAGTTAACCTAACCTGCATGTCTTTGGACTGTGGGGGAAACCAGAGCACCCGGAGGAAACCCACGCGGACACAGGGAGAACATGCAAACTCCACACAGAAAGGCCCCAGTCGGCCACTGGACTCAAACTCAGAACCTTTTTGCTGTGAGGTGACAGTGCTAACCACTACACCACTGTGCCGCACTAAATTAAACATTCATTTCATATTTACATGGCTGATTCAATATAGCATTTTTGGAATCCTCACCCCACTATCTGTGCACTCGTTGTTTCATTTCTGCTTTGTATTGTAGTCACATAGCTGTTAAACCTGCTGTTTGTCTTTCTCTCTCCTTCTCATCTCCTCTCTAGAGATTTTATGTAGCCACCTCACGGCAGCTAAAGAGACTGGAGTCAGTCAGTAGGTCCCCTATATACTCTAATTTTTCAGAGACCATCACTGGCACTAGCGTGATCCGTGCATACGGCCTCAACACTTCTTTTGTACTCGGGAGTGATATGAAAGTGGATGAGAACCAAAAGAGTTACTACCCTGGTATTGTTTCCAACAGGTAGGTCTGGCCTCACTCCCTCTGGATGCATGATTATTTGCAGATGTTCAGTTTCAGTCTTGCCAAATTTTCTCTTGACTTGCAGTAATGTCTTCGGCAAGACCACCAGTGATGCTTATTTAACCCACCATTCATGTGAAAGCTAATGCTGAAAGCCATGTGTCTTTGTGTCATGACAGTGGTGTGTTTTGTTGGATTCAGGTGGTTGGGGGTACGGATTGAGTTTATTGGAAATTGCATCGTGCTCTTTGCTGCTCTGTTTGCCGTGATCGGGAAGGACAACCTCAGCGAAGGACTGGTGGGGCTCTCGGTCACTTATGCCCTGCAGGTACGGTATCAAAACCAGTTTTGTAAAGCAGTTTTTGTACATGTAGTAAATGTGCAAACACATGAATGTGAGCACTTATGAAAATGTATTTGTGTTGTGTATGCAGCATCACTGCACGGGTAGGTACACTACCGTTCAAAAGTTTGGGGTCACTTTGAAATGTCCTTATTTTTGAAAGAAAAGCACTGTTCTTTTCAATGAAGATCACTTTAAACTAATCAGAAATCCACTCTATACATTGCTAATGTGGTAAATGACTATTCTAGCTGCAAATGTCTGGTTTTTGGTGCAATATCTCCATAGGTGTATAGAGGCCCATTTCCAGCAACTCTCACTCCAGTGTTCTAATGGTACAGTGTGTTTGCTCATTGCCTCAGAAGGCTAATGGAGGATTAGAAAACCCTTGTACAATCATGTTAGCACAGCTGAAAACAGTTGAGCTCTTTAGAGAAGCTATAAAACTGACCTTCCTTTGAGCAGATTGAGTTTCTGGAGCATCACATTTGTGGGGTCGATTAAATGCTCAAAATGGCCAGAAAAATGTCTTGACTATATTTTCTATTCATTTTACAACTTATGGTGGTAAATAAAAGTGTGACTTTTCATGGAAAACACAAAATTGTCTGGGTGACCCCAAACTTTTGAACAGTAGTATTCCAAATTTCTCAAGTCTGTACGTAGATGTGGCATAAACAAATGTGTTAAACATGTCCACCAGTGTTGTAGACATCATTATGAAAGCAGCATTAAATTGTTCCAGACTATGAGAAAAGTGGGGCAGTGTATAAAGGTGCTCATTCTGATTCGTGCATACCTTGATCATTCACTTGTCATAGTCACAAAGGTGAAATTCACTCGAATTTTGTTTTCTTCATCCTGCTTTCATCAAGACATCCTAACATACAGTATGCGATCACCTGCCTAAATATATTCATCACACTGTCATATATTAGTCACAATTCATACTGTCATCAGTTCTGCAACGATGACTTTTTAGCTCGAAGGCAATAAAAGAATTAGCCTCAAGACATTAGTGCTGCAGTGTTTTTACAGCTGTGTAACTCATCACCCTCTTTGTGGGAAGAAAAAAAAAATCCACTCATGTCAGACTTCCCTTTATTTTGATACAGCGTTTGTTTAGTCTTACTTGCTGCCTTCGTATCACACGTTAAAGACAGCGTAGTGACTGATTTTCACTGTCCCTGTTCAACAGGTCACCATGTCCTTGAACTGGATGGTGAGAATGACGTCTGACCTTGAGAGCAACATTGTTGCAGTGGAGAGAGTGAAGGAGTACTCAGAGACACCACCTGAGGTCAGTATTGCCAACATAATGCCTCTCTCGTTAGACCTTGAGACATTTTAGACCCCTTGAGCATGTCATCCGGCAAATTCTAGCGACCGTTTGAACCTCGAACAGATGCCCTGTGCACATTTCTGGCAAACTTTCTAGAAAATAATAATAATAATAACAGTGCGTCTCCTATTTGTATCTGTATCCATTTCGAAGATATCCATTAATTCCAAATAATAGATTTGTATTTGGTTACATCCTTACAGAAGAGGAAAGGGAGTTTGCCTGTACCTCTTCAATTTACTTAGTTCTCTGTACCAGTGGTGAACTGTTACTATTAGAGCTGGGACTTCAGCTCCGTCAAAATTTAGCCAGACACAGCAAAAATGCAACAGGGTAAAGGATTTTGTAAGGGATTAGCAGCAGGCTGCCAGGTAGCGCCACTGTGTGTAGCTGTCGATGTTGATTTTAAAAGTAACTAAGTAAATTACAGAGGGAAATGAATACTTAAGTCTGAGTGAAAAATACTGTAGCGAGCGTGCATGGAAAAAGAGTCTGGAGATAGAAATCTTAGTTTCTCGGTCATTAGCCTGTGCTACTTGCTCCCAATAGCTTTATTAGCATTCGCTAACACTACTGATGAGTGCTACACCGGCTGGAAGGTGACTTCACTGCTGTGCTGACGACACCGACTCACGGGTAAGCTAGCATTGGCCTTTGAAAAGGCCTAGGGTGATCAATTTTTGGTCCCTCCCACTATAAATCAAAATCTGATTTGTTAATTGATCTGTCACTTCCTACATAAACATACACTGCCATGGCCTTCTGTCCCGGTAATGAAGTCCTAAGCAATGAGTGAGCCGGTTCTAAACTCTTCTCAGCCTAGAGACAACAAACAAAAAAATCTCATTGGATAACTCGATTTTAATGTTTTCAGGACAGTAACCTTTTCATTTCTGAAGCAAATTTGATAGAAAATGAAGCCAAATTAGAATTGTAAGAGAATATTTATAATGAAAGAATGAAAAAATGAAAAAAAAATTAATTTGGCCTCATTGTCTATCAAAATGTTAGCATTTCTAACATTTGAAATGCTGAGATGTTTGGGCCATCTCTGAACGCCCTGACAGTTTCCCTCTGCTCTGTGCTAATGCACATAATTAGCTTGTCACCCTTTTGTGTTAAATTATGTTTCTACTTTTAAGCCATGGGATTGGGCGATCACATTGCAGCTTTGACTTGCTTTTGGGATAGCAAATGAATTTATGACTTAGTCCATAGTGCGAGGTGGTATACCAGTTCAGCCAGTATACTGGTTTTAATTTCACATATGGTATGAATTTTTCATATAGCACCATAGCGTAGCAAAGCTGAAACAGCTGGAACTCTTCAATAGGCAGCAAGTTATATAATATTGTCAGAGGTCAGGGTCGCAGTGGAAATAAGATGGATGCAAGTGCAGTAATTAGAGAGTTTATACATCCATCCATTGTCTGTAGTTGCTTATCCTGTTCTACAGGGTCGCAGGCAAGCTGGAGCCTATCCCAGCTGACTATGGGCGAGAGGCGGGGTACACCCTGGAAAAGTTGCCAGGTCATCGCAGGACTGACATAGAGACACAGACAACCATTCACATTCATACCTACGGTCAATTTAGTGTCACCAATTAGCCTAACCTGCATGTCTTTGGACTGTGGGGGAAACCGGAGCATCCGGAGGAAACCCACACAGACATGGGGAGAACATGCAAACTCCACACAGAAAGGCCCTCGTCAGCCACTGGGCTCGAACCCAGGACCTTCTTGCTGTGAGGCGACAGCGCTAACCACTACACCACCGTGCCGCCCTTAGATAGTTTATTAGAGAAATAAATCCATCACGTGACGCAAAGTTGTGGTCAAACAGGCAGAACTCAGGCAATCAGCAGACTGGCAGTCAAAACTAGGGACAAAAACCAGGATGACAACAAGATCAAAGCAGGAGTCAAAAACACCGGACAAGAGTAGAGGTGGGTATCGTTTGTTTGTTTTTTTCCAATACCAATGCCAAAATTATACGTTTAAGGCTATGCCGGAGCCTGAACCTATACTTTAAAAAGCACAAAACAAAGGTTGACAACATTAAAGAATGTCTTTATTTTATTTTATTTTTTTATTTCTAAGGCAAATTGAGCAATATATATTTAAGCATTTTAACCATGTGTAAGGTAGCTGCTATCTAATGGAAGACACCTATGGTGTTACATTAATGTCAAAACTAGAGGACATGCTCCTGAAACGCCCAATCATCTGGAGATCGATGCCTCAGATGGCTGGGAGAGCAAAAGTGGCCTGTGCTCTCGGAGGGGGTGGCATACTCTCTCTCCCCTGACAATTACAGCAAAGCTAGCCAAGCATGAGCTTCTGTGAGCTCATGCATACGGAAGTGGGTGGACAGTGCTTTCCTCGGAGTGTGTTATGCCTTGTCTTAAGTAGCAGTTTGAAAAGATGCAGTTAGTTGGAGTCATATGCCTCGGAGGAAACATGTGATTAGCTTCACCCTCCCTGGTTGATGTTGAGCAATATAAACCTGCAAGTTTTAACATTTCACATGCACATACGTGAAACTCGCAAGCACAGAAAGCATGAGAGCTCAAATCGAGCAATCCCTCGTCAAGTGGATTATCTTCACCTGCTCTGTGCTTGAATGAAATAATTGCGCTGAAAGTTTTGACATGGGGTGGTTTTGACAGTTTGGGGGTGGGCGCATACCATTTCTGTCAGTAGATGCTTTTCAAAACTGCAGTGCTTCGTGTTGTTTACATTGCTTGCAGTAGAAGTTGAGAAAAGTTCAACTTTTAAAGCGGCAGTGCAGGCACCAGACAATCAAATCGTGTTTATGGAAATATCCCGAAAGAGTGGGGTGGGTGCAGATCCAGCCTGCCATTCAACGTAAAAATGGAGGAGAGGTTGATTATGGAGAGTCACCCTGTTCTGTATGACCCTTGGGCATCTATGACAGACCATGCTCCAGCAGCTTTTTTGAAAGCCAGCTATGTTGTGTGTCCTGAGTGCGAAACTGTGATTGGTTCTTGTCACTATGATAATTGTGCCGGCATAAGACACCCCCAAGCGTCAGGCATGCCGACCATCAAACGTTAATACAACGCGTGCGTGCGAGTCTTCCCTGAGAGTTACAGTGCACGGCGATCAGAGCGAAGGGGGGATACGTGACGGCCTCTAGACCCGCAACAGAGCACTGCGCAGAGTGTATTTAAAGGGGACTCCTCGTACCCTTCATACTAACAGTTATAACTTTATAAAAACAATTAATTACCCACAACTTAGTCTCTATTTTGTTTTGAGAAGGAAGCAATGTTAAAATATAAATAACTATTTTTAACTTCTATTTTTAACATGTTGCAGTTTGCACAATAAAAATTGTTCACATTCTTCATAAGATGAGAAAAAATCCAAAGTGCTCAGGAATTGATGAAAATAGAGAGAAAAAATAAAAATAAAAAAATTGAAGGTGCTCTTTGGTATAGGGAATGCAAAAACCTTTGAAAAAAAAGAAGGAATCCAAGGCACTCTTCGTATCCAACTATATAAAAAAAGCCTTTATTTTACATGGCCATGTAAAATAAAGGCTTTTTTATATAGTTGGATACGAAGAGTGCCTTGGATTCCTTCTTTTTTCAAATTGTTCACATTCTGCAACTGTTTCATGGAGACTGATTCCTTCATACGGATTCTTTCATATACTGTGTCATTTTGTGGAGCCAAGCAAACCTTGTAGTAATCAAAGCCTTCGTTATATACATAATGAAATTAAAATGTTTTTATATTCTACTATTTATATTGTACTCCTGACAGTAGCATAAGCCACAAACCTATATAAAGGCTCAATCATGCAAGAAAACAAAGCATGATATCCCATGAAACTGCCAGAATCTTAAAAAATAATGTGATACAAGTTTTTGGTCATACTACCCAGCACAACTTGTTCATCCCTGTTAGTGTGAAATTCACTGTACATCATTATAGTAAACGACAGCTCACAAATTCAGCAAACTCAGGTTGAATTTGCACGTGAGTTTTATTTTATCCCGTGCCACAGCACATTAGTGAAAAAAAAAATAAAAACAGAGGCTTGGCTGCTTTTCAGCAGCTGACTTTGGCACTTTTGTTCACGCATGACATACATATAAACATACAGCTCACTATAAGTGTGAGAGCAACAAACTGCTTGTTAATATAATCTCACAAATAGGCCACAGGTGCTGGATGTGAAAATCAATTCAACACACGGACACAGATTCCCACTAAACCAGTGTTTCTCAACCACTGGGCTACAGCCCACTAGTGGGCTGCGAAGCACCATCTAGTGGATTGTGAAATTTGTTCAAGTCTGAAGCCAAATACAAAATAGTGCAGGATGCTGTACTGTCCCAAATCCGGTAGCTGGTTTGCCGAATACTTTTCAAGTGGAATAAATACATTTGTTGGTAAATTAAGAAGAACAAGCCTTTATTTTGTCACGTTTAACCCGCACACACACACACACACACACACAGCGAGAGAGAGATAAATAAATAAATAAATACATTTGTGGGTAAATTATATAGATCTGCGATGCCTGCTGGAAGAAAAGAGCAGGGCAGATTGAGAATCGAGCGGCTGCGGTTTGTTTACACTCGATACTAAAACCTGTAGCGTCCTAGCAACCATCGCAAAGACACGTACAAAAGCCCAGAAACTCCTATTTACCTGGGCAAAATCGAAACAGGATTTATCTTGTAGTGTCCTGATCTCCAGCTCTTTAACCCAGCCACATGTAAAAAGTTGTACTCCTCCATACTTTTCCAGGTTTCCATCTGTGTGTCCGTGTGGAACGATGTCTGCAGCAGCAGGCAGTCTGAGATGTCAGGAAACTCAACGGATGGATAATTTTCCAACTCATAATGAATGAATGAATGAATGACTTTATTTAAACACAATAAGTTGATCAGCAGAGCTGGTGTGGTCGTGAACAGATACAAATAACTACAAATACAAAAGACTAAAAATATACACGATCTTTAAAAGAAACCTTAAAATCTGTTGATTGTCTCTTAATTATCTTCACATTGAGTTAATTAATAGTATGCATAACTATTGTCTTTATATTTAGTTACGGCTACAATGGGATCAAAATTTATTCTACTAATGTCAAGTTTAGCTAGTAAATTTTTCTTTCACAGGAAAAATCCTTCTTTGTTAGCGTGTAAGGATCTAATCCCATTGAGTGGTTTCTATATCCACTTCTTTCGAGTGTACTTCTTGGTTTTAATAACTTGCTTGTTTGCTGAACACAAACATGGCAATAAGTTCTTGTGTTAATCGACCAGACTCCACTTTTGGATCATTAACCCCTTTTGACTGAGAATGCCCTGCATGCATGGTTTGGCTTCTGACACATCCATACAGTTTTTAATACAACACCTACAATTAAAAACAGTTTGTTTTTATTGCATTTATTTAATTCTTGGGCTCCCATCTGTAACAGAGAGTGATATTGCATCCCATTAATACACTTTACAATAGATTATTAGATTCTAATAGAATAGATGAGCCAGAATAATTGGGGATCTTTTTTAATGGGCCCCAATTCATTACAAGTATGAATAGGTGGGCCTCAAAGCAGAAAAGGTTGAGAAACCCTGCAATAAACCACGCCCCCACCTGCCCAATCATACATTCCATCCATCCATTATCCGTAACCGCTTATCCTGTGCAGGTTCATGGGCAAGCCGGAGCCTATCCCAGCTGACTATGGGCGAAAGGTGGGGTACACCCTGGACAAGTTGCCAGGTCATCGCAAGGCTGACACGGAGACAACCATTCACACTCACATTCACACCTACGGTCAATTTAGAGCCACCAATTAGCCTAACCTGCATGTCTTTGGACTGTGAGGGAAACCGGAGCACCCGGAGGAAACCCACGCAGACACAGGGAGAACATACAAATTCCACACAGAAAGGCCACCGTCAGCTGCTGGGCTCAAACCCAGAACCTTCTCGCTGTGAGGCAACAGTGCTCACCACTACACTACCATGCCGCCCCCCAATCATACATTCATTTTCTAAATCTTATATCTTTTCATGTAATAGTGTAATATATTACATAGATGTCAGTGTTTTACTGGGAAATATACCACTCGTATTTTTCATACGCGTGACATCCGGGACATCAAGAACCGCAACCGTGACATATTTAACAGTTATTCCATGAAATCGAGTCGTACATGAGCTGATAGCCGATGAGGCGTATAGCACCAAGTTGGCTATAAGTCATGTACAACAAGACTGAGTGGAATATCTGTTTTATCCACATTCACTGGATTTTGAGAAACAGCATTTTTATTTTTTGCAAATTTGATAAATAAAAACTTTATACAAAACATCCAACAAAATAATTTCTGCATAGAATGTAAACAAACCGGCGAAATGACAGTAGCAATTTGTGAAAAATGCTCTAATAATAATTCTTGAAAAATAAAAAAAGATATATTCTTACCATCAAATATTTTTATTCCATATTTTCTTTCGGGTGGCACAGTGGTGTAGTGGTTAGCGTCGTTGCCTCACAGCAAGAAGGTCCGGGTTCGAGCCCCGTGGCCGGCGAGGGCCTTTCTGTGCGGAGTTTGCATGTTCTCCCCGTGTCCGCATGGGTTTCCTCCGGGTGCTCCGGTTTCCCCCACAGTCCAAAGACATGCAGTTTAGGTTAACTGGTGACTCTAAATTGACCGTAGGTGTGAATGTGAGTGTGAATGGTTGTCTGTGTCTATGTGTCAGCCCTGTGATGACCTGGCGACTTGTCCAGGGTGTACCCCGCCTTTCGCCCGTAGTCAGCTGGGATAGGCTCCAGCTTGCCTGCGACCCTGTAGAACAGGATAAAGAGGCTACAGATAATGAGATGAGATATTTTCTTGCTTTTTTATATATTTTGGGGGGTTTTGTTTTCGAGTGGAGTTTCATCCTCGGTTGGTTCAGTAACACAGGCCGCCAGTTCTTCTTCTTTAGGGTTTTTTGGTAGTTGGCAAACCAACTTAAAAGTGCATTACCGCCCCCAACTGGGCTGGAGTGTGGAACAGGCGATATTGTGGGGAAAAAAACTATATTCTTTTAGCTGTTTTTGTTCCTTTTAAATACTTGTTAACAAACTGACACATCTGACTTGATGCACTCCACCATTTTGTTTCCTCATGGTATATGAGCTGATATCCTAGTAGTAGAGTAGCCAATCAGAGTGTGCAGTTGCTCATATCCAGTGAATGTGGATAGAATAATTTCCAATATTCTCACTCGTGAGGAAGTCAGTGAATTGTTTTGATAAATTTGGGTACATTTTGTTTATGAATGTGTCTATATCATAAGAAGAAAATCAACTTGGGCTTGAAGATATTATGTTTATATTCTTGTGTTAAAAAAACTCGTATTTTTCATATGAAGTACATCACAGATCTGATTGACATATTTAAATAAAATTGGCTGGCGTTGAGTGGTATATCAGATATATTCCATTTGGCTAGTGTGATACTGAACGAGTCGAAGACAAGTAGCAGAATGGAATATATCGATATACCACGAAAAAAGCCAGCTGATATTATTATTATTATTATAATACACCTTCTCTTTTTTCCAGTTTTTCAATGTCCGTTGGTATGCTTTTCTCTTGTAAACAGAAGGGACCCGTCAGGACCTTCTAGGCCTTCAGAAAAGGCCCAAACATGTCAGCATTCTCAAAGGCCAACACTAGTTAAACCACGAGTCGGTGCCATCAGCACAGCAGTGAAGTCCAGCCTCCCAGCCGGTGTAGCGTTCATCAGTAGTGTTAGCGAATGCTAATAAAGCAGTCAAGCCAGTGCTATCGACAGCAAGTAGCATAGGCTAATGACCGAGAAACTAAGGTTTCTGTCTCCAGACTCTTCTTCCACACACGTTGGCTACAGTATTTTTCACTCAGACTTAAGTATTCACTTCCCTATGTTGCTTTTTTGTTGTGTCTGGATAAGTTTTGTCTGAGCTGAAGTCCCAGCTCTAATAGTAACGGTTCACCACTGCTTGTAAATATGCATGAAGTATATCTAAAGTTTTGGTAGCCTTTCAGGTGTTCAACGTGTCTTTTTCTTTCCCAGCAAATAAAGAAATACTTCTGTGCATATGCATCAGAAAACTTCTCATTGAATATTCCCATCAGCTCCGACATGTGATGTCATGTTGCCTTGACAACCATGCAGTATCGTAAACCATATTCAACGCTCATTCGCCACTGGGTAGAGTGACATAGTACACATAGGATAAGCGATATGCTAACAATATTGCATGCTATTGAACCAAATGAATGAAACCCACTAGAAGGAAATAGAATGCATGTTTTTATTCCATTGAAAAAGTGTCCTGTATGTATAATAATTCCCAATATTTCACTCTGATGACATCACTCCCGATGTTTTTCCTGCACGTTGTCAAAATGGCGAACTGGTTCAAAATTAAAATTCTTTTGATTAACTTGCGTTTTTTTTTTTTTTTTTTGGGGGGGGGGTTGTGGATGTGTCCATGAAATATAAAGGACATTACACAGTGGCGCGAAGATGTGAAGTTTATCTTATCGTGTTGAAAAATATATCACTCATTTGCTTCGCTCACTCAAAGGTAAACTTCATCTCTTCATGTGACTTATTTACATATATAAGCGCTTAACATACTGGTTCATTTGTGAACACTTTATTAATCTACTTGTAAAAGTGCTAGGATTTAAATAGTGATTATTCGGCAAATAAAGATTTATTTTTTAAATAAATCTTATTAAAAATTATTCAGAGATGATATTGCGGTGTGGACGTACTACATTGGTGTGAATTTTTGATGAAATAAGTTGAACTCATGTATGTGTGTAGGCACCATGGGAGGTGGAGGACAAAAAGCCTTCATCTGACTGGCCTCCTGAGGGCAACGTGGAGTTTACAAACTACAGTGTGAGGTATCGAGAGGGACTCGACCTGGTGCTGAGGAACATTTCCCTCCAGGTGAAAGGAGGAGAAAAGGTCAGTAATGACTTCAGGAAGTACAGATATAAAGTAGTGCTTCTTAGACTTCTTTCTCTCCATCATGTTGTGCATTGTGACAACTTCCCAACTTTAAGAAACAAACAAACAAACAAAAATATATATAGATACCAGCCTTTCTCAACCGGGGTGCCGCGGCGCCCTGGGGTGCCGTCTGGCTTCATTAGGGGTGCCATCAAAAAATTATATATTCTAGCATTGAAATAAATAAAATGAATTAAAATTCCAAAAAACAATAGTTACACTAATGTAGATCATCGCCGCCTCATGCATCATCAAAATTTGTCTCACGGTCCCCTTTCCCATGTCACAACGTCACTGCCGGGGTCAGCGTATGGTCAGCGTGACTGCGTATATTTTATATGGGGGTGCCTTAAGAATTTGCATACTTCTGAAGGGTGCCGTGACTGAAAAAAGGTTGAGAAACGCTGTATATATAGATACACACACCAATTTTTGTTTAGAAAATCTGGGTTTGTTTGCAGATTGGCATTGTGGGTAGGACTGGAGCAGGCAAGTCCTCCATGACACTGTGTCTGTTCCGTCTGCTGGAGGCGGCAGAAGGGGAGATTACCATTGACGGAGTAAAGATTGCTGAGATCGGCCTGCACAACCTAAGATCCAAACTCACCATCATCCCCCAGGTTGAATACTTTCTCTCTTTCACCCGCCCCATGCAATCTGTTTTAATTTAAACACAGCTTTGAAAATGGTATTTATTGTTATATTAATATTTCTCTCATGTTGGGTTTTAATATGTCCACAAAAAAAAAGAACCTCAGTCTGATTGCCAAAAAAAATTCATGCTGGCAAAACTGTACAATCCAAAACATCTTGAAATGTTTATCAGTGGCTAATTAGCATGCTTTGCTCCAAACACAACTGTAGCTAATTTGTAGTGTGTTCACATCCAGATTGTTAACATTTTTTGGGTCCGTCCTTTGTTTTCTGCAGTAATTCCTGTTCTTGTGACCCTATTTCACTTTTAAACACTTTTATTTCTGCTAATTCACCTTCTAACCATGAGAACCACCTGTCCTCATTTGCCCCTCTTTCCTGATCTCAGATGTAGGTCTCGGGTATTGAACACTACTACAATAACAGTCCTGTAAAACACAAATAGACTGGTTGCATTTTAAGTGAAAAATATTGATACACATTGTGTTGTCAGTGTTTTATTGTAGGGCTTTTTGTTTTTTTCATGTAGCGCTCAGTAAAGGTTTTAGGACTGTGGGTTGTTTTTGTTGGATTTTTAGAATAAAAAGAAAAAAGGTCCATAATTTTTGCCTGTATATTTATATATTTTGGATTTATAATAATGGTTTTAGATTGGTATGGAGCAACGTGATTTGTTTTACTGAATTCGTTTTACTTTTTGTATGGTTATGCGATGAATTGTGTGGTATGGATTTTACTTTTCATTTTACCTTGGCAATGCTTTTTGGATTCCTTAGACTGGAATGAAAAATGAAGACTATGAAAGAAAGAAAGCAAAAATCATGGTGTTGGTTTTTAGAACAGAAACAGCAAAAGTTGCATAGTAGTTGTACAGTTGTGCTCATAAATTTATATACCCTGGTGGAACTTGCGTGGGAGAGAAAAAAAAAATCTGCCAGGTATGTAAACTTATGAGCACAAGTATATATTAGTTATATATAACTAGATGACTGAAACTGCCTGGAGGTGATTAAAGAAAATGAGCTGAGCTCAGAAGAACAAGCCAATATCAACTGTCTCTGAAATGAGGAACGACTTTATAGCTTGAGGATGAAGGTGTCGTTATCGGCTGTTTGCAGAAGACATTTAAAACTTATACATACCAGATTCAAATGTGTTAAAAAGTATAAAGATGAGTAGAATTTATCCAGTAAATGTTCTATGGACATACAGTACGTGGCAAAGAATAACCTTTATCGAAATGACAGAAAGATGGAAGAATTAAGAAAAAAGGTTTGCTGCAGAGGTTATGTTCACTACTTTTCTCTTTGAAAAAAATCAACAAAATAAGTCATTTGGCTAGGGGTGCCCAAACTTTTGTATACAGCTATATATGTTTGGATTCCATTCTGACTTGCTGTCAGTTATTATGTATGACTTGTCAATGTGAAGGGAAGTGTAAAGCTTTAAATGTGACCTGCATAATCTACTTTTTTTTTTTTTTTTATAGGAACCAGTTCTGTTCTCAGGGACGTTGCGGATGAACCTTGACCCTTTTGAAAAATACAGTGATGACGATCTTTGGAACGCTTTGAAACTATCTCACCTACATAAATTTGTCAGCAACCAGCCAGCTCAACTCGACTTGGAGTGCTCAGAAGGAGGAGAGAATTTAAGGTACATCAGCAACATGTAACACCTCCAGTTAATAGGTTTCAGTTAATAGGTTTTAGGCTTTGATTATTACAGTTTACGTTTATGAGCTCACGACCACCGTAATGTGGGTGTGTGCAGTGTGGGACAGAGGCAGCTCGTGTGTTTGGCCCGAGCCTTGTTAAGGAAGACCAGAATCCTCATCCTGGACGAAGCCACAGCTGCCATCGACTTGGAGACTGATGATCTCATCCAGTCCACCATCCGCACGCAGTTCGAGGACTGCACAGTCTTCACCATCGCTCACAGACTCAACACCATCATGGACTACACAAGGTATGACTGGTGTACCCTTTAGTATTTTGGTTTAAATCTGGTCCGTTAATACAGAATTGAGTTACTGTGATGCGTACACATGTATTCATGTGTAGAGAATGTTACAACAGCTTCAAATGTGGTTCAGCCAATCAGATTTTAGAACCGAAACAATTTTAGAATGGAGGGTTATAATATAACCATCCGCTTTCTGGAGGGCTCTCGAGTGGTGTAAAAGAAAAGGGATCACCCTGTCATCGGGACGTTGCAAGTTCACGTCCCGATGATGCCATCGCCATCCGCAGCCAGCAGTCAAGAAAGTAAAATTGGCCGTGCTGTCTGGGTGGGAGGGGGCATATACTTCTCTCTCCAGTCAATTACAGCAATGCATGCGGAAGATGGTAGATAGCACACTTCTTGCAGGTGTGTTAAGGCAGATTTATACTTCTGCCAGGGTGAAGTCTTCATACTGTCACACGAACCACACAAAAATTTACAATGTGAATTATATGTGATCATATACAGTATATCGCTGTGTCGGAAGCAAACATTAACACGGGAAAACTCACTCGTTTATTTATATTAGTTGTTCAGTGCGAGAGTTTTATCAGCGGTTTGAAGGTTTTAATGGGCTACACTTTCAGGAAGTAGTTTCGGAGCACACGCTTGACTACAGAAGACGGAAAGTACTCTTCTTTGGTGTTCTGCCTGACGGCAGGTCCGTCAAAGTTTCTAGGCAAGGATTACAGTCGTGGTTTCCCTTTGCTTTCTTCTGACTATTATAGAGGTTTTCTCCTCTCAACCATTCATACCTATGGGAGAACATGCAAACTCCACACAGAAAGGCTCGAAAGTCAGCCACTAGGCTCGAACCCAGAACCTTCTTGCTGTGAGGTGACATTGCTAACCACTATACCACCGTGCCACCATGGAAAGTACTAGATACACTACCGTTCAAAAGTTTGGGGTCACTTTGAAATGTCCTTATTTTTGAAAGAAAAGCACTGTTCTTTTCAATGAAGATCACTTTAAACTAATCAGAAATCCACTCTATACATTGCTAATGTGGTAAATGACTATTCTAGCTGCAAATGTCTGGTTTTTGGTGCAATATCTCCATAGGTGTATAGAGGCCCATTTCCAGCAACTATCACTCCAGTGTTCTAATGGTACAATGTGTTTGCTCATTGCCTCAGAAGGCTAATGGATGATTAGAAAACCCTTGTACAATCATGTTAGCACAGCTGAAAACAGTTGAGCTCTTTAGAGAAGCTATAAAACTGACCTTCCTTTGAGCAGATTGAGTTTCTGGAGCATCACATTTGTGGGGTCGATTAAATGCTCAAAATGGCCAGAAAAATGTCTTGACTATATTTTCTATTCATTTTACAACTTATGGTGGGAAATAAAAGTGTGACTTTTCATGGAAAACACAAAATTGTCTGGGTGACCCCAAACTTTTGAACGGTAGTGTACGATAATTGGATTTTTTAAATTGGATTTTCGTTGTTTTGACTTCAGATGTACTTTGAACAATATTACTCGATTTTAAACTACAGTATTTTAAACTGGATCAAACTGTCACCAAAATCAAACCATTTTCATGTGCAATCAGTCAGACACGCCTCTCCACCAAACAATCAGCATTCACCTGATGCAGAGCACCAAAGAGACACACAACGCTTAGTTAGCTCATGGGAGGACTGTGCTCTAACATGTCTCTGCATGCCATGTTTACCCATGATCCAGCTTTCTGTGTCATAACGCAAAGATGCATGAATGCAGAAGTATAAATCGGCCTCTACGCTGCCCTGTGATGCTGCATGAGCAGCAGTTTGAAAAGATGCTTTGTGCAAAAAGGGGTTTGAATAATAATAATAATACAGCATGGGCGCTGGCATCTCATTGGAGCTCATTTTGATTTAATTTGTAATAATTTAGTTCACTTTGTCGTTTTCAATCACATTCTCTTTTTGTTCACAGAGTTCTGGTGTTGGACAAGGGACAGATAGCAGAGTTTGACACACCAACAAACCTTATTGCACAGAAAGGAATATTCCATGGGATGGCAAAAGACGCAGGGTTGGTGTGAGCCTTCAAAACTGTGCCTACATCAACAGTGCCTTGATCCACAGAGAGACAGTGAATGTATCTTTATATTGTTACTCAGCTAGCCCTGTAATTGTTTATGCATTATTGTTATTTTATATACACATCAGTGCTACTGTTACTTTGGCCAATGAATTTTAATGGCAAACCAGTCTATTTTTGTACTGTATTATTTAAGTTACTTTTAAGGCTTTGCAACAGGGAAAAATGCTGTTGAAGTAAAGATGCCATTCCACTTTGGTAATAAAATATGTACTGTACACTGTGGAATTATGTTACTTCTACTGTCTCAAGCAATACTTAAGTTTTGTTGTTGTTGTCATCAGGAAGTTCCAACGTTGATTTTGTGACCAAATTTCAAAAATTTGCCTGACAATCAGATTCAGCATTACATGTACTGTAAGTTTGAGATGTTTGAAGTGTGTCCAGCCTGGATCCATGTTCTAGATTGATTAGACTTCAGCACAGAAACATTAATATTGTAGCCCTCTTTATTTTAATGTTTTGACTTAAAGGGATCACATCTATTTTTTTCTTCAGCAGCTACATGTTTTCACAACATATAAACCAGTTTTTCACAGTTTGCTTCAGGACCATTTAGATTCAGATATAAAAACAGCTTTTACTGATTGATTACGCTGATTTAAATTCAAAACAACTTTATACTGTGAGCAAATGGCAAACTGTGTGCTCTGAACATGTGAAAACACGAGGTTTATTTTCTGAATAATAAAATAGCATTTTCATATTTCATGTGGAAACAAATATAGGATTGTAAGACCATTGAATGAATATATATAAGAAAAACACTATACGAAATTTTAATAAAATTGAGAAACAAATTATTGGGTGAATGATCCAAAATGTTTGAGAACTTTTTTTTATGTAATTCACTTTAAATGCAAATCAATTTATAAATTCAAACTTCATAATCTTGCTCGTATTGTGCCTCACTTTTTTCATCAAATTTTCCAAATAGCCATATGTTGGCAGAACATGCTCACTTGTACATTTGAAGTTGCAACAATTGAATTTCTACTTGGGAAGACATTGCCACAAAGGTGTTTTGATGAGGTGTATGCAGGACTATTTATTTAAATCCCACTCCAGAAGGAATTCGCAGTCCCTCCCACAGAAATTTTGAGCAATTCCAATTGCTCTTACAGTTATTTTTGCATGCATCTGGCCCACATATTTTCTAATGAACTTCTACTTCCAAAAATATAAGCTACAAATTTAAACCACAGCAACGCAGAAATAAAGCAATTAAAGATAATGGATGAATGTTACTGAACTTGGCCTTTCTTTGTCTGCAAGTTTTAAACCTGGCTTCAAATTTGGCTTCTGGGGGTCAAGCCCCGAATGTTTTCTCAAAAGCCCCTAATCTTTTAAGGTTTTTAAAATAAATTCAACTTGTGTCATTTCCCTCAGCTGCCATCCACAGAAAGTGGTTCAGCTTCAGCAGCATCAACATCGACCGGTGAATCATGGACAGATGTTTCAGGTTTGGGAATCCGCAGTTGCAACACTGCGGCTAGTAGCAATTAGTTAGTGAAGTGACTAGCCTAATGGATTGCTGCAGACTAGCTAGCTAATATTAGCTATGGTTAGCTTGCTAACCAACACTAGCTGATTTTACTGTGTTTGAACATATTATATACAGTAATAATTATAATAATAATGTTCAACTTATATAGCGCCTTTCATACACCTAAGGTTGCTTTACAATTGCAAAAGTAGATGGCAGATATCACAGTGGGGATGCGACTCTGTCACCGCCATCTTGCAGAGGTGTTCTGACCCATTCAAATAGTAGAAAATGCCAGACATTTATGCAGGTTTTGGATGTTCTAATGAAAGATATGTTAAAACCAAGCACCAGGGAATAACATTTCACAGATGTGAAGTTCTCATCTCATTATCTCTAGCCGCTTTATCCTGTTCTACAGGGTCGCTGGCAAGCTGGAGCCTATCCCAGCTGACTACGGGTGAAAGGTAGGGTACACCCTGGACAAGTCGCCAGGTCATCACAGGGCTGACACATAGACAACTATTCACATTCACACCTACGGTCAATTTAGAGTCACCAGTTAACCTAACCTGCATGTCTTTGGACTGTGGGGGAAACCGGAGCACCCGGAGGAAACCCACGCGGACACGGGGAGAACATGCAAACTCTGCACAGAAAGGCCCTCGCCGGACACGGGGTTCGAACCCAGGACCTTCTTGCTGTGAGGCGACAGCGCTAACCACTACACCACCGTGCCGCCAGATGTGAAGTTATTTAAAATATTTTACTGTTATGAACATGAAGGATTTGATACAAGTTTATCCTTTTTTTAAGCTAACATAAAGTTACTGTCCTGATACTAAGTTATATTTACTTAGTTTACAACCCCAATTCCCAAAAAGTTGGGACACTTTGTGAAACATAAAAACTGAATGTGAAAATTTGCAAATCATGGAAAACCTATTTTTCATTGAAAATGGTAAAGACAACATATCAAATTTTGAAACTCAGAAATATTATTGTTTTTTGAAAAATATATGCTCATTGTGAATTTCATGTCAGCAACACATTTCAGAAAGGTTGGGACGGGGAAACAAAAGACTGAAAAAGTTGTGTAATGCTAAAAAAAAATACTAATTTGGTTAATTGGGTATAAAATGAGCATCCCTGAGAGGCTGAGTCTCTCAGAAAATGGGGAGAGGTTCACTGCTTTGTGAAAGACTGTGTGGGCAAACAGTGCAACAATTTCAGAATAACATTCCTCAATGTAAAATTGCAAAGAATTTGGGGATCACATCTATGGTACATAATATAATTAAAAGATTCAGAGAATCTGGAGAAATCTCTGTATGCAGGAGACAAGGCTGAAAACTGTCATTGAATGCCTGTGATCTTCAGGCCCTCAGGAGACACTGCATTAAAAGCGGACATGTGTCTGTAGTGGAAATCACTATATGGGCTCAGGAACACTTCAGAAAACCATCGTCTGTGAAAACAGTTCATTACTGCATCCACAAATGCTAATTAAAACCAGATATAAACAATATCCAGAAACATCTCCACCTTCTGTGGACCCAAGCTCTTTTACGATGGACTGAGGCGAAGTGGAAAATTGTCCCGAGGTCTGATGAATCAAAAGTAGAAATTATTTTTAGAAATATTTCGATTACGTTCATTATGTCTTATATTAAATATAGTTAGTATTTTTTTTTTTTTTCTTTTTTAACAGACATCTAATTTTTAGGTTTGTTTACCTGACATGTTTCGACGTATAACTTCCGTCTTCCTCAGAGTGTCTCCGGATGTTGTTGGTGACGCATCTTTTATCAGCTGATGTTTCTGAAGGCGTGGCCTTCCTGTCTGGATTGACAGGTCGGTCACGCCTTATACTGACATCACTCAGCTCCTTCAATTCATCGCCACATCCACATACTTTCAGTTCAGGAATACAATTTACAGACAGAAGGAAGGTTTTGCCATGGGAGACCCACTATCAGCCATCATGTGCGGCTTTTTCATGGAAGATCTGGAGCAGAAAGCACTCACTACAATACCATCGGAATACAGACCAACACTCTGGAAACGGTATGTGGACGACATATTGGAAAAAGTGAAGAGGGGACACACTCAACAGCTCACCGACCATCTCAACACCATAGACAATACCGGCAATATAAAATTCACACATGAAGAAGAGACAGAGCAGTCAATAGCATTTTTGGATTTGAAAATACAACACACGGAAGATGGGGACATCAAAATAAAAGTACACAGGAAACCCACACACACCGACCAATATTTAAACTGGACTTCCGAACACCCCATAATGCACAAAATATCAGTAGTTAGAACATTACATGAACGCACAGCAATAATTACAGATTCACAGGACAAAGAACAGGAGGAACAACATATACAACACGCACTGAAGGCATGTCAATATCCACAATGGGCAATATCCAAAGGGGCGGAACAGGTTAAGAACAACAAAACACAGAAGAAAGGGAAAAAACAAACTAACAAACAAGAACACAGGGGAGTAGTTACATTACCATACATCAGGGGAATAACTGAACGCATTCAAAGAGTAATGAGGAAACACAACATTAACACACCTGTCAAACCACACACAACACTCCGTCAGATCCTGGTTCATCCCAAAGACAGAATACATCCGGACAACAGATGCAACACCATATATGAGATTCCATGCCAATTATGCAATAAAACTTACATTGGGGAAACAGGAAGGAGTTTCAATACAAGAAAAAATGAACATAAGAAAGAGTGCGAAAAGGAGACAGCTACAAGACAAACCCGAACAATAAAAGAAAAGGCACAACAGGAAAATTATAAGTCAGCTATAACAGATCATTGCAAAAGGGAAAATCACATTATGGACTGGGGGAATGCCAGAGTCATCCGCACAGAAGATAACAAACATCAGCGCTGGATCAGGGAGGCCATGGAGATCCGTAAGCGAAGCCCGAGGACCATCAACCGGGATGAGGGAGCATACATGCTCTCCCATACCTGGAGTGCCATCTTGCAGGGGACGAACAGACAGTATAAGGCGTGACCGACCTGTCAATCCAGACAGGAAGGCCACGCCTTCAGAAACATCAGCTGATAAAAGATGCGTCACCAACAACATCCGGAGACACTCTGAGGAAGACGGAAGTTATACGTCGAAACATGTCAGGTAAACAAACCTAAAAATTAGATGTCTGTTAAAAAAGAAAAAAAAAAATACTAACTATATTTTTAGAAATCATGGACACCACGTCCTCCAGGCTAAAGAGGAGAGGGACCATCTGGCTTGTTATCAGCGCACAGTTCAAAAGTCAGCATCTGTGATGGTATGAGGGTGCATTAGCGCACATGACATGGGTAGCTTGTACATCTGGGAAGGCAGCATTAATGCTGAATAATATGCTTCAGACCAATATGCTGCCATCTGGATAAAATCTTTTTCAAGGAAGGCCTTCCTTCTTTCAGCAAGACAATGCCAAACTGCTTTCTGTACATATTAAACTGTATGGCTCAGTAGTAAAAGAGTCCGGGTGCTAAACTGGCCTGCCTGCAGTCCAGACCTATCTCCCATTTAAAACATTTGGCGCATTAAGAAGCACAAAATATGACAAAGGGGACCCCGAACTGTTGAGCAACTTAAATTGTATGTCAGGCAAGAATGGACAACATGTCTCTTTCCAAACTATAGCAACTGATCTCCTCAGTTCCCAAACGTTTACAGAGTGCTATTAAAAGTAGAGGTGATGCAACACAGTGGTAAACATGGTCCCAACTTTTTTTGAAATGTTTTGCTGACATCAAATTCAAAATGAGCATATATTTTTCTAAAAACAGTAAAACTTCTCATATTCAGCATTTGATATGTTGTCTTTGTACTATTTTCAATGAAATACAGGGTTATCATGCTTTGCAAGTTATTGCATTCTGTTTTTATTTACAGTTTACACAATGTTCCAACTTCTTTGGAATTGGGGTTGTATATCAGGTACAAAAAAGATGATCATTTTCTGAACAAATTCTATATCATCATCATCATCATCAATCTTTTGATACAATTATATGAGATTAGAGCTAAATTTGTATTGTTTATCTGTCTTGTATAAACATGTAGCCCAAGTCCTTTCCCTGGTGCATTTATTTTCAGTTGTACAAAACTGTAAGATTGGTTGATCACAATGTGTAACTGTCACACTGCAACTCTGCACAACCTTACTGATACGGTGGATGTACGTACATACATACATACATACATACATACATACATACATACATACATACATACAATATGTACTAACCCCATTTCTAGAAATGTTGGAATATTTTCCAAAATGTAATAAGAACAAAAATCTATGATTTGTTCATTCACATGAACCTTTATTTAACTGACAAAAGTATAAAGAAAAAATTTTCAATAGTTTCAATAGATTTTAAGTAAGTTAGAATTTGATGCCTGCAACACACTCAAAAAAAGGTGGAACAAATGCAAAATAAGACTGAAAAGTTTATAGGATATTCAAGTAACACCATTTTGGAAGATTCCACAAAAAGCAGGTTAACTGGTAACAGCTGAGGATTTCATGATTGGGTATAAAAGGAACAGCACCAAAGGGTTAGGCTTTGCAAGCAAGGATGGGTCATGGCTCACCCCTTTGTCTCAAAATTTGTGAGAGAATTGTTAGTCAATTCAAAAAGAACATTTCTCAATGCAAGAATTTAGGTCTTTCAAAATCTACAGTACATAATATTGTGAAAAGGTTTAGGGAATTCGGAGACATCTCAGCATGTAAAGGGCAATATCAAAAACCACTGTTAAATGTGCATGACTTTCGAGCCCTCAGACAACACTGCCTGAGAAACTGTCATGCTAATGTGACAAATATAGCCACATGGGAATACTTCAGAAAACTATTGTCACTTAATACAGTCTGCCACTGCATCCAGAAATGCAACCTTAAACTGTATTACACAAGGAGGAAGCCATTCATCAGTTCTATGCAGAAACGCCAGCAATTTCTCTGGACCCAAACTCATCTCAGATGGACCACTGAACAGTGCAAATATGTGCTGTGGTCAAATGAGTCCACATTTCACCTTGTTTTTGGGAAAACCAGATGTCGAGTTCTCAGTGCCAAAAGTGAACGTGACCACCCAGTTTGTTGTTAGAGAAAGGTGCAAAAACCAGCATCTTTGATGGGGGGGGGCATCAGTGTCCACAGCGTGGGTGAGTTGCATGTATGTGAAGGTACCATTGATATTTTGGGGTATATATTGGGATTTTGGAGAGACAAAATCACCAAGACAAGTATTCAAATATTTAAATATATTCTTCTCCAGCTTCTGCAGGGTTTTTCTTCATGAAAACATTTGTCAGTCAAGTACAGTTATCCCCTATCTCTGGTACCAGCAGCTCTGGAAGAATTACAGGAGGCCAAAGTGTTCACAAAACCTGACCTGTGCAATGCCTCCAATCTGGTTCACATCTGTGAGGGGGGTGAATGGAAAATGGCTTTTAGCACCACTTCTGGTCACTTTGAATATTGCATGATGCCATATGGGCTATCTTTGTTGCTAGCAGTGTTCCAATGTCTCATAAACAATGTCCTGTGGGCCATACTTGTGAAATTAATCATTGCATACATCAACAATATCCTAATATACACCCCTGACTTAACCACGCATGTCCAACACATGAAAACAGTCTTGTCTAGGCTCCTCAAACACTAATTTATGTCAAGCGAGAGAAGTGCAAATTGCATGTGCAATAAGTAGCATTTTTGGGCTACATCATTTGACCAGAGGGGGTGCTCAGGGACCAGGACAAAGTGTCAGCTGTCCTGAACTGGCCAACCCCCGTCACAGTAAAGGAGCTGCACCATTTTCTGGGGTCCACCAAAGTATATCACCGACTCATAAGAGGCTTTAGTATTGTAGCGTCCCCACTGACAGCCTTGTTAAAAAAGGGAAACAAATGTTCACAATGGTGCATAACTGCAGAATAAGCCTTCTCCAAGCTCAAAGTAGAATTCACCTCAGCCCCATTCTTGAAATACCCAGACCCCAGCAAACCTTTCAATGTGAGGGATGATGTCTCAAAAGCAGAGAAACAGGTGTAGGACTGTGCTCAAACAAAGGTTTGGGGGAAAACCCAAGCTCCATCCCATGGCCTTTTCCTCTAGAAAGCTAACCTCTCCTGAGTGGAATTATGGCATTGGCAACAGAGAACTTCTTGCTGTTAAATTAGCCCTGGAGGAATGGTGACATTGGTTGGAGGGGGCCTTGCACCCATTCATTTTTTACTCAGATCACAAGAACCTTGAGTAAATCAAGTATGCCAAGAGACTGAACTCACACCAGGCATGCTGGACCCTTAGCTAGGCTCAACTTCACCCTCACTTATCACCCCAGGTCAAAGAATGTCAAAGAGGATTCCTTATCTTGCTTACACCCAGCTTCTCCTCAAGACACCACTGAGGAATGCATCCTACCTGAGTCCAGTTTCATAGGAGCCCTGAACTGGGTCTTTGAGAAAGAAATAAAAAGTGCCCCCAAGGTGAGAATCCTCAAGTACAGTGGTGCTTGAAAGTTTGTGAACCCTTTAGAATTTTCTATATTTCTGCATAAATATGACTGAAAACATCATCAGATTTTCACACAAGTCCTAAAAGTAGATAAAGAGAACACAGTTAAACAAATGAGACAAAAATATTATACTTGATCATTTATTTATTGAGGAAAATAATCCAATATTACATGTTTGTAGGTGGCAAAAGTATGTGAACCTTTGCTTTCAGTATCTGGTGTGACCCCCTTGTGCAGCAATAACTGCAACTAAACGTTTCTGGTAACTGTTGATCAGTCCTGCACACCGGCTTGGAGGAATTTTAACCCATTTCTCCATACAGAACAGCTTCAACTCTGGGATGTTGGTGGGTTTCCTCACATGAACTGCTTGCTTCAGGTCCTTCCACAATATTTCGATTGGATTAAGGTCAGGACTTTGACTTGGCCATTCCAAAACATTAACTTTATTCTTCTTTAACCATTCTTTGGTAGAACGACTTGTGTGCTTAGTGCCGTTTTCTTGCTGCATGACCCACCTTCTCTTGAGATTCAGTTCATGGACTGATGTCCTGACATTTTCCTTTAGAATTCGCTGGTATAATTCAGAATTCATTGTTCCATCAATGATGGCAAGCTGTCCTGGCCCAGATGCAGCAAAACAGGCCCAAACCATGACACTACCACCACCATGTTTCACAGATGGGATAACGTTCTTATGCTGGAATGCAGTGTTTTCCTTTCTCCAAAGAAACGCTTCTCACTTAAACCAAAAAGTTCTATTTTGGTCTCGTCCGTCCACAAAACATTTTTCTAATAGCCTTCTGGCTTGTCCACGGGATCTTTAGCAAACTGCAGACGAGCAGCAATGTTCTTTTTGGAGAGCAGTGGCTTTCTCTTTGCAACCCTGCCATGCACACCATTGTTGTTCAGTGTTCTCCTGATGGTGGACTCATGAACATTAACATTAGCCAATGTGAGAGAGGCCTTCAGTTGCTTATAAGTTACCCTGGGGTCCTTTGTGACCTCGCCAACTATTACACGCCTTGCTCTTGGAGTGATCTTTGTTGGTCAAACACTCCTGGGGAGGGTAACAATGGTCTTGAATTTCCTCCATTTGTACACAATCTGTCTGGCTATGGATTGGTGGAGTCCAAACTCTTTAGAGATGGTTTTGTAACCTTTTCCAGCCTGATGAGCATCAACAACACTTTTTCTGAGGTCCTCAGAAATCTCCTTTGTTCATACCATGATACACTTCCACAAACATGTGTTGTGAAGATCAGACTTTGATAGATCCCTGTTCTTTAAATAAAACAGGGTGCCCACTCACACCTGATTGTAATCCCATTGATTGAAAACACCTGACTCTAATTTCACCTTCAAATTAACTGCTAATCCTAGAGGTTCACATACTTTTGCCGCTCACAGATATGTAATATTGGATCATTTTCCTCAATAAATAAATGACCATGTATAATATTTTTGTCTCATTTGTTTAACTGGGTTCTCTTTATCTACTTTTAGGACTTGTGTGAAAATCTGATGTTGTTTTCGGTCATATTTATGCAGAAATATAGAAAATTCTAAAGGGTTCACAAACTTTCAAGCACCACTGTAGTGCCCAGTGTGGAAGAAGTTGGTACTCTCTGCTTATTGTGACAAGCTAATCATGTAGGCCCAGACCTCTTCTCTCATGGGACACCCTGGCACTCACAAAACTCAACAGCTGTTCCAAGGCAAATACTGGTTTGCACTCAGGCCAAAGTTCCACAATCCTTGCCAGTGGGCAAGCTACTGCATTACCCACACCTCAAAGAACCTGGTCACATGTGGCTGTCAATTTTATCACTGATTTTGCCCATCTCTGACCCAGACAGTTATCATGGATTGATTCTCCAAATCCCTATGGCTAATACCTCTTCCCAGCCTGCCATCTATGTTTGAAACAGCAGAACTCATATTCAACCATGTCTTCAGGTACTTTGGCATCCCGTATCATGAGTGACTAGGGGGCCACATTTACATCAGGAGTCTGGCAGGGTTTCATGGAAAAGTTGGGTGTCTCTGTAAGCATCTGGGTATCATCCCTAAGCCAGTGACCAATCCAGAGGGGCCAATCAGAAAATTAGACACTTCCTGCATCTTTCTGTGCAAATTACCAAGAGGACTGGGCACAATTCCTTCAACGGGCTGAATATACACAAATGCAATTACAAAAAATCCTAGATTCATGGCACAGAATAGGTAAACTGCAGTATCTCATCAACTGGGAGGGCTATGGATCCGAGGAGAGGTACTGAGTCTGAACTCACAATGTACTTGACCTTCTACTATGCCAAGCGTTCCACACCTATTACCCAAATCACCCAACCAAGCTTCGGGGAAGAATCTGTCATGTCAACACCAGCATTAGACTCAACTCTCAGAGTACAGCATTGCCTATAAACATGGCCACCAAGCACTACACTTCCCAGAATACACAGACTTTGCCACGTCCACACTCACCATCCTACTGATTACACACATCTGTTCTCAATTACAACCATTCACAGCATATACGGTAAGCACACTCCACACATAGCCGTTTTGCAAAGTATGCACTATGTGATTTTTCCAGTTGTTACCAAGCCATTTGTTCAGTGATTGCTATTCTGGTTTTTATTCTTGTTTTCTCATCTTGCTCTTGCTTGTCCTAGTTAATGTTGTTTGCTAATCGCCTGACTCTTGCCTGTATCTTGACTCTGATACTGGATTACATATTTGTATTGATTAATAAAGGCTTGTATACATGCACTTGCTATGCATATCTGACATTAACATAGCACTTTTTTGGGGTGTAGTTTAGCTGGTAATACTGATTACAGTCAGCAACTAAATAAATATTTCAACTGGTCTAAATCTATAATGGGCATTAACAGTGATCATAGTTGATATTATGATGAAGTCTTGCAAATTAGCAAATGAGGTGTGTGTGTGTCATTGTTGGGAGATAATCTGTGCATTTTGTGGTGATGTTGACTAGATGTTTTGTATGTACAATTTACAGTGGTGCTTGAAAGTTTGTGAACCCTTTAGAGTTTTCTATATTTCTGCATAAATATGACTTAAAACATCATCAGATTTTCACACAAGTCCTAAAAATAGATAAAGAGAACCCAGTTAAACAAATGAGACAAAAATATTATACTTGGTCATTTATTTGTTGAGGAAAATTATCCAATGTTACATACCTGTCAGTGGCAAAAGTATGTGAACCTCTAGGATTAGCAGTTAATTTGAAGGTGAAATTAGAGTCAGGTGTTTTCAATCAATAGGATGACAATCAGGTGTGAGTGGGCGCCCTGTTTTATTTAAAGAACAGGGATCTATCAAAGTCTGATCTTCACAACACATGTTTGTGGAAGTGTATCATGGCACGAATGAAGGAGATTTCTGAGGACCTCAGAAAAAGCGTTGTTGATGCTCATCAGGCTGGAAAAGGTTACAAAACCATCTCTAAAGAGTTTGGACTCCACCAATCCACAGTCAGACAGATTGTGTACAAATGGAGGAAATTCAAGACCATTGTTACCCTCTCCAGGAGTGGTTGACCAACAAAGATCACTCCAAGAGCAAGGCGTGTAATAGTCGGCGAGGTCACAAAGGATCCCAGGGTAACTTCTAAGCAACTGAAGGCCTCTCTCACATTGGCTAATGTTAATGTTCATGAGTCCACCATCAGGAGAACACTGAACAATGGTGTGCATGGCAGGGTTGCAAGGAGAAAGCCACTGCTCTCCAAAAAGAATATTGCTGCTCGTCTGCAGTTTGCTAAAGATCATGTGGACAAGCCAGAAGGCTATTGGAAAAATGTTTTGTGGATGGATGAGACCAAAATAGAACTTTTTGGTTTAAACGAGAAGCGTTATGTTTGGAGAAAGGAAAACACTGCATTCCAGCATAAGAACCTTATCCCATCTGTGAAACATAATGGTGGTAGTATCATGGTTTGGGCCTGTTTTGCTGCATCTGGGCCAGGACGGCTTGCCATCATTGATGAAACAATGAATTCTGAATTATACCAACGAATTCTAAAGGAAAATGTCAGGACATCTGTCCATGAACTGAATCTCAAGAGAAGGTGGGTCATGCAGCAAGACAATGACCCTAAGCACACAAGTTGTTCTACCAAAGAATGGTTAAAGAAGAATAAAGTTAATGTTTTGGAATGCCCAAGTCAAAGTCCTGACCTTAAGCCAATCGAAATGTTGCAGAAGGACCTGAAGCGAGCAGTTCATGTGAGGAAACCCACCAACATCCCAGAGTTGAAGCTGTTCTGTATGGAGGAATGGACTAAAATTCCTCCAAGCCGGTGTGCAGGACTGATCAATAGTTACTGGAAGCATTTAGTTGCAGTTATTGCTGCACAAGGGGTTCACATACTTTTGCCATTGACAGATATGTAATATTGGATCATTTTCCTCAATAAATAAATAACCAAGTATAATATTTTTGTCTCATTTGTTTAACTGGGTTCTCTTTATCTACTTTTATGACTTGTGTGAAAATCTGATGTTTTAGGTCATATTTATGCAGAAATATAGAAAATTCTAAAGGGTTCACAAACTTTCAAGCACCACTGTATATTCACCTACTGATATTGTGCTCACTAAGAATGCCATTTAAATCTTTTTCACATTCATGAATCAAGAAATGAAAGGAAAACTATGGATCATGTGTCGATAGATAAAAGAGGTCTAACACTAATCATTTCAGTCTGGAATTTGTCACTCTCCAGTTCTGGGGCCTTTAGTAGCTTAAATCACAAGACTGCAATCAAGTAGCCTTTAACATATTTTCCTATTCAGTATTGAATTTTGAATGGCACAATAAATCTTTCACTTGAATGGAGGATTATAACAGTATCATGCATCAACTGATATTCAGAATTATATATATATATATATATATATATATATATATATATATATATATATATATATATATATACACACACACACAGGTAGTCGTCGACTTATGACCTATGCGACTTACGACTGATCGACTTTACGACCGTCTGGTTATGACTGGCAAGTGTTTCCCAGCTGAGCTAGCTGAGTGTACGACAGTTTCCGCCCTAGCTCCCGGCAGCGCCTCTCGCCACGTACAACAGTTTCCGCCCCAGCTCCAGGCACATGCGCAGTCTCTCTCGCGCTCCCTCGCGCACTCCGTCATACAGTTTCCGCCCCAGCTCCAGGCACATGCGCAGTCTCTCTCGCGCTCCGTCATACAGTTTCCGCCCCAGCTCCTGGTTTATGAAACGAGCAAATGCTCCCGCCAGCCCGAGCGCTGCAACAGCTGATGATGACGTAGACGACCCACAGCCAAGCACCAGTGATGCCAGCGGTCACTAAATTTTGTATTTTGCTATGTTTTACATTTGCATTTTGGTATGTTTCAAACTAAAATGTTTTCTATTTTTCACACCTGTATTTCGTATTTTTTGTTTTGCACATATTAAATGAATTGTACTGAACGCAGTGTAGTATGCAGTGTTTGACTTCAACCAAATAATGAGCCAAGGTAATGAAATAAGAAAATGTTGATAAAATAAGACTTCAAGATGATTACAATATCATTACACATCACAATATACTTACGTTCATTTAACATAGGCCGACTTACGACCAGATCAGTTTACGACCGGTCAGTCGTAACCAAACGCAGTCGTAAGTCGACGACTACATATATATATATATATATATATATATATATATATATATATATATATATATAAAATCACAATATATTTATATTGCATCTATAATTCTAATAGATGCAGCAGTTTTAAGCAGTTGAATATTTGATCCTTGATCGCTTTAAATACAGTAGCTTTCAAATCCTAGTGTAAACCAACACTTTTAGTACTCCAATCATAAAGCTAGAGAATCATAATAATGTTTGTATTGATGATGTTAATGGTGTACGTGTTCCTGGTGAATTAAAATAAAAGCTGGACCGAAGGTATTCTATATACGTGACAAAGCTGCTGCTATTTTTTCACAGCACAACCGATATGTAGTCTTCATATAATTCAGTTAAAGAAAGCATTTATTTAATTTGTCAAATGTTAAATTAATTGCCTGAGTGAATGGCATGCACTGCAAAATCCTTATGAGTACACCATTTGCCAGGCTAAGTCATGAAACAGCTCTGAATGATAATTCAGCAAAATGTCATGTAATTCCTTTTGAGTCCTATACATTGGCAATGCTACAAGCATAAACTAGAACACTCTAGACAAGACACCTCATGTTCTGTGGTTTAGAGTCGGGATAATGTGGGTTTGCTTGTTTCTTTTTCTTCATTTCATAAAACTTGCTGTTCCATCCCATCATATCTTTGGCAGATGATGGACACAACAATTCAGTAGACCAAAACCGCCTGAAAGTAACGGGCCAAACCACATGAAACAAAGATTGGTTTGGCTACTGTTTGGGTCCCACACATCACTGCAAGCAGCTGGGAGTGTTAGGAGAACAGGGGGGCACTTATTAAGAAGTTGTGACAAAGCAAGATTTCTTAGAACGAAACAAAGCAGACATTTGTTATCTGAGCAGCATTCCTATGTCTATGCAAACATGAGCCAGTCGACTTTTCAGAACAGGTCTGAATTAAGCCTGGCATGTGATGCTGTTTTTTGTGCAACCAAACCTTCTAAAACATGAAACTGCCTGGGGCTGTCCGTGTAGCTGTGAATTATCTGACGAAATCATGTTGAGAAAGTGGGTACATTCTACGTGCTATAAACACGTACACTACACTCTTGGTCCAACAGCTTTTGATCTGTTTTATTTGGTATCACACAAGGTTCTGTTTTAGGACCCCACATGTAATTCTGAGAAAGTCAAATGCACATCTTCCTAGTGGTGTGTAATGGATTGTCTTTTAAATGCCACCATCTTCCCCTTCCGCTCCCAAAGGAATTCTGACCAATCTTATCCACTTCAAGCAGATTGAACACGATTGAACAATTTTGCCTGCTCCCATAGTTTTATTTAGCAACCCAGTAAACACACAGCCAACATTTACCACATCCAATATTCTCTAATGTTAATGAATGAAGTTTTTCTTTGTTTCCCAAGCTTCGTATTTAACCACCCACAGCAAGAAGAAGAAGAAGTAGTACATTCTCACAACTTTTTTGGGTCCTGGGGGATCCCAGTCATGGTGCACACCTGCTAGGCACCACATAATTGCAACAGGTCTAGTATGAATTCAGGGTAAGACGTATACTGACCCTACATTACACTGAGTAATTAGTACATGCTTTTTAGCCTCTTGATAGGAGTATCGTTCATATAAGCTCCAGATATGTCAGAATACAGAAACCAACATCCTTAGCAGGAAAAAAAAAATCAGGTAAAGAAAGTCAGAGCAAACCACCCCAGTCTTACCCAATCTACACTGGTTACCTGTTAAGTTTTGCATACACCAAAGGTCTGTCTAAATGGTTGGCTCTGACATAGCTTGCTGAGAATTATGTGCAGTCTAGCTGTTTTTCCATACATTGCCCAAAACTCTGAAATAGTGTACCAATGGACTTTAGGACCACAAATTCTATAGGTGCTGTTAAACCCTGATTAAAAATATACTAATTTAACTTGACCTACTCATATTTCTTTGGACTTTTATCTTGCGAAATATACTTTTCATGCTTTTAAGTAAGTTTATATACTTTATAGTTTATAGATGATTGCAGAAGTGATTCTAGGTTCTTTAATTGTACCTTAACACCTTGGTACCATAAATATTTTGTTTTGCCTGTTGCTGTTTTTTAAACCCAAAGTAAAAATGCTATATAAATAATGATTATAGTAAACCATGTAGGTATTTCAGGCTTATCTGTAACCCTTTTTGAGTTTTTAAGAGATAATCAGCCAACTCTGGCATGCCTAATTTTCGCCTCAGGTTGCATCAGTCAGAAATGACAACAGTTTATAAAATCTAGTGCCAAATGAAATCGTTCACTCAACACACTGTGAATTCATTGCTGCTACAAAGGGCAGATAAGGTGAGCTGTCTCCTAAAAAAAAGAAGTGTAAAAGAATGAGACTTACAAACCTGCTCTTTATGTAATCAATCATGAAAGGAGATGTCTTGCTTTCTGTGTCTCTGTATGCAGCAATTTACACACAGTCCCAATAAAGATTTTTATCCTTGCCCGAGGGTGCACTGTCCTCATCTTGGGAATTCTCCAGACTGAGAGGGTTGAATATAACCCTCTATTGTTGTGTAAAACAGGAGAGACATCTACCTACAAGATAGTTGCTCTCACTGGTTTTTGAGTCATATTAGTTTCTAGCTATCATACCATTTTAAGTAATTCTTAAAAAAGCATTACAGCAGATGTATTCAATAAACTTGCGGTACACAGACCAATAATTACCACTCCTTTACTTGCAAATAACAATTAGTTGTTACAACTGAACTGAATGAACTGTAACAATTTCAGTTCAAACAGAACTGTAACAAACAGTTCACTCAATTCAGTTGTAACATCTCATCTCATCTCATTATCTCTAGCCGCTTTATCCTTCTACAGGGTCGCAGGCAAGCTGGAGCCTATCCCAGCTGACTACGGGCGAAAGGCGGGGTACACCCTGGACAAGTCGCCAGGTCATCACAGGGCTGACACATAGACACAGACAACCATTCACACTCACATTCACACCTACGGTCAATTTAGAGTCACCAGTTAACCTAACCTGCATGTCTTTGGACTGTGGGGGAAACCGGAGCACCCGGAGGAAACCCACGCGGACACGGGGAGAACATGCAAACTCCGCACAGAAAGGCCCTTGCCGGCCCCGGGGCTCGAACCCAGGACCTTCTTGCTGTGAGGCGACAGCGCTAACCACTACACCACCGTGCCGCCCTCAGTTGTAACAACTAATTGTTATTTGCAAGTAAAGGAGTGGTACTGTATAAATCTGTATGAGTTAGAAAGCTTAAGATTACAGTTAGAGTGAAGAGCCATGCTTTACCTGGTACTTTGCATGACACCAAATTCCTCTGATTATTGCATTAAATCATGTTCACCTTCACAGTATGTTTGAGAGCTCTAGCTATGAGACAATGAGATAAGCATCTTGCAGGGAATCCAAGGACATGGTTCAGATCATCGTAAAGCAATTAAATATGCTCACAATGCTAAATGAGCAAACTGGACACTTTTACATGAAGATAAATGCAGGTCCATTTCTAAGTCCATTGTAACACTTCGCTGATTCAAAGTTTTCTTATTAGTGCTATTAGTATTATTAAGAGTTATGTGGTTAATCTACTGATCCTATAATCCTAAATCAGATTAATCCTAAATTACTTAAAACATCACATGCTTTATTCAGGAATCATCAATATTATGAATCTACAGTGCTGCAATAGAATCTAGAATCTTCCTTTTGTCCTCATTTGACACCCTTGATGTGTAGAGTATGAGTTGTTTTTCTCTGAGAGGGTATGTGAGGACAACGAGTTTCCAGTAATTATAAAAATCTCCTCCTTGATTTGCTCACATGAAAGTTAATCCATGGCACTAAAACAGGCACAGTAAAAGTGAACATATTTAGTGCTGGGAGGGGTATCAAGAGGTGGAACCTCCCCACCCCCCAGGAGCACCTTCCATCTCAAACTACTAACCCCATTTCCAGAAAAGTTGGGATATTTTCCAAAATGCAATAAAAACAAAAAAATCTGTGATTTGTTCATTCATGTGAACCTTTATTTAACTGACAAAAGTACAAAGAAAATATTTTCAATAGTCTCACTGACCAAAATAATTGTATTTGGTAAATATAAACGAAGTTAGAATTTGATACCTGCAGCACACTCAAAAAAAGTTGGGACAGAGTGAAAATAATATTGAAAAGTTTATAGGATATTCAAGTAATACCATTTTGGAAGATTCCACAATAAGCAGGTTAATTGGTAACAGCTAAGGATCTCATGATTGGGTATAAAAGAGCAGCACCAAAGGCTCAGGCTTTGCAAGCAAGGACAGGTCGTGGCTCACCCCTTTGTGCCAAAATTTGTGAGAAAATTGTTAGTCAATTCAAAAGGAGCATTTCGCAGCACAAGATTTTAGGTCTTTCAAAATCTATAGTACATAATATTGTGAAAGGCTTCAGGGAATTTCGAGACATCTCAGTGTGTAAAGGGCAAGGTTGGAAACTGCTGTTGAATATGCATGACCTTCGAGCCCTCAGGAGTCACTGCCTGAGAAACCATCATGCTAATGTGATAAATATAGCCATATGGGCTTGAGAATACTTTGGAAAACCATTGTCACTTAGCACAGTCCACCGCTGCATTCAGAAATACAACCTGAAACTGTATTACACAAGGAGGAAGCCATTCATCAATTCTATGCAGAAACACTGCCAATTTCTCTGAGCTCTAACTCATCTTGGATGGACCAAAAGACAGTGGAAGTGTGTGCTGTGGTCAGATGAGTCCATATTTTAGCTTGTTTTTGGGAAAACCAGGCGGCAAGTTTTTAGTGCCAAAGGTGAACACAGCCATCCAGTTTGTCATCAGAGAAAGGTGCAAAAGCCAGCATCTGTGATGGTATGGGATGCATCATTGCCCATAGCATGGGTGAGTTGCATGTATGTAAAGGTACCATTGATATTTTGGGGCATATATTGGGATTTTGGAGAGATATATTCATCAAGACAATGTCTCTTCCAGTGAAGTCCATGCTTATTTCAGCAGGACAATACCAGGCCTCATTTTGCACAGGCTACAACAGTGTGGCTTCGTAGACACAGAGTGCATGTGCTCAACTGGCCTGCTGCCAGTCCAGATCTGTCTCCTACTGAGGATGTATGGCGCATTATGAAGAGGCAAATCAGATAATGGAGACAATGGACTGTTGAGCAGCTGAAGTCTTGTATCAAGCAAGAATGTACAAAAATTCCAATTGCAAAACTGCAACAATTAGTACCCTCAGATCCCATATGATTAAAAAGTGTTATAAAAGGAAAGGTGATGTAATACAATGGTAATAATGCCTCTGTCCTGACTTTTTTTGAGTGTATTGCAGGCATCAAATTCCAACTTCGTTTATATTTACAAAACATAATTAAGTTGGTCAGTGAAACCATTGAAAATCTTTTCTTTGTATTTTTGTCAGTTAAATAAAAGTTCATGTGAATCAACAAAGCCCATATTTTTGTTTTTATCGCATTTTGGAAAATATCCAAACTTTTCTGGAAATGGGGTCGGTACTTTGATGTTCATTCGTAAAGATTAATTTACAAATATGGCCATTTCGATTCCATCATACACAGGTGTGTTATAACAAAAATTTTACACCAACAGTTTTTTTTTTAATGTTACTGGGGCTACAGTCATAAGAAAGTGATTAAATTCATGTACTCAAAAAGCACTGCTGACTGTAAATTGTAAAACTATGTATAAAAATATATATGAGTGGATCCACATCAAAGAGTGAGACCAATCAAAGTCTCAAGCTGACTACAAAATACTAATGACAACATACAGTACCAGACAAAAGTTTGGAGACACCTTCTAATTCAATGGTCTTTCTTTATTTTTATGAATTAAAAGTCACTTCATGTCTTAAAGTAATGATGGATGTCGTTTCTCTTTACTTAGTTGAGCGGTTCTTGACATAATATGGATTACTACAGGTGGGGAATAGGGCTATTTACTGTAGTTTTATTATTTACTATTTACTATTTGATCTCAAATGCATTAAGAAGGCAAGAAATTGCATTAATTAACTTTTAACAAAGCATACCTGTTAACTGGAAAGCATTCCAGGTGACTCCCTCATGGAGCTGGTTAAGATAATGCCAATAGTGTGTAAAGCATCATCAAGTTAAACAGTGACTACTTTGAAGAATCTAAAATATGAAACATTGTTTTTTTAAACACTTTTTTGTTTACCACATAATTCCATATACACTCCATATGTCATTTCATATATTTGATGTCCTCAGTGTTGTTCTACAATGTAGAAAACAGTCAAAATACAGAAAAACCTATGAATGAGTAGGGGTGCACAAACTTTTGACTGGTACTGTAGATTAATGTAGCCTGTGTAACATTTTTACATTTAAATGGTTTGCCTTTAACAAAATGACATCTCTCATGTCATAAGGCAATGAGGCCAAAGAAAGTATGTTTATTTGAATGTAAATCATGTTTAATTCTGCTCCCACTAAAGCAGTTACAGTGGTGCTTGAAAGTTTGTGAACCCTTTAGAATTTTGTATATTTCTGCATAAATATGACCTAAAACATCATCAGATTTTCACACAAGTCCTAAAAGTAGATAAAGAGAACCCAGTTAAACAAATGAGACAAAAATATTATACTTGGTCATTTATTTATTGAGGAAAATGATCCAATATTACATATCTGTGAGTGGCAAAAGTATGTGAACCTTTGCTTTCAGTATCTGGTGTGACCCCCTTGTGCAGCAATAACTGCAGCTAAACATTTCCGGTAACTGTTGATCAGTCCTGCACACCGGCTATTTTTGTCTCATTTGTTTAACTGGGTTCTCTTTATCTACTTGTAGGACTTGTGTGAAAATCTGATGATGTTTTAGGTCATATTTATGCAGAAATATAGAAAATTCTAAAGGGTTCACAAACTTTCAAGCACCACTGTATCTGAGCCCCTCACCTTATCTCTAATGCCGCTTTTCCACTACAAACACGGCTGAGTCGGGCTGAGCCGTGCCGTGCTGAGTTGGGCTGAGTCGAGCTGAGCGGGGCTATTGGAGTTGCATTTCGACTACAACCGCGCTGAACCGTGCTGGCTGGAAGTGGGTGGACACATTGGGTGGAGTTAGCGAAAGTGGGTGGACGTCACGTGATGTCATTAAGCGGCGCAAACAGTGACATCAGTGATCTTTTAAGCGGTAGTCTCACGACCCGGATAGTAAACAATAAACATGGAGGACATGGAGTCGTTAGTGTTGCTGGTCTTGGTTCTGTGGCTTGTTGTCACCGACAACGCCAACAGATACTGGCAAGAGCGTATAGATGAGGCGAGGCGCATAAGGCTTCAGAAATTCTCGTAATTTGTAATTATTCTTCTTCCGGGTTTGCGGTGTTTACAGATCCCAGCGTGCTCGCGGGGCGTATGTGGGCATGTGAGGACACTCCTCCTCACCAATCAGTCCACAGGGGAGTGTCTGCTCATGCCCCCAGCCTCACTCGGCTTGGTTTGGCTCTCTCCAGCCCCACTCCAAAACTGTGCGAGTTTTGGGTGCTAAGCAGGGCTGAAGCGAGCTGAGTCGTGCTGTTCTGAGGTAGTTGAAACGCGAGCCGTGTCGGGCTGAAGTGAGCTGAAGCAAGCTGAAGTGAGCTGAAAAAGGGTAGTGGAAAAGGGCCATAAGGGTGAGCCCAGCCACCCTACGGAGAAAGCTCATTTCAGCCACCACTCCAAAGAATCGCCACCTTAACGTGGTGAAGGGGTTTGGGTGTCCCGGTGATCCTGGGAGCTGTGTTGTCAGGGGCATTAGCCCCTGGTAGGGTCTCCCAAGGCAAATTGGTTCCAGGAGAGGGACCAGACAAAGAGTGATTCAAGACCCTGATGAAACGGCACAAAAGCAGCTGCAGCACCTTGCCCAGGAGCAGGAAATTGGGGCCTCCTCCTGGAGCCAGACCTGGGAGGAGAGTTCGCTGGCGAGCATCTGGTGACTGGGCCTTGTCTCATGGGGCCTGGCTGGGCACAGCCCGAAGAAATTACATGGAGCCACCGCCATGTGGGCCCACCACCCGCAAGGACAGACACCGGGGTCGGGTGCAGTGTGAGCCGGGTGTCAGGCAAAGGCAGGAGCCTGGGCATGCTGATCCTCAGCAGTGCAGACTAGTGATTGATAGTGATTTGAGATTAAGTTCAGACTTAACCGTAGTGCATATAACAAACTCTGTATGGAAATGTCAAAAATAAGATATTTCTGTCAGGACCACTTTCATTAAGGAACTTTATTTTCATTGCAATATTTGCAACAAGTTGTATTTGGCAGGTGGCTCTGTTCTGGGACCTCCCTGCCCTTCCATGTGCATACATGGAAAGCCTTGGAGCAAGGACAGCACACCTCTCCTTGCTGGGAAAGTGAAAGGGAGACGAACATCATTGCCTGTGGTTTCTCTCTCTTGAGGCCATTTACCAGGAGATGAAGAGATGGGATTTCTAGTAGGCTGAAGGTGGATGGATCCAAAAGTGCGGCTGAAATTGAATTCCTGTGACAAGTCCTTTGTGGACAAGACCTTTATGGAGGATGGCTGTCTTTGTGGGACTCAAAACAGTGAACTATAAAGGCACCGAGATGTGAAGTGAACAACATTGATTATATTGTTACGATGACATCTATCAAGGGGTTGGATATGTTAGGCAGCAAGTGAACAGTCAGTTCTCAAAGTTGATGTGTTGGAAGCAGAAAAATGGGCAAGTGTAAGGATTTTAGCCTCTTTGACAAGGGCCAAATGCAATGGTTAGATGACTGGGTCAATACATCTCCAAAACTGTAGGTCATGCTTCCCGGTATGCAGTGATCATTATCTATCAGAAAGTGGTCCAAGTCAGGACAATCAACGAACCACAGAAGACCACCTGTAGCACAACTTGCTGAAAAAGTTAATGCTGGCTATTCTAGAAAGGTGTTAGAATGCACAGCACATCACAGCTTGCTTTGTATGGGCTGAGTAGCTGCAGACTGGTCAGGACGCTCATGCTGACTCCTGTCTGCCAAGGAAAGTGCCTACAATAGGCGTGTGAGCATCAGAACTGGACCATGGGGCAAAGGAAGAAGGTGGCCTGGACTGGGTTGTGTGCAGGCATCAATGATATAGAAATGACACTGATTAGACAGCATAAAAGGGGAGGAGCTGGGGTGGAAATGGGTTGCAAAGTGGCTTGCAGAGGAAGCAGCAAAGGTAGGCAGGTTAAAGCAGCTTAAATAAGGCGCTCTATGAGAGATATGCCAATAGAACGTGTAGAAGAGAATCAGCTGAGCTGACCGCTGATGTGGGCTGGCTGGAGATCAGCTGCAGTCAGCTGATATAGCTGGGATTGAGGCCTGAGCTTGACTTTGTGACCTGCCAGAACTATGCTATGCTCTATTTGTTTCAGACAGTGAAAATAAATGCAAGCAGAATGGCAAAGCTGCCTCTTTTTAATTTAGCTACAAACAACTCCAGGTTTTTAGCTAAAATAATTATTGGTAGCCTTCATGACAATGTGCAAATAAGAATGAACAAAATGAATACCTGTTGAGCTTACAAATGAAGGATTTATATACAACCCCGATTCCAAAAAAGTTGGGACAAAGTACAAACTGTAAATAAAAACAGAATGCAATGATGTGGAAGTTTCAAAATTCCATATTTTATTCAGAATAGAACATAGATGACATATCAAATGTTTAAACTGAGAAAATGTATCATTTAAAGAGAAAAATTAGGTGATTTTAAATTTCATGACAACAACACATCTCAAAAAAGTTGGGACAAGGCCATGTTTACCACTGTGAGACATCCCCTTTTCTCTTTACAACAGTCTGTAAACGTCTGGGGACTGAGGAGACAAGTTGCTCAAGTTTAGGGATAGGAATGTTAACCCATTCTTGTCTAATGTAGGATTCTAGTTGCTCAACTGTCTTAGGTCTTTTTTGTTGTCCCTTCCGTTTTATGATGCGCCAAATGTTTTCTATGGGTGAAAGATCTGGACTGCAGGCTGGCCAGTTCAGTACCCGGACCCTTCTTCTACGCAGCCATGATGCTGTAATTGATGTCATTTGTCATTTGGCCTTGTCATGTTGGAAAATGCAAGGTCTTCCCTGAAAGAGACGCCGTTTGGATGGGAGCATATGTTGCTCTAGAACCTGGATATACCTTTCAGCATTGATGGTGTCTTTCCAGATGTGTAAGCTGCCCATGCCACACGCACTAATGCAACCCCATACCATCAGAGATGCAGGCTTCTGAACTGAGCACTGATAACAACTTGGGTCGTCCTTCTCCTCTTTGGTCTGAATGACACGGCGTCCCTGATTTCCATAAAGAACTTCAACTTTTGATTCATCTGACCACAGAACAGTTTTCCACTTTGCCACAGTCCATTTTAAATGAGCCTTGGCCCAGAGAAGACGTCTGCGCTTCTGGATCATGTTTAGATACGGCTTCTTCTTTGAACTATAGAGTTTTAGCTGGCAACGGCAGATGGCACGGTGAATTGTGTTCACAGATAATGTTCTCTGGAAATATTCCTGAGCCCATTTTGTAATTTCCAATACAGAAGCATGCCTGTATGTGATGCAGTGCCGTCTAAGGGCCCAAAGATCACGGGCACCCAGTATGGTTTTCCAGCCTTGACCCTTACGCACAGAGATTCTTCCAGATTCTCTGAATCTTTTGATGATATTATGCACTGTAGATGATGATATGTTCAAACTCTTTGCAATTTTACACTGTCAAACTCCTTTCTGATATTGCTCCACTATTTGTCGGCGCAGAATTAGGGGGATTGGTGATCCTCTTCACATCTTTACTTCTGAGAGCCGCTGCCACTCCAAGATGCTCTTTTTATGCCCAGTCATGTTAATGACCTATTGCCAGTTGACCTAATGAGTTGCAATTTGGTCCTCCAGCTGTTCCTTTTTTGTACCTTTAACTTTTCCAGCCTCTTATTGCCCCTGTCCCAACTTTTTTGAGATGTGTTGCTGTCATGAAATTTCAAATGAGCCAATATTTGGCAAGAAATTTCAAAATGTCTCAATTTCGACCTTTGATATGTTGTCTATGTTCTATTGTGAATACAATATCAGTTTTTGAGATTTGTAAAGTATTGCATTCCATTTTTATTTACAATTTGTACTTTGTCCCAACTTTTTTGGAATCGGGGTTGTACACACACTCACCACTGTCCAATTAGGAACACTTACAGTACTCCTGTTACTCCAATTAACCAATCAGCCAATCATGAGGCAGCAGAGTAATGCATAAAATCCTGCAGATACAAGTCAAGAGCTTCAGTTAAATGTTGACATCATACATCAGAATGGAAAAGAATATGAGTTCAGTGGCTGCATCCAAATACTCAGTATGTACTAATGATGGTTAAGAAACGTCTGTGTGATCCCCCCATCTCCTTTTTTCTTTTTTTTCCCCCGAAAATCCACAAGACAGTCTCTTAAGTTTATACAGATAATTTCAAAAAACATTCACCAAACCACAGTTCTGTGGGCAGAAATGCTTTGTTGATTATCAAGGACAGGGAAAATGCCCAGACTGCTTTGAGCTGACAGGAAAGCCTTAGTAACTCCTCACAACTGTGCTGAGCCGAAAAGTTTATCAGAATTCAGAACAAATGTCAAACATTGAGGCAGATAGGCTGCAACAGCAGACAATCACATTAAGTTCCACTTCAGTCAGCCAAGAACAGGAATCTAAGGCTACACTTGGTTTTTACCAGCATAACACGCACTTTATGTGGTTAGTCTCACAGTGAGCTAGCTCCAACTAAACACACAGCTCTGGATCTGTGTGATTATGACCCATAATGCATATTCTGTAGAAGCTGAGGTCCTCTGAATCGGCAATGATAATTTCAGAGGAACAGTCAGCTCAGCTCAGACTATCCCTGCACTAATCTTGCAGTGAGACCAATATCAGCATGGCGCACTGACTACCTGGAATTAAATCCTGATTCTGAGACAAGAACATGATCAACACACAACAATCAAATCAACACTCACTGGCTACTTTATTAGGTACACCCATACACCTGCTGTTTTATGCAGTTATCTAATAAGCCAGTCCCTTGACAGCAGCACAATGCATTAAATCATTCAGATACAAATCAAGAGCTTCAATTAATGTTCACTTCAAACATCAGAATGGGAAAAAATTGTGATCTCTGTGACTTTCACTGGGGCATGGGTGTTGGTGCCAGACGCACTGGTTTGAGCATTTCAGAAAATGCTGATCTCCTGGGGTTTTCACAAACAACAGTCTGTAGAGTTTACACAGAATGGTGCGAAAAACAAAAAACTTTGAGTGAGCGACAGTTTTGTAGGTGGAAACGCTTTATTGATAAGAGAGTTCAGAGGAAAATGGCCAGATTGGTTCGAGTTGCCAGGAAGGACATACAGTTAGGTCCATAAATATTTGGACAGAGGCAACATTTTTCTAATTTTGGTTCTGTACATTACCACAATGAATTGTGAACAAAACAATTCAGATGCGGGCGGCACGGTGGTGTAGTGGTTAGCGCTGTCGCCTCACAGCAAGAAGGTCCTGGGTTCGAGCCCCATGGCCGGCGAGGGCCTTTCTGTGCGGAGTTTGCATGTTCTCCCCGTGTCCGCGTGGGTTTCCTCCGGGTGCTCCGGTTTCCCCCACAGTCCAAAGACATGCAGGTTAGGTTAACTGGTGACTCTAAATTGACTGTAGGTGTGAATGTGAGTGTGAATGGTTGTCTGTGTCTATGTGTTAGCCCTGTGATGACCTGGTGACTTGTTCAGGGTGTACCCTGCCTTTCACCCGTAGTCCAGCTTGCCTGCGACCCTGTAGAAGGATAAAGCGGCTAGAGATAATGAGATGAGACAATTCAGATGCAGTTGAAGTTCAGACTTTCAGCTTTAATTCAGTGGGTTGAACAAAATGATTGCATACAAATGTGAGGAACTAAAGCATTTTTTAAACACAATCCCTTCATTTCAGGGGCTCAAAAGTAATTGGATAAATTAAATAATTGTAAATAAAATGTTCATTTCTGGGCGGCACGGTGGTATAGTGGTTAGCGCTGTCGCCTCACAGCAAGAAGGTCCGGGTTCGAGCCCCGTGGCCGGCGAGGGCCTTTCTGTGCGGAGTTTGCATGTTCTCCCCGTGTCCGCGTGGGTTTCCTCCGGGTGCTCCGGTTCCCCCACAGTCCAAAGACATGCAGGTTAGGTTAACTGGTGACTCTAAATTGACCGTAGGTGTGAATGTGAGTGTGAATGGTTGTCTGTGTCTATGCGTCAGCCCTGTGATGACCTGGCGACTTGTCCAGGGTGTACCCCGCCTTTCGCCCGTAGTCAGCTGGGATAGGCTCCAGCTTGCCTGCGACCCTGTAGAAGGATAAAGCGGCTAGAGATAATGAGATAATGAGATGTTCATTTCTAATACTTGGTTGAAAACCCTTTGTTGGCAATGACTGCCTGAAGTCTTGAACTCATGGACATCACCAGACGCTGTGTTTCCTCCTTTTTAATGCTCTGCCAGGCCTTTACTGCAGCGGTTTCCAGTTGCTGTTTGTTTGTGGGCCTTTCTGTCTGAAGTTTAGTCTTTAACAAGTGAAATGCATGCTCAATTGGGTTGAGATCAGGTGACTGACTTGGCCATTCAAGAATATTCCACTTCTTTGCTTTTATAAACTCCTGGGTTGCTTTGGCTTTATGTTTTGGGTCATTGTCCATCTGTATTATGAAACACCGACCAATCAGTTTGGCTGGATGTGAGCACACAGTATGTCTCTGAATACCTCAGAATTCATCTGTCTGCTTCTGTCCTGTGTCACATCATCAATAAACACTAGTGACCCAGTGCCACTGGCAGCCATGCATGCCCAAGCCTCCGCTGCCTCCGCTGTGTTTTACAGATGATGTGGTATGCTTTGGATCATGAGCTGTACCACGCCTTCGCCATACTTTTTTCTTTCCATCATTCTGGTAGAGGTTGATCTTGGTTTCATCTGTCCAAAGAATATTCTTCCAGAACTGTGCTGGCTTTTTTAGATGTTTTTTAGCAAAGTCCAATCTAGCCTTTTTATTCTTGAGGCTTATGAGTGGCTCGCACTGTGCAGTGAACCCTCTGTATTTACTTTCATGCAGTCTTCTCTTTATGGTAGATTTGGATATTGATACGCCTACCTCCTGGAGAGTGTTGTTCACTTGGTTGGCTGTTGTGAAGGGTTTTCTCTTCACCATGGAAATTATTCTGTGATCATCCACTACTGTTGTCTTCTGTTGGTGTCCAGGTCTTTTTGCATTGATGAGTTCACCAGTGCTTTCTTTCTTTCTCAGGATGTACCAAACTGTAGATTTTGCCACTCCTAATATTGTAGCAATTTCTCGGATGGGTTTTTTTCTGTTTTTGCAGCTTAAGGATGGCTTGTTTCACCTGCATGGAGAGCTCCTTTGACCGCATGTTTTCTTCACAGCAAAATCTTCCAAATGCAAGCACCACACCTCAAATCAACTCCAGGCCTTTTATCTGCTTAATTGAGAATGACATAACAAAGGAATTGCCCACACCTGCCCATGAAATAGCCTTTGAGTCAATTGTCCAATTACTTTTGGTCCCTTTAAAAACAGGGTGGCACATGTTGAGGAGCTGAAACTCCTAAACCCTTCATCCAATTTTAATGTGGATACCCTCAAATGAAAGCTGAAAGTCTGGACTTTATGTCCATGTCCATTATATAACTATAACTTGAATATGTTTCAGTAAACAGGTAAAAAAACAAAATTTGTGTCAGTGTCCAAATATATATGGACCTAACTGTAGCAACTCATAACAACTCTTAACAACCACGGTGAGCAGAAAAGCATCTCAGTATGCAACAGCAGAAGACTACATTGGGTTCCACTCCTGTCAGCCAACAACAGGAATCTTAGAATCAAGAACAAATTCCTATTAAAGTGGCCAGTGAGTGTATGTCTGTAGCAGAGACATTTCCTAGCCAACAGTGTACTGAATAGCCACCATCAAAAAGGTAGTAGCCTATACTGGATAGAGTTTATCAAAACCTTACTCTTGGCAAACCTAGGCCAGGACACAGAATAGCTTTCCACCAATTTGGTATAAGGTACGTGTGCCATTAACCATGAAAACCTAACCTACATACCCAGGTCACTCTTTGGGCCTGCAGCTAAAGAAGCCCTGGAAAGATGAGCACAGGTTTCAGAATAAGAAACCAAAACATCTGAATGGACTGGACATGGCACAAATATTTTTTTTGAGGTTTGCCTGTTAAGGACAGACATTTCAATTCAGTGTCTCAATCTCTGACCCTCCAGCCTCTCTCTAGCACCCAGGGCATTCACAAGATGCATGCAGTTGGCAACATCACGTCTGGTGTGCTTCACCAGACACATGCTCCTTTCTTATACACATCACTGTGTTCAGTCTCACAATGAACTAGGGATATCTAATCCTTAATACCAAGGGAGACCACATGAATCACATAAATCTCCAGGAAAAAGGTTTAGAAGAACGCCTTCTTCCTTCCACAGAAAGTCCACGAGTGGGCTCACCGATGGAAAACCTAACTGACAGCATCTTATCTAGGGGGTTAGCGTTGGTCTAGAGGACATGTTGAGACAAACTGTCAGAGAGACCCTAGTTCACACTTCTGTTCTGCCTAGTAGTTGGGACACCCTCGAAACTCCCTTCCTGGATGGGCTTCCTGATGGGCTTACTATGAGCAGAGCAGCATGGTACCCCAGCAAAGTTTGGTCAGTTGAAATGGTGGAAAGGCTGATAACTGTCATAGTCCAAGAAATTATCTTGAACATTGTATGTTCTCATGTGGAAACTGTTCTAAAAACGGTGTGTGCGCCATGCTAATTGCTTATTGTGCCCAGTGTTAGCCCATTTTGCAGAGGCCACTGGAAAGCAGGATAGTTCCTATCTATGGTGGTAATGTATGTGGGGGTCATTTCAGTTCACAACAGTACAATAGATGAACTCACTGTGCCTATGAACCCTCATAGGCCTATAAGAACATTTCTGAAAAGAGCTAGGCGCCTCCAGCTGCCACATTCCCCCAAGATTTAGGCATGGGATCTCCCCTAACACCTTGAGTCCATTACAACACCTCATACAGGACCATAAAGGATGCAGGTGTGAAATGAATCTCACTTTTCATTCCTTTTTTCCTGGGATCACCTCAGTAAAAGGGTGGGAGCTGCATGGCTTGGTCATAAGCTTGCCCTGTATGCACTAATGACCAGATGGTTCTGGAATGGCCTTGTGGCCGAATCCAAGGGTCCTGCCTAAAGTTACAGTAGGTATCCAAAATATGTGAACCAGGCAATTTACCTCTCAGAATGTTCTCTACTGTGTACAGTATGGACTTCATGGTACTATTTGAACTGCACAGCTGTTTATCAACAGCTGTTTAATAACAGTTATTCATCTGCCATGATATCAAAGCATAAGGTGCTGCCCTGTCTATGCAGCAATTGGCCCACTGAGTGAGAGGTTATCACCACAGCCTACAAACAGGTCAGAAGTCCAATCCTACTCTGACATGCCATTCCACAAGGAGTATATTATCCTACTGAGAGGTGTGCCTCACCTCTCCAGGAGGTCTGTACTGAAGGACAGGACCTTCTCCAGATTCTCTAAGGTTAACGAAGTCTCTTCCATTGGTAGTGATCATATAATAGGAACCAAATGAACCATACAACCTCCTTGGCCTAATTGTAGGCATAAAACATGCCCAAAAGACTCAATATATCAGCATAATATATACAGTGAGAGTAAAAAGTATTTGATTCCTTGCTGATTTTGTTGGTTTGCCCACTAATAAAGACATGATCATTCTATACTTTTAATGGTAGATGTATTCTAACATGGAGAGACAGAATATCAAAATGAAAATCCAGAAAATAACTTCAAAGAATATATTTTAATTGATTTGTATTTCATTGAGGGAAATAAGTATTTGATCCCTCTAGCCAAAAGCACTTAATACTTGGTGGCAAAGCCTTTGTTTGCAAGCACAGCGGACAGACGTTTGTTGTAGTTAACCACAAGGTTAGCACACATATCAGGGGGAATTTTGGCCCACTCTTCTTTGCAGATCCTCTCTAAATCATTAAGGTTGGTGGGCTGTCGCTAGGCAACTCGGACCTTCAGCTCCCTCCATAGATTTTCGATTGGATTGAGGTCCGGAGACTGGCTGGGCCACTCCATGACCTTAATGTGGTTCTTCTTGAGCCACTCCTTTGTTGCCTTTGCTGTATGCTTCGGGTCGTTGTCATGTTGGAAGACCCAACCACGGCCCATTTTCAACTTCCTGGCAGAGAGGAGGAGGTTGTCCCTCAGGACTGCACAGTACATGGCTCCATCCATCTTCCCACTGATGCGGTGAAGTAGCCTTGTGCCCTTGGCAGAGAAACACCCCCAAAACATAATGCTTCCACCTCCATGCTTGACGGTGGGCACAGTGTTCCTGGGGTCATAGGCAGCATTTTTCTTCCTCCACACATGACGAGTAGAGTTTAGGCCAAATAGTTCAATTTTGGTCTCGTCTGACCACAGAACCTTCTCCCAATCACTTTGTACATCTTTGAGGTGATCATTGGCATACTTTAGGTGGGCCTCCACATGTGCCTTCTTAAGCAGGGGTACCTTTCGGGCACTGCAGGATTTTAATCCATTGCGGCGCAGTGTTGCCAATTGTTTTCCTGGTGACTGTGGTCCCAGCTGCCTTGAGGTCATTCACTAACTCCCGCTGTGTGGTTGCAGGCCAATTTCTCACAGTTCTCATGATCATTGCCACCCCATGAGGTGAAATCTTCTGTGGAGCACCAGACTGAGGTCTATTGATGGTCATGTTATACTTCTTAAATTTTCTCACAATTGCACCAATGGTTGTTACTTTAATACCCAGCATCTTGCTAATGTTTTTGTAGCCCATTCCAGATTTGTGCAGGTCAACAATCCTGTCTCTGAGGCCCTGAGAGAGTTCTTTGGTCTTACCCATGTTGGAGAGTTTGGAATCTGTCTGATTGTCTGATTCTGTGAACAGGTGTCTTTCATACAGGTGATTAGTTAGAACAGGTGTCTTCAATTCAGGTAACAAGTTGATTGGGCGTGTCTAACTGGTCTGTGAAAGCCAGAACTCCTAATGCATACTAGGGGATCAAATACTTATTTCCCTAAATGAAATACAAATCAATTAATATATATTTTTTAAAGTTATTTTCTGGATTTTCTTTTTGATATTCTGTCTCTCCATGTTAGAATACATCTACCATTAAAAGTAGAGAATGATCATGTCTTTATTAGTGGGCAAACCAACAAAATCAGCAAGGGATCAAATACTTTTTACTCTCACTGTAGGTCTTTTTAAGTCAGCCTTCAGCAGTGTAAATTCCCCTTACTGAGCTCAGGACCCAGTCAGTACAATCACAGAAAATGTTTATGCTGTCACCTCAGTGAAAGTTCACCAAACCAGTAACGTGCTAGATAGGTTGTAATCATTTTGCTTCAGGCTACACAGATTATCATGACGAAACTGTGTGGAAATTATATCCAATGTTATGTAAGCTAGTTTGACAGAAACCGAAATATTGCCATCCTACATGTAATAGCATAGCAAGCAACATAACAACAAAATCTGATAAACATATGTATTATAGTAGCTTATTTCATTACATGCATAATATTATACTCATAAGGAGAGGACATAGGTATGTACCTATGTCTTTTGTGCATTTCTCCACTGTTTTTATTTGTTGCATTAGTACTGTACAAAGTTAGAAGTGCACTATTTGATAGATTCCTCCGCTCCCCCTATTACAAGCTTCCGATGGGGACACCTGAGATCATAGGTCAACCTACCCTGCCCTCCTCCTCATCTCGTACTTCAGAGATCTTCACAGAAAGTATCCTGCCTAGCTAACAAACTAGGATCAGGGTGCCCACACTGACGAGGTTAACCAACCCACACAGTGACATTGTGTGGGTGCTTTGTGCCATCCCAGGCAAGATGCTGACCTGGGCGCCTGCCCATGTCTCCCATACCTAAATCTGCCACTGTTTATGCCCAAAATAATTTTTCAATATGACCACAGCAGAACAGTTTTTTGTTGTTGTTTAAAACAGTTTTCTGTTTAAAAAAATTACATTACTGAATGCACTTTCTCTCCTCCATAATAGAACACTGAGTTTTACTCCCAAATCCTTGATGAGGAATTTATGCATACATAAATCAAATCTAACATTTGCATTCAAAAATACACTTTCCAGTTCTGCTGAAATTGAAAATGTAAATGTGCTACCTTCAGGGGTGTCAGAAGCATTTTTAATGTGTGTGTGTGGGGGGGGGGGGGGGGGGGGGGGGGGGCACTGGCGGGGGGTCTGGGGGTCCTCCCCCAGAAAATTTGCAATTAATTAGATGCCATTTCCTGCATTCTGGTGTATTTTTAACAGGTTGTTAAACACCTAATTTTACCTACAAAAGTCATTTAATCCAATGACTATTTTAGAGACTCAACAATAAGTCCTCATTCAACTAGCCCATATATTCATCAGCCTGTTTTTAAACCCACTGCTATGCCTAAGATAATGAGATGAATGTGACACAATTTATCACCAACAATGACTTTATGGGTGCATTTTACATTTTATTTTGTGTTTCCTTTTTTTATTTCGTTTTAGATGTAACACAACATGCCACTGTGCCAAGCAATAGCGACACTCAACTGTATGTTTAAAAATAAGAATATTCATAATTTCACACAGGGCAGCATGGTGGTGTAGTGGTTAGCGCTGTCGCCTCACAGCAAGAAGGTCCTGGGTTCGAGCCCCGGGGCCGGCGAGGGCCTTTCTGTGTGGAGTTTGCATGTTCTCCCCGTGTCCGTGTGGGTTTCCTCCGGGTGCTCCGGTTTCCCCCACAGTCCAAAGACATGCAGGTTAGGTTAACTGGTGACTCTAAATTGACCATAGGTGTGAATGGTTGTCTGTGTCTATGTGTCAGCCCTGTGATGACCTGGCGACTTGTCCAGGGTGTACCCCGCCTTTCGCCCGTAGTCAGCTGGGATAGGCTCCAGCTTGCCTGCGACCCTGTAGAAGGATAAAGCGGCTAGAGATAATGAGATGAGATGAGATAATTTCACACAATGAACAGGCATGACATGGCATCATGCAAACTTCATAACACAAAATCACACAACGGTGACACATAAAAAATAACAACTTCACACAATGAACAGGTGCAATTTTGTTCACCACCAACAGTAACTTTAGTGGGTGCATTTTACTTTTTTTTCCGATTTAGTGATACTCATAACAAAAATGACATGGCATCATGCAGTCTTCATAACACAAAATGACACATAAAAGAGAACTTCACACAACGAACAAGTGCGGTTTTGTCAACCTACATGCAATGGTGGTACTACAGTAACATTTACAGATTAGTATAACAAATAGACTTATAGATATAACTCCTTCTTACATTGGTGCCACCACAATTTCTACCACTTCATAACTTTTATCCCCCTTTCCTTCACAATCCACCTGGAATAACATCCATCTGTCTCCATTGCTTTCCTTTCTACTATTCCTTCCCCGTACACTGATTTCCCATCTTACTTTCCAGAAAACTGGCAAAGACCAGACGAAACAAAGTTCTTCAGATCACAACAGGGAATCAATAAATATCATCATAGCAGACTTGACCTCATTCTTGGCATTACAGTAAGGCAGGCCTACTGGGTTTGAGTTAAATGATAGCTAACATTAAGCTAGCTGATACATCTCCTAACATTGACTAGCCAGCTAACTGCACTAACATTTCCATTGGGACAAAAAACCCTGTCCTGTGTGGAAATTTTGACTGACTTTCCGCTTCTTTGTAAAGAATGTCCTTATGTCCATTGTGTCTGGGGAGGAGCAAATACTGCAAACAATTCATTATCAACCAAGAATACCCCTTTAGGCTAAGCTTATTTCATTGTTTAGTTGAACATTAATTTAACGTGTCCTAGGGTTAATTTTGAGGGCAGATAACAAAAGAATAAGGTTTTAGCAAAAGCTAGACATTGTGAGGTTGCAATGGGGATGACGTCACCTCCTCCACTTTCCAGCAGCTGCACCAACATTTCTGTGCTCGCGCTGAGATTCGCTTCACTCGCGCGCGGTGAGCTGTTGTAGGGAACGCCCGGAAAACCCGGAGTGGATTTTCAGTGCTCTGTGTTTTCTCTTATCGATCAAGTGGAATGGATTCTTTCACGAAGCAATAGAAACGGCGCTGGGTGAACTCATATTTTATGTTAAATGTGGGCGGGTCCAAACGAAGAATCATGAAATGTGAAGGGGACACGCCCCCGCCACATTCAATGGTGGCGACGCCCATGGCTACCTTATTATGAGATTGTACCAAACAAAACTTCGTTCCATTCTACTTTTATTCCGTTCCCTGACGCTATGGTTTACACAGATCATTGATAAATAAAACTAATATTAAATGGACGGTATAATTGCCAGTTTGACTCCATGTGGTAGGACTGTTGTAGTGTGGAGTGGTAAATTAATTCCAGAACACAAACACGTTCTTTCATTTGGGAGAGTGGGGTCTGTTGTCTCATCTCATTATCTCTAGCCGCTTTATCCTGTTCTACAGGGTCACAGGCAAGCTGGAGCCTATCCCAGCTGACTACGGGCAAAAGGCGGGCTACACCCTGGACAAGTCGCCAGGTCATCACAGGGCTGACACATAGACACAGACAACCATTCACACTCACATTCACACCTACGGTCAATTTAGAGTCACCAGTTAACCTAACCTGCATGTCTTTGGACTATGGGGGAAACCGGAGCACCCGGAGGAAACCCACGCAGACACGAGGAGAACATGCAAACTCCACACAGAAAGGCCCTCGCCGGCCACGGGGCTCGAACCCAGACCTTCTTGCTGTGAGGCGACAGCGCTAACCACTACACCACCGTGCCGCCCTTTTTTTAATCTCATCTCATCTCATCTCATTATCTCTAGCCGCTTTATCCTGTTCCACAGGGTCGCAGGCAAGCTGGAGCCTATCCCAGCTGACTATGGGCGAAAGGCGAGCTACACCCTGGACAAGTCGCCAGGTCATCACAGGGCTGACACATAGACACAGACAACCATTCACACTCACATTCACACCTACGGTCAATTTAGAGTCACCAGTTAACCTAACCTGCATGTCTTTGGACTGTGGGGGAAACCGGAGCACCTGGAGGAAACCCACGCAGACACGGGGAGAACATGCAAACTCCGCACAGAAAGGCCCTCGCTGGCCACGGGGCTCGAACCCAGACCTTCTTGCTGTGAGGCGACAGTGCTAACCACTACACCACCGTGCCGCCCTTTTGTCAATCTTATGAGTAAAATATTCTAAAGCTGCTATTTTTAACACAGTTACATTTGTCTGATAACTTATCTCATCTCATTATCTCTAGCCGCTTTATCCTGTTCTACAGGGTCGCAGGCAAGCTGGAGTCTATCCCAGCTGACTATGGGCGAAAGGCGGGGTACACCCTGGACAAGTCGCCAGGTCATCACAGGGCTGACACATAGACACATTGTCTGATAACTATTCATACTAAACAAATACTATTTAATGTTAACAAATAATATATTAAATTAAATCAGGACTAAAGTAAATAAAAATAAAAATTGTAAAAATGTTGTAACATGGTGTGGGGTCAGTTATTGCATCTCAATTCACTAAGTCTGGAAGATGTACACAATGTGTCCAAAAGTATGTGGACACCTGAATATCACACCCATATGTGAGCTTTCTTCAAACATCTGCCACAATGTTGGAAGCACACAAATGTCTAGAATCTCTTTGTATGCTGTAGCATTATGATTTCCATTCACTGGAACCAAGGAGCCCAAACCTGTACCAGCATGACAATACCCCTGTGCATAAAGTGAGGTTTATAATGGCATACAGTAGTATGTCAAAGCTAGGCTCCAGCTTACCTGCGACCCTGTAGAGCAGGATACGTGGCTATAGATAATGGATGGATGGATGGATGGATGGATAGTATGTCAAGGCTGGAGTGCATGAACCTGAGTGGCCTGCACAGTGCCCTGACCTCAATCCCATTCTCTACACTTTAGAGATGAATTGGATCGCAAACTGTGAGCAGGGCTTTCTTGCCTGACATCAGTGCCTGACCTCACTAATGCGCTTGAGGATGAATGAACACAAATCCCAACAGCCACATTACAAAAAAACTTGTGGAAGCCCTGAAAAGCAAAGGAGATCGATTCCATGTTAATGGCCATGGCTTTGAAGAAAATGGGTGTGATGTGTGATCAAGCGTTACATACATTTGGCCATATAGTGTATTTTCAGAAATTAAATTTTATGTAGTTGTACAATGTACATGCAGCAGATGAAGCTCCTTTTCATTTTAAGTGGGTGTGTAAATGTTGGGCATGATGTATAAAAATTAATCACACAAATCACATTCATCCATATTCTATGATTTTCCAGGATGGAAACCATTTTTAAGTAAGTGCAATTTATTTTTGTACTCTGTTATAACTGATGCACATTGGCAACCATCTTGAAATCTGATATACAGTGGTGCTTGAAAGTTTGTGAACCCTTTGGAATTTTCTATATTTCTGTAGAAATATGACCTAAAACATCAGCAGATTTTCACACAAGTCCTAAAAGTAGATGAAGAGAACCCAGTTAAACAGATGAGACAAAAATATTATACTCGGTCATTTATTTACTGAGGAAAATGATCCAATATTACATATCTGTGAGTGGCAAAAGTATGTGAAACTTTGCTTTCAGTATCTGGTGTGACCCCCTTGTGCAGCAATAACTGCAACTAAACATTTCCGGTAACTGTTGATCAGTCCTGCACACCGGCTTGGAGGAATTTTAGCCCATTCCTCTGCACAGAACAGCTTCAACTCTGGGATGTTAAAGAAGAAAGCACAACTTTATTCATCACACACTTGTGAAATTTCCTCTCTGCATTTAACCCATCTGAAGCAGTGAACACACACATGAGCAGTGAGCACACACACACACACACACACAAAGCAGTGGGCAGCCCGGGGAGCAGTTGGGAGTTAGGTGCCTCACTCAAGGGCACCTCAGCCCAAGGCCATCCCATATTAACCTAACCGCATGTCTTTGGGGGAAACCGGAGCACCCAGAGGAAACCCATGCAGATACAGGGAAAACATGCAAACTCCACACAGAAAGGCCCTTGCCGGCCACTGGGTTCAAACCCAGAACCTTCTTGCTGTGAGGCAACCATACTAACTGCTCGCTTCAGGTCCTTCCAAAACGTTTCGATTGGATTAAGGTCAAGACTTTGACTTGGCCTTTCCAAAACATTAATATGTGCTGTGAAGATCAGACTTTGGTAGATCCCTATTCTTTAAATAAAACAGGGTGCCCACTCACACCTGATTGTCATTCCATTGTTTGAAAACACTTGACTGTAATTTCACCTTCAAATTAACTGCTAATCCTAGAGGTTCACATACTTTTGCCACTCACAGATATGTAATATTGGATCATTTTCCTCAATAAATAAATTACCAAGTATAATTTTTTTGTCTCATTTGTTTAACTGGGGGACGGCATGGTGGTGTAGTGGTTAGCGCTGTCGCCTCACAGCAAGAAGGTCCGGGTTTGAGCCCCGTGGCCGACACGTGCATTGGTGTGGGCTACCGACTTTCTCTTATGCACGCTCTGAACAGTGCGTGCAACAAACTGACTCTCACGCACACTCTGGACAGCACGTGCCTCTAATTACTGACACTTGCCTTGGATTAAAACGCAATCAGCATGCTCATATAAGAACGGTGAGGACTCATTCACTTTGCAAAGCATTGTGTTGTGAGTCACACATTACCGAGCCTTGTTGTTGTGCTGTTCTCACGGATTCCTGTTCCGTGTTTTTTTATTCTGATATTGTCTAGCCCTGTTTAGCTTTTTAGTGCCTCACTCAACTCTTCGCCTGTTCCTCGACATCGATTCAGCTTGCCGTTTTGGACTGTTTCCACGTGTGTCTCTTTTCAATAAAGACTCTTCTGCACATACATCCGTCTCCACTCCTATCTATTTGCATCCCAGTATACTTTGCCTCAGTGACAGTATGCCTCGCCTGACTGACAAAATACTTCACCACACTATGGATGTAGCAGAAGAGAACCGGCATGCTACTCAACACCATGCCCAGGTTTTCCATGCCTCTATGCTTATCTATATTTTTCTGACAGCGACTTGGGGTGGACACCCTGGCACCCTATGATGGGGTGGAATATCACCCAACGGGGTTCACATTGCAATGTCTCATCTCATCTCATCTCATCTCATCATCTCTAGCCGCTTTATCCTGTTCTACAGGGTCGCAGGCAAGCTGGAGCCTATCCCAGCTGACTACGGGCGAAAGGCGGGGTAGGGGTACACCCTGGACAAGTCGCCAGGTCATCACAGGGCTGACACATAGACACAGACAACCATTCACACTCACATTCACACCTACGGTCAATTTAGAGTCACCAGTTAACCTAACCTGCATGTCTTTGGACTGTGGGGGAAACCGGAGCACCCGGAGGAAACCCACGCAGACACGGGGAGAACATGCAAACTCCGCACAGAAAGGCCTTCGCCGGCCACGGGGCTCGAACCCAGACCTTCTTGCTGTGAGGCGACAGCGCTAACCACTACACCACCGTGCCGCCCACATTGCAATGTGCATTTTTTAATGCTGACCTGGAGGAGCCCAAGCCTCCAGAGCCTGTCTGGGTCAGCTGCATGACTCACTGGCTCAGGGAACGAGCACGCCAATGGGCTAAGCACCTAATCCGTATGGAACACCCATGCCTCCATAACTCCCAGTCATTTCACATCATGCTCTGGTACCTGTTTGAGGCTCTGAAGAAGGAGGATTCCCATGAAATTTTTTTGGGGAGCTACGTTGTTACAGGCTGACACAGTGGCAGCAGAGGAGGCTGTCACTTCAGACCTCCTTCCAGTGGCTGATGCAGCAGCAGCGGAGGAGGCCGTTGTTCCAGAGCTCCTTCCAGTGGATGATGCAGCAGCAGAGGAGGCCATCACTCCAGAGCTCCTTCCAGTGGCCTCAGGTCCAGAAGCAGTTCCTGAACCAGTTCCACACCCAGTCCCAGAACCAGTTCCAGAGCCAGTCCCAGAGGCTGAAAGTCCACCTCAGTTCCAGAGCCAGTTCCAGAGGTTGACAGGGCGGCCTCTGTTCCAGTTCCAGAGCCAGTTCCAGAGGCCGACAGGGTGGCCTCTGATCCAGAGCCAGCACCAGAGTCAGAACAAGAGCTAGAGCCAATGCAAGAGTCAGAGCAAGAACCAGAGCCAGTGCCTAAGCCAGCGTCAGAGCCAAAGCCAGAGCAAGAACCAGAGCCAGAGCCAGCACCAGAGCCAGAGGCAGAGCCAGAGCAAGAGATGGAGCTAGCACCAGTGCCAGCACCAGAGGCCAAAAGGGCAGCCTCTGCTTTGCAGCCAGTTTCAGAACCAGTGCCAGAGGCAGATGGGGCAGCCTCTGCTCTGCAGCCTGTTTCAGAACCATCGCCAGAGGCTGACGGAGTGGCCTCTACCCCACTGGTAGTTCCTCAGCCAGTGCCAGAGGCCGAAGAGGGGCCTCTGCCCCAGATTTCAGTGAAGATAAGCTCGTCACCCTGTTGCCCGGCTTTGAAGATGTCGCCACCACACCGCCCGGCTTTGAAGACATCGCTGCCATGCCACCTGGTCTTGAGGACATCGCTGCCATGCTGCCTGGATTTGAAGACATTGTTCCACTGCCCAGTCTTAACAATGCCACACTGCCTGGCCTCAACAAGGACAAGAGTGGTGTTCAGACAGGGCCTTTGTCTAGTCCCAATTGCAAGTCCATGACTAGCCTGGAATCTGAGCCCTCATCCATATCCTGTCTGGAACCAATGTCCATGCCCTGTCTAGAGCCCAAATCCTGTCTAGAGCCCATGCCCAGCACAGAGCCCAAGTCCAGGTCCTGTCCAGAGCCCATGTCTAAGTCCTGTCTAGAGCCTATGTCCAGAACTCAAGCCCTTGTCCATGCTCTGTCTAGAGCCCAAGTCCTGTCCAGAGCTTGACCCCAAATCCATGTCAAGTCTGGAGCCCAAGTCCTGTCCAGAGCCCATATCCAGGTCCTGCCCAGAAACCATGTCCATGTCCAGTCCGGAGCCCAAGTCCTATTCTAAGCCCAAGTTCAAGTCCTGTCCAGAGCCTGAGCCCATGCTCGAGCCCATGTCCAGTTCAGAGTCCAGGTCCTGTCCACAGCCTGAGCCCAAGCCCCCACCTGAGCTGAGAATCCGGTGCCACATCTGCCCAGAGTACAGCACCAATGGTACAGCATCCAGTACCAGGCCCTCATCCCCAGGGCATATTGAAGATGGGTTTAAGCTCCCAGAGGGAGCTTTTTTTGGATAGAGGGGGGTTCTGCCACACCTGCGTGCATCTGCACGTTTCAGATATTCTCTCACGCATGCTATGAACAGCGCGCACAAAGAACTGACTCTCACACACGCTCTGAACAGCGTGCACCTCTAATTACTGACACCTGCCTCGGATTAAGGTGCAACCAGAGCAATCATATAAGAACGCTGAGGACTCATTCACTTTGCAAAGTATTGCGTTGCAAGTTACACATTACCGAGCCTTGTTGTCGTGTTGTTCTCCTGGTTTCCTGATTCTTGTTCCGTGTTTTTTTATCCTGATGTTAGCCCTGTTTAGCCTGCTAGTGCCTCGCCTAACTCTTTGCCTGTTCCTCACCAGTGGCGGCTGCTGATTTTTAAAACAGGGGAAGCCCATTTTACGCATTCATCATAAAACCTGTAGGCCGGATATCAAAGCATAGAAAGGTGTGCCCCATTAGCATAGTGAACTAGACAACCCTACCTAGTGGCAGAAAGTATTTTTGCTTGTATATTTCATGTTATAGTCTGGCTTGCCAGGCTAGTGCCTCATATCCTTAATCAAAAATATAAAACATCCAAAAATCACTGGCTATTCAACGAAGAACCTTGAACATCATACCCTGATATGCAACACAGAGTCTTTAACACAACACCCAGCTGTGCAACACATCCTTGAACATCTTCTGCAACACAGTCTGGAAATTCATAACCAGGTAGGCTATGCAACACAGAGAACCTTGAATATTATACTCAGGTATAACCTATAACACAGAGCCCACCATTTTCTTAACATTACTGAACAATATACACACTTCAAATTCATGAACATGAACACTATTTATACACAAATTCTGCCCTCCGCTCCTTTTCCAGAAAATGGCCTGTGACCCTGTCATACCAGCTGGTTGTGCTTTCCAGAGACTTTACCAATTTCTGTTAGCAGCTAGCACTGCAGATCCCAATAAGGCTCAAGCTAGCCTACAACCAGATTGAACTACAAATGAAATAAACGAGTGAATTCATGAATGATCAAACTGATAGAATGGATGAAAGTTAGCGGAGCACAACGAGTAATATTTACATTTATTTACAGAGTAATGTACAGAGACATCAATGAGAAGAACCGTTTATATGAAAAGAAATTCGGACAGCACTTTAGCACACGACTGCACTTTCTCGACATCTGCTAGGGACTGACTGATCATACTTCCGTGTTCCTCGCCGAAGTACCGCCCTCCTCATGTCTTTCAAACACTACCTCCAATAATCCTTTATCAGCCCGGCTTCTTGTCCCTCCCACTGTCTCGTTTAGTCCCAGAGAAGCCCAGCTTCCCTGGAAGTGACGATTTTGTTGATTTTAACCAATAACAACTAGCCAAAATTGGCTGTTCAGAGCCGTCTCGTAGACTGCAGCGGATACCCGGCTGCCAGTCAGTGTTGCCAGATACTGCTGACGTTTTCCATCCCAAAATATGTTCAAAACCCACCAAAATGCACTTAAAACCGCCCAATCTGGCAACACTGCTGCCAGTCCATAGAGCCCATTGAAATAAGAAAGGTTACAGCCTGGCAGCAAAGGTGATTCTCGTAGCGAACTGCAAGTTCATCAGACATCACTCAAATAAGTTACAGGATAGTTATGAACATAAATACAATCTTGGGCATATATTATGTTATGCAAGTTATTGTTTTAATGAGAATTCAACGTCGTAGACGCCGCAGTTTGGGGAGAGAATTTTAGGGGAAGCTCGGCTTCCCTTGTTGTCTCTGAGAAATCGCCCCTGTTCCTCACCAGTGATTCAGCTTGCTGTTTTGGACTGTTTGCATGTGTGTCTCTTTTCAATAAAGACTCTCTTCTGCACATACATCCGTCTCCACACCTATCTACCTGCATCCCAGTATACTTTGCCTCAGTGACAGTATACCTCGCCTGACTGACAATTGGTAAGTGTCATGACATTGGTGAGAGGTAGCTAGTGGGTGGGAACTGGCAAATAACCAAACTGCTAGAAAAAAAAGTAAAATAAATATTCTTATTATAATAATCTCAAATATTATCGTCCAGATGATGACAACAAAGTTATTCAGAGCTGTGATTAAAGTTGCTCTTTTTGCAGACAGGCAGACGTTGCTAACAAGTATGTTCAGAGCGAGTGTCACCTTGTAGCTCGTTACTGATTACAACAATTGATCGCGTTCCAACGAATCCAAGTATCAACTGAACCCGCTATCCCCTAATACTGTGTTCATACGTATGTTGTGAACACAGCAACAGGCGCTCACCTCAGCTACTTTTTCTGCTTCTTCCTTTCTTTTTTTCCCCCCTCTCTCCAACAAAGAGTATAATAAATATAACTGAACAGTTACAGACTAGAGCTGTGGAGAAATTGTTTTTATATATATCACCTATTTGAAGTGAAATCTAACAGTTAGAAATATAATAATAATAATAATAATAATTATTATTATTATTATTATTATTATTATTATTGATACACTACTTGGTGCTGTAGTAGGCGCATATGAGTTTGACGCATCTCAGGTTTCCCTCTGAAGGGTTAACACGGGCTCCAGGCGTTTCTCACGCAGGCAGGTATCCCAGTACCAACCCCAACTTTCAGACAGATGTTTTTTTAAAGCCTCTATAATAAACCTCGGAGCAATTCATAACTGTCATGTGCGCGTAAAGGAGAGATCCTGGTCAGGGGAAATAGCCTGTACAAGACGGCATCGGCTTCACTCAGTATTACAAAAGGGTACAAATACAGGGACCTCAAAGTTCCTTCTCTACACGCTTCAACTGATCAGATCCTTCTGGGTTCAGACGGGTTCTGACAGGGATATCTGGTAACCCTGAACGTGCCGGTGTATTTTTTTATTTATTTATTTATTTATTATTATTATTTTTATATATTTTTTTAAACTAAACGCGCACAGAGACCACAGAAATCCCAGCTCTTTATTTACCGGGAATAACAAGCTCCATTAACATGATGCGACGCTGGATATGGTTGTTTTTGGCCAGTGAGTTGGTCATGTTACGCGTGAGAGGCATGGCTTTGCAGAAAGCTGCGTACTCACACGCCGGTCTCTGTCCTAACGATGTGAACCCCAACCTGTGGGTGGACGCAATGAGCACCTGCACCCGGGAGTGCGAGTCCGACCAGGTGAGCGCTTTTCCATATTCTTCACGCAAAAGCTACTTTTTTTCTATCCTGTTAGAGAAACCTGCAACCAAGGGCTTCCCTTTCAGAAAATGACCTATATAGAACACCATTAGAACCTTTTAGAACCATGAACCATCCAAAGAACTTTTGGATGAGAGTGCAAGGAGTTTTAAAACAATAACACATCAATATGCATCATCAGTCTCAGATATATTCATCAAAGGCTCTTTCTGGATAATTAGGGGTTATTAGTTTCCAATCTGGAACCCTCTCCAATTAAGGAATCACTCATAGAACCATCAGAGGGTCCTCTACATGATTTGTTTTTAAAATATATATATATTAAAATATTCAAATACTAAATGTAAATATGATAGGTAGATTAGCTACTCTAAATTGTCCCTAAGTGTGAATGCGGTGACCAGGATACACAGGGGTCCTGTCTGGGGTGTATTCCTGCCCTGCATCCAGTGTCCCCAGGATAGGATCCAGATCAAGCGTAACCCTGACCAGTATTCAAAACGAATGTCTCATCTCATTATCTCTAGCTGCTTTATCCTGTTCTACAGGGTCGCAGGCGAGCTGGAGCCTATCCCAGCTGACCACGGGCGAAAGGCGGGGTACACCCTGGACAAGTCGCCAGGTCATCACAGGGCTGACACATAGACACAGACAACCATTCACACTCACATTCACACCTACGGTCAATTTAGAGTCACCAGTTAACCTAACCTGCATGTCTTTGGACTGTGGGGGAAACCGGAGCACCCGGAGGAAACCCACGTGGACACGGGGAGAACATGCAAACTCCGCACAGAAAGGCCCTTCGCCAGCCACGGGGCTCGAACCCGGACCTTCTTGCTGTGAGGCAACAGCGCTAACCACTACACCACCGTGCCGCCCACTCAAAAAGAATGTATTAACTAATAAATGAATAACTGTAATAGAGTTATGGGAGGCGGCACGGTGGTGTAGTGGTTCGCACTGTCACCTCACAGCAAGAAGGTCCTGGGTTTGAGCCCAGCAGCTGGCGAGGGCCTTTCTGTGTGGAGTTTGCATGTTCTCCCTGTGTCTGCGTGGGTTTCCTCCGGGTGCTCCAGTTTCCCTCGCAGTCCAAAGACATGCAGGTTAGGTTAACTGGTGGCTCTAAATTGACCGTAGGTGTGAATGTGAATGGTTGTTTGTCTATGTATCAGCCCTGCGATAACTTGGCGACTTGTCCAGGGTGTACCCTCCCTCTCGCCCATAGTCAGCTGGGATAGGCTCCAGCTTGCCTGCGACCCTGTAGGATAGGATAAGCGGCTACAGATAATGGATGGATGGATGGATGGATGGATGGATGGGAATACAATTACTGGAAGTGCATTCAAAGGACATAATAATAATAATAATAATAATAATAATAATAATAATAATAATAATAAGGGGGAAAAACAAGAAAGAAAGTAGTTGCAAAAGTGAATTTAAAAAAGCAACTCAATGTCTGGTTATGCTCTCTGTTTAGGAATGTGAGACATTTGAAAAGTGCTGCTCAAATGTTTGTGGGAGCAAGAGCTGTGTGGCAGCCCGCTACGTGGATGCAACAGTGAAGAAGGGAGCTGATGGCATACCCAGCAAGGCAACCTGTGACAAGTTCATGTGCACTCAACAGGGATCTGAGTGCCACATCTGGAATGGGCAGCCCACATGCAAGTGCAGAGATCGCTGTGAAAAAGAGCCACATTTCACCTGTGCTTCTGACGGCATGACCTACTACAATAAGTGCTATATGGATGCTGAAGCCTGCTCCAAAGGCATCTCCCTGTCTGTAGTGACCTGCAGGTCCCACCCTGTAAACACCAGTCCTCTACCTCCAGGAACCACTGCCCTTCCAACGACCACCCTACTACTCACCACCCCACTAGATGTGCAGCCTCCAGTCATAACTGGGAACCCAGTGGAACAGTCTGTGTTTATGGGCGATACAGCCAGCTTCTTGTGTGAAGTGACTGGCTGGCCAAAACCTGAGATTACCTGGGAGAAGCAACTGGAGGGAAAAGAGAACACTGTTATGAAACCCAATCATGTGCTCGGAAATGTGGTTGTCACTAATATTGGACAGCTAGTGATCTACAGTGCCCAGCTAGAAGATATAGGTGTCTATACCTGCACAGCCACAAACTCAGGTGGCTCAGTCCAAGCTCATTTCCCACTCTCTGTGATACAGAGAGACCCAGTTGAGGAAGAGAAGCCAAAGAACATGACTCCTTTCCCTGCTGAGGAGTGCATGAAGGAGCCAGACACCGGTGACTGTGGCGGGGAGAAGCTGAGTTGGTACTATGACAGCAAGAGGAACAGCTGCTTCACATTCACCTACGGTAACTGCAATCAGAACCAGAACCACTTTGACAGCTTTGACTCTTGCATACTGTCCTGCCAGGCAGAACTGCCTGCCCCATGTGGCCTTCCTAGCCTTCAGGGCCCCTGTAAATTCTATAAGCCACGCTGGGCCTACAGCAATACCCTCAATCAGTGCCAACCCTTCATTTATGGGGGTTGTGGAGGAAATGACAACAACTTTGAAACCAAAGAAGCATGTGAGGACTTGTGCCCATATCCAAAGAACCATCGCTGCAAGCCATGCAAATCGCAGCATAAGATGGTGTCCAGCTTTTGCAAGAGTGACTTTGTGATATTGGGCCGCTTGACAGAGCTGACAGAAGAGGAAGGCTCAGGCCAGGCACAGATCAACGTAGATGAGATCCTTAAAGATGAAAAGATGGGGCTTAAGTTTATGCAGAATGAACCCTTGGAGGTGACATTGCAGAACATGGACTGGAACTGCCCGTGTCCCAATGTCACTACCTCAGACAGTCAAATCATCATTATGGGTGATGTGCACAACGGAATGGCCGTGCTCCAGCCGGACAGCTTCGTCAGCCAGTTGAGTGTGCGACGGCTCCGCAGACTGCGTGAGGTGATCAATAAAAACACATGCGAAATTCTGAAAGAGTTCAGGGAATAGGGCAGTGCTCTTAGCCCAAGATGACTCCTATTCTTTTGAAAACTCAAATGACCAATGACATTTATCAGTGTAAGAACTATGCAAAATAAGTAATGGAGAAACTGTCAATCACATTTTTTTTTTTTACTTCTGCTTTTAAATACTTTTCCTCCTTCTACTTATACTTAACGTACGGTACTGTTGATTTAATTTTCTTTCCTTTTTTCTTTGTTTATTATATATAGTACTCTTGTATATGAGTAGTGAGTTGTCTAACATCCACAAAATTCCAGGCCAGTTAAGATGTTTGCTTTGACAAGGTTGTATATACAGTATGAGACACAGCTGTTCAGCCATGAACTAGTGTCAACTTTCAACGTCTTCATAGGAAACCTGCTAAAATGCTTCTTAGGTTCAAGTGAAAGAACACATTTGTAGGCATAGGAAGCATTAATCAGACCCATCTGGTAGACCAAATCCCAGCACACACTGTGCCCTTGCTTCAAAAGTATCATCATGCCTACCTTTATAAATTCATGGAGGTTCATTCAAAGAATCTGATGATTAATTTGTTGTCTTGTCTCTGTTACTTTATTACTGGAGGCTAATGACACCCCTCAATAAAACTGTTGTAATATACTGTAGAAAGCACATGGATAAGTTGTATTATATTTACTCTGAAGTTCTATTTCAAAGTTTGTTCAAGCAGATATATCTGTATTCTATCCTGTTCACATTTCTGTTATTATGAACATTTGATGTACAGGTAGATATTTTAGGAAGGAATTCCTGAAGTGATTTTGTTTTCCTTTATTTATTTAATGTATTTTGTTTCCACCTAACATTATCGTTTCCTGTAAGCACATCCATATATTTTTTTAATAATTTGGAATCATATTTGTAAAGATGTCAAAATGTCACTGAATAAATAAATAAGTCTTATTGTCTGAATATCATCATCATTTTTGCCACAGTGCATTGCTGTGTTTCTAGTGATTCTGAGAGCCCAGGAAAATGATGTATCGATGATGTCTATACACTACTCCAAAGCCAGATTGGTGGCATGTAAGACATCATAGTACCGTATTCGCTCTCAAATATATTCTAAAGAAATTCCAAGTACATTTACATCAAATAAATCTCAACGTGATGCGAGAAAATGTCTTCATACCTTAACCATATAAATGCCTAGAGGAATTACTAAATAACAACCACTTGACTTTGATTGCGTTTTTAACTATCATGAAGTTTTGAGCATCATTTGGTACTTTCTTATACAGTATCAGGGCCCCTTGCTTAATTTCACCAGATCACCACACATATATCCATACTGGATGCTCATGCTGGGGAGGTTTAAAGTAAGGGAGACTTGGAAAATGAAGCATGTTTGGATATGAGGTTTGAACATTTGGGAGATTGAACATCCCACCAGCTGGTTTCCGTATAGTTTTCAAGGGTGGGCTTCAAAAGACAGCTACTGCAGGTGGTGGAAAGCAAATCTGTGACCTTATAGCAAGGAGTGGCAGAAAAGGGAAAACATGGCAAAGCGAGACCTTCATTCTTTTAGATGGTGGATTCTAGGTAGAAAGAAATGTAAAAGGAATGCCTTTATCCTATTGCATGCTGTGCAATATTAGGAATAAACAGACCTCCTAATTCCTAGTAAGTAACTGGAAAAATGAGGGCGAATGGGTCAGTACAACATTGTAGAGTTAAACGGACTGGGGAATACCACCATCCAACTAAATTCAACATGTTTGCTTCCTATTCTACTTGAAACTCAACAATATTGTTAAGCTGAAATGATTCATTATACCAACAAATCCTGCTGGCATCATAAAATTAAAATTACAGCCGTCTGTCTGCCTTTCCAGCTCTGCTTTATGGGAGCCAGAAGTAGTTCTCTTGTGATCTGCCGAGTGCATGTAAGGTTATGTAAACCTTGTTCTAAGGATTAAGCTTGGCAGTTCCTGTCCACCAATTTCTGGTCCTCCCATTTAGCCCACACAGAGACCAGAGGACACAGGGAGGCCAGAGCAGGCACATCTTTCTTTCACATAGAATGATAAAGCCTTTGTGCTCTGAGAGAGAGAGAGAGAGAGAGAGAGAGAGAGAGAGAGAGAGAGAATGAGTGAAAAAATCCTGAGGAATTTTTAAATGACCATGCATATTTATTCCCATATATTAACACATTAACACAAGATCATTTAGAGTTGTTTGTTCTTCAATGGTTCTACGTAAAATCATTCATGGTTTTGTTGATGATCCAGCTGTAGTAAGGGACACAAAGGAGAAAAAAAAGCCTTCATCGCCTCAACTAGAACATTCAGTTGTTGGAGAAAAATCTCTAAATCTTCAACAGTTACATTAGTGATCTGCTTTAAGTAATGAAGTTGTCAGAATCTACAGTAACAATGATGGTGCAATTGCTGAAAACTAATTTCCATCACTAAAAGTGATTCATTGTGTATGGTTCTGTAAATAGTTAAAAGAAGGTATTATATGCAAACCAAAAGCAGTACACACTGAATTTAAAAAGGGTTCTTCAAGGATTGAGGTTTTTTACCTTTCTAAGAACCCTCAAACCTATGACACTGATCCTTAATCGTTCTAGATGTAACCTTTTTTCCTCTTTAGGCCTGGTTACTTCTGCATTATATAAGTACTTGTATTGCAACACAGAGAGGGAGTTTATGGGTATACACAGTGCATAGAGGCCCACTGATGGACTAACCCCCCCCCCAAAAAAAAAAAAACTATTTTGACCATATCCATGGGACTGTGCAGCCACTCACCTTCAGCTGAACACTGATTGGTTGAGCCTGGGAGGCGTGGCCAGGCCAAAGAGTATATCAAATAAAAACTGTATCCAAATCTCATAATAGCACTCCAATGCTTTAAATGCTTTAGCCAGAGCTGTTTACACTTTCTAATTCCTTGCTTTCATGATACAAGTGTGTCACTATATGTATAAGTATGGAACTAACTCAAAAGCAAACTCAACCTAACAGTTATTGCGAAGTCTTGCCAGGTTGTTAAGGTGCCTAAAATCTGACCCTTATGCATAGTGTTTGCAATGTATGTGTTTTACTTTGTTTTCTGATGACACTTTAGATGTATCCCATTCATGTTTCATGCTCAACCTTCACTTTTGGATTGTGAATTAGCTCGTCACCTAATAAACCTCCAGCACACGGATCCTCAAACCTCTCCAGAGTCCTGTGACAGATAGACTTGGACTGGGCTGCAGGCAGGGCATGCACTTTTGTTATTTTTGTACCAATTTTATAAAGTACATTTATAAATATTATATGCTTATTGTTGGTTGCTTATAAATCCAAACTTATCTAGAGATTGCAGTCAAGTATCAGTTTAATCACTGTTAGAATGGAGTCATGAGAAATCACTTCAGGAATTTTAACTGACTCAGGCTTTGGACTTGCATCCTATCATGCTGGGAAATAATTTCTATGGAACATATACAATTTCACTTTAATTTAAAATTAAACGTGATTATTGCAGTTGCATTTAGGGCTTTTAGCAATGTCTGTACATACAGGGAAATTTTCACTCAGTGTGTTTGACCCACTAGGTGTCAGCATTGCCCAAGCCATGTTTCTGTAACCCAACAGTGTCATCATTTGCCAAGGAGTTCATCTCAGAAACCACAATCTCTCCAAAACCTGTATAAATATATGACAAATGACTGATTTTTAATGACACACTTAAAAATAATGTCTTCTAGGTTGGGCATTAAACTGAATATCCCAGTAAACCTATTTCAAAAGCAATAATGAAAACTGGACTATAAAATCTGACCAACTTCATGGTCATGTGCCTTAAGCTTTATACCAACAAGGACATTAAATTTCACCCAGGAAGAGAATCGGTTCTAACATTTAGAATTACAATGTGTTTGTCATATGTTCTCATTTATAAACTTCGAGCTATACATCATTCAGAAATGCAGCATATTATTATTATTATTATTATTGATGTTAGGCGGCACGGTGGTGTAGTGGTTCGCACTGTCGCCTCACAGCAAGAAGGTTCTGGGTTCGAGCCCAGCGGCTGGCGAGGGCCTTTCTGTGTGGAGTTTGCATGTTCTCCCCGTGTCCACGTGGGTTTCCTCTGGGTGCTCTGGTTTCCCCCACAGTCCAAAGACATGCAGGTTAGGTTAATTGGTGGCTATAAATTGACCGTAGGCGTGAATGTGCGTGTGAATGGTTGTTTGTCTCTGTGTCAGCCCTGCGATAACTTGGCGACTTGTCCAGGGTGTACCCCACCTCTCGCCCATAGTCAGCTGGGATAGTCTCCAGCTTGCCTGCGACCCTGTAGAACAGGATAAGCGGCTACAGATAATGGATGGTTGGATTGATGATGATGTGTTGTTTTTGTTGTTGTTGCTACAGCTCGTGTTTTACCATTGGGTGGAGCTAGTGTTCTCTTTGGTGAACCTGCAAATCTATTTATTTTCAAGGCTTATAAGCTTGACGTCAACAAAGTGTGTGTGTACGCCTCCTCCAGCTTTCATGATCACATTAGTAATCACTGCAATGCTAGATCAATTTGCTCTTTGTATGATGTACAATAAAACTGTTCCAAAACAAAGCACAAAACATACGACCATTTTGACCCTTTCAACAATTTCACAAACCAAACAGGATATATTTAGATAGAGAGGGCTGATTTGCTCTGATTTGCAGAAGGCCGAATCACCAAAAGCGAGTCACTGATGCATTATGGGAAAACCTGTCTGCAGATCGGCTTTAAAATAATCGCTCATCACAAGTTCAAAACAAATGAAGGTAGCTTAAGGGTAGCCACATCCATCGTTTTATCATAAATCATCATAAATACATGCAGTTTATTAAAATCTCAACACTGGCTTTATTTATTTATTTATTTATTTATTTTAATTTCCTCTGTAGAGAGAGCACCATAGTGGTGCAACTGATAGCATTTCTGACTCAAAGTTCCAGGGTCCTCAGTTTGAGCCTGTGTCAGAGATATTGTTTGTGTGGCATTTTATATGATCTTCTTATGTCCACATGAGTTCCTCCAGATTCTCTGGTTTCCTCCAACCACCCAAAAGCATGCAGGTAGTTGGACTGGCTATGCCAGGGGTGTCCAAACTGATCCATAAAGGGCCGTGTGGCTGCAGGTTTTCATTCCAGCCATGCAGCAGCACACCTGACTTGGCTCATTCAATCTTCTTCTTCTTCTTTTTTAATGGCAGATTATCACAATCTGTGTATACCGCCACCTACTGTACAGGAGTGTGTGAAGGGACTGGACAGATTCTATGTCAGATTGCTAGGCTACAAAAAAAAAAAAATAAAATAAAAAAAAAATATATATATATATATATATATATATATATATATATATATATATATATATATATATATATATATATATATATATATTCTTTTCATTAGACCTGTATCATTAAGATAAATGATTAGTGCTTTAATTCTATTTCGCTGTATTCCTTCTTCCTTTAGTATGTTGTGAATGTCTGAACCTGCTTCAAGCTCCAACCATTTCTGTCTTTGATAACTGTATTTACTACAATGAAATAAAACATGCTCAACATCTTCCTTAACTCTACATCCTTGACAAAGACCATCACTTTTACCTAATATCTGTAATGTTGCATTAAGACCAGTGTGTCCCAGTCTTAATCTTGTATATACTACCTCCTCATTTCTGTTAAATCCCATTGACGTTATCCTTTTCCCCCATACCTGACTCTGCATATTAAAGTATTGTCTACCTTTGGGTTCTGTTTCCCACTCTTTTTGCCATCTTTTCATAATCTCTGTTTTAATTAAAGCTTTAGCTTCTCCTTTTCCCAGTGGAATATGAATGTCTATCTGTTCTTTATCAATGGATTCTTTGGCTATGTGGTCTGCTATTTCATTACCTTTAATTCCTATATGGGCTGGTATCCAACAAAACTCAATAGTAAGTCCCATATTCCTTATGTGAGCTAAGAGATGTTTAACTTCAATTACTAAGTCTTCCCTTGTTGAGTTACCTGATAAAAAACTTTGTAAAACTGACATTGAATCTGTACATATAACTGACTTGAGTGGTTTGATTTCTTCAATCCATCTTAATGCAGAAAGAATTCCAGCCATTTCAATTGAGTAAACTGATAGGAAATTATTCAGTCTATAGCCATATGTTTTTTTGAATTCTGGAATATAAATTCCAATGCTACATTTACCACTTAATACATCTTTTGATCCATCAGTATAAATTTGGAGATATCCATAGAATGAAGAAGTCAAGTATTGTTTGCCAAATAATGCAAAACTCTTTTGATTTGGATAATCTTTCTTTGCCTCTAGCAGTTCTATATTAACCTCAGGGGTAGGCAGAATCCATGGAGAGACACCACTTAAAGCTAATGCAGGGCTGTATGTTAATTCCTTCAAACCATACTGGTTTGCAGTATTGTCAATGTTCCACCCAAACCCATTATGCTTCTTGTAATATTCCCAGCAATCTTTAAGTACTGATATGGCTGGATTGTTAATACTGCTCTGCAGTCTGACCCAATACATTAAAGAAAGCTTGTTAAACCTTAAATTAAGTGGGGTTTCCTCTGACTCCACCAGAAGAGCACATGCAGGAGTTGTTTTAATAGCACCCAAAGCTATTCTAATGGCCTTTAATTGTATTCTTTCCAGCTTCAGAAGGGATGTTTTACAAGCTGAGCTATATGTAATACAACCATAATCAATAGCTGATCTTATCAATGCTTTATAAATATTCAGCAAAGATTGTCTGTCTGCTCCCCAGGAAAGACCAGATATCATCCTCATCAAGTTCAGTACCTTTTTGCATTTAGTTTCAACATGTTCAGTATGAAGTTTCCATGTCAGTTTACTATCCAACCACATACCTAGATATTTAAATGCATTCCCCATTTCAATAATATGATTATAGAGCATTACTTAAAAATTTTCTGGAACTTTCTTTCTTGTAAAGTATGTGACTTGAGATTTTTGAACAGAGAACTTAAAACCCCAATCTATCCCCTATTGTTCTAGGATGTGTATGTCCTTCTGGATTGATTCAGTAATGTGCGATATGTTACGTCCCCTTTTCCATATAACAGCATCATCTGCATATAGTAAACCTTCATTCATTTCACCCAATTTCTCAAAAATATCATTAATCATAATGTTAAAAAGTATTGGACTTATGACACTCCCTTGGGGTATTCCATTTTCAACAGTAAATTCTTCTGAAACAGCTTCACCCACTCTGACCCTTAAGGTACATTGAGAAAGAAAGTCTAATATGTAGTTGTACATCTTCCCATTAATTCCCAATTTTCCTAATTTTATTAATAATCCTTCCCTCGGGGCGGCACGGTGGTGTAGTGGTTAGCGCTGTCGCCTCACAGCAAGAAGGTCCTGGGTTCGAGCCCCGGGGCCGGCGAGGGCCTTTCTGTGCGGAGTTTGCATGTTCTCCCCGTGTCCGCGTGGGTTTCCTCCGGGTGCTCCGGTTTCCCCCACAGTCCAAAGACATGCAGGTTAGGCTAACTGGTGACTCTAAATTGACTGTAGGTGTGAATGTGAGTGTGAATGGTTGTCTGTGTCTATGTGTCAGCCCTGTGATGACCTGGCGACTTGTCCAGGGTGTACCCCGCCTTTCGCCCGTAGTCAGCTGGGATAGGCTCCAGCTTGCCTGCGACCCTGTAGAACAGGATAAAGCGGCTAGAGATAATGAGATGAGATGAATCCTTCCCTCCACATGGTATCATAAGCTTTCTCTATATCTAGAAAGACTGTTACCATAGCCTCCTTCATAACCAATGCTTTTTCAATTTCATTAGTAAGTTTGATTAATGCATCAGTTGTTGATTTCTGTTTCCTGAATCCAGTTTGATAGCTTTGAAGTGAACAATTATATTCTAAATAGTAATTTAATCTTGACACAATCATTTTCTCCATCAGTTTCCCTAAATGTGAGGTGAGAGCTATTGGTCTATAATTCCCTGGGTTGCTTGGGTCCTTTCTGGGCTTATTAAATGGGAGGATTGTAGATCTTTTCCATACATTTGGTAGTTTACCCTCATTCCATACTTTATTAAATAGATTAAGAATCATTTGTAGAACTGCATCAGGTAATTGCCTAAACATAGCATAACATAAGTAATCACTGCCTGGAGCAGAATATGCAGTGTTATTTAAAGCCATTTTTAATTCTGATATATTAAATTCAGCATCCATGCTGGACATGTTTGGTTCCTTCATGACTAGAGTATCTTTATTTACTCCCAAGACTTCTTTTTTCCTTTTCTTAAAACATTCTTCCAGATGGTTACCTTTATGGATATCTGCAAAGGTTTTACCTAAAAGGTTCGCTTTATCAGAATCAGCAACATATTGATTATCACCTTCCATTAGCACAGGGATATGTGATGGTTTATATCTTCCGGTCATCTTTTTAATCATCATCCATACTTGGTTTATTGTAGTTTCTCTACCTATTGTTGAACAAAACTGCCTCCAGGATTCTCTTTTTGCTTCTTTAATAACTTTCCTGGCTATGGCTCTTTTCTTTTGATAATTCAAAAGATTATCAGATGTTAATGTTTTACACAGGATCTTAAAAGCTTTATTTCGTTCTTTAATTGCTTCAGTACATTTATCATCCCACCATGGTACATTTCTTTTATTCTTTTTACCTTCACTAATTGGAATACTTTGGCTTGCTGCAAAGTATATAAGAGAGCTTATGCTACTATTCATATCATTCATGTTTTGATCAACTTCTGGTATCACTGAAAGCATATCTTCAGAGATTTCTTTAAACTCATCCCAATTAGCTTTGCTAAACACCCATTTGTGATGTATATAATTTGGATCAATCTTAAACTCCATATCCATTTTGCACCATATTGGAAAATGATCACTTCCAATATTAGTTGATTGATCTACATCCACCTACATCTATAAGCAATTCTTCTGTCAACTAAGGTTAAATCAATGCAAGATGTCTCATTCTTATAAATATTGATCCTAGTACCAGAACCATTATTTAAACAAACTAACATTCTGTCATTGGCCATTTCTTCAACTGCTAAGCCATTCATGTCTGTATGTTTATTACCCCATAAGCTGTTGTGGGCATTAAAGTCACCACACCATATTTCAGGATGTTTTTTCTCAAAGATATTGTTTAGCATGTCAGTTGTTAAACTTTTACATGGGTTATAATAGTTAACAACACTATATATTTCCTTAGGCCCATTAAATATTTCTGTGATAATACATTCATGTTCTTTATCTATATTAATACGTCTGTAAGGAATCCCATCTTTTATGAATGTCGTACATCCACCACCTCTCTCATTACTTCTATCAAATCTAATGCCTTTAAAGCCTTTGATGATAAAATCTAGGTGTGGTTTCAACCACGGGCGCAGATAGAGGGGGGGACGGGGGGGGGATTCGTCCCACCCAGATTTAAATTCACCTCGTTCGGTCCCCCCCACTTATAGGGAGGAAAAAACATCTATGCTGTCTTTCTTTGCATAAGGCAAACCTCACGGAAAAATCAAAAGACTAATTACCATTCGGTTTATTGAGGTGCACAGCAGTACAGACATAGTTGCAACTGCGCAGACTGCACGGGTTGCGAGCTCGAGCTTGGTTGCTATGGTTACCCACAACAAGTTTGACAGGCATATCGGGGACAGCGCCTCCTAGTTCAGGACCCCAACACGGCATGATGAAGGGTGCCAAAAGGCAGAAAACGATTGCATCGTTTTTTCAAAAAAAAAAACGGTTGTAAGTAAACTGTGCCTTACTTTATCATATCACCTTGCAATTTTTTGATAGTCTGTTCAAAGTAATGTCGTATTGAAAGTAAAATCGTACGGAGTAGAGATGCCTTTCTGGTAGCCTCCTTCTTTCGGTGGTAGCCTGTAGATACAGTGCTCAGAAGGCAGTTTTAATGTTTAATCTGGCGTTCCCTGCCATAATTTCAGCGAGCATATTGTTTCATAAGGAAACTTTGCGAAGAGTTGTTGACTGACTGCCGCTCACGCAACACACAGGCATAGTTAGAAAGTCAGGATGCACTGGTTTACACTTTACACACACACACACACGTAGCCCAGCCTCTCGCTATGTTTAACAGTTGGAACTTAGCGGTTTTAAAACTAGTTTTGCAGTTTTGCAATTTCTGTGCGTGATGATAATGTGTAAACTTTGGATTTCCATAGGCTATGTTAAAACGTTATCATTGTCCTGGCCTGCAGGTAGTTCCTGGTGATGGCAGTGAGGGAGGTGAAATAACATGTATACACACTACCATTCAAAAGTTTGGGGTCACCAAGACAATTTTGTGTTTTCCATGAAAAGTCACACGTTTATTTCCCACCATAAGTTGTAAAATGAATAGAAAATATAGTCAAGACATTTTTCTGGCCATTTTGAGCATTTAATCGACCCCACAAATGTGATGCTCCAGAAACTCAATCTGCTCAAAGGAAGGTCAGTTTTATAGCTTCTCTAAAGAGCTCAACTGTTTTCAGCTGTGCTAACATGATTGTACAAGGGTTTTCTAATCATCCATTAGCCTTCTGAGGCAATGAGCAAACACATTGTACCATTAGAACACTGGAGTGAGAGTTGCTGGAAATGGGCCTCTATACACCCATGGAGATATTGCACCAAAAACCAGACATTTGCAGCTAGAATAGTCATTTACCACATTAGCAATGTATAGAGTGGATTTCTGATTAGTTTAAAGTGATCTTCATTGAAAAGAACAGTGCTTTTCTTTCAAAAATAAGGACATTTCAAAGTGACCCTAAACTTTTGAACGGTAGTGTGTGTGTGTGTGTGTGTATATATATATATATATATATATATATATATATATATATATATATACACAAAATGGAATCATTTGCTGACAGCTCAGTCCCCCCCAGTTCAAAAATCCTATCTGCGCCCCTGGTTTCAACCATGTCTCCTGAATACATATTATATCAGGTTTATCTGTCAAATTTTGAATGTAACTTTTGAATTCTTGTCCATTAGCTAATAAACTCCTTGCATTCCATTGTAAAATGAAAAGAACCATAATTCATTCAACTACCTTGAGTCTGTCCATATTTAAGATTTATCATTTCATGAATTACATCAGCTTTACTCATAGGCCCCAAAAAATCATTGGCAATGTCAACAATTGATTTAATCCTGTCACTTTTCCTTGAGTGTTGTAGTGCTGTGTTCATCACTGTGCAAATAAACGCAATGAATTCATTCTTATCCACAAGTAGTGTTTCTTTTGTGATTTTTGTTTTGCATTCACACTTACATGTAACTGAAGCTGGAATAGGCCTAGGCCTGTTAACATGTTGAGGATTCCCTTCTAATTGAACTCTGTTTTTCAGTCTTAGCGTGTTATCAAACTGGCTCCAAGTGGATTGTTCTGGTGAAGTAGGAACACTAGTAACTCTCTTATCCTTCTTAACTATCTTAATGGCATCTGCATAAGAAGTCTTGTATGTAACTCTGTATTTCTGTATTTCTTTGGCCTCCTTTTGCTTCTCACAACCACCATATGCAGCACTGTGTGGCCCTCCACAATTGCAACACTTTAATACAGTTTCCCCACACTGACCATATTCGTGTTCACCACCACATTTTGCACATCTTATTTTACCTCTACATTGCCCTGCCACATGACCAAATCTTTGGCATTTAAAACACCGCAATGGAGGTGGAATGTATTCACGGACCATGTAAGACATATATCCCATCTGAACTCTAGTCGGCAAGTCTTTACTGAAGCTTAATAAAATTGATGTACTTTCAGTTTTTTCTTTTCCCTTGGTCAGGCGTTTAGCATCAGTTATTGCATACCTTGCCAGATTCTCCTTGATCTCTTCCATTAAGACTGATGTTGGTATGGGCGGCACGGTGGTGTAGTGGTTAGCGCTGTCGCCTCACAGCAAGAAGGTCCTGGGTTCGAGCCCCAGGGCCAGTGAGGGCCTTTCTGTGTGGAGTTTGCATGTTCTCCCCGTGTCCGCGTGGGTTTCCTCCGGGTGCTCCGGTTTCCCCCACAGTCCAAAGACATGCAGGTTAGGTTAACTGGTGACTCTAAATTGACCGTAGGTGTGAATGTGAGTGTGAATGGTTGTCTGTGTCTATGTGTCAGCCCTGTGATGACCTGGCGACTTGTCCAGGGTGTACCCCGCCTTTCGCCCGTAGTCAGCTGGGATAGGCTCCAGCTTGCCTGCGACCCTGTAGAAGGATAAAGCGGCTAGAGATAATGAGATGAGATGAGATGATGTTGGTATTCCTGTTATGACACCTCTAGCTTTAGATGCTGCCCCTGGAATACGTGAGGTAATTTTAAGTTTGTTAAGTGACTCCTTCATCAGGATGCTATTTCGCTGCTTTTCAGTCTTAGCAAAAATCAAAAGCCTCCCATTTCCCATGAATCTGGCATGATTTATCTTTCCTATTTCTCTCTCAATTGCCTTAGTAATGTGGATTGGATGTAAATCTGGCCCTCCTTTTTGTTCAAAAACTACCATAACTTTCCATACTTCTTCGCTTGACCCCTTAGACATCTTTCTATCAACCTTGGTTCTTTTGATAACAGATTTTCCAGACTCGTCTCCACTGCTATCTCTATCTGACAGTTTCCTAATTCGACTGACTTCTTCCCAAAACATATCCTCATTCACATTAACATCATTATTTCTTAAACAACCATCTGACTTTTCTGCCATGACCACTTCACATTCACTGTACAGTTAAATGTCTTCCTGTGGCTTACTGCACGCCTTGTTTCTTCTTCTTCGTTGAATAGCCGCCAAACAAAACAAGCCGCCAACAGCTGTATCAAACACAAGCGCCGGCCCTTCCCAGCCTCCGTCAGAATCTCCGGCCCTCCGACATCCCTTTACCAACTCATTTGTCATTCCAGTAAATAGGAAAAATGTCATCAACTGAACTGTCTTCACACAGTCAAATACTTGCAGCCACACCCACCCTTGATTAAAGGGTGGGTGTGTCAGTTGATTGAATAAGCCAAATCAGGTGTGCTGCTGCATGGCTGGAATGAAAACCTGCAGCCACACGGCCCTTTATGGATCAGTTTGGACACCCCTGGTATATAGCATTTGGAAGGGCAGATTTAGAGCTTTGTTGTTTGGGTGGTTTTGTCGCCAAGTCCTGCCACCACATAGTTTATGTAGGTTATATCCAAAACCAAATGCTGGCATAGTTCATAGTACGTCAAAATAGTAACCTGCTTTTTATGTTTATTAACCTATGGTCCGTGGTCGGACTTCATAGTTCATAGCTTCATGAATTGTGAAAACTTCAAGTACAAATTCCAACATGATTCCCAAAAGCAGCATGCTATTTTGCTCTAGTATATTCATCTGCAGGTTAGTACCGTAAGTTGCCTGTGGTTGTTTTTACACCTCTCTCTCTCTCACTCTCTGCAACCTGAATCCTATTGGGCTCAGAGTGGCGAGACAACAGTGGAACAGTAATGAGGTGCTCCATATCTCCACTGCCCCTTTTCTACAAGCTGCAAAGGAACACTCTGGCCAAAAATTAAGTCTACGCGTTTGTCCCCATTATCCAAATATTCAATCAACCAACACACTTTTGGTGCTCTGGAGGTACAAGGCTAAAACAGCTAACAAGTGGGCTAAGGGAAACAGTCACTAGTTTAGCATTGGTGAAAACTGCATGCCCAAATAATCACATATAAATTATGTAGAGTTTCATATGTTTCGTAGCAGAATAATTTTGTACTTAAACAAACAAACACACAAACAAACAAACAAACAAAGGAAATGAATGCCTGTCAAATAGCTACAGTTAATTAGTCCCTAAGCTATATATGAAAAACGGACTCGGTCAGTAGCTTGTTATTTGGTTGCTTCTTTTGGCTTGTCTCCGGGTTCTGAAAATAATGTGACACTAGTGTTGATAGAGCTAAAAGACACTTATCTATATTACATGTTTCTGCTAAGGTGTCACCCACATTTACAGTGGGGCAAAAAAGTATTTAGTCAGTCACCAATTGTGCAAGTTCTCCCACTTAAAAAGTTGAGAGAGGCCTGTAATTTTCATCATAGGTATACCTCAACTATGAGAGACAAAATGAGAAAAAAAAAATCCAGAAAATCACATTGTCTGATTTTTAAAGAATTTATTTTTTAAATTATGGTGGAAAATAAGTATTTGGTCAATAACAAAAGTTCATCTCAATACTTTGTTATATACCCTTTGTTGGCAATGACAGAGGTCAAACGTTTTCTGTAAGTCTTCACAAGGTTTTCACACACTGTTGCTGGTATTTTGGCTCATTCCTCCATGCAGATCTCCTCTAGAGCAGTGATGTTTTGGGGCTGTCGCTGGGCAACACGGACTTTCAACTCCCTCCAAAGATTTTCTATGGGGTTGAGATCTGGAGACTGGCTAGGCCACTCCAGGACCTTGAAATGCTTCTTACAAAGCCACTCCTTCATTGCCCGGGCGGTGTGTTTGGGATCATTGTCATGCTGAAAGACACAGCCACGTTTCATCTTCAATGCCCTTGCTGATGGAAGGAGGTTTTCACTCAAAATCTCACAATACATGGCCCCATTCATTCTTTCCTTTACACGGATCAGTCATCCTGGTCCCTTTGCAGAAAAACAGCCCCAAAGCATGATGTTTCCACCCCCATGCTTCACAGTAGGTATGGTGTTCTTTGGATGCAACTCAGCATTCTTTCTCCTCCAAACACGACAAGTTGAGTTTTTACCAAAAAGTTCTATTTTGGTTTCATCTGACCATATGACATTCTCCCAATCCTCTTCTGGATCATCCAAATGCTCTCTAGCAAACTTCAGACGGGCCTGGACGTGTACTGGCTTAAGCAGGGGGACACGTCTGGCACTGTAGGATTTGAGTCCCTGGCGGCGTAGTGTGTTACTGATGGTAGCCTTTGTTACTTTGGTCCCAGCTCTCTGCAGGTCATTCACTAGGTCCCCCCGTGTGGTTCTGGGATTTTTGCTCACCGTTCTTGTGATCATTTTGACCCCACGGGGTGAGATCTTGCGTGGAGCCCCAGATCGAGGGAGATTATCAGTGGTCTTGTATGTCTTCCATTTTCTAATAATTGCTCCCACAGTTGATTTCTTCACACCAAGCTGCTTACCTATTGCAGATTCAGTCTTCCCAGCCTGGTGCAGGTCTACAATTTTGTTTCTGGTGTCCTTTGACAGCTCTTTGGTCTTGGCCATAGTGGAGTTTGGAGTGTGACTGAGGTTATGGACAGGTGTCTTTTATACTGATAACGAGTTCAAACAGGTGCCATTAATACAGGTAACGAGTGGAGGACAGAGGAGCCTCTTAAAGAAGTTGTTACAGGTCTGTGAGAGCCAGAAATCTTGCTTGTTTGTAGGTGACCAAATACTTATTTTACCGAGGAATTTACCAATTAATTCATTAAAAATCCTACAATGTGATTTCCTGGATTCTTTCCCCCCATTCTGTCTCTCATAGCTGAAGTGTACCTATGATGAAAATTACAGGCCTCTCTCATCTTTTTAAGTGGGATAACTCGCACAATTGGTGGCTGACTAAATACTTTTTTGCCCCACTGTACACTGTGGGCCTTTAGAACAAGCTTCAATAAATCCCACTCACCAAAACAAAAACATTTTGTCTCACTTGGCACCACCTGGTACTTCCCCAAGCAATACCACCAGGAGGTTCATTTAGGAGGATCACCATGAGATTGTGGTTCATTTAGTATTTGTGTCCAACTGAAAGATTTACTCATCAGTGCATTTCACTTAAAAATGTAATAATTCTTTGAACGTAAGGTCATCCTGTAACAAAATGTGGGATGTGATTGCTGGTTCGATGGCCACTGCTACAGTGTTTTGCTTAGCAACATTAGTTGATCCATTTTTATAGATAAATGTGTGTCTTTTGTCTGTTTTAGATTTACAGAACAACTTCAAATCTGGTTTAATGTTAAAGTTGATGCTAAACGGAAAGCTATAAGCTAGCTTAAGTATTAGCTTAATTATAGGAGATCCAGTACAAAACTGAAATACACTTCTGACACCAAACGTGTCTCAGCTTATCATAAGTTCCAAAAAGAAAAGAAAAAAGGCCGAACTCAGGCAATGTGGGACAGTTATTGACAAATGGCTTTTTCTCTATCAGGAGCAAGTTAGTATGCTAATAAAATCTCACCACATCATGAGGATGATGTCACACAGGTACAATACACAATACAAACAGTGAGACAGAGAGTGAGTAAACTGATTTGTAATAGATTTAGATGTACAACAGAATCATACAATAAGTTAATAAATTATGCATTAAATCAGTAATTGTGTGTGTGGTGTGTGTGTGTGTGAGAGAGAGTGTGTGTGTGTGTGTGCGTGCGTGCGTGCGTGCAGTGTCCTGCTATGGACTGGTATCCTATCCAGGATGTATTCCTCTCTTGTGTTCAATGTTCAGTGATGATACTGCAGGTAATAGATTAAAATATTTCACCTCATATTGTATATTACTTTGTCCTATTATGTTCTAAAATATCAACTGTCAAAATGGCCAAATCTCAAACCTGCACAAACAACCAGATAATCCGAGCTCAGCCCATATCAAGACCTAAACATATGCTGTTGATTTATTTCATTCAACCACTGCTCTGATATCACATCATTTGATTGACATTTCTATCGTTATAGCACTGATGCTCTTACAGTTAGCTCATCTTGCTATTTTAATCTTAGATTGTGGTTCTAACCTTCCAGAAGCATCTGTCCTTCTCCTTCAAGGTTTTATTCAGCTGCTTTTCCTAATTGCCTCTATAACTGTTTTTGGTTGTGTGTCGCAGTGGAGTGTTGAAAATGCTACTCGTACAGATCTAGTGCAGGAGCTGAGCTGGAGGAGCAGGAGGCTAAATTTGGAACAGTGTCGCAGAACATCCTTTTCTTTACCTCAGCAACTTTTAATGGCCATGTTTCTCAAGCGCAGGAGTTATGGGCACAATATTTTTAGCCAAGGAGATTATTGAGAAACTGTTTGGCTTAATGTGTAACACATTTTGCATTTGGTGGAGGTGTAAAAGTAAACGTCAAAATGACTTCTACCTTGAAAAAACAATAGTGACTATATTATAAGTCTATATAAAATTTCACCCATCTAATACATAAATAATAAACACACTCACCGGCCACTTTAATAGGAACTTGTTCTTGATTCTAAGATTCCTGTTCTTGGCTGCAGGAGTGGAACCCAATGTGGTCTTCTGCTGTTGCATGCTGAGATGCTTTTCTGCTCACCATGGTTGTAAAGAGTTGCTATGAGTTGCTATATCCTTTCTGGTAGCTCGAACCAATCTGGCCATTCTCCTCTGACCTCTCTTATCAACAAGGCGTTTTCACCCACAGAACTGTCACTCACTCAATGTTTTTTGTTTTTCGCACCATTCTGTGTAAACTCTAGAGACTGTTGTGTGTGAAAACCCCAGGAGATCAGCAGTTTCTGAAATACTCAAACCAGTCCATCTGGCTCAAACCAACACCCATGCCCCAGTGAAAGTCACAGAGATCACAATTTTTTCCCATTCTGATGTTTGAAGTGGGGGCGGCACGGTGGTGTAGTGGTTAGCGCTGTCGCCTCACAGCAAGAAGGTCCAGGTTCGAGCCCCGTGGCCGGCGAGGGCCTTTCTGTGCGGAGTTTGCATGTTCTCCCCGTGTCCGCGTGGGTTTCCTCCGGGTGCTCCGGTTTCCCCCACAGTCCAAAGGCATGCAGGTTAGGTTAACTGGTGACTCTAAATTGACCGTAGGTGTGAATGTGAGTGTGAATGGTTGTTTGTGTCTATGTGTCAGCCCTGTGATGACTTGGCGACTTGTCCAGGGTGTACCCTGCCTTTCACCTGTAGTCAGCTGGGATAGGCTCCAGCTTGCCTGCGACCCTGCAGAATGGGATAAAGCGGCTAGAGATAATGAGATGAGATGAGATGTTTGAAGTGAACATTAACTGAAGCTCTTGATTTGTATCTGGATGATTTTATGCATTGTCAGGGGATTGGCTGATTAGAGAACTGCATCAAACAGAAGGTGGGTGGGTGTTCCTAATAAAGTGGCCGGTGTGTGTAATACTATATATGTTCAGGATCAATAAGTCCTACACACTCTGTGTGTGTGTGTGTGTGTGTGTGTAGGGATCCTAGCTTTGTCCTCTGTGACTAGCCTAAGCCTGACTGAACTGTTTAAACAGTGCTCTGCTACATGTGACATGAAGGGGAGATTTATTGCAAAGGTGTGATTTGTTCCGCTTCACTACTTGCTGGATCAGAATTATTTGCTTATTTATAGTGTTGCAAATCCAGTTAAACCCTGATTTCCCCCGTTGATCTGTAGTCACAATCTCTCATGGCCCCCAATCCTCTTCTGGCCCAGAGGGAGGCTGCTCGAGGCAGCTACAATCCCGCTGCTGCTTTGAAGTGTGAGTTACTCATGAACACATTTTGTCACATCAGAAAGGCAAAACTGTAATGAAGAAAGTAGTGGCTCAGATCGCAAGCTACTAGCTATGGGAGCTTTCATAGATATTAGGTTCATTTGCTTTATTTTGTGCTATAAATTCTCATTCAGGCATTCATTAGCCCAACAAATGCCTACAAACTATTAATCATAGTGAAATATGCTGCAGTGTGAGGGAAATGTCCTCTTTACCAAGGACACAGTGGATGATAACGTCTCAGTAACACTGCTCCTAAAATTCTCATTCTCATCTGAACAGAGTCTATTGACAGATCAGACGTAAAACAGCGAACCATCTACTCATAAAGGTGTTGGAACTTCAAGTGAGGCTTTGAGATAATTGCAATTACAATCCTAAAAATATCCATATGAACTCAGACTGAATTCTTTTTGAGAGGAAGAGTGGGAGAAAGAAAGAGAAAAACATTGCAGTTCTGAAAGTCTGAAGGGGAGAATATGCACAAAGTCATGTTGTCCTAGACCACTGCAGCAAACAAGCTCTGGTGGCTGAACACAAGCCAGGAAAATTGTGCCTCAGTACATTGTGTACACTCCGGGCCTTCAGTGAAACACAAAGAGCATGTAGCTCAGCTGTCAGAGAGCTGGGACACTGGAGCTCACCTCAGCTTCTTGAGACAAAACCAGCTACTGCAGCCACTGTCTGAATCAGAGCCTCCTGTCTAAGCTCCCCGCCTGGCACAAAAGGACAATTTCTGGAGAGGACCTGAAGCACTCCAGTGGGAGGAGAGTCCCACTTCTGTCACCACCGAGTGACATTTCCATCCTCTCAACTGTGCTAAAAGGCTTTGCTCGCAACCAAGCCAAACCTGTCCCCTTAGCAACAAGCCACTGTCATTCAGTGTAGAAACAGGTGGCAAAGTGAAAAACCAACATAGAGTGTCATCGTAAAGAGTCTCTGTAGGTAGGTAGGTAGGTAGGTAGGTAGGTAGGTAGGTAGGTACCGTAGGTAGGTAGGTAGGTGTATTGCCATTTAAGTATCTGAGGCTATGTCATGGCAAGAAGGTGTCTTGGAAATGATGCCAATGAATGATGAGAGAATAAATAAATTCCATGGGTAAATTCCACGGGTAAGTAAACCGATTGACAAGATGTAGTGAATACACAGGTGCTACAGTTTCTGGAACTGTAAAGTACTGGAGAGATGAATACCATCTTTCCAAAAGGTATTCCCATGTTTGGTGTTTTAATGACGATGGAGAGTGCTGTCTAACATCTCAATACAAATTCTCTCATAGGTGTTCAAATCGGTTGAGATATGCTATGGCCTTTGCAATCACCATATGATTTATACCATTGTTATACTCATCAAACTATTCCATGAGTCCTTGTGCCCTGTGGATGAAGACATTGGCATCCGTGAAGAGACCACTCCTGTCAGCATAGAAATGCTTCATCACAGGAAAACAACACTCAGTCAGAATAAGTTTATGCTAATTTTCCAGTAACTCTTCACTTTAAGTAAAATGGAGCGTGAGATGGACAGGTGGATTGGGGCGGTGTCAGCAGTAATGCGGGCATTGTACCGGTCCGTCATGGTGAAGAGGGAGCTGAGCCGGAAGACAAAGCTTTCAATTTACCAGTCAATCTACGTTCCAACCCTCACCTATGGTCATGAGCTTTGGGTAGTGACCGAAAGGATGAGATTGCAGATACAAGCAGCTGAAATGAGCTTTCTCCATAGGGTGGCTGGGCTCACCCTTAGAGATAGGGTGAGGAGCTCAGACATCCGGAGGGATCTTGGAGTACAGCCGCTGCTCCTTCATGTCAAAAGGAGTCAGCTGAGATGGTTGGGGCATTTAATTAGGATGCCTCCTGGGCGCCTTTCTTTGGAGGTTTTCCAGGCACGTCCAACTGGGAGGAGACCTCAGGGTAGACCCAGAACATGCTGGAGAGATTATATATCTCATCTGGCCTGGGAGTGTCTTGGGATCCCCCAGGGGGTACTGGAAAGCATTGCTGGACAGAGGGACGCCTGGAATACCCTGTTTAGCCTGCTGCCACCGCAACCCGACTTCGGACAAGCAGAAGTAAATGGATGGATGGATGGATGGATGGATGGATGGATGGATCTTCAGTTTAAGGGGACAAACCATGCAAGCAAATGTAATATATTTTTATATTTTTTGCATCTTTGGAGAAAACCTAATATGTTCCCATAAATGTCAAACACATTTAAAAATTAATCCATTCATTCATTCATTCATTCATTCATTTTCTATACCGCTTATCCATTGTGGGTCGTGGGTAAACTGGAGCCAATCCCAGCTGACATCGGGCAAGAGGTGGGATACACCTTGGACAGGTCACCAATCCATCACTGAGCCAACACAGAGACAAACATCTCATCTCATCTCATCTCATCTCATTATCTCCAGCCGCTTTATCCTTCTACAGGGTCGCAGGCAAGCTGGAGCCTATCCCAGCTGACTACGGGCGAAAGGCGGGGTACACCCTGGACAAGTCGCCAGGTCATCACAGGGCTGACACATAGACACAGACAACCATTCACACTCACATTCACACCTACGGTCAATTTAGAGTCACCAGTTAACCTAACCTGCATGTCTTTGGACTGTGGGGGAAACCGGAGCACCCGGAGGAAACCCACGCGGACATGGGGAGAACATGCAAACTCCGCACAGAAAGGCCCTCGCCGGCCCCGGGGCTCGAACCCAGGACCTTCTTGCTGTGAGGCGACAGCGCTAACCACTACACCACCGTGCCGCCCAACACAGAGACAAACAACCCATTTAAAAATTATAAAGGCAAATATGAAAATCTTACAGTAAAACAAAATGCAGCAGAAAATTTGACACCAACAGCATAAATGGAAATGCCACTGCTGCCAACAAGTCCTTCCCAACAAACAGAGAGGAAGCTATTGAAGAAAAACTATTTCAGACATATGACCTTGCTGTGACCTTGACCTTGTTTGGATCAATTCCAATATCTAATTAGTTCATCTGCTGGTTACACTAATGATTCCATATAAATCCTACAAACGTTCAACCACATATTTCCAAAGATATTACACTACTGAGAATCTTAGACAGACACATGGATGGACAGATGGGCACATGGACAACCCAAAAAGACACAACAAACAAATTCAGATACATGACAGAAAATCTGGGAACATGATACCAAAATCAAAAACGCAACAGACAGAAAATGTCAGAAACATCACATTCTCATTGGTGCTACGCCACACATCAGTCTGAGACATTGTGTTAAACGGAGAATTGGTGGATTGTTACAGTAACAGAGAAAATTTGCCCAAAGTAATTTACTTTTATTTAGGCACATTTTTCCAAGGGCTTTTATTTAAAGCGAGACGGCCTTTTGATTTCATAAAATCTGTGAAATTTAGTTCTCTCTGAAATTTGGTCATTGTCGCATATGTTTATTTCTGTAATATCTCACAAACTATCTGGTCATTCTGTGGCTGGGAAGTTATTTAATTTGAGGGGATTCCCCTTGCAAATAATGTGCATGAAATCACTCGCTTCGCACAGTCAAGCAGACAGAGAAAGTCCGTGTGTGCATGCGCAGGTTTACTTTTGACCATTCACCGACAGTTACATCATTTTGTCACTAAACGAACAGCTGATCACACCGAGGTGCTCGCTGACCGCTGATATTTATTAGTTTGGTCCTGTGTTTTCTTTCCTTCTCAACATAACGTCTTTTCTTCTCACTTTCCGTTACTGTAGTCGGTCTTTCACGTTTCATTCGCACACTCACGTCCTCCATTTTTCTCTCCTGTTTCAAATTTGTATCCCACAATGCCTTGCGTGAATAGGGAAAGCCCACCACGTCATGCGTGACATAGTATTTTGAATTGGGTTATGGTGAAGCAGGAAAAAATAGCGGACAATTTAGGGCCACGTGGCCTTAAATTCATTAATTGTTCTATTTTAAAAAACTAATAAAATTGGAAGTCTGTGATTCGAATTCAGTAGCTTGCGGTCCACTAAACAAAAATAATTGGGTGTCAGGGAAAATTATTTTTATGACCTACAGTTGAAAAATCTGAAAGGCAGTCTAGCTTTAATGCTATTTTAGAGACATCTCCTAGAAATATGAGTATTCAAAAGCAGAAATCCTACCTAAAGGAAACTGGGTTATTCAGAAGAAAGGGTCACTCATCACTATAATAACATAAGTAAACTTTTAAATTGTTTTTGCTAGGGTGACTCGATAGCAGACTGAAAAGTGCAATTCCTTTGTAAGCAACAAGCATATGCTGTTCAATAAGGACCTTTTCCACTTTGAGATCATGCCCTTGTGTTTTTGATCTGCTGCCATGTTTCTGAATTTATTGTGGGTTTTTTTTTCCATCTTCTGATTTGCTGTACTGTATCCACTACCAAGCCCGAGTCAGCCTCACTCTTGACAATTTGGCCTGGATGCTTCAGCCACAGCAGATGTGACTGAAGGAAGCCATTACAAGTTTACCTCTGAACTCTGCTCTGCTGTGATATCAACTGACCAGTACTTGCTCCTGATGACAGTACAGGAACATGGAACCTTTAGGACCGTATATAAACCCTACTCCTGATCACAGCAACCCTTCATGCGACGGTTAATACTGTCCATCATTATGCATTCTGTACACAGCTGGGAAATTGCTGCAACAATTGTATCAAATACGTCAAAGTAGCTCAGGCTTGCAAGAGTCTTGACTATATGTATTTCATCCTCTCTCATGCAACAGCTGGATCTCTTTTGAAATCGTGCCGAAAAATCCAGCAGTTGCCCCTCATCTTCCTTTGCTTTTGTTGTGCACTGTGCTGTACATGTTGCTGTCAGAGTTAAGCAATGGATGTGCCATGGCACCAGCAGGAATCATCAGAGGGAAGATTAACACACCAATAACAGGGGCAAAGGACATGACTAGATTAGTTACTGTTGCATAACGGTACTAATAAATAATCTAATAATCTAAATTATTAATTTGATAAAGGTCTTTACAGAATAAACAATATTTTGTTATTATGATCAGGAGATCAAGACGATCTTCATATAACAGACATAATATTAAAGCAAAAGAACTAACCCAGCTCTTCTTCCTCTAACTTTACCTTTCTTCATTGGGTGGCACGGTGGTGTAGTGGTTAGCACTGTCACCTCACAGCAAGAAGGTTCTGGGTTCAAGCCCAATGGCCAATGGGGGCCTTTCTGTGCAGAGTTTGCATGTTGTCCCAGTGTCTGTGTGGGTTTCCTCCGGTTTCCCCTACAGTTCACAGTTCCCCCGGGTGCTGTTAGCATGGCTGCCCACTGCTTTTTTTTTTTTTTTTGGGGGGGGGGTGCTGCTTCAGATGGGTTAAATGCAGAGGGGAATTTCGCACGTGTATGTGTGATGAATAAAGTTGTTGTTGTTCTTCTTCTTCTTAAAGGTCATAAAAGAAATACAACACACAGTATAAAAAAAACACCAACTTTGTGTGTGTTTTGTTTCTGGTTTAAAGCATGAGTGTTATATGATCGTATTCAGTGTTGTGATTACATTAAGACTACCGTGAGGCCAAGGAACAGTAGAGCAGATATAGATGACTCACCCTCCTTCTGTTGCCACTCTCCTCTATTTTTGGAGTTTATCTACAGGCTTTTAGACAAACGGCTTAAATGGAGAGGAGGCACATAAATGAAGCATGGAGTCACTCAAAGCTTAATGTCTCCATTAGTGGTACAAAAGACAGACGGCTAACGTCACCACTAATTGTGTATGGTGTTACTTAAAATTGACTAATGAGTAATATTGGAAATGCTGGCAACTTCTCAGTACGGTAAAGTATGTGCTTTGTTATGGACACCCAGCATGTCAAGTGCATTTTAATTAGCCAGTGACTCAGAAATTTGTACCTTTTTGGAAAACGATGACAACTTACATTCTAAGATAAAAAGGTGTTAAATTGTGTCATTGCTTGTCATGCAAGTTAGATTTTTTTTGTACCTGTAGCACCTGGGTAAGTAATTATATAGCCCTTTAGAATTCATTTAAAGGTGCTGACTGCAAAGTTGAATTCTGGGTAAAATGTTCTGTTTCTGTTGCTGTTGGAGTTTCAAGATGTTTCACTGCTCCACATACCGTGTATCCTGTGTGTAAATATTTTGCTGAGATAAAATGTGTCCCGCATTTTACACTTCTGGAAATTGCCGAAGCAAGTGAGCAACAATATCATGTGACCACCGTGGGGCATTTGACCTACTGTTAACCAAAACAAGTCCGCGTGGGCGAACATGGTGGACTCAGTTCTCTCTCCAGCTAAAAGCCAGCGGAAAAGAAAAGGAAAGCCTGCCTAGTGAGTACAACTGCAAGACAGAGCAAGGTTAGATGACGTTTCATTTTTCTGGACAGATAAATAAATCATTCTAGCTATCTTAAAAAAAGCTATCTTAGCTTTAGAATGCATGAGCGCGACTCCACGGGAGCGAGTATGGAGTTATACATCTAATGTTTTGATCTTACAGAGGAAGAAACGATAACACAAAAGCAGTAACAGAGAAAAGATATATTCATCTTTTGTTTCACAAATCTATTCGCGAACATCAACCATAAATTACATCCCTGCAACTCAAAAGTCTCCGAAGTCACGATGTTTTTCATGTCACCATCTTGATGTGATGCAGTTCCATCGTTATGCTAATTAGTTAAAGCTCCTCGTGTTCGGCTGTTTCTGTAGGGCCGTACTATTTACCTCAAGAGGTCAGATAATCGGTCCCAAAATGGAGAAAAGCGACTCTCAGGACATCAAAATGATCAAATCTCGTCTACATGACATTGTTCTTGCGAGACATAGGAAAATGCCATGAACAATAAAAAAAATGTGAAAATTTCAGATGACTTTGCAGTCAGTACCTTTAAGGTAAAACAGCTAACTGTACCCTAAACGAGTTTAAAAGATCCTAGTCTTGCAAGTGAGATGTCTAATTTTCACCAGAGAACCTGGTCATTTTTGTCACTAAATGTGGCCTAGAAATGTCTGCTTGAGCCAGAAGAACCCATTTGATTGACAAAAGACTTTTCCAGGAAACTGCTGGCAAACCTTATCATGTTTACTTGACATAAACTGCTATAACCAAACTCTTAATGCAGCTTATAATGTTCAGAAGATTCTGGTCAGAAAAGTGTTCATTTGATTAAGTCATACAAGCAATTTCAGTAAGGACAAAAATGTCATAAGGGGACCTTGTGTCATTTTTTCCACAAATGTTCAAATATTCATAAACTAGAAGGGCACTCGTTTAAATGCATACCTCCGCCAAGCCACATATTCGGATTTGCATCAAAATCTAAGCAATTGTTCCTTGGCCCATGGCCCACCTTTACTCAAAATTTCATCAAAATCCGTTTACTTCTTTTTGAGTTACGTTGGGAACAAACAAACGGAGGCAAAAGCATAACCTCCTCTACCAAAGCTGATGGACGTAAAGATCTATACGATTGAGGTAACCAACAAGTTTTTAAAAAAAAAAAATACCCTTATTCTCAAATCTGATTGGTTAGAAAGTATTGATTAATTTTCTATAACAGCGCATCTCTGTCACAAGTAGAACAAATCATACGTTTGTATCAATGCACTCGTTCTAATGTGTTATTTTTTCTATAGAAATAACTCTTGCAGTGGGACTTGTATGGTGGACAAAATCTAAGCCCAACAATAAACAGATTTAAACATTTGCTGTTATTTAATAAAGAAAAATGTCTGGTGACATATTGTGACATTTTCAGTAAGGACACATTTATCAAACATTTATGGAAGGAGTCTCTGGTGTCAGCACTTTGTAACAGTGAGAGACGGTTTCAGTCAGAGAGTCTTCAGGACAGATGACTTTGTGCTTTGTAGTGTCCCAATAACATGGCAAACTGCATTTTTTGTCTTATTAACTTCGATATATATATATATAAAAAAAAAATCTCCTTCTCACCCCCGGCGGGGGGGTGGTATCCATGTCATCCTCAAGCTCGGGTCCTCTACCAGAGGCCTGGGAGTTTGAGGGTTCTGCGCAGTATCTTCGATGTTCCTAGGACTGCGCTCTTCTGGACTGAGGCTTCAGATGTTGTTCCTGGGATTTGCTGGAGCCACTCTCCCAGTTTGGGGGTTACTGCCCCAAGTGCCCCCACTACCACGGGGACCACGCAACCCTTGACCTTCCACATCCGTTCCAGCTGCTCTTTCAACCCTTGATACTTCTCAAGTTTCTCATGTTCCTTCTTCCTGATGTTGGCGTCAGCTGGGATCACCACATCTATCACCACCACCCTCTTCTGCTCTTTGTCCACCACCACTATGTCCGGTTGGTTAGCCAGGATCTGTTTGTCAGTCTGGAAGCTGAAGTCCCACAGAACCTTGGCCCTGTTGTTCTCAGCCACCTTCTGTGGTATGGCCCATTGGGACTTGGGTACTTCTATTCCATACTGGTTGCAGATGTCCCTGTATACTATCCCAGCCACTTGGTTGTGCCTCTCCATGTACGCTGATCCAGCTAGCATCTTACACCCTGCTACTATGTGCTGGACTGTTTCAGGGGCTTCTTTGCACAGTCTGCATCTTGGGTCTGATCTACTCTGGTAGATCCTGGCCTCTATGGCTCTTGTGCTTATGGCCTGTTCTTGTGCTGCCATGATTAGTGCCTCTGTGCTGTCTGTCAGTCCTGCACTATCCAGCCACTGGTAGGATTTCTTGATATCAGCCACTTCCTCTATCTGACGGTGGTACATGCCATGTAGGGGTTTGTCTCTCCAGGTTGTCTGTTCTTCCTCCTCCTCTGCACTCTCATCAGGGTTCTGCTGCCTGAGACATTCACTTAGCAGTTCATCCTTTGGGGCCATCTTTCTGATGTATTCTCAGATTTTCGATGTTTCATCCTGGACCGTGGTCTTGACGCTCACTAGCCCTCGGCCTCCCTCTTTCCGCTTAGTGTATAGTCTCAGGGTGCTGGACTTGGGGTGGAACCCTCCATGCATGGTGAGGAGCTTTCTAGTCTTGATATCTGTGGCTTCTATCTCCTCCTTTGGCCAGTTTATGATACCAGCGGGGTATCTGATGACTGGTAGTGCGTACATGTTGATGGCTCGGACCTTGTTCTTACCATTCAGCTGACTTTTCAGGACCTGCCTTACTCTTTGGAGGTATTTGGCTGTGGTTGACTTCCTTGTGGCTTCTTCATGGTTTCCATTAGCCTGTGGGATGCCAAGGTACTTGTAGCTGTCTTGGATATCACCTATGTTGCCCTCTGGTAGGTCAATCCCCTCAGTCCGGATCATCTTGCCTCTCTTTGAGACCATCCGGCCACACTTGTCCAATCCGAATGACATCCCTATGTCATCGCTGTAGATCCGGGAGGTGTGGATCAGCGAGTCTATTTCTCGCTCGTTCCTGGCATACAGCTTGATGTCATCCAATGTAGAGCAGGTGGCTGATTGTTGCCCCACTACGGAATCGGTACCCGTAGCCGCTCTTCGTGATGATCCGACTGAGGGGGTTCAGGCCTATGCAGAACAGCAGTGGTGATAGCGCATCTCCTTGGTATATGCCGCACTTGATGTTGACTTGGGCAGTGGGTTTTGAGTTGGCCTCTAGGGTTGTCTTCCACATTTCCATTGAGTTCTGGATGAAGGTCCTTAGGTTCCTGTTGATCTTATACAGTTCCAGACATTCCAGTATCCATGTGTGTGGCATTGAGTCGTAGGCTTTCTTGTAGTCAATCCAGGCAGTGCACAGGTTGGTCTGTCTCTTCTTACAGTCTTGGGCAACTGTTCTATCGACCAGTAGCTGGTGCTTGGCTCCTCTGGTGTTACTGCCAATCAATTTCTGTGCCTCGCTCATGTATTGAGCCACATGCTTACTCATTTTTGCCGCAATGATGCCTGACAGGGCCTTCCATGTTGTGCAGAGACAGGTAATTGGCCGGTAGTTGGATGGGATGGGTCCCTTCTGAGGGTCCTTCATGATTAGGACTGTCCTGCCTTGGGTTAGCCATTCTGGGTGGGTTCCATCCCTCAGCAGCTGGTTCATCTGTGCTGCTAGGCGTTCATGGAGTGCAGTTAACTTCTTCAGCCAGTACGTATGGATTATATCGGGGCCTGGTGCTGCCCAGCTCTTCATCTTTGACACTCTTTCTTGGACGTCTGCCATTGAGATGGTTACTGGTTCTTGTTCTGGGAGGTTGCTGTGCTCAGCTCTTAGGTCCACTAACCATTGGGCATCGGTGTTGTGTGATGCCTTTCTTTCCCATATGTCTTTCCAGTATTTTTCCACCTCAGCTCTTGGTGGGTCTGACCGGTTGTTGTTCCCCTGCCACTGAGAGTACACCTTGGCTGGTTCAGTGGAGAACAGCTTGTTTATTCTTCTGGCCTCTCCCTCCTTGGTGTATCTCTTCAACTGGGTGGCCAGAGCTGTTAGTCACTGTTTGGCAGTTTCGAGTGCCTCTGGTATGGAGAGTGAGTTGTACTTCCTGGGTGCCCCTTTATTCACCATGTTCCCTTTCTGTAGTTCAGCTAGCTGGCTAACTTCTCTCCGTGCTGCCTTTATCTTGGCCTCTAATCGTCTCTTCCATGGTGGATACTGTTTGTTATGTCCCGAGCCCACCTTGTGTCCAAGCATCTCCATGATTACTGTTGCTGTACTGTGTATCAGCTTGTTGGTCTCAGTGATGGTTCTTGTGGAGATTGTCTTAAGAGCAGCATTCACATCTACTAGTAGATCTTCTGAAGGTACTTGGCAACTCAGCCAAGGGGGCTCCAGGTTTCCAGTTGGGTCACGATCTTCCTTCTCAGGTCAGCAGCTCTTGTGTTGAGGCTGTTAGGTGTTGGGGCTTGGTACCCAATCTCTGGTTGTAGGGATGATGATGACATCTCCCCGCTGACCTGTCTTCCTGGCTCCCCCTTGCCGTAGCATCGGTGTTGTATTTCATTAATCTCTAGTTGTGATAGTAGATTTCATTACGGATGTTGGAACACTGGGCTAATAGCTGTTTCTTTGTTAGCCTTGATTGTGGGTTTCGAAGTATCCAATGGTCCCACATTCGCTGCATGTATCCCCTCTCTCTGGGATTGCTTGTATAGTAGCATTCCAGCAAATCCATCGTCCTCGTCCTCGTATATATATATATATATATATATATATATATATATATATATATATATATATATATATATATATATACACACACACACACACACACACACACACACACACACAGTGGTGCTTGAAAATTTGTGAACCCTTTAGAATTTTCTATTTTTCTGCATAAATATGACCTAAAACATCATCAGATTTTCACACAAGTCCTAAAAGTAGATAAAAAGAACCCACTTAAACAAATGAGACAAAAATATAATACTTGGTCATTTATTTATTGAGGAAAATGATCCAATATTACATATCTGTGAGTGGCAAAAGTATGTGAACCTTTGCTTTCAGTATCTGGTGTAACCCCCTTGTGCAGCAATAACTGCAACTAAATGTTTCCGGTAACTGTTGATCAGTCCTGCACACCGACTTGGAGGAATTTTAGCCCATTCCTCCGTACAGAACAGCTTCAACTCTGGGATGTTGGTGGGTTTCCTCACATAAACTGCTCACGTCAGGTCCTTCCACAACATTTTGATTGGATTAAGGTCAGGACTTTGACTTGGCCATTCCAAAACATTAACTTTATTCTTCTTTAACCATTCTTTGGTAGAACAACTTGTGTGCTTAGGGTCATTGTCTTGCTGCATGGCCCACCTTCTCTTGAGATTCAGTTCATGGACAGATGTCCTGACATTTTCCTTTAGAATTCGCTGGTATAATTCAGAATTCATTGTTCCTTCAATGATGGCAAGCTGTCCTGGCCCAGATGCAGCAAAACAGGCCCAAACCATGATACTACCACCACCATGTTTCACAGATGGGATAAGGTTCTTATGCTGGAATGCAGTGTTTTCCTTTCTCCAAACATAATGCTTCTCATTTAAACCAAAACATTCTATTTTGGTCTCATCCATCCACAAAACATTTTTCCAATAGCCTTCTGGCTTGTCCACATGATCGTTAGCAAACTGCAGACGAGCAGCAATGTTCTTTTTGGAGAGCAGTGGCTTTCTCCTTGCAACCCTGCCACGCACACCATTGTTGTTCAGTGTTCTCCTGATAGTGGACTCATGAACAACATTAGCCAATGTGAGAGAGGCCTTCAGTTGCTTAGAAGTTACCCTGGGGTCCTTTGTGTTCTCGCCAACTATTACATGCCTTGCTCTTGGAGTGAGCTTTGTTGGTCGACCACTCCTGGGGAGGGTAACAATGGTCTTGAATTTCCTCCATTTGTACACAATCTGTCTGACTGTGGATTGGTGGAGTCCAAACTCTTTAGAGATGGTTTTGTAACCTTTTCCAGCCTGATGAGCATCAATAATGCTTTTTCTGAGGTCCTCATAAATCACCTTTGTTCGTGCTATGATACACTTCTACAAACGTGTTGTGAAGATCAGACTTTGATAGATCCCTGTTCTTTAAATAAAACAGGGTGCCCACTCACACCTGATTGTCATGCCATTGATTGAAAACTTCTGACTCTAATTTCACCTTCAAATTAACTGCTAATCCTAGAGGTTCACATACTTTTGCCACTCACAGATATGTAATATTGGATCATTTTCCTCAATAAATAAATGACCAAGTATAATATTTTTGTCTCATTTGTTTAACTGGGTTCTCTTTATCTACTTTTAGGACTTGTGTGAAAATCTGATGATGTTTTAGGTCATATTTATGCAGAAATATAGAAAATTCTAAAGGGTTCACAAACTTTCAAGCACCACTGTGTGTGTGTGTGTGTGTGTGTGTGTGTGTGTGTGTGTGTGTGTGTGTACAGTATATATATATATATATATATATATATATATATATATATATATATATACACATACACACACAGAGAGAGCTGATAAAAATAAGTGATAACAGGAATGAACATAATTAATGATGTTTTATAAGAACTACAAACTGATAAAAAAAAATGACAACATGCTATTCATTAATAAATAAACAATTTCAATTGTTGGCTAATTACTGTGGTATAAAAGGACTAAAACACTTTTGGATGTGCTCACTAATACTGTAGAGTGTGAAATGGGAATACACCCTGGATGGGACGCCAGTTCATCACAGACTGTCAGATGTGCTGTTAGATGTAAATAACAACATTGGCCCGTATCAGTATTAAGTAACATATAAGCTTCATGTCAGGTGCATTATTACACAATGATTTGCAGACATACAGTATATACTCGTGTCTTTTCTCTAGACTGTTGCTGGGCAATGCTCAAATTTCTTAGTGGGCCAACAACTTTACCAACAATCCAGTGCTGTATGTCAGGGAACCGATTTTAAAAATGATCTTACATACCCCTGAACTGGCCCTCCAGTCACTCCACAGACTGTATTTAGAGTATACAGACACACTATTTGATTTGATTTTTGATACATACTAAAGGGACAAACATGTACCATTGTCATATACTACTCTGGTGACAAGTGACGGTACAGTGTATACGTGTCTAAAGGAAGTTTATAATCAAGATTTATAATCTTGAGCTCCGAATTATTGGCAAGCTGTAAAAGGTAATGACACTGTGCTGGATAGATAGGCACTTTAGCTTAATCAATAACAATCTCAGTAATATAACCATCTGATTAAAGTCAACCTGCACAGATAGGATGGTATTAGTGCACTTTGCCTGCAATGTCAAAGGGGTCATGTGACATCCCCCAGAGAGTAGACTCCTAATCCCTAAGCTCGTTCATACTTTCCGAACAGATCATTACATTTCTCTCAGACATATAAAACCAGACCTTATGATGCAGTGCAAATCAAATATTCCTAATAAAAATGATTCCGGACAAATAGTGTGATAAATAGGACTAGAAAGTACTTAGCACAGTTTTGACAATGATATTTCATACTTGTAGTTCACAGTGGGTTTAAATGCCCACTGCGTCAGTGTGTGTTCTTATCAGATACACAGAGTACCAAGCTCTCAAGCACAGCGCCACACTTTGTACATTCTGTCTCACCTTGAAAAGGATCTAGATGCTCACTCCCATCCAATCCTGAAGTAGCCCATTATCACAGTGGAAGTGAGGGAGAAGTGGGAATTAAATATAATTAACCGATAGTGCTGGGTAATCGACTTAAGACACTTCGCACCTTGTCTTACAGGGTTGGCTATGTCTTTTTCTGGCCCAGACTTCCCTGATTAACTCCTAAAGCCATGTACACACGTTTCTATTTTTGTAGGGGTTTTCCTATTGACTTGTGTATTAGTAGCTAAATAAGGCCTACACATGATCTAAACCTTAACCTCTGGCCACTCAAACAGCAGTTTTCTTACCATGTTCTCAGAGGTGGACAGTAACGAAGTATATTTACTTGAGTACTGTACTTAAGTACACTTTTTGAGTATCTGTACTTTACTTGAGTATTATTTTCTTTGGAAACTTATGACTTTAACTTCACTACATTTGAAAGCCAAATATTGTACTTTTCACTCCACTTACTTCGTTACTGGGGTGCCATGGTAACGGCCCGCGGGCCGGATACGGCCCGATTGGTCATCACATCCGGCCCGGTGGTTCATGAGACTTTTTTTTTTTAATAATAAATTAATAAAAATCGAATGTTGTGGGGGTTTTTTTGGTAATGATTTTAAATCTAATGTTTCAATTTGATTCCATTTTCGTGTAATCCATCGGTTCGTTTTTAGCTGCTCTCTGCTTGCTGCAGCAATGACCCGGATTTAATGTAGAGTAGGCTAGTTGTTGCTCGTTCACAAGCAACAACAGTCTAAAAAGAGAAAAGTTGATTCTGAGGGTCGCATCTTTCAGGAAAAATGGAGAGAGAAATACTTTTTCTGGGAAGTAGGGGGAAAACCTGTTTGTCTGATTTGTTCGCAACAAGTGGCTGTACCGAAGGAATACAATGTCAAAAGACATTACGAGACCCACGCCGACAAATACAGCCAATTCACCGGGCAACGCAGGACTGAAAAGCTAAACGAGCTTGCCTCAAACCTTCAAAAACAGCAAGCAGCTTTCTCAAAGTCTCGAGAGACACATGAAGGTTCGTTTTAATATCATACATCATCTTCAGTTCTCCTTTAATGTTAAATGCGGCTGTTTTCAAAGAGGGGTGTCTCAATATCTTTGTTGTACATTTTATTTCATGTTAGGGGCAGTGAAGGCGAGCTACATCATCGCGTGGGAGATCGCAAAAGTGTCCAAGCCATTTTCGGAGGGTGCATTCGTCAAGGATAAATACGCATCTGTTGGAATCCAATCTTTCTATCAGTCATTGCCACCAGAGTACCCAATTATCACGGCCTTTGCCGGTAAAATACTCTGTATGTTCGGGACAACATATTTATGTGAACAGGCATTTTCAGTAATGAATATTAATAAATCGAAACTGCGTAGTCGTCTGACCCATGGACATCTCAACGATGTCATGAAAATAGCAACTGCCCAGAGTCTGTCCCCCAATGTCGACAAGCTGGTAAAAAGTTAAAGACTTCTGGCTTCCACATGTAAAATGTAGCTGGTATTTCTCCCCCATGTTGCTGTGTGCTTGAGGGGGAATAAACAGGATGGGTGTGTGGAAATATATGTGGGACTTGACCAGCAAAGTTAATGTACCATCTGTAGTTTGTTTTTATTGGTATGTTCAGTCATATTTGGCTCTTTTAAACTAATGCTACTGGATATTTAGTCACTTGACCTATTGGTGGAATTATTTACCCTGGCACTTCTTTCTTTTGACTCGTTTAGGCCTACTTGCCAATCGTTTTAATTGGCCTAATTAGGCCTATGCATTGACATGTTTTTGATGTGCAAGATCAATAAATCTGATCTAAGTCATTTACAGTTTACACTTGTGTTATTTGTGTCTTAGTCCATTCCTGTAGCATTTTTTTTATAAATGTAGGCTACTTGCATGCTTAGACTGTTACATTTTCAGAGGGTAAATTGCTTTTGTCTGCCATGTTATTGTGCGCCTCATTTTGAGGCTATAGCTTTACAATTCCTTTTGGGCATATAGGCCTTCAAAAATCATATAAAATAATGTCCTTTTGTTGAGTTAGTGTCTGGTCTTTTCAGGCCAAAAGTGTAATTCGGCCCCCAAGCTCCCACTTGAAAAAAATCTGGCCCCCTTACCAATTTCACCCTGGCACCCCTGCACTACATATCTATCAAGGTCCTCGTTACTCGTTACTATGAAGCAGCTGAGAAAGTGGATGTTTTTTCTTTTCCTTTCTTTTCCTTTCTCGTGATTGTTTTTTCGCAGGTGACACTGAGACAGCCGATCAGTAATCACTAGGGTCACGTCACGTTCATAGACTGTATAAAATCAATGATTTCTCAGCAGCATTATTTAAACACAATCAGTTGATGGCAGAATAGAAGGAGGCGGTACTTCTGGGGAATGCACGAACCCATGTATCAGTTTTCTGTACGGATTAAAGATTTCATCTCATCTCATCTCATTATCTCTAGACACTTTATCCTGTTCTACAGGGTCACAGGCAAGCTGGAGCCTATCCCAGCTGACTACGGGCGAAATGCGGGGTACACCCGGGACAAGTCGCCAGGTCATCACAGGGCTGACACATAGACACAGACAACCATTCACACTCGCATTCACACCTACGGTCAATTTAGAGTCACCAGTTAACCTAACCTGCATGTCTTTGGACTGTGGGGGAAACCGGAGCACCCGGAGGAAACCCACGCAGAGAACATGCAAACTCTGCACAGAAAGGCCCTCGCCGGCTATGGGGCTTGAACCCGGACCTTCTTGCTGTGAGGCGACAGCGCTAACCACTACACCACCGTGCCGCCCGGATTAAAGATTTGGGTTTTTTTTTAAATGTTTGCTTTGTTTGCCTAAAATGAAACACATCACAGCCTACAAAAACTCGATGTCCAACCTGCAGGAGCATATTGAGGTATGTAAATGTTTTATTCCAAGAGAAAGCTTGCACTGAAGTTGTTTGTGCTTTTAGAGGTAGCGATAATGTTTCAATAGCTATGTAGTCTGGTTAATCAAACGACTTTCTATGGATTTGCCCACCAAGTTGCCATAGCCTTGTCCACGGCTAACGTTAACACATAGCTAGTTAACTTGGACACTGTTAGTTAGCATGTAAAAACAGAGTTACGCTAACATGAATAACATTAACTTATCTGAAGTCCTTTCAGAAATGTTTTAGCATAATCTTGCCAAATAAACAGAATGTAGAAATCTTTCTTTTCTAGTAGCGTTAGCTACCCAATATGATTTCAAGTTTAAAAAGAGTTTGTTAGCATCAGGTGGCGCTTCACTGACTAGCTAGCTTAACGTTAAACCACCATGATGGCACAGCATGCATTCATTTTGTAAATCCAGGAGGTTGCTTCAGAGGCATTAAGTTTTGTAAGCGTTGTGGCAGTAATACAACGATGCTTTGACAGAAAATGTACTTCTAATACTTAAGTATTTTTAAAAGCAAGTACTTCAGTACTTTAACTTAAGTAAAAATTTGACTGTACAACTTTCACTTGTATCAGAGTAACATTTGACCAGCGAGATCTGTACTTTGACTTAAGTAATGAAGTTGGGTACTTTGTCCACCTCTGCATGTTCTCAGAAAGACAAAAGTATCATATATTTCGATCATCATGGAGATATTTGGTTCCTATTAAGAGTTATGTACCTGTCCCAACACACACACAGGCCTCCAACTCTGGGTCTATCTCGCTATCTCTTCTTAAGGCAGGTCACGTGGCAGGATGACTGGCACCTGGCCTGAGGGCAACAGGTCTCAGGTGTAGAAAAGAGGGATAATTACACAGAGTGAGTGAGCTACTGACCTTCACACATCATTGGGTTTTTTTGCAGAGTGCAGTAGCAGTACCTGCTGCCTCAGCACTCTGCCAGAATAAAACTAAAACCGAGATTGTGTTGTTAACCAACCTTAGAAGATAAAGCTCCCTCCCCCCCAGATTATCTATCTTAGGCAATGTTTATTCAGTAGAACATACTACAGCCTGGGTGCATGAGGCTGCAGAAAATGGAGCAGTCAGCTCAGGTGTCAGGGGTGGCAGGGTAACATGGCATACCTCTTTAATATTAAGGTAACTGGGTTGCAGTTCAGCAGTGCAGCTCGGCTTACCTGTCCTGACAATAGAAATGGAAACACTAAGTTGTTTTGTTCATGTTTTGACGAGGCAGTACAGAAGTAGGTTGCATATAGTGGTTTTTTAAAAAAATATGTTTTACTACATGTTGCACAAATAACTATAACTATGTTTGTGCAGTTATATACAACGTGCTGACATCAGTGGGACACTCTGAAAGGCACACAAATCCCCTTGCTCATGTGTGACTGCATGGCTATGGAGTTGGTCAGTTGGTTTTCAGGTACCGAAATCTGTGAGGCCACCCTTTCATTTGGGGCTCAAGAAAGCAGAATTAATCTAATTTAAATCCACACACTGTGTGCCGTAAATGAATTTTGTGCTATGGCATATTTCAAGGAACAGCATTCTACTAGATCATTAATAAATATCTAAACTAGGACAAAACTCTTTTGTTGCATACTTTATTACCGTGAATGTGAAAAGTATTTATGTGTGTGTGCGTGTCCATGCGTACTATGGCTGGTTACTCTGTGTGTGCTTACAGGAGGCTGTATGATTAATGGCTGCTTTTGCATTTAGATTGGATTCCAGCTGAACTCAAAGCCTCTCCATTACAGGGTTGTGCTTTATGGGCTTTATCACCCAGTGCAGGCAGATATTATATAAAGCAATCCCAGTAATGCATCCTGGGGTTAGGGATTTACAAAGCTTGGACAAAAGAGAGGACGGGAGTTGGGTTATTTAAGCATGACATGAAGGCCTACGACCTTATACTGACCCGAGAGCGGTTCACTTAAACAAACTGGTGGGAGGAGTATGGAAATGCAAGGCTTAGCTTATTTGTGTGTGTGTGTGTGTTCAGAGAACAGATTAGTTTCTCGGTCACTATACCCATTTTTTCCATGTTACTTTGCAGAAGGAGATTAGTGTATTATTAACATTTTGATATTAATCCTGCTCATCAGGAGTTTTTCTATTTTAAATATTATTTATTGTGACACCACAAATGTCATTATCAATGGTTAATGTTCTCGTCCTTTGCTGTCATGATAAAACACTGACTCTCCTTGCTTTGAGCCATACAGAAATGTTACATGGAGCACAAATTACAAATGCCAAAGCTTTATGACAATAAAGAGTTGGGTTTATTACATTAAAGCCGTCCTCCTCTCACTGAGATGATGTGTTTAAATTCACTGAGGCTTGCGGCCCTTAGATGGAAGTGCAGAGTCTCAGTCCTGCTCATGAAGGGCAGAAATGACTTCTTTCTTTCTATTACTGTCAATTCTTAGCCTTAAGGAAAATTATGGCACTGTATTAATTTTACTTAGTTCTTTAATTTGTGTGTGTGTGTGTGTGTGTGTGTGTGTGTGTGTAATATTACACAAGATAATATTACAAGATAATAATTAAAGATAATAACACAAGATAATATTCAAATGATTTCTTTTTAAAGTCCATTTGCATATATATATATATATATATATATATATATATATATATATATATATATATATATATACAGGCCCGCCGACAAGGGGGGACAAACGGGTATGTTGTCCCGGGCCCAGAACTGGGCTCTCATGAAATTGCGATTATTTTATTTCATTTCAAAATGTGTTGATTTGGGGGAGAAATGTGCTATATTTGCATTCAATAAGTGATTTCTAGATCTTTTGCCTTTACTGTCTTTGAAAAAGGCGTCAAGAACCCCCTACCACCCCTAATGCAAAAATGGTTTGGTCTGACTCTTTCAGCCCGTCCCTTCTGTGTGTGTGTGAGAGAGAGCGAGCAGCCCCTCCCCCAACCCGCGCGCTGCGAGCAGAGTATCACAGGATTTTCTCAGTGCGCTCCCTCCAAACAACGGGGATTTACACGAAAACGGAAGGAGATATTCACAAAATTCTTTCACAGTGAGCGCCACAAGGCTCTCCTGAACACACTGGTGTACTTCTTTTGTCTGTTGTGTAAAAAATGAGGTCACTAGAGCGAGTTAAAATCGAGTGACTTTTCTGCCAAGTTTATAATGGCAGTCTATGGGCTGGGCGCCTGTCCTCTCCTTACTTTCAGGCTTCTCATTCAAAAACTGCAAGTCCTATCATGTAGGTAGACACATTGTGTGAATCAGGACAAGTGTGGCTACTACTTTTGAGAAAATTGTGTGTGTGGAGTGAAAATTGGGGCTGAAAACACAGTTTAAATGAGAAAGTTTGAGCTATTTTTCCAAGCTCTCTACACTCTGCTCCACTGGTGTGTAACGCAATAGACACCCATTATAAAGGCTGATTTTCTCAGGCTTTATAAGGGGGAGGGGGGTGGAGACGCGGGGGTGGGAGCATAGCGAGGGCGGGCGTGTTTCTTTTCAAAATATGGCTTGCTGGAACCGTTATTCCAAAATCTCATACCCCACCTTTAAGGGGAAAAAAACGCTTCGACAATCAGCGTGCGTGCCATTTGCCAACATGCACAAGTCAGGAGCACAGAAAAGAAAAGAGAAAAAGAGAGGAAGAAACCAAGAGACTCAGGGGCTCACTGCATAAATATTTTAAAAAAGATTCGGATGATGCAGCAGGTACTAGCAAAGGCAGTGGGGCAGCTGAGCCAGGTAAGACACAGCCAACTTTTTCCAGCCCCGTAAAGTAACCCCAACCAAGGCATGCGCGGCACGCAATTCATGTTACAAACGAGGGGAGAGCAAGTCACACTGAACACCATATCAAACGCACAGGGCATTGAATCATTTCATAACCACAACGGCTTAATAACATTGTGTTTCATATATCTGATTGAAGCTAAGAATATTCACATTAGCCCGCAATCATATCTCGCCGTTTCTCAAGCGGTGTGTTCTTCTCTGCTTTTCACACTGGACAGTACGCATGCACAATATACTATGTTCGCCCCCAGCCCTGCCCGAAATCCCCCGTCCATCGCTGCTCCTTCAAGAGCACCCCAATCGAGTGAGTAGAGACTGGGATAAGAGAGGTGGGTGTGTGTGTGGGTTGGCCCGGGGGGGGCCCATTCAGAGCATTTTGTCCCGGGCCCAGCCAAAGCTGTCAGCGGCCCTGTGTGTGTATATATATATATATATATATATATATATATATGCAAATGGACTTTAAAAAGAAATCATTTGAATATTATCTTATGTGTTTGATTTTAGTCATGGTGTATTGAGTCTAATAGGGTATTCTGAAATGTATGTGTCAAGCTGTAAGGCAGAAAAAATTCTGGCACTAGTTATTTGCGATAAGATCTGAATGCGGTGTTTAAACCTGTCGATCAGCCTGTTGTTTCAAGAATGTTGTATGTGAACGTAGATATAATTCAACTCTATAGCAAGACACTTTTATTTTCAATTTCACAGTCAAGTACAGAAAACCAAATCAGCACCGTTTTGTTCTTGTTACTCACATAATAGCATTAATTAATACACACAAGCAGTGACAAGCCAGCCTCCCCCCCCCCCCCCCCCCCACACACACACATCCTCATGATTGAGCAGATTCAATTCTGTCAACTTTTGTAAATACACAAACCAGTACTTACGCAAGCACACAAGGGCCATGGGTGTTTTTGTAGGAAAGAGTCGTTGAAGACATGCCAGGTCCCTGGGGTGATAGCTGTCTTTATAAATAGTCTATGATGTGTTTGTGATGCAGCTCTTTCCATGTTTGGGCCCGTAGAGAAGTGGCTGTGAAAAGGCAGGTTAAAGGCAGCAGTATACATGCTGTAGGTACAGAAAATCAGAGATACAGGTAACAAATGCATTTCATGAATCCTTACTACACATACCGTATGTGCTGCTAGAAGCTTAATAAATGTTGTAAGGTTTGCTGTGCTGCTATATCAGTAAGACCAAACACAATATTAAAGAAATCTCAGTTACTAAGAACAGGATATGATAAGGTACAGGTCATCTCTTTACAGTAAGTAAGTGAGCAATTATTAACCCTGATTTAATATTAATCATAATACAGTTTGTAAAGCTCACCATCACGCTTACGATGCTGAACATCGTGAAGCATCTACCAAAATCCTTTTACACATTAATAAACTCTGGATCCGTTTTGAACACAGGTGCCTGTGGCACAAGTTACAGGATGATCTGGAGGACGTCAAACATCTGCACTGAACATTGTGTCTTTTTATATTTAACAGTTATTCCACGAAATCAAGTCGTACATCAGCTGATAGCCGACGAGGCACATAACTCCGAGTTGGCTATAAACCATGTAGTATGACAAGAATGAGTGGAATAACTGTTTTATTCGATCCACATTCACTGGATTTTGAGAAACGGGGCATTTTTTTTTTTCAAATTTGATAAATAAAAACTTTCTACAAAACCGACAAAATCATTTCTGCTTAGAATGTAAACAAACTGGTGAAATGACAGTAGCAATTTGTGAAAAATGCGATAATAATAATTCTTGAAAAATAAAAAAAGATACGTTCTTACCATCAAATACTTTTATTCCATATTTTGTTGATTTTTTTTGGGGGGGGGGGGGTTGTTTTCAAGTAGAGTTTTTACTTCGCCCTCGGTTGGTTCAGCCATAGATATACATAGAAGACTAGATGCCTCGTCCCCGTTGCCCTTCAACGAAGTCGAACGTCCGCACATGGCGGCCATCTTACCTCAGACAGCTGGCTTACCCATTACATTGTGTTGGTAGCGATATGTACTTTTCAGATGACCGTAACTTCCTCAAATTTCAATCGATATTCAAACGGTTTGGTTTGTTATATAAAAAAACCAAACGGAAGTATGTATTTATGATATTAATGATGAATAATCATTTTATGTTTAAAAAAAATACGCATAGCTTGGCGAAAATATTTCAGTATACTACAGACTGTAAGACAGGATGCATGCTGAAATTCCTATGCTGTGAGAAGCCTAACACTGCATACTTATGGATAACTGCGGCCTTAGGACAAATAACCATACAATTTATTTCCAATTTTTAGTGAAAATATTTTTACATGTGATAGGGCCGTAGGGAAAGCTAAAGTTAAATAAACAGCTTACTCACTTCTGAAACTTCAGAAATACTTCATCCACCTCAAAAACCTAATGCACTCACATCATAGCATAATAACAAATGTAAACTCACATCATAGCATAATAACAAATGCACTGCCCGAGTAAGTAATAGTATAAAACAGTGACAGCGACTCACGGTAGTTTGTGACAAAAAAAAGCATTTAATTAATCACATGTGGTTATACTTCCAAGGATAAAAAAAGATATCTTTACATTTACAAAAAGAACATTCAAAGCTGATTATCATGTCAAAGTCAATATATGTTAGCACAGAAGATTGAAATTTCATTAGACTAGGCTCCAATGTGCAGTTAAAATAAAACTAAACATACTGATAAACATCTACAATTAAAACACACACAGACACACACATCATCTTGTCATCAAAGTCAGTACTTTGATTTCCTGTAAATCATAATGTGAGTGCTGGGCTGTGCTGTGCTTGCGTAAGTCTTCATACCCCTTGTCTGTGGTAAGATGGCTGCCCTGTGCGGACGTTCTGGAATACACAGTGAGGAATCTAGTCTTCTATGTAAATCTATGGGTTCAGCAACACACTCCACCATTTTTGTTTTTCTTCTTCTTCAGAGTTTTTTGGCGGTTGGCAAACCAGCTTAAAGGTGCATTACTGTCACCAACTGGGCTGGATTATGAAACAGGAGATATTGGAAGGGGGAACTATATTCTTTTAGCTATTCTTTCTTTTAAATACTTGATAACAAAACCGGCATTTTGTTTTACTCTATTCATGATATATGAGCTGATATCCTAGTAGTAGAGTAGCCAATCAGAGCGTGTGATTGCTCATATCCAGTGAATGTGGATAGAATGATTCTGTTTAGTCACAAACCAAAAAAAAAAATCTGACGTATAGGTTATTTGTAGGACATGGATGTCTGGAAGACATCAAATGATCTGTCTGTGTGTAAAGTAGAGGCAGTATAATTGCATCATAATACATACAGTTTCCAGAGAAACTGGACTATTTGAAAAAAATGCAAGATTTTTTATTATCATACCATACTGTATTTTGTATTATTATTACTGAATCACTATATTTACTCTTCTATCAACTCTTTATGATATCTATCTACCTATCTCTTCTATACTCATCTCTTAAAATGGAAGTACAGTATTTTGGAGCCAGTACAGCTCTGGTTCCCGAATCGTGCGAGATCCTTGATGTGAAACTCCTGCAGACACAACATAAGGCCATGACTGTGAGCACAGGAGAAAGCATACTCAGGGTGTGTGAAAAATAGAGGGGGAGGGGGGAAATATATCTTAAAATAATCTGGGACAAGATGGAAGGCTCCTATCCTAGATCTGAGAAACAGAATCGGCTCTCATTATCTTCTTCTGTCTCTTCTCAGTGCTCAGACACCACCACTTTCCATCATCACACACACACTTTCATGTCTATGACAAATCCTTTTAGGGGGTATTTACACTGTGATAGCATTACCAATAATATTAGGTCTTTATAGTGTAGCGCTTCTTGATAAATAATGACAGCTGTGCTTTGCTGGGGCTGTTTCAGCTCATGGCCTTTTCTGGTTTGGTCTGAGGATTTACGCACACTGTTTAAAAGCCAGTGGCTTATTATTTAATATTAGTTTTAAAAAATCATTAAAGTTTTATAGTTTCCACTGTGCATTTTAAACTCGGAGATTCCTCACTCACTGCCATTAGGTATTAATGCTTATCATTTCAATCAGAAACTTGGAACACGAGGAGAACTGTGTGTACTAGGCTGTAATCCAGGTCTGCACTTCTCCTACTCATTTCAGTTCCCGATCTCTCAAGTTTGACTGCGGTTAGAGTTAATGCCCTGTTTTTATTCGACACATCTCCACTCCTGTTACCCGAAAGAAGCATACTGCTCTGTTTAGTATTCTGTCTCAGCTTAGCTCAGCCTCTCCCTGGGAAAACAAACTGGGGTTAGTGGAACATCTCTTTATTACAGAGCAACCTGGTTTAATTAATCACAGAGCTGTGAACATTACTGCTGAAATTACGTCTTGCACTGATAGACTAGGGGAGAAAAAGCCAGATAGAAAATAGACGAGAAGCTTCATAGATATGAAAGTAAAGAGGGAAGGGGAAAAAAAGGAAAAGTATTAATTTTTGTTCCTCAAAATAAATAGACATAATGGCCAATGCAGAATGCATAATAGCATACAGGGGCAAGTAAAGGACACAAGAGCTCCTCCTCCATTCCTCCCTTGAGAAACACACACACACACACACGTTTGTCTCACTATCTTTGTGAGGACCTTCTACTGACATAATTATTATTGCAGTTAATTAATGCTGTGCCTGCACCTAAACCTAATCCTAACCTTAACCTCAGTAATGAAAAGGAAACTTTTTGGCTCTTTTTTTTGTTGTTGTTGGAAAAACACAACAACAGCAATTTCCTTGTGGGGACCATCCAAATATCCTCACAAAGTCGAAATTGTCAGATTTTACTATCCTTGTGGGGACATTTGGTCCTCAGTAGTATATAAACACACACACACAACACACACACACACACACACACACACACACACTGTCCACATGACTAAATTATAGTCCTTTGTAGATTATTTACACTCTGGTCCCTGAATATATGAGGATAGGACAACATGTCAACCTGTTGGTACGTGCAATTTTGATGTAATATTTAAACAGCAATTTATGACAGCACTTTAGTTCTACATACCGTACATAAGCCATGTAGTTATGTGACAGAGCAAAGAACGCACAACAGAAGTAAATCAGTGACTATCTGATACGCAGAACATTCCAGCAACATATTCATAACTAAATATTATTTGATATATGTAGAATCGGCAGGCAACCCCAGAATGGCACCCTTCAGGAAATGGAACTATATACAATATATGGTCAAAAGTTTGTGGACACCTGATGATCACACCCGTATTTGGGCTTTCCCCAAAATGTTGCCACAAAGTTGAAACCATACAATTGTATAGGATGTCTTGTATGCTGTATTTTTAACATTTCCCTTCACTGGAACTAAGGGTTCCAAAAGCATATCAATGGCCATTTGCAAAAAGTGAGCTCCATGAAGACATGGCTTGCCAAGTTTGGAATAGAAGAACTTGAGTGTCCTGCACAGAGCCCTGAGCTCAATCCCACTGAACACCTTTGGGAACACTGACTGAACACCAGGCCTCCTCTCCTAACATCAGGGCCTGACCTCACTAATGCTCCTGTGGCTGAATGAACACAAATCTCTACAGCCATGCTCCAAAATCTAGTGAAAGCCTTCCCAGAAAAGTGGTAGGTGTTATAACAGCAAAGAGGGAATGGGATGTTCAAAAAGGACACGTAGATGAATGTCATGTGTCCACATACTTTCGGTCATGGGATGCCAAAAGCCACCAGAACAGATCTCTCCTATCAGGAAATATTTCATCACAGAACAAATGTAACTTTGTAATTAACTTTGTAACTGAAATTAGGTAATACAGCGCCCTCCACAATTATTAGTACCCCTGGTTAAGATGTGTTAAAAGCCTTAAAATAAATTCAATTTTTATTGCAGAAGCATAATCTCACACTGAAAATTGTAGAAAAACGTAACCCGTAATTCAAGTGAATTAAAAAAAAAATCCCTGACTAAGAAATAATTATTTTTCATAAAATCACCTGTTCCACAATTATTGGCACCCATAACAATTCCTAGAAAATAAATGTAATTGAAGCATTTCTGTCATTTCTACTGTAGTTCATAAAGTTCATCAGAGTATCTAGGAACCTTTAATAGGTAATTCATCACATCCTGTTTCCCTGGGGTATAAATATGATGTGACACAGAAGCCTATTTCTCTTATCCATTCTTCAACATGGGAAAGACAAGAGAACACACCATTCAAATAAGGCAGATGTGTGTCAACCTTCATAAGTCAGGCAATGGCTACAAGAAAATAGCCACTCGCCTACACCGGCCCATATCTACAGTCAGAGGAATCAAGAAGTTTAAAACAACTGGAACAGTGGCAAACAAGCCTGGACGAGGATGCAAGTTTATCTTGGATAAACTTGCTTTTCTCCAAAGCCCACTGTTAGAGAATTGCATCAAAGAGTAGCATCTTGGGGTGACAAAGTCTCCATAACAACCATCAGGCGCTATCTACATGCCAACAAGCTGTTTGGGAGGCATGCACGGAAAAAGCCTTTTCTCACTTACAAGCATAAACGTAAACGTCTGGAGTTTGCTAAGCAGTACTGGGACTTCAACTGGGACCGTGTACTTTGGTCAGATAAGACCAAGATAGAGCTTTTTGGCAACAAACACTCTAATACATCACAAAAGATGAGTATGCGGAAAAGCACCTCATGCCCACTGTGAAGTATGGGGGAGGATTGGTGATGTTGTGGGCCTGTTTCTCTTCCAAAGGCCCCAGGAACCTTGTTAGGGTGCATGGCATCATGAACTCTTTGAAATACCAAGACATTTTAAATCAAAATCTGGCGGCCTCTGCCTGAAAGCTGAAGATGGGTCGTCACTGGGTCTTTCAGCAAGATAATGACCCTAAACATGTGGCCAAATCTACACAAAAATGGTTCACCAGACACAAAATCAAGCTCCTCCCATGGCCATCTCAGTCCCCAGACCTCAACCCAATTGAAAACCTGTGGGGTGAGCTGAAGAGGAAAGTGCATAGGAGAGGACCCAGGACTCTGGATGATTTAGAGAGATTGTGCAAAGAGGAATGGTCGAAGATCCCTCTCTCTGTAGTCTCCCATCTTGTGAAATGCTATAGGAGAATATTAAGTGCTGTCTTATTGGCAAAAGGGAGTTGTACAAAGTATTAACATCAGGGGTGCCAATAATTGTGGCACACATGATTTCATGTAAAATAATTATTTCTTAATGTGGGATTTTTTTCCCACTGAATAAATGCACTTGAATTAAAGGTTGGATTTTTCTCTTTTTTTGCATTGTTGTCCTATATTATTTTTAAAAATAAATAATTTATTAGAGACGGCACAGTGGCGTAGTGGTTAGCGCTGTCACCTCACAGCAAGAAGGTCCGGGTTCGAGCCCCGTGGCCGACGAGAGCCTTTCTGTGCGGAGTTTGCATGTTCTCCCCGTGTCCGCGTGGGTTTCCTCCGGGTGCTCCGGTTTCCCCCACAGTCCAAAGACATGCAGGTTAGGTTAACTGGTGACTCTAAATTGACCGTAGGTGTGAATGTGAGTGTGAATGGTTGTCTGTGTCTATGTGTCAGCCCTGTGATGACCTGGCGACTTGTCCAGGGTGTACCCCGCCTTTCGCCCGTAGTCAGCTGGGATAGGCTCCAGCTTGCCTGCGACCCTGTAGAACAGGATAAAGCGGCTAGAGATAATGAGATGAGATGAGAGATTGGACGGCGAGTTTTTGTAGGCCATGATGTGGTTTGTTTTTGGCAAACAAAGCAAACATTTAAAACAAAACAAATCTTTAATCCTTTCAGAAAACTGAAACATGGGTTCTATAGTACGATATTTGCCTTTCAAATGTGGGGAAACTTAAAGACATAAGTTTCCAAAAAAAAATAATACTTGAGTAAAGTGCAGATACTCAAAAAGTGTACTTAAGTACAGTACTCAAGTAAATGTACTTCGTTACTGTCCACCTCTGACAGAATTAACTCTCTTCCTACAATGTCGAACAAGATTAGAGAACACTATCGAGGTATTGGATCAGTCCTCAATGAGAAACATTTCATCCTATTCTTGATTTTGTGCATTGGACAACTGCTTCAAATTCACCACAGGTTTTAATAACGTTCAAATCTAGGGACTGATATAGGTATTGCAAAATATAGATTTTTTTTTGTACCTGCAACCATTTCTGTGTTGATTTGAATGTATAGTTTGGGTCATTATCTTGTTCACTTCTTAAGCTCCTTGCAGAGGCAAATATTTGGACTAAAATATTCTGGTACAGAATTCATTATGCCATCAATTTTTACAACACCCCCCCCCCCCCCCCCCCCCCCCCCCCCAACCTCCAGCACCAAAACAAATCCAAAGTATCATCATATTTTACACTGTGTATCAGGTGCAGCATTGTATGCAGTCCTTTTTTCTTTTTTCCACTAAACATGCCAATGGTGTTCATTGTCAAAAAAGTCAGTTTTGGTCTTATTTAATGCTTTATGATTTTGTTGTTGTTGTTGTTGTTGTTATTGATGCAAGCTTCAATTTGAGATGCTTTCATGAAGGGTTTTATTTGTGCAAGCCTTCCAATTAGCTTGTTGTTATGGAGCTAGTGTCTGATTATACTGCAGAATTTGGGATATTTTCTTTTTTATTAAGGCCATGATTGTTCCCTACAGATGTTTATCTGTTTGCATATTTATAAGTTAATTGACTTGTGCATTCCCATTCCCTTGGAGAGTGCCAATACTTTAGTTGACTGTATCTTTGGGGAAATATTCCATATGTGGTGTTTGGTTCTATGATTAATCATCCAGTGAAACAGCTTTGTAGGTGTGAGAGAGAGAGAGAGAGATAGCAGTTGCTCTGGGACCTGTTCAGGTGCCCAGGGTACTTTAAGGTATAAAGGGTTGAGTGGAACATTCCGTCTCGCTCCACCTCTCTGGTTACTATCAGCACTGAGGTAAGAAACCAAACTCCTACAGCTACTGTCCACTCCACCCACACATTCCAGAGTACGCTCTGAACTGACGTCAGGCTGGGATTTTAATGTTGTTATTGTTTTCTGGTGTTTTGGGTCCTTCATTATGCCTCCAGCTCATTAACGTCTATCTCCCAGCAAATAATCAGATTATTACACAAACGTCCCAAAAACCCATAACAATTAGGCTACTAAAAACATGTAATTTGGTTTTAAATGCATACAGGATGTGCCCCCTGTTCATAATTAAGAGGCTTGTATTTCTAAGTTTAATGAGTCAATTTAATTGCACTTTCACACTGGAAGCGAAAGTTATTTCAAGCTGATGTACATCTTTAGAAAACACTCTCCGAAAGCCAGCCTGCTGATTGTTTATTGATTCAGTTTACAGCTCAAAACAGCCCTTCCTCTCTCATTCTCTCTTTTACTTTTTCTATCTCTGAGCATCAACCTTTGCTGAATATCCCACTACTTGCTTCCAATGTGTTTACTTCCATTGCTATGTGCAGAACTGTGGGACTGATTCAAAGATTTGGTTAAGTGCACAGTACTGGTTCGACATTGTCCCTGCTTTAAATCCACAAGACTTTTGCTTTGTAATTAGTCTGTAGAGAGTAAACTGAAGAGACTGACTGAGACTTCTGTAGCAAGTCAGTGAATGAATTAAAATTAATGTGTGTCTTAATGAGCTACAAGGTAGACATGTGCTAATCATGTTTCAGTATACCTGTGGGATTCCCTGTGACACACATCTCAGTGAATCTAAGCCTATTTCTTAGACTAGGATTGCATCAGTACATACTCATAAAAGTAATCCGATACCGGCTTCCAATACCATGTGACATAAAGCCTCGGGTACAGTGTCGCACTAATGAACAGACAACACATAATGACAGCAGTCTGTCTGCACCTGATAAGACATTTCATCCCTTTCAAGCAGTATCTTTTGCAGAGTGTTAAAATGGCTGACTCTGAGCGTGTATTAGCAAAAGGCCATGAATTGAGAAGGATTCTCTGAGCGTGCAGAGAGACTGTTGCATATGAGAGCACTTCAGTTCTGTGAGCACAGTGCACTGAGGTACACATGCTTCCAATATTCGTTACACTACACTTTGTTTCTGAGTCAAGAGGCAATTCATGGGACCCTGCAATCATTTTAATGACTACAGTGGCTGATACTGCTCTGTCCACCCATGCACTCTCTGTTAAAGATACTATTGAAACTGCATAGCATTGTAAACCTTAACCTTGGCACGAGGAGTTCATTGCTCGTAGCAGACTGCAGCAACCTAAACAGAGCTAAACAAATGTTGCCAGGCAAAACAAACCTCGCCCAGTAGCACTTATGATGAATATGAAGGAAGATATTGTGAAAAAAATAGGTACTGCTTACAAATAAAATAGTTTTCTGATCCCATGTCCATATAGCATATATATTTACTCTATGAGGCAGTAGCCACAAAAATGAAGCGTAATCCAAAAATGAACAATTTAAAAATCACAGAAGTAAAATATGCCAAGTGTCTGTACTTTATATTATTCTACTCTTACCGCTTACAGTTTTCGAAACTGAAACCGCTGAACCGAGGCTGACATACACACACTGTCGCCATGACCGAAACTCTTATTTCCCGGAAATGACCCGACGCTAGAGCTCAGTGGAACACACTTTCCCTTTGTAATCAGAATAAACATGTCTGAAAGTGATTTCTTTAGTCTCGTCCATTTATTTTGAATGGTGAACCGAATTGTATACGCTCACCGGCCATTTTAATCGGAACACGTGTATGCGCATGCGCAGTGTGCAACTGTTACACTCTTACATTCTTACAGCATGATGACGTAGTGGCTAGCGCCTCTATATGAGGCAGTAGACGCAACAAAAACTATTTTGACCTTTTTGGTGACCTTGACTGGATGACCCCCAAATGTTGGAGGTTCTATTTGAGACCGATGCCTATCTATCCTGAAAGTTTCATGAAGATTGGTCCAGCCATTTTCCCGTAATATTGTTAACAAAGAAACAATGAAACCCGACCAAAAGCAATACCTCGCCCCCTGGTGGACTCCGTCCCGGGGGAGGTAATAAAATGTTCTACAATTGCTTAAAGGGGCTAGCTCATCCTTCCCAGAATCCTCTGTGCCAAGTAGCAAGTCACCATTTACTATGCTCGCAATATTCCAAAAAACAATCTCCAACAATTCTGTGACATCCTAAGCCATACATCTTAAACTGTAATGTGAAATTAAAGATATTTTGTCCAAGTATCTACATTTTAAATCCTTTTGACAATTCCATTCCATTTTCGTATAGTTACCGTATTCCATTGTAATGGACCCAAACCAGTCTCGGCCGTCTTACAGGCTGCTGCGAAGGAAAGAAAAGATGAGGTATATTTTATTCAAAACTTCTACATATAATATGTAGATGAAGAAAAAGTTTGAGATGGGTTTCAAAGGGATCGCTAATTGTGAATTTGTGGAGGTTTTGCTGCACAGAGAGCAAGCCTGTAGTGGTCACATGATTTCCAAGCAAAAACTAGAAAGGTACATGGTAGAGTGCATACTGTACATCCACCAAGCCACACTGTATCAGCATCAAGATCAAATGACTTGAACCTAGGGTAATACTAAAACCGTACACCAAATTTCATCAAAATCTGTTCACTGTTTTTGAGTTACGTTGGGAACAGACCAAAAAATAAAATCCTGGATATGGATCCACATACATATCCGGATTTGCATCAATATCTAATCAATTGTTTTTGGCCCATGGCTCACCTTTCCTCAAAATTTCATCAAAATCCATTCACTAATTTTTGAGTTACGCTGGGATCAGACAAACAAATGGAGGCGAAAACATAACCTCCTTCAACAATGCTGGCGGAGGTAACAATGAACTGGATTCTGGGAAAGGTGAGCCAGAGCCTTTAATACTATTATATATTAGCATATTAGTATCTGAATTATTACTGACAAGGACCAAAAAAACATGTCCTTGTACTCAGTCTGACAGAAATGTTTTCCTCCTGCCTGTAGAGGAGTAAAATCCCAACAATCTTCATATTTTCCATTACCTGTTGGACAGCATTCACATACTGACAGTCATTTCAGAGCACACAGATTATAAAAACACTTGTTTGATTTGTAAATTTCACTCTGATCTTTTAATAATCCAATTGCTGAATACGTCCTTCTGCGCTTTGAATAACGTCCGCCTTTTTAGGCTCTCCCTCTGCTGTCTTTCAGATTCACCCTTTACTCATCGCTTGGGATGGATTAGACTGAGAATTAGTTTCCGTAATTGGACACGACAATCTTTGGTCAGAGCATTAAGCTGAGTCCTGCAGGTCATTGCTCAGTCCAGTGTACCACTCATTGTAACACTGCACAATGAAGGTGAAGACCACATACTAGTTGGGTTTTGTTTAAATTCTCTGTTTTAGACTTGACTATAAATCCAGCATGTTAGATATGTTTTGTTGCTCTACATTCGGGGGGGGGGGGGGGGGGGGATCATTTTAAAAATCCAAATCATTCATTCAAGAATTAATGCCAGCCATTTAAATATTTCAGATATATTTGGTAGGATTGCCCTAAAGATGTAAAACTGTGGCTTGGTTTGAGCCAAACATCTGTAACTTCATCTGCACTGACTGTCTTCTATAAAGCAATATCACAAGGGCTTATGTGAGAAAAAACAAAACATATCCACTCCTTCATTTCCGATAACGTTGGTGTATTTTATCTTAAGATTAGAAATGATGTGCTTATCAAACCTAAATTCTTAATTACAGTGGTACTTGAAAGTTTGTGAACCCTTTAGAATTTTCTATATTTCTGCATAAATATGACCTAAAACATCATCGGATTTTCACACAAGTCCTAAAGGTAGATAAAGAGAACCCAGTTAAACAAATGAGACAAAAATATTATACTTGGTCATTTATTTATTGAGGAAAATGATCCAATATTACATGTCTGTGAGTGGCAAAAGTATGTGAACCTCTAGGATTAGCAGTTAATTTGAAGGTGAAATTAGAGTCAGGTGTTTTCAATCAGTGGGATGACAATCAGGTGTGAGTGGGCACCCTGTTTTATTTAAAGAACAAGGATCTATCAAAGTCTGATCTTCACAACACATGTTTGTGGAAGTGTATCATGGCACGAACAAAGGAGATTTCTGAGGACCTCAGAAAAAGTGTTGCTGATGCTCATCAGGCTGGAAAACATTACAAAACCATCTCTAAAGAGTTTGGACTCCACCAATCCACAGACAGACAGACTGTGTACAAATGGAGGAAACTCAAGACCATTGTTACCATCCCCAGGAGTGGGCGACCAACAAAGATCACTCCAAGAGCAAGGCGTGTAATAGTTGGTGAGGTCACAAAGGACCCCAGAGTAACTTCTAAGCAACTGAAGGCCTCTCTCACATTGGCTAATGTTAATGTTCATGAGTCCACCATCAGGAAAACACTGAACAACAATGGTGTGCATGGCAGGGCTGCAAGGAGAAAGCCACTGCTCACCAAAAAGAACATTGCTGCTTGTCTACAGTCTGTTAAAGATCATGTGGACAAGCCAGAAGGCTATTGGACAAATGTTTTGTGGACGGATGAGACCAAAATAGAATTTTTGATTTAAATGAGAAGCGTTATGTTTGGAGAAAGGAAAACACTGCATTCCAGCATAAGAACCTTATCCCATCTGTGAAACATGGTGGTGGTAGTATCATGGTTTGGGCCTGTTTTGCTGCATCTGGGCCAAGATGGCTTGCCATCATTGATGGAACAATTAATTCTGAATTATACCAGCGAATTCTAAAGGAAAATGTCAGGACATCTGTCCATGAACTGAATCTCAAGAGAAGGTGGGCCATGCAGCAAGACAACGGCCCTAAGCACACAAGTCGTTCTACCAAAGAATGGTTAAAGAAGAATAAAGTTAATGTTTTGGAATGGCCAAGTCAAAGTCCTGACTTTAATCCAATCAAAATGTTGTGGAAGGACCTGAAGTGAGTAGTTCATGTGAGGAAACCCACCAACATCCCAGAGTTGAAGCTGTTCTGTACGGAGGAATGGGCTAAAATTCCTCCAAGCCGGTGTGCAGGACTGATCAACAGTTACCGCAAATGTTTAGTTGCAGTTATCGCTGCACAAGAGGGTCACACAAGATACTGAAAGCAAAGGTTCACATACTTTTGCCACTCACAGATATGTAATATTGGATCATTTTCTTCAATAAATAAACGAGCAAGTATAATATTTCTGTCTCATTTGTTTAACTGGGTTCTCTTTCTCTACTTTTAGGACTTGTGTGAAAATCCGATGATGTTTTAGGTCATATTTATGCAGAAATATAGAAAATTCTAAAGGGTTCACAAACTTTCAAGCACCACTGTATATGGCTCTTTAATAGATATTTTTTTAATATTTGCTTCTCTCCAAGAGTAGTGTCTACAGCCTTCTGTAAAACTGTGTTATAAAATTCCCAGGCACTTATCAGACATAAGCGGCTACCTCATATCTCCAGGCTTAATTTCTTTTCTTATCCCACATAATGCTAAGGCACCTCTCTCTGGCTGTATAGTTAAGGGAAAGTATCTTAGACTGTAATAATTCCACACAGGGGCTCTCAGGATCAGTTTTCCAATGCACTAACTTATGTGCAATCCATATGAGTTAGCCGCCTCCTCCTGACTGCCTAATCGCCAGTTAGACTGTGCAAGTATTGTGCCACACTGCAGCGGTGGTGACGGCTGGTGTTCACTGATCCCGTGACGAAGCCGAGCAGTCGTGACCCAAACAAGAAAAAAAGAGGGTGTTGAATAGTGCAGCTTAGCCTGTAATTCATCCTGCCTGAGTCGCTGCCAGGTACTCAGCCAGCTTTCTCACACACCCTGGGATGTAGGGAGCAGTACAGGAAAAACACCCAACCCAAAACACAAGTGCTTCTCATTCTAGCCACGGGGGAGGCAGCCAGCAGACACACACACACATACACGGATCTTGTTTTGGACTCCATTCTGGAGTTTATTCACCATAACATTCCCAGGCTTTAAAAATTGATCACAAGTATTGCAGAAGTACACACACACAACAGGCAAGTAGCTATTACTACTACAGCTTAATACAAATCCAAGAAAGAAAATAATAATTGAAATCTTTTAAGCTTTGAGGATTTTGTATTGCTTTTGTCAAGCTTCACCTGCAGTATGTATGTATGTTCCCTTTTGTCAAAACAATAATAAATTAACACAGAATAATCGTTTTCACACTATGAACACACTGAACTAACAAAAATAGGCATGTAATTTCTAGATTTCAAGGTTAACCTTGAAGATAGTCTTTTAAACACACAAAGATATTCCAGGCGGCACGGTGGTGTAGTGGTTAGCGCTGTCGCCTCACAGCAAGAAGGTCCGGGTTCGAGCCCCGTGGCCGGCGAGGGCCTTTCTGTGCGGAGTTTGCATGTTCTCCCCGTGTCCGCGTGGGTTTCCTCCGGGTGCTCCGGTTTCCCCCACAGTCCAAAGACATGCAGGTTAGGTTAACTGGTGACTCTAAATTGACCATAGGTGTGAATGTAAGTGTGAATGGTTGTCTGTGTCTATGTGTCAGCCCTGTGATGACCTGGCGACTTGTCCAGGGTGTACCCCGCCTTTCGCCCATAGTCAGCTGGGATAGGCTCCAGCTTGCCTGCGACCCTGTAGAACAGGATAAAGCGGCTAGAGATAATGAGATGAGATGAGATATTCCAGAATAATTAACTAGCAAATATAAAGAAAACAGTGATATCAATAACCTCGTGTTATTGCTTCAAAATCTCACAGAAATTACACTACACCTGCCAGTTTATCATTAGAAATCCACTTTATTTACCTTTCCAGAGCCATAGTTCCGTTTACATATCTGGAGAAGGTTACTTTTGAGGGAATGCATGGAAAATTATTTCTGTTACATATTTTACATTATTATACATACAAGACAATTTTTTGATGGAATAAAAAAGTATTCTATTCCCTTCTAGTGGGTTTCATTCATTTGGTTTGACAGAAGGCAATATTGTTAGTATACAGTATCACTTATCCTACATGTATTATATCACTCTACCCAATGGAGAATGAGCGTTGAATATGGTTTACGATATGGCATGGTTGTCAAGACAATATGACATCACACGTCAGAGCTGATGCGAATATTCAATGAGAAAGTTTTCTGCTGCACATGCACAGAAGCATTTTTTTGTTGGCCAGGAAAAAGAAAGACGCATTGAACACCTGAAAGGTTACTAAAACTTAATTAGATATTCTTCATGCAGCCATCCATTATCTCTAGCCGCTTATCCTGTTCTACAGGGTTGCAGGCAAGCTGGAGCCTATCCCAGCTGACTACGGGCGAAAGGCGGGGTACACCCTGGACAAGTCGCCAGGTCATCACAGGGCTGACACATAGACACAGACAACCATTCACACTCACATTCACACCTACGGTCAATTTAGAGTCACCAGTTAACCTAACCTGCATGTCTTTGGACTGTGGGGGAAACCGGAGCACCCGGAGGAAACCCACGCGGACACGGGGAGAACATGCAAACTCCGCACAGAAAGACCCTCGCCGGCCACGGGGCTCGAACCCAGGACCTTCTTGCTGTGAGGCAACAGTGCTAACCACTACACCACCATGCCGCCCCCATTCTTCATGCATATTTACAAGAAAAAAGCATACCAACAAACATCGAAAAACTGGAAAAGGGACATGTCAGAGACGTAAAACTTTCGTGCTAGCAAGTGATTGTGACAATCTGTAGACTAACATGGCCGCAAGGTTTGCTTCGTTAAATATGGAAGATTTTGAGAGAATTTTGAAAGCGAAATATGCATTGAACATCCGAAAGGAATGTATAATAATAAGAATAATAAGAATAATAATGGCTTTTTTTATGGTATATCAAATATATTCCATTCAGCTAGCATGATATTGAGCTCGTCTTTGACTTGTTCAGTATCATGATAGCTGAATGGAATATATCTGATATACCACTCAATGCCAGCCGATATTATTTAAATATATATACACACAAAAATAATAATATTTCCAAGAAGTAATCATTAAATGACCCTCTCTAGACCTAGTTTGAAGAAGTTACAACAGATACTGTATATCAGAAAGATTGGGCAAAGATTAACCAAGTAAAACAGCAGAGTTAAAACCGATATGTCAGGAAAGATGTGTGGGAGGTGGGCTACAGGGGGCGAACACTGCAACTGAGAGGATACAAAAGGCTGGAGGCAAAGACAAAGTTTGTATGTACACTTTATTCGAGACTTAGATCACATTCAGGAAGGAATATGAAAAGTTTGAAACTAAACTAATTCATTTGTTACTATTCAAATCCATTAATGCATTATTTTTACTATTATTTATAATATTATTTTCCTGTTGGTAGAAAATACATTTCTTTGTCTTCTTCATTTTGTCATCAGGGAACAAAAAAACAACAACTTTGCACTCAACAGTACCTGAGTTACTATTGACTGGAGTATAAACATAAGGAACATGAAAAACATCAGAGAACAGAAATTAATTGAAACAAATTACTCTTATTATGGAAAATCAGGGGGCGGCACGGTGGTGTAGTGGTTAGCGCTGTCGCCTCACAGCAAGAAGGTCCAGGTTCGAGCCCCGTGGCCAGCGAGGGCCTTTCTGTGCGGAGTTTGCATGTTCTCCCCGTGTCCGCGTGGGTTTCCTCCGGGTGCTCCGGTTTCCCCCACAGTCCAAAGACATGCAGGTTAGGTTAACTGGTGACTCTAAATTGACCGTAGGTGTGAATGTGAGTGTGAATGGTTGTCTGTGTCTATGTGTCAGCCCTGTGATGACCTGGCGACTTGTCCAGGGTGTACCCCGCCTTTCGCCCGTAGTCAGCTGGGATAGGCTCCAGCTTGCCTGCGACCCTGTAGAACAGGATAAATTGGCTAGAGATAATGAGATGAGATGAGATGAGATGGAAAATCAGATTTGTATAAAACTAGGGTTGCTTTGGATAATTACTGTATCATTTGAAAACAGCTGGGTTGGTCTTCAAAAGATAGGAAGAACGGGAGAAAAGCAAGAAAACGTTTGATTAATCAACACTGGAGGATTGTGGACGATGATTGCATTTTGGGGCTATTGTAGCTCTAAAATCTGTAAAATCACCGCATCCATGGCAACAAGCTACTTGGAAAGTTTGCCAGATGAATGTCAGGTCTGGAGTTTGCCAAACAGCACTGGAACTTTCAAACCCGACTCTGTGGTCCGATTTGACCTTAACAGAGCATTTGGACAGTGTTGTGATTGAAGAAAAAAAAATACACAGCTATGTACAGAATTAAGAGACCACTTCTAATGGTGACCACCTTATCCCTAACTTAAGGACAGGCATCATGCCATATTATTCTACAATGTGGAAAGCTCTGAAATTTTTCCACCTTATAAGGCACAGTGCTGTTGTATTTGCAAAAGTTGTCAATTCAGGCATTCCAGTATTTGTCTTTTATATTTCTATCCTTGGGCGGCACGGTGGTGTAGTGGTTAGCGCTGTTGCCTCACAGCAAGAAGGTTCAGGTTCGAGCCCCGTGGCCGGCGAGGGCCTTTCTGTGCGGAGTTTGCATGTTCTCCCCGTGTCCGCGTGGGTTTCCTCCGGGTGCTCCGGTTTCCCCCACAGTCCAAAGACATGCAGGTTAGGTTAACTGGTGACTCTAAATTGAGCGTAGGTGTGAATGTGAGTGTGAATGGTTGTCTGTGTCTATGTGTCGGCCCTGTGATGACCTGGCGACTTGTCCAGGGTGTACCCCGCCTTTCACCCATATAGTCAGCTGGGATAGGCTCCAGCTTGCCTGCGACCCTGTAGAAGGATAAAGCGGCTGGAGATAATGAGATGAGATTTCTATCCTTGGGTATCACAATGGTATCACTATAGGAGTATATACACTGCATTATTCTTTGACTCATCTCTCTCGTAATAATTGTGGATGCGCCTGAATTTACCACTTAATATTTTACCACTCTGACTCTCTCCTATAGCACGTGTCTGTCTGAGTCTACATGAAGTGTTCTCTGAACCATGTGTATGCCTGGAAAGCCATAAATAGCAAAAAAAAATTTTTTTTGAGAATTCCTATAGCAATATCTTGTCTGTGCTGTTCATTGCACTACCTAAAGGCTTTTAACGAGCATGTTACTATGTCTACCAAATGACACCCAGGCACTAATCATCACATACTAATCATGTTCGAGTGCAGTATGTCTGAAGCGGTGTGATATGATCGAAAACAGACTGGGCTCTGTTCCTGTGATGGATAGCTCACATGGGTAGCTCACATGGATAGCTCACAAGATTATTGGATTTTCATTCTGTCTAAACACACCGTTGTTCTGCAATCCGTAGAACTAAGCAAACACTGGACAGAGGGATGATAGGCTCCAATATACTTTTCATCATATTTGCAATACATGCTTATGTATTAATTTTTAAGTATGAAACAAATGATTTTCATTTGAGTCGTTTCATTTAGAAAAACAGCCAAGAAGTGCTGAGCATGTAGAAATGTCTCCCAGGTGACTCTTCATGACACCACTGAGAGAAGCCCAAGCGTACGCAAAGCTGAAGTAAGGATTACTTTGAAGAATCTAAAATGTCATTTCCAATGACACGGATATGAGTAAGTGAAATGTTCTTGGAGTTATGTGACAAATTACTTCTTTCTGCAAGGAAACGGTTTTCAAAGGCATGAGATTGAAGCCACTAATAATAAACAGTGGTACAGAGACATTTTAAAGATGTACTAATAAATTCAGTGCAGGATTTTGATGTCTCTGTATATTGTGCAGTGCGTTTGTTTTGTGATAATGACCTTGTGTGCTTCACGAATGCAACGTTTTTCTCTACTGTATAATATCAAAAGGAATAAAATTGAAAGAAACCCCTTGTATGAGGAGTTGTGTCTAAACATATCTTTTAAAAAAAATTAGTTACATGACAAAATGACTAGTATAATAGAAATAGCATTTCAAAATGCCAACATAACTCGGATTTGTTTTAAACTTAATCCAGGCACTTTGTATATCACATACAGTAGCTTGAAATGGAAACCATTCCAAAAGATATCCATCCATCCATTTTCTGCCACTTATCTGGGTCCGGGTCGTGGGGGTAGCAGCCTAAGCAGAGCAGCCCAGACTTCCCTCTCCCCAGCCACCTCCACCAGCTCTTCCGGGGGAATACCGAGGCGTTCCCAGGCAAGCCGAGAGATGTAATCTCTCCAGCGTGTCCTGGGTCTGCCCCACAGTCTCCTCCTGGTAGGGCATGCTCAGAGAACCTAGTTAGTACATCCCCTCCTTGAATCGCCACCTTAATGTGGTGGAGGGGTTTGAGTGCCTCAGTGATTCTAGGAGCTATGTTGTCGGGGGCATTTGCCCTTGGTAGGGTCTCCCAAGGCAAACAGGTCCTAGATGAGAGGTCAGACAAAGAGTGGTTCTGAAGACCCTTATGAGAGAAACAGCAAGGATCCGAGTGCCCTCGCCCAGACCAGGGATACCAGGGCCCCACCCTGGAGCCAGGCCTGAGGGAGGGGCTTGTCGGTGAGCGCCTGGTGGCCGGGCCTATGTCTGTGGGGCTCGGCCGGGCCTAGCCCGAATGAGCAACACGGAACCACTCTCTTGTGGACCCACCACCTGCAGGAGGTGCCATAAGGGTCTGGTGCATTGTGGATCGGGTGGCAGCCAAAGGCAGGGTACTGATCCCCGACTGACAAAACTGGCTTCCAAAAGATATAACATAAATAAAGCCCTCAAGCATATGATCTGGGTTTTATACTCTTACTCATATTTTTGTTTGTTGTGTGTATTTTAATAATTTACCATAAAATGCAAGATATACAGTAAATCCAGATAAATAAATAAACAAATGCATGTTCTGAGGTTGCAATGCATTAAAAAAAAAAAAACATGTACTGACTATAGTTATGTAACAAATTGCCTGTGACTCATTTGAATGTGTATTATATTGAAGGGTAGAATTTTATAACACGTTGTTTTGAGGTTATCTGAAAGAATGAAAGACCGTACAGTCATCAGGACATTGCTGTTAGATCTGAATCTTCAAAGATATTATCTGAGAGTTTGACCCTTGTCTTTCTATCATCACCCACGCCAGAGTTGATACATATTCCTACCGAATCTGATAGAGTGGAAAAATTCATTGATTTTTCCACCTTACCTTGACCTTTACTGAAAGCCATGTAGCACATCAGTGTGCCTTTTAGTTTCATCTATTCTGAATAATTTAGGTTGAGCAGAGTTCCTCTGAGTGCTGCACTGATTTTCCTACCTCTATGAGCTCTAATCTGGCATTGAAGATACATAACCTGTTGTCTGCCTGTTTCATGGAAGCTCTTTGAAACAAGTTGGAAGTGTCGGGATAATGGTAAATTTGAAACGATAAACAGGAAGTTATAAGATCAGGACTTTAAAAACGTATAGCATTAAACTGATAGTTGGGTTCCTTCACGTCATCAGACGTCTTACAGGGATTCCTTTAATCAGTGAGAAATTCTTTCACGTTGGCACACAGGGCGTTTCCTTATAAGTATTTCTGAAGTGTGGGAACACATAGGTGTGGTCAAAGCAAACTTATAGCTAATCTTTTGAGCTCCGACCAGTCACCGAAGACTAGCATAAAAACGTATTTTGATTGCAAGGGTTAGTTTTATCCTAATAAAATCAAGTACCTAAACAAAAGTTAGGTACACTGAGCCAAGGCTACCATACATTACACAGGCAAAACAATAAGGTTGTGGAAAACCCTGAACAGCCAGGCTTATCTCTGTTGAACAGAAGCGGCTAGATTAGACGAGAAATTGTGTTGCAGCTTCCTCTTATAAGAGCAGAGGTTTATGGGTAAGAGCTACAGGGAGCCAGCTGAGATTAAATTGCACAGGGCCAAGAACATCAAATACCTCAGGGACCATGAGGAGAGAAATGGTCTCCGCTGCCACCCATCCACTCTGAGAGGGAGGCACGAGAACAGCAAACTAAATCCATCAATACTGCATCTGCTTGTGCCCAAGTGCTCCTGGGTGACAAATTATTCATTGTGCAATGGGTTTTGTTGCAACAGAATCACTCAGTCTTTGTAGGCTCTGCTATTGTGTACTGTGTACGCTGCGAATGATGATGAGTTGAAGAAGAAAGGGGGGCATTTTCAGAGAGCTGGTGTTTCATAAGTCTTCTTCATACCACAACGTCTGCTTTGAGCCCTCTCTAGTGTGGGACGTATTAGAGTTCCTTGTGATTACATAATTAGCTGTGATGCTATGAGAGATTGTGTTATATTTAGAAGCCATATAGAACATTGTAATCACCAGTGATTATTTACAGGTAGAAATCAGAAACCAGCAGCACAGCATTCTGTAAAAACACGGATAAAGTTGTAATATGAGTCACATCAATGACAGCGTTGTCCTGTAACCTAAACATCCACATGTCCTATAAATAGTTATTAACTATGACAAACCTGATCTTCAACAGCTACCTACATGCTAAGCATTTTTGGAAGGAAAACGAAACTCCCAAATTGTCATGTTTTGCCACACCTCATTCCTAAAAGGTCACTTCAGTGAGAACAGCGAAGCTAGAAGTCACTGCCTCTTTCAGTTTTCCCTCAGCATTTCCAGAACAAGTCTAAACATGTCAGAAGTGCCATTGTGTCTCATTGACAATGATTTTCAATGCCAGTGCTGGCTAATGTGTAGACCTCTAAGAGCCAAACCACCATACTCAGTCTATCATGAATTCATTATTTTTACATATTTTTGCATTGATATACATATTTTATGGACCACCATAGTAAAGACATCACGTCCAAAATAACTGAAGATAACCTCTGTATGTCTGCACTCATGAGGTCCTTCCACCCAAATAGAAAACAGAGGAGATCCTAATACTCAGGAAATCATTTCAATATACACTGAGGCACCAGTTTATAAGATACCTGACAGGTTCATAAACTCACAACTCTGTGTTATGCAGCTTGGAGTTTCTCTCGTAGCTCAACATTGTGTTGGATGATTCATAGCGAAACCGCTTTCGAACCTACAGGCACCTGCCATCGAAACCAACACGTTTTGTCAAATATGCTTGTTAGTTATGATGAAAGACTGTGTTTTAAATCCAAAAGATTATGAAAAAGCAAAAAAAAAAATCTAATTATACAACACAGACGAGCTTACGGTTTAGTAAGCAATTGTATCCATGTTCATTTTATCAGCTTGCTTTTAAACCACAGCATTGAAAATAAACAAGGAGGCTTTGTGAATGCCATGAACGCTCTAATCTCCGCTCACACAAGAGGGGCTTACACTCAGCTGGGAAAACAAAGCACACATTTCAAGATTAATAGCAAGGTTGGTATGTCCACAACAGTAACAAGCTCCAGCAGACCTTCAGAAGCTCCAACACGATAGAGCTGTACATGTGCAGAAAAAAAAAACCTCACAAAAGGACTTCAAAATGTGATTACTCAGAGTTAAGCCATGAAAAGTTTAATAAACGTGCAACCTGTGTTAAACACACATGCTGATATTTACAGCTCACAAGCATGGTGATGCAAATTAAAATCTGTATTACATTACAGGTCTATATTAAATAGCAAGGTTTTCAGCAGAACAAAACCCACACATTTTAATTACATTTGTCATTTACAATGACAAGTCAAACTGAAAATGTTTTGCCCATTGCCATCTTCCCTTGTGAAAGTAATTTGAAGCCAAAGCGCGAAGATACAGTAAATTATTTGACACTGGACTGTTAGGAATGCTTCTCGCCTAACCCCCCAGCGCTAAATGTCCCAACACTGATGTAACCCAGAAAAACAAAAACACTCCACTCATGAGCTCATCATACTAGTAGTTGCTTCAATAGGCTTTAGGGTCCAAATGCATTTCATTTTTACAATTAAATCAGGTGATTGGGGAACAACAAAAACATCTACTTTTACCCTGAACTGAATGACTTGGTATGCTAACCAGACATGTCCAAGTCTGTTCCACAAGATTCCATATGACTAATAGGTCGTAACCTTCCAGTTCACGTGGCTATTAGTCTCATATCATCTCTAGCCGCTTTATCCTTCTACAGGGTCACAGGCAAGCTGGAGTCTATCCCAGCTGACTACAGGCGAAAGGCGGGGTACACCCTGGACAAGTCACCAGGTCATCACAGGGCTGACACAGACAACCATTCACACCTACAGTCAATTTAGAGTCACCAGTTAACCTAACCTGCATGTCTTTGGACTGTGGGGGAAACCGGAGCACCCGGAGGAAACCCACGCGGACACGGGGAGAACATGCAAACTCCGCACAGAAGGGCCCTCGCCGGCCCCGGGGCTCGAACCCAGGACCTTCTTGCTGTGAGGCGACGGCGCTAACCACTACACCACCGTGCCGCCCCGTGGCTATTAGTAATTTTTTTTTTTAAATAAAAGCACCCCCCACACACCAGATCAATAGTTCATGTCTTGAATGGACTATTGATCCCTTTCTTGTTCAGAAAGCAGGATAATAAAAGACAAGAAGCACTCCTGAGGACAGTTTCCACATACACCTAACTAAGCACACTGGTCGAGATTCTAAGCTCAAAAAGCCAGGACAAGTAGAGACACACACCATAGGCCTCAGAGCAAGAGCCTGGAACCAACCTTGTTTTGACGAGATTCTGACTCCCACAAAGTCACACTGAATAAATGCTCCTAAATGAATCAAGATTAAAAACCCAGCAATTTCCATCATGGTCTGTGACACTTTTTTTGGGGGGAGGAGACGGGACAGAGAGAGAAGAGTGCAAGCAAATGAATCATGCTGAGAGCACATATTTTGACTAAACTTGCTTTTATTGAAAAAGGCCAGGGTGCAAATATGAAAAAAAAATAAAGACAAGCATATATTTTTAAGCATTTTAATACAAACTTAATATAAACTATTTCAGTCCCTCTTCACATGTAAGACACTGACTCAAAATACTTTGTTATACCGTATTTTATCAAGTATTGCACAATGTAGGTACAAAATTAATATATGATTACATTGTCCTTAATATAGCAAAAATCTCAACTCTTAACAGAAAATACAACTTTTGTCTTTCAAAAAAAAAAAAAAAAAATCCTACACTGAATTTCCAACACTAAAGTATATCCTGTACACAATCTTTAGAATTTTTTTTGTATCTATTTTAAAGGTGGATTTCCTCAATAATAACTTTCATTAAAAAAAAAATATATAACAAAGCTGCTGCAGCCATCACAGATCACTGGAGTAGTAAAAAGATATAAATGCAATACCATGTCATAGAAACAATATATACTCTGATACTTTACAAACTCTGTACTCAATTAAATTATACAATTAGAAAAAAAGACCAAGTAACCCCAGATATTCATTCGTGCCAATTTCTTAAAAATCAGCCAAGTCTTAACCAACTTGAAAATACTGTAGGAGGCCAGAACTTGAAGCTTTTTTTTTAAACTTTAATATTTAGACCATTTTTTAAAACAGTAAAAAAAAAAAAAAAAAGTTGTGCTTTGTTGGCAAAAATAGGGAAAATGAAAATGATTTGAAAGTAACCAAGCTTGGACACATACAACAAGCTTTTAGTAGAAACAAACTCAAGGGGGCACAGAAAGACAACACCCTTGGGCACATGCTCTTTCCAGCGACTAATAGGTTTTTTTTATTTTGTTTTTTTGCTTCTACTTCCACAATTCTTTTTATGTCCTTTGTTAGTGTGCGTCATCTTATCCCCTTCCTTTTGCCAACAATAATTCATAAATTCTGGATTCATTTAGTTAGCCATTACTGGCTGGAATTGCTGGTTGGAATACTGCATGTTGTTTAGGCTGAAGTTTAGACCATCCACGAGAGATTTGTCGTTGAGGCTCCCGTAGGCTGCAAACACATCAAAGGCATTGTTGTACTGCAGAGGGCTGAGGCTGAGTGGGTTCTCGTTGCTGAACATTGTGGTGGAGCTGCCCTGGCTCTGGAGGTTAGGAAAAACGAACTCCTTGGCATTAGGAGAGAGCGCAGAGGCTTTCGGCTGTGGCTGCCCTCCAAGACCAAGACCGTAAAGAGAATGCATGGAATTGGAAATGGCTTTATGCTTCAGTAGGCTGGTCACGTTCAGGCCCAGGTTGGTAGGAGATGTGCGTGCCACTTTACTACCAGTGCGGCTGCTGTTCTTCATTTTGGTGGAGCCGAACTTGGTGGCAGCGAAAGTGGCTGTGGTGAAAGTTAAAGGTTGAGTGGAGCGTGGCATAAACGAGGGGCTGACAGAAGCAGACTGGCCAAATGGTGGCGACGGAGAGCTAGACTCAGAGGAGACGCCCACAGGGTCGCTGATTGGCATGAAGACCTGAGCATCGGGGTTAAAACTATTCCTGATCTCCTTGTCCAACTCGGACCCGTTCTCACCATTATCGTCCATGTAAAGCACCTTGATGGGTCCCTTCTCTCCGATCTGGTAAGAGACCTCAAACGGGTCGATCCACACACTGAGGTCCTGAGGCAAGTTGTTCCTGACGTCTTCGATGTCAATCCCGCTCTCTTTGGCTGCTTCTTCCACTACCGTATCAACCTTCTCCCCAACATGTATACACCTAAACCCAGACCCTTTGTATGGCTTGTCAGGGTACCAGTGACCTTCATATTTCTTTTTCAACTGCCGTTCAAGTTCTTCGCCGAAGATGTTCACCCGACGACGAGGGAGTTTGTTGTACAGATAGGATATGATGAAGTTGAGTGCTACTTGGATTTCAAGCTGCATAGCTGCTTCACAGTCGCAAGACAGTCGCAAGACAGTGTGTGTGTGTGCACGCCTTCGAGAGCTGCTCAAACCGAGCGTTGCAAAAACCTCCTAGGCAGTAAGTGATCAGTTTGAGCAAACAGGATGCTGGCTGCTGGTAATAGATTTCTCGTTCCACAGGGACATCTATCATTAGGAAAGGAAAGAGAAAAAAAAAAAGTTCAACTTTCAAGCCAGTTGTTTCAAACTCAACTTAAGCATCTAATACAAAAAAAAAAGCCACATGTTTACACCAAGTGCCAAGAGGATTAGGTTCTGAATGCTAGATATGCACTGAAGATTACGTCTGAGAAAAGCATTTACATTAATTCAGATAACATTGGGTTACAGGCCTTACAGCAATGTTAAAACAAATCTCTCCTTCAGTGTATACATACACAATATTAACGATGCGACACTTGGACAGGACATTGCGCAATAGCTTTAGCGATCAGGTTTCCTCCACATAACAGCCAATAACACAGCGAGGTGAATGGGGTGTAGCTCCAACACACCAGGGTTTACCAAATTAGTACAGTACGCGTTTCTTCTAATGGAAACAGGACATGATTTGTCCAGATCACACAGCCATGAGCATAGCTATTACAACAGAACAGCACAGCACGGATTATTTTCATAACCTGCTGCAGCTCTTCCTTCTTCCGGCCTTTCTATTTAAAAAGGGCTTCAGCTTGGACATTCGGAGAAGAGGAAACGTTTTCATTTTGCCCCTCTTTCTTTCTGCCCTTTCAATTGTTTTGCTTCCTTTTCACGAAGCTGGAGCCAAGACAAAATACCTCAATCCTACAAACAAACAAACCGGATCATCCAGTTCATTACCGAGGACACCATCAGCCAAGTAAACACCGAGTCAAAAAAAATAATCGATCATCCTCTTCCTCAAAGCTAAACACTGACTTTCTTTTAGTCTGACATTATTATCATCATCATTCCTTCTTCCAGCGTCAGCACTGTGGCTAAAAGGCTTCAGGTTTCTCTGGCAAACTTGCAGAGAACTAGCCAGTGAGATGAGAGATGAGATAATCTCTCTCCCTCTCTCTCGTCAAGAACAAACCCAGTGCCAGAGAACCAGACCCTAAAATCAACCTGACTACATACACGGACCTCTGGTTGCCACGGCTACACATTAGCAAAAACTAGCTAGCGTCCACGAAGACTCGACAAGCCAGAAGGATTTCATTTCATCTCATCACACCACAAAAAGAAAGACATAATTATAAACACACACACAAACAAAAAAAAATTTGCCACGTTATTCTCAGAAATACTGCCTCTTAAACAGCTGGTACTCACACGCACGAGCAGGACTCAGGTGGATTCCGGATGTAGTTTGTAGCTTCCGCAATGATCCCTAGCTAACCTCTGTGGATAGGAAATTATTATTATTATTATTCCAGTTACAGCGTCTTAGTGCTTCTGTCCTGTTTGCTTTTATCCTCGCTTTTTCGTTCTCTAATAGGCCAGCTTGCGTCTTAATAAGCAACCTGACTCCCCCACTGCCCGGGAGTTTTTACAACTCTGCCCTTTAAACCAGTCACCACAGCCGCTTTATAGCAAATCCTCCGTTCTGGATCTGAAATGGGCGGACACACAGAAACACAAAACCACGCCCCTGAGCACACCAGTGATTGGTCTGTTTTAAGTGCGTCACGACCGTGCCTTAAGCGTTCATTGGCTGTTCAGAGGCGTGTCAAAAAAAAAAAAAAAATCGCCATGGAGAACCCATATTGCTATTTGACCAATCAGCGACAAATACACTAGAACAGTTGTCCCCTAGTTATGTATTGTATGTGTGCATGCACACACAGGGAACCTCAATACAGTGAGTAGTGATGGCTTCTTGTGATTTTTTTTTTCCTCAGCAAAATGTCTTGTCATATTCACGCATTTCAACCGTTTCTTATAGCTTAATGGAACGTAAATTTTAATTTCAGAAGCATGCAGTCAGTCGATGGCAATTTTGTTGAAAAAAAAAAAGAAAATGCGACATTAAAAATAGACAAAATAATTCGTGTTTTTTTTTGTTTTTTTTTGGGGGGGGGCTTGGTTTTTTTTGCAACAGATATCAAACCTGCTTGTGCTCTTGAGTGTTTTGTCTGGGTGTGTGGGAGGGGCGATAAAACTAATCGAAAGCTAAGGCTTTTAGCTATTGGTTGCTGCCTTTGTGACGTTTCATGGCCACGCCTTGTTTTGACAGGGGAAACTATGGCTACGCAGATTCCAACAAGCCTATTATTGTACTAATTAGTATGACACGGAAGTATGGAACCTAAAGGAAGTAATATTTTTATTCGTTAATAAAAATAGCAACCTGTCCCCTGAGGAAACCATATTAGTTTAGTTTCATACTTCACTGAGAAAACCGAACTAGTGAGATATATGGTGCGGCTTTTTCCCCCTTACATTTATTTGTATAAATACAGTATGAAGTTGTATTTACACTAATATGTGATTTCCCTTTAGCTTGGCCACATCTAAGATGAGAATTACTATAGATAGATAGATACAGAGAGAGAGAGAGGGACATAGTGGTTCTTGAAAGTTTGTGAACCCTTTAGAATTTTCTATATTTCTACATAAATATGACCTAAAATATCATCAGATTTTCACACAAGTCCTAAAAGTAGATACAGAGAACCCAGTTAAACAAATGAGACAAAAAATATTATACTTGGTCATTTATTTATTGAGGAAAATGATCCAATATTACATATCCCTTTGCCACAGTGAGTGGCAAAAGTATTTCAGTATCTGGTGTGACCCCCTTGTGCAGCAATAACTGCAACTAAACATTTGCGGTAACTGTTGATCAGTCCTGCACACCGGCTTGGAGGAATTTTAGCCCGTTCCTCCGTATAGAACAGCTTCAACTCTGGGATGTTGGTGGGTTTCTTCACATAAACTGCTCGCTTCAGGTCCTTCCACAACATTTCAATTGGATTAAGGTCAGGACTTTGACTTGGCCATTCCAAAACATTAACTTTATTCTTCTTTAACCATTCTTTGGTAGAACGACTTGTGTGTTTAGGGTGGTTGTCTTGCTGCATGACCCACCTTCTCTTGAGATTCAGTTCATGGACAGATGTCCTGACATTTTCCTTTAGAATTCGCTGGTATAATTCAGAATTCATTGTTCCATCAATGATGGCAAGCCGTCCTGGCCCAGATGCAGCAAAACAGGCCCAAACCATGATACTACCACCACCATGTTTCACAGATGGGATAAGGTTCTTATGCTGGAATGCAGTGTTTTCCTTTATCCAAACATAACACTTCTTATTTAAACCAAAAAGTTCTATTTTGGTTTCATTTGTCCACAAAACAAATGAAACCATGTTCTTTTTGGAGAGCAGTGGCTTTCTCCTTGCAACCCTGCCATGCACACCATTGTTGTTCAGTGTTCTCCTGATGGTGGACTCATGAACATTAACATTAGCCAATGTGAGAGAGGCCTTCAGTTGCTTAGAAGTTACCCTGGGGTCCTTTGTGACCTCGCCAACTATTACACGCCTTGCTCTTGGAGTGATCTTTGTTGGTCGACCACTCCTGGGGAGGGTAACAATGGTCTTGAATTTCCTCCATTTGTACACAGTCTGTCTGACTGTGGATTGGTGGAGTCCAAACTCTTTAGAGATGGTTTTGTAACCTTTTCCAGCCTGATGAGCATCAACAACGCTTTTTCTGAGGTCCTCAGAAATCTCCTTTGTTCGTGCCATGATACACTTCCACAAACGTGTTGTGAAGATCAGACTTTGATAGATCCCTGTTCTTTAAATAAAACATGGTGCCCACTCACACCTGATTGTCATCCCACTGATTGAAAACACCTGACTCTAATTTCACCTTCAAATTAACTGCTAATCCTAGAGGTTCACATACTTTTGCCACTCACAGATATGTAATACTGGATCATTTTCCTCAATAAATAAATGAGCAAGTATAATATTTTTGTCTCATTTGTTTAACTGGGTTCTCTTTATCTACTTTTAGGACTCGTATGAAAATCTGATGATGTTTTAGGTCATATTTATACAGAAATATAGAAAATTCTAAAGGGTTCACAAACTTTCAAGCATCACTGTACATACATACATACACAAATTAATGTAAAGTTTAGTCTAAAGTTACATAGTGTTTCCCTTTTGCTTGGCTTTGCTCAAGTACATTTAAAGGAGAATTACTGGAGGCAATAAAAAGTAATTTATCTTCATCTTCATGTTAAACTACAATATTATTTACATCCTACTGATTTACGTTACTGATTTCAGATTGAGCATATGAGTTTATACTACATCTCTGTGAAATGTAAAGTCATTGAAATCTACATTCATACAACCTTTTTAATACCTGTTGGAAAATGTGTATACTCACTGCTGTCGATTCAATAAATGTACAAAAGAAACTCCTTCCTTCTTCAGTCTCCACTCTGATGTGAATGTTGTAATAGTACAGGGCCATAATCCAAGTAGGCCTTTGAACCCAGCAGTGTACGTAGGACTGGATCATTTGGTGGGGTTATAAATGTTCATAGTGCAGAGAAGGAGGATCAAGCTGCCTGTCTGCTTTATTTATTATCAGCCTCCCTGGGTACAAGTGGCTGCTGACAAAATAAGCTCGTGACCTGATCCATTTGTAGCCTGTGTTTTGAACATAAAGCACAGGCTGATTTATGACAGTGGTCAACTTCTAGGCCCTTATCCTCAATGTACAGAGTGCAAATAGATTCTTAACCAGATATTGTATTTTAATCAACACTATTTTACCCATGTAAGATGATTTAATGACTTGGCAGGTTTTGAGATCATGCTTTAAACAGCGCATAGCATAGCAACTACAAAGGTAAGACAACTCAATCCATAAACATTTACTCCACCTCTTCTTTGATTTGTACTTGATTTCCAGGCTGTCAGAGTACTGCGTTACACCCTTATATTTTTCACAAAGCCACCACACCTGGCTTATCTTAAAAGTGTAAATTTAGCTAGGGAATTCTGTACGGCGATTCTGGATACTGAAATTTCTCTCATCATTCTTTTATCTTCACTGTATTTTTGAGCCAAGACTAGACAAGGAGAAACAGGAGGAGAACCTCGGTTATGTTTGCAGTAAATATCAGTCGTGGTCGGTAGACATGGTGGGCAGAAACAACAGGTAGAGAAAGGTGAGATAGATTCCAGATTGGGCCACTACAGGGGTGTGAGTGTCTTTAGTAGCAGGAGCTGAGAAGACACTGCATAAGCATTTCCAGCATGACACTGACTCATACGGTGGAGTCATGCCAGCGCAGATGGAACATGAAATTTAAAGGTGCCAGCTCATTGTGGCAAAATGCAGCAAAATTGCACCAGAAATTTGTTTGTTGTCACTGGTATGATTAGTATTATTTTATTGTATATTCAGATTACAAGCTGCAAGCTGTTTAGAGGGGAGACGGAGATTGAAACTGATTAGTTTTTCGATTAGAGTCGAGATATTTTGCAGTACTTCACAGTTCAGATGTGTCAGGTTGATGAAGCCATTGGTACTGTTTCATGTCTTGAGTTCAACATATTGATGCCAGTGAAGTCACCTCTCAGTTGTCTGAGAAGAAAATATCAAGTGTGGGAAACTGGATGGATGAATGAATTAGGAAAGTGTCATCTGTCAAAATGTAAAGCATTGCGCTGAAGGAGAAAAGCAACTTGGTGAAACCTGAAAACTTGTGATTTATAACAAGTTTCTTGGGCCAGTATTAACTAACTAAAGGCCTTAAGGAGGGCCTTGCTTCAGTTATGGGTCTCATCCAGATACTTGAAATGTACAGTAATTAAAAAAAAAAAACACCATAAATCTAGCTGCACAGTGCACTATATTATGTTTTGTTTCTCACCACCTTATTCTGTACCAAGCTACACCAGTAGCTTCCCAGGGGCAGCCAAAGGGTCCAAAGGGTCGCCAGTTTGATTCCCGGGACCGACAGGAAAATGTGAGGGGAGTTGAATGAATGAACAGCACTTCCCCCTCCCTGTGTATCATGGCTGAAGTGCCCTTGAGCAAGGCACCTAAATCCCAACTATTCCCCGGGTGCTGTAGCATAGCTGCCCGGTGCTCTGGGTATGTGTGTGTGTTCACTGCTCACATGTGTGTGCAGGCATGTGTTCACTACTTCAGATGGGTTAAATGCAGAGAAGGAATTTCACTGTGCTTAAGTGTACATGTGAATTATTACATTAACATATACTGTGTGGGGATGTATTAATGTAAAAGGACTACCACAGGATCACCGGTAACCAGATATTGTTTGGTTGGTGGATTATTGTCAACACAGCAGTGACCATGACATACCAGTGCCATGATGGTGTGTTTCAGTGCCACACACCTAAATGATATGTGGTAAGTGATGATTCTGTGGTGCTCCCTTTCCACTGATTTTAATTCAGGATTAAGGATGGCTGACAAATTATACATAGCAACAAATTGGCTTCAGTCTGTAATTGTATAACTACAGTTATACAGTATGCACGTAGGTTTTACCTGATAAACTATCAATGTGTTTCAGCAGATGTCCCATGCCACCAGTTGAAATGCACCCCAGGGAGGGAGACACGCTTATGACTCACAGAAACCTACAGAAACAGAAGCACTTCCAGTTCTATTTCTGACATAATGGTGCTTTTTATGAACCAGAAAAAAAGAAAAAACAACCTGGACTAATTTGGACTGATTAGTTAATTTGGGCTCCTCATTCCATAAGATTTTTTGCTTCTGGGTGTCATGCAATGCTTTCTGGTCATTAGTGTCCTACAATATCTTTTACATTGCTTTTCTACAAAAACAAAAAAAGCTTTCTTAGCTGGATCTGCCCTCCAATATTTGTTCTCATCATTAAAGTATGACTTCGGCACCAAGTGAAAGGAGTTCCACATATTTGTCAGCCAAATGTGGTCTCCATGGGCCTCCTTAGCTTCTCAAAAAAAAAACCCAAAAACAAACGTTTACGCCGAGGCCCTCCACCTTGGGCTTCAGAGAAGTCAGTTCCCCTGTTTGCCTTAGTGTGATGTCCCTGGTGCCAGATGACTTTGCCTAGATAGTGTCTGTCCCTTAAGGAAATGACCTTTAAAATGCAGACAGTTTAGGGTTTTTCACTTCATTTCCTTCCCTCAGTGTACTCAATTTGATTATTTATGACAGTTATCCATGTAAGAGTATCTTGGAAATCCAGTTTAGTGGGCTATTGCTTGCTAAAATGTGATTACTGACAAAACTATGATGATTATGTCTGTAATTGTGTCACTATATTAGTATGGCTATGTCTAACCCTTTCTTTAAGGCACTATAACAGCCATCCATCCATCCATCCATCCATCCATTATCTGTAGCCGCTTATCCTGTACAAGGTCGCAGGCAAGCTGGAGCCTATCCCAGAGGCGGGGTACACCCTGGACAAGTCACCAGATCATCGCAGGGCTGACACATAGAGACAAACAACCATTCACACTCACATTCACACCTACGGTCAACTTAGAGTCACCAATTAGCCTAACCTGCATGTCTTTGGACCGTGAGTTGGCCTAGTGGTTAGCGTGTCCGCCTCTCAATCAGGAGATCGCAAGTTCTACTCACAGTCGGGTCATACCAAAGACCATTCTAAAAATGGTACCTACTGCCGTCTGGCATGGCACACTGCAATACAGATGCGAGTGGGGAGTCAAACTCTCACGGTTACCAGAGGACTCCCCATTGTAACCCTAGCTATGTAATAGGCGAGAGGCCGAAGGCTACGGAGAACGGAGGAAACCCATGCAGACATGGGGAGAACATGCAAACTCCGCACAGAAAGGCCACTGGGCTCAAACCCAGAACCTTCTTGCTGTGAAGTGACAGTTAACCACTACAACACCATGCTGCCCCACACTATAACATGTGTAAGCATATTTAGCCATTTGAAAACATCATAATGAGTGACAAAATGACTAAGTGGAAAATATCATAATCCTATCTTCCTATAAATGCCAGAACACATACATATTACAGTTTACTGGAAAATGTGTAAATGTTTTACATATGTGTTTGACTCTCACTGTAAGATGTGGACTTTTACCAGAATTATTGGTCATATCTTCTAGTTCATATGCGCTTAAAGTGGTCAGTGAATCTATTACAAGATCCCAGTATGGTATTTTGTCAGCCATGGCATGGAAATGGACTGTTTGGTTTAGAATGCTTGGAAGAAAGAAGCTAGCAGAAGCTCCACTTTGTTCCTAGTTAACTTCCTTTAAATTTTCATCTCTCTTTCTCCAGCACCTCGCTGTCTCCTCCCTTTATTTAACAACTTCTACCCGAGAGTCTTTACTTAGGGGCTTGGCTTTCTAGCACAAACCAGAAGCCACCCAGAACTCCAGCCCATGCTCTCAAAGTTCTCCGTACTTAACAGTTTCACAGACATTCTTCATGCCACTTAGTTGGGGGCGTAGTCTGCACTCGCAAATGTTTAGTGTGGGTTTCTTCGAGGCTCCTTGGCCTCAACTTCATAGTGTGGCTTATGTTTTTAAAGCCATCAAGCTTTTGTGTAGGCATAAAGAGTTGCATCTTACCTAAAGTCTATTGATGCATTCAATGTGTGAACCTGACAGGATCAGTTCATTACGCAAAGCAGGTTCCATAACATGGCGCAAGTAGTGGTAACATGGCCATTAAGTTTGAAGTACACTTAAGTGTTTACAGCTTCAGCAATTCCAACAAGACCTCCTAGACTGGAGCCACGTATCCATAGCAACTATCGATGGTAAAGATAATCTTAGTCTTTTCCACAGTGAAACAGAAAGGAAAGCCTGGTCAATTGAATGCTCACCTGTGTTGCATAAATTAATCTGATTTGTTGCATATACAGGGCAGAAAAGCACAAAAACAAAAGGAGATGAGAGGTGCTTGGTGCTTGGAGATGAGTCACAGTGTTTTGCTTGTCACCTGGAGATAAAGTACGAATCAGATGGAATATGACTATGATTTCAAACACAGACGCATTGTTTATTGAACAGGGAGAAAGAATGTGTGGTGTGAAAACACGCACACAAAAAAAACCTCACACCCCTACAGAGCACATGCAATAATGCACACACAGTGAGAAGAGAGGCCGAGCTAAATTTCGCTGAGAGATGATTTCAGAAAATGTAAGAGAAAGCTGATAGGCAGAGCAAGTGAGTAAAAAGCAGAAACAAAAAGAACAGTAATGCTGTAATGGAGAGGACTTGTCTTACAGTCTAATTCAGCACCTTAGTTTTTACTCTCTGGAGATTTGATCAGAGACACAAGAGGACAGAACTCCACTGTATGATTTTATACTTTTCATAACAGTCCTATAAAAAGAGGATAATAACAGTGTTAATGTAACTACTGGTTAGAAAATTAATGTGACTGTGTGCATTAAGAGCCCCAGATATGTTGTATGCGCCACTCCTTTTACTTTTAAAACACATGAAAAATGCATGTGGCTCTGCAGTACTATAAACATTAAAACTGAATCGGTAATCCAAGCTGCTAATGTAGAAACCCGGCGTAGAGCAGTGTGTATGTTTTGTTGTGTAAATGTTTCCGATTAGGAACTAAAATCACCATAAATTGGTCTTTACAGAAATACGATGCACTGATAAGGAGTTATCAGACATCCTGGTGACCTTTGTTAAAAATTATTACACAAGGTGGATATGAGCAAACACACACAGGGCATGTACACACAGGATTAATGTAATTGCCACAACATGCCTACCACTTTAACGGTAAAAATTGTTTTTTATTGTGACACACACAATAATTATGATGAAAAAACAGAAGTCTAGGTATTCACCCCCCCCAAAGTCAATACTTTGTAGAGCCACCTTTTGCTGCAATTACAGCTGCGAGTCTCTTGGGGTGTGTCTCTATTAGCTTAACACATCTAGCCACTGGGATTTTTGCCCATTCCTCAAGGCAAAACTGCTCCAACTCTTTCAAGTTAGATGGATTGCGTTGGTGTACAGCAATATTCAAGTTATGCCACAGATTCTCAATTAGATTGAGGTCTGGGCTTTGACTAGGTCATTCCAAGACATTTAAATGTTTCCCTTTAAACCACTCCAGTGTAGCTTTAGCAGTATGTTTAGGGTCATTGTCCTGCTGGAATGTGAACTTTCATCCCAGTCTCAAACCTCTGGCTGACTCAAACAGGTTTTCTTCCAGAATTGCCCTGTATTTAGTGCCATCCAGCTTTCCTTCAGTCCTGATTAGCTTTCCTGTCCCTGCAGATGAAAAATGTCCCCACAGCATGATGCTGCCACCACCATGCTTCACTGTAGGAATGGTGTTTGGTGTTCTCAGGGTGATGGGAAGTGTTGGGTTTGACAAAATGTTCAATTTTTAGTCTCATCTGACCAGAAAATCTATGTGTTTGGGGAGTCTGCCACATGCTGTTGGGCAAACTCCAAACATGTTTTCTTAAGCAATTACTTTTTTCCGGTCACTCTTCGATAAAGCCCCACTCTGTGGAGTATACAGTTTAAAGTGGTCCTATGGACAGATCCTCCCATCTCCGCTGTAGATCTTTGCAGCTCCTTCAGTGTTATCTTTGGTGTCTTTGTTGCATCTCTGATTAATGCCGTCCTTGCCTGGTCTGTGAGTTTTGGTGGGCGGGGCCTTCTCTTGTCAGGTTTGTAGTGGAGCCATATTCTTTCCATGTTGCTATAATGGATTTAATGGTGCTCTGTGGGATATTCAAAGTTTGGGATATCTTTTATAACCCAACCCTGATCTATACTTCTCCACAACTTTGTCTCTGACCTGTTTGGAGGCTCCTTGGATTTCATGTTGCTTGCTTAGTAGTGTTGCAGAGTCAGGGTCTTCTTCTTCTTCTTCTTCTTTGGAGTTTTACGGCAGCCGGCATCCAAATAGTTGCATTGCTGCCATCTACAGGATTGATGCCTACTTAAGGCCCAATTACACTATATCCTACTATATAGCCCAGTGTCCAATAAAAACTTTAAGAAAAATCGTCTTCCCTTTCCACTTGATCCTATTTCTAAAATGCTTTTCAACGTCACCTCTTCCAAACCAAGTCCATGCAACTGTGTGAGCAGTTCCTGTCTTTGACCGTCATAATTTCTGCAAAAGAGTATGACATGATGAACTGTCTCAGGTTCCTGACAAGAACACAGACCATTCTGATGCTTTCCCAATAAAAACAAAGTGCTATTTAAAAATGTATGCCCAATTCTCAACCTTGCAAAAATAACTTCCTCCTTTCGATTACTCCCTCTTTTACAACCGAGTCAGTTACTCTACTAGAAATTGAGAATAGATGCCTTCCCTTTGTTTCTTGTTGCCAACTCTGTTGCCATTTTAAAATTGTTTCTTGCCACACAATACTTTTGCCCTCTGATTTTGATAACTTTATATTTACATCTATGGACTCTCTTTGACATGCTTTCTTGGCTAATTTATCCACTTTTTCATTAGATGTGACACCTACATGAGCTGGGACCCATATAAACGACACCTCTATCCCTCTTCTTTTCACCTCACTAATTATCAGTAAAATCTCATAAATGAGATCCTGTCTGCTTTTTGACGAGCCTTTTCCAATGCAACTAATAGCTGACACAGAGTCACTACATATCAGTACTTTCTGATTCTGTATCTGTTCAACCCACTGTATTGCCATTAGGATTGCATAGAGCTCCACAGTAAATACACTTAAAAAATCTGAGGTTCTTTTAAAAGCTTGAAAATTAAAACTCTGAACAAAAAAGGCTGACCCTGTAGCTCCTGTTTCTTGGTCTTTTGACCCATCAGTAAAAATTAATATATGGTTCTTATATCTTTCTCTTACATGACACTGAAATTCAAATGCCAAGTCTACCTCAGGATTTTCCATCTTAATTTCAAGCAACTTCAAGTCAATCTCTGGACCCTCCAATTGCCATACAGGAATTAAAGGCCACATTACTACTGAACAAAAGCTCTTATTAAGAATGTTCAATTCCTGTGCTACGATTTCTCCAGACCACCCAAAACTTGAGAGTCTTGCCACCTCCCTCTCCCATGATGGTTCAATTACACATTTTACAGGGTGATCACATCTCTGACCCATCAAATTGACCCAATAGTTAGCTTGAAGCTGCCTTCTTCTTAAACCAAGTGGCATTTCACCTGTTTCCACTTGTAGCGAGCACACTGGAGAAGATCGTACAGCTCCCGTGCATATTCTCAACGCCTTAGCTTGAACTACATCTAATCCAGCTAAAACGGATTTGGCTGTAGAACCATACACTAAACACCCATAGTCAATTCTTGACCTAATTAAATAAACATAAATCTGCTTCAAAGATGCTACATCTGCTCCCCATTCTGTTCCAGCAAGACATCTCATTAAGTTCATGACTCTTTTACTTTTGTCTATTATTTTTGAAATATGATCTCTCCAGGTAAGTCTTACATCAAAAATAACACCAAGAAATTTGAAACTCTTAACCCTTTCCAATGGTCTACCATACAGCTGTAGTTGCATATTTTCAGGTACCTTCTTTCTAGTAAAAAACATTACTTTAGTCTTTTCAATAGAGAATCTAAAACCCCATCTCTTACCCCAGTCTTCTACTAAGGTTAAAGCTTCCTGAACCTTCTTCAGGGTGTACTTCACATTTTTCCCCCTTTTCCACAAGCTACTATCATCAGCAAATAGTGATCTCCCCATCCCTGGCTGAACATTAGAAAAAACATCATTAATCATTATATTAAATAACAATGGACTAATAACACTTCCTTGTGGAGTTCCATTTTCAACCAAACATCTTCTTGACATATCTTTCCCTATTTTCACCTGGATGCTTCTATTAGATAAAAAGTCCATTACCCAATTAAACATGTTTCCCCCAATCCCTAATAAATGCATTTTAATTAAAAGTCCCTCCACCCAAAGCATATCATAGGCCTTTTCTACATCTAAAAACACTGCCACAACAGTTTCTCTCTTTACTTGTGCTTTCCTTATTTCATCCTCAAGACATACGATTGAGTCAACAGTACTTCTCCCCTTCCTAAAACCACTCTGACAGCTCACCATCAAACCCCTTTCTTCCATAAAGTGCATTAACCTACAATTAACCATTCTTTCCATCAATTTACCCAAGTGAGAAATTAAAGCTATAGGCCTATAATTTGCTGGATTACTAGCATCTTTTCCTGGTTTTCTAATTGGAACAATAACAGCCTCCTTCCATCCTGCAGGAATCTTTCCTTGCTCCCAAACTTTATTAAACATCTTTAAAACAACCTCAATTCCCTTATCACTTAAATGTCTTAACATATTATAGCACACTTCATCTTTACCAGGAGCTGAGTTCTTACATCCATCCAGGGCATTTCTTAACTCTCTTGTTGTAAAAGGAACATTATATTTATCCTCTAATTTTCCTTTCTTTTGTATAACCCCAGCATAAATACTCCTTGTTTGTTCCCTTCCCCTTCTTTCTTCTTCAGATAGATTAATAGAACTATGTATCTTACTCAGAGTATTAACCATCATTTCTGCTTTTTCCAGGTTTGATATAGCCAACTGAACTCCATCTGTAAGAATGGGATAATTCCACTCCCTCCTATTACCCTCCATTTTTTTAATCATTCCCCATACATCGTTAATACTAACATTGCTTCCAATTGAACTACAGTACTCTCTCCAATATATTCTTTTCCTCTGTCTTATCGTCCTTTTAACTACTGCCTGGGACTTCTTATACTGAATTAGATGCTGAAAGTTATGTGTTCTTTTTAACCTCCTGAAGGCTCTGTTCCTATCCTTCACAACCTCTTCACATTCAGCATTCCACCATGGAACTGCTCTTTTTATAAATTTTCCTGAGCTTTTTGGTTTTGCAGTCACTGAAGCCATATAAATACTCTGACGCACCTCCATTTCATTCCTTTCTATATCATCTGTTAACTGGACTGAACTAATGTGCAAATCACTAGTTTCCATAAACTTCTCCCAGTTTGCCTTTTTAAAAATCCACCTCCCATGACTGTCATCTGTACTCATCCTTACATCAATGTCTAGCTTACATATAATTGGGTAGTGATCACTTCCCATAGTACTTCCTCCATGTACTTCCCACTCACATTTTGATGCCAGTCTGCTAGATATAATTGTCAGATCTAGTACTGACTCTTTCCCAGTTCTAATATCAAACCTAGTACCTTTACCATCATTCAGACAAACTAAATTTTTCTCATCCATTAACTCCTCAATCACCTGCCCATTATTATCTATCCTATCTCCCCCCCACAATGTATTATGAGCATTAAAATCGCCACACCAAATAACATTATCTCTATCCTGCCCTTCTATTTCTTCTAGCTCTTTTAACTGTATTTGCCTATATGGGTTATAGTAATTAATTACTACTATTTTCTTATTATCTGCCCATATTTCAACTACCACATACTCTTGTTCCTTCCCTATACCCAACACCCTATATGGCATACCCTGTTTTACAAAGGTAATACAGCCCCCACCACTCCCTTCCTCTCTATCCCTCCTAATAGCTATATAGTTAGATATACCAAAATCAAACCTAGGTTTTAACCATGTTTCCTGGATACACATTATGTCTGGAACCACACTCCTGTTGTCTATAAACTGTTTAAACTCTTGGCCATTTGCTAACAAACTCTTTGCATTCCATTGTAAGAGTAACATAACCGGTATGATCATCCCACACTACTTCCCTCCTGGCCTGCTGATGCCACACTAAGGCCATCTCTGATCTCCTCCCATTTTAAACCCAACATACCCAGATGTTGAGTCGCTGCTTTGGCAATAATTTGAATTCTCTCTGTTTTGGACTTAACTTCAGCTGTTGCATTAATCACCCCTGCAATAAAGATAACTAGATCTCTCTTTTCCACCCATTCCTTTTTCTCCTTCTCTTTAACAATTTCTTGTCTCACCAACCATTCTTTATCTGTGGTTAATTCCCCTCTTATGCTTCTTCCATTAGTCCTTGACTGTTCCACCCTTTTAACTGCTTCTGCATAGGTAACTTTGCTTTTCATTTTCACATTCTGAATTTCTGTCTCCCTTCTCATTGCTTCACACCCCCAATAAGCTGCACTATGAGGTCCTCCACAATTACAACATTTAGGAGTAGTTCCTTCAACACACTCTCCATAATCATGAGCCCCACCACATTTTGCACATATTTTCTCCCCTTTACACATTTTAGCAACATGACCAAATTTTTGACACTTGAAGCATCTCATTGGCTTGTGGATGAATTCTCTCACATTGTATCTCATGAATCCAAAATAAAGCTCTGTAGGCATCTCTTTAGTACTAAACTGAATTAAAATCGACTCAGTTTCTGCTTTCTCAAATCCCCTAGTTAACCGCTTTGCACTCTGAACAGCGTCACACCTTTCTTTTAGATGCCAAACTAGCTCCTTGATCTCCACTGACAAGGGAATCCCATAAATCACACCTTTACTCCCTTGATCACCAACTCTAGCCACCTTCACTACCTTTGCTTTTCCAATAGCTTGCAACTTTTCAGCCCTCCCAACTTGCTCTTCAGACATACATCCTATTAATAAATTGCCATCATTTAGAATCCTAGCATATTTAACCTCTCCAACCTGATTCTTAATTATTTTTGTCAGCTTTATTGGATCCATGTTTTTAACTCCACCATCTTCAAACCTCACAACAACATTCCATCTCTCCTCAGAACCTTTAACTCTCAGTCATTTGGCTTTATGCATTTTCCTTAATTGCCAACTACCACCATCCCCATCTAAATCATCCATGCTCCCGCAATCCTCCTCTTCCTGACTACACGCCATGGTAGAGAATATTGTGCAAGTGTATCGTCTACCGGACCTATACAGGCCGTCGGCCGATACTCCCGCAAAATACCCCCTCCACTCAAACTACTATAATCCTAATAACCAACCAAAAAAACAAACAAACAAACAAAAAAAACCGATGCTGTGTTATGTAATACCACAAACTTTCCAAGAACTGCAATTAACACCAAGCCTGCCGGCCGCCCAGAGTCAGGGTCCTTCCAGAACAGGCTGATTTATACAGACATCATGTGACAGATCATGTGACACTTTGATTGCAGAAAGGTGGACCTTAATCAACTAATTATGTCACTTATGAAGTGAACTGGTTGGACTAGCTCTTATTTAGGGGTTTCATATGAAAGGAGGTGAATACCTATGCACACTTTCTGTTTTTTCATCTTAATTACTGTTTGTGTCACAATAATTTTTTTTGCACCTTTAAAGTGGTAGGCATGTTGTGGAAATCACATGGTGCTAACCCCCCCAAAATCCATTTTAATTCCAGCTTGTAATGCAACAAAACAGGACAAACACCAAGGGGGATGAATACTTTTGCAAGATACTGTATATGTGTATGTAAATGCTGTAAGAAGCTGTAATGTAATATAATTTATATATGAAATGAAAGACACACATTAGATAATAAGCATGTTTCTAAATTGAGGGTTTCCTTCCATCCAAATGGCATCAGACTGAGCCAGTTTTCCCACGCACCACTTTTCCGAGCACAGTATTAATAATACACAGTCGTTTTGTTTGTGTGCTACACAGCATAAATATTCGAATCAAACACTGACTAAAAAAAGCAAAGTCCAAGTTTTAGAACCTTGTCCTGCTTACGTATTCCTGCTAGCTTTGTTATTAACATTTTCCTCTCTGTGTAGCATTAGTTATCCATTAGTCATCCACATAACCTAGGTAAGAAATCACTTTGGTCAGCCTGATTTTGGTCCTCCTGAGTTCACTGCGGACACCAGTTATAGCAGGAGGTCATGTCCGCTTTGGCATCCTGCAGTACACACTGCTCAAGTTAATCATTAGTGCACACCTCCAGCACGTCTCAACCTTAATCATGCACACAATCATAAACAAGACTTCCTTTACATGATGTCCTTTATGGAATGGTGTCTAGTTGCATTTCTGAGCTGCACCTTGTGTGTTTTGCTCTCATTTTCAGAATTCCATTTTGGCTTGAATGTAGTTGATGTGTTTTTCGCTTGAGAGATGATCTTCACACAGTATCACCTCTGATATTGCACCAGTGACAGGTTATTCTTTTAAAGCTTTATATTCTTTATATCCTATTTACTCCAAGCATGATGATGAGTAATAATGGAGTGTGTATGTGTGTGCACGTGAGTACAGGAGGCAGGAAAACTAATCACCCAGCCTTGGCACTGAGGAAAATGTCAGTGTCATTTTGAGATTTATGAAGCATGGAAGGCTGCTCCAGGAGAACAATGTCCTCTCAGCTTCATCTGCACATTCATTTAGCTCCTTTTTTTTTCGTCTCGACTCGCCCTTATAAAACTGTATTTCTGTTCTACCAGGACAGAAGGGCAACATGTGAGCCAAACCGGTCCAACCCATACTGGTACACTGGCCTAACAGGTTATGGAATAATTTCAGGGTTATTTTCTGAGTCTATTGTCATTGCTATGTGCTTTCATCAGATAGTCATGTGTGAGCTGTATGATGTCATGTCTGCTGTATTTTTCAACTTCACTTGCAATCAGTGATGGAAAATAGTTTTCCATGGTGGTGGTTGTCCTTTGTGTTTGAAGAAGACTTTTCGTTTCGCAATTCATTAACGGACCTGTGCGGGAATATTCTAAAGTGGAAGAACTTTTGCACCATGGTCGTCCCACTCTCTCAGTCTGGGGAGTCTTGATCCAGTGGCACGAGAAACCATTACAACTAGAGACATCCAGGCTGCAGTGGATAACCAGGACTGCTTAGTGTCACATCCATGCTCTGATGCACTCTATAGCACTTCCTGACACTGCCTTCATTACCAGTGGGTTTTACTGGTGATCCCTTCCACTCACTTTGCCGGGAATCAGTCTTCGCATGCAGTCAGGTTGACAAACCCAAACTTAGCTCATCGAGGGTTTCAGACCCATTGGCTACCCTCACCATGTTTAGCCAGCCTGTCAAAGCCATTGTCTGGAGGGTGGCCGCTGTCGCATGCTGACAGCTTCGTAGAATCACAGGTGAGAGCTGAGTGCAGGTAGAGAACCAATGCCAGATGAGCTATCCTGAAAAGCACATGGTAAGCCCCCCTAGCCAAAGGTACTACCTCTATCAGACACCCCAAACCCCCAAAGTTTTCCATACACCATGGTATTTCATGCATTCTAATTTGCCTGCATCAGTTCTGGGCCAAAGCTATCCCTCCCTTGTGCACTATAAGCATGTTAGGAGTGGTATGAACTCTAAGAGCTGATCTGTGCATAGTAGTCCCTTAGTAAATCAAGACTGACTTAAGAATGTCACGGTAATGCACTGACTGTTCCCACGTCAACGAGAAAAGCCATTTATCATTGATAGGACAGACTCCAGTGGGAAGTCAAAGAAGCTTCCTTCCTTCATATTCACACTTTCTCATAGCAGTTCTCTGCTCTGGGTCAGCTGAAAGGAAACACAACCCTTAAAAACCAATAAAGCTTTTATTATTCAGATATATGATCTACAAATGTGTTATTTTAGCTTGTGCATATCATCACTCCAAAGGAAACAAGTCAAAGTCCTTATCCTCATTTATTCTGGCTAGATATCAGTCACAATATGTGTAGGCCCACATATTTTTTTGTGCAACTCTTATTTCAATATTTGAGCAGCTATACACCACCATGAGTGAAGCCGTAATGCTGAACAGTGTTACACTCAGTATTAATATTTCATCCTGAAGACAGAGAAAGCAAAGTTTTCAGAGAGTTCTCTGACAAATCTACAGAACTGTTTAGAACCTACATGCTTCTTCTTCTTTATTATCCAGTATACACAGTCTTTACTGCGAGGTTACATGACCTTAGTCATTTACAGCTTTGTGTTAAACCAATCAGTTTGTTCACAATTATGGTGGTTATCCTTCTGAAATCAAATCATACTTAAGTGCATAAAAAGTATACTTCAAGTATGTAAGGAATATTAAATGTTTTTTCATTTCATATACTTTTCTATCATTCAACCTAAAATATATTTTTCTATATTTAACAGTTTTTTAAGTAATACTTTTTAAATTATAATTCAGTATGCTGTAAAGATGCCAGAGCTGGACAGTAACGAAGTACATTTACTTGAGTACGGTACTTAAGTACACTTTTTGAGTATCTGTACTTTACTTGAGTATTAATTTTTTTGAAAACTTAAGACTTTAACTTCACTACATTTGAAAGACAAATATCGTACTTTTCACTCAACTACATTTCTATCAAGGTCCTCATTACTCGTTACTATGAAGCAGCTTTGAAAGTGGATGTTTTTTGTTTTCTTTTCTAAAATGTGATTGTTTTTTTCGCAGGTGAGACTGACAGCCTATCAGTAATCACTAGGGTCACGTCACGTCCATAGACTGGATAAAATCAAGTTCATTTTCTCAGCAGTGTTATTTAAACACGATCAGTTGATGGCAGAATGGAAGGAGGTGGTTTTTCTGGAGAATGCGCGCCCTCATTGCCTATGAACCCATTTTTCAGTTTTCTGAAAGGATTAAAGATTCATTTTGTTTTAAATGTTTGCTTTGTTTGCCTAAAACGGAGCACATCACAGCCTACAAAAACTCACCATCCAACCTGCGGAAGCATATTGAGGTATATAAACATTTTATTCCAAGAGAAAGCTTGCAATGAAGTTGTCTGTGCTTTTAGAGCTAGCGATAAGGTTGCAATAGCTATGCAGTCTGGTTAATCAAATGACTTTCTATGGATTTTCCCACCAAGTTGCTACAGCCTTGTCCACGGCTAACATTAACACATAGCTAGTTAACTTGGACACTGTTAGTTAGCATGTAAAAATGGAGTTACATGAATAATGTTAACTTTAGCATAATCTTGCCAAATAAACAGAATGTAGAAATCTTTCTTTTCTAGTAGCATTAGTTACCAAATATGATTTCGAGTTTGAAAAGAATTTGCTAGCATGTCAGGTGGAGCTTCAGCTCTACAGGTTCTACAAACTAGTCAGAAAATCCAGTCGGTTGCTTCAGAGGCATTCGGTACTGTAAGCGTTGTAGCAATAATACAACAGTGCATTGACAGAAAATGTACTTTTAATACTTAAGTATTTTTAAAAGCAAATACTTCAGTACTTTAACTTAAGTAAAAATTTGACCTGGACAACTTTCACTTGTATTGAAGTAACATTTAACCAGTGGAATCTGTACTTTGACTTAAATAATAAACTTGGGTACTTTGTCCACCTCTGAAAGATGGTGTAAACATTGTATACACAAGTATATTTAATCTTCATGTCAACTTAAAGGTATTATTTAAAAAGTATGCAGTAGGCGAGAATGGGGAGACTTGGGACGGGGGAGACTTAAATTAATTCCAACCAATCAGGTTTTAGATGACATCAGAAGTTAGATGTTGCCCCTTAGAGTAACCTACTTCCTTTGGAGCCACGAAGCTGGACACTGCAGTAAGGTTTGTGCAGTTCAATATTTTTGTCAACCAAAACTTGTATTTTCTACTTCACCTCCACCTCCATTCTGTGCTGTAATGTACGCTGGTGAATTCGGGATTTGTCAGGAATTAAAGTATGTAGCCTAGAATTACTATATGTAGTATTATTTATTAAACTTAGTCTGGGGGGGGGGGACATTTAATGTTTTTTGTTTGTTTGTTTGTTTGTTTGTTTGTTTTGTTTTTTGTCCTCCCCAATGGCCAGATGGGGAGAGTTGGGACAGTTCATGTTACAGATTTTTTTTTCTTGTGGTTTACAAATATAAAATTGTTTCAAATTTTTTTTTTGTTAAAAATGTGGGCATGTCCCTGCATAAGGATTAATCTTATTTCATTCCTTCTTGAGACTGGAACTGTTTTGTCAAGTCAGGTTTTGGGTAAACTGACATTTTTCTATCGCTATACCAGCACTGTGTGTTCATACAGTTCTTATGTTACAGGTTTTGATGATAAATAAAAATTAAACATGTAAGCTAGGGTATTTTATTTTTAAGTCTCCCAACACAGTGTCCCATGTCTCCCCTAAATGTCTCATGTCTCCCTGCAAAAAATAATGACAGAAAAAGTGAAGCATGAAGGCCAGTAAATGTGACAAGCTGAGAAACTAATGTTGTGGTAAGAGGGTATCGTGAATACTCTCTAATGTAGTATGAATGTGACGCTACCTACGAAAAACTTCACACAATCTACAAAAGCTGAAAACTTGTCTCAAGTCACCCTGCTCTCTCCAGTTTAAAGTGATTTTTTTCCAGGGTATGCCTTAATAAGTGCTTTGTAAATCTACTTTTTACATCCTGAAATATATTTAAACCAAAGCATATATTATCTTGTTAACTAGTGCATTTTAATGTAATTTCTTTCAAAATATGCTTTAATACACTTAATAAGTACACTTCATATACACATACTTCAACAAAAGGATATTTCATTGTCATGGCACTTCAAGTGGATTATTTAAAAATACATGTACGGAGGAATGGGCTACAATTCCTTCAAGCCGGTGTGCAGGACTGATCAACAGTTACTGGAAACGTTTAGTTGCAGTTATTGCTGCACAAGGGGCTCATGGTTTTGTAACCTTTTCCAGCCTGATGAGCATCAACAACGCTTTTTCTGAGGTCCTCAGAAATCTCCTTTGTTCGTGCCATGATACACTTCCACAAACATGTGTTGTGAAGATCAGACTTTGATAGATCCCTGTTCTTTAAATAAAACAGGGCGCCCACTCACACCTGATTGTCATCCCATTGATTGAAAACACCTGACTCTAATTTCACCTTCAAATGAACTGCTGATCCTAGAGGTTCACATACTTTTGCCACTCACAGATATGTAATATTGGATCATTTTCCTCAATAAATAAATGACCAAGTATAATATTTTTGTCTCATTTGTTTAACTGGATTCTCTTTATCCACTTTTAGGACTTGTGTGAAAATCTGATGTTTTCGGTCATATTTATGCAGAAATATTCAAAATTCTAAAGGGTCCATAAAGTTTCAAGCACCACTGTGTGTGTGTGTGTGTGTGTGTGTGTGTGTGTGTGTGTGTGTGTGTGTGTGTGCATATACACACACACACACACACACACACACACACACACTACATATTGAGGACCGGAAAACATTTTGTATCAAAGTGAGGTCATTTTGGCTGGTCCTCATTTCTTCAAAGGGCTGTTTGAAGGTTAAAACTTAGTTTTAGGGTTCAGTTTAGAATTAGGTTTAGGTTCAGGTTAAAGTAAGGGTTGGGGTTAGGGTTAGGCATTTAGTTGTAATGGTTAAGGTTAGGGTATGGGGCCCAGGACTGCAGTATGTCAGTGAGTGTCACCACAATGATAGTACAAGAATGTGTGTGTGCGTGTGTGTGTGTGTGTGTGTGTGTGTGTGTGTGTGTGTGTGTGTGTAGGAGCCTGTGCATATGTTTGTATGGACTCACCCATGCCCCAGTTTCCAGTCTTTCTTTGGTTTAGTCCTATTTCAGAGGCTTCTAATTAATCATGCATTATTGAGAGATAGAACTTGATGAGGTTTTTCTTTTGCTGCAGTCCCAGCAGGTACACACACACACACACACACACACACACACACACACACACACACACACAGCACACTGAGATTTCTTTTCCTTTCCTGCAGCATGCCTAAGAGGACATCCAGGGTCACTCAATCTCGTGTATTGTTATATTCACCATACAGTCTATATGTCTGTTTATTGAGAACACTAAATCATCATACCTAAGCAATGGTGCTTCCAATCTGCCCTTTTCATAGAGGCCACCTATAGGAGAGCAGCAGTCGAACAATCACATGCTATTCAAGATAAGGCTGCATGCTGTGCAAAATATTGTCTCTCAGTTGTAACAGCACAAGCAAAGGCTCTGTCTTGTACATGGGCTGTGGTCCAACCAGGTTGTTCCTCTTGCAGATTGCTTTCAGGCTGTTTCACAAGTCCACTGTGATTCTCGAGACCATACACTAATCGACAGTATGGATTTAGAAGGATGACGAGATTGAATTTACTTGTTCAGTGATTCGTAGATGCCATCACATCAATTAGATTGCACTATCCAGAGACTGTGTAATACAACTGTTGACTTCTTTTGTTTATATCTTTTATTTATCCATCTATTCATCAATCCATCTATAACATTTAGAAAGAGTCTCAGCTTTACTTCACAGTGCTAGATTTGATGAGGTTCCAGTTTTATTCCCTGCACACTGCAGGTCCAGATGACCAAGGGAAAGGGAAGAGCAGCTTGCTGCCTCAGTAGGTCATCTGCACTTCCTCTGCTGATACCGAGCTCTCTATGAGCTCACCGTCTGTTACCACACGGCTCACCTGCCATGCAGGCTGCCCGGCCAAGCTGAGGGCACTCTAAACGGCTGCAGGAGACAAGGGCTTCTACAGAGCTGCGATCCTGACAGCCACCAATGAGACGCCTGTCACTGATGTCCAGTGAATGAATGAGAGCACGGTACATGATGTGGTTGTCACTGGGAATGTTAAAGCATGTGAGTAATAGGGAACTGATGGATATTTTTTCAGGACTCAGGGACATGAAGTGTTAATTGAAGTATGCAGACTAGAACTGATAGATTTTTTTCTGATTCTACAGCCTAATGATGGTGTGCTGCTTCACTGGCATTCAGACAGTTACAGAAGAAAATACATAGCTATTAAGTAGAAAAATGTTGTAAGGATTCAGTCTTTTTTTTCCCCTAAAACTAAATGTGCAAGCCATTATAATTTGGGCTCATTAACAACAGAAAGGAGACATGTGATTTTTTTTTTTAAGGTACATTTCTGTATGTGTATGCGTGTGGGGTGTTTTTATATCTTGGTGGGGACTAAATGTCCTTACAAGGAAACAAATATCTGACAGTTTTGATCTTGTGGGGAACTTTTGGAGACGAAGGTTAAGGATAGGGTCAGATTTCGGTACAGCATAGCATTAATTTGCTGCATGTGTCAGTGGAAAGTCCTCAGAAGGTTAGTAAGACAAATGTGTGTGTTGGCTTTTAAATCAAGCAGTGTATGAGAATGTTGTTTGCATTAGTTGGTTGTCACTGGGAATGTGCAATGTGTGTAAAGATCACCCAGTAGGACACAGAGATAAGCAAGCTCAAGTTATTTAGACCAGAACTGATTGGTTTGTTCTGATATTTCAACATTACGATAGTCTTGTTTACTGGCATTGACATGGTTCTGATGATGAGAGACAACGCAAACTCAAAATGCTACCAAATGCTACCTCTGGAATCAACTATAGAACATTTCTTATCTGCGATGGACTGGCATCCCAACGAGGCCGTGTTCCAGCTTTGTTCCCGGTGTTCTTGAAATCGGCTCCAGATCCACTGCAACTCTGACCGGAATAATGCGGCTACTGAAGATGAATGAATAAACTTGCCTTATTTGTCTTATATAAAAATATTGATGCAACAAGATACAGTTCAGCAAAATATAACTGATCTAATATGAACCCCTGATATTGGCAATGTGTAGAACGAGGCTATGATTGCTATACATTTCACCTGATGTGGATATTCATATCAGGAAATGCTGACAGGCTGCAGCTTTACTTAACAGCTCTATGAAATCCAACACACTCAAGTACGGAGTCATTTTGTCCAGTGATTTATTGCACTGCAATGTGGGCTGCACTATATACTGTTAAAGCAGCAAATATCTCTTTTTTTATTCTATTGTATTGCCTCGATACACAGATTCACATGTGCATATATCCATTTCAGGTCACATGATAGTTGATACTGTTCCCTCTCCTTAAAACAGGAAGCACTTAAATTAGAGCTGCTTCATTAGGAGGTGTGTGTAATGCTCCGATGTAAAATAGCACTTCTCACATAACCGTTTAACAGGCCAGCCTTAATAATCACCCATGATATGAAGTCAACACTAGATCCATTTCACATAAAAACGAAGGTTGTTTATTGCGTAATTCATGTTGTTGGTGGGTGACCTTTTACATTTCAGGTGCAAGTCAGGGGAGGATTATGGATTCACTATCCTGAGTCCTAACAGGCGGCTGAGACCACTACAAGTGAAACAAACAAGTTCTTTTTATAGCTAAGTAGCCTTGAACCCTGAGAGTCATCAAGATGCAATTTAGTACTGACGATCTCTTAAGTTACATTAGAAAAGCCTTGAGGAGCCAGTTTGTGCAAACACATATACAGACATTAATGGTTTTGTTGATGAGTCAGTAGCTGTACCACTGCAGGGTGGGCACCAGTGTATAACTATTAAGGCAGCCTTTTCATTGCCTATGCTTTAGTTACAAGGACTATTGGCTGATTGGAATTACAATAATGGCTATAATTTCAAGCAAGCCTGCTGTGCATTCCTTTATTTTAGCAGGTGATGGTAATGGGCAAGACTTACTGGAGAACTGACGAGTAAGATTTGATTGATGAATTGCTGAAGATTACACATTTCAAAGGAGATAAATGAAATAGAGTTTTGATACATGTTCATTTCTCTGAAAATGCATGAGAATTACTGTTTCAGAGAGTGATAATCATTTATTTATTCATTCTTCAGGAACCTCTTTATCCTGGTCAGGGTCGCAGTGAATCTGGAGCCCATCTTTGGGAACAGTGGGCATCAGGCAGGAAAACACCCAATAAAAATGGACACCAATCCATTTGGGATTAAAATTCCAAAGTTGGGCATAAAATGATCTGTTTTCCATAGTTTATCCTGAGAGACAAACGGTAGCTCACTACTACAGGACCTTAGAATACAGGTTATGTTAGGGGTGGTGGAGGTGTGGTGAGATAAGGATCCAAAAGCAGAACACAGACAGTAATCCAATAAATAAGGTGATTTAATCCAGGGAAAAAAGGGCATGGAAAAAAGGTAAACAAACAGGGCAAAAAAAGAAATGGCAAAATAGTCCGGGTAAAAAGAGACAAAAAGCATGACAAAAACACGAGACAGGCAAAGACAAAAACGCTAGTGCAAAAAACCAAGAACAAAAAAAAAACGCTTAGTGCAAAAAACCATGAACCAGAAAAATAGAGAACTAGAGACCAGAGGTTTAAGCTGTGACATGTGGAAAGTGGGGTGAATACGTTGCATGGTGAGTGGTAACGCTAGTCTGACGGAACATGGATTGATTACCTTGCTGATGAGGAAGGGTCCTAGATATCTGGGGGCCAGCTTACGGGAGATGGTTCTGAGTGGCAGATGGCGCGTGGAGAGCATGACTCACTGCCCCACCCGGTAGGTGGGTGCCTTAGAGCGGCGTTTGTCAGCCTGCTTCTTGGATGCTAGGGCGGAGCGAATGAGTCTTCTCTGGGCCAATGCCCACGTCCTCCTGCAGTGGCGTATGAAGGTCTGGGCTGAGGGTACGGCGACCTCCTCCTCTTGGTTGGGGAAGAGTGGTGGTTGGTAACCTAGGGAGCACTGGAAGGACGAGAGACCTGTGGCAGATGAAGGGAAAGTATTGTGAACATACTCGACCCAAGGTAAGTACTTACTCCAAGAACCGGCATCCCTGGATACCATGCACCTGAGTGCCACCTCCAAATCTTGGTTCGCCCGTTCCGCCTGGCTGTTGGTTTGAGGATGGAACCCTGAGGAGAGACTACAGGAGGCCCCAATGAGTTTGCAGAAGGCCCTCCAGAACTGCACAGTGAACTGAGGACCCCAGTCAGAGATGATGTCTGTGGGGAGTCCGTGTAGGCGGAAAATGTGAAAGATGAGTAATTCGGCAGTTTCTTTAGCTGTGGGAAGCTTGGGCAGAGGGATGAAATGGAGTGTCTTGGAGAAATGGTCAATAACTGTGAGGATGCACATGTTGCCACCTGAGTTGGGGAGTCCTGTGACAAAGTCCAGGGCGATGTGAGACCAGGGCCGGTGAGGAGTCGGGAGCAGTCTAAGCAAGCTGGCAGGGGGTCGATTGGCTGTCTTGTTCTGGGCACATGTGTCGCAGGCTGCCACGAACTCCTGGACGTCTTCCTTGATGGAGGGCCACCAGAAGCGCTGTTGGTTGAACACTAGGGTTCGAGCAACTCCCAGAGCCATGACCCCACTGCAGCACCTGGGTTCACACAGAACAGAGAACAAACAGATGGTTATGTTGTTTGAGTTACCTTCCCCGGGGTCCTGCTCCAGGGCCTTCTGCACTCATGTCTCTACCTCAAGTAGGGCAGCCCCCACCAGACAGCGTGGAGGGAGAATGGTTTGAGGTGTACTAGACTCCTCCTGGCGGGCAGAGAATATCCTGGACAGGGCATCGGGTTTACCGTTCTTGGAGCCTGGGCGGTAGGAGAGCATGAATCAGAACCGGGAGAAGAAGAGAGACCATCGGGCTTGCCGTGAATTAAGGCGTTTGGCAGACTTGAGGTATTCTAGGTTTTTGTGGTCAGTCCAGACAAGGAAGGGGAGATCCGACCCCTCGAGCCAGTGCCTCCACTCCTCCAAGGCGAGCTTGACAGCCAACAGCTCTCTGTCACCGATGTCGTAATTTCGTTCAGCAGGGGACAGCCGGCAAGAGAAGAAGGAGCAGGGGTGGACCTTGTTATCATTGGCCCTCTGGGAGAGAATGGCTCCGACCCCGGACTCGGAAGCGTCGACCTCCACAATGAACTGTTTGGTCAGATCGGGTATGGTGAGAATGGGTGCTGTGGTGAACTTGCGCTTGAGCATGGAGAAGGCTTTCTCTGCTTCCTCCCCCCCACTTGAACGGGGTCTTAATCGAGGTCAATGCTGTGAGAGGTCCGGCCACCATGCTGAAGTCGCAGATGAAGCACCTGTAGAAATTGGCAAACCCCAGGAAACGCTGGAGCTCTCGTCGCAAGGATGGGGTAGGCCAGTCAGCGACTGCCTCAAGCTTGAGGGGGTCCATCTGGATCCTAGCCAGGGAGATGATGAACCCCAGAAATGAGACAGAGCTCTGGTGGAATTCGCTCTTCTCCACCTTGACAAACAATTTATTTTCTAGCAGGCGCTAGAGGACCTGCCGGATGTGGCCCCAATGTTCCTCCAGGGAGCGAGAGAAGATCAGGATGTCATCCAGGTACATGAAGATGAAGATGTTAAGAAAGTCCCTTAAGACGTCATTGACGAGTGCCTGGAAGACTGCAGGCGCGTTGGTCAGGCCGAAAGGGACCACAAGGTACTCGTAGTGGCTCATGGTGGTGTTAAAGGCCATCTTCCACTCGTCCCCCTCCCTGATCCTCACGAGATGGTAGGTATTGCATAAATCCAACTTAGTAAATATCTTGGCTCCCTGGAGTAGTTCAAAGGCCGTGGTCATGAGTGGTAGTGGGTAGCGGTTCTTGACCGTGATGGCGTTGAGACCTCGATAGTCAATGCAGGGGCGGAGCGACTTGTCCTTTTCCACAAAGAAGAATCCCGCCTCTGCTGGGGAGGAGGAAGGGTGGATGATCCCAGCTGCCAGAGATTCAGAGATGTACTTCTCCATGGCTTGCCTTTCGACAGGAGAGAGAGAGTAGAGTTGCCCTTTGGGTGGCGCTGTCCCAGGCAGGAGGTCGATTCCACAGTCATAGGGTCTGTGAGGAGGAAGGGACACTGATTGGGTCTTGCTGAACACAAGTCTTAAGTCCAGATGTTCTGGAGGCACGTGAGAGAGGTTGGGAAACTCGCTCGCTGAAGGCTGCAGTGGTTTGGCGGGAGGCAGAGCGGAGTTCAGGCAGGAAGCTAGGCAGGAATGGCTCCAGCCTAGGATGGTGTTGTCGGCCCAGTTAAGGTGGGGGTTGTGCTGTGTTAACCAGGGTAATCCTAGGATGATGGGTACATGGGGGTTGTTCATGACGTGGAGTTGGATGGTTTCTGAGTGGTTACCAGAAATCCTCAGGGTGAGCAGGGCGGTAAGGTGGGTGATGGTGGTCAAGCCGGTGCCATTGAGTGTCAGGACAGTGAGAGGGACGTTGAGGGCGAGTAGTGGGATTCTCAGACGCTTGGCGGTGGCAGAGCAGATCAGGTTCCTGTCCGCCCCTGAGTCGAGGAGGGCCTGGAGATGGTGATGCTGGTTGTCGTGGATGATGACAGGGAGTAACGGACGATCAGTGGGGGGCTGGTTCTGAGCGTTGCCCACCAGGGCCCTCGATTCACTGGTGGGCTCGTCCTTTTAGCGGGCAGGCTCAGCAGATGTGTCCTTGCTGACCACAGTAGAAGCAGGCCCCTGTGCTCCGCTGGCGTTGTCGTACCTCCGCTGACACCTGTACCCAGTCTACCTGCATGGGTTCGACGGACGAGGCGGGAGGTGGAGAGGAGGTGAAGCTGGGGCAGGTCTTCTCTCTCCTCTGTTGCTGGATCCGGGCATCGACGCAGTTTGTGAGGTCCATGAGACTGGAGAGGTTCGACAGCAGTTCCCACGATACCAGCTCATCCTTAATGGCATCGGACAAGCCATGCAGGAACGCGTCGACCAGGGCGCTCTCGTTCCAACCGCACGATGCTGCCAACATCTGGAACTCGATGGCGTAGTCCGAAGTAGACTGGGACCCCTGCCGCAGCTCCATGAGTTCCCTAGCCGCCTCCCGGCCGGACAGAGAACAATCGAAAGTTCGCCTCATCTCTTCAGAGAAATCTTTGAAACAAGAGCAGAAGGGAGCATCGGCGTCCCAGACTGCTGTCCCCCACTCCCTGGCCTTGCCGGTGAGGAGTGTGATGATATATGCCACCCGGGAGCGTTCTGTGGGGAAGGTCAGAGGTTGCAGCTCCATGATCAATGAGCATTGAGATAAGAATGATCTGCAAGTACCTGGCTCTCCATCATAGGGTTGAGGCACTGGGAGTCTCGGCTTGTGGAGAAAAGCAGTGGCCAGAGCTGAAGTTGAAGACAGCTGGGCAGGGGTAGGCATGGCTTGATAGTGCTGCATCCGTGTGGTGAGGAGGTTGAGTGAGTTGGACAGGGTGGCGAGGTTCTGGGTAATCTGTTGGAGGTCTTGCTGGTGGGTCGCGAGGAGAGTCCCTTGTTGCTGGATGGCCATTCTCAGATGGGTGAGTTCCGCTGGATCCATGTTGGCCAGAACATACTGTTAGGGGTGGTGGAGGTGTGGTGGGATAACGATCCAAAATCAGAACACAGACAGTAATCCAATAAATAAGGTGATTTAATCCAGGGGAAAAAGGGTGTGGAAAAAAGGTAAACAAACAGGACAAAAAAACAAATGGCAAAATAGTCTGGGTAAAAAGAGACCAAAAACTTGACAAAAACACGAGACAGGCAAAGACAAAAATGCTAGTGCAAAAAAACATGAACAGGAAAAAACGCTTAGTGCAAAAAATCATGAACCAGAAAAATAGCTAGAGCAAAAACCATGAGATGCAATAGAGGCACAGAAACAGCTAGAGTAGCAAACGAGACGTTCTGGCAAAGTCAGAGTCTGAGAAAGGCCTTTAAATATGCAGTGGTGAAAACCAGGAAGTGAGCTCAGGTGAGCGCTCGCTGAACGGGGAAGCAGGCAGGATGGAATTCCCGTCCCGGATCCGGATTGGCACTGAAGTGGGAGAACCATAATCTCCGGAGTGGATGTCCGGGGCGGAGCATGACAGGTTGGGGTGTAAGAGTGCAATCAGTCAGAGAGATAAAGAAGAAGAAGCTTTTATTTGGTCACATGTACACTCAAGCACAGCAAAATTCCTCCCCTGCATTTAACCCTTCTGAAGCAGTGAACACACACATATAACTCAACTGTTATAGGCTAATTTGACCCCAAGGAATAATTTGGGATGTGGGCCAAAATCGCTATCTGGGGCAAACAGCCTGAAAATTACCAATCTAAGATGGCCATCGGTATTACGGTATTATTATTGTGTTACTCTTCATGTTCCTGACCCTGGTTTATGTGACACATAAACAGTAATAATGTGATGTTAAAAGTTGTATTGTTGGCTGTTAAACATTTAGGCTCTCAAGATATTGCTGCTTACTAAAGTAATAAGTTTTGTTTTGTATTTTTCACTTTAACATTCCATCAATCATAATAGTATGACTGAAAATACAATTTCTTTATATGAATAAAATGCTTGCTTTCTTATACTCTCCTAAATGATGTGCATAGGTCTCCCAATTGCATGATTTCATGTTTGAGGTAGGGTTATTCTGTTTTTCTCATGTTTTCTGTGAAACTGCAATTTTGGCCAATTTTTTTTTTTTTAACCTTGCTCTTGACCATAGCGTGTTCCCTTTCCTTCAATCATGAAAATGATGCCACTAATGTTTTCCCCATACCCAAAAACCCATAAAAATGAGGTATTGCACATACTATTGTGATGAGTGGTTCAAAAATTGATATTTTCAATATGGCTTCTAGCAGCTATCTTGGATTGGTAATTCTCAGCCTGTTTGCCCAAGATAGCGATTTTGGCACACATCCCAAGTCATTCCTTGGGTTCAAATTAGCCTATTACAGTTGAGTTATCCTCTCCTAAATTATGTGCATGCTGCTCATTCACTCAACCCCCCTCACATTTCCTGCTAGTCCCAGGACTTCAATCAGCAACCCTTTGGGCCCAAGGCTGCATCTCTGTCCTTCAGACAGTGGGTGCCCCTGAGTTTTCAAGACTAAGCAGTGCTATAAATATTCATTTATTCATCTTCAGGAACCGTCTAATTAATGTCAGTAGAAACTTTTAATAGAGAAATGAAACAGAAAGCAAGTGTACCTGATAGAGAATGGGTGCAATGTGAGTCAAGTGCCCAAAATATGTGAGCATTCAAACAGTTGAATTGTAAAAAGTAAATTTTATTTATTAAGGTTTGATTAAAAAAAGACCACACATACACACACACACACACACACACACACACACACACACACACATCACTAAAGAAGGAATCAGTAACCCAAATATAAAATTCTGAAAGCATGCATCAAGATCTTGAGTAGAAGTTGATTAGGATGGTACTGCAGAGATAAAGGGAAAAAATGCTTTTCATGAGTCACCTTTTCATGGTAGGGTGTTAAAAAAACAGAAACGAGGCTGCAAATATTATATAACAGCATAATAGTGGCAATCAATGGGTAATTTTAGAAATCAGTGCTTTGAAAGCAACAAGTCAAAAAATTTCAGCTCAAGATCTGTCCATAATTTCAACGATGGACAAGTAGTTGATGGAGAAGCCAGAGCTTCATACTGACTTACATTTGTCATGCGCATAGCAGTGGACATTAAGGTTGTGCTGAAGAATTATTTAACTGGGGAGAATATATTTGATAAACAGGATGGGACCGTGCTTCTTCTCTCACCAGAGAGAAGCTCATTAGTGAGCTCTGTGAGTGCTATACTATGAACAGAAACCAGAATAGACAGGCTCAAATAAGCTGTTAGTGGCTGGATAGTTTTATTGGTAAGTAAAGCGTTTACTCTATCATCTTGTGAGTTTGCGAGTTTGAATACCAACAATGCCACAGCCATCTATGGCCAGGAGTCCAGGAGAACAAAATTGGCCATGCTGTCAGGGTGAGAGGGATGGCATACTCACTTTCCCGTGTCACTGACAATGATGCTAGCCAATCACAGGTGCCTCTGAGCTCATGTATGCAGGATAGGGTAGAGAGCACTTTCCTCTGAATGTGTTATCATGACAGATGATGATACATGAGCAACAGTTCAAAAAGATGCAGAGGCGTTGGAGGGATGCGTGTGTGTTGGAGGAAGTATGCGCTAGCTAAACCCACCCTGTCCGCTTGGTAGCTTCATCATTTGATAGGAGAGAGTTAGGTTGTGGGTGGGAATTGGCAAGACCAAATTGAGGAGTAAATGGGATGACTAAATTAAAAAACACTAGAGGTGGGTTAAGAAGTTTATTTATTATTTATAGCAGCAAGATGAGATTAGGCTTAACACTGTCATGATTGATAATAGAGCTGTAATAAGATGAGTAAACAGTATTTACAGCATCCTTGCACTTAAAGCTCATAGGCAACGGTTTTATGCACATTTGAAACTTTATATGTTAAAAAACCCTCAGTAATTTTCTTCTGGTCCCAAGAAGTATTGTTAATAAGTAATAATTAAAATAAGTTAGCGCAGATCGCGGCAAATTTCTGTCGCCTATTTTCGTGACCACTCGGCACGTGACGTCATTTAAGCCAAACAAACCGCTTGAGTTGAGTCCACTTCCGTTTACTGACATTGCCGTTCGGCTTGAGTGCAGACGTGCGTTCGGGAATTTCCAAAGAAAAACCATGCCTTATTGTTGTGCAGTGAACTGTAACAACAGGACTGGTTCAGGAAGAAGTTTTTACCTTTTTCCTAGAGAGGAGAAGAGGCAGAGAGAGTGGATTGGCTTTTTCCGGAAGAGGAGAAGAGGCGGAGAGAGTGGATTGTGCGCGTGAAACAAAATCAAGCAGTCAAAGAAGAAACGGAGCAGCAACGCTCAGGCAAAAAGGAGAAGATTGGAGGTAAACATTTTTACCTTTGCTTGCAATTGACAAGTCAAGAATCCTGAGGGCTCCTGTACAATCATTGTGGAAATGAGACAAAGGGATATTTCCTCGCTTAGAGTAGGCTATAAATAGTATAATGCCACGGATGGCAGGCTAATGTGGCCTACCGGCGCACTGTCAAGTAATCGTTACCTGTATCCACTAGGGAGGGCAGTTTAATTATTCTTCAAAAGGGCTCTTATTTAGTATTACGACAAAAGTAGGAATTTATCTTAACTACCAGGATAAATCGTTTGGGCGCGAGTCTTGTTGAGGTCCGGCGTCACCGCGATCAGAGTCGGCCGAGTCGCTGTCCAATTCCGAGGCCGCACGGTCAAACCAGTGAGCCACATTCACCGATTGCTTCTCAACAGCCATAGGTTCATACATATATGGTTTCACCTCTCGATATTCAATTTGGAGACTTCTTGCTTCAAAATCGCTATCACTTTCAGACATTTTACACAACCTCTCACGACCAAAGTCCGTACACGTGTGTTCGATTCGCAAGTAAACACAGAACTGATCCCAGTCTGTTTGGCTTAAATGATGTCATGACGATGGTCCCCTGGTGGTGAAAGTGCGCATAAGTGAGATGTAAACAAACCTTCGGAAATTGGGCAAAACAGTATATTTTAACCGTTTTATTCAATTTTAGGGTGCAAATTAGACACTAGGAAGATTGAATTCGCTTTTTGGGTCGTTCTTCTAGACAATGAAGTTGATATTCTACGTTTCACCTCTGACCGTTGCCTATGACCTTTAAGTAAATGGTCACTATAAGTCATGGCATGGATAGTAAAGCCTGTGTTCTAGGACAAGTGCTCAGGAGGCTTACAGAACCAGTAAAAACAGAGCCACAGGAATCTCTTCTCTATGTCTTTCTGACAGTCTAAATGCCAAACTGTCAAAACTAGTTGATTAGTATATACTACATGTTCCAGCAAGTCTGGAAAAAATTTGGCAGTTAAGTGACTGGCAGTGGCACAGCAACATCAGTGAAATGACAGCAGAGGTTCCACTCTACTTGTAATAAGCCAAGATCACAGAGGCTTTTCTTTAGATATATACTCTTTTCCTGTTTCTTTTATGTTCTTTGTAACCAGACTGTCACACACAGGATTATAGAGTCTGTTAGGGATGTAACCAAATTATATGAATACATTATTTGGAATGAACAGATTCCGTGTTGGGCGGCACAGTGGTGTAGCGGTCAGCACTGTTGCCACACAGCAAGAAGGTTCTGGGTTCGAGCCCAGCGTCCAACGGGGGCCTTTCTGTGTGGAGTTTGCATGTTCTCCCCATATCTGCGTGGGTTTCCTCCGGGTGCCCTGGTTTCCTCCACAGTCCAAAGACATGCAGGTTAGGTTAATTGGTGGCTCGAAATTGACTGTGTGAATGGTTGTTTGTCTCTGTGTGTCAGCCCTGCGACAATCTGGTGACTTGTCCAGGGTGTACCCCGCCTCTCGCCCATAGTCAGCTGGGATAGGCTCTAGCTTGCCTGTGAACCTGCATAGGATAAGCGGTTACGGCTAATGTGTTCAAATAAGAGGCACACTAGTCTGATTTTTCTAGAATGAAAGCCAGAAAGGGTCACAAGGCATCTAGTTGAGACTAGCAGTGTGCATCGGGACTGGGATGCCATGAGACATGGCAAAAAAATGTTCATGTACGTGAGAGGTTTTTACCACATTTACAGCATTCATTCATCCCTTACACTAAATTAAGTTACTAGTTTGTTTATATTTTTGGAAATAGAAATAACTAAATGTCACAGGCAGGTACAAACACAAATAATAACTGAGGGATAAAAACAATCCTGCGCACATTATAGTCAAAACCAAATATGAACTTGAGTGATGTAGCTGTGTCTGAGGAACTGTCCGAGCCGGAATTCACACATCATGCTAACAGTGCTGGTATTTTAACTTCTCATTTTTTGTTTGGTTTGGTTCTTCCCAGTGTTATCGCTCAAGCAAAAGCCTTAAACCCAATGCTAATCCAGCACATTATAGTCGAAACCAAATATGAACTTGAGTGATGTAGCTGTGTCTGAGGAACTGTCCGGGCCAGAATTCACACAATACAGAGGCAAATCTGTGAGTCAGGCAGCAGAGCTACAGCAAATCAGGAGCCTTAGTTATTTTTCATGGGGAATATTTATACTGTTTATATATCCGGGAACTCATAAGATGTGTTTTTGCCAAGCGAGCACGACTAACAGCTTCATCTTCTACAACTAAGGAAGCTTTGGGTGGTAGAATATTTTCTGTGTCACTCATACTTAATATAGACGCAACTACGTGTTTCATCAGAAAACATTATTTGTAACAGCAAGTTTACTTAAATGTAGGCATTAGATTTTTTTTTCTTTACTTTCTTATCCTTCAGTACACAAAGAGCAACTGACAAAAACTGACTTTGGAGCTTACTGTCCATCTGCTGCTCCTGTCATTTGGTTTAATATTCAGAAAGCTGCTGAATGCTTTTAAAAAATAATGCCTTTTGATTTTGGCAGCTACAAAATGAGGTTAACAGTGCTGTTAAAATTCATCTCTCTGAGAAATCCAATTCTAGACAAGAGAATATGAGTGACTGTGTGTGTAAACGAAACAGACAGACGGTTGGTGTGTGTGTGGGGGGGGGATAAAACAACCAGATCACTGAGACCTGAGTGATGGTTTATGAGTAACTATATTTTTGCAGGTTTGTGTATGAATATGGGATAATTCATTGTCCACGGTTCCTACTGCTACAACACACTGGCATATTTTGCAATGTGGATTTAGTGTCTAGTTGCTATTTAAATAACTAAGAGGTGATTATTCACCGGGTGGCACGGTGGTATAGTGGTTAGCACTGTTGCCTCACAGCAAGAAGGTTCTGGGTTTGAGCCCAGTGGCTGACAAGGGCCTTTCTGTATGGAGTTTGCATATTCTTCCTATGTCTACATGGGTTTCCTCCGGGTGCTCCGGTTTCCTCCACAGTCCAAAGACATACAGTTAGGTTAACTGGCTACTCTAAATTGTCCATTGATCAAGCTTGGAGAGGGATGGGCTCCATCAAGTTTAAAATTCCCTAGACACACCAATAATGGACTGTTAAATGTCATCAGTGGTGCTCCTATGGCCCTTGCTGGCTATGGGACAAAGAAGAAGAAGATTATTCACCCATGTTCTCTTGTCACCAAAAATCCAGCCAGTGGGTTTGCACAAGCCAGTGCATTCTTAGTGCCCGTCCCAAGCCCAGATAAATGGTGAGGGTTGCAGGAAGGGAAGGGCATCCAGCATAAAACTCATGCCAAATCAACTATGCGGATGATGAAGAGGACAGGAGGAGATGGAGGGACATTATCTGCTGTGGCGACCCCAGTGGGAACAGCCGAAAGAAGAAGAAGTTCTCTTGTCACTAAAGACCTTCAGTCCTGCTGGGGGGGGGGGGGGATAGTTATGTAGCAAATAGGCTTTGAAGGCTACACTTGTCTAGACGTGTGAAAGAAGAAAGAAACTGCATGGAAGACTATTATCGTTTCTTCATGAGTTCCAGTAAGGTCACTATTCAAAAACAATTTACCAGGAGCCTGTTTGAGTTCTTTAGATCCCACTGACAGACTGAAGGAGGATTGTGAGGAAAATGAGCACAACTGTAAATTATCATTCCTGTCAGTTGTTGAGTGAGGTCATGGACGATGATTTGTCCTACCCAGAAACATGCGCACCCCTACAGCACTTTCTCCTAATAGAATTCTCTCTCTCTCCTCTCAGCAAGCTAGAACACTTTCAAAGTTATTGAGTCTGTTTAGGGATTCTGTCTACTTCATGCCATGACTGATTCAGCCACTAAATTTGTGTGCTGATACAACTTGAAGGGGAATGGGTTTGATCAGAAGTGTGCTGGTGCTGCTGATGTAATGAACAGCAAGATCGGAATGACTGAGAAAGCGAATCGCATATAAATGGGCTGGGATATTACATCCACACCGAGAATCCGTATAATACATTCCCACATCTGTTCATGGTGAATTTTCAGGCTTATTTCAGTGTAATATGTGGCATTAATAATCTTAATGCATTTGCAGCAGAACTGTAACAGATGCTTAATTTTTCAGTGGAGAGTTCTTTTGGACAAGAAAAGATCATAAGTTTCTGTCCCCCACCTTATGAGCAGCCTTTTCTTATGGTTCCATAATGGTGCCACTGTGTAAGAAATCAACCCGAGTAGCAATTATCATTGCCTATCCTGGCTAGCGTGTTGACGGAAACAGCTGTTAGTCTGAGAATAGAGGAGCCATCAGGGCCACGACTATCCTTATATTACACGGAGTTAACAAATGCTCTATTAGCTAGCTTTATGTTTGATATACACTACTGTTCAAAAGTTTGGGGTCACCCAGACAATTTTGTGTTTTCCATGAAAAGTCACACTTTTATTTACCACCATAAGTTGTAAAATGAATAGAAAAAATAGTCAAGACATTTTTCTGGCCATTTTGAGCATTTAATCGACCCCACAAATGTGATGCTCCAGAAACTCAATCTGCTCAAAGGAAGGTCAGTTTTATAGCTTCTCTAAAGAGCTCAACTGTTTTCAGCTGTGCTAACATGATTGTACAAGGGTTTTCTAATCACCCATTAGCCTTCTGAGGCAATGAGCAAACACATTGTACCATTAGAACACTGGAGTGAGAGTTGCTGGAAATGGGCCTCTATACACCTATGGAGATATTGCACCAAAAACCAGACATTTGCAGCTAGAATAGTCATTTACCACATTAGCAATGTATAGAGTGGATTTCTGATTAGTTTAAAGCGATCTTCATTGAAAAGAACAGTGCTTTTCTTTCAAAAATAAGGACATTTCAAAGTGACCCCAAACTTTTGAACGGTAGTTTATAACTGCACTATCATATTTATTATTTTTTCCTCTGTCTCTCTCTGTCTCTCACACACACACACATAAATATGCTGTTAGTCAGTAATACTAGCAATTACTAGCAAGGGACCGATGACAAGAAAGTTCATTTTTGCTAAGCAGGATTCCTCTATAAACTTACAGCATTCAATTGTTTGTTTTTCTGGAAATCAGGAAATCAAATTAAAACCACGCATCATATCCATGAATTAAAGCTAGACGGCCTTTCGATTTCATAAAATCAGTGAAATTTAGTTCACTTTGAAATTTGGTCATTCTGATATATGTTTATTTCTGTAATATCTCACAAAATATCAGGCCATTCTGTGGCTGGGAAGTTATTTAATTTGATGGGATTCCCCTAGTAAATAATATGCATGAAATCACTCGCTTCGTGAAGTCAAGCAGACAGAGGAAGTCCGTGTGTGCGCATACGCAGGTTTACCTTTGACCGTGCACTGACCGTTCCATCATTCTGTCGCTAAACGAACAGCTGATCACACCAAGCTGCTTGCTGACTGCTGATATTTATTAGTTTGGTCCTGCATTTCCTTTCCTTCGCAAAGTAACATCTTTTCTTCTCGCTTTTCGTTACTGTAGTCGGTCTTTCACATTTCATTCGCACACTCACGTCCTCCATTTTTCTCTCCTGTTTCAAATTTGTACCCCACAATGCCTTGCGTGAATGAGGAAAGCCCACCATGTCATGCATGACGTAGTATCTTGAACTGGGTCATGGTGAAGCAGGAAAAAATAGCGGGGAATTTAGGGCCACATGGCCCTAAAGTCCTTAATTGTTCTATAAAAAAAAAAACTAATAAAATTGGAAGTCTGTGATTCGAATTCAGTAGCTTTCAATCCACTAAACAAAATTAATTGTCTGGCAGGGAAAATTCTTTTTATGACCTAAACTTGAAAAATCTGAAAGGCAGTCTAGCTTTAATAGTGTTGTCACTCTCACTGCTTGCTGTTCTTTAATTGCCCCAACATCAAAATGACATCTCATCTCATCTCATTATCTGTAGCCGCTTTATCCTTCTACAGGGTTGCAGGCAAGCTGGAGCCTATCCCAGCTGACTACGGGCGAAAGGCGGGGTACACCCTGGACAAGTCGCCAGGTCATCACAGGGCTGACACATAGACACAGACAACCATTCACACTCACATTCACACCTACGGTCAATTTAGAGTCACCAGTTAACCTAACCTGCATGTCTTTGGGGGAAACCGGAGCACCCGGAGGAAACCCACGCGGACACGGGGAGAACATGCAAACTCCACACAGAAAGGCCCTCGCCGGCCACGGGGCTCGAACCCAGACCTTCTTGCTGTGAGGCGACAGCGCTAACCACTACACCACCGTGCCGCCCCAAAATTACATTTTATTTTGATAAATATTATTGCTGTAGATAAATTCTTTTTTTCATATAAGGAGTGCAGATTTAGTTTTATCAGTAGAAACTCTGAGGCAACGATTAAGAACAAGTTGAAGAGAATAACGTAAATTCAGTCCATGGTGAGAGAAGCTAGGTTTTCCATCCATTTATCTTTCTGACACACACCCATCATTTACCCTGGAGTGGTCAGCATTCAGAGAGGCTTTTATGTAAGAAGAGGTCTCCACCCGGTGTACCGAGGTGATGTATTACTCTTTATCATGAAGAACAGTAGAGTCGGATGAATCCTCCTCTCCTGGACTGAAATGCTGTGTAAACACCCACCCACTTGTAAAACAAAGCATTGTTGAAAAGATCAAAGATAGGATTTGCACTTCAATATGCACCATAAGAGGTGCATTAATGTACCGGCGTGTTTGTGGTTCGCCGTCTCTCCTTCTCTCCTTTTTGCAAATGCTGGGCTGGCTCAAAGCTTTCTCTACATCTCACTGATGAAAAGACGCGCATGGTGCTGTTGCTATTCTTGTTGTATTAGCTTGTGTCAACGCTGCCCAAAGATATGTGCGTCACAAGTGTGCCTGTCTGTTTGTGAAGCGTGGCTGCAAATAGCCCCCGCAGTCATGATGTAAAGAAAAAAAAAAGTACTTTCAGTTCTTGAATGCTTGTTTTATGGAGAGAAAATCTCAAGGAAATAATAGTCGTTCATTTTAATGATGATATACATATAGTACATAGTACCGAATATCCCTAATAATATTAAGTTTACAACCTGACAAAAATTTGCTCAAGGGACATTGATCTTTTTTTTTTCACACTGCTGTTTTTTGGAGGTGGAGGTTGTTTGTTTGTGTTATCCAGAGAATGCTCTATAGTCTGTCTTCTCTATTTGTGCTTTGTTCAAAATGGCTGTGAGGTGAAGCAAGGTGAGGGTTTTAGTCACACATCATTTGCTTCCAGGTTAGTGGCTTTAGCTTTAGTGGCTGTACTCTTTTCCAAAAACAAGCCTGTGAACTGCTTTCTTCTGCGTCAACTGTTCTCAGCATCTGAAGTCTCAGCAAAGCCTAGCGTCTGTCATACCAAATCCATTCTCTCATTTACCGCATTTAAACGTGCTACAAGGAGTATAAAGTGTGTACAATGAAATGTTGTTGTTCTTCCAGAGTCTGTCATTGCTTTCGGTGAAGCAAGCGATAAATGTTTCGTGTGGGAATGTTCGCTTGATTGGTTGGGATTAAAACAAGTTTTCTCTCAAACTGTTTGTGTTATGCGCTAAATTCAAATAATTACTGTTTGTCAGTTTTAGCAATAAAATGCAAAAGTATTTTCTCATTCTTTTCTGAAAAAGATGCAAGCGAGAATAAAAATTAACCTACCAAACTCTAGCATTTTTCTTAACCTTTTCGAAAACACTCAATTAGCTCACTGGTTAGTGCTCGGGACTGATTGGTCAGAAGGTGCTGGTTACTTTTCTATAACTAATTTTCTATAACTGCACCTCTGGCAGTGGTTCCACTTTGTTCTGCTAAGCGATTAGTTTTTATAGTAGGTGGACATTCCACATAAACAGATTAATAACATGTCTGTAATAGTTGGAAATAAATGATGAGACATTTATTTGGAAGGAGTCTCCAGTGTTGACATTTTGTAAGACATAAAGCTGTCTTATTAACTTCAGCACAAAAGAAAAAAAGAGGCAGGTAAGGAAATGACTGCTTTATCGCTGTTGTGATAATGCACATAATAACAGGAACTAACATTTGCGGGCATCAATATTAAACGTGGTGGTGTAGTGGTGAGCACTGTCACCTCACAGCAAGAAGGTTCTGGGTTCGAGCCCAATGGCTGACGGGGTGAGTGTGAATGGTTGTTTGTCTCTATGTGTCAGCCCTGTGATGATCTGGTGACTTGTCCAGGGTGTTACAGATGATGGTGGAATATTAAACGTAGCTATAAACAAATGAACAATGTATGATGCCATTCTTTAGTTCATAAGAAATTATAATTTTGGCCAATACCTGTTGTATAAGAGGACTTCAACTAACTAGGATTTGGAACTACCACTCAGAAGTTTGAACACACCTACTCATTCGGAGGATTTTTCTGTATTTTGACTGTTTTCTACATTGTACAACCCCGATTCCAAAAAAGTTGGGACAAAGTACAAATTGTAAATAAAAACGGAATGCAATGATGTGGAAGTTTCAAAATTCCATATTTTATTCAGAATAGAACATAGATGACATATCAAATGTTTAAACTGAGAAAATGTATCATTTAAAGAGAAAAATTAGGTGATTTTAAATTTCACGACAACAACACATCTCAAAAAAGTTGGGACAAGGCCATGTTTACCACCGTGAGACATCCCCTTTTCTCTTTACAACAGTCTGTAAACGTCTGGGGACTGAGGAGACAAGTTGCTCAAGTTTAGGGATAGGAATGTTAACCCATTCTTGTCTAATGTAAGATTCTAGTTGCTCAACTGTCTTAGGTCTTTTTTGTCATATCTTCCGTTTTATGATGCGCCAAATGTTTTCTATGGGTGAAAGATCTGGACTGCAGGCTGGCCAGTTCAGTACCCGGACCCTTCTTCTACACAGCCATGATGCTGTAATTGATGCAGTATGTGGTTTGGCATTGTCACGTTGGAAAATGTAAGGTCTTCCCTGAAAGAGACGTCGTCTGGATGGGAGCATATGTTGCTCTAGAACCTGGATATACCTTTCAGCATTGATGGTGTCTTTCCAGATGTGTAAGCTGCCCATGCCACACGCACTAATGCAACCCCATACCATCAGAGATGCAGGCTTCTGAACTGAGCGCTGATAACAACTCGGGTCGTCCTTCTCCTCTTTGGTCTGAATGACACGGCGTCCCTGATTTCCATAAAGAACTTCAAATTTTGATTCGTCTGACCACAGAACAGTTTTCCACTTTGCCACAGTCCATTTTAAATGAGCCTTGGCCCAGAGAAGACGTCTGTGCTTCTGGATCATGTTTAGATATGGCTTCTTCTTTGAACTATAGAGCTTTAGCTGGCAACGGCGGATGGCACGGTGAATTGTGTTCACAGATAATGTTCTCTGGAAATATTCCTGAGCCCATTTTGTGATTTCCAATACAGAAGCACGCCTGTATGTGATGCAGTGCCGTCTAAGGGCCCGAAGATCACGGGCACCCAGTATGGTTTTCTGGCCTTGACCCTTACGCACAGAGATTCTTCCAGATTCTCTGAATCTTTTGATGATATTATGCACTGTAGATGATGATATGTTCAAACTCTTTGCAATTTTACACTGTCTAACTCCTTTCTGATATTGCTCCACTATTTGTCGGCGCAGAATTAGGGGGATTGGTGATCCTCTTCCCATCTTTACTTCTGAGAGCCGCTGCCACTCCAAGATGCTCTTTTTATGCCCAGTCATGTTAATGACCTATTGCCAATTGACCTAATGAGTTGCAATTTGGTCCTCCAGCTGTTCCTTTTTTGTACCTTTAACTTTTCCAGCCTCTTATTGCCCGTCCCAACTTTTTTGAGATGTGTTGCTGTCATGAAATTTCAAATGAGCCAATATTTGGCATGAAATTTCAAAATGTCTCACTTTCGACATTTGATATGTTGTCTATGTTCTATTGTGAATATAATGTCAGGTTTTGAGATTTGTAAATTATTGCATTCAGTTTTTATTTACAATTTGTACTTTGTCCCAACTTTTTTGGAATCGGGGTTGTAGAATAATACTGAAAACATCAAAACTATGAAATAACATATACAGAATGATGTGGTAAAAAAAAAAACTAATCGTTTCATATTTTAGATTTTTCAAAGTAGTCACCGTTTACCTTGATGATGCTTTGCACACTGTTGGCGTTATCTTAACCAGCTCTATGAGGCAGTCACCTGGAATGCTTTCCCATTAACAGGTGTATCTCGTCAAAAGTTAATTAGTGCAATTTCTTGCCTTCTTAATGTGTTAGCAAATAATAAAAATACAGTAAATAGCCCTATTCCACAACTCTAGAAATCAATATTATGTCAAGAACCACTCAACTAAGTAAAGAGAAATGACATCCATCATTACTTTAAGACACAAAGTGACTTTTAATTCATAAAAATAAAGAAAAAGCAGGTGGCATGGTGGTGTAGTGGTTAGCACTGTCGCCTCACAGCAAGAAGGTTCTGGGTTCGAGCCCAGTGGCCGACGAGGGCCTTTCTGTGTGGAGTTTGCATGTTCTCCCCGTGTCTGTGTGGGTTTCCTCCGGGTGCTCCGGTTTCCCCCACAGTCCAAAGGCATGCAGGTTAGGTTAACTGGTGGCTCTGAGTTGACCATAAGTGTGAGTGTGAACAGTTGTTTGTCTCTGTGATGATCTGGTGACTTGTCCAGGGTGTACCCCGCCTCTCACCCAGAGTCAGCTGGGATAGGCTCCAGCTTGCCCGCGAACCTGCACAGGATAAGTGGTTACAGATGTTGGATGGAAAGAAAAAGCATAAAAGGTGTGTCCAAACTTTTGACTGGTACTGTACTTTGGGTAATATTATAGCAAGAAAAAGACAGAACAAATACAGGCCATTTAAAGGTTCAAGGTATTATGAACTAATTACTGCAACAAGTGGAACAGGAGGAATGACTGAACACTTGCACAATGGTGAAATTTGGCAGGACAAGTGGAAGGTGGGACCGAATCATATCATCCGATCATTCAAGTATTCCATTCAATCTGGAAAACGAAAAACAAAAAAATGACTCAATATTTCGTTTTCCTGTTTTTCTGGATGATACACGGACCGTGGGAATCATACTAGCTACTGTATACTAGCTCCAGAATCTGAACAAACCAGGCATGCAGATGATCATGGAACATTAAGAGTGGTAGAGGGGTAGAGGTGTTACTGTAGCTAGAAGCTATTTAAGTGTTATCCCATTAAATAGTTTAACGATTGTCACAAAGATTTTATTCCACAAAGAAATGGAGAGCTAATGAGCCTCCCATGAAATGTTTGCTACTTATGAACTTTCTGGTGATACAGTGGTATGCAGAAGTTTGGGCACCCCTGGTCAAAATTGCTGTTACTGTGAACAGTTAAGCAAGTTGAAGATGAAATGATCTCCAAAAGGCATAAAGTTAACGATGACTCATTGCCTTTATATTTTAAGCAAAAACAATTTTTTATTTTCATCTTTTACATTTTCAAAATGACAAAAAAGGAAAAGTGCCCGAAGCAAAAGTTTGGGCACCCTGCATGGTTAGTACCTAGTAACACCCCCTTTGGCAAGTATCACAGCTTGTAAACACTTTTTGTAGCCAGCTAATAATCTTTCAGTTCTTACCTGGGGGATTTTCACACATTCGTCCTTGCAAAAAGCTTCCAGTTCTACAAGTTTCTTGGGCTGTCTTGCATGCATTGCTCTTTTGAGATCTATCCACAGATTTTCAGTGATGTTTAGGTCAGGGGACTGTGAGGGCCATGGCAAAACCTTCAGCTTGTGCCTCTTGAGGTATTCCATTGTAGATTTTGAGGTGTGTTTTGGATCATCGTCTTGTTGTAGGACCCATCCTCTTTTTAACTTCAACTTTTTTACAGATGGTGTGATGTTTGCTTCCAGAATTTGCTGGTATTTATTCGAATCCATGCTTCCGTCGACCAATGAAATATGCCCTGTGCCACTGGCTGCAACACAACCCCAAAGCATGATCAATCCACACCCATGCTTCAGAGTTGGAGAGGTGTTCTTTTCCTGGAATTTGGCACCCTTTTTCTCCAAACATACCTTTGCACATTGTGGCCAAAAAGTTCTATTTTTATTTCATCAGTCCATAGGACTTGTTTCCAAAATGCATCAGGCTTATTTAGATGTTCATTTGCAAACTTCAGACACTGAATTTTGTGGCTAGGACGCAGGAAAGGTTTTCTTCTGATGACTCTTCCATGAAGGTCATACTGTATTTGTTTAGGTGTCGTTGCATAGTAGAACAGTGCACCACCACTCCAGGGTCTGCTAAATCTTTCTGAAGGTCTTTTGCAGTCAAACAGGGTTTTTTATTTGCCTTTCTAGCAATCCAACGAGCAGTTCTTTCAGAAAGTTTTCTTCATCTTCCAGACTTCACGTTGATCTCCACTGTTTCTGTTAACTGCCATTTCTTAATAACATCTGAGGAATCTGAGGAAACAGCTACCTGAAAACACTTTGCTATGTTCTTGTAGACTTCTCCTGCTTTGTGAGCATCAATTATTTTATTATTCAGAATGCGAGGGAGTTGCTTAGAGGAGCCCATGGCTGTTGATTTTAGGGACAAGTTTGAGGAGTCGGAGAATTTATACAGCTTTGAAAACTGCATCATTTGACCTTTCCTAATGAAGAATTTGAACAAGCCACAGCTCAATAAGCTAATTAAGGTCTGGAACCTTGGTAAAAGTTACCTGAGAACTCAAATGTATTGGGGTGCCCAAACTTTTGCATGGTGTTCCTTTTATTTTTTCACTCTCCAATTGTACAAAACAAAAATAATACACAAATCTTGCAGAAAATGCTGAAAAGAAAATGTGTCGTCTTTCCCTTTATGCCTTTCGGTGATCAGTTCATCTTCTGCTCACTTAACTATTCACAGTAACAGACATTTTCAGTCTTTAACCCTAACCCTAACTTTTGCATGTCACTGTAGATACCATTAAATAACAGAATTATCACTCCTATTTGAAGATACAAGTCTGGCAAATTTCTTGTTAGAGTTATGATTCTCATCAAACATATTATTTATGTAATAAGATCTGCAATCTCTCTTCATAACATTTCTTCCAAAAGACATAATTAAACAGAACACTAAATGAGCAGCCCAAACCAAATTTGTTTCCCTGAGCATTTCTCAGGGCCGAGCCAAATCGCACATTGTGAATCCCTTTTAATTTGTTGAATAACAGCTTGGTGGGAGTCTGTCTGTGGACACAGAGCCACTCCAACACAAAGCACGCACGCACACACACACACATGCAAGCCTGTCCCGTGAGAGAGTGAACATGTGCCATGTCGAGGCATCTGGGACTCTGATGGAGACAGGTGTTGGGGATTTGTGAAAGCGGTGTTATTGTGGTTCTTCCTCTCCACAAGGCCTGACACAGGCTGACAAAGAGTTCATACGACTTTTCTAAAGTGAAATCCAAGTGTTTTTCCAGCACTGTCAGCATACATAAGATTGCCAGTAAAGTGCAATATGTCAACCTATACGGAATGTCCGTATTTTATACAGATTTGATTCAATAAACGTAGTATACGGGCGTACAAATAAAGTTATACAGATTCTTTAAAAAAACTTCAATATTTATTTAGAGCTATAATCAATTCCCACGATGATAAAAGACCGCATAACATTTACAAACATACTGTTCACCACAGAAAGCACAAACAGCCAGTAAAGAGTCTTATGAAATCGCGCGTTATCTTGTGGTAGCGAGACTTCGTTCCACTTTTGATCATGCGCACACCGCATTGCGAGAATCCCGCCAACCGGGAAGTAACATTTTGTTTGAAACGCGTATTTCCACCTGAGCGACTTTCACTAGCGACTGAAAAGATTCTGAATGGGCACTCCGGCAAGATCAACACAGACACTCGCTGTGACATGCAGCCTCGTGAGGTATTGGTGCAGACTGCTAAAAAAGCTGTCATGGAGTACAATTCAGAACATTAGAGTGACACTTTGTGTTTTTGTCAAACATTGGAGCTTTGTATTCATTCTGAAGGTTTATTGTTATTAATATTGAATAAAAAGTAACTTGGATATATCATTGTTAATTATCATTCAAATTTTAGGTAAATTATTTTAATTTGCATCTTATAAGGATTTTATAAGGGAAATACGGATTTTGGAGGTTGGTTGACATGTATGATATGATGTCACATGACCTGCTGTAGATAGTTAACATACCGGTATGTTAAAGTGCTTGAATAACTGTGTGTGAAGTTGTGAAAGTGATGTCAGCGTGTGTGTCCCGATGTATAAATGTGCATGAGAAAGCAAGAGACAGAGAATATAATGAAACGTCACATGGTAATGTTTCTTTTATCTAAAATAATTGTCACTTGGCCTCAGAAATGATTATCGATCCAAAACACACTGTGTAGACTCTAAATGTCCAAAGACACCAAAATAATTTATGCCTGTCTGCTCAGAATATTTAACAGTTATTCTATGAAATCGAGTCGTAGCACTTGGATTTGTAGCACCAAGTTGGCTATAAGCCATGTACGACGAGATTGAGTGGAATAACTGTTTTAGCCACATTCAATGGATTTTGACAAACAGAGCATTTTTATTCTTATTTTTTGCAGATTTGATAAATAAAAACTTTATACTAAACATCTGCCAAAATCATTTCCACTTAGAATGCAAACAAACCGGCGAAATGACGAGCAATTTGTGAAAAATGCAATAATAATAATTCTTTTTAAAAAAAGATACGTTCTTAACATGAAATACTTTAATTCCATATTTTGTTGGCTTTTTTTTTTTTGTATTTTTGGGGTTTTGTTTTCAAGTAGAGTTTTTATTTCATCCTCGGTTGGTTCAGTAACATGCTCCACCATTTCTTCTTCTTCTTTAGGGTTTTTTTTTTCTGGTAGTTGGCAAACCAACTTAAAGGTGCATTGCCGCCACTGACTGGGCTGAAGTGTGGAACAGGAGATACTGTGAGGAAAAAAACTATATTATTATTTTAGCTATTTCTGTTTCTTTTAAATACTTGATAAAGTGATATATCTGACTTGATGCGCTCGGCCATTTTGTTTTTCTCTACTCACATTTTGTATGACACGTGTGTGCTGAGCGCCCTTCTGTATGGATCGTGACTACGTACAAGGGACAGGAGCGAAAACTCAACAACTTTCATCTTCGCTGTCTCCGGAAAATCCTTGGCATCAAGTGGCAGGACCAAGTGCCTAACACCTGAGTCCTCGAGATGTCTCACCAGTTGTCCATTGCAACCATCCTGAGCAAAAGGCGGATGAGGTGGCTGGGTCACGTCAGGCAGTTGGAGGACTCCCGCATCCCCAAGCAGCTCCCGTTTGGCGCTCTGACTGGAGGCGAACGACATCGAGGATGTCCCAAACTCCATTTCAAGGATGTCTGCAAAGATACCATGAAGAACCTTCAGATAAACCCCAACATTTGGGAGAAACTAGCCACCGACAGAAGCAGATGGAGGGCAGCAATCCACAAGGGAGCCTTGGTATACGAGAGACAGCAGCGCAGTGACCACGAGGCAAAGCGACAGCGCAGAAAAGACAGAGCGTCATCATCCTCCACGGCCGATGGACCGATCTTCCCCTGCCACAAATGCAATCGTCCGTGCCTCTCCAACATTGGCAGAATCAGTCATGAATGTGCTTGTCGTGCATCCGCAAGCAGCTGCTAAGACCGTCTACAAAGATGCAAGAACCAATGATGACTCACAGTATATGAGCTGCAGGGCTCGAAATTCGCAGTGGTCCGGTCGCCCGAGGCGACTTAATTTGTCATTTGGCGGGTAATTCCTGTCACTAGCCAGCCCGGCTGGCTAGTTGAAAATAAAAAATATATATGAAGCGAAGATTCAGACACACCGTCAACTAAAGCCACCACATATTAAGCGTGTGCCATGTCTGTGTTAATCGATGTGTTTATCGGCAGGACGGAAACTACCGGAGAATTCCGAATCATATCGTGTACGAGTCAGGCTGTCGGTTTTTTCACTACTGCGCATGCATATAACGCATCTCGTTGAATATCGCGGTAATCATGTGTAGTATTGGACCAGGTGGGTGGAGCACAGAAGCACAGCAGGCCAGAACTGAGTCCTCAATGAACTATTTATTGCTAGCTTTTCAGCCTTTTATCACTTCCCAGCCGCGCCCGCGCACACACACACACACACACACACACACACACACACACACACACACACACGTGTTCTGGTTGGGGAGAGAGGGCTCCCTTTCTCTGCTCTCCTCTCCTTTTAAAGGCCGCGGTCACTGAGGAAGACACACAAACACAGGTTAATCCCCATCAGGTGCAATGATTCCACCACTTACCTTCCCTGACTCCGCCCTCCATTCACAGACCGACGCTTGGCCACGCCCCCGCTGCCACATCACGTTATCAAATTCAATAGATGTGGCCACATTATCGCCCGTTTTAAACACGTGTTTTTGTTGTTGTTTACATCTACATCTGCCAAAGCTACGTTGCGATGTGGAATTTTCTGAAAGGTGTACAGAAGCCACCAGAGACGGGGACAAAGCGACCTCGGTCTGAAGAGGAGAAATGACAAAGGACTTATAAACAAACGTGGGAGCAGGGTAGGCCTTGGCTGCGATATGATTTTTATGGAATAATTAATTTTTTCAAGTTGATTCCTAGTCAATATGAAGCTCCTAATGCTTTCTCTCACATAAATGGTTAAATACAGAAAGCATGTTGGACATATTTTGGGTGCTATAGTCATGATAGTAAGTATATTTGCTTTCAATACTTATACACCAAGTTGCCAAGTTTTCCAATATATTATTATTTGTTGATATTATATTATGGTGCTCTGTGTTGTTCTCATTTATATATTTAACAACAGTATCAAAATACTCGGGTCTTGAAATAAATGCACATTAGTCATGAACAATGGTAACTACTCTCTTTTGCATTATTTTTGACAGAAGTAAAATTCATACATGAACAAATTTTGGCGAGTTGATTTTCTGTTTGGCTAGTTACTGAGTTTGCATGTTCTCCCCGTGTCCGTGTGGGTTTCCTCCGGGTGCTCCGGTTTCCCCCACAGTCCAAAGACATGCAGGTTAGGTTAACTGGTGACTCTAAATTGACCGTAGGTGTGAATGTGAGTGTGAATGGTTGTCTGTGTCTATGTGTCAGCCCTGTGATGACCTGGCGACTTGTCCAGGGTGTACCCCGCCTTTCGCCCGTAGTCAGCTGGGATAGGCTCCAGCTTGCCTGCGATCCTGTAGAACAGGATAAAGCGGCTGGAGATAATGAGATAATGAGACTTTGGAAGGTAACTAGTCCGGCTGGCTGGTGAAAAAAAAAAAAGAATTTCGAGCCCTGAGCTGACAGCCTAGTAGTAGAGTAGCCAATCAGAGTGCGCGATTGCTCATATCCAGGGAATGTGGATAGAATAAAAAAGGTATATGGGCTATTCAATTACAAGAAACAAAGTTAGTCAGATGGGTAGTTTGGTGACTAGACTACAATGAACCAATGATAAACAAGTTGTAGTTAACAGTCGGCTAGTATGATACAAGTTAACTTTCTGTTAGTGGTTTCATTATTTACATTATTTAACTTGAAAGAATTTAACGAACAGGAAGCAGTTAAAGTGAAAGGAGTTGAATAACCTCTAGGTAATTCGCTAATTCTGCTAGCAACCAGTTGGTAATTTCCTGCTTGCAGAATTTATAATGTCAAAGTGTTGGTGATTTTCTCTGACTTTCCTTATGTTTGACCGCATTTGGAACCCCGACCTACTGTATATTGTTGGTTAACTAGCCATTTTAATTTAACTGGCAGCCAGGTATCCTGTTAGTAAACATGTCATCATTTAATAAATATACAAAGCACCCACAACCTACTAACATGGTCTAGATCCAGTGCTCAGATCAGATTGAAGGGGCTAACTGCTTATGGTACAGTCAACTCAACTGTCAGAGGAAAATGCTCGTATTTACGGTAACTAGCTGCAATATTGTGAAACTGTTTTCATCAAGTGCTTTTTACTGAATTCTATTTAGTCCCATTATAGATAAAAAAAGAAGCATTTTAAAGAGTTATGAGCATCTGTATGTCTCCCAATGGTATGATTTCCAGAGGCTAATTACAAAATGAACCATAGTACCATCTCAAAGCTACTTGGCAAACATGAGGGAAAAACAGTTTAGATCAATGTCTACTAGATCTGTAGCTGACTCATGGCCACCATAATAACACCATGAGTATGATCATCAGCCATAATGCAGAAAGCTGATCTCTAACAGCTTTTTTTTTTTTTTTAAGTCAGTGACCTAGCCCAGGCGGTTCACTGTGAGTGGGTGTTAATATTCCGCTATTATTATTTATCAAACACATTCCATGCAGAGTAGGCTCACGACTGTAACGAAGTACAATTTACTGACTGTAAAATTTGTTTATCAAACATACAAACAAGGTATTGGTATGAAATACAAATAATCTGGCTGAAATTTAACTAGCAAAGATGTTGGCAGAATTAGCCAGACTATGATCCCAAACGATTCCAATTTTATCTTAAGGATGTAAATGAATATGAAAACATTATTCTGAATAAAAAGATGTGTCCAGATGTAAACGGATACGAACAGGAGGTGCACTGTTCTCAGATACAGATACAGGTAGTGGTGCTGAATTACTACACTCCCACTTTAGTTAAGATTTTGACATGCAAATGGAGATTTAGTTTGGAGCAGTTTAATTTTCATGAGCCTATTCAGCATATTTGAAAAATAAACATGGGAAATGTTTTAAATGATTTCATAATGCAACACGTTTGCCAGCATAACCGATGCTGAATCATCTCTTTCTTAGTCTGAGTGCAGTGAAATATTAACACGGGAGACGTTAATTAAACCAAAGCTGATCTTACCGAACAGTGTCTCTGTATGTTGTATATCGGTTGTTTGTGTTTAGGACACTCTGCAGCCTCACAATTGGTATTTCTGTGCTGCAGTTTTAAGCATTGGCAACCTTGAGGTGCTTGGTTCCAAAGCTGCCAATCGAGCTGTTGCACATTAAAAAATGCCCACATCACCAACACCTCAGCAGAACTGCAGTCATTGTGCTCAATCAGGAGTTCCAGTCTGTCTCTGTGAGTTATCTGTCAGTAAAAGACCTGAAATAACCCCTCACCACACACACACACACACACACACACACACCCTCCAGCTTCGTGGCCGGCATTTGGGGTCTCTCAACCAAGCACAAAGCACGACACTGGATAGATTAGGTGTCGTCACAGAAGGTGCTTGCGGCATGTATGAACCCAGGCTCAGGGGAGGGTGGTGAGGGGGACATGTGTACAGGGTTTCCTAAACTATCCTGGCCTGGCACGCCTGGATGAGTCAGGTGCACACTCTTAGAAGGTCAGAGGTGACGGCACTGTGCAAAGAAGCCCCCAACTGTGTGGCACAGCAGCTGTGTGTACCAAGCAAGACAACCTCCAGAATCAACAGCCCCCTTTCTGAATGGCATCTCCTGGTAACCATCAGTCCAGAAGTCACTCATACTCTGCAGCACCCTCACCACCAAGTCCATGATTTAAAAGCAACCTGTTACGAAGACCAATTCTTCTTTCTAATGTTATACTCCACCAGAATGAAACGAAAAGACGTTGATTGTTTTGCGCAACATAATGCTTCAATGACGTTAATGCAGTAATGTGAGAAAAATGTATCAAACCCGGTATTTTTATCAGGCCGCACTAAAACTAGCTAAATATACATGAACAAGGGATGATTGATATAATCTATGCTAATGTGTTTATTGTCAAACATAAGCACAAGTTACAGAGGTAGTATTGTAACCTGAGAAGTAAAGTCATGCGTCACGAGGATAAAAATATCATTTTCCATTTGTGTGTCTGATGGCGTATCGGAAAAACAGCTGCGCAAAAAAAATATGCTCCTGTTACAAACATGGATATGGATTTGTGAAGGTAAAAGTTCCTCTTTAAGCCTTTTGAATCTGGGGTGCTTGTCTGGTTTATAACCCAGATACAAGAAGAAAGGGTCATTTAGGAAGTAGGCTCTGAACAAATTAGATCTGACTCATTAGTCCAGGCCAATGTAAGCAGCAGGCCTGGTGATATAAGAGCAGCAGAGCTCAGCACCAGTATAAATTGCTCTTGAAAATATTCTTTGAGCCATTTAACTAAGTGTGAAGCATTTAAATGACTGTTACGCTGACATTAACGCATTACAATGAATGTCAAAATACCAATTTGGTTTTACCAGCTCCCCCCCCAAAAAAAAAAAGTTTTGACAGATATTTTTTTCCAATTCTTATTCTGGAGCATAGCCAATAGCTTTGCTGAATCCAGTGTGTTATATTACAGGCACTGAATCAGCAGGTAGCAAGTGCTGAATAGCAGAATAACAATGCTACAATCTGCATATATCACACAACAACAACAACAAAAAAGCCTTTACAGACTTGTTTCAGAGTTCTTTCAGACTCTGAACATTCAGCTTCAATGAGCAACCTGAAAATTAAGCCGTTCAAAAGTTTGGAGTCACTCTGAAATGTCCTTATTTTTGAAAGAAAAGCACTGTTCTTTTCAATGAAGATCACTTTAAACTAATCAGAAATACACTCTATACATTGCTAATGTGGTAAATGACTATTCTAGCTGCAAATGTCTGGATTTTGGTGCAATATCTCCATAGGTGTATGGACCCTTTTCACGTGACGTCACGACAAACGCGGCCGCCATTTTGGACGTGTACTACCAGTAGTTTACCACAGCCAGCATTGAGGAACGGCAGCAAAGAAAGTGTTTATTTTCAGCAAGACTTCCATCATGCCACTATGTTGTTGTGCACCTGGATGTAGTAACCATCAACAAACAAGGCAAGGGTTATCATTTTATCGGATCCCGGTAGATGCTGACCGACGGAGAAGATGGATAGCGGCATACCAACGCTTGTGTAGTGACCACTTTGTTGGAGGTAAGACGAATAAAATTAGCCAGAAAAGGCATTACATTGCTGTTAACATTCCATTCTAGTTTACTGTAATTATGATCTGGCAGCTATTTACACCGGATCCAGTGTAAATAGCCGCCGGAGCCAACGTCCGAGGTTCCGGAGCGCGCTAGCTCGCAGCCTGGCCGGACGTTGGCTCCGGCAGCTATTTACACTGGATCCGGTGTAAATAGCTGCCAGATCATAATTACAGTAAACTAGTAAATACAGTTTTCTGCATCTCGCTCCTTTTTCTTTTATGTTTGTCGCCTTCCTCGCATTCAAACCGATTTGAGCCGAAGTCCACTACATGTCCAAAATGGCGGTCGCGTTTACGAAGGTCACGTGACTGAAAAGGGTCCATAGAGGCCCATTTCCAGCAACTCTCACTCCAGTGTTCTAATGGTACAATGTGTTTGCTCATTGCCTCAGAAGGCTAATGGATGATTAGAAAACCCTTGTACAATCATGTTAGCACAGCTGAAAACAGTTGAGCTCTTTAGAGAAGCTATAAAACTGACCTTCCTTTGAGCAGATTGAGTTTCTGGAGCATCACATTTGTGGGGTCGATTAAATGCTCAAAATGGCCAGAAAAATGTCTTGACTATATTTTCTATTCATTTTACAACTTATGGTGGTAAATAAAAGTGTGACTTTTCATGGAAAACACAAAATTGTCTGGGTGACCCCAAACTTTTGAATGGTAGTGTATATACATATACAGTGCCTTGCAAAAGTATTCATCCCCCTTGGTGTTTGTCCTGTTTTGTTGCATTACAAGCTGGAATTAAAATGGATTTTTGGAGGGTTAGCACCATTTGATTCACACAACATGCCTACCACTTTAAAGGTGAAAATTGTTTTATTGTGACACAAACAATAATTAAGATGAAAAAACAGAAATCTGGAGTGTGCATAGGTATTCACCTTCTTTCGTATGAAACCCCTAAATAAGAGCTGGTCCAACCAATTCACTTCATAAGTCACATAATTAGTTGATTAAGATCCACCTGTGTGCAATCAAAGTGTCACATGATCTGTCACATGGTGTCTGTATAAATCAACCTGTTCTGGAAGGACCCTGACTCTGCAACACTACTAAGCAAGCAACATGAAAACCAAGGAGCCTCCAAACAGGTCAGAGACAAAGCTGTGGAGAAGTACAGATCAGGGTTGGGTTATAAAAAATATCCCAAACTTAGAATATCCCACAGAGCACCATTAAATCCATTATAGCGAAATGGAAAGAATATGGTACCACTACAAACCTGACAAGAGAAGGTCGCCCACCAAAACTCACAGACCGGGCAAGGAGGGCATTAATCAGAGATGCAACAAAGACACCAAAGATAACACTGAAGGAGCCGCAAAGATCCACAGCGGAGATAGAAGGATCTGTCTATAGGACCACTTTAAGCTGTACACTCCACAGAGCGGGGCTTTATGGAAGAGTGGCCAGGAAAAAGGCATTGCTTAAGAAAACATGTTTGGAGTTTGCCCAACAGCATGTGGCAGACTCCCCAAACACATGAAAGATTTTCTGGTCAGATGAGACTAAAATTGATCTTTTTGGTCATTATGGGAAACACCATGTGTGGCGCAAACCCAACACCCTGAGAACATCATTCCTACAGTGAAGCATGGTGGTGGCAGCATCATGCTGTGGGGATATTTTTCATCTACAGGGACAGGAAAGCTGGTCAGGACTGAAGGAAAGCTGGATGGCACTAAATACAGAGCAATTCTGGAGGAAAACCTGTTTGAGAGTGGGACAAAGGTTCAGGTTCCAGCAGGACAATGACCCTAAACATACAGTACTGCTAAAGTTACACTGGAGTGGTTTAAAGGGAAACAGCTAAATGTCTTGGAACGGCCTAGTCAAAGCCCAGACCACAATCCAATTGAGAATCTGTGGCATAACTTGAAGATTGCTGTACACCAATGCAACCCATCTAACTTGAAGGAGTTGGAGCAGTTTTACCTTGAGAAATGGGCAAAAATCCCAGTGGCTAGATGTGTTAAGCTAATAGAGACACACCCCAAGAGACTTGCAGCTGTAATTGCAGCAAAAGGTGGCTCTACAAAGTATTGACTTTGGGGGTGAATCTTCTTCTTCGTCCCATAGCCAGCAAGGGCCATAGGGGCACCACTGATGACATTTAAACAGTCCATCAATGGTATGTCTAGGGCATTTAAACTTGGCAGAGCCCATCCCTCTCCAAGCTTAATCACTGGGCAGTTTAGTTAACCTAAGCTGCATGTCTTTGGACTGTGGGGGAAACCGGATCACCCAAAGGAAACCCACGCAGACATGGGGAGAACATGCAAACTCCACACAGAAAGGCCCTTGTCGGCCGCTGGGCTCGAACCCAGAACCTTCTTGCTGTGAGGCAACAGTGCTAACCACTACACCACCGTGCTGCCCAGCTTGGGGGTGAATACCTATGCACCCTCCAGATTTCTGTTTTTTCATCTTAATTATTGTTTGTGTCACAATAAAACAACAATTTGCACCTTTAAAATGGCAGGCATGTTGTGTAAATCAAATGGCGCTAACCCTCCAAACATCTATTTTAATTCCAGCTTGTAATGTGAAAAAATAGGACAAACACCAAGGGGGATGAATACTTTTGCAAGACACTGTACTCTCTGACTATAACATATAGGCGTTATATAAACAGCACAGCACTGAATAATGCTAGAATTAGCATCAGTACAAAGCTGGTAGTTGTGTAATTGTATAGACAGAGATATTACTGTCTTTATTTCGTTATATAAGCACCGTTGGGGTGAAACTTGTTGATGCACTTAATCAGTTGAGACAGAAAGAGTCTCAACTGTCTCAAGTCACGCTGTGCATAAAGCCACCCTGCTGAAGTGAGATCAGGGGGCAGTCTCAGACTTGCATTTCCACGTTTCACAGCAGTTGGGGGGAAGTGAACATCAATAGCTGGATATTATTGCGAGGCCTCGCCGTGGGGCGCAAATGACAGGCTTCAGCAACACCTCAATGAGCTCCATCTGGATAAAGACGTTGTCCAGGGAAAGCATGACTGCAGGGGGTTCATCAACTCATCTCACTGTGGGTGTAAAATGTGTTTCAAACTTCAGTTTCAAGACTAAAGCTGATTTTCAGAGATGGTGCATCGTGTTCTTGTGCTGTGGATACTCTCATATAGATACCTGAAATAAAGATCTGCAGTTTCCACCTTACTTTCGTGCATAATCTCACCTGGATATTGTGGACTTGTACCTCAAACGTGCTGCTGTAATCATACATCCTTTCAATACACTTTTGACTTGTATAGTATACAATCATGGTAGAGTAATGATTTATAACCGCGCTATCCGGTCTCACTCAGAACAGAACGGGATCTCTTTTGAGTCTGGCTCCTCTCAAGGTTTCTTCCTGATATCATCACAGGGAGTTTTTCTTGCCACAGACACCTCTGGTTTTCGCATTCGGGATCTTCATCTACATCTGAATGTCTGTAACAGTGTTTCATGATGACATCTATTGTTAAAAGAGCTATATAAATAAAACTAATTGAATTTAACTGAGAAGAAATTAAAGTCGTGAACGAATATTTAATCTAGGACTTAATCTCAGACTTACCCAGTTACCTTATAATACTGGCTGTTTCAGATTCTTTAAATGATTATATCGGCTTGTATAACCGGACACTCCCTGGTGCATATTTATGCAGTTCCATTTTATTAAAGGTAGACTGCCTTTCAGATTTTTCAAGTTTAAGTCATAAAAAGAATTTTCCCTGACGGCCAATTATTTTTGTTTAATGGACCGAAAGCTACTAAACTCGAATCACAGACTTCCAATTTTTTGAGGTTTTTTTTTTTTTTCAAAATAGAACAATTAATGAATTTAGGGCCATGTGACCCTAAATTCTCCACTATTTTTTTCTGCTTCACCATGACCCAATTCAAGATACTATGTCATGCACCACATAGTGGGCTTTCCCCGTTCGCCCAAGGCATTGCGGGATACAAATTTGAAACAGGAGAGAAAAATGGAGGATGTGAGTTTGCAAATGAAACGTTAAAGACTGACTACAGTAATGGAAAGCAAGAAGAAAAGACATTATGTTGCAAAGGAAAGGAAACACGGGACTAAACTAATAAATATCGGCGGTCAGCAAGCACCTCGGTGTGATCAGCTGTTCATTTAGCGACAAAATGATGGAACTGTCAGTGCACGGTCAAGGTAAACCTATAGATGGCAGTAACGCAATACTGTGGATGCCAGCTGCTGTAAAACCCAAAAGAAGAAGAAAAAGAAACAGAAGGTGGTAAATTTGCGCATGCGCACACGGACTTCCTCTGTCTGCTTGACTGCACGAAGCAAGTGATGTCATGCGCATTATTTGCTCAGGAATCCCTTCAAATTAAATAACGTCCCAGCTGCAGAATGGCCCGGTTGTTGGTTTGGTTTCTTTTTTTAGATATTACAGAAATAAACATATATCACAATGACCAGATTTCAGAGGGAACTAAATTTCTTTGATTTTATGAAATCAAAAAGCCGTCTAGCTTTAATGGCGCTACTTCCTTACTTCCTCCTTGTCTATCAATCCTTCTGGTTCCGCATACGTTTAAACCAGTAATACAGTCCACCCTCCTTTTTGCAGTAACATAGTAAAGACATAAATATCACTATTTATTTACAACCCCGATTCCAAAAAAGTTGGGACAAAGATCAAATTGTAAATAAAAACGGAATGCAATGATGTGGAAGTTTCAAAATTCCATATTTTATTCAGAATAGAACATAGATGACATATCAAATGTTTAAACTGAGAAAATGTATCATTTAAAGAGAAAACTTAGGTGATTTCAAATTTCATGACAACAACACATCTCAAAAAAGTTGGGACAAGGCCATGTTTACCACTGTGAGACATCCCCTTTTCTCTTTACAACAGTCTGTAAACGTCTGGGGACTGAGGAGACAAGTTGCTCAAGTTTAGGGATAGGAATGTTAACCCATTCTTGTCTAATGTAGGATTCTAGTTGCTCAACTGTCTTAGGTCTTTTTTGTCGTATCTTCCGTTTTATGATGCGCCAAATGTTTTCTATGGGTGAAAGATCTGGACTGCAGGCTGGCCAGTTCAGTACCCGGACCCTTCTTCTACGCAGCCATGATGCTGTAATTGATGCAGTATGTGGTTTGGCATTGTCATGTTGGAAAATGCAAGGTCTTCCCTGAAAGAGACGTCGTCTGGATGGGAGCATATGTTGCTCTAGGACCTGGATATACCTTTCAGCATTGATGGTGTCTTTCCAGATGTGTAAACTGCCCATGCCACACGCACTAATGCAACCCCATACCATCAGAGATGCAGGCTTCTGAACTGAGCGCTGATAACAACTCGGGTCGTCCTTCTCCTCTTTAGTCTGAATGACACGGCGTCCCTGATTTCCATAAAGAACTTCAAATTTTGATTCGTCTGACCACAGAACAGTTTTCCACTTTGCCACAGTCCATTTTAAATGAGCCTTGGCCCAGAGAAGACGTCTGCGCTTCTGGATCATGTTTAGATACGGCTTCTTCTTTGAACTATAGAGTTTTAGCTGGCAACGGCGGATGGCACGGTGAATTGTGTTCACAGATAATGTTCTCTGGAAATATTCCTGAGCCCATTTTGTGATTTCCAATACAGAAGCATGCCTGTATGTGATGCAGTGCCGTCTAAGGGCCCGAAGATCACGGGCACCCGGTATGGTTTTCCGGCCTTGACCCTTACGCACAGAGATTCTTCCAGGTTCTCTGAATCTTTTGATGATATTATGCACTGTAGATGATGATATGTTCAAACTCTTTGTAATTTTACACTGTCTAACTCCTTTCTGATATTGCTCCACTATTTTTTTTTTTTTTAAGATATTTTTTTGGGCTTTTTGCACCTTTATTGGATAGGACAGTGTAGAGACAGGAAATGAGCGGGAGAGAGAGACGGGAAGGGATCGGGAAATGACCTCGGGCCGGAATCGAACCCGGGTCGCCCGCATTCATGGTATGACGCCTTAACCACCTGAGCCACGACGCCCCCATTGCTCCACTATTTGTCGGTGCAGAATTAGGGGGATTGGTGATCCTCTTCCCATCTTTACTTCTGAGAGCCGCTGCCACTCCAAGATGCTCTTTTTATACCCAGTCATGTTAATGACCTATTGCCAATTGACCTAATGAGTTGCAATTTGATCCTCCAACTGTTCCTTTTTTGTACCTTTAACTTTTCCAGCCTCTTATTGCCCCTGTCCCAACTTTTTTGAGATGTGTTACTGTCATGAAATGTCAAATGAGCCAATATTTGCCATGAAATTTCAAAATGTCCCACTTTCGACATTTGATATGTTGTCTATGTTCTATTGTGAATACAATATCAGTTTTTGAGATTTGTAAATTATTGCATTCCGTTTTTATTTACAATTTGTACTTTGTCCCAACTTTTTTGGAATCGGGGTTGTATTACTATTTATTCCAAATTGAGGCATCTTTATTAAAACCCACCAATCTCTAAAATTTAGATTAATTCATGTCTCGAGATTATTATTCTGTTACTAAAATGAAAATATCTTTGAAGCATGAGCTTACTGTGTTTTTTCAAGCCAGTAAAGGTGCGATGGTGCTCCTGACAGGATATAAATGCAATGCGTAACTGGTTTGTCTGGAGTTTGGCTATCTGAAATGTCTCAGAATAAACATGACAGATGTAACAGAAGGCATGTTTCCTGTGTAATTGATGCCATTCATATGTTCTTTATTTGCCCAGTGCTGCATAGCTTCTGGCTCAATCATGTCTATTTTACAGTGTCTAATGACGTATATCTAATAAAAAATGAATGTTGTTAAAACAACACGAAGACTGGTTCATTCTAGACATTTACACATTTATTATCTAGACACTGGGGTTTTTTTTTTTTGTTTTTTTTGTTGTTCTTCTTCTTCACCAGAAATCAAGCCAACCATTAGATACTGACTCATACACTGGAAAAGCTTAAATACTCAGTAAAAAGTAACTGATAAATTCCTTGTAGTTTGGAATAATTCCCTACAGACTCTGCTCCGTGTAACTGACTGAATAACTGAGGGTTGGTTTTTTTTTTTATATTTTTTTTAGTTTTAATTATTTACTTATTAAATGCATGTACAGAACAAATGGTTGTAGCTGTTTTGGGTGGAATTACGGGTAATACAAAGGAACTGGGAGCAGAAAGTATTAATATGGTGATACTTTTTGGTTAAAAAAAACTAGAAGTAACTGAAAAACCTGTGAAATCTCAAGATTCGTAATAATTTTTTTCTTCCTCAATAAAAAGTAATTCTAGCTTCTTTTAGAAACTTTTTAATGATCGCTGGCAATAGTATAATGTTATGTAATAGAACTAGCTAGAAAATATTAGCAATGCCACTTTAAACCAAGCACGTCTTGAATAAACTGACATTTTTAATATCGGTTGTCATTGACATTTCGGAGTCTATTACGAATTTGCATAAAATAAGAGATTTGTAATGCATTAATTCATTAGCAGTATGCACGAATGTAACAAATCATTGACATTTGCAAGGTTAGATAGTAACACGAGTAACATGATCAAATCAAATGACTAAAAATACTTTCACGGATAAAGTGTTTAAACATTTCCTCAAGTTTCAAAAAATTTATAGTTTCTTGTTTAAAGTGGATGTAATGCCTTATTGTAATGCTTTAAAATGAATATATATCATTAGTAACGGTCCAAATGAATTAATAAAGCAGTGGGGAAAATAATATTAATTATTTGTTATTTTATTATCAAGCACAACACTACTGATAAATCGTGGTGTCCGGATCCCGGAAAAAGGCAGCCTTGCCCCAGGGCTAATTTTTATTTTTATTTGACCTTTATTTTACCAGGGTGAGTCCCATTGAGACATTCAGCCTCTTTTACAAGGGAGCCCTGACATACAGACATTGCACAAAGTATGACGAAACATAGAAATGGAACACATAAAAACAGGTTCAACAAAACATATATAACACTGGAGAGATTAAAATACAAAAACAAGTAAGCAAATCAAGACAAGTACCGCACAACACAGAAATAACTGAATGGTTAGTTAGTGGGCGGCACGGTGGTGTAGTGGTTAGCGCTGTCGCCTCACAGCAAGAAGGTCCGGGTTCGAGCCCTGTGGCCGGCGAGGGCCTTTCTGTGCGGAGTTTGCATGTTCTCCCCGTGTCCGCGTGGGTTTCCTCTGGGTGCTCCGGTTTCCCCCACAGTCCAAAGGCATGCAGGTTAGGTTAACTGGTGACTCTAAATTGACCGTAGGTGTGAATGTGAGTGTGAATGGTTGTCTGTGTCTATGTGTCAGCCCTGTGATGACCTGGCGACTTGTCCAGGGTGTACCCCGCCTTTCACCCGTAGTCAGCTGGGATAGGCTCCAGCTTGCCTGCGACCCTGTAGAACAGGATAAAGCGGCTAGAGATGATGAGATGAGATGAGATGAGGTTAGTTAGTGAAAGCATTTACAACTGTCAGGTCTAAGGTGTTTGAGTAGCTTTTTAAAATGGTTGAGAGGAATAGCAACAGATAACTTAAGATCTTTTTGAAGGAGATTCCAGCACCAGGGAGCTGCAAAGTTAAAAGCTGTCTTACCTAACTCAGTCTGTGTTCGTGGTGTGTCTAAGAGTATAATATTATTTGAACGCAAACTATAAGATGAATGCATTTGAGACAGTATATCAGAAAGATATGAAGGCAATTTGCCAATAATACCTTTATAGATAAAAATATGCCAATGGATCCATCTGCGCAGTGAGAGAGAGCTAAAACCAGTCAACTCAGAGAGTGCAATGATGAGTGCGTGGTTTGGCATTCGCAATAAAACGTAGTGCACCATGGTAAACTCACATGATGTCACGTGTGGAACCCCAGCTTATCAGGGTCATTTCAGTTCATCTGACACCATGCTTGTTTACTCAGTGAAATTGGGTATTGTTGTTGTTGGAATCTTACAAAAATAACAATGGGAAAGTACGAAGTTATGTTTGGATGTTCAAATTCATATACAACGGGACATTCAGTTCATGAATTTCTGAGAAATGACACCAATCTAAAGCGACAGTAGGTGAAGTTTGTGCAAACAAAGTGGGCAGATTTCGTGTCGCCTACTGATAACAAATCTGATTCATCAAGTGTTCATCACCACCAGAACGACCCCATGGGAGGTACTGGAGCAAAAAGAATCCCATTGATTTAATAAATGACATTTGAGCTGACATTTGGACAGTTCGTCGATTCCCCTATTATCGCCCACTTCATATTTTCTTTCAGTAATTACACTGAATAAGCGTACATTTTAAAGATTATATTTCTGCATTTATTGAGGTACATGTAAGTATTTTACCTATATTCTGCAGTGGCCAGCTTAGAATAAAAATCCACAAACCGATCTGTGTTTCCAATTCTCTCTGGCTGGTGGTGCGCTATCGGTGGTGAGCGGGACTGTCGTGAACTGGCATCTCTTTCTCATCTTGGGGGCTTGAAAAGATAACCATTTACTCCGGAATATCCTTGATAATCATCTGCCCTTTCATCCAACATATAAGAATCCCAATCACTATCAGAATTATTTCCAAAACATGATTCCATATCGAGACTGGTCTAACCACTGCTGTGCACGGGAATGAAATTGATACCTGGATTGTTACATGTGCAACATCACGCACCCCTTCAGAACCTTCTGGTTCAGTCTCGGCAGATTCCGTGAAAATCGGCTGATCTTATTGATTCTCCGTTAATTTCAGGGCCGTAGCCAGCATTTTAAAATCACCGAGGTCCATGATGCGCAAAGCGCACGCTGAAAAATTTTCGACATATTTAAATGAGAGGGGTGAATTACACACCACACAAGAGATCTATTCCTGAAATTACTTTTAATGGTGTTTGAACTGAATATCATCGGTTTTGAAAACAAAAAAATCATGTATGTGGCAAGAGTAAGAATAATTTAAGCTTGTTTAATGGTTTGATCTGGCCCAAGCAATGAGGACAAAACTGCGCTGCTTTGAAAATGTAAATTTAACAGCTTCATGAAAGTGCGCTGATGCTTACCATGAAAAACCCGTGTCTACCGCACTGCGTTCCTCCCCCGAGTTGCGCGCTCATTCGGTTTTGTGTTCTTGGTCTCAGAGCCGCACAAAACAGACACAGAAGACAGAATCAACTTTTTACAGAGACATTTTAATGTTATTCTTTATTTTTTTATCCAGTTGAATATTTAGCATACAAATGTATTTTCAGCTCTTAAAAATGACTGAGGTCCGGACCGCGGGGGCCTCATAGCTGGCTACGGCCATGGTTAATTTATGGCCTTTTGGATCAGCTATGGTTTGAAAACACATGGTCAATCAACATGATTGATTGATTGGTTGTTGCTTTGTACAAGGAAAAAAGCGTGGTTTACTAAGGATCAGTGCAAGATTTAGGCTAATCTTAGCCCAGTGATGATCATTCCTAAGATGTACCTTGCTATGCTACTTGTGTATCTTGCCTAAATCTGGCTATACAAAAGCATGTATGTATACATGCTTTGCTTACATAATCATTGACCAGCTTCACAGCAAGTAACTAAGACTATTCAGTCACATTCAAAGGAGTATTGTTTCATTTCCGTTTCTCTTCTCAAACCCCCTCCAACAAAGCTCATTAGTGCAGAGCTTGTGTGTAAGCGTGCATCTTCTCAGCCATTCATTAATCAGCGGCTAAATTTCACATTGTCCCTCATTCTCATGAAACTTTAATCAAGCTGCCAGCTGCAGTCTGCATGCCTGACGTGGCATGTGTCCTTGGATGGGTTTCAGGTCCACAGGACAGTCATTGTTACTCTGTATGAGACCAGATAGACAGAGGAGCACAGCCTCTTATGACCTCTTGTTTACCAGTACATGTGAGCATGTCAGAAAAACATGGTGACGCGGTGTTTGCAATTTCACTTTCCACTGCATTATAGATTTTTTTTTTTTTTTTAAATGATGCACGACTCTTGACTAGCCTTCCATTTAATCGGTAAGGTAAAATTCTAAGAGATTTTTTTTTAAAGCAATTTGTCCAATTTGCCTTGTGAGCTGAACTTATGCCTTTGGTTGTTTGTAACAGTCCCAGTGCCGCTCCACACAAATCATTTATTGATTACTGCCCTTTCAGTTGAAGGAGCTTACCGTAGTTGTACGTGCAAAACTCAAATCTCAAAAAATGAATCCAAAGTCTACTGCATTTTGCCAAACAGCCTTAAAGAAACCACATTAATGAACAGACAAGAACATAATGCTTAACAGACACAACATCCACCTGCCTAGTAATCCTGCCATACAGTATGTTCCTTCATGGAGACTTCATGTCAATCTCATCAATCAGTTAAGTATTGTCACTGAAATGACCCCAGTGCTTCGAGTTGAAGCCTAAAGGGGTTGGAAAGAGGTTAGCTCCAGGGCATGCATGTGGGAAATAACAATGGTTGAATAAAAGCCCATCGTAGGCTGAACCTGAATAAAACCACTTAGGTCACATCCACACAACAATGGCAATGAGATTTTTTTTTAAATATTGCGTCCACATGGGCAACGGATCAGTAAAATATCAGGTACATATGGCAACGCAACGCTTGCTGAAAACGATGCAATACACATGCCACACCTCTACGTGCGCTGTAAGACGGTCCCATTGGAGACACCAGAACAATAGAAGTAGACGCATGCGCATAAACCCCTTCTTCTGTAGCGTCAGCCACATAAAGTTTTGATTATTAATCAGTAGCGTAAAATGAAAGACGCGGAAAGAGGAATGAATGGGGGTAGATGGAAGCCGGTACGCCAACATTCTGATATCCTCCCGAATTCTTTAATGGTCCGGAATAAATTGAATGCTACACGTTGATGGATTACTTTGTTCTTCTACGCCCTTTTTGAGGAATGTATTGTCAGACTTAAACCAACATCTGAAGAGGTGAGATCGCTCCTTTTTTTTTCCTATGTTTGCTGGCGGGATTGTTTTTGTTTTTGGAAAGCGCACGGGCGGTGCGCGGTTTGGTACTGCTTCCGCAGTGTTTGGACTAAAGTCTGCCCTAAGGACTATTCTCTCACTCTCTCTCTCTCTCACTTTGCACCATTACACAATAAATATTCACAGTGAAAATATTTTGTAAGCGCGTTTCATGAACCAAGTTATAGGATTTGTTGACAACTCGCATCGAGTTCGTTACACTTCTACCCGGCGTGAAGCACTGACAGTCATGTGGTTGTGACGTCATCGTAAACAAATCTGTTCTACTCATCCAGACGACTTCGCAACGGCGCCGTTGCCAGATTTTTCCACTCTGGAACCCGTTCTCAAAAGATTTCATTTTGGGGCACCCAAAACGCCGGTGCCGTGTGGACGCCAGGCCGAAACGATAAACAATTTTATCAGATTCACCTGAATCCGTTGTCGTGTGGACAGGGCCTTAGGGAAGCAAGTTGGTGCACAAACAAAAACCAGTTACCATCTGTTTAACTCTTCTCAGAACATATGACTCTTCATGATGCCATCATTACCCAACAGCTTCACATTTCTAATGCTGCTCACCTGGCGTGTCGCACTATTCATGTAAAAAGCAGCTGTCACTCAGAGAACAAACAGAAATAGAAAGCATAATTGGACCACTGCGTTCTAACTCACAGGAACCGGCACCAATAATCTCAGTATTTGGTCATCTTTGACCAATTTCAGCTTTTATAGGTCCAAGAATGTGACACTTTGACCAGGACAAATGAGGGAAATTTTCCTCTGGAGTGTGCAGATCTGGGTCACGGAGAATTCTAGCAGGTCAGGTAGGATTACTACTCGGATACTCAGCTATCTACGATACCATGACTGACTACACCATTACAACTGCTCACAGAGGAATCAAACTTCAAGCATACCTGAACCAGACATACACTTCATGTCAGCACAGTTTTCTGTGCCAATCGATCAAATGCCAGTTGCTAGGCATGTGGCGAACAGGCCTCGTCTGAGAAGGGCAGCGGACCAAGGTTTAAGAGGGCACTTTGCCCATTTAAAAAAAGTTTAATGATCTCTTTCTGAGTAAGCTAAATCTGTAACTCAGGAGGAGGAGGAGGAACAGGTGTTGATGTGACACCTGCTGGAAAATATGATAACGTTGCAAAACGCAAGGCAATGCGTCACCATGAAAAAGTATAGCTTGGCCAGTTCATTTGGAATTTCTGTCTTCTTATTAGTCTTAAACTTGCTGCTTAGATCCTTGCTACTTATTGAGTGTAAAGTTTTTCGCTGCAATTCATATCTCATAAGGTATCAGTGAAGAAAGACAGTGCAAGAAGTAGCCATGCACAGACTTATGTTATTAAGAATGTTATTAGGAATCCCATTTTTCCATTCTTTATATCATACCAGAGCTTTGTGTATCCACCAAGTTGTGCAATATTGCTTTGGTTCACTTGAATAACAATGTCCCAGTTGCTATTATTTCAAATAATAATGACTATAAATTGGAAATTATGAACCAAATTATTCCATCCATTCATTGTCTAAACCACTTATCCATTGCAAGTTGTGGGTGAGCTGAAGCCAATCCCAGTTGACATTGGACGAAAGGTGGGGTACACCCTGGACAAGTCACCAACCTGTTGCAGGACTAACACAGACAGACAGGCAGCCATTCACACTCGCAGCTATGGAGAATTTAGAGTGGCTAGTTGACCTAATCCACATGTCTTTGAACGATGTGAAGGAACCCACAAAAGTACAAGGAGTACATGCAAACTCCACACAGAAAGGCCCCAGTTGACCGTCAGGTTCAAACCCAAAACCTGCTTGCTGTAAAATGACAGTGCTACCATGAATCTAATTAATCTACTGAAAAATTCAGGCTGTGTCCAAAATCACTCACTCATTCACTACTCCCTATATAGGGAATTACTATATAGAGGACTATATAGTGAGTGAGCTCATTGGTAAAATGAAAAAACACTTTTGGACACCACGCCGTTATTTACGTCATTACTGTCGGACAATTAAAACGTGCCAGATCAGTCGGCTGGTGGGTTTTCAAAAGAATAAACACATGCATGTATTTTTGTGATAAATACATATTATACTGAGCGTATTTCGATTCATCCATCCATCCATTATCTGTAGCTGCTTATCCTGTCCTACAGGGTCGCAGGCAAGCTGGAGCCTATCCCAGCTGACTATGGACGAAAGGCGGGGTACACCCTGGACAAGTCGCCAGGTCATCACAGGGCTGAGCATATTTCCCACATTAATAAATACAAAGTACTTTGTGTCTTCTGCATCTTTCAGGGTTTTTTTTTAAATCAAGGCTGAACACTTTCTTCTTTGCCGCTGCCTTTCATTAAATCAAATTTGAGGCTTTTGATTAATTCCTCGCTCTGCACTGTAATGTTTATTCTTGTATTTTATATGTCTTATTCTATTCTCTTACTATTTTTAATTGTACTTGAATGTCAGCTTATAATGTGTTTCTTCCTCCATCCATTCACCCCAACACACTTGTTTTTCTTTCAGCGCGACCGCAATGCATGATGGTACATATTGCTTGGTTAGTGACCATCGGTTGGGCACTCCTTTTCACGATGCATTGTGAGATACTATGAGTCCACTATATAGGGTGTAATAATTCTCACTATACATTCAGACAGCCTGTGATGACCTGGCGACTTGTCCAGGGTGTACCCCGCCTTTCGCCCGTAGTCAGCTAGGATAGGCTCCAGCTTGCCTGCGACCCTGTAGAACAGGATAAAGCAGCTAGAGATGATGAGATGAGATGAGACATTCAGACAGCACTACAAAATGGCGAACTCACTATATAGTGAGTGATTTTGGACACAGCGTCAGTCAACATTACACACATTCATCCCATGTAAAATTCAAAGCAGTGGATTGGCCACAAAAATGTAAAGTACTTATTTGTAGGTAGACATGAATATTTCACACATTCAAAAATAAGCTTCATCACCATGTCATCATAATTCTATCCAAGTATACAATGAAATACTAGTATATTAGTAGTAAACTGTAAGTATACTTGGCAAATTTAGTACTTTAGAACTTGTAGTAAACTTGAGCTTGTGACTATAGATTCTGGGAAGCCATGGCCTAATGGTTAGACAAGCAGCTGGGCCAAAAGGTTGCTGGTTTGATTCCCTGGACCAGCAGGACTGGCTGAAGTGACCTTGACCAAGGCACCTAACCCCCAATTGCTGCCCGAGGCTGCTCTGGGTATGTTGTATGTCACTTTGGATAAGAGTGTCTGCTAAATGACATTAATATAATGTAATGATCGACTTTTTTGTAGCTTTTTAAATCTAGTTTCTGGGTTTGTCTGGTTTTTTTTCTCTGTGATATTTGTGTCGGCGGCACGGTGGTGTAGCGGTTAGCGCTGTCGCCTCACAGCAAGAAGGTCCGGGTTCGAGCCCCGTGGCCGGCGAGGGCCTTTCTGTGCGGAGTTTGTATGTTCTCCCCGTGTCCACGTGGGTTTCCTCCGGGTGTTCCGGTTTCCCCCACAGTCCAAAGACATGCAGGTTAGGTTAACTGGTGACTCTAAATTGACCGTAGGTGTGAGTGTGAATGGTTGTCTGTGTCTATGTGTCAGCCCTGTGATGACCTGGCAACTTGTCCAGGGTGTACCCCGCCTTTTGCCCGTAGTCAGCTGGGATAGGCTCCAGCTTGCCTGCGACCCTGTAGAACAGGATAAAGCAGCTAGAGATAATGAGATGAGATATTTGTGTCTTACTGTGTAGCCTCTGAAATTTTGCTGTCAAAATTACTTGCTAACTAGGTAATCTCTGGGTGTAATAAATAGCTCTGGTCATTTTATCATCAGCAGAAGTAATGGGAACACTTCTGCATTCCTCTTCATACTGCTCCTGCATTGTGCAATGGTAGTATTTTACAGTTGGTTTCGCAAGAGTCCTGAAGAATACTTGCAAAGTATTACCTACTAGCAAGCTGAAGAAAGGCTTTAAATTTTCTGCTTTGTCATGCATACACAAGTATGAAGATGAGAATACCTACTTATATATTTTATATAAATATATGGATTAATAGTTATACAAGTTACTGACACACATACTGAGGAATATAAATAAACATAAAGCAGAAATGTATAGCATTAAATGTAAGTAACCCATTGCATTAAACATAATAGCATTAAATGTAAGTAACCCATTGTCCAATTGTCTCTGCTCATACTGTCTACATTTCTTACAACCACTGCAACACGATACTTATCATTATATGATCCATCGTCTCACCATACTGTATAACAAAGAAGCATTTACATTTATGTTTATGCCATTTGGCAGATGCTCTAATCCAGAGCGACTTACATAAGTGCTGTGAAGTCTGTATCAATAAATACATCCTGATACTGGTTCACTCGGTCACGAACTAAGAATACCTTCAGTCTAAAAACTCTGTTGGGGAGGTAATATAGTAAAAAAAAAAAAAAAGCACATAAACATCCATCCATTATCTGTAGCTGCTTATCCTGTTATCCTGACTATGGGCGAGAGGTGGGGTACACTCTGGACAAGTCGCCAGGTCATCGCAGGGCTGACACACAGAGACAAACAACCATTCACAGTCAACTTAGAGCCACCAATTAGCCTAACCTGGATGTCTTTGGACTGTGGGGGAAACTGGAGCCGGAGGAAACCCACGCAGACACGGGGAGAACATGCAAACTCCACGCGGAAAGGCCCTCGCCGGCCGCTGGGCTCAAACCCAGGACCTTCTTGCTGTGAGGCGACAGGGCTAACCACTACACCACCACGCCACCCACATAAACATCACTTTTATTAAATGAAAGTGCTAATTTCAAGATGACATATTATATCCCTTTTCCACAAGTTGACACAGTTCCCTGAGGTCTTAATGAAATGTCTGTGACATACTTTGATCAAAATACCACAAGGATAAAGCACCACAGCTCCCTTCTCACCCTGTCTAAACAGCCCTGTTCAAAATGGCTGATTTAAAGAAGAAACCTTTATTTGTCACATGCACACTTCAAGCACAGTGAAATTCATCCTCTGCATTTAACCCATCTGAAGCAGTGAACACACGCACACCCAGAGCTGTGGGCAGCCACACCAGAGCACCCAGGGAGCAGTCAGGGGTCAGGTACACTATCGTTCAAAAGTTTGGGGTCACTTTGAAATGTCCTTATTTTTGAAAGAAAAGCACTGTTCTTTTCAATGAAGATCACTTTAAACTAATCAGAAATCCACTCTATACATTGCTAATGTGGTAAATGACTATTCTAGCTGCAAATGTCTGGTTTTTGGTGCAATGTCTCCATAGGTGTATAGAGGCCCATTTCCAGCAACTCTCACTCCAGTGTTCTAATGGTACAATGTGTTTGCTCATTGCCTCAGAAGGCTAATGGATGATTAGAAAACCTTTGTACAATCATGTTAGCACAGCTGAAAACAGTTGAGCTCTTTAGAGAAGCTATAAAACTGACCTTCCTTTGAGCAGATTGAGTTTCTGGAGCATCACATTTGTGGGCTCGATTAAATGCTCAAAATGGCCAGAAAAATGTCTTGACTATATTTTCTATTCATTTTACAACTTATGGTGGTAAATAAAAGTGTGACTTTTCATGGAAAACACAAAATTGTCTGGGTGACCCCAAACTTTTGAACGGTAGTGTACCTTGCTCAAGGGCACTTCAGCCCAAGGCCGCCCCACATTAACCTAACCACATGTCTTTGGGGGAAACCAGAGCAAACCCACGCAGACGCTGGGAGAACATGAAAACTCCACACAGAAAGGCCCTTGCCGGCCACTGGGTTCGAACCCAGAACCTTCTTGCTGTGAGGCGACCGTGCCAACTACTACACCACCGTGCCACCCACATTTGGGTGCCTGTATCTTTAAATGATAATGAACCACTGATCACCCCCTCCACCAGCCAATCAGTTAGCACCTTTACTCAGGAATATTCATTCACAAAGCCAGTTCTCAAGCCGTGAGTAGAGATACTCAGATGAGGGGGCGGCGTAATTCTAATGAACTCCTCTTGTGACCTAGAAAGAGGAGCCAAATCTGAACGGCTCATTGAAGCTTATGTTTTCTGAAATAGGCAGAACAAAGAAATTGACTGGGTGTCTTATTTCAGAGTTTGTGGGTTGGTAGGCTCCAGATAACCAAATATATGTGTAAGAACAGGGCGGCACGGTGGTGTAGTGGTTAGCGCTGTCGCCTCACAGCAAGAAGGTCCAGGTTCGAGCCCTGTGGCCGGCGAGGGCCTTTCTGTGCGGAGTTTGCATGTTGTCTGCATGCGGGTGCTCCGGTTTCCCCCACAGTCCAAAGACATGCAGGTTAGGTTAACTGGTGACTCTAAATTGACCGTAGGTGTGAATGGTTGTCTGTGTCTATGTGTCAGCCCTGTGATGACCTGGCGACTTGTCCAGGGTGTACCCCGCCTTTCGCCCGTAGTCAGCTGGGATAGGCTCCAGCTTGCCTGCGACCCTGTCGAACAGGATAAAGCGGCTACAGATAATGAGATGAGATGTGTAGGAACGTTGAAAAAGTAAGTTTTTCATAATATGCAAGTACTATTTAAGTACGTCATGAAGAGATAGGGCTTTAGACGATGTTTGAAGACAGCCAGTGAGTCAGCTGTTCGGATATTGATGGGAAGTTTATTCCACTACTTAGGTGCCAGAACAAAGAAGAGCCTTGATGCATGACTTCCTTGTACCTTGAGAGATGGTGGGGCCAGTCAAGCAGAAACAGTTTCACTGAAAATGGATGCTGCAGAAAGCACACACTACATCATTTGGCCCACATTCAGCTCATGTAAGATGAGAACAAAAAACACATTGGCTCTAAACGCAGTCTTTAAAACATTGTCCATGTAGATTTTTTTTTAAATGAGGGGCTTAAACAAAAGTGGAATTAAAAGAAGGGACTGGACATGGGGGCTGAGTCTGGTGGAAAAAATTGCTAACATTTCTTACATCAGTATGATACAGTAATATATAGATCTTGAAATGGTAAGATACAGACAAAGAATTAATGACAAACTCAAAACCAATTTCCGCTGCATCCATTTTCAATGCAATTGAGAAGACTCTGACATCAGTAAACGTCAGTAATGGGGTATTGGCTGGATTCATTCATTCTCTCTCTCTGTCTCGGAGACATACAATCACAATTTAATAGATAATTAATCCCATCACATTTTCCAGACTGTCAACTACTGAATTACCGTATTTTAATGAGTGTCTCTCAGTGGCTATGGATGGACAGAAAAGTACATAATTGCTGATTTTAGATTAGTGCCATGTTTAGATCAATGTGAGAATTCCTGAGAAACCCCAGGCGCAGATTTGCCACGAGTAGCCGTCGTCCGCACTGGGGTCTGCTTGGCAATAACACTTGCCTTCCAGCTCGGTGCATGTGAAACAATCGAATCTCCTGCTGAACAGAAAGACTCAGAGCCTCTCAGCTTTCCCTCACACATGCCATGCCTCGATCCCCCCAGCTGGTCACACTGTGGGAGAACAGGACTGCGTCCAGCATCCCCATCAAAGCAGTAATTGAGCAAGAGCTGTAGGATGGAGATGGTATTGTGTGTGTCATTTGTGTTTACTCTCACAACGCATCAGTGCTCCCTACAGGCCATTGTCAAAACATGACTTGTCATCACTGCTCTTGATTCTCTTATGAAGCTTTCAGAAAGCTACAGTATGAAAGAGAATTCATTGTGGTGAACATAGTTTAAACTGATATTATCTCCGTCAGCTTTGTCGGAGGAGGTTATGTTTTTGCCTACATTTGTTTGTTTGTTCCCAATGTAACTCAAAAAGTAGTGAACAGATTTGGATAAAATTTGGAGGAAAGGTGAGCCATGGACCAAGGAACAAATGATTGGATTTGCATCCAAATCTAGATACGTGTATCCATGATCCAAATATGTATGCTGATCCAGGATTTTTTTTTATCTGTTCCCAGCACAACTCAAAATGTACTGAACGGATTTTGATGAAATTTGGTGTACAGCTTTAGGGTCGAGTTATTTGATTTTGATGTTGATAATATGTGGCTTGGTCAAGGTATGCACTTTACCGAGTGCCCTTCTAGACGTGCATCTGTATCCAGTATTTGCTATTTTCTAATGTTCAGGGCTTTAATACCAGTATTGTATCTCATCTCATTATCTGTAGCCGCTTTATCCTGTTCTACAGGGTCGCAGGCAAGCTGGAGCCTATCCCAGCTGACTACGGGTGAAAGGCGGGGTACACCCTGGACAAGTCGCCAGGTCATCACAGGGCTGACGCATAGACACAGACAACCATTCACACTCACATTCACACCTACGGTCAATTTAGAGTCACCAGTTAACCTAACCTGCATGTCTTTGGACTGTGGGGGAAACCGGAGCACCCGGAGGAAACCCACGCGGACACGGGGAGAACATGCAAACTCCGCACAGAAAGGCCCTCGTCGGCCACGGGGCTCGAACCCGGACCTTCTTGCTGTGAGGCGACAGCGCTAACCACTACACCACCGTGCCGCCCAGTATTGTATCTGAGCTGGAAAAATTGGATTGAACCACGGCAGAAGGCATTAGTTGCTTGATGTTTTGATGTCCTCAAGTGCTTTCTGACAAACAGTAATCCACTCAGGCTACCAGATCATTTCTAAAGACTGTAGCGGACATGTGGCCAGGCAATGATGGAATTTCCTGTGCAGTGATGTCACCATTAATAAAACTCACAGCCATAAACCTATCAGTGGAGGCACCAGAAATGGCTAAAGCAGCCTTGAGCATGACCGCCCTAGATAGGGACTGCATTACACTCACAAACTAATACCAGGCTGTTTCTTTCATCTTAACCTATCAAAAACAATTTAAACAGGCACTGAAGGAGTACTGGTGCAGGAAATCTTTTCAGTATGATCTGTGTGTTTGAAATTCCCTGGGCCTGTGAACTCCTGTGGGTTGTTTAATGAGACAGAAGCTTCAGATCAAATGTTGTGAAGAAGAGCATTAAAAAAAACAACCTCCAAGCATTTTCGTTTAACAAATATCAGGTTATGTAAAGCTATTATAGCTTCTTTAAGGTCTTGTGTAGTGTACACTGGTTTGGGTGTTGTGTTGTATTAATGTATAAATGAACGATACACACAGGTATGTTGTATAGTTGGGTTATGTTCAAAGTACTGACAATTCCTGGAAACAAATGTATAATATAGAGCTAGCACAATGGTGCAATGGGTAGTGTTACTGCTTCACAGTGCCAGGCTCGATCTTGAGCTTGGGTTTCTGTCTGTGTGGGGTTTTGCATGTGTCACATAGGTTTCTTTTGAGTTCTCCATTATCCCCCAAGCTTCTAAAAAAACCATATATGTAGGTGGACTTGACTCTAAATAGTTCCTAGGTGTCAATGTGTGTGTGTAGTGCCCTGTCATGGTCTATCCAGGTTGTGTTCCTGCCTCAATCCCAGTGTTACCAAGATACTCTCTGGATCTACTGCAACCCTGACCTGGATAACACAGTTATAAAGCTGAAGATGAATGAAGGAAGCTATGTACTCGACAAGCTTTTTAGACACACCTGATGTAGTAAATCCACCTCTTACTTAACATTGACAACATTTCATGTTTCAGAGCCCAAATCAGCATTTACAGGATAAAACAGGTAGCTAGGCCCTGATGTCCTGATCTATAGAAACCCAAGCTCAAGCATGACTCCAGGGACCCATTCATCACACAGGACAGAATCCTTCTCCAATTGCATCACTGCTTTTGTGTTTTTGAAAGGGCAGCACAGGACATTGTTCCATCAGAGCCCGCATGAAAAGGGTCATGGAAAAAAAAAGTGACGTTACTCGGGTTTAAGCTTATGGGTAGATCCTCGGGTTAGAGCAGACATTGATATTTCTGGCTAATGAGATGAACGTGAGACTGTGCCTTGCATGTGATATGCCATTTTGATTGCAAACGGTTCCAGGGAACAGGATGAATAGCCAAGCCAGCCTTTCCATTAGTCATATTATGATGGACAGCCACAGGGGATAGACTGAAGATGGCAGAGGGGTGCAGGCATAATATAACCATGTGCGTTACATACAGCGTCCAAATATAACCCTACTTCACCCCTGTAACCCTACTTCACCCCTTTAAATAAGGAGGAAAGAGCCAGGATGGTGTCTCCCATTGGCTTTGACCTCATACACAGTCAGAAACTTCACTTCCAAATTCATTACATCTATATACAGTGGTGCTTGAAAGTTTGTGAACCCTTTAGAATTTTCTATATTTCTGCATAAATATGACCGGAAACATCATCAGATTTTCACACAAGTCCTAAAAGTAGATAAAGAGAACCCAGTTAAACAAATGAGACAAAAATATTATACTTGGTCATTTATTTATTGAGGAAAATGATCCAATATTACATATCTGTGAGTGGCAAAAGTATGTGAACCTTTAGGATTAGCAGTTAATTTAAAGGTGAAATTAGAGTCAGGTGTTTTCAATCAATGGGATGACAAATCAGGTGTCAGTGGGCGCCCTGTTTTAGTTAAAGAACAGGGATCTACAACCCCGATTCCAAAAAAGTTGGGACAAAATACAAATTGTAAATAAAAACGGAATGCAATAATTTACAAATCTCAAAAACTGATATTGTATTCACAATAGAACATAGACAACATATCAAATGTCGAAAGTGAGATATTTTGAAATTTCATGCCAAATATTGGCTTATTTGAAATTTCATGACAGCAACACATCTCAAAAAAGTTGGGACAGGGGCAATAAGAGGCTGGAAAAGTTAAAGGTACAAAAAAGGAACAGCTGGAGGACCAAATTGCAACTCATTAGGTCAATTGGCAATAGGTCATTAACATGACTGGGTATAAAAAGAGCATCTTGGAGTGGCAGTGGCTCTCAGAAGTAAAGATGGGAAGAGGATCACCAATCCCCCTAATTCTGCGCCGACAAATAGTGGAGCAATATCAGAAAGGAGTTCGACAGTGTAAAATTGCAAAGAGTTTGAACATATCATCCACAGTGCATAATATCATCAAAAGATTCAGAGAATCTGGAAGAATCTCTGTGCGTGAGGGTCAAGGCCGGAAAACCATACCGGGTGCCCGTGATCTTCGGGCCCTTAGACGGCACTGCATCACATACAGGCATGCTTCTGTATTGGAAATCACAAAATGGGCTCAGGAATATTTCCAGAGAACATTATCTGTGAACACAATTCACCGTGCCATCCGCCGTTGCCAGCTAAAACTCTATAGTTCAAAGAAGAAGCCGTATCTAAACATGATCCAAAAGCGCAGACGTCTTCTCTGGGCCAAGGCTCATTTAAAATGGACTGTGGCAAAGTGGAAAACTGTTCTGTGGTCAGACGAATCAAAATTTGAAGTTCTTTATGGAAATCAGGGACGCCATGTCATTGGGACTAAAGAGGAGAAGGACGACCCAAGTTGTTATCAGCGCTCAGTTCAGAAGCCTGCATCTCTGATGGTATGGGGTTGCATTAGTGTGTGTGGCATGGGCAGCTTACACATCTGGAAAGACGCCATCAATGCTGAAAGGTATATCCAGGTTCTAGAGCAACATATGCTCCCATCCAGACGACGTCTCTTTCAGGGAAGACCTTGCATTTTCCAACATGACAATGCCAAATCACATACTGCATCAATTACAGCATCATGGCTGCGTAGAAGAAGGGTCCGGGTACTGAACTGGCCAGCCTGCAGTCCAGATCTTTCACCCATAGAAAACATTTGGCGCATCATAAAACGGAAGATACGACAAAAAAGACCTAAGACAGTTGAGCAACTAGAATCCTACATTAGACAAGAATGGGTTAACATTCCTATCCCTAAACTTGAGCAATTTGTCTCCTCAGTCCCCAGACGTTTACAGACTGTTGTAAAGAGAAAAGGGGATGTCTCACAGTGGGAAACATGGCCTTGTCCCAACTTTTTTGAGATGTGTTGTTGTCATGAAATTTAAAATCACCTAATTTTTCTCTTTAAATGATACATTTTCTCAGTTTAAACATTTGATATGTCATCTATGTTCTATTCTGAATAAAATTTGGAATTTTGAAACTTCCACATCATTGCATTCCGTTTTTATTTACAATTTGTACTTTGTCCCAACTTTTTTGGAATCGGGGTTGTATCAAAGTCTGATCTTCACAACACGTTTGTGGAAGTGTATCATGGCACAAACAAAGGAGATTTCTGAGGACCTCAGAAAAAGCGTTGTTGATGCTCATCAGGCTGGAAAAGGTTACAAAACCATCTGTAAAAAGAGTTTGGACTCCACCAATCCACAGTCAGACAGATTGTGTACAAATGGAGGAAATTCAAGACAATTGCTACCCTCCCCAGGAGTGGTCAACCAACAAAGATCACTCCACGAGTAAGGTGTGTAATAGTCAGTGAGGTCACAAAGGACCCCAGGGTAACTTCTAAGCAACTGAAGGCCTCTCTCACATTGGCTAATGTTAATGTTCATGAGTCCACCATCAGGAGAACACTGAACAACAGTGGTGTACATGGCAGGGTTGCAAGGAGAAAGCCACTGCTCTCCAAATAGAACATTGCTGCTCATCTGCAGTTTGCTAACGATCATGCTGACAAGCCAGAAGGCTATTGGAAAAATGTTTTGTGGACAGATGAGACCAAAATAGAACTTTTTGGTTTAAATGAGAAGTGTTATGTTTGGAGAAAGGAAAACACTGCATTCCAGCATAAGAACCTTATCCCGTATGTGAAACATGGTGGTGGTAGTATCATGGTTTGGGCCTGTTTTGCCGCATCTGGGCCAGGACGGCTTGCCATCATTGATGGAACAATGAATTCTGAATTATACCAGTGAATTCTAAAGGAAAATGTCAGGACATCTGTCCATGAACTGAATCTCAAGAGAAGGTGGGTCATGCAGCAAGACAACGACCCTAAGCACACAAGTCGTTCTACCAAAGAATGGTTAAAGAAGAATAAAGTTAATGTTTTGGAATGGCCAAGTCAAAGTCCTGACCTTAATCCAATCGAAATGCTGTGGAAGGACCTGAAGAGAGCAGTTCACGTGAGGAAACCCACCAACATCCCAGAGTTGAAGCTGTTCTGTACGGAGGAATGGGCTAAAATTCCTCCAAGCCGGTGTGCAGGACTGATCAACAGTTACCGCAAACGTTTAGTTGCAGTTATTGCTGCACAAGGGAGTCACACCAGATACTGAAAGCAAAGGTTCACATGCTTTTGCCACTCACAGATATGTAATATTGGATCATTTTCCTCAATAAATAAACGACCAAGTATAATATTTTTGTCTCATTTATTTAGCTGGGTTCTCTTGATCTATTTTTAGGACTTGTGTGAAAATCTGATGTTGTTTTAGGTCATATTTATGCAGAAATATAGAAAATTCTAAAGGGTTCACAAACTTTCAAGCACCACTGTACACCTCTCAAGGGATGACAACACCCGTTTTAAAGACAGAGGCATGATTTCTGTTAATGTTGTGCCGTTTAACATGATTCCCAGCAATGATGTTTTTGCATATTTAAAAACTATATCAAAAAGAAGTACTTTCATTACGTCATATATAAAACACACACAAACACCACCTAGAACACAAATAATAAATAATACAGATTCAGGTTGAAAGCTTCAGCTTGTGATGTTCACAGAAAACACCAGAATTGGAAAAAAAAATGCAATCACAATGACTGAGTGTGGCATGGTTGTTAGTGCCAGCTGAGCTGATGTTTTCCAATCTTCAACTGTCCAGTTCTTGGCTGACAGGAGTGGAATCCCAAGTGGTCATCTTCTGTTACAGCTGATCCGACTCAACGTTTAGCATTTTGTCTACTCTGAGGTGCTTTTCTGCTCACTACAGTTGTAAAGAGTGCTTATTTGAGTTACTATAACCTTCCGGTGAGCTGGTACCAGTCTAGCCATTTTCCTCTGACCTCTCTCATCAACAAGGCATTTCCACCCACTGAACTGATGCTCACTGGATGCTTTTTTTTTTCTCCACACCATTCTGTGTAAACTCTAGAAACTGTTTAGTGTGACAATTCCAGGAGATCAAGAACCTATCCATCAAAGTCCCTGAAATCATATTTTCTCTCATTTTGATGCCTGATATACATCAAGATTAATTAAAGCTCTTGAGCAGTATCTGCTTGATTTTATGTACTGCTACCACATGATTGGCTAATTAGATAATTGTATGAATGAGCAGAGATACTGAAATCAAGTGGCCAGCGAGTGTATAAGTTTCCATGATGTACGAGTTACAACCGTGAATGCTTCTTAAACGCTTGGCTTGTTACAAGCTGAATAAAAGAAAATCACCCTCTTAGGACTTCTATCGATACAGAACACAGTTATACTATTTTTATTTTCTCATAAATGAGACAAGCATAAAAAAAAGGTACTATTAGCAGAAAAGCGAGAGCACCACAGGAACACATCAAAGTCAGCAAAACAGTGCTGCTAATAAGAGACAAGTCATCTACATACACCATGTGACGTGCTATATCGCTCTTGCTGGAAGCAGGCTAATTTCAGCAGTTCCTAAATTTGAATGAGCTGAATAACAAACTGTCTGGGGCAGCAGAGCATAAAGCAGCTCATGTGAACGAGACTGCCTTTCTAAGTCTCGACCTGCAGCCAGCATCCTTTCCTTTGTACTTTTTTTTTCTTTTTGCAATTCTTCTGCATTCTCCACTTGACCAAACATGGCAGGTGAGCTTGTCTACGTAGAAAAAAAAAATCCTCCATGAATGAAGTTAGCCACCACACATCACAGCTTCTCATTAGAGGTTGAAAGAACTAGTCTGGCCTGTCACATAAAGGCCATCAGAGCACCTCATATGCAGCTCGACGAGATGTCAGAGTGAATCATGTCATGTCACCGGGCTGGCGTGGAAAACTGAGGGTGACGTGCACCTTTCATTTATCACACTGACTGCACAGGAACTAAACAGCCGCTCCAGTTGTTAGCCTGAGCAGATGTGAGGGGGGGGCTCCAAATCAATCTCAGGCGTCACTCTATTTTTCAACCTAGACTATGTGGCGTCCCGTAATATCATAGTGAGCTGCATTTCACAGAAGTGAACCATCACGCACTTCTAATTATAAATAATGAACATAAAACGAGTTATATACTTAAGATAGGCTAGAACATGCCTCTAGATGTTAGACGGAGGTAGAAACATGAGGATGAAGGAAGAGCCGGCGTACGTCTTATCTCAGCTGATAAACAGCCAAAAGAATCTGAAGACAGAATGGAATATATTCAGGTCAAAAGACAAGGAGATAAATTAAGAAAATCCTCTCACGATAGGATAATTAACAAGTCTCGTATGCACCACCTGCAGATATGATGAAAGCTAATTAAGATGAAGTTGTATCGGACCCTTATTTCCATGTGCCTGATTACTGCATTTGCATCCAGTCAGATATCATCCAGTTCAAATGAACGAACAGAGTGTAATGAATAACATCATGATGATATTACAGCAATAATAAGACAACTGGGATGAAACAGCTGGTGCCTTTTAGTTTTTCCTCTCACATATCCAAACATACACACTGCTCCCTAACTGCTAGATATGAAGCCCCTGCTGGTCTGAGTGTCCAGGCCTTCAGGCTACATGAATGCGCGTGCGCAAGGACAGCAAAACCTCATCCTTCTACCCTGGGAATCCTCCATGGATACACCAGCTGACTGGGTTACGTAACCACAGAGTCTGTTCAGGAGAAGGGGAAAGTGAGGGGGCAGACGGAGGTGGAGGATGAAGCAGAAGGAGGGTAGTTTTGTACTGACCGACTACTGGTTTTGCATTTACAATGAACATTCCTTGTATTTCACCTGATTATCCTCCCAGATGTTTGTTTGCTTTCTTGCCAAGCCAGTAAAGCTCCCAATTTTGACCAATAAGCTGATTTCTGGCAGGGGGAGAGGAGGTGAAATAGTTTGTAGAGACTCTGGAAAGCTGCAAAGATGACATGTTGATGATTTCCATATTTTTCAAAGTCAATAATATACTTCAAGAGGGAAAATGCATTTTCTATTTATACAAAAAAAAAGCACCTGATTGCTGAATGCATTAGTGCTGATATGGAGCTTCATTGCCCTAGGAGAGCAGGAAATGTACAGCATGTTCCCTTTGCTGAAGCCTCTCTCCTCTGAAAGTCATTTCAAAGGCAGGGTAAGGCTGCGATACAATACTGCCCCCTTGTGGTAAAAGGAAGGCGTTGCCTTGATTATATGAAAGCCTGGCTAAATTAAATTCAAAGGATGCAAAAATGATTAGAATATATATATTATAGTTACTGAAAAAAATCTTAATTTGATTTGAATGAGGGCAGCACGGAGGTGCAGTGGTTTGCACCGTCACCTCACAGCAAGCAGGTTCTGGGTTCGAATCTGCTGGTCGGCTAGCTGTTCCGTTTGCATGTTCTTCTCATGGTTGTGCGAGTTTCCTCCTACAATCCAAAGATATGTGGATTATGTCAAATGGCTACTCTAAATTGCCCATAGGTGTGAATGTGAGTGTAAATGTCTCTCTCTCCATCTCCCTGACCTGTCCAGGGTGTATCCTGCCTCTCACCCAATGTCAGCTGGGATTGGCTTCAGCTCACTTGCAACCTGCAGTGGATAAGTGGTATAGATAATGAATGAATGATTTGAAGGATTCTTTCCCCCCACGTGATTCCTAAATTAAGTTCACAGAAGACATTGACAAAAATAGGAACACACTGATAGTTCAGGTGTTTTTTTTTTTTTAAAGGTTATAGCAAACCTGCTTAGGATGGGTAAAATCAGGGAGGGAGAAAAACCACAAGGACACACCTTTCCCCAAAATGTCAGTTTAATAGATGTTAAAAAGTGTAAGGCTAAGACGCTTTTGATGGGAACACGACACTATACATGTGTGAGAAACACACGCTTTCACCGCAACCTTACAGTGGGCTTTGGGTGGGACAGTAGCAGCCACTCCCTTCTTTAAAACACACTAATCTGGAAAAAGTGGCCTGGGGAATTACAGTACAACATACACACAATTCTACATACCCTCAAAGACACACACACACACCCCTGCAGAGAACAAACTCACACTCCGGGTAAAATAGTGCATAGTTCAGTACATTTCTCGGGTTAATCATTCCGAGTCTGTCATTGGCATATCAAACCACCAATAAAGTAACCAATGCTAATTTTATTCTATCAAAACAACAAATCCAGACCAACTATGTTTCATGTACATATATTTCATATATATTTATATTCAATATACAAAGTTACATTCTTATCTGCAAAGGTTCATTCATAGAAATAAATACTGAGATGGCTAAAGTTGCAACGTAAAGTCGTTTCTCTTCTCGTGGAGAAGAGGAACGACTGCAAACAAAGCCCCTCCCGTACGTCCAAACACTAACACAACAGCAGCATAACATCAGCAAAATGTTAGCCAACTCTTTTACTGCATTACAGGAGGCTTGTGGTTAGAGTCTAAAAGACAAAAAGGTACAAAAGTGTAATAAAAATAGGCATTTAGTCTCTAAATCTACACGAGAAGTGTTCTTTTAAGGAAACCAAGCAGTGAAAAGAAAAAATCCCCACTGTGCCCATGACCAGTTCATAATCCTAGCAATATTGCATAACAGGTTTCCTTTGGACTATGACTTGATGCAAGGAGTTAAATACGTTCCTGTTTTCAGAAGGGCATAATCTGATCGTATAGTGTCATACAAAAATTACTACAAATGTTCTGAATTCCTTTGGTAAATTTAACATTAATATATAAATAGATACTCTGCCATTCACCAACCCTTTCTGTAATCACAGAACGGCATACATGAGAAAGTACAACAGATGAAAATGCTATGCTGCTTGATCTTGTGGTGTCTCTCAAAACTATATGCGAAGGAAGAAATTGGAGAATGCTGGGGTGGTTTAGAATGCAGCACAGCAGCCTAAAGACAAGAGCAGGCACTAGGGCTTGCAAGCTTTTTGCAAGCCTTGACTTAACCTAGGAGCAGCTATTTCTTCAGAAGGTACTTTCGGCTGTGCAAATATTTCCCCCTCCAGCCACGTACAACAGCTATTTAGACAGAGCACAGTATTTCAATTTAACGATTTTCTACTTGTGCACCGTGTTGATGGATCTTGACTTAAACGTGACAGACAGGAATATTTGTGAATTGGGAAGAAAAAAAAAACATAAAAGAAAGCAAAACTGGCTGGAAACAAACATTTAAAATGCAAAACCTCCCCCATTCGATTGTCCAGACCGATCACATCAGTGCTGCGGTCACAGCTTTAGATGTGATGTATATGGATGGATGAATGGATCCACCTATTTAGGTGCATGTAGGATTAAGATTCGTATTGCCACAAACGTGAATGTGCAAAGATTTGAATGCAGCTTCCTGATAGCTGGACGCAATAACAGTGACCCTGCGACTGAAGACGTAAAATCAAAAAGGAGAGAAATAAGAACAGACACTGAAGGGAACTCAAACTCCTTTTGAAAACGTTCGCGCTTGACTAGCAATGTCTGCCCGAGTGTAAAAGCATTCAAGATCAGTCTTCGTTGATCATGACCTGCCACACTATAAGGTGACTGCGTTCGGCTTTTGCCAGGAAGGGCTGCAGCTTCAGAGTGGGTTCAACCAGATCCTCCCCTTCACCTCCTTCATCATCACCTGAAATAAAGAAACAGATATGGTAGGAAATAATGTATATCTGCCATAACCTTTGTCACAATATCGGAGTAAGACACTAACCCATTCTGAAGTCAATGTAACCTTCTCCACCACTCATAACTAGGACAGACTTGGAGAACTCTGGCGTGGGCGAGTCTGCTGTTGGCTTGTCAGTGCCTGCCTCGCCTCCTGCTCCAGCAGATGGGATAACGTGGCCTGTGTTAGGGGCAACAAAATACACATGGCAAACAGAAGGCGCCCCAAAAGGAGGAGAAAAAAAAAAAAGCCTCAATATATGAACAAACAACAGAAGGAAATCCATGTACATCAGTTCCAATAATACTGATCAGCAAGAAAATCAGACCAAGTATGGAAGACCATCAAGTAAAGTAAAAAGCTATAAGAAGAAACAAAGAGCATGACTGGAGAGACTCATGGGTCATACCTGGAACAGCAGTGAAGAACTTGACTGCATCTCGGTGGCCATGGAAACAAAGCTGTGCATGGGCCATGGAGCAGAAAGGGACAAAGGTGCCCGCTGTCACTTTATCACTGTTTTCATCACCATAGACACGGATCATGCTGCCTGGCCGGTTGGATGTTCTCTGAGTGACTGTCTTTGCTTTGTTGAGAAGAGAGGGAGAAAAAAAAGAGATAAAAGATGTGAGGTATGTTTGTGTTCTGTATTAAATTCAGCATGCCAAAAAGAGCAGCTGCATTTTAACTATAGTAGTCAGCTAATGAGCCTGTAACAGTGTGTAAAGGACACTTGAGACTTTAAATCGCGTACTCTCTGCGAGAGGAATAGAGATGATGACGCCGTTCCCTGTTCCAACCCACAGGCGGTTACACGAGACCATCAATGCTGTGATCCTCACAAAGGAAAAGCCCAGTTTGCCAGTGCCTGAGATGAATATAACAGACTGAATCGTCAGCGACAAAAGGGTCGCTTGATATTCGTCAAAAGATAGGATACATCGAAACAAATGAAACGTATTAACGATAGCAAGGAAATTATCTTTTTGAGAGGAAATATCTGCGTAATTTAGGAGTTAATGGGCTGACCGAGCATCTTGCTGACGTAAGGCTCTATGTCGACGTCCTGCAGATGTTGGTAGGTGTGTGCGTGGAAGAGTCGAAGCGTGGAGTCTAAACGGATAGACACCCAAATGCCGTCTCCGTCCCAGGCTAGTTGCCGCACTTGGCTCTCCTTGCGTGGGTGGGCATCAAAGGACTTCTAAACATGGGTAAGAACATTCAGAGTATGAGAAACCCGCATAAATCTTACAGCAATGAATATATATAAAAAGCACTAATAATAATTTTTAATGGGGTTGTGTAAGCAGAATTAGTAAAGCCACCTGGACTGTATCCTAATATTAGGTGATTCAGTGCACGTATACCTTTCGGTTTTCTATATGGTACTGCATGAACATAACCAGATTTGCGTGTGTAATTTTCATCTTTGGACTCAAACGGAATCTACTCAGGAAAAGACAGCATGATGTCCAGTTCCATAAAAACTCCCAAAAAACTATGTCAAGAGCCAACTGATTAGTAGCAAGTAACAGACTCAAGTCTTACGTGTTGAACCATCAAACAAGAAATCCATAACTATATATATATATATATATATATATATATATATATATATATATATATATATATATATGAGTGATTCCATGCTTATGTACTGAAATGGAGACATGAACTTATTTTTAAAAATTCACCTAAAACCATTTCTTTTTTTACCATCAGGTCACAAAACATGTAATCTTTAATGAATGATATGTTAAAAGATAACTTTAATTTTCTGAGATGTAATAAAAACATATTTATATGCCAAAGTCAAGCCTATGAGTTCCAAAATGATGTCTGTTACATTACTTCTGTTACGATTGTCCATCTCGTGTCTGTTACAAATTAATTACAATCTAGCTATATACCATGTTAATCTTATTGAAAGAATGTGTATGTTTATTCTACTACACATGTTTATTAATTATATTTGCTAAAACATCACCGTCCTGTTTCAAAAAGTAATTCTACATTGTTAAAATTGAGAATCTATATGTCCACAACACTTCTGTTACGTTCTGACTTTGGCATACAAATGTTTTTATTACATCTCAGAAAATTAAAGTTATCTTTTAACATATCATTCATTAAAGATTACATGTTTTGTGACCTGATGGTAAAAAAAGAAATGGTTTTAGGTGAATTTTTAAAAATAAGTTCATGTCCCCATTTCAGTACCCATAAGCATGGAATCACTCATATATATATATATATATATATATATATATATATATATATATATATATATATATATTTTGTTTTAAATGTATTCTCTATGGTGAAATGATGCAGCATTGACTACAATCTTCTTGACAAAGTAGTTCAGTAGCACAGCAAACTGAAGTTACATCAACAGCTCTACTAAATGAAATCTGAATATCAACAGACTCATGCAGACGGAGTAATATCCCATAATCCGCTTACCTTGATTAAATTATTGCCTCAAATCACTTGTGTTTCACATCTAACTACACCAAATGCTGACAAAGTATTAATATAAAGGGTTAAGACAAAAGGCTTGATAAATAAAAAACACGTCCAGTCTGACAACCAGTTCTACATCTATATGATGACAAGTTTGTCTCGCCTCTATTTTCATAGCCTTGGGCTGGATAACGTAGATCTTGTTTCTGTACCCGCACCACACTTTATCATGCACCACCGTCATGCAGCGGATCGAGTGATGCGGTCGGCCCAGGTCCAACAGGTGGTAGTTGGTCAGATCCCACTGCCCGTCTACACAGGGAATAATAAAAAAAATAATAAGTTACATTCATATAGCGCCTTTCTCAAACTCAAGGTCGCTTTACATAGGTCAGAGAAAAAACACACACAAAAAAAAGTTGCTAAAGAGTGGTGAGTTTATGCACTGGTGGAGAAATGTTCATGAAACAAAGGTTTTGAGATGAGATTTGAAGAAGCGAAGAGAAGTCATGGAGGGATTGAAGAAGGGAAATCCAGAGCTTCGGGGCCATGGCACTGAAGGACCTGCCACCCAGGGTAGTGTGTCTAGTGTGAGGAACAGCAAGGAGATTATAGCTAGAGGATCTGAGAGATGGAGCATGAGGGGTCAGGAGATCACAGATGTAAGAAAGAGCAAGGTTATGGAGAGCTTTGAAGGTGAGTAGAGTGTGTGTGTGTGTGTGTATATATATTCACCAGCTTAAGGTTGGTCCGTATCACGAAATACCGTGACCAAGGTCTTGAAAATACTGACTGAGGCCTCTGGGCCGAGGTCAGTATTTTCAAGGCCGAGGTCATGATATTTCACAATACGGACCGACCTTAAGCTGGTGAATAATATTTTTTTTTCTTTACCAAATTCTAACAGAAAATGAGAGCGCCTGAAAGGGAAACCATATAAGAACAAACCTGCTACAAGCTCGTCAAAAACCTGTTTGATAAGCTACGACAGCTCAGAATTTTCCAAAAATAAGACATGAAAAAGTGCACAGCAACATGTTTAGTTCTTCGCCAGGTATGTCTTCCACCTTCATTTAGGTTTCGACAGAACTTCCCAAAGACACAGAGGTCGGAGGTCGTCTTTTCTGCCCTTTGCTCCTCAATAAACTGCTGGATTTGCTCGGCGTTAGCAACAGTTACAGGTTTTCGGCTTTCTCCTGAAATGTTTTTTTTATTTCGTCTTCATCAGCTTTCGCTGTGAACACTGTCGTTATCGCTATCCATGCTGTAAAATTAATGCTATTATACTGAGAAATGTGAAAATAAATGTTGACAAAAAACTGCTACCATGTTTGTTGTTGTTGTGAACGAGCGAGTCGCTAAAGGTCTGTAACCAGGGTCTGGATCGTAGGATTCCGGACCGCTTGCGAGCCAATCAGAGCGCACGATTTGATGGAAACCAGACCGCGGAAAAAAAGATTTTATATTCAATTCTGGACAGAACAGGTAGCCAGTGAAGCTGAGAAAGAATGGGGGTGATATGAGCAGATGGTTTGGTATGGGTGAAGAGTCTCGCTACAGAGTTCTGACTGTATTGTAATCTTTGAAGGGATTTAGTTGGGAAGGCAATGAGAAGGGAGTTACAGTAATCTAGGCGGGACATAATGAAGGAGTGGACCAACGTTTGAACACGAAAGAGGCGAAGGCGGGCGATGTTCCGGAGGTGGAAGAAAGCAGTCTTGGTGAGGGATTTAACGTGGGGATCAAAATTGAGTGAGGGGTCGAGCAATATTCCAAGGAATGTTGTGATGTTGGGAATCACCACAAAACCATGTGATCATTAAATATCAGGGATGAATTAAAAACTTGCTCCCGTTAAATGTTCACACTTAACTGTGTGAATAATTGGTCACAATGTATTTTAGTTGCATGAAACATTTTAATATACATCATAACATATATGTGGCAGCGGGGGCGTGGTCAAGCGCTGGTTTGTGAATGGAGCGAGAAGCTGGGGAAGGTGAGTGGCAAAGTATAGGCACCTGTGTCAAATTAACGTGCTGTCTGTGTGCAGTAAAACCGAGATAAAAGGGGAGAGCAGCAGAGCGGGTTTCTTCTCCCCCCTGACTGATGTCACGCCCGTGCAGCGGCACACAGCACATCAACGGAAAACTGCTGAAAAGCGTGTGTGTGTAATCTGGTTGTGTGAAAATAAAACGGAGACTGAACTTGATCCCGCCTGCCTGTGGTTTCAGCGTTCACTGTAAATCAGGGAAGTGTTAGAATATCAGAACTGCTCGTCAGGAAGAACCTTACCTACTCCTCTGTGGAATATTGCCAGCGTGCCGTCAGCCAAGGCTACCAAAACCCTTCCTTTCACATGTCTACATAGTGACGGAGAGATGAGAACATGAATCAATTTAGTTCCACTCCACAATAAATTCATGACCTATTGCAATCTGATCTACTTACACGATCCCCAAAATAGAATCCTTCAGTTTTATCGAGTGCAGACATTTCTTCCATTGTGCGACAGACGAGTGGACATAGATACTGTAACAGAGGCGTGCAAGACATTAGGCGCAGCTCACGATTTGTTGAGATGATGACCGACAGCTCTAGGAGAAACTCACCAGCCATTCTGCGCCCCGAGCCACATAGTGGGCAGGACACTACTCATTTTCTTAGCCTCCTCCCTCACCAGGTCTTGCTCGTCAGGTATTAAACTCACTCCGTCCTTTACAAGATCGCATTCCCTAAAGCATTTTTCAGCAGGAAAACACAAGCCCCAATTTAATATGGTGACTCTACGGAAGCTTTATAGCTAAGCATTCGGACAGTTTTTCATTTCCAGCACACACTGGACAGTGTGTGTAGGCACTACATAGCAAGATGTCAAACACTGCGAGCAATATAAGCACCTCTGTGTGTAAGAAGACAGTGCATCTCTCTTGTTCTGGACTCCCAGAGGATCAGTAAACACATGTTCTGTGTAGATCCCAGGTTGACCTTCCTCTGCAGGTGTGGTGTTGCTGTTCTCCGTGGCCTCCATGGCCTCTTCAGCTGCAGCCACACCAACCTGACTGCGCTGCTCTACCACAGCATCTGAGTAGGGTTTGAGAGAGGGAGCGCTCAGTGAGAGACACTGTCCAACGCCAGGAAAATTAAATACAGCAGCTGGTGTGACTCCACTGTCTTATACTCAAGTGCCCTGGCATTATCTCATGTTGCTATACTGAAAAAACATTATGAATTTCATTGGGCTGTGAAAGTAAAATACATCTTAATGCTGTTTATGTTGGCACAATTAACACATTTCCCAAGCCTGATTCTTTGAATCATATGGAGTTCTTTCTAAGCTACACTACCGTTCAAAAGTTTGGGGTCACTTTGAAATGTCCTTATTTTTGAAAGAAAAGCACTGTTCTTTTCAATGAAGATCACTTTAAACTAATCAGAAATCCACTCTATACATTGCTAATGTGGTAAATGACTATTCTAGCTGCAAATGTCTGGTTTTTGGTGCAATATCTCCATAGGTGTATAGAGGCCCATTTCCAGCAACTCTCACTCCAGTGTTCTAATGGTACAATGTGTTTGCTCACTGCCTCAGAAGGCTAATGGATGATTAGAAAACCCTTGTACAATCATGTTAGCACAGCTGAAAACAGTTGAGCTCTTTAGAGAAGCTATAAAACTGACCTTCCTTTGAGCAGATTGAGTTTCTGGAGCATCACATTTGTGGGGTCGATTAAATGCTCAAAATGGCCAGAAAAATGTCTTGACTATTTTTTCTATTCATTTTACAACTTATGGTGGGAAATACAAGTGTGACTTTTCATGGAAAACACAAAATTGGCTGGGTGACCCCAAACTTTTGAACGGTAGTGTAGTTGCTCATTTGATACGAAGAAAGAAGCTACTTGTTTATGAAATAAAGATTACTGTTACATAGTGGCGCAGATGACATCAAGAATGTTTGCAGCTAAAAGACAGTGGCCTTTTGTCCATGCAAAACATTCAAAATGATTCTATCCACATTCACTGGATATGAGCAATCACGTGCTCTGATTGGCTAAGATATCAGCTCATATACCATGAGTAGAGAAAAACAAAATGGCGGAGCGTGTTGCTGGACCAACTGAGGACGAAAAAAATAAACTACTTGAAAATGTCCCCCCACAAAAAAAAAGGCACAGCAACAAAACATGGAATAAAAAGTATTTGATAAGAACATCCATCCATTCGTAGCCGCTTATCCTGTTCTACAGGGTCGCAGGCAAGCTGGAGCTTATCCCAGCGAGAGGCGGGGTACACCCTGGACAAGTCGCCAGGTCATCGCAGGGCTGACATATAGGAGACAAACAACCATTCACACACTCATTCACACCTACGGTCAATTTAGAGTCGCCAATTAACCTAACCTGCATGTCTTTGGGGGAAAACCGGAGCACCCGGAGGAAACCCACACAGACACGGGGAGAACATGCAAACTCCATACAGAAACGCCCTCGCCGGCCTCAAACCCAGGACCTTATTGCTGTGAGGCGACAGGGCTAACCACTACACCACCGTGCTACCCCATGGTAAGAACATTTCCCCCCCAGGATTATTATTAGAGCATTTTTTCACAAATTGCTACTGTCATTTCGCCGGCTTATTTACATTCCAAGTGGAAATGTAAACATGTGTTTGCAAAAAATAAAAATACTCCCTTTCTCTAAATCCAGTGAACGTGGATATAAGAAAACAATTATTCCACCCAATCTTGTTATACATGGCTTATAGCCAATGAAGCGCTACGTGCCTCGTCGGCTATCAGCTGACGTACGACTTGATTTCGTGGAATAACTTAAAAATGTTGACCGCTGCAATTAGCTACATAAAATAACGGGATTAATTGACCATCCAAAGTGTTTACAAATCGGTGAACTTCACTGAAGTTCTGATCTCGTACCATCAAGGGAGTCTGTGCCTGCAGTTTGGGGAACGGCGACAGCTCCCTCAACAGAGCAGCCAACCACAGTGATGCCATCCAGAACGCGCTCAGAGCCAGTGGCGCTGTTGCTGGCTGTGGTGCCGGTCTGTGATGCCCCCTTAGCCCCACCTGTATCCCTGTTTGCAGGCACTTCCTCACCAGCAGGGTAATCTGTCTCCCGGGCACCTGCAGCACAATCATCCACTATTACAGTAAAAACCCAGCTGAAAGCACTCCATGTACAATCTTTCTTCTGACTTTCAGCAAAAGTGCTTTCTCGTCACACCTGGCACACTGGTGATGCAGAGCAAGTGTGAATTACAGACAAAGAAGCTCTCCAGGATTTTTCCAGGCTGGTTGGCATCAATTACTATGACCTTGGAGGTGGTGTGAGTGCTGGTGCAGATCCACACCAGACTGGAGAGCTCATCCTGCTGCCTCAGCTCTTTCTCCTGCTCCTGATAACACACACACACACAAAACACTATAACACAAAACCTGGACCGTCTACGAAACGTCGTTATTACCGTTCCTACCAAAAGTGTTTTGACTTCTACCTTGAGCTCCTGCTCCAGTTTGTCTAAACTGCTCTGAGAGCCTCTCGCCTGTCGGGGGCTCAGGCTGCTGTGCTCCAGCCCTGAGACGTCTCTATAAAACACACTCGCTCCTACAATAGATCCTCCATCACGTGTCTTTCCTCCGGACAGATTCACACCAGCAGCACACCACAGCTACACACACACACGGTCAACTGATCATCTTGGGTAGTGTTTCTGAATTCATTTCTCAAATGCATCATCTTACCTTCATGGAAGCATCTCTCTCATCCAAAGGTCTGAGATAAACAGGCACTGGTAAATTCTTCACCTTACTGTCTCCCTGCGCACCATTTGAAACCTTTTGTGAAAGAGAGAAACTCAATCGAGAAAAATGTCCGATGCTTTAAATTATCAACAAATTTTGGCGATGCAGTTCTCTCAAGCGGGAATATCCGAACGTGCTGCCGATCTCTGAAGCGACTGGCCAGTAGTAAACCTGGGAACGAGCTGGAATTTGGGGTGTAGTGCTGGAGTTTTGCTGCTGTGATGATGTATTTGAAGGAGATGCAAAGATACTAGCTTGACTAAATATCCGTGAAATTATTTGGCCGAGTAGGTCCTGTTTAAATCGGGTAGGGGTCGACCGATAATCGGCCTGGCCGATATATCGGGCCGATATTCTGCATTTTTAGGGTTATCGGTATCGGCCATAATTTCCACCGATATGCCGATAACATGCCTTTTTGCAGCCATTTCGTTCCTAACGCGACTGTCACTGCACGTCCTTTCCTGCACTCGCCTCTCTGAGTTCAAGAACACGGTCCCGCCCACCACAACATCTGATTTGTTTGGCACAAGAGATATAGCCAATCAAGACGCGCAGCTAAACACTCTGAACTGTTTCAAGGCGCCCGTATCAAGGTAAGGACACGCTGCTTTTGCCGCAATAAGTCACAAACACACAAGTTGCAAAAGCACAACATCATTATATGTTTACATTCTTCATCTACTACTCGTTAAAATTGTCCATTTGCATCTGTGTAGCCAGGCAAACTTAGCTTACGGAAGGAAGCACTTGAATTAGCCTACAACCAACTAGTCTCGCTGAAACAGCATAACGTAGGCTGCAGTCATTTTTAAATCCCCGTCTGGAAACGTTGTGAATGTGTCAGTAGTTCTACTCGAACAGTAGAATGACAGCCATTCAGAGAGGTGGTCAAGGCAACTTTATAAAGCGCTGTTTGAACATTTAAACAAGCCAGGTGTGACTAGTATTTATAATTCTTGCGCAAGTGATTCTCCTCGCTAGCGCTTCTGATTCGGAAAGCGATATACTCTTAAAGGAGCAGCCGCTCCTAATAGGGAGTGATAGCCTACTTTACTGTATGTTTGAGTTTACTTTTTAAAAAATGCTGCAGGCAGCTCCCTACACTTGGTTTGTTATTTAAAAACTACTTGAAGTTGGTAAGTCTTACTTAGTTCTTAGTGTAAAAGAATCCAGAGTGTATTTTCATTTATTTTCCACTGAAAATGGTGAGCTGTAATATAGTAGGGAGTGATTTTATTTTTTTATTGGTGAATATTTATTTTATTATTATTTTATTTCTCATTTTATTCTAACTAATGTTTGACTTTATTGTACAAATGCTGCTGGCATCTTCCTGCACAAAATTTCATGTTCAATTTTACAATTAAACATACATTTCATGGATATGAAGGTCTGTGTCAGTGTGTGCTATGTTTAATTTCATGTGAATTATAACGTTTACATTTATCGGTTGCACATATCGGTTATCGGCATCCCAATTCCATAATAATCGGTATTGGTATCGGCCCTGAAAAAAACATATCGGTCGATCCCTAAAATCGGGTATCTTGGAAAGAGAAACTATTTCATGAATCAAGTAGCATTGATAAACACATCATTTTATAGTTTCTTAAATGCACCATGCATTATTATATACATACACACACTATCCATTAAAAGTAGTGCTGTCAAGCGATTAAAATATTTAATCGCGATTAATGTCGCGACTGTCATAGTTAACTCGCGATTAATCGCAATTTAATCGCATCGCACATTTTTGTCACATGAAAAACCATTGTAATTCTCTTATCAGCATAAAAAAGTGAATGGGCTTGCTTTGTACCAATGTTTTTTTTTTTAATTGCAGAGCATAACACGTCTTGTCACAGCCACTGCAAAGCCGGGCTGGAGCTGCCGATGGGAAAACGAAACCTAAGCCGAGCACCGTGGCTCTTCGTCCCGAGGCGCGGGGCTAGCGCGCCCTGCCCGCGCTGGTTCTTTAGGGGGAGGGCAGAGGACTCTGGCTGTGCGGGGCGTGGCATTACAGTCTAGCTGCTATCGTTTTTCTAAGCAAAGTCTCTGTTCCAAATTCCTGGCAGTTTCAAAAGCTTATGAAAAACCTACATCATGTCACAGAGCGTTAATCTCGCGATAAAAAAAATTATCGCCGTTAAAATTGAGTCAAGTTAACGGGATAATAACGCGACATTTTTGACAGCACTAATTAAAAGTTATGCATTTGTTGTCCGTTTATGAGGGGGGAATTTTCGCTTTCCCAAAAATGTAATATCGTGTCAATTTTTTAATAGCATCAACATTCCAGGCATCAGGAACATACCTTATATTTTTGAGGCAAGCTCCAGCCATAGGCTTGTATCCTACCATCTTCTTTCTGGACATGAGCCTTCACCTGCTGGTACTGTGCTCTTTTCTGCTCTCTCCGGGACATGATATTTTCCACCTCTGGACTACACACACACACACACACACCTTACATCTAATCCCGGACATCTTGTCTTAGAGGTGATTCAAAGAAAGATCACTTACTCATCATTGAGGAAGTCAAAAGCCTTTGATTTGTCGCTGGGCAGCTGAGCAAGGGTGCTGCTCCTCTTCTTAACAGAGGGCACAATGTGTGAGGTGGGGGCGTTGTACTTAACATTAACAGGAGCCTCTGGCTTTTTGGCTGCACCACTGGAGGATGAGCTGAAGAGCCTGCTAAAACTGGGGACGAGAGGAGAAAGAGAAATAGAAAGGGAGGGGGGGGATCGAGAGAGAAAGAGACAACACACAAGGACTGATATGCAGACACAAGCAGTAGCAGCAGCAATGTTAGAGGTCGTAGGTGAACAGTTAGGGGGTCAGTGGGTCACTTCCCAAACACAGGGCATGCCCCCACCCTGCTTAGCAACAACTCACGATCGGCCCGAGACGGAGATGTCAAACCATTACAAATGCTGCACATGCAATCTTATCAAATTAATATAAATATCAGAGACCCAACAGAATAAGCTGGACACTCGTACTATGATTAGCTGATTTGTGTAGAAACTCGTACAAACACTTTGTACTGATGATCTGATTGCCACTTGTTCAGCCAAATCAATTACTTTTTACGTCAAAAGTATCTGAAAAATCTCTTTTAAGCTGTGCGGTAGATTGATAGCTGTACTTTAGGATTTTTATTTTTAATCCAAGTCCATTAAGGACTCATTCATGCACATCATGTTCTGATCTATAAAACACATCCACTCAAGCCTGCAGTTAACACAAGCTCTCTCCCCACCCACCCACCCACCTTCTACAAAACACACAGGACAACAGGAGGTAGGATGAGGAGTACATGAAAGGGACACACAGGAGAATAAAGGAATTTTGAGTATGTGAAACCAAGTATTTATCCAAATCCAAATCACACCACAGCCAGAAAAAAAATAAATAAATATTCACATAAATCCCAAGACCTGGGAATGGCCAAGTGTACACACGGTTTCGACATCAAAGACTAAAGAAGTAAACAACAGTCTTGTGCAATGAAAGTGTGGGCACTGCACTGCAGTAGACTTCGAATTTTGTTCTAATTAACTTTTATGCGTTAGCTTGGCTGTAAAAAAATTGCTGTAAAAGTTTCAAGGAAAACCATTCCCAAATCCAAGAGCATGTATTGGTTTTAAGAGCCAGACCAACTGCAAGAGTAGATTTACTAGCATTTCAAAAATTTTACCTACATCCTGGATGAAAAAATAAATAAATCAAAAACAAAAACACATGAAAAGGAGAGGGGGAGATAATGAATGAACGCCAAAACACGTAGGGCAATAAGAACATTCAATCCAGAGGGAAAAGCTTACAACTGCCAGATACTGGATTTTTTCTTCTCAGTCAGGGCTGGGTTCTCTCTCGAGGCCCTGTGTAAGGAAGAAAAACAAAATCAAAAATAAAATAATCACAGACAAAACCTCAAGCATAATCCACTATAACCAACTAATCTTCCATAATCTTTTAAACATAGCCTTTCAAACTCCACAGAAATACATATAGCTCAACGTTGAAATACTAAAAACTTGCTTTTTAAGTAGGTAGTGCTAATACTAGAAAAGGCACAAGTGTGGCACTCATTAAAATAACGTCGCACTCAGAGGAAAAGACGACGACGACAACAGGAAGTGCACAATAAAGAATTTAGTCCCCTTAAAAGGTGCAATTCATCATTTTAGCTAAACCAAACAGAGATCAGGACTTGAAAACTTTCTTTTTATGAGGACAACAGACCTTCTCTCTCTCTCTCACACACTTTTTTTCCCCCATAACTATTCCAACAAAGTTAGAAACACACAATTGTATAGGATGCCTTTGTATGCTGTAACTTGAAGATTTCCATTCACTGGAACTAAAAGGCCCAAAGCTGTTCCAGCACATGATGATGCCCTTGTGCACAAAGTTAGGTTTATAAAGACATAGTTAGCCAAGGCTGGTGTGGAAGTTGTTAAGTGTCCTGCACAGAACTCAACCCCACCGAACACCGTTGAGATGAATAGGAACACCGACGACATGCCAGGCCTCCTCTCCGAACATCACAGCCTGACCTCACTAATGCTCTTGTGGCTGAAGGAGCACAAATCCTCACAGCCACACTCCAAAACCTAGTGGAAATCCGTCCCAGAAGCGTGGAGCTTATTACAGTGTTCTCCACGGGCGCTTTTAAAGTGGCGCACCGCCACATCATAATTCTGGCCCACCACCCTTCCCTTGGCCAAATAAATAAATAAATAAATAAATAAACGACTTCATCAGTATACACCAAATAAATCGTAAAGTATTCGCTTTATTATAATTTTGTAACTATTTAACATGGGCGGCATGGTGGTGTAGTGGTTAGCGCTGTCGCCTCACAGCAAGAAGGTCCGGGTTCGAGCCCCGTGGCCGGCGAGGGCCTTTCTGTGTGGAGTTTGCATGTTCTCCCCGTGTCTGCGTGGGTTTCCTCCGGGTGCTCCGGTTTCCCCCACAGTCCAAAGACATGCAGGTTAGGTTAACTGGTGACTCTAAATTGACCGTAGGTGTGAATGTGAGTGTGAATGGTTGTCTGTGTCTATGTGTCAGCTCTGTGATGACCTGGTGACTTGTCCAGGGTGTACCCCGCCTTTCACCTGTATTCAGCTGGGATGGTCTCCAGCTTGCCTGCGACCCTGTAGAAGGATAAAGCGGCTACAGATAATGAGAATGAGAACTATTTAACATGCAGAAGACCATTAAACGAATGCATACAGGGCTACCTGAAGGGGCCACGCGATTGCACTAGAAAAACATCTGGCCGGCTGCATACAGATTGTGACACAGAGCTGTGCAGATTGAGGTCTATCCTTGCGTTACACTACACCGCACCACATTACACTATACTGACACATAGTAATGTTGGATGCTACAAGCTGCAGCTAGCCAGCAGCTAAATAACTTTATGGTGCACACGCAGGTTGCTTGTGGTGTTATTGTGCAACGGTTACGCTTATCTATTGTCTTTTCTGACTGTACACAGTTACAGTAATCATATAACAGCGCACACACACACTAGTTAAGTTCAGGTCTTTTATTTTACGTATCTGTGATTGCATACTGTAGGTGAGAGCTGCATTTTCACGTTGCTTCACTGTGGTTGTTTACTGCAGGACTTCCGGGTTCCTGGGTCAAAGGACCCGAACTACGGAGGCCGGGGTGGCTTTGTAGTGCCAGTCTCGGGCACGCGCACCAGCTCGTGCATGGATTGGAGCGGTTTCATCCAATTAACATTAATTACGTGTATTGTAACAAATGTATGCATTTATTGTAATTGGGTATTTTGTTTATGCATGGGAGTTCATTTATTTTTCTCACACAGAAAAAAAAATATAATTATTTCAGGGATGCGCAACAGGCACATCAGTCTCAAGTGAAATGTCAAATGAGTCTCAAATTGACAATAAAAGATATGTACAGTAAGAATGTGTTAATTTTTTGTAAAATTATTTTAACAATGATTGAGCATTTCCTATCCATTTATTGGCCGGTTTTACGGTCAAAAAAACCCTAAAGTCCGTCAGCTTCGCCCCTGGACCCCGCGGCCCCCAAACCCCCCCCACCACCTTTTATTTTTGAAAAGTGGAGAATCCGGTTAGTATAATACAAAACGGGGACTAAATCTATAATGGGATGTTCAACAAGCACAGACGGGTGTTCTGGTCACGTGTTCACAAACTTGTGGCCATATAGTGTATTTTAACAAACTTGTGGCAGCACAGTGTATTAGGCACTCCCCATGATTAGCTTTCTCTCTCCCAAAAACACTGCCACTGTTTTGGCTTTCATGGCAAATCAGTGCATCTGCTCGGGATGACTAATCTCCAAGTATGAAAAAATGAACCGCTCTGTGTCAGCACAAACTCACTGCTCACCGGATCATCTCGGTCCACCTGACAGCCTCTTGCAGCTCCATCAGTCTCTCCTTATACTGGTTCCTCTCCATCAGGACTCGAGCCATCTCCACCCGTGTGAAGCGCTTGCGCTGGGCTGTGGGAACGTCACTCTGCAGCAAGAAATCCAAAAAAAAGGTGTTTCCTCGTTGTTAAAAATCAACAAAATTTGATTATTAACTTCTAACCCAAATGACCCAGTGTATAGTCATGGAGAGCGAAATACTCACATCATCTTCCTCTTTTGTCTTCTGTTTGGCCACCTCTAACTCTGCCCGAACCCTGTTACAATGAACAGCCTTAGCATCCTGTGTACACATACTTGTTAAGCTCCCTGTTTAAAAGGTACACCATGGGCGGCTCTACCGGGGTGGCATAGGGTGGCAAATGCCACCCTAAAAGAAAGCCTTGCCACCCCTGCTGCCACCCCAGTTAGCAGCGACGAATTCAAAGAAAGATTACGGCCAATTTCACATTTACGTGCGCGAATTTCCAATGTCCGACTGCGGCAAATGCAGCACGAGATAACGCCAGAGATTGGTTGTTTTGGAAAATTGAGAGGCGCGAAGCGAGGGAGCCAGGAGTCGCGAGGAAAGGAGACACGGGAGGAAAGAGGTAAAAGCTGATTAACTATCTATCAAGAAATGAAATTATAATGAATGAACACTGCTAGCAGACACAAAAGAGACTATCAAGTTTGGCTGTACTCAGCATTGAATCAAAGCGCACAAAAGCATTAGATCTTGATAAATTTGTGAAGCGTTTTGCTGAGCAACATGGAAAAATCGCCGCATTCAGCTGTTGTAGGCATGACAAGTTGATGTTATGCTCACTGGTGAGCCTTTACAAAGCGTGAGGAAAAAAAAAAATGTGACACTGGTGTAAATGGTTTAAATCATACTGAACTTGAAGCAGTGTTGTTATTGTTGTTGTTTTTTAGTGTCTGTTCTTTTGCATATACAGTATAAAACTGTCCAGAAACGGTATAGACCTCATCTGAGAATGTGTGTTCTTCATGAACAATAAAAGCATGAGATTAAGTTTGTCTGTACGAGTTTGTAAATGGCAGCCCACGCCCTTTTGTAGTGTGTACATACTATTTGTCATCAAACTGTGATAACTGTGATTAAATTCAGTATACACACACACACACACACACACACACACACGTCTGGAATACGTTGCCACCCCTCAAAAATTCCTGCCCCCCTCTTGCCACCCCATAAATATTTTTCTAGATCCGCCCCTGAGGTACACAATAATATTTTGGCTATTTTTGGGGTGTGTAAGTGCTTTATAGTTTTGAACTTTCCACTGACAGAACACATTAGGTCATTACACCTTATTTATAGGCCAACTTGTTTTTGAGTTACTGAGGTTTGATGAAACACAGTCAGTCAATTCAAGCAAACAGTCAAACAGCCTAATAAGAGTTCAGTGGTGATAGCGGTGCATTGTAAGTTCCAGCAGTGGAACACAGCACTTTGAGAACCAGTGTTTTACAGAAACAAAACAAAATATTATCCTAGCTGATACAGAGACAACACAAACCTCACATAGCTACCGATGAAGAAAGGTAAATACAACCGGACAAGATACATAGTCTTACAACGTAAAAGCAAAAATACAGTACAGCATGTGAACAATTTCACTCAAGCCGCATTTTCAGCCTCACCTTTTAATCTCCTCCTCCAGCTCCTTGTTCTTCTCCTCCAGTTTGCCTTTTGCCTGCCTAAGGACTTCCATCTCAGCCTGTAGAACCTCATTGTCACAGGTCAGCTGATCCACACGACCAATTAGGTCATTCTTCACTATATTAAGAGCGTTTCTGTAGTGGGCGCACACACACAAAGTCAAGATTTTTGCCAGTGAGCTTCTCCTTTTATCTTAAACTGTTATTCCATGAATACACAGTAGATGGCAGTACAGAACAGCAGAAACATCAGACATCTGCTGCAACACTAAGACTACGTTCAGACTGCACCCTGAAACGACCCATATCCGATTTTTTGGCCCATATGCGACCTGTATCCGATTTGTTATTGACAATCTGAACGACACAGATCCGATTTTTTCACATGCGACCCAGGCCGCTTGGATATGTGGTCCTAATTCCGATTCATATCCGATATTTTCACATGCGACTGCAGTCTGACCGGACAGATCGCATTCATGCGACCTACACGTCATCAACAAGAGACAAACGTCACTATTCTGCGTTGGCTAATCCCGCCTCTTTGGTGGAAAACAACAACATTTGTACAGTTTTCAGAATTTAAATAGACTTTTATAGAATTGATCAAGCTAATGGTGGATTTGGTAGGGACCTGGATGTTGATCTGTTAGCCTGATTAAATAAAACAGTTTCTATAACTGATTTATAACTTAAACCATCCTGTATTACAAGATTATAAGATTGTTCTGGAAATTTCCAGTAATTTGACACCTTCAGTCTCATTACTCTGCTGCCCACATTAATCAGATTATTGTGTGAGTTCCGCCGCCGCCACAAAAAACACATCGCCAGGTCTCGCCTCATCTCCATAGCAAACTGCACTGGTGTTTCTGCACCTTGAGCCAGCGCTGAGAGAAGTTGCAGAATTCAGCTGGCTATAAACAACCTAAATAAATATTTATAAAAATGTAGAAAAAGTTTATTAATATGACGAAATAAATATGTGCAAATTATTAAGCCTGAATTAAGAGTTTGGTAATACAGCGGCCGTATCCCAAATGACTGTCTACTGAAGCTCGAGTGCACTATATAGAGTTTAAAAATCCATTACTTCCTAGTAACATGTAGTGCACTTATATAGAAATTAGAGAGACATTTAGGAGTCAACCCTCGTTACCAGGCTACACGTTTTCATTTCAGTTCAGAAACAAAAACACACACGAGACCTCACACTTTAACACTAACCAGATAATTAAACAAACAAACAAAAAAGAAATCATTAAACATGAAGAGTGCCCTTTTTTTTTTGTTTACGTATTACGTAGATGTGCTTATTACGTGTCAATTTGCGCATGCGGGACACTTTTGGGTCGTTTTCCGTTCATATTGGAGATCGCATACAAGTCTCATATAATTGGTAATGTGAACGGCCTAACAAAAAAATCGGATTTCACAACAAATCGGATATGGGTCGTTTCAGGTTGCAGTCTGAACGTAGTGTAAGTATCACAACACAGACCATGATAAGTCCGTGTGACAATCAGTATGGAGGAGGAAGAGCTCTAATGAAGCTCACAGTATCTTACTTTGTCTCTAGGAGCTGGGCGTTCTCCTGGATAAGGTGTTCCACTTCACGACCCATACCTGCACAAAAGCAACACATTTCATTCATTTAGATAAAAACTTGCTGAAACGGTCCCCATTAGAAGTGGTCTCAAGTTTGTCGAGAAGCTGAAAGCTCCATGGCCGATACGCATATTTCAGAATATATTAAGAAATGGGATTACTGTGTTGCATTGGATCGCATACATTAACAATATTTATTTATCTATATTTATGCTATGGCAGGCAGTGGATTTAAACTCAGAACCTTCTGTTCACCAATGCAGACATTTAGCGACTGAAGTCCAAATTAGATCTTTAAAATAAAGATCAGCAAATGCTAGCACCCTACACTAGCACACAGGATGAGGATGTAAAAGGGGCATTAACAAATGCTGGTATTAGGAGAAACAATTAAAAGTTAAGGGTCAGCGGTAAACTAACACTTTCAGCATGAATACAAGACACAAACAGCACATTAGAAACACATTTTTAATTAAGATTAAATTTGACATGTAAAGCAACATCAACAGAAAAACAGCAGTAATTCTGTAAAGTCGGGTAAGAAAAGGTGGGAAATTACAGACAAAGCAAAGTATTCATCTTTGAATAGAAGGTGGCAATAAATAAAGAGGAAAATAAAGACCAAAAATACAATGGATCATGATCATCATTAGCTCGGAATAGAGAAAGGACTGGGGTACTGAAGGACATTTCAACAGCCAATAAGTGCTGGTCCTCTGGAAACAGAATCCTCACAGACCAGTAACTTGGTCCAAGCCTTCACTTAGTTCAAGAAAAACAGCAACTAAAGATAAATTGGTGAAAGGGTATGTTATTTACCAGCTGGGAGGTCCGTATCGTGAAATACCGTGACCGAGGTCTTGAAAGTACTGACCGAGGTCCTCTGGGCTGAGGTCAGTATTCAAGGCCAATGTCACGGTATTTCACCATATGGACCGACCTTAAGCTGGTAAATAATATATTTATTTTTTTCTTTACCAAATTCTAACAGAAAACGAGAGCGCCTGAAAGGGAAAACCGAGCCGAGCCGCCATTTTGAATCCTCATTCACAGCTGTAATGCAAATGGCTTCCTCCTCGGTATACAAGTGCACTTCCATGGCAGGAAAAAAACTACATTTTGCCACCTATGTAGTCCCCTATTTATACAAAATTGAGTCATTCAGGATACTCTGAAGAAGAGATTGTACTGGTTTAAAGTTTTTACCTAACGTAATATTATGTATTAGGATAACATGGTCCAAAATGGGCCTCATTAACTAATGAGATCAAACTGTTAGCAAGTTACAGGTTTTTAGCTTTCTCCTGAAATGTTTTCTTTTATTTCTTCTTCCTCAGGGTAGTAAAACTCGCTTTCGCTGTGAACACTGTCGTTATCGCGATCCATGCTGTAAAATTAATGCTATTCTCCTGAGAAATAATATATATATTTTTTCTTTACCAAATTCTAACAGAAAACGAGAGCGCCCGAAAGGGAAAACCGAGCCGAGCCGCCATTTTGAATCCTCAGTCACGGCTGTAATGCAAATGACTTCCTCCTCGGTATACAAGTGCACTTCCATGGCAGGAAAAAACCTACATTTTGCCGCCTATGTAGTCCCCTATTTATACAAAATAGGAGTCATTCAGGATTCAGCCATGTTTTTGCTCGGCTTTAGCAAATTACAGGTTTTAGCTTTCTCCTGAAATGTTTTCTTTTCTCTCTTCTTCCTCAGGGTAGTAAAACTCGCTTTCGCTGTGAACACTGTCGTTATCGCGATCCATGCTGTAAAATTAATGCTGTTCTCCTGAGAAATGCTGGCAAAAATGTATAAGATTTTTGATAATCTTATAAATAAATCTTATAAAAAAGATAAATGTTGACAAAAAAAAATGCTACTATGTTGTTAGTTGTGAACGAGCGAGTCGCCAGAGGTCCGTAACCGGGGTCCGTACTGTAGGATACAAACCCACTCGCCAGCCAATCAGAGCGCAGGATTTGGACCGCGAAAAAAAAAATTAACAATTATTCGCTGAATGCGAAGTGAATATCGGTGAAAAATAACCGAGACAAAGTTGAGGTTATTATTCACCAATATTCACTGAGACTAGGGTGGATAATTATTTCAGTATAAATACACAGGTGATCATTTAAAAAAATAAAATAATAATTTTTCAAACTTCAAAAGCGGCATACAAATGTAATAACGGTGCGGCACAGACTTGTCACTTATCTACGCCGACTCGCATAAAATACTTTGGTTTGAAATGGATAAAATAATTCACAATCCCACCTTACCTTTGAATAGTTTTAGACCAAACTTTGTAGCATCTTTAGTGCTTTTAGGAACAACATCTCATCTCATTATCTCTAGCCGCTTTATCCTGTCCTACAGGGTCGCAGGCAAGCTGGAGCCTATCCCAGCTGACTACGGGCGAAAGGCGGGGTACACCCTGGACAAGTCGCCAGGTCATCACAGGGCTGACACATAGACACAGACAACCATTCACACTCACATTCACACCTACGGTCAATTTAGAGTCACCAGTTAACCTAACCTGCATGTCTTTGGACTGTGGGGGAAACCGGAGCACCCAGAGGAAACCCACGCGGACACGGGGAGAACATGCAAACTCCGCACAGAAAGGCCCTCGCCGGCCAGGGGGCTCGAACCCGGACCTTCTTGCTGTGAGGCGACAGCACTAACCACTACACCACCGTGCCGCCCCTATGAACAACATTTTCTTTCATAATGTGTAATTCTTCCTCACCTACAGGGACAAAGCAATTGGCTGCCATTTTGCCGAGTTGCTCATGGTGATTGGTTGAAAAATTCAGACTATTTCTAGGCATATCAGATGCTCGCCAGCTGTGCTGTGAAAATTGTACATGCAGACGCTCATCAAAGTTTCCAAATCTGTCATTGCTTAACTCTTGAATATTTTCTATCACTAAAAAGCTTATTTCTGCTTTCCAAAGAAATTTATCTCGTTAAGATCTGTTCAGTACTTTGGGAGTAACGGCAGGTTGAAGTTGGTACAACAGAGTCCACTCACTGACACCGGGAAACTGCCGGTGCTTTTTGAGTCACGAAAAAGCGGTCAGGCTCGCGCTCTCGTCTGATCGGTTTCTGACTGGATCACTCATGAAGATCAATCAGATAACTTTTATAGGGATGTTCTCTCACTCTCATGGTTTCTGATGAAGTCTTCAACAAAATTTTCCATCAGCTAGTTTTGATGTTCTGATTCACGGGAGACTTTGAAGTGAGTTTTCGTAGCTTTACCTACTTTTTTTTTTTTTTAAATCAAACTGATTAATGTAAATAAATAGCTATTTTAGAATATAACTGGAGTTGTTTTGATGAAAAATATTGAGATCTTAGTGGTCGGAATGAGATTTTAAAAAACCGGAAGTCAGAAACATGACTATCAAGTTCAATTCACTTAACTGGAATTGTTTACTGGATGTGGCTCTCAGTTTTTCGAGGTTCGCCTTGAAAGCTGTGAATATTAATTGAAATAATTTATATTCTTTCATAGAAACACTAGTAGGCCCTACTTTTGAGAAATACAAAAGGCCTACAGAGCACAAAGAGGGTATGAGAAATAATCTTGTATTACTTTTTGAACTGAGTTTACCGGTTTAACATGTTTACCTAATTAGCATAATCGATACTAATTTGCATAACTGGTTTTTACTAATTTTTCAAAAACTTTGTATTCAGTATACAACCATTTGCCAATTTCCATGTAAATATCTTTAAAAATAAAAGTTGAGAAAACCATTTGATCTCATTGGTTAATGAGGCCCATTTTGGACCATGTGATCCTCAGACAGAATATTACAGCAGTTTTCTAAAAATTAAGCCTTTTTTTTTTCTTCCAATCTTTGATTTGTAATATCTCAAGAACGGATAAACACATTTCAATTCTGTAAAAAGTATATGTTGTTCTGCATTAAATTCTGAATCCAATGAGAGCAGTTTCAAGCAACTTGGACTGAATTTTCACCTGATATGCCTACTATTTCTTGATGATCAGCATGTGCGATTTTCTAGAATCACCTAAGTATTTATATTAATGCTACATATTCCATGCCTGTTTCTCTTGCAGTGCACCATCTGACATGTACGTTGCCATGAATAGTTACCCAGCAGATCAGCACCCTCGTCAACGTCTCCGATGAGATCCGTGCCTGCTGACGAGAGCTCCTCAAACAGGGAATCAGTGTTGCGGTCAAGAGCCATGGTCTCACTCCCCTTAGCTGGAGTGCTGAGGAAGAAGACAGAGGGGACACACACACACACACACGCGTGGTGAGGAACGGAAAATAAAACGGCAACAAATAAAGCAGTCTCTTTTAAAAACCCTTAGCGCTATCTATACTATTTTGCTCAGACGTCACGCTACTGAAGTAAGAGAAGAGACTGATTTGGGTTGAGAAATACTTGCTCCTCATGTGTGCTTCAGTAATTACATCAGAGCTCTGATAAAAACGCTGCGTGTTAAAGCGTCTGAATCAATAAGGCCATACCTGCAGCCTTTGCAGCCACTCAGGTCCATGTCAAGTTCAGGGGTCGACTCAATAATCGCCTGCACCTCCGATTTCTCAGTGTTCTCAACGACATCTATTCAGATGCACAAAATATCTTTTATGGATTAGTGCTGTGAACCGTGTAGTTGCAAATAGCCTAAAACCTCTGCATAAGAGACTCAAACGTGTGCGACACATCACCACTAATCCAGTTATTCAATAAAACTCACAGGTTTGTGATAAGCATTTGATGGCAATTCTGCTTTGCTGATTAGATCATGAGTGCACGCGTGTGTGTGTGTGTGTGTCGCTGTAATGAGCGACGGGAGCGTCTGTAATTTAAAACAATACGACTCACCTTCAGGAAGCACCTCTGTTGCTACAGCTTCCTGGACTTTAATGTTCTTACTGCTGTCTGGCTTACTGCTACTGGAGTTCAGGTTCCTGTTCAGTCCCTCAGACTCCTTGGCTTGGGACACTTCTACAGATGCCGACGCAGCGTCTGAGGGTGCTGTGGATATCGGTGTAGCTGACTGGGAGCCTCCCTGATTAGCGTCCGAGAGTTCCTCCTAAAAACAGGTGACCGAATAATCAGCATACAAGTACTTACGGAGTCTGGATACCAAACTCTGACCTATGATCAATCTATAAAATACTATTCGATCTACTGAAACACAGCCTGCAGAATCCGTCAATAAAACAGCAACGTGGTTTAAATCCTGATCGACTCTGACTGGTTAACTATGCTTTACACAGCCATGTCACGTTCGACAAAGACATGCTTGGGACTGGAGAAGGAAAACTGTTCATGTTTTATCGTTAAATCTTTAGACACAAACACCGCAAGCACAAATAATGCAAAGCCAAAATGACAGTCGCACAGTACATCTACAGAAGAGAGTTCAGAGGTAGGCAAGGATAGCCAAGTTTGCAGACATCACTGGACAGATAAGTTAAACACTGCAAACGTGCATTTAAGAAATGCCTATTGAGTGAATTACAAAACTGGAGGGGATTCACCACCAAAAGCATAAATAAAAACAGGAAAAAGGTAAATCACGCGCAACTACACAGATGTTACATGCAACCAAGTTATACTATGTTTCTGTCTAATGGCTTGAAACACTATAGATTACCAGCAATCACTACTGACATTTCATTCATTAACACGCTTGCGCTCTCACACACAAATTCAAATGGCTGCATGCAGATTGTCTAAGAATTTAAGACGATATGGAGTTAGAAGCATTAACTGGCCAAAGATCACAAATTAATTTGGACTGCAGCTACCGTGAGGCTCATGATGCAACTGACAGCTACCTTACTCATATCGGTCCAGGGAAAATCCAAAGTCCCGTATGAACTCTTATTCTTGCTTTCAGCTGCTTCCAGCTGCCCAGAGAGAAAGAGGTGCCTTCACATGGATCCACTGGCCTAATCTTTTTTTCCTGATTAGTTTTTCCATATCTTGACTATTTTCTACATTGAATAATACTGAAGACAAAACTATGAAATAACAACAAATGGAATTGTGTGGAATTGTGTGGTAAACAAAAAAAAAAAAAAAAGTGTTTTAAATATTTCATATTTTAGATTCTTTAAAAGTAGTCGCTATTTACCTTGATGGTGCTTTTCACGCTATCGGCGTTACCTTAACCAGCTTCATGAGGTAGTCACCTGGAATGCTTTTCAATTAGCAGGTGCCTCGTCAAAAGTTAACTAGTGCAATTTCTTGCCTTCTTAATGCGTTTGAGATCAAACACAAAATCGTAAATAATAAACATACAGTAAATAGCCCTGTTACATAACTGTAGTAATCCATATTATCTCAAGAACTGATTAGTATAGGTAATCGTATGGGGCCAAGTAAAATTAAGGATTAATTTCACGAGCGATTTCGAAGTTTTGAAAATTGCCCTCGTCGAAAACTTTGAAATCACGAGTGAAATTGATCCTTAATTTTACGAGGAACCATACGATTACTGGTTTATAATATATAGGGCCAAATTCATACATTTGTCATTCACGTTTTCTGAACCAATCAGGGTGCAAGACTACCTTGCACGTTTGAATCAGTTTCTAAAGCGTCTTTCATCATGACACGGCGACACGACACGAGGATTTTGAAAGTGGTTTACAAAATTTTATTGGAACGTCTTTACAAAAGCTGATTGCTAAATGCAAGAAAACTCCGTGCTTGATCTAAAAGGAATTACAAATACCATTCATCGTTATAAATTTAACCAAGCAACGAACTAGCCAATAGCATTTCAGAAATACGGCCCCGTGTTAAGGAAAAAAAAAGCCCTCCTTGATTGACCAATCAGAATTGAGTAATTTGGCCCTATGTATTATAAACTAAGTAAAGAGAAATGACATCCATCATTCAGGGCTCGACATTAACTTTTAAGCCCACTTGCCCTGGGGGGCAAGTGGGGGTTAATTTCCACTTGCCCCCCAATATTATCATCACTTGCCACCCCATTTTGCGAGTACTACTTTTTTTTTTTAGGAAAACCATAGAATAGTTGTGAATTGCAACATAAAATGAAGATCACACATTGAATTGAAGTTTGGTTATTGATTAAGTTTATCATCAAGTTTGGTTACTGGTTACTTTTTACTGCTAACAGACAATAACAATTTTATCCAAAACAGTTTTTCCTGCCTTAGTCGATTTATTTCCATTTCACATGCGTGCAGCTGTTGTAAAGTTCAGTGTGTTTGTGTAGAACTCTCAGACTGTAGGTTCATTACTCAATGTAGAAATCATAAAATGGAAATCTATAACAAAGTTTGTATGAAGAAAACAATAGGATGCCAAGACTTTTGAACAGTAATGTGTTTGAGAATATTTATATATCAGGGTTTGTTTGGGTTTTTTGTATCATCCACTTCTAGGTTTAAAAAAATAAAAAATAAAACCCATGCTGCGTCATGACAGACTGGAAAATGTTTGAGTTTTAAATTATTGTCAAGTGTGTAGGTTGTGGGTGTTTTATACAGACCTGGCAACCTGTCACTGAATCAGTGCAGCCAGTCTGTCATGACGCAGCGTGGTGTGTTTTTTTTTTTTTTAATAAACATAGAGGTAGATGATATAACCAAAGAAAAGTACATTGTGAGGGACGCTTTTAGGAACTAAAATAAAAGATCAAAAAGTCTAATTTTTGTGGTGCTAGTTTGTAATATATGCTCATTCCAACTTGTCCAGTCGGGCATGTCGGGGACATATCCCACTTGCCCGAATGCATGTTTCACTTGCTCCGGGCAATCGGGCAGTCCTTAATGTCGAGCCCTGTCATTACTTTAAGACATGAAGTGACTTAATTCATGTCACCTGTTGATCATGACCCTTGCATCAACCATTTCCAAGTACAGATATCTCAGCTGGTGTGAAGGTAGTCAAACTGTATTATAGACCAGTTTATAAATAACAGATGACATCTTTTGCCAATTAAAAAATAAATAAATGGCATTAAAGCACATTCAAGTTATCTTAAGATCTCCTTATTCAAACATAATGGTGATTGGTGGAAAAAAATGGTATAAAAAAAAAAATCACATAGCACCATTTTTTTTTTGGTGTAAATTTCCTGATTTTCTTATTTCTGATTTAAATTTTAATCCATGCTTTTACTTGTAATTACGATAGAGACGTGTGAAGAGAAAATGTAAGTCAGCATATGAAACAGTAAGCAGCTATTCTAGCTGATTCTATTCTAGCTAGCATTCATCTTTGAGTACTTTAGTCTGTTTGCAGCGTTCAAATCGGAACAAACTTGGTCTTTTTGGTTTTTTATTTGCTATTTGGTTTGCATTCACACTGCAGATAATTAAAAATACTGGTGGTTACGGCTGGGGGTGAAAAAGGTACTCTTTCATTCATCGGTTAGAAATAGTGGTGAACAAAAACACAAAAATCACCCGATCACTGAGAACATGAAGCCAGCAGAAAATAACAGATCAGATAAAGAAATACCAATTTGAAACTTTCTGTGCACTACCAACATTTACCGTCTCGTTCCCCGCTTCGGGCCAAATATTCAGGACTCGCTGCATTTCTCTCAGACTGCTTGTTTTGGTGGACACCAATTAATAACTGTCTAATAAGCTGAAGCAGAACACAACCTTGTCTTTGAACAGTTATAGTAACGACGTTTTATCAATACGGCCTTGTCAAACAAAAATTGACTGCATCTGTATGCCTGACGAAGAGCATGCGTCTCATTAAAATTAATGTTATGCAGCAACAAATAATCCTGTATGTGATGCACTTCACAGCAGCCTGAATGCTCAAGGCCCGCTCCCCTTTCTCCTCCCACTCTGCTTTTCAAAGTCTCACACACATAAAAAGAGATGCCTGATGCTGGGTCGCCACCCGTTTGCAACATGCTATGGTACCCTTTCTTGTTGTCATGGCAGCGTCTGCCCACCATTGTAAGCATGGCATTTGTTTTGCCCCCCCCCCAAAAAAAAGAACCCTGAGGTAAGCTTGGTAATATTATGGTGTGTCCCACTTGAATTCTTTCATGCAGACAAAACAGGCCGCCTTGTGTATGAGATGGTAAATCTGTGAGAAACGTCGAGTCATAGAGATCACAAAGGACAGCCTGTATCTCTGCAACGGGAGGCGGAGCAACATGAACACTCCTTTGTGTTGTTGAATCCAAGGTAGGGATTAAAGCAACTGAGAAATCGGGTTGGCTTTTAATAACGTCCAGTTGTCAAGAAATCTCAGAACACAAATCATCTCATAACCCTGTTCTATTCAACTGGACCAAGATTTCCCTTCTGTCACACAATCTCTACACCTCGTGAAAAATTCATCCACTACTGATATACAAACAGTAAGTTCACCTTCAACACTTCAATTCACCATATGCGCATACATGTACAACCCCGATTCCAAAAAAGTTGGGACAAAGTACAAATTGTAACTAAAAACGGAATGCAATAATTTACAAATCTCAAAAACTGATATTATATTCACAATAGAACATAGACAACATATCAAATGTCGAAAGTGAGACATTTTGAAATTTCATGCCAAATATTGGCTCGTTTGAAATTTCATGACAGCAACACATGTCAAAAAAGTTGGGACAGGGGCAATAAGAGGCTGGAAAAGTTAAAGGTACAAAAAAGGAACAGCTGGAGGACCAAATTGCAACTCATTAGGTCAATTGGCAATAGGTCATTAACATGACTGGGTATAAAAAGAGCATCTTGGAGTGGCAGCGGCTCTCAGAAGTAAAGATGGGAAGAGGATCACCAATCCCCCTAATTCTGCGCCGACAAATAGTGGAGCAATATCAGAAAGGAGTTCGACAGTGTAAAATTGCAAAGAGTTTGAACATATCATCATCGACAGTGCATAATATCATCAAAAGATTCAGAGAACCTGGAAGAATCTCTGTGCGTAAGGGTCAAGGCCGGAAAACCATACCGGGTGCCCGTGATCTTCGGACCCTTAGACGGCACTGCATCACATACAGGCATGCTTCTGTATTGGAAATCACAAAATGGGCTCAGGAATATTTCCAGAGAACATCATCTGTGAACACAATTCACCGTGCCATCCGCCGTTGCCAGCTAAAACTCTATAGTTCAAAGAAGAAGCCGTATCTAAACATGATCCAGAAGCGCAGACGTCTTCTCTGGGCCAAGGCTCATTTAAAATGGACTGTGGCAAAGTGGAAAACTGTTCTGTGGTCAGACGAATCAAAATTTGAAGTTCTTTATGGAAATCAGGGACGCCGTGTCATTCGGACTAAAGAGGAGAAGGACGACCCAAGTTGTTATCAGCGCTCAGTTCAGAAGCCTGCATCTCTGATGGTATGGGGTTGCATTAGTACGTGTGGCATGGGCAGCTTACACATCTGGAAAGACACCATCAATGCTGAAAGGTATATCCAGGTTCTAGAGCAACATATGCTCCCATCCAGACGACGTCTCTTTCAGGGAAGACCTTGCATTTTCCAACATGATAATGCCAAACCAAATACTGCATCAATTACAGCATCATGGCTGCGTAGAAGAAGGGTCCGGGTACTGAACTGGCCAGCCTGCAGTCCAGATCTTTCACCCATAGAAAACATTTGGCGCATCATAAAACGGAAGATACGACAAAAAAGACCTAAGACAGTTGAGCAACTAGAATCCTACATTAGACAAGAATGGGTTAACATTCCTCTCCCTAAACTTGAGCAACTTGTCTCCTCAGTCCCCAGACGTTTACAGACTGTTGTAAAGAGAAAAGGGGATGTCTCACAGTGGAAAATATGGCCTTGTCCCAACTTTTTTGAGATGTGTTGTTGTCATGAAATTTGAAATCACCTAATTTTTCTCTTTAAATGATACATTTTCTCAGTTTAAACATTTGATATGTCATCTATGTTCTATTCTGAATAAAATATGGAATTTTGAAACTTCCACATCATTGCATTCCGTTTTTATTTACAATTTGTACTTTGTCCCAACTTTTTGGGAATCGGGGTTGTATAAAAGTTTGGGCACCCCTAGTCAAAATGTCTGTGACTTTGAGCTAAAATTGAGCTCTCACATAACCTTTACTAAAGTCTCAGACCTTCATTAGCTTGCTAGGGCAATGGCTTGTTCACAATCACTGTTAAAGGCCAGGTAATACAGATTTCAAAGCTTCATAAAATGCCATGACTCCTTAAACCTTGTCCAAACAATCAGCAGCAATGGGCTCCTTTTAGCAGCTGCCTAACACTCTGAAAACTAAAATAATTGATGCCCACTAAGCAAGGGAAGGCTAGTTAACAATTATTCCAAGAAATCGAGTCCTACATGAGCCGACAGCCAACGAGGTGCATAGCGCCAAGTTGGCTATGAGCCATGTACGACAAGGTTGAGTAGAATAACTGTTTTTTTTTTTTTTTGCGGTCCAAATCCTGCTCTCTGATTGGCTGGCAAGCGGGTCTGTATCCTACAGTACGGACCCTAATTACGGACCTCTGGCGACTCGCTCGTTCACAATAACAACAAACATAGTAGCATTTTTTGTCAACATTTATCTTTTTTTTTTTTAAATAAGTTTTATTTATAAGATTATCCAAAATCTTATAAATTTTTGCCAGCATTTCTCAGGAGAACAGCATTAATTTTACATCATGGATGGTGATAACAGTGTTCACAGCGAAAGCGAGTTTTACTACCCTGAGGAAGAAGAAATAAAAGAAAACATTTCAGGAGAAAGCTAAAAACCGCTAACTTGCAAACACCGAGCAAAATCATGGCTGAATCCTGAATGACTCCTATTTGTATAAATAGGGGACTACATAGGCGGCAAAATGTAGTTTTCTTCCTGCCATGGAAGTGCACTTGTATACCGAGGAGGAAGCAATTTGCATTACAGCTGTGAATGAGGATTCAAAATGGCAGCTCAGCTCGGTTTTCCCTTTCAGGCGCTCCCGTTTTCTTCTAGAATTTGGTAAAGAAAAAAAAATATTATTTCTCAGGAGAATAGCATTAATTTTACATCATGGATAGCGATAACGACAGTGTTCACAGCGAAAGTGAGTTTTACTACCCTGAGGAAGACAAAATAAAAGAAAACATTTCAGGAGAAGCTAAAACCTGTAACTTGCTAACAGTTTGATCTCATTAGTTAATGAGGCCCATTTTGGACCATGTTATCCTAATACATAATATTACATTTGGTAAAAACTTTAAACCAGTACAATCTCTTCTTCAAAGTTTCACCAAATGGCTTCATTTATGCAATATAAAGGTCATAATACTGTATAACTTTGGTCGAGCAAAAACATGGCTGAATCCTGAATGACTCAGTTTTGTATAAATAGGGGACTACATAGGCGGCAAAATGTAGTTTTTTTCCTGCCATGGAAGTGCACTTGTATACCGAGGAGGAAGCCATTTGCATTACAGCCATGAATGAGGATTCAAAATGGCGGCTCGGCTCGGTTTTCCCTTTCGGGCGCTCTCGTTTTCTGTTAGAATTTGGTAAAGAAAAAAATATATTATTTATCAGCTTAAGGTCGGTCCATATGGTGAAATACTGTGACCTCGGCCTTAAATACTGACCTCTGTCAGTACTTTCAAGACCTCAGTCACGGTATTTCACAATACAGACCTCCCAGCTGGTAAATAGCACTGATTATATCCACCTTCACTGGATTTTGAGAAACAAAGCATTTTTATTTTTAGCAAATTCAATAAATAAAACCTTGATGCAAAACGTCTGCAAAAATTATTTCCGCTTAGGCAGACTTCTTAAAAACCTATTGATGGCTGCATGAACTGACTTCAGTGGTAGTGGTTTGTTTGTTTTTTTTGTAGAAAGTGTCATCTTGCTGTTGTGCCAAGGTATAGAATAGCTTTAGAGATTTATTTAATTCTTCCTTGGAAATTTCAGTAATGCAATTTTCAAACTTTTTGGATCTTTTGAACCAGTCTTTAAAAACAATATATAAAAATAAATAAATAAATAAATAAATAAATAAATAAACAAACATTTAATGCTCAAATATGAAGAATGTAAACAAACTGGCGAAATGACAGCAGCAATTTGTGGAAAATGCAATAATAATAATAATAATAATAATAATAATAATACGTTCTTACCATCAAATATTTTCATTCTAAAATTTGTTTTGGGGGTTTTGTTTTCGAGTAGTTTTTTTTATTTCGTCCTTGGTTGGTTCAGCAACACGCTCTGCCATTTTGTTTTTCTCTACTCATGATACATAAGCTGATGGCCTAGTAGTAGAGTAGCCAATCCGAGCACACTCATATCCAGTGAATGTGGATAGAATAAAAAGATAGCAAAGTGCTCAGGTAGCCATTTCCTCTGTTCATAATGTAATTAAGAAATGGTAGTTAACAGGAATGGTGCAGTCAATTTGAGGTCTGGAAGACCCAAGAAAACTGAGAGAACTGCTTGCAGGATTGCTACAAAGACAAATCAACACCCCTGTTTGACTGCAAAAGACCTTCAGGAAGATTTGGCAGGCTCTAGAGTGGCAGTGCACTGTTCTGCTGTGTAGCAACACCTGCACAAAGATGACCCTCATGTAAGAGTCATCATAAGAAAACCTTTCCTGCGTCCTCACTACAAAATTCAGCATCAGAAGTTTGCAAAGGGGCGGCACGGTGGTGTAGTGGTTAGCACTGTCGCCTCACAGCAAGAAGGTCTGGGTTCGAGCCCCGTGGCCAGCGAGGGCCTTCCTGTGTGGAGTTTGCATGTTCTCCCAATGTGGTCCAGGTTCCCCCACAGTCCAAAGGCATGCAGGTTAGGTTAACTGGTGACTCTAAATTGACCGTAGGTGTGAATGGTTGTCTGTGTCTATGTGTCAGCCCTGTGATGACCTGGCGACTTGTCCAGGGTGTACCCCGCCTTTCACCCGTAGTCAGCTGGGATAGGCTCCAGCTTGCCTGCGACCCTGTACAGGATAAGCAGCTACAGATAATGGATGGATGGAAGTTTGCAAAAGGACATCTAAACAAGCCAGTGCGTTGCAGCCAGTGGCACAGGGAACATTTCACTGATAGAGGGAAGAATGAATTCAATTAAATAGCAGCAAATTATGGAAGCAAACATCACACTGTGTGTAAAAATACTGAAGATAGGAAGAGGATGACTTCTATAACAGGACAGCAATCCTAAACACACCTCAAAATCCACAACGGATTACCTTAAAGAGGTGCAAACTGAAGGTTTTCCTTTGGCCCTCACAGTCCTCCAACCTAAACATCATTGAAAATCTGTGGATAAACCTTGAAAAGAACAGCGCATGCAAGGGGCGTCGTGGCTCGGGTGGCTGGGGCGCCATGCCGTGGATTGGGGGACCCGGGTTCGGTTCCGACCCGAGGTCGTTAACCGATCCTTCCCCGTCTCTCTCTCCCGCTCATTTCCTGTCCTGTCTCTGCACTGTCCTGTCCAATGGAGGTGAAGGAAGCCCCAAAAAAAATCTTTAAAAAAAAAAAGCGCATGCAAGACAGCCGAAAAATCTGAATCTTAAGAAAATTTAACTGAATTAAAGGTGCCCTTCCACCAAAAACGTTTAATACTGGCTCTTTTTGAAATACCATAGTTCACTCCGAGTTGCATATGCATGCTGCATGTGAAAATGTAATTCTACTCCCATTCCCTGTATTAGCTTACGAAAGAAAGTAGTCGGAAAAACGAGCAAATCTGAAAAAGCCCTACGAACTTGCGTCACTTCGAAAATTAGTATTCATGGCCTCGCCCACCTTGGCTTGCGACCGCCCACGGGAAGAAAGTTCGGATTTAAGCGCGAGGAGAGATAGCAGAGCCCATCTCGTCAGTCGCTAACGAAGAGGACCTAACAGCAAGTTGAAAACATGTCTGAACAAGTTCGTGCCTGTGTTATTTGTGGCAGTAACACATCAACATTGCATTTCTTGCCCAAGATAGAAGAGGTGAAGAAGAAATGGTTGGAATTTATCTTTGGAACACCACCAGCGAAGTATAATGTAGCGTTAGTACTGTGTTCTGATCATTTCAACCACAGTGACTTTTCAAACTTCGGTGCCTTCAGTAGTGGTTTTGCTTCAAGGTTGTTTTTAATCCCTGGATCTGTAGTCAAGACGATCGACCACCAGCTCACAAGCTGTAAGTAAAACATGAACTTTTTGTTCGAAGGTTTTTATTACAAAATAGCATGTTCATATTCTCCACGTTAGCATGCATGACATGGTCACAAGCTAGGCAGGGATGAGAGTTCTGCTTTTTCTGAGTAAAAAACGACCTTTTTATATTATGCCAAATCTGTTGAGATTTTTTTTTTTTATTAATTTCGGGGGGTTGGGGTATGTTCCTTCATGCTGTTCAAACTTTATTAACGCCAACGATGTTTACACATTATTTGTAAGTCGCCATCTTTAGTCTTGTTTAAATCTCGTTGAATGTGATGTAAAATTCGTGTTATCTACATTGTTATTGGTCAAAACATCGACGTCGAGACCATAATAGCCAATCAAAACAGTTTTTACAAAGCCACCCACATCCGCTTGTTCTGACCCACTGGAGGTAGCGTCACAGTGCTGTTAGCCAATCAGAGGTAACACGTTTACATGTCATGAATATTAATGAGTAAGAGCTGAAATCCTGTCGCTCTCCCGCCACCCGCTCCTCCACCAAACTAGAACAGCCTGAAACAGGAGAACCACAGCATTTTTTTTCACCAAAACCGGCTCACAGGGCATTCATTCATACCAGAGACCACCGCACAATTAATGAAAAAACGATGCAATGAGACCTTTAAGAAACTAACCCGAGTCCATAAAAAACACAAAGAAAAATTAGGCACGGTTTTAAAAGGACAAAAAGGCAAAAAACATTTACTTACAACAGGCTTTAATAATATCTATTTCACATGTGATCCAGCAAGAGGCAAGAAAATAGTGCGGCAAACTTTTGCAATAATTCCATTAAAGCCTCGTCTTTGATCACATTAGCAATCAGTAATAGTCAGTCTGCCACTGAAAGCATTTTTGGCTTTAGTTTTGCTTCCAGAAGCTGAAATCTAATCTCCACATCAGCTTGTTTCATGAAGTCCATCAATAACACAGACACAAACCTCAAGGTGAATCTATTCAAAACAGTACAGCTCAGGATTGAAGCATAAACCAAAAGTATGTGAACCTCTAGGATTAGCAATTAATTTGAAGGTGAAATTAGAGTCAGGTGTTTTCAATCAATGGGATGACAATCAGGTGTGAGTGGGCACCCTGTTTTATTTAAAGAACAGGGATCTATCAAAGTCTGATCTTCACAACACATGTTTGTGGAAGTGCATCATGGCATGAACAAAGGAGATTTCTGAGGACCTCAGAAAAAGCGTTGTTGATGCTCATCAGGCTGGAAAAGGTTACAAAACCATCTCTAAAGAGTTTGGACTCCACCAATCCACAGTCAGACAGATTGTGTACAAACGGAGGAAATTCAAGACCATTGTTACCCTCCCCAGAAGTGGGCGACCAACAAAGATCACTCCAAGAGCAAGGCGTGTAATAGTCGGCAAGGTCACAAAGGACCCCAGGGTAACTTATAAGCAACTGAAGGCCTTTCTCATATTGGCTAATGTTAATGTTCATGAATCCACCATCAGGAGAACACTGAACAACAATGGTGTGCATGGCAGGGTTGCAAGGAGAAAGCCACTGCTCTCCAAAAAGATCACTGCTGCTCGTCTGCAGTTTGCTGAAGATCATGTGGACAAGCCAGAAGGCTATTGGAAAAATGTCTTGTGGACGGATGAGACCAAAATATACCTTTTTGGTTTAAATGAGAAGCGTTATGTTTGGAGAAAGGAAAACACTGCATTCCAGCATAAGAACCTTGTCCCATCTGTGAAACGTGGTGATGGTAGTATCATGGTTTGGGCCCATTTTGCTGCATCTGGGCCAGGACGGCTTGCCATCATTGATGGAACAATGAATTCTGAATTATACCAGCGAATTCTAAAGGAAAATGTCAGGACGTCTGTCCATGAACTGAATCTCAAGAGAAGGTGGGTCATGCAGCAAGACAACGACCCTAAGCACACAAGTCGTTCTATAAAGAATGATTAAAGAAGAATAAAGTTAATGTTCTGGAATGGCCAAGTCAAAGTCCTGACCTTAATCCAATTGAAATGCTGTGGAAGGACCTGAAGCGAGCAGTTCATGTGAGGAAACCCACCAACATCCCAGAGTTGAAGCTGTTCTGTACAGAGGAACGGGCTCAAATTCCTCCAAGCCGGTGTGCAGGACTGATCAACAGTTACTGGAAACATTTAGTTGCAGTTATTGCTGCACAAGGAGATCACACCAGATACTGAAAGCAAAGGGTCACATACTTTTCCCACTCACAGATATGTAATATTGGATCATTTTCCTCAATAAATAAATGACCAAGTATAATATTTTTGTCTCATTTATTTAGCTGAGTTCTCTTTATCTACTTTTAGGACTTGTGTGAAAATCTGATGTTTTGGGTCATATTTATGCAGAAATATAGAAAATTCTAAAGGGTTCACAAACTTTCAAGCACCATTGTACACACCTTTGGGATGAACTGAAATGCTGACTGCACCCCAGACCTCCTCTCCTAACACCAGGGCCTGAATGCTCTTGTAGCTGAATAAGCAAATCCCCACAGCCACACTTCAAAATCTAATGGAAAGCCTTCTCAGAAGAGGTTACTATAACAGCAAAGGGGAGAGAATGGAATGTTCAGCACATTCACACAACACCTCAAACCTGTTTAACCTGGCACAGTCCCAGACACCCTGTATAAGCGACACATCAACTCATATTAGTTCGCCTGAAGACATGTTCCCACCGTGTTTTAAAACGCCCGATTCCGTTCTCAATAATAAACAATGGAGGCATTGTAGAAAAGTCTTCTGATCTTTGCATGTCTCACCTGAACGCTTCTGGATGTACACGGAATGGGCGAGTGTCCAGGATGTTTGTCTCGCACACACACAGTTATAGGATCACATTGCTGCATTGCATTTAAGACATTGTGTCCTATATGAACATAAAGTGAGACTTCATCCCTGTAACTATGGCTACGTTCACACTGCAGGCTGAAGTGACTCAAATCCGATCTTTTCGCCCATATGTGACCTGTATCCGATCTTTTATTGACAATATGAACGACACAGATCCGATTTTTTCAAATCCGACCCAGGCCGTTTGGATATGTGGTGCTAATTCCGATTCCTATCCGCTCTTTTCATATGCGACTTCAGTCTGAACCGCCAGGTCGCATTCATCCGACTTACACGTCATCAACAAGCCACAAACGTCACTATTCTGCGCTGAAGTAGGCGGCGGGTCTCTCAAAAAAGTTACAACAGCATGGCGCATAATCACGGGCGCAGATAGAGGGTGGGACGAGTCATATTTAAATTCACCTCGTTCGGTCCCCCCCACTTATAGGGAGGAAAAAACGTCTATGCTGTCTTTCTTTGCATAAGGCAAACCTCACGGAAAAATCAAAAGACTAATTACCATTCGGTTTATTGAGGTGCACAGTAGTGTATACATAGTTGCAACAACTCACATAAAACAAAACAAAGACTGATATTCGGTTGGTTGAGCTGCGCAGACTGCACAGGTTGCGAGCTCGAGCTTGGTTGCTATGGTTACTAACAACAAGTTTGACAGGCATATCGAGGTTGGGGTTGGTTTGCTGGCAGCTTTGTCCCCCCCCCCCAGTTTTTTGTCCCCCCCAGTTCAAAAAACGTATCTGCGCCCCTGCGCATGACATCAATGCGAGGGACGCTTCGGGCTGTGAAGGTTCTGAATCTTCTCAATGGAAGGACGCAGAGGTTAGGGAGCTGATTTCCATTTGGGGGGATGCAGCTATTCAAGCTAGATTGGATGAGTCATACCGCAACCGGGCGGTTTTACTTCCGTAAACACTGGCCATGCTCACTGCGTGTGACGTCGTCGTATCCTGCAATGCGCATGCGGAACACTTTTAGGTCGCTTTTCGTTCATACTGAGGATCACATACAAGTCGCATATATTTGTTAATGTGAACGACCTCACAAAAAAATCGGATTTCACAAAAAAATCGGAATTGAGCATTAAGCCTTGCAGTGTGAACGTAGCGTATGACTATAATATCCAATTTAATCGGAATATCACGCTCGAGGTCAGTTTTCATTTTCTTCAGTGAAAACTGTATGGATGCATACGATGTGGTGGTGCAAGTCAGGGCTTTTCAAAGTGTGGGGGGCGCCCCCCCGGGGGGCGCCAGAGTTCTTCAGGGGGGGCGCAACGTGAGAGACAAAATGGATCGATTTTTAGTACCTAAAGCTACAGGGAGTGAGGAGACGGCCAAGCAAAAAAACAGAGCCTCCAGGATGTTGCAATTTGCTACTTCAGCGCAAATTTAACCAATCCCCGTGAATTCAGGGCGGTGTTGAAATTATATCCAATCACCGCAACTTTCCCGCAAATTTGACCAATCATTGGCGTCGTCTTGAGGTGACATCGACAAACTACCTTCCGCCTTACTTCCGGATGTCTATGTTCAAGAGAAGCAGCATGCGCGCAGTGTTGCCAGATTGGCGGTTTCAAGTGCATTTTGGCGGGTTTTGAATATATTTTGGACTGGAAAACGTCAGCAGTATCTGGCAACATTGCATGATGTGCGAGTCAGTGTTTATGTAGGCTTAAATTCTGTTACTGAAAGTGTGTTATGTTTACAGTGAAGGACTGTGTGCACTTTTTTTTTTTTACTTAATACAAGAAATTAATGGATGCCAACATTTTTGCCAAAATGGTATTTTATTTTCCATTGTTTAGGCAGCTTCAGCATCATACTGTGAGATTCTGTTCAAATTGTTTTTTTTTTTCTTCTATGAAGCCTGAGCCATTTATTTTATTAGTTTATAATTATTGTTTAATTTAGTCTTCAGGAGAGACTGCCTGCACACAGTACTAGTATTAATAGTTTTTTTTTCTTACATGAAAGCTGAGGCATTTATATTATATTTTAAGGTAACTTCATGTTGTGCTGTGAGGTTCTCTGCACTTTAACTTTTGAACCAACAGGTGCATTTGGATAAGTAAAGCCTATTTTTCTGCATTTTTGTAGTCCTGGTAATCTTTTATATTGGTAAAGTTGTTTATAGGACCATTTCTCAGTGTCTTTGTTTTTTTAATCAATAGTTTTTCAGTAATAACTTAATATTTAACATATCACTCAATTTTAAATCACAAAAAGAGAAAATCGCAACAATTTCTCGCAACTTTCACTTCCTCCCGCAATGTAATCGCAACAAAAACCTAAACACCGCAACTTTCATCGCAATTTTTTTTGGAAACCCCCCGCAACATCAGACATTTTAGCCCGCAACAATCACAAAAAAGGCCCGTGGAATCCTGGGGGGACTGGAAAAAGAAGGAAGTATGACCACGATTATTTAAAGTTTGGATTTTCATGGACTGGATCTGAAGATGCTCCACTGCCACAGTGTGTTGTCTGCCAAGAGATGCTAGCTAACGATGCTATGAGATGTTTAAAATGTGAAAAAGAAAAAAATAATGTGTACAACAACCATTTTTTTTTTTTAAATACGAATGGAACATTAAGTATAGCAACAACAAAAATTGTAAGGGGGGGCGCTGTTGTTTATTTGCTCTCCGAGGGGGGGCTGACTCTCCCACACTTTGAAAACCCCTGGTGTAAGTGGTTAGCACGGTCGTCTCACAGCAAGAAGGTTCTGGGTTCGAGCTCAGCGGTTGGCAGGGGCCTTTCTGTGTGGAGTTTGCATGTTCTCCCCGTGTCTGCGTGGGTTTCCTCCGGGTGCTCCGGTTTCCCCCGCAGTTAGGTTAATATGGGACGGCCTTGGGCTGAGGTGCCCTTGAGCGAGGCACCTAACCACCAACTGCTCCCCGGACACTGTTAGCATGGCTGCCCACTGCTCTGGGTACGTGTGTGTGCTCATTGCTCATGTGTGTGTTCACTGCTTCAGATGAGTTAAATGCAGAGAGGAATTTCACAAGTGTGTGATGAATAAAGTTGTTGTTGTTGTTGTTCTTAACTGGCATCCATTTAGTAAACGCCTTTAAAATTCCCCATAGGGGTTTTTAACTGGTGTGTGCAGTTAGGGGACACTTATTGGGGGCAAGCAGTGAAGCCACACACACATCCACTGTTTCTCTACCTTTTCTTATTCATCATCATCTTCAGGTTAGGCTGTATATGGCAGAGTCTAGAACTATATAGTAAAAAGTTTTGAAATTGGGTACACTGATTGGGAATGGTCCCATGATCCTTTTCACCAAAGTTTGATGTCAGCACCTCGAACGCTCTAGTGCCACCATCGAGTTAAATTTAGAGGTACATTATGCGCATAACCTTTGAACGATATGCCCCAATTTTCAAAAATGAGGTACCATCAGATTCCTTGGATCAATCAGAATTCAACACACTCCGGGATTCCACCATATTGGATTTTCTACCATATTCCGCCACAAATTTTTGAAGTTAGCACAGATGATCTTCAGACCAAGCCTCAAAGTTATCAGATGGATTTCTGATTTTCAAAATAAATCATTCGCCCGTCACTGCCAAGAGAAATCGGCAGTGAAGCCACCAAACAGGAAGTGAGGTAATAGCTCAGCAATGCTTCCGTGTGTTAACACCAAACTTCATATATAGATTCGAGACAAGTTCCTTTGGATATGCAAATGATTTTGTGGTCTTTGAGCTCTGACGGGTGCTGTAATAAGCAAAAATGTATTTTTCCCCTGATGCCTTTTTTAATGTGTTGGCCTTATGATTGTCATGTCTGGCGATATCTTATGGCGTATTCACACCTACGTTGTTTGGTCCGGACCAAACGAACCAAATTTCCCTTGGTCCGGACCTTTTGGGTTGGTCTGAATACAAACCACCGAACTCTGGTCCGGACCAAATAAGCGGACCGAGACCGAGCTGCAAGGTCGGACTCGGTCCGGACCAAAGGAACCCTGGTGCGGATCTTTTGGAGGTGTGAAAGCAGACCGGACCTAATGCGACAGTTTTGCTTTTTTGTACCTCGGGAGCTTCCGTCGTTTGTCGAGCATTATGGGAAACAGAGTCTTGACACTCCACCGCAAAGTGCAAACACTGTTTCGGTTGTCAAGGGAACCTTACAACAGTCGTTCAGTCATTCAGACCAGTGGTAGGCTAGACTACAGAGTACAAAAAATGAGTAGGGGGCAAACATGGGCCGAGGAAGAAACGCGTACCCTTGTGGATATATGGGCAGATGTCCACATATCTGAGCTTTTGGAGAGAACACACAAAAATGCCGACGTGTTTGCTGTATTCAGTGAGAAAATGAAGGAGAAGGGGTTCACGCGCTCCCCAGAACAATGTCGGCTAAAAGTGAAGAAACTCCATCAGACCTACATTAAAATCAGGGACATTCTCTCAAAAAGTGGCGGTACTAGCGATGCAAAAAAGAAATTCATCTATTGCGTGAAGAGCCAGAACTGTCACAACATGATGTGCGCTCATCAGCGCTATCCTCCGTAGCCGCCTTGCCCTTTGTCGTCGTTGTTGATAAATTACTTGTACAACAGCATAGTAATCGCACAGTTGTGAAAACAGTAAAACCTGGAAAAAAACATATAGCTTTGATGACATTAAAAATAATAACAGCACGGAAAGCCTCCATGACTACTTTTGAACTTAACGCTTTGTGCGCGTGTCGTCTCTGACCAATAGCTGAACGACCTCAGGGCGCGTGTCTTTGTTGACAGATTTTGGTCCGCTTACTAAAATGTACAGTGTGAAAGCGAACCGCACCAAAATGAAAAAATAAAAAAAACATTTGGTTCGGACCAAAGCGAGTGAACTATCGAACTATCCTGGTCTGAATACACCCTTAGAGATTCCAGTGACAGGATGCGACAACCTATTATGTTGACCAGATTTATGGGGCCGCTATATTGGATTTGATCAAAAGCATAGAGCCATGGCCTCACTTTCGTTTATAAATGCCTTGAGACCTCAAGAATGGCACAGGAATAGTTTTAAGCGTTAACAATAAATCTAATATAGTAATTTTTATGATTAAAGTGATTTATATAGGTAGCGGTCTGAGTGAATGACCTTGACGTCTGTAACGCCACAACAGGAAGTCTATCGGTCTCATCGCCATTATCGCTATACTAAAACACAGAGCTGACTGCAACTCCGATCCTCCATTTTGAGCTAATTTATCACCGTGCCACGTAGATGTGTTGCTGGCGGGTGCAGCAACACAACAGAAGGTGGATTTACGTTGCATTCATGGCCCAAGAATGATCGCACTGCAAAGATTTGGACGTGTTTTGCGAGAAGTTCACGGGCATATTGGGCGCCTATGAAGTGGTCTCTCCTCTACTCTGCACATTTTACTGAGGACTTGTACGAGACCTCTGATCTGTTGAGGAGTGTTGGCTATAAGCCCGTATTGAAAGAGGGTGCAGTACCAACAATTAAAGAAAACTACACGAAAAAAGTATTTATTTTATTTAATTTTTTTAAAAGGAAAGGGAGTTCAGTTGCACCAGTTCTCCCGGAGTGAGCCGAGGGTTGTTGTTAAAACCCGGGACGGGACATATCGCTCGGGCATTGACCTCCCTGCAGTTGTTGCTAAAACCGGTGACGTCCCGTTCCATCCCGGGTTTTAGTAATCGCCTGAGCCCAGGAGTATTGGCGGAGTACACCGTTTGAAGAAAAGTGAATGAGTGGAGCAGCCGTCTTATTTCTAAAAAGGATATCGCTGCCATCTCTCTCTTATGTGGAAGAAGTGAATGAACGGAGAACTGAAAGTCAGACTGTTTCAAAAACAATCGGCCTTCAAGAAGCGAGAACGCAGACGGGTAAGCTCCGACTCTCATTTGGATTTAAAAAAAAAAAAGCCCACACCACATTGTTTACCTGCATTTAGAGTAATACACGTAACTTGTATTGTGTGTTTAAGTTACCGGTATAAGATTATTTAATTTGCTTCAGAATGTGATTGTCGCAGTTCATCTGATTATTTAATTAGCCTTTTACGTTTTATCAGTGAAAATGCATGCATGTACATGTATGTTGCATAAGTTATAACACCTATCCTGTTTTAATGAGAGTCAGCCCACAATCAATGAAGTCAAATCAGTCTAAGGCCATGTACACACGTAGCCGGGTATTTTTAAAACAGAACATTTCCCCCCCTCCGTTTATAAAAATGTTTTATCCACACCACCTCGTCTTCGAAAAAAAATCCCTTCCACACATAACCGAACATCTGCGTTTTCAATCACATTCATAAGCATCCCAAACCTGTAGATGGCATTATTTCCCCAAATCCTACCCCCAATTAGGGCTTTGACTTCGAACTTCGATATTCGAATACAATTCGAATGTTGTGAAAAAAAGAGATGTTCGAACGAATATTAGGCAGCTCTAAATATTCGAACCTGTATATGGTATCATTAGGCATAATTCTTTTATTTTTGTGAATGTGGTTGTAAACGTTTTCAGTTCAGGTCGCAGGTTTTTTTTTTTTTTTTTAACGTCTGTGGAATTTATGTGAATCGCGAAGGTCATTGTCTTTTGTCTTATCTGGGCACCTGTAGACGTTAGCGTCAAGCTGACTATGCGACACTGCGCAGTAATGCTTTCATGCGCTGTTATTTTTGTCAACTTGGGATAGTTGCTAAAAAAAATATATATATTAGCTTACTTGCGCAAGTAGCCTATAGGCCTAAATTAATTTAGCCTACACATGGTGGAATTTACATACCATGAAGTTCATAAGTTAACGAAGTGAGCACGTAAAACTAATCTGTGATCTTATAACATCGTGTCCGTGTTTGTTTGAATTGTGAATCAGAGACGCGAGCAGGAAGCAGTGACATGACAGCTGACACCGGTCTCATTCAAAACAAACATTCTCAAAAGCCAACACGAATGGGCTCGGAACGGCAGTGTTATAAACTCACAGATTAGGTGTAGGCCTAGCAGTACCTGCTCATTTTGTAAACGTTCCCCTTTGATTGTCAGTGAGGCTACAGTTTAGAGGCTTTCATCAGTACAAGCAACCAGGAAACCGAAGGAACAGCGTTTCACACAAAAAAGGCAACGGACAAACGACGAAGTTTGTGGATTATGTAACGTTAAAAGTGTCAGCCGGTATAATGCCAATTACTACGACACTGCACGTTTCATTAGTAGTGGTTGTAAAAACACGCCTGAATATTTCGTATTTCCTGCACGTAATCTTATTGACATTGACTGAACACTGCCCCCTGGTGGACTGAATATCATATTTAATTTTGATGCCGAGGTGTTAGTGAGGCATTTAAGAATAATATAATTAATAAAAGTTCGAATACTATTCGAATGTCTAGATTAATTTCCAAACGAACTTCGAATATGATTTTTGGGCCAAGGTCAAAGCCTTACCCCCAATCACATCAGAATAGCCCTCTGTTGGTGTCACTTCCGCCTAAACATAAAACATGGTGCCAAGCTCGTTTGTCTGGACAGACTCGGAGACAGAATTGCTTCTAAACACAATTTTGGAGTATAAACTTAATCTGGCTTCTGCAGTAAACAAAGGTCGGACGTTTGACGTCAGGGCAGATTTGTTGTCATTTTTTTGGCGCAGATTGTGACGTTCTAAAACGCAAAACTCCGGTTATCTCTGTCTACACGAAAAGGCATACACGGAGTTTTCAAAAATCTTCACTTTGCCCGGAGTTTTTTTAAATATTCGTTTTTGATGTGTTTTCATGTGGATGACAGGCCAAAACGTAGAAAAATATCTTCGATTTAGCAGATACCCGGCTACGTGTGGACGGGGTCTTAGTTGAGCAAGTTGGTAACGGTATTTCTTACTTTCACCATAAATGTTTCTTTATAGGACTTTGGTCTATAGCTGTAAAAGGCCTCGGCCTTAAAACCGGTTCCCACTGTGACGTCACGCACTCAGGGCTGGCTGGCTCAGCGGGGCGGCTCGAATCCCAACTTTGCGGTCGATTTTAACTCTCAAAAATATATTTTTTTAAAATTCCTATTTATGCAGCATACAAGAGTCAAGGATGGAGACACTATCCACTCAAATTTATTTAAAAATAAAAGGTTCTGCGTATCTGCTTTAAAAAAAAAAAAAAAAAGTGGCCACAAACCTTGTTGAATCTTCACAAAATCTGGCACAAAAGAGATTTTTCTCCATTCTGATGTATGGACTGAACATTAACTGAAGCTCCTGACCTGTATCTGCATGAGTTTATGCATTGTGCTACTGCCACGTGACTGCCTGATTGGATAAATTCATAGAGGAAGTGGTGCAGGTGCTCCTATTAAAGTGGAAGGTGAGTACACATTCAGAGGATCCCGCCCTTCTCAAAATAGCATTTTGTGACAAAACGCTACATGCAATGTACAAATCAAAATAATCCAAACTACAGCAATAAGACTGTAATCCAAACACAATTATTCACTATCGCTAATTGATTGACCCTGTATATGACATACACTACCTTTCAAAAGTTTGGGGTCACTTTGAAATGTCCTTATTTTTGAAAGAAAAGCACTGTTCTTTTCAATGAAGATCACTTTAAACTAATCAGAAATCCACTCTATACATTGCTAATGTGGTAAATGACTATTCTAGCTGCAAATGTCTGGTTTTTGGTGCAATATCTCCATAGGTGTATAGAGGCCCATTTCCAGCAACTCTCACTCCAGTGTTCTAATGGTACAGTGTGTTTGCTCATTGCCTCAGAAGGCTAATGGATGATTAGAAAACCCTTGTACAATCATGTTAGCACAGCTGAAAACAGTTGAGCTCTTTAGAGAAGCTATAAAACTGACCTTCCTTTGAGCAGATTGAGCCCATGTTTACATTAGACCGTATCAGCGGATCATCAGATTAACGTTTTTAAAACGATTAGTGTGCACACAGCAACACCAATACACGATTTGCGTGCACACAGCAACACCAATACACGGATACGCTCGGCTCCGCAGGCATCCTGCGCTCCAAATCACTCCGCCCTGAACAGCGAGTGCCCTCTGGAGGGTGCGCACTCCGGCCTTGCGCAGCTCACAGAGCGCGCGAGTGAAGTGCACAAGCTGTGATTCGGGACTGAGCCGCTGTGTGTGTGATCCCAGCGCATATCACTTACCACTTGCAAGTGGAAGGATGGCAAGCCTAAAGACAATCATAACTACACAATGGGCAGTATTTGCATCAGTATTTGCAGTATTTTCATACTTTTATACTCTTTAATGAAAGGTGATACAAGGCGGAAGTCCGCGCCGTTTTTCAGCAGTCGCGTCACATGACCAACGCCAGCGAATCAGGAAGGTGGATGTCACAGTGACGTTGTCCAATGACGACGCCAGCTAGAGCTCAGCACAGCGTATCTGTGTATTCTCAATGTTTACACAGCACCGGATCAGACACGATCTAGATTGAATACGTGGACCCTGGCGGATTCCCGTTTCCCGGCGTTTCCAGGCGGTTTAATGTAAACGGACAGTGCATCCGCGAAGAAAACGAGACAGATACAGTCTAATGTAAACTTGGCCTGAGTTTCTGGAGCATCACATTTGTGGGGTCGATTAAATGCTCAAAATGGCCAGAAAAATGTCTTGACCATATTTTCTATTCATTTTACAACTTATGGTGGGAAATAAAAGTGTGACTTTTCATGGAAAACACAAAATTGTCTGGGTGACCCCAAACTTTTGAACGGTACTGTAACATCTGCTGGACTTGAGCCAACACCATAACGTAACTATGCAGTTAGTGAGAGGCTACAAGACTGCGAATTCTGTTCGAAAATCAATAAGTTGGCCTATAAGAAACAAAAAGTTATGTGACTGATTTTTACTCTTCATTTTTTTTTTTTAAATTTGTGCACCAAGATGAAAAGCATGACCGCAATTAAGAACGCTTTTGTACAGTCTTTGTGTCCACCAGAAGCTTCGAGAGAAGGAGGGGTGAAAAACGGATATTCTGTAACCGCTACTCTCACCCTCATTCACTCTCTATTTATGAATGCAGGACATAGCAAGCAGAGCCTCCAACTCAGAAAAGGCTTCCTTTCTGCTGGCACACTGCTGCTCCCGCTATTTTAATACACATTGTGTCCGGATCCTTTCAAAAAGACAAGCGTTTAACACAAATAGTACTCGATGTCGTCAGCGAGTTTGAGCCTGGGAGCCTTTCTGATTTACCAAAGAAGAAAGACTGCGTATTCATGATGTACCATCTGCATTTGTTAATTACAGAAAAGGTGGCTGGTGAGTCAAGTCAATGAATAAGCAATGAAGATCAACTATAACAGTAAGGAATACCATAGTGTGTTTTGCCCACCTTGAGGCTGGTATTGGAGCGAGGATGACTCAAGTCGTTGAACCTCCATGTGTCCGTCCCTGGAGTCTCTACTTGCTCTCTCTGGAGGTCGGGGGTCCTCACATCACCGCCTTGCAGCTGGAAGATCCCCAGAGACACAGGCCGCTCCTTTCTGTTACCACACAGAGAACCGAAGGACACGTTAAAGGGGTACCAAATATAATATATACAGTTGCTGATGTGACAAAGTAACGTATTCTTAAGTATTCTATCAAATTTATATACTAGAAAACAACGAAATATCTTGGTAATTGTAAATATAATAGTCGGTACGCTCAACGGCACAAGAGCCGCCGTTTTTAAAAGACCGTGACGTCAGCCCTACCCACTGCACTAGGAGAGAAGCATGTAATCATGGCGTCGGGCGCATCAAGTGAAAGCGACAGCTCTGTCGAATCATACGAAGAGATCCCGCAAAAGACACGTCTGGAGGATCGTTATGCTTTCCATCGGTCCTGTTATTACACCCGAAAGCAACACACTGTGGCACTGTGTAGCCGATCACTTACAATTCATCCTACTTTCCGATTCACACGTGCTATTCCCAACCTCAATGAGCCAACACAACTGGGCACAGACATACGTCATGAGTGTTACGCAGAGAAAATGAACGTGCATTCTGATTGGATAAAATTAATATCATGGCGGGCTGTTCAAACTGCGGAAATAGTTTGCTCGAGCTACTTTCCAAACACTAACTTTCCAACCTTAGAACAAAAAACTTTTGTAAGTCTTGAATAAGGTTCGTTAATGTGTGTTTTATTGTTATATTTATTCTATATATTGCCCTCTGTTCCCCTTTAAATGTCATTACTGTGCCAAATTTAGGGGTTAAACACAGAAAAGGAGATGGTTGTGGATTTCCGCAGAACTGGCCCCGCCCCCCAACATCAATGGAGTAGCTGTGGAGATGGTTCCCTCCGTCGGGTACCTCGGAGTACACCTGACCAACACGCGCACCAACACCACGGCCGTCATAAAGTAAGCCCACCAGTGCCTCTACTTCCTGAGCAAACTGAAGAGTGCAGGACTGGGGACTGACGTCCTCAGGTCCTTTTACAGCTGTGTGGTGGAGAGCATCCTGACGACCTGCCTCACGGTGTGGTATGCTGGCTGCACTGTGGCTGAAAAGGAGGCGCTGCAGAGGGTGGTCAAGTCTGCACAGAGGACCATCGGGTGCAGCTTACCACCCATCAGTGACCTCTACACCACCGGATGTAGAGAAAGAGCCACCTGTATCCTCCGTGACCCCACCCACCCTGCACATGGACTTTTCACTCCCCTGCTCTCTGGAAGAAGGCTACGCTGCAAAAACATCTAGACTGAAAAACAGCTTTGACCAGGATGCAGTCAGACTGCTGAACTGCTCCACCCCTCATATACTGAACACTACGCACCTTACCAACGTGCCTTAATACTGTGAACTGTTGCTGCTCATGCTTTTGCTGCTGTACTTTCGCACTGAACACATTTAAGCTGTTGCCACTGCAGTACACTGTGCAATACTTTACTGTCCTTTGAATTTTAATGTTATCTTAGATGGCTTTTATTTTAGTTGATTCTATTTTTAAACCCAACCTTAGTTTATTCTATTTGTTATTTAACTATTTTTACTGATTTAGTTCCTTTTTTTTTTTAATATATACTTATTTAAGCTGCACACACCGAGACCTGGGTAACTGCGTTTCGTTCTTATCATGTCACACGGCTTGAATGACAATAATGGTGCGTT